>NW_028324234.1:4663183-7341366 GCF_054372755.1 Phalangium opilio
GATTCACCCACATATTACTGGCCGTATTCAATCAATATGGACCTTAAAGGTAGGTAATTAAAGTGGAAAATCAAGTTTTTTATCGATTCTATTTCTAATTATAAGACCAGTCTGCATAGTGAAACATTCTGCAAATACCTCCGAATCATCTGAGGTAATAAGATGGGACGGTTTGCGTTCATAATGCCTTCTGTTTTAGTGGATTCAGGATTTTGTTTTAGATACATTATTTGATTCGTCTGGTTTTTAAAAATTATAATTTAGTGGGGTGCACAATTTAGTTTCATTAATTTTATTTGAAATGTGACGTTATTAGAAATGATACTTAAAGGGGATACACGATTGTGTTTCAGAAATGTTTTTAAGTTGTAGGATTTACTTTAATAATATATTAGGGTAATCAACTATATGGGGGGGGGCACGTGAGCCGAGCAAAATTGGTATTAAGGCCCAGCCCTTGAGTCATCTTGTTAACTTAAGGTTTTTAGTATGAATATGGTGTATTTTTGATAAAAAAATATCTATAAACTACGCGTATATTACAATCAGTAAATCAACATTGTGCATTAATTAAGCAGAGTGGATGTATTTTTAAATAGCTTACACCATATTGATGGGATCTCGAAGCGGAGAGCCTTTTGGCACTTTGCAGATTGAAACAAAAGTAATACTTTATTATTAACCAATCACAGCTCTCTAAAAGGGAAGTGTTCATGTGTTTCACCATCAATTGACAGGAACTGCTTACTTCATTCGAGCAGAAGTTAAGACTCGCAGAGCTCATATTCGAAACCTTCAAGCTCTATTCCAGGGTGAGAAATAAGGCGGTGGCACTGGGTAAATGACCAGTTTTAAAATTGCTTTGACCAGTTTATTTATTAAATGCCTGGGGGTCCAGTGATCACCATGACCACTTTTTAAATTCCCCTTCTTTAGTAAAAATAAATTCCCAGCAGTGGGTTATAGAAATTAATCCATTTTAGTGCAGCTCATACAGTATGTATTAATATTAAGTGGTCATTGACCAGTTTTTTAGTTAAAACCCATGGGCTCTACTGGTCAAATGACCAGTTTAAAAATTTCCTTATTTCTCACCCTGCTCTATTCACTAGTACCATAAGTTTATAAGTTATGTTCCATAAGTATGACACTTCCTATGCTTCGTAATGCTTCAGACTTACTGAGAGGTAGTTCGAGAACGACGCGGGAATTAAATACACGCGGCTTTGCAGTCCATATTCCTATTTAGTCTGTACTAAGCCTTTGAGAGCGCCTCACCAGGGGTCGCTTTACGATAATCTGTGACGTTACACTTACGTCACTTCATGACAAGCTCTCACTAACAGTGACAAACTTATGGAACATCTTATGAACTTATGTTAGTACCGATAAATTTTTTATCTAAGATTAGCTCGCCAGCAGTGTAGAATTAACTAAACGGCGTGGTCTGCAATTTGGGTTAAAAAATAGAAATGATCCAAGAACAACCAACTCTTTCAATAGATCTTCCTAGATATTTTGATCGGAGGAGTTGGTGGGGGGAAGCTGAGTGAGATGGACCATGGCCCACTCGATCACGCACTCACGGACGCAAGCTCCTCGAGTTTTAGAAGTCCGTTCAAAGAATTCGATTACCATGTATTAGTGCGACTTTACTTGATGTTAATTTCGGATTCCTTGGAATTCAAAGGAACCCAAAAAAACCATTAAGTTCTATGGGAAATAGGTTTTTTGGGCCATATCCTCAGCCTTATTTATCGAAATGATGTGAAATGCTAATAATTTTAAACGTGCTTCATTATACTAAAAATTTTCAAAATTTAAAAATGGATCGTTTTCTTTGTAAAAATAATTTTCCAATGTCAAAACGATAGATTCTGTGCTAAGAGTAAAAATATCTTCGTATCTACTAGTCCAAATGCCTTGAAACTACTGAGCTTTGAATTTCTTGGCTCGAGGTCTACAATTTCCCACCGTGGGATTCTAATAAAAAGTTTCTTAATGGGAGGATAATTATGATCTCCGTGATATGTAAAAGGCAGTTTTTATAAACAAGGATGAATTACCAAAAGCCTTAGTCTTATACTTTCCTGGATTAGAGTGATCAACTCACGCGTCAATGAGTGCATGCTATAGTTGAAGGTGGAAACGTCACAGTTGGGCCTGCCAATAAACGGAGCTGGTTTTCACCCTCCCTCCGTGCGGGCCGCTGAAGAACTCTATGCTAAATTTCGCGCGCAATAAGGTGCCTGGGGCCCAGGGTGGAGACTGGCGAAACCCTGCTTCAAAAGCTCGCCTTTTCGCCTGAATTGAAATAGCTCTATACAAGGTAGGTACTATCGCCAATTTCTTCTTTACGGCCTAATACTAAATCCCCGTACGCAATAATAATTTTCTGAAAATTGAAAGTGAAATAACACGAAGACTAGTGCTTATGTTTGCTTACCAGCGTGTCCCAAGAAAGTGTTATAGAGTTGGTCACTTAGATAGTGAAAATTATGTTCTCCCAACCGAGCGACTGACCCTTGCATGTTCTCTCGGCCCCAACCGAAGGCATACTTTTCGTGCAAGGCCTTCAAGACACCCAAAGGCACGGATGTCGCCCCGGAACTGATCGGGTCTCGTCTGACTCCGTCGCCCAAATGACCCAAACTACCGGTACTGATCGCCTACAAGTATACGAAAAACATTTTAAGCCTGGCGTCGGCTGCTATCAACTACTCGCAACCGAGTCAAATTGTTTTGGTTCAATGATGTTTCCACTTCCGGTTTTCACGTGACGTTTTTAATCGGACCGTCAACGAACCAAATGGCAAGGGAGTAGGTTATTTTTTAGTACATCCGTTTCGTAATGGTGACTAATGATTTGTACGAGAGCCACAAAAACCTTGGTTTGGAGAATAATTTTAAAAATAAACTAAATAGTTTTCAAATTTAAAATTGGTTCTTTGTGAGCTGCTTGAAGGTACGCTTTTGTAATTAATTTTTAGCAGCAGACGCCATTTTGAAGAGATCCTATCTACAACGCTAAAGCATTTCACTTAGACACTCATGACGTAGCGTTGCCAAAATAACCGCAAACGGAAAGTGACCGTATTTTTCCAGTTGCAGGTAGTTGAACCAAGGATTATTTAAAATTTCTAAGGATAAAACGCATAGAAGGAAATATCGAAGGTAGATGTTCCAAACGGTACCTAGGGGACAATCGGAAAACCGGAAAGCCAATATTTTGAAGCGTCAACATGTGATCGGGTTCTTGAAAGTTTTGTCGCTCTCTGCCTGCTCTAGCAAACTTTGCCTACTAAACTAAATTAGTGTAAACTCACCTCATATATTCTTGAACTGAATGTTAGCTTTAATCAAGGATTATTGCTTTAATCTATTATTAAAATTAAATTATGATTTTTAGAAACTAACCTCATTCTTGAATCTTGAACTAAATGTTCTTAAGGACCATTAGCAATTCGAAATTGAACTAAATGTTCTTAAGGACCGTTAGCAATTCGAAATAGAACTATACAAAATGCTTTCGAAAACAATCTCTCTTTCGTCTATGTTTTCGCGATAATAAGATAGGTGGCGCCATATCGGTATTTCTTTTCCGTTTGACGCACCAAAACAGTAGGTGGAGAAGAGGGGGATGGGTTAAAATTTCGGAACAACTTGAGAAGATTCCCTTACTATAGAGATCTGTGTGTGCGTTTTATCCTTAGAAATTTTAAATAATCCTTGGTTGAACGCAGTCTTCATGACCCTTCTAGCACGAAACTTTTCGAAACAAAACCAGATAGGTTATAACCACACTCAGAAGACAGTTTAAGGTGATTTTAGAAATGGTATCAGCTCACAATATCGTAAATAAAATGTCGAATGCTAAAATAGCCTGTTGATTTTATCAAAAACATACAATAGCGAAATGCAATAATAGCGAGAACAACAACAGTGAAATGCAATAATAGAGATAGCCAGGTTAGCGAAGTGCAAGTGAGAACAACAACAACGAAATGAAATATTAGAGAGAACAACAATAGCGAATTTCTTACGGTACCTTAAAATATTTTTACAATGCATACGCACTACATACTAAAAGATAAAACACCGACCAAAATCCCCCGTAACAGGGAATGCAAAAAACTAGGGTATACAGACTAAATACCCCCAAGACAAAAGACCCCGGTCATAATCCCCCATTTTTGAAAGTGAAACCGTACTGTACAAAATTCCCCACGCTCTAGACAAAATCCTCCGGTCATAATCCCCCGTCACTGTATAATAAAAAGGTCGTAAAAAATGCAATATATCAAACTTATCTAAAACACTAGAAGCGTCAGCAATCTGGTGGCAAAGTGGATAAGGCGTTGAACAGCGTGTAACACTAAAATAAGCCTGGCTGTAGTATACCCTTTTTAACCCTGGCTGGTTTACCCCACGCGCCATAGGCGAGAGGAAAAATCTTCGTGGGGCCCACGTGACCCCAGCCCGAAAAAGTTTACGAGGGGAAAGAGGAGGGATGAGAGAGGCAGAAGATCTCTAGAGGTCGACCGAGTAACAAGGCGAGCGAGGCGACAGAGCCCCTGCGGGAACGCGTTTACGCGTTCGAAAAATACTTTAACTCGGTTCGGTTGAAAATTTTAAATAAGCGCGGGAAATAATATGGCCGTGTGAGATATAACAATAAACTCTTACTTGAGATGCGCCGTGAATGAAATGAAGAACAAGAAAGATACAAGAAACCAACCGAAGCCCTAAGCCACGAAAAGGGCACCACTAAGAACTGTGTAAAATTAACTTATTGTTTTATTATATCCGCAATGAATATGTTTTATTTTAATAAATGGTTTATATTAATTGATTTCTACCAGAGTGGAACCTGCCTTAGAATTTACTTTAGCTATAAGCATTAATGAGAGCATTTATTTATTACTAAACTTTAACTTAACTAAATGAAATAGAAAGCAGTAGGAAAAATGTCTCATTTTGGGGGTCCGTGTCCGGAATTATAAAAAGACTCTCCCAGAAGTAAATTAGTGTAAACTTAATCATGCCCCAATTCGATCAAATATTGATCAAAATTACATAGTGATTGTTCATCGTGGTATTAAGTCCATGACGATTTTAAGGTTACAAAACGTAACCATAAGCTTAGTATGAAAACTTAAGATTTAAATACTGTTTACTCTCGATTAACTGATCCAACTAGAATTTTTTAGGTTACGCATTTCTTTTGGGTAAGGGTGTGGCGGTGCAATTAAGTTAATCGTAGAGTTCCATTATTTTTTCGTGCCCAAAGAGGTATTAGTCTTTTTCAATACAAAATTTTGAGGGTCAAATTTTAATTATTGTTGATTTCTGTTTATTGCTTAAAACTTTTGAGGGTCAAAATTTTCGCTACCATTACCAAGGAACATGGAGATAGGGAAGTTTGGTCGGTATAGGAATCTCTCTTCACGAAATGTAGCAGGTCACTTGACTTATATTCGGCGTTAGTTTGAACTGTGCAGGAAACCGGTAGTGCCGCCTATCCTCAGCCCGATGCGCGAGAAAAGTGCGGCGCATGCGCACATGCACATCCACGCCGAAAACGGGATTTTTGGGCGACCGGGGTTATAGCGTTACACGAAACTTCCCTATCTCCATGTTCCTTGCCATTACTATTAAAACCACCTGGGTTAATAATTCTTCTTTATTCTAAATTTGAAAGAAAGTTTTCTTAGAAAACTTTACCCGTTGAGTTCGTTTTGGAATTTCTCCAAAATTTCACTTATTCACGCTCTATTGTAGTTTGATTATTGTGTTTTCGTGGGTTAAGAGGTAGAAGCTTAGGATTAACCTATGAACTTTAGGCCCATTCACGACACCTGCCTCCCCCATTTTAGTCGACAAACCAGTTGCGACACTTGTTTTCGAAAGCTTAAGAATTTTGAGAGAAACGAGCGTGCAGAACGCCGTAAATCCCCTCTACCCCCTATGGTGAAGCGTAAAGTAACTTTAAAAACAAGAATTCCAAAGATTTCTCGTACAATGGCATCGAGTATGAATTCACTTAGCTCAGGGAATCCCCCAGTAGCGCAAGGCGATAATAGTTCATCCACTACCTCGATTGCCAGTAACCCACCTGCTTCTCCAATTTTCAATACTAGCGTTTCTACGGGTAGTAACTCTTTGTTAGTTCTGGGTGTGAACAGCCCCTTGCCTCCATGTACAATGGCAAAACGCTTCCACAGTAGCGCCAATTTTAGTTCATCCCACCTTGGTAAGCACGACCTCGAGCGTAGCCTCTAATACGAGTACTGTACCTACTGTAGCTTCCCCAATGGTTAGTGTTCAACAACTACAACCTATTGTTTCCAATACAGCTACCCAACAGACTCCTGCTAATGATCCTATGATGTTAGCTATACAACAGCAAATGCAAGCTCTCATGCAACAGCTCGCGTATTTAACCAATCAATTAGCTGCTGCACAGCAAGCTGGCCAATTAGCGGTCCTAATTAATACGTCAGGTCCCAACCAAGTGAGCCTGCCCGTTACAACAAATGTTGTAACAAACCCAACTACTCCTGTAGTTCCGATAATTAACTCTACTCTACCACCCCAGGTACCTGTAGTGAATCCTTTTTCTGGTGTAAACAATGCATCAATTAATAATAACGTACTAGCACAAACGCCATTTCCCTTTAGTGCGTCACTACCAGGTTCCAGTATCGGTTCCGCCCCTTCGATTCCTATGTTAGGCTCAAATTCAGTGCATAGTCAGGGTGGCTTGCCCACATCGTGGGTTCCCTCGGTTCAACTGCCGACTTTTTCAGGTGCAACAACGGGTTTAGGAGTCAAAGACTTTTTAACAAAGGCCCGTCAGATCCTTGTAAGCAGGGATTGCCCCGAAGACATTTTTGTTGAGCGATGGATACCCAGCATGCTCTCGGGATCCGCTTTCGAGTGGTTTGAAACCCAAAATTCATTTCGAAACTTCTCAGATTTTTCCAACGCTCTTAAAGCGGAATACGAATTAGAAACTGACGACGACTACATTTATGAACAAATAGATAGGCGATCTCAAAAGTTAGGAGAAAGTCCAGCCAATTACGGTGTGGCTATATTAACCCTCATTAGAAAATTATCCGAGCCCCCATCCGATAGGGAGCAACTACGGTTGGTTCGTAAAGGTTTGGACCCAGAAACGAAGAAATTATTGTCCACAAATTCCTAAAGCCGCCCCAGAGAATTAATTAGTGATGCTACCAAAGTGGCGCACGCATCTCATGACCCAGCCAATAGTTCATTCCGTAATAAAACTTCCATGGGTAGTGGGTCTCGCACGTTTAAGCCTGATGTGGTTTGCATGAATTGTGGAAGACGGGGACATTATAAGTTCCATTGTACTCAACCCGTCCAGCCTCCACCTTCTAGGTCCCTTAATCCACAGGCAACTCCTTTTTCCCCTGTTTGTACAGGATGCGGAGAAAGAGGTCACATTAAACCACGATGCACAAATAAATCGCGGAATAGTGCTCAGGGAAACTCAAAAACCGGAGGGGGAAACGCGGGCGCCCCAGCCGGAAATCAGCATTAACCCCCGCTCTTAACCATGTGACTAGTGAGACCATAGAGTCTCCACAATTGGCTTGGATTTCTTTGTCCGTTGGTGATGGGAATTGCATGGCATTAGTTGATCCAGGATCATCATTTACTTTAATCGATGATAGCTTCAAAAATAAACTTGACGTTATTTCAAATACTCGTCGACGACACAGGATTGGTATTAAATTAGCCAATAAGGCACGTTTAACTTCAACTGGATCGGCTATGGCCAATATTACGTTACCGGGGAGGGAGAAATCCAACCAAGTTCACTTTGTGAAAAACTTAGTTTATCCCGTTATTTTAGGAATGGATTTGATCCAACAGTGTGGGATGGTAATTTATTTTAAATCAATGAAATTTTGGTATAGCGATAAGCCCGATCAAATTTATAGTTTTAGCACTAGTTTTGAATCTAGTGAACAGGTTCAAATAGAACCGACCTTATGCAATATTGAAATAGATGAAGACGACTTAAAGCTTGCGTTATCTTTGGCGAAGGTTTCCCCCGCTCAGAAAACCCAATTAGAAACTTTAGTTCAAAATTACAAATTGTTGTTTGCCACCACGCCAGGACGCACGAATACCGCTAGCCATTACATAGATACGGGGGACGCCAAACCTGTCAGTCGCGCCCCCTATAGGTATTCACCCTTTAAAAAGGCACAAGTCGATGAGATTATTTACGATATGATATCCCAGGATCTTATTGAACCTTGTACAAGTCCTTGGGGGGCTCCAACCATTTTAGTAGCAAAGAAACCCGACGAATCCGCTGAGGGAGTTAAGAAAGAAGTCGCACCTCGATTATGTGTCGATTATAGAGGTTTAAATGACGTAACAGTCAAAGATTCTTACCCATTACCTAGAATCGACGATATTTTGAAGTCAATAAGGCAACCAAAATTTATAACGTCACTAGATCTGATAGCCGGGTATTGGCAAGTGCCATAGACCCTTCTAGCCAAGATAAAGCAGCCTTTGTGACACACCGAGGCTTATATCGCCCAAAAATATTAATGTTTGGGCTATGTAACACGCCAAGCACTTTCCAGCGCATGATCGACAGACTTTTCGCCCCACTAAAGGATGAAGGTGTTACGGCCTATTTAGATGATTTAGTTATAATCTCAAGTAGCTTCGAAAACCATCTCGAAACCCTAGAAAAAGTATTTAGTACCCTGCTAGAAGCGGGTTTAACAATAAAAGCCAGTAAGACGAAATTCTGTGCAACTGAAACTAAATTATTAGGGCATATTGTAGGAGAGGATGGCATTAAGGTAGACCCTGACAAGACTAACTCCATAAGTAATCTACCTCCGCCGACTACTATCATTCTTAGGAATGGCCGGCTATTATCGACGATTTATCAAAGGTTTCGCTGCCCTCAGGGGCGTCGGAAGTGTTTTGAAGTTGGGGGGGCTCGGGCTCCGATGAAGACCAAGGAGGATGTAGGGGATGACACCCCAAACCTGCTCCGGAGCGTCTTTTGAAAGCTGTTGTCGTAATTTACACAAGGGTCATTCCACACCGATTCGAACGACCATGTTACCATGGGTCGGCCGATCTTGATGAAATTTTAACCGCGTTAACTATCAACTATTTGATGGTGAAACCCCAAATTTTAGCCCAAAATAATAATTAGAACCAAAAGTAGAAGCTTTTGAAAAAAAGTCACGTTTTTAGGTGTACGCCCTGATCATATTCGTACCCCTAAGCATAATGTTCCAGTTTGAACAAATTTTGTAATATTTTCAGATATAGGATAATATAAGCAGTAGATTTCAAAAGTGCTAACGATACGTCTCTAACTTGAACGGTTCTCTCGTAAATAGGGGTTCATTTCAAAATTTTGAAGAGCGGGGGTCAATTTGAAGCAAAACTCTACGAAGGCGTTAACTTCGATTTTTTATTTTTTATAAGCTATCGATAGCCCAATTCCTAGGCTTTAATGTGATACTTGATTTGTTCGTGATATTTTGGTGCTTAGGCTCAAAAAACGTAACAAACCAAATTTCAAGAAAAACACATTTTTAGGGAAAAAATTTTTTTTATTGCGCGAGGAAAACCGTTATTTAGCTATAAATAATGCTTGTGCATTGTCTAGGCATATTTTGGAAATTGTCAATTTTTCTAAAATATGCCTACGAAGTTCCAATTTAACTTTGTCGCTCTTCAAAAACCTGCTAAAGGAAGTCATGTTATGGTCGAAATAGAGGTATTCGTAACATCCAAATACGATAACGACGTTTATGTGGCCTCAGTGATGGAATCCACCAAAAGAAGAAAATGACTTCCTTTAGCAGGTTCTTGAAGAGCGGCAAAGTTAAATCGAAACTTTCTAGGCATATTTAGGGAAATTGACAATTCCCAAAATATGCCTAGACAATGCACAAGCAATATTTATAGCTAAAAACGGTTTTTCTCGCGCAATGAAAAAAATATTTTTTGCCTAAAAGTGTGTTTTTCTTGAAATTTGGTTTTTTACGTTTTTTGAGCCTTAGCACCAAAATATCACGAACAAATCCGGTATCACGTTAAAGCCTAGGAATAGGGCTATCGAATGCTTATAAGAAATAAAATATTTGTAATGCAGTAGATCTTAAAATATAGAAATTTTTATTTTTAATCTAAAATTTAATACCTAAATGAATACAAACTAAGAAAATTAAAAAACCAAATGTGAGGGGGCTGCGCCCCCTCACATTTCGTTATAGCAGGGGCTTGAGCCCTCGCTGCCCCCCCGGTTCCGACGCCACTGGCTGCCCTGGCTTCCCCGTTAACAGCGCTATTACATAAAGATGTCCCATGGACATGGGGGGAAGCTCAAGACAATGCGTTTGAAAAATTAAAGTCCTCTTTAATTTCGGCACCAATATTAGCTGCCCCTGACTTCTCCCAGCCCTTCTTAGTGTAGTGTAACGCGTCTACTACCGGCCTTGGGGCGGTATTGTTACAAAAACGCCACGGTAAACGTCATGTCATCCAATATTTTAGCCACACCTTATCCGATACGGAAAGGAAGTACTGCACGACCGAGCGGGAAGCTATGGCAGTTGTCTACGCACTAAATAAGTTTCGCCCCTATCTCGAGGGTGTACATTTCGAAATTTACACTGACCACTCCGCTCTCGTATGGTTATTAAAAACCCCCGACCCTACGGGAAAATACGCACGATGGTACGCTCAAATTCAGGCGTTTGATTTTCGCGTCCATCACATACCGGGAGACAAAAATGTCTTGGCTGATGCCTTATCCAGGTTACCTCAGACCCCGGAAGTTGAACAGGTCGCGAGTTCGGTGTCCACACCCGAAAGTGGTGTATTGGCCGTGGCTTCCGCAATACCAGCTGAGCCCGTTTAATTCTCCGCCGAACTGGTCAAAGTCGAACAACAGAAAGACGAACGATTATCCGTCTTCATTAATCGTTTGCTAGCCAATAACCCGCAACCCTCTTCATCCACGAAAGATGATGCAATTTTAAGTAAATGCAAAATGATTGACGGTGTTTTGCACCGCCTCCCAAGCCAGCTGGCCCCAAAAGACGAGAACTACAAAATTTGGGTTCCAGAAACGTTACACCCCACCGTTTTAAAATTATCTCATGATATACGTGTGTCTGGTCACTTGGGAAATCTGAAAACTTTGCGACGCATGCGCGAGCGATTTATATGGGATGGGATGACACGGGACGTAAAAGAGTACGTTAAGATCTGTGATGCTTGTCAAAAGCATAAACCTTTGCAACAAGCCCCAGCCGGACTTATGAAGTCCGCAACCTTGACAGATCCATGGACAGTGATATCCATTGATTTGAATGGCCCATATACCCCAAGTAAACGCGGTTTCACCCAACTGTTAGTAGTCACTGATACAATGACAAAATGGGTAGAAATCTTTCCCCTGCATCGTGCCACCACGAAAGCCGTAGTTAATGTCCTGGTTGACCACGTCTTTACGAGGTTTGGCCTTCCACGTACCATAATATCAGATAATGGTAGACAATTTGTAGGAAAGATAATGAGGGATACTTGCAAATTATTAGGTGTACGTAATAGGTTTACTTCTTATTATTCCCCCCAGTCAAATCAGACTGAAAGAGTCAATAGGACTTTGTCCACTCTAATCACAACATATGTTAGGGAAAATCACAGAGATTGGGACGTTGGTATATCTCAATACGCCAAGGCGTTGAGAACCGCTCATCACGAGTCAACTGGTTTCAGTCCAGCTTTCTTAAATTTCGGTCGTGAGCTCCGTACCCCGGCAGACATTAGCACGACAGCCTCTACTGAGGGAGAAATAGATCCCAATAAGCTAAACTCCTACACTCTTTCCCTCAAGGACACCATTGATGGTGCCCTAGCCCAAGCTCGAGTAAATATTGAAACTCAGCAGCAACGTCAGGCAAAATATTACAATAATCATCATCGCGATGTTGAATTTAATGTGGGAGATACTGTTCTAAGACGAACTCATTTCCTATCTAACGCTGGGGCCAACTTTTCTAAAAAGTTGGCACCTATTAGTGAAGGTCCCTATATTATTGCTCAAAAATTATCCCCTTTGATTTATAGATTCAAGGGCACAAAAGGTAATCGAATTTTTAAGGGGACTTATCATATCAGAGACCTTAAGTCTTATAGTGAGCGAAATGCCACTGAAATTTCTGGGCCCCAGCCTGTCGAGAGTACTAGTTCCGAAATTGACCCTAGTGAGGTGATACCACCTATAGGCGACGAGCGTTGTGCCGACGTCACGAAACCCGAAAGTGAGAGTAGCGTAATTAGTGAGGATGAGTCTTCGGACAATGTTACTGATGATGAACAATCAACCCCTAACTTACGTAGCCTTCGGCCCCGTGACCCTACTACTGGTAGGGCCATTTGTTAAAATGTTATATTTTGATGTCTCGGAGAGGGTCTCCTACGGACCTTCATGTCATTTTTTATGACCATATTATAAAATTGCGCAATGTATATAGATGTTAGTTTTAATTTGCTTTAAGTAACTTAACGGTTAAAATGTTTCATTGTCTCTATTTTGAAAATGTTTAATTGTCTCACTTTTGAAAATGTTTAATTGTCTCACCTTTGAAAATGTTTAATTGTCTCACTTTTGAAAATGTTTAATTGTCTCACTTTTGAAAATGTTTTCCTTTTTTTCATTTTTTTTGGATTTAATTAACTTAATTTTTTTGGATTTAATTAACATAGTTTTTTTTAATTTTTAACGTAATTTTTGTTGTATTTAATTAACAAAAGTATTTTTGTTTTTAATTAACGTAATTTTTTGTTTCGTGTGCTCTCACTAGTACTAATTTTTATTTTACGCTTGTTTTACTTCGTTAGTAGTTCTTTTAATCTAATTATGAACTGTTTTCACTTTCACATCGGAGTAGCTAACCGTTTTGTTCTGTTTTGTAACTGTTCTTAACTTAGTGCAGGATTTCGACTAGTTTTTTTTTGTTGTTACCATTTTGTTTTGCTGGTACATTTTTAGCCATATCGTAGTATACGATAGGCTCTTAGTTTGACCCGCGCCGTCGTAGTAGTAGTAGTAGTAGTAGTGGCCGGGGTTGTCGCTTCGTTATCGTCAGATTCTAGCTTAAAAGGAACTTTATATTATCACAACCCACCCAAAGGGGTTACTGGGCTCGATTAGAGATTTAATTTTAATTAAAATTTTTTCAGGTCAGACCCGGGAATTGAACCCGGGTCGCTGGCGCAATAGGCAGATATTCTATCAACTGAAACATAGAGACTTTATAGAAACTCCGAGTTTTTTATTATTTATTCTTATCTCTAAAATGTCGGGGTGATGTGGGGTGGGGTACCTCTTAATCTGTGGGGTCGGAAACTTTTGAATTTTTATCTGTGGGGTCGGATACTTATGAATTTGTATGTTTGGGGTTTTTATATTTATTTTCTTTTTATGTATGTGCTAATTAAATAGATAACGATTTTCCCCGTTTCCTACCGCGCTCCTCATGTGTTTCGTTCTCGTTCGGTAGCTATCGTCATCTATGTAATATGTTTGACTGGAACGTTTTGGCGGTTAATTCAAATGTGGGTTTAGATAGAGCTAACATAGTCTTAAATGAGCGTTATGCGTTTGATCATTTTAGCATTGCTAAAGGTAATTCGAGGGGATAATCACTAAAATGCGTAATCACTATAACTAAACTTTCTCTTTCAAAAGTTTCTGGGCATAAGTCCTTGTTAGAAATTTATAAGATGCGATAAGTGTGCATCGGCATAAGTCTATGTTGTAAACTCATCGAGGGGATTATCACTAAAAACTATCTGTTCTTCGATTCGCCGGAATATTAGAATTACAACATAAGTAAATTTATACGGTTATAATTTAATCACTGTTTAGAGTAGGGAATCGAGGGGCTATTCACTCTGATTTTATGCACGGTAAATCATTTAAGCATTGAAAAAGATAGCGCTATTCACTCATTAGGGTAAGGTATAGAGGGGTTATCCACTCATTAGGGTAGGGTATAGAGGGGCTATTCACTCGTACGATATGGCTACTATTACGAGCCCTTGGGCCGTCTTGTTATTTTCTGTTTGATCTTTTATTTCTTACTGGATTATCATACTTTTGTTGAGCGGGGACGCTCAAAATTAAGTCGGGAGGAGTTGTAACACTAAAATAAGCCTGGCTGTAGTATACCCTTTTTAACTCTGGCTGGTTTACCTCACGCGCCATAGGCGAGAGGAAAAATCTTCGTGGGGCCCACGTGACCCCAGCCCGAAAACGTTTACGAGGGGACAGAGGAGGGATGAGAGAGGCAGAAGATCTCTAGAGGTCGACCGAGTAACAAGGCGAGCGAGGCGACAGAGCCCCTGCGGGAACGCGTTTACGCGTTCGATAAATACTTTAACTCGGTTCGGTTGAAAAACTTAAATAAGCGCGGGAAATAATATGGCCGTGTGAGATATAACAATAACTCTTACTTGAGATGCGCCGTGAATGAAATGAAGAACAAGAAAGATACAAGAAACCAACCGAAGCCCTAAGCCACGAAAAGGGCACCACTAAGAACTGTGAGTGACAATGAACTTTCTTAAGGGGTAATCAGCCAGGCTCCCAAAAATTTACTTATTGTTTTATTATATCCGCAATGAATATGTTTTATTTTAATAAATGGTTTATATTAATTGATTTCTACCAGAGTCGAACCTGCCTTAGAATTTACTTTAGCTATACGCATTAATGAGAGCATTTATTTATTACTAAACTTTAACTTAACTATATGAAATAGAAAGCAGTAGGAAAAATGTCTCAAGCGGAGTGTAGGATGGTGGGATCGATTCCCCGAAGGTGAGTATAGTTTATTAAATTTGACTTATTTCTAATTAATTTGTGATTTTCAATCAGTTCTAGGACAAAAATAGGTCTTCGTAAAAGTTATTAGCGTAAATATTGTGAAAATTTGCAAATACGAAACAATTTTTGCTTTTGGATGGTGTCAATGACATTCAATATTTACGTTCAGCTTGTTAATATTTTAATTTTATTCGGGTTGGTTTGGGTTAGTTTAAGTTGGGTTAGGTTTGGTCAAATTAGATTGGGTTGGGTTGGGTTTGGTTAAATCAGGTTGGGTTAGGTTAGGCTTAGGCTCGGTTCGTTTAGGTTCGGTTGGATTAGGTTAGATCGGATTCGGTTAGGTTGGATTAGTTTAGGTTAGGTGGGATCATGTTGGCTAGAGTTAAGTTAGTAATATTTTATTAATAACTTTAAAATTTTACGCTTTTTCAAAAATATTGTATTTTATTTTCATTGACTTCCCAAAATAATATGCCTTTCCAAAATACTGTGGTTTCTCTTCATTGACACCCCAAAATAATGACTTTTCCATAATATTGTTGTTTATCTTCATTGACTTTCCAAAATAATATGCCTTATCCAAAATATTGTTTATCTTTACTGACTTCCCAAAAATGCCTTTTCCAAAATATTGTTGTGTATCTTCATTGACTTACCAAAATAGTATGCCTTTTCCAAAATATTGTTGTTAATCTTCATTGACTTCCCAAAATAATATGCCTTTTCCAAAGTATTGTTGTTTTTCTTTATTTACTTCCCAAAATTATATGCCTTTCCAAAATATTATTGTTTATATTCATTGACTTCCCAAATTAACATGCCTTTTCCAAAAAAATTACATTTTATATTTACTTCCGATATAACACTACTCCTTTTTGCATAATATTGTTCTTTATTTTATATACTTAATAAAATAGAGATTTTCGTCCCTATCAATCACAGTTTGGGGGGAATTTGTCCTGGGGCTGGGGAAAATTTGACGTGGAGCCGGGGGAATTTGTTCTTGACTTCAATTCGGGGGGGGGGGGGAATTGTCCGGGGGATTTTGTCGCCTACGAGAGGGGATTATGTAAATTTTTTCTCTGGTGGGGGGGATTTAGCTCTGAAGTAGCTCTCGACAGTCTTTAAGCTATGATTTAAAAAGGCTCTCGAAACAGTCTAGACCTTTAATGGCGGGCTGCTTTATAGTTTGAGGATTACTCGACCAATGCTTTGATTGTGTTATAATAACGACGCTATCTTCATCGCATGTGCATTCAATTTGGTAGTTTTCGAATCTTTACTTCTTTATATTAGGTTTCGTTGTAAAGGTATTTAGCTGTTATTAATTTCGACAAAAATTCATTTAGCGTTTAAACATTATGAGGTAATTGTATATCGCAAACTTTGCTATCGCTATAAGGATATTTCGCTATTGTTGCATTTCGCTGTTGTTTTTTTCGCTATTTTAACCGTCAATATTGTGCCTTGAACATTTTGGATTTCGCTATTTTGACCTACAAGCGTTAAAAATGAGCGCTTTGGCGATACCAAAATTACGCGACGCACGAGAAATGGAATTCTACTATATCAAGGCCATTCTAAACTTGAAATAAATTTTGAAATGATTTTTTTAGTCTACCACAGTCACTAGGTAGGAGCGCTGTATTCACCTAAGCTAAATGAGATCACAAAAACTTCTTTTATCCTTATATGACTTACCTCTAAGGCTTGATGAAAGAAAGTGCTACGCAAACTGCCCGCAACTATCTTCCCTTGATGGACAACGGCAGCTAATTGGTCAAGAGTGTCGATCGGTTCCTCCAAACCCGGAAAGTTCAATAATGAAACTGCTCAAAAAAAGATACCATAATTAACATATACACAAAGAAATAACAAAAAGTGAGACAGTAATGAAAAAGTAGACGACCCATGATCATCATTTACTGTCGAACTTCTAGGGGTAAACTCGTCTATGAAAAGCGCGAGCGTAAACCGAATTCCATCTAGGCCTACAACTTAATACAGGGTGTTTCTGGAAAGACTGGCACAAATTAACAGGCTTGTTCCTTGGGACAAAAGGAGTCCGAAAGGTCCTAGGACGTTTTGGGGTAAAGCGCTCCGTTGCGACGTTATGGGCTCTCAAAAGTAGGCCGAAAAACAAGGAGATTTTGCAGAATTATACCACTAGTATTGTGGTTTTGACCCAATTGTTTTCGATTATTGAGCATAAGGCAATGATCGAAATAAGTTCAAACCTAGTGGAAGGCCGTGAACGTGTTAAACGGCCAAAAGCGTTAATCCCTTTGTTTTTATTAATGATTGTAATTAAAGGTAAGGAAAGTAGCTCAGATATCGGTTACTTGTTTGTTCAGATGTACTGGTAACTGACCAGTCTTTTATTCTTTATTTCAATTAGACACATTACTTTTACAATAATTCGAATGAACCCCTTAAATTTTACAATAATTCGAATGAACCCCTTAAATTTTACAATAATTCGAATGAACCCCTTAAATTTTACAATAATTCGAATGAACCCCTTAAATTTTACAATAATTCGAATGAACCCCTTAAATTTTACAATAATTCGAATGAACCCCTTAAATTTTACAATAAATCGAATTGATTCCATTAATTTTACAATAATTTGAATCGAACCCATTACATTTACAATAATTCGAATCGAACCCCATTACTTTTACAATAATTCGAACCGAACCCCATTATTTTTACAATAATTCGAATGAAACCCAATTACATTGTTCTACAAAAATTGATAAAAATGGGCACCATCAACGTTTAAGCAAACTTGCGCGCGTCGTTTGAAAGATTCACGAACACGTTCGAAGATTCCTGGCGTGTTACGGATGCTATCACATCCATCAATTATCCTTTGTCGTAAGTCGTCGACATCGCGAATACCAAATCCTTGAGATGGCCCCAAAGAAAAACATCGCATGGGTTGAGATCGGGAGATCTTGCTGGCCACGCAACAGTTCCGCCTTGACCTATCCAACTCCGGGGAATCGCGACATCAAGATATGCTCTAACTTGAAGACTAAAATGAGGCGGTGCGCCATCTTGCATGAACCACATTATTTGCCGCAGTCGTAACGGTACGTCTTCTAAAAGCTCCGGTAAATTGTCACGCAGAAAGGTCAAGTGCGCCTCCCCATTTAGCCTCGGTTGCAAAAAGTAAGGCCCAAATAAATGATCTCCTAAAATTCCGCACCAGACGTTCAAACTAAACTGAACTTGATGTTTCATGACATTGGTCGCGTGCGGGTTTTGTTGCTTCCACTCGTGATAGTTATGTAAATTAAGTATCCCGTCACGCGAGAAATTGGCCTCGTTGGAAATTATCAAAGTACGCGGAAATCCTAAGTCATTTACCCGTGCCACAAACCACTGGCAGAAATCGACCCGTCTCGGATAATCAGCTTCGTTTAAAGCTTGTACCTTTTGCAAATGGTATGGGTGGAACTGATGTCCTCGAAGGATTTTCCAGACGAGTACATGGTTAACGCACAATTGCCGCCCGACGTTCCTGGTATTGGTTGTTGGATCATCTTCGAAAATTGTCAAAACGGTGTCCTCTACATCCTCGGGAACAATCGCCGCACGAGGTTCAGGTCCCGACGATTGAAGTTTCCCGGTTTCTCTCAAGCGTCTGTCGACTGCCGTAAATGTTTGTCATTTGGTAACTTTTCGTTCAGGAAAGTGCTCCTGGTACAAGCGCCGCGCTTCCACCGCATTTCCCCGAGCCAGTCCATACATAAGATGGATATCTGAGTACTTTGAATTGGTGAAGCACGTTAAGGTACACACATTTAAGCCGTCTGTAAAAAACCTACAAGTTCGGACGTTGAAAACTACCCTAATGTTTAGACCAACACAGAATAATTTGTTTTTAACGGAGGTGGATAGGTCGAGGCGGAACTGTTACGTGGCCAGCAAGATCTCCCGATCTCAACCCATGCGAATTTTTTCTTTGGGGCCATCTCAAGGACTTGGTATACCGAAGTGAAGTTCGCGATGTCGAAGACTTACGACAAAGGATAATTGATGGATGTGATAGCATCCGTAACACGCCAGGAATCTTCGAACGTGTTCGTGAATCTTTCAAACGACGCGCAAGTTTGCTTAAACGTTGATGGTGCCCATTTTGAACAATTTTTGTAGAACAATGTAATTGGGTTTCATTCGAATTATTGTAAAAGTAATGGGGTTCGATTCGAATTATTGTAAAATTAATGGGGTTCGATTCGATTTATTGTTAAATTTAAGGGGTTCATTCGAATTATTGTAAAATTTAAGGGGTTCATTCGAAAGTGGGCAATTGTAAACTAAATAAATAAATAAGTAAATAAATAAATAAGTAAAATAAATAAATAAAATAAATAAATAAAATAAATAAATAAAATAAATAAATAAATAAAGGGATTAACGCTTTTGGCCGTTTAACACGTTCACGGTCTTCCACTAGGTTTGAACTTATTTCGATCATTGCCTTATGCTCAATAATCGAAAACAATTGGGTCAAAACCACAATACTAGTTCTATAATTCTGTAAGATCTCCTTGTTTTTCGGGCTACTTTTGAGAGCCCATAACGTCGCAACGGAGCGCTTTACCCCAAAACGTCATAGGACCTTTCGGACTCCTTTTGACCCAAGGAACATGCCTGTTAATTTGTGCCAGACTTTCCAGAAACACCCTGTATAGCGAAATATATGAAAGATAGTTTGCTTCTTACTTAATTGACCCGAAAAGGAAGCGTAAGCGATCATGGAAAAAATGAGCCAACCAATCAAGCCGACTTTCATGGAACAGCGATCCAATCGCCTGGGTGGATCGGCTCCGGTGTCAAGGAGGGCGCCGTATTCGAACCAAAGAGCGTCACCGAACAACCAAAAAAACAGATTATTCGAGGCCTTCAAATCGACAAAAAATCGCACCGCCAAAAACTTCAAGAAAATGGCCATAGCGGGAAACAGGCACAGAATGCAAATCCATACCTAGCAAAGTTACAATGAAGAAATATTTTTTTGCCTGGATCTTTTAAACGCAATGGGGATAGGAAAACCAAGGATGATGGTGGTATGATGCGAAATCTGAGAGAAATAGGTGCGCTAACTGTGGAACTGCTCAGGTTGGATGGGACGCCAAAAATGGGGGAGGAATTCTCGGAATCAATTGTAATTGGTTCGTCTGTAGCCCTTGTTAGCCAATAACCAATGCGTCCGACTATTCCTCCCCCCATTTTTGGCGTCCCACCCAAACTGAGTCGTTCCACAGTTAGCGCGCCTATATTTCTCTCAGATTTCGCACCCTCCCCTCATCATCCTTGGGAAATCTAGACGCGGTGGCGGCAACGAAATTACGGCACGAGCAACAGGAGATTAGTAATCTAATACATCTTGGATCATTCAAATTTCTTAGTAACGCTTAATACATTTAGTGTAGGAGGTAAATAAGGATCATTTTATTTTCTGGTACAACCATATGACTAGAAATTTCAAAGCACTGTTAAAAGATAGACTTGTGTAAATGAGATGTATTTTCTTAAGCTCACCTTTAAATTTCCGGTGTAAAAAGTAACTCTTTGATATGTCTCTTTAGGACTAAATTATCTTTCCGATCACTAAAGCTTACCACGCACTAGTCCCTTTCGCCAGCGCCCGTCCTATGATATTTTGAGTTTCTTTACTGGTGTACTTACTTCCAAGCTAAATGGTTTAATTAGCGCCAGGGCTCTTGGTAGTTCAAGCGGAGCGCGCAAAACGAAGGTGGCTTTGTCATTGACATCTGGATGGACAAAATCCACCACCAGACTTCTTGGTAAGCTGTTCTGAAGCGTCATGCTAAAGTTTACTTCCTAAAAAGAGTGATATAAAATTATTGACGTAGAGGGTAATGCTCTCTTTAAATCAAGACAAGTTTCGTTAAAATCGGATAAAGATTTCACCAAGATAGAAATTTTTGAAATAATTTAAAAAAACAGGTTGAAAAAAATTTACTGTGATATTCGAAATGCCCGGGAATTATTTTCTCTCCCCTTCTTTGAAGAGGTTGGCACACGCGAGTTGAATGCTTCAATTTAAAGTTTAAAATTAGTCTAAAGCATGTAAGATTAGGCTTAAGCCTAAGCCTTATTTCGTGCACGCTCTTCAGCTTCCACGTCACAGGGAATTAACATCAACTTCTATTAGCGCGAAGTTATGAGGATTTTGTTTTGAGTGGACCAAATTTCTTGTTGGTACATCTAAAGTTTTATAATGCAAAATCGTGAAATTATTGAAAGATCATTATTGTAAGTAATAGACATGTTTAAAATTTTACGACATTAATGATACTTGCCCTTTAAAGAGAGAATTATTAGGTTTAGGTTTGATGAATTGATAATTTAATTGAAGCAAAATAACATAATATAATGCGTACATGGATAAAAGAAATTTATATTTAATGTCTATGGCACTTTTATTGATACGTAGGAAGAAGGTGAACTTTAATTTGCAGGGGTCACATTTAAGCCTATCAAACCTGAGCTCGTCTATTTTAAGATAGAAATGGTTAAAATATGTGGTCAAGCCAATTCCAATTTTAATTACCAATAAAGATTCTCAATTTGTCAAGTTTTTAAAACAATTTTTCTTTGAACTAAATACCGTAATACTATTATCTCAGATAGTTTGGAATAAATATACAGAAAGGTTAAATTATTTTAAGAAAAGTTTTTTTTTGTGAAGTATAACTTTACATAAAAAATGTAATATGTCAGCGACAGTGACAACTTTAATATAGCAAATAAAAGGTTTTGGGTTTGTGTGAAAGTGAGATGTGTAAAAGTCATCTTTACTTTTCTTTGAAGCACTCTTACGACTCCGAACCATTTGCCTCGTTTCTTGAATCCGAAACTTCGTTCTTTCGACAATACCAACTCGTAACTATATCCATTAAAAAGACTAGATTGAAACGCGGAGCTCTTTAACCGGATTATTATTTCAGTTAAACAGAATTAACAATAAAGTGAAACAGTAATAGGAGTAGCACCAGGAGTTCATAATAACCACCCTTTAGGGGGAAGTAGGAAACTGGTTAAAAACCAGTAACAACAAAGTTTCGCCGTAAAGCTCAGCGGATTCCCAATGAAATAGTTACCCCAATTTTTAGGCGCGATTTACGGGACAAATCGAATTATATTTAACAGATTTCCACTATGAAATCTGTCATTTCTATAAGGCAAAAATATTATGTTCTACTCTTGCATTTCTTTCAGTAAGATTATATCTTTTAAAATAAATCTAAATATTTAAGTCATAAATGCGTATTTTCGACCCTTCAAACATTTTGTAATCAAAAGGATATCCTCCCTATGAACCGAATTACCAATGGACATATCCCATTAAAGGCGGACTTCCAGCGAAAAGGGTTGTAGTGTACTGAAAACCAAGTATCGAGAATAACAACGGAGCGACCGTGCCGATTTTCGAATCCCCGCTGGGGAAAAAGTTTGAAGGGTTCTAGCTAACTGAAAGCCGTGCTATGCGGTTCTAGCGAACTGAATATAAACAAAAGAAATACTTCTAAATTTTTTCCTCCAGAATTTTTGCCTCCCTCTGAAGCCAATTCTCTATTGTGTATCTTCAGTTCGCTCGAACCGCATTAAACGGCGATCAGTTAGCTAGAACCTTTCCGACTTTTGCCCCAGCAGGGATTCGAAAATCGGCACGGTCGCTCCATTGTTAGTCTCGATGCTCGGTTTTCAGTTCGCTCGAACCCTTTTCGCTGGAAGTCGGCCTTTAAGCCGAATTACCATTGGACAGAATCCAATTTAGCTGAATTTCCTTTGGACGGCAATCCCATTCAGTCGAAATGTGCCAAAGTATATTTTCAAAATTTACGAAGTGACGTATTTTAAATCGAGGGGATTTATGTAGTAATCCCTTCGATTTGATAAGAATTTTAACGCGGTTCACCGGACTAGGCTAGAGTAATGAAGGTTAAGTTATGCACCGCTCCATTAAAGGATTTTGTTGTCATACTTATGGTTATTACGTTACTTATCGCACCTGAAATTGAAGTAATTTGATATGGTTCTGACACAATCCATAGAATATCCAAACGCGCTAATGACTTGTCCATTCCTAACTTCCATTTGCATTTGAGGAAAGATTTCTTCAACTCCGACTTTAACTCTATGACCAACACTTCTGATTTTCGAAATATCGTACATCTCAAAGTTTTAGCTAATGTGCTATGGTTAAAGATTACTTAGTACCGTTGCGGAAAGCTTTCGAAAATAAATATGCAAAGTCGCAAAACGGAGTTTTATAAGGTTTCCGGCATGGTCGGTTTATGAATAATTAAATAGGGAAAAATGGAATGATCTCCTAACAAACCGATCGAAGAAAAAAAAAGAACTTCATGAATAAATATTAAAGATATTGCGTGTCAATTGATTTTTAACTTTTGATTAGAAAAATTTAGCTCGAATTGAATATAATAAAAGCTTTTGATCTATTATTCTTATCCCATGTGTTGATAAACATAAATGTTTGGTTAAAATAATGATTTCATGACACAAGAATCAAAAATGACACCCTGAGGAGGTCGCCCTGTTGCTCTATTATTGATTTCACAAGTCACACATTACGCAGCAATTTAAATCGTGATCAAATGGACTATGGTAGTCGAAACGCTACATAAACAACAAGATAGTCTAGCCCATAATTAAACCACATCATTTACGTTCTCTCGCTGTTCCTGCTTCAATAAATTTACTGCTGGAGAAATATCTCCTAGAAATACGGGGAGGGGATGATTTTTCTTTGGGTGCGAGGCAGCGTGATTATTCCAAATATTCAATATTGATCCATCAACACGTACTTCCTTCAAATAATTGATTTCATGATCAAATGTTTTCGGAAAATTGAATTGTTCTTGATATAGCGTAGATATGTTTTAATCAGTTGATTCAATTAAATAGTGACTAAGTATTAAATTTTTAAAAATAATTAACTTCAGTCAATTGATTAACCTCACTCATATCGTTGGTTTTTTTCAGCCTTGGTCCAAACTTTGACTTTTTTTTTTAATTTCTATATGTTTTTGTTAACATTACTGGTACCACTGTTCCGGTAAAGTGACTAGTCACATTGATACAATGCAGCTAAAAAGATACCGATAGACATATGGACATAGTCGTCAAGGATCGAGTCAAAACAATCGTCGCCCGCTCGGAGTCAGGGCCAGAAACAAGCACAGGAAACTGGATATTGTCCAATAAAACTATAAAATGTTCCAAATTTTTTTAAAACAAGATGGTCTAGCCCATAATTAAGCCACATCGTTTACATACTCTCGCTATCCCTACTACAATAAATATACTTCTAGTGAAATATCCCCTAATATACCAGTCAGAGGGAATAATTTTTCAATGGCTGCTTGGCAAAGAGAATCAAATATCGCCAACGCCCGTTACTAAATTACTAATACTACTACTACTACCACTACTACTCAGGTAAAACTATTAATCCCATCGATACCTTGTAGCTAAGAAGAAACTAAAAAGATTTCTAAAGTGCGCTTCTAGAATTCTTGCCCGCTCGGACTTTCTTTTAAAATTCTTCTCGATTTGAGGAGAAATACACGTAAATTCTAATAATAAACACCATTCTACACATAACGTCGGTATTTACTTGCTTTTGCTTCTTAAAAATCCCCCTCCATTTCTTTGAATTTTGGAATCGGGGATCGGGATGATTGATGGCGTGAAACCCTTATTGTCCACGGGTGACCGGATTTTTAAAGGGAGTATTAAACCTTCCATTTAAATTAAGGCAATACCATAGTCCTCTCTCTCGCTTTAAATATATCGAGCAAACGTAAAACACAATTCTCAATGTTTAACTTTGCTAGTACAAATAAATCCAATGCTTAAACTAACAATTATAATTCCCTTCCTTTTAAAATACACGAACGAAATATATCACCTCACCTCAATTCTCTCCCATTCACTCTCCCTTCATTGACGAGCGAAAAATTTTATACTGTCTAAGGCAGTTCTCTTTCACGACGCCCCCACCACCACCAACGAATGTAAACTTATACCATATACTTATGATACCGAATGTAAACTTATACCATATACTTATGATACCGAATGTAAACTTATACCATATACTTATGATACCGAATGTAAACTTATACCATATACTTACGATACCGAATGTAAACTTATACCATATACTTACGATACCGAATGTAAACTTATACCATATACTTACGATACCGAATGTAAACTTATACCATATACTTACGATACCGAATGTAAACTTATACCATATACTTACGATACCGAATGTAAACTTATACCATATACTTACGATACCGAATGTAAACTTATACCATATACTTACGATACCGAATGTAAACTTATACCATATACTTACGATACCGAATGTAAACTTATACCATATACTTACGATACCGAATGTAAACTTATACCAAATACTTACGATACCGAATGTAAACTTATACCATATACTTACGATACCGAATGTAAACTTATACCATATACTTACGATACCGAATGTAAACTTATACCATATACTTACGATACCGAATGTAAACTTATACCATATACTTACGATACCGAATGTAAACTTATACCATATACTTACGATACCGAATGTAAACTTATACCATATACTTACGATACCGAATGTAAACTTATACCATATACTTACGATACCGAATGTAAACTTATACCATATACTTACGATACCGAATGTAAACTTATACCATATACTTACGATACCGAATGTAAACTTATACCATATACTTACAATACCGAATGTAAACTTATACCATATACTTACGATACCGAATGTAAACTTATACCATATACTTACGATACCGAATGTAAACTGATACCATATACTTACGATACCGAATGTAAACTGATACCATATACTTACGATACCGAATGTAAACTTATACCATATACTTACGATACCGAATGTAAACTTATACCATATACTTACGATACCGAATGTTAACTTATACCATATACTTACGATACCGAATGTAAACTTATACCATATACTTACGATACCGAATGTAAACTTATACCATATACTTACGATACCGAATGTAAACTTATACCATATACTTACGATACCGAATGTAAACTTATACCATATACTTACGATACCGAATGTAAACTTATACCATATACTTACGATACCGAATGTAAACTTATACCATATACTTACGATACCGAATGTAAACTTATACCATATACTTACGATACCGAATGTAAACTTATACCATATACTTACGATACCGAATGTAAACTTATACCATATACTTACGATACCGAATGTAAACTTATACCATATACTTACGATACCGAATGTAAACTTATACCATATACTTACGATACCGAATGTAAACTTATACCATATACTTACGATACCGAATGTAAACTTATACCATATACTTACGATACCGAATGTAAACTTATACCATATACTTACGATACCGAATGTAAACTTATACCATATACTTACGATACCGAATGTAAACTTATACCATATACTTACGATACCGAATGTAAACTTATACCATATACTTACGATACCGAATGTAAACTTATACCATATACTTACGATACCGAATGTAAACTTATACCATATACTTACGATACCGAATGTAAACTTATACCATATACTTACGGTACCGAATGTAAACTTATACCATATACTTACGATACCGAATGTAAACTTATACCATATACTTACGATACCGAATGTAAACTTATACCATATACTTACGATACCGAATGTAAACTTATACCATATACTTACGATACCGAATGTAAACTTATACCATATACTTACGATACCGAATGTAAACTTATACCATATACTTACGATACCGAATGTAAACTTATACCATATACTTACGATACCGAATGTAAACTTATACCATATACTTACGATACCGAATGTAAACTTATACCATATACTTACGATACCGAATGTAAACTTATACCATATACTTACGATACCGAATGTAAACTTATACCATATACTTACGATACCGAATGTAAACTTATACCATATACTTACGATACCGAATGTAAACTTATACCATATACTTACGATACCGAATGTACCGAATGTAAACTTGTATCATTTACTTATGATACCGAATGTTAACTTATACCATAAACTTGTACCATTTACTTATGATACTGAATGTAAAATCTACTTATGATACCGAATGTAAAATCTACTTATGATACCGAATGTAAAATCTACTTATGATACCGAATGTAAACTTATACCATATACTGCTCCATATACTTATGGTACCGAAGAACTGGTTTCTCTCCATTTCTTCACCCATTTCTTCGGTTAACGAAAAAAATCTCGGATTTCATATGAAAGCTTCTTGGCTATTTGGATAGCATGCTTGTATTGTGTGCGGTTGGGCCGGGGTTCAAATCCCGACCCGGCCTCGAAAAAATTTCTTCATTAAATTAATTTTAGAAGTCCACCTGGGGATTGAATAGTCGACTACAAGGAAGAAAATCTTTTCTAGCGTCGTTCAAAAATGACGAACGATACTGCCAAAGGTGGGACTATGGCACTACTACTACGGCCCCAGTGAAACTAATAGCCTCATCGTATATATACGATGTGGCTAAAAACTAAGGGGGTCAATGGACAGTTTGACCAATAAATTTTCCGAAGTTTGTATAACTTGACTAGGGAGATGCGACACTGTTTTTCTACACTTCAGTGGACAATGTCCTATAAATTTCCAGTCATACAGGGCACTGGATGCATGTCCTATAACAAATTTTTCTTATTTCCGGCCCTGCTCGGAGTCTTAAATTATCTACAGCTCACTCAGCTCATCACGGACCGCACCTATAGTGTTACACTCTCTTGGATAGAGCTCGGCATTATCGAATAAATTATCCGCTTTATTTTATCTTTATCCGAAATCTAGAATTATCCACTGAAGTACCATGTTAAACCGCATTATAACCGCCAGTTTTGTTTGTAAATAATCGGTTAATCACTAATTTTCGGATAACGGTTATTTAATGCCGAGCTCTACTCTTGGAGGAGGCCAGGGTTAATAATCAGCGCGCTCGCAACACTCCTACTATCTTTGAAACCCTCGGGCTGTCGTTTCGAATGTCCGTGGTTTAAATCTCCGTGTTCCGGTAGAGGAGAAAAAAAATTAAAATTAGGCAGAAAATATTCTGCCACTACAGCTATATAGGAGCCAGCTGTGAGAAATACAAATACTATTAACAAGTTGGGAAACCAAAATCAAACCTCTCCTAGTCGCGAATGCAATTAAGAGGTTTTCCTTAAATAATTAAATAAACATAATTGATACTAATTATTTTAATCGCCATTAATTTACTTTAACTCTAGTTAAATCGTATTAAGGAACTTTATTCCTAAAATCATTTTAAACATAGCTATTGTTGACGTTTGAATTTAAGCGTATGCCTCCAACAATTTTTGGAAATTTAGGGCACATAAAGCCAGTGATCATCATAAGAAAACCCACAATTGCGTGAACCTTTGAAGGAAGCCCTGCCATTAGGAGGCTAGACGTGTCTCGTAACCCGATCGCCGCGTATTTCTTAATCCTAACGATGGGAGTAGAAGCCAAAAATTGCTTTCTGAGAACACGTTTGCTCCGATTTACCAACTGAAAACGCGGGGACAGACACAGAGACGTCCAGTGTAATACCTCTCCGTGACGTCATCGTCACGCGGATAGGTAAAATTGACGAACGCAACATCTTATTCTTCTTCTAAACACCAGGTTAAACAAATAGCCTATCGTATACATATATATGCGATATGGCTAAATATATTTGATTATGCACGTTGGCTGTAGTCGATAATAAAAGCAAATTGGCAATTCCCACTGCGAAAAGAAATAGGTTCCAACTGAAATTTACTAGGAACAATAGTAGCGAAAGTCAATAAGTGAATAATTAGTTTACCCAATTACATCTCCGTGGAAAAATACAACGATTTCAATAAAATCGATGGAATTGAACATATTTTCGCTTTGAGTTTGTTCTGCTTCAAGGCTAATTGGGACCCAATATTGAAATTGCTAATCAAAGTTGGAGTGCACTCCTATCATAAAATCGAAATTAAGTCAAACGCAAATAAAATTTACATAATAATACAGTACGTACAAGAAATCATTTTCTCTAACCATAAGTTCATAAGATGTGTTCTATAAGTTTGTCACTGGTTACTGAGAGCTTGTTATGAAGTGACGTAGGTCATAGATTCTCGCAAAGCGACGCCTGGTGAGGCGCTGCTGTCAAAGGCTTAGAACAGAGTAAATTGGAAGATATAATGCAAATTGCAAAACCGAGTGTAGTCAATGCTAGCGTTGTTCTGGAACTAGCTCTCAGTAAGTCTCTAGCATTACGAAGTATAGGTTGTGTCATCCTACTTATGGAACATATCTTATAAACTTATGCTCTAACCAAAAGCAATGCTTTGGTTATTTCTAAATAAGCACCGACCCTGTTTGAAATTATTCACGATATGATAGGGAGGATATTGAGGAGAGAGACAAAAGCTCTACGCAGAAAATGGGTAATGATTTTTGGGATATGGTGCACTCCTGTAAGCCAAGCTTCTGGGCTCCCTCACTCTCGCGTTGGCGGAATTTTCGCCATATTGGAAAATGGCGCCAAAAATAAAGACAAATGCCAATAACTCTGCTTCTACTTACCCGATTCACAAGTCACGCAAGCCCTTTTCTTCAATTTGTCGGTGCCCAATGTGCACCGCCGCCAAGAGAAAGGATGCTTCTTTAAAAAAAATTGCTCGTGGATTGGAATTAATTAAAAACAAAGGAATTTAGAAAGCTCCCTTATGGTTTATTTTTAATTTCAGTTTATCATATTTAGAAACCACTTATTCTACGTGTACCTTAATATAGCCAGGTACCGCCCCATATATTATGTCCGCGCACGAAATAAATTTAAAATGGATAATGATTAAAATAAAATATAACATTTATCACTTCGCGATATATATTATTAATATTAATAAGCGAGTTAAACACTTAACCCTAACCAAAATAGACAAAGCCTTAGAACTAATTAAAATTAATGAGCAAAATCATACGAATAAATATTTATAGAAAGAATTTTTAAATTCTTTTTGCCGAAGCAAACAGGCAATATGCTCTACCAGGAATACATATATTTCTTGTGCTTCTGCTTGGAATCATTAATAGGCTATGTTCTGGGTCTATCTGCTTGAATTACAGGGGAAGAGGTGTAGAAATCGCCACCCCTGACGTCATGCATAATGTATTTGAACTAAAAAACCATGTGATACTGACATAGCCCAGCGGTGTCGTCCCATTGGATCGAATCCCATTCGACCAAATTGCCACTCGACCGATTTGTCTGAAATATGATTTCAAACAAATGTCTACACTGAGAGAAAAATAACCAGTTTAAAATACAGGAAGTTCATGGAAACTGGTGTTTCCATGAATTTCTTGTCAAATTAACGGGATATTCCGTAATTCTAAAATATAGGTAGCAACATGTTATAAAAACAGGTTTTACGTTTGCCAAAACTGCATTTGTAGACTGGTGGTTTTAACTATCTTACCATTTGAAAACACACGTTTAAAACCAGTTAAAAATACAAGACATACATGTAAATAGCCAAGAAATTTTGCATGTTAATTATACCATTTTCATGTAATATTTACCGGGTCGGTGCCTCTCAGATTAACATTGAAAATGAGTATATTCTACAGCATTAGCTCATGTAACAATATCATGAGGGCTAATGATATATTTTACAGGATGAAAAACGTAACAATATCATGAGGGATATCGGTAGATTTTACAGGATGAAAAACGTAACAATATCATGAGGGATATCGGTAGATTTTACAGGATGAAAAACGTAACAATATCATGAGAGTTAATGATATATTTTACAGGGTGAAAAACGTAACAATATCATGAGGGCTAATGATATATTTTACAGGATGAAAAACGTAACAATATCATGAGGGATATTGGTAGATTTTACAGGATGAAAAACGTAACAATATCATGAGGGATATTGGTAGATTTTACAGGAACCAAACTGCATTTTTTAATAGGCGTAAATCAGTATATTCTATAGCATAGGCTCGTATAACAATATCATGAGGGATATTGGTGGATTTTACAGGAACAAAACTGCAATTTTTGAAAGTGCTACACTTGTATATTCTATAGCATACGCTCGTGTAACAATATCATGAGGGATATTGGTAGATTATACAGGAACCAAAACGCAATTTCAAAAAGGTGTCCCTTTATAGTGCATTAAAACCCTTGTTTTATTTAGCAGTACAAAAACGTAAACTCTGTGAAATATTCCAGTAAAACCTCCCTTGAGAAAGTAGATTAAATTGTCAGGTGTTAAACTGCATAAAATAAGTACAGCTTCTGTAAATACTACAAAAATACTTATGTCCAGGTAAAAATGCATTAAGAGAGTTGACTAGAATTTTAAATATATTCCCTGTAAATTTCTTAACTCAATTTTCTAAATGTTATGAACTAACATGGTATTTCCACACAAAGCTGTAAATTCCAAAGATATAAAGTTGAACTATTCGAGTTAACAGATAAATTAAACAAAGCCTGTTGGGTTTAATGAACAATTTCAGTTTACAATAATGAAACTGTAATTCAAAGAAACATGACATTTTATTTTGAAAAGTCTACATTTGGTTTATTTAGAAGAGCCCAAGGAATTCTGAAAAGACAAACAATAAAAAGTTTATTATGGAGGGAAAGGTACTATTTTCTAATTATTGGAAGGCCATTGTAAGAAAGTGGGGATCCTTAGCTTCGTATTAATTTAAATGATTCCATTTTCCTGATTTGTTTTCACGTCTTAAAACATAATTATTTAAAAATCGTTTAAGATATCAACCAGAGGTTTTTGAGACTAATTTTAGATAATTCATAAAGAAATTAATAAATGATTTACTACAGCCTAAAATCGTCAGTAGCGTAAGTTTGCAATCACACGCTTCAACAACCCGCATGGCACTACGTCTAAAGGGAGCGTGAAGTTCCCAGGAAACCATTTTTGAATCGATTTACTTTGTTAAAACTAAGTCTTCCGTTAATTGAAATATGACTTAAAATAAATCGATAAAAAAATTTCTTTGGGCAGTTTATGCTCTCTTAAGAAAAACTCACGCGAGCGCAGCATCAGTCTACACTGAGGCCATTTTGGTAAAACATTTTTGAAACTTTTAAAAATTTATTTAAAAATTTAGGATTGAAAATTTAACTTACAGATTGTTATTCAGTCCAATCGATGTGAGATACTTTGTTCATTAACCCAGTGAGTTTTGAATTAATTGCAGTCTTAATCGTTGTACTATTTGTACTTATTTTTGCCAAATACCTGAAAATTAAATATTCATTGATTTATCACAATGGCATGATCTCATTTGCCAATTCCGTTAAAGGGAGGGTGAAAAGGAAAATAAAGTGATTTCAGAAGAAAATAGGGGAAAGTACGTATCTCTAGCTTTAGCTAGTGCAAGTCAACCCTTTCTCGTAAAAAAGCACTTGACGGCCCAATATTTGAATTCATCCAATCAGAGAGAGGCAACTTTCCGAGGGAAATTTTCTTACATAGGCTACCACATGTAAAATAACTTATACATAATTTAATGTAACCCCAAAAATTTAATATTCCAAAACTAAAAATTCACACCTAAAATTTAAAAAATTAAAACCTAAAAAAACCCAAAAACTAACGTAAAAAAAATCTGTTTATCTTTCTAAAATCTAAAAAAGGGTACTTTTCCACTATTATAATCCCTATCGAAGCTGAATAGCGGGTTGGTTCGAGAGGCCAAGCACCTCTCTCTAAACGGAATTTATAGAAAGTGTGACCAGCCCGTAATTCCCCTCCGAGTGTGGAAAACTTTCCATTCGTAAATTTTCGACTCCCGCAGGGGAAACGGTTAGCGAGAACCGAGGGGTCGGGCACTAGCCAAAATCCCATACATTTTCATCGAAATTCCAAAATCTTTAGATACGTCCTATAGAATACAGAATTGACAAATGAAAATCCCTCCTACATTATATTGCTTTCAAAATTCCGAACACAAAAATGCCATATGTCCGACCCCTCGGCAAGAACCCTTCCAACTTTTCCTAGAAAATCGTCAAGGTTGCCCCATTGTTAGTCTCCAACTCTCGATGCCCCTTTTTTGCTGGAAGTCGGTCGTCGGTCTTTAAACCATATTAGAATAAAATCCGCGATTTCCCGCCAAAAACGCAATCATGAAATGGCGCAAAAAAAGCCTTAACTCGACGCCTCGCGAAATCCTACGAGATACGTACTTCACCCTATTGGCCCCATTAACTTACTCGATAACTTTTACAATTATGTAGGGGAATTATTGGATAATAATATTCATTACAAATCCTGTGGACTGGTACACTTTTTAGGTCCGTCCCCTCGCTTAAACCCACCTTAAAATAGTCCGCCGAACACAAAGGGAAATTAACTTACTCGATAACTTTTATAAATATGTAGGGGAAATTCACCCCTTTAATCTAGATTTGATACTACATCCCACTTTTCAAAGTTTCCGATTTTCCCCAAACACAACGAGATTAACATAATAATTTTTCTACAATATTTCCTTTTGTCGGCGGTTATGAACATTTTTGATTTAACTTAAGAGCTGTAATTAAAGTTCTGACATACCTTTCTATCCGTTGAAGCGAATTGAAGTTAGGTGAAAATAAAGTTGACTTGAAGGAAAAATTCCACCGTGAAGAATATACCATATGAGCACACTGGAATATTTAATAAATTATATACCGGTATATTTATATTAAAATCACATTTCTGGATATAATTATTTTTCGGATGCAGGTACCTTTTGAATAATTATAGACGTTTCCAACCAGGTTCCTTTTTCCAGAAGTAAGTCAAGATCTCAAGGACTGCGGCGGGTGACGACCGATCGCGGAACACTGCTAAACTAGGCTAGTTCCTCTTTACCCTTCTGCAAAATTGCCTTTGATTGTGCACTGGGCAGCTTTTCTTTGCTTATACAGAAAAGCATTCCCACGTGATTCCACAACCAGCTTTCTACACCAAACGCCCCCCCCCCACTTAACTCTCCAAAAAGAGGAATTTACCAATGCGTTAGAGGTATAGCTTAGTAGGAGGTCAAAACTTATACTGAAATTATATATATATATAAAAAAAGACTTGTATTGGCCAAGCCTTAAAAACAATCGATAAGGTGTTTTTTTCAGATGGCTGAAGGTTCGGATATTGTTTTTTCCCACATTAAAAAATTAAAGACAATCAATATTTTACCACTATTTAGAAATACAAAACTAGAAGGATCCAAGTTCCGACATATGGAAAACCGAAAAAACTCAAGCTTTTAAATAATACACATAACCCCAAATCCCTTTCAATCATACCAAAAGTAAAACCCTTAATAATTTTTAATACCCGTTATACAACAACAACAAAAGTCATAACTATTCGAAGTTGTTGCCGGATAAGAGCAAAATTTATTCCGTCAAATTTCGCCCAAAAGTAAAAATAAGCAAACTATTTAATTTGTATAAAAAAACATATAAAAGGGAAATTTATTGTTTCGGTGTTGGCGAGACAGTCAAAGGAAAATAAATTTTAACTTGTCATAGGTATTTCTTGAAAAAGTAAGACGAACAGAAAGTTAAAATTGTCAAATCACGGTTAAGTGAATGTTCCCGTTTTCGAGATTTATTATTTTTTGTTTACTTTGTTTGTTGTTCAACTTGTTCCGATGCTACTTTTTTATTTTGTTATTTTTTACAAATTCTCTATTTCATACGTTTCACCACAACCTCCTGATCTCTTAGGCTTCACTCCTTGCTCAACCCTAGTGGGGGGTTTGTAACGATGAAATAGCGCTTCTATAGTTGCGTTGGAGATCTTCCGTGATTTCGCTTCTATGGTGGTTTTGAAGATATTCCCCTAAAAAACCCACACCTGAGAAGCGAAGGACTAACTAGCAAGAGCTTTTGTTTAGATTCTTGGAAGGAGGGATGTTATCGTAAACCATGTTAGCAGGGACTTTCACTGGCCTTAAAGGGAGGCTGAAGAGGAAAATGAAGTGATTTTTAATCGATTCTACTAATTATAAGACCTATCCTCGAGCCTATCCTGCATATAGCGAACAAAACTTCCAGGTCACGCGCTCAATGTCGCGTGCTACGGTTATTACATTACACGCAACATTTATCATATCTCGTGCTAAATAATGCTCGAAATAGAGCGTGCCACGTAACTTTTGTTCACTGAAAGGCAGAGCGTTACGCGATTGATCGGAGGGGCTTATTTAAAATTATTGATGAAATCTGAATCCATTTTTATTTTTAAAATCATTCAGAGGTATTTCCTGGATGTTTCACTATGCAGATAGGTCTTATTACTAGTAGAATAATCGATAAAAATAACTTATTTCCCACTTCACCCTCCCTTTAAAAGGTTTATTTCACGCTACTATTTGTGTGCCGGTCGAAAAGACTTTCCACAAATCATTGAAATATCTCTTAAAATGAATATATAAGGGGCATCTTATATATATATATATATTATATCTCAATTAATTAAGCAGGATTAATTCTTTTTTGCGGAAACGGCAAGCCTTAGTGTTAAAAGTACAAGCATGAATCGTTTTCAACGAATTTATGTTGGTCCGGTTGTAAAAACGTGAAGTATTCCTTTAAAAAACAGGTATTTTCAGTAAAGTCTTAAATACAGACTTCATGTAAAAATACCGATAACAAGTAAAATTAACACATCTTAGCATGTGTTTTCTTAAAATCAATCCTCATGTAGAACATACTAGGGTTATTTTGCGGAAACGACAAGCCTTACTGTTAAATGTACATATATGAATCGTTTTCCACGAATTTATGTTGGTCCGGTTGTAAAAACGGGAAGTATTCCTTTAAAAAACAGGTATTTTCAGTAAAGTCTTAAATACAGACTTCATGTAAAAATACCGATAACAAGTAAAATTAACACATCTTAGCATGTGTTTTCTTAAAATCAATCCTCATGTAGAACATACTAGGGTTATTTTGCGGAAACGACAAGCCTTACTGTTAAATGTACATATATGAATCGTTTTCCACGAATTTATGTTGGTCCGGTTGTAAAAACGGGAAGTATTCCTTTAAAAAACAGGTATTTTCAGTAAAGTCTTAAATACAGACTTCATGTAAAAATACCGATAACAAGTAAAATTAACACATCTTAGCATGTGTTTTCTTAAAATCAATCCTCATGTAGAACATACTAGGGTTATTTTGCGGAAACGACAAGCCTTACTGTTAAATGTACATATATGAATCGTTTTCCACGAATTTATGTTGGTCCGGTTGTAAAAACGGGAAGTATTCCTTTAAAAAACAGGTATTTTCAGTAAAGTCTTAAATACAGACTTCATGTAAAAATACCGATAACAAGTAAAATTAACACATCTTAGCATGTGTTTTCTTAAAATCTATCCTCATGTAGAACATACTAGGGTTATTTTGCGGAAACGACAAGCCTTACTGTTAAAAGTACATGTATGAATCGTTTTCAACGAATTTATGTTGGTCCGGTTGTAAAAACGGGAAGTATTCCTTTAAAAAACAGGTATTTTCAGTAAAGTCTTAAATACAGACTTCATGTAAAAATACCGATAACAAGTAAAATTGACACATCTTAGCATGTGTTTTCTTAAAATCAATCCTCATGTAGAACATACTAGGGTTATTTTGCGGAAACGACAAGCCTTAGTGTTAAAAGTATAGGTCTTAAACGTTATTCATTAAATACTGTTAGTCACGTGGAAATAACTAAAGGTGGGTCTGCATAAAACACGATGATTTGCAGTGAAATCGTCATGACAAGTGTTTACGTAAATTTAACATGAATAATATTTGTTAAAACTACGATTTTTTCTCTCAGTGTATGTAAAACATTTTCTCTCAGTGTGGTTCTCTGATTCTCCATCACGTTTTACTGCTGACGTTTCATTTCCTTTTTGTGGGTTTTAGTAATCCTTCGAAGCACAAAACAGCCAATGAAATTGAAATTCCAATCAACAAAATGTAGATTTCAAGAATTATATTTTCCAAAGTCAGAGGTTTAACAGCTTCTTCCTCACGGCCGTGTTTAGGTACGAACATATTGGGTGTTTTGTAATTACATTTAAACCGGGCAAGTTTAATTAATGGTGGAATTAAATCGGCACTGCTAAACCATGACGCTCTGCAAAACAAATGTTAAATTGTTGATGTTTTCCGAGGGGCTAGTCACTTGAGTAATCAGGTGAACAAAACCGCCGAAATCGATTACTTGATTTCTAGAATTCTAAGAAAATCATAAGTAATCATAATAAATTTTGTGAGTAATCAGAAATCTCCGATAATCACTGGAAATCACATGGAATATTGAGAGAATCAGAAATAATCACATGATTTCCTAGTAATCTTTTGTAATCATCTCGGTAATCACATATTTCGTCAAATAATCACGCATAATCAATCGAGGAATTCGAAAATCCAAAATAAAAATCGTAATCAGTTGAAATGGAGTAATCAGTGGAATTCAAATAGTAATCACGAGTAATCAGTGGAATTCAAATAGTAATCACGAGTAATCAGTGGAATTCAAATAGTAATCACGAGTAATCAGTGGAATTCAAATAGTAATCACGAGTAATCAGTGGAATTCAAATAGTAATCACGAGTAATCAGTGGAATTCAAATAGAAATCACGAGTTATCAGTGGAATTCAAATAGTAATCACGAGTAATCAGTGGAATTCAAATAGTAATCACGAGTAATCAGTGGAATTTAAATAGTAATCACGAGTAATCAGTGGAATTCAAATAGTAATCACGAGTAATCAGTGGAATTCAAATAGTAATCACGAGTAATCAGTGGAATTCAAATAGTAATCACGAGTAATCAGTGGAATTCAAATAGTAATCACGAGTAATCAGTGGAATTCAAATAGTAATCACGAGTAATCAGTGGAATTCAAATAGTAATCACGAGTAATCAGTGGAATTCAAATAGTAATCACGAGTAATCAGTGGAATTCAAATAGTAATCACGAGTAATCAGTGGAATTCAAATAGTAATCATGAGTAATCAGTGGAATTCAAATAGTAATCACGAGTAATCAGTGGAATTCAAATAGTAATCACGAGTAATCAGTGGAATTCAAATAGTAATCACGAGTAATCAGTGGAATTCAAATAGTAATCACGAGTAATCAGTGGAATTCAAATAGTAATCAAAAGTAATCTGCGGCAATAACGGGAAATCATTGTAAAGATTATGAAAATCACCTAAAATAATCGTAATCACGGAAATCAAGAAATTCATTCAGTAATCAACGGAATTCACATAAAAATTCAGAAATCAGAAATCAGGTGTACAAAATTTTGGAGAATGACTAACCCCTCGATGTTTTCCATGAAGTACAGGTCACAACCTAGGGTATTAAAACTCAATTTATAGCTTAGATCGTCATTTAAGTGGCGACATGAAATATTGCAAGAAATTGGAGAAATAAGAAGTATAGGAAGTCAATAAGAAAAAAATAACTTAAAAAGTTTGCTAATAATTAAGAAATTTTGAGATTTATATTAAATATGCTAAGAATTCGAAATATCAGAGGAAATGGCGAAATTACAAATACCACTAGTATTTCTAAAAATTGCACAGATAAAGGCGAGGTTGAATTTATTCCCTTCAGAGTAAATCCAGTTCCATCAGCTAGAGCCTAACTTGCTGCATAATGTTTTTCTTCGCAAGCTAGCTTTAGCCGCGTAGCTCTAGGATTCCGTTATATAGTTCCACTCCTATTCCTCAAAGTTTATTTACTAGGTTTTTTAATAGTGAATATTGCAATAGAGTTAAGGTCTCCCTATTCCTTTATTGGGATCACGACAATTCGGAGAATGACAATTCGGAGAACGACAACTCGGAGCACGACAACTGGGTGAAAGACAATTCGGTGAACGCGACAATCGGGTGAAAGACGATTGGGTGAATCCGACAATTGGGAGAATGACAACTCGGTGAAAGCGTCAACTGGGTGAAAGACAATTCGGAGAGTAGGACAACTGGCGGAACGACAATTCGGTGAATTGTACTCCTTGTTTTCCGAAAGAATAACGCAGATTTCACGAATAGAGGAACAATATAATAAATTTTTTATTGTAGTTAATACAATAAGTTAAAATAATTGAAATTACTTTCCAAAATAATGGGCCAAGTTGTGGGCTTTTTACGTCACATCTGAGACCTCAAAACACCGCTCCCGGATGGGCTCTAACCACTAACCGTTCGGTTAACAGCCGAACGCGCTAACCATTGTGCCACGGAAGCCCAAAAATTAAATGGTCGTCAGGTATTGTGGAAAAGCTATGACTTTTTACGTTACATCTGAGACCTCACAACACTGCTCCCGTGTGGACTCGAACCACCAACCTTTCGAATAACAGCTGAGCGCGCTAAACATTGCGCCACGGAAGCCCAAAAGTTATATGGTCGTCAGGTATTGTGGAAAAACTTTGACATTTTACGTTACATCTAAGACCTCACAACACCGCTCCCGGGAGGGCTCAAACCACCAGTCTTTGAATAACAGCTGAACGCGCTAACCATTGCGCCACGGAAGCCCAAAAATTAAAAGGTCGTCAGGTATTGTGGAAAAGCTATGACTTTTTACGTTACATCTGAGACGTCACAACACTGCTCCCGGGAGGGCTCAAACCACTAGTCTTTGAATAACAGCTGAACGCGCTAACCATTGCGCCACGGAAGCCCAAAAATTAAATGGTCGTCAGGTATTGTGGAAAAGCTATGACTTTTTACGTTACATCTGAGACATCACAACACCGCTCCCGGATGGGCTCAAACCACCAACCTATTGGTTAACAGCCGAACGCGCTAACCATTGAGCCACGGAAGCTCAGAAATTAAATGGTTGTCAGGTATTGTGGAAAAGTTATGACTTTTTCGTTACATGTGAGACCCCACAACACCTCTCCCGGGTGGGCTCGAACCACTAACCTTTCGGTTAACAGCCGAACGCGCTAACCATTGCGCCACGGAAGCCCAAAAATTAAATGGTCGTCAGGTATTGTGGAAAAAATCTGAATTTTTACGTTACATCTGAGACATCACAACACCGCTCCCGGATGGGCTCAAACCACCAACCTATTGGTTAACAGCCGAACGCGCTAACCATTGAGCCACGGTAGCCCGGAAATTAAATGGTCGTCAGGTATTGTGAAAAACTCTGACATTTTACGTTACATCTGAGGCTTCACAACACTGCTCCCGTGTGGACTCGAACCACCAACCTTTCGAATAACAGCTGAGCGCGCTAACCATTGCGCCACGGAAGCCCAAAAATTATATGATCGTCAGGTATTGTGGAAAAACTTTGACTTTTTACGTCACATCTGAGACCTCACAACACCGCTCCCGGATGGGCTCGAACCACTAACCGTTCGGTTAACAGCCAAACGCGCTAACCATTGTGCCACGGAAGCCCAAAAATTAGATGGTTGTCAGGTATTGTGGAAAAGCTATGACTTTTTACATTACATCTGAGACCTCAAAACACTGCTCCGGGGTGGGCTCGAACCTCCAGCCTTTTGAATAACAGCTGAGCGCGCTAACCATTGCGCCACGGAAGCCCAAAAATTATATGTTCGTCAGGTATTGTGGAAAAACCTTGACTTTTTACGTCACATCTGAGACCTCACAACATCGCTCCCGGATGGGCTCGAACCACCAACCTTTCGGTTACCAGCCGAACGCGCTAACCATTGCGCCACGGAAGCCCAAAAACTAATTGGTCGTCAGGTATTGTGGAAAAACTCTGACTTTTTACGTTACATCTGAGACCTCACAACACCGCTCCCGAATCTGCTTGAACCACCAAACTTTCGGTTAAAAGCCGAACGCGCTAACCATTGAGCCAAGGAAGCCCGGAAATTAAATGGTCGTCAGGTATTGTGAAAAACTCTGACATTTTACGTTACATCTGAGACGTCACAACACCGCTCCCGGGAGGGCTCAAACCACCAGTCTTTGAATAACAGCTGAACGCGCTAACCATTGCGCCACGGAAGCCCAAAAATTAAATGGTCGTCAGGTATTGTGGAAAAACTTTGGCTTTTTACGTTACATCTGAGACCCCACAACACCTCTCCCGGGTGGGCTCGAACCACTAACCTTTCGGTTAACAGGCGAACGCGCTAACCATTGCGCCACGGAAGCCCAAAAATTAAATGGTCGTCAGGTATTGTGGAAAAATCTGAATTTTTACGTTACATCTGAGACCTCACAACACCGCTCCCGAATCTGCTTGAACCACCAAACTTTCGGTTAAAAGCCGAACGCGCTAACCTTTGAGCCACGGTAGCCCGGAAATTAAATGGTCGTCAGGTATTGTGAAAAACTCTGACATTTTACGTTACATCTGAGATCTCTTAACACCGCTACCGGGAGGGCTCAAACCACCAGTCTTTGAATAACAGCTGAACGCGCTAACTATTGCGCCACGGAAGCCCAAAAATTAAATGGTCGTCAGGTATTGTGGAAAAGTGATGACTTTTTATGTTACATCTGAGACCTCACAACATCGCTCCCGGATGGGCTCGAACCACCAACCTTTCGGTTACCAGCCGAACGCGTTAACCATTGCGCCACGGAAGCCCAAAAACTAATTGGTCGTCAGGTATTGTGGAAAAACTCTGACTTTTTACGTTACATCTGAGACCTCACAACACCGCTCTCGAATCTGCTTGAACCACCAAACTTTCGGTTAAAAGCCGAACGCGCTAACCATTGCGCCACGGAAGCCCAAAAACTAATTGGTCGTCAGGTATTGTGGAAAAACTCTGACTTTTTACGTTACATCTGAGACCTCACAACAACGCTCCCGAATCTGCTTGAACCACCAAACTTTCGGTTAAAAGCCGAACGCGCTAACCATTGAGCCACGGAAGCCCGGAAATTAAATGGTCGTCAGGTATTGTGAAAAACTCTGACATTTTACGTTACATCTGAGACGTCACAACACTGCTCCCGGGATTGCTCAAACCACCAGTCTTTGAATAACAGCTGAACGCGCTAACCATTGCGCCACTGAAGCCCAAAAATTAAATGGTCGTCAGGTATTGTGCAAAAGCTATGACTTTTTACGTTACATCTGAGACATCACAACACCGCTCCCGGATGGGCTCAAACCACCAACCTATTGGTTAACAGCCGAACGCGCTAACCATTGCGCCACGGAAGCCCAAAAATTAAATGGTCCTCAGGTATTGTGGAAAAGCTATGACTTTTTACGTTACATCTGAGACATCACAACACCGCTCCCGGATGGGCTCAAACCACCAACCTATTGGTTAACAGCCGAACGCGCTAACCATTGCGCCACGGAAGCCCAAAAATTAAATGGTCGTCAGGTATTGTGGAAAAGCTTAGGCTTTTTACGTTACATCTGAGACCCCACAACACCTCTCCCGGGTGGGCTCGAACCACTACCCTTTCGGTTAACAGCCGAACGCGCTAACCATTGCGCCACGGAAGCCCAAATTTTAAATGGTCGTCAGGTATTGTGGAAAAAATCAGAATTTTTACGTTACATCTGAGACCTAACAACACCGCTCCCGAATCTGCTTGAACCACCAAACTTTCGGTTAAAAGCCGAACGCGCTAACCATTGAGCCACGGTAGCCCGGAAATTAAATGTTCGTCAGGTATTGTGAAAAACTCTGACATTTTACGTTACATCTGAGACCTCTTAACACCGCTCCCGGGAGGGCTCAAACCACCAGTCTTTGAATAACAGCTGAACGCGCTAACCATTGCGCCACGGAAGCCCAAAAATTAAATGGTCGTCAGGTATTGTGGAAAAGCTATGACTTTTTACGGTACATCTGAGACCTCAAAATACTGCTCCGGGGTGGGCTCGAACCTCCAGCCTTTTGAATAACAGCTGAGCGCGCTAACCATTGCGCCACGGAAGTCCAAAAATTATATGGTCGTCAGGTATTGTGGAAAAACTCTGACTTGTTACGTTACATCTGAGACCTCACAACACCGCTCCTGAACCTGCTTGAACCACCAAACTTTCGGTTAAAAGCCGAACGCGCTAACCATTGAGCCACGGAAGCCCGGAAATTAAATGGTCGTCAGGTATTGTGGAAAAACTCTGACTTTTTACGTTAACTCTGAGACCTCAAAACACTGCTCCGGGGTGGGCTCGAACCACCAGCCTATTGAATAACAGCTGAGCGCGCTAACCATTGCGCCACGGAAGCCCAAAAATTATATGGTCGTCAGGTATTGTGGAAAATCCCTGACTTTTTACGTTACATCTGAGACCTCACAACATCGCTCCCGGATGGGCTCGAACCACCAACCTTTCGGTTACCAGCCGAACGCGCTAACCATTGCGCCACGGAAGCCCAAAAACTAATTGGTCGTCAGGTATTGTGGAAAAACTCTGACTTTTTACGTTACCTCTGAGACCTCAAAACACTGCTCCGGGGTGGGCTCGAACCACCAGCCTTTTGAATAACAGCTGAGCGCGCTAACCATTGCGCCACGGAAGCCCTAAAATTATATGGTCGTCAGGTATTGTGGAAAATCCCTGACTTTTTACGTCACATCTGAGACCTCACAACATCGCACCCGGATGGGCTCGAACCATTAACCTTTCGGTCACCAGCCGAACGCGCTAACCATTGCGCCACGGAAGCCCAAAAACTAATTGGTCGTCAGGTATTGTGGAAAAACTCTGACTTTTTACGTTACATCTGAGACCTCACAACACCGCTCCTGAATCTGCTTGAACCACCAAACTTTCGGTTAAGAGCCGAACGCGCTAACCATTGAGCCACGGAAGCCCGGAAATTAAATGGTCGTCAGGTATTGTGAAAAAATTTGTCTTTCTACGTTACATTTGAGATCCCACAACACCGCTCCCGGGTGGGCACGAACCACCAACCTATTGGTTAACAGCCGAACAGGCAAACCATTGAGCCACGGAAGCTCAGAAATTAAATGGTTGTCAGGTATTGTGGAAAAGCTATGACTTTTTACGTTACATCTGAAACCTCACAACACTGCTCCCGTGTGGACTCGAACCACCAACCTTTCGAATAACAGCTGAGCGCGCTAACCATTGCGCCACGGAAGCCCAAAAATTATATGGTCGTCAGGTATTGTGGAAAATCCTTGACTTTTTACGTCACATCTGAGACCTCACAACATCGCTCCCGGATGAACTCGAACCACCATCCTTTCGGTCACCAGCGGAACGCGCTAACCATTGCGCCACGGAAGCCCAAAAACTAATTGGTCGTCAGGTATTGTGGAAAAACTCTGACTTTTTACGTTACATCTGAGACCTCACAAAACCGCTCCTGAATCTGCTTCAACCACCAAACTTTCGGGTAAAAGCCGAACGCGCTAACCTTTGAGCCACGGAAGCCCGGAAATTAAATGGTCGTCAGGTATTGTGGAAAAGCTATGACTTTTTACGTTACATCTGAGACCTCACAACACTGCTCCCGGGTGGGCTCGAACCACCAACCTTTTGAATAACACCTGAGCGCGCTAACCATTGCGTCACGGAAGCCCAAAAATTATATGGTCGTCAGGTATTGTGGAAAAGCTATGACCTTTTACGTTACATCTGAGACCTCAAAACACTGCTCCGGGGTGGGCTCGAACCACCAGCCTTTTGAATAACAGCTGAGCGCGCTAGCCATTGCGCCACGGAAGCCCAAAAATTATATGGTCGTCAGGTATTGTGGAAAAACCTTGACTTTTTACGTCACATCTAAGACCGCACAGCGTCGCTCCCGGATGGGCTCGAACCACCAACCTTTCGGTTACCAGCCGAACGCGCTAACCATTGCGCCACGGAAGCCCAAAAACTAATTGGTCGTCAGGTATTGTGGAAAAACTCTGACTTTTTACGTTACATCTGAGACCTCAAAACACCGCTCCCGAATCTGCTTGAACCACCAAACTTTCGGTTAAAAGCCGAACGCGCTAACCATTGAGCCACGGAAGCCCGGAAATTAAATGGTCGTCAGGTATTGTGAAAAAATCTGTCTTTCTACGTTACATTTGAGATCCCACAACACCGCTCCCGGGTGGGCACGAACCACCAACCTATTTGTTAACAGCCGAACAGGCTAACCATTGAGCCACGGAAGCTCAGAAATTAAATGGTTGTCAGGTATTGTGAAAAACTCTGACATTTTACGTTACATCTGAGACGTCACAACACCGCTCCCGGGAGGGCTCAAACCACCAGTCTTTGAATAACAGCTGAACGCGCTAACCATTGCGCCACGGAAGCCCAAAAATTAAATGGTCGTCAGGTATTGTGAAAAACTCTGACATTTTACGTTACATCTGAGACCTCAAAACACTGCTCCGGGGTGGGCTCGAACCTCCAGCCTTTTGAATAACAGCTGAGCGCGCTAACCATTGCGCCACGGAAGCCCAAAAATTATATGGTCGTCAGGTATTGTGGAAAAACCTTGACTTTTTACGTCACATATGAGACCTCACAACATCGCTCCCGGATGGGCTCGAACCAGCAACCTTTCGGTTACCAGCCGAACGCGCTAACCATTGCGCCACGGAAGCCCAAAAACTAATTGGTCGTCAGGTATTGTGGAAAAACTCTGACTTTTTACGTTACATCTGAGACCTCACAACACCGCTCCCGAATCTGCTTGAACCACCAAACTTTCGGTTAAAAGCCGAACGCGCTAACCATTGAGCCAAGGAAGCCCGGAAATTATATGGTCGTCAGGTATTGTGAAAAACTCTGACATTTTACGTTACATCTGAGACGTCACAACACCGCTCCCGGGAGGGCTCAAACCACCAGTCTTTGAATAACAGCTGAACGCGCTAACCATTGCGCCACGGAAGCCCAAAAATTAAATGGTCGTCAGGTATTGTAGAAAAGCTATGACTTTTTACGTTACATCTGAGACCTCACAACACCGCTCCCGAATCTGCTTGAACCACCAAACTTTCGGTTAAAAGCCGAACGCGCTAACCGTTGAGCCACGGTAGCCCGGAAATTAAATGGTCGTCAGGTATTGTGAAAAACTCTGACATTTTACGTTACATCTGAGGCCTCACAACACTGCTCCCGTGTGGACTCGAACCACCAACCTTTCGAATAACAGCTGAGCGCGCTAACCATTGCGCCACGGAAGCCCAAAAATTATATGGTCGTCAGGTATTGTGGAAAAACTTTGACTTTTTACGTCACATCTGAGACCTCTTAACACCGCTCCCGGGAGGGCTCAAACCACCAGTCTTTGAATAACAGCTGAACGCGCTAACCATTGCGCCACGGAAGCCCAAAAATTAAATGGTCGTCAGGTATTGTGGAAAAGCTATGACTTTTTACGTTACATCTGAGGCCTCACAACACTGCTCCCGTGTGGACTCGAACCACCAACCTTTCGAATAACAGCTGAACGCGCTAACCATTGCGCCACGGAAGCCCAAAAATTAAATGGTCGTCAGGTATTGTGGAAAAGCTATGACTTTTTACGTCACATCTGAGACCTCACAACACCGCTCCCGGATGGGCACGAACCACTAACCGTTCGGTTAACAGCCGAACGCGCTAACCATTGTGCCACGGAAGCCCAAAAATTAGATGGTAGTCAGGTATTGTGGAAAAACTATGACTTTTTACGTTACATCTGAGACGTCACAACACTGCTCCCGGGATTGCTCAAACCACCAGTCTTTGAATAACAGCTGAACGCGCTAACCATTGCGCCACTGAAGCCCAAAAATTAAATGGTCGTCAGGTATTGTGCAAAAGCTATGACTTTTTACGTTACATCTGAGACATCACAACACCGCTCCCGGATGGGCTCAAACCACCAACCTATTGGTTAACAGCCGAACGCGCTAACCATTGCGCCACGGAAGCCCAAAAATTAAATGGTCGTCAGGTATTGTGGAAAAGCTATGACTTTTTACGTTACATCTGAGACATCACAACACAGCTCCCGGATGGGCTCAAACCACCAACCTATTGGTTAACAGCCGAACGCGCTAACCATTGCGCCACGGAAGCCCAAAAATTAAATGGTCGTCAGGTATTGCGGAAAAGCTTTGGCTTTTTACGTTACATCTGAGACCCCACAACACCTCTCCCGGGTGGGCTCGAACCACTACCCTTTCGGTTAACAGCCGAACGCGCTAACCATTGCGCCACGGAAGCCCAAATTTTAAATGGTCGTCAGGTATTGTGGAAAAAATCAGAATTTTTACGTTACATCTGAGACCTAACAACACCGCTCCCGAATCTGCTTGAACCACCAAACTTTCGGTTAAAAGCCGAACGCGCTAACCATTGAGCCACGGTAGCCCGGAAATTAAATGTTCGTCAGGTATTGTGAAAAACTCTGACATTTTACGTTACATCTGAGACCTCTTAACACCGCTCCCGGGAGGGCTCAAACCACCAGTCTTTGAATAACAGCTGAACGCGCTAACCATTGCGCCACGGAAGCCCAAAAATTAAATGGTCGTCAGGTATTGTGGAAAAGCTATGACTTTTTACGGTACATCTGAGACCTCAAAATACTGCTCCGGGGTGGGCTCGAACCTCCAGCCTTTTGAATAACAGCTGAGCGCGCTAACCATTGCGCCACGGAAGTCCAAAAATTATATGGTCGTCAGGTATTGTGGAAAAACTCTGACTTTTTACGTTACATCTGAGACCTCACAACACCGCTCCTGAATCTGCTTGAACCACCAAACTTTCGGTTAAAAGCCGTACGCGCTAACCATTGAGCCACGGAAGCCCGGAAATTAAATGGTCGTCAGGTATTGTGGAAAAACTCTGACTTTTTACGTTACCTCTGAGACCTCAAAACACTGCTCCGGGGTGGGCTCGAACCACCAGCCTATTGAATAACAGCTGAGCGCGCTAACCATTGCGCCACGGAAGCCCAAAAATTATATGGTCGTCAGGTATTGTGGAAAATCCCTGACTTTTTACGTTACATCTGAGACCTCACAACATCGCTCCCGGATGGGCTCGAACCACCAACCTTTCGGTTACCATCCGAACGCGCTAACCATTGCGCCACGGAAGCCCAAAAACTAATTGGTCGTCAGGTATTGTGGAAAAACTCTGACTTTTTACGTTACATCTGAGACCTCACAACACCGCTCCTGAATCTGCTTGAACCACCAAACTTTCGGTTAAAAGCCGAACGCGCTAACCATTGAGCCACGGAAGCCCGGAAATTAAATGGTCGTCAGGTATTGTGAAAAAATTTGTCTTTCTACGTTACATTTGAGATCCCACAACACCGCTCCCGGGTGGGCACGAACCACCAACCTATTGGTTAACAGCCGAACAGGCAAACCATTGAGCCACGGAAGCTCAGAAATTAAATGGTTGTCAGGTATTGTGGAAAAGCTATGACTTTTTACGTTACATCTGAAACCTCACAACACTGCTCCCGTGTGGACTCGAACCACCAACCTTTCGAATAACAGCTGAGCGCGCTAACCATTGCGCCACGGAAGCCCAAAAATTATATGGTCGTCAGGTATTGTGGAAAATCCTTGACTTTTTACGTCACATCTGAGACCTCACAACATCGCTCCCGGATGAACTCGAACCACCATCCTTTCGGTCACCAGCGGAACGCGCTAACCATTGCGCCACGGAAGCCCAAAAACTAATTGGTCGTCAGGTATTGTGGAAAAACTCTGACTTTTTACGTTACATCTGAGACCTCACAAAACCGCTCCTGAATCTGCTTCAACCACCAAACTTTCGGGTAAAAGCCGAACGCGCTAACCATTGAGCCACGGAAGCCCGGAAATTAAATGGTCGTCAGGTATTGTGGAAAAGCTATGACTTTTTACGTTACATCTGAGACCTCACAACACTGCTCCCGGGTGGGCTCGAACCACCAACCTTTTGAATAACACCTGAGCGCGCTAACCATTGCGTCACGGAAGCCCAAAAATTATATGGTCGTCAGGTATTGTGGAAAAGCTATGACCTTTTACGTTACATCTGAGACCTCAAAACACTGCTCCGGGGTGGGCTCGAACCACCAGCCTTTTGAATAACAGCTGAGCGCGCTAGCCATTGCGCCACGGAAGCCCAAAAATTATATGGTCGTCAGGTATTGTGGAAAAACCTTGACTTTTTACGTCACATCTAAGACCGCACAGCGTCGCTCCCGGATGGGCTCGAACCACCAACCTTTCGGTTACCAGCCGAACGCGCTAACCATTGCGCCACGGAAGCCCAAAAACTAATTGGTCGTCAGGTATTGTGGAAAAACTCTGACTTTTTACGTTACATCTGAGACCTCAAAACACCGCTCCCGAATCTGCTTGAACCACCAAACTTTCGGTTAAAAGCCGAACGCGCTAACCATTGAGCCACGGAAGCCCGGAAATTAAATGGTCGTCAGGTATTGTGAAAAAATCTGTCTTTCTACGTTACATTTGAGATCCCACAACACCGCTCCCGGGTGGGCACGAACCACCAACCTATTTGTTAACAGCCGAACAGGCTAACCATTGAGCCACGGAAGCTCAGAAATTAAATGGTTGTCAGGTATTGTGAAAAACTCTGACATTTTACGTTACATCTGAGACGTCACAACACCGCTCCCGGGAGGGCTCAAACCACCAGTCTTTGAATAACAGCTGAACGCGCTAACCATTGCGCCACGGAAGCCCAAAAATTAAATGGTCGTCAGGTATTGTGAAAAACTCTGACATTTTACGTTACATCTGAGACCTCAAAACACTGCTCCGGGGTGGGCTCGAACCTCCAGCCTTTTGAATAACAGCTGAGCGCGCTAACCATTGCGCCACGGAAGCCCAAAAATTATATGGTCGTCAGGTATTGTGGAAAAACCTTGACTTTTTACGTCACATATGAGACCTCACAACATCGCTCCCGGATGGGCTCGAACCAGCAACCTTTCGGTTACCAGCCGAACGCGCTAACCATTGCGCCACGGAAGCCCAAAAACTAATTGGTCGTCAGGTATTGTGGAAAAACTCTGACTTTTTACGTTACATCTGAGACCTCACAACACCGCTCCCGAATCTGCTTGAACCACCAAACTTTCGGTTAAAAGCCGAACGCGCTAACCATTGAGCCAAGGAAGCCCGGAAATTATATGGTCGTCAGGTATTGTGAAAAACTCTGACATTTTACGTTACATCTGAGACGTCACAACACCGCTCCCGGGAGGGCTCAAACCACCAGTCTTTGAATAACAGCTGAACGCGCTAACCATTGCGCCACGGAAGCCCAAAAATTAAATGGTCGTCAGGTATTGTAGAAAAGCTATGACTTTTTACGTTACATCTGAGACCTCACAACACCGCTCCCGAATCTGCTTGAACCACCAAACTTTCGGTTAAAAGCCGAACGCGCTAACCGTTGAGCCACGGTAGCCCGGAAATTAAATGGTCGTCAGGTATTGTGAAAAACTCTGACATTTTACGTTACATCTGAGGCCTCACAACACTGCTCCCGTGTGGACTCGAACCACCAACCTTTCGAATAACAGCTGAACGCGCTAACCATTGCGCCACGGAAGCCCAAAAATTATATGGTCGTCAGGTATTGTGGAAAAACTTTGACTTTTTACGTCACATCTGAGACCTCTTAACACCGCTCCCGGGAGGGCTCAAACCACCAGTCTTTGAATAACAGCTGAACGCGCTAACCATTGCGCCACGGAAGCCCAAAAATTAAATGGTCGTCAGGTATTGTGGAAAAGCTATGACTTTTTACGTTACATCTGAGGCCTCACAACACTGCTCCCGTGTGGACTCGAACCACCAACCTTTCGAATAACAGCTGAACGCGCTAACCATTGCGCCACGGAAGCCCAAAAATTAAATGGTCGTCAGGTATTGTGGAAAAGCTATGACTTTTTACGTCACATCTGAGACCTCACAACACCGCTCCCGGATGGGCACGAACCACTAACCGTTCGGTTAACAGCCGAACGCGCTAACCATTGTGCCACGGAAGCCCAAAAATTAGATGGTAGTCAGGTATTGTGGAAAAGCTATGACTTTTTACGTTACATCTGAGACCACAAAACACTGCTCCGGGGTGGGCTCGAACCACCAGCCTTTTGAATAACAGCTGAGCGTGCTAACCATTGCGCCACGGAAGCCCAAAAACTAATTGGTCGTCAGGTATTGTGGAAAAACTCTGACTTTTTACGTTACATCTGAGACCTCACAACACCGCTCCCGAATCTGCTTGAACCACCAAACGTTCGGTTAAAAGCCGAACGCGCTAACCATTGAGCCACGGTAGCCCGGAAATTAAATGGTCGTCAGGTATTGTGAAAAACTCTGACATTTTACGTTACATCTGAGGCCTCACAACACTGCTCCCGTGTGGACTCGAACCACCAACCTTTCGAATAACAGCTGAGCGCGCTAACCATTGCGCCACGGAAGCCCAAAAATTATATGGTCGTCAGGTATTGTGGAAAAACTTTGACTTTTTACGTCACATCTGAGACCTCACAACACCGCTCCCGGATGGGCTCGAACCACTAACCGTTCGGTTAACAGCCGAACGCGCTAACCATTGTGCCACGGAAGCCCAAAAATTAAATGGTCGTCAGGTATTGTGAAAAACTCTGACATTTTACGTTACATCTGAGACCTCAAAACACTGCTCCGGGGTGGGCTCGAACCTCCAGCCTTTTGAATAACAGCTGAGCGCGCTAACCATTGCGCCACGGAAGCCCAAAAATTATATGGTCGTCAGGTATTGTGGAAAAACCTTGACTTTTTACGTCACATATGAGACCTCACAACATCGCTCCCGGATGGGCTCGAACCACCAACCTTTCGGTTACCAGCCGAACGCGCTAACCATTGCGCCACGGAAGCCCAAAAACTAATTGGTCGTCAGGTATTGTGGAAAAACTCTGACTTTTTACGTTACATCTGAGACCTCACAACACCGCTCCCGAATCTGCTTGAACCACCAAACTTTCGGTTAAAAGCCGAACGCGCTAACCATTGCGCCACGGAAGCCCGGAAATTAAATGGTCGTCAGGTATTGTGGAAAAACTCTGACTTTTTACGTTACCTCTGAGACCTCAAAACACTGCTCCGGGGTGGGCTCGAACCACCAGCCTTTTGAATAACAGCTGAGCGCGCTAACCATTGCGCCACGGAAGCCCAAAAATTATATGGTCGTCAGGTATTGTGGAAAATCCCTGACTTTTTACGTTACATCTGCGACCTCACAACATCGCTCCCGGATGGGCTCGAACCACCAACCTTTCGGTTACCAGCCGAACGCGCTAACCATTGCGCCACGGAAGCCCAAAAATTAAAAGGTCGTCAGGTATTGTGGAAAAGCTATGACTTTTTACGTTACATCTGAGACGTCACAACACTGCTCCGGGGTGGGCTCGAACCACCAGCCTTTTGAATAACAGCTGAGCGCGCTAACCATTGCGCCACGGAAGCCCAAAAATTATATGGTCGTCAGGTATTGTGGAAAATCCCTGACTTTTTACGTCACATCTGAGACCTCACAACATCGCTTCCGGATGGGCTCGAACCACCAACCTTTCGGTTACCAGCCGAACGCGCTGTTGAATCCGGCGATCCAAAACAAGCCTGGTCATTTATACTTAAATAATAATTGAATTAATGGTTTTCCCCACTGGGGTTTTCCCAGGACCTTTTTTCCCATAAGCAGAAGTTATGGGTTTTTATGGTCCGAATTTAGCTTAGTTAAGGTTAAGTAAAGGTTTACTTATAGTGAATACTTATGTTTGATATGTTTTATATGTAAAGACTTTAAAGAATAACATTGTACTCTAAACCAAAATAAGAACTGTCGTAGAGCACGGCTTGTAATTGCTAAGAAATACTGTACTATTGTAAAGGCTATAGTAATGCATTTGAAAGGTTCGACGGATGGTTTTTGTTACTAGTGTGTTAAAAGGCCCTCTGGCTCTGTAAAGTCATAAAACTTAGGAGTGACGAATTTTGGGGAGCGCTCGCTTGGTAACAACAATAAGGGTAAAAACTTGAACTTTGTGTTAAAACTAGCAGAAGCAAAGCATGAGTAGAACGTTTTGGACTCTTGATGGAGAAAGAGCGCTTGTTACCATCGGGCAATATAGATCGCAAACCGACTCTGCCGAGAGAGGTTGTAAAAGAAAGACTTAGAAACTTTAGTTAAACGGACGTGTTTTCAAGGAAAATTATTGTAATGATATCTTGATTTAAGTATGATTTGATAAGACAATACAGTAATTAAAGAAAATATTGATGATTGCATTTGGAGCTTCTTCGTTATTGAAATAAAGACATACACATAAGTTAGGGATTTAGATCGGTGTTTCAGTCCGCCGATGTGATATCAGGAATTATCACAAACTCTTATGTTGGGATGGAAGTCGCAACATAAAATGGTGCCGAAACCCGGGACTAATTACGTGCTCGGGACTAATTACGTACCCGGGACTCATTACGTGCTCGGGAAAAATTACGTTAATTGGACAATTTTGTGAAAATTGGACTTGGTTCGAGAACTTCGAAAATTGTGGTCCCAAGTCAACTCCACGTTGGATGCTTTTTTTGCCGATACCAGACCGAAAGGGAACGTGAACGTGCCGCAAGAAGTCCAGCGGCGGGGAGCGATATGGAGCGGGATGAAGGAGTCCCAGCCCAAAGACATCAGAGTCTACAGAAGCTAAAGGAGTGGTCCTTCTCAAGGTTCGAAGGAACTATATGCAGTTTGGAAGCAAGCAACAAACAACCGTTAGACTTCAGGTTGATAAAATTGATTCGCACTTCGCAATGAAGTTGGGTTCGTAGAAAAATACTTATTAAGAGAAAACAAAGGTTTGACACTAAGTTGTCGTAAGATAAAAAGGTGCTCTGGGTTTTTGAGCTAAGATAAAAAGTGCTCTGGTTGAGCTTGGTTAAAAAAGTGCTCTGGTTGAGCTTGGTTAAAAAATGCTCTGGTTGAGCTTGGTTAAAAAAGTGCTCTGGTTGAGCTTGGTTAAAAAAGTGCTCTGGTTGAGCTTGGTTAAAAAAAATGCTCTGGTTGAGCTTGGTTAAAAAAGTGCTCTGGTTGAGCTTGGTTTAAGTGCTCTGGTTGAGCTTGGTATAAGGGTTTATTACCGATAGGTCGGTCTTGGCTTGTTGTGAAAGAGAGAGTGTATGATGGCGTGGCCACGGTAAAAAATTAGATGCCCCAGAATGGGCGAATTTAGTATCGTTCCAGAAAGAGCGACAAAAAGTAAATACCCTAGCCGGGTATCCCCTCCCACGTCCCAGAACGGGCGTTAAACAAAGTCCATGAAAGGACATAGACAAAGTCCATGAAAGGACATAAAAAAAAGCTCTTAATTGAGCACGAACCTTTTCCTAAATGGATAAAAGGGTTAGCCAAGATAAAAGAGTTGCACATGGGCATTCTTAAGACCTGATCGGGGCGTACCTAAGAAAAAGGCGACGCTTATTAGTTGGCGATTTCGATAGACTTAGTAGTGCATTCACGACACGAGCGGCGCTGTAAGATTTATTTCGAACGGCGTCGACGAGTGATTAACAGGTGTACAGACCGAAGTTTGGATATTCCCTTGTGGTGGTCCCTTCGCGAGTCCCTGGCTGACTTTGTCCAATCGTTATTGCCGTTAAGTAGGTTGTTTGGTAAAAGGTAAATTACTATTTGTAAAAGGTAATGTTGGTATTTGTAAAAAGTGTAAAAGATATTTGTGTTGGTTAAAAAGTAACACTTATAAGGTGATTCCATAACATGAGTATTTGGTGAAAAATGGTTAAGTAAATTTGGTACAATAACATTGATACTGGTAAAAGTCGTTGCACTTTAAGTGCTACTAAAATGGTGGTTTAAAGGGAATATTATAAATTAGTGTCCCTGGTGTGAAGGGATGAACGACGTGGATGGTGGCATTCCTACTTTCTCTTTGGTGCCTCTTTTTTTCATGGCGCTTCCTTTTCCCACTTCCTTGACCACCTGACATGGCTCGTTGTAGTAGTTTATTGGGAAATATGCATAAAGGTTCATATAAAGTTGTATCTCCCTGAGAAAGGAGAAGAGTTGTATCTCCCTGAGAAAGGAGAAGAGTTGTATCTCCCTGAGAAAGGAGAAGAGTTGTATCTCCCTGAGAAAGGAGAAGAGTTGTATCTCCCTGAGAAAGGAGAAGAGTTGTATCTCCCTGAGAAAGGAGAAGAGTTGTATCTCCCTGAGAAAGGAGAAGAGTTGTATCTCCCTGAGAAAGGAGAAGAGTTGTATCTCCCTGAGAAAGGAGAAGAGTTGTATCTCCCTGAGAAAGGAGAAGAGTTGTATCTCCCTGAGAAAGGAGAAGAGTTGTATCTCCCTGAGAAAGGAGAAGAGTTGTATCTCCCTGAGAAAGGAGAAGAGTTGTATCTCCCTGAGAAAGGAGAAGAGACAAAGGTTGATGATTAGTTGGTCTTATGAACGAAACACTGTAAAAAAGTATTAATTTTTGGAAAGATATTTAAGAGTTCTTGCAGTAATGCAGTAGTCAGCTCATAACATTCTTGAGTAAAAGAAAAAGGTGCATCGCCGCCTCAAACAAAGGGGAAGAACACTGCTCACAGAAGCAACGTTTCAATTATACCTCTGGTACTACAAGTGCTACCACCTAAAAACTGCTAAAAGACTAAAATTTGCATGATGTATAAACTGTAGTTTGAAAATATGTTAATTATGTTGAAAACTGTATAAATAGTTTTAAGTTTGGATATTTTGTAAGAAAAATAACTTTAACTGCTTTAAAAATAATCTTTGACCAAAGGGATCGGTTCCCATGAAAAACAAAGTAATAAAACTAGTTAGCTTGGATAGGACAGTTGAAAGATGCAGCTGGGTATAATGACTTGCACGTGCACTGTTAAAAGTTAAAAGTAAAGCAAAATAAAAGAAAAAATAAGAGGGCAATCTTATATTGTCAAAAGACTAAAATAACACAATAAGTTTCTCTTTACACATCCATGTTAAAATATTTATGGTTGAACTTTGTAACTTAAGGGTAGCGATCGGAGCGTGGGATACTTAGTTCTCCTAACTAAAAACTCCTACTAAAAATTTGAGGAAGTTTGTCCCCACGCTACCGAGAGGCTTTGCCCCAGCATAGGGTGAAGGTTGGTTTCTTCTCATTGTAAAAGAAGGGGAACCAATCTTTGAACAGATGTAGAATAACCTATAAAAGCTGTTTCGCTAAACAAAATGAGTCGAGTTACTTCAAATTCAGTAACAGAAATCAATTAAAATTAAATGATAAACTTAAATGAAGAAATGTAAATTTAAATGTAGTCTCTTCAAGAAATTTAAAATAAGTTAAGAAATAAGTAAATTAAAATAGTAAAGTTGAGTTATTTAAATAGAAAAACATGAGAAATTCAAATGAAGGCATGTTGAGTCAATTAAAACTAAGTTGTTGGATCGCTTAATTGTAGGAAATACAGAGATGTATTTCGGCGGGGAGTGTTGAATCCGGCGATCCAAAACAAGCCTGGTCATTTATACTTAAATAATAATTGAATTAATGGTTTTCCCCACTGGGGTTTTCCCAGGACCTTTTTTCCCATAAGCAGAAGTTATGGGTTTTTATGATCCGAATTTAGCTTAGTTAAGGTTAAGTAAAGGTTTACTTATAGTGAATACTTATGTTTGATATGTTTTATATGTAAAGACTTTAAAGAATAACATTGTACTCTAAACCAAAATAAGAACTGTCGTAGAGCACGGCTTGTAATTGCTAAGAAATACTGTACTATTGTAAAGGCTATAGTAATGCATTTGAAAGGTTCGACGGATGGTTTTTGTTACTAGTGTGTTAAAAGGCCCTCTGGCTCTGTAAAGTCATAAAACTTAGGAGTGACGAATTTTGGGGAGCGCTCGCTTGGTAACAACAATAAAGCCACATTTTCATGGTCGCTTGTAGCGTGTAAATAACTAGCTTGCGTGTAAAAAACGGGCGAAACGCGCAAGCAATTCCAATTTTATGTAGCGTGTGCTTGCAAAACTAGATTGTGAAACGCTACAAGCGCGTATCTAAACGAAACAGATATTTCAAGCTCACGCGTTTATTACAAGCTGAAAGAAATTGTCACGTGATTCGAAAAGACCAATAGGCAGATACGACAACCATTTTTAAAAGTCTGTATTTTTCCAGTTGCTATCTCGCCCTTTCTCGCGATTAGTAGCAAAGTCATTACATTTTTAAATGCCTAAACTATCGAAAAAAGAGTTGGCTGATCAAAAAAAGGAGCAGAAAAAAAAGGACATTGAAATTAAAGAACGGTTTATTGATGTTGTGAGATCTAGGGATGTTTTATGGAATAAAGTTTCAAAAAACTATAAAAAGAGGGAGATGAAAGACGCTGCTTGGGCAGAAGTCTTTAAACTCTGTCCTGATATGGGAAATTCAAGTGAGTACCGAGACTTTGCTTCATTAGTTTATTTGGAAAGGAGAGTCATAAAACTTATGCATTTGATAGAGGAGGAACTGCAAAAAAAGTGGAAGAGCATTGTTGATAACTTCCGCAGCATCTTCAATACAGTTACCACATCACGCAGTGGGGAGGAATACGATGAAGAGAAGGAGTATTCAATGGTTAAATGGCCCCATTTCCAGCAGCTGATGTTTTTGAAAGACAGTATTGCCAAGAGAAAGTAAGATTTAATGTTTTAAATAGTAACTCCAGTTCAACAACAATGCCTTATTATTAAGGACAACGTCAAATTTTGAATGCGAGGTTAATTGTCCTATGGATCCTGAAAATAGCACTTCGGCAACAGCTACCAATGATAATGCTCAAACGCAGGAAATGATAAATGTAACAAAGTATAGTTGTCAAATGTTTGGAGGCGTGCCATTGCATATTCTTCTGATAGGTGTGTGGTGATGACGGTGCTGAATACAGTATTGAAGTGGACGAGTGTAGTGCTATTCCTGAGACACAAACTCAGCAGCTAAATCTTGGCGCCTCAACAAGTACCGCTAGTACTTCACAAAAGTCAAGTGAAGAAACCGCTAGTACTTCACAAAAGTCAAGTGAAGAAACCGCTAGTACTTCACAAAAGTCAAGTGAAGAAACCGCTAGTACTTCACAAAAGTCAAGTGAAGAAACGTCAAGTACTCACACAAGAAGTGCATCTGCCACTCCAACCTTTGGTGGAACCAGATCCCTCAATTCTTCCAAAGCACCAAAATCATTTTCACGCAAAAAAAAGCCCAACGATGAGGGTACAGAACCAATTATGACTGAACTTGCGAAATTAAATAAGTATGGATATTTCAAAGTCAATATGATTTATCATAACTTTATCAATTTATTTTTTAGACAAATCGACAATTGTCCTGTGGACGATGTAAGTAAGTTTACCGACTATTTAGGCACTATTTTACGTCGTTTACCTGAAAACAAACGACAAGACTGTGAAGTTGATCTTTTAAATTTGGCTACAAACTATTTACGAAATAGAAACTCTGTTGAAAATGACAAATGATAGTCGAATAATAAACTGACATTTTATTAAAACGTTTAATACAGTAATGGTTTTACGTTGTTTTCTTAACATCACGCGGTAAACAAACATTGACATATCGATTAGTCATAGTTATTCCTTGGTGGTAATATTTAAACACACACAGATGAATGAAAGAACAAAGACAACTAGTTAACAGTTGTTACTTAATCCTGGAGTTATTTCATATTGCCAGGGAACTTCCCCCGCGTCCGTGGAAAAATATTCGGCAAATTTATCTCTGATCTCTCCCGCTTTCCAGTTGTAATTTCTGGCAGCCGTTGGCGCAATGTTTTCTAGTGCATTAGCAGGGTGGTTCAGTATGTCGGAATGCCATTCTCCTTCCACTAAATTGCCTTTTTCGTCAAAATGGTCGGCGTAATTGTTAGAGCAATACAACTTGTTTCCTTGTTTAGATTCCTCTGTTATCAAAAAGTTGTGCAAAACTACAATAGCTTTAACAATTAGGTCCACATTTTCGGGAGCCATGTTAATACAAGTTCGAAGGATTCTCCACCGAGCTGCAGAAATGCCAAATGCATTTTCACTACAACGCCTTAAGTAACATTACATCAATAATTTCATCAATTACATAAAAGTGTTTTTTAAATGAACAATATCTACCTGGCTCGGCTTAAGCGGTAGTTAAAGATTCGTTTTTTGTCATTTAAACTATCTCTGGAGTATGGCCTCATAAATGTTGGTAGTAATTGAAAAGCTTCGTCACCAACAAGAACGTGTGGAACTTCGATATTCGATCCTGGTAAAGTCATTAATCCTGGAAGGCCCACTTTACCTTCTTGCAATGATTTACCAAAGCACGACGCCTTGAAAACGCCACCGTCTGAAGTTGATCCATAGGCTCCAATGTCGACAGTTAAAAATGTGTAATTGGCATTAACTACTGCCATTAGCACAATAGAATTAAAGCCCTGTAACATATTCGTCAGTTTCATGTCTGTTTCATTGAACAATAATTAGTTTATCATATGGCCCTTTCACCTACTTTGTAGTTATGATAAAGTGAGCCAGAGTTTGGAGGCTGTTGCATCATTATATGTTTCCCATCTACTGCTCCGCAGCAAAGAGGGAAATTCCAACGTTCTTCATACTCTATGGCGGCTTTTCTCCAAGTTTCAGTGGTTGGGACCTACGAAAACCCGCTGTTTTAGCAAGTCAATTATAACCATTATTTGTTACTCACTTCCAAATAGATTGGTTGCAAAGTATCCCATAAAAGCTGGCATACTTTCTTTATCACGTTGTGGACGGATGTTTTGCTCATACGAAATGAGTATGCCATTGACGCTAGGGAATTGCCTGATGCTAAAAATCTAAAAATAAACGTTGTTATTTGTGTACCAAAGATCGTTTAAAGACATTTTACCTTAATGTTACAGCAAGCATTTCTCCAGGTGATATAATATCCAAACGCCCAAAACACTCTTTTTGTAGTTTTCCGTTCATCAATCGCAACAAAAAATCGAACTTGTCTGGGCTCATCCTGGTGTAATTTTGAAAATAACTATGGTCATGGGCTCTCATAGCTTCAAGCTAAGTGAAAAACAAACAAAAACATTAAAAACCAAGGCCTAAAGAGGGCAACGGGTAGAACTCACTAAAGAACCAAAATCACCCTGTGTTTTACGGTTTTGCCAAATTGGGTGAACCCACCAACGTTTTGTTTTGTACTGGCGTTTAGTGTTTGGTTTTAATCTCTTTACTAACAACGATAATAAAAGAACTTTCTTCCGAAGAAGCAAGTTTCGATGGTGTTGGTCCGCCATTTTAAAAACCTTCTACCGGCGAAAGTTGAATCGACTGCGCAAAATAAACGCGAGCGTGAAAACGCACTTGCTTCTAAACGTATTTTTAGCGCGAGTAAACTCCACGCGCAAATTAAACGCAAGCTAATTTTGCACGCTACAAGCGACCATGAAAATGTGGCTTAAGGGTAAAAACTTGAACTTTGTGTTAAAACTAGCAGAAGCAAAGCATGAGTAGAACGTATTGGACTCTTGATGGAGAAAGAGCGCTTGTTACCATCGGGCAATATAGATCGCAAACCGACTCTGCCGAGAGAGCTTGTAAAAGAAAGACTTAGAAACTTTAGTTAAACGGACGTGTTTTCAAGGAAAATTATTGTAATGATATCTTGATTTAAGTATGATTTGATAAGACAATACAGTAATTAAAGAAAATATTGATGATTGCATTTGGAGCTTCTTCGTTATTGAAATAAAGACATACACATAAGTTAGGGATTTAGATCGGTGTTTCAGTCCGCCGATGTGATATCAGGAATTATCACAAACTCTTATGTTGGGATGGAAGTCGCAACACGCGCTAACCATTGCGCCACGGAAGCCCAAAAACTAATTGGTCGTCAGGTATTGTGGAAAGACTCTGACTTTTTACGTTACATCTGAGACCTCACAACACCGCTCCCGAATCTGCTTGAACCACCAAACTATCGGTTAAAAGCCGAACTCGCTAACCATTGAGCCACGGAAGCCCGGAAATTAAATGGTCGTCAGGTATTGTGAAAAACTCTCATATTTTACGTTACATCTAAGACCTCACAGCACCGCTTCCGGGAGGGCTCAATCCAAAAGTCTTTGAATAACAGCTGAACGCGCTAACCATTGCGCCACGGAAGCCCAAAAATTAAATGGTCGTCAGGTATTGTGGAAAAGCTATGACTTTTTACGTTACATCTGAGACGTCACAACACTGCTCCCGGGAGGGCTCAAACCACCAGTCTTTGAATAACAGCTGAACGCGCTAACCATTGCGCCACGGAAGCCCAAAAATTAAATGGTCGTCAGGTATTGTGGAAACGTTATGACTTTTTTCGTTACATTTGAGACCCCACAACACCTCTCCCGGGTGGGCTCGAACCACTAACCTTTCGGTTAACAGCCGAACGCGCTAACCATTGCGCCACGGAAGCCCAAAAATTAAATGGTCGTCAGGTATTGTGGAAAAGCTTTGGCTTTTTACGTTACATCTGAGACCCCCACAACACCTCTCCCGGGTGGGCTCGAACCACTACCCTTTCGGTTAACAGCCGAACGCGCTAACCATTGCGCCACGGAAGCCCAAATTTTAAATGGTCGTCAGGTATTGTGGAAAAAATCAGAATTTTTACGTTACATCTGAGACCTAACAACACCGCTCCCGAATCTGCTTGAACCACCAAACTTTCGGTTAAAAGCCAAACGCGCTAACCATTGAGCCACGGTAGCCCGGAAATTAAATGGTCGTCAGGTATTGTGAAAAACTCTGACATTTTACGTTACATCTGAGACCTCTTAACACCGCTCCCGGGAGGGCTCAAACCACCAGTCTTTGAATAACAGCTGAACGCGCTAACCATTGCGCCACGGAAGCCCAAAAATTAAATGGTCGTCAGGTATTGTGGAAAAGCTATGACTTTTTATGTTACATCTGAGACCTCACAACACCGCTCCCGGATGGGCTTGAACCACTAACCGTTCGGTTAACGGCCGAACGCGCTAACCATTGTGCCACGGAAGCCCAAAAATTAAATGGTCGTCAGGTATTGTGGAAAAGCTATGACTTTTTACGGTACATCTGAGACCTCAAAACACTGCTCCGGGGTGGGCTCGAACCTCCAGCCTTTTGAATAACAGCTGAGCGCGCTAACCATTGCGCCACGGAAGTCCAAAAATTATATGGTCATCAGGTATTGTGGAAAAACTCTGACTTTTTACGTTACATCTGAGACCTCACAACACCGCTCCTGAATCTGCTTGAACCACCAAACTTTCGGTTATAAGTCGAACGCGCTAACCTTTGAGCCACGGAAGCCCGGAAATTAAATGGTCGTCAGGTATTGTGGAAAAACTCTGACTTTTTACGTTACCTCTGAGACCTCAAAACACTGCTCCGGGGTGGGCTCGAACCACCAGCCTTTTGAATAACAGTTGAGCGCGCTAACCATTGCGCCACGGAAGCCCAAAAATTATATGGTCGTCAGGTATTGTGGAAAATCCCTGACTTCTTACGTTACATCTGCGACCTCACAACATCGCTCCCGGATGGGCTCGAACCACCAACCTTTCGGTTACCAGCCGAACGCGCTAACCATTGCGCCACGGAAGCCCAAAAATTAAAAGGTCGTCAGGTATTGTGGAAAAGCTATGACTTTTTACGTTACATCTGAGACGTCACAACACTGCTCCGGGGTGGGCTCGATTCACCAGCCTTTTGAATAACAGCTGAGCGCGCTAACCATTGCGCCACGGAAGCCCAAAAATTATATGGTCGTCAGGTATTGTGGAAAATCCCTGACTTTTTACGTCACATCTGAGACCTCACAACATCGCTCCCGGATGGGCTCGAACCACCAACCTTTCGGTTACCAGCCGAACGCGCTAACCATTGCGCCACGGAAGCCCAAAAACTAATTGGTCGTCAGGTATTGTGGAAAAAATCTGAATTTTTACGTTACATCTGAGACCTCACAACACCGCTCCTGAATCTGCTTGAACCACCAAACTTTCGGTTAAAAGCCGAACGCGCTAACCATTGAGCCACGGAAGCCCGGAAATTAAATGGTCGTCAGGTATTGTGGAAAAACTCTGACTTTTTACGTTACCTCTGAGACCTCAAAACACTGCTCCGGGGTGGGCTCGAACCACCAGCCTTTTGAATAACAGCTGAGCGCGCTAACCATTGCGCCACGGAAGCCCAAAAATTATATGGTCGTCAGGTATTGTGGAAAAACCTTGACTTTTTACGTCACATCTGAGACCTCACAACATCGCTCCCGGATGGGCTCGAACCACCAACCTTTCGGTTACCAGCCGAACGCGCTAACCATTGCGCCACGGAAGCCCAAAAGCTAATTGGTCGTCAGGTATTGTGGAAAAACTCTGACTTTTTACGTTTCATCTGAGACCTCACAAAACCGCTCCTGAATCTGCTTCAACCACCAAACTTTCGGGTAAAAGCCGAACGCGCTAACCATTGAGCCACGGAAGCCCGGAAATTAAATGGTCGTAAGGTATTGTGAAAAACTCTCACATTTTACGTTACATCTGAGACGTCACAACACCTCTCCCGGGAGGGCTCAAACCACCAGTCTTTGAATAACAGCTGAACGCGCTAACCATTGCGCCACGGAAGCCCAAAAATTAAGCGGTCGTCAGGTATTGTGGAAAAGCTATGACTTTTTACGTTACATCTGAGACCTCACAACACCGCTCCCGGATGGGCTCGAACCACTAACCGTGCGGTTAACAGCCGAGCGCGCTAACCATTGTGCCACGGAAGCCCAAAAATTAGATGGTCGTCAGGTATTGTGGAAAAGCTATGACTTTTTACGTTACGTCTGAGACCTCAAAACACTGCCCCGGGGTGGGCTCGAACCACCAGCCTTTTGAATAACAGCTGAGCGCGCTAACCATTGCGCCACGGAAGCCCAAAAATTATATGGTCGTCAGGTATTGTGGAAAAACCCTGACTTTTTACGTCACATCTGAGACCTCACAACATCGCTCCCGGATGGGCTCGAACCACCAACCTTTCGGTTACCAGCCGAACGCGCTAACCATTGCGCCACGGAAGCCCAAAAACTAATTGGTCGTCAGGTATTGTGGAAAAAATCTGAATTTTTACGTTACATCTGAGACCTCACAACACCGCTCCTGAATCTGCTTGAACCACCAAACTTTCGGTTAAAAGCCGAACGCGCTAACCATTGAGCCACGGAAGCCCGGAAATTAAATGGTCGTCAGGTATTGTGGAAAAACTCTGACTTTTTACGTTACCTCTGAGACCTCAAAACACTGCTCCGGGGTGGGCTCGAACCACCAGCCTTTTGAATAACAGCTGAGCGCGCTAACCATTGCGCCACGGAAGCCCAAAAATTATATGGTCGTCAGGTATTGTGGAAAAACCTTGACTTTTTACGTCACATCTGAGACCTCACAACATCGCTCCCGGATGGGCTCGAACCACCAACCTTTCGGTTACCAGCCGAACGCGCTAACCATTGCGCCACGGAAGCCCAAAAGCTAATTGGTCGTCAGGTATTGTGGAAAAACTCTGACTTTTTACGTTTCATCTGAGACCTCACAAAACCGCTCCTGAATCTGCTTCAACCACCAAACTTTCGGGTAAAAGCCGAACGCGCTAACCATTGAGCCACGGAAGCCCGGAAATTAAATGGTCGTAAGGTATTGTGAAAAACTCTCACATTTTACGTTACATCTGAGACGTCACAACACCTCTCCCGGGAGGGCTCAAACCACCAGTCTTTGAATAACAGCTGAACGCGCTAACCATTGCGCCACGGAAGCCCAAAAATTAAGCGGTCGTCAGGTATTGTGGAAAAGCTATGACTTTTTACGTTACATCTGAGACCTCACAACACCGCTCCCGGATGGGCTCGAACCACTAACCGTGCGGTTAACAGCCGAGCGCGCTAACCATTGTGCCACGGAAGCCCAAAAATTAGATGGTCGTCAGGTATTGTGGAAAAGCTATGACTTTTTACGTTACCTCTGAGACCTCAAAACACTGCCCCGGGGTGGGCTCGAACCACCAGCCTTTTGAATAACAGCTGAGCGCGCTAACCATTGCGCCACGGAAGCCCAAAAATTATATGGTCGTCAGGTATTGTGGAAAAACCTTGACTTTTTACGTCACATCTGAGACCTCACAACATCGCTCCCGGATGGGCTCGAACCACCAACCTTTCGGTTACCAGCCGAACGCGCTAACCATTGCGCCACGGAAGCCCAAAAACTAATTGGTCGTCAGGTATTGTGGAAAAACTCTGACTTTTTACGTTACATCTGAGACCTCACAAAACCGCTCCTGAATCTGCTTCAACCACCAAACTTTCGGGTAAAAGCCGAACGCGCTAACCATTGAGCCACGGAAGCCCGGAAATTAAATGGTCGTCAGGTATTGTGGAAAAGCTATGACTTTTTACGTTACATCTGAGACCTCACAACACTGCTCCCGGGTGGGCTCGAACCACCAACCTTTTGAATAACACCTGAGCGCGCTAACTTTTGCGTCACGGAAGCCCAAAAATTATATGGTCGTCAGGTATTGTGGAAAAGCTATGACCTTTTACGTTACATCTGAGACCTCAAAACACTGCTCCGGGGTGGGCTCGAACCACCAGCCTTTTGAATAACAGCTGAGCGCGCTAACCATTGCGCCACGGAAGCCCAAAAATTAAGCGGTCGTCAGGTATTGTGGAAAAGCTATGACTTTTTACGTTACATCTGAGACCTCACAACACCGCTCCCGGATGGGCTCGAACCACTAACCGTGCGGTTAACAGCCGAGCGCGCTAACCATTGTGCCACGGAAGCCCAAAAATTAGATGGTCGTCAGGTATTGTGGAAAAGCTATGACTTTTTACGTTACATCTGAGACCTCAAAACACTGCCCCGGTGTGGGCTCGAACCACCAGCCTTTTGATTAACAGCTGAGCGCGCTAACCATTGCGCCACGGAAGCCCAAAAATTATATGGTCGTCAGGTATTGTGGAAAAACCTTGACTTTTTACGTCACATCTGAGACCTCACAACATCGCTCCCGGATGGGCTCGAACCACCAACCTTTCGGTTACCAGCCGAACGCGCTAACCATTGCGCCACGGAAGCCCAAAAACTAATTGGTCGTCAGGTATTGTGGAAAAACTCTGACTTTTTACGTTACATCTGAGACCTCACAAAACCGCTCCTGAATCTGCTTCAACCACCAAACTTTCGGGTAAAAGCCGAACGCGCTAACCATTGAGCCACGGAAGCCCGGAAATTAAATGGTCGTCAGGTATTGTGGAAAAGCTATGACTTTTTACGTTACATCTGAGACCTCACAACACTGCTCCCGGGTGGGCTCGAACCACCAACCTTTTGAATAACACCTGAGCGCGCTAACCATTGCGTCACGGAAGCCCAAAAATTATATGGTCGTCAGGTATTGTGGAAAAGCTATGACCTTTTACGTTACATCTGAGACCTCAAAACACTGCTCCGGGGTGGGCTCGAACCACCAGCCTTTTGAATAACAGCTGAGCGCGCTAACCATTGCGCCACGGAAGCCCAAAAATTATATGGTCGTCAGGTATTGTGGAAAAACCTTGACTTTTTACGTCACATCTAAGACCGCACAGCGTCGCTCCCGGATGGGCTCGAACCACCAACCTTTCGGTTACCAGCCGAACGCGCTAACCATTGCGCCACGGAAGCCCAAAAACTAATTGGTCGTCAGGTATTGTGGAAAAACTCTGACATTTTACGTTACATCTGAGACCTCAAAACACTGCTCCGGGGTGGGCTCGAACCACCAGCCTTTTGAATAACAGCTGAGCGCGCTAACCATTGCGCCACGGAAGCCCAAAAACTAATTGGTCGTCAGGTATTGTGGAAAAACTCTGACTTTTTACGTTACATTTGAGACCTCACAACACCGCTCCCGAATCTGCTTGAACCACCAAACTTTCGGTTAAAAGCCAAACGCGCTAACCATTGAGCCACGGAAGCCCGAAAATTAAATGGTCGTCAAGTATTGTCAAAAACTCTCACATTTTACGTTACATCTAAGATCTCACAACACCGCTCCCGGGAGGGCTCAATCCACCAGTCTTTGAATAACAGCTGAACGCGCTAACCATTGCGCCACGGAAGCCCAAAAATTAAACGGTCGTCAGGTATTGTGGAAAAGCTATGACTTTTTACGTTACATCTGAGACATCACAACACCGCTCCCGGATTGGCTCGAACCACCAACCTATTGGTTAACAGCCGAACGCGCTAACCATTGAGCCATGGAAGCTCAGAAATTAAATGGTCGTCAGGTATTGTGGAAAAACTTTGGCTTTTTACGTTACATCTATGACCCCACAACACCTCTCCCGGATGGGCTCGAACCACTACCCTTTCGGTTAACAGCCGAACGCGCTAACCATTGTGCCACGGAAGCCCAAAAATTAAATGGTCGTCAGGTATTGTGGAAAAGCTATGACTTTTTACGGTACATCTGAGACCTCAAAACACTGCTCCGGGGTGGGCTCGAACCTCCAGCCTTTTGAATAACAGCTGAGCGCGCTAACCATTGCGCCACGGAAGTCCAAAAATTATACGGTCGTCAGGTATTGTGGAAAAACTCTGACTTTTTACGTTACATCTGAGACCTCACAACACCGCTCCTGAATCTGCTTGAACCACCAAACTTTCGGTTAAAAGCCGAACGCGCTAACCATTGAGCCACGGAAGCCCGGAAATTAAATGGTCGTCAGGTATTGTGGAAAAACTCTGACTTTTTACGTTACCTCTGAGACCTCAAAACACTGCTCCGGGGTGGGCTCGAACCACCAGCCTTTTGAATAACAGCTGAGCGCGCTAACCATTGCGCCACGGAAGCCCAAAAATTATATGGTCGTCAGGTATTGTGGAAAATCCCTGACTTTTTACGTCACATCTGAGACCTCACAACATCGCTCCCGGATGGGCTCGAACCACCAACCTTTCGGTCACCAGCCGAACGCGCTAGCCATTGCGCCACGGAAGCCCAAAAACTAATTGGTCGTCAGTTATTGTGGAAAAACTCTGACTTTTTACGTTACATCTGAGACCTCACAACACCGCTCCTGAATCTGCTTGAACCACCAAACTTTCGGTTAAAAGCCGAACGCGCTAACCATTGAGCCACGGAAGCCCGGAAATTAAATGGTCGTCAGGTATTGTGAAAAAATTTGTCTTTCTACGTTACATTTGAGATCCCACAACACCGCTCCCGGGTGGGCACGAACCACCAACCTATTGGTTAACAGCCGAACAGGCAAACCTTTGAGCCACGGAAGCTCAGAAATTAAATGGTCGTCAGGTATTGTGGAAAATCCTTGACTTTTTACGTCACATCTGAGACCTCACAACATCGCTCCCGGATGAACTCGAACCACCAACCTTTCGGTCACCAGCCGAACGCGCTAACCATTGCGCCACGGAAGCCCAAAAACTAATTGGTCGTCAGGTATTGTGGAAAAACTCTGACTTTTAACGTTACATCTGAGACCTCACAAAACCGCTCCTGAATCTGCTTCAACCACCAAACTTTCGGGTAAAAGCCGAACGCGCTAACCATTGAGCCACGGAAGCCCGGAAATTAAATGGTCGTCAGGTATTGTGGAAAAGCTATGACTTTTTACGTTACATCTGAGACCTCACAACACTGCTCCCGGGTGGGCTCGAACCACCAACCTTTTGAATAACACCTGAGCGCGCTAACCAGGTATTGTGGAAAAACTTTGACTTTTTACGTCACATCTGAGACCTCACAACACCGCTCCCGGATGGGCTCGAACCACTAACCTTTCGGTTAACAGCCGAACGCGCTAACCATTGTGCCACGGAAGCCCAAAAATTAGATGGTCGTCAGGTATCGTGGATAAGCTATGACTTTTTACGTTACATCTGAGACCTCAAAACACTGCTCCGGAGTGGGCTCGAACCACCAGCCTTTTGAATAACAGCTGAGCGCGCTAACCATTGCGCCACGGAAGCCCGAAAACTATATGGTCGTCAGGTATTGTGGAAAAACCTTGACTTTTTACGTCACATCTGAGATCTCACAACATCGCTCCCGGATGGGCTCGAACCACCAACCTATTGGTTAACAGCCGCACGCGCTAACCATTGAGCCACGGAAGCCCAAAAATTGGATGGTCGTCAGGTATTGTGGAAAAGCTATGACTTTTTACGTTACATCTGAGACCTCAATACACTGCTCCGGGGTGGGCTCGAACCACCAACCTTTTGAATAACAGCTGAGCGCGCTAACCATTGCGCCACGGAAGAACAAAAACTAAATTGTCGTCAGGTATTGTGGAAAAACTCTGACATTTTACGTTACATCTGAGAATTCACAACACCGCTCCCGAATCTGCTTGAACCACCAACCTATTGGTTAACAGCCGAACGCGCTAACCATTGAGCCACGGAAGCTCAGAAATTAAATGGCTGTCAGGTATTGTGGAAAATTTATGACTTTTTTCGTTACATATGAGATCCCACAACACCTCTCCCGGGTGGGCACGAAACACCAACCTTTCGGATAAAAGACGAACGCGCTAACCATTGAGCCACGGAAGCCCGGAAATTAAATGGTCGTAAGGTATTGTGAAAAACTCTCACATTTTACGTTACATCTGAGACGTCACAACACCGCTCCCGGGAGGGCTCAAACCACCAGTCTTTGAATAACAGCTTAACGCGCTAACCATCGTGCCACGGAAGCCCAAAAATTAGATGGTCGTCAGGTATTGTGGAAAAGCTATGACTTTTTACGTTACCTCTGAGACCTCAAAACACTGCCCCGGGGTGGGCTCGAACCACCAGCCTTTTGAATAACAGCTGAGCGCGCTAACCATTGCGCCACGGAAGCCCAAAAACTAATTGGTCGTCAGGTATTGTGGAAAAACCTTGACTTTTTACGTTACATCTGAGACCTCACAACACCGCTCCCGAATCTGCTTGAACCACCAAACTTTCGGTTAAAAGCCGAACGCGCTAACCATTGAGCCACGGAAGCCCGGAAATTAAATGGTCGTCAGGTATTGTGAAAAAATTTGTCTTTCTACGTTACATTTGAGATCCCACAACACCGCTCCCGGGTGGGCACGAACCACCAACCTATTGGTTAACAGACGAACAGGCTAACCATTGAGCCACGGAAGCTCAGAAATTAAATGGTTGTCAGGTATTGTGGAAAAGCTATGACTTTTTACGTTACATCTGAGACCTCACAACACTGCTCCCGGGTGGGCTCGAACCACCAACCTTTTGAATAACACCTGAGTGCGCTAACCATTGCGCCACGGAAGCCCAAAAATTAAATGGTCGTCAGGTATTGTGGAAAAGGTATAACTTTTTACGTTACATCTGAGACATCACAACACCGCTCCCGGATAGGATCGAACCACCAACCTATTGGTTACCAGCCGAACCCGCTAACCATTGAGCCATGGAAGCTCAGAAATTAAATGGTTGTCAGGTATTGTGGAAAAGTTATGTCTTTTATCTTTACATCTGAGACCCCACAACACCTCTCCCGGGTGGGCTCGGACCACTAACCTTTCGGTTAACAGCCGAACGCGCTAACCATTGCGCCACGGAAGCCCAAAAATTAAATGGTTGTCAGGTATTGTGGAAAAGTTATGACTTTTTTCGTTACATCTGAGACCCCACAACACCTCTCCCGGGTAGGCTCGAACCACTAACCCTTCGGTTAACAGGCAAACGCGCTAACCATTGCGCCACGGAAGCCCAAAAATTAAATGGTCGTCAGGTATTGTGGAAAAACTTTGGCTTTTTACGTTACATCTATGGCCCCACAACACCTCTCCCGGGTGGGCTCGAACCACTACCCTTTCCGTTAACAGCCTAACGCGCTAACCATTGCGCCACGGAAGCCCAAAAATTAAATGGTCGTCAGGTATTGTGGAAAAATCTGACTTTTTACGTTACATCAGAGTCCTCACAACACCGCTCCCGAATCTGCATGACCCACCAAACTTTCGGTTAAAAGCCGAACGCGCTAACCATTGAGCCACGGAAGCCCGGAAATTAAATGGTCGTCAGGTACTGTGAAAAACTCTCACATTTTACGTTACATCTGAGACCTCACAACACCGCTCCCGGGAGGGCTCAAACCACCAGTCTTTGAATAACAGCTGAACGCGCTAACCATTGCGCCACGGAAGCCCAAAAATTAAATGGTCGTCAGGTATTGTGGAAAAGCTATGACTTTTTACGTTACATCTGAGACCTCTCAACACTGCTCCCGGGTGGGCTCGAACCACCAGCCTTTTGAATAACAGCTGAGCGCGCTAACCATTGTGCCACGGAAGCCCAAAAACTAAATTGTCGTCAGGTATTGTGGAAAAACTCTGACATTTTACGTTGCATCTGAGAATTCACAACACCGCTCCCGAATGCTTGAACCACCAACCTATTGGTTAACAGCCGAACGCGCTAACCATTGAGCCACGGAAGCTCAGAAATTAAATGGCTGTCAGGTATTGTGGAAAAGTTATGACCTTTTACGTTACATTTGAGACCTCACAACACCGCTCCCGAACCTGCTTGAACCACCAAACTTTCGGTTAAAAGCCGAACGCGCTAACCATTGAGCCACGGAAGCCCGGAAATTAAATGGTCGTCAGGTATTGTGAAAAACTCTGACATTTTACGTTACATCTGAGAAGTCACAACACCGCTCCCGGGAGGGCTCAAACCACCAGTCTTTGAATAACAGCTGAACGCGCTAACCATTGCGCCACGGAAGCCCAAAAATTAAATGGTCGTCAGGTATTGTGGAAAAGCTATGACTTTTTACGTTACATCTGAGACATCACAACACCGCTCGAACCACTACCCTTTCGGTTAACAGCCGAACGCGCTAACCATTGCGCCACGGAAGCCCAAAAATTAAATGATCGTAGGGTATTGTGGAAAAATCTGACTTTTTACGTTACATCTGAGACCTCACAACACCGCTCCCGAATCTGCTTGAACCACCAAACTTTCGGTTAAAAGCCTAACGCGCTTACCATTGAGCCACGGAAGCCCGGAAATTAAATGGTCGTCAGGTACTGTGAAAAACTCTGACATTTTACGTTACATCTGAGACCTCACAACACCGCTCCCGGGAGGGCTCAAACCACCAGTCTTTGAATAACAGCTGAACGCGCTAACCATTGCGCCACGGAAGCCCAAAAATTATATGGTCGTCAGGTATTGTGGAAAAACTTTGACTTTTTACGTCACATCTGAGACCTCACAACACCGCTCCCGAATCTGCTTGAACCACCAAACTTTCGGTTAAAAGCCGAACGCGCTAACCATTGAGCCACGGAAGCCCGAAAATTAAATAGTCGTCAGGTATTGCGAAAAACTCTGACATTTTACGTTACATCTGAGACGTCACAACACCGCTCCCGGGAGGGCTCAAACCACCAGTCTTTGAATAACAGCTGAACGCGCTAACCATTGCGCCACGGAAGCCCAAAAATTAAATGGTCGTCAGGTATTGTGGAAAAGCTATAACTTTTTACGTTACATCTGAGACATCACAACACCTTTCCCGGATGGGCTCGAACCACCAACCTATTGTTTACCAGCCGAACCCGCTAACCATTGAGCAATGGAAGCTCAGAAATTAAATGGTTGTCAGGTATTGTGGAAAAGTTATGTCTTTTTCTTTACATCTGAGACCCCACAACAACTCTCCCGGGTGGGCTCGAACCACTAACCTTTCGGTTAACAGCCGAACGCGCTAACCATTGCGCCACGGAAGCCCAAAAATTAAATGGTTGTCAGGTATTGTGGAAAAGTTATGACTTTTTACGTTACATCTGAGACCCCACAACACCTCTCCCGGGTGGGCTCGAGCCACTACCCTTTCGGTTAACAGCCGAACGCGCTAACCATTGCGCCACGGAAGCCCAAAAATTCAATGGTCGTCAGGTATTGTGGAAAAATCTGACTTTTTACGTTACATCTGAGACCTCACAACACCGCTTCCGAATCTGCTTGAACCACCAAACTTTCGGTTAAATGCCGAACGCGCTAACCATTGAGCCACGGAAGCCCGGTAATTAAATGGTCGTCAGGTACTGTGAAAAACTCTGACATTTTACGTTACATCTGAGACCTCACAACACCGCTCCCGGGAGGGCTCAAACAACCAGTCTTTGAATAACAGCTGAACGCGCTAACCATTGCGCCACGGAAGCCCAAAAATTAAATGGTCGTCAGGTATTGTGGAAAAATCTGACTTTTTACGTTACATCAGAGACCTCACAACACCGCTCCCGAATCTGCATGAACCACCAAACTTTCGGTTAAAAGACGAACGCGCTAACCATTGAGCCACGGAAGCCCGGAAATTAAATGGTCGTCAGGTACTGTGAAAAACTCTGTCATTTTACGTTACATCTGAGACCTCACAACACCGCTCCCGGGAGGGCTCAAACCACCAGTCTTTGAATAACAGCTGAATGCGCTAAACATTGCGCCACGGAAGCCCTAAAATTAAATGGTCGTCAGGTATTGTGGAAAAGCTATGACTTTTTATGTTACATCTGAGACCTCACAACACTGCTCCTGGGTGGCCTCGAACCACCAGCCTTTTGAATAACAGCTGAGCGCGCTAACCATTGCGCCACGGAAGCCCAAAAACTAAATTGTCGTCAGGTATTGTGGAAAAACTCTGACATTTTACGTTACATCTGAGAATTCACAACACCGCTCCCGAATCTGCTTGAACCACCAACCTATTGGTTAACAGCCGAACGCGCTAACCATGAGCCACGGAAGCTCAGAAATTAAATGGCTGTGAGGTATTGTGGAAAAGTTATGACCTTTTACGTTACATTTGAGACCTCACAACACCGCTCCCGAACCTGCTTGAACCACCAAACTTTCGGTTAAAAGCCGAACGCGCTAACCATTGAGCCACGGAAGCCCGGAAATTAAATGGTCGTCAGGTATTGTGAAAAACTGACATTTTACGTTACATCTGAGAAGTCACAACACCGCTCCCGGGAGGGCTCAAACCACCAGTCTTTGAATAACAGCTGAACGCGCTAACCATTGCGCCACGGAAGCCCAAAAATGAAATGGTCGTCAGGTATTGTGGAAAAGCTATGACTTTTTACGTTACATCTGAGACATCACAACACCGCTCCCGGATGGGCTCGAACCACCAACCTATTGGTTAACAGCCGAACGCGCTAACCATTGCGCCACGGAAGCCCAAAAATTAAATGATCGTAGGGTATTGTGGAAAAACTTTGGCTTTTTACGTTACATCTATGACCCCACAACACCTCTCCCTAGTGGGCTCGAACCACTACCCTTTCGGTTAACAGCCGAACGCGCTAACCATTGCGCCACGGAAGCCCAAAAATTAAATGGTCGTCAGGTATTGTGGAAAAATCTGACTTTTTACGTTACATCTGAGACCTCACAAAACCGCTCCCGAATCTGCTTGAACCACCAAACTTTCGGTTAAAAGCCTAACGCGCTAACCATTGAGCCACGGAAGCCCGGAAATTAAATGGTCGTCAGGTACTGTGAAAAACTCTGACATTTTACGTTACATCTGAGACCTCACAACACCGCTTCCGGGAGGGCTCAAACCACCAGTCTTTGAATAACAGCTGAACGCGCTAACCATTGCGCCACGGAAGCCCAAAAATTATATGGTCGTCAGGTATTGTGGAAAAACTTTGACTTTTTACGTCACATCTGAGACCTCACAACACCGCTCCCGAATCTGCTTGAACCACCAAACTTTCGGTTAAAAGCCGAACGCGCTAACCATTGAGCCACGGAAGCCCGAAAATTAAATAGTCGTCAGGTATTGCGAAAAACTCTGACATTTTACGTTACATCTGAGAAGTCACAACACCGCTCCCGGGAGGGCTCAAACCACCAGTCTTTGAATAACAGCTGAACGCGCTAACCATTGCGCCACGGAAGCCCAAAAATTAAATGGTCGTCAAGTATTGTGGAAAAGCTATAACTTTTTACGTTACATCTGAGACATCACAACACCTTTCCCGGATGGGCTCGAACCACCAACCTATTGTTTACCAGCCGAACCCGCTAACCATTGAGCCATGGAACTCAGAAATTAAATGGTTGTCAGGTATTGTGGAAAAGTTATGTCTTTTTTCTTTACATCTGAGACCCCACAACAACTCTCCCGGGTGGGCTCGAACCACTAACCTTTCGGTTAACAGCCGAACGCGCTAACCATTGCGCCACGGAAGCCCAAAAATTAAATGGTTGTCAGGCATTGTGGAAAAGTTATGACTTTTTTCTTTACATCTGAGACCCCACAACAACTCTCCCGGGTAGGCTCGAACCACTAACCTTTCGGTTAATAGGCAAACGCGCTAACCATTGCGCCACGGAAGCCCAAAAATTAAATGGTCGTCAGGTATTGTGGAAAAACTTTGGCTTTTTACGTTACATCTGAGACCCCACAACACCTCTCCCGGGTGGGCTCGAACCACTACCCTTTCGGTTAACAGCCGAGCGCGCTAACCATTGCGCCACGGAAGCCCAAAAATTAAATGGTCGTCAGGTATTGTGGAAAAATCTGACTTTTTACGTTACATCTGAGACCTCACAACACCGCTCCCGAATCTGCTTGAACCACCAAACTTTCGGTTAAAAGCCGAATGCGCTAACCATTGAGCCACGGAAGCCCGGTAATTAAATGGTCATCAGGTACTGTGAAAAACTCTGACTTTTTACGTTACATCTGAGACCTCACAACACCGCTCCCGGGAGGGCTCAAACAACCAGTCTTTGAATAACAGCTGAACGCGCTAAACATTGCGCCACGGAAGCCCAAAAATTAAATGGTCGTCAGGTATTGTGGAAAAGCTATGACTTTTTACGTTACATCTGAGACCTCACAACACTGCCCCGGGTGGGCTCGAACCACCAACCTTTTAAATAACACCTGAGCGCGCTAACCATTGCGCCACGGAAGCCCAAAAATTATATGGTCGTCAGGTATTGTGGAAAAACTTTGACTTTTTACGTCACATCTGAGACCTCACATCACCGCTCCCGGATGGGCTCGAACCACCAACCTATTGGTTAACAGCCGAACGCTCTAACCATTGGGCCACGGAAGCTCAGAAATTAAATGGCTGTCAGGTATTGTGGAAAAGTTATGACCTTTTACGTTACATTTGAGACCTCACAACACCGCTCCCGAACCTGCTTGAACCACCAAACTTTCGGTTAAAAGCCGAACGCGCTAACCATTGAGCCACGGAAGCCCGGAAATTAAATGGTCGTCAGGTATTGTGAAAAACTCTGACATTTTACGTTACATCTGAGAAGTCACAACACCGCTCCCGGTAGGGCTCAAACCACCAGTCTTTGAATAACAGCCGAACGCGCTAACCATTGAGCCACGGAAGCTCAGAAATTAAATGGTTGTCAGGTATTGTGGAAAAGTTATGACTTTTTTCGTTACATCTGAGACCCCACAACACCTCTCCCGGGTGGGCTCGAACCACTAACCTTTCGGTTAACAGCCGAACGCGCTAACCACTGCGCCACGGAAGCCCAAAAATTAAATGGTCGTCAGGTATTGTGGAAAAACTTTGGCTTTTTACGTTACATCTGAGACCCCACAACACCTCTCCCGGGTGGGCTCGAACCACTACCCTTTCGGTTAACAGCCGAACGCGCTAACCATTGCGCCACGGAAGCCCAAAAATTAGATGGTCGTCAGGTATTGTGGAAAAGCTATGACTTTTTACGTTACATCTGAGACCTCACAACACCGCTCCCGAATCTGCTTGAACCACCAAACTTTCGGTTAAAAGCCGAACGCGCTAACCATTGAGCCACGGAAGCCCGGTAATTAAATGGTCGTCAGGTACTGTGAAAAACTCTGACATTTTACGTTACATCTGAGACCTCACAACACCGCTCCCGGGAGGGCTCAAACAACCAGTCTTTGAATAACAGCTGAACGCGCTAACCATTGCGCCACGGAAGCCCAAAAATTAAATGGTCGTCAGGTATTGTGGAAAAGCTATGACTTTTTACGTTACATCTGAGACCTCACAACACTGCCCCGGGTGGGCTCGAACCACCAACCTTTTAAATAACACCTGAGCGCGCTAACCATTGCGCCACGGAAGCCCAAAAATTATATGGTCGTCAGGTATTGTGGAAAAACTTTGACTTTTTACGTAACATCTGAGACCTCACAACACCTCTCCCGGGTAGGCTCGAACCACTAACCTTTCGGTTAATAGGCAAACGCGCTAACCATTGCGCCACGGAAGCCCAAAAATTAAATGGTCGTCAGGTATTGTGGAAAAACTTTGGCTTTTTACGTTACATCTGAGACCCCACAACAGCTCTCCCGGGTGGGCTCGAACCACTACCCTTTCGGTTAACAGCCGAACGCGCTAACCATTGCGCCACGGAAGCCCAAAAATTAAATGGTCGTCAGGTATTGTGGAAAAATCTGACTTTTTACGTTACATCTGAGACCTCACAACACCGCTCCCGGGAGGGCTCAAACCACCAGTCTTTGAATAACAGCCGAACGCGCTAACCATTGAGCCACGGAAGCTCAGAAATTAAATGGTTGTCAGGTATTGTGGAAAAATCTGACTTTTTACGTTACATCAGAGACCTCACAACACCGCTCCCGAATCTGCATGAACCACCAAACTTTCGGTTAAAAGACGAACGCGCTAACCATTGAGCCACGGAAGCCCGGAAATTAAATGGTCGTCAGGTACTGTGAAAAACTCTGTCATTTTACGTTACATCTGAGACCTCACAACACCGCTCCCGGGAGGGCTCAAACCACCAGTCTTTGAATAACAGCTGAATGCGCTAAACATTGCGCCACGGAAGCCCTAAAATTAAATGGTCGTCAGGTATTGTGGAAAAGCTATGACTTTTTATGTTACATCTGAGACCTCACAACACTGCTCCTGGGTGGGCTCGAACCACCAGCCTTTTGAATAACAGCTGAGCGCGCTAACCATTGCGCCACGGAAGCCCAAAAACTAAATTGTCGTCAGGTATTGTGGAAAAACTCTGACATTTTACGTTACATCTGAGAATTCACAACACCGCTCCCGAATCTGCTTGAACCACCAACCTATTGGTTAACAGCCGAACGCGCTAACCATGAGCCACGGAAGCTCAGAAATTAAATGGCTGTGAGGTATTGTGGAAAAGTTATGACCTTTTACGTTACATTTGAGACCTCACAACACCGCTCCCGAACCTGCTTGAACCACCAAACTTTCGGTTAAAAGCCGAACGCGCTAACCATTGAGCCACGGAAGCCCGGAAATTAAATGGTCGTCAGGTATTGTGAAAAACTGACATTTTACGTTACATCTGAGAAGTCACAACACCGCTCCCGGGAGGGCTCAAACCACCAGTCTTTGAATAACAGCTGAACGCGCTAACCATTGCGCCACGGAAGCCCAAAAATTAAATGGTCGTCAGGTATTGTGGAAAAGCTATGACTTTTTACGTTACATCTGAGACATCACAACACCGCTCCCGGATGGGCTCGAACCACCAACCTATTGGTTAACAGCCGAACGCGCTAACCATTGCGCCACGGAAGCCCAAAAATTAAATGATCGTAGGGTATTGTGGAAAAACTTTGGCTTTTTACGTTACATCTATGACCCCACAACACCTCTCCCTAGTGGGCTCGAACCACTACCCTTTCGGTTAACAGCCGAACGCGCTAACCATTGCGCCACGGAAGCCCAAAAATTAAATGGTCGTCAGGTATTGTGGAAAAATCTGACTTTTTACGTTACATCTGAGACCTCACAAAACCGCTCCCGAATCTGCTTGAACCACCAAACTTTCGGTTAAAAGCCTAACGCGCTAACCATTGAGCCACGGAAGCCCGGAAATTAAATGGTCGTCAGGTACTGTGAAAAACTCTGACATTTTACGTTACATCTGAGACCTCACAACACCGCTTCCGGGAGGGCTCAAACCACCAGTCTTTGAATAACAGCTGAACGCGCTAACCATTGCGCCACGGAAGCCCAAAAATTATATGGTCGTCAGGTATTGTGGAAAAACTTTGACTTTTTACGTCACATCTGAGACCTCACAACACCGCTCCCGAATCTGCTTGAACCACCAAACTTTCGGTTAAAAGCCGAACGCGCTAACCATTGAGCCACGGAAGCCCGAAAATTAAATAGTCGTCAGGTATTGCGAAAAACTCTGACATTTTACGTTACATCTGAGAAGTCACAACACCGCTCCCGGGAGGGCTCAAACCACCAGTCTTTGAATAACAGCTGAACGCGCTAACCATTGCGCCACGGAAGCCCAAAAATTAAATGGTCGTCAAGTATTGTGGAAAAGCTATAACTTTTTACGTTACATCTGAGACATCACAACACCTTTCCCAGATGGGCTCGAACCACCAACCTATTGTTTACCAGCCGAACCCGCTAACCATTGAGCCATGGAACTCAGAAATTAAATGGTTGTCAGGTATTGTGGAAAAGTTATGTCTTTTTTCTTTACATCTGAGACCCCACAACAACTCTCCCGGGTGGGCTCGAACCACTAACCTTTCGGTTAACAGCCGAACGCGCTAACCATTGCGCCACGGAAGCCCAAAAATTAAATGGTTGTCAGGCATTGTGGAAAAGTTATGACTTTTTTCTTTACATCTGAGACCCCACAACAACTCTCCCGGGTAGGCTCGAACCACTAACCTTTCGGTTAATAGGCAAACGCGCTAACCATTGCGCCACGGAAGCCCAAAAATTAAATGGTCGTCAGGTATTGTGGAAAAACTTTGGCTTTTTACGTTACATCTGAGACCCCACAACACCTCTCCCGGGTGGGCTCGAACCACTACCCTTTCGGTTAACAGCCGAGCGCGCTAACCATTGCGCCACGGAAGCCCAAAAATTAAATGGTCGTCAGGTATTGTGGAAAAATCTGACTTTTTACGTTACATCTGAGACCTCACAACACCGCTCCCGAATCTGCTTGAACCACCAAACTTTCGGTTAAAAGCCGAATGCGCTAACCATTGAGCCACGGAAGCCCGGTAATTAAATGGTCATCAGGTACTGTGAAAAACACTGACTTTTTACGTTACATCTGAGACCTCACAACACCGCTCCCGGGAGGGCTCAAACAACCAGTCTTTGAATAACAGCTGAACGCGCTAAACATTGCGCCACGGAAGCCCAAAAATTAAATGGTCGTCAGGTATTGTGGAAAAGCTATGACTTTTTACGTTACATCTGAGACCTCACAACACTGCCCCGGGTGGGCTCGAACCACCAACCTTTTAAATAACACCTGAGCGCGCTAACCATTGCGCCACGGAAGCCCAAAAATTATATGGTCGTCAGGTATTGTGGAAAAACTTTGACTTTTTACGTCACATCTGAGACCTCACATCACCGCTCCCGGATGGGCTCGAACCACCAACCTATTGGTTAACAGCCGAACGCTCTAACCATTGGGCCACGGAAGCTCAGAAATTAAATGGCTGTCAGGTATTGTGGAAAAGTTATGACCTTTTACGTTACATTTGAGACCTCACAACACCGCTCCCGAACCTGCTTGAACCACCAAACTTTCGGTTAAAAGCCGAACGCGCTAACCATTGAGCCACGGAAGCCCGGAAATTAAATGGTCGTCAGGTATTGTGAAAAACTCTGACATTTTACGTTACATCTGAGAAGTCACAACACCGCTCCCGGGAGGGCTCAAACCACCAGTCTTTGAATAACAGCCGAACGCGCTAACCATTGAGCCACGGAAGCTCAGAAATTAAATGGTTGTCAGGTATTGTGGAAAAGTTATGACTTTTTTCGTTACATCTGAGACCCCACAACACCTCTCCCGGGTGGGCTCGAACCACTAACCTTTCGGTTAACAGCCGAACGCGCTAACCACTGCGCCACGGAAGCCCAAAAATTAAATGGTCGTCAGGTATTGTGGAAAAACTTTGGCTTTTTACGTTACATCTGAGACCCCACAACACCTCTCCCGGGTGGGCTCGAACCACTACCCTTTCGGTTAACAGCCGAACGCGCTAACCATTGCGCCACGGAAGCCCAAAAATTAGATGGTCGTCAGGTATTGTGGAAAAGCTATGACTTTTTACGTTACATCTGAGACCTCACAACACCGCTCCCGAATCTGCTTGAACCACCAAACTTTCGGTTAAAAGCCGAACGCGCTAACCATTGAGCCACGGAAGCCCGGTAATTAAATGGTCGTCAGGTACTGTGAAAAACTCTGACATTTTACGTTACATCTGAGACCTCACAACACCGCTCCCGGGAGGGCTCAAACAACCAGTCTTTGAATAACAGCTGAACGCGCTAACCATTGCGCCACGGAAGCCCAAAAATTAAATGGTCGTCAGGTATTGTGGAAAAGCTATGACTTTTTACGTTACATCTGAGACCTCACAACACTGCCCCGGGTGGGCTCGAACCACCAACCTTTTAAATAACACCTGAGCGCGCTAACCATTGCGCCACGGAAGCCCAAAAATTATATGGTCGTCAGGTATTGTGGAAAAACTTTGACTTTTTACGTAACATCTGAGACCTCACAACACCTCTCCCGGGTAGGCTCGAACCACTAACCTTTCGGTTAATAGGCAAACGCGCTAACCATTGCGCCACGGAAGCCCAAAAATTAAATGGTCGTCAGGTATTGTGGAAAAACTTTGGCTTTTTACGTTACATCTGAGACCCCACAACAGCTCTCCCGGGTGGGCTCGAACCACTACCCTTTCGGTTAACAGCCGAACGCGCTAACCATTGCGCCACGGAAGCCCAAAAATTAAATGGTCGTCAGGTATTGTGGAAAAATCTGACTTTTTACGTTACATCTGAGACCTCACAACACCGCTCCCGGGAGGGCTCAAACCACCAGTCTTTGAATAACAGCCGAACGCGCTAACCATTGAGCCACGGAAGCTCAGAAATTAAATGGTTGTCAGGTATTGTGGAAAAGTTATGACTTTTTTCGTTACATCTGAGACCCCACAACACCTCTCCCGGGTGGGCTCGAACCACTAACCTTTCGGTTAACAGCCGAACGCGCTAACCACTGCGCCACGGAAGCCCAAAAATTAAATGGTCGTCAGGTATTGTGGAAAAACTTTGGCTTTTTACGTTACATCTGAGACCCCACAACACCTCTCCCGGGTGGGCTCGAACCACTACCCTTTCGGTTAACAGCCGAACGCGCTAACCATTGCGCCACGGAAGCCCAAAAATTAGATGGTCGTCAGGTATTGTGGAAAAGCTATGACTTTTTACGTTACATCTGAGACCTCACAACACCGCTCCCGGGAGGGCTCAAACAACCAGTCTTTGAATAACAGCTGAACGCGCTAACCATTGCGCCACGGAAGCCCAAAAATTAAATGGTCGTCAGGTATTGTGGAAAAGCTATGACTTTTTACGTTACATCTGAGACCTCACAACACTGCCCCGGGTGGGCTCGAACCACCAACCTTTTAAATAACACCTGAGCGCGCTAACCATTGCGCCACGGAAGCCCAAAAATTATATGGTCGTCAGGTATTGTGGAAAAACTTTGACTTTTTACGTAACATCTGAGACCTCACAACACCTCTCCCGGGTAGGCTCGAACCACTAACCTTTCGGTTAATAGGCAAACGCGCTAACCATTGCGCCACGGAAGCCCAAAAATTAAATGGTCGTCAGGTATTGTGGAAAAACTTTGGCTTTTTACGTTACATCTGAGACCCCACAACAGCTCTCCCGGGTGGGCTCGAACCACTACCCTTTCGGTTAACAGCCGAACGCGCTAACCATTGCGCCACGGAAGCCCAAAAATTAAATGGTCGTCAGGTATTGTGGAAAAATCTGACTTTTTACGTTACATCTGAGACCTCACAACACCGCTCCCGGGAGGGCTCAAACCACCAGTCTTTGAATAACAGCCGAACGCGCTAACCATTGAGCCACGGAAGCTCAGAAATTAAATGGTTGTCAGGTATTGTGGAAAAGTTTGACTTTTTTCGTTACATCTGAGACCCCACAACACCTCTCCCGGGTGGGCTCGAACCACTAACCTTTCGGTTAACAGCCGAACGCGCTAACCACTGCGCCACGGAAGCCCAAAAATTAAATGGTCGTCAGGTATTGTGGAAAAACTTTGGCTTTTTACGTTACATCTGAGACCCCACAACACCTCTCCCGGGTGGGCTCGAACCACTACCCTTTCGGTTAACAGCCGAACGCGCTAACCATTGCGCCACGGAAGCCCAAAAATTAAATGGTCGTCAGGTATTGTGGAAAAGCTATGACTTTTTACGTTACATCTGAGACCTCACAACACCGCTCCCGAATCTGCTTGAACCACCAAACTTTCGGTTAAAAGCCGAACGCGCTAACCATTGAGCCACGGAAGCCCGGTAATTAAATGGTCGTCAGGTACTGTGAAAAACTCTGACATTTTACGTTACATCTGAGACCTCACAACACCGCTCCCTGGAGGGCTCAAACAACCAGTCTTTGAATAACAGCTGAACGCGCTAACCATTGCGCCACGGAAGCCCAAAAATTAAATGGTCGTCAGGTATTGTGGAAAAGCTATGACTTTTTACGTTACATCTGAGACCTCACAACACTGCCCCGGGTGGGCTCGAACCACCAACCTTTTAAATAACACCTGAGCGCGCTAACCATTGCGCCACGGAAGCCCAAAAATTATATGGTCGTCAGGTATTGTGGAAAAACTTTGACTTTTTACGTAACATCTGAGACCTCACAACACCTCTCCCGGGTAGGCTCGAACCACTAACCTTTCGGTTAATAGGCAAACGCGCTAACCATTGCGCCACGGAAGCCCAAAAATTAAATGGTCGTCAGGTATTGTGGAAAAACTTTGGCTTTTTACGTTACATCTGAGACCCCACAACAGCTCTCCCGGGTGGGCTCGAACCACTACCCTTTCGGTTAACAGCCGAACGCGCTAACCATTGCGCCACGGAAGCCCAAAAATTAAATGGTCGTCAGGTATTGTGGAAAAATCTGACTTTTTACGTTACATCTGAGACCTCACAACACCGCTCCCGAATCTGCTTGAACCACCAAACTTTCGGTTAAAAGCCGAACGCGCTAACCATTGAGCCACGGAAGCCCGGTAATTAAATGGTCGTCAGGTACTGTGAAAAACTCTGACATTTTACGTTACATCTGAGACCTCACAACACCGCTCCCGGGAGGGCTCAAACAACCAGTCTTTGAATAACAGCTGAACGCGCTAACCATTGCGCCACGGAAGCCCAAAAATTAAATGGTCGTCAGGTATTGTGGAAAAGCTATGACTTTTTACGTTACATCTGAGACCTCACAACACTGCCCCGGGTGGGCTCGAACCACCAACCTTTTAAATAACACCTGAGCGCGCTAACCATTGCGCCACGGAAGCCCAAAAATTATATGGTCGTCAGGTATTGTGGAAAAACTTTGACTTTTTACGTAACATCTGAGACCTCACAACACCTCTCCCGGGTAGGCTCGAACCACTAACCTTTCGGTTAATAGGCAAACGCGCTAACCATTGCGCCACGGAAGCCCAAAAATTAAATGGTCGTCAGGTATTGTGGAAAAACTTTGGCTTTTTACGTTACATCTGAGACCCCACAACACCTCTCCCGGGTGGGCTCGAACCACTACCCTTTCGGTTAACAGCCGAACGCGCTAACCATTGCGCCACGGAAGCCCAAAAATTAAATGGTCGTCAGGTATTGTGGAAAAATCTGACTTTTTACGTTACATCTGAGACCTCACAACACCGCTCCCGAATCTGCTTGAACCATCAAACTTTCGGTTAAAAGCCGAATGCGCTAACCATTGAGCCACGGAAGCCCGGTAATTAAATGGTCGTCAGGTACTGTGAAAAACTCTGACATTTTACGTTACATCTGAGACCTCACAACACCGCTCCCGGGAGGGCTCAAACAACCAGTCTTTGAATAACAGCTGAACGCGCTAACCATTGCGCCACGGAAGCCCAAAAATTAAATGGTCGTCAGGTATTGTGGAAAAGCTATGACTTTTTACGTTACATCTGAGACCTCACAACACTGCCCCGGGTGGGCTCGAACCACCAACCTTTTAAATAACACCTGAGCGCGCTAACCATTGCGCCACGGAAGCCCAAAAATTATATGGTCGTCAGGTATTGTGGAAAAACTTTGACTTTTTACGTAACATCTGAGACCTCACAACACCTCTCCCGGGTAGGCTCGAACCACTAACCTTTCGGTTAATAGGCAAACGCGCTAACCATTGCGCCACGGAAGCCCAAAAATTAAATGGTCGTCAGGTATTGTGGAAAAACTTTGGCTTTTTACGTTACATCTGAGACCCCACAACACCTCTCCCGGGTGGGCTCGAACCACTACCCTTTCGGTTAACAGCCAAACGCGCTAACCATTGCGCCACGGAAGCCCAAAAATTAAATGGTCGTCAGGTATTGTGGAAAAATCTGACTTTTTACGTTACATCTGAGACCTCACAACACCGCTCCCGAATCTGCTTGAACCACCAAACTTTCGGTTAAAAGCCGAATGCGCTAACCATTGAGCCACGGAAGCCCGGTAATTAAATGGTCGTCAGGTACTGTGAAAAACTCTGACATTTTACGTTACATCTGAGACCTCACAACACCGCTCCCGGGAGGGCTCAAACAACCAGTCTTTGAATAACAGCTGAACGCGCTAAACATTGCGCCACGGAAGCCCAAAAATTAAATGGTCGTCAGGTATTGTGGAAAAGCTATGACTTTTTACGTTACATCTGAGACCTCACAACACTGCCCCGGGTGGGCTCGAACCACCAACCTTTTAAATAACACCTGAGCGCGCTAACCATTTCGCCACGGAAGCCCAAAAATTATATGGTCGTCAGGTATTGTGGAAAACTCTGACATTTTACGTTACATCTGAGACCTCACAACACCGCTCCCGGGAGGGCTCAAACAACCAGTCTTTGAATAACAGCTGAACGCGCTAAACATTGCGCCACGGAAGCCCTAAAATTAAATGGTCGTCAGGTATTGTGGAAAAGCTATGACTTTTTACGTTACATCTGAGACCTCACAACACTGCCCCGGGTGGGCTCGAACCACCAACCTTTTAAATAACACCTGAGCGCGCTAACCATTGCGCCACGGAAGCCCAAAAATTATATGGTCGTCAGGTATTGTGGAAAAACTTTGACTTTTTACGTCACATCTGAGACCTCACAACACCGCTCCCGGATGGGCTCGAACCACTAACCTTTCGGTTAACAGCCGAACGCGCTAACCATTGTGCCACGGAAGCCCAAAAATTAGATGGTCGTCAGGTATCGTGGAAAAGCTATGACTTTTTACGTTACATCTGAGAATTCACAACACCGCTCCCGAAACTGCTTGAAACACCAACCTATTGGTTAACAGCCGAACGCTCTAACCATTGGGCCACGGAAGCTCAGAAATTAATAGGCTGTCAGGTATTGTGGAAAAGTTATGACCTTTTACGTTACATTTGAGACCTCACAACACCGCTCCCGAACCTGCTTGAACCACCAAACTTTCGGTTAAAAGCCGAACGCGCTAACCATTGAGCCACGGAAGCCCGGAAATTAAATGGTCGTCAGGTATTGTGAAAAACTCTGACATTTTTCGTTACATCTGAGACCCCACAACACCTCTCCCGGGTGGGCTCGAATAGGCCTGTGCGAGTCCAGTTTTTTGGGCTTCGAGTCGAGTCTCGAGTCCTAAAAAATCTCTTATAGAATCTCGAGTCGAGTCTTTTAACTGGTATCGAGTCCTCGAGTCCTAAAGTCAGCTTCAAAACTACGTCTCAAGCCCAGTGTCGATTCCTGATAAATTATATCAAGTCCCAGTCGAGTCTTAATAAATTATTTTATGTCAAAATCAAGGCTAAATATTTTTATCTTTAATTTTTTACTCTTCATTTGTTCAAATATCACAGCTTGGATATAAAAAGTAACAAACGTCAATAAACATAATTTTAGCTTTGGTTTTGGTTTGTTCTAGCTGACGTCAAATTTTTGTCCTATCAACTGTCTTCTCTAAAATCTAAATCGGTAAAACCCCACTAGATACCGCGCTTTACTTAAAATTCCGGGTCACCGAGTTCAGGTTAAATACATGGATAAAGGATGAGCGTGAGGAAATTTGTTTTCGCGCTAGAGGGTTGGCAACTCCCTATCTATTCGATATATACTTTGATGCAGCTTCGGTTGTCAGCACGGGAAAGCTAGGCCACTATGTAACGTAGATTTGTGCGTGCTGACAAGAGACGAAAGAAAAATAAATTCTTTATCCATGATAAATATTTTTGGACTTGATATGGTGTTAAACCTCGGTTCGAGTCCTCCTCGAGTCCAGTAGTGATGATTTTTGAGGACTCGAAACTGTTCTCAAGTCCTAAAATTTTGATTTTCAAGTCTCGAGTCGAGTACTCGACTCGAGACTCGATCGAGTACTCGCCTTTGATCGAGTACTCGCACAGGCCTAGGCTCGAACCACTAACCTTTCGGTTAACAGCCGAACGCGCTAACCACTGCGCCACGGAAGCCCAAAAATTAAATGGTCGTCAGGTATTGTGGAAAAACTTTGGCTTTTTACGTTACATCTGAGACCCCACAACACCTCTCCCGGGTGGGCTCGAACCACTACCCTTTCGGTTAACAGCCGAACGCGCTAACCATTGTGCCACGGAAGCCCAAATATTAGATGGTCGTCAGGTATCGTGGAAAAGCTATGACTTTTTACGTTACATCTGAGAATTCACAACACCGCTCCCGAAACTGCTTGAACCACCAACCTATTGGTTAACAGCCGAACGCTCTAACCATTGGGCCACGGAAGCTCAGAAATTAAATGGCTGTCAGGTATTGTGGAAAAGTTATGACCTTTTACGTTACATTTGAGACCTCACAACACCGCTCCCGAACCTGCTTGAACCACCAAACTTTCGGTTAAAAGCCGAACGCGCTAACCATTGAGCCACGGAAGCCCGGAAATTAAATGGTCGTCAGGTATTGTGAAAAACTCTGACATTTTACGTTACATCTGAGAAGTCACAACACCGCTCCCGGGAGGGCTCAAACCACCAGTCTTTGAATAACAGCCGAACGCGCTAACCATTGAGCCACGGAAGCTCAGAAATTAAATGGTTGTCAGGTATTGTGGAAAAGTTATGACTTTTTTCGTTACATCTGAGACCCCACAACACCTCTCCCGGGTGGGCTCGAACCACTAACCTTTCGGTTAACAGCCGAACGCGCTAACCACTGCGCCACGGAAGCCCAAAAATTAAATGGTCGTCAGGTATTGTGGAAAAACTTTGGCTTTTTACGTTACATCTGAGACCCCACAACACCTCTCCCGGGTGGGCTCGAACCACTACCCTTTCGGTTAACAGCCGAACGCGCTAACCATTGCGCCACGGAAGCCCAAAAATTAGATGGTCGTCAGGTATTGTGGAAAAGCTATGACTTTTTACGTTACATCTGAGACCTCACAACACCGCTCCCGAATCTGCTTGAACCACCAAACTTTCGGTTAAAAGCCGAACGCGCTAACCATTGAGCCACGGAAGCCCGGTAATTAAATGGTCGTCAGGTACTGTGAAAAACTCTGACATTTTACGTTACATCTGAGACCTCACAACACCGCTCCCGGGAGGGCTCAAACAACCAGTCTTTGAATAACAGCTGAACGCGCTAACCATTGTGCCACGGAAGCCCAAAAATTAAATGGTCGTCAGGTATTGTGGAAAAGCTATGACTTTTTACGTTACATCTGAGACCTCACAACACTGCCCCGGGTGGGCTCGAACCACCAACCTTTTAAATAACACCTGAGCGCGCTAACCATTGCGCCACGGAAGCCCAAAAATTATATGGTCGTCAGGTATTGTGGAAAAACTTTGACTTTTTACGTAACATCTGAGACCTCACAACACCTCTCCCGGGTAGGCTCGAACCACTAACCTTTCGGTTAATAGGCAAACGCGCTAACCATTGCGCCACGGAAGCCCAAAAATTAAATGGTCGTCAGGTATTGTGGAAAAACTTTGGCTTTTTACGTTACATCTGAGACCCCACAACACCTCTCCCGGGTGGGCTCGAACCACTACCCTTTCGGTTAACAGCCGAACGCGCTAACCATTGCGCCACGGAAGCCCAAAAATTAAATGGTCGTCAGGTATTGTGGAAAAATCTGACTTTTTACGTTACATCTGAGACCTCACAACACCGCTCCCGAATCTGCTTGAACCACCAAACTTTCGGTTAAAAGCCGAATGCGCTAACCATTGAGCCACGGAAGCCCGGTAATTAAATGGTCGTCAGGTACTGTGAAAAACTCTGACATTTTACGTTACATCTGAGACCTCACAACACCGCTCCCGGGAGGGCTCAAACAACCAGTCTTTGAATAACAGCTGAACGCGCTAACCATTGCGCCACGGAAGCCCAAAAATTAAATGGTCGTCAGGTATTGTGGAAAAGCTATGACTTTTTACGTTACATCTGAGACCTCACAACACTGCCCCGGGTGGGCTCGAACCACCAACCTTTTAAATAACACCTGAGCGCGCTAACCATTGCGCCACGGAAGCCCAAAAATTATATGGTCGTCAGGTATTGTGGAAAAACTTTGACTTTTTACGTAACATCTGAGACCTCACAACACCTCTCCCGGGTAGGCTCGAACCACTAACCTTTCGGTTAATAGGCAAACGCGCTAACCATTGCGCCACGGAAGCCCAAAAATTAAATGGTCGTCAGGTATTGTGGAAAAACTTTGGCTTTTTACGTTACATCTGAGACCCCACAACAGCTCTCCCGGGTGGGCTCGAACCACTACCCTTTCGGTTAACAGCCGAACGCGCTAACCACTGCGCCACGGAAGCCGAAAAATTAAATGGTCGTCAGGTATTGTGGAAAAATCTGACTTTTTACGTTACATCTGAGACCTCACAACACCGCTCCCGAATCTGCTTGAACCACCAAACTTTCGGTTAAAAGCCGAACGCGCTAACCATTGAGCCACGGAAGCCCGGTAATTAAATGGTCGTCAGGTACTGTGAAAAACTCTGACATTTTACGTTACATCTGAGACCTCACAACACCGCTCCCGGGAGGGCTCAAACAACCAGTCTTTGAATAACAGCTGAACGCGCTAACCATTGAGCCACGGAAGCCCAAAAATTAAATGGTCGTCAGGTATTGTGGAAAAGCTATGAGTTTTTACGTTACATCTGAGACCTCACAACACTGCCCCGGGTGGGCTCGAACCACCAACCTTTTAAATAACACCTGAGCGCGCTAACCATTGCGCCACGGAAGCCCAAAAATTATATGGTCGTCAGGTATTGTGGAAAAACTTTGACTTTTTACGTAACATCTGAGACCTCACAACACCTCTCCCGGGTAGGCTCGAACCACTAACCTTTCGGTTAATAGGCAAACGCGCTAACCATTGCGCCACGGAAGCCCAAAAATTAAATGGTCGTCAGGTATTGTGGAAAAACTTTGGCTTTTTACGTTACATCTGAGACCCCACAACACCTCTCCCGGGTGGGCTCGAACCACTACCCTTTCGGTTAACAGCCGAACGCGCTAACCATTGCGCCACGGAAGCCCAAAAATTAAATGGTCGTCAGGTATTGTGGAAAAATCTGACTTTTTACGTTACATCTGAGACCTCACAACACCGCTCCCGAATCTGCTTGAACCACCAAACTTTCGGTTAAAAGCCGAATGCGCTAACCATTGAGCCACGGAAGCCCGGTAATTAAATGGTCGTCAGGTACTGTGAAAAACTCTGACATTTTACGTTACATCTGAGACCTCACAACACCGCTCCCGGGAGGGCTCAAACAACCAGTCTTTGAATAACAGCTGAACGCGCTAAACATTGCGCCACGGAAGCCCAAAAATTAAATGGTCGTCAGGTATTGTGGAAAAGCTATGACTTTTTACGTTACATCTGAGACCTCACAACACTGCCCCGGGTGGGCTCGAACCACCAACCTTTTAAATAACACCTGAGCGCGCTAACCATTGCGCCACGGAAGCCCAAAAATTATATGGTCGTCAGGTATTGTGGAAAACTCTGACATTTTACGTTACATCTGAGACCTCACAACACCGCTCCCGGGAGGGCTCAAACAACCAGTCTTTGAATAACAGCTGAATGCGCTAAACATTGCGCCACGGAAGCCCTTAAATTAAATGGTCGTCAGGTATTGTGGAAAAGCTATGACTTTTTACGTTACATCTGAGACCTCACAACACTGCCCCGGGTGGGCTCGAACCACCAACCTTTTAAATAACACCTGAGCGCGCTAACCATTGCGCCACGGAAGCCCAAAAATTATATGGTCGTCAGGTATTGTGGAAAAACTTTGACTTTTTACGTCACATCTGAGACCTCACAACACCGCTCCCGGATGGGCTCGAACCACTAACCTTTCGGTTAACAGCCGAACGCGCTAACCATTGTGCCACGGAAGCCCAAAAATTAGATGGTCGTCAGGTATCGTGGAAAAGCTATGACTTTTTACGTTACATCTGAGAATTCACAACACCGCTCCCGAAACTGCTTGAACCACCAACCTATTGGTTAACAGCCGAACGCTCTAACCATTGGGCCACGGAAGCTCAGAAATTAATAGGCTGTCAGGTATTGTGGAAAAGTTATGACCTTTTACGTTACATCTGAGACCCCACAACACCTCTCCCGGGTGGGCTCGAATAGGCCTGTGCGAGTCCAGTTTTTTGGGCTTCGAGTCGAGTCTCGAGTCCTAAAAAATCTCTTATAGAATCTCGAGTCGAGTCTTTTAACTGGTATCGAGTCCTCGAGTCCTAAAGTCAGCTTCAAAACTACGTCTCAAGCCCAGTGTCGAGTCCTGATAAATTATATCAAGTCCCAGTCGAGTCTTAATAAATTATTTTATGTCAAAATCAAGGCTAAATATTTTTATCTTTAATTTTTTACTCTTCATTTGTTCAAATATCACAGCTTGGATATAAAAAGTAACAAACGTCAATAAACATAATTTTAGCTTTGGTTTTGGTTTGTTCTAGCTGACGTCAAATTTTTGTCCTATCAACTGTCTTCTCTAAAATCTAAATCGGTAAAACCCCACTAGATACCGCGCTTTACTTAAAATTCCGGGTCACCGAGTTCAGGTTAAATACATGGATAAAGGATGAGCGTGAGGAAATTTGTTTTCGCGCTAGAGGGTTGGCAACTCCCTATCTATTCGATATATACTTTGATGCAGCTTCGGTTGTCAGCACGGGAAAGCTAGGCCACTATGTAACGTAGATTTGTGCGTGCTGACAAGAGACGAAAGAAAAATAAATTCTTTATCCATGATAAATATTTTTGGACTTGATATGGTGTTAAACCTCGGTTCGAGTCCTCCTCGAGTCCAGTAGTGATGATTTTTGAGGACTCGAAACTGTTCTCAAGTCCTAAAATTTTGATTTTCAAGTCTCGAGTCGAGTACTCGACTCGAGACTCGATCGAGTACTCGCCTTTGATCGAGTACTCGCACAGGCCTAGGCTCGAACCACTAACCTTTCGGTTAACAGCCGAACGCGCTAACCACTGCGCCACGGAAGCCCAAAAATTAAATGGTCGTCAGGTATTGTGGAAAAACTTTGGCTTTTTACGTTACATCTGAGACCCCACAACACCTCTCCCGGGTGGGCTCGAACCACTACCCTTTCGGTTAACAGCCGAACGCGCTAACCATTGCGCCACGGAAGCCCAAAAACTAGATGGTCGTCAGGTATTGTGGAAAAGCTATGACTTTTTACGTTACATCTGAGACCTCACAACACCGCTCCCGGGAGGGCTCAAACAACCAGTCTTTGAATAACAGCTGAACGCGCTAACCATTGCGCCACGGAAGCTCAGAAATTAAATGGTTGTCAGGTATTGTGGAAAAGTTATGACTTTTTTCGTTACATCTGAGACCCCACAACACCTCTCCCGGGTGGGCTCGAACCACTAACCTTTCGGTTAACAGCCGAACGCGCTAACCATTGTGCCACGGAAGCCCAAAAATTAGATGGTCGTCAGGTATCGTGGAAAAGCTATGACTTTTTACGTTACATCTGAGAATTCACAACACCGCTCCCGAAACTGCTTGAACCACCAACCTATTGGTTAACAGCCGAACGCTCTAACCATTGGGCCACGGAAGCTCAGAAATTAAATGGCTGTCAGGTATTGTGGAAAAGTTATGACCGTTTACGTTACATTTGAGACCTCACAACACCGCTCCCGAACCTGCTTGAACCACCAAACCTTCGGTTAAAAGCCGAACGCGCTAACCATTGAGCCACGGAAGCCCGGAAATTAAATGGTCGTCAGGTATTGTGAAAAACTCTGACATTTTACGTTACATCTGAGAAGTCACAACACCGCTCCCGGGAGGGCTCAAACCACCAGTCTTTGAATAACTGCCGAACGCGCTAACCATTGAGCCACGGAAGCTCAGAAATTAAATGGTTGTCAGGTATTGTGGAAAAGTTATGACTTTTTCGTTACATCTGAGACCCCACAACACCTCTCCCGGGTGGGCTCGAACCACTAACCTTTCGGTTAACAGCCGAACGCGCTAACCACTGCGCCACGGAAGCCCAAAAATTAAATGGTCGTCAGGTATTGTGGAAAAACTTTGGCTTTTTACGTTACATCTGAGACCCCACAACACCTCTCCCGGGTGGGCTCGAACCACTACCCTTTCGGTTAACAGCCGAACGCGCTAACCATTGCGCCACGGAAGCCCAAAAATTAGATGGTCGTCAGGTATTGTGGAAAAGCTATGACTTTTTACGTTACATCTGAGACCTCACAACACCGCTCCCGAATCTGCTTCAACCACCAAACTTTCGGTTAAAAGCCGAACGCGCTAACCATTGAGCCACGGAAGCCCGGTAATTAAATGGTCGTCAGGTACTGTGAAAAACTCTGACATTTTACGTTACATCTGAGACCTCACAACACCGCTCCCGGGAGGGCTCAAACAACCAGTCTTTGAATAACAGCTGAACGCGCTAACCATTGCGCCACGGAAGCCCAAAAATTAAATGGTCGTCAGGTATTGTGGAAAAGCTATGACTTTTTACGTTACATCTGAGACCTCACAACACTGCCCCGGGTGGGCTCGAACCACCAACCTTTTAAATAACACCTGAGCGCGCTAACCATTGCGCCACGGAAGCCCAAAAATTATATGGTCGTCAGGTATTGTGGAAAAACTTTGACTTTTTACGTAACATCTGAGACCTCACAACACCGCTCCCGGATGGGCTCAAACCACTAACCTTTCGGTTAACAGCCGAACGTGCTAACCATTGTGCCACGGAAGCCCAAAAATTAGATGGTCGTCAGGTATCGTGGAAAAGCTATGACTTTTTATGTTACATCTGACCCCTCAAAACACTGCTCCGGAGTGGGCTCGAACCACCAGCCTTTTGAAAAACAGCTGAGCGCGCTAACCATTGCGCCACGGAAGCCCAAAAACTAAATTGTCGTCAGGTATTGTGGAAAAACTCTGACATTTTACGTTACATCTGAGAATTCACAACACCGCTCCCGAAACTGCTTGAACCACCAACCTATTGGTTAACAGCCGAACGCGCTAACCATTGAGCCACCGAAGCTCAGAAATTAAATGGTCGTCAGGTATTGTCGAAAAGTTATGACTTTTTTCGTTACATCTGAGACCCCACAACACCTCTCCCGGGTGGGCTCGAACCACTAACCTTTCGGTTAACAGCCGAACGCGCTAACCATTGAGCCACGGAAGAACAGAAATTAAATGGTTGTCAGGTATTGTGGAAAAGTTATGACTTTTTTCGTTACATCTGAGACCCCACAACACCTCTCCCGGGTGGGCTCGAACCACTAACCTTTCGGTTAACAGCCGAACGCGCTAACCATTGCGCCACGGAAGCCGAAAAATTAAATGGTCGTCAGGTATTGTGGAAAAACTTTGGCTTTTTACGGTACATCTGAGACCCCACAACACCTCTCCCGGGTGGGCTCGAACCACTACCCTTTCGGTTAACAGCTGAACGCGCTAACCATTGAGCCACGGAAGCCCGGTAATTAAATGGTCGTCAGGTACTGTGAAAAACTCTGACATTTTACGTTACATCTGAGACCTCACAACACCGCTCCCGGGAGGGCTCAAACAACCAGTCTTTGAATAACAGCTGAACGCGCTAACCATTGCGCCAGGGAAGCCCAAAAATTAAATGGTCGTCAGGTATTGTGGAAAAATCTGACTTTTTACGTTACATCTGAGAATTCACAACACCGCTCCCGAAACTGCTTGAACCACCAACCTATTGGTTAACAGCCGAACGCGCTAACCATTGAGCCACCGAAGCTCAGAAATTAAATGGTCGTCAGGTATTGTCGAAAAGTTATGACTTTTTTCGTTACATCTGAGACCCCACAACACCTCTCCCGGGTGGGCTCGAACCACTAACCTTTCGGTTAACAGCCGAACGCGCTAACCATTGAGCCACGGAAGAACAGAAATTAAATGGTTGTCAGGTATTGTGGAAAAGTTATGACTTTTTTCGTTACATCTGAGACCCCACAACACCTCTCCCGGGTGGGCTCGAACCACTAACCTTTCGGTTAACAGCCGAACGCGCTAACCATTGCGCCACGGAAGCCGAAAAATTAAATGGTCGTCAGGTATTGTGGAAAAACTTTGGCTTTTTACGGTACATCTGAGACCCCACAACACCTCTCCCGGGTGGGCTCGAACCACTACCCTTTCGGTTAACAGCTGAACGCGCTAACCATTGAGCCACGGAAGCCCGGTAATTAAATGGTCGTCAGGTACTGTGAAAAACTCTGACATTTTACGTTACATCTGAGACCTCACAACACCGCTCCCGGGAGGGCTCAAACAACCAGTCTTTGAATAACAGCTGAACGCGCTAACCATTGCGCCACGGAAGCCCAAAAATTAAATGGTCGTCAGGTATTGTGGAAAAATCTGACTTTTTACGTTACATCAGAGACCTCACAACACCGCTCCCGAATCTGCTTGAACCACCAAACTTTCGGTTAAAAGCTGAACGCGCTAACCATTGAGCCACGGAAGCCCGGAAATTAAATGGTCGTCAGGTACTGTGAAAAACTCTGACATTTTACGTTACATCTGAGACCTCACAACACCGCTCCCGGGAGGGCTCAAACCACCAGTCTTTGAATAACAGCTGAACGCGCTAACCATTGCGCCACGGAAGCCCAAAAATTAAAAGGTCGTCAGGTATTGTGGAAAAGCTATGACTTTTTATGTTACATCTGAGACCTCACAACACTGCTCCCGGGTGGGCTCGAACCACCAGCCTTTTGAATAACAGCTGAGCGCGCTAAGCATTGCGCCACGGAAGCCCAAAAACTAAATTGTCGTCAGGTATTGTGGAAAAACTCTGACATTTTACGTTACATCTGAGAATTCACAACACCGCTCCCGAATCTGCTTGAACCACCAACCTATTGGTTAACAGCCGAACGCGCTAACCATTGAGCCACGGAAGCTCAGAAATTAAATGGCTGTCAGGTATTGTGGAAAAGTTATGACCTTTTACGTTACATTTGAGACCTCACAACACCGCTCCCGAACCTGCTTGAACCACCAAGCTTTCGGTTAAAAGCCGAACGCGCTAACCATTGAGCCACGGAAGCCCGGAAATTAAATGGTCGTCAGGTATTGTGGAAAAGCTATGACTTTTTACGTTACATCTGAGACATCACAACACCGCTCCCGGATGTGCTCGAACCACCAACCTATTGGTTAACAGCCGAACGCGCTAACCATTGAGCCACGGAAGCTCAGAAATTAAATGGTTGTCAGGTATTGTGGAAAAACTTTGGCTTTTTACGTTACATCTGAGACCCCACAACACCTCTCCCGGGTGGGCTCGAACCACTACCCTTTCGGTTAACAGCTGAACGCGCTAACCATTGCGCCACGGAAGCCCAAATATTAAATGGTCGTCAAGTATTGTGGAAAAGCTATAAGTTTTTACGTTACATCTGAGACATCACAACACCTTTCCCGGATGGGCTCGAACCACCAACCTATTGTTTACCAGCCGAACCCGCTAACCATTGAGCCATAGAAGCTCAGAAATTAAATGGTTGTCAGGTATTGTGGAAAAGTTATGTCTTTTTTCTTTACATCTGAGACCCCACAACAACTCTCCCGGTTGGGCTCGAACCACTAACCTTTCGGTTGACAGCCGAACGCGCTAACCATTGCGCCACGGAAGCCCAAAAATTAAATGGTCGTCAGGTATTGTGGAAAAACTTCGGCTTTTTACGTTACATCTGAAACCCCACAACACCTCTCCCGGGTGGGCTCGAACCACTACCCTTTCTGTTAACAGCCGAACGCGCTAACCATTGCGCCACGGAAGCCCAAAAATTAAATGGTCGTCAGGTATTGTGGAAAAATCTGACTTTTAACGTTACATCTGAGACCTCACAACACCGCTTCCGAATCTGCTTGAACCACCAAACTTTCGGTTAAAAGCCGAACGCGCTAACCATTGAGCCACGGAAGCCCGGTAATTAAATGGTCGGCAGGTACTGTGAAAAACTCTGACATTTTACGTTACATCTGAGACCTCACAACACCGCTACCGGGAGGGCTCAAACAACCAGTCTTTGAATAACAGCTGAACGCGCTAACCATTGCGCCACGGAAGCCCAAAAATTAAATGGTCGTCAGGTATTGTGGAAAAATCTGACTTTTTACGTTACATCTGAGACCTCACAACACCGCTTCCGAATCTGCTTGAACCACCAAACTTTCGGTTAAAAGCCGAACGCGCTAACCATTGAGCCACGGAAGCCCGGAAATTAAATGTTCGTCAGGTACTGTGAAAAACTCTGACATTTTACGTTACATCTGAGACCTCACAACACCGCTCCCGGGAGGGCTCAAACCACCAGTCTTTGAATAACAGCTGAACGCGCTAACCATTGCGCCACGGAAGCCCAAAAATTAAATGGTCGTCAGGTATTGTGGAAAAGCTATGACTTTTTATGTTACATCTGAGACCTCACAACACTGCTCCCGGGTGGGCTCGAACCACCAGCCTTTTGAATAACAGCTGAGCGCGCTAAGCATTGCGCCACGGAAGCCCAAAAACTAAATTGTCGTCAGGTATTGTGGAAAAACTCTGACATTTTACGTTACATCTGAGAATTCACAACACCGCTCCCGAATCTGCTTGAACCACCAACCTATTGGTTAACAGCCGAACGCGCTAACCATTGAGCCACGGAAGCTCAGAAATTAAATGGCTGTCAGGTATTGTGGAAAAGTTATGACCTTTTACGTTACATTTGAGACCTCACAACACCGCTCCCGAACCTGCTTGAACCACCAAACTTTCGGTTAAAAGCCGAACGCGCTAACCATTGAGCCACGGAAGCCCGGAAATTAAATGGTCGTCAGGTATTGTGGAAAAGCTATGACTTTTTACGTTACATCTGAGACATCACAACACCGCTCCCGGATGGGCTCGAACCACCAACCTATTGGTTAACAGCCGAACGCGCTAACCATTGAGCCACGGAAGCTCAGAAATTAAATGGTTGTCAGGTATTGTGGAAAAACTTTGGCTTTTTACGTTACATCTGAGACCCCACAACACCTCTCCCGGGTGGGCTCGAACCACTACCCTTTCGGTTAACAGCTGAACGCGCTAACCATTGCGCCACGGAAGCCCAAATATTAAATGGTCGTCAAGTATTGTGGAAAAGCTATAAGTTTTTACGTTACATCTGAGACATCACAACACCTTTCCCGGATGGGCTCGAACCACCAACCTATTGTTTACCAGCCGAACCCGCTAACCATTGAGCCATGGAAGCTCAGAAATTAAATGGTTGTCAGGTATTGTGGAAAAGTTATGTCTTTTTTCTTTACATCTGAGACCCCACAACAACTCTCCCGGGTGGGCTCGAACCAATAACCTTTCGGTTGACAGCCGAACGCGCTAACCATTGCGCCACGGAAGCCCAAAAATTAAATGGTCGTCAGGTATTGTGGAAACACTTCGGCTTTTTACGTTACATCTGAGACCCCACAACACCTCTCCCGGGTGGGCTCGAACCACTACCCTTTCGGTTAACAGCCGAACGCGCTAACCATTGCGCCACGGAAGCCCAAAAATTAAATGGTCGTCAGGTATTGTGGAAAAATCTGACTTTTTACGTTACATCTGAGACCTCACAACACCGCTTCCGAATCTGCTTGAACCACCAAACTTTCGGTTAAAAGCCGAACGCGCTAACCATTGAGCCACAGAAGCCCGGAAATTAAATGGTCGTCAGGTACTGTGAAAAACTCTGACATTTTACGTTACATCTGAGACCTCACAACACCGCTCCCGGGAGGGCTCAAACCACCAGTCTTTGAATAACAGCTGAACGCGCTAACCATTGAGCCACGGAAGCCCGGAAATTAAATGTTCGTCAGGTACTGTGAAAAACTCTGACATTTTACGTTACATCTGAGACCTCACAACACCGCTCCCGGGAGGGCTCAAACCACCAGTCTTTGAATAACAGCTGAACGCGCTAACCATTGCGCCACGGAAGCCCAAAAATTAAATGGTCGTCAGGTATTGTGGAAAAGCTATGACTTTTTATGTTACATCTGAGACCTCACAACACTGCTCCCGGGTGGGCTCGAACCACCAGCCTTTTGAATAACAGCTGAGCGCGCTAAGCATTGCGCCACGGAAGCCCAAAAACTAAATTGTCGTCAGGTATTGTGGAAAAACTCTGACATTTTACGTTACATCTGAGAATTCACAACACCGCTCCCGAATCTGCTTGAACCACCAACCTATTGGTTAACAGCCGAACGCGCTAACCATTGAGCCACGGAAGCTCAGAAATTAAATGGCTGTCAGGTATTGTGGAAAAGTTATGACCTTTTACGTTACATTTGAGACCTCACAACACCGCTCCCGAACCTGCTTGAACCACCAAACTTTCGGTTAAAAGCCGAACGCGCTAACCATTGAGCCACGGAAGCCCGGAAATTAAATGGTCGTCAGGTATTGTGGAAAAGCTATGACTTTTTACGTTACATCTGAGACATCACAACACCGCTCCCGGATGGGCTCGAACCACCAACCTATTGGTTAACAGCCGAACGCGCTAACCATTGAGCCACGGAAGCTCAGAAATTAAATGGTTGTCAGGTATTGTGGAAAAACTTTGGCTTTTTACGTTACATCTGAGACCCCACAACACCTCTCCCGGGTGGGCTCGAACCACTACCCTTTCGGTTAACAGCTGAACGCGCTAACCATTGCGCCACGGAAGCCCAAATATTAAATGGTCGTCAAGTATTGTGGAAAAGCTATAAGTTTTTACGTTACATCTGAGACATCACAACACCTTTCCCGGATGGGCTCGAACCACCAACCTATTGTTTACCAGCCGAACCCGCTAACCATTGAGCCATGGAAGCTCAGAAATTAAATGGTTGTCAGGTATTGTGGAAAAGTTATGTCTTTTTTCTTTACATCTGAGACCCCACAACAACTCTCCCGGGTGGGCTCGAACCAATAACCTTTCGGTTGACAGCCGAACGCGCTAACCATTGCGCCACGGAAGCCCAAAAATTAAATGGTCGTCAGGTATTGTGGAAACACTTCGGCTTTTTACGTTACATCTGAGACCCCACAACACCTCTCCCGGGTGGGCTCGAACCACTACCCTTTCGGTTAACAGCCGAACGCGCTAACCATTGCGCCACGGAAGCCCAAAAATTAAATGGTCGTCAGGTATTGTGGAAAAATCTGACTTTTTACGTTACATCTGAGACCTCACAACACCGCTTCCGAATCTGCTTGAACCACCAAACTTTCGGTTAAAAGCCGAACGCGCTAACCATTGAGCCACAGAAGCCCGGAAATTAAATGGTCGTCAGGTACTGTGAAAAACTCTGACATTTTACGTTACATCTGAGACCTCACAACACCGCTCCCGGGAGGGCTCAAACAACCAGTCTTTGAATAACAGCTGAACGCGCTAACCATTGCGCCACGGAAGCCCAAAAATTAAATGGTCGTCAGGTATTGTGGAAAAATCTGACTTTTTACGTTACATCAGAGACCTCACAACACCGCTCCCGAATCTGCTTGAACCACCAAACTTTCGGCTAAAAGCCGAACGCGCTAACCATTGAGCCACGGAAGCCCGGAAATTAAATGGTCGTCAGGTACTGTGAAAAACTCTGACATTTTACGTTACATCTGAGACCTCACAACACCGCTCCCGGGAGGGCTCAAACCACCAGTCTTTGAATAACAGCTGAACGCGCTAACCATTGCGCCACGGAAGCCCAAAAATTAAATGGTCGTCAGGTATTGTGGAAAAGCTATGACTTTTTATGTTACATCTGAGACCTCACAACACTGCTCCCGGGTGGGCTCGAACCACCAGCCTTTTGAATAACAGCTGAGCGCGCTAAGCATTGCGCCACGGAAGCCCAAAAACTAAATTGTCGTCAGGTATTGTGGAAAAACTCTGACATTTTACGTTACATCTGAGAATTCACAACACCGCTCCCGAATCTGCTTGAACCACCAACCTATTGGTTAACAGCCGAACGCGCTAACCATTGAGCCACGGAAGCTCAGAAATTAAATGGCTGTCAGGTATTGTGGAAAAGTTATGACCTTTTACGTTACATTTGAGACCTCACAACACCGCTCCCGAACCTGCTTGAACCACCAAACTTTCGGTTAAAAGCCGAACGCGCTAACCATTGAGCCACGGAAGCCCGGAAATTAAATGGTCGTCAGGTATTGTGGAAAAGCTATGACTTTTTACGTTACATCTGAGACATCACAACACCGCTCCCGGATGGGCTCGAACCACCAACCTATTGGTTAACAGCCGAACGCGCTAACCATTGAGCCACGGAAGCTCAGAAATTAAATGGTTGTCAGGTATTGTGGAAAAACTTTGGCTTTTTACGTTACATCTGAGACCCCACAACACCTCTCCCGGGTGGGCTCGAACCACTACCCTTTCGGTTAACAGCTGAACGCGCTAACCATTGCGCCACGGAAGCCCAAATATTAAATGGTCGTCAAGTATTGTGGAAAAGCTATAAGTTTTTACGTTACATCTGAGACATCACAACACCTTTCCCGGATGGGCTCGAACCACCAACCTATTGTTTACCAGCCGAACCCGCTAACCATTGAGCCATGGAAGCTCAGAAATTAAATGGTTGTCAGGTATTGTGGAAAAGTTATGTCTTTTTTCTTTACATCTGAGACCCCACAACAACTCTCCCGGGTGGGCTCGAACCACTACCCTTTCGGTTAACAGCCGAACGCGCTAACCATTGCGCCACGGAAGCCCAAAAATTAAATGGTCGTCAGGTATTGTGGAAAAATCTGACTTTTTACGTTACATCTGAGACCTCACAACACCGCTCCCGAATCTGCTTGAACCACCAAACTTTCGGTTAAAAGCCTAACGCGCTAACCATTGAGCCACGGAAGCCCGGAAATTAAAAGGTCGTCAGGTACTGTGAAAAACTCTGACATTTTACGTTACATCTGAGACCTCACAACACCGCTCCCGGGAGGGCTCAAACAACCAGTCTTTGAATAACAGCTGAACGCGCTAACCATTGCGCCACGGAAGCCCAAAAATTAAATGGTCGTCAGGTATTGTGGAAAAGCTATGACTTTTTACGTTACATCTGAGACCTCACAACACTGCCCCGGGTGGGCTCGAACCACCAACCTTTTAAATAACACCTGAGCGCGCTAACCATTGCGCCACGGAAGCCCAAAAATTATATGGTCGTCAGGTATTGTGGAAAAACTTTGACTTTTTACGTAACATCTGAGACCTCACAACACCGCTCCCGGATGGGCTCAAACCACTAACCTTTCGGTTAACAGCCGAACGTGCTAACCATTGTGCCACGGAAGCCCAAAAATTAGATGGTCGTCAGGTATCGTGGAAAAGCTATGACTTTCTATGTTACATCTGAGACCTCAAAACACTGCTCCGGAGTGGGCTCGAACCACCAGCCTTTTGAAAAACAGCTGAGCGCGCTAACCATTGCGCCACGGAAGCCCAAAAACTAAATTGTCGTCAGGTATTGTGGAAAAACTCTGACATTTTACGTTACATCTGAGAATTCACAACACCGCTCCCGAAACTGCTTGAACCACCAACCTATTGGTTAACAGCCGAACGCGCTAACCATTGAGCCACCGAAGCTCAGAAATTAAATGGTCGTCAGGTATTGTGGAAAAGTTATGACTTTTTTCGTTACATCTGAGACCCCACAACACCTCTCCCGGGTGGGCTCGAACCACTAACCTTTCGGTTAACAGCCGAACGCGCTAACCATTGAGCCACGGAAGCTCAGAAATTAAATGGTTGTCAGGTATTGTGGAAAAGTTATGACTTTTTTCGTTACATCTGAGACCCCACAACACCTCTCCCGGGTGGGCTCGAACCACTAACCTTTCGGTTAACAGCCGAACGCGCTAACCATTGCGCCACGGAAGCCGAAAAATTAAATGGTCGTCAGGTATTGTGGAAAAACTTTGGCTTTTTACGTTACATCTGAGACCCCACAACACCTCTCCCGGGTGGGCTCGAACCACTACCCTTTCGGTTAACAGCTGAACGCGCTAACCATTGAGCCACGGAAGCCCGGTAATTAAATGGTCGTCAGGTACTGTGAAAAACTCTGACATTTTACGTTACATCTGAGACCTCACAACACCGCTCCCGGGAGGGCTCAAACAACCAGTCTTTGAATAACAGCTGAACGCGCTAACCATTGCGCCACGGAAGCCCAAAAATTAAATGGTCGTCAGGTATTGTGGAAAAATCTGACTTTTTACGTTACATCAGAGACCTCACAACACCGCTCCCGAATCTGCTTGAACCACCAAACTTTCGGTTAAAAGCCGAACGCGCTAACCATTGAGCCACGGAAGCCCGGAAACTAAATGGTCGTCAGGTACTGTGAAAAACTCTGACATTTTACGTTACATCTGAGACCTCACAACACCGCTCCCGGGAGGGCTCAAACCACCAGTCTTTGAATAACAGCTGAACGCGCTAACCATTGCGCCACGGAAGCCCAAAAATTAAAAGGTCGTCAGGTATTGTGGAAAAGCTATGACTTTTTATGTTACATCTGAGACCTCACAACACTGCTCCCGGGTGGGCTCGAACCACCAGCCTTTTGAATAACAGCTGAGCGCGCTAAGCATTGCGCCACGGAAGCCCAAAAACTAAATTGTCGTCAGGTATTGTGGAAAAACTCTGACATTTTACGTTACATCTGAGAATTCACAACACCGCTCCCGAATCTGCTTGAACCACCAACCTATTGGTTAACAGCCGAACGCGCTAACCATTGAGCCACGGAAGCTCAGAAATTAAATGGCTGTCAGGTATTGTGGAAAAGTTATGACCTTTTACGTTACATCTGAGACCTCACAACACCGCTCCCGAATCTGCTTGAACCACCAAACTTTCGGTTAAAAGCCTAACGCGCTAACCATTGAGCCACGGAAGCCCGGAAATTAAAAGGTCGTCAGGTACTGTGAAAAACTCTGACATTTTACGTTACATCTGAGACCTCACAACACCGCTCCCGGGAGGGCTCAAACAACCAGTCTTTGAATAACAGCTGAACGCGCTAACCATTGCGCCACGGAAGCCCAAAAATTAAATGGTCGTCAGGTATTGTGGAAAAGCTATGACTTTTTACGTTACATCTGAGACCTCACAACACTGCCCCGGGTGGGCTCGAACCACCAACCTTTTAAATAACACCTGAGCGCGCTAACCATTGCGCCACGGAAGCCCAAAAATTATATGGTCGTCAGGTATTGTGGAAAAACTTTGACTTTTTACGTAACATCTGAGACCTCACAACACCGCTCCCGGATGGGCTCAAACCACTAACCTTTCGGTTAACAGCCGAACGTGCTAACCATTGTGCCACGGAAGCCCAAAAATTAGATGGTCGTCAGGTATCGTGGAAAAGCTATGACTTTCTATGTTACATCTGAGACCTCAAAACACTGCTCCGGAGTGGGCTCGAACCACCAGCCTTTTGAAAAACAGCTGAGCGCGCTAACCATTGCGCCACGGAAGCCCAAAAACTAAATTGTCGTCAGGTATTGTGGAAAAACTCTGACATTTTACGTTACATCTGAGAATTCACAACACCGCTCCCGAAACTGCTTGAACCACCAACCTATTGGTTAACAGCCGAACGCGCTAACCATTGAGCCACCGAAGCTCAGAAATTAAATGGTCGTCAGGTATTGTGGAAAAGTTATGACTTTTTTCGTTACATCTGAGACCCCACAACACCTCTCCCGGGTGGGCTCGAACCACTAACCTTTCGGTTAACAGCCGAACGCGCTAACCATTGAGCCACGGAAGCTCAGAAATTAAATGGTTGTCAGGTATTGTGGAAAAGTTATGACTTTTTTCGTTACATCTGAGACCCCACAACACCTCTCCCGGGTGGGCTCGAACCACTAACCTTTCGGTTAACAGCCGAACGCGCTAACCATTGCGCCACGGAAGCCGAAAAATTAAATGGTCGTCAGGTATTGTGGAAAAACTTTGGCTTTTTACGTTACATCTGAGACCCCACAACACCTCTCCCGGGTGGGCTCGAACCACTACCCTTTCGGTTAACAGCTGAACGCGCTAACCATTGAGCCACGGAAGCCCGGTAATTAAATGGTCGTCAGGTACTGTGAAAAACTCTGACATTTTACGTTACATCTGAGACCTCACAACACCGCTCCCGGGAGGGCTCAAACAACCAGTCTTTGAATAACAGCTGAACGCGCTAACCATTGCGCCACGGAAGCCCAAAAATTAAATGGTCGTCAGGTATTGTGGAAAAATCTGACTTTTTACGTTACATCAGAGACCTCACAACACCGCTCCCGAATCTGCTTGAACCACCAAACTTTCGGTTAAAAGCCGAACGCGCTAACCATTGAGCCACGGAAGCCCGGAAACTAAATGGTCGTCAGGTACTGTGAAAAACTCTGACATTTTACGTTACATCTGAGACCTCACAACACCGCTCCCGGGAGGGCTCAAACCACCAGTCTTTGAATAACAGCTGAACGCGCTAACCATTGCGCCACGGAAGCCCAAAAATTAAAAGGTCGTCAGGTATTGTGGAAAAGCTATGACTTTTTATGTTACATCTGAGACCTCACAACACTGCTCCCGGGTGGGCTCGAACCACCAGCCTTTTGAATAACAGCTGAGCGCGCTAAGCATTGCGCCACGGAAGCCCAAAAACTAAATTGTCGTCAGGTATTGTGGAAAAACTCTGACATTTTACGTTACATCTGAGAATTCACAACACCGCTCCCGAATCTGCTTGAACCACCAACCTATTGGTTAACAGCCGAACGCGCTAACCATTGAGCCACGGAAGCTCAGAAATTAAATGGCTGTCAGGTATTGTGGAAAAGTTATGACCTTTTACGTTACATTTGAGACCTCACAACACCGCTCCCGAACCTGCTTGAACCACCAAACTTTCGGTTAAAAGCCGAACGCGCTAACCATTGAGCCACGGAAGCCCGGAAATTAAATGGTCGTCAGGTATTGTGGAAAAGCTATGACTTTTTACGTTACATCTGAGACATCACAACACCGCTCCCGGATGGGCTCGAACCACCAACCTATTGGTTAACAGCCGAACGCGCTAACCATTGAGCCACGGAAGCTCAGAAATTAAATGGTTGTCAGGTATTGTGGAAAAACTTTGGCTTTTTACGTTACATCTGAGACCCCACAACACCTCTCCCGGGTGGGCTCGAACCACTACCCTTTCGGTTAACAGCTGAACGCGCTAACCATTGCGCCACGGAAGCCCAAATATTAAATGGTCGTCAAGTATTGTGGAAAAGCTATAAGTTTTTACGTTACATCTGAGACATCACAACACCTTTCCCGGATGGGCTCGAACCACCAACCTATTGTTTACCAGCCGAACCCGCTAACCATTGAGCCATGGAAGCTCAGAAATTAAATGGTTGTCAGGTATTGTGGAAAAGTTATGTCTTTTTTCTTTACATCTGAGACCCCACAACAACTCTCCCGGGTGGGCTCGAACCACTAACCTTTCGGTTGACAGCCGAACGCGCTAACCATTGCGCCACGGAAGCCCAAAAATTAAATGGTCGTCAGGTATTGTGGAAAAACTTCGGCTTTTTACGTTACATCTGAAACCCCACAACACCTCTCCCGGGTGGGCTCGAACCACTACCCTTTCGGTTAACAGCCGAACGCGCTAACCATTGCGCCACGGAAGCCCAAAAATTAAATGGTCGTCAGGTATTGTGGAAAAATCTGACTTTTTACGTTACATCTGAGACCTCACAACACCGCTTCCGAATCTGCTTGAACCACCAAACTTTCGGTTAAAAGCCGAACGCGCTAACCATTGAGCCACGGAAGCCCGGTAATTAAATGGTCGTCAGGTACTGTGAAAAACTCTGACATTTTACGTTACATCTGAGACCTCAAAACACCGCTACCGGGAGGGCTCAAACAACCAGTCTTTGAATAACAGCTGAACGCGCTAACCATTGCGCCACGGAAGCCCAAAAATTAAATGGTCGTCAGGTATTGTGGAAAAATCTGACTTTTTACGTTACATCAGAGACCTCACAACACCGCTCCCGAATCTGCTTGAACCACCAAACTTTCGGTTAAAAGCCGAACGCGCTAACCATTGAGCCACGGAAGCCCGGAAATTAAATGGTCGTCAGGTACTGTGAAAAACTCTGACATTTTACGTTACATCTGAGACCTCACAACACCGCTCCCGGGAGGGCTCAAACCACCAGTCTTTGAATAACAGCTGAACGCGCTAACCATTGCGCCACGGAAGCCCAAAAATTAAAAGGTCGTCAGGTATTGTACAAAAGCTATGACTTTTTATGTTACATCTGAGACCTCACAACACTGCTCCCGGGTGGGCTCGAACCACCAGCCTTTTGAATAACAGCTGAGCGCGCTAAGCATTGCGCCACGGAAGCCCAAAAACTAAATTGTCGTCAGGTATTGTGGAAAAACTCTGACATTTTACGTTACATCTGAGAATTCACAACACCGCTCCCGAATCTGCTTGAACCACCAACCTATTGGTTAACAGCCGAACGCGCTAACCATTGAGCCACGGAAGCTCAGAAATTAAATGGCTGTCAGGTATTGTGGAAAAGTTATGACCTTTTACGTTACATTTGAGACCTCACAACACCGCTCCCGAACCTGCTTGAACCACCAAACTTTCGGTTAAAAGCCGAACGCGCTAACCATTGAGCCACGGAAGCCCGGAAATTAAATGGTCGTCAGGTATTGTGGAAAAGCTATGACTTTTTACGTTACATCTGAGACATCACAACACCGCTCCCGGATGGGCTCGAACCACCAACCTATTGGTTAACAGCCGAACGCGCTAACCATTGAGCCACGGAAGCTCAGAAATTAAATGGTTGTCAGGTATTGTGGAAAAACTTTGGCTTTTTACGTTACATCTGAGACCCCACAACACCTCTCCCGGGTGGGCTCGAACCACTACCCTTTCGGTTAACAGCTGAACGCGCTAACCATTGCGCCACGGAAGCCCAAATATTAAATGGTCGTCAAGTATTGTGGAAAAGCTATAAGTTTTTACGTTACATCTGAGACATCACAACACCTTTCCCGGATGGGCTCGAACCACCAACCTATTGTTTACCAGCCGAACCCGCTAACCATTGAGCCATGGAAGCTCAGAAATTAAATGGTTGTCAGGTATTGTGGAAAAGTTATGTCTTTTTTCTTTACATCTGAGACCCCACAACAACTCTCCCGGGTGGGCTCGAACCACTAACCTTTCGGTTGACAGCCGAACGCGCTAACCATTGCGCCACGGAAGCCCAAAAATTAAATGGTCGTCAGGTATTGTGGAAAAACTTCGGCTTTTTACGTTACATCTGAAACCCCACAACACCTCTCCCGGGTGGGCTCGAACCACTACCCTTTCGGTTAACAGCCGAACGCGCTAACCATTGCGCCACGGAAGCCCAAAAATTAAATGGTCGTCAGGTATTGTGGAAAAATCTGACTTTTTACGTTACATCTGAGACCTCACAACACCGCTTCCGAATCTGCTTGAACCACCAAACTTTCGGTTAAAAGCCGAACGCGCTAACCATTGAGCCACGGAAGCCCGGTAATTAAATGGTCGTCAGGTACTGTGAAAAACTCTGACATTTTACGTTACATCTGAGACCTCAAAACACCGCTACCGGGAGGGCTCAAACAACCAGTCTTTGAATAACAGCTGAACGCGCTAACCATTGCGCCACGGAAGCCCAAAAATTAAATGGTCGTCAGGTATTGTGGAAAAATCTGACTTTTTACGTTACATCAGAGACCTCACAACACCGCTCCCGAATCTGCTTGAACCACCAAACTTTCGGTTAAAAGCCGAACGCGCTAACCATTGAGCCACGGAAGCCCGGAAATTAAATGGTCGTCAGGTACTGTGAAAAACTCTGACATTTTACGTTACATCTGAGACCTCACAACACCGCTCCCGGGAGGGCTCAAACCACCAGTCTTTGAATAACAGCTGAACGCGCTAACCATTGCGCCACGGAAGCCCAAAAATTAAAAGGTCGTCAGGTATTGTGGAAAAGCTATGACTTTTTATGTTACATCTGAGACCTCACAACACTGCTCCCGGGTGGGCTCGAACCACCAGCCTTTTGAATAACAGCTGAGCGCGCTAAGCATTGCGCCACGGAAGCCCAAAAACTAAATTGTCGTCAGGTATTGTGGAAAAACTCTGACATTTTACGTTACATCTGAGAATTCACAACACCGCTCCCGAATCTGCTTGAACCACCAACCTATTGGTTAACAGCCGAACGCGCTAACCATTGAGCCACGGAAGCTCAGAAATTAAATGGCTGTCAGGTATTGTGGAAAAGTTATGACCTTTTACGTTACATTTGAGACCTCACAACACCGCTCCCGAACCTGCTTGAACCACCAAACTTTCGGTTAAAAGCCGAACGCGCTAACCATTGAGCCACGGAAGCCCGGAAATTAAATGGTCGTCAGGTATTGTGGAAAAGCTATGACTTTTTACGTTACATCTGAGACATCACAACACCGCTCCCGGATGGGCTCGAACCACCAACCTATTGGTTAACAGCCGAACGCGCTAACCATTGAGCCACGGAAGCTCAGAAATTAAATGGTTGTCAGGTATTGTGGAAAAACTTTGGCTTTTTACGTTACATCTGAGACCCCACAACACCTCTCCCGGGTGGGCTCGAACCACTACCCTTTCGGTTAACAGCTGAACGCGCTAACCATTGCGCCACGGAAGCCCAAATATTAAATGGTCGTCAAGTATTGTGGAAAAGCTATAAGTTTTTACGTTACATCTGAGACATCACAACACCTTTCCCGGATGGGCTCGAACCACCAACCTATTGTTTACCAGCCGAACCCGCTAACCATTGAGCCATGGAAGCTCAGAAATTAAATGGTTGTCAGGTATTGTGGAAAAGTTATGTCTTTTTTCTTTACATCTGAGACCCCACAACAACTCTCCCGGGTGGGCTCGAACCACTAACCTTTCGGTTGACAGCCGAACGCGCTAACCATTGCGCCACGGAAGCCCAAAAATTAAATGGTCGTCAGGTATTGTGGAAAAACTTCGGCTTTTTACGTTACATCTGAAACCCCACAACACCTCTCCCGGGTGGGCTCGAACCACTACCCTTTCGGTTAACAGCCGAACGCGCTAACCATTGCGCCACGGAAGCCCAAAAATTAAATGGTCGTCAGGTATTGTGGAAAAATCTGACTTTTTACGTTACATCTGAGACCTCACAACACCGCTTCCGAATCTGCTTGAACCACCAAACTTTCGGTTAAAAGCCGAACGCGCTAACCATTGAGCCACGGAAGCCCGGTAATTAAATGGTCGTCAGGTACTGTGAAAAACTCTGACATTTTACGTTACATCTGAGACCTCAAAACACCGCTACCGGGAGGGCTCAAACAACCAGTCTTTGAATAACAGCTGAACGCGCTAACCATTGCGCCACGGAAGCCCAAAAATTAAATGGTCGTCAGGTATTGTGGAAAAATCTGACTTTTTACGTTACATCAGAGACCTCACAACACCGCTCCCGAATCTGCTTGAACCACCAAACTTTCGGTTAAAAGCCGAACGCGCTAACCATTGAGCCACGGAAGCCCGGAAATTAAATGGTCGTCAGGTACTGTGAAAAACTCTGACATTTTACGTTACATCTGAGACCTCACAACACCGCTCCCGGGAGGGCTCAAACCACCAGTCTTTGAATAACAGCTGAACGCGCTAACCATTGCGCCACGGAAGCCCAAAAATTAAAAGGTCGTCAGGTATTGTGGAAAAGCTATGACTTTTTATGTTACATCTGAGACCTCACAACACTGCTCCCGGGTGGGCTCGAACCACCAGCCTTTTGAATAACAGCTGAGCGCGCTAAGCATTGCGCCACGGAAGCCCAAAAACTAAATTGTCGTCAGGTATTGTGGAAAAACTCTGACATTTTACGTTACATCTGAGAATTCACAACACCGCTCCCGAATCTGCTTGAACCACCAACCTATTGGTTAACAGCCGAACGCGCTAACCATTGAGCCACGGAAGCTCAGAAATTAAATGGCTGTCAGGTATTGTGGAAAAGTTATGACCTTTTACGTTACATTTGAGACCTCACAACACCGCTCCCGAACCTGCTTGAACCACCAAACTTTCGGTTAAAAGCCGAACGCGCTAACCATTGAGCCACGGAAGCCCGGAAATTAAATGGTCGTCAGGTATTGTGGAAAAGCTATGACTTTTTACGTTACATCTGAGACATCACAACACCGCTCCCGGATGGGCTCGAACCACCAACCTATTGGTTAACAGCCGAACGCGCTAACCATTGAGCCACGGAAGCTCAGAAATTAAATGGTTGTCAGGTATTGTGGAAAAACTTTGGCTTTTTACGTTACATCTGAGACCCCACAACACCTCTCCCGGGTGGGCTCGAACCACTACCCTTTCGGTTAACAGCTGAACGCGCTAACCATTGCGCCACGGAAGCCCAAATATTAAATGGTCGTCAAGTATTGTGGAAAAGCTATAAGTTTTTACGTTACATCTGAGACATCACAACACCTTTCCCGGATGGGCTCGAACCACCAACCTATTGTTTACCAGCCGAACCCGCTAACCATTGAGCCATGGAAGCTCAGAAATTAAATGGTTGTCAGGTATTGTGGAAAAGTTATGTCTTTTTTCTTTACATCTGAGACCCCACAACAACTCTCCCGGGTGGGCTCGAACCACTAACCTTTCGGTTGACAGCCGAACGCGCTAACCATTGCGCCACGGAAGCCCAAAAATTAAATGGTCGTCAGGTATTGTGGAAAAACTTCGGCTTTTTACGTTACATCTGAAACCCCACAACACCTCTCCCGGGTGGGCTCGAACCACTACCCTTTCGGTTAACAGCCGAACGCGCTAACCATTGCGCCACGGAAGCCCAAAAATTAAATGGTCGTCAGGTATTGTGGAAAAATCTGACTTTTTACGTTACATCTGAGACCTCACAACACCGCTTCCGAATCTGCTTGAACCACCAAACTTTCGGTTAAAAGCCGAACGCGCTAACCATTGAGCCACGGAAGCCCGGTAATTAAATGGTCGTCAGGTACTGTGAAAAACTCTGACATTTTACGTTACATCTGAGACCTCACAACACCGCTACCGGGAGGGCTCAAATAACCAGTCTTTGAATAACAGCTGAACGCGCTAACCATTGCGCCACGGAAGCCCAAAAATTAAATGGTCGTCAGGTATTGTGGAAAAATCTGACTTTTTACGTTACATCAGAGACCTCACAACACCGCTCCCGAATCTGCTTGAACCACCAAACTTTCGGTTAAAAGCCGAACGCGCTAACCATTGAGCCACGGAAGCCCGGAAATTAAATGGTCGTCAGGTACTGTGAAAAACTCTGACATTTTACGTTACATCTGAGACCTCACAACACCGCTCCCGGGAGGGCTCAAACCACCAGTCTTTGAATAACAGCTGAACGCGCTAACCATTGCGCCACGGAAGCCCAAAAATTAAATGGTCGTCAGGTATTGTGGAAAAGCTATGACTTTTTATGTTACATCTGAGACCTCACAACACTGCTCCCGGGTGGGCTCGAACCACCAGCCTTTTGAATAACAGCTGAGCGCGCTAAGCATTGCGCCACGGAAGCCCAAAAACTAAATTGTCGTCAGGTATTGTGGAAAAACTCTGACATTTTACGTTACATCTGAGAATTCACAACACCGCTCCCGAATCTGCTTGAACCACCAACCTATTGGTTAACAGCCGAACGCGCTAACCATTGAGCCACGGAAGCTCAGAAATTAAATGGCTGTCAGGTATTGTGGAAAAGTTATGACCTTTTACGTTACATTTGAGACCTCACAACACCGCTCCCGAACCTGCTTGAACCACCAAACTTTCGGTTAAAAGCCGAACGCGCTAACCATTGAGCCACGGAAGCCCAGAAATTAAATGGTCGTCAGGTATTGTGGAAAAGCTATGACTTTTTACGTTACATCTGAGACATCACAACACCGCTCCCGGATGGGCTCGAACCACCAACCAATTGGTTAACAGCCGAACGCGCTAACCATTGAGCCACGGAAGCTCAGAAATTAAATGGTTGTCAGGTATTGTGGAAAAACTTTGGCTTTTTACGTTACATCTGAGACCCCACAACACCTCTCCCGGGTGGGCTCGAACCACTACCCTTTCGGTTAACAGCTGAACGCGCTAACCATTGCGCCACGGAAGCCCAAATATTAAATGGTCGTCAAGTATTGTGGAAAAGCTATAAGTTTTTACGTTACATCTGAGACATCACAACACCTTTCCCGGATGGGCTCGAACCACCAACCTATTGTTTACCAGCCGAACCCGCTAACCATTGAGCCATGGAAGCTCAGAAATTAAATGGTTGTCAGGTATTGTGGAAAAGTTATGTCTTTTTTCTTTACATCTGAGACCCCACAACAACTCTCCCGGGTGGGCTCGAACCACTAACCTTTCGGTTGACAGCCGAACGCGCTAACCATTGCGCCACGGAAGCCCAAAAATTAAATGGTCGTCAGGTATTGTGGAAAAACTTCGGCTTTTTACGTTACATCTGAGACCCCACAACACCTCTCCCGGGTGGGCTCGAACCACTACCCTTTCGGTTAACAGCCGAACGCGCTAACCATTGCGCCACGGAAGCCCAAAAATTAAATGGTCGTCAGGTATTGTGGAAAAATCTGACTTTTTACGTTACATCTGAGACCTCACAACACCGCTTCCGAATCTGCTTGAACCACCAAACTTTCGGTTAAAAGCCGAACGCGCTAACCATTGAGCCACGGAAGCCCGGAAATTAAATGGTCGTCAGGTACTGTGAAAAACTCTGACATTTTACGTTACATCTGAGACCTCACAACACCGCTCCCGGGAGGGCTCAAACCACCAGTCTTTGAATAACAGCTGAACGCGCTAACCATTGCGCCACGGAAGCCCAAAAATTAAATGGTCGTCAGGTATTGTGGAAAAGCTATGACTTTTTATGTTACATCTGAGACCTCACAACACTGCTCCCGGGTGGGCTCGAACCACCAGCCTTTTGAATAACAGCTGAGCGCGCTAAGCATTGCGCCACGGAAGCCCAAAAACTAAATTGTCGTCAGGTATTGTGGAAAAACTCTGACATTTTACGTTACATCTGAGAATTCACAACACCGCTCCCGAATCTGCTTGAACCACCAACCTATTGGTTAACAGCCGAACGCGCTAACCATTGAGCCACGGAAGCTCAGAAATTAAATGGCTGTCAGGTATTGTGGAAAAGTTATGACCTTTTACGTTACATTTGAGACCTCACAACACCGCTCCCGAACCTGCTTGAACCACCAAACTTTCGGTTAAAAGCCGAACGCGCTAACCATTGAGCCACGGAAGCCCAGAAATTAAATGGTCGTCAGGTATTGTGGAAAAGCTATGACTTTTTACGTTACATCTGAGACATCACAACACCGCTCCCGGATGGGCTCGAACCACCAACCAATTGGTTAACAGCCGAACGCGCTAACCATTGAGCCACGGAAGCTCAGAAATTAAATGGTTGTCAGGTATTGTGGAAAAACTTTGGCTTTTTACGTTACATCTGAGACCCCACAACACCTCTCCCGGGTGGGCTCGAACCACTACCCTTTCGGTTAACAGCTGAACGCGCTAACCATTGCGCCACGGAAGCCCAAATATTAAATGGTCGTCAAGTATTGTGGAAAAGCTATAAGTTTTTACGTTACATCTGAGACATCACAACACCTTTCCCGGATGGGCTCGAACCACCAACCTATTGTTTACCAGCCGAACCCGCTAACCATTGAGCCATGGAAGCTCAGAAATTAAATGGTTGTCAGGTATTGTGGAAAAGTTATGTCTTTTTTCTTTACATCTGAGACCCCACAACAACTCTCCCGGGTGGGCTCGAACCACTAACCTTTCGGTTGACAGCCGAACGCGCTAACCATTGCGCCACGGAAGCCCAAAAATTAAATGGTCGTCAGGTATTGTGGAAAAACTTCGGCTTTTTACGTTACATCTGAAACCCCACAACACCTCTCCCGGGTGGGCTCGAACCACTACCCTTTCGGTTAACAGCCGAACGCGCTAACCATTGCGCCACGGAAGCCCAAAAATTAAATGGTCGTCAGGTATTGTGGAAAAATCTGACTTTTTACGTTACATCTGAGACCTCACAACACCGCTTCCGAATCTGCTTGAACCACCAAACTTTCGGTTAAAAGCCGAACGCGCTAACCATTGAGCCACGGAAGCCCGGAAATTAAATGGTCGTCAGGTATTGTGGAAAAGCTATGACTTTTTACGTTACATCTGAGACATCACAACACCGCTCCCGGATGGGCTCGAACCACCAACCTATTGGTTAACAGCCGAACGCGCTAACCATTGAGCCACGGAAGCTCAGAAATTAAATGGTTGTCAGGTATTGTGGAAAAACTTTGGCTTTTTACGTTACATCTGAGACCCCACAACACCTCTCCCGGGTGGGCTCGAACCACTACCCTTTCGATTAACAGCCGAACGCGCTAACCATTGCGCCACGGAAGCCCAAAAATTAAATGGTCGTCAGGTATTGTGGAAAAATCTGACTTTTTACGTTACATCTGAGACCTCACAACACCGCTTCCGAATCTGCTTGAACCACCAAACTTTCGGTTAAAAGCCGAACGCGCTAACCATTGAGCCACGGAAGCCCGGAAATTAAATGGTCGTCAGGTACTGTGAAAAACTCTGACATTTTACGTTACATCTGAGACCTCACAACACCGCTCCCGGGAGGGCTCAAACCACCAGTCTTTGAATAACAGCTGAACGCGCTAACCATTGCGCCACGGAAGCCCAAAAATTAAATGGTCGTCAGGTATTGTGGAAAAGCTATGACTTTTTATGTTACATCTGAGACCTCACAACACTGCTCCCGGGTGGGCTCAAACCACCAGCCTTTTGAATAACAGCTGAGCGCGCTAAGCATTGCGCCACGGAAGCCCAAAAACTAAATTGTCGTCAGGTATTGTGGAAAAACTCTGACATTTTACGTTACATCTGAGAATTCACAACACCGCTCCCGAATCTGCTTGAACCACCAACCTATTGGTTAACAGCCGAACGCGCTAACCATTGAGCCACGGAAGCTCAGAAATTAAATGGCTGTCAGGTATTGTGGAAAAGTTATGACCTTTTACGTTACATTTGAGACCTCACAACACCGCTCCCGAACCTGCTTGAACCACCAAACTTTCGGTTAAAAGCCGAACGCGCTAACCATTGAGCCACGGAAGCCCGGAAATTAAATGGTCGTCAGGTATTGTGGAAAAGCAATGACTTTTTACGTTACATCTGAGACATCACAACACCGATCCCGGATGGGCTCGAACCACCAACCTATTGGTTAACAGCCGAACGCGCTAACCATTGAGCCACGGAAGCTCAGAAATTAAATGGTTGTCAGGTATTGTGGAAAAACTTTGGCTTTTTACGTTACATCTGAGACCCCACAACACCTCTCCCGGGTGGGCTCGAACCACTACCCTTTCGATTAACAGCCGAACGCGCTAACCATTGCGCCACGGAAGCCCAAAAATTAAATGGTCGTCAGGTATTGTGGAAAAATCTGACTTTTTACGTTACATCTGAGACCTCACAACACCGCTTCCGAATCTGCTTGAACCACCAAACTTTCGGTTAAAAGCCGAACGCGCTAACCATTGAGCCACGGAAGCCCGGAAATTAAATGGTCGTCAGGTACTGTGAAAAACTCTGACATTTTACGTTACATCTGAGACCTCACAACACCGCTCCCGGGAGGGCTCAAACCACCAGTCTTTGAATAACAGCTGAACGCGCTAACCATTGCGCCACGGAAGCCCAAAAATTAAATGGTCGTCAGGTATTGTGGAAAAGCTATGACTTTTTATGTTACATCTGAGACCTCACAACACTGCTCCCGGGTGGGCTCAAACCACCAGCCTTTTGAATAACAGCTGAGCGCGCTAAGCATTGCGCCACGGAAGCCCAAAAACTAAATTGTCGTCAGGTATTGTGGAAAAACTCTGACATTTTACGTTACATCTGAGAATTCACAACACCGCTCCCGAATCTGCTTGAACCACCAACCTATTGGTTAACAGCCGAACGCGCTAACCATTGAGCCACGGAAGCTCAGAAATTAAATGGCTGTCAGGTATTGTGGAAAAGTTATGACCTTTTACGTTACATTTGAGACCTCACAACACCGCTCCCGAACCTGCTTGAACCACCAAACTTTCGGTTAAAAGCCGAACGCGCTAACCATTGAGCCACGGAAGCCCGGAAATTAAATGGTCGTCAGGTATTGTGGAAAAGCTATGACTTTTTACGTTACATCTGAGACATCACAACACCGCTCCCGGATGGGCTCGAACCACCAACCTATTGGTTAACAGCCGAACGCGCTAACCATTGAGCCACGGAAGCTCAGAAATTAAATGGTTGTCAGGTATTGTGGAAAAACTTTGGCTTTTTACGTTACATCTGAGACCCCACAACACCTCTCCCGGGTGGACTCGAACAACTACCCTTTCGGTTAACAGCTGAACGCGCTAACCATTGCGCCACGGAAGCCCAAATATTAAATGGTCGTCAAGTATTGTGGAAAAGCTATAAGTTTTTACGTTACATCTGAGACATCACAACACCTTTCCCGGATGGGCTCGAACCACCAACCTATTGTTTACCAGCCGAACCCGCTAACCATTGAGCCATGGAAGCTCAGAAATTAAATGGTTGTCAGGTATTGTGGAAAAGTTATGTCTTTTTTCTTTACATCTGAGACCCCACAACAACTCTCCCGGGTGGGCTCGAACCACTAACCTTTCGGTTGACAGCCGAACGCGCTAACCATTGCGCCACGGAAGCCCAAAAATTAAATGGTCGTCAGGTATTGTGGAAAAACTTCGGCTTTTTACGTTACATCTGAGACCCCACAACACCTCTCCCGGGTGGGCTCGAACCACTACCCTTTCGGTTAACAGCCGAACGCGCTAACCATTGCGCCACGGAAGCCCAAAAATTAAATGGTCGTCAGGTATTGTGGAAAAATCTGACTTTTTACGTTACATCTGAGACCTCACAACACCGCTTCCGAATCTGCTTGAACCACCAAACTTTCGGTTAAAAGCCGAACGCGCTAACCATTGAGCCACGGAAGCCCGGAAATTAAATGGTCGTCAGGTACTGTGAAAAACTCTGACATTTTACGTTACATCTGAGACCTCACAACACCGCTCCCGGGAGGGCTCAAACAACCAGTCTTTGAATAACAGCTGAACGCGCTAACCATTGCGCCACGGAAGCCCAAAAATTAAATGGTCGTCAGGTATTGTGGAAAAATCTGACTTTTTACGTTACATCAGAGACCTCACAACACCGCTCCCGAATCTGCTTGAACCACCAAACTTTCGGTTAAAAGCCGAACGCGCTAACCATTGAGCCACGGAAGCCCGGAAATTAAATGGTCGTCAGGTACTGTGAAAAACTCTGACATTTTACGTTACATCTGAGACCTCACAACACCGCTCCCGGGAGGGCTCAAACCACCAGTCTTTGAATAACAGCTGAACGCGCTAACCATTGCGCCACGGAAGCCCAAAAATTAAATGGTCGTCAGGTATTGTGGAAAAGCTATGACTTTTTATGTTACATCTGAGACCTCACAACACTGCTCCCGGGTGGGCTCGAACCACCAGCCTTTTGAATAACAGCTGAGCGCGCTAAGCATTGCGCCACGGAAGCCCAAAAACTAAATTGTCGTCAGGTATTGTGGAAAAACTCTGACATTTTACGTTACATCTGAGACCCCACAAAACCTCTCCCGGGTGGGCTCGAACCACTACCCTTTCGGTTAACAGCTGAACGCGCTAACCATTGCGCCACGGAAGCCCAAAAATTAAATGGTCGTCAAGTATTGTGGAAAAGCTATAAGTTTTTACGTTACATCTGAGACATCACAACACCTTTCCCGGATGGGCTCGAACCACCAACCTATTGTTTACCAGCCGAACCCGCTAACCATTGAGCCATGGAAGCTCAGAAATTAAATGGTTGTCAGGTATTGTGGAAAAGTTATGTCTTTTTTCTTTACATCTGAGACCCCACAACAACTCTCAAGGGTGGGCTCGAACCACTAACCTTTCGGTTGACAGCCGAACGCGCTAACCATTGCGCCACGGAAGCCCAAAAATTAAATGGTCGTCAGGTATTGTGGAAAAATCTGACTTTTTACGTTACATCAGAGACCTCACAACACCGCTCCCGAATCTGCATGAACCACCAAACTTTCGGTTAAAAGCCGAACGCGCTAACCATTGAGCCACGGAAGCCCGAAAATTAAATGGTCGTCAGGTACTGTGAAAAACTCTGACATTTTACGTTACATCTGAGACCTCACAACACCGCTCCCGGGAGGGCTCAAACCACCAGTCTTTGAATAACAGCTGAACGCGCTAACCATTGCGCCACGGAAGCCCAAAAATTAAATGGTCGTCAGGTATTGAGGAAAAGCTATGACTTTTTATGTTACATCTGAGACCTCACAACACTGCTCCCGGGTGGGCTCGAACCACCAGCCTTTTGAATAACAGCTGAGCGCGCTAAGCATTGCACCACGGAAGCCCAAAAACTAAATTGTCGTCAGGTATTGTGGAAAAACTCTGACATTTTACGTTACATCTGAGAATTCACAACACCGCTCCCGAATCTGCTTGAACCACCAACCTATTGGTTAACAGCCGAACGCGCTAACCATTGAGCCACGGAAGCTCAAAAATTAAATGGCTGTCAGGTATTGTGGAAAAGTTATGACCTTTTACGTTACATTTGAGACCTCACAACACCGCTCCCGAACCTGCTTGAACCACCAAACTTTCGGTTAAAAGCCGAACGCGCTAACCATTGAGCCACGGAAGCCCGGAAATTAAATGGTCGTCAGGTATTGTGAAAAACTCTGACATTTTACGTTACATCTGAGAAGTCACAACACCGCTCCCGGGAGGGCTCAAACCACCAGTCTTTGAATAACAGCTGAACGCGCTAACCATTGCGCCACGGAAGCCCAAAAATTAAATGGTCGTCAGGTATTGTGGAAAAGCTATGACTTTTTACGTTACATCTGAGACATCACAACACCGCTCCCGGATGGGCTCGAACCACCAACCTATTGGTTAACAGCCGAACGCGCTAACCATTGCGCCACGGAAGCCCAAAAATTAAATGATCGTAGGGTATTGTGGAAAAACTTTGGCTTTTTACGTTACATCTATGACCCCACAACACCTCTCCCTAGTGGGCTCGAACCACTACCCTTTCGGTTAACAGCCGAACGCGCTAACCATTGCGCCACGGAAGCCCAAAAATTAAATGGTCGTCAGGTATTGTGGAAAAATCTGACTTTTTACGTTACATCTGAGACCTCACAACACCGCTCCCGAATCTGCTTGAACCACCAAACTTTCGGTTAAAAGCCTAACGCGCTAACCATTGAGCCACGGAAGCCCGGTAATTAAATGGTCGTCAGGTACTGTGAAAAACTGTGACATTTTACGTTACATCTGAGACCTCACAACACCGCTCCCGGGAGGGCTCAAACCACCAGTCTTTGAATATTAGCTGAACGCGCTAACCATTGCGCCACGGAAGCCCAAAAATTATATGGTCGTCAGGTATTGTGGAAAAACTTTGACTTTTTACGTCACATCTGAGACCTCACAACACCGCTCCCGAATCTGCTTGAACCACCAAACTTTCGGTTAAAAGCCGAACGCGCTAACCATTGAGCCACGGAAGCCCGAAAATTAAATAGTCGTCAGGTATTGCGAAAAACTCTGACATTTTACGTTACATCTGAGACGTCACAACACCGCTCCCGGGAGGGCTCAAACCACCAGTCTTTGAATAACAGCTGAACGCGCTAACCATTGCGCCACGGAAGCCCAAAAATTAAATGGTCGTCAGGTATTGTGGAAAAGCTATAACTTTTTACGTTACATCTGAGACATCACAACACCTTTCCCGGATGGGCTCGAACCACCAACCTATTGTTTACCAGCCGAACCCGCTAACCATTGAGCAATGGAAGCTCAGAAATTAAATGGTTGTCAGGTATTGTGGAAAAGTTATGTCTTTTTTCTTTACATCTGAGACCCCACAACAACTCTCCCGGGTGGGCTCGAACCACTAACCTTTCGGTTAACAGCCGAACGCGCTAACCATTGCGCCACGGAAGCCCAAAAATTAAATGGTTGTCAGGTATTGTGGAAAAGTTATGACTTTTTTCGTTACATCTGAGACCCCACAACACCTCTCCCGGATAGGCTCGAACCACTAACCCTTCGGTTAACAGGCAAACGCGCTAACCATTGCGCCACGGAAGCCCAAAAATTAAATGGTCGTCAGGTATTGTGGAAAAACTTTGGCTTTTTACGTTACATCTGAGATCCCACAACACCTCTCCCGGGTGGGCTCGAACCACTACCCTTTCGGTTAACAGCCAAACGCGCTAACCATTGCGCCACGGAAGCCCAAAAATTAAATGGTCGTCAGGTATTGTGGAAAAATCTGACTTTTTACGTTACATCTGAGACCTCACAACACCGCTCCCGAATCTGCTTGAACCACCAAACTTTCGGTTAAAAGCCTAACGCGCTAACCATTGAGCCACGGAAGCCCGGAAATTAAATGGTCGTCAGGTACTGTGAAAAACTCTGACATTTTACGTTACATATGAGACCTCACAACACCGCTTCCGGGAGGGCTCAAACCACCAGTCTTTGAATAACAGCTGAACGCGCTAACCATTGCGCCACGGAAGGCCAAAAATTATATGGTCGTCAGGTATTGTGGAAAAACTTTGACTTTTTACGTCACATCTGAGACCTCACAACACCGCTCCCGAATCTGCTTGAACCACCAAACTTTCGGTTAAAAGCCGAACGCGCTAACCATTGAGCCACGGAAGCCCGAAAATTAAATAGTCGTCAGGTATTGCGAAAAACTCTGACATTTTACGTTACATCTGAGAAGTCACAACACCGCTCCCGGGAGGGCTCAAACCACCAGTCTTTGAATAACAGCTGAACGCGCTAACCATTGCGCCACGGAAGCCCAAAAATTAAATGGTCGTCAAGTATTGTGGAAAAGCTATAACTTTTTACGTTACATCTGAGACATCACAACACCTTTCCCGGATGGGCTCGAACCACCAACCTATTGTTTACCAGCCGAACCCGCTAACCATTGAGCCATGGAAGCTCAGAAATTAAATGGTTGTCAGGTATTGTGGAAAAGTTATGTCTTTTTTCTTTACATCTCAGACCCCACAACAACTCTCCCGGGTGGGCTCGAACCACTTACCTTTCGGTTAACAGCCGAACGCGCTAACCTTTGCGCCACGGAAGCCCAAAAATTAAATGGTTGTCATTTATTATGGAAAAGTTATGACTTTTTTCGTTACATCTGAGACCCCACAACACCTCTCCCGGGTAGGCTCGAACCACTAACCTTTCGGTTAATAGGCAAACGCGCTAACCATTGCGCCACGGAAGCCCAAAAATTAAATGGTCGTCAGGTATTGTGGAAAAACTTTGGCTTTTTACGTTACATCTGAGACCCCACAACACCTCTCCCGGGTGGGCTCGAACCACTACCCTTTCGGTTAACAGCCGAACGCGCTAACCCTTGCGCCACGGAAGGCCGGTACTTAAATGGTCGTCAGGTACTGTGAAAAACTCTGACATTTTACGTTACATCTGAGACCTCACAACACCGCTCCCGGGAGGGCTCAAACAACCAGTCTTTGAATAACAGCTGAACGCGTTAAACATTGCGCCACGGAAGCCCAAAAATTAAATGGTCGTCAGGTATTGTGGAAAAGCTATGACTTTTTACGTTACATCTGAGACCTCACAACACTGCCCCGGGTGGGCTCGAACCACCAACCTTTTAAATAACACCTGAGCGCGCTAACCATTGCGCCACGGAAGCCCAAAAATTATATGGTCGTCAGTTATTGTGGAAAAACTTTGACTTTTTACGTTACATCTGAGACCTTACAACACCGCTCCCGGATGGGCTCGAACCACTAACCTTTCGGTTAACAGCCGAACGCGCTAACCATTGTGCCACGGAAGCCCAAAAATTAGATGGTCGTAAGTATCGTGGAAAAGCTATGACTTTTTACGTTACATCTGAGACCTCAAAACACTGTTCCGGAGTGGGCTCGAACCACCAGCCTTTTGAAAAACAGCTGAGCGCGCTAACCATTGCGCCACGGAAGCCCAAAAACTAAATTGTCGTCAGGTATTGTGGAAAAACTCTGACATTTTACGTTACATCTGAGAATTCACAACACCGCTCCCAAAACTGCTTGAACCACCAACCTATTGGTTAACAGCCGAACGCTCTAACCATTGGGCCACGGAAGCTCAGAAATTAAATGGCTGTCAGGTATTGTGGAAAAGTTATGACCTTTTACGTTACATTTGAGACCTCACAACACCGCTCCCGAACCTGCTTGAACCACCAACCTATTGGTTAACAGCCGAACGCGCTAACCATTGAGCCACGGAAGCTCAGAAATTAAATGGCTGTCAGGTATTGTGGAAAAGTTATGACTTTTTACGTTACATCTGAGACATCACAACACCGCTCCCGGATGAGCTCGAACCACCAACCTATTGGTTAACAGCCGAACGCGCTAAACATTGAGCCATGGAAGCTCAGAAATTGAATGGTTGTCAGGTATTGTGGAAAAGTTATGAATTTTCGTTACATCTGAGACCCCACAACACCTCTCCCGGGTGGGCTCGAACCACTAACCTTTCGGTTAACAGCCGAACGCGCTAACCATTGGGGCACGGAAGCCCAAAAATTAAATGGTTGTCAGGTATTGTGGAAAAGTTATGACTTTTTTCGTTACATCTGAGACCTCACAACACCGCTCCCGAATCTGCTTGAACCACCAAACTTTCGGTTAAAAGCCGAACGCGCTAACCATTGAGCCACGGAAGCCCGGAAATTAAATGGTCGTCAGGTATTGTGAAAAACTCTGACATTTTACGTTACATTTGAGACGTCACAACACCGCTCCCGGGAGGGCTCAAACCACCAGTCTTTGAATAACAGCTGAACGCGCTAACCATTGTGCCACGGAAGCCCAAAAATTAAATGGTCGTCAGGTATTGTGGAAAAGCTATGACTTTTTACGTTACATCTGAGACATCACAACACCGCTCCCGGATGGGCTCGAGCCACCAACCTATTGGTTAACAGCCGAACGCGCTAACCATTGAGCCACGGAAGCTCAGAAATTATATGTTTGTCAGGTATTGTGGAAAAGTTATGACTTTTTTCGTTACATCTGAGACCCCACAACACCTCTCCCGGGCGGGCTCGAACCACTAACCTTTCGGTTAACAGCCGAACGCACTAACCATTGCGCCACGGAAGCCCGGAAATTAAATGGTCGTCAGGTATTGTGAAAAACTCTGACATTTTACGTTACATCTGAGACGTCACAACACCGCTCCCGGGAGGGCTCAAACCACCAGTCTTTGAATAACAGCTGAACGCGCTAACCATTGTGCCACGGAAGCCCAAAAATTAAATGGTCGTCAGGTATTGTGGAAAAGCTATGACTTTTTACGTTACATCTGAGACATCACAACACCGCTCCCGGATGGGCTCGAACCACCAACCTATTGGTTAACAGCCGAACGCGCTAACCATTGAGAAACGGAAGCTCAGAAATTAAATGGTTGTCAGGTATTGTGGAAAAGTTATGACTTTTTTCGTTACATCTGAGACCCCACAACACCTCTCCCGGGTGGGCTCGAACCACTATCCTTTCGGTTAACAGCCGAACGCGCTAATCATTGCGCCACGGAAGCCCAAAAATTAAATGGTCGTCAGGTATTGTGGAAAACTCTGACATTTTACGTTACATCTGAGACGTCACAACACCGCTACCGGGAGGGCTCAAACCACCAGTCTTTGAATAACAGCTGAACGCGCTAACCATTGTGCCACGGAAGCCCAAAAATTAAATGGTCGTCAGGTATTGTGGAAAAGCTATGACTTTTTACGTTACATTTGAGACCTCACAACACCGCTCCCGAATGGGCTCGAACCACCAACCTATTGGTTAACAGCCGAACGCGCTAACCATTGGGCCACGGAAGCTCAGAAATTAAATGGTTGTCAGGTATTGTGGAAAAGTTATGACTTTTTTCGTTACATCTGAGACCCCACAACACCTCTCCCGGGTGGGCTCGAACAACTATCCTTTCGGTTAACAGCCGAACGCGCTAATCATTGCGCCACGGAAGCCCAAAAATTAAATGGTCGTCAGGTATTGTGGAAAACTCTGACATTTTACGTTACATCTGAGACGTCACAACACCGCTCCCGGGAGGGCTCAAACCACCAGTCTTTGAATAACAGCTGAACGCGCTAACCATTGCGCCATGGAAGCCCAAAAATTAAATGGTCGTCAAGTATTGTGGAAAAGCTATAACTTTTTACGTTACATCTGAGACATCACAACACCTTTCCCGGATGGGCTCGAACCACCAACCTATTGTTTACCAGCCGAACCCGCTAACCATTGAGCCATGGAAGCTCAGAAATTAAATGGTTGTCAGGTATTGTGGAAAAGTTATGTCTTTTTTCTTTACATCTCAGACCCCACAACAACTCTCCCGGGTGGGCTCGAACCACTTACCTTTCGGTTAACAGCCGAACGCGCTAACCTTTGCGCCACGGAAGCCCAAAAATTAAATGGTTGTCATTTATTATGGAAAAGTTATGACTTTTTTCGTTACATCTGAGACCCCACAACACCTCTCCCGGGTAGGCTCGAACCACTAACCTTTCGGTTAATAGGCAAACGCGCTAACCATTGCGCCACGGAAGCCCAAAAATTAAATGGTCGTCAGGTATTGTGGAAAAACTTTGGCTTTTTACGTTACATCTGAGACCCCACAACACCTCTCCCGGGTGGGCTCGAACCACTACCCTTTCGGTTAACAGCCGAACGCGCTAACCCTTGCGCCACGGAAGGCCGGTACTTAAATGGTCGTCAGGTACTGTGAAAAACTCTGACATTTTACGTTACATCTGAGACCTCACAACACCGCTCCCGGGAGGGCTCAAACAACCAGTCTTTGAATAACAGCTGAACGCGTTAAACATTGCGCCACGGAAGCCCAAAAATTAAATGGTCGTCAGGTATTGTGGAAAAGCTATGACTTTTTACGTTACATCTGAGACCTCACAACACTGCCCCGGGTGGGCTCGAACCACCAACCTTTTAAATAACACCTGAGCGCGCTAACCATTGCGCCACGGAAGCCCAAAAATTATATGGTCGTCAGTTATTGTGGAAAAACTTTGACTTTTTACGTCACATCTGAGACCTTACAACACCGCTCCCGGATGGGCTCGAACCACTAACCTTTCGGTTAACAGCCGAACGCGCTAACCATTGTGCCACGGAAGCCCAAAAATTAGATGGTCGTAAGTATCGTGGAAAAGCTATGACTTTTTACGTTACATCTGAGACCTCAAAACACTGTTCCGGAGTGGGCTCGAACCACCAGCCTTTTGAAAAACAGCTGAGCGCGCTAACCATTGCGCCACGGAAGCCCAAAAACTAAATTGTCGTCAGGTATTGTGGAAAAACTCTGACATTTTACGTTACATCTGAGAATTCACAACACCGCTCCCAAAACTGCTTGAACCACCAACCTATTGGTTAACAGCCGAACGCTCTAACCATTGGGCCACGGAAGCTCAGAAATTAAATGGCTGTCAGGTATTGTGGAAAAGTTATGACCTTTTACGTTACATTTGAGACCTCACAACACCGCTCCCGAACCTGCTTGAACCACCAACCTATTGGTTAACAGCCGAACGCGCTAACCATTGAGCCACGGAAGCTCAGAAATTAAATGGCTGTCAGGTATTGTGGAAAAGTTATGACTTTTTACGTTACATCTGAGACATCACAACACCGCTCCCGGATGAGCTCGAACCACCAACCTATTGGTTAACAGCCGAACGCGCTAAACATTGAGCCATGGAAGCTCAGAAATTGAATGGTTGTCAGGTATTGTGGAAAAGTTATGAATTTTCGTTACATCTGAGACCCCACAACACCTCTCCCGGGTGGGCTCGAACCACTAACCTTTCGGTTAACAGCCGAACGCGCTAACCATTGGGGCACGGAAGCCCAAAAATTAGATGGTCGTCAGGTATTGTGGAAAAGCTATGACTTTTTACGTTACATCTGAGACCTCACAACACCGCTCCCTAATCTGCTTGAACCACCAAACTTTCGGTTAAAAGCCGAACGCGCTAACCATTGAGCCACGGAAGCCCGGAAATTAAATGGACGTCAGGTATTGTGAAAAACTCTGACATTTTACGTTACATCTGAGACGTCACAACACCGCTCCCGGGAGGGCTCAAACCACCAGTCTTTGAATAACAGCTGAACGCGCTAACCATTGCGCCACGGAAGCCCAAAAATTAAATGGTCGTCAGGTATTGTGGAAAAGCTATGACTTTTTACGTTACATCTGAGACATCACAACACCGCTCCCGGATGGGCTCGAACCACCAACCTATTGGTTAACTGCCGAACGCGCTAACCATTGAGCCACGGAAGCTCAGAAATTAAATGGTTGTCAGGTATTGTGGAAAAGTTATGACTTTTTTCGTTACATCTGAGACCCCACAACACCTCTCCCGGTGGGCTCGAACCACTAACCTTTCGGTTAACAGCCGAACGCGCTAACCACTAAGCCACGGAAGCCCAAAAATTAATTGGTTGTCAGGTATTGTGGAAAAGTTATCACTTTTTACGTTACATCTGAGACATCACAACACCGCTCCCGGATGGGCTCGAACCACCAACCTATTGGTTAACAGCCGAACGCGCTAACCATTGGGCCACGGAAGTTCAGAAATTAAATGGTTGTCAGGTATTGTGGAAAAGTTATGACTTTTTTCGTTACATCTGAGACCCCACAACACCTCTCCCGGGTGGGCTCAAACCACTAACCTTTCGGTTAACAGCCGAACGCGCTAACCATTGCGCCACGGAAGCCCAAAAATTAAAGGGTCGTCAGGTATTGTGGAAAACTCTGACATTTTACGTTACATCTGAGACGTCACAACACCGCTCCCGGGAGGGCTCAAACCACCAGTCTTTGAATAACAGCTGAACGCGCTAACCATTGCGCCATGGAAGCCCAAAAATTAAATGGTCGTCAGGTATTGTGGAAAAGCTATGACTTTTTACGTTACATCTGAGACCTCACAACACTGCTCTCGAATGGGCTCGAACCACTAACCTTTCGGTTAACAGCCGAGCGCGCTAACCATTGTGCCACGGAAGCCCAAAAATTAGATGGTCGTCAGGTATTGTGGAAAAGCTATGACTTTTTACGTTACATCTGAGACCTCAAAACACTGCTCCGGGGTGGGCTCGAACCACCAGCCTTTTGAATAACAGCTGAGCGCGCTAACCATTGCGCCACGGAAGCCCAAAAATTAAATGGTCGTCAGGTATTGTGGAAAAGCTATGACTTTTTACGTTACATCTGAGACCTCACAACACTGCTCCCGTAAGGACTCGAACCACCAACCTTTTGAATAACAGCTGAGCGCGCTAACCCTTGCGCCACGGAAGCCCAAAAATTATATGGTCGTCAGGTATTGTGGAAAAACCTTGACTTTTTACGTTACATCTGAGACCTCACAACATCGCTCCCGGATGGGCTCGAACCACCAACCTATTGGTTAACAGCCGAACGCGCTAACCACATTGAGCCACGGAAGCTCAGAAATTAAATGGCTGTCAGGTATTGTGGAAAAGTTATGACTTTTTTCGTTACATCTGAGACCCCACAACACCTCTCCCGGGTGGGCTCGAACCACCAACCTTTCGGTTACCAGCCGAACGCGCTAACCATTACGCCACGGAAGCCCAAAAACTAAATGTGTTCGTCAGGTATTGTGGAAAAACTCTGACTTTTTACGTTACATCTGAGACCTCACAACACCGCTCCCGAATATGCTTGAACCACCAAACTTTCGGTTAAAAGCCGAACGCGCTAACCATTGCGCCACGGAAGCCCAAAAACTAAATGGTCGTCAGGTATTGTGGAAAAACTCTGACTTTTTACGTTACATCTGAGACCTCACAACACCGCTCCCGAATCTGCTTGAACCACCAAACTTTCGGTTAAAAGCTGAACGCGCTAACCATTGCGCCACGGAAGCCCAAAAATTAAATGGTCGTCAGGTATTGTGGAAAAGCTATGACTTTTTACGTTACATCTGAGACCCCACAACACCTCTCCCGGGTGGGCTCGAACCACTAACCTTTCGGTTAACAGCCGAACGCGCTAACCACTAAGCCACGGAAGCCCAAAAATTAATTGGTTGTCAGGTATTGTGGAAAAGTTATCACTTTTTACGTTACATCTGAGACATCACAACACCGCTCCCGGATGGGCTCGAACCACCAACCTATTGGTAAACAGCCGAACGCGCTAACCATTGGGCCACGGAAGTTCAGAAATTAAATGGTTGTCAGGTATTGTGGAAAAGTTATGACTTTTTTCGTTACATCTGAGACCCCACAACACCTCTCCCGGGTGGGCTCGAACCACTAACCTTTCGGTTAACAGCCGAACGCACTAACCATTGCGCCACGGAAGCCCAAAAATTAAATGGTCCGCAGGTATTGTGGAAAAACTTTGGGTTTTTACGTTACATCTGAGACCCCACAACACCTCTCCCGGGTGGGCTCGAACCACTACCCTTTCGGTTAACAGCCGAACGCGCTAACCATTGCGCCACGGAAGCCCAAAAATTAGATGGTCGTCAGGTATTGTGGAAAAGCTATGACTTTTTACGTTACATCTGAGACCTCACAACACCGCTCCCGAATCTGCTTGAACCACCAAACTTTCGGTTAAAAGCCGAACGCGCTAACCATTGAGCCACGGACTGGTGGTTTGAGACCTCCCGGGAGCCGTCTTGTGAGGTCTCAGATGTACCGTAAAATGTCATAGCTTTTCAACAATACCTGACAACCATTTAATTTCTGAGCTTCCGTGGCTCAATGGTTAGCGCGTTGGGCTGTTAACCAATACGTTGGTGGTTCGAGCCCATCCGGGAGCGGTGTTGTGAGGTCTCAGATGTGACGTAAAGAGTCAAGGTATTTCCACAATACCTGACGACCATTTAATTTTTGGGCTTCCTTTGGCGCAATGGTTAGCGCGTTCAGCTAACATTCAAAAGACTGGTGGTTCGAGCCCTCCCGGGAGCGATGTTGTGAGGTCTCAGATGTAACGTAATATGTCAGAGTTTTTCCACTGTACCTGACGAACATTTAATTTTTGGGCTTCCGTGGCGCAATGGTTAGCTCGTTCAGCTGTTATACGAAAGGTTGGTGGTTCGAGCCCACCTGGGAGAGGTGCTGTGGGGTCTCAGATGTAGCGAAAAAAGTCAAAATTTTTCCACAATACCTGACGACCATTTAATTTCAGAGCTTCCGTTCCTCAATTTTTAGCGCGTTCGGCTTTTTACCGAAAGTTTGTGGTTCGAGACCATCCGGGAGCGGTGTTGTGAGGTCTCAGATGTAACGTAAAAAGTCAGAGTTTTTCCACAATACCTGACGAACATTTAATTTTTGGGCTTCAGTGGCGCAATGGTCAGCGCGTTCAGCTGTTAACCGAAAGGTTGGTGGTTCGGGCCCACCCGGGAGAGGTGTTGTGGGGGTCTCAGATGTAGCGTGAAAAGTCATAACTTTTCCGCAATACCTGACAACCATTTAATTTCTGACCTTCCGTGGCACAATGGTTAGCGCTTTCGGCTGTTAACCAATAGGTTGGTGGTTCGAGCCCATCCGGGAGCGGTGTTGTGATGTCTCAGATGTGACGTAAAAAGTCAAGGTTTTCCCACAATACCTCACCACCATTTAATTTTTGGCCTTCGTGGCGCAATGGTTAGCGCGTTCAGCTGCTATTCAAAAGACTGGTGGTTCGAGCCCGCCTGGGAGAGGTGTTGTGGGGTCTCAGATGTAACGAAAAAAGTCATAACTTTTCCAAAATACCTGCCAACCATTTAATTTCTGAGCTTCCGCGGCTCAATGGTTAGCGCGTTCGGCTGTTAAGCAATAGGTTGGTGGTTCGAACCCATCCGGGAGCGGTGTTGTGAGATCTCAGATGTGACGTACAAAGTCAAGGTTTTCCCACAATACCTGACGACCATTTAATTTTTGGGCTTCAGTGGCGCAATGGTCAGCGCGTTCAGCTGTTAACCGAAAGGTTGGTGATTCGAGCCCACCCGGGAGAGGTGTTGTGCGGTCTCAGATGTAGCGTAAAAAGTCAAAACTTTTCCACAATACTTGACAACCATTTAATTTCTAGGCTTCCGTGGCTCAATGGTTATCGCGTTCGGCTGTTAACCAATAGGTTGGTGGTTCGAGTCCACCCGGGAGCGGTGTTGTGAGGTCTCAGATGTGACGTAAAAAGTGAAGGTTTTTCCACTATACCTGACGACCATTTAACTTTTGGGCTTCAGTGGTGCAATGGTTAGCGCGTTCAGCTGCTATTCAAAACACTGGTGGTTTGAGCCCTCCCGGGAGCGGTGTTGTGACGTATTAGATGTAACGAAAAAAGTCATAACTTTTCCACAATACCTGACAACCATTTAATTTTTGAGCTTCCGTGGCTCAATGGTTAGCGCGTTCGGCTGTTAAGCAATAGGTTGGTGGTTCGAACCCATCCGGGAGCGGTGTTGTGAGATCTCAGATGTGACGTACAAAGTCAAGGTTTTTCCACAATACCTGACGAACGTTTAATTTTTGGGCTTCCGTGGCGCATTGGTTAGCACGTTCAGCTGTTAACCGGAAGGTTGGTGGTTCGAGCTCATCTAGGAGCGGTGTTGTGAGGTCTCAGATGTGAAGTAAAAAGTCAAGGTTTTTCACAATACCTGACGACCATTTAACTTTTGGGCGTCCGTGGCGCAATGGTTATCGCGTTCGGCTGTTAACCGAAAAGTTGGTGGTTCGAACCCATCCGGGAGCAGTGTTGTGAGGTCTCAGATGTAACGTAAATGTCAAAGTTTTTCCACAATACCTGAAGACCGCTTAATTTTTGGGCTTCCGTTGCGCAAAGGTTAGCGTGTTCAGCTGTTAACCGAAAGATTGGTGGTTCGAGCCCAACCGGAAGAGGTGTTGTGCGGTCTCATATGTAGCGTAAAATGTCAAAACTTTTCCACAATAAGTGACAACCATTTAATTTCTGAGCTTCCGTGGCTCAATGGTTAGCGCGTTCGGCTGTTAACCAATAAGTTGGTGGTTCGAGCCCACCCGGGAGCGGTGTTTTGGGATCTCAAATATAACGTAAAAACCCAAAGTTTTTCCACAGTACCTGACGACCATTTAATTTCTGAGCTTCCGAGGCTCAATGGTTAGCGCGTTCGGCTGTTAACCAATAGGTTGGTGGTTCGAGCCCAACCGGGAGCGGTGTTGTGAGGTCTCAGATGTGACGTAAAAAGTCAAAGTTTTTCCACAATACCTGAAGATCGTTTAATTTTTGGGCTTCCGTTGCGTAATGGTTAGCGTGTTCAGCTTTTAACCGAAAGATTGGTGGTTCGAGCCCACCTTGGAGCGGTGCTTTGAGGTCTCGGATGTGACGTAAAAAGTCAAAGTTTTTCCACAATACCTGAAGACCGTTTAATTTTTGGGCTTCCGTTGCGCAATGGTTAGCGTGTTCAGCTGTTAACCGAAAGATTGGTGGTTCGTGCCCACCCTGAAGCGGTGTTTTGAGGTCTCAGATGTGACGTAAAAAGTCAAGGTTTTTCCACAATACCTGACGAACGTTTAATTTTTGGGCTTCCGTGGCGCATTGGTTAGCACGTTCAGCTGTTAACCGAAACGTTGGTGGTTCGAGCCCATCCAGGAGAGGTGTTGTGAGGTTTAGATGTGAAGTAAAAAGTCAAGGTTTTTACACAATACCTGACGACCATTTAATTTCTGAGCTTCCGAGGCTCAATGGTTAGCGCGTTCGGCTGTTAACCAATAGGTTGGTGGTTCGAGCCCAACCGGGAGCGGTGTTGTGAGGTCTCAGATGTGACGTAAAAAGTCAAAGTTTTTCCACAATACCTGAAGATCGTTTAATTTTTGGGCTTCCGTTGCGCAATGGTTAGCGTGTTCAGCTTTTAACCGAAAGATTGGTGGTTCGAGCCCACCTTGGAGCGGTGCTTTGAGGTCTCGGATGTGACGTAAAAAGTCAAAGTTTTTCCACAATACCTGAAGACCGTTTAATTTTTGGGCTTCCGTTGCGCAATGGTTAGCGTGTTCAGCTGTTAACCGAAAGATTGGTGGCTCGTGCCCACCCTGAAGCGGTGTTTTGAGGTCTCAGATGTGACGTAAAAAGTCAAGGTTTTTCCACAATACCTGACGAACGTTTAATTTTTGGGCTTCCGTGGCGCATTGGTTAGCACGTTCAGCTGTTAACCGAAACGTTGGTGGTTCGAGCCCATCCAGGAGAGGTGTTGTGAGGTCTCAGATGTGAAGTAAAAAGTCAAGGTTTTTACACAATACCTGACGACCATTTAACTTTTGGGCGTCCGTGGTGCAATGGTTATCGCGTTCGGCTGTTAACCGAAAGGTTGGTGGTTCGAACCCATCCGGGAGCAGTGTTTTGAGGTCTCAGATGTGACGTGAAAAGTCAAAGTTTTTCCACAATACCTGAAGACCGTTTAATTTTTGGGCTTCCGTTGCGCAATGGTTAGCTTGTTCAGCTGTTAACCGAAAGATTGGTGGTTCGAGCCCACCCGGGAGAGGTGTTGTGCGGTCTCATATGTAGCGTAAAATGTCAAAACTTTTCCACAATAAGTGACAACCATTTAATTTCTGAGCTTCCGTGGCTCAATGGTTAGCGCGTCCGGCTGTTAACCAATAGGTTGGTGGTTCGAGCCCATCCAGGAGCGGTGTTGTGAGGTCTCAGATGTGAAGTAAAAAGTCAAGGTTTTTACACAATACCTGACGACCATTTAACTTTTGGGCGTCCGTGGTGCAATGGTTAGCGTGTTCAGCTTTTAACCGAAAGATTGGTGGTTCGACCCCACCTTGGAGCGGTGCTTTGAGGTCTCGGATGTGACGTAAAAAGTCAAAGTTTTTCCACAATACCTGAAGACCGTTTAATTTTTGGGCTTCCGTTGCGCAATGGTTAGCGTGTTCAGCTGTTAACCGAAAGATTGGTGGTTCGAGCCCATCCAGGAGCGGTGTTGTGCGGTCTCATATGTAGCGTAAAATGTCAAAACTTTTCCCCAATAAGTGACAACCATTTTTTTTCTGAGCTTCCGTGGCTCAATGGTTAGCGCGTTCGGCTGTTAACCAATAGGTTGGTGGTTCGAGCCCATCCAGGAGCGGTGTTGTGCGGTCTCATATGTAGCGTAAAATGTCAAAACTTTTCCCCAATAAGTGACAACCATATATTTTCTGAGCTTCCGTGGCTCAATGGTTAGCGCGTTCGGCTGTTAACCAATAGGTTGGTGGTTCGAGCCAACCCGGGAGCGGTGTTTTGGGATCTCAAATATAACGTAAAAACCCAAAGTTTTTCCACAGTACCTGACGACCATTTAATTTTTGGGCTTCCGTGGCACAATGGTTAGCGCATTCAGCTGTTATTCAAAAGACTGGTGGTTTGAGCCCTCACGGGAGCAGTGTTGTGAGGTCTCAGATGTACCGTAAAATGTCATAGCTTTTCCACAATACCTGACAACCATTTAATTTCCGAGCTTCCGAGGCTCAATGGTTAGCGCGTTCGGCTGTTAACCAATAGGTTGGTGGTTCGAGCCCATCCGGGAGCGGTGTTGTGAGGTCTCAGATGTGACGTAAAAAGTCAAAGTTTTTCCACAATACCTGAAGACCGTTTAATTTTTGGGCTTCCGTTGCGCTATGGTTAGCGTGTTCAGCTTTTAACCGAAAGATTGGTGGTTCGAGCCCACCTTGGAGCGGTGCTTTGAGGTCTCGGATGTGACGTAGAAAGTCAAAGTTTTTCCACAGTACCTGACGAACGTTAAATTTTTGGGCTTCCGTGGCGCATTGGTTAGCACGTTCAGCTGTTAACCGAAAGGTTGGTGGTTCGATCCCATCCAGGAGCGGTGTTGTAAGGTCTCAGATGTGAAGTAAAAAGTCAAGGTTTTAACACAATACCTGACGACCATTTAACTTTTGGGCGTCCGTGGCGCAATGGTTATCGCGTTCGGCTGTTAACCGAAAGGTTGGTGGTTCGAACCCATCCAGGAGCAGTGTTGTTAGGTCTCAGATGTGACGTAAAAAGTCAAAGTTTTTCCACAATACCTGAAGACCGTTTAATTTTTGGGCTTCCGTGGCGCAATGGTTAGCGCGTTCGGCTGTTAACCAATAGGTTGGTGGTTCGAGCCCATCCGGGAGCGGTGTTGTGAGGTCTCAGATGTGACGTAAAAAGTCAAAGTTTTTCCACAATACCTGAAGACCGTTTAATTTTTGGGCTTCCGTTGCGCAATGGTTAGCGTGTTCAGCTTTTAACCGAAAGATTGGTGGTTCGAGCCCACCTTGGAGCGGTGTTTCGAGGTGTCAGATGTGACGTAAAAGTCAAGGTTTTTCCACAATACCTGACGAACGTTTAATTTTTGGGCTTCCGTGGCGCAATGGTTAGCACGTTCAGCTGTTAACCGAAAGGTTGGTGGTTCGAGCCCATCCGGGAGCGGTGTTGTGAGGTCTCAGATGTGAAGTAAAAAGTCAAGGTTTTTACACAATACCTGAAGACCGTTTAATTTTTGGGCTTCCGTTGCGCAATGGTTAGCGTGTTCAGCTGTTAACCGAAAGATTGGTGGTTTGAGCCCACCCGGGAGAGGTGTTGTGCGGTCTCATATGTAGCGTAAAATGTCAAAACTTTTCCCCAATAAGTGACAACCATTTAATTTCTGAGGTTCCGTGGCTCAATGGTTAGCGCGTTCGGCTGTTAACCAATAGGTTGGTGGTTCGAGCCCACCCGGGAGCGGTGTTTTGGGATCTCAAATATAACGTAAAAACCGAAAGTTTTTCCACAGTACCTGACGACCATTTAATTTTTGGGCTTCCGTGGCACAATGGTTAGCGCATTCAGCTGTTATTCAAAAGACTGGTGGTTTCAGCCCTCACGGGAGCAGTGTTGTGAGGTCTCAGATGTACCGTAAAATGTCATAGCTTTTCCACAATACCGGACAACCATTGAATTTCTGAGCTTCCGAGGCTCAATGGTTAGCGCGTTCGGCTGTTAACCAAAAGGTTGGTGGTTCGAGCCCATCTGGGAGCGGTGTTGTGAGGTCTCAGATGTGAAGTAAAAAGTCAAGGTTTTTACACAATACCTGAAGACCGTTTAATTTTTGGGCTTCCGTTGCGCAATGGTTAGCGTGTTCAGCTGTTAACCGAAAGATAGGTGGTTCGAGCCCACCCGGGAGAGGTGTTGTGCGGTCTCATATGTAGCATATAATGTCAAAACGTTTCCACAATAAGAGACAACCATTTAATTTCTGAGCTTCCGTGGCTCAATGGTTAGCGCGTTCGGCTTTTAACCAATAGGTTGGTGGTTCGAGCCCATCCAAGAGCGGTGTTGTGAGGTCTCAGATGTGAAGTAAAAAGTCAAGGTTTTTACACAATACCTGACAACCATTTAACTTTTGGGCGTCCGTGGCGCAACAGCTCTCCCGGTTGGGCTCGAACCACCAACCTTTCGGTTAACAGCCGAACGCGCCAACCATTGCGCCACGGAAGCCCAAAAACTAAATGGTCGTCAGGTATTGTGGAAAAACTCTGAATTTTTACGTTACATCTGAGACCTCACAACACCGCTCCCTAATGGGCTTGAACCACCACAGTTTCGGTTAAAAGCCGAACGCGCTAACCATTGAGCCACGGAAGCCCGGAAATTAAATGGTCGTCAGGTATTGTGAAAAACTTTGGCTTTTTAGGTTACATCTGAGACCTCACAACAGCTCTCCCGGTTGGGCTCGAACCACCAACCTTTCGGTTAACTGCCGAACGCGCTAACCATTGCGCCACGGAAGCCCAAAAATTAAATGGTCGTCAGGTATTGTGGAAAAACTCTGACTTTTTACGTTACATCTGCGACCTCACAAACCGCTCCCTAATGCGCTTGAACCACCAAACTTTCGGATTAAAGCCGAACGCGCTAACCATTGAGCCACGGAAGCCCGGAAATTAAATGGTCGTCAGGTATTGTGATAAACTTTGGCTTTTTAGGTTACATCTGAGACCTCACAACAGCTCTCCCGGTTGGGCTCGAACCACCAACCTTTCGGTTAACAGCCGAACGCGCTAACCATTGCGCCACGGAAGCCCAAAAATTAAATGGTCGTCAGGTATTGTGGAAAAACTCTGACTTTTTACGTTACATCTGAGACCTCACAACACCGCTCCCTAATGGGCTTGAACCACCACACTTTCGGTTAAAAGCCGAACGCGCTAACCATTGAGCCACGGAAGCCCGGAAATGAAAGGGTCGTCAGGTATTGTGGAAAGGCTATGACTTTTTACGTTACATCTGAGACCTCACAACACTGCTCCCGCGTGGGCTCGAACCACCAACCTTTTGAATAACAGCTGAGCGCGCTAACCATTGCGCCACGGAAGCCCGGAAATTATATGGTCGTCAGGTATTGTGAAAAACTTTGGCTTTATAGGTTACATCTGAGACCTCACAACACCGCTCCCTAATGGGCTTGAACCACCACACTTTCGGTTAAAAGCCGAACGCGCTAACCATTGAGCCACGGAAGCCCGGAAATTAAATGGTCGTCAGGTATTGTGAAAAACTTTGGCTTTTTAGGTTACATCTGAGACCTCACAACCGCTCTCCCGGTTGGGCTCGAACCACCAACCTTTCGGTTAACAGCCGAACGCGCTAACCATTGCGCCACGGAAGCCCAAAAATTAAATGGTCGTCAGGTATTGTGGAAAAACTCTGACTTTGTACGTTACATCTGAGACCTCACAACACCGCTCCCTTATAGGCTTGAACCACCACACTTTCGGTTAAAAGCCGAACACGCTAACCATTGAGCCACGGAAGCCCGGAAATTAAATGGTCGTCAGGTATTGTGAAAAACTTTGGCTTTTTAGGTTACATCTGAGACCTCACAACAGCTCTCCCAGTTGGGCTCGAACCACCAACCTTTCGGTTAACAGCCGAACGCGCTAACCATTGCGCCACGGAAGCCCAAAAATTAAATGCTCGTCAGGTATTGTGGATAAACCTTGACTTTTTACGTCACATCTGAGACCTCACAACACCGCTCCCGGGAGGGCTCAAACCACCAGTCTTTTGAATAACAGCCGAACGCGCTAACCATTGCGCCACGGAAGCCCAAAAATTATATGGTCGTCAGTGATTGTGGAAAAACATTGACTTTTTACGTCACATATGAGACCTCACAACACCGTTCCCGGATGGGCACGAACCAATAACCTTTCGGTTAACAGCCGAACGCGCTAACCATTGCGCCACGGAAGCCCAAAAATTAAATGGTCGTCAGTTATTGTGGAAAAACTTTGGCTTTCTACGTTACATTTGAGACCCCACAACACCTCTCCCGGGAGGGCTCAAACCACCAGTCTTTTGAATAACAGCTGAACGCGCTAACCATTGCGCCACGGAAGCCCAAAAACTAAATAGTCGTCAGGTATTGTAGAAAGGCTATGACTTTTTACGTTACCTCTGAGACCTCACAACACTGCTCCCGCGTGGGCTCGAACCACCAAACTTTTGAATAACAGCTGAGCGCGCTAACCATTGCGCGACGGAAGCCCAAAAATTATATGGTCGTCAGGTATTGTGGAAAAACTCTGACTTTTTACGTTACATCTGCGACCTCACAGCACCGCTCCCTAATGCGCTTGAACCACCAAACTTTCGGTTAAAAGCCGAACGCGCTAACCATTGAGCCACGGAAGCCCGGAAATTAAATGGTCGTCAGGTATTGTGAAAAACTTTGGCTTTTTAGGTTACATCTGAGACCTCACAACAGCTCTCCCGGTTGGGCTCGAACCACCAACCTTTCGGTTAACAGCCGAACGCGCTAACCATTGCGCCACGGAAGCCCAAAAATTAAATGGTCGTCAGGTATTGTGGAAAAACTCTGACTCTGTACGTTACATCTGAGACCTCACAACACCGCTCCCTAATGGGCTTGAACCACCACACTTTCGGTTAAAAGCCGAACGCGCTAACCATTGAGCCACGGAAGCCCGGAAATTAAAGGGTCGTCAGGTATTGTGGAAAGGCTATGACTTTTTACGTTACATCTGAGACCTCACAACACTGCTCCCGCGTGGGCTCGAACCATCAACCTTTTGAATAACAGCTGAGCGCGCTAACCATTGCGCCAAGGAAGCCCAAAAATTAAATGGTCGTCAGGTATTGTGAAAAACTTTGGCTTTTTAGGTTACATCTGAGACCTCACAACAGCTCTCCCGGTTGGGCTCGAACCACCAACCTTTCGGTTAACAGCCGAACGCGCTAACCATTGCGCCACGGAAGCCCAAAAATTAAATGGTCGTCAGGTATTGTGGAAAAACTCTGACTCTGTACGTTACATCTGCGACCTCACAACACCGCTCCCTAATGCGCTTGAACCACCAAACTTTCGGTTAAAAGCCGAACGCGCTAACCATTGAGCCACGGAAGCCCGGAAATTAAATGGTCGTCAGGTATTGTGAAAAACTTTGGCTTTTTAGGTTACATCTGAGACCTCACAACACCGCTCCCGGGTGGGCGCAAACCACCAACCTTTCGATTAACAGGTGAACGCGCTAACCATTGCGCCACGGAAGCCCAAAAGCTAAATGCTCGTCAGGTATTATGGAAAAACCTTGACTTTTTGCGTCACATCTGAGACCTCACAACGCCGCTCCCGGATGGGTTCGAACCACCAACCTATTGGTTAACAGCCGAACGCGCTAACAATTGAGCCACGGAAGCTCACAAATTAAATGGTTGTCAGGTATTGTGGAAAAGTTATGACTTTTCACGCTACATCTGAGACCCCCACAACACTGCTCCCGGATGGGCTCAAACCAATAACCTTTCGGTTAACAGCCGAACGCGCTAACCATTGCGCCACGGAAGCCCAAAAATTAAATGGTCGTCAGGTATTGTGGAAAACTTTGGCTTTTTACGTTACATCTGAGACCCCACAACACCTCTCCCGGGTGGGCTCGAACCACTAACCTTTCGGTTAACAGCCGAACGCGCTAACCATTGCGCCACGGAAGCCCTAAAATTAAATGGTCGTCAGGTATTGTGGATAAACCTTGACTTTTTACGTCACATCTGAGACCTCACAACACCGCTCCCGGGAGGGCTCAAACCACCAGTCTTTTGAATAACAGCTGAACGCGATAACCATTGCGCCACGGAAGCCCAAAAATTATATAGTCGTCAGGTATTGTGGAAAAACTTTGGCTTTCTACGTTACATTTGAGACCCCACAACACCTCTCCCGGGAGGGCTCAAACCACCAGTCTTTTGAATAACAGCTGAACGCGCTAACCATTGCGCCACGGAAGCCCAAAAACTAAATGGTCGTCAGGTATTGTAGAAAGGCTATGACTTTTTACGTTACATCTGAGACCTCACAACACTGCTCCCGCGTGGGCTCGAACTACCAACCTTTTGAATAACAGCTGAGCGCGCTAACCATTGCGCCACGGAAGCCCAAAAAGTATATGGTCGTCAGGTATTGTGGAAAAACTCTGACTTTTTACGTTACATCTGCGACCTCACAGCACCGCTCCCTAATGCGCTTGAACCACCAAACTTTCGGTTAAAAGCCGAACGCGCTAACCATTGAGCCACGGAAGCCCGGAAATTAAATGGTCGTCAGGTATTGTGAAAAACTTTGGCTTTTTAGGTTACATCTGAGACCTCACAACAGCTCTCCCGGTTGGGCTCGAACCACCAACCTTTCGGTTAACAGCCGAACGCGCTAACCATTGCGCCACGGAAGCCCAAATATTAAATGGTCGTCAGGTATTGTGGAAAAACTCTGACTTTGTACGTTACATCTGAGACCTCACAACACCGCTCCCTAATGGGCTTGAACCACAACACTTTCGATTAACAGGTGAACGCGCTTTCAATTGCGCCACGGAAGCCCAAAAGCAAAATGCTCGTCAGGTATTATGGAAAAACCTTGACTTTTTACGTCACATCTGAGACCTCACAACACCGCTCCCGGATGGTCTCGAACCACCAACCTATTGGTTAACAGCCGAACGCGCTAACAATTGAGCCACGGAAGCTCACAAATTAAATGGTTGTCAGGTATTGTGGAAAAGTTATGGCTTTTCACGCTACGTCTGAGACCCCCACAACACCGCTCCCGGATGGAATCGAACCAATAACCTTTCGGTTAACAGCCGAACGCGCTAACCATTGCGCCACGGAAGCCCAAAAATTAAATGGTCGTCAGGTATTGTGGAAAACTTTGGCTTTTTACGTTACATCTGAGACCCCACAACACCTCTCCCGGGTGGGCTCGAACCACTAACCTTTCGGTTAACAGCCGTACGCTCTAACCATTGCGCCACGGAAGCCCAAAAATTAAGTGCTCGTCAGGTATTGTGGATAAACCTTCACTTTTTACGTCACATCTGAGACCTCACAACACCGCTCCCGGGAGGGCTCAAACCACCAGTCTTTTGAATAACAGCTGAACGCGATAACCATTGCGCCACGGAAGCCCAAAAATTATATGGTCGTCAGGCATTGTGGAAAAACTTTGACCTTTTACGTCACATCTGAGACCTCACAACACCGCTCCAAGATGGGCACGAACCACTAACCTTTCGGTTAACAGCCAAACGTGCTAACCTTTGCGCCACGGAAGCCCAAAAATTAAATGGTCGTCAGGTATTGTGGAAAAACTTTGGCTTTTTACGTTACATCTGAGACCCCACCACACCTCTCCCGGGTGGGCTCGAACCACTAACCTTTCGGTTTACAGCCGAACGCGCTAACTATTGCGCCACGGAAGCCCAAAAATTAAATGGTCGTCAGTTATTGTGGAAAAACTTTGGCTTTCTACGTTACATTTGAGACCCCACAACACCTCTCCCGGGTGGGCTCGAACCACCAACCTTTCGATTAACAGGTGAACGCGCTAACCATTGCGCCACGGAAGCCCAAATGTAAAATGCTCGTCAGGTATATTGGAAAAACCTTGACTTTTTACGTCACATCTGAGACCTCACAACACCGCTCCCGGGAGGGCTCAAACCACCAGTCTTTTGAATAACAGCTGAACGCGCTAACCATTGCGCCACAAAAGCCCAAAAACTAAATGGTCGTCAGGTATTGTAGAAAGGCTATGACTTTTTACGTTACATCTGAGACCTCACAACACTGCTCCCGCGTGGGCTCGAACCACTAACCTATTGGTTAACAGCCGAACGCGCTAACCATTGCGCCACGGAAGCAAAAAATTAAATGGTCGTCAGGTATAGTGGAAAAACTTTGGCTTTTTACGTTACATCTGAGACCCCACAAAAACCTCTCCCGGGTGGGCTCGAACCACTCACCTTTCGGTTAACAGCCGAATGCGCTAACCATTGCGCCACGGAAACCCAAAAATTAAATGGTCGTCAGGTATTGTGAAAAACTTTGGCTTTTTAGGTTACATCTGAGACCTCACAACAGCTCTCCCGGTTGGGCTCGAACCACCAACCTTTCGGTTAACAGCCGAACGCGCTAACCATTGCGCCACGGAAGCCCAAAAGTTAAATGGTCGTCAGGTATTGTGGAAAAACTCTGACTCTGTACGTTACCTCTGAGACCTCACAACACCGCTCCCTAATGGGCTTGAACCACCACACTTTCGGTTAAAAGCCGAACACGCTAATCATTGAGCCACGGAAGCCCGGAAATTAAATGGTCGTCAGGTATTATGAAAAACTTTGGCTTTTTAGGTTACATCTGAGACCTCACAACACCGCTCCCGGGTGGGCTCGAACCACCAACCTTTCGATTAACAGGTGAACGCGCTAACCATTGCGCCACGGAAGCCCAAAAGCTAAATGCTCGTCAGGTATTATGGAAAAACCTTGACTTTTTACGTCACATCTGAGACCTCACAACACCGCTCCCGGATGGGTTCGAACCACCAACCTATTGGTTAACAGCCGAACGCGCTAACAATTGAGCCACGGAAGCTCACAAATTAAATGGTTGTCAGGTATTGTGGAAAAGTTATGACTTTTCACGCTACATCTGAGAACCCCACAACACCGCTCCCGGATGGGCTCGAACCAATAACCTTTCGGTTAACAGCCGAACGCGCTAACCATTGCGCCACGGAAGCCCAAAAATTAAATGGTCGTCAGGTATTGTGGAAAACTTTGGCTTTTTACGTTACATCTGAGACCCCACAACACCTCTCCCGGGTTGGCTCGAACCACTAACCTTTCGGTTAACAGCCGAACGCGCTAACCATTGCGCCACGGAAGCCCAAAAATTTAAATGGTCGTCAGGTATTGTGGATAAACCTTGACTTTTTACGTCACATCTGAGACCTCACAACACCGCTCCCGGGAGGGCTCAAACCACCAGTCTTTTGAATAACAGCTGAACGCGATAACCATTGCGCCACAGAAGCCCAAAAATTATATAGTCGTCAGGTATTGTGGAAAAACTCTGACTTTGTACGTTACATCTGAGACCTCACAACACCGCTCCCTAATGGGCTTGAACCACAACACTTTCGATTAACAGGTGAACGCGCTTTCAATTGCGCCACGGAAGCCCAAAAGCAAAATGCTCGTCAGGTATTATGGAAAAACCTTGACTTTTTACGTCACATCTGAGACCTCACAACACCGCTCCCGGATGGGTTCGAACCACCAACCTATTGGTTAACAGCCGAACGCGCTAACAATTGAGCCACGGAAGCTCACAAATTAAATGGTTGTCAGGTATTGTGGAAAAGTTGACTTTTCACGCTACATCTGAGACCCCCACAACACCGCTCCCGGATGGAATCGAACCAATAACCTTTCGGTTAACAGCCGAACGCGCTAACCATTGCGCCACGGAAGCCCAAAAATTAAATGGTCGTCAGGTACTGTGGAAAACTTTGGCTTTTTACGTTACATCTGAGACCCCACAACACCTCTCCCGGGTAGGCTCGAACCACTAACCTTTCGGTGAACAGCCGTACGCGCTAACCATTGCGCCACGGAAGCCCAAAAATTAAGTGCTCGTCAGGTATTGTGGATAAACCTTCACTTTTTACGTCACATCAGGAGCAGATGACAAAGGAGTCTCGGACGCTAGCTACCACAATATAGAGGGCAATGGGACCCGCGTACGTCACAGCTGTAGCGGTATCGTTTGCCATAGAGGCGCTATCAGACATTATAGCAGACGATGTTTTTGGTGGATTATATCTGGCACCAAAGTCTGCTGGGAATTATTTTTGTAATAACAGACTAACGGTAGCTACTGAGGTTCGTCTTACCCGATCGCGACATAAATATACACAATATAATTACTTTATTCAAACAGCTTTAACCGTTGGTATTAAGATAAAAGATAAGACTACATTTTGTGACTTTAAACCTACTAAATAGTCAAAGTCCAAACTAGCAGAGAAACCCAGGTAAGCCAAGGCTTAATGAACACTTTGTGCCCACTGGAATGATTAAGCTGGGGTTTTCAAAAGATAAAAGCAAGGTTTTAAAAGATGCCGAAACACAATGTTATATATGTTTTTTAGGGCCAAAATATTCCGTATTTCTTTTGAATTAATTGACTGCTACAAGAGGTTGGAAACGAAATCACTGTCTCTTACTTTTTGGGTTTTAAAAGATCGTGAGTGATTTCTATTCCCAACCTCATGTAGCTATCATTTAATTCAAGAAGAAATTTAGAAAAAATTGGCACTGAAACACATTTTAGTTTTTTAATAGTGTACATACGTAACTCGCTGGGCTTTTCATTTTGAATTTTAGTCTAAAAAAACATTAAAAAGCCGTTGAAATCCAATTTTTAACTCTAATACTCGTTACGCCTAGGCAAATTATAAGCAGACGATACGTATTTTTAAAGAGAGGCTCCAGACGCGATTTCCCAGATCTCCTTTCGAGACTTTGCAGCCATGCTATTGGTTGGGAAATTAAGCTCAAATTTCCCACGAGAGGTGGCACTGGCGTAATGATTTTGGTTAATAATCGTGACGTTCTCGGATCCCATTGCCCTCTACATTACGGAAGCTAGCGTCCGAGACTCTTTTGTCATCTGCTACTGGTCACATCTGAGACCTCACAACACCGCTCCCGGGAGGGCTCAAACCACCAGTCTTTTGAATAACAGCTGAACGCGATAACCATTGCGCCACGGAAGCCCAAAAATTATATGGTCGTCAGGTATTGTGGAAAAACTTTGACTTTTTACATCACATCTGAGACCTCACAACCCCGCTCCCGGATGGGCACGAACCACTAACCTTTCGGTTAACAGCCGAACGTGCTAACCATTGCGCCACGGAAGCCCAAAAATTAAATGGTCGTCAGGTATTGTGGAAAAACTTTGGCTTTTTACGTTACATCTGAGACGCCACAACACCTCTCCCGGGTGAGCTCGAACCACCAACCTTTCGATTAACAGGTGAACGCGCTAACCATTGCGCCACGGAAGCCCAAAAGTTAAATGCTCGTCAAGTATCATGGAAAAACCTTGACTTTTTACGTCACATCTGAGACCTAACAACACCGCTCCCGGATGGGTTCGAACCACCAACCTATTGGTAAACAGCCGAGCGCGCTAACCATTGCGCCACGGAAGCCCAAAAATTATATGGTCGTCAGGTATTGTGGAAAAACTCTGACTTTTTATTCTAGAGGGCCGGTAGGCCCTTCTAGATAAGATCCCACACCCTCCCGTAATGTTAAATGAAAATTCACAGATTTTCGCCGATTTTCCCATAGGAATAACATGGGGTTTTTGGTGCTCCTGTACATCGAATCATTTAAAAACTAAAGCGAAGTTACGTTTCGGAATACTTTCAAATTAACAAGTAACTATTCAAGGTGTGCCTTTTTCAAGTTTCATCAAAATTAATTAAGTCTAAGTATGTTAATTTAATTAAAAATGTAAGTACCTCAAAAGATTATTCTACAGCAGACGACGCTAATTGTTCATTACTCTACAGTAGACGATGCTAATTTGCCATTTCACCGCCTTGAAACTTTAACTTGATATTTGTCAATAAATATAACACTATATTTATTAAAAATATCTCTGGCGGGTCTATTTTTCGTTTAATTATGTGTCTCGGTTGAAATTCTATACTTAAGATACCTTTTTAATTTATATTTTAGATGTTAGTTTCGACCAAGGCTTAAGTTGCCTTACTTAGGCCATGGATTTATAATAGAAGCTTACGCTTCATGGATATTTCACTGTAGCCTTCAGTAAGGCATAAGGATAGATGGATCAGTGTTGGAAATAAGGATTTTTTTAAAACTGGACCTGTGGCCTAGGTATTTTAATTAAAATAACTGGCCACGGTGCCACTCACTGTAAACGTACAAGGGCAGTGAACGCAATGTCATGGATAATTGTAATCGTAGAGTGAACTGTAAAAGATACGGATTTGATAGTTTAAAAATCGTGGCAGGATGTTGGTTTTGAAGTTGACTATTAAGCTCGGGTTCTAAAACGAATTGTGAGCCGTATCTTATAAGAATTAGTAGAAGTGTAGAACCATTTTTAACCTCGTTCTAGAAGTGAAAAATTTCGCATTTCAGGCAAAAAATTGTTTTATAATAGATTAATACAAATGCAGACTGAAGGAACAGATATTATATAAAAAAGGACTTGGTTTGCCCAAGCCTGAAAAACAAAACGATAAGAGTTTTTTCCAGTTGACTGAAGCGAGGATATTTTATTTTTCTATATAATTTTAAAGACAATCCGTATTTTACTACTCTTTAGAATTTAATTCAATCTCCTGATTTTACTGCTAATGGATTTATTTCCTATAAATTAATTGAAATAAAAAATTACTTATCTCAGATTTTTCAACAATTCCATTTTCGTAAAATTTTATCATGAAAAATCTGAGATAAGTAATTTTTTATTTCAATTAATTTATAGGAAATAAATCCATTAGCAGTAAAATCAGGAGATTGAATTAAATTCTAAAGAGTAGTAAAATACGGATTGTCTTTAAAATTATATAGAAAAATAAAATATCCTCGCTTCAGTCAACTGGAAAAAACTCTTATCGTTTTGTTTTTCAGGCTTGGGCAAACCAAGTCCTTTTTTATATAATGTTACATCTGCGACCTCACAGCACCGCTCCCTAATGCGCTTGAACCACCAAACTTTCGGTTAAAAGCCGAACGCGCTAACCATTGAGCCACGGAAGCCCGGAAATCAAATGGTCGTCAGGTATTGTGAAAAACTTTGGCTTTTTAGGTTACATCTGAGACCTCACAACAGCTCTCCCGGTTGGGCTCGAACCACCAACCTTTCGGTTAACAGCCGAACGCGCTAACCATTGCGCCACGGAAGCCCAAATATTAAATGGTCGTCAGGTATTGTGGAAAAACTCTGACTTTGTACGTTACATCTGAGACCTCACAACACCGCTCCCTAATGGGCTCGAACCACCAACCTTTAGAATAACAGCTGAGCGCGCTAACCATTGCCCCACGGAGGCCCAAAAATTAAATGGTCGTCAGATATTGTGGAAAAAATTTGACTTTTTAGGTTACATCTGAGACCTCACAACACCGCTCCAGGGTGGGCTCGAACCACCAACCTTTCGATTAACAGGTGAACGCGCTAACCATTGCGCCACGGAAGCCCAAAAGTTAAATGCTCGTCAGGTATTGTGGATAAACCTTGACTTTTTACGTCACATCTGAGACCTCACAACACCGCTCCCGGGAGGGCTCAAACCACCAGTCTTTTGAATAACAGCTGAACGCGCTAACCATTGCGCCACGGAAGCCCAAAAATTATATGGTCGTCAGGTATTGTGGAAAAACTTTGACTTTTTACATCACATCTGAGACCTCACAACCCCGCTCCCTAATGGGCTTGAACCACAACACTTTCGATTAACAGGTGAACGCGCTTTCAATTGCGCCACGGAAGCCCAAAAGCTAAATGCTCGTCAGGTATTATGGAAAAACCTTGACTTTTTACGTCACATCTGAGACCTCACAACACCGCTCCCGGATGGGTTCGAACCACCAACCTATTGGTTAACAGCCGAACGCGCTAACTATTGCGCCACGGAAGCTCACAAATTAAATGGTTGTCAGGTATTGTGGAAAAGTTATGACTTTTCACGCTACATCTGAGACCTCACAACACCGCTCCCGGATGGGCACGAACCACTAACCTTTCGGTTAACAGCCGAACGTGCTAACCATTGCGCCACGAAAGCCCAAAAATTAAATGGTCGTCAGGTATTGTGGAAAAACTTTGGCTTTTTACGTTACATCTGAGACACCACAACACCTCTCTCGGGTGGGCTCGAACCACCAACCTTTCGATTAACAGGTGAACGCGCTAACCATTGCGCCACGGAAGCCCAAATGTTCAATGCTCGTCAGGTATATTGGAAAAACCTTGACTTTTTTTGGTCACATCTAAGACCTCACAACACCGCTCCCGGGAGGGCTCAAACCACCAGTCTTTTGAATATCAGCTGAACGCGCTAACCATTGCGCCACGGAAGCCCAAAAACTAAATGGTCGTCAGGTATTGTAGAAAGGCTATGACTTTTTACGTTACATCTGAGACCTCACAACACTGCTCCCGCGTGGGCTCGAACCAATAACCTATTGGTTAACAGCCGAACGCGCTAACCATTGTGCCACGGAAGTTCAGAAATTAAATGGTTGTCAGGTATTGTGGAAAAGTTATGACTTTTCACGCTACATCTGAGACCCCCACAACACCGCTCCCGGATGGGCTCGAACCATTAACCTTTCGGTTAACAGCCGAACGCGCTAAACATTGCGCCACGGAAGCCCAAATGTTAGATGCTCGTCAGGTATTGTGGAAAAACCTTGACTTTTTACGTCACGTCTGAGACTTCACAACACCGCTCACGGGAGGGCTCAAACCACCAGTCTTTTGAATAACAGCTGAACGCGCTAACCATTGCGCCACGGAAGCCCAAAAACTAAATGGTCGTCAGGTATTGTGGAAAGGCTATGACTTTTTACGTTACATCTGAGACCTCACAACACTGCTCCCGCGTGGGCTCGAACCACCAACCTTTCGGTTAACAGCCGAACGCGCTAACCATTGCGCCACATAAGCCCAAAAATTAAATGGTCGTCAGGTATTGTGGAAAAACTCTGACTTTATACGTTACATCTGAGACCTCACAACACCGCTCCCTAATGGGCTTGAACCACCACACTTTCGGTTAAAAGCCGAACGCGCTAACCATTGAGCCACGGAAGCCCGGAAATTAAATGGTCGTCAGGTATTGTGGAAAGGCTATGACTTTTTACGTTACATCTGAGACCTCACAACACTGCTCCCGCGTGGGCTCGAACCACCAACCTTTAGAATAACAGCTGAGCGCGCTAACCATTGCCCCACGGAGGCCAAAAAATTAAATGGTCGTCAGGTATTGTGGAAAAACTTTGACTTTTTAGGTTACATCTGAGACCTCACAACACCGCTCCCGGGTGGGCTCGAACCACCAACCTTTCGATTAACAGGTGAACGCGCTAACCATTGCGCCACGGAAGCCCAAAAGTTAAATGCTCGTCAAGTATTATGGAAAAATCTTGACTTTTTACGTCACATCTGAGACCTTACAACACCGCTCCCGGATGGGTTCGAACCACCAACCTATTGGTTTACAGCCGAGCGCGCTAACCATTGCGCCACGGAAGCCCAAAAATTAAGTGCTCGTCAGGTATTGTGGATAAACCTTCACTTTTTACGTCACATCTGAGACCTCACAACACCGCTCCCGGGAGGGCTCAAACCACCAGGCTTTTGAATAACAGCTGAACGCGATAACCATTGCGCCACGGAAGCCCAAAAATTATATGGTCGTCAGGTATTGTGGAAAAACTTTGACTTTTTACGTCACATCTGAGACCTCACAACACCGCTCCCGGATGGGCACGAACCACTAACCTTTCGGTTAACAGCCGAACGTGCTAACCATTGCGCCACGAAAGCCCAAAAATTAAATGGTCGTCAGGTATTGTGGAAAAACTTTGGCTTTTTACGTTACATCTGAGACCCCACAACACCTCTCTCGGGTGGGCTCGAACCACCAACCTTTCGATTAACAGGTGAACGCGCTAACCATTGCGCCACGGAAGCCCAAATGTTAAATGCTCGTCAGGTATATTGGAAAAACCTTGACTTTTTACGTCACATCTAAGACCTCACAACACCGCTCCCGGGAGGGCTCAAACCACCAGTCTTTTGAATATCAGCTGAACGCGCTAACCATTGCGCCACGGAAGCCCAAAAACTAAATGGTCGTCAGGTATTGTAGAAAGGCTATGACTTTCTACGTTACATCTGAGACCTCACAACACTGCTCCCGCGTGGGCTCGAACTAATAACCTATTGGTTAACAGCCGAACGCGCTAACCATTGTGCCACGGAAGTTCAGAAATTAAATGGTTGTCAGGTATTGTGGAAAAGTTATGACTTTTCACGCTACATCTGAGACCCCCACAACACCGCTCCCGGATGGGCTCGAACCATTAACCTTTCGGTTAACAGCCGAACGCGCTAACCATTGCGCCACGGAAGCCCAAAAATTAAATGGTCGTCAGGTATTGTGGAAAACTTTGGCTTTTTACGTTACATCTGAGACCCCACAACACCTCTCCCGGGTGGGCTCGAACCACTAACCTTTCGGTTAACAGCCGAACGCGCTAAACATTGCGCCACGGAAGCCCAAATGTTAGATGCTCGTCAGGTATTGTGGAAAAACCTTGACTTTTTACGTCACGTCTGAGACTTCACAACACCGCTCACGGGAGGGCTCAAACCACCAGTCTTTTGAATAACAGCTGAACGCGCTAACCATTGCGCCACGGAAGCCCAAAAACTAAATGGTCGTCAGGTATTGTGGAAAGGCTATGACTTTTTACGTTACATCTGAGACCTCACAACACTGCTCCCGCGTGGGCTCGAACCACCAACCTTTCGGTTAACAGCCGAACGCGCTAACCATTGCGCCACATAAGCCCAAAAATTAAATGGTCGTCAGGTATTGTGGAAAAACTCTGACTTTATACGTTACATCTGAGACCTCACAACACCGCTCCCTAATGGGCTTGAACCACCACACTTTCGGTTAAAAGCCGAACGCGCTAACCATTGAGCCACGGAAGCCCGGAAATTAAATGGTCGTCAGGTATTGTGGAAAGGCTATGACTTTTTACGTTACATCTGAGACCTCACAACACTGCTCCCGCGTGGGCTCGAACCACCAACCTTTAGAATAACAGCTGAGCGCGCTAACCATTGCCCCACGGAGGCCCAAAAATTAAATGGTCGTCAGGTATTGTGGAAAAACTTTGACTTTTTAGGTTACATCTGAGACCTCACAACACCGCTCCCGGGTGGGCTCGAACCACCAACCTTTCGATTAACAGGTGAACGCGCTAACCATTGCGCCACGGAAGCCCAAAAGTTAAATGCTCGTCAAGTATTATGGAAAAATCTTGACTTTTTACGTCACATCTGAGACCTTACAACACCGCTCCCGGATGGGCACGAACCACTAACCTTTCGGTTAACAGCCGAACGTGCTAACCATTGCGCCACGGAAGCCCAAAAATTAAATGCTCGTCAGGTATTGTGGATAAACCTTGACTTTTTACGTCACATCTGAGACCTCACAACACCGCTCCCGGGAGGGCTCAAACCACCAGTCTTTTGAATAACAGCTGAACGCGCTAACCATTGCGCCACGGAAGCCCAAAAATTAAATGGTCGTCAGGTATTGTGGAAAACTTTGGCTTTTTACGTTACATCTGAGACCCCACAACACCTCTCCCGGGTGGGCTCGAACCACTAACCTTTCGGTTAACAGCCGAACGCGCTAAACATTGCGCCACGGAAGCCCAAATGTTAGATGCTCGTCAGGTATTGTGGAAAAACCTTGACTTTTTACGTCACGTCTGAGACTTCACAACACCGCTCACGGGAGGGCTCAAACCACCAGTCTTTTGAATAACAGCTGAACGCGCTAACCATTGCGCCACGGAAGCCCAAAAACTAAATGGTCGTCAGGTATTGTGGAAAGGCTATGACTTTTTACGTTACATCTGAGACCTCACAACACTGCTCCCGCGTGGGCTCGAACCACCAACCTTTCGGTTAACAGCCGAACGCGCTAACCATTGCGCCACATAAGCCCAAAAATTAAATGGTCGTCAGGTATTGTGGAAAAACTCTGACTTTATACGTTACATCTGAGACCTCACAACACCGCTCCCTAATGGGCTTGAACCACCACACTTTCGGTTAAAAGCCGAACGCGCTAACCATTGAGCCACGGAAGCCCGGAAATTAAATGGTCGTCAGGTATTGTGGAAAGGCTATGACTTTTTACGTTACATCTGAGACCTCACAACACTGCTCCCGCGTGGGCTCGAACCACCAACCTTTAGAATAACAGCTGAGCGCGCTAACCATTGCCCCACGGAGGCCCAAAAATTAAATGGTCGTCAGGTATTGTGGAAAAACTTTGACTTTTTAGGTTACATCTGAGACCTCACAACACCGCTCCCGGGTGGGCTCGAACCACCAACCTTTCGATTAACAGGTGAACGCGCTAACCATTGCGCCACGGAAGCCCAAAAGTTAAATGCTCGTCAAGTATTATGGAAAAAATCTTGACTTTTTACGTCACATCTGAGACCTTACAACACCGCTCCCGGATGGGCACGAACCACTAACCTTTCGGTTAACAGCCGAACGTGCTAACCATTGCGCCACGGAAGCCCAAAAATTAAATGCTCGTCAGGTATTGTGGATAAACCTTGACTTTTTACGTCACATCTGAGACCTCACAACACCGCTCCCGGGAGGGCTCAAACCACCAGTCTTTTGAATAACAGCTGAACGCGCTAACCATTGCGCCACGGAAGCCCAAAAATTATATGGTCGTCAGGTATTGTGGAAAAACTTTGACTTTTTACATCACATCTGAGACCTCACAACCCCGCTCCCGGATGGGCACGAACCACTAACCTTTCGGTTAACAGCCGAACGTGCTAACCATTGCGCCACGGAAGCCCAAAAATTAAATGGTCGTCAGGTATTGTGGAAAAACTTTGGCTTTTTACGTTACATCTGAGACGTCACAACACCGCTCCTGGAAGGGCTTCAACCACCAACCTATTGGTTAATAGCCGAACGCGCTAACCATTTTGCCACAGAAGTTCAGAAATTAAATGGTTGTCAGGTATTGTGAAAAAGTTATGACTTTTCACGCTACATCTGAGACCCCCACAACACCGCTCCCGGATGGGCTCTAACCATTAACCTTTCGGTTAACAGCCGAACGCGCTAACCATTGCGCCACGGAAGCCCAAAAATTAAATGGTCGTCAGGAATTGTGGAAAAACTTTGGCTTTTTACGTTACATCTGAGACCCCACAACACCTCTCCCGGGTGGGCTCGAACCACTAACCTTTCGGTTAACAGCCGAACGCGCTAACCATTGTGCCACGGAAGTTCAGAAATTAAATGGTTGTCAGGTATTGTGGAAAAGTTATGACTTTTCACGCTACATCTGAGACCCCCACAACACCTCTCCCGGGTGGGCTCGAACCACCAACCTTTCGATTAACAGGTGACCGCGCTAACCATTGCGCCACGGAAGCCCAAAAGTTAAATGCTCGTCAAGTATCATGGAAAAACCTTGACTTTTTACGTCACATCTGAGACCTAACAACACCGCTCCCGGATGGGTTCGAACCACCAACCTATTGGTAAACAGCCGAGCGCGCTAACCATTGCGCCACGGAAGCCCAAAAATTATATGGTCGTCAGGTATTGTGGAAAAACTTTGACTTTTTACGTCACATCTGAGACCTCACAACACCGCTCCCGGATGGGCACGAACCACTAACCTTTCGGTTAACAGGTGAACGCGCTAACCATTGCGCCACGGAAGCCCAAATGTTAAATGCTCGTCAGGTATTGTGGAAAAACCTTGACTTTTTACGTCACATCTGAGACGTCACAACACCGCTCCCGGAAGGGCTTCAACCACCAACCTATTGGTTAACAGCCGAACGCGCTAACCATTGTGCCAAAGAAGTTCAGAAATTAAATGGTTGTCAGGTATTGTGAAAAAGTTATGACTTTTCACGCTACATCTGAGACCCCCACAACACCGCTCCCGGATGGGCTCTAACCATTAACCTTTCGTTTAACAGCCGAACGCGCTAACCATTGCGCCACGGAAGCCCAAAAATTAAATGGTCGTCAGGAATTGTGGAAAAACTTTGGCTTTTTACGTTACATCTGAGACCCCACAACACGCTCCCGGGTGGGCTCGAACCACTAACCTTTCGGTTAACAGCCGAACGCGCTAACCATTGTGCCACGGAAGTTCAGAAACTAAATGGTTGTCAGGTATTGTGGAAAAGTTACGACTTTTCACGTTACATCTGAGACCCCCACAACACCGCTCCCGGATGGGCTCAAACCATTAAAATTTCGGTTAACAGCCGAACGCGCTAACCATTGCGCCACGGAAGACCAAGAGTTAAATGCTCGTCAGGTATTGTGGAAAAACCTTGACTTTTTACGTCACATCTGAGACCTCAGAACACCGCTCCCGGGTGGGTTCGAACAACCAACCTTTTGAATAACAGCTGAGCGTGCTAACCATTGCGCCACGGAAGCCCAAAAAATATATGGTCGTCAGGTATTGTGGAAAAACTTTGACTTTTTACGTTACATTTGAGATCCCACAACACCGTTACCGGGTGGGCTCGAACCACACACCTATTGGTTAACAGCCGAACGCGCTAACAATTGAGACACGGAAGCTCAGAAAGCAAATGGTTATCATGTATTGTGGAAAAGTTTTGAATTTTTACGCTACATCTGAGATCCCGCAACACCGTTACCGGGTGGGCTCGAACCACCAACCTATTGGTTAACAGCCGAACGCGCTAACAATTGAGTCACGGAAGCTCAGAAAATAAATGGTTATCATGTATTGTGGAAAAGATTTGAATTTTTACGCTACATCTGAGACCACAGAACACCTCTCCCGGGTGGGCTCGAACCGCAAACCTTTCGGTTAACAGCTGAACGCGCTAACCACTGCGCCACGGAAGCCCAAAAATTAAATTTTCGTCAGGTGTTGTGGAAAAACTCTGACATTTTACGTTACATGTGAGACCTCACAACACCGCTCCCGGATGGGTTCAAACCACCAACCTTTTGGTTAACATCCGAACGCGCTAACCATGGAGCCAAGGAAGCTCAGGAATGAAATTGTCGTCAGGTTTTGTGGAAAAACTTTGACTTTTTACGTCACATCTGAGACCTCACCACACCGCTCCCGGATGGGCTCGAACCACCTACCTTTCGGTTAACAGCCGAACGCGCTAACCATCGCGCCACGGAAGCCCAAAAAAAAATGGTCGTCAGGTATTGTGGAAAAACTTTGGCTTTTTACGTTACATTTGAGATCCCACAACACCGTTACCGGGTGGGCTCGAACCACCAACCTTTCGATTAACAGGTGAACGCGCTAACCATTGCGCCACGGAAGCCCGAAAGTTAAATGCTCGTCAAGTATTATGGAAAAACCTTGACTTTTTACGTCACATCTGAGACCTTACAACACCGCTCCCGGATGGGTTCGAACCACCAACCTATTGGTTAACAGCCGAGCGCGCTAACCATTGCGCCACGGAAGCCCAAAAATTATATGGTCGTCAGGTATTGTGGAAAAACTTTGACTTTTTACGTCACATCTGAGACCTCACAACACCGCTCCCGGATGGGCACGAACCACTAACCTTTCGGTTAACAGCCGAACGTGCTAACCATTGCGCCACGGAAGCCCAAAAATTAAATGCTCGTCAGGTATTGTGGATAAACCTTGACTTTTTACGTCACATCTGAGACCTCACAACACCGCTCCCGGGAGGGCTCAAACAACCAGTCTTTTGAATAACAGCTGAACGCGCTAACCATTGCGCCACGGAAGCCCAAAAATTATATGGTCGTCAGGTATTGTGGAAAAACTTTGACTTTTTACATCACATCTGAGACCTCACAACCCCGCTCCCGGATGGGCACGAACCACTAACCTTTCGGTTAACAGCCGAACGTGGTAACCATTGCGCCACGCAAGCCCAAAAATTAAATGGTCGTCAGGTATTGTGGAAAAACTCGGACATTTTACGTTAGATCTGAGACCTCACACCACTGCTCCCGGGAAGGCTCAAACCACCAGTCTTTTGAATAACAGCTGAACGCGCTAACCATTGCGCCACGGAAGCCCAAAAATTAAATGGTCGTCAGGTAATGTGGAAAAACTTTGGCTTTTTACGTTACACTTGAGACTTCACAACACCGCTCCCGGGTGGGCTCGAACCACCAACCTTTTGGTTAACATCCGAACGCGCTAACCATGGAGCCAAGGAAGCTCAGGAATGAAATGGTCGTCAGGTATTGTGGAAAAACTTTGACTGTTTACGTCACATCTGAGACCTCACAACACCGCTCCCGGATGGGCTTGAACCACCAACCTTTCGGTTTACAGCCGAACGCGCTAGCCATCGCGCCACGGAAGCCCAAAAAATAAATGGTCGTCAGGTATTGTGGAAAAACTTTGGCTTTTTACGTTACATTTGAGATCCCACAACACCGTTACCGTGTGGGCTCGAACCACCAACCTATTGGTTAACAGCCGAACGCGCTAACAATTGAGCCACGGAAGCTCAGAAAATAAATGGTTATCATGTATTGTGGAAAAGTTTTGAATTTTTACGCTACATCTGAGACCCCACAACACGTCTCCCGGGTGGGATCGAAACACCAACCTTTCGGCTAACAGCTGAACGCGCCAACCATTGCGCCACGGAAGCCCAAAAATTAAATTTTCTTCAGGTATTGTGGAAAAACTCTGACATTTTACGTTACATCTGAGACCTCACAACACCGCTCCCGGGAGGGTTCAAACCACCAGTCTTTTGAATAACAGCTGATCGCGCTAACCATTGCGCCACGGAAGAACAAAAATTATACGTTCGTCAGGTATTGTGGAAAAACTCTGACTTTTTACGTTACATCTGAGACCTCACAACAACGCTCCCGGGTGGGCTCGAACCACCAACCGTTCGGTTAACAGCCGAACGCGCTAACTATTGCGCCACGGAAGCCCAAAAATTAAATGGTCGTCAGGTTGTGGAAAAACTCTGACATTTTACGTCACATCTGAGACCTCAAAACACCGCTCCCGGATGGGCTTGAACCACCAACCTTTCGGTTAACAGCCAGACGCGCTAGCCATCGCGCCACGGAAGCCCAAAAAATAAATGGTCGTCAGGTATTGTGGAAAAACTTTGGCTTTTTACGTTACATTTGAGATCCCACAACACCGTTACCGGGTGGGCTCGAACCACCAGCCTATTGGTTAACAGCCGAACGCGCTAACAATTGAGCCACGGAAGCTCAGAAAATAAATGGTTATCATGCATCGTGGAAAAGTTTTGAATTTTTACGCTACATCTGAGACCACGGAACACCTCTCCCGGGTGGGCTCGAACCACCAACCTTTCGGTTAACAGCTGAACGCGCTAACCATTGCGCCACGGAAGCCCAAAAATTAAATTTTCGTCAGGTATTCTGGAAAAACTCTGACATTTTACGTTACATGTGAGACCTCACAACACCGCTCCCGGGAGGGTTCAAACCACCAGTCTTTTGAATAACAGCTGATCGTGCTAACCATTGCACCATAGAAGCCCAAAAATTAAATGGTCGTCAGGTATTGTGGAAAAACCTTGACTTTTTACGTCAAATCTGAGACCTCACAACACCGCTCCCGGATGGGCTCGAACCACCAACCTTTTGGTTCACATCCGAACGCGCTAACCATGGAGCCAAGGAAGCTCAGGAATGAAATTGTCGTCAGGTATTGTGGAAAAACTTAGACTTTTTACGTCACATGTGAGACCTCACCAAACCGCTCCCGGATGGGCTCGAACCACCAACCTATTGGTTAACAGCCGAACGCGCTAACTATTGCGCCACGGAAGCCCAAAAATTAAATGGTCGTCAGGTATTGTGGAAAAACTCTGACATTTTACGTCACATCTGAGACCTCACCACACCGCTACCGGATGGGCTCCAACCACCTACCTTTCGGTTAACAGCCGAACGCGCTAACCATCGCGCCACGGAAGCCCAAAAAAAAATGGTCGTCAGGTATTGTGGAAAAACGTTGGCTTTTTACCATACATTTGAGATCCCACAACACCGTTACCGGGTGGGCTCGAACCGCCAACCTACTAGTTAACAGCCGAACGCGCTAACCATTGCGCCACGGAAGCCCAAAAATTAAATGGTCGTCAGGTATTGTGGAAAAACTTTGGCTTTTTACGTTACACTTGAGATCCCACAACACCGCTACCGGGAGGGCTCGAACCACCAACCTATTGGTTAACAGCCGAACGCGCTAACTATTGCGCCACGGAAGCCCAAAAATTAAATGGTCGTCAGGTATTGTGGAAAAACTCTGACATTTTACGTCACATCTGAGACCTCACAACACCGCTCCCGGATGGGCTTGAACCACCAACCTTTCGGTTAACAGCCGAACGCGCTAGCCATCGCGCCACGGAAGCCCAAAAAAGAAATGGTCGTCAGGTATTGTGTAAAAATTCTGACTTTTTACGTTACATCTGAGACCTCACAACAACGCTCCCGGGTGGGCTCGAACCACCAACCGTTCGGTTAACAGCCGAACGCGCTAACTATTGCGCCACGGAAGCCCAAAAATTAAATGGTCGTCAGGTATTGTGGAAAAACTCTGACTTTTTACGTTACATCTGAGACCTCACAACACCGCTCCCGGATGGGCTTGAACCACCAACCTTTCGGTTAACAGCCAAACGCGCTAGCCATCGCGCCACGGAAGCCCAAAAAATAAATGGTCGTCAGGTATTGTGGAAAAACTTTGGCTTTTTACGTTACATTTGAGATCCCACAACACCGTTACCGGGTGGGCTCGAACCACCAGCCTATTGGTTAACAGCCGAACGCGCTGACAATTGAGCCACGGAAGCTCAGAAAATAAATGGTTATCCTGCATTGTGGAAAAGTTTTGAATTTTTACGCTACATCTGAGACCACAGAACACCTCTCCCGGGTGGGCTCGAACCACCAAGCTTTCGGTTAACAGCTGAACGCGCTAACCATTGCGCCACGGAAGCCCAAAAATTCAATGTTCGTTAGGTATTGTGGAAAAACTTTGGCTTTTTACGTGATATTTGAGACTTCACAACACCGCTCCCGGGTGGGCTCGAACCACCAACCTTTTGTTTAACATCCGAACGCGCTAAGCATGGAGCCAAGGAAGCTCAGGAATGAAATTGTCGTCAGGTTTTGTGGAAAAACTTTGACTTTTTACGTCACATCTGAGACCTCACCACACCGCTCCCGGATGGGCTCGAACCACCTACCTTTCGGTTAACAGCCGAACGCGCTAACCATCGCGCCACGGAAGCCCAAAAAAAATGGTCGTCAGGTATTGTGGAAAAACTTTGGCTTTTTACGTTACATTTGAGATCCCACAACACCGTTACCGGGTGGGCTCGAACCGCCAACCTATTGGTTAACAGCCGAACGCGCTAACCATTGCGCCACGGAAGCCCAAAAATTAAACGATCGTCAGGTATTGTGGAAAAACTCTGACATTTTACGTCACATCTGAGATCTCACAACACCGCTCCCGGATGGGCTTGAACCACCAACCTTTCGGTTAACAGCCGAACGCGCTAGCCATCGCGCCACGGAAGCCCAAAAAAGAAATGGTCGTCAGGTATTGTGGAAAAACTTTGGCTTTTTACGTTACATTTGAGATCCCACAACACCGTTACCGGGTGGGCTCGAACAACCAGCCTATTGGTTAAAAGCCGAACGCGCTAACAATTGAGCCACGGAAGCTCAGAAAATAAGTGGTTATCATGCATTGTGGAAAAGTTTTGAATTTTTACGCTACATCTGAGATCCCACAACACCGCTACCGGGAGGGCTCGAACCACCAACCTATTGGTTAACAGCCGAACGCGCTAACTATTGCGCCAAGGAAGCCCAAAAATTAAATGGTCGTCAGGTATTGTGGAAAAACTCTGACATTTTACGTCACATGTGAGACCTCACAACACCGCTCCCGGATGGGCTTGAACCACCAACCTTTCGGTTAACAGCCGAACGCGCTAGCCATCGCGCCACGGAAGCCCAAAAAATAAATGGTCGTTAAGTATTGTGGAAAAACTTAGGCTTTTTACGTGACATTTGAGACTTCACAACACCGCTCCCGGGTGGGCTCGAACCACCAGTCTTTTGAATAACAGCTGATCGCGCTAACCATTGCGCCACGAATGCATAAAAATAAAATGGTCGTCAGGTGTTGTGGAAAAACCTTGACTTTTTACGTCAAATCTGAGACCTCACAACACCGCTCCCGGGTGGGCTCGAAACACCAACCTTTCGGCTAACAGCTGAACGCGCTAACCATTGCGCCACGGAAGCCCAAAAATTAAATGGTCGTTAGGTATTGTGGAAAAACTTTGGCTTTTTACGTGACATTTGAGACTTCACAACACCGCTCCCGGGTGGGCTCGAACCACCAACCTTTTGGTTAACATCCGAACGCGCTAACCATGGAAACAAGGAAGCTCAGGAATGAAATTGTCGTCAGGTTTTGTGGAAAAACTTTGACTTTTTACGTCACATCTGAGACCTCACCACACCGCTCCAGGATGGGCTCGAACCACCTACCTTTCGGTTAACAGCCGAACGCGCTAACCATCGCGCCACGGAAGCCCAAAAAAAAATGGTCGTCAGGTATTGTGGAAAAACTTTGGCTTTTTACGTTACATTTGAGATCCCACAACACCGTTACCGGGTGGGCTCGAACCAGAAGTAGATCATATAACAGCTCCCTAGAAGTACAGGACGGTATAACATCGCCGTGCATCAGCATTGTCTCCTAGCACTGAAGAGAAAAGGGTATATGCGAAACGCAGCGGCGACTTTGTGAACTAAACCAGAGGAATGATTTTGGCGCGAAAGAAATTTTTAAAAAGCGGGGCAGCAAACGGAAGTAAGTGGTAGCCAATGAGGAAAGGTTTGAGAGAGAAGATCGCGGAAGGAAACAAGTTGTTCCATACAAAGTGTTGGGTTGTGAATATAATAGTATAAGTCCACTTTATTTTTCCGATTTTAAAAAATAATTGGCTGTCTATGGTATTTTTAAACGCTTGTGTTGAAAAGGAAAATAATATGAATTCAAATGATAAAAATAGCCCTCATCATGCTAGAACATTTTTAATGCATCCCTAGTACAGAGCTGAGCTTCCACCGATCTAAAGGTTTTTAGCGGGGATAGTTGGACCGATTTATTACTAATTAAAAGTTATGTGCGTCGACATAGAAATTTGTTTTCCTTTGTCCTGTGACAAATTTTTTCAGTGCTTTAACGTTTTCCGTTTGCGAAAGATGCTGGTCAATATTTTTCAATTTTACAAAACGTTTTAGTCGCTCACGGTTAAGTGCTTTTAATATCACATAGATCGTGTTCAGATGTCCCTTTAATTTGGGCATGCAATGATTGCATTTAGTTACATTGATCCTAGGCGTTTTTCCGAATTAGCAAAGAAACATAAGCCATTCTAAATCAAAATTATAACGCAATAACAAGCTTCACACTAATCACGACACTGACGGCGGTCTGACAGCCATTATCATCAACCGGAACTTCCGTAGGTTAACCTAACACAAGATCCGGGTTAATGGGAAAACTATACTTGTAAAACTGAGCTATAGATGGCGGGCTTGGATGTCTTGGAAGAAAACGCTGTTTACAAAAGCATAACCTACGTCCAGTACTTATAGGGAGCTGTAATATGATTCACTTATGCTCGAACCACCAACCTTTCGGTTAACAGCTGAACGCGCTAACCATTGCGCCACGGAAGCCCAAAAATTAAATGGTCGTTAGGTATTGTGGAAAAACTTTGGCTTTTTACGTGACATTTGAGACTTCACAACACCGCTCCCGGGTGGGCTCGAACCACCAACCTTTCGGTTAACAGCCGAACGCGCTAACCATCGCGCCACGGAAGAACAAAAATTAAATGTTCGTCAGGTATTGTGGAAAAACCTTGACTTTTTACGTCAAATCTGAGACCTCACAACACCGCTCCCGGATGGGCTCGAACCACCTACCTTTCGGTTAACAGCCGAACGCGCTAACCATTGCGCCACGGAAGCCCAAAAATTAAATGGTCGTTAGGTATTGTGGAAAAACTTTGGCTTTTTACGTGACATTTGAGACTTCACAACACCGCTCCCGGGTGGGCTCGAACCACCAACCTTTTGGTTAACATCCGAACGCGCTAACCATGGAAACAAGGAAGCTCAGGAATGAAATTGTCGTCAGGTTTTGTGGAAAAACTTTGACTTTTTACGTCACATCTGAGACCTCACCACACCGCTCCAGGATGGGCTCGAACCACCTACCTTTCGGTTAACAGCCGAACGCGCTAACCATCGCGCCACGGAAGCCCAAAAAAAAATGGTCGTCAGGTATTGTGGAAAAACTTTGGCTTTTTACGTTACATTTGAGATCCCACAACACCGTTACCGGGTGGGCTCGAACCAGAAGTAGATCATATAACAGCTCCCTAGAAGTACAGGACGGTATAACATCGCCGTGCATCAGCATTGTCTCCTAGCACTGAAGAGAAAAGGGTATATGCGAAACGCAGCGGCGACTTTGTGAACTAAACCAGAGGAATGATTTTGGCGCGAAAGAAATTTTTAAAAAGCGGGGCAGCAAACGGAAGTAAGTGGTAGCCAATGAGGAAAGGTTTGAGAGAGAAGATCGCGGAAGGAAACAAGTTGTTCCATACAAAGTGTTGGGTTGTGAATATAATAGTATAAGTCCACTTTATTTTTCCGATTTTAAAAAATAATTGGCTGTCTATGGTATTTTTAAACGCTTGTGTTGAAAAGGAAAATAATATGAATTCAAATGATAAAAATAGCCCTCATCATGCTAGAACATTTTTAATGCATCCCTAGTACAGAGCTGAGCTTCCACCGATCTAAAGGTTTTTAGCGGGGATAGTTGGACCGATTTATTACTAATTAAAAGTTATGTGCGTCGACATAGAAATTTGTTTTCCTTTGTCCTGTGACAAATTTTTTCAGTGCTTTAACGTTTTCCGTTTGCGAAAGATGCTGGTCAATATTTTTCAATTTTACAAAACGTTTTAGTCGCTCACGGTTAAGTGCTTTTAATATCACATAGATCGTGTTCAGATGTCCCTTTAATTTGGGCATGCAATGATTGCATTTAGTTACATTGATCCTAGGCGTTTTTCCGAATTAGCAAAGAAACATAAGCCATTCTAAATCAAAATTATAACGCAATAACAAGCTTCACACTAATCACGACACTGACGGCGGTCTGACAGCCATTATCATCAACCGGAACTTCCGTAGGTTAACCTAACACAAGATCCGGGTTAATGGGAAAACTATACTTGTAAAACTGAGCTATAGATGGCGGGCTTGGATGTCTTGGAAGAAAACGCTGTTTACAAAAGCATAACCTACGTCCAGTACTTATAGGGAGCTGTAATATGATTCACTTATGCTCGAACCACCAACCTTTCGGTTAACAGCTGAACGCGCTAACCATTGCGCCACGGAAGCCCAAAAATTAAATGGTCGTTAGGTATTGTGGAAAAACTTTGGCTTTTTACGTGACATTTGAGACTTCACAACACCGCTCCCGGGTGGGCTCGAACCACCAACCTTTCGGTTAACAGCCGAACGCGCTAACCATCGCGCCACGGAAGAACAAAAATTAAATGTTCGTCAGGTATTGTGGAAAAACCTTGACTTTTTACGTCAAATCTGAGACCTCACAACACCGCTCCCGGATGGGCTCGAACCACCTACCTTTCGGTTAACAGCCGAACGCGCTAACCATCGCGCCACGGTAGCCCAAAAAAAAATTGTCGTCAGGTATTGTGGAAAAACTTTGGCTTTTTACGTTACATTTGAGATCCCACAACACCGTTACCGGGTGGGCTCGAACCACCAACCTATTGGTTAACAGCCGAACGCGCTAACCATTGCGCCACGGAAGCCCAAAAATTAAATGGTCGTCAGGTATTGTGGAAAAACTTTGGCTTTTTACGTTACATTTGAGATCCCACAACACCGCTACCGGGAGGGCTCGAACCACCAACCTATTGGTTAACAGCTGAACGCGCTAACCATTGCGCCACGGAAGCCCAAAAATTAAATGGTCGTTAGGTATTGTGGAAAAACTTTGGCTTTTTACGTGACATTTGAGACTTCACAACACCGCTCCCGGGTGGGCTCGAACCACCAACCTTTCGGTTAACAGCCGAACGCGCTAACCATCGCGCCACGGAAGAACAAAAATTAAATGTTCGTCAGGTATTGTGGAAAAACCTTGACTTTTTACGTCAAATCTGAGACCTCACAACACCGCTCCCGGATGGGCTCGAACAACCAACCTTTCGGTTAACAGCCGAACGCGCTAACCATTGCGCCACGGAAGCCCAAAAATTAAATGGTCGTCAGGTATTGTGGAAAAATTTTGGCTTTTTACGTTACATTTGAGATCCCACAACATCGTTACCGGGTGGGCTCGAACAACCAGCCTATTGGTTAACAGCCGAACGCGCTAACAATTGAGCCACGGAAGCTCAGAAAATAAATGGTTATCATGCATTGTGGAAAAGTTTTGAATTTTTACGCTACATCTGAGACCACAGAACACCTCTCCCGGGTGGGCTCGAACCACCAACCTTTCGGTTAACAGCTGAACGCGCTAACCATTGCGCCACGGAAACCCAAAAATTAAATGGTCGTTAGGTATTGTGGAAAAACTTTGGCTTTTTACGTGACATTTGAGACTTCACAACACCGCTCCCTGGTGGGCTCGAACCACCAAACTTTTGGTCAACATCCGAACGCGCTAACCATGGAGCCAAGGAAGCTCAGGAATGAAATTGTCGTCAGGTTTTGTGGAAAAACTTTGACTTTTTACGTCACATCTGAGACCTCACCACACCGCTCCCGGATGGGCTCGAACCACCTACCTTTCGGTTAACAGCCGAACGCGCTAACCATCTCGCCACGGAAGCCCAAAAAAAAAATTGTCGTCAGGTATTGTGGAAAAACTTTGGCTTTTTACGTTACATTTGAGATCCCACAACACCGTTACCGGGTGGGCTCGAACCACCAACCTATTGGTTAACAGCCGAACGCGCTAACCATTGCGCCACGGAAGCCCAAAAATTAAATGGTCGTCAGGTATTGTGGAAAAACTTTGGCTTTTTACGTTACATTTGAGATCCCACAACACCGCTAATGGGAGGGCTCGAACCACCAACCTATTGGTTAACAGCTGAACGCGCTAACCATTGCGCCACGGAAGCCCAAAAATTAAATGGTCGTTAGGTATTGTGGAAAAACTTTGGCTTTTTACGTGACATTTGAGACTTCACAACACCGCTCCCGGGTGGGCTCGAACCACCAACCTTTCGGTTAACAGCCGAACGCGCTAACCATCGCGCCACGGAAGAACAAAAATTAAATGTTCGTCAGGTATTGTGGAAAAACCTTGACTTTTTACGTCAAATCTGAGACCTCACAACACCGCTCCCGGATGGGCTCGAACAACCAACCTTTCGGTTAACAGCCGAACGCGCTAACCATTGCGCCACGGAAGCCCAAAAATTAAATGGTCGTCAGGTATTGTGGAAAAATTTTGGCTTTTTACGTTACATTTGAGATCCCACAACATCGTTACCGGGTGGGCTCGAACAACCAGCCTATTGGTTAACAGCCGAACGCGCTAACAATTGAGCCACGGAAGCTCAGAAAATAAATGGTTATCATGCATTGTGGAAAAGTTTTGAATTTTTACGCTACATCTGAGACCACAGAACACCTCTCCCGGGTGGGCTCGAACCACCAACCTTTCGGTTAACAGCTGAACGCGCTAACCATTGCGCCACGGAAACCCAAAAATTAAATGGTCGTTAGGTATTGTGGAAAAACTTTGGCTTTTTACGTGACATTTGAGACTTCACAACACCGCTCCCGGGTGGGCTCGAACCACCAACCTTTTGGTTAACATCCGAACGCGCTAACCATGGAGCCAAGGAAGCTCAGGAATGAAATTGTCGTCAGGTTTTGTGGAAAAACTTTGACTTTTTACGTCACATCTGAGACCTCACCACACCGCTCCCGGATGGGCTCGAACCACCTACCTTTCGGTTAACAGCCGAACGCGCTAGCCATCGCGCCACGGAAGCCCAAAAAAGAAATGGTCGTCAGGTATTGTGGAAAAACTTTGGCTTTTTACGTTACATTTGAGATCTCACAACACCGTTACCGGGTGGGCTCGAACCACCAACCTATTGGTTAACAGCCGAACGCGCTAACCATTGCGCCACGGAAGCCCAAAAATTAAATGGTCGTCAGGTATTGTGGAAAAACTTTGGCTTTTTACGTTACATTTGAGATCCCACAACACCGCTACCGGGAGGGCTCGAACCACCAACCTATTGGTTAACAGCTAAACGCGCTAACCATTGCGCCACGGAAGCCCAAAAATTAAATGGTCGTTAGGTATTGTGGAAAAACTTTGGCTTTTTACGTGACATTTGAGACTTCACAACACCGCTCCCGGGTGGGCTCGAACCACCAACCTTTTGGTTAACATCCAAACGCGCTAACCATGGAGCCAAGGAAGCTCAGGAACGAAATTGTCGTCAGGTTTTGTGGAAAAACTTTGACTTTTTACGTCACATCTGAGACCTCACAACACCGCTCCCGGATGGGCTTGAACCACCAACCTTTCGGTTAACAGCCGAACGCGCTAGCCATCGCGCCACGGAAGCCCAAAAAAGAAATGGTCGTCAGGTATTGTGGAAAAACTTTGGCTTTTTACGTTACATTTGAGATCCCACAACACCGTTACCGGGTGGGCTCGAACAACCAGCCTATTGGTTAACAGCCGAACGCGCTAACAATTGAGCCACGGAAGCTCAGAAAATAAATGGTTATCATGCATTGTGGAAAAGTTTTGAATTTTTACGCTACATCTGAGACCACAGAACACCTCTCCCGGGTGGGCTCGAACCACCAACCTTTCGGTTAACAGCTGAACGCGCTAACCACTGCGCCACGGAAACCCAAAAATTAAATGGTCGTTAGGTATTGTGGAAAAACTTTGGCTTTTTACGTGACATTTGAGACTTCACAACACCGCTCCCGGGTGGGCTCGAACCACCAACCTTTCGGTTAACAGCCGAACGCGCTAACCATCGCGCCACGGAAGCCCCAAAAAAAAATTGTCGTCAGGTATTGTGGAAAAACTTTGGCTTTTTACGTGACATTTGAGACTTCACAACACCGCTCCCGGGTGGGCTCGAACCACCAACCTTTCGGTTAACAGCCGAACGCGCTAACCATCGCGCCACGGAAGAACAAAAATTAAATGTTCGTCAGGTATTGTGGAAAAACCTTGACTTTTTACGTCAAATCTGAGACCTCACAACACCGCTCCCGGATGGGCTCGAACAACCAACCTTTCGGTTAACAGCCGAACGCGCTAACCATTGCGCCACGGAAGCCCAAAAATTAAATGGTCGTCAGGTATTGTGGAAAAATTTTGGCTTTTTACGTTACATTTGAGATCCCACAACATCGTTACCGGGTGGGCTCGAACAACCAGCCTATTGGTTAACAGCCGAACGCGCTAACAATTGAGCCACGGAAGCTCAGAAAATAAATGGTTATCATGCATTGTGGAAAAGTTTTGAATTTTTACGCTACATCTGAGACCACAGAACACCTCTCCCGGGTGGGCTCGAACCACCAACCTTTCGGTTAACAGCTGAACGCGCTAACCATTGCGCCACGGAAACCCAAAAATTAAATGGTCGTTAGGTATTGTGGAAAAACTTTGGCTTTTTACGTGACATTTGAGACTTCACAACACCGCTCCCGGGTGGGCTCGAACCATTAACCTTTTGGTTAACATCCGAACGCGCTAACCATGGAGCCAAGGAAGCTCAGGAATGAAATTGTCGTCAGGTTTTGTGGAAAAACTTTGACTTTTTACGTCACATCTGAGACCTCACCACACCGCTCCCGGATGGGCTCGAACCACCTACCTTTCGGTTAACAGCCGAACGCGCTAACCATCGCGCCACGGAAGCCCAAAAAAAAAATTGTCGTCAGGTATTGTGGAAAAACTTTGGCTTTTTACGTTACATTTGAGATCCCACAACACCGTTACCGGGTGGGCTCGAACCACCAACCTATTGGTTAACAGCCGAACGCGCTAACCATTGCGCCACGGAAGCCCAAAAATTAAATGGTCGTCAGGTATTGTGGAAAAACTTTGGCTTTTTACGTTACATTTGAGATCCCACAACACCGTTACCGGGTGGGCTCGAACAACCAGCCTATTGGTTAACAGCCGAACGCGCTAACAATTGAGCCACGGAAGCTCAGAAAATAAATGGTTATCATGCATTGTGGAAAAGTTTTGAATTTTTACGCTACATCTGAGACCACAGAACACCTCTCCCGGGTGGGCTCGAACCACCAACCTTTCGGTTAACAGCTGAACGCGCTAACCACTGCGCCACGGAAACCCAAAAATTAAATGGTCGTTAGGTATTGTGGAAAAACTTTGGCTTTTTACGTGACATTTGAGACTTCACAACACCGCTCCCGGGTGGGCTCGAACCACCAACCTTTCGGTTAACAGCCGAACGCGCTAACCATCGCGCCACGGAAGCCCCAAAAACAAATTGTCGTCAGGTATTGTGGAAAAACTTTGGCTTTTTACGTGACATTTGAGACTTCACAACACCGCTCCCGGGTGGGCTCGAACCACCAACCTTTCGGTTAACAGCCGAACGCGCTAACCATCGCGCCACGGAAGAACAAAAATTAAATGTTCGTCAGGTATTGTGGAAAAACCTTGACTTTTTACGTCAAATCTGAGACCTCACAACACCGCTCCCGGATGGGCTCGAACAACCAACCTTTCGGTTAACAGCCGAACGCGCTAACCATTGCGCCACGGAAGCCCAAAAATTAAATGGTCGTCAGGTATTGTGGAAAAATTTTGGCTTTTTACGTTACATTTGAGATCCCACAACATCGTTACCGGGTGGGCTCGAACAACCAGCCTATTGGTTAACAGCCGAACGCGCTAACAATTGAGCCACGGAAGCTCAGAAAATAAATGGTTATCATGCATTGTGGAAAAGTTTTGAATTTTTACGCTACATCTGAGACCACAGAACACCTCTCCCGGGTGGGCTCGAACCACCAACCTTTCGGTTAACAGCTGAACGCGCTAACCATTGCGCCACGGAAACCCAAAAATTAAATGGTCGTTAGGTATTGTGGAAAAACTTTGGCTTTTTACGTGACATTTGAGACTTCACAACACCGCTCCCGGGTGGGCTCGAACCATTAACCTTTTGGTTAACATCCGAACGCGCTAACCATGGAGCCAAGGAAGCTCAGGAATGAAATTGTCGTCAGGTTTTGTGGAAAAACTTTGACTTTTTACGTCACATCTGAGACCTCACCACACCGCTCCCGGATGGGCTCGAACCACCTACCTTTCGGTTAACAGCCGAACGCGCTAACCATCGCGCCACGGAAGCCCAAAAAAAAAATTGTCGTCAGGTATTGTGGAAAAACTTTGGCTTTTTACGTTACATTTGAGATCCCACAACACCGTTACCGGGTGGGCTCGAACCACCAACCTATTGGTTAACAGCCGAACGCGCTAACCATTGCGCCACGGAAGCCCAAAAATTAAATGGTCGTCAGGTATTGTGGAAAAACTTTGGCTTTTTACGTTACATTTGAGATCCCACAACACCGTTACCGGGTGGGCTCGAACAACCAGCCTATTGGTTAACAGCCGAACGCGCTAACAATTGAGCCACGGAAGCTCAGAAAATAAATGGTTATCATGCATTGTGGAAAAGTTTTGAATTTTTACGCTACATCTGAGACCACAGAACACCTCTCCCGGGTGGGCTCGAACCACCAACCTTTCGGTTAACAGCTGAACGCGCTAACCACTGCGCCACGGAAACCCAAAAATTAAATGGTCGTTAGGTATTGTGGAAAAACTTTGGCTTTTTACGTGACATTTGAGACTTCACAACACCGCTCCCGGGTGGGCTCGAACCACCAACCTTTCGGTTAACAGCCGAACGCGCTAACCATCGCGCCACGGAAGCCCCAAAAACAAATTGTCGTCAGGTATTGTGGAAAAACTTTGGCTTTTTACGTGACATTTGAGACTTCACAACACCGCTCCCGGGTGGGCTCGAACCACCAACCTTTCGGTTAACAGCCGAACGCGCTAACCATCGCGCCACGGAAGAACAAAAATTAAATGTTCGTCAGGTATTGTGGAAAAACCTTGACTTTTTACGTCAAATCTGAGACCTCACAACACCGCTCCCGGATGGGCTCGAACAACCAACCTTTCGGTTAACAGCCGAACGCGCTAACCATTGCGCCACGGAAGCCCAAAAATTAAATGGTCGTCAGGTATTGTGGAAAAATTTTGGCTTTTTACGTTACATTTGAGATCCCACAACATCGTTACCGGGTGGGCTCGAACAACCAGCCTATTGGTTAACAGCCGAACGCGCTAACAATTGAGCCACGGAAGCTCAGAAAATAAATGGTTATCATGCATTGTGGAAAAATTTTGAATTTTTACGCTACATCTGAGACCACAGAACACCTCTCCCGGGTGGGCTCGAACCACCAACCTTTCGGTTAACAGCTGAACGCGCTAACCACTGCGCCACGGAAACCCAAAAATTAAATGGTCGTTAGGTATTGTGGAAAAACTTTGGCTTTTTACGTGACATTTGAGACTTCACAACACCGCTCCCGGGTGGGCTCGAACCACCAACCTTTCGGTTAACAGCCGAACGCGCTAACCATCGCGCCACGGAAGAACAAAAATTAAATGTTCGTCAGGTATTGTGGAAAAACCTTGACTTTTTACGTCAAATCTGAGACCTCACAACACCGCTCCCGGATGGGCTCGAACAACCAACCTTTCGGTTAACAGCCGAACGCGCTAACCATTGCGCCACGGAAGCCCAAAAATTAAATGGTCGTCAGGTATTGTGGAAAAATTTTGGCTTTTTACGTTACATTTGAGATCCCACAACATCGTTACCGGGTGGGCTCGAACAACCAGCCTATTGGTTAACAGCCGAACGCGCTAACAATTGAGCCACGGAAGCTCAGAAAATAAATGGTTATCATGCATTGTGGAAATGTTTTGAATTTTTACGCTACATCTGAGACCACAGAACACCTCTCCCGGGTGGGCTCGAACCACCAACCTTTCGGTTAACAGCTGAACGCGCTAACCATTGCGCCACGGAAACCCAAAAATTAAATGGTCGTTAGGTATTGTGGAAAAACTTTGGCTTTTTACGTGACATTTGAGACTTCACAACACCGCTCCCGGGTGGGCTCGAACCATTAACCTTTTGGTTAACATCCGAACGCGCTAACCATGGAGCCAAGGAAGCTCAGGAATGAAATTGTCGTCAGGTTTTGTGGAAAAACTTTGACTTTTTACGTCACATCTGAGACCTCACCACACCGCTCCCGGATGGGCTCGAACCACCTACCTTTCGGTTAACAGCCGAACGCGCTAACCATCGCGCCACGGAAGCCCAAAAAAAAAATTGTCGTCAGGTATTGTGGAAAAACTTTGGCTTTTTACGTTACATTTGAGATCCCACAACACCGTTACCGGGTGGGCTCGAAACACCAACCTATTGGTTAACAGCCGAACGCGCTAACCATTGCGCCACGGAAGCCCAAAAATTAAATGGTCGTCAGGTATTGTGGAAAAACTTTGGCTTTTTACGTTACATTTGAGATCCCACAACACCGCTACCGGGAGGGCTCGAACCACCAACCTATTGGTTAACAGCTGAACGCGCTAACCATTGCGCCACGGAAGCCCAAAAATTAAATGGTCGTTAGGTATTGTGGAAAAACTTTGGCTTTTTACGTGACATTTGAGACTTCACAACACCGCTCCCGGGTGGGCTCGAACAACCAGCCTATTGGTTAACAGCCGAACGCGCTAACAATTGAGCCACGGAAGCTCAGAAAATAAATGGTTATCATGCATTGTGGAAAAGTTTTGAATTTTTACGCTACATCTGAGACCACAGAACACCTCTCCCGGGTGGGCTCGAACCACCAACCTTTCGGTTAACAGCTGAACGCGCTAACCACTGCGCCACGGAAACCCAAAAATTAAATGGTCGTTAGGTATTGTGGAAAAACTTTGGCTTTTTACGTGACATTTGAGACTTCACAACACCGCTCCCGGGTGGGCTCGAACCACCAACCTTTCGGTTAACAGCCGAACTCGCTAACCATCGCGCCACGGAAGCCCCAAAAACAAATTGTCGTCAGGTATTGTGGAAAAACTTTGGCTTTTTACGTGACATTTGAGACTTCACAACACCGCTCCCGGGTGGGCTCGAACCACCAACCTTTCGGTTAACAGCCGAACGCGCTAACCATCGCGCCACGGAAGAACAAAAATTAAATGTTCGTCAGGTATTGTGGAAAAACCTTGACTTTTTACGTCAAATCTGAGACCTCACAACACCGCTCCCGGATGGGCTCGAACAACCAACCTTTCGGTTAACAGCCGAACGCGCTAACCATTGCGCCACGGAAGCCCAAAAATTAAATGGTCGTCAGGTATTGTGGAAAAATTTTGGCTTTTTACGTTACATTTGAGATCCCACAACATCGTTACCGGGTGGGCTCGAACAACCAGCCTATTGGTTAACAGCCGAACGCGCTAACAATTGAGCCACGGAAGCTCAGAAAATAAATGGTTATCATGCATTGTGGAAAAGTTTTGAATTTTTACGCTACATCTGAGACCACAGAACACCTCTCCCGGGTGGGCTCGAACCACCAACCTTTCGGTTAACAGCTGAACGCGCTAACCATTGCGCCACGGAAACCCAAAAATTAAATGGTCGTTAGGTATTGTGGAAAAACTTTGGCTTTTTACGTGACATTTGAGACTTCACAACACCGCTCCCGGGTGGGCTCGAACCACCAACCTTTTGGTTAACATCCGAACGCGCTAACCATGGAGCCAAGGAAGCTCAGGAATGAAATTGTCGTCAGGTTTTGTGGAAAAACTTTGACTTTTTACGTCACATCTGAGACCTCACCACACCGCTCCCGGATGGGCTCGAACCACCTACCTTTCGGTTAACAGCCGAACGCGCTAACCATTGCGCCACGGAAGCCCAAAAAAGAAATGGTCGTCAGGTATTGTGGAAAAACTTTGGCTTTCTACGTTACATTTGAGATCCCACAACACCGTTACCGGGTGGGCTCGAACAACCAGCCTATTGGTTAACAGCCGAACGCGCTAACAATTGAGCCACGGAAGCTCAGAAAATAAATGGTTATCATGCATTGTGGAAAAGTTTTGAATTTTTACGCTACATCTGAGACCACAGAACACCTCTCCCGGGTGGGCTCGAACCACCAACCTTTCGGTTAACAGCTGAACGCGCTAACCACTGCGCCACGGAAACCCAAAAATTAAATGGTCGTTAGGTATTGTGGAAAAACTTTGGCTTTTTACATGACATTTGAGACTTCACAACACCGCTCCCGGGTGGGCTCGAACCACCAACCTTTCGGTTAACAGCCGAACGCGCTAACCATCGCGCCACGGAAGCCCCAAAAAAAAATTGTCGTCAGGTATTGTGGAAAAACTTTGGCTTTATACGTTACATTTGAGATCCCACAACACCGTTACCGGGTGGGCTCGAACCACCAACCTATTGGTTAACAGCCGAACGCGCTAACCATTGCGCCACGGAAGCCCAAAAATTAAATGGTCGTCAGGTATTGTGGAAAAACTTTGGCTTTTTACGTTACATTTGAGATCCCACAACACCGCTACCGGGAGGGCTCGAACCACCAACCTATTGGTTAACAGCCGAACGCGCTAACTATTGCGCCACGGAAGCCCAAAAATTAAATGGTCGTCAGGTATTGTGGAAAAACTCTGACATTTTACGTCACATCTGAGACCTCACAACACCGCTCCCGGGTGGGCTCGAACCACCAAACTTTTGGTTAACATCCGAACGCGCTAACCATGGAGCCAAGGAAGCTCAGGAATGAAATTGTCGTCAGGTTTTGTGGAAAAACTTTGACTTTTTACGTCACATCTGAGACCTCACCACACCGCTCCCGGATGGGCTCGAACCACCTACCTTTCGGTTAACAGCCGAACGCGCTAACCATCGCGCCACGGAAGCCCAAAAAAAAAATTGTCGTCAGGTATTGTGGAAAAACTTTGGCTTTTTACGTTACATTTGAGATCCCACAACACCGTTACCGGGTGGGCTCGAACCACCAACCTATTGGTTAACAGCCGAACGCGCTAACCATTGCGCCACGGAAGCCCAAAAATTAAATGGTCGTCAGGTATTGTGGAAAAACTTTGGCTTTTTACGTTACATTTGAGATCCCACAACACCGCTACCGGGAGGGCTCGAACCACCAACCTATTGGTTAACAGCTGAACGCGCTAACTATTGCGCCACGGAAGCCCAAAAATTAAATGGTCGTTAGGTATTGTGGAAAAACTTTGGCTTTTTACGTGACATCTGAGACTTCACAACACCGCTCCCGGGTGGGCTCGAACCACCAACCTTTCGGTTAACAGCCGAACGCGCTAACCATCGCGCCACGGAAGAACAAAAATTAAATGTTCGTCAGGTATTGTGGAAAAACCTTGACTTTTTACGTCAAATCTGAGACCTCACAACACCGCTCCCGGATGGGCTCGAACAACCAACCTTTCGGTTAACAGCCGAACGCGCTAACCATTGCGCCACGGAAGCCCAAAAATTAAATGGTCGTCAGGTATTGTGGAAAAATTTTGGCTTTTTACGTTACATTTGAGATCCCACAACATCGTTACCGGGTGGGCTCGAACAACCAGCCTATTGGTTAACAGCCGAACGCGCTAACAATTGAGCCACGGAAGCTCAGAAAATAAATGGTTATCATGCATTGTGGAAAAGTTTTGAATTTTTACGCTACATCTGAGACCACAGAACACCTCTCCCGGGTGGGCTCGAACCACCAACCTTTCGGTTAACAGCTGAACGCGCTAACCATTGCGCCACGGAAACCCAAAAATTAAATGGTCGTTAGGTATTGTGGAAAAACTTTGGCTTTTTACGTGACATTTGAGACTTCACAACACCGCTCCCGGGTGGGCTCGAACCACCAACCTTTTGGTTAACATCCGAACGCGCTAACCATGGAGCCAAGGAAGCTCAGGAATGAAATTGTCGTCAGGTTTTGTGGAAAAACTTTGACTTTTTACGTCACATCTGAGACCTCACCACACCGCTCCCGGATGGGCTCGAACCACCTACCTTTCGGTTAACAGCCGAACGCGCTAACCATCGCGCCACGGAAGCCCAAAAAAAAAAATTGTCGTCAGGTATTGTGGCAAAACTTTGGCTTTTTACGTTACATTTGAGATCCCACAACACCGCTACCGGGAGGGCTCGAACCACCAACCTATTGGTTAACAGCCGAACGCGCTAACTATTGCGCCACGGAAGCCCAAAAATTAAATGGTCGTCAGGTATTGTGGAAAAACTCTGACATTTTACGTCACATCTGAGACCTCACAACACCGCTCCCGGGTGGGCTCGAACCACCAAACTTTTGGTTAACATCCGAACGCGCTAACCATGGAGCCAAGGAAGCTCAGGAATGAAATTGTCGTCAGGTTTTGTGGAAAAACTTTGACTTTTTACGTCACATCTGAGACCTCACCACACCGCTCCCGGATGGGCTCGAACCACCTACCTTTCGGTTAACAGCCGAACGCGCTAACCATCGCGCCACGGAAGCCCAAAAAAAAAATTGTCGTCAGGTATTGTGGAAAAACTTTGGCTTTTTACGTTACATTTGAGATCCCACAACACCGTTACCGGGTGGGCTCGAACCACCAACCTATTGGTTAACAGCCGAACGCGCTAACCATTGCGCCACGGAAGCCCAAAAATTAAATGGTCGTCAGGTATTGTGGAAAAACTTTGGCTTTTTACGTTACATTTGAGATCCCACAACACCGCTACCGGGAGGGCTCGAACCACCAACCTATTGGTTAACAGCTGAACGCGCTAACTATTGCGCCACGGAAGCCCAAAAATTAAATGGTCGTTAGGTATTGTGGAAAAACTTTGGCTTTTTACGTGACATCTGAGACTTCACAACACCGCTCCCGGGTGGGCTCGAACCACCAACCTTTCGGTTAACAGCCGAACGCGCTAACCATCGCGCCACGGAAGAACAAAAATTAAATGTTCGTCAGGTATTGTGGAAAAACCTTGACTTTTTACGTCAAATCTGAGACCTCACAACACCGCTCCCGGATGGGCTCGAACAACCAACCTTTCGGTTAACAGCCGAACGCGCTAACCATTGCGCCACGGAAGCCCAAAAATTAAATGGTCGTCAGGTATTGTGGAAAAATTTTGGCTTTTTACGTTACATTTGAGATCCCACAACATCGTTACCGGGTGGGCTCGAACAACCAGCCTATTGGTTAACAGCCGAACGCGCTAACAATTGAGCCACGGAAGCTCAGAAAATAAATGGTTATCATGCATTGTGGAAAAGTTTTGAATTTTTACGCTACATCTGAGACCACAGAACACCTCTCCCGGGTGGGCTCGAACCACCAACCTTTCGGTTAACAGCTGAACGCGCTAACCATTGCGCCACGGAAACCCAAAAATTAAATGGTCGTTAGGTATTGTGGAAAAACTTTGGCTTTTTACGTGACATTTGAGACTTCACAACACCGCTCCCGGGTGGGCTCGAACCACCAACCTTTTGGTTAACATCCGAACGCGCTAACCATGGAGCCAAGGAAGCTCAGGAATGAAATTGTCGTCAGGTTTTGTGGAAAAACTTTGACTTTTTACGTCACATCTGAGACCTCACCACACCGTTACCGGGTGGGCTCGAACCACCAACCTATTGGTTAACAGCCGAACGCGCTAACCATTGCGCCACGGAAGCCCAAAAATTAAATGGTCGTCAGGTATTGTGGAAAAACTTTGGCTTTTTACGTTACATTTGAGATCCCACAACACCGCTACCGGGAGGGCTCGAACCACCAACCTATTGGTTAACAGCTGAACGTGCTAACCTTTGCGCCACGGAAGCCCAAAAATTAAATGGTAGTTAGGTATTGTGGAAAAACTTTGGCTTTTTACGTGACATTTGAGACTTCACAACACCGCTCCCGAGTGGGCTCGAACCACCAACCTTTTGGTTAACATCCGAACGCGCTAACCATGGAGCCAAGGAAGCTCAGGAACGAAATTGTCGTCAGGTTTTGTGGAAAAACTTTGACTTTTTACGTCACATCTGAGACCTCACAACACCGCTCCCGGATGGGCTTGAACCACCAACCTTTCGGTTAACAGCCGAACGCGCTAGCCATCAAGCCACGGAAGCCCAAAAAAGAAATGGTCGTCAGGTATTGTGGAAAAACTTTGGCTTTTTACGTTACATTTGAGATCCCACAACACCGTTACCGGGTGGGCTCGAACAACCAGCCTATTGGTTAACAGCCGAACGCGCTAACAATTGAGCCACGGAAGCTCAGAAAATAAATGGTTATCATGCATTGTGGAAAAGTTTTGAATTTTTACGCTACATCTGAGACCACAGAACACCTCTCCCGGGTGGGCTCGAACCACCAACCTTTCGGTTAACAGCTGAACGCGCTAACCACTGCGCCACGGAAACCCAAAAATTAAATGGTCGTTAGGTATTGTGGAAAAACTTTGGCTTTTTACGTGACATTTGAGACTTCACAACACCGCTCCCGGGTGGGCTCGAACCACCAACCTTTCGGTTAACAGCCGAACGCGCTTACCATCGCGCCACGGAAGCCCCAAAAAAAAATTGTCGTCAGGTATTGTGGAAAAACTTTGGCTTTTTACGTTACATTTGAGATCCCACAACACCGTTACCGGGTGGGCTCGAACCACCAACCTATTGGTTAACAGCCGAACGCGCTAACCATTGCGCCACGGAAGCCCAAAAATTAAATGGTCGTCAGGTATTGTGGAAAAACTTTGGCTTTTTACGTTACATTTGAGATCCCACAACACCGCTACCGGGAGGGCTCGAACCACCAACCTATTGGTTAACAGCCGAACGCGCTAACTATTGCGCCACGGAAGCCCAAAAATTAAATGGTCGTCAGGTATTGTGGAAAAACTCTGACATTTTACGTCACATCTGAGACCTCACAACACCGCTCCCGGATGGGCTTGAACCACCAACCTTTCGGTTAACAGCCGAACGCGCTAGCCATCGCGCCACGGAAGCCCAAAAAAGAAATGGTCGTCAGGTATTGTGGAAAAACTTTGGCTTTTTACGTTACATTTGAGATCCCACAACACCGTTACCGGGTGGGTTCGAACAACCAGCCTATTGGTTAACAGCCGAACGCGCTAACAATTGAGCCACGGAAGCTCAGAAAATAAATGGTTATCATGCATTGTGGAAAAGTTTTGAATTTTTACGCTACATCTGAGACCACAGAACACCTCTCCCGGGTGGGCTCGAACCACCAACCTTTCGGTTAACAGCTGAACGCGCTAACCATTGCGCCACGGAAACCCAAAAATTAAATGGTCGTTAGGTATTGTGGAAAAACTTTGGCTTTTTACGTGACATTTGAGACTTCACAACACCGCTCCCGGGTGGGCTCGAACCACCAACCTTTTGGTTAACATCCGAACGCGCTAACCATGGAGCCAAGGAAGCTCAGGAATGAAATTGTCGTCAGGTTTTGTGGAAAAACTTTGACTTTTTACGTCACATCTGAGACCTCACCACACCGCTCCCGGATGGGCTCGAACCACCTACCTTTCGGTTAACAGCCGAACGCGCTAACCATCGCGCCACGGAAGCCCAAAAAAAAAATTGTCGTCAGGTATTGTGGAAAAACTTTGGCTTTTTACGTTACATTTGAGATCCCACAACACCGTTACCGGGTGGGCTCGAACCACCAACCTATTGGTTAACAGCCGAACGCGCTAACCATTGCGCCACGGAAGCCCAAAAATTAAATGGTCGTCAGGTATTGTGGAAAAACTTTGGCTTTTTACGTTACATTTGAGATCCCACAACACCGCTACCGGGAGGGCTCGAACCACCAACCTATTGGTTAACAGCTGAACGCGCTAACCATTGCGCCACGGAAGCCCAAAAATTAAATGGTCGTTAGGTATTGTGGAAAAACTTTGGCTTTTTACGTGACATTTGAGACTTCACAACACCGCTCCCGGGTGGGCTCGAACCACCAACCTTTCGGTTAACAGCCGAACGCGCTAACCATCGCGCCACGGAAGAACAAAAATTAAATGTTCGTCAGGTATTGTGGAAAAACCTTGACTTTTTACGTCAAATCTGAGACCTCACAACACCGCTCCCGGATGGGCTCGAACAACCAACCTTTCGGTTAACAGCCGAACGCGCTAACCATTGCGCCACGGAAGCCCAAAAATTAAATGGTCGTCAGGTATTGTGGAAAAATTTTGGCTTTTTACGTTACATTTGAGATCCCACAACATCGTTACCGGGTGGGCTCGAACAACCAGCCTATTGGTTAACAGCCGAACGCGCTAACAATTGAGCCACGGAAGCTCAGAAAATAAATGGTTATCATGCATTGTGGAAAAGTTTTGAATTTTTACGCTACATCTGAGACCACAGAACACCTCTCCCGGGTGGGCTCGAACCACCAACCTTTCGGTTAACAGCTGAACGCGCTAACCATTGCGCCACGGAAACCCAAAAATTAAATGGTCGTTAGGTATTGTGGAAAAACTTTGGCTTTTTACGTGACATTTGAGACTTCACAACACCGCTCCCGGGTGGGCTCGAACCACCAACCTTTTGGTTAACATCCGAACGCGCTAACCATGGAGCCAAGGAAGCTCAGGAATGAAATTGTCGTCAGGTTTTGTGGAAAAACTTTGACTTTTTACGTCACATCTGAGACCTCACCACACCGCTCCCGGATGGGCTCGAACCACCTACCTTTCGGTTAACAGCCGAACGCGCTAACCATCGCGCCACGGAAGCCCAAAAAAAAAATTGTCGTCAGGTATTGTGGAAAAAATTTGGCTTTTTACGTTACATTTGAGATCCCACAACACCGTTACCGGGTGGGCTCGAACCACCAACCTATTGGTTAACAGCCGAACGCGCTAACCATTGCGCCACGGAAGCCCAAAAATTAAATGGTCGTCAGGTATTGTGGAAAAACTTTGGCTTTTTACGTTACATTTGAGATCCCACAACACCGCTACCGGGAGGGCTCGAACCACCAACCTATTGGTTAACAGCTGAACGTGCTAACCTTTGCGCCACGGAAGCCCAAAAATTAAATGGTCGTTAGGTATTGTGGAAAAACTTTGGCTTTTTACGTTACATTTGAGATCCCACAACACCGTTACCGGGTGGGCTCGAACCACCAACCTATTGGTTAACAGCCGAACGCGCTAACCATTGCGCCACGGAAGCCCAAAAATTAAATGGTCGTCAGGTATTGTGGAAAAACTTTGGCTTTTTACGTTACATTTGAGATCCCACAACACCGCTACCGGGAGGGCTCGAACCACCAACCTATTGGTTAACAGCTGAACGCGCTAACCATTGCGCCACGGAAGCCCAAAAATTAAATGGTCGTTAGGTATTGTGGAAAAACTTTGGCTTTTTACGTGACATTTGAGACTTCACAACACCGCTCCCGGGTGGGCTCGAACCACCAACCTTTCGGTTAACAGCCGAACGCGCTAACCATCGCGCCACGGAAGAACAAAAATTAAATGTTCGTCAGGTATTGTGGAAAAACCTTGACTTTTTACGTCAAATCTGAGACCTCACAACACCGCTCCCGGATGGGCTCGAACAACCAACCTTTCGGTTAACAGCCGAACGCGCTAACCATTGCGCCACGGAAGCCCAAAAATTAAATGGTCGTCAGGTATTGTGGAAAAATTTTGGCTTTTTACGTTACATTTGAGATCCCACAACATCGTTACCGGGTGGGCTCGAACAACCAGCCTATTGGTTAACAGCCGAACGCGCTAACAATTGAGCCACGGAAGCTCAGAAAATAAATGGTTATCATGCATTGTGGAAAAGTTTTGAATTTTTACGCTACATCTGAGACCACAGAACACCTCTCCCGGGTGGGCTCGAACCACCAACCTTTCGGTTAACAGCTGAACGCGCTAACCATTGCGCCACGGAAACCCAAAAATTAAATGGTCGTTAGGTATTGTGGAAAAACTTTGGCTTTTTACGTGACATTTGAGACTTCACAACACCGCTCCCGGGTGGGCTCGAACCACCAACCTTTTGGTTAACATCCGAACGCGCTAACCATGGAGCCAAGGAAGCTCAGGAATGAAATTGTCGTCAGGTTTTGTGGAAAAACTTTGACTTTTTACGTCACATCTGAGACCTCACCACACCGCTCCCGGATGGGCTCGAACCACCTACCTTTCGGTTAACAGCCGAACGCGCTAACCATCGCGCCACGGAAGCCCAAAAAAAAAATTGTCGTCAGGTATTGTGGAAAAAATTTGGCTTTTTACGTTACATTTGAGATCCCACAACACCGTTACCGGGTGGGCTCGAACCACCAACCTATTGGTTAACAGCCGAACGCGCTAACCATTGCGCCACGGAAGCCCAAAAATTAAATGGTCGTCAGGTATTGTGGAAAAACTTTGGCTTTTTACGTTACATTTGAGATCCCACAACACCGCTACCGGGAGGGCTCGAACCACCAACCTATTGGTTAACAGCTGAACGTGCTAACCTTTGCGCCACGGAAGCCCAAAAATTAAATGGTCGTTAGGTATTGTGGAAAAACTTTGGCTTTTTACGTGACATTTGAGACTTCACAACACCGCTCCCGGGTGGGCTCGAACCACCAACCTTTTGGTTAACATCCGAACGCGCTAACCATGGAGCCAAGGAAGCTCAGGAACGAAATTGTCGTCAGGTTTTGTGGAAAAACTTTGACTTTTTACGTCACATCTGAGACCTCACAACACCGCTCCCGGATGGGCTTGAACCACCAACCTTTCGGTTAACAGCCGAACGCGCTAGCCATCGCGCCACGGAAGCCCAAAAAAGAAATGGTCGTCAGGTATTGTGGAAAAACTTTGGCTTTTTACGTTACATTTGAGATCCCACAACACCGTTACCGGGTGGGCTCGAACAACCAGCCTATTGGTTAACAGCCGAACGCGCTAACAATTGAGCCACGGAAGCTCAGAAAATAAATGGTTATCATGCATTGTGGAAAAGTTTTGAATTTTTACGCTACATCTGAGACCACAGAACACCTCTCCCGGGTGGGCTCGAACCACCAACCTTTCGGTTAACAGCTGAACGCGCTAACCACTGCGCCACGGAAACCCAAAAATTAAATGGTCGTTAGGTATTGTGGAAAAACTTTGGCTTTTTACGTGACATTTGAGACTTCACAACACCGCTCCCGGGTGGGCTCGAACCACCAACCTTTTGGTTAACATCCGAACGCGCTAACCATGGAGCCAAGGAAGCTCAGGAATGAAATTGTCGTCAGGTTTTGTGGAAAAACTTTGACTTTTTACGTCACATCTGAGACCTCACCACACCGCTCCCGGATGGGCTCGAACCACCTACCTTTCGGTTAACAGCCGAACGCGCTAACCATCGCGCCACGGAAGCCCAAAAAAAAAATTGTCGTCAGGTATTGTGGAAACACTTTGGCTTTTTACGTTACATTTGAGATCCCACAACACCGTTACCGGGTGGGCTCGAACCACCAACCTATTGGTTAACAGCCGAACGCGCTAACCATTGCGCCACGGAAGCCCAAAAATTAAATGGTCGTCAGGTATTGTGGAAAAACTTTGGCTTTTTACGTTACATTTGAGATCCCACAACACCGCTACCGGGAGGGCTCGAACCACCAACCTATTGGTTAACAGCTGAACGTGCTAACCTTTGCGCCACGGAAGCCCAACAATTAAATGGTCGTTAGGTATTGTGGAAAAACTTTGGCTTTTTACGTGACATTTGAGACTTCACAACACCGCTCCCGGGTGGGCTCGAACCACCAACCTTTTGGTTAACATCCGAACGCGCTAACCATGGAGCCAAGGAAGCTCAGGAACGAAATTGTCGTCAGGTTTTGTGGAAAAACTTTGACTTTTTACGTCACATCTGAGACCTCACCACACCGCTCCCGGATGGGCTCGAACCACCTACCTTTCGGTTAACAGCCGAACGCGCTAACCATCGCGCCACGGAAGCCCAAAAAAAAAATTGTCGTCAGGTATTGTGGAAAAACTTTGGCTTTTTACGTTACATTTGAGATCCCACAACACCGTTACCGGGTGGGCTCGAACCACCAACCTATTGGTTAACAGCCGAACGCGCTAACCATTGCGCCACGGAAGCCCAAAAATTAAATGGTCGTCAGGTATTGTGGAAAAACTTTGGCTTTTTACGTTACATTTGAGATCCCACAACACCGCTACCGGGAGGGCTCGAACCACCAACCTATTGGTTAACAGCTGAACGTGCTAACCTTTGCGCCACGGAAGCCCAAAAATTAAATGGTCGTTAGGTATTGTGGAAAAACTTTGGCTTTTTACGTGACATTTGAGACTTCACAACACCGCTCCCGGGTGGGCTCGAACCACCAACCTTTTGGTTAACATCCGAACGCGCTAACCATGGAGCCAAGGAAGCTCAGGAACGAAATTGTCGTCAGGTTTTGTGGAAAAACTTTGACTTTTTACGTCACATCTGAGACCTCACAACACCGCTCCCGGATGGGCTTGAACCACCAACCTTTCGGTTAACAGCCGAACGCGCTAGCCATCGCGCCACGGAAGCCCAAAAAAGAAATGGTCGTCAGGTATTGTGGAAAAACTTTGGCTTTTTACGTTACATTTGAGATCCCACAACACCGTTACCGGGTGGGCTCGAACAACCAGCCTATTGGTTAACAGCCGAACGCGCTAACAATTGAGCCACGGAAGCTCAGAAAATAAATGGTTATCATGCATTGTGGAAAAGTTTTGAATTTTTACGCTACATCTGAGACCACAGAACACCTCTCCCGGGTGGGCTCGAACCACCAACCTTTCGGTTAACAGCTGAACGCGCTAACCACTGCGCCACGGAAACCCAAAAATTAAATGGTCGTTAGGTATTGTGGAAAAACTTTGGCTTTTTACGTGACATTTGAGACTTCACAACACCGCTCCCGGGTGGGCTCGAACCACCAACCTTTTGGTTAACATCCGAACGCGCTAACCATGGAGCCAAGGAACCTCAGGAATGAAATTGTCGTCAGGTTTTGTGGAAATGCTTTGACTTTTTACGTCACATCTGAGACCTCACCACACCGCTCCCGGATGGGCTCGAACCACCTACCTTTCGGTTAACAGCCGAACGCGCTAACCATCGCGCCACGGAAGCCCAAAAAAAAAATTGTCGTCAGGTATTGTGGAAAAACTTTGGCTTTTTACGTTACATTTGAGATCCCACAACACCGTTACCGGGTGGGCTCGAACCACCAACCTATTGGTTAACAGCCGAACGCGCTAACCATTGCGCCACGGAAGCCCAAAAATTAAATGGTCGTCAGGTATTGTGGAAAAACCTTGACTTTTTACGTCAAATCTGAGACCTCACAACACCGCTTCCGGATGGGCTCGAACCACCAACCTTTTGTTTAACATCCGAACGCGCTAACCATGGAGCCAAGGAAGCTCAGGAATGAAATTGTCGTCAGGTATTGTTTAAAAAACTTTGACATTTTACGTCACATCTGAGACCTCACCACACCGCTCCCGGATGGGCTCGAACCACCAACCTTTCGGTTAACAGCCGAACGCGCTAACCATCGCGCCACGGAAGAACAAAAATTAAATGTTCGTCAGGTATTGTGGAAAAACCTTGACTTTATACGTCAAATTTGAGACCTCACAACACCGCTCCCGGATGGGCTCGAACAACCAACCTTTCGGTTAACAGCCGAACGCGCAAGCCATCGCGCCACGGAAGCCCAAAAAATAAATGGTCGTCAGGTATTGTGGAAAAACTTTGGCTTTTTGCGTTACATTTGAGATCCAACAACACCGTTACCGGGTGGGCTCGAACCACCAACCTATTGATTAACAGCCGAACGCGCTATCTATTGCGCCACGGATGCCCAAAAAATACATGGTCGTCAGGTATTGTGGAAAAACTTTGGCTTTTTGCGTTACATTTGAGATCCCACAACACCGTTACCGGGTGGGCTCGAACCACCAACCTATTGGTTAACAGCCGAACGCGCTATCCATTGCGCCACGGAGGCCCAAAAATTTAATGGTCGTCAGGTATTGTGGAAAAACTTTGGCTTTTTACGTTAAATTTGAGATCCCACAACACCGTTACCGGGTGGACTCGAACCACCAACCTATTGGTGAACAGCCGAACGCGCTAACCATTGAGCCACGGAAGCTCAGAAATTAAATGGTTATCACGTATTGTGGAAAAGTTTTGAATTTTTAAGCTACATCTGAGACCCCACAACACTTCTCCCGGGTGGGCTCGAACCACCAACCTTTCGGTTAACAGCTGAACGCGCTAACCATTGCGCCACGGAAGAACAAAAATTAAATGTTCGTCAGGTATTGTGGAAAAACCTTGACTTTTTACGTCAAATCTGAGACCTCACAACACCGCTCCCGGATGGGCTCGAACCACCAACCTTTTGGTTAACATCCGAACGCGCTAACCATGGAGCCAAGGAAGCTCAGGAATGAAATTGTCGTCAGGTATTGTGGAAAAACTTTGACTTTTTACGTCACATCCGAGACCTCACCACACCGCTCCCGGATGGGCTCGAACCACCAACCTTTCGGTTAACAGCCGAAGGCGCTAACCATCGCGCCACGGAGGCCCAAAAAATACATGGTCGTCAGGTATTGTGGAAAAACTTTGGCTTTTTGCGTTACATTTGAGATCCCACAACACCGTTACCGGGTGGGCTCGAACCACCAACCTATTGGTTAACAGCCGAACGCGCTATCCATTGCGCCACGGAGGCCCAAAAATTAAATGGTCGTAAGGTATTGTGGAAAAACTTTGGCTTTTTACGTTACATTTGAGATCCCACAACACCGCTACCGGGTGGACTCGAACCACCAACCTATTGGTTAACAGCCGAACGCGCTAACCATTGAGCCACGGAAGCTCAGAAATTAAATGGTTATCACGTATTGTGGAAAAGTTTTGAATTTTTAAGCTACATCTGAGACCCCACAACACCTCTCCCGGGTGGGCTCGAACCACCAACCTTTCGGTTAACCGCTGAACGCGCTAACCATTGCGCCACGGAAGAAAAAAAAATAAATGTTCGTCAGGTATTGTGGAAAAACCTTGACTTTTTACGTCAAATCTGAGACCTCACAACACCGCTTCCGGATGGGCTCGAACCACCAACCTTTTGTTTAACATCCGAACGCGCTAACCGTGGAGCCAAGGAAGCTCAGGAATGAAATTGTCGTCAGGTATTGTGGAAAAACTTTGACATTTTACGTCACATCTGAGACCTCACCACACCGCTCCCGGATGGGCTCGAACCACCAACCTTTCGGTTAACAGCCGAACGCGCTAACCATCGCGCCACGGAAGAACAAAAATTAAATGTTCGTCAGGTATTGTGGAAAAACCTTGACTTTATACGTCAAATTTGAGACCTCACAACACCGCTCCCGGATGGGCTCGAACAACCAACCTTTCGGTTAACAGCCGAAGGCGCTAACCATCGCGCCACGGAAGCCCAAAAAATACATGGTCGTCAGGTATTGTGGAAAAACTTTGGCTTTTTGCGTTACATTTGAGTTCCCACAACACCTCTCCCGGGTGGGTTCGAACCACCAACCTTTCGGTTAACAGCTGAACGCGCTAACCATTGCGCCAAGGAATAACAAAAATTAGATGTTCGTCAGGTATTGTGGAAAAACCTTGACTTTTTACGTCAAATCTGAGACCGCACAAAACCGCTCCCGGATGGGCTCGAACCACCAACCTTTTGGTTAACATCCGAACGCGCTTACCATGGAGCCAAGGAAGCTCAGGAATGAAATTGTCGTCAGGTTTTGTGGAAAAACTTTGACTTTTTACGTCACATCTGAGACCTCACCACACCGCTCCCGGATGGGCTCGAACCACCAACCTTTCGGTAAACAGCCGAACGCGCTAACCATCGCGCCACGGAAGCCCAAAAAATAAATGGTCCTCAGGTATTGTGGAAAAACTTTGGCTTTTTACGTTACATTTGAGATCCCACAACACCGTTACCGGTTGGGCTCGAACCACCAACCTATTGGTTAACAGCGGAACGCGCTAACCATTGCGCCACGGAGGCCCAAAAATTAAATAATCGTCACATATTGTGGAAAAAATTTTACTTTTTACGTCACAACTGAGACCTCACCACACCGCTCCCGGATGGGCTCGAACCACCAACCTTTCGGTTAACAGCCGAACGCGCTAACCATCGCGCCACGGAAGAACAAAAGTTAAATATTCGTCAGGTATTGTGGAAAAACCTTGACTCTTTACGTCAAATCTGAGACCTCACAACACCGCTCCCGGATGAGTTCGAACCACCAACCTTTCGGTTGACAGCCGAACGCGCTAACCATTGAGCTACGGAAGGTCAGAAATTAAATGGCTATCACGTATTGTGGAAAAGTTTTGAATTTTTACGCTACATCTGAGACCCCACGACACCTCTCCCGGGTGGGCTCGAATCACCAACCTTTCGGTTAACAGCTGAACGCGCTAACCATTGCGCCAAGGAAGAACAAAAAGTAAATGTTCGTCAGGTATTGTGGAAAACTCTGACTTTTTACGTTACATCAGGCCTCACAACACCGCTCCCGGGTGGGCTCGAACCACCAACCTTTCGGTTAACAGCCGAACGCGCTAACTATTGCGCCACGGAAGCCCGAAAATTAAATGGTAGTCAGGTATTGTGGAGAAGTTTTGACTTTTTACGCTACATCTGAGAACCCACAACACCCCCCCCCCGGGTGGGCTCGAACCACCAACCTTTTGGTTAACAGCGGAACGCGCTAACCATTAAACCATGGAAGCTCAGAAATTAATCGGTTATCACGTATTGTGGAAAAGTTTTGAATTTTTACGCTACATCTGAGACCCCACAACACCCCTCCCGGGTGGGCTCGAACCACCAACCTTTTGGTTAACAGCCTAACGCGCTAACCATTGAGCCATGGAAGCTCAGAAATTAAATGTTTATCACGTATTGTGGAAAAGTTTTGAATTTTTACGCTACATCTGAGACCCCACAACACCTCTCCCGGGTGGGCTCGAACCACCAAGCTTTCGGTTTAAAGCTGAACGCGCTAACCATTGCGCCACGGAAGCCCAAAAATTAAATGTTCGTCAGGTATTGTGTAAAAACTCGGATATTTAACGTTACATCTGATACCTCACACCACTGCTCCCGGGATGGCTCAAACCACCAGTCTTTTGAATAACAGCTGAACGCTCTAACCATTGCGCCACGGAGGCCCAAAAATTAAATGGTCGTCAGATGTTGTGGAAAAACTTTGGCTTTTTACGTTACATTTGTGATCCCACAACACCGCTACCGGGTGGAATAGAACCACCAACCTATTGGTTAACAGCCGAACGCGCTAACCAATGAGCCACGGAAGCTCAGAAATTAAATGGTTATCACGTATTGTGGAAAAGTTTTGAATTTTTAAGCTACATCTGAGACCCCACAACACCTCTCCCGGGTGGGTTCGAACCACCAACCTTTCGGTTAACAGCTGAACGCGCTAACCATTGAGCCAAGGAAGAACAAAAATTAGATGTTCGTCAGGTATTGTGGAAAAACCTTGACTTTTTACGTCAAATCTGAGACCGCACAAAACCGCTCCCGGATGGGCTCGAACCACCAACCTTTTGGTTAACATCCGAACGCGCTAACCATGGTGCCAAGGAAGCTCAGGAATGAAATTGTCGTCAGGTATTGTGGAAAGACTTTGACTTTTTACGTCACAACTGAGACCTCACCACACCGCTCCCGGATGGGCTCGAACCACCAACCTTTCGGTTAACAGCCGAACGCGCTAACCATTAAACCATGGAAGCTCAGAAATTAAACGGTTATCACGTATTGTGGAAAAGTTTTGAATTTTTACGCTACATCTGAGACCCCACAACACCCCTCCCGGGTGGGCTCGAATCACCAACCTTTCGGTTAACAGCCGAACGCGCTAACTATTGCGCCACGGAAGCCCAAAAATTAAATGTTCGTCAGGTATTGTGTAAAAACTCGGACATTTTACGTTACATCTGAGACCTCACACCACTGCTCCCGGGAGGGCTCAAACCACCAGTCTTTTGAATAACAGCTGAACGCGCTAACAATTGCGCCACGGAAGCCCAAAAATTAAATGGTCGTCAGGTATTGTGGAAAAACTTTGGCTTTTTCCGTTACATTTGAGATCCCACAACACCGCTACCGGGAGGGCTCAAACCACCAGTCTTTTGAATAACAGCTGAACGCGCTAACCATTGCGCCACGGAAGCCCAAAAATTAAATGGTCGTCAGGTATTGTGGAAAATCTTTGACTTTTTACGTTACATTTGAGACTTCACAACACCGCTCCCGGGTGGGCTCGAACCACCAACCTTTCGGTTAACAGCCGAACGCGCTAACTATTGCGCCACGGAATCTCGAAAATTAAATGGTCGTCAGGTATTGTGGAAAAGTTTTGACTTTTTACGCTACATATGAGACCCCACAACAACCCCCCCCCGGGTGGGCTCGAACCACCAACCTTTTGGTTAACAGCCGAACGCGCTAACCATTGAGCCATGGAAGCTCAGAAATTAAACGGTTATCACTTATTGTTGAAAAGTTTTGAATTTTTACGCTACATCTGAGACCCCACAATACCCCTCCCGGGTGGGCTCGAACCACCAACCTTTTCGTTAACAGCCGAACGCGCTAACCATTGAGCCATGGAAGCTCAGAAATTAAATGGTTATCAGGTATTGTGGAAAAGTTTTGAATTTTTACGCTACATCTGAGACCCCACAACACCTCTCCCGGGTGGGCTCGAACCACCAAGCTTTCGGTTAAAAGCTGAACGCGCTAACCATTGCGCCACGGAAGCCAAAAAATTAAATGTTCGTCAGGTATTGTGTAAAAACTCGGACATTTTACGTTACATCTGATACCTCACACCACTGCTCCCGGGATGGCTCAAACCACCAGTCTTTTGAATAACAGCTGAACGCTCTAACCATTGCGCCAAGGAAGCTCAGGAATGAAATTATACAAAAACGTCTTTGTTTGGACCAAGACCGAAAATACCAACGATATGAGTGAGGTTTATCAATTGACTGAAGCTTCAGATATTGAAATTTTTCTTTAAGTATTTTTAGTAGTTTAATCCTTAATCACTATTTAATTCAATCAACTGATTTTACTCTTAATCGATCTATTCCCTCTAAATTTATTCAAAAAATTGCATATCTCCGCTTTTTCAAGAACAATTCCATTTTCCGAAAACATTTTATCATGAAATTAATTATTTTGAAGGGAGTACGTTTAGAGGGATCAATAATAAATATTTGAAATATTCTACTGAATTTCTAAGAAGAGCACCCATACACTGCAAGCACGGATGACTGCAAAATTTTATATCATAACTCGTTTAGAGTGAAGTGATTTATGTATTAATTCCGCTTAAAAGAATATAAAATGACATTGTACAGTACTGAGAAATTTTTCTTTTTATGGAATCTTTACACTAACCTTTGGTTATTTTTATGCTTATAAAATATTTTTCCCGTCCATGAAAGGAGAGCTACCTACTAAAAGCAACCACATGGGACAAATGTTGTTCCTTTTCCTTTGGTAAACGACATTATTTTATTAGTCCGAGCAAAATAAATTACTCTTAATCATATTTTATCGAATATCAGTCTTCTCAACAAATTGTAACCGTTGAAAAAACATTTTGTGGTGCAAACTTGAAAATTTCTCAAGTCACATACATTTAAACCAATGCTCGTCAAGGTGCTTACAAGTTAAGGAACATCGATACGAAATCCCTTGAAAATAATGAATTTCATGATAAAATGTTTTCGGAAAATGGAATTGTTCTTGAAAAAGCGGAGATATGCAATTTTTTGAATAAATTTAGAGGGAATAGATCGATTTAGAGTAAAATCAGTTGATTGAATTAATTAGTGATTAAGGATTAAACTACTAAAAATACTTAAAGAAAAATTTCAATATCTAAAACTTCAGTCAATTGATAAACCTCACTCATATCGTTGGTTTTTTCGGTCTTGGTCCAAACAAAGACGTTTTTGTATAATATCTGTCACTTCAGTCTTAAGGTAGTAGTCAACTCTTAACAGGCTGAAAATGTCATTTCCCGTCCCTATTATCTAAGGAACCAAAAATGCTATTAGTTAGCGGTTGCTATTAGTTAGCGGTTTTGAATAAAATATAAATCGAAATCATCTTTGGTTTGTCATACATTATTGATAATGATGGCACGAGATATTAGTGAGCATTAAATAAAATTAATAGCCTTTTCAAAATCGTAAAGTTAATTTCGTAGAACTGTTTACTTCTTAAATAAGTGCATTGATTATGACTAAAAGTGCGCCTCTTTTTAGGGTAGAAAGAAGCTAAAATACCATTTTTTTTAGAAAATTTGTGGCAATAAACAAGATTATTAGCAATAATCAGGGGTAAAAACAAATCCAATTTAGTAAAATTTTGGAACAGGGGAAATATATTCAGTTGATAAAACTTGATAATTCCAAAAACAGGTGAACATTTAGCCGCTCATAACCCTAACATGATCTATTACATCATAAATCAAATGGGTCTTAGGTTGCCTATTTATACCCTTGATGATCTATACAAATTCTTGATTATTATAATAATTTGCCCTAAAATGTTAAACTTACAGTTTTGGAGACTTGGGAGACCACAAAAATCCGAAATTGCGTTCAAACATATGAATGCTCACTGAGAATAGCCAAAATAAAATTAATATATAATTAAAAAATAATGAAACCCTGTATACCTCATATGGAAGTGTTGAATTAACTGCGCTTACGTAAACACCACTGTCTTGACTGCCAAGCGAAAACACTTTTTGTCATCTTTCCAGTAGTATTTTAAAGTGTAAAACCTAGGGTTAGGAACTTAGGATATGTTTCTAGCATGAAACGAAGCAGACTATATCAAATTCCAAAACAGTGCGGGAAATCAGCTTTTTTTATAATCTTAAAGGACGAAAGACGCTATAAAGAGTATATTACACAGACTCACCAAAATTCAACTTAAGCCTTGGCCAAAACGAACGTCGAAAAATTACTTCAAACGATAATAAAACCTCTATTAACTGTAATTTTTTACCTGAATTACTTTTTTAGACGAAAATTGGACCTGATAAAAACAATTTTGGTTTTTGAGGGCGTTATAGTTCATTAGAAAATCCAAATAAAGGTGTTAAAGCTCCGATGAAATATCAAAAAAATAATAAGCGTTGCCTTACTGTCGTCTGCTATCATAGCCCACTCGATCACGCGCGTCACGACGCAAGCTGCTCGCGCTGTAGCAGCGCAGCGTCCGGGAGCGCGGATCGAGTGGGCTATGCTGCTATGAAATAAACTTTCTTACTGTCGTCTGCTATGCTGCTATGAAATAAACTTTCTTACTGTCGTCTGCTATGAAATAGGGAATTCGAGGCATAATTAATTAGTTAAATTACAAAAATTAGACTTCAATTAATTAAAAACTAAGCAGGTAAGTTTCTCATTTAGTAAATACTTGTTAATTTGAAAGTATTCCGAAAACTAACTTCGCTGTAGTTTTTCCGTATCGCCTATGACAATTTCCCCAAAAAATCGGGTAAAATGTAATGCTTTTTCTATGGGACGCTAACCCTAAAAAGGTGATTTTTTCGTTTAGCATTACAAACGGGTATCAAGTCATATCTACAAGGGCCTACCGGCCCTGTAGAATTGTCGTCAGGTATTGTGGAAAAACTTTGACTTTTTACGTCACATCTGAGACCTCACAACACCGCTCCCGGATGGGCTCGAACCAACAACCTTTCTGTTAACAGCCGAACGCGCTAACCTTCGCGCCACGGAAGCCCAAAAAATAAATGGTCGTCAGGTATTGTGGAAAAACTTTGGCTTTTTACGTTACATTAGAGATCCCACAACACCGCTACCGGGAGGGCTCAAACCACCAGTCTTTTGAATAACAGCTGAACGCGCTAACCATTGCGCCACGGAAGCCCAAAAATTAAATGGTCGTCAGGTATTGTGGAAAAACTTTGGCTTTTTACGTTACATTTGAGACTTCACAACACCGTTCCCGGGTGGGCTCGAACCACCAACCTTTTGGTTAACATCCGAACGCGCTAACCATGGAGCCAAGGAATCTCAGGAATGAAATGGTCGTCAGGTATTGTGGATAATCTTTGACTTTTCACGTTACATCTGAGACCTCACAACACCGCTCCCGGGTGGGCTCGAACCACCAACCTTTTGATTAACAGCTGAACTCCCTAACCATTGCGCTAGGGAAGCCCAAAATTTAAATGATCGTCAGGTATTGTGGAAAAACTTTGACTTTTTACGTTACTTATAACACTTCACACCAACGTTCCCGGGTGGGCTTGAGCCACCAACCTTTCGGTTAACAGCCGAACGCACTAAGCATTGCGCCACGGAAGCCCGGAAATTAAATGATCGTCAGGTATTGTTGAAAAACTTTGTCTTTTACGTAACATCTGAGACCTCACAACACCGCTCCTGGGTGTGTTCGAACCACCAACCTTTCGGTTAACAGCCGAACGCACTAAGCATTGCGCCACGGAAGCCCGGAAATTAAATGATCGTCAGGTATTGTTGAAAAACTTTCTCTTTTACGTAACATCTGAGACCTCACAACACCGCTCCCGGGTGTGCTCGAACCACCAACCTTTCGGTTAACATGCGAACGCGCTAACCATTGCGCAACGGAAGCCCAAAAATTAAATGGTCGTCAGGTATTGTGGAAATATTATGACTTTTTACGTTACATCTGAGAACTCACAACATCGCTCCCGGGTTGGCTCAAACCATCAACCTTTTGATTAACATCCAAACGCGCTAACCTTTGAGCCACGGAAGCTCAGAAATGAAATGGTCGTAAGGGTTTGTGGAAAAACTTTGGCTTTTTACGTTACATCTGAGACCTCACAACACCGCTCCCGGGTGTGCTCGAAGCACCCACCTTTCGGTTAACAGCCGAACGCGCTAACCATTGCGCCACGGAAGCCCGGAAATTAAATGATCGTCAGGTATTGTGGAAAATCTTTGAATTTTTGCGTTACATCTGAGACCTCACAACACCGCTCCCGGGTGGGCTTGAACCACCAACCTTTTGATTAACAGCTGAACTCCCTAACCATTGCGCTAGGGAAGCCCAAAAACTAAATGATCGTCAGGTATTGTGGAAAAACTTTGACTTTTTACGTTACTTATAACACTTCACACCAACGTTCCCGGGTGGGCTTGAGCCACCAACCTTTCGGTTAACAGCCGAACGCACTAAGCATTGCGCCACGGAAGCCCGGAAATTAAATGATCGTCAGGTATTGTTGAAAAACTTTGTCTTTTACGTAACATCTGAGACCTCACACCAACGTTCCCGGGTGGGCTTGAGCCACCAACCTTTCGGTTAACAGCCGAACGCACTAAGCATTGCGCCACGGAAGCCCGGAAATTAAATGATCGTCAGGTATTGTTGAAAAACTTTGTCTTTTACGTAACATCTGAGACCTCACAACACCGCTCCTGGGTGTGTTCGAACCACCAACCTTTCGGTTAACAGCCGAACGCACTAAGCATTGCGCCACGGAAGCCCGGAAATTAAATGATCGTCAGGTAATGTTGAAAAACTTTGTCTTTTACGTAACATCTGAGACCTCACAACACCGCTCCCGGGTGTGCTCGAACCACCAACCTTTCGGTTAACATGCGAACGCGCTAACCATTGCGCAACGGAAGCCCAAAAATTAAATGGTCGTCAGGTATTGTGGAAATATTATGACTTTTTACGTTACATCTGAGAACTCACAACACCGCTCCCGGGTTGGCTCAAACCATCAACCTTTTGATTAACATCCAAACGCGCTAATCTTTGAGCCACGGAAGCTCAGAAATGAAATGGTCGTAAGGGTTTGTGGAAAAACTTTGGCTTTTTACGTTACATCTGAGACCTCACAACACCGCTCCCGGGTGTGCTCGAAGCACCCACCTTTCGGTTAACAGCCGAACGCGCTAACCATTGCGCCACGGAAGCCCGGAAATTAAATGATCGTCAGGTATTGTGGAAAATCTTTGAATTTTTGCGTTACATCTGAGACCTCACAACACCGCTCCCGGGTGGGCTTGAACCACCAACCTTTTGATTAACAGCTGAACTCCCTAACCATTGCGCTAGGGAAGCCCAAAAACTAAATGATCGTCAGGTATTGTGGAAAAACTTTGACTTTTTACGTTACTTAAAACACTTCACACCAACGTTCCCGGGTGGGCTTGAGCCACCAACCTTTCGGTTAACAGCCGAACGCACTAAGCATTGCGCCACGGAAGCCCGGAAATTAAATGATCGTCAGGTATTGTTGAAAAACTTTGTCTTTTACGTAACATCTGAGACCTCACAACACCGCTTCTGGGTGTGCTCGAACCACCAACCTTTCGGTTAACAGCCGAACGCACTAAGCATTGCGCCACGGAAGCCCGGAAATTAAATGATCGTCAGGTATTGTTGAAAAACTTTGTCTTTTACGTAACATCTGAGACCTCACAACACCGCTCCCGGGTGTGCTCGAACCACCAACCTTTCGGTTAACAGGCGAACGCGCTAACCATTGCGCAACGGAAGTCCAAAAATTAAATGGTCTTCAGATATTGTGGAAATAATATGACTTTTTACGTTACATCTGAGAACTCACAACACCGCTCCCGGGTTGGCTCAAACCACCAACCTTTTGACTAACATCCAAACGCGCTAACCTTTGAGCCACGGAAGCTCAGAAATGAAATGGTCGTAAGGGTTTATGGAAAAACTTTGGCTTTTTACGTTACATCTGAGAACTCACTACACCGCTCCCGGGTTGGCTCAAACCACCAACCTTTTGATTAACATCCAAACGCGCTAACCTTTAAGCCACGGAAGCTCAGAAATGAAATGGTCGTAAGGGTTTGTGGAAAAACTTTGGCTTTTTACGTTACATCTGAGACCTCACAACACCGCTCCCGGGTGTGCTCGAAGCACCCACCTTTCGGTTAACAGCCGAACGCGCTAACCATTGCGCCACGGAAGCCCGGAAATTAAATGATCGTCAGGTATTGTGGAAAATCTTTGACTTTTTACGTTACATCTGAGACCTCACAACACCGCTCCCGGGTGGGCTCGAACCACCAACCTTTTGATTAACAGCTGAACTCCCTAACCATTGCGCTAGGGAAGCCCAAAAACTAAATGATCGTCAGGTATTGTGGAAAAACTTTGACTTTTTACGTTACTTATAACACTTCACACCAACGTTCCCGGGTAGGCTTGAGCCACCAACCTTTCGGTTAACAGCCGAACGCACTAAGCATTGTGCCACGGAAGCCCGGAAATTAAATGATCGTCAGGTATTGTTGAAAACATTTTATATTCAAAGCTTCCGGGGCGCAATGCTTAGTGCGTTCGGCTGTTAACCAAAAGGTTGGTAGTTCGAGCCCATCCGGGAGCGGTGTTGTGAGGTCTCAGATGTTACATAAAAAGTCAAAGTTTTTCCACAATACCTGACGACCATTTAATTTTTGGGCTTCCCTGGCGCAATGGTTAGAGCATTCAGCTGTTAATCAAAAGAGTGGTGGTTAGAGCCCACCCGGGAACGGTGTTGTGTAACGTAAAAAGTCAAAGTCTTTCCACAATACCTGACGACCATTTAATTTCCGAGCTTCCGTGGCGCAATGGTTAGCGCGTTCGGCTGTTAACCGAAAGGTTGGTGGTTCCAGCACACCCGAGACCGGTGTTGTGTGGTTGCAGATGTGACGTCAAACGTCAAAGTTTTTCCACAATACCTGACAACCATTTAATTTCCGGGCTTCTGTGGCGCATATTTTAGCGCGTTCGGCTGTTATCCGAAAGGTTGGTGGCTCAAGCCCACCCGGGAACGTTGGTGTTAAGTTTTATAAATAACCTAAAAATTCAAAGTTTTTCCACAATACCTGACGACAATTTAATTTCCGGGCTTCCGTGGCAAGAATTAGTCAAACGATTTGTGTTTGTAAATGTTTTTGTTGTGTATTGGTCATCGCATCCGCTTCACAATCGGAAGGACCCGGGTTCGGGACCTCGTGGGTGCGGAGAAATTCTTTTATGCTCGTTTGTTTAAATTGACAACTAAAGTAGCTCAAACAGAGTTAAGAGGTCGGTATCATAATTGGGGTTGGTACTTCATGAGGTCGGTATCCCAATTAGGGTCATAACCTCAAGAGGTCGGAATCCCAATTGGGGTCAGTACCTCAAGAGGTCCGTATCCCAATTGGGGTCAGTACCTCAAGAGGTCGGTATCCCAATTGGGGTCAGTACCTCATGAGGTCGGTATCCCATATGGGGTCAGTACCTTTTTTCTTGAGAAGTGGTTGTCTTATCCGCCCCAAATCCGGAGAGGCCCGGGTTCGATACCGTGTAGGTGCGCCGAAGTTTTTTAAGTTTTCTAGTTCAAATTGACAACTAAATTAGCTCAAATAGCGTTCAGAAGCGTGTATCATGGCGCTGTTGGTAGCGCCGTTGAATGCTGGTGCCTGAAAGATCAATCTTCGAAGATGGTCATTACCCAATGAGGTTATGTGTAATAAAGATAGGACTCACACACAGAAGTTATTTTTTATAGTTAGTTTTTAATTCACATATGATTTAGTCAAACGATGCCTTCATGTATATGTGTCTGCTGTGTAGTGGTTATCTCACCCGCTTAACAAACGGAAGGCGCTGGGTTCGAGACCACGAGGGTGCGGAGAAACTCTTTTATGTTCGTTTGTTTAAATTGACAACTAAATTAGTTCAAAGAGAGTGCATCATCGTGTATCGTGGCGCAGTTGGTAGCGGCATTGAATGATAGTGCCTGCAAGATGAATCGTTTAAGATGGTCAGTACCCAATAAATTATAGTCTAATGAAGATACGGGAGTTATTTTTTTAAAGTTAGTTTTTAATTCGCATAAGATTCAGTCAAACGATGCCCTCTTGTATGTGTATCTGCTGTGTAGTATCTCACCCGCTTCACACACGGAAGGCTACGGGTTCGAGACCGCGTGAATGCGGAGTTATTTTTTTTATGCTCGTTTGTTTAAATTGAAAACTAAACGCTATTCACAGGGTAAGGTAGAGAGGGGTTATCCACTCTTAAGGGTAGGGTATAGAGTGGCTATTCACTCGTTCGATGTGGCTACTATTACGAGCGCTTGGGCCGTCTTGTTTATATCTAAGCCTTCCCTCAACAAATAAACTTGCCCCTGGAAGGTAGGCTTTCCCTCAACAAATGAACTTGCCAATGGAAGGTAGGCTTTCCCTCAACAAATTAACTTGCCCCTGAAAGGTAGACATTCCCTTAACAAATCAACTTGCCCCTGGAGTGTAGGCTTTCCCTCAACAAATCAACTTGCCCGTGGAAGGTAGGCTTTCCCTCAACAAATCAACTTGCCCCTGGAAGGTAGGCTTTCCCTCAACAAATCAACTTGCCCCTGGAAGGTAGCCTTTCCCTCAACAAATCAACTTGCCCCTGGAAGGTAGCCTTTCCCTCACCAAATCAACTTGCCCCTGGAAGGTAGGCTTTCCCTCAACAAATCAACTTGCCCCTGAAAGGTAGGCTTTCCCTCAACAGATCAACTTGCCCCTGGAAGGTAGGCTTTCCCTCAACAAAACAACTTGCCCCTGGAAGGTAGACTTTCCGTCAACAAATCAACTTGCCCCTGGAAGGTAGGCTTTCCCTCAACAAATCAACTTGCCCCTTGAAGGTAGGCTTTCCCTCAACAATTCAACTTGCCCCTGGAAGGTAGGCTTTCCCTCAACAAATCAACTTGCCCCTGGAAGGTAGGCTTTCCCTCAACAAATCAACTTGCCCCTGGAAGTTAGCCTTTCCCTCAACAAAACAGCTCGCCCCTGGAAGGTAGCCTTTCCCTCAACAAATAAACTTGCCCCCTCAAGGTAGGCTTTCCCTCAACAAATCAACTTGCCCCTGAAAGGTAGGCTTTCCCTCAACAAATCAACTTGCCCCTGGAAGGTAGGCTTTCCCTCAACAAATCAACTTGCCCCTGGAAGGTAGGCTTTCCGTCAACAAATCATCTTGCCCCTGGAAGGTAGCCTTTCCCTCAACTAATCAACTTGCCCCTGGAAGGTAACCTTTCCCTCACCAAATCAACTTGCCCCTGGAAGGTAGGCTTTCCCTCACTAAATCAACTTGCCCCTGGAAGGTAGGCTTTCCCTCAACAAATCAACTTGACCCTGAAAGGTAGGCTTTCTCTCAACAAATCAACATGCCCCTGGAAGGTAGGCTTTCCTTCAACAAATCAACTTGCCCCTGGAAGGTACGCTTTCCCTCAACAAATCAACTTGCCCCTGGAAGGTAGGCTTTCCCTCAACAAATCAACTTGCCCCTGGAAGGTAGGCTTTCCCTCATCAAATCAACTTGCCCCTGGAAGGTAGGCTTTCCCTCAACAAATCAACTTGCCCCTGGAAGGTAGGCTTTCCCTCAACAAATCAACTTGCCCCTGGAAGGTAGGCTTTCCCTCACCAAATCAACTAGCCCCTGGAAGGTAGGCTTTCCCTCAACAAATCAACTTGCCCGTGGAAGGTAGGCTTTCCCTCAACAAATCAACTTGCCCCTGGAAGGTAGGCTTTCCCTCAACAAATCAACTTGCCCCTGGAAGGTAGCTTTTCCCTCAACAAATCAACTTGCCCCTGGAAGGTAGGCTTTCCCTCAACAAATTACCTTGCCCCTGAAAGGTAGGCTTTCCCTCAACAGATCAACTTGCCCCTGGAAGGTAGGCTTTCCCTCAACAAAACAACTTGCCCCTGGAAGGTAGACTTTCCCTCAACAAATCAACTTGCCCCTGGAAGGTAGGCTTTCCCTCAACAAATCAACTTGCCCCTTGAAGGTAGGCTTTCCCTCAACAATTCAACTTGCCCCTGGAAGGTAGGCTTTCCCTCAACAAATCAACTTGCCCCTGGAAGGTAGGCTTTCCCTCAACAAATCAACTTGCCCCTGGAAGTTAGCCTTTCCCTCAACAAAACAGCTCGCCCCTGGAAGGTAGCCTTTCCCTCAACAAATAAACTTGCCCCTTCAAGGTAGGCTTTCCCTCAACAAATCAACTTGCCCCTGAAAGGTAGGCTTTCCCTCAACAAATCAACTTGCCCCTGGAAGGTAGGCTTTCCCTCAACAAATCAACTTGCCCCTGGAAGGTAGGCTTTCCGTCAACAAATCATCTTGCCCCTGGAAGGTAGCCTTTCCCTCAACTAATCAACTTGCCCCTGGAAGGTAGCCTTTCCCTCACCAAATCAACTTGCCCCTGGAAGGTAGGCTTTCCCTCACTAAATCAACTTGCCCCTGGAAGGTAGGCTTTCCCTCAACAAATCAACTTGACCCTGAAAGGTAGGCTTTCTCTCAACAAATCAACATGCCCCTGGAAGGTAGGCTTTCCTTCAACAAATCAACTTGCCCCTGGAAGGTACGCTTTCCCTCAACAAATCAACTTGCCCCTGGAAGGTAGGCTTTCCCTCAAAAAATCAACTTGCCCCTGGAAGGTAGGCTTTCTTTCATCAAATCAACTTGCCCCTGGAAGGTAGGCTTTCCCTCAACAAATCAACTTGCCCCTGGAAGGTAGGCTATCCCTCAACAAATCAACTTGCCCCTGGAAGGTAGGCTTTCCCTCAACAAAACAACTGGCCCCTGGAATGTAGGCTTTCCATCAACAAATCAACTTGCCCCTGGAAGGTAGGCTTTCCCTCAACAAATCAACTGGCCCCTGGAATGTAGGCTTTCCCTCAACAAATCAACTGGCCCCTGGAATGTAGGCTTTCATTTAGTTTTTGGGCTTCCCTAGCGCAATGGTTAGGGAGTTCAGCTGTTAATCAAAAGGTTGGTGGTTCGAGCCCACCCGGGAGCGGTGTTGTGAGGTCTCAGATGTAACGTAAAAAGTCAAAGATATTCCACAATACCTGATCATCATTTAATTTCCGGGCTTCCGTGGCGCAATGGTTAGCGCGTTCGGCTGTTAATCAAAAGGTTGGTGGTTTGAGCCAACCCGGGAGCGGTGTTGTGTGTTCTCAGAAAGGTTGGTGGTTCGAGCACACCAGGTAACGGTGTTGTGAGGTCTCAGGTGTTACGTAAAAGACAAAGTTTTTCCACAATACCTGACGAACATTTAATTTTTGGGCTTCCGTGGCGCAATGGTTAGCGCGTTCGGATGTTAACCGAAAGGTTGGTGGTTCGAGCCTACCCGGGAAAGGTGTTGTGGGATCTGAGATGTAGCGTAAAAATTCCAAAATTTTCCACAATACGTGATAACAGTTTAATTTCTGAGCTTCCATGGCTCAATGGTTAGCGCGTTCAGCTGTTAACCAAAAGGTTGGAGGTTCGAGCCCACCCGGGGGGGTGTTGGGGTCTCAGATGTAGCGTAAAAAGTCAGAGTTTTTCCACAATACCTGACGAACATTTACTTTTTGTTCTTCCGTGGCGCAATGGTTAGCGCGTTCAGCTGTTAACCGAAAGGTTGGTGATTCGAGCCCACCCGGGAGAGGTGTTGTGGGGTCTCAGATGTAGCGTAAAAATTCAAAACTTTTCCACAATACGTGATAGCCATTTAATTTCTGACTTTCCATGGCTCAATGGTTAGCGCCTTCGGCTGTTAACCAATAGGTTGGTGGTTCGAGTCCACCCGGAAACGGTGTTGTGGGATCTCAAATGTAACGTAAAAAGCCGAAGTTTTTCCACAATACCTGAAGACCACTAAATTTTTGGGCTTCCGTGGCGCAATGGTTAGCGCGTTCGGCTGTTAACCGAAAGGTTGGTGGTTTGAGCCAACCCGGGAGCGGTGTTGTGAGTTCTCAGAAAGGTTGGTGGTTCGAGCACACCAGGTAACGGTGTTGTGAGGTCTCAGATGTTACGTAAAAGACAAAGTTTTTCCACAATACCTGACGAACATTTAATTTTTGGGCTTCCGTGGCGCAATGGTTAGCGCGTTCGGATGTTAACCGAAAGGTTGGTGGTTCGAGCCTACCCGGGAAAGGTGTTGTGGGGTCTGAGATGTAGCGTAAAAATTCCAAAATTTTCCACAATACGTGATAACAGTTTAATGTCTGAGCTTCCATGGCTCAATGGTTAGCGCGTTCAGCTGTTAACAAAAAGGTTGGAGGTTCGAGCCCACCCGGGGGGGGTGTTGTGGGGTCTCAGATGTAGCGTAAAAAGTCAAAACTTTTCCACAATACGTGTCAACCATTTCATTTCTGAGCTTCCGTGGCTCAATGGTTAGCGCGTTCGGCTGTTAACCAATAGGTTGGTGGTTCGAGCTCACCCGGGAGCGGTGTTGTGGGACCTCAAATTAAACGTAAAAAACCGAAGTTTTTCCACAATACCTGACGACCATTTCATTTCTGAGCTTCTTTGGCTCCATGGTTAGCGCGTTCGGATGTTAACCAAAAGGTTGGTGGTTCGAGCCCACCCAGGAGCGGTGTTGTTAAGTCTCAAATGTAACGTAAAACGCCAAAGTTTTTCCACAATACCTGACGACCATTTCATTTCTGAGCTTCCTTGGCTCCATGGTTAGCGCGTTCGGATGTTAACCAAAAGGTTGGTGGTTCGAGCCCACCCGGGAGCGGTGTTGTTAAGTCTCAAATGTAACGTAAAACGCCAAAGTTTTTCCACAATACCTGACGACCATTTAATTTTTGGGCTTCCGTGGCGCAATAGTTAGCGCGTTCGGCTGTTAACCGAAAGGTTGGTGGTTCGAGCCCACCCGGGAGCGGTGTTGTGAGGTCATATGTAACGTAAAAAGTCAGAGTTTTTCCACAATACCTGACTACCATTTAATTTTCGGGCTTCCGTGGCGTAATAGTTAGCGCGTTCGGCTGTTAACCGAAATTTTGGTGGTTCGAGCCCACCCGGGAGCGGTGTTGTGAGGTCATATGTAACGTAAAAAGTCAGAGTTTTTCCACAATACCTGACGAACATTTACTTTTTGTTCTTCCGTGGCGCAATGGTTAGCGCGTTCAGCTGTTAACTGAAAGGTTGGTGATTCGAGCCCACCCGGGAGAAATGTAACGTAAAAAGCCGAAGTTTTTCCACAATACCTGAAGACCACTAAATTTTCGGGCTTCCGTGGCGCAATAGTTAGCGCGTTCGGCTGTTAACCGAAAGGTTGGTGGTTCGAGCCCATCCGGGAGCGGTGTTTTGAGGTCTCAGATTTGACGTAAAAAGTCAAGGTTTTTCCACAATACCTGACGAACATTTAATTTTTGTTCTTCCGTGGCGCGATGGTTAGCGCGTTCGGCTGTTAACCGAAAGGTTGGTGGTTCGAGCCCATCCGGGAGCGGTGTGGTGAGGTCTCAGATGTGACGTAAAAAGTCAAAGTTTTTCCACAATACCTGACAACAATTTCATTCCTGAGCTTCCTTGGCTCCATGGTTAGCGCGTTCGGATGTTAACCAAAAGGTTAGTGGTTCGAGCCCATCCGGGAGCGGTGTTGTGCGGTCTCAGATTTGACGTAAAAAGTCAAGGTTTTTCCACAATACCTGACGAACATTTAATTTTTGTTCTTCCGTAACGCGATGGTTAGCGCGTTCGGCTGTTAACCGAAAGCTTGGTGGTTCAAGCCCACCCGGGAGAGGTGTTGTGGGGTCTCAGATGTAGCGTAAAAATTCAAAACTTTTCCACAATACGTGATAACCGTTTAATTTCTGAGCTTCCATGGCTCAATGGTTAGCGTGTTCTGATGTTAACCGAAAGCTTGGTGGTTCGAGCCCACCCGGGGGGGGGGTGTTGTGGGGTCTCAGATGTAGCGTAAAAAGTCAAAACTTTTCCACAATACGTGTCAACCATTTCATTTCTGAGCTTCCGTGGCTCAATGGTTAGCGCGTTCGGCTGTTAACCAATAGGTTGGTGGTTCGAGCCCACCCGGGAGCGGTGTTGTGGGACCTCAAATTAAACGTAAAAAACCGAAGTTTTTCCACAATACCTGACGACCATTTCATTTTTGAGCTTCTTTGGCTCCATGGTTAGCGCGTTCGGATGTTAGCCAAAAGGTTGGTGGTTCGAACCCACCCGGGAGCGGTGTTGTTAAGTCTCAAATGTAACGTAAAACGCCAAAGTTTTTCCACAATACCTGACGACCATTTCATTTCTGAGCTTCCTTGGCTCCATGGTTAGCGCGTTCGGATGTTAACCAAAAGGTTGGTGGTTCGAGCCCACCCGGGAGCGGTGTTGTTAAGTCTCAAATGTAACGTAAAACGCCAAAGTTTTTCCACAATACCTGACGACCATTTATTTTTTGGGCTTCTGTGGCGCAATAGTTAGCGCGTTCGGCTGTTAACCGAAAGGTTGGTGGTTCGAGCCCACCCGGGAGCGGTGTTGTGAGGTCTCAGATGTAACGTAAAAAGTCAGAGTTTTTCCACAATACCTGACGAACATTTAATTTTTGGGCTTCCGTGGCGCAATGGTTAGCGCGTTCAGCTGTTATTCAAAAGACTGGTGGTTTGAGCCCTCCCGGGAGCAGTGGTGTGAGGTCTCAGATGTAACGTAAAATGTCCGAGTTTTTACACAATATCTGACGAACATTTAATTTTTGGGCTTCCGTGGCGAAATGGTTAGCGCGTTCAGCTGTTAACCGAAAGGTTGGTTATTCGAGGCTACCCGGGAAAGGTGTTGTGGGGTCTCAGATGCAGCTTAAAAATTCAAAACTTTTCCACAATACGTGATAACCATTTAATTTCTAAGCTTCCATGGCTCAATGGTTAGCGCGTTCGGCTGTTAACCAAAAGGTTGGTGGTTCGAGCCCACCCGGGAGGGTTGTTGTGGGGTCTCAGATGTAGCGTAAAAATTCAAAACTTTTCCACAATACGTGATAACCGTTTAATTTCTGAGCTTCCATGGCTCAATGGTTAGCGCGTTCGGCTGTTAACCAAAGGGTTGGTGGTTCGAGCCCACCCGGGAGGGTGTTGTGGGGTCTCAGATGTAGCGTAAAAAGTCAAAACTTTTCCACAATACCTGACTACCATTTAATTTTCGGGCTTCCGTGGCGCAATAGTTAGCGCGTTCGGCTGTTAACCGAAAGGTTGGTGGTTCGAGCCCACCCGGGAGCGGTGTTGTGAGGTCAGATGTAACGTAAAAAGTCAGAGTTTTTCCAAAATACCTGACGAACATTTACTTTTTGTTCTTCCGTGGCGCATTGGTTAGCGCGTTCAGCTGTTAACCGAAAGGTTGGTGATTCGAGCCCACCCGGGAGAGGTGTTGTGGGGTCTCAGATGTAGAGTAAAAATTCAAAACTTTTCCACAATACGTGATAGCCATTTAATTTCTGACTTTCCATGGCTCAATGGTTCGCGCCTTCGGCTGTTAACCAATAGGTTGGTGGTTCGAGTCCACCCGGTAACGGTGTTGTGGGATCTCAAATGTAACGTAAAAAGCCGAAGTTTTTCCACAATACCTGAAGACCACTAAATTTTCGGGCTTCCGTGGCGCAATAGTTAGCGCGTTCGGCTGTTAACCGAAAGGTTGGTGGTTCGAGCCCATCCGGGAGCGGTGTTTTGAGGTCTCAGATTTGACGTAAAAAGTCAAGGTTTTTCCACAATACCTGACGAACATTTAATTTTTGTTCTTCCGTGGCGCGATGGTTAGCGCGTTCGGCTGTTAACCGAAAGGTTGGTGGTTCGAGCCCATCCGGGAGCGGTGTGGTGAGGTCTCAGATGTGACGTAAAAAGTCAAAGTTTTTCCACAATACCTGACAACAATTTCATTCCTGAGCTTCCTTGGCTCCATGGTTAGCGCGTTCGGATGTTAACCAAAAGGTTGGTGGTTCGAGCCCATCCGGGAGCGGTGTTGTGCGGTCTCAGATTTGACGTAAAAAGTCAAGGTTTTTCCACAATACCTGACGAACATTTAATTTTTGTTCTTCCGTAACGCGATGGTTAGCGCGTTCGGCTGTTAACCGAAAGCTTGGTGGTTCAAGCCCACCCGGGAGAGGTGTTGTGGGGTCTCAGATGTAGCGTAAAAATTCAAAACTTTTCCACAATACGTGATAACCGTTTAATTTCTGAGCTTCCATGGCTCAATGGTTAGCGTGTTCTGATGTTAACCGAAAGCTTGGTGGTTCAAGCCCACCCGGGAGAGGTGTTGTGGGGTCTCAGACGTAGCGTAAAAAGTCAAAACTTTTCCACAATACGTGACAACCATTTAATTTCTGAGCTTCCGTGGCTCAATGGTTCGCGCGTTCGGTTGTTAACCAATAGGTTGGTGATTCGAGTACGCAACTGCCCCTGTAAAGTAGGCTTTAATGCAACTCCCCTTGTCCCTATAAAGTAGTTAAGCAGCGTCGAGCGCGGTCAGTACTTGGGAGTGAGACCACTTAGGAACGCTGCGAGCCGTTGGCTTTTTCACTTTTGTTTCCTCTTTCAAATTCCACCAGATATGAATTAAGCAAACATATTTTCTTTTTGTTATTGTTTTAAAAAAATAAAGGTTAATTTGTCTCATTTGTTTTAAATTCGAATTAAAAACTAGTACTCTCGGCAACGGCCATATCACGCTGAAAACACCGGTTCTCGTCCGGTCCCCGAAGTTAAGCAGCGTCGAGCGCAGTCATTACTTGGGAGGGAGACCACTTAGGAACGCTGCGAGCCGTTGGCTTTTTCACTTTTGTTTCCTCATTTAAATTCCACCAGATATGAATAAAGCAAACATATTTTCTTTTTGTTATTTTTTTAAAAAAATGAAGGTTAATTTGTCTCATTTGTTTTAAATTCGATTTATTAACAAGTACTCTCGGCAACGGCCTTGTCACGCTGGAAACACCGGTTCTCGTCCGATCCCCGAAGTTGGGAAACGTCAAGCGCAGTCAGTACTAGGGAGGGAGACCACTTACGAACGCTGCAAGCCGTTGGCTTTTTCACTTTTGTTTCCTCTTTTAAATTAAACCAGATTTGAATAAAGCAAAAAAATTTTGTTTTTGTTATTGTTTTAATAAGATGAAGGATAATTTGTCTCATTTGTTTTAAATTCGAATTATTAACTAGTACTCTCGGCAACGGCCATATCACGCTGAAAACACCGGTTCTCGTCTGGTCCCCGAAGTTAAGCAGCGTACGCAGTCAGTACTTGGGAGGGAGACCACTTAGGAACGCTGCGAGCCGGTGGCTTTTCACTTTTGTTTCCTCTTTTAAATTCCACCAGATATGAATAAAGCACATGTATTTTCTTCTTGTTATTGTTTTTATAAGATGAAGGATAATTTGTCTCATTTGTTTTAAATTCGAATTAAAAACTAGTACTCTCGGCAACGGCCATATCACGCTGAAAACACCATTTCTCGTCCGATCACCGAAGTTCAGCAGCGTCGACCGCAGTCAGTACTTGGGAGGAAACCACTTAGGAACACTGCGTGCCGTTGGCTTTTTCAATTTTGTTTCCTCTTTCAAATTCCACCAGATTTGAATTAAACAAACATTTTTTCTTTTTGTTATTGTTTTATAAAGATGAAGGTTAATTTGTCTCATTGGTTTTAAATTCGAATTATTAACTAGTACTCTCAGCAACGGCCATATCACGAGGAAAAAACCAGTTCTCGTCCGCTCACCGAAGTAACGCAGCGTCGAGCGCATTCAGTACTTGGGAGGGAGACCACTTAGGAACGCTGCGAGCCGTTGGCTTTTTCACTTTTGTTTCCTCTTTTAAATTAAACCAGATTTCAATAAAGCAAACACTTTTTCTTTTTGTTATTTTTTTGTAAAGATGAAGGTTAATTTGTCTCATTTGTTTTAAATTCGAATTATTAACAAGTACACTCGGCAACGACCATGTCATGATGGAAGCACCGGTTCCCACCCGATCACCGAAGTAAAGCAACGTCGAGCGCAGTCAGTACTTGGGACGGAGAACACTTAGGAACGCTGCGACCCGTTGGCTTTTTCACTTTTGTTTCCTCTTTTAAATTCCACCAGATATGAATAAAGCAAACATATTTTCTTTTTGTTATTGTTTTAAAAAAATGAAGGTTAATTTGTCTCATTTGTTTTAAATTCGATTTATTAACAAGTACTCTCGGCAACGACCATGTCACGCTGGAAACACCGGTTCTCGTCCGATCTCCGAAGTTGAGAAACGTCAAGCGCAGTCAGTACTTGGGAGGGAGACCACTAAGGAACGCTGCGAGCCGTTGGCTTTTCACTTTTGTTTCCTCTTTTAAATTAAACCAGATTTGAATAAAGCAAAAATTTATCTTTTTGTTATTGTTTTATAAAGATGAAGGTTAATTTGTCTCATTTGTTTTAAATTCGAATTATTAACTAGTACTCTCGGCAACGGCCATATCACGCTGAAAACACCATTTCTCGTCCGATCACCGAAGTTCAGAAGCGTCGACCGCAGTCAGTACTTGGGAGGAAACCACTTAGGAACACTGCGTGCCGTTGGCTTTTTCAATTTTGTTTCCTCTTTCAAATTCCACCAGATTTGAAATAAACAAACATTTTTTCTTTTTGTTATTGTTTTATGAAGATGAAGGTTAATTTGTCTCATTGGTTTTAAATTCGAATTATTAACTAGTACTCTCAGCAACGGCCATATCACGAGGAAAAAACCAGTTCTCGTCCGCTCACCGAAGTAACGCAGCGTCGAGCGCATTCAGTACTTGGGAGGGAGACCACTTAGGAACGCTGCGAGCCGTTGGCTTTTTCACTTTTGTTTCCTCTTTTAAATTAAACCAGATTTCAATAAAGCAAACACTTTTTCTTTTTGTTATTGTTTTGTAAAGATGAAGGTTAATTTGTCTCATTTGTTTTAAATTCGAATTATTAACAAGTACACTCGGCAACGACCATGTCATGATGGAAGCACCGGTTGCCACCCGATCACCGAAGTAAAGCAACGTCGAGCGCAGTCAGTACTTGGGACGGAGAACACTTAGGAACGCTGCGACCCGTTGGCTTTTTCACTTTTGTTTCCTCTTTTAAATTCCACCAGATATGAATAAAGCAAACATATTTTCTTTTTGTTATTGTTTTAAAAAAATGAAGGTTAATTTGTCTCATTTGTTTTAAATTCGATTTATTAACAAGTACTCTCGGCAACGACCATGTCACGCTGGAAACACCGGTTCTCGTCCGATCTCCGAAGTTGAGAAACGTCAAGCGCAGTCAGTACTTGGGAGGGAGACCACTAAGGAACGCTGCGAGCCGTTGGCTTTTCACTTTTGTTTCCTCTTTTAAATTAAACCAGATTTGAATAAAGCAAAAATTTTTCTTTTTGTTATTGTTTTATAAAGATGAAGGTTAATTTGTCTCATTTGTTTTAAATTCGAATTATTAACTAGTACTCTCGGCAACGGCCATATCACACTGAAAACACCGGTTCTCGTCCGGTCCCCGAACTTAAGCAGCGTCCGCAGTCAGTACTTGGGAGGGAGACCACTTAGGAACGCTGCGAGCCGTTGTCTTTTTCACTTTTGTTTCCTCTTTTAAATTCCACCAGATATGAATAAAGCACATATATTTTCTTTTTGTTATTGTTTTTATAAGATGAAGGACAATTTGTCTCATTTGTTTTAAATTCGAATTAAAAACTAGTACTCTCGGCAACGGCCATATCACGCTCAAAACACCGGTTCTCGTCCGGTCCCCGAAGTTAAGCAGCGTCCGCAGTCAGTACTTGGGAGGGAGACCACTTAGGAACGCTGCGAGCCGTTGGCTTTTTCACTTTTGTTTCCTCTATTAAATTCCACCAGATATGAATAAAGCAAACATATTTTCTTTTTGTTATTGTTTTAAAAAAATGAAGGTTAATTTGTCTCATTTGTTTTAAATTCGATTTATTAACAAGTACTCTCGGCAACGGCCATGTCACGCTGGAAACATCGGTTCTCGTCCGATCCCCGAAGTTGAGAAACGTCAAGCGCAGTCAGTACTTGGGAGGGAGACCACTAAGGAACGCTGCGAGCCGTTGGCTTTTTCACTTTTGTTTCCTCTTTTAAATTCCACCAGATATGAATAAAGCACATATATTTTCTTTTTCTTATTGTTTTTATAAGATGAAGGATAATTTGTCTCATTTGATTTAAATTCGAATTAAAAACTAGTACTCTCGGCAACGGCCATATCACGCTGAAAACACCGGTTCTCGTCCGGTCCCCGAAGTTAAGCAGCGTCCGCAGTCAGTACTTGGGAGGGAGACCACTTAGGAACGCTGCGAGCCGTTGGCTTTTTCACTTTTGTTTCCTCTTTTAAATTCCACCAGATATGAATAAAGCACATATATTTTCTTTTTCTTATTGTTTTTATAAGATGAAGGATAATTTGTCTCATTTGTTTTAAATTCGAATTATTAACAAGTACACTCGGCAACGACCATGTCATGATGGAAACACCGGTTCCCGCCCGATCACCGAAGTAAAGCAGCGTCGAGCGCAGTCAGTACTTGGGACGGAGAACACTTAGGAACACTGCGAGCCGTTTGTTTAGTCACTTTTGTTTCCCATTTTAAATTAAACCAGATTTGAATTAAACAAACATTTTTTCTTTTTGTTATTGTTTTATAAAGATGAAGGTTAATTTGTCTCATTGGTTTTAAATTCGAATTATTAACTAGTACTCTCAGCAACGGCCATATCACGAGGAAAAAACCAGTTCTCGTCCGCTCACCGAAGTAACGCAGCGTCGAGCGCATTCAGTACTTGGGAGGGAGACCACTTAGGAACGCTGCGAGCCGTTGCCTTTTTCACTTTTGTTTCCTCTTTTAAATTAAACCAGATTTCAATAAAGCAAACACTTTTTCTTTTTGTTATTGTTTTGTAAAGATGAAGGTTAATTTGTCTCATTTGTTTTAAATTCGAATTATTAACAAGTACACTCGGCAACGACCATGTCATGATGGAAGCACCGGTTCCCACCCGATCACCGAAGTAAAGCAACGTCGAGCGCAGTCAGTACTTGGGACGGAAAACACTTAGGAACGCTGCGACCCGTTGGCTTTTTCACTTTTGTTTCCTCTTTTAAATTCCACCAGATATGAATAAAGCAAACATATTTTCTTTTTGTTATTGTTTTAAAAAAATGAAGGTTAATTTGTCTCATTTGTTTTAAATTCGATTTATTAACAAGTACTCTCGGCAACGACCATGTCACGCTGGAAACACCGGTTCTCGTCCGATCTCCGAAGTTGAGAAACGTCAAGCGCAGTCAGTACTTGGGAGGGAGACCACTAAGGAACGCTGCGAGCCGTTGGCTTTTCACTTTTGTTTCCTCTTTTAAATTAAACCAGATTTGAATAAAGCAAAAATTTTTCTTTTTGTTATTGTTTTATAAAGATGAAGGTTAATTTGTCTCATTTGTTTTAAATTCGAATTATTAACTAGTACTCTCGGCAACGGCCATATCACACTGAAAACACCGGTTCTCGTCCGGTCCCCGAACTTAAGCAGCGTCCGCAGTCAGTACTTGGGAGGGAGACCACTTAGGAACGCTGCGAGCCGTTGGCTTTTTCACTTTTGTTTCCTCTTTTAAATTCCACCAGATATGAATAAAGCACATATATTTTCTTTTTGTTATTGTTTTTATAAGATGAACGATAATTTGTCTCACTTGTTTTAAATTCGAATTAAAAACTAGTACTCTCGGCAACGGCCATATCACGCTGAAAACACCGGTTCTCGTCCGGTCCCCGAAGTTAAGCAGCGTCGAGCGCAGTCAGTACTTGGGAGGGAGACCACTTAGGAACGCTGCGAGCCGTTGGCTTTTTCACTTTTGTTTCCTCTTTTAAATTCCACCAGATAGGAATAAAGCACATATATTTTCTTTTTCTTATTGTTTTTAAAGATGAAGGATAATTTGTCTCATTTGTTTTAAATTCGATTTATTAACAAGTACTCTCGGCAACGACCATGTCACGCTGGAAACACCGGTTCTCGTCCGATCTCCGAAGTTGAGAAACGTCAAGCGCAGTCAGTACTTGGGAGGGAGACCACTAAGGAACGCTGCGAGCCGTTGGCTTTTCACTTTTGTTTCCTCTTTTAAATTAAACCAGATTTGAATAAAGCAAAAATTTTTCTTTTTGTTATTGTTTTATAAAGATGAAGGTTAATTTGTCTCATTTGTTTTAAATTCGAATTATTAACTAGTACTCTCGGCAACGGCCATATCACACTGAAAACACCGGTTCTCGTCCGGTCCCCGAACTTAAGCAGCGTCCGCAGTCAGTACTTGGGAGGGAGACCACTTAGGAACGCTGCGAGCCGTTGTCTTTTTCACTTTTGTTTCCTCTTTTAAATTCCACCAGATATGAATAAAGCACATATATTTTCTTTTTGTTATTGTTTTTATAAGATGAAGGATAATTTGTCTCATTTGTTTTAAATTCGAATTAAAAACTAGTACTCTCGGCAACGGCCATATCACGCTCAAAACACCGGTTCTCGTCCGGTCCCCGAAGTTAAGCAGCGTCCGCAGTCAGTACTTGGGAGGGAGACCACTTAGGAACGCTGCGAGCCGTTGGCTTTTTCACTTTTGTTTCCTCTATTAAATTCCACCAGATATGAATAAAGCAAACATATTTTCTTTTTGTTATTGTTTTAAAAAAATGAAGGTTAATTTGTCTCATTTGTTTTAAATTCGATTTATTAACAAGTACTCTCGGCAACGGCCATGTCACGCTGGAAACATCGGTTCTCGTCCGATCCCCGAAGTTGAGAAACGTCAAGCGCAGTCAGTACTTGGGAGGGAGACCACTAAGGAACGCTGCGAGCCGTTGGCTTTTTCACTTTTGTTTCCTCTTTTAAATTCCACCAGATATGAATAAAGCACATATATTTTCTTTTTCTTATTGTTTTTATAAGATGAAGGATAATTTGTCTCATTTGATTTAAATTCGAATTAAAAACTAGTACTCTCGGCAACGGCCATATCACGCTGAAAACACCGGTTCTCGTCCGGTCCCCGAAGTTAAGCAGCGTCCGCAGTCAGTACTTGGGAGGGAGACCACTTAGGAACGCTGCGAGCCGTTGGCTTTTTCACTTTTGTTTCCTCTTTTAAATTCCACCAGATATGAATAAAGCACATATATTTTCTTTTTCTTATTGTTTTTATAAGATGAAGGATAATTTGTCTCATTTGTTTTAAATTCGAATTATTAACAAGTACACTCGGCAACGACCATGTCATGATGGAAACACCGGTTCCCGCCCGATCACCGAAGTAAAGCAGCGTCGAGCGCAGTCAGTACTTGGGACGGAGAACACTTAGGAATACTGCGAGCCGTTTGTTTAGTCACTTTTGTTTCCCATTTTAAATTAAACCAGATTTGAATTAAACAAACATTTTTTCTTTTTGTTATTGTTTTATAAAGATGAAGGTTAATTTGTCTCATTTGTTTTAAATTCGAATTATTAACTAGTACTCTCAGCAACGGCCATATCACGAGGAAAAAACCAGTTCTCGTCCGCTCACCGAAGTAACGTAGCGTCGAGCGCATTCAGTACTTGGGAGGGAGACCACTTAGGAACGCTGCGAGCTGTTGGCTTTTTCACTTTTGTCTCCTCTTTTAAATTAAACAAGATTTCAATAAAGCAAACACTTTTTCTTTTTGTTATTGTTTTGTAACGATGAAGGTTAATTTGCCTCATTTGTTTTAAATTCGAATTATTAAAAAGTACACTCGGCAACGACCATGTCATGATGGAAACACCGGTTCCCGCCCGATCACCGAAGTAAAGCAGCGTCGAGCGCAGTCAGTACTTGGGACGGAGAACACTTAGGAACACTGCGAGCCGTTTGTTTAGTCACTTTTGTTTCCCATTTTAAATTAAACCAGATTTGAATAAAGCAAAAAACGTTTCTTTTTGTTATTGTTTTTATAAGATGAAGGATAATTTGTCTCATTTGTTTTAAATTCGAATTAAAAACTAGTACTCTCGGCAACGGCCATATCACACTGAAAACACCGGTTCTCGTCCGGTCCCCGAAGTTAAGCAGCGTCGAGCGCAGTCAGTACTTGGGTGGGAGACCACTAAGGAACGCCGCGAGCCGTTGGCTTTTTCACTTTTGTTTCCTTTTTTAAATTCCACCAGACATGAATAAAGCACATATATTTTCTTTTTCTTATTGTTTTTATAAGATGAAGGATAATTTGTCTCATTTGTTTTAAATTCGAATTATTAACTAGTACTCTCGGCAACAGCCATATCACGCTGAAAACACCATTTCTCGTCCGATCACCGAAGTTCAGCAGCGTCGACCGCAGTCAGTACTTGGGAGGAAACCACTTAGGAACACTGCGTGCCGTTGGCTTTTTCACTTTTGTTTCCTCTTTTAAATTCCTCCAGATATGAATAAAGCAAACATATTTTCTTTTTGTTATTGTTTTTAAAAAGATGAAGGTTAATTTGTCTCATTTGTTTTAAATTCGAATTAAAAACTTGTACTCTCGGCAACGGCCATATCACGCTGAAAACACCGGTTCTCGACGGTCCCCGAAGTTAAGCAGCGTCGAGCGCAGTCAGTACTTGGGAGGGAGACCACTTAGGAACGCTGCGAGCCGTTGGCTTTTTCACTTTTGTTTCCTCATTTAAATTCCTCCAGATATGAATAAAGCAAACATATTTTCTTTTTGTTATTGTTTTAAAAAAATGAAAGTTAATTTGTCTCATTTGTTTTAAATTCGATTTATTAACAAGTACTCTCGGCAACGGAAATGTCACGCTGGAAATACCGGTTCCCGTCCGATCCCCGAAATTGGGAAACGTCAAGCGCAGTCAGTACTAGGGAGGGAGACCACTTACGAACACTGCGAGCCGTTGGCTTTTTCACTTTTGTTTCCTCTTTTAAATTAAACCAGATTTGAATAAAGCAAAAAAATTTTCTTTTTGTTATTGTTTTAATAAGATGAAGGATAATTTGTCTCATTTGTTTTAAATTCGAATTATTAACAAGTACTCTCGGCAACGGCCATATCACGCTGAAAACACCGGTTCTCGTCCGGTCCCCGAAGTTAAGCAGCGTCCGTAGTCAGTACTTGGGAGGGAGACCACTTAGGAACGCTGCGAGCCGTAGGCTTTTTCACTTTTGTTTCCTCTTTTAAATTCCACCAGATATGAATAAAGCACATATATTTTCTTTTTCTTATTGTTTTTATAAGATGAAGGATAATTTGTCTCATTTGTTTTAAATTCGAATTATTAACAAGTACACTCGGCAACGGCCATATCACGCTGAAAACACCGGTTCTCGTCCGGTCCCCGAAGTTAAGCAGCGTCGAGCGCAGTCAGTACTTGGGAGGGAGACCACTTAAGAACGCTGCGAGCCGTTGGCTTTTTCACTTTTGTTTCCTCTTTTAAATTCCACCAGATATGAATAAAGCACATATATTTTCTTTTTCTTATTGTTTTTATAAGATGAAGGATAATTTGTCTCATTTGTTTTAAATTCGAATTATTAACAAGTACACTCGGCAACGACCATGTCATGATGGAAACACCATTTCTCGTCCGATCACCGAAGTTCAGCAGCGTCGACCGCAGTCAGTACTTGGGAGGAAACGACTTAGGAACACTGCGTGCCGTTGGCTTTTTCAATTTTGTTTCCTCTTTCAAATTCCACCAGATTTGAATAAAACAAACATTTTTTCTTTTTGTTATTGTTTTATAAAGATGAAGGTTAATTTGTCTCATTGGTTTTAAATTCGAATTATTAACTAGTACTCTCAGCAACGGCCATATCACGAGGAAAAAACCAGTTCTCGTCCGCTCACCGAAGTAACGCAGCGTCGACCGCAGTCAGTACTTGGGAGGGAGACAACTTAGGAACACTGCTAGCCGTTGGCTTTTTTACTTTTGTTTCCTCTTTCAAATTCCACCAGATATGAATTAAGCAAACATATTTTCTTTTTGTTATTGTTTTAAAAAAATAAAGGTTAATTTGTCTCATTTGTTTTAAATTCGAATTAAAAACTAGTACTCTCGGCAACGGCCATATCACGCTGAAAACACCGGTTCTCGTCCGGTCCCCGAAGTTAAGCAGCGTCGAGCGCAGTCATTACTTGGGAGGGAGACCACTTAGGAACGCTGCGAGACGTTGGCTTTTTCACTTTTGTTTCCTCATTTAAATTCCTCCAGATATGAATAAAGCAAACATATTTTCTTTTTGTTATTGTTTTAAAAAATGAAGGTTAATTTGTCTCATTTGTTTTAAATTCGATTTATTAACAAGTACTCTCGGCAACGGAAATGTCACGCTGGAAATACCGGTTCTCGTCCGATCCCCGAAGTTGGGAAACGTCAAGCGCAGTCAGTACTAGGGAGGGAGACCACTTACGAACGCTGCGAGCCGTTGGCTTTTTCACTTTTGTTTCCTCTTTTAAATTAAACCAGATTTGAATAAAGCAAAAAAAATTTCTTTTTGTTATTGTTTTAATAAGATGAAGGATAATTTGTCTCATTTGTTTTAAATTCGAATTATTAACTAGTACTCTCGGCAACGGCCATATCACGCTGAAAACACCGGTTCTCGTCCGGTCCCCGAAGTTTAGCGGCGTCGAGCGTAGTCAGTACTTGGGAGGGAGACCACTTAGGAACGCTGCGAGCCGTAGGCTTTTTCACTTTTGTTTCCTCTTTTAAATTCCACCAGATATGAATAAAGCACATATATTTTCTTTTTCTTATTGTTTTTATAAGATGAAGGATAATTTGTCTCATTTGTTTTAAATTCGAATTATTAACAAGTACACTCGGCAACGGCAATATCACGCTGAAAACACCGGTTCTCGTCCGGTCCCCGAAGTTAAGCAGCGTCGAGCGCAGTCAGTACTTGGGAGGGAGACCACTTAGGAACGCTGCGAGCCGTTGGCTTTTTCACTTTTGTTTCCTCTTTTAAATTCCACCAGATATGAATAAAGCACATATATTTTCTTTTTCTTATTGTTTTTATAAGATGAAGGATAATTTGTCTCATTTGTTTTAAATTCGAATTATTAACAAGTACACTCGGCAACGACCATGTCATGATGGAAACACCATTTCTCGTCCGATCACCGAAGTTCAGCAGCGTCGACCGCAGTCAGTACTTGGGAGGAAACCACTTAGGAACACTGCGTGCCGTTGGCTTTTTCAATTTTGTTTCCTCTTTCAAATTCCACCAGATTTGAATAAAACAAACATTTTTTCTTTTTGTTATTGTTTTATAAAGATGAAGGTTAATTTGTCTCATTGGTTTTAAATTCGAATTATTAACTAGTACTCTCAGCAACGGCCATATCACGAGGAAAAAACCAGTTCTCGTCCGCTCAACGAAGTAACGCAGCGTCGAGCGCATTCAGTACTTGGGAGGGAGACCACTTAGGAACGCTGCGAGCCGTTGGCTTTTTCACTTTTGTTTCCTCTTTTAAATTAAACCAGATTTCAATAAAGCAAACACTTTTTCTTTTTGTTATTGTTTTGTAAAGATGAAGGTTAATTTGTCTCATTTGTTTTAAATTCGAATTATTAACAAGTACACTCGGCAACGACCATGTCATGATGGAAGCATCGGTTCCCACCCGATCACCGAAGTAAAGCAACGTCGAGCGCAGTCAGTACTTGGGACGGAGAACACTTAGGAACGCTGCGACTAGTTGGCTTTTTCACTTTTGTTTCCTCTTTTAAATTCCACCAGATATGAATAAAGCAAACATATTTTCTTTTTGTTATTGTTTTAAAAAAATGAAGGTTAATTTGTCTCATTTGTTTTAAATTCGATTTATTAACAAGTACTCTCGGCAACGGCCATGTCACGCTGGAAACACCGGTTCTCGTCCGATCCCCGAAGTTGAGAAACGTCAAGCGCAGTCAGTACTTGGGAGGAAAACCACTAAGGAACGCTGCGAGCCGTTGGCTTTTTCACTTTTGTTTCCTCTTTTAAATTAAACCAGATTTGAATTAAGCAAAAATTTTTCTTTTTGTTATTGTTTTATAAAGATGAAGGTTAATTTGTCTCATTTGTTTTAAATTCGAATTATTAACTAGTACTCTCGGCAACGGCCATATCACGCTGAAAACACCGGTTCTCGTCCGGTCCCCGAAGTTAAGCAGCGTCCGCAGTCAGTACTTGGGAGGGAGACCACTTAGGAACGCTGCGAGCCGTTGGCTTTTTCACTTTTGTTTCCTCTTTTAAATTCCACCAGATATGAATAAAGCACATATATTTTCTTTTTGTTATTGTTTTTATAAGATGAACGATAATTTGTCTCACTTGTTTTAAATTCGAATTAAAAGCTAGTACTCTCGGCAACGGCCATATCACGCTGAAAACACCGGTTCTCCTCCGGTCCCCGAAGTTAAGCAGCGTCGAGCGCAGTCAGTACTTGGGAGGGAGACCACTTAGGAACGCTGCGAGCCGTTGGCTTTTTCACTTTTGTTTCCTCTTTTAAATTCCACCAGATATGAATAAAGCACATATATTTTCTTTTTCTTATTGTTTTTTTAAGATGAAGGATAATTTGTCTCATTTGTTTTAAATTCGAATTATTAACTAGTACTCTCGGCAACGGCCATATCACGCTGAAAACACCATTTCTCGTCCGATCACCGAAGTTCAGCAGCGTCGACCGCAGTCAGTACTTGGGAGGAAACCACTTAGGAACACTGCGTGCCGTTGGCTTTTTCAATTTTGTTTCCTCTTTCAAATTCCACCAGATTTGAATAAAACAAACATTTTTTCTTTTTGTTATTGTTTTATAAAGATGAAGGTTAATTTGTCTCATTGGTTTTAAATTCGAATTATTAACTAGTACTCTCAGCAACGGCCATATCACGAGGAAAAAACCAGTTCTCGTCCGCTCACCGAAATAACGCAGCGTCGAGCGCATTCAGTACTTGGGAGGGAGACCACTTAGGAACGCTGCGAGCCGTTGGCTTTTTCACTTTTGTTTCCTCTTTTAAATTAAACCAGATTTCAATAATGCAAACACTTTTTCTTTTTGTTATTGTTTTGTAAAGATGAAGGTTAATTTGTCTCATTTGTTTTAAATTCGAATTATTAACAAGTACACTCGGCAACGACCATGTCATGATGGAAGCACCGGTTCCCACCCGATCACCGAAGTAAAGCAACGTCGAGCGCAGTCAGTACTTGGGAGGGAGACCACTAAGGAACGCTGCGAGCCGTTGGCTTTTTCACTTTTGTTTCCTCTTTTAAATTAAACCAGATTTGAATAAAGCAAAAATTTTTCTTTTTGTTATTGTTTTATAAAGATGAAGGTTAATTTGTCTCATTTGTTTTAAATTCGAATTATTAACTAGTACTCTCGGCAACGGCCATATCACGCTGAAAACACCGGTTCTCGTCCGGTCCCCGAAGTTAAGCAGCGTCCGCAGTCAGTACTTGGGAGGGAGACCACTTAGGAACGCTGCGAGCCGTTGGCTTTTTCACTTTTGTTTCCTCTTTTAAATTCCACCAGATATGAATAAAGCACATATATTTTCTTTTTGTTATTGTTTTTATAAGATGAAGGATAATTTGTCTCATTTGTTTTAAATTCGAATTAAAAACTAGTACTCTCGGCAACGGCCATATCACGCTGAAAACACCGGTTCTCGTCCGGTCCCCGAAGTTAAGCAGCGTCGAGCGCAGTCAGTACTTGGGAGGGAGACCACTTAGGAACGCTGCGAGCCGTTGGCTTTTTCACTTTTGTTTCCTCTTTTAAATTCCACCAGATATGAATAAAGCACATATATTTTCTTTTTGTTATTGTTTTTATAAGATGAAGGATAATTTGTCTCATTTGTTTTAAATTCGAATTAAAAACTAGTACTCTCGGCAACGGCCATATCACGCTGAAAACACCGGTTCTCGTCCGGTCCCCGAAGTTAAGCAGCGTCCGCAGTCAGTACTTGGGAGGGAGACCACTTAGGAACGCTGCGAGCCGTTGGCTTTTTCACTTTTGTTTCCTCTATTAAATTCCACCAGATATGAATAAAGCAAACATATTTTCTTTTTGTTATTGTTTTAAAAAAATGAAGGTTAATTTGTCTCATTTGTTTTAAATTCGATTTATTAACAAGTACTCTCGGCAACGGCCATGTCACGCTGGAAACACCGGTTCTCGTCCGATCCCCGAAGTTGAGAAACGTCAAGCGCAGTCAGTACTTGGGAGGGAGACCACTAAGGAACGCTGCGAGCCGTTGGCTTTTTCACTTTTGATTCCTCTTTTAAATTAAACCAGATTTCAATAAAGCAAACACTTTTTTTTTTGTTATTGTTTTGTAAAGATGAAGGTTAATTTGTCTCATTTGTTTTAAATTCGAATTATAAACAAGTACACTCGGCAACGACCATGTCATGATGGAAACACCGGTTCCCGCCCGATCACCGAAGTTAAGCAGCGTCGAGCGCAGTCAGTACTTGGGAGGGAGACCACTAAGGAACGCTGCGAACCGTTGGCTTTTTCACTTTTGTTTCCTCTTTTAAATTCCATCAGATATGAATAAAGCACATATATTTTCTTTTTCTTATTGTTTTTATAAGATGAAGGATAATTTGTCTCATTTGTTTTAAATTCGAATTATTAACAAGTACACTCGGCAACGACCATGTCATGATGGAAACACCGGTTCCCGCCCGATCACCGAAGTAAAGCAGCGTCGAGCGCAGTCAGTACTTGGGACGGAGAACACTTAGGAACACTGCGAGCCGTTTGTTTTGTCACTGTTGTTTCCCATTTTAAATTAAACCAGATTTGAATAAAGCAAAAAACTTTTCTTTTTGTTATTGTTTTTATAAGATGAAGGATAATTTGTCTCATTTGTTTTAAATTCGAATTAAAAACTAGTACTCTCGGCAACGGCCATATCATGCTGAAAACACCGGTTCTCGTCCGGTCCCCGAAGTTAAGCAGCGTCGAGCGCAGTCAGTACTTGGGTGGGAGACCACTAAGGAACGCCGCGAGCCGTTGGCTTTTTCACTTTTGTTTCCTTTTTTAAATTCCACCAGACATGAATAAAGCACATATATTTTCTTTTTCTTATTGTTTTTATAAGATGAAGGATAATTTGTCTCATTTGTTTTAAATTCGAATTAAAAACTAGTACTCTCGGCAACGGCCATATCACGCTGAAAACACCGGTTCTCGTCCGGTCCCCGAAGTTAAGCAGCGTCCGCAGTCAGTACTTGGGAGGGAGACCACTTAGGAACGCTGCGAGCCGTTGGCTTTTTCACTTTTGTTTCCTCTATTAAATTCCACCAGATATGAATAAAGCAAACATATTTTCTTTTTGTTATTGTTTTAAAAAAATGAAGGTTAATTTGTCTCATTTGTTTTAAATTCGATTTATTAACAAGTACTCTCGGCAACGGCCATGTCACGCTGGAAACACCGGTTCTCGTCCGATCCCCGAAGTTGAGAAACGTCAAGCGCAGTCAGTACTTGGGAGGGAGACCACTAAGGAACGCTGCGAGCCGTTGGCTTTTTCACTTTTGATTCCTCTTTTAAATTAAACCAGATTTCAATAAAGCAAACACTTTTTCTTTTTACCTCTCCGAGTGACGTATGTCACGGAGAGGTATTACACCGGCCGTGTCTGTCTGTCTGTCTGTGTGTCTGTCACGCCCCACGTGACCGCGTTCGCAGTTTGCGTATCGGAGCAAACGTGTTCCCAATTTCCGGACTGCATTGGCAGTTCACGGAAATTTGGGTTTGTCTCCTCTGGCTATTCTACTTGAGTTCCAACACCACCAGCTTTGGTTTTCGTCCACTCCACATGGACACTAGTCTGTACTTGCTAGCTTCCAAGCACAAACATATTCTGTTCTTCGTCAATTCCACATTGATACCAGCTTCTATGCACCACCATCTTCTGTTCTTCGTCAATTCCACATTGACACCAGCTTCTATGCACCACCATCTTCAGGTCTTTGTCCATTCCACCGTGACCCCAGCTTCTATGCACCACCATCTTCTATTCTTCGTCAATTCCACATTGACACCAGCAGCTTCTATGCACCACCATCTTCAGGTCTTTGTCCATTCCGGCTTCTTTTCCTTCGTCAACGTTTGGTTTCAAGATATACGCGGCGATCGGCTAGGGTTACGAGAAACGTCTAGCCTCCCAATGGCAGGGCTTCCACCATCGGTTCACGCGAATGCGTTTTTATCTATTATTATAATGGAAACGAATCGTATATATACCCCAAAATTTGAAGAAAGCGGACAAGAGGGGTACCCTTTACTTTAAACGTCAATATTAGCAAAGTTTCGAAAGAAAATAGGAACAACTTTATTTTAAACGATTTAACTATTTTTAAAGTTATTTACTGGCGATTAAAATAATTAATATCATTTATATTTAATTAATTATTTAAGATAAACTTAATTCTATGTACTGACACAAGTGAGAGTTAATATAGAACGAGTAATGAAGATTGCATCTGAATCGAAACAGTACACGCATATCAAAGTTAATATAAAGCGAGTAGGGTGAAAAGATCTCTTACAAAACGATAACATTTTCTTTTTGCAGAATATTAAATGGAAATACTTAAATATTTTTCGGCATTACGCTTCTCTTAGTAGTTGTGTAGCTATAAAGCTCTATTTCATCTCAATATTCCAAGAACATCTTTTGATATTAACATTTAAAATTTGGTGTTTACTTTTTAATTCATCTTTACTACATTTATATATAGTGTAAACGTAACTTTTAGCTTCATTAAATAATAAGGATGTTAATACTTCATCTCTCCATACGTGTTGAAACGACTGGGTCTATGAGATAAGATAACCTAGATCTTAACCATAATTGACCTTGTTTCATGTCCTCTTATAGGAGGTCTTAACGGTTCAGATTGAGCCGAAAGTTAAATACACATTTAAGTGATAGATATTAGGTCCTCATTAGAATTATTGTGGATACGCAGGAAATTATTAAAACGCTTTAAACTAAATGATCATGGCAATATCTCGCCGATTAGAACTATGTATTTCCGGTTTGCCTCATTGGCTTGCGGAACTGTGTTTGGAAAGTAAATTCGTCTCGGCTCGGAGAGGTTTATTTTGGTTTCCCAACTTGTTGTTATTGTTTTGTAAAGATGAAGGTTAATTTGTCTCATTTGTTTTAAATTCGAATTATAAACAAGTACACTCGGCAACGACCATGTCATGATGGAAACACCAGTTCCCGCCCGATCACCGAAGTTAAGCAGCGTCGAGCGCAGTCAGTACTTGGGAGGGAGACCACTAAGGAACGCTGCGAACCGTTGGCTTTTTCACTTTTGTTTCCTCTTTTAAATTCCACCAGATATGAATAAAGCACATATATTTTCTTTTTCTTATTGTTTTTATAAGATGAAGGATAATTTGTCTCATTTGTTTTAAATTCGAATTATTAACAAGTACACTCGGCAACGACCATGTCATGATGGAAACACCGGTTCCCGCCCGATCACCGAAGTAAAGCAGCGTCGAGCGCAGTCAGTACTTGGGACGGAGAACACTTAGGAACACTGCGAGCCGTTTGTTTTGTCACTGTTGTTTCCCATTTTAAATTAAACCAGATTTGAATAAAGCAAAAAACTTTTCTTTTTGTTATTGTTTTTATAAGATGAAGGATAATTTGTCTCATTTGTTTTAAATTCGAATTAAAAACTAGTACTCTCGGCAACGGCCATATCATGCTGAAAACACCGGTTCTCGTCCGGTCCCCGAAGTTAAGCAGCGTCGAGCGCAGTCAGTACTTGGGTGGGAGACCACTAAGGAACGCCGCGAGCCGTTGGCTTTTTCACTTTTGTTTCCTTTTTTAAATTCCACCAGACATGAATAAAGCACATATATTTTCTTTTTCTTATTGTTTTTATAAGATGAAGGATAATTTGTCTCATTTGTTTTAAATTCGAATTATTAACTAGTACTCTCGGCAACGGCCATATCACGCTGAAAACACCATTTCTCGTCCGATCACCGAAGTTCAGCAGCGTCGACCGAAGTCAGTACTTGGGAGGAAACACTTTGGAACACTGCGTGCCGTTGGCTTTTTCAATTTTGTTTCCTCTTTCAAATTCCACCAGATTTGAATAAAACAAACATTTTTTCTTTTTGTTATTGTTTTGTAAAGATGAAGGTTAATTTGTCTCATTTGTTTTAAATTCGAATTATTAGCAAGTACACTCGGCAACGACCATGTCATGATGGAAGCACCGGTTCCCACCCGATCACCGAAGTAAAGCAACGTCGAGCGCAGTCAGTACTTGGGACGGAGAACACTTAGGAACGCTGCGACCCGTTGGCTTTTTCACTTTTGTTTCCTCTTTTAAATTCCACCAGATATGAATAAAGCAAACATATTTTGGTTTTGTTATTATTTTAAAAAAATGAAGGTTAATTTGTCTCATTTGTTTTAAATTCGATTTATTAACAAGTACTCTCGGCAACGACCATGTCACGCTGGAAACACCGGTTCTCGTCCGATCCCCGAAGTTGAGAAACGTCAAGCGCAGTCAGTACTTGGGAGGGAAACCACTAAGGAACGCTGCGAGCCGTTGGCTTTTTCACTTTTGTTTCCTCTTTTAAATTAAACCAGATTTGAATAAAGCAAAAATTTTTCTTTTTGTTATTGTTTTATAAAGATGAAGGTTAATTTGTCTCATTTGTTTTAAATTCGAATTATTAACTAGTACTCTCGGCAACGGCCATATCACGCTGAAAACACCGGTTCTCGTCCGGTCCCCGAAGTTAAGCAGCGTCCGCAGTCAGTACTTGGGAGGGAGACCACGAAGGAACGCTGCGAGCCGTTGGCTTTTTCACTTTTGTTTCCTCTTTTAAATTCCACCAGATATGAATAAAGCACATATATTTTCTTTTTGTTATTGTTTTTATAAGATGAAGGATAATTTGTCTCATTTGTTTTAAATTCGAATTAAAAACTAGTACTCTCGGCAACGGCCATATCACGCTGAAAACACCGGTTCTCGTCCGGTCCCCGAAGTTAAGCAGCGTCCGCAGTCAGTACTTGGGAGGGAGACCACTTAGGAACGCTGCGAGCCGTTGGCTTTTTCACTTTTGTTTCCTCTATTAAATTCCACCAGATATGAATAAAGCAAACATATTTTCTTTTTGTTATTGTTTTAAAAAAATGAAGGTTAATTTGTCTCATTTGTTTTAAATTCGATTTATTAACAAGTACTCTCGGCAACGGCCATGTCACGCTGGAAACACCGGTTCTCGTCCGATCCCCGAAGTTGAGAAACGTCAAGCGCAGTCAGTACTTGGGAGGGAGACCACTAAGGAACGCTGCGAGCCGTTGGCTTTTTCACTTTTGATTCCTCTTTTAAATTAAACCAGATTTCAATAAAGCAAACACTTTTTCTTTTTGTTATTGTTTTATAAAGATGAAGGTTAATTTGTCTCATTTGTTTTAAATTCGAATTATAAACAAGTACACTCGGCAACGACCATGTCATGATGGAAACACCGGTTCCCGCCCGATCACCGAAGTTAAGCAGCGTCGAGCGCAGTCAGTACTTGGGAGGGAGACCACTAAGGAACGCTGCGAACCGTTGGCTTTTTCACTTTTGTTTCCTCTTTTAAATTCCACCAGATATGAATAAAGCACATATATTTTCTTTTTCTTATTGTTTTTATAAGATGAAGGATAATTTGTCTCATTTGTTTTAAATTCGAATTATTAACAAGTACACTCGGCAACGACCATGTCATGATGGAAACACCGGTTCCCGCCCGATCACCGAAGTAAAGCAGCGTCGAGCGCAGTCAGTACTTGGGACGGAGAACACTTAGGAACACTGCGAGCCGTTTGTTTTGTCACTGTTGTTTCCCATTTTAAATTAAACCAGATTTGAATAAAGCAAAAAACTTTTCTTTTTGTTATTGTTTTTATAAGATGAAGGATAATTTGTCTCATTTGTTTTAAATTCGAATTAAAAACTAGTACTCTCGGCAACGGCCATATCATGCTGAAAACACCGGTTCTCGTCCGGTCCCCGAAGTTAAGCAGCGTCGAGCGCAGTCAGTACTTGGGTGGGAGACCACTAAGGAACGCCGCGAGCCGTTGGCTTTTTCACTTTTGTTTCCTTTTTTAAATTCCACCAGACATGAATAAAGCACATATATTTTCTTTTTCTTATTGTTTTTATAAGATGAAGGATAATTTGTCTCATTTGTTTTAAATTCGAATTATTAACTAGTACTCTCGGCAACGGCCATATCACGCTGAAAACACCATTTCTCGTCCGATCACCGAAGTTCAGCAGCGTCGACCGAAGTCAGTACTTGGGAGGAAACACTTTGGAACACTGCGTGCCGTTGGCTTTTTCAATTTTGTTTCCTCCTTCAAATTCCACCAGATTTGAATAAAACAAACATTTTTTCTTTTTGTTATTGTTTTGTAAAGATGAAGGTTAATTTGTCTCATTTGTTTTAAATTCGAATTATTAGCAAGTACACTCGGCAACGACCATGTCATGATGGAAGCACCGGTTCCCACCCGATCACCGAAGTAAAGCAACGTCGAGCGCAGTCAGTACTTGGGACGGAGAACACTTAGGAACGCTGCGACCCGTTGGCTTTTTCACTTTTGTTTCCTCTTTTAAATTCCACCAGATATGAATAAAGCAAACATATTTTGGTTTTGTTATTATTTTAAAAAAATGAAGGTTAATTTGTCTCATTTGTTTTAAATTCGATTTATTAACAAGTACTCTCGGCAACGACCATGTCACGCTGGAAACACCGGTTCTCGTCCGATCCCCGAAGTTGAGAAACGTCAAGCGCAGTCAGTACTTGGGAGGGAAACCACTAAGGAACGCTGCGAGCCGTTGGCTTTTTCACTTTTGTTTCCTCTTTTAAATTAAACCAGATTTGAATAAAGCAAAAATTTTTCTTTTTGTTATTGTTTTATAAAGATGAAGGTTAATTTGTCTCATTTGTTTTAAATTCGAATTATTAACTAGTACTCTCGGCAACGGCCATATCACGCTGAAAACACCGGTTCTCGTCCGGTCCCCGAAGTTAAGCAGCGTCCGCAGTCAGTACTTGGGAGGGAGACCACGAAGGAACGCTGCGAGCCGTTGGCTTTTTCACTTTTGTTTCCTCTTTTAAATTCCACCAGATATGAATAAAGCACATATATTTTCTTTTTCTTATTGTTTTTTTAAGATGAAGGATAATTTGTCTCATTTGTTTTAAATTCGAATTATTAACTAGTACTCTCGGCAACGGCCATATCACGCTGAAAACACCATTTCTCGTCCGATCACCGAAGTTCAGCAGCGTCGACCGCAGTCAGTACTTGGGAGGAAACCACTTAGGAACACTGCGTGCCGTTGGCTTTTTCAATTTTGTTTCCTCTTTCAAATTCCACCAGATTTGAATAAAACAAACATTTTTTCTTTTTGTTATTGTTTTATAAAGATGAAGGTTAATTTGTCTCATTGGTTTTAAATTCGAATTATTAACTAGTACTCTCAGCAACGGCCATATCACGAGGAAAAAACCAGTTCTCGTCCGCTCACCGAAATAACGCAGCGTCGAGCGCATTCAGTACTTGGGAGGGAGACCACTTAGGAACGCTGCGAGCCGTTGGCTTTTTCACTTTTGTTTCCTCTTTTAAATTAAACCAGATTTCAATAAAGCAAACACTTTTTCTTTTTGTTATTGTTTTGTAAAGATGAATGTTAATTTGTCTCATTTGTTTTAAATTCGAATTATAAACAAGTACACTCGGCAACGACCATGTCATGATGGAAACACCAGTTCCCGCCCGATCACCGAAGTTAAGCAGCGTCGAGCGCAGTCAGTACTTGGGAGGGAGACCACTAAGGAACGCTGCGAACCGTTGGCTTTTTCACTTTTGTTTCCTCTTTTAAATTCCACCAGATATGAATAAAGCACATATATTTTCTTTTTCTTATTGTTTTTATAAGATGAAGGATAATTTGTCTCATTTGTTTTAAATTCGAATTATTAACAAGTACACTCGGCAACGACCATGTCATGATGGAAACACCGGTTCCCGCCCGATCACCGAAGTAAAGCAGCGTCGAGCGCAGTCAGTACTTGGGACGGAGAACACTTAGGAACACTGCGAGCCGTTTGTTTTGTCACTGTTGTTTCCCATTTTAAATTAAACCAGATTTGAATAAAGCAAAAAACTTTTCTTTTTGTTATTGTTTTTATAAGATGAAGGATAATTTGTCTCATTTGTTTTAAATTCGAATTAAAAACTAGTACTCTCGGCAACGGCCATATCATGCTGAAAACACCGGTTCTCGTCCGGTCCCCGAAGTTAAGCAGCGTCGAGCGCAGTCAGTACTTGGGTGGGAGACCACTAAGGAACGCCGCGAGCCGTTGGCTTTTTCACTTTTGTTTCCTTTTTTAAATTCCACCAGACATGAAAAAAGCACATATATTTTCTTTTTCTTATTGTTTTTATAAGATGAAGGATAATTTGTCTCATTTGTTTTAAATTCGAATTATTAACTAGTACTCTCGGCAACGGCCATATCACGCTGAAAACACCATTTCTCGTCCGATCACCGAAGTTCAGCAGCGTCGACCGAAGTCAGTACTTGGGAGGAAACACTTTGGAACACTGCGTGCCGTTGGCTTTTTCAATTTTGTTTCCTCTTTCAAATTCCACCAGATTTGAATAAAACAAACATTTTTTCTTTTTGTTATTGTTTTGTAAAGATGAAGGTTAATTTGTCTCATTTGTTTTAAATTCGAATTATTAGCAAGTACACTCGGCAACGACCATGTCATGATGGAAGCACCGGTTCCCACCCGATCACCGAAGTAAAGCAACGTCGAGCGCAGTCAGTACTTGGGACGGAGAACACTTAGGAACGCTGCGACCCGTTGGCTTTTTCACTTTTGTTTCCTCTTTTAAATTCCACCAGATATGAATAAAGCAAACATATTTTGGTTTTGTTATTATTTTAAAAAAATGAAGGTTAATTTGTCTCATTTGTTTTAAATTCGATTTATTAACAAGTACTCTCGGCAACGACCATGTCACGCTGGAAACACCGGTTCTCGTCCGATCCCCGAAGTTGAGAAACGTCAAGCGCAGTCAGTACTTGGGAGGGAAACCACTAAGGAACGCTGCGAGCCGTTGGCTTTTTCACTTTTGTTTCCTCTTTTAAATTAAACCAGATTTGAATAAAGCAAAAATTTTTCTTTTTGTTATTGTTTTATAAAGATGAAGGTTAATTTGTCTCATTTGTTTTAAATTCGAATTATTAACTAGTACTCTCGGCAACGGCCATATCACGCTGAAAACACCGGTTCTCGTCCGGTCCCCGAAGTTAAGCAGCGTCCGCAGTCAGTACTTGGGAGGGAGACCACGAAGGAACGCTGCGAGCCGTTGGCTTTTTCACTTTTGTTTCCTCTTTTAAATTCCACCAGATATGAATAAAGCACATATATTTTCTTTTTGTTATTGTTTTTATAAGATGAAGGATAATTTGTCTCATTTGTTTTAAATTCGAATTAAAAACTAGTACTCTCGGCAACGGCCATATCACGCTGAAAACACCGGTTCTCGTCCGGTCCCCGAAGTTAAGCAGCGTCCGCAGTCAGTACTTGGGAGGGAGACCACTTAGGAACGCTGCGAGCCGTTGGCTTTTTCACTTTTGTTTCCTCTATTAAATTCCACCAGATATGAATAAAGCAAACATATTTTCTTTTTGTTATTGTTTTAAAAAAATGAAGGTTAATTTGTCTCATTTGTTTTAAATTCGATTTATTAACAAGTACTCTCGGCAACGGCCATGTCACGCTGGAAACACCGGTTCTCGTCCGATCCCCGAAGTTGAGAAACGTCAAGCGCAGTCAGTACTTGGGAGGGAGACCACTAAGGAACGCTGCGAGCCGTTGGCTTTTTCACTTTTGATTCCTCTTTTAAATTAAACCAGATTTCAATAAAGCAAACACTTTTTCTTTTTGTTATTGTTTTATAAAGATGAAGGTTAATTTGTCTCATTTGTTTTAAATTCGAATTATAAACAAGTACACTCGGCAACGACCATGTCATGATGGAAACACCGGTTCCCGCCCGATCACCGAAGTTAAGCAGCGTCGAGCGCAGTCAGTACTTGGGAGGGAGACCACTAAGGAACGCTGCGAACCGTTGGCTTTTTCACTTTTGTTTCCTCTTTTAAATTCCACCAGATATGAATAAAGCACATATATTTTCTTTTTCTTATTGTTTTTATAAGATGAAGGATAATTTGTCTCATTTGTTTTAAATTCGAATTATTAACAAGTACACTCGGCAACGACCATGTCATGATGGAAACACCGGTTCCCGCCCGATCACCGAAGTAAAGCAGCGTCGAGCGCAGTCAGTACTTGGGACGGAGAACACTTAGGAACACTGCGAGCCGTTTGTTTTGTCACTGTTGTTTCCCATTTTAAATTAAACCAGATTTGAATAAAGCAAAAAACTTTTCTTTTTGTTATTGTTTTTATAAGATGAAGGATAATTTGTCTCATTTGTTTTAAATTCGAATTAAAAACTAGTACTCTCGGCAACGGCCATATCATGCTGAAAACACCGGTTCTCGTCCGGTCCCCGAAGTTAAGCAGCGTCGAGCGCAGTCAGTACTTGGGTGGGAGACCACTAAGGAACGCCGCGAGCCGTTGGCTTTTTCACTTTTGTTTCCTTTTTTAAATTCCACCAGACATGAATAAAGCACATATATTTTCTTTTTCTTATTGTTTTTATAAGATGAAGGATAATTTGTCTCATTTGTTTTAAATTCGAATTATTAACTAGTACTCTCGGCAACGGCCATATCACGCTGAAAACACCATTTCTCGTCCGATCACCGAAGTTCAGCAGCGTCGACCGAAGTCAGTACTTGGGAGGAAACACTTTGGAACACTGCGTGCCGTTGGCTTTTTCAATTTTGTTTCCTCCTTCAAATTCCACCAGATTTGAATAAAACAAACATTTTTTCTTTTTGTTATTGTTTTGTAAAGATGAAGGTTAATTTGTCTCATTTGTTTTAAATTCGAATTATTAGCAAGTACACTCGGCAACGACCATGTCATGATGGAAGCACCGGTTCCCACCCGATCACCGAAGTAAAGCAACGTCGAGCGCAGTCAGTACTTGGGACGGAGAACACTTAGGAACGCTGCGACCCGTTGGCTTTTTCACTTTTGTTTCCTCTTTTAAATTCCACCAGATATGAATAAAGCAAACATATTTTGGTTTTGTTATTATTTTAAAAAAATGAAGGTTAATTTGTCTCATTTGTTTTAAATTCGATTTATTAACAAGTACTCTCGGCAACGACCATGTCACGCTGGAAACACCGGTTCTCGTCCGATCCCCGAAGTTGAGAAACGTCAAGCGCAGTCAGTACTTGGGAGGGAAACCACTAAGGAACGCTGCGAGCCGTTGGCTTTTTCACTTTTGTTTCCTCTTTTAAATTAAACCAGATTTGAATAAAGCAAAAATTTTTCTTTTTGTTATTGTTTTATAAAGATGAAGGTTAATTTGTCTCATTTGTTTTAAATTCGAATTATTAACTAGTACTCTCGGCAACGGCCATATCACGCTGAAAACACCGGTTCTCGTCCGGTCCCCGAAGTTAAGCAGCGTCCGCAGTCAGTACTTGGGAGGGAGACCACGAAGGAACGCTGCGAGCCGTTGGCTTTTTCACTTTTGTTTCCTCTTTTAAATTCCACCAGATATGAATAAAGCACATATATTTTCTTTTTCTTATTGTTTTTTTAAGATGAAGGATAATTTGTCTCATTTGTTTTAAATTCGAATTATTAACTAGTACTCTCGGCAACGGCCATATCACGCTGAAAACACCATTTCTCGTCCGATCACCGAAGTTCAGCAGCGTCGACCGCAGTCAGTACTTGGGAGGAAACCACTTAGGAACACTGCGTGCCGTTGGCTTTTTCAATTTTGTTTCCTCTTTCAAATTCCACCAGATTTGAATAAAACAAACATTTTTTCTTTTTGTTATTGTTTTATAAAGATGAAGGTTAATTTGTCTCATTGGTTTTAAATTCGAATTATTAACTAGTACTCTCAGCAACGGCCATATCACGAGGAAAAAACCAGTTCTCGTCCGCTCACCGAAATAACGCAGCGTCGAGCGCATTCAGTACTTGGGAGGGAGACCACTTAGGAACGCTGCGAGCCGTTGGCTTTTTCACTTTTGTTTCCTCTTTTAAATTAAACCAGATTTCAATAAAGCAAACACTTTTTCTTTTTGTTATTGTTTTGTAAAGATGAATGTTAATTTGTCTCATTTGTTTTAAATTCGAATTATTAACAAGTACACTCGGCAACGACCATGTCATGATGGAAGCACCGGTTCCCACCCGATCACCGAAGTAAAGCAACGTCGAGCGCAGTCAGTACTTGGGAGGGAGACCACTAAGGAACGCTGCGAGCCGTTGGCTTTTTCACTTTTGTTTCCTCTTTTAAATTAAACCAGATTTGAATAAAGCAAAAATTTTTCTTTTTGTTATTGTTTTATAAAGATGAAGGTTAATTTGTCTCATTTGTTTTAAATTCGAATTATTAACTAGTACTCTCGGCAACGGCCATATCACGCTGAAAACACCGGTTCTCGTCCGGTCCCCGAAGTTAAGCAGCGTCCGCAGTCAGTACTTGGGAGGGAGACCACTTAGGAACGCTGCGAGCCGTTGTCTTTTTCACTTTTGTTTCCTCTTTTAAATTCCACCAGATATGAATAAAGCACATATATTTTCTTTTTGTTATTGTTTTTATAAGATGAAGGATAATTTGTCTCATTTGTTTTAAATTCGAATTAAAATCTAGTACCCTCGGCAACGGCCATATCACGCTGAAAACACCGGTTCTCGTCCGGTCCCCGAAGTTAAGCAGCGTCGAGCGCAGTCAGTACTTGGGAGGGAGACCACTTAGGAACGCTGCGAGCCGTTGGCTTTTTCACTTTTGTTTCCTCTTTTAAATTCCACCAGATATGAATAAAGCACATATATTTTCATTTTGTTATTGTTTTTATAAGATGAAGGATAATTTGTCTCATTTGTTTTAAATTCGAATTAAAAACTAGTACTCTCGGCAACGGCCATATCACGCTCAAAACACCGGTTCTCGTCCGGTCCCCGAAGTTAAGCAGCGTCGAGCGCAGTCAGTACTTGGGAGGAAGACCACTTAGGAACGCTGCGAGCCGTTGGCTTTTTCACTTTTGTTTCCTCTTTTAAATTCCACCAGATATGAATAAAGCACATATATTTTCATTTTGTTATTGTTTTTATAAGATGAAGGATAATTTGTCTCATTTGTTTTAAATTCGAATTAAAAACTAGTACTCTCGGCAACGGCCATATCACGCTGAAAACACCGGTTCTCGTCCGGTCCCCGAAGTTAAGCAGCGTCCACAGTCAGTACTTGGGAGGAAACCACTTAGGAACACTGCGTGCCGTTGGCTTTTTCAATTTTGTTTCCTCTTTCAAATTCCACCAGATTTGAATAAAACAAACATTTTTTCTTTTTGTTATTGTTTTATAAAGATGAAGGTTAATTTGTCTCATTGGTTTTAAATTCGAATTATTAACTAGTACTCTCAGCAACGGCCATATCACGAGGAAAAAACCAGTTCTCGTCCGCTCACCGAAATAACGCAGCGACGAGCGCATTCAGTACTTGGGAGGGAGACCACTTAGGAACGCTGCGAGCCGTTGGCTTTTTCACTTTTGTTTCCTCTTTTAAATTAAACCAGATTTCAATAAAGCAAACACTTTTTCTTTTTGTTATTGTTTTGTAAAGATGAAGGTTAATTTGTCTCATTTGTTTTAAATTCGAATTATTAACAAGTACACTCGGCAACGACCATGTCATGATGGAAGCACCGGTTCCCACCCGATCACCGAAGTAAAGCAACGTCGAGCGCAGTCAGTACTTGGGAGGGAGACCACTAAGGAACGCTGCGAGCCGTTGGCTTTTTCACTTTTGTTTCCTCTTTTAAATTAAACCAGATTTGAATAAAGCAAAAATTTTTCTTTTTGTTATTGTTTTATAAAGATGAAGGTTAATTTGTCTCATTTGTTTTAAATTCGAATTATTAACTAGTACTCTCGGCAACGGCCATATCACGCTGAAAACACCGGTTCTCGTCCGGTCCCCGAAGTTAAGCAGCGTCCGCAGTCAGTACTTGGGAGGGAGACCACTTAGGAACGCTGCGAGCCGTTGTCTTTTTCACTTTTGTTTCCTCTTTTAAATTCCACCAGATATGAATAAAGCACATATATTTTCTTTTTGTTATTGTTTTTATAAGATGAAGGATAATTTGTCTCATTTGTTTTAAATTCGAATTAAAATCTAGTACCCTCGGCAACGGCCATATCACGCTGAAAACACCGGTTCTCGTCCGGTCCCCGAAGTTAAGCAGCGTCGAGCGCAGTCAGTACTTGGGAGGGAGACCACTTAGGAACGCTGCGAGCCGTTGGCTTTTTCACTTTTGTTTCCTCTTTTAAATTCCACCAGATATGAATAAAGCACATATATTTTCATTTTGTTATTGTTTTTATAAGATGAAGGATAATTTGTCTCATTTGTTTTAAATTCGAATTAAAAACTAGTACTCTCGGCAACGGCCATATCACGCTGAAAACACCGGTTCTCGTCCGGTCCCCGAAGTTAAGCAGCGTCCACAGTCAGTACTTGGGAGGAAACCACTTAGGAACACTGCGTGCCGTTGGCTTTTTCAATTTTGTTTCCTCTTTCAAATTCCACCAGATTTGAATAAAACAAACATTTTTTCTTTTTGTTATTGTTTTATAAAGATGAAGGTTAATTTGTCTCATTGGTTTTAAATTCGAATTATTAACTAGTACTCTCAGCAACGGCCATATCACGAGGAAAAAACCAGTTCTCGTCCGCTCACCGAAATAACGCAGCGACGAGCGCATTCAGTACTTGGGAGGGAGACCACTTAGGAACGCTGCGAGCCGTTGGCTTTTTCACTTTTGTTTCCTCTTTTAAATTAAACCAGATTTCAATAAAGCAAACACTTTTTCTTTTTGTTATTGTTTTGTAAAGATGAAGGTTAATTTGTCTCATTTGTTTTAAATTCGAATTATTAACAAGTACACTCGGCAACGACCATGTCATGATGGAAGCACCGGTTCCCACCCGATCACCGAAGTAAAGCAACGTCGAGCGCAGTCAGTACTTGGGAGGGAGACCACTAAGGAACGCTGCGAGCCGTTGGCTTTTTCACTTTTGTTTCCTCTTTTAAATTAAACCAGATTTGAATAAAGCAAAAATTTTTCTTTTTGTTATTGTTTTATAAAGATGAAGGTTAATTTGTCTCATTTGTTTTAAATTCGAATTATTAACTAGTACTCTCGGCAACGGCCATATCACGCTGAAAACACCGGTTCTCGTCCGGTCCCCGAAGTTAAGCAGCGTCCGCAGTCAGTACTTGGGAGGGAGACCACTTAGGAACGCTGCGAGCCGTTGTCTTTTTCACTTTTGTTTCCTCTTTTAAATTCCACCAGATATGAATAAAGCACATATATTTTCTTTTTGTTATTGTTTTTATAAGATGAAGGATAATTTGTCTCATTTGTTTTAAATTCGAATTAAAATCTAGTACCCTCGGCAACGGCCATATCACGCTGAAAACACCGGTTCTCGTCCGGTCCCCGAAGTTAAGCAGCGTCGAGCGCAGTCAGTACTTGGGAGGGAGACCACTTAGGAACGCTGCGAGCCGTTGGCTTTTTCACTTTTGTTTCCTCTTTTAAATTCCACCAGATATGAATAAAGCACATATATTTTCATTTTGTTATTGTTTTTATAAGATGAAGGATAATTTGTCTCATTTGTTTTAAATTCGAATTAAAAACTAGTACTCTCGGCAACGGCCATATCACGCTCAAAACACCGGTTCTCGTCCGGTCCCCGAAGTTAAGCAGCGTCGAGCGCAGTCAGTACTTGGGAGGAAGACCACTTAGGAACGCTGCGAGCCGTTGGCTTTTTCACTTTTGTTTCCTCTTTTAAATTCCACCAGATATGAATAAAGCACATATATTTTCATTTTGTTATTGTTTTTATAAGATGAAGGATAATTTGTCTCATTTGTTTTAAATTCGAATTAAAAACTAGTACTCTCGGCAACGGCCATATCACGCTGAAAACACCGGTTCTCGTCCGGTCCCCGAAGTTAAGCAGCGTCCACAGTCAGTACTTGGGAGGAAACCACTTAGGAACACTGCGTGCCGTTGGCTTTTTCAATTTTGTTTCCTCTTTCAAATTCCACCAGATTTGAATAAAACAAACATTTTTTCTTTTTGTTATTGTTTTATAAAGATGAAGGTTAATTTGTCTCATTGGTTTTAAATTCGAATTATTAACTAGTACTCTCAGCAACGGCCATATCACGAGGAAAAAACCAGTTCTCGTCCGCTCACCGAAATAACGCAGCGACGAGCGCATTCAGTACTTGGGAGGGAGACCACTTAGGAACGCTGCGAGCCGTTGGCTTTTTCACTTTTGTTTCCTCTTTTAAATTAAACCAGATTTCAATAAAGCAAACACTTTTTCTTTTTGTTATTGTTTTGTAAAGATGAAGGTTAATTTGTCTCATTTGTTTTAAATTCGAATTATTAACAAGTACACTCGGCAACGACCATGTCATGATGGAAGCACCGGTTCCCACCCGATCACCGAAGTAAAGCAACGTCGAGCGCAGTCAGTACTTGGGAGGGAGACCACTAAGGAACGCTGCGAGCCGTTGGCTTTTTCACTTTTGTTTCCTCTTTTAAATTAAACCAGATTTGAATAAAGCAAAAATTTTTCTTTTTGTTATTGTTTTATAAAGATGAAGGTTAATTTGTCTCATTTGTTTTAAATTCGAATTATTAACTAGTACTCTCGGCAACGGCCATATCACGCTGAAAACACCGGTTCTCGTCCGGTCCCCGAAGTTAAGCAGCGTCCGCAGTCAGTACTTGGGAGGGAGACCACTTAGGAACGCTGCGAGCCGTTGTCTTTTTCACTTTTGTTTCCTCTTTTAAATTCCACCAGATATGAATAAAGCACATATATTTTCTTTTTGTTATTGTTTTTATAAGATGAAGGATAATTTGTCTCATTTGTTTTAAATTCGAATTAAAATCTAGTACCCTCGGCAACGGCCATATCACGCTGAAAACACCGGTTCTCGTCCGGTCCCCGAAGTTAAGCAGCGTCGAGCGCAGTCAGTACTTGGGAGGGAGACCACTTAGGAACGCTGCGAGCCGTTGGCTTTTTCACTTTTGTTTCCTCTTTTAAATTCCACCAGATATGAATAAAGCACATATATTTTCATTTTGTTATTGTTTTTATAAGATGAAGGATAATTTGTCTCATTTGTTTTAAATTCGAATTAAAAACTAGTACTCTCGGCAACGGCCATATCACGCTGAAAACACCGGTTCTCGTCCGGTCCCCGAAGTTAAGCAGCGTCCACAGTCAGTACTTGGGAGGAAACCACTTAGGAACACTGCGTGCCGTTGGCTTTTTCAATTTTGTTTCCTCTTTCAAATTCCACCAGATTTGAATAAAACAAACATTTTTTCTTTTTGTTATTGTTTTATAAAGATGAAGGTTAATTTGTCTCATTGGTTTTAAATTCGAATTATTAACTAGTACTCTCAGCAACGGCCATATCACGAGGAAAAAACCAGTTCTCGTCCGCTCACCGAAATAACGCAGCGACGAGCGCATTCAGTACTTGGGAGGGAGACCACTTAGGAACGCTGCGAGCCGTTGGCTTTTTCACTTTTGTTTCCTCTTTTAAATTAAACCAGATTTCAATAAAGCAAACACTTTTTCTTTTTGTTATTGTTTTGTAAAGATGAAGGTTAATTTGTCTCATTTGTTTTAAATTCGAATTATTAACAAGTACACTCGGCAACGACCATGTCATGATGGAAGCACCGGTTCCCACCCGATCACCGAAGTAAAGCAACGTCGAGCGCAGTCAGTACTTGGGAGGGAGACCACTAAGGAACGCTGCGAGCCGTTGGCTTTTTCACTTTTGTTTCCTCTTTTAAATTAAACCAGATTTGAATAAAGCAAAAATTTTTCTTTTTGTTATTGTTTTATAAAGATGAAGGTTAATTTGTCTCATTTGTTTTAAATTCGAATTATTAACTAGTACTCTCGGCAACGGCCATATCACGCTGAAAACACCGGTTCTCGTCCGGTCCCCGAAGTTAAGCAGCGTCCGCAGTCAGTACTTGGGAGGGAGACCACTTAGGAACGCTGCGAGCCGTTGTCTTTTTCACTTTTGTTTCCTCTTTTAAATTCCACCAGATATGAATAAAGCACATATATTTTCTTTTTGTTATTGTTTTTATAAGATGAAGGATAATTTGTCTCATTTGTTTTAAATTCGAATTAAAATCTAGTACCCTCGGCAACGGCCATATCACGCTGAAAACACCGGTTCTCGTCCGGTCCCCGAAGTTAAGCAGCGTCGAGCGCAGTCAGTACTTGGGAGGGAGACCACTTAGGAACGCTGCGAGCCGTTGGCTTTTTCACTTTTGTTTCCTCTTTTAAATTCCACCAGATATGAATAAAGCACATATATTTTCATTTTGTTATTGTTTTTATAAGATGAAGGATAATTTGTCTCATTTGTTTTAAATTCGAATTAAAAACTAGTACTCTCGGCAACGGCCATATCACGCTGAAAACACCGGTTCTCGTCCGGTCCCCGAAGTTAAGCAGCGTCCACAGTCAGTACTTGGGAGGAAACCACTTAGGAACACTGCGTGCCGTTGGCTTTTTCAATTTTGTTTCCTCTTTCAAATTCCACCAGATTTGAATAAAACAAACATTTTTTCTTTTTGTTATTGTTTTATAAAGATGAAGGTTAATTTGTCTCATTGGTTTTAAATTCGAATTATTAACTAGTACTCTCAGCAACGGCCATATCACGAGGAAAAAACCAGTTCTCGTCCGCTCACCGAAATAACGCAGCGACGAGCGCATTCAGTACTTGGGAGGGAGACCACTTAGGAACGCTGCGAGCCGTTGGCTTTTTCAGTTTTGTTTCCTCTTTTAAATTAAACCAGATTTCAATAAAGCAAACACTTTTTCTTTTTGTTATTGTTTTGTAAAGATGAAGGTTAATTTGTCTCATTTGTTTTAAATTCGAATTATTAACAAGTACACTCGGCAACGACCATGTCATGATGGAAGCACCGGTTCCCACCCGATCACCGAAGTAAAGCAACGTCGAGCGCAGTCAGTACTTGGGAGGGAGACCACTAAGGAACGCTGCGAGCCGTTGGCTTTTTCACTTTTGTTTCCTCTTTTAAATTAAACCAGATTTGAATAAAGCAAAAATTTTTCTTTTTGTTATTGTTTTATAAAGATGAAGGTTAATTTGTCTCATTTGTTTTAAATTCGAATTATTAACTAGTACTCTCGGCAACGGCCATATCACGCTGAAAACACCGGTTCTCGTCCGGTCCCCGAAGTTAAGCAGCGTCCGCAGTCAGTATTTGGGAGGGAGACCACTTAGGAACGCTGCGAGCCGTTGTCTTTTTCACTTTTGTTTCCTCTTTTAAATTCCACCAGATATGAATAAAGCACATATATTTTCTTTTTGTTATTGTTTTTATAAGATGAAGGATAATTTGTCTCATTTGTTTTAAATTCGAATTAAAATCTAGTACCCTCGGCAACGGCCATATCACGCTGAAAACACCGGTTCTCGTCCGGTCCCCGAAGTTAAGCAGCGTCGAGCGCAGTCAGTACTTGGGAGGGAGACCACTTAGGAACGCTGCGAGCCGTTGGCTTTTTCACTTTTGTTTCCTCTTTTAAATTCCACCAGATATGAATAAAGCACATATATTTTCATTTTGTTATTGTTTTTATAAGATGAAGGATAATTTGTCTCATTTGTTTTAAATTCGAATTAAAAACTAGTACTGTCGGCAACGGCCATATCACGCTCAAAACACCGGTTCTCGTCCGGTCCCCGAAGTTAAGCAGCGTCCGCAGTCAGTACTTGGGAGGGAGACCACTTAGGAACGCTGCGAGCCGTTGGCTTTTTCACTTTTGTTTCCTCTATTAAATTCCACCAGATATGAATAAAGCAAACATATTTTCTTTTTGTTATTGTTTTAAAAAAATGAAGGTTAATTTGTCTCATTTGTTTTAAATTCGATTTATTAACAAGTACTCTCGGCAACGGCCATGTCACGCTGGAAACATCGGTTCTCGTCCGATCCCCGAAGTTGAGAAACGTCAAGCGCAGTCAGTACTTGGGAGGGAGACCACTAAGGAACGCTGCGAGCCGTTGGCTTTTTCACTTTTGTTTCCTCTTTTAAATTAAACCAGATTTCAATAAAGCAAACACTTTTTCTTTTTGTTATTGTTTTGTAAAGATGAAGGTTAATTTGTCTCATTTGTTTTAAATTCGAATTATAAACAAGTACACTCGGCAACGACCATGTCATGATGGAAACACCGGTTCCCGCCCGATCACCGAAGTTAAGCAGCGTCGAGCGCAGTCAGTACTTGGGAGGGAGACCACTAAGGAACGCTGCGAGCCGTTGGCTTTTTCACTTTTGTTTCCTCTTTTAAATTAAACCAGATTTCAATAAAGCAAACACTTTTTCTTTTTGTTATTGTTTTGTAAAGATGAAGGATAATTTGTCTCATTTGTTTTAAATTCGAATTATTAACAAGTACACTCGGCAACGACCATGTCATGATGGAAACACCGGTTCCCGCCCGATCACTGAAGTAAAGCAGCGTCGAGCGCAGTCAGTACTTGGGACGGAGAACACTTAGGAACACTGCGAGCCGTTTGTTTTGTCACTGTTGTTTCCCATTTTAAATTAAACCAGATTTGAATAAAGCAAAAAACTTTTCTTTTTGTTATTGTTTTTATAAGATGAAGGATAATTTGTCTCATTTGTTTTAAATTCGAATTAAAAACTAGTACTCTCGGCAACGGCCATATCGTGCTGAAAACACCGGTTCTCGTCCGGTCCCCGAAGTTAAGCAGCGTCGAGCGCAGTCAGTACTTGGGTGGGAGACCACTAAGGAACGCCGCGAGCCGTTGGCTTTTTCACTTTTGTTTCCTTTTTTAAATTCCACCAGACATGAATAAAGCACATATATTTTCTTTTTCATATTGTTTTTATAAGATGAAGGATAATTTTTCTCATTTGTTTTAAATTCGAATTATTAACTAGTACTCTCGGCAACGGCCATATCACGCTGAAAACACCATTTCTCGTCCGATCACCGAAGTTCAGCAGCGTCGACCGCAGTCAGTACTTGGGAGGAAACCACTTTGGAACACTGCGTGCCGTTGGCTTTTTCAATTTTGTTTCCTCTTTCAAATTCCACCAGATTTGAATAAAACAAACATTTTTTCTTTTTGTTATTGTTTTATAAAGATGAAGGTTAATTTGTTTCATTTGTTTTAAATTCGAATTATTAACTAGTACTCTCAGCAACGGCCATATCACGAGGAAAAAACCAGTTCTCGTCCGCTCACCGAAGTAACGCAGCGTCGAGCGCATTCAGTACTTGGGAGGGAGACCACTTAGGAACGCTGCGAGCCGTTGGCTTTTTCACTTTTGTTTCCTCTTTTAAATTAAACCAGATTTCAATAAAGCAAACACTTTTTCTTTTTGTTATTGTTTTGTAAAGATGAAGGTTAATTTGTCTCATTTGTTTTAAATTCGAATTATAAACAAGTACACTCGGCAACGACCATGTCATGATGGAAACACCGGTTCCCGCCCGATCACCGAAGTTAAGCAGCGTCGAGCGCAGTCAGTACTTGGGAGGGAGACCACTAAGGAACGCTGCGAGCCGTTGGCTTTTTCACTTTTGTTTCCTCTTTTAAATTCCACCAGATATGAATTAAGCGCATATATTTTCTTTTTGTTATTGTTTTAATAAGATGAAGGATAATTTGTCTCATATGTTTTAAATTCGAATTATTAACTAGTACTCTCGGCAACGGCCACATCAAGATGATAACATCGGTTCTCGCCCTATCAACGAAGTTCAGCAGCGAAGACCGCAGTCAGTACTTGCGAGGGAGACCACTTAGGAACACTGCGAGCCGTTGGCTTTTTTACTTTTGTTTCCTCTTTCAAATTCCACCAGATATGAATAAAGCAAACATATTTTCTTTTTGTTATTTTTTTAAAAAAATGAAGGTTAATTTGTCTCATTTGTTTTAAATTCGAATTATAAACAAGTACACTCGGCAACGACCATGTCATGATGGAAACACCGGTTCCCGCCCGATCACCGAAGTTAAGCAGCGTCGAGCGCAGTCATTACTTGGGAGGGAGAACACTTAGGAACGCAGCGAGCCGTTGGCTTTTTCACTTTTGTTTCCTCTTTTAAATTAAACCAGATTTGAGTAAAGCAAACATTTTTCTTTTTGTTATTGTTTTTATAAGATGAAGGATAATTTGTCTCATTTGTTTTAAATTCGAATTATTAACTAGTACTCTCGGCAACGGCCATATCACGCTGGAAACACCGGTTCTCGTCCGATCCCCGAAGTTGAGAAACGTCAAGCGCAGTCAGTACTTGGGAGGGAGACCACTTAGGAACGCTGCGAGCCGTTGGCTTTTTCACTTTTGTTTCCTCTTTTAAATTAAACCAGATTTCAATAAAGCAAACACTTTTTCTTTTTGTTATTGTTTTGTAAAGATGAAGGTTAATTTGTCTCATTTGTTTTAAATTCGAATTATTAGCAAGTACACTCGGCAACGACCATGTCATGATGGAAGCACCGGTTCCCACCCGATCACCGAAGTAAAGCAACGTCGAGCGCAGTCAGTACTTGGGACGGAGAACACTTAGGAACGCTGCGACCCGTTGGCTTTTTCACTTTTGTTTCCTCTTTTAAATTCCACCAGATATGAATAAAGCAAACATATTTTCGTTTTGTTATTATTTTAAAAAAATGAAGGTTAATTTGTCTCATTTGTTTTAAATTCGATTTATTAACAAGTACTCTCGGCAACGACCATGTCACGCTGGAAACACCGGTTCTCGTCCGATCCCCGAAGTTGAGAAACGTCAAGCGCAGTCAGTACTTGGGAGGGAGACCACTAAGGAACGCTTCGAGCCGTTGGCTTTTTCACTTTTGTTTCCTCTTTTAAATTAAACCAGATTTGAATAAAGCAAAAATTTTTCTTTTTGTTATTGTTTTATAAAGATGAAGATTAATTTGTCTCATTTGTTTTAAATTCGAATTATAAACAAGTACACTCGGCAACGACCATGTCATGATGAAACACCGGTTCCCGCCCGATCACCGAAGTTAAGCAGCGTCGAGCGCCGTCAGTACTTGGGAGGGAGACCACTAAGGAACGCTGCGAGCCGTTGGCTTTTTCACTTTTGTTTCCTCTTTTAAATTCCACCAGATATGAATAAAGCGCATATATTTTCTTTTTGTTATTGTTTTAATAAGATGAAGGATAATTTGTCTCATAGGTTTTAAATTCGAATTATTAACTAGTACTCTCGGCAACGGCCACATCAAGATGAAAACATCGGTTCTCGCCCTATCACCGAAGTTCAGCAGCGTCGACCGCAGTCAGTACTTGGGAGGGAGACCACTTAGGAACACTGCGAGCCGTTGGCTTTTTTACTTTTGTTTCCTCTTTCAAATTCCACCAGATATGAATAAAGCAAACATATTTTCTTTTTGTTATTTTTTTAAAAAAATGAAGGTTAATTTGTCTCATTTGTTTTAAATTCGAATTAAAAACTAGTACTCTCGGCAACGGCCATATCACGCTGAAAACACCGGTTCTCGTCTGGTCCCCGAAGTTAAGTAGCGTCGAGCGCAGTCAGTACTTGGGAGGGAGACCACTTAGGAACGCTGCGAGCCGTTGGCTTTTTCACTTTTGTTTCCTCTTTTAAATTAAACCAGATTTGAGTAAAGCAAACATTTTTCTTTTTGTTATTGTTTTATAAAGATGAAGGTTAATTTGTCTCATTTGTTTTAAATTCGAATTATTAACAAGTACTCTCGGCAACGGCCACATCAAGATGAAAACATCGGTTCTCGCCCTATCACCGAAGTTAAGCTGCGTCGACCGCAGTCAGTACTTGGGAGGGAGACCACTTAGGAACACTTCGAGCCGTTGGCTTTTTTAATTTTGTTTCCTCTTTCAAATTCCACCAGATATGAATAAAGCAAACATATTTTCTTATTGTTTTTGTCTTAAAAAAATGAAGGTTAATTTGTCTCATTTGTTTTAAATTTGAATTATTAACTAGTACCATAAGTGAATCATATTACAGCTCCCTATAAGTACTGGACGTAGGTTGTGCTTTTGTAAACAGCGTTTTCTTCCAAGACATCCAAGCCCGCCATCTGTAGCTCAGTTTTACAAGTATAGTTTTCCCATTAACCCGGATCTTGAGTTAGGTTAACATACGGAAGTTCCGGTTGATGATAATGGCTGTCAGACCGCCGTCAGTGTCGTGATTTGTGTGAAGCTTATTATCGTGTTGTAATTTTTATTTAGAATGGCTTATGTTAGGATCAATGTAACTAATTGCAATCGTCGCATGCCCAAATGAAAGACACTTCTGAACACGATCTATGCGATATTAAAAGCACTTAACCGTAAGCAACTAAAAAAACGTTTTGTAAAACTGAAAAATGTTGACCAGCATCTTTCGCAAACGGAAAACGTTCTACCATTGAAAAAATTTGTCACACTTACAAAAGGAAAACAAATTTCTATGTCGACGAACACAACCTTTAATTAGTTATAAATCGGTCCAACTATCCCCGCTAAAAACCTTTAAATCGGTGGAAGCAGAGGACACTTGGTGGAAGCTCAGTGCTGTATTAAGGATGCATGAAAAATATTCTAGCATGATGAGGGCTATTTTGATAATTTGAGTTCATATTAATTTCCTTTTCAACACAAGCGTTTAAAAAATACCTAGAGACCGCCAATTATTAAAAAAAAGTGGACTTCTACTATTATATTCAGAACCCAACACTTTGTATGGAACAACTTGTTTCCTTCCGCGCTCTTCTCTCTCAAACCTTTCCTCATTGGCTACCAGCGTACCACTTACTTCCGTTTCCTTCGCCCGCTTATTAAAAATTTCTTTCGCGCCAAAATCATTCCTCTGGTTTAGTTCACAAATTCGCCGCTGCGTTTCGCATATACCGTTTTCTCTTCAGTGCTAGGAGACAATGCTGATGCACGGCGATGTTATATCGTCCAGTACTTCTAGGGAGCTGTAATATGATCCACTTCTGCTAGTACTCTCGGCAACGGCCATATCACGCTGAAAACACCATTTCTCGTCCGATCACCGAAGTTCAGCAGCGTCGATCGCAGTCAGTACTTGGGAGGGAGACCACTTAGGAACACTGCGAGCCGTTGGCTTTTTTACTTTTGTTTCCTCTTTCAAATTCAACCAGATATGAATAAAGCAAACATATTTTCTTTTTACCTCTCCGAGTGACGTATGTCACGGAGAGGTTCTAATTTCGACGTGTCTGTGTGTCTGTCTGTCCGTTGTTACACCCACGTGACCGCGTTCGCAGTTTCCAAATCGGAGCAAACGTGTATTCAATTTCCAGACCGCATTTACAGTCCCGGAAATTTTATTCCACTTACAGGCTATTACTCCATTGCCTGTCTAACAACTCTGTTCATTTGTCCACCCCACATGGACACCAGTCTGAACTTACTGACTTCTATACACCACCATCTTCTAGTCTTTCGCCCATTCCACATGAACACCAGTCTGTACTTACTGGCTTCTAAACACCACCATCTTCTATTCTTTGTCCATTCCACATGGACACCAGTCTGTACACCTGGCTTCTAACACCACCACCTTCTGGTCTTTGTTTTTGTCCATCCCACATGGACACCAGTCTGTACACCTGGCTTCTAACACCACCATCTTCTGGTCTTTGTTTTTGTCCATCCCACATGGACACCAGTCTGTACACCTGGCTTCTAACACCACCATCTTCTGGTCTTTGTTTTTGTCCATCCCACATGGACACCAGTCTGTACACCTGGCTTCTACTCCATCATCATCCTTAAGGTTAAGACATACGCGGCGATCGGCTAGGGTTACGAGAAACGTCTAGCCTTCCAATGGAGGGGTCTTCCTCCAAGGTTCACGCAATTGCGATGTTCGTGTCTACAGCTGCTATTCGAATCCTTTATATACTACCTATTTGAGCAAGGCGAAGCAACAGGAGGATGCTTCATTTCAAACGTCAATAATAGTCAAGTCTCTCAAGGTTGTTTAATTATTCTTTTTTAAAACGATGTAACGCTCAATAAGGCGAACAACTAACGAAGAAAATACTAAATATTAATTATATTTATTTTAATATTTAAGACAATCTTGTTTCTCAATTCAAAATTAATACGGAAAAGTTAAAAAGCAGTCTATTTTTTTGTCTTTGTGTGTCTGTCCGTTTTCACACTAGTGCGCCGCTTTAACAGTTCGCTTTGTTTTGATGTGTTAATATTCACTTTTTCCATAATATAAAGTGAATATGTGGAAATCTTTTTCGTAATTACGATGCATTTAGTACTTTTGTAGCTTTAATCCTCTGTTTCATTTTGATATCCCAAGAATATTTTTTTATATTATTATTTGAAATGGATGTTTATATATTACTTAAGCTATACTACATCTGTTTATAGCATAATCCTTTCGTTATTGATAACGAGAAGAACGCTACTATGTCGGCCTAATAAACTTTTATTTGTCAATAGGCCTAGTGAACCAAAAAGTAAACGCTTGGGTTTGGTTTTCGTTTCTGTAATGCAGAGACATTAACGGTTCAGAGTGAGCCGAAAGTTAAATACACTTTTAAATAATCAGGCTTAGATTTTATAATTGAATAGAGCATCATGGTGAAAATCTAGGCCGCGTTCAGCAGAGCTCAGCGCTGTTAGAAGTGTCATGTTTAAACTGCAACCCTGTTGTGAATCTGGTTTTGAACATAGAGGGTATACAGTTGAGGAGTAGAAAATTTGGGCCTCTACAAACACGTAAAAGTAATAGCCCTCCAAAGTTTTATCTCTTTATTTCCCGTTTTTCCCCCATCGGATGATTTTAATGTGTACAAGTATATCCTTATTGGATGTAAAATGTCGTCTGATTTACAGTACATTCGCTATGCTTTGTATACCTCTTTAATATTTCATAAAATGAACTTCAGTATTTGTTCTTAAAAAAAGAAACATTTCCATATCTGGGTAAATAAGTTTGTAAGTAGGCCTCCTCTTGACTCGGAGAGGTAATATTTTGGTTTTCCCAACTTGTTGTTATTGTTTTAAAAAAATGAAGGTTAATGCTCGTCCGATCCCCGAAGTTGAGAAACGTCAAGCGCAGTCAGTACTTGGGAGGGAGACCAATTATGAACGCTGCGAGCCGATGGCTTTTTCACTTTTGTTTCCTCTTTTAAATTAAACCAGATTTGAATAAAGCAAACATTTTTCTTTTTGTTATTGTTTTAATAAGATGAAGGTTAATTTGTCTCATTTGTTTTAGATTCGAATTATTAACTAGTACTCTCAGCAACGCCCATGTCATGATGGAAACACCGGTTCCCGCTCGATCACCGCAGTAAAGCAGCGTCGAGCGCAGTCAGTGCTTGGGTGGGAGACCACTTAGATACACTGCAAGCCGTTGGCTGTTTCAATTTTGTTTCCTCTTTTAAATTCCACCAGATTTGAATAAAACAAACATTTTTTCATTTTGTTATTGTTTTTTTAAGATGAAGGATAATTTGTCTCATTTGTTTTAAATTCGAATTATTAACTAGTACTCTCGGCAACGGCCATATCACGCTGAAAACACCATTTCTCGTCCGATCACCGAAGTTCAGCAGCGTCGACCGCAGTCAGTACTTGGGAGGAAACCACTTAGGAACACTGCGTGCCGTTGGCTTTTTCAATTTTGTTTCCTCTTTCAAATTCCACCAGATTTGAATAAAACAAACATTTTTTCTTTTTGTTATTGTTTTATAAAGATGAAAGTTAATTTGTCTCATTGGTTTTAAATTCGAATTATTAACTAGTACTCTCAGCAACGGCCATATCACGAGGAAAAAACCAGTTCTCGTCCGCTCACCGAAATAACGCAGCGTCGAGCGCATTCAGTACTTGGGAGGGAGACCACTTAGGAACGCTGCGAGCCGTTGGCTTTTTCACTTTTGTTTCCTCTTTTAAATTAAACCAGATTTCAATAAAGCAAACACTTTTTCTTTTTGTTATTGTTTTGTAAAGATGAAGGTTAATTTGTCTCATTTGTTTTAAATTCGAATTATTAACTAGTACTCTCAGCAACGCCCATGTCATGATGGAAACACCGGTTCACGCTCGATCACCGCAGTAAAGCAGCGTCGAGCGCAGTCAGTGCTTGGGTGGGAGACCACTTAGATACACTGCAAGCCGTTGGCTGTTTCAATTTTGTTTCCTCTTTTAAATTCCACCAGATTTGAATAAAACAAACATTTTTTCATTTTGTTATTGTTTTTTTAAGATGAAGGATAATTTGTCTCATTTGTTTTAAATTCGAATTATTAACTAGTACTCTCGGCAACGGCCATATCACGCTGAAAACACCATTTCTCGTCCGATCACCGAAGTTCAGCAGCGTCGACCGCAGTCAGTACTTGGGAGGAAACCACTTAGGAACACTGCGTGCCGTTGGCTTTTTCAATTTTGTTTCCTCTTTCAAATTCCACCAGATTTGAATAAAACAAACATTTTTTCTTTTTGTTATTGTTTTATAAAGATGAAAGTTAATTTGTCTCATTGGTTTTAAATTCGAATTATTAACTAGTACTCTCAGCAACGGCCATATCACGAGGAAAAAACCAGTTCTCGTCCGCTCACCGAAATAACGCAGCGTCGAGCGCATTCAGTACTTGGGAGGGAGACCACTTAGGAACGCTGCGAGCCGTTGGCTTTTTCACTTTTGTTTCCTCTTTTAAATTAAACCAGATTTCAATAAAGCAAACACTTTTTCTTTTTGTTATTGTTTTGTAAAGATGAAGGTTAATTTGTCTCATTTGTTTTAAATTCGAATTATTAACAAGTACACTCGGCAACGACCATGTCATGATGGAAGCACCGGTTCCCACCCGATCACCGAAGTAAAGCAACGTCGAGCGCAGTCAGTACTTGGGAGGGAGACCACTAAGGAACGCTGCGAGCCGTTGGCTTTTTCACTTTTGTTTCCTCTTTTAAATTAAACCAGATTTGAATAAAGCAAAAATTTTTCTTTTTGTTATTGTTTTATAAAGATGAAGGTTAATTTGTCTCATTTGTTTTAAATTCGAATTATTAACTAGTACTCTCGGCAACGGCCATATCACGCTGAAAACACCGGTTCTCGTCCGGTCCCCGAAGTTAAGCAGCGTCCACAGTCAGTACTTGGGAGGGAGACCACTTAGGAACGCTGCGAGCCGTTGGCTTTTTCACTTTTGTTTCCTCTATTAAATTCCACCAGATATGAATAAAGCAAACATATTTTCTTTTTGTTATTGTTTTAAAAAAATGAAGGTTAATTTGTCTCATTTGTTTTAAATTCGATTTATTAACAAGTACTCTCGGCAACGGCCATGTCACGCTGGAAACACCGGTTCTCGTCCGATCCCCGAAGTTGAGAAACGTCAAGCGCAGTCAGTACTTGGGAGGGAGACCACTAAGGAACGCTGCGAGCCGTTGGCTTTTTCACTTTTGTTTCCTCTTTTAATTTAAACCAGATTTCAATAAAGCAAACACTTTTTCTTTTTGTTATTGTTTTGTAAAGATGAAGGTTAATTTGTCTCATTTGTTTTAAATTCGAATTATAAACAAGTACACTCGGCAACGACCATGTCATGATGGAAACACCGGTTCCCGCCCGATCACCGAAGTTAAGCAGCGTCGAGCGCAATCAGTACTTGGGAGGGAGACCACTAAGGAACGCTGCGAGCCGTTGGCTTTTTCACTTTTGTTTCCTCTTTTAAATTCCACCAGATATGAATAAAGCGCATATATTTTCTTTTTGTTATTGTTTTAATAAGATGAAGGATAATTTGTCTCATATGTTTTAAATTCGAATTATTAACTAGTACTCTCGGCAACGGCCACATCAAGATGAAAACATCGGTTCTCGCCCTATCACCGAAGTTCAGCAGCGTCGACCGCAGTCAGTACCTGGGAGGGAGACCACTTAGGAACACTGCGAGCCGTTGGCTTTTTTACTTTTGTTTCCTCTTTCAAATTCCACTAGATATGAATAAAGCAAACATATTTTCTTTTTGTTATTTTTTTAAAAAAATGAAGGTTAATTTGTCTCATTTGTTTTAAATTCGAATTAAAAACTAGTACTCTCGGCAACGGCCATATCACGCTGAAAACACCGGTTCTCGTCTGGTCCCCGAAGTTAAGCAGCGTCGAGCGCAGTCATAACTTGGGAGGGAGAACACTTAGGAACGCAGCGAGCCGTTGGCTTTTTCACTTTTGTTTCCTCTTTTAAATTAAACCAGATTTGAGCAAAGCAAACATTTTTCATTTTGTTATTGTTTTTATAAGATGAAGGATATTTTGTCTCATTTGTTTTAAATTCGAATTATTAACTAGTACTCTCGGCAACGGCCATATCACGCTGGAAACACCGGTTCTCGTCCGATCCCCGAAGTTGAGAAACGTCAAGCGCAGTCAGTACTTGGGAGGGAGACCACTTAGGAACGCTGCGAGCCGTTGGCATTTTCACTTTTGTTTCCTCTTTTAAATTAAACCAGATTTCAATAAAGCAAACACTTTTTCTTTTTGTTATTGTTTTGTAAAGATGAAGGTTAATTTGTCTCATTTGTTTTAAATTCGAATTATTAGCAAGTACACTCGGCAACGACCATGTCATGATGGAAGCACCGGTTCCCACCCGATCACCGAAGTAAAGCAACGTCGAGCGCAGTCAGTACTTGGGACGGAGAACACTTAGGAACGCTGCGACCCGTTGGCTTTTTCACTTTTGTTTCCTCTTTTAAATTCCACCAGATATGAATAAAGCAAACATATTTTCGTTTTGTTATTATTTTAAAAAAATGAAGGTTAATTTGTCTCATTTGTTTTAAATTCGATTTATTAACAAGTACTCTCGGCAACGACCATGTCACGCTGGAAACACCGGTTCCCGCCCGATCACCGAAGTAAAGCAGCGTCGAGCGCAGTCAGCACTTGGGTGGGAGACCACTTAGATACACTGCAAGCCGTTGGCTGTTTCAATTTTGTTTCCTCTTTTAAACTCCACCAGATTTGAATAAAACAAACATTTTTTCATTTTGTTATTGTTTTATAAAGATGAAGGTTAATTTGTCTCATTTGTTTTAGATTCGAATTATTAATTAGTACTCTCAGCAACGCCCATGTCACGCTGAAAACACCATTTCTCATCCGATCACCGAAGTTCAGCAGCGTCGAGCCCAGTCAGTACTTGGGAGGGAGACCACTTAGGAACGCTGCGAGCCGTTGGCTTTTTCACTTTTGTTTCCTCTTTTAAATTAAACCAGATTTGAATAAAGCAAACACTTTTTCTTTTTGTTATTGTTTTGTAAAGATGAAGGTTAATTTGTCTCATTTGTTTTAAATTCGAATTATTAACAAGAACACTCGGCAACGACCATGTCATTATGGAAACACCGGTTCCTGTCCGATCACCGAAGTAAAGCAGCGTCGAGCGCAGTCAGTACTTGGGACGGATACCACTTAGGAACACTGCGAGCCGTTTGTTTTTTCACTTATGTTTCCCACTTTAAATTAAACCAGATTTGAATAAAGCAAACACTTTTTCTTTTTGTTATTGTTTTGTAAAGATGAAGGTTAATTTGTCTCATTTGTTTTAAATTCGAATTATAAACAAGTACACTCGGCAACGACCATGTCATGATGGAAACACCGGTTCCCGCCCGATCACCGAAGTTAAGCAGCGTCGAGCGCAGTCAGTACTTGGGAGGGAGACCACTAAGGAACGCTGCGAGCCGTTGGCTTTTTCACTTTTGTTTCCTCTTTTAAATTCCACCAGATATGAATAAAGCGCATATATTTTCTTTTTGTTATTGTTTTAATAAGATGAAGGATAATTTGTCTCATATGTTTTAAATTCGAATTATTAACTAGTACTCTCGGCAACGGCCACATCAAGATGAAAACATCGGTTCTCGCCCTATCACCGAAGTTCAGCAGCGTCGACCGCAGTCAGTACTTGGGAGGGAGACCACTTAGGAACACTGCGAGCCGTTGGCTTTTTTACTTTTGTTTCCTCTTTCAAATTCCACCAGATATGAAAAAAGCAAACATATTTTCTTTTTGTTATTTTTTTAAAAAAATGAAGGTTAATTTGTCTCATTTGTTTTAAATTCGAATTAAAAACTAGTACTCTCGGCAACGGCCATATCACGCTGGAAACACCGGTTCTCGTCCGATCCCCGAAGTTGAGAAACGTCAAGCGCAGTCAGTACTTGGGACGGAGACCACTTAGGAACACTGCGAGCCGTTTGTTTTTTCACTTTTGTTTTCATTTTAAATTAAACCAGATTTGAATAAAGCAAAAATTTTTTCTTTTTGTTATTGTTTTAATAAGATGAAGGATAATTTGTCTCATTTGTTTTAAATTCGAATTATTAACTAGTACTCTCGGCAACGGCCACATCAAGTTGAAAACATCGTTTCTCGCCCTATCACCGAAGTTAAGCAGCGTCGACCGCAGTCAGTACTTGGGAGGGAGACCACTTAGGAACACTGCGAGCCGTTGGCTTTTTTACTTTTGTTTCCTCTTTCAAATTCCACCAGATATGTATAAAGCAAACATATTTTCTTTTTGTTATTGTTTTAAAAAAGTGAAGGTTAATTTGTCTCATTTGTTTTACTTCGAATTAATACTAGTACTCTCGGCAACGGCCATATCACGCTGAAAACACCGGTTCTCCTCTGGTCCCCGAAGTTAAGCAGCGTCGAGCGCAGTCAGTACTTGGGAGGGAGACCACTTAGGAACGCTGCGAGCCGTTGGGTTTTTCACTTTTAAATTAAACCAGATTTGAATAAAGCAAACATTTTTCTTTTTGTTATTGTTTTATAAAGATGATGGTTAAGCCCAAAATTAATTGGTCGTCAGGTATTGTGGAAAAACTTTGACATTTTACGTGACATCTGAGAACCGCTCCCGGATGAGCTCGAACCACCAACCAATCGGTTAACAGCCGAACGCGCTAACCATTGAGCTATGGAATCTCAGAAATTAAATGGTTATCACGTATTGTGGAAAAGTTTTGAATTTTTACGCTACATCTGAGCCCCCACAACACCTCTCCCGGGTGGGCTCGAACCACCATCCTTTCGGTTAACAGCTGAACCGCTAACCATTACGCCACGGAAGCCCAAAAATTAAATGTTCGTCAGGAATTGTGGAAAAACTCGGACATTTTACGTTACATCTGAGACCTCACAACACCGCTCCCGGTTGGGCTCGAACCACCAACCTTTCGGTTAACAGCTGAACGCGCTAACCATTGCGCCACAGAATACCAAAAATTAAATGTTCGTCAGGTATTGTGGAAAAACTCGGACATTTTACGTTACATCAGAGACCTCGCATCACTGCTCCTGGGAGGGCTCAAACCACCAGTCTTTTGAATAACAGCTGAACCCGCTAACCATTGCGCCACGGAAGCCCAAAAATTAAATGGTCGTCAGGTATTGTGGAAAAGTTTTGACTTTTTACGCTACATCTGAGACCCCACAACACCCCTCCCGGGTGGGCTCGAACCACCAGCCTTTCGGTTAACAGCCGAACGCGCTAACCATTGAGCCATGGAAGCTCAGAAATTAAATGGTTATCACGTATTGTGGAAAAGTTTGGAGTTTTTACGCTAAATCTGAGACCCCACAACACCTCTCCCGGGTGGGCTCGAACCACCATCCTTTCGGTTAACAGCTGAACCGCTAACCATTACGCCACGGAAGCCCAAAAATTAAATGTTCGTCAGGTATTGTGGAAAAACTCGGACATTTTACGTTACATCTGAGACCTCACAACACCGCTCCCGGTTGGGCTCGAACCAAGAAACCTTTCGGTTATCAGCTGAACGCGCTAACCATTGCGCCACAGAAGCCCAAAAATTAAATGTTCGTCAGGTATTGTGGAAAAACTCGGACATTTTACGTTACATCAGAGACCTCGCACCACTGCTCCTGGGACGGCTCAAACCACCAGTCTTTTGAATAACAGCTGAACCCGCTAACCATTGCGCCACGGAAGCCCAAAAATTAAATGGTCGTCAGGTATTGTGGAAAAGTTTTGCCTTTTTACGCTACATCTGAGACCCCACAACACCCCTCCCGGGTGGGCTCGAACCACCAGCCTTTCGGTTAACAGCCGAACGCGCTAACCATTGAGCCATGGAAGCTCAGAAATTAAATGGTTATCACGTATTGTGGAAAAGTTTGAAATTTTTACGCTACATCTGAGACCCCACAACACCTCTCCCGGGTGGGCTCGAACCACCATCCTTTCGGTTAACAGCTGAACCGCTAACCATTACGCCACGGAAGCCCAAAAATTAAATGTTCGTCAGGTATTGTGGAAAAACTCGGACATTTTACGTTACATCTGAGTCCTCACAACACCGCTCCCGGTTGGGCTCGAACCACCAACCTTTCGGTTAACAGCTGAACGCGCTAACCATTGCGCCACAGAAGCCCAAAAATTAAATGTTCGTCAGGTATTGTGGAAAAGCTTTGGCTTTTTACGCTACATCTGAGACCCCACAACACCTCACCCGGGTGGGCTCGAACCACCAACCTTTCGGTTAACAGCTGAACGCGCTAACCATTGCGCTACGGAAGCCCAAAACTTAAATTTTCGTCAGGTATTGTGGAAAAACTCTGAGATTTTACGTTACATCTGAGACCTCACAACACCGCACCCGGGAGGGCTCAAACCACCAGTCTTTTGAATAACAGCTGAACGCGCTAACCATTGCGCCACGGAAGCCCAAAAATTAAATGGTCGTCACGTATTGTGGAAAAACTCGGACATTTTACGTTACATCTGAGACCTAACAACACCGCTCCTGGTTGGGCTCGAACCACCAACCTTTCGGTTAACAGCTGAATGCGCTAACCATTGCGCCCCAGAATACCAAAAATTAAATGTTCGTCAGGTATTGTGGAAAAACTCGGACATTTTACGTTACATCAGAGACCTCGCATCACTGCTCCTGGGAGGGCTCAAACCACCAGTCTTTTGAATAACAGCTGAACCCGCTAACCATTGCGCCACGGAAGCCCAAAAATTAAATGGTCGTCATGTATTGTGGAAAAGTTTTGACTTTTTACGCTACATCTGAGACCCCACAACACCCCTCCCGGGTGGGCTCGAACCACCAGCCTTTCGGTTAACAGCCGAACGCGCTAACCATTGAGCCATGGAAGCTCAGAAATTAAATGGTTATCACGTATTGTGGAAAAGTTTGGAATTTTTACGCTACATCTGAGACCCCACAACACCTCTCCCGGGTGGGCTCGAACCACCATCCTTTCGGTTAACAACTGAACCGCTAACCATTACGCCACGGAAGCCCAAAAATTAAATGTTCGTCAGGTATTGTGGAAAAACTCGGACATTTTACGTTACATCTGAGACCTCACAACACCGCTCCCGGTTGGGCTCGAACCACCAACCTTTCGGTTAACAGCTGAACGCGCTAACCATTGCGCCACAGAATACCAAAAATTAAATGTTCGTCAGGTATTGTGGAAAAACTCGGACATTTTACGTTACATCAGAGACCTCGCATCACTGCTCCTGGGAGGGCTCAAACCACCAGTCTTTTGAATAACAGCTGAACCCGCTAACCATTGCGCCACGGAAGCCCAAAAATTAAATGGTCGTCAGGTATTGTGGAAAAGTTTTGCCTTTTTACGCTACATCTGAGACCCCACAACACCCCTCCCGGGTGGGCTCGAACCACCAGCCTTTCGGTTAACAGCCGAACGCGCTAACCATTGAGCCATGGAAGCTCAGAAATTAAATGGTTATCACGTATTGTGGAAAAGTTTGGAATTTTTACGCTACATCTGAGACCCCACAACACCTCTCCCGGGTGGGCTCGAACCACCATCCTTTCGGTTAATAGCTGAACCGCTAACCATTACGCCACGGAAGCCCAAAAATTAAATGTTCGTCAGGTATTGTGGAAAAACTCGGACATTTTACGTTACATCTGAGACCTCACAACACCGCTCCCGGTTGGGCTCGAACCACCAACCTTTCGGTTATCAGCTGAACGCGCTAACCATTGCGCCACAGAAGCCCAAAAATTAAATGTTCGTCAGGTATTGTGGAAAAACTCGGACATTTTACGTTACATCAGAGACCTCGCACCACTGCTCCTGGGACGGCTCAAACCACCAGTCTTTTGAATAACAGCTGAACCCGCTAACCATTGCGCCACGGAAGCCCAAAAATTAAATGGTCGTCAGGTATTGTGGAAAAGTTTTGCCTTTTTACGCTACATCTGAGACCCCACAACACCCCTCCCGGGTGGGCTCGAACCACCAGCCTTTCGGTTAACAGCCGAACGCGCTAACCATTGAGCCATGGAAGCTCAGAAATTAAATGGTTATCACGTATTGTGGAAAAGTTTGGAATTTTTACGCTATATCTGAGACCCCACAACACCTCTCCCGGGTGGGCTCGAACCACCATCCTTTCGGTTAACAGCTGAACCGCTAACCATTACGCCACGGAAGCCCAAAAATTAAATGTTCGTCAGGTATTGTGGAAAAACTCGGACATTTTACGTTACATCTGAGACCTCACAACACCGCTCCCGGTTGGGCTCGAACCACCAACCTTTCGGTTAACAGCTGAACGCGCTAACCATTGCGCCACAGAAGCCCAAAAATTAAATGTTCGTCAGGTATTGTGGAAAAGCTTTGGCTTTTTACGCTACATCTGAGACCCCACAACACCTCACCCGGGTGGGCTCGAACCACCAACCTTTCGGTTAACAGCTGAACGCGCTAACCATTGCGCTACGGAAGCCCAAAACTTAAATTTTCGTCAGGTATTGTGGAAAAACTCTGAGATTTTACGTTACATCTGAGACCTCACAACACCGCACCCGGGAGGGCTCAAACCACCAGTCTTTTGAATAACAGCTGAACGCGCTAACCATTGCGCCACGGAAGCCCAAAAATTAAATGGTCGTCAGGTATTGTGGAAAAACCTTGACTTTTTACGTCACATCTGAGACCTCACAACACCGCTCCCGGATGGGCTCGAACCCCCAGCCTTTCGGTTAACAGCCGAACGCGCTAACCATTGCGCCACGGAAGCCCAAAAAGTAAATGGTCGTCAGGTATTGTGGAAAAACTATGGCTTTTTACGTTACATTTTAGATCCCACAACACCGCTCCCGGATGGGCTCGAACCACCAACCTTTCGGTTAACAGCCGAACGTTCTAACCATTGCGCCACGGAAGCCCAAAAACTAAATGGTCGTCAGGTATTGTGGAAAGTCTTTGACTTTTTACGCTACATCTGAGACCCTACAATACCCCTCACGGGTGGGCTCGAACCACCAGCCTTTCGGTTAACAGCCGAAAGCGCTAACCATTGAGCCATGGAAGCTCAGAAATTAGATGGTTATCACGTATTGTGGAAAAGTTTTGAATTTTACGCTACATCTGAGACCCCACAACACCTCTCCCGGTGGGCTCGAACCACCAACCTTTCGGTTAACAGCTGAACCGCTAACCATTGCGCCACGGAAGCCCAAAAATTAAATGTTCGTCAGGTATTGTGGAAAAACTCGGACATTTTAAATTACATCTGAGACCTCACACCACTGCTCCCGGGAGGGCTCAAACCACCAGTCTTTTGAATAACAGCTGAACGCGCTAACCATGGCGCCACGGAAGCCCAAAAATTAAATGGTCGTCAGGTATTGTGGAAAAGCTTTGGCTTTTTACGCTACATCTGAGACCCCACAACACCTCACCCGGGTGGGCTCGAACCACCAACCTTTCGGTTAACAGCTGAACGCGCTAACCATTGCGCTACGGAAGCCCAAAACTTAAATTTTCGTCAGGTATTGTGGAAAAACCTTGACTTTTTCCGTCACATCTGAGACCTCACAACACCGTTCCCGGATGGGCTCGAACCACCAGCCTTTCGGTTAACAGCCGAACGCGCTAACCATTGAGCCATGCAAGCTCAGAAAATAAATGATTATCACGTATTGTGGAAAAGTTTTGAATTTTTACGCTACATCTAAGAACACACAATACCTCTCCCGGGTGGGCTCGAACCACCAACCTTTCGCTTAACAGCTGAACGCGCTAACCATTGTGCCACAGAAGCCCAAAAATTAAATGTTCGTCAGGTATTGTGTAAAAACTCGGACATATTACGTTACATCTGAGACCTCACACCACTGCTCCTGGGAGGGCTCAAACCACCAGTCTTTTGAATAACAGCTGAACGCGCTAACCATTGCGCCACGGAAGCCCAAAAATTGAATGGTCGTCAGGTATTGTGGAAAAACTTTGGCTTTTTACGCTACATCTGAGACCCCACAACACCTCACCCGTGAGGGCTCAAACCACCAGTCTTTTGAATAACAGCTGATCGAGCTAATCATTGCGCCAAGGAAGCCCAAAAATTAAATTTTCGTCAGGTATCGTGGAAAAACTCTGATATTTTACGTTACATCTGAGACCTCACAACACCGCTCCCGGGAGGGCTCAAACCACCAGTCTTTTGAATAACAGCTGATCGCGCTAACCATTGCGCCACGGAAGCCCAAAAATTAAATGGTCGTCAGGTATTGTGGAAAAACCTTGACTTTTTACGTCACATCTGAGACCTCACAACACCGCTCCCGGATGGGCTCGAACCACCATCTTTTCAGTTAACAGCCGAACGCGCTAACCATTGCGCCACGGAAGCCCAAAAATTAAATGGTCGTCAGGTATTGTGGAAAAACTTTGGCTTTTTACGTTACATTTGAGATCCCACAACACCGCTACCGGGTGGGCTGGAACCACCAACCTATTGGTTAACAGCCGAACGCGCTAACCATTGAGCCACGGAAGCTCAGAAATTAAATGGTTATCACGTTTTGTGGAAAAGTTTAGAATTTTTACGCTACATCTGAGACCCCACAACACCGCTCCCGGATGGGCTCGAACCATCAACCTTTCGGTTAACAGCCGAACGCGCTAACCATCGCGCCACGATAGCCCAAAAAATAAATGGTCGTCAGGTATTGTGGAAAAACTTTGGCTTTTTACGTTACATTTGAGATCCCACAACACCGCTACCGGGTGAGCTTGAACCACCAACCTATTGGTTAACAGCCAAACGCGCTAACCATTGAGCCACGGAAGCTCAGAAATTAAATGGTTATTACGTATTGTGGAAAAGTTTTGAATTTTTACGCTACATCTGAGACCCCGCAACACCTCTCCCGGGTGGGCTCGAACCACCAACCTTTCGGTTAACAGCTGAACGCGCTAACCATTGCGCCAAGGAAGCCCGAAAATTAAATGTTCGTCAGGTATTGTGGAAAAACTTTGGCTTTTTACGTTACATTTGAGATCCCACAACACCGCTACCGGGTGAGCTCGAACCACCAACCTATTGGTTAACAGCCGAACGCGCTAACCATTGAGCCACGGAAGCTCAGAAATTAAATTGTTATCACGTATTGTGGAAAAGTTTTGAATTTTTACGCTACATCTGAGACCCCACAACACCTCTCCCGGGTGGGCTCGAACCACCAACCTTTCGGTTAACAGCTGAACGCGCTAACCAATGCGCCACGGAAGCCCGAAAATTAAATGTTCGTCAGGTATTGTGGAAAAACTCAGACATTTTACGTTACATCTGAGACCTCACAACACCGCTCCCGGGAGGGCTCAAACCACCAGTCTTTTGAATAACAGCTGATCGCGCTAACCATTGCGCCACGGAAGCCCAAAAATTAAATGGTCGTCAGGTATTGTGGAAAAACTTTGGCTTTTTACGTTACATTTGAGATCCCACAACACCGCTACCGGGTGGGCTGGAACCACCAACCTATTGGTTAACAGCCGAACGCGCTAACCATTGAGCCACGGAAGCTCAGAAATTAAATGGTTATCACGTTTTGTGGAAAAGTTTAGAATTTTTACGCTACATCTGAGACCCCACAACACCGCTCCCGGATGGGCTCGAACCATCAACCTTTCGGTTAACAGCCGAACGCGCTAACCATCGCGCCACGATAGCCCAAAAAATAAATGGTCGTCAGGTATTGTGGAAAAACTTTGGCTTTTTACGTTACATTTGAGATCCCACAACACCGCTACCGGGTGAGCTTGAACCACCAACCTATTGGTTAACAGCCAAACGCGCTAACCATTGAGCCACGGAAGCTCAGAAATTAAATGGTTATTACGTATTGTGGAAAAGTTTTGAATTTTTACGCTACATCTGAGACCCCGCAACACCTCTCCCGGGTGGGCTCGAACCACCAACCTTTCGGTTAACAGCTGAACGCGCTAACCATTGCGCCAAGGAAGCCCGAAAATTAAATGTTCGTCAGGTATTGTGGAAAAACTTTGGCTTTTTACGTTACATTTGAGATCCCACAACACCGCTACCGGGTGAGCTCGAACCACCAACCTATTGGTTAACAGCCGAACGCGCTAACCATTGAGCCACGGAAGCTCAGAAATTAAATTGTTATCACGTATTGTGGAAAAGTTTTGAATTTTTACGCTACATCTGAGACCCCACAACACCTCTCCCGGGTGGGCTCGAACCACCAACCTTTCGGTTAACAGCTGAACGCGCTAACCAATGCGCCACGGAAGCCCGAAAATTAAATGTTCGTCAGGTATTGTGGAAAAACTCAGACATTTTACGTTACATCTGAGACCTCACAACACCGCTCCCGGGAGGGCTCAAACCACCAGTCTTTTGAATAACAGCTGATCGCGCTAACCATTGCGCCACGGAAGCCCAAAAATTAAATGGTCGTCAGGTATTGTGGAAAAACCTTGACTTTTTACGTCACATCTGAGACCTCACAACACCGCTCCCGTGAGGGCTCAAACCACCAGTCTTTTGAATAACAGCTGATCGCGCTAACCATTGCGCCAAGGAAGCCCAAAAATTAAATTTTCGTCAGGTATCGTGGAAAAACTCTGATATTTTACGTTACATCTGAGACCTCACAACACCGCTCCCGGGAGGGCTCAAACCACCAGTCTTTTGAATAACAGCTGATCGCGCTAACCATTGCGCCACGGAAGCCCAAAAATTAAATGGTCGTCAGGTATTGTGGAAAAACCTTGACTTTTTACGTCACATCTGAGACCTCACAACACCGCTCCCGGATGGGCTCGAACCACCATCTTTTCAGTTAACAGCCGAACGCGCTAACCATTGCGCCACGGAAGCCCAAAAATTAAATGGTCGTCAGGTATTGTGGAAAAACTTTGGCTTTTTACGTTACATTTGAGATCCCACAACACCGCTACCGGGTGGGCTGGAACCACCAACCTATTGGTTAACAGCCGAACGCGCTAACCATTGAGCCACGGAAGCTCAGAAATTAAATGGTTATCACGTTTTGTGGAAAAGTTTAGAATTTTTACGCTACATCTGAGACCCCACAACACCGCTCCCGGATGGGCTCGAACCACCAACCTTTCGGTTAACAGCTGAACGCGCTAACCATTGCGCCAAGGAAGCCCGAAAATTAAATGTTCGTCAGGTATTGTGGAAAAACTTTGGCTTTTTACGTTACATTTGAGATCCCACAACACCGCTACCGGGTGAGCTCGAACCACCAACCTATTGGTTAACAGCCGAACGCGCTAACCATTGAGCCACGGAAGCTCAGAAATTAAATTGTTATCACGTATTGTGGAAAAGTTTTGAATTTTTACGCTACATCTGAGACCCCACAACACCTCTCCCGGGTGGGCTCGAACCACCAACCTTTCGGTTAACAGCTGAACGCGCTAACCAATGCGCCACGGAAGCCCGAAAATTAAATGTTCGTCAGGTATTGTGGAAAAACTCAGACATTTTACGTTACACCGCTCCCGGGAGGGCTCAAACCACCAGTCTTTTGAATAACAGCTGATCGCGCTAACCATTGCGCCACGGAAGCCCAAAAATTAAATGGTCGTCAGGTATTGTGGAAAAATCTTGACTTTTTACGTCACATCTGAGACCTCACAACACCGCTCCCGTGAGGGCTCAAACCACCAGTCTTTTGAATAACAGCTGATCGCGCTAACCATTGCGCCAAGGAAGCACAAAAATTAAATTTTCGTCAGGTATCGTGGAAAAACTCTACCGGGTGAGCTCGAACCACCAACCTATTGGTTAACAGCCGAACGCGCTAACCATTGAGCCACGGAAGCTCAGAAATTAAATTGTTATCACGTATTGGGGAAAAGTTTTGAATTTTTACGCTACATCTGAGACCCCACAACACCTCTCCCGGGTGGGCTCGAACCACCAACCTTTCGGTTAACAGTTGAACGCGCTAACCAATGCGCCACGGAAGCCCGAAAATTAAATGTTCGTCAGGTATTGTGGAAAAACTCAGACATTTTACGTTACATCTGAGACCTCACAACACCGCTCCCGGGAGGGCTCAAACCACCAGTCTTTTGAATAACAGCTGATCGCGCTAACCATTGCACCACGGAAGCCCAAAAATTAAATGGTCGTCAGGTATTGTGGAAAAATCTTGACTTTTTACGTCACATCTGAGACCTCACAACACCGCTCCCGTGAGGGCTCAAACCACCAGTCTTTTGAATAACAGCTGATCGCGCTAACCATTGCGCCAAGGAAGCACAAAAATTAAATTTTCGTCAGGTATCGTGGAAAAACTCTGATATTTTACGTTACATCTGAGACCTCACAACACCGCTCCCGGGAGGGCTCAAACCACCAGTCTTTTGAATAACAGCTGATCGCGCTAACCATTGCGCCACGGAAGCCCAAAAATTAAATGGTCGTCAGGTATTGTGGAAAAACCTTGACTTTTTACGTCACATCTGAGACCTCACAACACCGCTCCCGGATGGGCTCAAACCACCATCTTTTCAGTTAACAGCCGAACGCGCTAACCATTGCGCCACGGAAGCCCAAAAATTAAATGGTCGTCAGGTATTGTGGAAAAACTTTGGCTTTTTACGTTACATTTGAGATCCCACAACACCGCTACCGGGTGGGCTGGAACCACCAACCTATTGGTTAACAGCCGAACGCGCTAACCATTGAGCCACGGAAGCTCAGAAATTAAATGGTTATCACGTTTTGTGGAAAAGTTTAGAATTTTTACGCTACATCTGAGACCCCACAACACCGCTCCCGGATGGGCTCGAACCACCAACCTTTCGGTTAACAGCCGAACGCGCTAACCATCGCGCCACGATAGCCCAAAAAATAAATGGTCGTCAGGTATTGTGGAAAAACTTTGGCTTTTTACGTTACATTTGAGATCCCACAACACCGCTACCGGGTGAGCTTGAACCACCAACCTATTGGTTAACAGCCAAACGCGCTAACCATTGAGCCACGGAAGCTCAGAAATTAAATGGTTATTACGTATTGTGGAAAAGTTTTGAATTTTTACGCTACATCTGAGACCCCGCAACACCTCTCCCGGGTGGGCTCGAACCACCAACCTTTCGGTTAACAGCTGAACGCGCTACCCATTGCGCCAAGGAAGCCCGAAAATTAAATGTTCGTCAGGTATTGTGGAAAAACTCAGACATTTTACGTTACATCTGAGACCTCACAACACCGCTCCCGGGAGGGCTCAAACCACCAGTCTTTTGAATAACAGCTGATCGCGCTAACCATTGCGCCACGGAAGCCCAAAAATTAAATGGTCGTCAGGTATTGTGGAAAAACCTTGACTTTTTACGTCACATCTGAGACCTCACAACACCGCTCCCGTGAGGGCTCAAACCACCAGTCTTTTGAATAACAGCTGATCGCGCTAACCATTGCGCCAAGGAAGCACAAAAATTAAATTTTCGTCAGGTATCGTGGAAAAACTCTGATATTTTACGTTACATCTGAGACCTCACAACACCGCTCCCGGGAGGGCTCAAACCACCAGTCTTTTGAATAACAGCTGATCGCGCTAACCATTGCGCCACGGAAGCCCAAAAATTAAATGGTCGTCAGGTATTGTGGAAAAACCTTGACTTTTTACGTCACATCTGAGACCTCACAACACCGCTCCCGGATGGGCTCAAACCACCATCTTTTCAGTTAACAGCCGAACGCGCTAACCATTGCGCCACGGAAGCCCAAAAATTAAATGGTCGTCAGGTATTGTGGAAAAACTTTGGCTTTTTACGTTACATTTGAGATCCCACAACACCGCTACCGGGTGGGCTGGAACCACCAACCTATTGGTTAACAGCCGAACGCGCTAACCATTGAGCCACGGAAGCTCAGAAATTAAATGGTTATCACGTTTTGTGGAAAAGTTTAGAATTTTTACGCTACATCTGAGACCCCACAACACCGCTCCCGGATGGGCTCGAACCACCAACCTTTCGGTTAACAGCCGAACGCGCTAACCATCGCGCCACGATAGCCCAAAAAATAAATGGTCGTCAGGTATTGTGGAAAAACTTTGGCTTTTTACGTTACATTTGAGATCCCACAACACCGCTACCGGGTGAGCTTGAACCACCAACCTATTGGTTAACAGCCAAACGCGCTAAACATTGAGCCACGGAAGCTCAGAAATTAAATGGTTATTACGTATTGTGGAAAAGTTTTGAATTTTTACGCTACATCTGAGACCCCGCAACACCTCTCCCGGGTGGGCTCGAACCACCAACCTTTCGGTTAACAGCTGAACGCGCTAACCATTGCGCCAAGGAAGCCCGAAAATTAAATGTTCGTCAGGTATTGTGGAAAAACTTTGGCTTTTTACGTTACATTTGAGATCCCACAACACCGCTACCGGGTGAGCTCGAACCACCAACCTATTGGTTAACAGCAGAACGCGCTAACCATTGAGCCACGGAAGCTCAGAAATTAAATTGTTATCAGGTATTGTGGAAAAGTTTTGAATTTTTACGCTACATCTGAGACCCCACAACACCTCTCCCGGGTGGGCTCGAACCACCAACCTTTCGGTTAACAGCTGAACGCGCTAACCAATGCGCCACGGAAGCCCGAAAATTAAATGTTCGTCAGGTATTGTGGAAAAACTCAGACATTTTACGTTACATCTGAGACCTCACAACACCGCTCCCGGGAGGGCTCAAACCACCAGTCTTTTGAATAACAGCTGATCGCGCTAACCATTGCGCCACGGAAGCCCAAATATTAAATGGTCGTCAGGTATTGTGGAAAAACCTTGACTTTTTACGTCACATCTGAGACCTCACAACACCGCTCCCGTGAGGGCTCAAACCACCAGTCTTTTGAATAACAGCTGATCGCGCTAACCATTGCGCCAAGGAAGCCCAAAAATTAAATTTTCGTCAGGTATCGTGGAAAAACTCTGATATTTTACGTTACATCTGAGACCTCACAACACCGCTCCCGGGAGGGCTCAAACCACCAGTCTTTTGAATAACAGCTGATCGCGCTAACCATTGCGCCACGGAAGCCCAAAAATTAAATGGTCGTCAGGTATTGTGGAAAAACCTTGACTTTTTACGTCACATCTGAGACCTCACAACACCGCTCCCGGATGGGCTCGAACCACCATCTTTTCAGTTAACAGCCGAACGCGCTAACCATTGCGCCACGGAAGCCCAAAAATTAAATGGTCGTCAGGTATTGTGGAAAAACTTTGGCTTTTTACGTTACATTTGAGATCCCACAACACCGCTACCGGGTGGGCTGGAACCACCAACCTATTGGTTAACAGCCGAACGCGCTAACCATTGAGCCACGGAAGCTCAGAAATTAAATGGTTATCACGTTTTGTGGAAAAGTTTAGAATTTTTACGCTACATCTGAGACCCCACAACACCGCTCCCGGATGGGCTCGAACCACCAACCTTTCGGTTAACAGCCGAACGCGCTAACCATCGCGCCACGATAGCCCAAAAAATAAATGGTCGTCAGGTATTGTGGAAAAACTTTGGCTTTTTACGTTACATTTGAGATCCCACAACACCGCTACCGGGTGAGCTTGAACCACCAACCTATTGGTTAACAGCCAAACGCGCTAACCATTGAGCCACGGAAGCTCAGAAATTAAATGGTTATTACGTATTGTGGAAAAGTTTTGAATTTTTACGCTACATCTGAGACCCCGCAACACCTCTCCCGGGTGGGCTCGAACCACCAACCTTTCGGTTAACAGCTGAACGCGCTAACCATTGCGCCAAGGAAGCCCGAAAATTAAATGTTCGTCAGGTATTGTGGAAAAACTTTGGCTTTTTACGTTACATTTGAGATCCCACAACACCGCTACCGGGTGAGCTCGAACCACCAACCTATTGGTTAACAGCAGAACGCGCTAACCATTGAGCCACGGAAGCTCAGAAATTAAATTGTTATCACGTATTGTGGAAAAGTTTTGAATTTTTACGCTACATCTGAGACCCCACAACACCTCTCCCGGGTGGGCTCGAACCACCAACCTTTCGGTTAACAGCTGAACGCGCTAACCAATGCGCCACGGAAGCCCGAAAATTAAATGTTCGTCAGGTATTGTGGAAAAACTCAGACATTTTACGTTACATCTGAGACCTCACAAAACCGCTCCCGGGAGGGCTCAAACCACCAGTCTTTTGAATAACAGCTGATCGCGCTAACCATTGCGCCACGGAAGCCCAAATATTAAATGGTCGTCAGGTATTGTGGAAAAACCTTGACTTTTTACGTCACATCTGAGACCTCACAACACCGCTCCCGTGAGGGCTCAAACCACCAGTCATTTGAATAACAGCTGATCGCGCTAACCATTGCGCCAAGGAAGCCCAAAAATTAAATTTTCGTCAGGTATCGTGGAAAAACTCTGATATTTTACGTTACATCTGAGACCTCACAACACCGCTCCCGGGAGGGCTCAAACCACCAGTCTTTTGAATAACAGCTGATCGCGCTAACCATTGCGCCACGGAAGCCCAAAAATTAAATGGTCGTCAGGTATTGTGGAAAAACCTTGACTTTTTACGTCACATCTGAAACCTCACAACACCGCTCCCGGATGGGCTCGAACCACCATCTTTTCAGTTAACAGCCGAACGCGCTAACCATTGCGCCACGGAAGCCCAAAAATTAAATGGTCTTCAGGTATTGTGGAAAAACTTTGGCTTTTTACGTTACATTTGAGATCCCACAACACCGCTACCGGTTGGGCTGGAACCACCAACCTATTGGTTAACAGCCGAACGCGCTAACCATTGAGCCACGGAAGCTCAGAAATTAAATGGTTATCACGTTTTGTGGAAAAGTTTAGAATTTTTACGCTACATCTGAGACCCCACAACACCGCTCCCGGATGGGCTCGAACCACCAACCTTTCGGTTAACAGCCGAACGCGCTAACCATCGCGCCACGATAGCCCAAAAAATAAATGGTCGTCAGGTATTGTGGAAAAACTTTGGCTTTTTACGTTACATTTGAGATCCCACAACACCGCTCCCGGGTGGGCTCGAACCACAAACCTATTGGATAACAGCTGAACGCGCTAACCATTGCGCCACGGAAGCCCAAAAATTGAATGGTCGTCAGGTATTGTGGAAAAACTTTGGCTTTTTACGCTACATCTGAGACCCCACAACACCTCACCCGGGTGGGCTCGAACCACCAACCTTTCGGTTAGCAGCTGAACGCGCTAACCATTGCGCCACGGAAGTCCAAATATTAAATTTTCGTCAGGTATTGTGGAAAAACTCTGACATTTTACGTTACATCTGAGACCTCACAACACCGCTCCCGGGAGGGCTCAAACCACCAGTCTTTTGAATAACAGCTGATCGCGCTAACCATTGCGCCACGGAAGCCCAAAATTTAAATGGTCGTCAGTTTTTGTGGAAAAACCTTGACTTTTTACGTCTAACTGAGACCTCACAACACCGCTCCCGGATGGGCTCGAACCACCAACCTTTCGGTTAACAGCCGAACGCGCTAACCATCGCGCCACGGAAGCCCAAAAAATAAATGGTCGTCAGGTATTGTGGAAAAACTTTGGCTTTTACGTTACATTTGAGATCCCACAACACCGCTACCGGGTGAGCTCGAACCACCAACCTATTGGTTAACAGCCGAACGCGCTAACCATTGAGCCACGGAAGCTCAGAAATTAAATTGTTATCACGTATTGTGGAAAAGTTTTGAATTTTAACGCTACATCTGAGACCCCACAACACCTCTCCCGGGTGGGCTCGAACCACCAACCTTTCGGTTAACAGCTGAACGCGCTAACCAATGCGCCACGGAAGCCCGAAAATTAAATGTTCGTCAGGTATTGTGGAAAAACTCAGACATTTTACGTTACATCTGAGACCTCACAACACCGCTCCCGGGAGGGCTCAAACCACCAGTCTTTTGAATAACAGCTGATCGCGCTAACCATTGCGCCACGGAAGCCCAAAAATTAAATGGTCGTCAGGTATTGTGGAAAAACCTTGACTTTTTACGTCACATCTGAGACGTCACATCTGAGACGTCACATCTGAGACCTCATAACACCGCTCCCGGGAGGGCTCAAACCACCAGTCTTTTGAATAACAGCTGATCGCGCTAACCATTGCACCACGGAAGCCCAAAATTTAAATGGTCGTCAGGTTTTGTGGAAAAACCTTGACTTTTTACGTCTAACTGAGACCTCACAACACCGCTCCCGGATGGGCTCGAACCACCAACCTATCGGTTAACAGCCGAACGCGCTAACCAACGCGCCACGGAAGCCCAAAAAATAAATGGTCGTCAGGTATTGTGGAAAAACTTTGGCTTTTTACGTTACATTTGAGATCACACAACACCGATACCGGGTGAGCTCGAACCACCAACCTATTGGTTAACAGCCGAACGCGCTAACCATTGAGCCACGGAAGCTCAGAAATTAAATTGTTATCACGTATTGTGGAAAAGTTTTGAATTTTTACGCTACATCTGAGACCCCACAACACCTCTCCCGGGTGGGCTCGAACCACCAACCTTTCGGTTAACAGCTGAACGCGCTAACCAATGCGCCACGGAAGCCCGAAAATTAAATGTTCGTCAGGTATTGTGGAAAAACTCAGACATTTTACGTTACATCTGAGACCTCACAACACCGCTCCCGGGAGGGCTCAAACCACTAGTCTTTTGAATAACAGCTGATCGCGCTAACCATTGCGCCACTGAAGCCCAAAAATTAAATGGTCGTCAGGTATTGTGGAAAAACTCAGACATTTTACGTTACATCTGAGACCTCACAACACCGCTCCCGGGAGGGCTCAAACCACCAGTCTTTTGAATAACAGCTGATCGCGCTAACCATTGCGCCACGGAAGCCCAAATATTAAATGGTCGTCAGGTATTGTGGAAAAACCTTGACTTTTTACGTCACATCTGAGACCTCACAACACCGCTCCCGTGAGGGCTCAAACCACCAGTCTTTTGAATAACAGCTGATCGCGCTAACCATTGCGCCAAGGAAGCCCAAAAATTAAATTTTCGTCAGGTATCGTGGAAAAACTCTGATATTTTACGTTACATCTGAGACCTCACAACACCGCTCCCGGGAGGGCTCAAACCACCAGTCTTTTGAATAACAGCTGATCGCGCTAACCATTGCGCCACGGAAGCCCAAAAATTAAATGGTCGTCAGGTATTGTGGAAAAACCTTGACTTTTTACGTCACATCTGAGACCTCACAACACCGCTCCCGGATGGGCTCGAACCACCATCTTTTCAGTTAACAGCCGAACGCGCTAACCATTGCGCCACGGAAGCCCAAAAATTAAATGGTCGTCAGGTATTGTGGAAAAACTTTGGCTTTTTACGTTACATTTGAGATCCCACAACACCGCTACCGGGTGGGCTGGAACCACCAACCTATTGGTTAACAGCCGAACGCGCTAACCATTGAGCCACGGAAGCTCAGAAATTAAATGGTTATCACGTTTTGTGGAAAAGTTTAGAATTTTTACGCTACATCTGAGACCCCACAACACCGCTCCCGGATGGGCTCGAACCACCAACCTTTCGGTTAACAGCCGAACGCGCTAACCATCGCGCCACGATAGCCCAAAAAATAAATGGTCGTCAGGTATTGTGGAAAAACTTTGGCTTTTTACGTTACATTTGAGATCCCACAACACCGCTACCGGGTGAGCTTGAACCACCAACCTATTGGTTAACAGCCAAACGCGCTAACCATTGAGCCACGGAAGCTCAGAAATTAAATGGTTATTACGTATTGTGGAAAAGTTTTGAATTTTTACGCTACATCTGAGACCCCGCAACACCTCTCCCGGGTGGGCTCGAACCACCAACCTTTCGGTTAACAGCTGAACGCGCTAACCATTGCGCCAAGGAAGCCCGAAAATTAAATGTTCGTCAGGTATTGTGGAAAAACTTTGGCTTTTTACGTTACATTTGAGATCCCACAACACCGCTACCGGGTGAGCTCGAACCACCAACCTATTGGTTAACAGCAGAACGCGCTAACCATTGAGCCACGGAAGCTCAGAAATTAAATTGTTATCACGTATTGTGGAAAAGTTTTGAATTTTTACGCTACATCTGAGACCCCACAACACCTCTCCCGGGTGGGCTCGAACCACCAACCTTTCGGTTAACAGCTGAACGCGCTAACCAATGCGCCACGGAAGCCCGAAAATTAAATGTTCGTCAGGTATTGTGGAAAAACTCAGACATTTTACGTTACATCTGAGACCTCACAAAACCGCTCCCGGGAGGGCTCAAACCACCAGTCTTTTGAATAACAGCTGATCGCGCTAACCATTGCGCCACGGAAGCCCAAATATTAAATGGTCGTCAGGTATTGTGGAAAAACCTTGACTTTTTACGTCACATCTGAGACCTCACAACACCGCTCCCGTGAGGGCTCAAACCACCAGTCTTTTGAATAACAGCTGATCGCGCTAACCATTGCGCCAAGGAAGCCCAAAAATTAAATTTTCGTCAGGTATCGTGGAAAAACTCTGATATTTTACGTTACATCTGAGACCTCACAACACCGCTCCCGGGAGGGCTCAAACCACCAGTCTTTTGAATAACAGCTGATCGCGCTAACCATCGCGCCACGGAAGCCCAAAAATTAAATGGTCGTCAGGTATTGTGGAAAAACCTTGACTTTTTACGTCACATCTGAGACCTCACAACACCGCTCCCGGATGGGCTCGAACCACCATCTTTTCAGTTAACAGCCGAACGCGCTAACCATTGCGCCACGGAAGCCCAAAAATTAAATGGTCGTCAGGTATTGTGGAAAAACTTTGGCTTTTTACGTTACATTTGAGATCCCACAACACCGCTACCGGGTGGGCTGGAACCACCAACCTATTGGTTAACAGCCGAACGCGCTAACCATTGAGAAACGGAAGCTCAGAAATTAAATGGTTATCACGTTTTGTGGAAAAGTTTAGAATTTTTACGCTACATCTGAGACCCCTCAACACCGCTCCCGGATGGGCTCGAACCACCAACCTTTCGGTTAACAGCCGAACGCGCTAACCATCGCGCCACGATAGCCCAAAAAATAAATGGTCGTCAGGTATTGTGGAAAAACTTTGGCTTTTTACGTTACATTTGAGATCCCACAACACCGCTCCCGGGTGGGCTCGAACCACAAACCTATTGGATAACAGCTGAACGCGCTAACCATTGCGCCACGGAAGCCCAAAAATTGAATGGTCGTCAGGTATTGTGGAAAAACTTTGGCTTTTTACGCTACATCTGAGACCCCACAACACCTCACCCGGGTGGGCTCGAACCACCAGCCTTTCGGTTAGCAGCTGAACGCGCTAACCATTGCGCCACGGAAGTCCAAATATTAAATTTTCGTCAGGTATTGTGGAAAAACTCTGACATTTTACGTTACATCTGAGACCTCACAACACCGCTCCCAGGAGGGCTCAAACCACCAGTCTTTTGAATAACAGCTGATCGCGCTAACCATTGCGCCACGGAAGCCCAAAATTTAAATGGTCGTCAGTTTTTGTGGAAAAACCTTGACTTTTTACGTCTAACTGAGACCTCACAACACCGCTCCCGGATGGGCTCGAACCACCAACCTTTCGGTTAACAGCCGAACGCGCTAACCATCGCGCCACGGAAGCCCAAAAAATAAATGGTCGTCAGGTATTGTGGAAAAACTTTGGCTTTTTACGTTACATTTGAGATCCCACAACACCGCTACCGGGTGAGCTCGAACCACCAACCTATTGGTTAACAGCCGAACGCGCTAACCATTGAGCCACGGAAGCTCAGAAATTAAATTGTTATCACGTATTGTGGAAAAGTTTTGAATTTTAACGCTACATCTGAGACCCCACAACACCTCTCCCGGGTGGGCTCGAACCACCAACCTTTCGGTTAACAGCTGAACGCGCTAACCAATGCGCCACGGAAGCCCGAAAATTAAATGTTCGTCAGGTATTGTGGAAAAACTCAGACATTTTACGTTACATCTGAGACCTCACAACACCGCTCCCGGGAGGGCTCAAACCACCAGTCTTTTGAATAACAGCTGATCGCGCTAACCATTGCGCCACGGAAGCCCAAAAATTAAATGGTCGTCAGGTATTGTTTAAAAACCTTGACTTTTTACGTCACATCTGAGACCTCACAACACCGCTCCCGGGAGGGCTCAAACCACCAGTCTTTTGAATAACAGCTGATCGCGCTAACCATTGCGCCACGGAAGCCCAAAATTTAAATGGTCGTCAGGTTTTGTGGAAAAACCTTGACTTTTTACGTCTAACTGAGACCTCACAACACCGCTCCCGGATGGGCTCGAACCACCAACCTATCGGTTAACAGCCGAACGCGCTAACCATCGCGCCACGGAAGCCCAAAAAATAAATGGTCGTCAGGTATTGTGGAAAAACTTTGGCTTTTTACGTTACATTTGAGATCCCACAACACCGATACCGGGTGAGCTCGAACCACCAACCTATTGGTTAACAGCCGAACGCGCTAACCATTGAGCCACGGAAGCTCAGAAATTAAATTGTTATCACGTATTGTGGAAAAGTTTTGAATTTTTACGCTACATCTGAGACCCCACAACACCTCTCCCGGGTGGGCTCGAACCACCAACCTTTCGGTTAACAGCTGAACGCGCTAACCAATGCGCCACGGAAGCCCGAAAATTAAATGTTCGTCAGGTATTGTGGAAAAACTCAGACATTTTACGTTACATCTGAGACCTCACAACACCGCTCCCGGGAGGGCTCAAACCACCAGTCTTTTGAATAACAGCTGATCGCGCTAACCATTGCGCCACTGAAGCCCAAAAATTAAATGGTCGTCAGGTATTGTGGAAAAACCTTGACTTTTTACGTCACATCTGAGACCTCACAACACCGCTCCCGTGAGGGCTCAAACCACCAGTCTTTTGAATAACAGCTGATCGCGCTAACCATTGCGCCAAGGAAGCCCAAAAATTAAATTTTCGTCAGGTATCGTGGAAAAACTCTGATATTTTACGTTACATCTGAGACCTCGCAACACCGCTCCCGGGAGGGCTCAAACCACCAGTCTTTTGAATAACAGCTGATCGCGCTAACCATTGCGCCACGGAAGCCCAAAAATTAAATGGTCGTCAGGTATTGTGGAAAAACCTTGACTTTTTACGTCACATCTGAGACCTCACAACACCGCTCCCGGATGGGCTCGAACCACCATCTTTTCAGTTAACAGCCGAACGCGCTAACCATTGCGCCACGGAAGCCCAAAAATTGAATGGTCGTCAGGTATTGTGGAAAAACTTTGGCTTTTTACGCTACATCTGAGACCCCACAACACCTCACCCGGGTGGGCTCGAACCACCAACGTTTCGGTTAGCAGCTGAACGCGCTAACCATTGCGCCACGGAAGTCCAAATATTAAATTTTCGTCAGGTATTGTGGAAAAACTCTGACATTTTACGTTACATCTGAGACCTCACAACACCGCTCCCGGGAGGGCTCAAACCACCAGTCTTTTGAATAACAGCTGATCGCGCTAACCATTGCGCCACGGAAGCCCAAAATTTAAATGGTCGTCAGGTTTTGTGGAAAAACCTTGACTTTTTACGTCTAACTGAGACCTCACAACACCGCTCCCGGATGGGCTCGAACCACCAACCTATCGGTTAACAGCCGAACGCGCTAACCATCGCGCCACGGAAGCCCAAAAAATAAATGGTCTTCAGGTATTGTGGAAAAACTTTGGCTTTTTACGTTACATTTGAGATCCCACAACACCGCTACCGGGTGAGCTCGAACCACCAACCTATTGGTTAACAGCCAAACGCGCTAACCATTGAGCCACGGAAGCTCAGAAATTAAATTGCTATCACGTATTGTGGAAAAGTTTTGAATTTTTACGCTACATCTGAGACCCCACAACACCTCTCCCGGGTGGGCTCGAACCACCAACCTTTCGGTTAACAGCTGAACGCGCTAACCAATGCGCCACGGAAGCCCGAAAATTAAATGTTCGTCAGGTATTGTGGAAAAACCTTGACTTTTTACGTCACATCTGAGACCTCACAACACCGCTCCCGTGAGGGCTCAAACCACCAGTCTTTTGAATAACAGCTGATCGCGCTAACCATTGCGCCACGGAAGCCCAAAAATTAAATGGTCGTCAGGTATTGTGGAAAAGCTTTGGCTTTTTACGTTACATTTGAGATCCCACAACACCGCTACCGGGTGGGCTGGAACCACCAACCTATTGGTTAACAGCCGAACGCGCTAACCATTGAGCCACGGAAGCTCAGAAATTAAATGGTTATCACGTTTTGTGGAAAAGTTTAGAATTTTTACGCTACATCTGAGACCCCACAACACCGCTCCCGGATGAGCTCGAACCACCAACCTTTCGGTTAACAGCCGAACGCGCTAACCATCGCGCCACGATAGCCCAAAAAATAAATGGTCGTCAGGTATTGTGGAAAAACTTTGGCTTTTTACGTTACATTTGAGATCCCACAACACCGCTACCGGGTGAGCTTGAACCACCAACCTATTGGTTAACAGCCAAACGCGCTAACCATTGAGCCACGGAAGCTCAGAAATTAAATGGTTATCACGTATTGTGGAAAAGTTTTGAATTTTTACGCTACATCTGAGACCCCACAACACCTCTCCCGGGTGGGCTCGAACCACCAACCTTTCGGTTAACAGCTGAACGCGCTAACCAATGCGCCACGGAAGCCCGAAAATTAAATGTTCGTCAGGTATTGTGGAAAAACTCAGACATTTTACGTTACATCTGAGACCTCACAACACCGCTCCCGGGAGGGCTCAAACCACCAGTCTTTTGAATAACAGCTGATCGCGCTAACCATTGCGCCACGGAAGCCCAAAAATTAAATGGTCGTCAGGTATTGTGGAAAAACCTTGACTTTTTACGTCACATCTGAGACCTCACAACACCGCTCCCGGATGGGCTCGAACCACCATCTTTTCAGTTAACAGCCGAACGCGCTAACCATATCGCCACGGAAGCCCAAAAATTAAATGTTCGTCAGGTATTGTGGAAAAACTCTGACATTTTACGTTACATCTGAGACCTCACAACACCGCACCCGGGAGGGCTCAAACCACCAGTCTTTGAATAACAGCTGAACGCGCTAACCATTGCGCCACGGAAGCCCAAAAATTAAATGGTCGTCAGGTATTGTGGAAAAACCTTGACTCTTTACGTCACATCTGAGACCTCACAACACCGCTCTCGGATGGGCTAGAACCACCAGCCTTTCGGTTAAAAGCCGAACGCGCAAACCATTGCGCCACGGAAGCCCAAAAGTTAAATGGTCGTCAGGTATTGTGTAAAAACTTTGGGTTTTTACGTCTCATTTGAGATCCCACAACACCGCTCCCGGGTGGGCTCGAACCACAAACCTATTGGATAACAGCCGAACGCGCTGACCATTGAGCCACGGTAGCTCAGAAATTTAATGGTTGTCACGTATTGTGGAAAAGTTTTGACTTTTTACGCTACATCTGAGACCCCACAACACCCCTCTCGGGTGGGCTCGAACCACCAGCCTTTCGGTTAACAGCCGAACGCACTAACCATTGCGCCACGGAAGCCCAAAAATTAAATGGTCGTCAGGTATTGTGGAAAAACTTTGGCTTTTTACGTTTCATTTGAGACCCCAATACACCGCTCCCGGGTGGGCTCGAACCACCAACCTATTGGTTAACAGCCGAACGCGCTAACCATTGAGCCACGGAAGCTCAGAAATTTAATGGTTGTCACGTATTGTGGAAAAGTTTTGAATTTTTACGCTACATCTGAGACCCCACAACACCCCTCCCGGGTGGGCTCGAACCACCAGCCTTTCGGTTAACAGCCGAACGCGCTAACCATTGCGCCACGGAAGCCCAAAAATTAAATGGTCGTCAGGTATTGTGGAAATCTTTGGCTTTTTACTTCACATTTGAGACTTCACAACACCGCTCCCGGGTGGGCTCGAACCATTAACCTTTTGGTTAACATCCGAACGCGCTAGCCATGGAGCCAACGAAGCTCAGAAATGAAATGTTCGTCAGGTATTGTTTAAAAACTTTGGCTTTTTACGTTACACTTGAGAATCCTAAACACCGCTACCGGGTGAGCTCGAACCACCAACCTATTGGTTAACAGCCGAACGCGCTAACCATTGAGCCACGGAAGCTCAGAAATTAAATTGTTATCACGTATTGTGGAAAAGTTTTGAATTTTTACGCTACATCTGAGACCCCACAACACCTCTCTCGGGTGGGCTCGAACCACCAACCTTTCGGTTAACAGCTGAACCGCTAACCATTGCGCCACGGAAGCCCAAAAATTAAATGTTCGTCAGGTATTGTGGAAAAACTCTGACATTTTACGTTACATCTGAGGCCTCACAACACCGCTCCCGGGAGGGCTCAAACCACCAGTCTTTTGAATAACAGCTGATCGCGCTAACCATTGCGCCACGGAAGCCCAAAAATTAAATGGTCGTCAGGTATTGTGGAAAAACTTTGGCTTTTTACTTTACATTTGAGACTTTACAACACCTCTCCCGGTGGGCTCGAACCACCAACCTTTTGGTTAAGATCCGAACGCTCTAACCATGGAGCCAAGGAAGCTCAGAAATGAAATGGTCGTCAGTTATTGTGGAAAAACTATGACTTTTTACGTCACATCTGAGACCTCACAACACCGCTCCCGGATGGGCTCGAACCACTAACCTTTCGGTTAACAGCCGAACGTGCTAACCATTGCGCCACGGAAGCCCAAAAACTAAATGGTCGTCAGGTATTATGGAAAGGTTTTGACTTTTTACGCTACATCTGAGACCCCACAACACCCCTCACGGGTGGGCTCGAACCACCAGCCTTTCGGTTAACAGCCGAACGCGCTAACCATTGAGCTCAGAAATTAAATGGTTATCACGTATTGTGGAAAAGTTTTGAATTTTACGCTACATCTGAGACCCCACAACACCTCTCCCGGGTGGGCTCGAACCACCAACCTTTCGGTTAACAGCTGAACCGCTAACAATTGCGCCACGGAAGCCCAAAAATTAAATGTTCGTCAGGTATTGTGGAAAAACTCGGACATTTCAAATTACATCTGAGACCTCACACCACTGCTCCCGGGAGGGCTCAAACCACCAGTCTTTTGAATAACAGCTGAACGCACTAACCATGGTGCCACGGTAGCCCAAAAATTAAATGGTCGTCAGGTATTGTGGAAAAACTTTGGCTTTTTACGTTACATTTGAGACTTCACAACACCGCTCCCGGGTGGGCTCGAACCACCAACCTTTTGGTTAACATCCGAACGCGCTATTCATGGAGCCAAGGAAGCTCAGGAATGAAATGGTCGTCAGGTATTGTGGAAAAACTTTGAATTTTTACGTCACATCTGAGACTGCACAACACCGCTCCCGGATGGGCTCGAACCACCAACCTTTCGGTTAACAGCCGAACGCGCTAACCATCGCGCCACGGAAGCCCAAAAAATAAATGGTCGTCAGGTATTGTGGAAAAACTTTGGCTTTTTACGTTACATTTGAGACTTCACAACACCGCTCCCGGGTGGGCTTGAACCACCAACCTTTTGGTTAACATCCGAACGCGCTATTCATGGAGCCAAGGAAGCTCAGGAATGAAATGTTCGTCAGGTATTGTGGAAAACCTTTGACTTTTTACGTCACATCTGAGACCCCACAACACCTCTCCCGGGTGGGCTCGAACCACCAGCCTTTCGTTTAACAGCCGAACGCGCTAACCATTGCGCCACGGAAGCCCAAAAATTAAATGGTCGTCAGGTATTGTGGAAAAACTTTGGCTTTTTACGTTTCATTTGAGATCCATTCAAAAAACTGTTAAAATTCAATTTTCAAAAAGATATCGTTGTCACAGATTTTGCATCTTGAAGGAAAAAAACATGCGATTTTTTCGGTACACTTTTGAATGCATTTTTTTTCTGGACTAATTTTTGGCCGAATTCAGCTTAATTCCCTATAAAATACTCATTAAAAGTGATTTCATCTCGATTGAACAATAAATAAAAATGTACCTCGATTTTTAATAACATTTTCAAAATCGACGTTTCACGGCCAGAGAATCATATTTTGAGTATTTCTTCACTATTTTCAAATATAACCACTGAAACCATAATTTTTGTACTTTTTGCTTTAATTCAAGCAAATGTAACGATATTCATTCAAAAAACTGTTAAAATTCAATTGTCAATAAGAAATCGTTGTCACGGATTTTGCATCTTGAAGGAAAAAAAACATGCGATTTTTCGGTACACTTTTGAATGCATTTTTTTCTGGATAAATTTTTGACCGAATTCAGCTTAATTCCTTATAAAATACTCATTAAAAGTGATTTCACCTCGATTGAACAATAAATAAAAATGTACCTCGATTTTTAATAACATTTTCAAAATCGACGTTTCACGGCCAGAGAAGCATATTCTGAGTATTTCTTCACTATTTTCAAATATAACCACTGAAACCATAATTTTTGTACTTTTTGCTTTAATTCAAGCAAATGTGACGATATTCATTGAAAAAAGTGTTAAAATTCAATTTTCAATAAGAAATTGTTGTCACGGATTTTGCATCTTGAAGGAAAAAAAACATGCGATTTTTCGGTACACTTTTGAATGCATTTTTTTCTGGATAAATTTTTGACCGAATTCAGCTTAATTCCTTATAAAATACTCATTAAAAGTGATTTCATCTCGATTGAACAATAAATAAAAATGTACCTCGATTTTTAATAACATTTTAAAAATCGACGTTTCACGGCCAGAGAAGCATATTTTGAGTATTTCTTCACTATTTTCAAATATAACCACTGAAACCATTATTTTTGTACTTTTTGCTTTAATTCAAGCAAATGTAAAGATATTCATTCAAAAAACTGTTAAAATTCAATTTTCAATAAGTTTCAAAGTTTATTTGGCATAGTTTAGTACAAAAGCTCATGAGGAGGGACCAAGTCTTCAAGCGACTTATTGCCCTCCTTAAATTTCTTAAGATTAACGTCAATTGGACAACAAAATTAGATAAAGAACATTAAAAGAGAATAACCATAAAAAAATAATATAAATTAAAATTTAAATAAAGTTTTGCAAATACATGAATATAGTTTAATATCTTTTGTAAAGCACGACTTTTTTACTTCGTTTAATATAAAATATAAACGAGTTATTGTTTTTCTTTAAATAAAACAATAAAATCAGGATTAAATAAATATATAAATAAAAAAATAAATAAACAAATAGATCAAAGATGGCTACACACTGCCATTAAGTATATGAATTTTAAGTTTTTTTTTAACTAAAGCAAAGGATTTGGTATCACATATAAGTAAATAAATTTGGTTGTATAGTTTTACTCCTACATAAAAGATTGAGTTTAGCTTTTTTGAAGTTTTGCATTGGGGGCATTCTAAAATATTGTTTGTTCTTGTTAGTATGTTAGAGGATGTTGTATTAAATAGTTTATGTACACCATTAATATTTTTATGAATAAATATTAGATTATTATACTTAATAATTTGAAATATGTCTAACGTTTTACTTTTTGCATATAATATTTTTGTATGTGATATCCAGTTCACGTTATAAATACTTCTGAGAACTCTTTTTTGCAGGATATTGATTCTGTTTAACTTGTGTTGAGAGGTATTACCCCACGCGACCGAGCCGTATATCAATAAGGAATAGAACATACTATAGTATAGTTCGAATAGAATACACCTTGGGAATAACATACTACCTTGTTTGATAAGATAGGATGTGTTAGATAATTTTTTGCAAAGATAATTTATATGCTCATTCCAATTTACTTGATGGTCAAACCATATCCCCAGGTACTTATACGTATATACTCGATTTATAGCTGTACCACCAATTTCTATCTTACAGATAGTGTCCTCAATTCTTTTCCCATGGTTGGCGAAAACAATATATTCTGTTTTTAATTTGTTCAATTTTAGACCGTTTTCCTCTAGCCAAGAGTTTATAATTTGTAAATACGTGTTTCCATGCAATATTAAAGCAGGTAAGTGCTTATTTTCCAATAGTAAAACTGTGTCATCTGCATAAAGACGAAGAAGCTCTTTGGGTAGCTTTTCTACTATATCGTTAATATATAGATTAAAAAGCAGTGGGGATAATACCGAACCTTGAGGGACACCGATAGTTATGTCCTGCGAATCTGATATATTATTATTTAATTTGGTTGAGCATTTCCGATTTGAGAGGTAACTTGATATCCATTTCAGAGACAGTCCTCTTACACCCAGTCGATCCAGTTTATCTAATAGTCTTTTATGAGGCACACTATCGAAAGCTTTTTCAAGGTCAAGAAAAATCCCTAGGCAATACCATGACTTGTCAAGTGCATTCAAAATTGACTTATATAAGTTAGTAATGGCTAGCTCGGTACTACTATCTTTACGAAACCCAAATTGGTTTGTCGATAAGATATTGTATTTATCACAAAAAGAGCTCAGCCTATTTAGAAAAAGTTTGTCATAAATTTTAGCAAATGTCGAGAGTACAGATATAGGTCTATAGTTACTAAGGATAAGAGGATCACCTTTTTTAAAATTGGTGTTATCATTGCATGTTTTAGCCGTCCAGGATAAACTCCTGTAGCGAACGAGAGGTTGATTAGGAAGACAAGGGGACCTATTAAATAGTTTGCTACAAATTTTAAGGGTTTGGGGTGTATTTCATCTTTTCCTGGTGCAGATGATTGAGGTAGACCGTCAATTACATTCTTTACCTCAAGTTCAAAAGTATTAAATAGGGCAAAGGTTGATGGGTTTGATTTAAACATAAGCGGTACGTTAAAATTTCGGGTTGAATCAATAACAGTTGTAAAATGTATATTAATAGCGTTAGGTTTGATACTACCAGGAATCTTCGAATTCGATTTTAGCCTGCCGGTTGTTTCATTTATTATTTTCCACTTGGATTTATTTGATGTGGCCTTAGATATCTTATTTCTAATGTATGTACTTCTAGCATTTCGTATTTGGTTATTTAAAGAATTTCTGTAGGTGGTATATTCCTTATGGTTTTCTATGGTAGGTTTTTTCCTGTAAATTTTAAACAGTTTTCTTTTGATTCTAATTGATTGTTTTAGGTTTTCTGTAATCCAGGATTCGGGGGAAAATTTTATAGTTTTAATTTTGAAACTATTATTATAGGCGGCGATTATCTTGTCTTCAAAGAAGTTATAAGCAAGGTCTGAGTCTTTCTGGCTGTACAGATCAGTCCAATTAATATTACGGACAATGTTGGCAAATTTTAAAAGATTTGCTTCACTTAGGTCTCTGATTTGCTGGAATTTCCCGGTTGTGACTTTATCATAAGTAAGGAGGATGGGTAGGTGGTCTGAGACATCAATATCACTAAATATTTCAGCATTGGCCTGAGCGCTCGTAAATATATTGTCTATGCAACTCGAGGTACTTAAGGTTACCCTAGTTGCGGCATAAATCATTCTCTTGAGACCGTAGCTAGAATAGAGATCTATTATAGATTGTGGGCAGGGAGTATCTGAATTAAAATCGAAATTAAAGTCTCCAAGTACAGTTTTGTTAACTTTGCAGTTGCCTGCAGTGCATAAAATAGATTCGCAAGTCATTATGAATGTGTCAAAATTTGAAGAATGTGGTCGATATATAATAACAAAAACGTCCCCAGTGTCTTGCAATTTTATACCATAACTCTCAATATCGCTATTAAATACGCAAGTTCCCTCTAAAATAGAGAAATTTATGTCCTTATGAACATAAAAACCCACACCACCTCCTCGTCTGTTTCCAATACCAGTAAAAAGATAGTTTGGGATGTAGACAGAATAATTATTCTGGAACCATGTTTCAGTTAGAGCATAAATGTCAATTTTTATCTTTGCAAAGTGGCTAACAAGGCTAGGGAAGTTTAAATTCGCACTTCTTATATTGGCATAAACAGCTTTCATTACAGGTTAAAAAAATGTGGATTAAATTCGAAAGGCTTTGGTTTTTATGCGGTTTTAGTGTTTTATTTGAACTTTAAGCTTAGTTTCGTTAAAATGGTAAATGTTATGTTCAAATTCCACAGTAAAATTAGTTTTAAATTTGGCGTGTTCTTTCCCCTTTTCTCTAACAAAATTTCTTAAGTGATACCTTGCAAGTTCCTGTCGTATTGTAAAGTCATGCGATATATAGATTTTTGAACCTCTTAATTTATAAGCATTTTTTAGAATTATAGAGTTAAGTTCGGCGTTATCTAGCTTTAAGATTATTCGACGGTTTTCGCCTCTCCTAGACACTTGATATCAATTAAAATCAATTAAAATCAATTCCTAATAACTCCTTAAGTACAGTGTTGACTTCCTTGGCCAGATTATTTCTATCTTCACCTGTTTTTTCTGGTAGACCTGTTATTACTATATTATTTTTGCGATTGTCAGTTTCAAGAATATCAAGTTGTTTTTGTAATTCCTGGATCTCCTTATTTTTCTGATCTAGCTTCCCATTTACCTCTTCAGCTAAGCCCCTGTTTCAAATTCTAAGGTGTCTATTTTCTCGACCTGTTTTTCTAGCTTTTCAATTCTCAATTCATGCTCGTTTACTTTCCGACATATTTTATCTATCTTAATATTAGTATCTGGAATTTTACTATTGTTAGCTTCAATTTTTTTAACAACTTCAGTATTGTCATTCCTAGCCTCTGTCCTCATTTTTTGTAATTCGGATAGGATTGATTGGGTATCAGCCATAGTTACGGTGGATGGATAAGTTCTTTGTGAGAGCACCAGTGAAAGATAATTGTGTAAAAAATAGATACTATACCACCTGAAAGATAAAATACAGTTAGTCCTTGTTCACAGTGGCTGGTGCTCTGAAGAGTGAAAAATTGAGATTCCAAATTTTTCGTCGGTTGCTGATAAGATAAGAGATATTCGATTTTATTTTTTATTTTTTTTATATAGCGGGCGTTGAATGTTTCACGAAAGTACGTTGGTCTTCAATTTACACGCCAGTTTTTTTAGGATGCGACGCAATAACAGAAGATTTTTAACACGGTTTGCTAGTTACTCGTTTTTGATGGGGCCGGATTTGGCAAAAAAACTAATCGATCACGAGCGAAAGCGAACTGACTTCTCACAAGTAGGGCACAACAGAAAGATAGCAATAATCACGGTAGTGGGAGCGTCGAGAATGCAGTTAGATCTTGTTACCAGTGACTAAGAAATCGTTGTAACGGATTTTGTATCTTGAAGAAAAAAAACATGCAATTTTTTCGGTACACTTTTGAATGCATTTTTTTCTGGACAAATTTTTGACCAAATTCAGCTTAATTCCTTATAAAATACTCGCTAAAAGTGATTTCATCTCGATTGAACAATAAATAAAAATGTACCTCGATTTTTAATAACATTTTAAAAATCGACGTTTCACGGCCAGAGAAGCATATTTTGAGTATTTCTTCACTATTTTCAAATATAACCACTGAAACCATTATTTTTGTACTTTTTGCTTTAATTCAAGCAAATGTAAAGATATTCATTCAAAAAACTGTTAAAATTCAGTTTTCAATAAGAAATCGTTGTAACGGATTTTGTATCTTGAAGAAAAAAAACATGCGATTTTTTCGGTACACTTTTGAATGCATTTTTTTCTGGACAAATTTTTGGCCGAATTCAGCTTAATTCCCTATAAAATACTCATTAAAAGTGATTTCATCTCGATTGTACAATAAATAAAAATGTACCTCGATTTTTAATAACATTTTCAAAATCGACGTTTCACGGCCAAAGAAGCGTATTTTGAGTATTTCTCACTATTTTCAAATATAACCACTGAAACCATAATTTTTGTACTTTTTGCTTTAATTCAAGCAAATGTAACGATATTCATTCAAAAAACTGTTAAAATTCAATCACGGATTTTGTATCTTGAAGGAAAAAAAACATGCGATTTTTTCGGTACACTTTTGAATGCATTTTTTTCTGGACAAATTTTGACCGAATTCAGCTTAATTCCTTATAAAATACTCATCTCGATTGAATAATAAATAAAAATGTACCTCGAGTTTTAATAACATTTTCAAAATCGACGTTTCACGGCCAGAGAAGCATATTTTGGGTATTTCTTCACTATTTTCAAATATAACCACTGAAACCATAATTTTTGTACTATTTGCTTTAATTCAAGCAAATGTAACGATATTCATTCAAAAAACTGTTAAAATTCAATTTTCAATGAGAAATCGTTGTCACGAATTTTGTATCTTGAAGGAAAAAAACATGCGATTTTTTCGGTACACTTTTGAATGCATTTTTTTCTGGACAAATTTTTGACCGAATTCAGCTTAATTCCTTATAAAATACTCATTAAAAGTGATTTCATCTCGATTGAACAATAAATAAAATAGTACCTCGATTTTTAATAACATTTTCAAAATCGACGTTTCACGGCCAAAGAAGCGTATTTTGAGTATTTCTCACTATTTTCAAATGTAACCACTGAAACCATAATTTTTGAACTTTTTGCTTTAATTCAAGCAAATGTAACGATATTCATTCAAAAAACTGTTAAAATTCAATTTTCAATAAGAAATCGTTGTAACGGATTTTGTATCTTGAAGGAAAAAAACATGCGATTTTTTCGGTACACTTTTGAATGCATTTTTTTCTGAACAAATTTTTGACCGAATTCAGCTTAATTCCTTATAAAATACTCATTAAAAGTGATTTCATCTCGATTGAACAATAAATAAAAATGTACCTCGATTTTTAATAACATTTTCAAAATCGACGTTTCACGGCCAGAGAAGCATATTTTGGGTATTTCTTCACTATTTTCAAATATAACCACTGAAACCATAATTTTTGTACTATTTGCTTTAATTCAAGCAAATGTGACGATATTCATTCAAAAAAGTGTTAAAATTCAATTTTCAATACGAAATCGTTGTCACGGATTTTGCATCTTGAAGGAAAAAAAAACATGCGATTTTTTCGGTACACTTTTGAATGCATTTTTTTCTGGACAAATTTTTGACCGAATTCAGCTAAATTGCTTATAAAATACTCATTAAAAGTGATTTCATCTCGATTGAACAAAAATAAAAATGTACCTCGATTTTTAATAACATTTTCAAAATCGACGTTTCACGGCCAGAGAAGCATATTTTGAGTATATCTTCACTATTTTCAAATATAACCACTGAAACCATAATTTTTGTACTTTTTGCTTTAATTATAGCAAATGTAACGATATTCATTCAAAAAACTGTTAAAATTCAATTTTCAATGAGAAATCGTTGTCACGAATTTTGTATCTTGAAGGAAAAAAACATGCGATTTTTTCGGTACACTTTTGAATGCATTTTTTTCTGGACAAATTTTTGACCGAATCCAGCTTAATTCCTTATAAAATACTCATTAAAAGTGATTTCATCTCGATTGAACAATAAATAAAAATGTACCTCGACTTTTAATAACATTTTCAAAATCGACGTTTCACGGCCAGAGAAGCATATTTTGAGTGTTTCTTCACTATTTTCAAATATAACCACTGAAACCATAATTTTTGTACTATTTGCTTTAATTCAAGCAAATGTGACGATATTCATTCAAAAAAGTGTTAAAATTCAATTTTCAATAAGAAATCGTTGTCACGGATTCTGCATCTTGAAGGAAAAAAAACATGCGATTTTTTCGGTACACTTTTGAATGCATTTTTTTCTGGACAAATTTTTGACCGAATTCAGCTAAATTGCTTATAAAATACTCATTAAAAGTGATTTCATCTCGATTGAACAAAAATAAAAATGTACCTCGATTTTTAATAACATTTTCAAAATCGACGTTTCACGGCCAGAGAAGCATATTTTGAGTATATCTTCACTATTTTCAAATATAACCACTGAAACCATAATTTTTGTACTTTTTGCTTTAATTATAGCAAATGTAACGATATTCATTCAAAAAACTGTTAAAATTCAATTTTCAATAAGAAATCGTTGTCACGAATTTTGTATCTTGAAGGAAAAAAACATGCGATTTTTTCGGTACACTTTTGAATGCATTTTTTTCTGGACAAATTTTTGACCGAATTCAGCTTAATTCCTTATAAAATAGTCATTAAAAGTGATTTCATCTCGATTGAACAATAAATAAAAATATACCTCGATTTTTAATAACATTTTCAAAATCGACGTTTCACGGCCAGAGAAGCATATTTTGAGTGTTTCTTCACTATTTTCAAATATAACCACTGAAACCATAATTTTTGTACTTTTTGCTTTAATTATAGCAAATGTAACGATATTCATTCAAAAAACTGTTAAAATTCAATTTTCAATAAGAAATCGTTGTCACGGATTTTGCATCTTGAAGGAAAAAAAACGTGCGATTTTTTCGGTACACTTTTGAATGCATTTTTTTCTGGACAAATTTTGACCGAATTCAGCTTAATTCCTTATAAAATACTCATCTCGATTGAACAATAAATAAAAATGTACCTCGATTTTTAATAACATTTTCAAAATCGACGTTTCACGGCCAGAGAAGCATATTTTGGGTATTTCTTCACTATTTTCAAATATAACCACTGAAACCATAATTTTTGTACTATTTGCTTTAATTCAAGCAAATGTGACGATATTCATTCAAAAAAGTGTTAAAATTCAATTTTCAATAAGAAATCGTTGTCACGGATTTTGCTTCTTGAAGGAAAAAAAACATGCGATTTTTTCGGTACACTTTTGAATGCATTTTTTTCTGGACAAATTTTGACCGAATTCAGCTTAATTCCTTATAAAATACTCATCTCGATTGAACAATAAATAAAAATGTACCTCGATTTTTAATAACATTTTCAAAATCGACGTTTCACGGCCAGAGAAGCATATTTTGGGTATTTCTTCACTATTTTCAAATATAACCACTGAAACCATAATTTTTGTACTATTTGCTTTAATTCAAGCAAATGTGACGATATTCATTCAAAAAAGTGTTAAAATTCAATTTTCAATAAGGAATCGTTGTCACGGATTTTGCATCTTGAAGGAAAAAAAACATGCGATTTTTTCGGTACACTTTTGAATGCATTTTTTTCTGGGCAAATTTTTGACCGAATTCAGCTAAATTCCTTATAAAATACTCATGAAAAGTGATTTCATCTCGATTGAACAATAAATAAAATAGTACCTCGATTTTTAATAACATTTTCAAAATCGACGTTTCACGGCCAGAGAAGCATATTTTGAGTATTTCTTCACTATTTTCAAATATAACCACTGAAACCATAATTTTTGTACTTTTTGCTTTAATTCAAGCAAATGTGACGATATTCATTAAAAAAGTGTTAAAATTCAATTTTCAATAAGAAATCGTTGTCACGGATTTTGTATCTTGAAGGAAAATAAACATGCGATTTTTTCGGTACACTTTTGAATGCATTTTTTTCTGGATAAATTTTTGACAGAATTCAGCTTAATTCCTTATAAAATACTCATTAAAAGTGATTTCATCTCGATTGAACAATAAATAAAAATGTACCTCGATTTTTAATAACATTTTCAAAATCGACGTTTCACGGCCAGAGAGGCATATTTTGAGTATTTCTTCACTATTTTCAAATATAACCACTGAAACCATAATTTTTGTACCATTTGCTTTAATTCAAGAAAATGTGACGATATTCATTCAAAAAAGTGTTAAAATTCAATTTTCAATAAGAAATCGTTGTCACGGATTTTGCATCTTGAAGGAAAAAAAACATGCGATTTTTTCGGTACACTTTTGAATGCATTTTTTTCTGGACAAATTTTTGACCGAATTCAGCTAAATTGCTTATAAAATACTCATTAAAAGTGATTTCATCTCGATTGAACAAAAATAAAAATGTACCTCGATTTTTAATAACATTTTCAAAATCGACGTTTCACGGCCAGAGAAGCATATTTTGAGTATATCTTCACTATTTTCAAATATAACCACTGAAACCATAATTTTTGTACTTTTTGCTTTAATTATAGCAAATGTAACGATATTCATTCAAAAAACTGTTAAAATTCAATTTTCAATGTGAAATCGTTGTCACGGATTTTGTATCTTGAAGGAAAAAAAACATGCGATTTTTTCGGTACACTTTTGAATGCATTTTTTTCTGGACAAATTTTTGACCGAATTCAGCTTAATTCCCTATAAAATACTCATTAAAAGTGATTTCATCTCGATTGAACAATAAATAAATGTACCTCGATTTTTATTAACATTTTCAAAATCGACGTTTCACGGCCAGAGAAGCATATTTTGGGTATTTCTTCACTATTTTCAAATATAACCACTGAAACCATAATTTTTGTACTATTTGCTTTAAATCAAGCAAATGTGACGATATTCATTCAAAAAAGTGTTAAAATTCAATTTTCAATAAGAAATCGTTGTCACGGATTTTGCATCTTGAAGGAAAAAAAAACATGCGATTTTTTCGGTACACTTTTGAATGCATTTTTTCTGGACAAATTTTTGACCGAATTCAGCTAAATTGCTTATAAAATACTCATCTCGATTGAACAATAAATAAAAATGTACCTCGATTTTTAATAACATTTTCAAAATCGACGTTTCACGGCCAGAGAAGCATATTTTGGGTATTTCTTCACTATTTTCAAATATAACCACTGAAACCATAATTTTTGTACTTTTTGCTTTAATTCAAGCAAATGTGACGATATTCATTAAAAAAGTGTTAAAATTCAATTTTCAATAAGAAATCGTTGTCACGGATTTTGTATCTTGAAGGAAAATAAACATGCGATTTTTTCGGTACACTTTTGAATGCATTTTTTTCTGGACAAATTTTTGACCGAATTCAGCTCAATTCCTTATAAAATACTCATTAAAAGTGATTTCATCTCGATTGAACAATAAATAAAATAGTACCTCGATTTTTAATAACATTTTCAAAATCGACGTTTCACGGCCAGAGAAGCATATTCTGAGTATTTCTTCACTATTTTCAAATATAACTACTGAAACCATTATTTTTGTACTTTTTGCTTTAATTCAAGCAAATGTAACGATATTCATTCAAAAAACTGTTAAAATTCAATTTTCAATAAGAAATCGTTGTAACGGATTTTGTATCTTGAAGGAAAAAAAACATGCGATTTTTTCTGTACACTTTTGAATGCATTTTTTTCTGGATAAATTTTTGACAGAATTCAGCTTAATTCCTTATAAAATACTCATTAAAAGTGATTTCATCTCGATTGAACAATAAATAAAAATGTACCTCGATTTTTAATAACATTTTCAAAATCGACGTTTCACGGCCAGAGAGGCATATTTTGAGTATTTCTTCACTATTTTCAAATATAACCACTGAAACCATAATTTTTGTACCATTTGCTTTAATTCAAGCAAATGTGACGATATTCATTCAAAAAAGTGTTAAAATTCAATTTTCAATAAGAAATCGTTGTCACGGATTTTGCATCTTGAAGGAAAAAAAACGTGCGATTTTTTCGGTACACTTTTGAATGCATTTTTTTCTGGACAAATTTTGACCGAATTCAGCTTAATTCCTTATAAAATACTCATCTCGATTGAACAATAAATAAAAATGTACCTCGATTTTTAATAACATTTTCAAAATCGACGTTTCACGGCCAGAGAAGCATATTTTGGGTATTTCTTCACTATTTTCAAATATAACCACTGAAACCATAATTTTTGTACTATTTGCTTTAATTCAAGCAAATGTGACGATATTCATTCAAAAAAGTGTTAAAATTCAATTTTCAATAAGAAATCGTTGTCACGGATTTTGCTTCTTGAAGGAAAAAAAACATGCGATTTTTTCGGTACACTTTTGAATGCATTTTTTTCTGGACAAATTTTGACCGAATTCAGCTTAATTCCTTATAAAATACTCATCTCGATTGAACAATAAATAAAAATGTACCTCGATTTTTAATAACATTTTCAAAATCGACGTTTCACGGCCAGAGAAGCATATTTTGGGTATTTCTTCACTATTTTCAAATATAACCACTGAAACCATAATTTTTGTACTATTTGCTTTAATTCAAGCAAATGTGACGATATTCATTCAAAAAAGTGTTAAAATTCAATTTTCAATAAGGAATCGTTGTCACGGATTTTGCATCTTGAAGGAAAAAAAACATGCGATTTTTTCGGTACACTTTTGAATGCATTTTTTTCTGGGCAAATTTTTGACCGAATTCAGCTAAATTCCTTATAAAATACTCATGAAAAGTGATTTCATCTCGATTGAACAATAAATAAAATAGTACCTCGATTTTTAATAACATTTTCAAAATCGACGTTTCACGGCCAGAGAAGCATATTTTGAGTATTTCTTCACTATTTTCAAATATAACCACTGAAACCATAATTTTTGTACTTTTTGCTTTAATTCAAGCAAATGTGACGATATTCATTAAAAAAGTGTTAAAATTCAATTTTCAATAAGAAATCGTTGTCACGGATTTTGTATCTTGAAGGAAAATAAACATGCGATTTTTTCGGTACACTTTTGAATGCATTTTTTTCTGGATAAATTTTTGACAGAATTCAGCTTAATTCCTTATAAAATACTCATTAAAAGTGATTTCATCTCGATTGAACAATAAATAAAAATGTACCTCGATTTTTAATAACATTTTCAAAATCGACGTTTCACGGCCAGAGAGGCATATTTTGAGTATTTCTTCACTATTTTCAAATATAACCACTGAAACCATAATTTTTGTACCATTTGCTTTAATTCAAGAAAATGTGACGATATTCATTCAAAAAAGTGTTAAAATTCAATTTTCAATAAGAAATCGTTGTCACGGATTTTGCATCTTGAAGGAAAAAAAACATGCGATTTTTTCGGTACACTTTTGAATGCATTTTTTTCTGGACAAATTTTTGACCGAATTCAGCTAAATTGCTTATAAAATACTCATTAAAAGTGATTTCATCTCGATTGAACAAAAATAAAAATGTACCTCGATTTTTAATAACATTTTCAAAATCGACGTTTCACGGCCAGAGAAGCATATTTTGAGTATATCTTCACTATTTTCAAATATAACCACTGAAACCATAATTTTTGTACTTTTTGCTTTAATTATAGCAAATGTAACGATATTCATTCAAAAAACTGTTAAAATTCAATTTTCAATGTGAAATCGTTGTCACGGATTTTGTATCTTGAAGGAAAAAAAACATGCGATTTTTTCGGTACACTTTTGAATGCATTTTTTTCTGGACAAATTTTTGACCGAATTCAGCTTAATTCCCTATAAAATACTCATTAAAAGTGATTTCATCTCGATTGAACAATAAATAAAAATGTACCTCGATTTTTAATAACATTTTCAAAATCGACGTTTCACGGCCAGAGAGGCATATTTTGAGTATTTCTTCACTATTTTCAAATATAACCACTGAAACCATAATTTTTGTACCATTTGCTTTAATTCAAGAAAATGTGACGATATTCATTCAAAAAAGTGTTAAAATTCAATTTTCAATAAGAAATCGTTGTCACGGATTTTGCATCTTGAAGGAAAAAAAACATGCGATTTTTTCGGTACACTTTTGAATGCATTTTTTTCTGGACAAATTTTTGACCGAATTCAGCTAAATTGCTTATAAAATACTCATTAAAAGTGATTTCATCTCGATTGAACAAAAATAAAAATGTACCTCGATTTTTAATAACATTTTCAAAATCGACGTTTCACGGCCAGAGAAGCATATTTTGAGTATATCTTCACTATTTTCAAATATAACCACTGAAACCATAATTTTTGTACTTTTTGCTTTAATTATAGCAAATGTAACGATATTCATTCAAAAAACTGTTAAAATTCAATTTTCAATGTGAAATCGTTGTCACGGATTTTGTATCTTGAAGGAAAAAAAACATGCGATTTTTTCGGTACACTTTTGAATGCATTTTTTTCTGGACAAATTTTTGACCGAATTCAGCTTAATTCCCTATAAAATACTCATTAAAAGTGATTTCATCTCGATTGAACAATAAATAAATGTACCTCGATTTTTAATAACATTTTCAAAATCGACGTTTCACGGCCAGAGAAGCATATTTTGGGTATTTCTTCACTATTTTCAAATATAACCACTGAAACCATAATTTTTGTACTATTTGCTTTAAATCAAGCAAATGTGACGATATTCATTCAAAAAAGTGTTAAAATTCAATTTTCAATAAGAAATCGTTGTCACGGATTTTGCATCTTGAAGGAAAAAAAAACATGCGATTTTTTCGGTACACTTTTGAATGCATTTTTTTCTGGACAAATTTTTGACCGAATTCAGCTAAATTGCTTATAAAATACTCATCTCGATTGAACAATAAATAAAAATGTACCTCGATTTTTAATAACATTTTCAAAATCGACGTTTCACGGCCAGAGAAGCATATTTTGGGTATTTCTTCACTATTTTCAAATATAACCACTGAAACCATAATTTTTGTACTTTTTGCTTTAATTCAAGCAAATGTGACGATATTCATTAAAAAAGTGTTAAAATTCAATTTTCAATAAGAAATCGTTGTCACGGATTTTGTATCTTGAAGGAAAATAAACATGCGATTTTTTCGGTACACTTTTGAATGCATTTTTTTCTGGATAAATTTTTGACCGAATTCAGCTCAATTCCTTATAAAATACTCATTAAAAGTGATTTCATCTCGATTGAACAATAAATAAAATAGTACCTCGATTTTTAATAACATTTTCAAAATCGACGTTTCACGGCCAGAGAAGCATATTCTGAGTATTTCTTCACTATTTTCAAATATAACTACTGAAACCATTATTTTTGTACTTTTTGCTTTAATTCAAGCAAATGTAACGATATTCATTCAAAAAACTGTTAAAATTCAATTTTCAATAAGAAATCGTTGTAACGGATTTTGTATCTTGAAGGAAAAAAAACATGCGATTTTTTCTGTACACTTTTGAATGCATTTTTTTCTGGATAAATTTTTGACAGAATTCAGCTTAATTCCTTATAAAATACTCATTAAAAGTGATTTCATCTCGATTGAACAATAAATAAAAATGTACCTCGATTTTTAATAACATTTTCAAAATCGACGTTTCACGGCCAGAGAGGCATATTTTGAGTATTTCTTCACTATTTTCAAATATAACCACTGAAACCATAATTTTTGTACCATTTGCTTTAATTCAAGAAAATGTGACGATATTCATTCAAAAAAGTGTTAAAATTCAATTTTCAATAAGAAATCGTTGTCACGGATTTTGCATCTTGAAGGAAAAAAAACATGCGATTTTTTCGGTACACTTTTGAATGCATTTTTTTCTGGACAAATTTTTGACCGAATTCAGCTAAATTGCTTATAAAATACTCATTAAAAGTGATTTCATCTCGATTGAACAAAAATAAAAATGTACCTCGATTTTTAATAACATTTTCAAAATCGACGTTTCACGGCCAGAGAAGCATATTTTGAGTATATCTTCACTATTTTCAAATATAACCACTGAAACCATAATTTTTGTACTTTTTGCTTTAATTATAGCAAATGTAACGATATTCATTCAAAAAACTGTTAAAATTCAATTTTCAATGTGAAATCGTTGTCACGGATTTTGTATCTTGAAGGAAAAAAACATGCGATTTTTTCGGTACACTTTTGAATGCATTTTTTTCTGGACAAATTTTTGACCGAATTCAGCTTAATTCCCTATAAAATACTCATTAAAAGTGATTTCATCTCGATTGAACAATAAATAAATGTACCTCGATTTTTAATAACATTTTCAAAATCGACGTTTCACGGCCAGAGAAGCATATTTTGGGTATTTCTTCACTATTTTCAAATATAACCACTGAAACCATAATTTTTGTACTATTTGCTTTAAATCAAGCAAATGTGACGATATTCATTCAAAAAAGTGTTAAAATTCAATTTTCAATAAGAAATCGTTGTCACGGATTTTGCATCTTGAAGGAAAAAAAAACATGCGATTTTTTCGGTACACTTTTGAATGCATTTTTTTCTGGACAAATTTTTGACCGAATTCAGCTAAATTGCTTATAAAATACTCATCTCGATTGAACAATAAATAAAAATGTACCTCGATTTTTAATAACATTTTCAAAATCGACGTTTCACGGCCAGAGAAGCATATTTTGGGTATTTCTTCACTATTTTCAAATATAACCACTGAAACCATAATTTTTGTACTTTTTGCTTTAATTCAAGCAAATGTGACGATATTCATTAAAAAAGTGTTAAAATTCAATTTTCAATAAGAAATCGTTGTCACGGATTTTGTATCTTGAAGGAAAATAAACATGCGATTTTTTCGGTACACTTTTGAATGCATTTTTTTCTGGATAAATTTTTGACCGAATTCAGCTCAATTCCTTATAAAATACTCATTAAAAGTGATTTCATCTCGATTGAACAATAAATAAAATAGTACCTCGATTTTTAATAACATTTTCAAAATCGACGTTTCACGGCCAGAGAAGCATATTCTGAGTATTTCTTCACTATTTTCAAATATAACTACTGAAACCATTATTTTTGTACTTTTTGCTTTAATTCAAGCAAATGTAACGATATTCATTCAAAAAACTGTTAAAATTCAATTTTCAATAAGAAATCGTTGTAACGGATTTTGTATCTTGAAGGAAAAAAAACATGCGATTTTTTCTGTACACTTTTGAATGCATTTTTTTCTGGATAAATTTTTGACAGAATTCAGCTTAATTCCTTATAAAATACTCATTAAAAGTGATTTCATCTCGATTGAACAATAAATAAAAATGTACCTCGATTTTTAATAACATTTTCAAAATCGACGTTTCACGGCCAGAGAGGCATATTTTGAGTATTTCTTCACTATTTTCAAATATAACCACTGAAACCATAATTTTTGTACCATTTGCTTTAATTCAAGCAAATGTGACGATATTCATTCAAAAAAGTGTTAAAATTCAATTTTCAATAAGAAATCGTTGTCACGGATTTTGCATCTTGAAGGAAAAAAACATGCGATTTTTTCGGTACACTTTTGAATGCATTTTTTTCTGGACAAATTTTTGACCGAATTCAGCTAAATTGCTTATAAAATACTCATTAAAAGTGATTTCATCTCGATTGAACAAAAATAAAAATGTACCTCGATTTTTAATAACATTTTCAAAATCGACGTTTCACGGCCAGAGAAGCATATTTTGAGTATATCTTCACTATTTTCAAATATAACCACTGAAACCATAATTTTTGTACTTTTTGCTTTAATTATAGCAAATGTAACGATATTCATTCAAAAAACTGTTAAAATTCAATTTTCAATGTGAAATCGTTGTCACGGATTTTGTATCTTGAAGGAAAAAAAACATGCGATTTTTTCGGTACACTTTTGAATGCATTTTTTTCTGGACAAATTTTTGACCGAATTCAGCTTAATTCCCTATAAAATACTCATTAAAAGTGATTTCATCTCGATTGAACAATAAATAAATGTACCTCGATTTTTAATAACATTTTCAAAATCGACGTTTCACGGCCAGAGAAGCATATTTTGGGTATTTCTTCACTATTTTCAAATATAACCACTGAAACCATAATTTTTGTACTATTTGCTTTAAATCAAGCAAATGTGACGATATTCATTCAAAAAAGTGTTAAAATTCAATTTTCAATAAGAAATCGTTGTCACGGATTTTGCATCTTGAAGGAAAAAAAAACATGCGATTTTTTCGGTACACTTTTGAATGCATTTTTTTCTGGACAAATTTTTGACCGAATTCAGCTAAATTGCTTATAAAATACTCATCTCGATTGAACAATAAATAAAAATGTACCTCGATTTTTAATAACATTTTCAAAATCGACGTTTCACGGCCAGAGAAGCATATTTTGGGTATTTCTTCACTATTTTCAAATATAACCACTGAAACCATAATTTTTGTACAATTTGCTTTAATTCAAGCAAATGTGACGATATTCATTCAAAAAAGTGTTAAAATTCAATTTTCAATAAGAAATCGTTGTCACGGATTTTGCATCTTGAAGGAAGAAAAACATGCGATTTTTTCGGTACACTTTTGAATGCATTTTTTTCTGGACAAATTTTTGACCGAATTCAGCTTAATTCCTTATAAAATACTCATTGAAAGTGATTTCATCTCGATTGAACAATAAATAAAATAGTACCTCGATTTTTAATAACATTTTCAAAATCGACGTTTCACGGCCAGAGAAGCATATTCTGAGTATTTCTTCACTATTTTCAAATATAACTACTGAAACCATTATTTTTGTACTTTTTGCTTTAATTCAAGCAAATGTAACGATATTCATTCAAAAAACTGTTAAAATTCAATTTTCAATAAGAAATCGTTGTAACGGATTTTGTATCTTGAAGGAAAAAAAACATGCGATTTTTTCTGTACACTTTTGAATGCATTTTTTTCTGGATAAATTTTTGACAGAATTCAGCTTAATTCCTTATAAAATACTCATTAAAAGTGATTTCATCTCGATTGAACAATAAATAAAAATGTACCTCGATTTTTAATAACATTTTCAAAATCGACGTTTCACGGCCAGAGAGGCATATTTTGAGTATTTCTTCACTGTTTTCAAATATAACCACTGAAACCATAATTTTTGTACCATTTGCTTTAATTCAAGCAAATGTGACGATATTCATTCAAAAAAGTGTTAAAATTCAATTTTCAATAAGAAATCGTTGTCACGGATTTTGCATCTTGAAGGAAAAAAACATGCGATTTTTTCGGTACACTTTTGAATGCATTTTTTTCTGGACAAATTTTTGACCGAATTCAGCTAAATTGCTTATAAAATACTCATTAAAAGTGATTTCATCTCGATTGAACAAAAATAAAAATGTACCTCGATTTTTAATAACATTTTCAAAATCGACGTTTCACGGCCAGAGAAGCATATTTTGAGTATATCTTCACTATTTTCAAATATAACCACTGAAACCATAATTTTTGTACTTTTTGCTTTAATTATAGCAAATGTGACGATATTCATTCAAAAAAGTGTTAAAATTCAATTTTCAATAAGAAATCGTTGTCACGGATTTTGCATCTTGAAGGAAAAAAAATTCAATTTTCAATAAGAAATCGTTGTCACGGATTTTGCATCTTGAAGGAAGAAAAACATGCGATTTTTTCGGTACACTTTTGAATGCATTTTTTCTGGACAAATTTTTGACCGAATTCAGCTTAATTCCTTATAAAATACTCATTGAAAGTGATTTCATCTCGATTGAACAATAAATAAAATAGTACCTCGATTTTTAATAACATTTTCAAAATCGACGTTTCACAGCCAAAGAAGCGTATTTTGAGTATTTCTCACTATTTTCAAATGTAACCACTGAAACCATAATTTTTGTACTTTTTGCTTTAATTCAAGCAAATGTAACGATATTCATTCAAAAAACTGTTAAAATTCAATTTTCAATAAGAAATCGTTGTCACGGATTTTGCATCTTGAAGGAAAAAAAACATGCGATTTTTTCGGTACACTTTTGAATGCATTTTTTTCTGGACAAATTTTGACCGAATTCAGCTTAATTCCTTATAAAATACTCATCTCGATTGAACAATAAATAAAAATGTACCTCGATTTTTAATAACATTTTCAAAATCGACGTTTCACGGCCAGAGAAGCATATTTTGGGTATTTCTTCACTATTTTCAAATATAACCACTGAAACCATAATTTTTGTACTTTTTGCTTTAATTCAAGCAAATGTGACGATATTCATTAAAAAAGTGTTAAAATTCAATTTTCAATAAGAAATCGTTGTCACGGATTTTGTATCTTGAAGCAAAATAAACATGCGATTTTTTCGGTACACTTTTGAATGCATTTTTTTCTGGACAAATTTTTGACCGAATTCAGCTCAATTCCTTATAAAATACTCATTAAAAGTGATTTCATCTCGATTGAACAATAAATAAAATAGTACCTCGATTTTTAATAACATTTTCAAAATCGACGTTTCACGGCCAGAGAAGCATATTCTGAGTATTTCTTCACTATTTTCAAATATAACTACTGAAACCATTATTTTTGTACTTTTTGCTTTAATTCAAGCAAATGTAACGATATTCATTCAAAAAACTGTTAAAATTCAATTTTCAATAAGAAATCGTTGTAACGGATTTTGTATCTTGAAGGAAAAAAAACATGCGATTTTTTCTGTACACTTTTGAATGCATTTTTTTCTGGATAAATTTTTGACAGAATTCAGCTTAATTCCTTATAAAATACTCATTAAAAGTGATTTCATCTCGATTGAACAATAAATAAAAATGTACCTCGATTTTTAATAACATTTTCAAAATCGACGTTTCACGGCCAGAGAGGCATATTTTGAGTATTTCTTCACTATTTTCAAATATAACCACTGAAACCATAATTTTTGTACCATTTGCTTTAATTCAAGCAAATGTGACGATATTCATTCAAAAAAGTGTTAAAATTCAATTTTCAATAAGAAATCGTTGTCACGGATTTTGCATCTTGAAGGAAAAAAACATGCGATTTTTTCGGTACACTTTTGAATGCATTTTTTTCTGGACAAATTTTTGACCGAATTCAGCTAAATTGCTTATAAAATACTCATTAAAAGTGATTTCATCTCGATTGAACAAAAATAAAAATGTACCTCGATTTTTAATAACATTTTCAAAATCGACGTTTCACGGCCAGAGAAGCATATTTTGAGTATATCTTCACTATTTTCAAATATAACCACTGAAACCATAATTTTTGTACTTTTTGCTTTAATTATAGCAAATGTAACGATATTCATTCAAAAAACTGTTAAAATTCAATTTTCAATGTGAAATCGTTGTCACGGATTTTGTATCTTGAAGGAAAAAAAACATGCGATTTTTTCGGTACACTTTTGAATGCATTTTTTTCTGGACAAATTTTTGACCGAATTCAGCTTAATTCCCTATAAAATACTCATTAAAAGTGATTTCATCTCGATTGAACAATAAATAAAAATGTACCTCGATTTTTAATAACATTTTCAAAATCGACGTTTCACGGCCAGAGAAGCATATTTTGGGTATTTCTTCACTATTTTCAAATATAACCACTGAAACCATAATTTTTGTACTATTTGCTTTAATTCAAGCAAATGTGACGATATTCATTCAAAAAAGTGTTAAAATTCAATTTTCAATAAGAAATCGTTGTCACGGATTTTGCATCTTGAAGGGAAAAAAAACATGCGATTTTTTCGGTATACTTTTGAATGCATTTTTTTCTGGACAAATTTTTGACCGAATTCAGCTAAATTGCTTATAAAATACTCATCTCGATTGAACAATAAATAAAAATGTACCTCGATTTTTAATAACATTTTCAAAATCGACGTTTCACGGCCAGAGAAGCAAATTCTGAGTATTTCTTCACTATTTTCAAATATAACCACTGAAACCATTATTTTTGTACTTTTTGCTTTAGTTCAAGCAAATGTAACGACATTCATTCAAAAAACTGTTAAAATTCAATTTTGAATAAGAAATCGTTGTAACAGATTTTGTATATGGAAGAAGGAAAACATGCGATTTTTTCGGTACACTTTTGAATGCATTTTTTTCTGGACAAATTTCTGGCCGAAATCAGCTTAATTCCCTATAAATTTTTCATTAAAAGTGATTTCATCTCGATTGAGCAATAAATAAAAATGTACCTCGATTTTTAATAACATTTTCAAAATCGACGTTTCACGGCCAGAGAAGCATATTTTGGGTATTTCTTCACTATTTTCAAATATAACCACTGAAACCATAATTTTTGTACAATTTGCTTTAATTCAAGCAAATGTGACGATATTCATTCAAAAAAGTGTTAAAATTCAATTTTCAATAAGAAATCGTTGTCACGGATTTTGCATCTTGAAGGAAGAAAAACATGCGATTTTTTCGGTACACTTTTGAATGCATTTTTTTCTGGACAAATTTTTGACCGAATTCAGCTTAATTCCTTATAAAATACTCATTGAAAGTGATTTCATCTCGATTGAACAATAAATAAAATAGTACCTCGATTTTTAATAACATTTTCAAAATCGACGTTTCACGGCCAAAGAAGCGTATTTTGAGTATTTCTCACTATTTTCAAATGTAACCCCTGAAACCATAATTTTTGTACTTTTTGCTTTAATTCAAGCAAATGTAACGATATTCATTCAAAAAACTGTTAAAATTCAATTTTCAATGTGAAATCGTTGTCACGGATTTTGTATCTTGAAGGAAAAAAAACATGCGATTTTTTCGGTACACTTTTGAATGCATTTTTTTCTGGACAAATTTTTGACCGAATTCAGCTTAATTCCCTATAAAATACTCATTAAAAGTGATTTCATCTCGATTGAACAATAAATAAAAATGTACCTCGATTTTTAATAACATTTTCAAAATCGACGTTTCACGGCCAGAGAAGCATATTTTGGGTATTTCTTCACTATTTTCAAATATAACCACTGAAACCATAATTTTTGTACTATTTGCTTTAATTCAAGCAAATGTGACGATATTCATTCAAAAAAGTGTTAAAATTCAATTTTCAATAAGAAATCGTTGTCACGGATTTTGCATCTTGAAGGAAAAAAAAACATGCGATTTTTTCGGTACACTTTTGAATGCATTTTTTTCTGGATAAATTTTGACCGAATTCAGCTTAATTCCTTATAAAATACTCATCTCGATTGAACAATAAATAAAAATGTACCTCGATTTTTAATAACATTTTCAAAATCGACGTTTCACGGCCAGAGAAGCATATTTTGAGAATTTCGTCACTATTTTCAAATATAACCACTGAAACCATAATTTTTGTACTATTTGCTTTAATTCAAGCAAATGTGACGATATTCATTCAAAAAAGTGTTAAAATTCAATTTTCAATAAGAAATCGTTGTCACGGATTTTGCATCTTGAAGGAAAAAAAGCATGCGATTTTTTCGGTACACTTTTGAATGCATTTTTTTCTGAACAATTTTTGACCGAATTCAGCTAAATTGCTTATAAAATACTCATTAAAAGTGATTTCATCTCGATTGAACAATAAATAAAAATGTACCTCGATTTTTAATAACATTTTCAAAATCGACGTTTCACCGCCAGAGAAGCATATTTTGAGTATTTCTTCACTATTTTCAAATATAACCACTGAAACCATAATTTTTGTACTATTTGCTTTAATTCAAGCAAATGTGACGATATTCATTCAAAAAAGTGTTAAAATTCAATTTTCAATAAGAAATCGTTGTCACGGATTTTGCATCTTGAAGGAAAAAAAGCATGCGATTTTTTCGGTACACTTTTGAATGCATTTTTTTCTGGACAATTTTTGACCGAATTCAGCTAAATTGCTTATAAAATACTCATTAAAAGTGATTTCATCTCGATTGAACAATAAATAAAAATGTACCTCGATTTTTAATAACATTTTCAAAATCGACGTTTCACGGCCAGAGAAGCATATTCTGAGTATTTCTTCACTATTTTCAAATATAACCAATGAAACCATTATTTTTGTACTTTTTGCTTTAATTCAAGCAAATGTAACGACATTCATTCAAAAACTGTTAAAATTCAATTTTCAATAAGAAATCGTTGTAACAGATTTTGTATCTTGAAGAAAAAAACATGCGATTTTTTCGGTACACTTTTGAATGCATTTTTTCTGGACAAATTTCTGGCCGAAATCAGCTTAATTCCCTATAAATTACTCATTAAAAGTGCTTTCATCTCGATGGAAAAATAAATAAAAATGTACCTCGATTTTTAATAACATTTTCAAAATCGACATTTCACGGCCAGAGAAGTATATTTTGAGTATTTCTTCACTATTTTCAAATATAACCACTGAAACCATAATTTTTGTACTTTTTGTTTTAATTCAAGGAAATGTAACGATATTCATTCAAAAAACTGTTAAAATTCAATTTTCAATTAGAAATCGTTGTAACGGATTTTGTATCTTGAAGAAAAAAACATTCGATTTTTTCGGTACACTTTTGAATGCATTTTTTTCTGGACAAATTTCTGGCCGAAATCAGCTTAATTCCCTATAAATTACTCATTAAAAGTGATTTCATCTCGATTGAACAATAAATAAAAATGTACCTCGATTTTTAATAACATTTTCAAAATCGACGTTTCACGGCCAGAGAAGCATATTTTGAGAATTTCGTCACTATTTTCAAATATAACCACTGAAACCATAATTTTTGTACTATTTGCTTTAATTCAAGCAAATGTGACGATATTCATTCAAAAAAGTGTTAAAATTCAATTTTCAATAAGAAATCGTTGTCACGGATTTTGCATCTTGAAGGAAAAAAAGCATGCGATTTTTTCGGTACACTTTTGAATGCATTTTTTTCTGAACAATTTTTGACCGAATTCAGCTAAATTGCTTATAAAATACTCATTAAAAGTGATTTCATCTCGATTGAACAATAAATAAAAATGTACCTCGATTTTTAATAACATTTTCAAAATCGACGTTTCACCGCCAGAGAAGCATATTTTGAGTATTTCTTCACTATTTTCAAATATAACCACTGAAACCATAATTTTTGTACTATTTGCTTTAATTCAAGCAAATGTGACGATATTCATTCAAAAAAGTGTTAAAATTCAATTTTCAATAAGAAATCGTTGTCACGGATTTTGCATCTTGAAGGAAAAAAAGCATGCGATTTTTTCGGTACACTTTGGAATGCATTTTTTTCTGGACAAATTTTTGACCGAATTCAGCTAAATTCCTTATAAAATACTCATTAAAAGTGATTTCATCTCGATTGAACAATAAATAAAAATGTACCTCGATTTTAATAACATTTTCAAAATCGACGTTTCACGGCCAGAGAAGCATATTCTGAGTATTTCTTCACTATTTTCAAATATAACCAATGAAACCATTATTTTTGTACTTTTTGCTTTAATTCAAGCAAATGTAACGACATTCATTCAAAAACTGTTAAAATTCAATTTTCAATAAGAAATCGTTGTAACAGATTTTGTATCTTGAAGAAAAAAACATGCGATTTTTTCGGTACACTTTTGAATGCATTTTTTCTGGACAAATTTCTGGCCGAAATCAGCATAATTCCCTATAAATTACTCATTAAAAGTGCTTTCATCTCGATGGAAAAATAAATAAAAATGTACCTCGATTTTTAATAACATTTTCAAAATCGACATTTCACGGCCAGAGAAGTATATTTTGAGTATTTCTTCACTATTTTCAAATATAACCACTGAACCATAATTTTTGTACTTTTTGTTTTAATTCAAGGAAATGTAACGATATTCATTCAAAAAACTGTTAAAATTCAATTTTCAATTAGAAATCGTTGTAACGGATTTTGTATCTTGAAGAAAAAAACATTCGATTTTTTCGGTACACTTTTGAATGCATTTTTTTCTGGACAAATTTCTGGCCGAAATCAGCTTAATTCCCTATAAATTACTCATTAAAAGTGATTTCATCTCGATTGAACAATAAATAAAAATGTACCTCGATTTTTAATAACATTTTCAAAATCGACGTTTCACGGCCAGAGAAGCATATTTTGAGTATTTCGTCACTATTTTCAAATATAACCACTGAAACCATAATTTTTGTACAATTTGCTTTAATTCAAGCAAATGTGACGATATTCATTCAAAAAAGTGTTAAAATTCAATTTTCAATAAGAAATCGTTGTCAGGGATTTTGCATCTTGAAGGATAAAAAGCATGCGATTTTTTCGGTACACTTTTGAATGCATTTTTTTCTGAACAAATTTTTGACCGAATTCAGCTAAATTGCTTATAAAATACTCATTAAAAGTGATTTCATCTCGATTGAACAATAAATAAAAATGTACCTCGATTTTTAATAACATTTTCAAAATCGACGTTTCACCGCCAGAGAAGCATATTTTGAGTATTTCTTCACTATTTTCAAATATAACCACTGAAACCATAATTTTTGTACTATTTGCTTTAATTCAAGAAAATGTGACGATATTCATTCAAAAAAGTGTTAAAATTCAATTTTCAATAAGAAATCGTTGTCAGGGATTTTGCATCTTGAAGGAAAAAAAGCATGCGATTTTTTCGGTACACTTTTGAATGCATTTTTTTCTGAACAAATTTTTGACCGAATTCAGCTAAATTGCTTATAAAATACTCATTAAAAGTGATTTCATCTCGATTGAACAATAAATAAAAATGTACCTCGATTTTTAATAACATTTTCAAAATCGACGTTTCACGGCCAGAGAAGCATATTCTGAGTATTTCTTCACTATTTTCAAATATAACCACTGAAACCATTATTTTTGTACTTTTTGCTTTAATTCAAGCAAATGTAACGACATTCATTCAAAAACTGTTAAAATTCAATTTTCAATAAGAAATCGTTGTAACAGATTTTGTATCTTGAAGAAAAAAACATGCGATTTTTTCGGTACACTTTTGAATGCATTTTTTTCTGGACAAATTTCTGGCCGAAATCAGCTTAATTCCCTATAAATTACTCATTAAAAGTGCTTTCATCTCGATGGAAAAATAAATAAAAATGTACCTCGATTTTTAATAACATTTTCAAAATCGACATTTCACGGCCAGAGAAGCATATTTTGAGTATTTCTTCACTATTTTCAAATATAACCACTGAAACCATAATTTTTGTACTTTTTGCTTTAATTCAAGGAAATGTAACGATATTCATTCAAAAAACTGTTAAAATTCAATTTTCAATTAGAAATCGTTGTAACGGATTTTGTATCTTGAAGAAAAAAACATGCGATTTTTTCGGTACACTTTTGAATGCATTTTTTTCTGGACAAATTTCTGGCCGAAATCAGCTTAATTCCCTATAAATTACTCATTAAAAGTGATTTCATCTCGATTGAACAATAAATAAAAATGTACCTCGATTTTTAATAACATTTTCAAAATCGACGTTTCACGGCCAGAGAAGAATATTTTGAGTATTTCGTCACTATTTTCAAATATAACCACTGAAACCATAATTTTTGTACAATTTGCTTTAATTCAAGCAAATGTGACGATATTCATTCAAAAAAGTGTTAAAATTCAATTTTCAATAAGAAATCGTTGTCAGGGATTTTGCATCTTGAAGGATAAAAAGCATGCGATTTTTTCGGTACACTTTTGAATGCATTTTTTTCTGAACAAATTTTTGACCGAATTCAGCTAAATTGCTTATAAAATACTCATTAAAAGTGATTTCATCTCGATTGAACAATAAATAAAAATGTACCTCGATTTTTAATAACATTTTCAAAATCGACGTTTCACCGCCAGAGAAGCATATTTTGAGTATTTCTTCACTATTTTCAAATATAACCACTGAAACCATAATTTTTGTACTATTTGCTTTAATTCAAGAAAATGTGACGATATTCATTCAAAAAAGTGTTAAAATTCAATTTTCAATAAGAAATCGTTGTCACGGATTTTGCATCTTGAAGGAAAAAAAGCATGCGATTTTTTCGGTACACTTTTGAATGCATTTTTTTCTGGACAAATTTCTGGCCGAAATCAGCTTAATTCCCTATAAATTACTCATTAAAAGTGATTTCATCTCGATTGAACAATAAATAAAAATGTACCTCGATTTTTAATAACATTTTCAAAATCGACGTTTCACGGCCAGAGAAGCATATTTTGAGAATTTCGTCACTATTTTCAAATATAACCACTGAAACCATAATTTTTGTACTTTTTGCTTTAATTCAAGGAAATGTAACGATATTCATTCAAAAAACTGTTAAAATTCAATTTTCAATTAGAAATCGTTGTAACGGATTTTGTATCTTGAAGAAAAAACATGCGATTTTTTCGGTACACTTTTGAATGCATTTTTTTCTGGACAAATTTCTGGCCGAAATCAGCTTAATTCCCTATAAATTACTCATTAAAAGTGATTTTATCTCGATTGAACAATAAATAAAAATGTACCTCGATTTTTAATAACATTTTCAAAATCGACGTTTCACGGCCAGAGAAGAATATTTTGAGTATTTCGTCACTATTTTCAAATATAACCACTGAAACCATAATTTTTGTACAATTTGCTTTAATTCAAGCAAATGTGACGATATTCATTCAAAAAAGTGTTAAAATTCAATTTTCAATAAGAAATCGTTGTCAGGGATTTTGCATCTTGAAGGATAAAAAGCATGCGATTTTTTCGGTACACTTTTGAATGCATTTTTTTCTGAACAAATTTTTGACCGAATTCAGCTAAATTGCTTATAAAATACTCATTAAAAGTGATTTCATCTCGATTGAACAATAAATAAAAATGTACCTCGATTTTTAATAACATTTTCAAAATCGACGTTTCACCGCCAGAGAAGCATATTTTGAGTATTTCTTCACTATTTTCAAATATAACCACTGAAACCATAATTTTTGTACTTTTTGCTTTAATTCAAGGAAATGTAACGATATTCATTCAAAAAACTGTTAAAATTCAATTTTCAATTAGAAATCGTTGTAACGGATTTTGTATCTTGAAGAAAAAAACATGCGATTTTTTCGGTACACTTTTGAATGCATTTTTTTCTGGACAAATTTCTGGCCGAAATCAGCTTAATTCCCTATAAATTACTCATTAAAAGTGATTTCATCTCGATTGAACAATAAATAAAAATGTACCTCGATTTTTAATAACATTTTCAAAATCGACGTTTCACGGCCAGAGAAGAATATTTTGAGTATTTCGTCACTATTTTCAAATATAACCACTGAAACCATAATTTTTGTACAATTTGCTTTAATTCAAGCAAATGTGACGATATTCATTCAAAAAAGTGTTAAAATTCAATTTTCAATAAGAAATCGTTGTCAGGGATTTTGCATCTTGAAGGATAAAAAGCATGCGATTTTTTCGGTACACTTTTGAATGCATTTTTTTCTGAACAAATTTTTGACCGAATTCAGCTAAATTGCTTATAAAATACTCATTAAAAGTGATTTCATCTCGATTGAACAATAAATAAAAATGTACCTCGATTTTTAATAACATTTTCAAAATCGACGTTTCACCGCCAGAGAAGCATATTTTGAGTATTTCTTCACTATTTTCAAATATAACCACTGAAACCATAATTTTTGTACTATTTGCTTTAATTCAAGAAAATGTGACGATATTCATTCAAAAAAGTGTTAAAATTCAATTTTCAATAAGAAATCGTTGTCACGGATTTTGCATCTTGAAGGAAAAAAAGCATGCGATTTTTTCGGTACACTTTTGAATGCATTTTTTTCTGGACAAATTTCTGGCCGAAATCAGCTTAATTCCCTATAAATTACTCATTAAAAGTGATTTCATCTCGATTGAACAATAAATAAAAATGTACCTCGATTTTTAATAACATTTTCAAAATCGACGTTTCACGGCCAGAGAAGCATATTTTGAGAATTTCGTCACTATTTTCAAATATAACCACTGAAACCATAATTTTTGTACTTTTTGCTTTAATTCAAGGAAATGTAACGATATTCATTCAAAAAACTGTTAAAATTCAATTTTCAATTAGAAATCGTTGTAACGGATTTTGTATCTTGAAGAAAAAAACATGCGATTTTTTCGGTACACTTTTGAATGCATTTTTTTCTGGACAAATTTCTGGCCGAAATCAGCTTAATTCCCTATAAATTACTCATTAAAAGTGATTTTATCTCGATTGAACAATAAATAAAAATGTACCTCGATTTTTAATAACATTTTCAAAATCGACGTTTCACGGCCAGAGAAGAATATTTTGAGTATTTCGTCACTATTTTCAAATATAACCACTGAAACCATAATTTTTGTACAATTTGCTTTAATTCAAGCAAATGTGACGATATTCATTCAAAAAAGTGTTAAAATTCAATTTTCAATAAGAAATCGTTGTCAGGGATTTTGCATCTTGAAGGATAAAAAGCATGCGATTTTTTCGGTACACTTTTGAATGCATTTTTTTCTGAACAAATTTTTGACCGAATTCAGCTAAATTGCTTATAAAATACTCATTAAAAGTGATTTCATCTCGATTGAACAATAAATAAAAATGTACCTCGATTTTTAATAACATTTTCAAAATCGACGTTTCACCGCCAGAGAAGCATATTTTGAGTATTTCTTCACTATTTTCAAATATAACCACTGAAACCATAATTTTTGTACTATTTGCTTTAATTCAAGAAAATGTGACGATATTCATTCAAAAAAGTGTTAAAATTCAATTTTCAATAAGAAATCGTTGTCACGGATTTTGCATCTTGAAGGAAAAAAAGCATGCGATTTTTTCGGTACACTTTTGAATGCATTTTTTTCTGGACAAATTTCTGGCCGAAATCAGCTTAATTCCCTATAAATTACTCATTAAAAGTGATTTCATCTCGATTGAACAATAAATAAAAATGTACCTCGATTTTTAATAACATTTTCAAAATCGACGTTTCACGGCCAGAGAAGCATATTTTGAGAATTTCGTCACTATTTTCAAATATAACCACTGAAACCATAATTTTTGTACTATTTGCTTTAATTCAAGCAAATGCGACGATATTCATTCAAAAAAGTGTTAAAATTCAATTTTCAATAAGAAATCGTTGTCAGGGATTTTGCATCTTGAAGGAAAAAAAGCATGCGATTTTTTCGGTACACTTTTGAATGCATTTTTTTCTGAACAAATTTTTGACCGAATTCAGCTAAATTGCTTATAAAATACTCATTAAAAGTGATTTCATCTCGATTGAACAATAAATAAAAATGTACCTCGATTTTTAATAACATTTTCAAAATCGACGTTTCACGGCCAGAGAAGCATATTCTGAGTATTTCTTCACTATTTTCAAATATAACCACTGAAACCATTATTTTTGTACTTTTTGCTTTAATTCAAGCAAATGTAACGACATTCATTCAAAAACTGTTAAAATTCAATTTTCAATAAGAAATCGTTGTAACAGATTTTGTATCTTGAAGAAAAAAACATGCGATTTTTTCGGTACACTTTTGAATGCATTTTTTTCTGGACAAATTTCTGGCCGAAATCAGCTTAATTCCCTATAAATTACTCATTAAAAGTGCTTTCATCTCGATGGAAAAATAAATAAAAATGTACCTCGATTTTTAATAACATTTTCAAAATCGACATTTCACGGCCAGAGAAGCATATTTTGAGTATTTCTTCACTATTTTCAAATATAACCACTGAAACCATAATTTTTGTACTTTTTGCTTTAATTCAAGGAAATGTAACGATATTCATTCAAAAAACTGTTAAAATTCAATTTTCAATTAGAAATCGTTGTAACGGATTTTGTATCTTGAAGAAAAAAACATGCGATTTTTTCGGTACACTTTTGAATGCATTTTTTTCTGGACAAATTTCTGGCCGAAATCAGCTTAATTCCCTATAAATTACTCATTAAAAGTGATTTCATCTTGATTGAACAATAAATAAAAATGTACCTCGATTTTTAATAACATTTTCAAAATCGACGTTTCACCGCCAGAGAAGCATATTTTGAGTATTTCTTCACTATTTTCAAATATAACCACTGAAACCATAATTTTTGTACTATTTGCTTTAATTCAAGAAAATGTGACGATATTCATTCAAAAAAGTGTTAAAATTCAATTTTCAATAAGAAATCGTTGTCATGGATTTTGCATCTTGAAGGAAAAAAAGCATGCGATTTTTTCGGTACACTTTTGAATGCATTTTTTTCTGGACAAATTTCTGGCCGAAATCAGCTTAATTCCCTATAAATTACTCATTAAAAGTGATTTCATCTCGATTGAACAATAAATAAAAATGTACCTCGATTTTTAATAACATTTTCAAAATCGACGTTTCACGGCCAGAGAAGCATATTTTGAGAATTTCGTCACTATTTTCAAATATAACCACTGAAACCATAATTTTTGTACTATTTGCTTTAATTCAAGCAAATGTGACGATATTCATTCAAAAAAGTGTTAAAATTCAATTTTCAATAAGAAATCGTTGTCAGGGATTTTGCATCTTGAAGGAAAAAAAGCATGCGATTTTTTCGGTACACTTTTGAATGCATTTTTTTCTGAACAAATTTTTGACCGAATTCAGCTAAATTGCTTATAAAATACTCATTAAAAGTGATTTCATCTCGATTGAACAATAAATAAAAATGTACCTCGATTTTTAATAACATTTTCAAAATCGACGTTTCACCGCCAGAGAAGCATATTTTGAGTATTTCTTCACTATTTTCAAATATAACCACTGAAACCATAATTTTTGTACTATTTGCTTTAATTCAAGCAAATGTGACGATATTCATTAAAAAAGTGTTAAAATTCAATTTTCAATAAGAAATCGTTGTCAGGGATTTTGCATCTTGAAGGAAAAAAAGCATGCGATTTTTTCGGTACACTTTTGAATGCATTTTTTTCTGAACAAATTTTGGACCGAATTCAGCTAAATTGCTTATAAAATACTCATTAAAAGTGATTTCATCTCGATTGAACAATAAATAAAAATGTACCTCGATTTTTAATAACATTTTCAAAATCGACGTTTCACGGCCAGAGAAGCATATTCTGAGTATTTCTTCACTATTTTCAAATATAACCACTGAAACCATTATTTTTGTACTTTTTGCTTTAATTCAAGCAAATGTAACGACATTCATTCAAAAACTGTTAAAATTCAATTTTCAATAAGAAATCGTTGTAACAGATTTTGTATCTTGAAGAAAAAAACATGCGATTTTTTCGGTACACTTTTGAATGCATTTTTTTCTGGACAAATTTCTGGCCGAAATCAGCTTAATTCCCTATAAATTACTCATTAAAAGTGCTTTCATCTCGATTGAACAATAAATAAAAATGTACCTCGATTTTTAATAACATTTTCAAAATCGACGTTTCACGGCCAGAGAAGCATATTTTGAGAATTTCGTCACTATTTTCAAATATAACCACTGAAACCATAATTTTTGTACTATTTGCTTTAATTCAAGCAAATGTGACGATATTCATTCAAAAAAGTGTTAAAATTCAATTTTCAATAAGAAATCGTTGTCAGGGATTTTGCATCTTGAAGGAAAAAAAGCATGCGATTTTTTCGGTACACTTTTGAATGCATTTTTTTCTGAACAAATTTTTGACCGAATTCAGCTAAATTGCTTATAAAATACTCATTAAAAGTGATTTCATCTCGATTGAACAATAAATAAAAATGTACCTCGATTTTTAATAACATTTTCAAAATCGACGTTTCACCGCCAGAGAAGCATATTTTGAGTATTTCTTCACTATTTTCAAATATAACCACTGAAACCATAATTTTTGTACTATTTGCTTTAATTCAAGCAAATGTGACGATATTCATTCAAAAAAGTGTTAAAATTCAATTTTCAATAAGAAATCGTTGTCAGGGATTTTGCATCTTGAAGGAAAAAAAGCATGCGATTTTTTCGGTACACTTTTGAATGCATTTTTTTCTGAACAAATTTTTGACCGAATTCAGCTAAATTGCTTATAAAATACTCATTAAAAGTGATTTCATCTCGATTGAACAATAAATAAAAATGTACCTCGATTTTTAATAACATTTTCAAAATCGACGTTTCACGGCCAGAGAAGCATATTCTGAGTATTTCTTCACTATTTTCAAATATAACCACTGAAACCATTATTTTTGTACTTTTTGCTTTAATTCAAGCAAATGTAACGACATTCATTCAAAAACTGTTAAAATTCAATTTTCAATAAGAAATCGTTGTAACAGATTTTGTATCTTGAAGAAAAAAACATGCGATTTTTTCGGTACACTTTTGAATGCATTTTTTTCTGGACAAATTTCTGGCCGAAATCAGCTTAATTCCCTATAAATTACTCATTAAAAGTGCTTTCATCTCGATTGAACAATAAATAAAAATGTACCTCGATTTTTAATAACATTTTCAAAATCGACGTTTCACCGCCAGAGAAGCATATTTTGAGTATTTCTTCACTATTTTCAAATATAACCACTGAAACCATAATTTTTGTACTATTTGCTTTAATTCAAGCAAATGTGACGATATTCATTCAAAAAAGTGTTAAAATTCAATTTTCAATAAGAAATCGTTGTCAGGGATTTTGCATCTTGAAGGAAAAAAAGCATGCGATTTTTTCGGTACACTTTTGAATGCATTTTTTTCTGAACAAATTTTTGACCGAATTCAGCTAAATTGCTTATAAAATACTCATTAAAAGTGATTTCATCTCGATTGAACAATAAATAAAAATGTACCTCGATTTTTAATAACATTTTCAAAATCGACGTTTCAATGCCAGAGAAGCATATTCTGAGTATTTCTTCACTATTTTCAAATATAACCACTGAAACCATTATTTTTGTACTTTTTGCTTTAATTCAAGCAAATGTAACGACATTCATTCAAAAACTGTTAAAATTCAATTTTCAATAAGAAATCGTTGTAACAGATTTTGTATCTTGAAGAAAAAAACATGCGATTTTTTGGGTACACTTTTGAATGCATTTTTTTCTGGACAAATTTCTGGCCGAAATCAGCTTAATTCCCTATAAATTACTCATTAAAAGTGCTTTCATCTCGATGGAAAAATAAATAAAAATGTACCTCGATTTTTAATAACATTTTCAAAATCGACATTTCACGGCCAGAGAAGCATATTTTGAGTATTTCTTCACTATTTTCAAATATAACCACTGAAACCATAATTTTTGTACTTTTTGCTTTAATTCAAGGAAATGTAACGATATTCATTCAAAAAACTGTTAAAATTCAATTTTCAATTAGAAATCGTTGTAACGGATTTTGTATCTTGAAGAAAAAAACATGCGATTTTTTCGGTACACTTTTGAATGCATTTTTTTCTGGACAAATTTCTGGCCGAAATCAGCTTAATTCCCTATAAATTACTCATTAAAAGTGATTTCATCTCGATTGAACAATAAATAAAAATGTACCTCGATTTTTAATAACATTTTCAAAATCGACGTTTCACGGCCAGAGAAGCATATTTTGAGAATTTCGTCACTATTTTCAAATATAACCACTGAAACCATAATTTTTGTACTATTTGCTTTAATTCAAGCAAATGTGACGATATTCATTCAAAAAAGTGTTAAAATTCAATTTTCAATAAGAAATCGTTGTCAGGGATTTTGCATCTTGAAGGAAAAAAAGCATGCGATTTTTTCGGTACACTTTTGAATGCATTTTTTTCTGAACAAATTTTTGACCGAATTCAGCTAAATTGCTTATAAAATACTCATTAAAAGTGATTTCATCTCGATTGAACAATAAATAAAAATGTACCTCGATTTTTAATAACATTTTCAAAATCGACGTTTCACCGCCAGAGAAGCATATTTTGAGTATTTCTTCACTATTTTCAAATATATAACCACTGAAACCTTAATTTTTGTACTATTTGCTTTAATTCAAGCAAATGTGACGATATTCATTCAAAAAAGTGTTAAAATTCAATTTTCAATAAGAAATCGTTGTCTCGGATTTTGCATCTTGAAGGGAAAAAAGCATGCGATTTTTTCGGTACACTTTTGAATGCATTTTTTTCTGGACAAATTTTTGACCGAATTCAGCTAAATTCCTTATAAAATACTCATTAAAAGTGATTTCATCTCGATTGAACAATAAATAAAAATGTACCTCGATTTTAATAACATTTTCAAAATCGACGTTTCACGGCCAGAGAAGCATATTCTGAGTATTTCTTCACTATTTTCAAATATAACCACTGAAACCATTATTTTTGTACTTTTTGCTTTAATTCAAGCAAATGTAACGACATTCATTCAAAAACTGTTAAAATTCAATTTTCAATAAGAAATCGTTGTAACAGATTTTGTATCTTGAAGAAAAAAACATGCGATTTTTTCGGTACACTTTTGAATGCATTTTTTTCTGGACAAATTTCTGGCCGAAATCAGCTTAATTCCCTATAAATTACTCATTAAAAGTGCTTTCATCTCGATGGAAAAATAAATAAAAATGTACCTCGATTTTTAATAACATTTTCAAAATCGACATTTCACGGCCAGAGAAGCATATTTTGAGTATTTCTTCACTATTTTCAAATATAACCACTGAAACCATAATTTTTGTACTTTTTGCTTTAATTCAAGGAAATGTAACGATATTCATTCAAAAAACTGTTAAAATTCAATTTTCAATTAGAAATCGTTGTAACGGATTTTGTATCTTGAAGAAAAAAACATGCGATTTTTTCGGTACACTTTTGAATGCATTTTTTTCTGGACAAATTTCTGGCCGAAATCAGCTTAATTCCCTATAAATTACTCATTAAAAGTGATTTCATCTCGATTGAACAATAAATAAAAATGTACCTCGATTTTTAATAACATTTTCAAAATCGACGTTTCACGGCCAGAGAAGCATATTTTGAGTATTTCGTCACTATTTTCAAATATAACCACTGAAACCATAATTTTTGTACAATTTGCTTTAATTCAAGCAAATGTGACGATATTCATTCAAAAAAGTGTTAAAATTCAATTTTCAATAAGAAATCGTTGTCAGGGATTTTGCATCTTGAAGGATAAAAAGCATGCGATTTTTTCGGTACACTTTTGAATGCATTTTTTTCTGAACAAATTTTTGACCGAATTCAGCTAAATTGCTTATAAAATACTCATTAAAAGTGATTTCATCTCGATTGAACAATAAATAAAAATGTACCTCGATTTTTAATAACATTTTCAAAATCGACGTTTCACCGCCAGAGAAGCATATTTTGAGTATTTCTTCACTATTTTCAAATATAACCACTGAAACCATAATGTTTGTACTATTTGCTTTAATTCAAGCAAATGTGACGATATTCATTCAAAAAAGTGTTAAAATTCAATTTTCAATAAGAAATCGTTGTCACGGATTTTGCATCTTGAAGGAAAAAAAGCATGCGATTTTTTCGGTACACTTTTGAATGCATTTTTTTCTGGACAAATTTTTGACCGAATTCAGCTAAATTCCTTATAAAATACTCATTAAAAGTGCTTTCATCTCGATTGAACAATAAATAAAAATGTAACTCGATTTTTAATAACATTTTCAAAATCGACATTTCACGGCCAGAGAAGCATATTTTGAGTATTACTTCACTATTTTCAAATATAACCACTGAAACCATAATTTTTGTACTTTTTGCTTTAATTATAGCAAATGTAACGATATTCATTCAAAAAACTGTTAAAATTCAATTTTCAATGAGAAATCGTTGTCACGGATTTTGTATCTTGAAGGAAAAAAACATGCGATTTTTTCGGTACACTTTTGAATGCATTTTTTTCTGGATAGATTTTGACCGAATTCAGCTTAATTCCTTATAAAATGCTCATCTCGATTGAACAATAAATAAAAATGTACCTCGATTTTTAATAACATTTTCAAAATCGACGTTTCACGGCCAGAGAAGCATATTCTGAGTATTTCTTCACTATTTTCAAATATAACCACTGAAACCATTATTTTTGTACTTTTTGCTTTAATTCAAGCAAATGTAACGACATTCATTCAAAAAACTGTTAAAATTCAATTTTGAATAAGAAATCGTTGTAACAGATTTTGTATCTTGAAGAAAAAAACATGCGATTTTTTCGGTACACTTTTGAATGCATTTTTTTCTTGACAAATTTCTGGCCGAAATCAGCTTAATTCCCTATAAAATACTCATTAAAAGTGATTTCATCTCGATTGAAGAAAAATAAAAATGTACCTCGATTTTTAATAACATTTTCAAAATCGACGTTTCACGGCCAGAGAAGCATATTTTGAGTATATCTTCACTATTTTCAAATATAACCACTGAAACCATAATTTTTGTACTTTTTGCTTTAATTGTAGCAAATGTAACGATATTCATTCAAAAAACTGTTAAAATTCAATTTTCAATGAGAAATCGTTGTCACGGATTTTGTATCTTGAAGGAAAAAAACATGCGATTTTTTCGGTACACTTTTGAATGCATTTTTTTCTGGATAGATTTTGACCGAATTCAGCTTAATTCCTTATAAAATGCTCATCTCGATTGAACAATAAATAAAAATGTACCTCGATTTTTAATAACATTTTCAAAATCGACGTTTCACGGCCAGAGAAGCATATTCTGAGTATTTCTTCACTATTTTCAAATATAACCACTGAAACCATTATTTTTGTACTTTTTGCTTTAATTCAAGCAAATGTAACGACATTCATTCAAAAAACTGTTAAAATTCAATTTTCAATAAGAAATCGTTGTAACAGATTTTGTATCTTAAAGAAAAAAAACATGCGATTTTTTCGGTACACTTTTGAATGCATTTTTTTCTGGACAAATTTTTGACCGAATTCAGCTAAATTCCTTATAAAATACTCATTAAAAGTGCTTTCATCTCGATTGAACAAAAATAAAAATGTACCTCGATTTTTAATAACATTTTCAAAATCGACGTTTCACGGCCAGAGAAGCATATTTTGAGTATATCTTCACTATTTTCAAATATAACCACTGAAACCATAATTTTTGTACTTTTTGCTTTAATTATAGCAAATGTAACGATATTCATTCAAAAAACTGTTAAAATTCAATTTTCAATAAGAAATCGTTGTCACGGATTTTGTATCTTGAAGAAAAAAACATGCGATTTTTTCGGTACACTTTTGAATGCATTTTTTTCTGGACAAATTTCTGGCCGAAATCAGCTTAATTCCCTATAAAATACTCATTAAAAGTGATTTCATCTCGATTGAAGAAAAATAAAAATGTACCTCGAATTTTAATAACATTTTCAAAATCGACGTTTCACGGCCAGAGAAGCATATTTTGAGTATATCTTCACTATTTTCAAATATAACCACTGAAACCATAATTTTTGTACTTTTTGCTTTAATTATAGCAAATGTAACGATATTCATTCAAAAAACTGTTAAAATTCAATTTTCAATGAGAAATCGTTGTCACGGATTTTGTATCTTGAAGGAAAAAAACATGCGATTTTTTCGGTACACTTTTGAATGCATTTTTTTCTGGATAGATTTTGACCGAATTCATCTTAATTCCTTATAAAATGCTCATCTCGATTGAACAATAAATAAAAATGTACCTCGATTTTTAATAACATTTTCAAAATCGACGTTTCACGGCCAGAGAAGCATATTCTGAGTATTTCTTCACTATTTTCAAATATAACCACTGAAACCATTATTTTTGTACTTTTTGCTTTAATTCAAGCAAATGTAACGACATTCATTCAAAAAACTGTTAAAATTCAATTTTGAATAAGAAATCGTTGTAACAGATTTTGTATCTTGAAGAAAAAAACATGCGATTTTTTCGGTACACTTTTGAACGCATTTTTTTCTGGACAAATTTCTGGCCGAAATCAGCTTAATTCCCTATAAATTACTCATTAAAAGTGATTTCATCTCGATTGAACAATAAATAAAAATGTACCTCGATTTTTAATAACATTTTCAAAATCGACATTTCACGGCCAGAGAAGCATATTTTGAGTATTTCTTCACTATTTTCAAATATAACCACTGAAACCATAATTTTTGTACTTTTTGCTTTAATTCAAGCAAATGTAACGATATTCATTCAAAAAACTGTTAAAATTCAATTTTCAATAAGAAATCGTTGTCACGGATTTTGTATCTTGAAGAAAAAAAAACATGCGATTTTTTCGGTACACTTTTGAATGCATTTTTTTCTGGACAAATGTCTGGCCGAAATCAGCTTAATTCCCTATAAAATACTCATTAAAAGTGATTTCATCTCGATTGAACAATAAATAAAAATGTACCTCGATTTTTAATAACATTTTCAAAATCGACGTTTCACGGCCAGAGAAGCATATTTTGAGTATTTCTTCAATATTTTCAAATATAACCACTGAAACCATTATTTTTGTACCTTTTGCTTTAATTCAAGCAAATGTAACGATATTCATTCAAAAAACTGTTAAAATTCAATTTTCAATAAGAAATCGTTGTCACGGATTTTGTATCTTGAAGAAAAAAAACATGCGATTTTTTCGGTACACTTTTGAATGCATTTTTTTCTGGACAAATGTCTGGCCGAAATCAGCTTAATTCCCTATAAAATACTCATTAAAAGTGATTTCATCTCGATTGAACAATAAATAAAAATGTACCTCGATTTTTAATAACATTTTCAAAATCGACATTTCACGGCCAGAGAAGCATATTTTGAGTATTTCTTCACTATTTTCAAATATAACCACTGAAACCATAATTTTTGTACTTTTTGCTTTAATTCAAGCAAATGTAACGATATTCATTCAAAAAACTGTTAAAATTCAATTTTCAATAAGAAATCGTTGTCACGGATTTTGTATCTTGAAGAAAAAAAAACATGCGATTTTTTCGGTACACTTTTGAATGCATTTTTTTCTGGACAAATGTCTGGCCGAAATCAGCTTAATTCCCTATAAAATACTCATTAAAAGTGATTTCATCTCGATTGAACAATAAATAAAAATGTACCTCGATTTTTAATAACATTTTCAAAATCGACGTTTCACGGCCAGAGAAGCATATTTTGAGTATTTCTTCAATATTTTCAAATATAACCACTGAAACCATTATTTTTGTACCTTTTGCTTTAATTCAAGCAAATGTAACGATATTCATTCAAAAAACTGTTAAAATTCAGTTTTCAATAAGAAATCGTTGTCACGGATTTTGTATCTTGAAGAAAAAAAACATGCGATTTTTTCGGTACACTTTTGAATGCATTTTTTTCTGGACAAATGTCTGGCCGAAATCAGCTTAATTCCCTATAAAATACTCATTAAAAGTGATTTCATCTCGATTGAACAATAAATAAAAATGTACCTCGATTTTTAATAACATTTTCAAAATCGACGTTTCACGACCAGAGAAGCATATTTTGAGTATTTCTTCACTATTTTCAAATATAACCACTGAAACCATAATTTTTGTACTATTTGCTTTAATTCAAGCAAATGTGACGATATTCATTAAAAAAAGTGTTAAAATTCAATTTTCAATAAGAAATCGTTGTCACGGATTTTGCATCTTGAAGGAAAAAAACATGCGATTTTTTCGGTACACTTTTGAATGCATTTTTTTCTGGATAAATTTTGACCGAATTCAGCTTAATTCCCTATAAAATACTCATTAAAAGTGATTTCACCTCGATTGAACAATAAATAAAAATGTACCTCGATTTTTAATAACATTTTCAAAATCGACGTTTCACGGCCAGAAAAGCATATTCTGAGTATTTCTTCAATATTTTCAAATATAACCACTGAAACCAGTATTTTTGTACCTTTTGTTTTAATTCAAGCAAATGTAACGATATTCATTCAAAAAACTGTTAAAATTCAATTTTCAATAAGAAATCGTTGTCACGGATTTTGCATCTTGAAGGAAAAAAAGCATGCGATTTTTTCGGTACACTTTTGAATGCATTTTTTTCTGGACAAATTTTTGACCGAATTCAGCTAAATTCCTTATAAAATACTCATTAAAAGTGATTTCATCTCGATTGAACAATAAATAAAAATGTACCTCGATTTTTAATAACATTTTCAAAATCGACATTTCACGGCCAGAGAAGCATATTTTGAGTATTTCTTCACTATTTTCAAATATAACCACTGAAACCATTATTTTTGTACTTTTTGCTTTAATTCAAGCAAATGTAACGACATTCATTCAAAAAACTGTTAAAATTCAATTTTGAATAAGAAATCGTTGTAACAGATTTTGTATCTTGAAGAAAAAAACATGCGATTTTTTCGGTACACTTTTGAATGCATTTTTTTCTTGACAAATTTCTGGCCGAAATCAGCTTAATTCCCTATAAAATACTCATTAAAAGTGATTTCATCTCGATTGAAGAAAAATAAAAATGTACCTCGATTTTTAATAACATTTTCAAAATCGACGTTTCACGGCCAGAGAAGCATATTTTGAGTATATCTTCACTATTTTCAAATATAACCACTGAAACCATAATTTTTGTACTTTTTGCTTTAATTATAGCAAATGTAACGATATTCATTCAAAAAACTGTTAAAATTCAATTTTCAATGAGAAATCGTTGTCACGGATTTTGTATCTTGAAGGAAAAAAACATGCGATTTTTTCGGTACACTTTTGAATGCATTTTTTTCTGGATAGATTTTGACCGAATTCAGCTTAATTCCTTATAAAATGCTCATCTCGATTGAACAATAAATAAAAATGTACCTCGATTTTTAATAACATTTTCAAAATCGACGTTTCACGGCCAGAGAAGCATATTCTGAGTATTTCTTCACTATTTTCAAATATAACCACTGAAACCATTATTTTTGTACTTTTTGCTTTAATTCAAGCAAATGTAACGACATTCATTCAAAAAACTGTTAAAATTCAATTTTCAATAAGAAATCGTTGTAACAGATTTTGTATCTTAAAGAAAAAAAACATGCGATTTTTTCGGTACACTTTTGAATGCATTTTTTTCTGGACAAATTTTTGACCGAATTCAGCTAAATTCCTTATAAAATACTCATTAAAAGTGCTTTCATCTCGATTGAACAAAAATAAAAATGTACCTCGATTTTTAATAACATTTTCAAAATCGACGTTTCACGGCCAGAGAAGCATATTTTGAGTATATCTTCACTATTTTCAAATATAACCACTGAAACCATAATTTTTGTACTTTTTGCTTTAATTATAGCAAATGTAACGATATTCATTCAAAAAACTGTTAAAATTCAATTTTCAATGAGAAATCGTTGTCACGGATTTTGTATCTTGAAGAAAAAAACATGCGATTTTTTCGGTACACTTTTGAATGCATTTTTTTCTGGACAAATTTCTGGCCGAAATCAGCTTAATTCCCTATAAAATACTCATTAAAAGTGATTTCATCTCGATTGAAGAAAAATAAAAATGTACCTCGAATTTTAATAACATTTTCAAAATCGACGTTTCACGGCCAGAGAAGCATATTTTGAGTATATCTTCACTATTTTCAAATATAACCACTGAAACCATAATTTTTGTACTTTTTGCTTTAATTATAGCAAATGTAACGATATTCATTCAAAAAACTGTTAAAATTCAATTTTCAATGAGAAATCGTTGTCACGGATTTTGTATCTTGAAGGAAAAAAACATGCGATTTTTTCGGTACACTTTTGAATGCATTTTTTTCTGGATAGATTTTGACCGAATTCATCTTAATTCCTTATAAAATGCTCATCTCGATTGAACAATAAATAAAAATGTACCTCGATTTTTAATAACATTTTCAAAATCGACGTTTCACGGCCAGAGAAGCATATTCTGAGTATTTCTTCACTATTTTCAAATATAACCACTGAAACCATTATTTTTGTACTTTTTGCTTTAATTCAAGCAAATGTAACGACATTCATTCAAAAAACTGTTAAAATTCAATTTTGAATAAGAAATCGTTGTAACAGATTTTGTATCTTGAAGAAAAAAACATGCGATTTTTTCGGTACACTTTTGAACGCATTTTTTTCTGGACAAATTTCTGGCCGAAATCAGCTTAATTCCCTATAAATTACTCATTAAAAGTGATTTCATCTCGATTGAACAAAAATAAAAATGTACCTCGATTTTTAATAACATTTTCAAAATCGACGTTTCACGGCCAGAGAAGCATATTTTGAGTATATCTTCACTATTTTCAAATATAACCACTGAAACCATAATTTTTGTACTTTTTGCTTTAATTCAAGCAAATCTGACGATATTCATTCAAAAAACTGTTAAAATTCAATTTTCAATGAGAAATCGTTGTCACGGATTTTGTATCTTGAAGAAAAAAACATGCGATTTTTTCGGTACACTTTTGAATGCATTTTTTTCTGGACAAATTTCTGGCCGAAATCAGCTTAATTCCCTATAAAATACTCATTAAAAGTGATTTCATCTCGATTGAAGAAAAATAAAAATGTACCTCGAATTTTAATAACATTTTCAAAATCGACGTTTCACGGCCAGAGAAGCATATTTTGAGTATATCTTCACTATTTTCAAATATAACCACTGAAACCATAATTTTTGTACTTTTTGCTTTAATTATAGCAAATGTAACGATATTCATTCAAAAAACTGTTAAAATTCAATTTTCAATGAGAAATCGTTGTCACGGATTTTGTATCTTGAAGGAAAAAAACATGCGATTTTTTCGGTACACTTTTGAATGCATTTTTTTCTGGATAGATTTTGACCGAATTCATCTTAATTCCTTATAAAATGCTCATCTCGATTGAACAATAAATAAAAATGTACCTCGATTTTTAATAACATTTTCAAAATCGACGTTTCACGGCCAGAGAAGCATATTCTGAGTATTTCTTCACAATTTTCAAATATAACCACTGAAACCATAATTTTTGTACTATTTGCTTTAATTCAAGCAAATCTGACGATATTCATTCAAAAAACTGTTAAAATTCAATTTTCAATAAGAAATCGTTGTCACGGATTTTGTATCTTGAAGAAAAAAAACATGCGATTTTTTCGGTACACTTTTGAATGCATTTTTTTCTGGACAAATGTCTGGCCGAAATCAGCTTAATTCCCTATAAAATACTCATTAAAAGTGATTTCATCTCGATTGAACAATAAATAAAAATGTACCTCGATTTTTAATAACATTTTCAAAATCGACATTTCACGGCCAGAGAAGCATATTTTGAGTATTTCTTCACTATTTTCAAATATAACCACTGAAACCATAATTTTTGTACTTTTTGCTTTAATTCAAGCAAATGTAACGATATTCATTCAAAAAACTGTTAAAATTCAATTTTCAATAAGAAATCGTTGTCACGGATTTTGTATCTTGAAGAAAAAAAAACATGCGATTTTTTCGGTACACTTTTGAATGCATTTTTTTCTGGACAAATGTCTGGACAAATGTCTGGCCGAAATCAGCTTAATTCCCTATAAAATACTCATTAAAAGTGATTTCATCTCGATTGAACAATAAATAAAAATGTACCTCGATTTTTAATAACATTTTCAAAATCGACGTTTCACGGCCAGAGAAGCATATTTTGAGTATTTCTTCAATATTTTCAAATATAACCACTGAAACCATTATTTTTGTACCTTTTGCTTTAATTCAAGCAAATGTAACGATATTCATTCAAAAAACTGTTAAAATTCAGTTTTCAATAAGAAATCGTTGTCACGGATTTTGTATCTTGAAGAAAAAAAACATGCGATTTTTTCGGTACACTTTTGAATGCATTTTTTTCTGGACAAATGTCTGGCCGAAATCAGCTTAATTCCCTATAAAATACTCATTAAAAGTGATTTCATCTCGATTGAACAATAAATAAAAATGTACCTCGATTTTTAATAACATTTTCAAAATCGACGTTTCACGACCAGAGAAGCATATTTTGAGTATTTCTTCACTATTTTCAAATATAACCACTGAAACCATAATTTTTGTACTATTTGCTTTAATTCAAGCAAATGTGACGATATTCATTAAAAAAAGTGTTAAAATTCAATTTTCAATAAGAAATCGTTGTCACGGATTTTGCATCTTGAAGGAAAAAAACATGCGATTTTTTCGGTACACTTTTGAATGCATTTTTTTCTGGATAAATTTTGACCGAATTCAGCTTAATTCCCTATAAAATACTCATTAAAAGTGATTTCACCTCGATTGAACAATAAATAAAAATGTACCTCGATTTTTAATAACATTTTCAAAATCGACGTTTCACGGCCAGAAAAGCATATTCTGAGTATTTCTTCAATATTTTCAAATATAACCACTGAAACCAGTATTTTTGTACCTTTTGTTTTAATTCAAGCAAATGTAACGATATTCATTCAAAAAACTGTTAAAATTCAATTTTCAATAAGAAATCGTTGTCACGGATTTTGCATCTTGAAGGAAAAAAAGCATGCGATTTTTTCGGTACACTTTTGAATGCATTTTTTTCTGGACAAATTTTTGACCGAATTCAGCTAAATTCCTTATAAAATACTCATTAAAAGTGATTTCATCTCGATTGAACAATAAATAAAAATGTACCTCGATTTTTAATAACATTTTCAAAATCGACATTTCACGGCCAGAGAAGCATATTTTGAGTATTTCTTCACTATTTTCAAATATAACCACTGAAACCATAATTTTTGTACTTTTTGCTTTAATTCAAGCAAATGTAACGATATTCATTCAAAAAACTGTTAAAATTCAATTTTCAATAAGAAATCGTTGTCACGGATTTTGTACCTTGAAGAAAAAAAAACATGCGATTTTTTCGGTACACTTTTGAATGCATTTTTTTCTGGACAAATGTCTGGCCGAAATCAGCTTAATTCCCTATAAAATACTCATTAAAAGTGATTTCATCTCGATTGAACAATAAATAAAAATGTACCTCGATTTTTAATAACATTTTCAAAATCGACGTTTCACGGCCAGAGAAGCATATTTTGAGTATTTCTTCAATATTTTCAAATATAACCACTGAAACCATTATTTTTGTACCTTTTGCTTTAATTATAGCAAATGTAACGATATTCATTCAAAAAACTGTTAAAATTCAATTTTCAATGAGAAATCGTTGTCACGGATTTTGTATCTTGAAGGAAAAAAACATGCGATTTTTTCGGTACACTTTTGAATGCATTTTTTTCTGGATAGATTTTGACCGAATTCAGCTTAATTCCTTATAAAATGCTCATCTCGATTGAACAATAAATAAAAATGTACCTCGATTTTTAATAACATTTTCAAAATCGACGTTTCACGGCCAGAGAAGCATATTCTGAGTATTTCTTCACTATTTTCAAATATAACCACTGAAACCATTATTTTTGTACTTTTTGCTTTAATTCAAGCAAATGTAACGACATTCATTCAAAAAACTGTTAAAATTCAATTTTCAATAAGAAATCGTTGTAACAGATTTTGTATCTTAAAGAAAAAAAACATGCGATTTTTTCGGTACACTTTTGAATGCATTTTTTTCTGGACAAATTTTTGACCGAATTCAGCTAAATTCCTTATAAAATACTCATTAAAAGTGCTTTCATCTCGATTGAACAAAAATAAAAATGTACCTCGATTTTTAATAACATTTTCAAAATCGACGTTTCACGGCCAGAGAAGCATATTTTGAGTATATCTTCACTATTTTCAAATATAACCACTGAAACCATAATTTTTGTACTTTTTGCTTTAATTATAGCAAATGTAACGATATTCATTCAAAAAACTGTTAAAATTCAATTTTCAATGAGAAATCGTTGTCACGGATTTTGTATCTTGAAGAAAAAAACATGCGATTTTTTCGGTACACTTTTGAATGCATTTTTTTCTGGACAAATTTCTGGCCGAAATCAGCTTAATTCCCTATAAAATACTCATTAAAAGTGATTTCATCTCGATTGAAGAAAAATAAAAATGTACCTCGATTTTTAATAACATTTTCAAAATCGACGTTTCACGGCCAGAGAAGCATATTTTGAGTATATCTTCACTATTTTCAAATATAACCACTGAAACCATAATTTTTGTACTTTTTGCTTTAATTATAGCAAATGTAACGATATTCATTCAAAAAACTGTTAAAATTCAATTTTCAATGAGAAATCGTTGTCACGGATTTTGTATCTTGAAGGAAAAAAACATGCGATTTTTTCGGTACACTTTTGAATGCATTTTTTTCTGGATAGATTTTGACCGAATTCAGCTTAATTCCTTATAAAATGCTCATCTCGATTGAACAAAAAATAAAAATGTACCTCGATTTTTAATAACATTTTCAAAATCGACGTTTCACGGCCAGAGAAGCATATTCTGAGTATTTCTTCACTATTTTCAAATATAACCACTGAAACCATTATTTTTGTACTTTTTGCTTTAATTCAAGCAAATGTAACGACATTCATTCAAAAAACTGTTAAAATTCAATTTTCAATAAGAAATCGTTGTAACAGATTTTGTATCTTGAAGGAAAAGAAGCATGCGATTTTTTCGGTACACTTTTGAATGCATTTTTTTCTGGATAAATTTTGACCGAATTCAGCTTAATTCCCTATAAAATACTCATTAAAAGTGATTTCACCTCGATTGAACAATAAATAAAAATGTACCTCGATTTTTAATAACATTTTCAAAATCGACGTTTCACGGCCAGAAAAGCATATTCTGAGTATTTCTTCAATATTTTCAAATATAACCACTGAAACCAGTATTTTTGTACCTTTTGCTTTAATTCAAGCAAATGTAACGATAATCATTCAAAAAACTGTTAAAATTCAATTTTCAATAAGAAATCGTTGTCACGGATTTTGCATCTTGAAGGAAAAAAAGCATGCGATTTTTTCGGTACACTTTTGAATGCATTTTTTTCTGGACAAATTTTTGACCGAATTCAGCTAAATTCCTTATAAAATATTCATTAAAAGTGATTTCATCTCGATTGAACAATAAATAAAAATGTACCTCGATTTTTAATAACATTTTCAAAATCGACATTTCACGGCCAGAGAAGCATATTTTGAGTATTTCTTCACTATTTTCAAATATAACCATTGAAACCATAATTTTTGTACTTTTTGCTTTAATTCAAGCAAATGTAACGATATTCATTCAAAAAACTGTTAAAATTCAATTTTCAATAAGAAATCGTTGTCACGGATTTTGTACCTTGAAGAAAAAAAAACATGCGATTTTTTCGGTACACTTTTGAATGCATTTTTTTCTGGACATATGTCTGGCCGAAATCAGCTTAATTCCCTATAAAATACTCATTAAAAGTGATTTCATCTCGATTGAACAATAAATAAAAATGTACCTCGATTTTTAATAACATTTTCAAAATCGACGTTTCACGGCCAGAGAAGCATATTTTGAGTATTTCTTCAATATTTTCAAATATAACCACTGAAACCATTATTTTTGTACCTTTTGCTTTAATTCAAGCAAATGTAACGATATTCATTCAAAATACTGTTAAAATTCAATTTTCAATAAGAAATCGTTGTCACGGATTTTGCATCTTGAAGGAAAAAAAGCATGCGATTTTTTCGGTACACTTTTGAATGCATTTTTTTCTGGACAAATTTTTGACCGAATTCAGCTAAATTCCTTATAAAATACTCATTAAAAGTGATTTCATCTCGATTGAACAATAAATAAAAATGTACCTCGATTTTTAATAACATTTTCAAAATCGACGTTTCACGGCCAGAGAAGCATATTTTGAGTATATCTTCACTATTTTCAAATATAACCACTGAAACCATAATTTTTGTACTTTTTGCTTTAATTATAGCAAATGTAACGATATTCATTCAAAAAACTGTTAAAATTCAATTTTCAATGAGAAATCGTTGTCACGGATTTTGTATCTTGAAGAAAAAAACATGCGATTTTTTCGGTACACTTTTGAATGCATTTTTTTCTGGACAAATTTCTGGCCGAAATCAGCTTAATTCCCTATAAAATACTCATTAAAAGTGATTTCATCTCGATTGAAGAAAAATAAAAATGTACCTCGATTTTTAATAACATTTTCAAAATCGACGTTTCACGGCCAGAGAAGCATATTTTGAGTATATCTTCACTATTTTCAAATATAACCACTGAAACCATAATTTTTGTACTTTTTGCTTTAATTATAGCAAATGTAACGATATTCATTCAAAAAACTGTTAAAATTCAATTTTCAATGAGAAATCGTTGTCACGGATTTTGTATCTTGAAGGAAAAAAACATGCGATTTTTTCGGTACACTTTTGAATGCATTTTTTTCTGGATAGATTTTGACCGAATTCAGCTTAATTCCTTATAAAATGCTCATCTCGATTGAACAAAAAATAAAAATGTACCTCGATTTTTAATAACATTTTCAAAATCGACGTTTCACGGCCAGAGAAGCATATTCTGAGTATTTCTTCACTATTTTCAAATATAACCACTGAAACCATTATTTTTGTACTTTTTGCTTTAATTCAAGCAAATGTAACGACATTCATTCAAAAAACTGTTAAAATTCAATTTTCAATAAGAAATCGTTGTAACAGATTTTGTATCTTGAAGGAAAAGAAGCATGCGATTTTTTCGGTACACTTTTGAATGCATTTTTTTCTGGATAAATTTTGACCGAATTCAGCTTAATTCCCTATAAAATACTCATTAAAAGTGATTTCACCTCGATTGAACAATAAATAAAAATGTACCTCGATTTTTAATAACATTTTCAAAATCGACGTTTCACGGCCAGAAAAGCATATTCTGAGTATTTCTTCAATATTTTCAAATATAACCACTGAAACCAGTATTTTTGTACCTTTTGCTTTAATTCAAGCAAATGTAACGATAATCATTCAAAAAACTGTTAAAATTCAATTTTCAATAAGAAATCGTTGTCACGGATTTTGCATCTTGAAGGAAAAAAAGCATGCGATTTTTTCGGTACACTTTTGAATGCATTTTTTTCTGGACAAATTTTTGACCGAATTCAGCTAAATTCCTTATAAAATATTCATTAAAAGTGATTTCATCTCGATTGAACAATAAATAAAAATGTACCTCGATTTTTAATAACATTTTCAAAATCGACATTTCACGGCCAGAGAAGCATATTTTGAGTATTTCTTCACTATTTTCAAATATAACCATTGAAACCATAATTTTTGTACTTTTTGCTTTAATTCAAGCAAATGTAACGATATTCATTCAAAAAACTGTTAAAATTCAATTTTCAATAAGAAATCGTTGTCACGGATTTTGTACCTTGAAGAAAAAAAAACATGCGATTTTTTCGGTACACTTTTGAATGCATTTTTTTCTGGACATATGTCTGGCCGAAATCAGCTTAATTCCCTATAAAATACTCATTAAAAGTGATTTCATCTCGATTGAACAATAAATAAAAATGTACCTCGATTTTTAATAACATTTTCAAAATCGACGTTTCACGGCCAGAGAAGCATATTTTGAGTATTTCTTCAATATTTTCAAATATAACCACTGAAACCATTATTTTTGTACCTTTTGCTTTAATTCAAGCAAATGTAACGATATTCATTCAAAATACTGTTAAAATTCAATTTTCAATAAGAAATCGTTGTCACGGATTTTGCATCTTGAAGGAAAAAAAGCATGCGATTTTTTCGGTACACTTTTGAATGCATTTTTTTCTGGACAAATTTTTGACCGAATTCAGCTAAATTCCTTATAAAATACTCATTAAAAGTGATTTCATCTCGATTGAACAATAAATAAAAATGTACCTCGATTTTTAATAACATTTTCAAAATCGACGTTTCACGGCCAGAGAAGCATATTTTGAGTATTTCTTCACTATTTTCAAATATAACCACTGAAACCATAATTTTTGTACTATTTGCTTTAATTCAAGCAAATGTGACGATATTCATTCAAAAAAGTGTTAAAATTCAATTTTCAATAAGAAATCGTTGTCACGGATTTTGCATCTTGAAGGAAAAAAAACATGCGATTTTTTCGGTACACTTTTGAATGCATTTTTTTCTGGACAAATTTTTGACCGAATTCAGCTAAATTCCTTATAAAATACTCATTAAAAGTGATTTCATCTCGATTGAACAATAAATAAAAATGTACCTCGATTTTTAATAACATTTTCAAAATCGACGTTTCACGGCCAGAGAAGCATATTTTGAGTATTTCTTCAATATTTTCAAATATAACCACTGAAACCATTATTTTTGTACCTTTTGCTTTAATTCAAGCAAATGTAACGATATTCATTCAAAATACTGTTAAAATTCAATTTTCAATAAGAAATCGTTGTCACGGATTTTGCATCTTGAAGGAAAAAAAGCATGCGATTTTTTCGGTACACTTTTGAATGCATTTTTTTCTGGACAAATTTTTGACCGAATTCAGCTAAATTCCTTATAAAATACTCATTAAAAGTGATTTCATCTCGATTGAACAATAAATAAAAATGTACCTCGATTTTTAATAACATTTTCAAAATCGACGTTTCACGGCCAGAGAAGCATATTTTGAGTATTTCTTCACTATTTTCAAATATAACCACTGAAACCATAATTTTTGTACTATTTGCTTTAATTCAAGCAAATGTGACGATATTCATTCAAAAAAGTGTTAAAATTCAATTTTCAATAAGAAATCGTTGTCACGGATTTTGCATCTTGAAGGAAAAAAAACATGCGATTTTTTCGGTACACTTTTGAATGCATTTTTTTCTGGACAAATTTTTGACCGAATTCAGCTAAATTCCTTATAAAATACTCATTAAAAGTGATTTCATCTCGATTGAACAATAAATAAAAATGTACCTCGATTTTTAATAACATTTTCAAAATCGACGTTTCACGGCCAGAGAAGCATATTTTGAGTATATCTTCACTATTTTCAAATATAACCACTGAAACCATAATTTTTGTACTTTTTGCTTTAATTATAGCAAATGTAACGATATTCATTCAAAAAACTGTTAAAATTCAATTTTCAATGAGAAATCGTTGTCACGGATTTTGTATCTTGAAGAAAAAAACATGCGATTTTTTCGGTACACTTTTGAATGCATTTTTTTCTGGACAAATTTCTGGCCGAAATCAGCTTAATTCCCTATAAAATACTCATTAAAAGTGATTTCATCTCGATTGAAGAAAAATAAAAATGTACCTCGATTTTTAATAACATTTTCAAAATCGACGTTTCACGGCCAGAGAAGCATATTTTGAGTATATCTTCACTATTTTCAAATATAACCACTGAAACCATAATTTTTGTACTTTTTGCTTTAATTATAGCAAATGTAACGATATTCATTCAAAAAACTGTTAAAATTCAATTTTCAATGAGAAATCGTTGTCACGGATTTTGTATCTTGAAGGAAAAAAACATGCGATTTTTTCGGTACACTTTTGAATGCATTTTTTTCTGGATAGATTTTGACCGAATTCAGCTTAATTCCTTATAAAATGCTCATCTCGATTGAACAAAAAATAAAAATGTACCTCGATTTTTAATAACATTTTCAAAATCGACGTTTCACGGCCAGAGAAGCATATTCTGAGTATTTCTTCACTATTTTCAAATATAACCACTGAAACCATTATTTTTGTACTTTTTGCTTTAATTCAAGCAAATGTAACGACATTCATTCAAAAAACTGTTAAAATTCAATTTTCAATAAGAAATCGTTGTAACAGATTTTGTATCTTGAAGGAAAAGAAGCATGCGATTTTTTCGGTACACTTTTGAATGCATTTTTTTCTGGATAAATTTTGACCGAATTCAGCTTAATTCCCTATAAAATACTCATTAAAAGTGATTTCACCTCGATTGAACAATAAATAAAAATGTACCTCGATTTTTAATAACATTTTCAAAATCGACGTTTCACGGCCAGAAAAGCATATTCTGAGTATTTCTTCAATATTTTCAAATATAACCACTGAAACCAGTATTTTTGTACCTTTTGCTTTAATTCAAGCAAATGTAACGATAATCATTCAAAAAACTGTTAAAATTCAATTTTCAATAAGAAATCGTTGTCACGGATTTTGCATCTTGAAGGAAAAAAAGCATGCGATTTTTTCGGTACACTTTTGAATGCATTTTTTTCTGGACAAATTTTTGACCGAATTCAGCTAAATTCCTTATAAAATATTCATTAAAAGTGATTTCATCTCGATTGAACAATAAATAAAAATGTACCTCGATTTTTAATAACATTTTCAAAATCGACATTTCACGGCCAGAGAAGCATATTTTGAGTATTTCTTCACTATTTTCAAATATAACCATTGAAACCATAATTTTTGTACTTTTTGCTTTAATTCAAGCAAATGTAACGATATTCATTCAAAAAACTGTTAAAATTCAATTTTCAATAAGAAATCGTTGTCACGGATTTTGTACCTTGAAGAAAAAAAAACATGCGATTTTTTCGGTACACTTTTGAATGCATTTTTTTCTGGACATATGTCTGGCCGAAATCAGCTTAATTCCCTATAAAATACTCATTAAAAGTGATTTCATCTCGATTGAACAATAAATAAAAATGTACCTCGATTTTTAATAACATTTTCAAAATCGACGTTTCACGGCCAGAGAAGCATATTTTGAGTATTTCTTCAATATTTTCAAATATAACCACTGAAACCATTATTTTTGTACCTTTTGCTTTAATTCAAGCAAATGTAACGATATTCATTCAAAATACTGTTAAAATTCAATTTTCAATAAGAAATCGTTGTCACGGATTTTGCATCTTGAAGGAAAAAAAGCATGCGATTTTTTCGGTACACTTTTGAATGCATTTTTTTCTGGACAAATTTTTGACCGAATTCAGCTAAATTCCTTATAAAATACTCATTAAAAGTGATTTCATCTCGATTGAACAATAAATAAAAATGTACCTCGATTTTTAATAACATTTTCAAAATCGACGTTTCACGGCCAGAGAAGCATATTTTGAGTATTTCTTCACTATTTTCAAATATAACCACTGAAACCATAATTTTTGTACTATTTGCTTTAATTCAAGCAAATGTGACGATATTCATTCAAAAAAGTGTTAAAATTCAATTTTCAATAAGAAATCGTTGTCACGGATTTTGCATCTTGAAGGAAAAAAAACATGCGATTTTTTCGGTACACTTTTGAATGCATTTTTTTCTGGACAAATTTTTGACCGAATTCAGCTAAATTCCTTATAAAATACTCATTAAAAGTGATTTCATCTCGATTGAACAATAAATAAAAATGTACCTCGATTTTTAATAACATTTTCAAAATCGACATTTCACGGCCAGAGAAGCATATTTTGAGTATTTCTTCACTATTTTCAAATATAACCACTGAAACCATAATTTTTGTACTTTTTGCTTTAATTCAAGCAAATGTAACGATATTCATTCAAAAAACTGTTAAAATTCAATTTTCAATAAGAAATCGTTGTCACGGATTTTGTATCTTGAAGAAAAAAAAACATGCGATTTTTTCGGTACACTTTTGAATGCTTTTTTTTCTGGACAAATGTCTGGCCGAAATCAGCTTAATTCCCTATAAAATACTCATTAAAAGTGATTTCATCTCGATTGAACAATAAATAAAAATGTACCTCGATTTTTAATAACATTTTCAAAATCGACGTTTCACGGCCAGAGAAGCATATTTTGAGTATTTCTTCACTATTTTCAAATATAACCACTGAAACCATAATTTTTGTACTTTTTGCTTTAATTCAAGCAAATGTGACGATATTCATTCAAAAAAGTGTTAAAATTCAATTTTCAATAAGAAATCGTTGTCACGGATTTTGCATCTTGAAGGAAAAAAAACATGCGATTTTTTCGGTACACTTTTGGATGCATTTTTTTCTGAACAAATTTTTGACCGAATTCAGCTTAATTCCTTATAAAATACTCATTAAAAGTGATTTCATCTCGATTGAACAATAAATAAAAATGTACCTCGATTTTTAATAACATTTTCAAAATCGACATTTCACGGCCAGAGAAGCATATTTTGAGTATTTCTTCACTATTTTAAAATATAAAGACTGAAACCATAATTTTTGTACTTTTTGCTTTAATTCAAGCAAATGTAACGATATTCATTCAAAAAACTGTTAAAATTCAATTTTCAATAAGAAATCGTTGTCACGGATTTTGTATCTTGAAGAAAAAAAACATGCGATTTTTTCGGTACACTTTTGAATGCATTTTTTTCTGGACAAATTTTTGACCGAATTCAGCTAAATTCCTTATAAAATACTCATTAAAAGTGATTTCATCTCGATTGAACAATAAATAAAAATGTACCTCGATTTTTAATAACATTTTCAAAATCGACATTTCACGGCCAGAGAAGCATATTTTGAGTATTTCTTCACTATTTTCAAATATAACCACTGAAACCATAATTTTTGTACTTTTTGCTTTAATTCAAGCAAATGTAACGATATTCATTCAAAAAACTGTTAAAATTCAATTTTCAATAAGAAATCGTTGTCACGGATTTCGTATCTTGAAGAAAAAAAAACATGCGATTTTTTCGGTACACTTTTGAATGCATTTTTTTCTGGACAAATGTCTGGCCGAAATCAGCTTAATTCCCTATAAAATACTCATTAAAAGTGATTTCATCTCGATTGAACAATAAATAAAAATGTACCTCGATTTTTAATAACATTTTCAAAATCGACGTTTCACGGCCAGAGAAGCATATTTTGAGTATTTCTTCACTATTTTCAAATATAACCACTGAAACCATAATTTTTGTACTTTTTGCTTTAATTCAAGCAAATGTGACGATATTCATTCAAAAAAGTGTTAAAATTCAATTTTCAATAAGAAATCGTTGTCACGGATTTTGCATCTTGAAGGAAAAAAAACATGCGATTTTTTCGGTACACTTTTGGATGCATTTTTTTCTGAACAAATTTTTGACCGAATTCAGCTTAATTCCTTATAAAATACTCATTAAAAGTGATTTCATCTCGATTGAACAATAAATAAAAATGTACCTCGATTTTTAATAACATTTTCAAAATCGACATTTCACGGCCAGAGAAGCATATTTTGAGTATTTCTTCACTATTTTCAAATATAACCACTGAAACCATAATTTTTGTACTTTTTGCTTTAATTCAAGCAAATGTAACGATATTCATTCACAAAACTGTTAAAATTCAATTTTCAATAAGAAATCGTTGTCACGGATTTCGTATCTTGAAGAAAAAAAAACATGCGATTTTTTCGGTACACTTTTGAATGCATTTTTTTCTGGACAAATGTCTGGCCGAAATCAGCTTAATTCCCTATAAAATACTCATTAAAAGTGATTTCATCTCGATTGAACAATAAATAAAAATGTACCTCGATTTTTAATAACATTTTCAAAATCGACGTTTCACGGCCAGAGAAGCATATTTTGAGTATTTCTTCACTATTTTCAAATATAACCACTGAAACCATAATTTTTGTACTTTTTGCTTTAATTCAAGCAAATGTGACGATATTCATTCAAAAAAGTGTTAAAATTCAATTTTCAATAAGAAATCGTTGTCACGGATTTTGCATCTTGAAGGAAAAAAAACATGCGATTTTTTCGGTACACTTTTGGATGCATTTTTTTCTGAACAAATTTTTGACCGAATTCAGCTTAATTCCTTATAAAATACTCATTAAAAGTGATTTCATCTCGATTGAACAATTAATAAAAATGTACCTCGATTTTTAATAACATTTTCAAAATCGACATTTCACGGCCAGAGAAGCATATTTTGAGTATTTCTTCACTATTTTAAAATATAAAGACTGAAACCATAATTTTTGTACTTTTTGCTTTAATTCAAGCAAATGTAACGATATTCATTCAAAAAACTGTTAAAATTCAATTTTCAATAAGAAATCGTTGTCACGGATTTTGTATCTTGAAGAAAAAAAACATGCGATTTTTTCGGTACACTTTTGAATGCATTTTTTTCTGGACAAATTTTTGACCGAATTCAGCTAAATTCCTTATAAAATACTCATTAAAAGTGATTTCATCTCGATTGAACAATAAATAAAAATGTACCTCGATTTTTAATAACATTTTCAAAATCGACATTTCACGGCCAGAGAAGCATATTTTGAGTATTTCTTCACTATTTTCAAATATAACCACTGAAACCATAATTTTTGTACTTTTTGCTTTAATTCAAGCAAATGTAACGATATTCATTCAAAAAACTGTTAAAATTCAATTTTCAATAAGAAATCGTTGTCACGGATTTCGTATCTTGAAGAAAAAAAAACATGCGATTTTTTCGGTACACTTTTGAATGCATTTTTTTCTGGACAAATGTCTGGCCGAAATCAGCTTAATTCCCTATAAAATACTCATTAAAAGTGATTTCATCTCGATTGAACAATAAATAAAAATGTACCTCGATTTTTAATAACATTTTCAAAATCGACGTTTCACGGCCAGAGAAGCATATTTTGAGTATTTCTTCACTATTTTCAAATATAACCACTGAAACCATAATTTTTGTACTTTTTGCTTTAATTCAAGCAAATGTGACGATATTCATTCAAAAAAGTGTTAAAATTCAATTTTCAATAAGAAATCGTTGTCACGGATTTTGCATCTTGAAGGAAAAAAAACATGCGATTTTTTCGGTACACTTTTGGATGCATTTTTTTCTGAACAAATTTTTGACCGAATTCAGCTTAATTCCTTATAAAATACTCATTAAAAGTGATTTCATCTCGATTGAACAATAAATAAAAATGTACCTCGATTTTTAATAACATTTTCAAAATCGACATTTCACGGCCAGAGAAGCATATTTTGAGTATTTCTTCACTATTTTCAAATATAACCACTGAAACCATAATTTTTGTACTTTTTGCTTTAATTCAAGCAAATGTAACGATATTCATTCACAAAACTGTTAAAATTCAATTTTCAATAAGAAATCGTTGTCACGGATTTCGTATCTTGAAGAAAAAAAAACATGCGATTTTTTCGGTACACTTTTGAATGCATTTTTTTCTGGACAAATGTCTGGCCGAAATCAGCTTAATTCCCTATAAAATACTCATTAAAAGTGATTTCATCTCGATTGAACAATAAATAAAAATGTACCTCGATTTTTAATAACATTTTCAAAATCGACGTTTCACGGCCAGAGAAGCATATTTTGAGTATTTCTTCACTATTTTCAAATATAACCACTGAAACCATAATTTTTGTACTATTTGCTTTAATTCAAGCAAATGTGACGATATTCATTCAAAAAAGTGTTAAAATTCAATTTTCAATAAGAAATCGTTGTCACGGATTTTGCATCTTGAAGGAAAAAAAACATGCGATTTTTTCGGTACACTTTTGGATGCATTTTTTTCTGAACAAATTTTTGACCGAATTCAGCTTAATTCCTTATAAAATACTCATTAAAAGTGATTTCATCTCGATTGAACAATAAATAAAAATGTACCTCGATTTTTAATAACATTTTCAAAATCGACATTTCACGGCCAGAGAAGCATATTTTGAGTATTTCTTCACTATTTTCAAATATAACCACTGAAACCATAATTTTTGTACTTTTTGCTTTAATTCAAGCAAATGTAACGATATTCATTCAAAAAACTGTTAAAATTCAATTTTCAATAAGAAATCGTTGTCACGGATTTTGTATCTTGAAGAAAAAAAAACATGCGATTTTTTCGGTACACTTTTGAATGCATTTTTTTCTGGACAAATGTCTGGCCGAAATCAGCTTAATTCCCTATAAAATACTCATTAAAAGTGATTTCATCTCGATTGAACAATAAATAAAAATGTACCTCGATTTTTAATAACATTTTCAAAATCGACGTTTCACGGCCAGAGAAGCATATTTTGAGTATTTCTTCACTATTTTCAAATATAACCACTGAAACCATAATTTTTGTACTTTTTGCTTTAATTCAAGCAAATGTGACGATATTCATTCAAAAAAGTGTTAAAATTCAATTTTCAATAAGAAATCGTTGTCACGGATTTTGCATCTTGAAGGAAAAAAAACATGCGATTTTTTCGGTACACTTTTGGATGCATTTTTTTCTGAACAAATTTTTGACCGAATTCAGCTTAATTCCTTATAAAATACTCATTAAAAGTGATTTCATCTCGATTGAACAATAAATAAAAATGTACCTCGATTTTTAATAACATTTTCAAAATCGACATTTCACGGCCAGAGAAGCATATTTTGAGTATTTCTTCACTATTTTAAAATATAAAGACTGAAACCATAATTTTTGTACTTTTTGCTTTAATTCAAGCAAATGTAACGATATTCATTCAAAAAACTGTTAAAATTCAATTTTCAATAAGAAATCGTTGTCACGGATTTTGTATCTTGAAGAAAAAAAACATGCGATTTTTTCGGTACACTTTTGAATGCATTTTTTTCTGGACAAATTTTTGACCGAATTCAGCTAAATTCCTTATAAAATACTCATTAAAAGTGATTTCATCTCGATTGAACAATAAATAAAAATGTACCTCGATTTTTAATAACATTTTCAAAATCGACATTTCACGGCCAGAGAAGCATATTTTGAGTATTTCTTCACTATTTTCAAATATAACCACTGAAACCATAATTTTTGTACTTTTTGCTTTAATTCAAGCAAATGTAACGATATTCATTCAAAAAACTGTTAAAATTCAATTTTCAATAAGAAATCGTTGTCACGGATTTCGTATCTTGAAGAAAAAAAAACATGCGATTTTTTCGGTACACTTTTGGATGCATTTTTTTCTGAACAAATTTTTGACCGAATTCAGCTTAATTCCTTATAAAATACTCATTAAAAGTGATTTCATCTCGATTGAACAATAAATAAAAATGTACCTCGATTTTTAATAACATTTTCAAAATCGACATTTCACGGCCAGAGAAGCATATTTTGAGTATTTCTTCACTATTTTCAAATATAACCACTGAAACCATAATTTTTGTACTTTTTGCTTTAATTCAAGCAAATGTAACGATATTCATTCAAAAAACTGTTAAAATTCAATTTTCAATAAGAAATCGTTGTCACGGATTTTGTATCTTGAAGAAAAAAAAACATGCGATTTTTTCGGTACACTTTTGAATGCATTTTTTTCTGGACAAATGTCTGGCCGAAATCAGCTTAATTCCCTATAAAATACTCATTAAAAGTGATTTCATCTCGATTGAACAATAAATAAAAATGTACCTCGATTTTTAATAACATTTTCAAAATCGACGTTTCACGGCCAGAGAAGCATATTTTGAGTATTTCTTCACTATTTTCAAATATAACCACTGAAACCATAATTTTTGTACTTTTTGCTTTAATTCAAGCAAATGTGACGATATTCATTCAAAAAAGTGTTAAAATTCAATTTTCAATAAGAAATCGTTGTCACGGATTTTGCATCTTGAAGGAAAAAAAACATGCGATTTTTTCGGTACACTTTTGGATGCATTTTTTTCTGAACAAATTTTTGACCGAATTCAGCTTAATTCCTTATAAAATACTCATTAAAAGTGATTTCATCTCGATTGAACAATAAATAAAAATGTACCTCGATTTTTAATAACATTTTCAAAATCGACATTTCACGGCCAGAGAAGCATATTTTGAGTATTTCTTCACTATTTTAAAATATAAAGACTGAAACCATAATTTTTGTACTTTTTGCTTTAATTCAAGCAAATGTAACGATATTCATTCAAAAAACTGTTAAAATTCAATTTTCAATAAGAAATCGTTGTCACGGATTTTGTATCTTGAAGAAAAAAAACATGCGATTTTTTCGGTACACTTTTGAATGCATTTTTTTCTGGACAAATTTTTGACCGAATTCAGCTAAATTCCTTATAAAATACTCATTAAAAGTGATTTCATCTCGATTGAACAATAAATAAAAATGTACCTCGATTTTTAATAACATTTTCAAAATCGACATTTCACGGCCAGAGAAGCATATTTTGAGTATTTCTTCACTATTTTCAAATATAACCACTGAAACCATAATTTTTGTACTTTTTGCTTTAATTCAAGCAAATGTAACGATATTCATTCAAAAAACTGTTAAAATTCAATTTTCAATAAGAAATCGTTGTCACGGATTTCGTATCTTGAAGAAAAAAAAACATGCGATTTTTTCGGTACACTTTTGAATGCATTTTTTTCTGGACAAATGTCTGGCCGAAATCAGCTTAATTCCCTATAAAATACTCATTAAAAGTGATTTCATCTCGATTGAACAATAAATAAAAATGTACCTCGATTTTTAATAACATTTTCAAAATCGACGTTTCACGGCCAGAGAAGCATATTTTGAGTATTTCTTCACTCTTTTCAAATATAACCACTGAAACCATAATTTTTGTACTTTTTGCTTTAATTCAAGCAAATGTGACGATATTCATTCAAAAAAGTGTTAAAATTCAATTTTCAATAAGAAATCGTTGTCACGGATAATGCATCTTGAAGGAAAAAAAACATGCTATTTTTTCGGTACACTTTTGGATGCATTTTTTTCTGAACAAATTTTTGACCGAATTCAGCTTAATTCCTTATAAAATACTCATTAAAAGTGATTTCATCTCGATTGAACAATAAATAAAAATGTACCTCGATTTTTAATAACATTTTCAAAATCGACATTTCACGGCCAGAGAAGCATATTTTGAGTATTTCTTCACTATTTTCAAATATAACCACTGAAACCATAATTTTTGTACTTTTTGCTTTAATTCAAGCAAATGTAACGATATTCATTCAAAAAACTGTTAAAATTCAATTTTCAATAAGAAATCGTTGTCACGGATTTCGTATCTTGAAGAAAAAAAAACATGCGATTTTTTCGGTACACTTTTGAATGCATTTTTTTCTGGACAAATGTCTGGCCGAAATCAGCTTAATTCCCTATAAAATACTCATTAAAAGTGATTTCATCTCGATTGAACAATAAATAAAAATGTACCTCGATTTTTAATAACATTTTCAAAATCGACGTTTCACGGCCAGAGAAGCATATTTTGAGTATTTCTTCACTATTTTCAAATATAACCACTGAAACCATAATTTTTGTACTTTTTGCTTTAATTCAAGCAAATGTGACGATATTCATTCAAAATAGTGTTAAAATTCAATTTTCAATAAGAAATCGTTGTCACGGATTTCGTATCTTGAAGAAAAAAAAACATGCGATTTTTTCGGTACACTTTTGAATGCATTTTTTTCTGGACAAATGTCTGGCCGAAATCAGCTTAATTCCCTATAAAATACTCATTAAAAGTGATTTCATCTCGATTGAACAATAAATAAAAATGTACCTCGATTTTTAATAACATTTTCAAAATCGACGTTTCACGGCCAGAGAAGCATATTTTGAGTATTTCTTCACTATTTTCAAATATAACCACTGAAACCATAATTTTTGTACTATTTGCTTTAATTCAAGCAAATGTGACGATATTCATTCAAAAAAGTGTTAAAATTCAATTTTCAATAAGAAATCGTTGTCACGGATTTTGCATCTTGAAGGAAAAAAAACATGCGATTTTTTCGGTACACTTTTGGATGCATTTTTTTTCTGAACAAATTTTTGACCGAATTCAGCTTAATTCCTTATAAAATACTCATTAAAAGTGATTTCATCTCGATTGAACAATAAATAAAAATGTACCTCGATTTTTAATAACATTTTCAAAATCGACATTTCACGGCCAGAGAAGCATATTTTGAGTATTTCTTCACTATTTTCAAATATAACCACTGAAACCATAATTTTTGTACTTTTTGCTTTAATTCAAGCAAATGTAACGATATTCATTCAAAAAACTGTTAAAATTCAATTTTCAATAAGAAATCGTTGTCACGGATTTTGTATCTTGAAGAAAAAAAAACATGCGATTTTTTCGGTACACTTTTGAATGCATTTTTTTCTGGACAAATGTCTGGCCGAAATCAGCTTAATTCCCTATAAAATACTCATTAAAAGTTATTTCATCTCGATTGAACAATAAATAAAAATGTACCTCGATTTTTAATAACATTTTCAAAATCGACGTTTCACGGCCAGAGAAGCATATTTTGAGTATTTCTTCACTATTTTCAAATATAACCAATGAAACCATAATTTTTGTACTTTTTGCTTTAATTCAAGCAAATGTGACGATATTCATTCAAAAAAGTGTTAAAATTCAATTTTCAATAAGAAATCGTTGTCACGGATTTTGCATCTTGAAGGAAAAAAAACATGCGATTTTTTCGGTACACTTTTGGATGCATTTTTTTCTGAACAAATTTTTGACCGAATTCAGCTTAATTCCTTATAAAATACTCATTAAAAGTGATTTCATCTCGATTGAACAATAAATAAAAATGTACCTCGATTTTTAATAACATTTTCAAAATCGACATTTCACGGCCAGAGAAGCATATTTTGAGTATTTCTTCACTATTTTAAAATATAAAGACTGAAACCATAATTTTTGTACTTTTTGCTTTAATTCAAGCAAATGTAACGATATTCATTCAAAAAACTGTTAAAATTCAATTTTCAATAAGAAATCGTTGTCACGGATTTTGTATCTTGAAGAAAAAAAACATGCGATTTTTTCGGTACACTTTTGAATGCATTTTTTTCTGGACAAATTTTTGACCGAATTCAGCTAAATTCCTTATAAAATACTCATTAAAAGTGATTTCATCTCGATTGAACAATAAATAAAAATGTACCTCGATTTTTAATAACATTTTCAAAATCGACATTTCACGGCCAGAGAAGCATATTTTGAGTATTTCTTCACTATTTTCAAATATAACCACTGAAACCATAATTTTTGTACTTTTTGCTTTAATTCAAGCAAATGTAACGATATTCATTCAAAAAACTGTTAAAATTCAATTTTCAATAAGAAATCGTTGTCACGGATTTCGTATCTTGAAGAAAAAAAAACATGCGATTTTTTCGGTACACTTTTGAATGCATTTTTTTCTGGACAAATGTCTGGCCGAAATCAGCTTAATTCCCTATAAAATACTCATTAAAAGTGATTTCATCTCGATTGAACAATAAATAAAAATGTACCTCGATTTTTAATAACATTTTCAAAATCGACGTTTCACGGCCAGAGAAGCATATTTTGAGTATTTCTTCACTATTTTCAAATATAACCACTGAAACCACAATTTTTGTACTTTTTGCTTTAATTCAAGCAAATGTGACGATATTCATTCAAAAAAGTGTTAAAATTCAATTTTCAATAAGAAATCGTTGTCACGGATTTTGCATCTTGAAGGAAAAAAAACATGCGATTTTTTCGGTACACTTTTGGATGCATTTTTTTCTGAACAAATTTTTGACCGAATTCAGCTTAATTCCTTATAAAATACTCATTAAAAGTGATTTCATCTCGATTGAACAATAAATAAAAATGTACCTCGATTTTTAATAACATTTTCAAAATCGACATTTCACGGCCAGAGAAGCATATTTTGAGTATTTCTTCACTATTTTCAAATATAACCACTGAAACCATTATTTTTGTACTTTTTGCTTTAATTCAAGCAAATGTAACGACATTCATTCAAAAAAGTGTTAAAATTCAATTTTCAATAAGAAATCGTTGTCACGGATTTTGCATCTTGAAGGAAAAAAAACATGCGATTTTTTCGGTACACTTTTGGATGCATTTTTTTCTGAACAAATTTTTGACCGAATTCAGCTTAATTCCTTATAAAATACTCATTAAAAGTGATTTCATCTCGATTGAACAATAAATAAAAATGTACCTCGATTTTTAATAACATTTTCAAAATCGACATTTCACGGCCAGAGAAGCATATTTTGAGTATTTCTTCACTATTTTCAAATATAACCACTGAAACCATAATTTTTGTACTTTTTGCTTTAATTCAAGCAAATGTAACGATATTCATTCAAAAAACTGTTAAAATTCAATTTTCAATAAGAAATCGTTGTCACGGATTTCGTATCTTGAAGAAAAAAAAACATGCGATTTTTTCGGTACACTTTTGAATGCATTTTTTTCTGGACAAATGTCTGGCCGAAATCAGCTTAATTCCCTATAAAATACTCATTAAAAGTGATTTCATCTCGATTGAACAATAAATAAAAATGTACCTCGATTTTTAATAACATTTTCAAAATCGACGTTTCACGGCCAGAGAAGCATATTTTGAGTATTTCTTCACTATTTTCAAATATAACCACTGAAACCACAATTTTTGTACTTTTTGCTTTAATTCAAGCAAATGTGACGATATTCATTCAAAAAAGTGTTAAAATTCAATTTTCAATAAGAAATCGTTGTCACGGATTTTGCATCTTGAAGGAAAAAAAACATGCGATTTTTTCGGTACACTTTTGGATGCATTTTTTTCTGAACAAATTTTTGACCGAATTCAGCTTAATTCCTTATAAAATACTCATTAAAAGTGATTTCATCTCGATTGAACAATAAATAAAAATGTACCTCGATTTTTAATAACATTTTCAAAATCGACATTTCACGGCCAGAGAAGCATATTTTGAGTATTTCTTCACTATTTTCAAATATAACCACTGAAACCATTATTTTTGTACTTTTTGCTTTAATTCAAGCAAATGTAACGACATTCATTCAAAAAAGTGTTAAAATTCAATTTTCAATAAGAAATCGTTGTCACGGATTTTGCATCTTGAAGGAAAAAAAACATGCGATTTTTTCGGTACACTTTTGGATGCATTTTTTTCTGAACAAATTTTTGACCGAATTCAGCTTAATTCCTTATAAAATACTCATTAAAAGTGATTTCATCTCGATTGAACAATAAATAAAAATGTACCTCGATTTTTAATAACATTTTCAAAATCGACGTTTCACGGCCAGAGAAGCATATTTTGAGTATTTCTTCACTATTTTCAAATATAACCACTGAAACCATAATTTTTGTACTATTTGCTTTAATTCAAGCAAATGTGACGATATTCATTCAAAAAAGTGTTAAAATTCAATTTTCAATAAGAAATCGTTGTCACGGATTTCGTATCTTGAAGAAAAAAAAACATGCGATTTTTTCGGTACACTTTTGAATGCATTTTTTTCTGGACAAATGTCTGGCCGAAATCAGCTTAATTCCCTATAAAATACTCATTAAAAGTGATTTCATCTCGATTGAACAATAAATAAAAATGTACCTCGATTTTTAATAACATTTTCAAAATCGACGTTTCACGGCCAGAGAAGCATATTTTGAGTATTTCTTCACTATTTTCAAATATAACCACTGAAACCATAATTTTTGTACTATTTGCTTTAATTCAAGCAAATGTGACGATATTCATTCAAAAAAGTGTTAAAATTCAATTTTCAATAAGAAATCGTTGTCACGGATTTTGCATCTTGAAGGAAAAAAAACATGCGATTTTTTCGGTACACTTTTGGATGCATTTTTTTTCTGAACAAATTTTTGACCGAATTCAGCTTAATTCCTTATAAAATACTCATTAAAAGTGATTTCATCTCGATTGAACAATAAATAAAAATGTACCTCGATTTTTAATAACATTTTCAAAATCGACATTTCACGGCCAGAGAAGCATATTTTGAGTATTTCTTCACTATTTTCAAATATAACCACTGAAACCATAATTTTTGTACTTTTTGCTTTAATTCAAGCAAATGTAACGATATTCATTCAAAAAACTGTTAAAATTCAATTTTCAATAAGAAATCGTTGTCACGGATTTTGTATCTTGAAGAAAAAAAAACATGCGATTTTTTCGGTACACTTTTGAATGCATTTTTTTCTGGACAAATGTCTGGCCGAAATCAGCTTAATTCCCTATAAAATACTCATTAAAAGTTATTTCATCTCGATTGAACAATAAATAAAAATGTACCTCGATTTTTAATAACATTTTCAAAATCGACGTTTCACGGCCAGAGAAGCATATTTTGAGTATTTCTTCACTATTTTCAAATATAACCACTGAAACCATAATTTTTGTACTTTTTGCTTTAATTCAAGCAAATGTGACGATATTCATTCAAAATAGTGTTAAAATTCAATTTTCAATAAGAAATCGTTGTCACGGATTTCGTATCTTGAAGAAAAAAAAACATGCGATTTTTTCGGTACACTTTTGAATGCATTTTTTTCTGGACAAATGTCTGGCCGAAATCAGCTTAATTCCCTATAAAATACTCATTAAAAGTGATTTCATCTCGATTGAACAATAAATAAAAATGTACCTCGATTTTTAATAACATTTTCAAAATCGACGTTTCACGGCCAGAGAAGCATATTTTGAGTATTTCTTCACTATTTTCAAATATAACCACTGAAACCATAATTTTTGTACTATTTGCTTTAATTCAAGCAAATGTGACGATATTCATTCAAAAAAGTGTTAAAATTCAATTTTCAATAAGAAATCGTTGTCACGGATTTTGCATCTTGAAGGAAAAAAAACATGCGATTTTTTCGGTACACTTTTGGATGCATTTTTTTTCTGAACAAATTTTTGACCGAATTCAGCTTAATTCCTTATAAAATACTCATTAAAAGTGATTTCATCTCGATTGAACAATAAATAAAAATGTACCTCGATTTTTAATAACATTTTCAAAATCGACATTTCACGGCCAGAGAAGCATATTTTGAGTATTTCTTCACTATTTTCAAATATAACCACTGAAACCATAATTTTTGTACTTTTTGCTTTAATTCAAGCAAATGTAACGATATTCATTCAAAAAACTGTTAAAATTCAATTTTCAATAAGAAATCGTTGTCACGGATTTTGTATCTTGAAGAAAAAAAAACATGCGATTTTTTCGGTACACTTTTGAATGCATTTTTTTCTGGACAAATGTCTGGCCGAAATCAGCTTAATTCCCTATAAAATACTCATTAAAAGTTATTTCATCTCGATTGAACAATAAATAAAAATGTACCTCGATTTTTAATAACATTTTCAAAATCGACGTTTCACGGCCAGAGAAGCATATTTTGAGTATTTCTTCACTATTTTCAAATATAACCAATGAAACCATAATTTTTGTACTTTTTGCTTTAATTCAAGCAAATGTGACGATATTCATTCAAAAAAGTGTTAAAATTCAATTTTCAATAAGAAATCGTTGTCACGGATTTTGCATCTTGAAGGAAAAAAAACATGCGATTTTTTCGGTACACTTTTGGATGCATTTTTTTCTGAACAAATTTTTGACCGAATTCAGCTTAATTCCTTATAAAATACTCATTAAAAGTGATTTCATCTCGATTGAACAATAAATAAAAATGTACCTCGATTTTTAATAACATTTTCAAAATCGACATTTCACGGCCAGAGAAGCATATTTTGAGTATTTCTTCACTATTTTAAAATATAAAGACTGAAACCATAATTTTTGTACTTTTTGCTTTAATTCAAGCAAATGTAACGATATTCATTCAAAAAACTGTTAAAATTCAATTTTCAATAAGAAATCGTTGTCACGGATTTTGTATCTTGAAGAAAAAAAACATGCGATTTTTTCGGTACACTTTTGAATGCATTTTTTTCTGGACAAATTTTTGACCGAATTCAGCTAAATTCCTTATAAAATACTCATTAAAAGTGATTTCATCTCGATTGAACAATAAATAAAAATGTACCTCGATTTTTAATAACATTTTCAAAATCGACATTTCACGGCCAGAGAAGCATATTTTGAGTATTTCTTCACTATTTTCAAATATAACCACTGAAACCATAATTTTTGTACTTTTTGCTTTAATTCAAGCAAATGTAACGATATTCATTCAAAAAACTGTTAAAATTCAATTTTCAATAAGAAATCGTTGTCACGGATTTCGTATCTTGAAGAAAAAAAAACATGCGATTTTTTCGGTACACTTTTGAATGCATTTTTTTCTGGACAAATGTCTGGCCGAAATCAGCTTAATTCCCTATAAAATACTCATTAAAAGTGATTTCATCTCGATTGAACAATAAATAAAAATGTACCTCGATTTTTAATAACATTTTCAAAATCGACGTTTCACGGCCAGAGAAGCATATTTTGAGTATTTCTTCACTATTTTCAAATATAACCACTGAAACCACAATTTTTGTACTTTTTGCTTTAATTCAAGCAAATGTGACGATATTCATTCAAAAAAGTGTTAAAATTCAATTTTCAATAAGAAATCGTTGTCACGGATTTTGCATCTTGAAGGAAAAAAAACATGCGATTTTTTCGGTACACTTTTGGATGCATTTTTTTCTGAACAAATTTTTGACCGAATTCAGCTTAATTCCTTATAAAATACTCATTAAAAGTGATTTCATCTCGATTGAACAATAAATAAAAATGTACCTCGATTTTTAATAACATTTTCAAAATCGACATTTCACGGCCAGAGAAGCATATTTTGAGTATTTCTTCACTATTTTCAAATATAACCACTGAAACCATTATTTTTGTACTTTTTGCTTTAATTCAAGCAAATGTAACGACATTCATTCAAAAAAGTGTTAAAATTCAATTTTCAATAAGAAATCGTTGTCACGGATTTTGCATCTTGAAGGAAAAAAAACATGCGATTTTTTCGGTACACTTTTGGATGCATTTTTTTCTGAACAAATTTTTGACCGAATTCAGCTTAATTCCTTATAAAATACTCATTAAAAGTGATTTCATCTCGATTGAACAATAAATAAAAATGTACCTCGATTTTTAATAACATTTTCAAAATCGACATTTCACGGCCAGAGAAGCATATTTTGAGTATTTCTTCACTATTTTCAAATATAACCACTGAAACCATAATTTTTGTACTTTTTGCTTTAATTCAAGCAAATGTAACGATATTCATTCAAAAAACTGTTAAAATTCAATTTTCAATAAGAAATCGTTGTCACGGATTTCGTATCTTGAAGAAAAAAAAACATGCGATTTTTTCGGTACACTTTTGAATGCATTTTTTTCTGGACAAATGTCTGGCCGAAATCAGCTTAATTCCCTATAAAATACTCATTAAAAGTGATTTCATCTCGATTGAACAATAAATAAAAATGTACCTCGATTTTTAATAACATTTTCAAAATCGACGTTTCACGGCCAGAGAAGCATATTTTGAGTATTTCTTCACTATTTTCAAATATAACCACTGAAACCACAATTTTTGTACTTTTTGCTTTAATTCAAGCAAATGTGACGATATTCATTCAAAAAAGTGTTAAAATTCAATTTTCAATAAGAAATCGTTGTCACGGATTTTGCATCTTGAAGGAAAAAAAACATGCGATTTTTTCGGTACACTTTTGGATGCATTTTTTTCTGAACAAATTTTTGACCGAATTCAGCTTAATTCCTTATAAAATACTCATTAAAAGTGATTTCATCTCGATTGAACAATAAATAAAAATGTACCTCGATTTTTAATAACATTTTCAAAATCGACATTTCACGGCCAGAGAAGCATATTTTGAGTATTTCTTCACTATTTTCAAATATAACCACTGAAACCATTATTTTTGTACTTTTTGCTTTAATTCAAGCAAATGTAACGACATTCATTCAAAAAAGTGTTAAAATTCAATTTTCAATAAGAAATCGTTGTCACGGATTTTGCATCTTGAAGGAAAAAAAACATGCGATTTTTTCGGTACACTTTTGGATGCATTTTTTTCTGAACAAATTTTTGACCGAATTCAGCTTAATTCCTTATAAAATACTCATTAAAAGTGATTTCATCTCGATTGAACAATAAATAAAAATGTACCTCGATTTTTAATAACATTTTCAAAATCGACATTTCACGGCCAGAGAAGCATATTTTGAGTATTTCTTCACTATTTTCAAATATAACCACTGAAACCATAATTTTTGTACTTTTTGCTTTAATTCAAGCAAATGTAACGATATTCATTCAAAAAACTGTTAAAATTCAATTTTCAATAAGAAATCGTTGTCACGGATTTCGTATCTTGAAGAAAAAAAAACATGCGATTTTTTCGGTACACTTTTGAATGCATTTTTTTCTGGACAAATGTCTGGCCGAAATCAGCTTAATTCCCTATAAAATACTCATTAAAAGTGATTTCATCTCGATTGAACAATAAATAAAAATGTACCTCGATTTTTAATAACATTTTCAAAATCGACGTTTCACGGCCAGAGAAGCATATTTTGAGTATTTCTTCACTATTTTCAAATATAACCACTGAAACCATAATTTTTTGTACTTTTTTCTTTAATTCAAGCAAATGTGACGATATTCATTCAAAAAAGTGTTAAAATTCAATTTTCAATAAGAAATCGTTGTCACGGATTTTGCATCTTGAAGGAAAAAAAACATGCGATTTTTTCGGTACACTTTTGGATGCATTTTTTTCTGAACAAATTTTTGACCGAATTCAGCTTAATTCCTTATAAAATACTCATTAAAAGTGATTTCATCTCGATTGAACAATAAATAAAAATGTACCTCGATTTTTAATAACATTTTCAAAATCGACATTTCACGGCCAGAGAAGCATATTTTGAGTATTTCTTCACTATTTTAAAATATAAAGACTGAAACCATAATTTTTGTACTTTTTGCTTTAATTCAAGCAAATGTAACGATATTCATTCAAAAAACTGTTAAAATTCAATTTTCAATAAGGAATCGTTGTCACGGATTTTGTATCTTGAAGAAAAAAAACATGCGATTTTTTCGGTACACTTTTGAATGCATTTTTTTCTGGACAAATGTCTGGCCGAAATCAGCTTAATTCCCTATAAAATACTCATTAAAAGTGATTTCATCTCGATTGAACAATAAATAAAAATGTACCTCGATTTTTAATAACATTTTCAAAATCGACGTTTCACGGCCAGAGAAGCATATTTTGAGTATTTCTTCACTATTTTCAAATATAACCACTGAAACCATAATTTTTGTACTATTTGCTTTAATTCAAGCAAATGTGACGATATTCATTCAAAAAAGTGTTAAAATTCAATTTTCAATAAGAAATCGTTGTCACGGATTTTGCATCTTGAAGGAAAAAAAACATGCGATTTTTTCGGTACACTTTTGGATGCATTTTTTTCTGAACAAATTTTTGACCGAATTCAGCTTAATTCCTTATAAAATACTCATTAAAAGTGATTTCATCTCGATTGAACAATAAATAAAAATGTACCTCGATTTTTAATAACATTTTCAAAATCGACATTTCACGGCCAGAGAAGCATATTTTGAGTATTTCTTCACTATTTTAAAATATAAAGACTGAAACCATAATTTTTGTACTTTTTGCTTTAATTCAAGCAAATGTAACGATATTCATTCAAAAAACTGTTAAAATTCAATTTTCAATAAGAAATCGTTGTCACGGATTTTGTATCTTGAAGAAAAAAAACATGCGATTTTTTCGGTACACTTTTGAATGCATTTTTTTCTGGACAAATGTCTGGCCGAAATCAGCTTAATTCCCTATAAAATACTCATTAAAAGTGATTTCATCTCGATTGAACAATAAATAAAAATGTACCTCGATTTTTAATAACATTTTCAAAATCGACGTTTCACGGCCAGAGAAGCATATTTTGAGTATTTCTTCACTATTTTCAAATATAACCACTGAAACCATAATTTTTGTACTATTTGCTTTAATTCAAGCAAATGTGACGATATTCATTCAAAAAAGTGTTAAAATTCAATTTTCAATAAGAAATCGTTGTCACGGATTTTGCATCTTGAAGGAAAAAAAACATGCGATTTTTTCGGTACACTTTTGAATGCATTTTTTTCTGGATAAATTTTTGACCGAATTCAGCTTAATTCCCTATAAAATACTCATTAAAAGTGATTTCACCTCGATTGAACAATAAATAAAAATGTACCTCGATTTTTAATAACATTTTCAAAATCGACGTTTCACGGCCAGAGAAGCATATTCTGAGTATTTCTTCACTATTTTCAAATATAACCACTGAAACCATAATTTTTGTACTTTTTGCTTTAATACAAGCAAATGTGACGATATTCATTCAAAAAAGTGTTAAAATTCAATTTTCAATAAGAAATCGTTGTCACGGATTTTGCATCTTGAAGGAAAAAAAACATGCGATTTTTTCGGTACACTTTTGAATGCATTTTTTTCTGGATAAATTTTTGACCGAATTCAGCTTAATTCCTTATAAAATACTCATTAAAAGTGATTTCACCTCGATTGAACAATAAATAAAAATATACCTCGATTTTTAATAACATTTTCAAAATCGACGTTTCACGGCCACAAAAGCATATTCTGAGTATTTCTTCAATATTTTCAAATATAACCACTGAAACCAGTATTTTTGTACCTTTTGCTTTAATTCAAGCAAATGTAACGATATTCATTCAAAAAACTGTTAAAATTCAATTTTCAATAAGAAATCGTTGTCACGTATTTTGCATCTTGAAGGAAAAAAAGCATGCGATTTTTTCGGTACACTTTTGAATGCATTTTTTTCTGGACAAATTTTTGACCGAATTCAGCTAAATTCCTTATAAAATACTCATTAAAAGTGATTTCATCTCGATTGAACAATAAATAAAAATGTACCTCGATTTTTAATAACATTTTCAAAATCGACATTTCACGGCCAGAGAAGCATATTTTGAGTATTTCTTCACTATTTTAAAATATAACCACTGAAACCATAATTTTTGTACTTTTTGCTTTAATTCAAGCAAATGTAACGATATTCATTCAAAAAACTGTTAAAATTCAATTTTCAATAAGAAATCGTTGTCACGGATTTTGTATCTTCAAGAAAAAAAAACATGCGATTTTTTCGGTACACTTTTGAATGCATTTTTTTCTGGACAAATGTCTGGCCGAAATCAGCTTAATTCCCTATAAAATACTCATTAAAAGTGATTTCATCTCGATTGAACAATAAATAAAAATGTACCTCGATTTTTAATAACATTTTCAAAATCGACGTTTCACGGCCAGAGAAGCATATTTTGAGTATTTCTTCACTATTTTCAAATATAACCACTGAAACCATAATTTTTGTACTATTTGCTTTAATTCAAGCAAATGTGACGATATTCATTCAAAAAAGTGTTAAAATTCAATTTTCAATAAGAAATCGTTGTCACGGATTTTGCATCTTGAAGGAAAAAAAACATGCGATTTTTTCGGTACACTTTTGAATGCATTTTTTCTGGATAAATTTTTGACCGAATTCAGCTTAATTCCCTATAAAATACTCATTAAAAGTGATTTCACCTCGATTGAACAATAAATAAAAATGTACCTCGATTTTTAATAACATTTTCAAAATCGACGTTTCACGGCCAGAGAAGCATATTCTGAGTATTTCTTCACTATTTTCAAATATAACCACTGAAACCATAATTTTTGTACTTTTTTGCTTTAATACAAGCAAATGTGACGATATTCATTCAAAAAAGTGTTAAAATTCAATTTTCAATAAGAAATCGTTGTCACGGATTTTGCATCTTGAAGGAAAAAAAACATGCGATTTTTTCGGTACACTTTTGAATGCATTTTTTTCTGGATAAATTTTTGACCGAATTCAGCTTAATTCCTTATAAAATACTCATTAAAAGTGATTTCACCTCGATTGAACAATAAATAAAAATGTACCTCGATTTTTAATAACATTTTCAAAATCGACGTTTCACGGCCAGAAAAGCATATTCTGAGTATTTCTTCAATATTTTCAAATATAACCACTGAAACCAGTATTTTTGTACCTTTTGCTTTAATTCAAGCAAATGTAACGATATTCATTCAAAAAACTGTTAAAATTCAATTTTCAATAAGAAATCGTTGTCACGTATTTTGCATCTTGAAGGAAAAAAAGCATGCGATTTTTTCGGTACACTTTTGAATGCATTTTTTTCTGGACAAATTTTTGACCGAATTCAGCTAAATTCCTTATAAAATACTCATTAAAAGTGATTTCATCTCGATTGAACAATAAATAAAAATGTACCTCGATTTTTCATAACATTTTCAAAATCGACATTTCACGGCCAGAGAAGCATATTTTGAGTATTTCTTCACTATTTTCAAATATAACCACTGAAACCATAATTTTTGTACTTTTTGCTTTAATTCAAGCAAATGTAACGATATTCATTCAAAAAACTGTTAAAATTCAATTTTCAATAAGAAATCGTTGTCACGGATTTTGTATCTTGAAGAAAAAAAAACATGCGATTTTTTCGGTACACTTTTGAATGCATTTTTTTCTGGACAAATGTCTGGCCGAAATCAGCTTAATTCCCTATAAAATACTCATTAAAAGTGATTTCATCTCGATTGAACAATAAATAAAAATGTACCTCGATTTTTAATAACATTTTCAAAATCGACGTTTCACGGCCAGAGAAGCATATTTTGAGTATTTCTTCAATATTTTCAAATATAACCACTGAAACCATTATTTTTGTACCTTTTGCTTTAATTCAAGCAAATGTAACGATATTCATTCAAAAAACTGTTAAAATTCAATTTTCAATAAGAAATCGTTGTCACGGATTTTGTATCTTGAAGAAAAAAAACATGCGATTTTTTCGGTACACTTTTGAATGCATTTTTTTCTGGACAAATGTCTGGCCGAAATCAGCTTAATTCCCTATAAAATACTCATTAAAAGTGATTTCATCTCGATTGAACAATAAATAAAAATGTACCTCGATTTTTAATAACATTTTCAAAATCGACATTTCACGGCCAGAGAAGCATATTTTGAGTATTTCTTCACTATTTTCAAATATAACCACTGAAACCATAATTTTTGTACTTTTTGCTTTAATTCAAGCAAATGTAACGATATTCATTCAAAAAACTGTTAAAATTCAATTTTCAATAAGAAATCGTTGTCACGGATTTTGTATCTTGAAGAAAAAAAACATGCGATTTTTTCGGTACACTTTTGAATGCATTTTTTTCTGGACAAATGTCTGGCCGAAATCAGCTTAATTCCCTATAAAATACTCATTAAAAGTGATTTCATCTCGATTGAACAATAAATAAAAATGTACCTCGATTTTTAATAACATTTTCAAAATTGACGTTTCACGGCCAGAGAAGCATATTTTGAGTATTTCTTCACTATTTTCAAATATAACCACTGAAACCATAATTTTTGTACTATTTGCTTTAATTCAAGCAAATGTGACGATATTCATTCAAAAAAGTGTTAAAATTCAATTTTCAATAAGAAATCGTTGTCACGGATTTTGCATCTTGAAGGAAAAAAAACATGCGATTTTTTCGGTACACTTTTGAATGCATTTTTTTCTGGATAAATTTTTGACCGAATTCAGCTTAATTCCCTATAAAATACTCATTAAAAGTGATTTCACCTCGATTGAACAATAAAAAAAAATGTACCTCGATTTTTAATAACATTTTCAAAATCGACGTTTCACGGCCAGAGAAGCATATTCTGAGTATTTCTTCACTATTTTCAAATATAACCACTGAAACCATAATTTTTGTACTTTTTGCTTTAATTCAAGCAAATGTGACGATATTCATTCAAAAAACTGTTAAAATTCAATTTTCAATAAGAAATTGTTGTCACGGATTTTGCATCTTGAAGGAAAAAAAACATGCGATTTTTCGGTACACTTTTGAATGCATTTTTTTCTGGATAAATTTTTGACCGAATTCAGCTTAATTCCTTATAAAATACTCATTAAAAGTGATTTCACCTCGATTGAACAATAAATAAAAATGTACCTCGATTTTTAATAACATTTTCAAAATCGACGTTTCACGGCCAGAGAAGCATATTCTGAGTATTTCTTCACTATTTTCAAATATAACCACTGAAACCATAATTTTTGTACTTTTTGCTTTAATTCAAGCAAATGTAACGATATTCATTCAAAAAACTGTTAAAATTCAATTTTCAATAAGAAATCGTTGTCACGGATTTTGTATCTTGAAGAAAAAAAACATGCGATTTTTTCGGTACACTTTTGAATGCATTTTTTTCTGGACAAATTTTTGACCGAATTCAGCTAAATTCCTTATAAAATACTCATTAAAAGTGATTTCATCTCGATTGAACAATAAATAAAAATGTACCTCGATTTTTAATAACATTTTCAAAATCGACATTTCACGGCCAGAGAAGCATATTTTGAGTATTTCTTCACTATTTTCAAATATAACCACTGAAACCATAATTTTTGTACTTTTTGCTTTAATTCAAGCAAATGTAACGATATTCATTCAAAAAACTGTTAAAATTCAATTTTCAATAAGAAATCGTTGTCACGGATTTCGTATCTTGAAGAAAAAAAAACATGCGATTTTTTCGGTACACTTTTGAATGCATTTTTTTCTGGACAAATGTCTGGCCGAAATCAGCTTAATTCCCTATAAAATACTCATTAAAAGTGATTTCATCTCGATTGAACAATAAATAAAAATGTACCTCGATTTTTAATAACATTTTCAAAATCGACGTTTCACGGCCAGAGAAGCATATTTTGAGTATTTCTTCACTATTTTCAAATATAACCACTGAAACCATAATTTTTGTACTTTTTGCTTTAATTCAAGCAAATGTGACGATATTCATTCAAAAAAGTGTTAAAATTCAATTTTCAATAAGAAATCGTTGTCACGGATTTTGCATCTTGAAGGAAAAAAAACATGCGATTTTTTCGGTACACTTTTGGATGCATTTTTTTCTGAACAAATTTTTGACCGAATTCAGCTTAATTCCTTATAAAATACTCATTAAAAGTGATTTCATCTCGATTGAACAATAAATAAAAATGTACCTCGATTTTTAATAACATTTTCAAAATCGACATTTCACGGCCAGAGAAGCATATTTTGAGTATTTCTTCACTATTTTAAAATATAAAGACTGAAACCATAATTTTTGTACTTTTTGCTTTAATTCAAGCAAATGTAACGATATTCATTCAAAAAACTGTTAAAATTCAATTTTCAATAAGAAATCGTTGTCACGGATTTTGTATCTTGAAGAAAAAAAACATGCGATTTTTTCGGTACACTTTTGAATGCATTTTTTTCTGGACAAATTTTTGACCGAATTCAGCTAAATTCCTTATAAAATACTCATTAAAAGTGATTTCATCTCGATTGAACAATAAATAAAAATGTACCTCGATTTTTAATAAATTTTCAAAATCGACATTTCACGGCCAGAGAAGCATATTTTGAGTATTTCTTCACTATTTTCAAATATAACCACTGAAACCATAATTTTTGTACTATTTGCTTTAATTCAAGCAAATGTGACGATATTCATTCAAAAAAGTGTTAAAATTCAATTTTCAATAAGAAATCGTTGTCACGGATTTTGTATCTTGAAGAAAAAAACATGCGATTTTTTCGGTACACTTTTGAATGCATTTTTTTCTGGACAAATTTTTGACCGAATTCAGCTAAATTCCTTATAAAATACTCATTAAATGTGATTTCATCTAGATTGAACAATAAATAAAAATGTACCTCGATTTTTAATAAATTTTCAAAATCGACATTTCACGGCCAGAGAAGCATATTTTGAGTATTTCTTCACTATTTTCAAATATAACCACTGAAACCATAATTTTTGTACTTTTTGCTTTAATTCAAGCAAATGTAACGATATTCATTCAAAAAACTGTTAAAATTCAATTTTCAATAAGAAATCGTTGTCACGGATTTCGTATCTTGAAGAAAAAAAAACATGCGATTTTTTCGGTACACTTTTGAATGCATTTTTTTCTGGACAAATGTCTGGCCGAAATCAGCTTAATTCCCTATAAAATACTCATTAAAAGTGATTTCATCTCGATTGAACAATAAATAAAAATGTACCTCGATTTTTAATAACATTTTCAAAATCGACGTTTCACGGCCAGAGAAGCATATTTTGAGTATTTCTTCACTATTTTCAAATATAACCACTGAAACCATAATTTTTTGTACTTTTTGCTTTAATTCAAGCAAATGTGACGATATTCATTCAAAAAAGTGTTAAAATTCAATTTTCAATAAGAAATCGTTGTCACGGATTTTGCATCTTGAAGGAAAAAAAACATGCGATTTTTTCGGTACACTTTTGGATGCATTTTTTTCTGAACAAATTTTTGACCGAATTCAGCTTAATTCCTTATAAAATACTCATTAAAAGTGATTTCATCTCGATTGAACAATAAATAAAAATGTACCTCGATTTTTAATAACATTTTCAAAATCGACATTTCACGGCCAGAGAAGCATATTTTGAGTATTACTTCACTATTTTAAAATATAAAGACTGAAACCATAATTTTTGTACTTTTTGCTTTAATTCAAGCAAATGTAACGATATTCATTCAAAAAACTGTTAAAATTCAATTTTCAATAAGGAATCGTTGTCACGGATTTTGTATCTTGAAGAAAAAAAACATGCGATTTTTTCGGTACACTTTTGAATGCATTTTTTTCTGGACAAATGTCTGGCCGAAATCAGCTTAATTCCCTATAAAATACTCATTAAAAGTGATTTCATCTCGATTGAACAATAAATAAAAATGTACCTCGATTTTTAATAACATTTTCAAAATCGACGTTTCACGGCCAGAGAAGCATATTTTGAGTATTTCTTCACTATTTTCAAATATAACCACTGAAACCATAATTTTTGTACTATTTGCTTTAATTCAAGCAAATGTGACGATATTCATTCAAAAAAGTGTTAAAATTCAATTTTCAATAAGAAATCGTTGTCACGGATTTTGCATCTTGAAGGAAAAAAAACATGCGATTTTTTCGGTACACTTTTGAATGCATTTTTTTCTGGATAAATTTTTGACCGAATTCAGCTTAATTCCCTATAAAATACTCATTAAAAGTGATTTCACCTCGATTGAACAATAAATAAAAATGTACCTCGATTTTTAATAACATTTTCAAAATCGACGTTTCACGGCCAGAGAAGCATATTCTGAGTATTTCTTCACTATTTTCAAATATAACCACTGAAACCATAATTTTTGTACTTTTTGCTTTAATACAAGCAAATGTGACGATATTCATTCAAAAAAGTGTTAAAATTCAATTTTCAATAAGAAATCGTTGTCACGGATTTTGCATCTTGAAGGAAAAAAAACATGCGATTTTTTCGGTACACTTTTGAATGCATTTTTTTCTGGATAAATTTTTGACCGAATTCAGCTTAATTCCTTATAAAATACTCATTAAAAGTGATTTCACCTCGATTGAACAATAAATAAAAATATACCTCGATTTTTAATAACATTTTCAAAATCGACGTTTCACGGCCACAAAAGCATATTCTGAGTATTTCTTCAATATTTTCAAATATAACCACTGAAACCAGTATTTTTGTACCTTTTGCTTTAATTCAAGCAAATGTAACGATATTCATTCAAAAAACTGTTAAAATTCAATTTTCAATAAGAAATCGTTGTCACGTATTTTGCATCTTGAAGGAAAAAAAAGCATGCGATTTTTTCGGTACACTTTTGAATGCATTTTTTTCTGGACAAATTTTTGACCGAATTCAGCTAAATTCCTTATAAAATACTCATTAAAAGTGATTTCATCTCGATTGAACAATAAATAATAATGTACCTCGATTTTTAATAACATTTTCAAAATCGACATTTCACGGCCAGAGAAGCATATTTTGAGTATTTCTTCACTATTTTAAAATATAACCACTGAAACCATAATTTTTGTACTTTTTGCTTTAATTCAAGCAAATGTAACGATATTCATTCAAAAAACTGTTAAAATTCAATTTTCAATAAGAAATCGTTGTCACGGATTTTGTATCTTCAAGAAAAAAAAACATGCGATTTTTTCGGTACACTTTTGAATGCATTTTTTTCTGGACAAATGTCTGGCCGAAATCAGCTTAATTCCCTATAAAATACTCATTAAAAGTGATTTCATCTCGATTGAAAAATAAATAAAAATGTACCTCGATTTTTAATAACATTTTCAAAATCGACGTTTCACGGCCAGAGAAGCATATTCTGAGTATTTCTTCACTATTTTCAAATATAACCACTGAAACCATAATTTTTGTACTTTTTGCTTTAATACAAGCAAATGTGACGATATTCATTCAAAAAAGTGTTAAAATTCAATTTTCAATAAGAAATCGTTGTCACGGATTTTGCATCTTGAAGGAAAAAAAACATGCGATTTTTTCGGTACACTTTTGAATGCATTTTTTTCTGGATAAATTTTTGACCGAATTCAGCTTAATTCCCTATAAAATACTCATTAAAAGTGATTTCACCTCGATTGAACAATAAATAAAAATGTACCTCGATTTTTAATAACATTTTCAAAATCGACGTTTCACGGCCAGAGAAGCATATTCTGAGTATTTCTTCACTATTTTCAAATATAACCACTGAAACCATAATTTTTGTACTTTTTGCTTTAATACAAGCAAATGTGACGATATTCATTCAAAAAAGTGTTAAAATTCAATTTTCAATAAGAAATCGTTGTCACGGATTTTGCATCTTGAAGGAAAAAAAACATGCTATTTTTTCGGTACACTTTTGAATGCATTTTTTTCTGGATAAATTTTTGACCGAATTCAGCTTAATTCCTTATAAAATACTCATTAAAAGTGATTTCACCTCGATTGAACAATAAATAAAAATGTACCTCGATTTTTAATAACATTTTCAAAATCGACGTTTCACGGCCAGAAAAGCATATTCTGAGTATTTCTTCAATATTTTCAAATATAACCACTGAAACCAGTATTTTTGTACCTTTTGCTTTAATTCAAGCAAATGTAACGATATTCATTCAAAAAACTGTTAAAATTCAATTTTCAATAAGAAATCGTTGTCACGTATTTTGCATCTTGAAGGAAAAAAAGCATGCGATTTTTTCGGTACACTTTTGAATGCATTTTTTTCTGGACAAATTTTTGACCGAATTCAGCTAAATTCCTTATAAAATACTCATTAAAAGTGATTTCATCTCGATTGAACAATAAATAAAAATGTACCTCGATTTTTCATAACATTTTCAAAATCGACATTTCACGGCCAGAGAAGCATATTTTGAGTATTTCTTCACTATTTTCAAATATAACCACTGAAACCATAATTTTTGTACTTTTTGCTTTAATTCAAGCAAATGTAACGATATTCATTCAAAAAACTGTTAAAATTCAATTTTCAATAAGAAATCGTTGTCACGGATTTTGTATCTTGAAGAAAAAAAAACATGCGATTTTTTCGGTACACTTTTGAATGCATTTTTTTCTGGACAAATGTCTGGCCGAAATCAGCTTAATTCCCTATAAAATACTCATTAAAAGTGATTTCATCTCGATTGAACAATAAATAAAAATGTACCTCGATTTTTAATAACATTTTCAAAATCGACGTTTCACGGCCAGAGAAGCATATTTTGAGTATTTCTTCAATATTTTCAAATATAACCACTGAAACCATTATTTTTGTACCTTTTGCTTTAATTCAAGCAAATGTAACGATATTCATTCAAAAAACTGTTAAAATTCAATTTTCAATAAGAAATCGTTGTCACGGATTTTGTATCTTGAAGAAAAAAAACATGCGATTTTTTCGGTACACTTTTGAATGCATTTTTTTCTGGACAAATGTCTGGCCGAAATCAGCTTAATTCCCTATAAAATACTCATTAAAAGTGATTTCATCTCGATTGAACAATAAATAAAAATGTACCTCGATTTTTAATAACATTTTCAAAATCGACATTTCACGGCCAGAGAAGCATATTTTGAGTATTTCTTCACTATTTTCAAATATAACCACTGAAACCATAATTTTTGTACTTTTTGCTTTAATTCAAGCAAATGTAACGATATTCATTCAAAAAACTGTTAAAATTCAATTTTCAATAAGAAATCGTTGTCACGGATTTTGTATCTTGAAGAAAAAAAACATGCGATTTTTTCGGTACACTTTTGAATGCATTTTTTTCTGGACAAATGTCTGGCCGAAATCAGCTTAATTCCCTATAAAATACTCATTAAAAGTGATTTCATCTCGATTGAACAATAAATAAAAATGTACCTCGATTTTTAATAACATTTTCAAAATTGACGTTTCACGGCCAGAGAAGCATATTTTGAGTATTTCTTCACTATTTTCAAATATAACCACTGAAACCATAATTTTTGTACTATTTGCTTTAATTCAAGCAAATGTGACGATATTCATTCAAAAAAGTGTTAAAATTCAATTTTCAATAAGAAATCGTTGTCACGGATTTTGCATCTTGAAGGAAAAAAAACATGCGATTTTTTCGGTACACTTTTGAATGCATTTTTTTCTGGATAAATTTTTGACCGAATTCAGCTTAATTCCCTATAAAATACTCATTAAAAGTGATTTCACCTCGATTGAACAATAAATAAAAATGTACCTCGATTTTTAATAACATTTTCAAAATCGACGTTTCACGGCCAGAGAAGCATATTCTGAGTATTTCTTCACTATTTTCAAATATAACCACTGAAACCATAATTTTTGTACTTTTTGCTTTAATTCAAGCAAATGTGACGATATTCATTCAAAAAACTGTTAAAATTCAATTTTCAATAAGAAATTGTTGTCACGGATTTTGCATCTTGAAGGAAAAAAAACATGCGATTTTTCGGTACACTTTTGAATGCATTTTTTTCTGGATAAATTTTTGACCGAATTCAGCTTAATTCCTTATAAAATACTCATTAAAAGTGATTTCACCTCGATTGAACAATAAATAAAAATGTACCTCGATTTTTAATAACATTTTCAAAATCGACGTTTCACGGCCAGAGAAGCATATTCTGAGTATTTCTTCACTATTTTCAAATATAACCACTGAAACCATAATTTTTGTACTTTTTGCTTTAATTCAAGCAAATGTAACGATATTCATTCAAAAAACTGTTAAAATTCAATTTTCAATAAGAAATCGTTGTCACGGATTTTGTATCTTGAAGAAAAAAAACATGCGATTTTTTCGGTACACTTTTGAATGCATTTTTTTCTGGACAAATTTTTGACCGAATTCAGCTAAATTCCTTATAAAATACTCATTAAAAGTGATTTCATCTCGATTGAACAATAAATAAAAATGTACCTCGATTTTTAATAACATTTTCAAAATCGACATTTCACGGCCAGAGAAGCATATTTTGAGTATTTCTTCACTATTTTCAAATATAACCACTGAAACCATAATTTTTGTACTTTTTGCTTTAATTCAAGCAAATGTGACGATATTCATTCAAAAAAGTGTTAAAATTCAATTTTCAATAAGAAATCGTTGTCACGGATTTTGCATCTTGAAGGAAAAAAAACATGCGATTTTTTCGGTACACTTTTGGATGCATTTTTTTCTGAACAAATTTTTGACCGAATTCAGCTTAATTCCTTATAAAATACTCATTAAAAGTGATTTCATCTCGATTGAACAATAAATAAAAATGTACCTCGATTTTTAATAACATTTTCAAAATCGACATTTCACGGCCAGAGAAGCATATTTTGAGTATTTCTTCACTATTTTCAAATATAACCACTGAAACCATAATTTTTGTACTTTTTGCTTTAATTCAAGCAAATGTAACGATATTCATTCAAAAAACTGTTAAAATTCAATTTTCAATAAGAAATCGTTGTCACGGATTTCGTATCTTGAAGAAAAAAAAACATGCGATTTTTTCGGTACACTTTTGAATGCATTTTTTTCTGGACAAATGTCTGGCCGAAATCAGCTTAATTCCCTATAAAATACTCATTAAAAGTGATTTCATCTCGATTGAACAATAAATAAAAATGTACCTCGATTTTTAATAACATTTTCAAAATCGACGTTTCACGGCCAGAGAAGCATATTTTGAGTATTTCTTCACTATTTTCAAATATAACCACTGAAACCATAATTTTTTGTACTTTTTGCTTTAATTCAAGCAAATGTGACGATATTCATTCAAAAAAGTGTTAAAATTCAATTTTCAATAAGAAATCGTTGTCACGGATTTTGCATCTTGAAGGAAAAAAAACATGCGATTTTTTCGGTACACTTTTGGATGCATTTTTTTCTGAACAAATTTTTGACCGAATTCAGCTTAATTCCTTATAAAATACTCATTAAAAGTGATTTCATCTCGATTGAACAATAAATAAAAATGTACCTCGATTTTTAATAACATTTTCAAAATCGACATTTCACGGCCAGAGAAGCATATTTTGAGTATTTCTTCACTATTTTAAAATATAAAGACTGAAACCATAATTTTTGTACTTTTTGCTTTAATTCAAGCAAATGTAACGATATTCATTCAAAAAACTGTTAAAATTCAATTTTCAATAAGAAATCGTTGTCACGGATTTTGTATCTTGAAGAAAAAAACATGCGATTTTTTCGGTACACTTTTGAATGCATTTTTTTCTGGACAAATGTCTGGCCGAAATCAGCTTAATTCCCTATAAAATACTCATTAAAAGTGATTTCATCTCGATTGAACAATAAATAAAAATGTACCTCGATTTTTAATAACATTTTCAAAATCGACGTTTCACGGCCAGAGAAGCATATTTTGAGTATTTCTTCACTATTTTCAAATATAACCACTGAAACCATAATTTTTGTACTTTTTGCTTTAATTCAAGCAAATGTGACGATATTCATTCAAAAAAGTGTTAAAATTCAATTTTCAATAAGAAATCGTTGTCACGGATTTTGCATCTTGAAGGAAAAAAAACATGCGATTTTTTCGGTACACTTTTGGATGCATTTTTTTCTGAACAAATTTTTGACCGAATTCAGCTTAATTCCTTATAAAATACTCATTAAAAGTGATTTCATCTCGATTGAACAATAAATAAAAATGTACCTCGATTTTTAATAACATTTTCAAAATCGACATTTCACGGCCAGAGAAGCATATTTTGAGTATTTCTTCACTATTTTAAAATATAAAGACTGAAACCATAATTTTTGTACTTTTTGCTTTAATTCAAGCAAATGTAACGATATTCATTCAAAAAACTGTTAAAATTCAATTTTCAATAAGAAATCGTTGTCACGGATTTTGTATCTTGAAGAAAAAAAACATGCGATTTTTTCGGTACACTTTTGAATGCATTTTTTTCTGGACAAATGTCTGGCCGAAATCAGCTTAATTCCCTATAAAATACTCATTAAAAGTGATTTCATCTCGATTGAACAATAAATAAAAATGTACCTCGATTTTTAATAACATTTTCAAAATCGACGTTTCACGGCCAGAGAAGCATATTTTGAGTATTTCTTCACTATTTTCAAATATAACCACTGAAACCATAATTTTTGTACTATTTGCTTTAATTCAAGCAAATGTGACGATATTCATTCAAAAAAGTGTTAAAATTCAATTTTCAATAAGAAATCGTTGTCACGGATTTTGCATCTTGAAGGAAAAAAAACATGCGATTTTTTCGGTACACTTTTGAATGCATTTTTTTCTGGATAAATTTTTGACCGAATTCAGCTTAATTCCCTATAAAATACTCATTAAAAGTGATTTCACCTCGATTGAACAATAAATAAAAATGTACCTCGATTTTTAATAACATTTTCAAAATCGACGTTTCACGGCCAGAGAAGCATATTCTGAGTATTTCTTCACTATTTTCAAATATAACCACTGAAACCATAATTTTTGTACTTTTTGCTTTAATACAAGCAAATGTGACGATATTCATTCAAAAAAGTGTTAAAATTCAATTTTCAATAAGAAATCGTTGTCACGGATTTTGCATCTTGAAGGAAAAAAAACATGCGATTTTTTCGGTACACTTTTGAATGCATTTTTTTCTGGATAAATTTTTGACCGAATTCAGCTTAATTCCTTATAAAATACTCATTAAAAGTGATTTCACCTCGATTGAACAATAAATAAAAATGTACCTCGATTTTTAATAACATTTTCAAAGTCGACGTTTCACGGCCACAAAAGCATATTCTGAGTATTTCTTCAATATTTTCAAATATAACCACTGAAACCAGTATTTTTGTACCTTTTGCTTTAATTCAAGCAAATGTAACGATATTCATTCAAAAAACTGTTAAAATTCAATTTTCAATAAGAAATCGTTGTCACGTATTTTGCATCTTGAAGGAAAAAAAGCATGCGATTTTTTCGGTACACTTTTGAATGCATTTTTTTCTGGACAAATTTTTGACCGAATTCAGCTAAATTCCTTATAAAATACTCATTAAAAGTGATTTCATCTCGATTGAACAATAAATAAAAATGTACCTCGATTTTTAATAACATTTTCAAAATCGACATTTCACGGCCAGAGAAGCATATTTTGAGTATTTCTTCACTATTTTAAAATATAACCACTGAAACCATAATTTTTGTACTTTTTGCTTTAATTCAAGCAAATGTAACGATATTCATTCAAAAAACTGTTAAAATTCAATTTTCAATAAGAAATCGTTGTCACGGATTTTTTTATCTTGAAGGAAAAAAAACATGCGATTTTTTCGGTACACTTTTGAATGCATTTTTTTCTGGATAAATTTTTGACCGAATTCAGCTTAATTCCCTATAAAATACTCATTAAAAGTGATTTCACCTCGATTGAACAATAAATAAAAATGTACCTCGATTTTTAATAACATTTTCAAAATCGACGTTTCACGGCCAGAGAAGCATATTCTGAGTATTTCTTCACTATTTTCAAATATAACCACTGAAACCATAATTTTTGTACTTTTTGCTTTAATACAAGCAAATGTGACGATATTCATTCAAAAAAGTGTTAAAATTCAATTTTCAATAAGAAATCGTTGTCACGGATTTTGCATCTTGAAGGAAAAAAAACATGCGATTTTTTCGGTACACTTTTGAATGCATTTTTTTCTGGATAAATTTTTGACCGAATTCAGCTTAATTCCTTATAAAATACTCATTAAAAGTGATTTCACCTCGATTGAACAATAAATAAAAATGTACCTCGATTTTTAATAACATTTTCAAAATCGACGTTTCACGGCCAGAAAAGCATATTCTGAGTATTTCTTCAATATTTTCAAATATAACCACTGAAACCAGTATTTTTGTACCTTTTGCTTTAATTCAAGCAAATGTAACGATATTCATTCAAAAAACTGTTAAAATTCAATTTTCAATAAGAAATCGTTGTCACGTATTTTGCATCTTGAAGGAAAAAAAGCATGCGATTTTTTCGGTACACTTTTGAATGCATTTTTTTCTGGACAAATTTTTGACCGAATTCAGCTAAATTCCTTATAAAATACTCATTAAAAGTGATTTCATCTAGATTGAACAATAAATAAAAATGTACCTCGATTTTTCATAACATTTTCAAAATCGACATTTCACGGCCAGAGAAGCATATTTTGAGTATTTCTTCACTATTTTCAAATATAACCACTGAAACCATAATTTTTGTACTTTTTGCTTTAATTCAAGCAAATGTAACGATATTCATTCAAAAAACTGTTAAAATTCAATTTTCAATAAGAAATCGTTGTCACGGATTTTGTATCTTGAAGAAAAAAAAACATGCGATTTTTTCGGTACACTTTTGAATGCATTTTTTTCTGGACAAATGTCTGGCCGAAATCAGCTTAATTCCCTATAAAATACTCATTAAAAGTGATTTCATCTCGATTGAACAATAAATAAAAATGTACCTCGATTTTTAATAACATTTTCAAAATCGACGTTTCACGGCCAGAGAAGCATATTTTGAGTATTTCTTCAATATTTTCAAATATAACCACTGAAACCATTATTTTTGTACCTTTTGCTTTAATTCAAGCAAATGTAACGATATTCATTCAAAAAACTGTTAAAATTCAATTTTCAATAAGAAATCGTTGTCACGGATTTTGTATCTTGAAGAAAAAAAACATGCGATTTTTTCGGTACACTTTTGAATGCATTTTTTTCTGGACAAATGTCTGGCCGAAATCAGCTTAATTCCCTATAAAATACTCATTAAAAGTGATTTCTTCTCGATTGAACAATAAATAAAAATGTACCTCGATTTTTAATAACATTTTCAAAATCGACATTTCACGGCCAGAGAAGCATATTTTGAGTATTTCTTCACTATTTTCAAATATAACCACTGAAACCATAATTTTTGTACTTTTTGCTTTAATTCAAGCAAATGTAACGATATTCATTCAAAAAACTGTTAAAATTCAATTTTCAATAAGAAATCGTTGTCACGGATTTTGTATCTTGAAGAAAAAAAACATGCGATTTTTTCGGTACACTTTTGAATGCATTTTTTTCTGGATAAATTTTTGACCGAATTCAGCTTAATTCCCTATAAAATACTCATTAAAAGTGATTTCACCTCGATTGAACAATAAATAAAAATGTACCTCGATTTTTAATAACATTTTCAAAATCGACGTTTCACGGCCAGAGAAGCATATTCTGAGTATTTCTTCACTATTTTCAAATATAACCACTGAAACCATAATTTTTGTACTTTTTGCTTTAATTCAAGCAAATGTGACGATATTCATTCAAAAAAGTGTTAAAATTCAATTTTCAATAAGAAATTGTTGTCACGGATTTTGCATCTTGAAGGAAAAAAAACATGCGATTTTTCGGTACACTTTTGAATGCATTTTTTTCTGGATAAATTTTTGACCGAATTCAGCTTAATTCCTTATAAAATACTCATTAAAAGTGATTTCACCTCGATTGAACAATAAATAAAAATGTACCTCGATTTTTAATAACATTTTCAAAATCGACGTTTCACGGCCAGAGAAGCATATTCTGAGTATTTCTTCACTATTTTCAAATATAACCACTGAAACCATAATTTTTGTACTTTTTGCTTTAATTCAAGCAAATGTGACGATATTCATTCAAAAAAGTGTTAAAATTCAATTTTCAATAAGAAATTGTTGTCACGGATTTTGCATCTTGAAGGAAAAAAAACATGCGATTTTTCGGTACACTTTTGAATGCATTTTTTTCTGGATAAATTTTTGACCGAATTCAGCTTAATTCCTTATAAAATACTCATTAAAAGTGATTTCATCTCGATTGAACAATAAATAAAAATGTACCTCGATTTTTAATAACATTTTCAAAATCGACGTTTCACGGCCAGAGAAGCATATTCTGAGTATTTCTTCACTATTTTCAAATATAACCACTGAAACCATAATTTTTGTACTTTTTGCTTTAATTCAAGCAAATGTGACGATATTCATTCAAAAAAGTGTTAAAATTCAATTTTCAATAAGAAATTGTTGTCACGGATTTTGTATCTTGAAGAAAAAAAACATGCGACTTTTTCGGTACACTTTTGAATGCATTTTTTTCTGGACAAATGTCTGGCCGAAATCAGCTTAATTCCCTATAAAATACTCATTAAAAGTGATTTCATCTCGATTGAACAATAAATAAAAATGTACCTCGATTTTTAATAACATTTTCAAAATCGACGTTTCACGGCCAGAGAAGCATATTTTGAGTATTTCTTCAATATTTTCAAACATAACCACTGAAACCAGTATTTTTGTACCTTTTGCTTTAATTCAAGCAAATGTAACGATATTCATTCAAAAAACTGTTAAAATTCAATTTTCAATAAGAAATCGTTGTCACGGATTTTGCACCTTGAAGGAAAAAAAGCATGCGATTTTTTCGGTACACTTTTGAATGCATTTTTTTCTGGACAAATTTTTGACCGAATTCAGCTAAATTCCTTATAAAATACTCATTAAAAGTGATTTCATCTCGATTGAACAATAAATAAAAATGTACCTCGATTTTTAATAACATTTTCAAAATCGACATTTCACGGCCAGAGAAGCATATTTTGAGTATTTCTTCACTATTTTCAAATATAACCACTGAAACCATAATTTTTGTACTTTTTGCTTTAATTCAAGCAAATGTGACGATATTCATTCAAAAAAGTGTTAAAATTCAATTTTCAATAAGAAATCGTTGTCACGGATTTTGCATCTTGAAGGAAAAAAAACATGCGATTTTTTCGGTACACTTTTGAATGCATTTTTTTCTGGATAAATTTTTGACCGAATTCAGCTTAATTCCCTATAAAATACTCATTAAAAGTGATTTCACCTCGATTGAACAATAAATAAAAATGTACCTCGATTTTTAATAACATTTTCAAAATCGACGTTTCACGGCCAGAAAAGCATATTCTGAGTATTTCTTCACTATTTTCAAATATAACCACTGAAACCATAATTTTTGTACTTTTTGCTTTAATTCAAGCAAATGTGACGATATTCATTCAAAAAAGTGTTAAAATTCAATTTTCAATAAGAAATTGTTGTCACGGATTTTGCATCTTGAAGGAAAAAAAACATGCGATTTTTTCGGTACACTTTTGAATGCATTTTTTTCTGGACAAATGTCTGGCCGAAATCAGCTTAATTCCCTATAAAATACTCATTAAAAGTGATTTCATCTCGATTGAACAATAAATAAAAATGTACCTCGATTTTTAATAACATTTTCAAAATCGACGTTTCACGGCCAGAGAAGCATATTTTGAGTATTTCTTCAATATTTTCAAATATAACCACTGAAACCAGTATTTTTGTACCTTTTGCTTTAATTCAAGCAAATGTAACGATATTCATTCAAAAAACTGTTAAAATTCAATTTTCAATAAGAAATCGTTGTCACGGATTTTGCACCTTGAAGGAAAAAAAGCATGCGATTTTTTCGGTACACTTTTGGATGCATTTTTTTCTGAACAAATTTTTGACCGAATTCAGCTTAATTCCTTATAAAATACTCATTAAAAGTGATTTCATCTCGATTGAACAATAAATAAAAATGTACCTCGATTTTTAATAACATTTTCAAAATCGACATTTCACGGCCAGAGAAGCATATTTTGAGTATTTCTTCACTATTTTAAAATATAACCACTGAAACCATAATTTTTGTACTTTTTGCTTTAATTCAAGCAAATGTAACGATATTCATTCAAAAAACTGTTAAAATTCAATTTTCAATAAGAAATCGTTGTCACGGATTTTGTATCTTGAAGAAAAAAAAACATGCGATTTTTTCGGTACACTTTTGAATGCATTTTTTTCTGGACAAATGTCTGGCCGAAATCAGCTTAATTCCCTATAAAATACTCATTAAAAGTGATTTCATCTCGATTGAACAATAAATAAAAATGTACCTCGATTTTTAATAACATTTTCAAAATCGACGTTTCACGGCCAGAGAAGCATATTTTGAGTATTTCTTCACTATTTTCAAATATAACCACTGAAACCATAATTTTTGTACTATTTGCTTTAATTCAAGCAAATGTGACGATATTCATTCAAAAAAGTGTTAAAATTCAATTTTCAATAAGAAATCGTTGTAACGGATTTTGCATCTTGAAGGAAAAAAAACATGCGATTTTTTCGGTACACTTTTGAATGCATTTTTTTCTGGATAAATTTTTGACCGAATTCAGCTTAATTCCCTATAAAATACTCATTAAAAGTGATTTCACCTCGATTGAACAATAAATAAAAATGTACCTCGATTTTTAATAACATTTTCAAAATCGACGTTTCACGGCCAGAAAAGCATATTCTGAGTATTTCTTCACTATTTTCAAATATAACCACTGAAACCATAATTTTTGTACTTTTTGCTTTAATTCAAGCAAATGTGACGATATTCATTCAAAAAAGTGTTAAAATTCAATTTTCAATAAGAAATTGTTGTCACGGATTTTGCATCTTGAAGGAAAAAAAACATGCGATTTTTTCGGTACACTTTTGAATGCATTTTTTTCTGGACAAATGTCTGGCCGAAATCAGCTTAATTCCCTATAAAATACTCATTAAAAGTGATTTCATCTCGATTGAACAATAAATAAAAATGTACCTCGATTTTTAATAACATTTTCAAAATCGACGTTTCACGGCCAGAGAAGCATATTTTGAGTATTTCTTCACTATTTTCAAATATAACCACTGAAACCATAATTTTTGTACTTTTTGCTTTAATTCAAGCAAATGTGACGATATTCATTCAAAAAAGTGTTAAAATTCAATTTTCAATAAGAAATCGTTGTCACGGATTTTGCATCTTGAAGGAAAAAAAACATGCGATTTTTTCGGTACACTTTTGGATGCATTTTTTTCTGAACAAATTTTTGACCGAATTCAGCTTAATTCCTTATAAAATACTCATTAAAAGTGATTTCATCTCGATTGAACAATAAATAAAAATGTACCTCGATTTTTAATAACATTTTCAAAATCGACATTTCACGGCCAGAGAAGCATATTTTGAGTATTTCTTCACTATTTTAAAATATAACCACTGAAACCATAATTTTTGTACTTTTTGCTTTAATTCAAGCAAATGTAACGATATTCATTCAAAAAACTGTTAAAATTCAATTTTCAATAAGAAATCGTTGTCACGGATTTTGTATCTTGAAGAAAAAAAACATGCGATTTTTTCGGTACACTTTTGAATGCATTTTTTTCTGGACAAATGTCTGGCCGAAATCAGCTTAATTCCCTATAAAATACTCATTAAAAGTGATTTCATCTCGATTGAACAATAAATAAAAATGTACCTCGATTTTTAATAACATTTTCAAAATCGACGTTTCACGGCCAGAGAAGCATATTTTGAGTATTTCTTCAATATTTTCAAACATAACCACTGAAACCAGTATTTTTGTACCTTTTGCTTTAATTCAAGCAAATGTAACGATATTCATTCAAAAAACTGTTAAAATTCAATTTTCAATAAGAAATCGTTGTCACGGATTTTGCACCTTGAAGGAAAAAAAGCATGCGATTTTTTCGGTACACTTTTGAATGCATTTTTTTCTGGACAAATTTTTGACCGAATTCAGCTAAATTCCTTATAAAATACTCATTAAAAGTGATTTCATCTCGATTGAACAATAAATAAAAATGTACCTCGATTTTTAATAACATTTTCAAAATCGACATTTCACGGCCAGAGAAGCATATTTTGAGTATTTCTTCACTATTTTCAAATATAACCACTGAAACCATAATTTTTGTACTTTTTGCTTTAATTCAAGCAAATGTAACGATATTCATTCAAAAAACTGTTAAAATTCAATTTTCAATAAGAAATCGTTGTCACGGATTTTGTATCTTGAAGAAAAAAAACATGCGATTTTTTCGGTACACTTTTGAATGCATTTTTTTCTGGACAAATGTCTGGCCGAAATCAGCTTAATTCCCTATAAAATACTCATTAAAAGTAATTTCATCTCGATTGAACAATAAATAAAAATGTACCTCGATTTTTAATAACATTTTCAAAATCGACGTTTCACGGCCAGAGAAGCATATTTTGAGTATTTCTTCACTATTTTAAAATATAACCACTGAAACCATAATTTTTGTACTTTTTGCTTTAATTCAAGCAAATGTAACGATATTCATTCAAAAAACTGTTAAAATTCAATTTTCAATAAGAAATCGTTGTCACGGATTTTGTATCTTGAAGAAAAAAAACATGCGATTTTTTCGGTACACTTTTGAATGCATTTTTTTCTGGACAAATGTCTGGCCGAAATCAGCTTAATTCCCTATAAAATACTCATTAAAAGTGATTTCATCTCGATTGAACAATAAATAAAAATGTACCTCGATTTTTAATAACATTTTCAAAATCGACGTTTCACGGCCAGAGAAGCATATTTTGAGTATTTCTTCAATATTTTCAAATATAACCACTGAAACCAGTATTTTTGTACCTTTTGCTTTAATTCAAGCAAATGTAACGATATTCATTCAAAAAACTGTTAAAATTCAATTTTCAATAAGAAATCGTTGTCACGGATTTTGCACCTTGAAGGAAAAAAAGCATGCGATTTTTTCGGTACACTTTTGAATGCATTTTTTTCTGGACAAATTTTTGACCGAATTCAGCTAAATTCCTTATAAAATACTCATTAAAAGTGATTTCATCTCGATTGAACAATAAATAAAAATGTACCTCGATTTTTAATAACATTTTCAAAATCGACATTTCACGGCCAGAGAAGCATATTTTGAGTATTTCTTCACTATTTTCAAATATAACCACTGAAACCATAATTTTTGTACTTTTTGCTTTAATTCAAGCAAATGTAACGATATTCATTCAAAAAACTGTTAAAATTCAATTTTCAATAAGAAATCGTTGTCACGGATTTTGTATCTTGAAGAAAAAAAACATGCGATTTTTTCGGTACACTTTTGAATGCATTTTTTTCTGGACAAATGTCTGGCCGAAATCAGCTTTATTCCCTATAAAATACTCATTAAAAGTGATTTCATCTCGATTGAACAATAAATAAAAATGTACCTCGATTTTTAATAACATTTTCAAAATCGACGTTTCACGGCCAGAGAAGCATATTTTGAGTATTTCTTCACTATTTTCAAATATAACCACTGAAACCATAATTTTTGTACTATTTGCTTTAATTCAAGCAAATGTGACGATATTCATTCAAAAAAGTGTTAAAATTCAATTTTCAATAAGAAATCGTTGTAACGGATTTTGCATCTTGAAGGAAAAAAAACATGCGATTTTTTCGGTACACTTTTGAATGCATTTTTTTCTGGATAAATTTTTGACCGAATTCAGCTTAATTCCCTATAAAATACTCATTAAAAGTGATTTCACCTCGATTGAACAATAAATAAAAATGTACCTCGATTTTTAATAACATTTTCAAAATCGACGTTTCACGGCCAGAGAAGCATATTTTGAGTATTTCTTCACTATTTTCAAATATAACCACTGAAACCATAATTTTTGTACTATTTGCTTTAATTCAAGCAAATGTGACGATATTCATTCAAAAAAGTGTTAAAATTCAATTTTCAATAAGAAATCGTTGTCACGGATTTTGCATCTTGAAGGAAAAAAAACATGCGATTTTTTCGGTACACTTTTGAATGCATTTTTTTCTGGATAAATTTTTGACCGAATTCAGCTTAATTCCCTATAAAATACTCATTAAAAGTGATTTCACCTCGATTGAACAATAAATAAAAATGTACCTCGATTTTTAATAACATTTTCAAAATCGACGTTTCACGGCCAGAGAAGCATATTTTGAGTATTTCTTCACTATTTTCAAATATAACCACTGAAACCATAATTTTTGTACTATTTGCTTTAATTCAAGCAAATGTGACGATATTCATTCAAAAAAGTGTTAAAATTCAATTTTCAATAAGAAATCGTTGTCACGGATTTTGCATCTTGAAGGAAAAAAAACATGCGATTTTTTCGGTACACTTTTGAATGCATTTTTTTCTGGATAAATTTTTGACCGAATTCAGCTTAATTCCCTATAAAATACTCATTAAAAGTGATTTCACCTCGATTGAACAATAAATAAAAATGTACCTCGATTTTTAATAACATTTTCAAAATCGACGTTTCACGGCCAGAGAAGCATATTTTGAGTATTTCTTCACTATTTTCAAATATAACCACTGAAACCATAATTTTTGTACTTTTTGCTTTAATTCAAGCAAATGTAACGATATTCATTCAAAAAACTGTTAAAATTCAATTTTCAATAAGAAATCGTTGTCACGGATTTTGTATCTTGAAGAAAAAAAAACATGCGATTTTTTCGGTACACTTTTGAATGCATTTTTTTCTGGACAAATGTCTGGCCGAAATCAGCTTAATTCCCTATAAAATACTCATTAAAAGTGATTTCATCTCGATTGAACAATAAATAAAAATGTACCTCGATTTTTAATAACATTTTCAAAATCGACGTTTCACGGCCAGAGAAGCATATTTTGAGTATTTCTTCACTATTTTAAAATATAACCACTGAAACCATAATTTTTGTACTTTTTGCTTTAATTCAAGCAAATGTAACGATATTCATTCAAAAAACTGTTAAAATTCAATTTTCAATAAGAAATCGTTGTCACGGATTTTGTATCTTGAAGAAAAAAAACATGCGATTTTTTCGGTACACTTTTGAATGCATTTTTTTCTGGACAAATGTCTGGCCGAAATCAGCTTAATTCCCTATAAAATACTCATTAAAAGTGATTTCATCTCGATTGAACAATAAATAAAAATGTACCTCGATTTTTAATAACATTTTCAAAATCGACGTTTCACGGCCAGAGAAGCATATTTTGAGTATTTCTTCACTATTTTCAAATATAACCACTGAAACCATAATTTTTGTACTATTTGCTTTAATTCAAGCAAATGTGACGATATTCATTCAAAAAAGTGTTAAAATTCAATTTTCAATAAGAAATCGTTGTAACGGATTTTGCATCTTGAAGGAAAAAAAACATGCGATTTTTTCGGTACACTTTTGAATGCATTTTTTTCTGGATAAATTTTTGACCGAATTCAGCTTAATTCCCTATAAAATACTCATTAAAAATGATTTCACCTCGATTGAACAATAAATAAAAATGTACCTCGATTTTTAATAACATTTTCAAAATCGACGTTTCACGGCCAGAGAAGCATATTTTGAGTATTTCTTCACTATTTTCAAATATAACCACTGAAACCATAATTTTTGTACTATTTGCTTTAATTCAAGCAAATGTGACGATATTCATTCAAAAAAGTGTTAAAATTCAATTTTCAATAAGAAATCGTTGTCACGGATTTTGCATCTTGAAGGAAAAAAAACATGCGATTTTTTCGGTACACTTTTGAATGCATTTTTTTCTGGATAAATTTTTGACCGAATTCAGCTTAATTCCCTATAAAATACTCATTAAAAGTGATTTCACCTCGATTGAACAATAAATAAAAATGTACCTCGATTTTTAATAACATTTTCAAAATCGACGTTTCACGGCCAGAGAAGCATATTTTGAGTATTTCTTCACTATTTTCAAATATAACCACTGAAACCATAATTTTTGTACTTTTTGCTTTAATTCAAGCAAATGTAACGATATTCATTCAAAAAACTGTTAAAATTCAATTTTCAATAAGAAATCGTTGTCACGGATTTTGTATCTTGAAGAAAAAAAAACATGCGATTTTTTCGGTACACTTTTGAATGCATTTTTTTCTGGACAAATGTCTGGCCGAAATCAGCTTAATTCCCTATAAAATACTCATTAAAAGTGATTTCATCTCGATTGAACAATAAATAAAAATGTACCTCGATTTTTAATAACATTTTCAAAATCGACGTTTCACGGCCAGAGAAGCATATTTTGAGTATTTCTTCACTATTTTAAAATATAACCACTGAAACCATAATTTTTGTACTATTTGCTTTAATTCAAGCAAATGTGACGATATTCATTCAAAAAAGTGTTAAAATTCAATTTTCAATAAGAAATCGTTGTCACGGATTTTGCATCTTGAAGGAAAAAAAACATGCGATTTTTTCGGTACACTTTTGAATGCATTTTTTTCTGGATAAATTTTTGACCGAATTCAGCTTAATTCCCTATAAAATACTCATTAAAAGTGATTTCACCTCGATTGAACAATAAATAAAAATGTACCTCGATTTTTAATAACATTTTCAAAATCGACGTTTCACGGCCAGAGAAGCATATTTTGAGTATTTCTTCACTATTTTCAAATATAACCACTGAAACCATAATTTTTGTACTTTTTGCTTTAATTCAAGCAAATGTAACGATATTCATTCAAAAAACTGTTAAAATTCAATTTTCAATAAGAAATCGTTGTCACGGATTTTGTATCTTGAAGAAAAAAAAACATGCGATTTTTTCGGTACACTTTTGAATGCATTTTTTTCTGGACAAATGTCTGGCCGAAATCAGCTTAATTCCCTATAAAATACTCATTAAAAGTGATTTCATCTCGATTGAACAATAAATAAAAATGTACCTCGATTTTTAATAACATTTTCAAAATCGACGTTTCACGGCCAGAGAAGCATATTTTGAGTATTTCTTCACTATTTTAAAATATAACCACTGAAACCATAATTTTTGTACTTTTTGCTTTAATTCAAGCAAATGTAACGATATTCATTCAAAAAACTGTTAAAATTCAATTTTCAATAAGAAATCGTTGTCACGGATTTTGTATCTTGAAGAAAAAAAACATGCGATTTTTTCGGTACACATTTGAATGCATTTTTTTCTGGACAAATGTCTGGCCGAAATCAGCTTAATTCCCTATAAAATACTCATTAAAAGTGATTTCATCTCGATTGAACAATAAATAAAAATGTACCTCGATTTTTAATAACATTTTCAAAATCGACGTTTCACGGCCAGAGAAGCATATTTTGAGTATTTCTTCACTATTTTCAAATATAACCACTGAAACCATAATTTTTGTACTATTTGCTTTAATTCAAGCAAATGTGACGATATTCATTCAAAAAAGTGTTAAAATTCAATTTTCAATAAGAAATCGTTGTAACGGATTTTGCATCTTGAAGGAAAAAAAACATGCGATTTTTTCGGTACACTTTTGAATGCATTTTTTTCTGGATAAATTTTTGACCGAATTCAGCTTAATTCCCTATAAAATACTCATTAAAAGTGATTTCACCTCGATTGAACAATAAATAAAAATGTACCTCGATTTTTAATAACATTTTCAAAATCGACGTTTCACGGCCAGAGAAGCATATTTTGAGTATTTCTTCACTATTTTCAAATATAACCACTGAAACCATAATTTTTGTACTATTTGCTTTAATTCAAGCAAATGTGACGATATTCATTCAAAAAAGTGTTAAAATTCAATTTTCAATAAGAAATCGTTGTCACGGATTTTGCATCTTGAAGGAAAAAAAACATGCGATTTTTTCGGTACACTTTTGAATGCATTTTTTTCTGGATAAATTTTTGACCGAATTCAGCTTAATTCCCTATAAAATACTCATTAAAAGTGATTTCACCTCGATTGAACAATAAATAAAAATGTACCTCGATTTTTAATAACATTTTCAAAATCGACGTTTCACGGCCAGAGAAGCATATTTTGAGTATTTCTTCACTATTTTCAAATATAACCACTGAAACCATAATTTTTGTACTATTTGCTTTAATTCAAGCAAATGTGACGATATTCATTCAAAAAAGTGTTAAAATTCAATTTTCAATAAGAAATCGTTGTCACGGATTTTGCATCTTGAAGGAAAAAAAACATGCGATTTTTTCGGTACACTTTTGAATGCATTTTTTTCTGGATAAATTTTTGACCGAATTCAGCTTAATTCCCTATAAAATACTCATTAAAAGTGATTTCACCTCGATTGAACAATAAATAAAAATGTACCTCGATTTTTAATAACATTTTCAAAATCGACGTTTCACGGCCAGAGAAGCATATTTTGAGTATTTCTTCACTATTTTCAAATATAACCACTGAAACCATAATTTTTGTACTTTTTGCTTTAATTCAAGCAAATGTAACGATATTCATTCAAAAAACTGTTAAAATTCAATTTTCAATAAGAAATCGTTGTCACGGATTTTGTATCTTGAAGAAAAAAAAACATGCGATTTTTTCGGTACACTTTTGAATGCATTTTTTTCTGGACAAATGTCTGGCCGAAATCAGCTTAATTCCCTATAAAATACTCATTAAAAGTGATTTCATCTCGATTGAACAATAAATAAAAATGTACCTCGATTTTTAATAACATTTTCAAAATCGACGTTTCACGGCCAGAGAAGCATATTTTGAGTATTTCTTCACTATTTTAAAATATAACCACTGAAACCATAATTTTTGTACTTTTTGCTTTAATTCAAGCAAATGTAACGATATTCATTCAAAAAACTGTTAAAATTCAATTTTCAATAAGAAATCGTTGTCACGGATTTTGTATCTTGAAGAAAAAAAACATGCGATTTTTTCGGTACACTTTTGAATGCATTTTTTTCTGGACAAATGTCTGGCCGAAATCAGCTTAATTCCCTATAAAATACTCATTAAAAGTGATTTCATCTCGATTGAACAATAAATAAAAATGTACCTCGATTTTTAATAACATTTTCAAAATCGACGTTTCACGGCCAGAGAAGCATATTTTGAGTATTTCTTCAATATTTTCAAATATAACCACTGAAACCAGTATTTTTGTACCTTTTGCTTTAATTCAAGCAAATGTAACGATATTCATTCAAAAAACTGTTAAAATTCAATTTTCAATAAGAAATCGTTGTCACGGATTTTGCACCTTGAAGGAAAAAAAGCATGCGATTTTTTCGGTACACTTTTGAATGCATTTTTTTCTGGACAAATTTTTGACCGAATTCAGCTAAATTCCTTATAAAATACTCATTAAAAGTGATTTCATCTCGATTGAACAATAAATAAAAATGTACCTCGATTTTTAATAACATTTTCAAAATCGACATTTCACGGCCAGAGAAGCATATTTTGAGTATTTCTTCACTATTTTCAAATATAACCACTGAAACCATAATTTTTGTACTTTTTGCTTTAATTCAAGCAAATGTAACGATATTCATTCAAAAAACTGTTAAAATTCAATTTTCAATAAGAAATCGTTGTCACGGATTTTGTATCTTGAAGAAAAAAAACATGCGATTTTTTCGGTACACTTTTGAATGCATTTTTTTCTGGACAAATGTCTGGCCGAAATCAGCTTAATTCCCTATAAAATACTCATTAAAAGTGATTTCATCTCGATTGAACAATAAATAAAAATGTACCTCGATTTTTAATAACATTTTCAAAATCGACGTTTCACGGCCAGAGAAGCATATTTTGAGTATTTCTTCACTATTTTCAAATATAACCACTGAAACCATAATTTTTGTACTATTTGCTTTAATTCAAGCAAATGTGACGATATTCATTCAAAAAAGTGTTAAAATTCAATTTTCAATAAGAAATCGTTGTAACGAATTTTGCATCTTGAAGGAAAAAAACATGCGATTTTTTCGGTACACTTTTGAATGCATTTTTTTCTGGATAAATTTTTGACCGAATTCAGCTTAATTCCCTATAAAATACTCATTAAAAGTGATTTCACCTCGATTGAACAATAAATAAAAATGTACCTCGATTTTTAATAACATTTTCAAGATCGACGTTTCACGGCCAGAGAAGCATATTTTGAGTATTTCTTCACTATTTTCAAATATAACCACTGAAACCATAATTTTTGTACTATTTGCTTTAATTCAAGCAAATGTGACGATATTCATTCAAAAAAGTGTTAAAATTCAATTTTCAATAAGAAATCGTTGTCACGGATTTTGCATCTTGAAGGAAAAAAAACATGCGATTTTTTCGGTACACTTTTGAATGCATTTTTTTCTGGATAAATTTTTGACCGAATTCAGCTTAATTCCCTATAAAATACTCATTAAAAGTGATTTCACCTCGATTGAACAATAAATAAAAATGTACCTCGATTTTTAATAACATTTTCAAAATCGACGTTTCACGGCCAGAGAAGCATATTTTGAGTATTTCTTCACTATTTTCAAATATAACCACTGAAACCATAATTTTTGTACTTTTTGCTTTAATTCAAGCAAATGTGACGATATTCATTCAAAAAAGTGTTAAAATTCAATTTTCAATAAGAAATCGTTGTAACGGATTTTGCATCTTGAAGGAAAAAAAACATGCGATTTTTTCGGTACACTTTTGAATGCATTTTTTTCTGGATAAATTTTTGACCGAATTCAGCTTAATTCCCTATAAAATACTCATTAAAAGTGATTTCACCTCGATTGAACAATAAATAAAAATGTACCTCGATTTTTAATAACATTTTCAAAATCGACGTTTCACGGCCAGAGAAGCATATTTTGAGTATTTCTTCACTATTTTCAAATATAACCACTGAAACCATAATTTTTGTACTATTTGCTTTAATTCAAGCAAATGTGACGATATTCATTCAAAAAAGTGTTAAAATTCAATTTTCAATAAGAAATCGTTGTCACGGATTTTGCATCTTGAAGGAAAAAAAACATGCGATTTTTTCGGTACACTTTTGAATGCATTTTTTTCTGGATAAATTTTTGACCGAATTCAGCTTAATTCCCTATAAAATACTCATTAAAAGTGATTTCACCTCGATTGAACAATAAATAAAAATGTACCTCGATTTTTAATAACATTTTCAAAATCGACGTTTCACGGCCAGAGAAGCATATTTTGAGTATTTCTTCACTATTTTCAAATATAACCACTGAAACCATAATTTTTGTACTTTTTGCTTTAATTCAAGCAAATGTAACGATATTCATTCAAAAAACTGTTAAAATTCAATTTTCAATAAGAAATCGTTGTCACGGATTTTGTATCTTGAAGAAAAAAAAACATGCGATTTTTTCGGTACACTTTTGAATGCATTTTTTTCTGGACAAATATCTGGCCGAAATCAGCTTAATTCCCTATAAAATACTCATTAAAAGTGATTTCATCTCGATTGAACAATAAATAAAAATGTACCTCGATTTTTAATAACATTTTCAAAATCGACGTTTCACGGCCAGAGAAGCATATTTTGAGTATTTCTTCACTATTTTAAAATATAACCACTGAAACCATAATTTTTGTACTATTTGCTTTAATTCAAGCAAATGTGACGATATTCATTCAAAAAAGTGTTAAAATTCAATTTTCAATAAGAAATCGTTGTCACGGATTTTGCATCTTGAAGGAAAAAAAACATGCGATTTTTTCGGTACACTTTTGAATGCATTTTTTTCTGGATAAATTTTTGACCGAATTCAGCTTAATTCCCTATAAAATACTCATTAAAAGTGATTTCACCTCGATTGAACAATAAATAAAAATGTACCTCGATTTTTAATAACATTTTCAAAATCGACGTTTCACGGCCAGAGAAGCATATTTTGAGTATTTCTTCACTATTTTCAAATATAACCACTGAAACCATAATTTTTGTACTTTTTGCTTTAATTCAAGCAAATGTAACGATATTCATTCAAAAAACTGTTAAAATTCAATTTTCAATAAGAAATCGTTGTCACGGATTTTGTATCTTGAAGAAAAAAAAACATGCGATTTTTTCGGTACACTTTTGAATGCATTTTTTTCTGGACAAATGTCTGGCCGAAATCAGCTTAATTCCCTATAAAATACTCATTAAAAGTGATTTCATCTCGATTGAACAATAAATAAAAATGTACCTCGATTTTTAATAACATTTTCAAAATCGACGTTTCACGGCCAGAGAAGCATATTTTGAGTATTTCTTCACTATTTTAAAATATAACCACTGAAACCATAATTTTTGTACTTTTTGCTTTAATTCAAGCAAATGTAACGATTATTCATTCAAAAAACTGTTAAAATTCAATTTTCAATAAGAAATCGTTGTAACGGATTTTGTATCTTGAAGAAAAAAACATGCGATTTTTTCGGTACACTTTTGAATGCATTTTTTTCTGGACAAATTTCTGGCCGAAATCAGCTTAATTCCCTATAAAATACTCATTAAAAGTGATTTCATCTCGATTGAACAATAAATAAAAATGTACCTCGATTTTTAATAACATTTTCAAAATCAAGGTTTCACGGCCAGAGAAGCATATTTTGAGTATTTCTTCACTATTTTCAAATATAACCACTGAAACCATAATTTTTGTACTATTTGCTTTAATTCAAGCAAATGTGACGATATTCATTCAAAAAAGTGTTAAAATTCAATTTTCAATAAGAAATCGTTGTAACGGATTTTGTATCTTGAAGGAAAAAAAACATGCGATTTTTTCGGTACACTTTTGAATGCATTTTTTTCTGGACAAATTTTTGACCGAATTCAGCCAAATTGCTTATAAAATACTCATTAAAAGTGATTTCATCTCGATTGAACAATAAATAAAAATGTTCCTCGATTTTTAATAACATTTTCAAAATCGACGTTTCACGGCCAAAGAAGCGTATTTTGAGTATTTCTCACGATTTTCAAATATAACCACTGAAACCATAATTTTTGTACTTTTTGCTTTAATTCAAGCAAATGTAACGATATTCATTCAAAAAAACTGTTAAAATTCAATTTTCAATAAGAAATCGTTGTAACGGATTTTGTATCTTGAAGGAAAAAAAACATGCGATTTTTTCGGTACACTTTTGAATGCATTTTTTTCTGGACAAATTTTTGACCGAATTCAGCTTAATTCCTTATAAAATACTCATTAAAAGTGATTTCATCTCGATTGAACAATAAATAAAAATGTACCTCGATTTTTAATAACATTTTCAAAATCGACGTTTCACGGCCAGAGAAGCATATTCTCAGTATTTCTTCACTATTTTCAAATATAACCACTGAAACCATAATTTTTGTACTTTTTGCTTTAATTATAGCAAATGTAACGATATTCATTCAAAAAACTGTTAAAATTCAATTTTCAATGAGAATTCGTTGTCACGGATTTTGTATCTTGAAGGAAAAAAAACATGCGATTTTTTCGGTACACTTTTGAATGCATTTTTTTCTGGACAAATTTTTGACCGAATTCAGCTTAATTCCTTATAAAATACTCATTAAAAGTGATTTCATCTCGATTGAACAATAAATAAAAATGTACCTCGATTTTTAATAACATTTTCAAAATCGACGTTTCACGGCCAAAGAAGCGTATTTTGAGTATTTCTCACGATTTTCAAATATAACCACTGAAACCATAATTTTTGTACTTTTTGCTTTAATTCAAGCAAATGTAAATATATTCATTCAAAAAAAACTGTTAAAATTCAATTTTCAATAAGAAATCGTTGTAACGGATTTTGTATCTTAAAGGAAAAAAAACATGCGATTTTTTCGGTACACTTTTGAATGCATTTTTTTCTGGACAAATTTTTGACCGAATTCAGCCAAATTGCTTATAAAATACTCATTAAAAGTGATTTCATCTCGATTGAACAATAAATAAAAATGTTCCTCGATTTTTAATAACATTTTCAAAATCGACGTTTCACGGCCAATGAAGCGTATTTTGAGTATTTCTCACGATTTTCAAATATAACCACTGAAACCATAATTTTTGTACTTTTTGCTTTAATTATAGCAAATGTAACGATATTCATTCAAAAAACTGTTAAAATTCAATTTTCAATGAGAAATCGTTGTGAGGGATTTATATCTTGAAGGAAAAAAAAACATGCGATTTTTTCGGTACACTTTTGAATGCATTTTTTTCTGGACAAATTTTTGACCGAATTCAGCTTAAATCCTTATAAAATACTCATTAAAAGTGATTTCATCTCGATTGAACAATAAATAAAAATGTTCCTCGATTTTTAATAACATTTTCAAAATCGACGTTTCACGGCCAAAGAAGCGTATTTTGAGTATTTCTCACGATTTTCAAATATAACCACTGATACCATAATTTTTGTACTTTTTGCTTTAATTCAAGCAAATGTAACGATATTCATTCAAAAAAACTGTTAAAATTCAATTTTCAATAAGAAATCGTTGTAACGGATTTTGTATCTTGAAGGAAAAAAAACATGCGATTTTTTCGGTACACTTTTGAATGCATTTTTTTCTGGACAAATTTTTGACCGAATTCAGCTTAATTCCTTTTAAAATACTCATTAAAAGTGATTTCATCTCGATTGAACAATAAATAAAAATGTACCTCGATTTTTAATAACATTTTCAAAATCGACGTTTCACGGCCAGAGAAGCATATTCTCAGTATTTCTTCACTATTTTCAAATATAACCACTGAAACCATAATTTTTGTACTTTTTGCTTTAATTATAGCAAATGTAACGATATTCATTCAAAAAACTGTTAAAATTCAATTTTCAATGAGAAATCGTTGTCACGGATTTTGTATCTTGAAGGAAAAAAAACATGCGATTTTTTCGGTACACTTTTGAATGCATTTTTTTCTGGACAAATTTTTGACCGAATTCAGCTTAAATCCTTATAAAATACTCATTAAAAGTGATTTCATCTCGATTGAACAATAAATAAAAATGTACCTCGATTTTTAATAACATTTTCAAAATCGACGTTTCACGGTCAGAGAAGCATATTCTCAGTATTTCTTCACTATTTTCAAATATAACCACTGAAACCATAATTTTTGTACTTTTTGCTTTAATTATAGCAAATGTAACGATATTCATTCAAAAAACTGTTAAAATTCAATTTTCAATGAGAATTCGTTGTCACGGATTTTGTATCTTGAAGGAAAAAAAACATGCGATTTTTTCGGTACACTTTTGAATGCATTTTTTTCTGGACAAATTTTTGACCGAATTCAGCTTAATTCCTTATAAAATACTCATTAAAAGTGATTTCATCTCGATTGAACAATAAATAAAAATGTACCTCGATTTTTAATAACATTTTCAAAATCGACGTTTCACGGCCAGAGAAGCATATTCTCAGTATTTCTTCACTATTTTCAAATATAACCACTGAAACCATTATTTTTGTACTTTTTGCTTTAATTCAAGCAAATGTAACGATATTCATTCAAAAAACTGTTAAAATTCAATTTTCAATAAGAAATCGTTGTAACGGATTTTGTATCTTGAAGAAAAAAACATGCGATTTTTTCGGTACACTTTTGAATGCATTTTTTTCTGGACAAATTTCTGGCCGAAATCAGCTTAATTCCCTATAAAATACTCATTAAAAGTGATTTCATCTCGATTGAACAATAAATAAAAATGTACCTCGATTTTTAATAACATTTTCAAAATCAAGGTTTCACGGCCAGAGAAGCGTATTTTAAGTATTTCTCACGATTTTCAAATATAACCTTTGAAACCATAATTTTTGTACTTTTTGCTTTAATTCAAGCAAATGTAAATATATTCATTCAAAAAAACTGTTAAAATTCAATTTTCAATAAGAAATCGTTGTAACGGATTTTGTATCTTGAAGGAAAAAAAACATATGATTTTTTCGGTACACTTTTGAATGCATTTTTTTCTGGACAAATTTTTGACCGAATTCAGCCAAATTGTTTATAAAATACTCATTAAAAGTGATTTCATCTCGATTGAACAATAAATAAAAATGTTCCTCGATTTTTAATAACATTTTCAAAATCGACGTTTCACGGCCAAAGAAGCGTATTTTGAGTATTTCTCACGATTTTCAAATATAACCACTGAAACCATAATTTTTGTACTTTTTGCTTTAATTATAGCAAATGTAACGATATTCATTCAAAAAACTGTTAAAATTCAATTTTCAATGAGAAATCGTTGTGAGGGATTTATATCTTGAAGGAAAAAAAACATGCGATTTTTTCGGTACACTTTTGAATGCATTTTTTCTGGACAAATTTTTGACCGAATTCAGCTTAATTCCTTATAAAATACTCATTAAAAGTGATTTCATCTCGATTGAACAATAAATAAAAATGTTCCTCGATTTTTAATAACATTTTCAAAATCGACGTTTCACGGCCAAAGAAGCGTATTTTGAGTATTTCTCACGATTTTCAAATATAACCACTGAAACCATAATTTTTGTACTTTTTGCTTTAATTCAAGCAAATGTAACGATATTCATTCAAAAAAACTGTTAAAATTCAATTTTCAATAAGAAATCGTTGTAACGGATTTTGTATCTTGAAGGAAAAAAAACATGCGATTTTTTCGGTACACTTTTGAATGCATTTTTTTCTGGACAAATTTTTGACCGAATTCAGCTTAAATCCTTATAAAATACTCATTAAAAGTGATTTCATCTCGATTGAACAATAAATAAAAATGTACCTCGATTTTTAATAACATTTTCAAAATCGACGTTTCACGGTCAGAGAAGCATATTCTCAGTATTTCTTCACTATTTTCAAATATAACCACTGAAACCATAATTTTTGTACTTTTTGCTTTTATTATAGCAAATGTAACGATATTCATTCAAAAAACTGTTAAAATTCAATTTTCAATGAGAATTCGTTGTCACGGATTTTGTATCTTGAAGAAAAAAACATGCGATTTTTTCGGTACACTTTTGAATGCATTTTTTTCTGGACAAATTTCTGGCCGAAATCAGCTTAATTCCCTATAAAATACTCATTAAAAGTGATTTCATCTCGATTGAACAATAAATAAAAATGTACCTCGATTTTTAATAACATTTTCAAAATCAAGGTTTCACGGCCAGAGAAGCGTATTTTGAGTATTTCTCACGATTTTCAAATATAACCACTGAAACCATAATTTTTGTACTTTTTGCTTTAATTCAAGCAAATGTAAATATATTCATTCAAAAAAACTGTTAAAATTCAATTTTCAATAAGAAATCGATGTAACGGATTTTGTATCTTGAAGGAAAAAAAACATGCAATTTTTTCGGTACACTTTTGAATGCATTTTTTTCTGGACAAATTTTTGTCCGAATTCAGCTTAAATACCTGGAAAATACTCATTAAAAGGGATTTCATCTCGATTGATCAATAAATAAAAATGTACCTCGATATTTAATACCATTTTCAAAATCGACAATTCTCTTCCAGAGAAGCACATTTTGAATATTTTTTCACCATTTTCAAATATTACCACTGAAACCATTATTTTTGTACTTTTTGCTTTAATTCAAGCAAATGTAACGATATTCATCCAAAAAACTAATTAAATTTAATTTTCAATAAGAAATCGTTGTCACAGATTTTGTATCTTGAAGGAAAAAAAAACATGCGATTTTTTCGGTACACTTTTGAATGCATTTTTTTCTGGACAAATTTTTGACCGAATTCAGCTTAAATACCTGGAAAATACTCATTAAAAGTGATTTCATCTCGATTGATCAATAAATAAAAATGTACCTCGATTTTAAATACCATTTTCAAAATCGACGTTTCTCTTCCAGAGAAGCACTTTTTGAGTATTTTTTCACTATTTTAAATATTACCACTGAAACCGTTATTTTTGTACTTTTTGCTTTAATTCAAGCAAATGTAACGATATTCATTCAAAAAACTATTTAAATTCAATTTTCAACAAGAAATCGTTGTCACAGATATTGTATCTTGAAGAAATAAAACATGCGATTTTTTTCTGTTCACTTTTGAATGCATTTTTTTCTGCACAAATTTTTGACCGAATTCAGCTTAAATACCAGTAAAATACTCATTAAAAGTGATTTCATCTCGATTGATCAATAAATAAAAATGTACCTCGATATTTAATATCATTTTCAAAATCGACGTTTCTCTTCCAGAGAAGCACTTTTTGAGTATTTTTTCACTATTATCAAATATTACCACGGAAACCATTATTTTTGTACTTTTTGCTTTAATTCAAGCAAATGTAACGATATTCATTCAAAAAACTAATTAAATTCAATTTTCAATAAGAAATCGTTGTCACAGATTTTGTATCTTGAAGAAAAAAACATGAGATTTTTTCGGTACACTTTTGAATGCATTTTTTTCTGGACAAATTTTTGACCGAATTCAGCTTAAATACCTGGAAAATACTCATTAAAAGGGATTTCATCTCGATTGATCAATAAATAAAAATGTACCTCGATATTTAATACCATTTTCAAAATCGACAATTCTCTTCCAGAGAAGCACATTTTGAATATTTTTTCACCATTTTCAAATATTACCACTGAAACCATTATTTTTGTACTTTTTGCTTTAATTCAAGCAAATGTAACGATATTCATCCAAAAAACTAATTAAATTCAATTTTCAATAAGAAATCGTTGTCACAGATTTTGTATCTTGAAGGAAAAAAAACATGCGATTTTTTCGGTACACTTTTGAATGCATTTTTTTCTGGACAAATTTTTGACCGAATTCAGCTTAAATACCTGGAAAATACTCATTAAAAGTGATTTCATCTCGATTGATCAATAAATAAAAATGTACCTCGATTTTAAATACCATTTTCAAAATCGACGTTTCTCTTCCAGAGAAGCACTTTTTGAGTATTTTTTCACTATTTTAAATATTACCACTGAAACCGTTATTTTTGTACTTTTTGCTTTAATTCAAGCAAATGTAACGATATTCATCCAAAAAACTAATTAAATTCAATTTTCAATAAGAAATCGTTGTCACAGATTTTGTATCTTGAAGGAAAAAAAACATGCGATTTTTTCGGTACACTTTTGAATGCATTTTTTTCTGGACAAATTTTTGACCGAATTCAGCTTAAATACCTGGAAAATACTCATTAAAAGTGATTTCATCTCGATTGATCAATAAATAAAAATGTACCTCGATTTTAAATACCATTTTCAAAATCGACGTTTCTCTTCCAGAGAAGCACTTTTTGAGTATTTTTTCACTATTTTAAATATTACCACTGAAACCGTTATTTTTGTACTTTTTGCTTTAATTCAAGCAAATGTAACGATATTCATTCAAAAAACTATTTAAATTCAATTTTCAATAAGAAATCGTTGTCACAGATTTTGTATCTTGAAGAAATAAAACATGCGATTTTTTTCTGTTCACTTTTGAATGCATTTTTTTCTGGACAAATTTTTGACCGAATTCAGCTTAAATACCAGTAAAATACTCATTAAAAGTGATTTCATCTCGATTGATCAATAAATAAAAATGTACCTCGATATTTAATATCATTTTCAAAATCGACGTTTCTCTTCCAGAGAAGCACTTTTTGAGTATTTTTTCACTATTTTAAATATTACCACTGAAACCGTTATTTTTGTACTTTATGCTTTAATTCAAGCAAATGTAACGATATTCATTCAAAAAACTAATTAAATTCAATTTTCAATAAGAAATCGTTGTCACAGATTTTGTATCTTGAAGAAAAAAAACATGCGATTTTTTTCTGTACACTTTTGAATGCATTTTTTTCTGCACAAATTTTTGACCGAATTCAGCTTAAATACCTGGAAAATACTCATTAAAAGGGATTTCATCTCGATTGATCAATAAATAAAAATGTACCTCGATATTTAATACCATTTTCAAAATCGACAATTCTCTTCCAGAGAAGCACATTTTGAATATTTTTTCACCATTTTCAAATATTACCACTGAAACCATTATTTTTGTACTTTTTGCTTTAATTCAAGCAAATGTAACGATATTCATCCAAAAAACTAATTAAATTCAATTTTCAATAAGAAATCGTTGTCACAGATTTTGTATCTTGAAGGAAAAAAAACATGCGATTTTTTCGGTACACTTTTGAATGCATTTTTTTCTGGACAAATTTTTGACCGAATTCAGCTTAAATACCTGGAAAATACTCATTAAAAGGGATTTCATCTCGATTGATCAATAAATAAAAATGTACCTCGATATTTAATACCATTTTCAAAATCGACAATTCTCTTCCAGAGAAGCACATTTTGAATATTTTTTCACCATTTTCAAATATTACCACTGAAACCATTATTTTTGTACTTTTTGCTTTAATTCAAGCAAATGTAACGATATTCATCCAAAAAACTAATTAAATTCAATTTTCAATAAGAAATCGTTGTCACAGATTTTGTATCTTGAAGGAAAAAAAACATGCGATTTTTTCGGTACACTTTTCAATGCATTTTTTTCTGGACATATTTTTGACCGAATTCAGCTTAAATACCTGTAAAATACTCATTAAAAGAGATTTCATCTCGATTGATCAATAAATAAAAATGTACCTCGATATTTAATACCATTTTCAAAATCGACGTTTCTCTTCCAGAGAAGCACTTTTTGAGTATTTTTTCACTATTTTCAAATATTACCACTGAAACCATTATTTTTGTACTTTTTGCTTTAATTCAAGCAAATGTAACGATATTCATTCAAAAAAATAATTAAATTCAATTTTCAATAAGAAATCGTTGTCACAGATTTTGTATCTTGAAGAAAAAAAACATGCGATTTTTAACTTTTCAACAATACCTGAAAACCATTTAATTTATGAGCTTCCGTGGCTCAATGGTTAGCGCGTTCGGCTGTTAACGAATAGGTTGGTGGTTCGAGCCCACCCGGCAGCGGTGTTGTAGGATCTCAAGTGTAACGTAGAAAGCGTAAGTTTTCCACAATACGTGACTACCATTTAATTTTTGGGCTTCCGTAGCGCAATGGTTAGCGCGTTCAGCTGTTAACCAATAGGTTGGTGGTTCGAGCCCACCCGGCAGCGGTGTTGTGAGGTCTCAGATGTGACGTAAAAAGTCAAGGTTTTTACACAATACCTTACGAGCATTTAGTTTTTGGGCTTCCGTGGCGCAATGGTTAGCGCGTTCGGCTGTTAACCAATAGGTTGGTGGTTCGAGCCCATCCGGGAGCGGTGTTGTGAGGTCTCAGATTTGAAGTAAAAAGTCAAAGTTTTACCTCAATACCTGAGGAAAATTTAATTTTTGGGCTTCAGTGGCGCAATGGTCAGCGCGTTCAGCTGTTAACCGAAAGGTTGGTTGTTCGAGCCTAAACGAGAGAGGTTTTGTGGGGTCTCAGATGCAGCGTGAAAAGTCGTAACATTTCAACAATACCTGACAACCATTTAATTTCTGAGCTTCCGTGGCTCAATGGTTAGCGCGTTCGGCTGCTATTCAAAAGACTGGTGGTTTGAGCTCTCCCAGGAGCGGTGTTGAAACGTCTCAGATGTAACGTAAAATGTCAGAGTTTTTCCACAATACATGACGAACATTTAATTTTTGGGCTTCCGAGGCGCAAAAATTAGCGCGTTAAGCTGTTAATCGAAAGGTTGGTGGTTCAAGCCCACCCAGGAGCGGTGTTTTGGGATCTCAAATGTAACGTAAAAAGCCATAGTTTTCCACAATACCTGACGACCATTTAATTTTTGGGCTTCCGTTGCGCAATGGTCAGCGCGTTCGGCTGTTAACCAATAGGTTGTTGGTTCGAGCCCATCCGGGAGCGGTGTTGTGAGGTCTCAGATGTGACGTAAAAGTCAAGGTTTTTACACAATACCTGACGAGCATTTAGTTTTTGGGCTTCCGTGGGGCAATGGTTAGCGCGTTCAGCTGTTAATCTAAAGGTTGGTGGTTCGAGCCCACCCGGGAGAAGTATTGTGGGGTCTCAGATGTAGCGTAAAAAGTCAAAACTTTTCCACAATACGTGACAACCATTTAATTTCTGAGCTTCCGTGGCTCAATGGTTAGCGCGTTCGGCTATTAACCAATAGGTTGGTGGTTCGAGCCCACCCGGGAGCCGTGTTGTGGGATCTCAAATGTAACGTAGAAAGTCAAAGTTTTTCCACAATACCTGACGACCATTTAATTTTTTAGGCTTCCGTGGCTCAATGGTTAGAGCGTCCGGCTGCTAACCGAAAGGTTGGTGGTTCGAGCCCACCCGGGAGAGGTGTTGTGAGGTCTCAGATGTGACGTAAAAAGTCAAGGTTTTTACACAATACCTTACGAGCATTTAGTTTTTGGGCTTCCGTGGCGCAATGGTTAGCGCGTTCGGCTGTTAACCAATAGGTTGGTGGTTCGAGCCCATCCGGGAGCGGTGTTGTGAGGTCTCAGATTTGAAGTAAAAAGTCAAAGTTTTACCTCAATACCTGAGGAAAATTTAATTTTTGGGCTTCAGTGGCGCAATGGTCAGCGCGTTCAGCTGTTAACCGAAAGGTTGGTTGTTCGAGCCTAAACGAGAGAGGTTTTGTGGGGTCTCAGATGCAGCGTGAAAAGTCGTAACATTTCAACAATACCTGACAACCATTTAATTTCTGAGCTTCCGTGGCTCAATGGTTAGCGCGTTCGGCTGCTATTCAAAAGACTGGTGGTTTGAGCTCTCCCAGGAGCGGTGTTGAAACGTCTCAGATGTAACGTAAAATGTCAGAGTTTTTCCACAATACATGACGAACATTTAATTTTTGGGCTTCCGAGGCGCAAAAATTAGCGAGTTAAGCTGTTAATCGAAAGGTTGGTGGTTCAAGCCCACCCAGGAGCGGTGTTTTGGGATCTCAAATGTAACGTAAAAAGCCATAGTTTTCCACAATACCTGACGACCATTTAATTTTTGGGCTTCCGTTGCGCAATGGTCAGCGCGTTCGGCTGTTAACCAATAGGTTGTTGGTTCGAGCCCATCCGGGAGCGGTGTTGTGAGGTCTCAGATGTGACGTAAAAGTCAAGGTTTTTACACAATACCTGACGAGCATTTAGTTTTTGGGCTTCCGTGGGGCAATGGTTAGCGCGTTCGGCTGTTAACCAATAGGTTGGTGGTTCGAGCCCACCCGGCAGCGGTGTTGTGAGGTCTCAGATGTGCCGTAAAAAGTCAAGGTTTTTACACAATACCTGACGAGCATTTAGTTTTTGGGCTTCCGTGGCGCAATGGTTAGCGCGTTCGGCTGTTAACCAATAGGTTGGTGGTTCGAGCCCATCCGGGAGCGGTGTTGTGAGGTCTCAGATTTGAAGTAAAAAGTCAAAGTTTTACCTCAATACCTGAGGAAAATTTAATTTTTGGGCTTCAGTGGCGCAATGGTCAGCGCGTTCAGCTGTTAACCGAAAGGTTGGTTGTTCGAGCCTAAACGAGAGAGGTTTTGTGGGGTCTCAGATGCAGCGTGAAAAGTCGTAACTTTTCAACAATACCTGACAACCATTTAATTTCTGAGCTTCCGTGGCTCAATGGTTAGCGCGTTCGGCTGCTGTTCAAAAGACTGGTGGTTTGAGCTCTCCCAGGAGCGGTGTTGAAACGTCTCAGATGTAACGTAAAATGTCAGAGTTTTTCCACAATACATGACGAACATTTAATTTTTGGGCTTCCGTGGCTCAATGGTTAGCGCGTTCGGCTATTAACCAATAGGTTGGTGGTTCGAGCCCACCCGGGAGCCGTGTTGTGGGATCTCAAATGTAACGTAGAAAGCCAAAGTTTTTCCACAATACCTGACGACCATTTAATTTTTTAGGCTTCCGTGGCTCAATGGTTAGAGCGTCCGGCTGCTAACCGAAAGGTTGGTGGTTCGAGCCCACCCGGGAGAGGTGTTGTGAGGTCTCAGATGTGACGTAAAAAGTCAAGGTTTTTACACAATACCTGACGAGCATTTAGTTTTTGGGCTTCCGTGGCGCAATGATTAGCGCGTGCAGCTGTTAACCGAAAGGTTGGTGGTTCGAGCCCATCTGGGAGCGGTGTTGTGGGGTCTCAGATGTAGCGTGAAAAGTCAAAACTTTTCCACAATACCTGACGACCATTTAATTTTTGGGGCTTCCGTTGCGCAATGGTTAGCGCGTTCAGCTGTTAATCGAAAGGTTGGTGGTTCGAGCCCACCCGGGAGAGGTGTTGTGGGGTCTCAGATGTAGCGTAAAAAGTCAAAACCTTTCAACAATACGTGACACCATTTAATTTCTGAGCTTCCGTGGCTCAATGGTTAGCTCGTTCGGCTTTTAACCAATAGGTTGGTGGTTCGAGCCCACCCGGGAGCGGTGTTGTGGGATCTCAAGTGTAACGTAGAAAGCCAAAGTTTTCCACAATACCTGACGACCATTAAATTTTTGGGCTTCCGTGGCGCAATGGTTAGCGCGTTCGGCTGTTAACCAATAGGTTGGTGGTTCGAGCCCATCCGGGAGCGGTGTTGTGAGGTCTCAGATGTGACGTAAAAAGTCAAGGTTTTTCCTCAATACCTGACGAAAATTTAATTTTTGGGCTTCAGTGGCTCAATGGTCAATGCGTTCAGCTGTTAACCGAAAGGTTGGTGGTTCGAGCCCAAACGAGAGAGGTTTTGTGGGGTCTCAGATGTAGCGTGAAAAGTCGTTACTTTTCAACAATACCTGACAACCATTTAATTTCTGAGCTTCCGTGGCTCAATGGTTAGCGCGTTCGGCTGTTAACCAATAGGTTGGTGGTTCGAGGCCATCCGGGAGCGGTGTTGTGAGGTCTCAGATGTAACGTAAAATGTCAGAGTTTTTCCACAATACCTGACGACCATTTAATTTTTGGGCTTCCGAGGCGCACTAATTAGCGCGTTCAGCTGTTAATCGAAAGGTTGGTGGTTCGAGCCCATCCGGGAGCGGTGTTGTGAGGTCTCAGATGTAACGTAAATTGTCAGTTTTTCCACAATACCTGACGACCATTTAATTTTTGGGCTTCCGTGGCGCAATGGTTAGATGGTTCAGCTGTTAATCGAAAGGTTGGTGGTTCGAGCCCACCCGGGAGAGGTGTTATGGGGTCAGATGTAGCGTAAAAAGTCAAAACTTTTCCACAATACCCAACAACCATTAAATTTCTGAGCTTCCGTGGCTCAATGGCTAGCGCGTTCGGCTGTTAACCAATAGGTTGGTGGTTATAGCCCATCCGGGAGCGGTGTTGTCACGTCTCAGATGTAACGTAAAATGTCAGAGTTTTTCCACAATACCTGACGAACATTTAATTTTTGGGCTTCCGTGGCGCAATGGTTAGCGCGTTCAGCTGTTAATCGAAAGGTTGGTGGTTCGAGCCCACCCGGAAGAGGTGTTGTAAGGTCTCAGATGTAGCGTAAAAAGTCAAAACGTTTCCACAATACGTGACAACCATTTAATTTCTGAGCTTCCGTGGCTCAATGGTTAGCTCGTTTCGCTGTTAACCAATAGGTTGGTGGTTCGAGCCCACCCGGGAGCGGTGTTGTGGGATCTCAAGTGTAACGTAGAAAGCCAAAGTTTTCCACAATACCTGACGACCATTTAATTTTTTGCTTCCGTGGCGCAATGGTTAGCGCGTTCGGCTGTTAACCAATAGGTTGGTGGTTCGAGCCCATCCGGGAGCGGTGTTGTGAGGTCTCAGATGTGACGTAAAAAGTCAAGGTTGTTCCTCAATACCTGACGAAAATTTAATTTTTGGGCTTCCGTGGCGCAATGGTTAGATGGTTCAGCTGTTAATCGAAAGGTTGGTGGTTCGAGCCCACCCGGGAGGGGTGTTATGGGGTCAGATGTAGCGTAAAAAGTCAAAACGTTTCCACAATACCCAACAACCATTAAATTTCTGAGCTTCCGTGGCTCAATGGTTAGCGCGTTCGGCTGTTAACCAATAGGTTGGTGGATATAGCCCATCCAGGAGCGGTGTTGTCACGTCTCAGATGTAACGTAAAATGTCAGAGTTTTTCCACAATACCTGACGAACATTTAATTTTTGGGCTTCTGTGGCACAATGGTTAGCGCGTTCAGCTGTTAATCGAAAGGTTGGTGGTTCAAGCCCACCCGGAAGAGGTTTTGTGAAGTCTCAGATGTGACGTAAAAAGTCAAGGTTGTTCCTCAATACCTGACGAAAATTTAATTTTGGGCTTCCGTGGCGCAATGGTTAGCGCGTTCAGCTGTTAATCGAAAGGTTGGTGGTTCGAGCCCATCCGGGAGCGGTGTTGTGAAGTCTCAGATGTGACGTAAAAAGTCAAGGTTGTTCCTCAATACCTGACGAAAATTTAATTTTTGGGCTTCCGTGGCGCAATGGTTAGCGCGTTCAGCTGGCTATCGAAAGGTTGGTGGTTCCAGCCCACCCGGAAGAGGTGTTGTGGGGTCTCAGATGTAGCGTAAAAAGTCAAAACGTTTCCACAATACGTGACAACCATTTAATTTCTGAGCTTCCGTGGCTCAATGGTTAGCTCGTTCGGCTCTTAACCAATAGGTTGGTGGTTCGAGCCCACCCGGGAGCGGTGTTGTGGGATCTCAAGTGTAACGTAGAAAGCCAAAGTTTTCCACAATACCTGACGACCATTTAATTTTTTGCTTCCGTGGCGCAATGGTTAGCGCGTTCGGCTGTTAACCAATAGGTTGGTGGTTCGAGCCCATCCGGGAGCGGTGTTGTGAAGTCTCAGATGTGACGTAAAAAGTCAAGGTTGTTCCTCAATACCTGACGAAAATTTAATTTTTGGGCTTCCGTGTTGCAATGGTTAACCCGTTCAGCTGTTAATCGAAAGGTTGGTGGTTCGAGCCCACCCGGAAGAGGTGTTGTGGGGTCTCAGATGTAGCGTAAGAAGTCAAAACTTTTCCACAATAGGTGACAACCTTATAATTTTTGGGCTTCCGTGGCGCAATGGTTAACGCGTTCGGCTGTTAACCAATAGGTTGGTGGTTCGAGCCCATCCGGGAGCGGTGTTGGGTGGTCTCAGATGTGACGTAAAAAGTCAAGGTTTTTCCTCAATACCTGACGAAAATTTAATTTTTGGGCTTCAGTGGCTCAATGGTCAATGCGTTCAGCTGTTAACCGAAAGGTTGGAGGTTCGAGCCCAAACGAGAGAGGTTTTGTGGGGTCTCAAATGTAGCGTAAAAAGTCAAAACTTTTCCACAATACCTGAGGACCATTTAATTTTTGGGGCTTCCGTTGCGCAATGGTTAGCGTGTTCAGCTGTTAATCGAAAGGTTGGTGGTTCGAGCCCAACCGGAAGAGGTGTTGTGGGGTCTCAGATGTAGCGTAAAAAGTCAAAACCTTTCCACAATACGTGACAACCATTTAATTTCTGAACTTCCGTGGCTCGATGGTTAGCTCGTTCGGCTTTTAACCAATAGGTTGGTGGTTCAAGCCCACCCGGGAGCGGTGATGTGGGATCTCAAGTGTAACGTAGAAAGCCAAAGTTTTCCACAATACCTGACGACCATTTAATTTTTGGGCTTCCGTGGCGCAATGGTTTGCGCGTTCGGCTGTGAACCAATAGGTTGGTGGTTCGAGCCCATCCGGGAGCGGTGTTGTGAGGTCTCAGATGTGACGTAAAAAGTCAAGGTTTATCCTCAATACCTGACGAAAATTTAATTTTTGGGCTTCAGTGGCTCAATGGTCAGCGCGTTCAGCTGTTAACCGAAAGGTTGGTGGTTCGAGCCCAAACGAGAGAGGTTTTGTGGGGTCTCAGATGTAGCGTGAAAAGTCGTAACTTTTCAACAATACCTGACAACCATTTAATTTCTGAGCTTCCGTGGCTCAATGGTTAGCGCGTTCGGCTGTTAACCAATAGGTTGGTGGTTCGAGCCAATCCGGGAGCGGTGTTGTGAGGTCTCAGATGTAACGTAAAATGTCAGAGTTTTTCCACAATACCTGACGACCATTTAATTTTTGGGGCTTCCGTTGCGCAATGGTTAGCGCGTTCAGCTGTTAATCGAAAGGTTGGTGGTTCGAGCCCACCCGGAAGAGGTGTTGTGGGGTCTCAGATGTAGCGTAAAAAGTCAAAACCTTTCCACAATACGTGACAACCATTTAATTTCTGAGCTTCCGTGGCTCAATGGTTAGCGCGTTCGGCTGCTATTCAAAAGACTGGTGGTTTGAGCCCTCCCAGGAGCGGTGTTGAAACGTCTCAGATGTAACGTAGAATGTCAGAGTTTTTCCACAATACATGACGAACATTTAATTTTTGGGCTTCCGAGGCGCAATAATTAGCGCGTTCAGCTGTTAATCGAAAGGTTGGTGGTTCGAGCCCATCCGGGAGCGGTGTTGTGAGTTCTCAGATTTAGCATGAAAAGTCAAACTTTTTCCATAATACGTGATAACCATTTATTTTCTGAGCTTCCGTGACTCAATGGTTAGCTCGTTCGGCTGTTAACCAATAGGTTGGTGGTTCGAGCCCACCCGGGAGCGGTATTGTGGGATCTCAAGTGTAACGTAGAAAGCCAAAGTTTTCCACAATACCTGACGAAAATCTAATTTTTGGGCTACCGTGGCGCAATGGTTAGCGCGTTCAGCTGTTAATCGAAAGGTTGGTGGTTCGAGCCCACCCGGAAGAGGTATTGTGGGGTCTCAGATGTAGCTTAAAAAGTCAAAACTTTTCCACAATACGTGACAACCATTTAATTTCTGAGCTTCCGTGGCTCAATGAGTAGCTCGTTCGGCTTTTAACCAAAAGGTTGGTGGTTCGAGCCCACCCGGGAGCGGTGTTGTGGGATCTCAAGTGTAACGTAGAAAGCCAAAGTTTTCCACAATACCTGACGACCATTTAACTTTTGGGCTTCCGTGGCGCAATGGTTAGCGCGTTCGGCTGTTAACCAATAGGTTGGTGGTTCGAGCCCATCCGGGAGCGGTGTTGTGAGGTCTCAGATGTAGCGTGAAAAGTCGTAACTTTTCAACAATACCTGACAACCATTTAATTTTTGGGCTTCCGAGGCGCAATAATTAGCGCGTTCAGCTGTTAATCGAAAGGTTGGTGGTTCGAGCCCATCCGGGAGCGGTGTTGTGAGGTTCCAGATGCGACGTAAAAAGTCAAGGTTTTTTCACAATACCTGATGAGCATTTAATTTTTGGGCTTCCGTGGCGCAATGATTAGCGCGTTCAGCTGTTAATCGAAAGGTTGGTGGTTCAGCCCATCCGGGAGCGGTGTTGTGAGGTTTCAGATTTAGCGTGAAAAGTCAAACTTTTTCCATAATACGTGATAACCATTTATTTTCTGAGCTTCCGTGGCTCAATTGGTCAGCGCGTTCAGCTGTAACCGAAAGGTTGGTGGTTCGAGCCCAAACGAGAGAGGTTTTGTGAGGTCTCAGATGTAGCGTGAAAAGTCGTAAATTTTCAACAATACCTGACAACCATTTAATTTTTGGGCTTCCGAGGCGCAATAATTAGCGCGTTCAGCTGTTAACCGAAAGGTTGGTGGTTCGAGCCCAAACGAGAGAGGTTTTGTGGGGTCTCAGATGTAGCGTGAAAAGTCGTAACTTTTCAACAATACCTGACAACCATTTAATTTCTGAGCTTCCGTGGCTCAATGGTTAGCGCGTTCGGCTGTTAACCAATAGGTTGGTGGTTCGAGCCCATCCGGGAGCGGTGTTGTGAGGTCTCAGATGTAGCGTGAAAAGTCGTAACTTTTCAACAATACCTGACAACCATTTAATTTTTGGGCTTCCGAGGCGCAATAATTAGCACGTTCAGCTGTTAATCGAAAGGTTGGTGGTTCGAGCCCATCCGGGAGCGGTGTTGTGAGGTTCCAGATGCGACGTAAAAAGTCAAGGTTTTTCCACAATACCTGATGAGCATTTAATTTTTGGGCTTCCGAGGCGCAATAATTAGCGCGTTCAGCTGTTAACCGAAAGGTTGGTGGTTCGAGCTCAAACGAGAGAGGTTTTGTGGGGTCTCAGATGTAGCGTGAAAAGTCGTAACTTTTCAACAATACCTGACAACCATTTAATTTCTGAGCTTCCGTGGCTCAATGGTTAGCGCGTTCGGCTGTTAACCAATAGGTTGGTGGTTCGAGCCCATCCGGGAGCGGTGTTGTGAGGTCTCAGATGTAACGTAAAATGTCAGAGTTTTGCCACAATACCTGACGACCATTTAATTTTTGGGCTTCCGTGGCGCAATGGTAAGCGCATTCAGCTGTTAAACGAAAGGTTGGTGGTTCGAGCCCACCCGGGAGAGGTGTTGTGGGGTCTCAGATGTTGCGTAAAAAGTCAAAACTTTTCCACAATACGTGACAACCATCTAATTTCTGAGCTTCCGTGGCTCAATGGTTAGCGCGTTCGGCTGCTATTCAAAAGACTGGTGGTTTGAGCCCTCCCAGGAGCGGTGTTGAAACGTCACAGATGTAACGTAAAATGTCAGAGTTTTTCCACAATACATGACGAACATTTAATTTTTGGGCTTCCGAGGCGCAATAATTAGCGCGTTCAGCTGTTAATCGAAAGGTTGGTGGTTCGAGCCCATCCGGGAGCGGTGATGTGAGGTCCCAGATGTGACATAAAAAGTCAAGGTTTTTCCACAATACCTGATGAGCATTAAATTTTTGAACTTCCGTGGCGCAATGATTAGCGCGTTCAGCTGTTAATCGAAAGGTTGGTGGTTCGAGCCCATGCGGGAGCGGTGTTGTGAGTTCTCAGATTTAGCATGAAAAGTCAAACTTTTTCCTTAATACGTGATAACCATTTATTTTCTGAGCTTCCGTGACTCAATGGTTAGCTCGTTCGGCTTTTAACCAATAGGTTGGTGGTTCGGGCCCACCCGGGAGCGGTATTGTGGGATCTCAAGTGTAACGTAGAAAGCCAAAGTTTTCCTCAATACCTGACGAAAATCTAATTTTTGGGCTTCCGTGGCGCAATGGTTAGCGCGTTCAGCTGTTAATCGAAAGGTTGGTGGTTCGAGCCCACCCGGGAGAGGTGTTGTGGGGTCTCAGATGTAGCGTAAAAAGTCAAAACTTTTCCACAATACCCGACAAAAATTAAATTTCTGAGCTTCCGTGGCTTAATGGTTAGCGCGTTCGGCTGTTAACCGATAGGTTGGTGGTTCGAGCCCATCCGGGAGCGGTTTTGTCACGTCTCAGATGTAACGTAAAATGTCAGAGTTTTTCCACAATACCTGACGAACATTTAATTTTTGGGCTTCCGTGGCGCAAAGGTTAGCGCGTTCAGCTGTTAATCGAAAGGTTGGCTGTTCGAGCCCACCCGGAAGAGGTGTTGTGGGGTCTCAGATGTAGCGTAAAAAGTCAAAACTTTTCCACAATACGTGACAACCATTTAATTTCTGAGCTTCCGTGGCTCAATGGTTAGCTCGTTCGGCTGTTAACCAATAGTTTGGTGGTTCGAGCCCACCCGGGAGCGGTGTTGTGGGATCTCAAGTGTAACGTAGAAAGCCAAAGTTTTCCACAATACCTGACGACCATTTAGTTTTTGGGCTTCCGTGGCGCAATGGTTAGCGCGTTCAGCTGTTAATCGAAAGGTTGGTGGTTCGAGCCCACCCGGGAGAGGTTTTATGGGGTCTCAGATGTAGCGTAAAAAGTCAAAACTTTTCCACAATACCCGACAACCATTAAATTTCTGAGCTTCCGTGGCTCAATGGTTAGCGCGTACGGCTGTTAACCAAAAGGTTGGTGGTTCGAGCCCATCCGGGAGCGGTGTTGTGAGGTCTCAGATGTAGCGTGAAAAGTCAAACTTTTTCCAAAATACGTGATAACCATTTATTTTCTGAGCTTCCGTGGTTAAATGGTTAGCGCGTTCGGCTGTTAACCAATAGGTTTGTGGTTCGAGCCCACCCGGGAACGGTGTTTTGGGATCTCAAATGAAACGTAAATAGCCAAAGTTTTTCCACAATACCTGACGACCATTTAATTTTTGGGCTTCAGTGGCTCAATGGTTAGCGCGTTCAGTTGTTAATCGAAAGGTTGGTGGTTCGAGCCCAAACGAGAGAGGTTTGTGGGTTCTCAGATGTAGCGTGAAAAGTCGTAACTTTTCAACAATACCTGACAACCATTTAATTTCTAATCTTCCGTGACTCAATGGTTAGCGTGTTCGCCTGTTAACCAATAGGTTGGTGGTTCGAGCCCATCCGGGAGCGGTTTTGTCACGTCTCAGATGTAACGTAAAATGTCAGAGTTTTTCCACAATACCTGACGAACATTTAACTTTTGGGCTTCCGTGGCGCAATGGTTAGCTCGTTCGGCTGTTAACCAATAGTTTGGTGGTTCGAGCCCACCCGGGAGCGGTGTTGTGGGATCTCAAGTGTAACGTAGAAAGCCAAAGTTTTCCACAATACCTGACGACCATTTAATTTTTGGGCTTCCGTGGCGCAATGGTTAGCGCGTTCAGCTGTTAATCGAAAGGTTGGTGGTTCGAGCCCACCCGGGAGAGGTTTTATGGGGTCTCAGATGTAGCGTAAAAAGTCAAAACTTTTCCACAATACCCGACAACCATTAAATTTCTGAGCTTCCGTGGCTCAATGGTTAGCGCGTACGGCTGTTAACCAAAAGGTTGGTGGTTCGAGCCCATCCGGGAGCGGTGTTGTCACGTCTCAGATGTAACGTAAAATGTCAGAGTTTTTCCACAATACCTGTCGAGCATTTAATTTTTGGGCTTCCGTGGCGCAATGATTAGCGCGTTCAGCTGTTAATCGAAAGGCTGGTGGTTCGCGCCCATCCGGGAGCGGTGTTGTGAGGTCTCAGATGTAGCGTGAAAAGTCAAACTTTTTCCATAATACGTGATAACCATTTATTTTCTGAGCTTCCGTGGTTCAATGGTTAGCGCGTTCGGCTGTTAACCAATAGGTTGGTGGTTCGAGCCCATCCGGGAGCGGTGTTGTGAGGTCTCAGATGTAGCGTGAAAAGTCGTAACTTTTCAACAATACCTGACAACCATTTAATTTTTGGGCTTCCGAGGCGCAATAATTAGCACGTTCAGCTGTTAATCGAAAGGTTGGTGGTTCGAGCCCATCCGGGAGCGGTGTTGTGAGGTTCCAGATGCGACGTAAAAAGTCAAGGTTTTTCCACAATACCTGATGAGCATTTAATTTTTGGGCTTCCGAGGCGCAATAATTAGCGCGTTCAGCTGTTAACCGAAAGGTTGGTGGTTCGAGCTCAAACGAGAGAGGTTTTGTGGGGTCTCAGATGTAGCGTGAAAAGTCGTAACTTTTCAACAATACCTGACAACCATTTAATTTCTGAGCTTCCGTGGCTCAATGGTTAGCGCGTTCGGCTGTTAACCAATAGGTTGGTGGTTCGAGCCCATCCGGGAGCGGTGTTGTGAGGTCTCAGATGTAACGTAAAATGTCAGAGTTTTGCCACAATACCTGACGACCATTTAATTTTTGGGCTTCCGTGGCGCAATGGTAAGCGCATTCAGCTGTTAAACGAAAGGTTGGTGGTTCGAGCCCACCCGGGAGAGGTGTTGTGGGGTCTCAGATGTTGCGTAAAAAGTCAAAACTTTTCCACAATACGTGACAACCATCTAATTTCTGAGCTTCCGTGGCTCAATGGTTAGCGCGTTCGGCTGCTATTCAAAAGACTGGTGGTTTGAGCCCTCCCAGGAGCGGTGTTGAAACGTCACAGATGTAACGTAAAATGTCAGAGTTTTTCCACAATACATGACGAACATTTAATTTTTGGGCTTCCGAGGCGCAATAATTAGCGCGTTCAGCTGTTAATCGAAAGGTTGGTGGTTCGAGCCCATCCGGGAGCGGTGATGTGAGGTCCCAGATGTGACATAAAAAGTCAAGGTTTTTCCACAATACCTGATGAGCATTAAATTTTTGAACTTCCGTGGCGCAATGATTAGCGCGTTCAGCTGTTAATCGAAAGGTTGGTGGTTCGAGCCCATGCGGGAGCGGTGTTGTGAGTTCTCAGATTTAGCATGAAAAGTCAAACTTTTTCCTTAATACGTGATAACCATTTATTTTCTGAGCTTCCGTGACTCAATGGTTAGCTCGTTCGGCTTTTAACCAATAGGTTGGTGGTTCGGGCCCACCCGGGAGCGGTATTGTGGGATCTCAAGTGTAACGTAGAAAGCCAAAGTTTTCCTCAATACCTGACGAAAATCTAATTTTTGGGCTTCCGTGGCGCAATGGTTAGCGCGTTCAGCTGTTAATCGAAAGGTTGGTGGTTCGAGCCCACCCGGGAGAGGTGTTGTGGGGTCTCAGATGTAGCGTAAAAAGTCAAAACTTTTCCACAATACCCGACAAAAATTAAATTTCTGAGCTTCCGTGGCTTAATGGTTAGCGCGTTCGGCTGTTAACCGATAGGTTGGTGGTTCGAGCCCATCCGGGAGCGGTTTTGTCACGTCTCAGATGTAACGTAAAATGTCAGAGTTTTTCCACAATACCTGACGAACATTTAATTTTTGGGCTTCCGTGGCGCAAAGGTTAGCGCGTTCAGCTGTTAATCGAAAGGTTGGCTGTTCGAGCCCACCCGGAAGAGGTGTTGTGGGGTCTCAGATGTAGCGTAAAAAGTCAAAACTTTTCCACAATACGTGACAACCATTTAATTTCTGAGCTTCCGTGGCTCAATGGTTAGCTCGTTCGGCTGTTAACCAATAGTTTGGTGGTTCGAGCCCACCCGGGAGCGGTGTTGTGGGATCTCAAGTGTAACGTAGAAAGCCAAAGTTTTCCACAATACCTGACGACCATTTAGTTTTTGGGCTTCCGTGGCGCAATGGTTAGCGCGTTCAGCTGTTAATCGAAAGGTTGGTGGTTCGAGCCCACCCGGGAGAGGTTTTATGGGGTCTCAGATGTAGCGTAAAAAGTCAAAACTTTTCCACAATACCCGACAACCATTAAATTTCTGAGCTTCCGTGGCTCAATGGTTAGCGCGTACGGCTGTTAACCAAAAGGTTGGTGGTTCGAGCCCATCCGGGAGCGGTGTTGTGAGGTCTCAGATGTAGCGTGAAAAGTCAAACTTTTTCCAAAATACGTGATAACCATTTATTTTCTGAGCTTCCGTGGTTAAATGGTTAGCGCGTTCGGCTGTTAACCAATAGGTTTGTGGTTCGAGCCCACCCGGGAACGGTGTTTTGGGATCTCAAATGAAACGTAAATAGCCAAAGTTTTTCCACAATACCTGACGACCATTTAATTTTTGGGCTTCAGTGGCTCAATGGTTAGCGCGTTCAGTTGTTAATCGAAAGGTTGGTGGTTCGAGCCCAAACGAGAGAGGTTTGTGGGTTCTCAGATGTAGCGTGAAAAGTCGTAACTTTTCAACAATACCTGACAACCATTTAATTTCTAATCTTCCGTGACTCAATGGTTAGCGTGTTCGCCTGTTAACCAATAGGTTGGTGGTTCGAGCCCATCCGGGAGCGGTTTTGTCACGTCTCAGATGTAACGTAAAATGTCAGAGTTTTTCCACAATACCTGACGAACATTTAACTTTTGGGCTTCCGTGGCGCAATGGTTAGCTCGTTCGGCTGTTAACCAATAGTTTGGTGGTTCGAGCCCACCCGGGAGCGGTGTTGTGGGATCTCAAGTGTAACGTAGAAAGCCAAAGTTTTCCACAATACCTGACGACCATTTAATTTTTGGGCTTCCGTGGCGCAATGGTTAGCGCGTTCAGCTGTTAATCGAAAGGTTGGTGGTTCGAGCCCACCCGGGAGAGGTTTTATGGGGTCTCAGATGTAGCGTAAAAAGTCAAAACTTTTCCACAATACCCGACAACCATTAAATTTCTGAGCTTCCGTGGCTCAATGGTTAGCGCGTACGGCTGTTAACCAAAAGGTTGGTGGTTCGAGCCCATCCGGGAGCGGTGTTGTCACGTCTCAGATGTAACGTAAAATGTCAGAGTTTTTCCACAATACCTGTCGAGCATTTAATTTTTGGGCTTCCGTGGCGCAATGATTAGCGCGTTCAGCTGTTAATCGAAAGGCTGGTGGTTCGCGCCCATCCGGGAGCGGTGTTGTGAGGTCTCAGATGTAGCGTGAAAAGTCAAACTTTTTCCATAATACGTGATAACCATTTATTTTCTGAGCTTCCGTGGTTCAATGGTTAGCGCGTTCGGCTGTTAACCAATAGGTTTGTGGTTCGAGCCCACCCGGGAGCGGTGTTTTGGGATCTCAAATGAAACGTAAATAGCCAAAGTTTTTCCACAATACCTGACGATCATTTAATTTTTGGGCGTCCGTGGCGCAATGGTTAGCGCGTTCAGTTGTTAATCGAAAGGTTGGTGGTTCGAGCCCATCCGCGAGCGGTTTTGTCACGTCTCAGATGTAACGTAAAATATCAGAGTTTTTCCACAATACCTGACGAACATTTAATTTTTGGGCTTCCGTGGCGCAATGGTTAGCGCGTTCAGCTGTTAATCGAAAGGTTGGTTGTTCGAGCCCATCCGGGAGCGGTTTTGTCACGTCTCAGATGTAACGTAAAATGTCAGAGTTTTTCCACAATACCTGACGAACATTTAATTTTTGGGCATCCGTGGCGCAAAGGTTAGCGCGTTCAGCTGTTAATCGAAAGGTTGGTGGTTCGAGCACACTCGGAAGAGGTGTTGTGGGGTCTCAGATGTAGCGTAAAAAGTCAAAACATTTCCACAAAACGTGACAACCATTAAATTTCTGAGCTTCCGTGGCTCAATGGTTAGCTCGTTCGGCTGTTAACCAATAGTTTGGTGGTTCGAGCCCACCCGGGAGCGGTGTTGTGGGATCTCAAGTGTAACGTAGAAAGCCAAAGTTTTCCACAATACTTGACGACCATTAAATTTCTGAGCTTCCGTGGCTCAATGGTTAGCACGTTCGGCTGTTAACCAATAGGTTGGTGGTTATAGCCCATCCGGGAGCGGTGTTGTCACGTCTCAGATGTAACGTAAAATGTCAGAGTTTTTCCACAATACCTGACGAACATTTAATTTTTGGGCTTCCGTGGCGCAATGGTTAGCGCGTTCAGCTGTTAATCGAAAGGTTGGTGGTTCGAGCCCACCCGGAAGAGGTGTTGTGGGGTCTCAGATGTAGCGTAAAAAGTCCAAACTTTTCCACAATACGTGACAACCATTTAATTTCTGAGCTTCCGTGGCTCAATGGTTAGCTCGTTCGGCTGTTAACCAATAGGTTGGTGGTTCGAGCCCACCCGGGAGCGGTGTTGTGGGATCTCAAGTGTAACGTAGAAAGCCAAAGTTTTCCACAATACCTGACGACCATTTAATTTTTTGCTTCCGTGGCGCAATGGTTAGCGCGTTCGGCTGTTAACCAATAGGTTGGTGGTTCGAGCCCATCCGGGAGCGGTGTTGTGAGGTCTCAGATGTGACGTAAGAAGTCAAGGTTGTTCCTCAATACCTGACGAAAATTTAATTTTTGGGCTTCCGTGGCGCAATGGTTAGATGGTTCAGCTGTTAATCGAAAGGTTGGTGGTTCGAGCCCACCCGGGAGGGGTGTTATGGGGTCAGATGTAGCGTAAAAAGTCAAAACTTTTCCACAATACCCGACAACCATTAAATTTCTGAGCTTCCGTGGCTCAGAGGTTAGCGCGTTCGGCTGTTAACCAATAGGTTGGTGGTTATAGCCCATCCAGGAGCGGTGTTGTCACGTCTCAGATGTAACGTAAAATGTCAGAGTTTTTCCACAATACCTGACGAACATTTAATTTTTGGGCTTCTGTGGCGCAATGGTTAGCGCGTTCAACTGTTAATCGAAAGGTTGGTGGTTCAAGCCCATCCGGGAGCGGTGTTGTGAAGTCTCAGATGTGACGTAAAAAGTCAAGGTTGTTCCTCAATACCTGACGAAAATTTAATTTTTGGGCTTCCGTGGCGCAATGGTTAGCGCGTTCAGCTGGCTATCGAAAGGTTGGTGGTTCGAGCCCACCCGGAAGAGGTGTTGTGGGGTCTCAGATGTAGCGTAAAAAGTCAAAACGTTTCCAAAATACGTGACAACCATTTAATTTCTGAGCTTCCGTGGCTCAATGGTTAGCTCGTTCGGCTCTTAACCAATAGGTTGGTGGTTTGAGCCCACCCGGGAGCGGTGTTGTGGGATCTCAAGTGTAACGTAGAAAGCCAAAGTTTTCCACAATACCTGACGACCATTTAATTTTTTGCTTCCGTGGCGCAATGGTTAGCGCGTTCGGCTGTTAACCAATAGGTTGGTGGTTCGAGCCCATCCGGAAGCGGTGTTGTGAAGTCTCAGATGTGACGTAAAAGGTCAAGGTTGTTCCTCAATACCTGACGAAAATTTAATTTTTGGGCTTCCGTGGCGCAATGGTTAACCCGTTCAGCTGTTAATCGAAAGGTTGGTGGTTCGAGCCCACCCGGAAGAGGTGTTGTGGGGTCTCAGATGTAGCGTAAGAAGTCAAAACTTTTCCACAATAGATGACAACCTTATAATTTTTGGGCTTCCGTGGCGCAATGGTTAACGCGTTCGGCTGTTAACCAATAGGTTGGTGGTTCGAGCCCATCCGGGAGCGGTGTTGGGTGGTCTCAGATGTGACGTAAAAAGTCAAGGTTTTTCCTCAATACCTGACGAAAATTTAATTTTTGGGCTTCAGTGGCTCAATGGTCAATGCGTTCAGCTGTTAACCGAAAGGTTGGAGGTTCGAGCCCAAACGAGAGAGGTTTTGTGGGGTCTCAAATGTAGCGTAAAAAGTCAAAACTTTTCCACAATACCTGAGGACCATTTAATTTTTGGGGCTTCCGTTGCGCAATGGTTAGCGCGTTCAGCTGTTAATCGAAAGGTTGGTGGTTCGAGCCCACCCGGAAGAGGTGTTGTGGGGTCTCAGATGTAGCGTAAAAAGTCAAAACCTTTCCACAATACGTGACAACCATTTAATTTCTGAACTTCCGTGGCTCGATGGTTAGCTCGTTCGGCTTTTAACCAATAGGTTGGTGGTTCAAGCCCACCCGGGAGCGGTGTTGTGGGATCTCAAGTGTAACGTAGAAAGCCAAAGTTTTCCACAATACCTGACGACCATTTAATTTTTGGGCTTCCGTGGCGCAATGGTTTGCGCGTTCGGCTGTGAACCAATAGGTTGGTGGTTCGAGCCAATCCGGGAGCGGTGTTGTGAGGTCTCAGATGTAACGTAAAATGTCAGAGTTTTTCCACAATACCTGACGACCATTTAATTTTTGGGGCTTCCGTTGCGCAATGGTTAGCGCGTTCAGCTGTTAATCGAAAGGTTGGTGGTTCGAGCCCACCCGGAAGAGGTGTTGTGGGGTCTCAGATGTAGCGTAAAAAGTCAAAACCTTTCCACAATACGTGACAACCATTTAATTTCTGAGCTTCCGTGGCTCAATGGTTAGCGCGTTCGGCTGCTATTCAAAAGACTGGTGGTTTGAGCCCTCCCAGGAGCGGTGTTGAAACGTCTCAGATGTAACGTAGAATGTCAGAGTTTTTCCACAATACATGACGAACATTTAATTTTTGGGCTTCCGAGGCGCAATAATTAGCGCGTTCAGCTGTTAATCGAAAGGTTGGTGGTTCGAGCCCATCCGGGAGCGGTGTTGTGAGTTCTCAGATTTAGCATGAAAAGTCAAACTTTTTCCATAATACGTGATAACCATTTATTTTCTGAGCTTCCGTGACTCAATGGTTAGCTCGTTCGGCTGTTAACCAATAGGTTGGTGGTTCGAGCCCACCCGGGAGCGGTATTGTGGGATCTCAAGTGTAACGTAGAAAGCCAAAGCTTTCCACAATACCTGACGAAAATCTAATTTTTGGGCTACCGTGGCGCAATGGTCAGCGCGTTCAGCTGTTAATCGAAAGGTTGGTGGTTCGAGCCCACCCGGAAGAGGTATTGTGGGGTCTCAGATGTAGCTTAAAAAGTCAAAACTTTTCCACAATACGTGACAACCATTTAATTTCTGAGCTTCCGTGGCTCAATGATTAGCTCGTTCGGCTTTTAACCAAAAGGTTGGTGGTTCGAGCCCACCCGGGAGCGGTGTTGTGGGATCTCAAGTGTAACGTAGAAAGCCAAAGTTTTCCACAATACCTGACGACCATTTAACTTTTGGGCTTCCGTGGCGCAATGGTTAGCGCGTTCGGCTGTTAACCAATAGGTTGGTGGTTCGAGCCCATCCGCGAGCGGTGTTGTGAGGTCTCAGATGTAGCGTGAAAAGTCGTAACTTTTCAACAATACCTGACAACCATTTAATTTTTGGGCTTCCGAGGCGCAATAATTAGCGCGTTCAGCTGTTAATCGAAAGGTTGGTGGTTCGAGCCCATCCGGGAGCGGTGTTGTGAGGTTCCAGATGCGACGTAAAAAGTCAAGGTTTTTCCACAATACCTGATGAGCATTTAATTTTTGGGCTTCCGTGGCGCAATGATTAGCGCGTTCAGCTGTTAATCGAAAGGTTGGTGGTTCAGCCCATCCGGGAGCGGTGTTGTGAGGTTTCAGATTTAGCGTGAAAAGTCAAACTTTTTCCATAATACGTGATAACCATTTATTTTCTGAGCTTCCGTGGCTCAATTGGTCAGCGCGTTCAGCTGTTAACCGAAAGGTTGGTGGTTCGAGCCCAAACGAGAGAGGTTTTGTGAGGTCTCAGATGTAGCGTGAAAAGTCGTAAATTTTCAACAATACCTGACAACCATTTAATTTTTGGGCTTCCGAGGCGCAATAATTAGCGCGTTCAGCTGTTAACCGAAAGGTTGGTGGTTCGAGCCCAAACGAGAGAGGTTTTGTGGGGTCTCAGATGTAGCGTGAAAAGTCGTAACTTTTCAACAATACCTGACAACCATTTAATTTCTGAGCTTCCGTGGCTCAATGGTTAGCGCGTTCGGCTGTTAACCAATAGGTTGGTGGTTCGAGCCCATCCGGGAGCGGTGTTGTGAGGTCTCAGATGTAGCGTGAAAAGTCGTAACTTTTCAACAATACCTGACAACCATTTAATTTTTGGGCTTCCGAGGCGCAATAATTAGCGCGTTCAGCTGTTAATCGAAAGGTTGGTGGTTCGAGCCCATCCGGGAGCGGTGTTGTGAGGTTCCAGATGCGACGTAAAAAGTCAAGGTTTTTCCACAATACCTGATGAGCATTTAATTTTTGGGCTTCCGTGGCGCAATGATTAGCGCGTTCAGCTGTTAATCGAAATGTTGGTGGTTCAGCCCATCCGGGAGCGGTGTTGTGAGGTTTCAGATTTAGCGTGAAAAGTCAAACTTTTTCCATAATACGTGATAACCATTTATTTTCTGAGCTTCCGTGGCTCAATTGGTCAGCGCGTTCAGCTGTTAACCGAAAGGTTGGTGGTTCGAGCCCAAACGAGAGAGGTTTTGTGAGGTCTCAGATGTAGCGTGAAAAGTCGTAAATTTTCAACAATACCTGACAACCATTTAATTTTTGGGCTTCCGAGGCGCAATAATTAGCGCGTTCAGCTGTTAACCGAAAGGTTGGTGGTTCGAGCCCAAACGAGAGAGGTTTTGTGGGGTCTCAGATGTAGCGTGAAAAGTCGTAACTTTTCAACAATACCTGACAACCATTTAATTTCTGAGCTTCCGTGGCTCAATGGTTAGCTCGTTCGGCTTTTAACCAATAGGTTGGTGGTTCGAGCCCACCCGGGAGCGGTATTGTGGGATCTCAAGTGTAACGTAGAAAGCCAAAGTTTTCCACAATACCTGACGACCATTTAATTTTTGGGCTTCCGTGGCGCAATTGTTAGCGCGTCCGGCTGTTAACCAATAGGTTGGTGGTTCGAGCCCATCCGGGAGCGATGTTGTGAGGTCTCAGATGTGACGTAAAAAGTCAAGGTTTTTCCACAATACCTGATGAGCATTTAATTTTTGGGCTTCCGTGGCGCAATGATTAGCGCGTTCAGCTGTTAATCGAAAGGTTGGTGGTTCAGCCCATCCGGGAGCGGTGTTGTGAGGTTTCAGATTTAGCGTGAAAAGTCAAACTTTTTCCATAATACGTGATAACCATTTATTTTCTGAGCTTCCGTGGCTCTATTGGTCAGCGCGTTCAGCTGTTAACCGAAAGGTTGGTGGTTCGAGCCCAAACGAGAGAGGTTTTGTGAGGTCTCAGATGTAGCGTGAAAAGTCGTAAATTTTCAACAATACCTGACAACCATTTAATTTTTGGGCTTCCGAGGCGCAATAATTAGCGCGTTCAGCTGTTAACCGAAAGGTTGGTGGTTCGAGCCCAAACGAGAGAGGTTTTGTGGGGTCTCAGATGTAGCGTGAAAAGTCGTAACTTTTCAACAATACCTGACAACCATTTAATTTCTGAGCTTCCGTGGCTCAATGGTTAGCGCGTTCGGCTGTTAACCAATAGGTTGGTGGTTCGAGCCCATCCGGGAGCGGTGTTGTGAGGTCTCAGATGTAGCGTGAAAAGTCGTAACTTTTCAACAATGCCTGACAACCATTTAATTTTTGGGCTTCCGAGGCGCAATAATTAGCGCGTTCAGCTGTTAATCGAAAGGTTGGTGGTTCGAGCCCATCCGGGAGCGGTGTTGTGAGGTTCCAGATGCGACGTAAAAAGTCAAGGTTTTTCCACAATACCTGATGAGCATTTAATTTTTGGGCTTCCGTGGCGCAATGATTAGCGCGTTCAGCTGTTAATCGAAATGTTGGTGGTTCAGCCCATCCGGGAGCGGTGTTGTGAGGTTTCAGATTTAGCGTGAAAAGTCAAACTTTTTCCATAATACGTGATAACCATTTATTTTCTGAGCTTCCGTGGCTCAATTGGTCAGCGCGTTCAGCTGTTAACCGAAAGGTTGGTGGTTCGAGCCCAAACGAGAGAGGTTTTGTGAGGTCTCAGATGTAGCGTGAAAAGTCGTAAATTTTCAACAATACCTGACAACCATTTAATTTTTGGGCTTCCGAGGCGCAATAATTAGCGCGTTCAGCTGTTAACCGAAAGGTTGGTGGTTCGAGCCCAAACGAGAGAGGTTTTGTGGGGTCTCAGATGTAGCGTGAAAAGTCGTAACTTTTCAACAATACCTGACAACCATTTAATTTCTGAGCTTCCGTGGCTCAATGGTTAGCGCGTTCGGCTGTTAACCAATAGGTTGGTGGTTCGAGCCCATCCGGGAGCGGTGTTGTGAGGCCTCAGATGTAACGTAAAATGTCTGAGTTTTTCCACAATACCTGACGACCATTTAATTTTTGGGCTTCCGTGGCGCAATGGTAAGCGCATTCAGCTGTTAAACGAAAGGTTGGTGGTTCGAGCCCACCCGGGAGAGGTGTTGTGGGGTCTCAGATGTTGCGTAAAAAGTCAAAACTTTTCCACAATACATGACGAACATTTAATTTTTGGGCTTCCGAGGCGCAATAATTAGCGCGTTCAGCTGTTAATCGAAAGGTTGGTGGTTCGAGCCCATCCGGGAGCGGTGATGTGAGGTCCCAGATGTGACATAAAAAGTCAAGGTTTTTCCACAATACCTGATGAGCATTAAATTTTTGAACTTCCGTGGCGCAATGATTAGCGCGTTCAGCTGTTAATCGAAAGGTTGGTGGTTCGAGCCCATGCGGGAGCGGTGTTGTGAGTTCGCAGATTTAGCATGAAAAGTCAAACTTTTTCCATAATACGTGATAACCATTTATTTTCTGAGCTTCCGTGACTCAATGGTTAGCTCGTTCGGCTTTTAACCAATAGGTTGGTGGTTCGAGCCCACCCGGGAGCGGTATTGTGGGATCTCAAGTGTAACGTAGAAAGCCAAAGTTTTCCACAATACCTGACGACCATTTAATTTTTGGGCTTCCGTGGCGCAATGGTTAGCGCGTCCGGCTGTTAACCAATAGGTTGGTGGTTCGAGCCCATCCGGGAGCGATGTTGTGAGGTCTCAGATGTGACGTAAAAAGTCAAGGTTTTTCCTCAATACCTGACGAAAATCTAATTTTTGGGATTCCGTGGCGCAATGGTTAGCGCGTTCAGCTGTTAATCGAAAGGTTGGTGGTTCGAGCCCACCCGGGAGAGGTGTTGTGGGGTCTCAGATGTAGCGTAAAAAGTCAAAACGTTTCCACAATACCCGACAAAAATTAAATTTCTGAGCTTCCGTGGCCTAATGGTTAGCGCGTTCGGCTTTTAACCGATAGGTTGGTGGTTCGAGCCCATCCGGGAGCGGTTTTGTCACGTCTCAGATGTAACGTAAAATGTCAGAGTTTTTCCACAATACCTGACGAATATTTAATTTTTGGGCTTCCGTGGCGCAAAGGTTAGCGCGTTCAGCTGTTAATCGAAAGGTTGGCTGTTCGAGCCCACCCGGAAGAGGTGTTGTGGGGTCTCAGATGTAGCGTAAAAAGTCAAAACTTTTCCACAATACGTGACAACCATTTAATTTCTGAGCTTCCGTGGCTCAATGGTTAGCTCGTTCGGCTGTTAACCAATAGTTTGGTGGTTCGAGCCCACCCGGGAGCGGTGTTGTGGGATCTCAAGTGTAACGTAGAAAGCCAAAGTTTTCCACAATACCCGACAACCATTAAATTTCTGAGCTTCCGTGGCTCAATGGTTAGCGCGTACGGCTGTTAACCAAAAGGTTGGTGGTTCGAGCCCATCCGGGAGCGGTGTTGTGAGGTCTCAGATGTAGCGTGAAAAGTCAAAATTTTTCCAAAATACGTGATAACCATTTATTTTCTGAGCTTCCGTGGTTCAATGGTTAGCGCGTTCGGCTGTTAACCAATAGGTTTGTGGTTCGAGCCCACCCGGGAGCGGTGTTTTGGGATCTCAAATGAAACGTAAATAGCCAAAGTTATTCCACAATACCTGACGACCATTTAATTTTTGGGCTTCAGTGGCTCAATGGTTAGCGCGTTCAGTTGTTAATCGAAAGGTTGGTGGTTCGAGCCCAAACGAGAGAGGTTTGTGGGTTCTCAGATGTACCGTGAAAAGTCGTAACTTTTCAACAATACCTGACAACCATTTAATTTCTAATCTTCCGTGACTCAATGGTTAGCGTGTTCGCCTGTTAACCAATAGGTTGGTGGTTCGAGCCCATCCGGGAGCGGTTTTGTCACGTCTCAGATGTAACGTAAAATGTCAGAGTTAATCCACAATACCTGACGAACATTTAACTTTTGGGCTTCCGTGGCGCAATGGTTAGCTCGTTCGGCTGTTAACCAATAGTTTGGTGGTTCGAGCCCACCCGGGAGCGGTGTTGTGGGATCTCAAGTGTAACGTAGAAAGCCAAAGTTTTCCACAATACCTGACGACCATTTAATTTTTGGGCTTCCGTGGCGCAATGGTTAGCGCGTTCAGCTGTTAATCGAAAGGTTGGTGGTTCGAGCCCACCCGGGAGAGGTTTTATGGGGTCTCAGATGTAGCGTAAAAAGTCAAAACTTTTCCACAATACCCGACAACCATTAAATTTCTGAGCTTCCGTGGCTCAATGGTTAGCGCGTGCGGCTGTTAACCAAAAGGTTGGTGGTTCGAGCCCATCCGGGAGCGGTGTTGTCACGTCTCAGATGTAACGTAAAATGTCAGAGTTTTTCCACAATACCTGTCGAGCATTTAATTTTTGGGCTTCCGTGGCGCAATGATTAGCGCGTTCAGCTGTTAATCGAAAGGCTGGTGGTTCGCGCCCATCCGGGAGCGGTGTTGTGAGGTCTCAGATGTAGCGTGAAAAGTCAAACTTTTTCCATAATACGTGATAACCATTTATTTTCTGAGCTTCCGTGGTTCAATGGTTAGCACGTTCGGCTGTTAACCAATAGGTTTGTGGTTCGAGCCCTCCTGGGAGCGGTGTTTTGGGATATCAAATGAAACGTAAATAGCCAAAGTTTTTCCACAATACCTGACGATCATTTAATTTTTGGGCGTCCGTGGCGCAATGGTTAGCGCGTTCAGTTGTTAATCGAAAGGTTGGTGGTTCGAGCCCATCCGGGAGCGGTTTTGTCACTTCTCAGATGTAACGTAAAATATCAGAGTTTTTCCACAATACCTGACGAACATTTAATTTTTGGGCTTCCGTGGCGCAATGGTTAGCGCGTTCAGCTGTTAATCGAAAGGTTGGTTGTTCGAGCCCATCCGGGAGCGGTTTTGTCACGTCTCAGATGTAACGTAAAATGTCAGAGTTTTTCCACAATACCTGACGAACATTTAATTTTTGGGCTTCCGTGGCGCAAAGGTTAGCGCGTTCAGCTGTTAATCGAAAGGTTGGTGGTTCGAGCACACTCGGAAGAGGTGTTGTGGGGTCTCAGATGTAGCGTAAAAAGTCAAAACATTTCCACAAAACGTGACAACCATTAAATTTCTGAGCTTCCGTGGCTCAATGGTTAGCTCGTTCGGCTGTTAACCAATAGTTTGGTGGTTCGAGCCCACCCGGGAGCGGTGTTGTGGGATCTCAAGTGTAACGTAGAAAGCCAAAGTTTTCCACAATACTTGACGACCATTAAATTTCTGAGCTTCCGTGGCTTAATGGTTAGCGCGTTCGGCTGGTGACCAATAGGTTGGTGGTTCGAGCCCATCCGGGAGCGGTTTTGTCACGTCTCAGATGTAACGTAAAATGTCAGAGTTGTTCCACAATACCTGACGAACATTTAATTTTTGGGCTTCCGTGGCGCAAAGGTTAGCGCGTTCAACTGTTAATCGAAAGGTTGGTGGTTCGAGCCCACCCGGAAGAGGTGTTGTGGGGTCTCAGATGTAGCGTAAAAAGTCAAAACTTTTCCACAATACGTGACAACCATTTAATTTCTGAGCTTCCGTGGCTCAATGGTTAGCTCGTTCGGCTGTTAACCAATAGTTTGGTGGTTCGAGCCCACCCGGGAGCGGTGTTGTGGGATCTCAAGTGTAACGTAGAAAGCCAAAGTTTTCCACAATACCTGACGACCATTTAATTTTTGGGCTTCCGTGGCGCAATGGTTAGCGCGTTCAGCTGTTAATCGAAAGGTTGGTGGTTCGAGCCCACCCGGGAGAGGTTTTATGGGGTCTCAGATGTAGCGTAAAAAGTCAAAACTTTTCCACAATACCCGACAACCATTAAATTTCTGAGCTTCCGTGGCGCAATGAGTAGCGCGTTCAGCTGTTAATCGAAAGGCTGGTGGTTCGAGCCCATCCGGGAGCGGTGTTGTGAGGTCTCAGATGTAGCGTGAAAAGTCAAACTTTTTCCATAATACGTGATAACCATTTATTTTCTGAGCTTCCGTGGTTCAATGGTTAGCGCGTTCGGCTGTTAACCAATAGGTTTGTGGTTCGAGCCCACCCGGGAGCGGTGTTTTGGGATCTCAAATGAAACGTAAATAGCCAAAGTTTTTCCACAAAACCTGACGACCATTTAATTTTTGGGCTTCCGTGGCCCAATGGTTAGCGCGTTCAGCTGTTAATCGAAAGGTTGGTGGTTCGAGCCCACCCGGGAGAGGTGTTGTGGGGTCTCAGATGTAGCGTAAAAATCAAAACTTTTCCACAATACCCGACAACCATTAAATTTCTGAGCTTCCGTGGCTTAATGGTTAGCGCGTTCGGCTGTTAACCGATAGGTTGGTGGTTCGAGCCCATCCGGGAGCGGTTTTGTCACGTCTCAAATGTAACGTAAAATGTCAGAGTTTTTCCACAATACCTGACGAACATTTAATTTTTGGGCTTCCGTGGCGCAATGGTTAGCGCGTTCAGTTGTTAATCGAAAGGTTGGTGGTTCGAGCCCATCCGGGAGCGGTTTTGTCACGTCTCAGATGTAACGGAAAATGTCAGAGTTTTTCCACAATACCTGACGTACATTTAATTTTTGGGCTTCCGTGGCGCAATGGTTAGCGCGTTCAGCTGTTAATCGAAAGGTTGGTGGTTCGAGCCCACCCGGCAGCGGTGCTGTGAGGTCTCAGATGTAACGTAAAATGTCAAAACTTTTCCACAATACCCGAAAACCATTAAATTTCTGAGCTTCTGTGGCTCAATGGTTAGCGCGTTCGGCTGTTAACCAAAAGGTTGGTGGTTCGAGCCCATCATGGAGCGGTGTTGTCACGTCTCAGATGTAACGTAAAATGTCAGAGTTTTTCCACAATACCTGACGACCATTTATCTTTTTGGGCTTCCGTGGCGCAATGGTTAGAGCGTTCGGCTGTTAACCGAAAGATTGGTGGTTCGAGCCCACCCGGGAGAGGTGTTGTAGGGTCTCAGATGTAACGTAAAAAGTCAAAACTTTTCCACAATACGTGACAACCATTTATTTTCTGAGCTTCCGTGGCTCAATGGTTAGTGCGTTCGGCTGTTAACCAATAGGTTTGTGGTTCGAGCCCACCCGGGAGCGGTGTTTTGGGATCTCAAATGAAACGTAAATAGCCAAAGTTTTTCCTTAATACCTGACGAAAATTTAATTTTTGGGCTTCAGTGGCTCAATGGTCAGCGCGTTCAGCTGTTAACCGAAAGGTTGGTGGTTCGAGCCCACCCGGGAGCGGTGTTGTGGGGTCTCAAATGTAGCGTAAAAAGTCACAACTTTTCCACAATACCTGACGATCATTTAATTTCTGAGCTTCCGTGGCGCAATGGTTAGCGCGTTCAGCTTTTAACCGAAAGGTTGGTGGTTCGAGCCCACCCGGGAGCGGTGTTTTGGGGTCTCAGATGTAACGTAAAAAGTCAGAGTTTTTAAACAATACCTGACAAACATTTAATTTCAGAACTTCCGTGGCGCAATGGTTAGCGCGTTCAGCTGTTAACCGAAAGGTTGGTGACTATAGCCCATCAGGGAGCGGTGTTGTGAGGTCTCAGATGTATCGTAAAAAGTCAAAGTTTTTCAACAATGCCTGACGACCATTTAATTTTTAGGCTTCCGTGGCGCGATGGTTAGCGCGTTCGGCTTTTAACCGAAAGTTTGGTGGTTCGAGCCCATCCGGGAGCGGTGTTGTGAGGTCTCAGATGTAACGTAAAAAGTCAGAGTTTTTAAAACAGTACCTGACAAACATTTAATTTCAGAGCTTCCGTGGCGCAATGGTTAGCGCGTTCAGCTGTTAACTGAAAGGTTTGTGGTTCGAGCCCACCCGGGAGCGGTGTTGTGGTGTCCCAGATGTAGCGTAAAAGTCACAACTTTTCCACAATACCTGACGATCATTTAATTTTTTGGCTTCCGTGGCACAATGGTTTGCGCGTTCAGCTGTTAACCGAAAGGTTGGAGGTTCGAGCCCACCCGGGAGCGGTGTTGTGAAATCTCAGATGTAACGTAAAAAGTCACAGTTTTTCCACAATACCTGACGACCATTTAATTTTCAGGCTTCCGTGGCGCGATGGTCAGCGCGTTCGGCTTTTAACCGAAAGGTTGGTGGTTCGAGCCCATCCGGGAGCGGTGTTGTGGGGTCTCAGATGTAGCGTAAAAAGTCAGAGTTTTTAAACAATACCTGACAAACATTTAATTTCAGAACTTCCGTGGCGCAATGGTTAGCGCGTTCAGCTGTTAACCGAAAGGTTGGTGGTTCGAGCTCACCCGCGAGCGGTGTTAAGGTGTCTCAGACGTAGCGTAAAAAGTCATTATTTTTCCAAAATACCTGATGACCATTTAATTTTTTGGCTACCTTGGCGCGATGGTTAGCGCGTTCGGCTGTTAACCGAAAGGTTTGTGGCTAAAGCCCACCCAGGAGTGGTGTTGAGAGGTCTCAGATGTAACGTAAAAAGTCAGAGTTTTTCCGCAATACCTGACGAAAATTTAATTTTTGGGCTTCAGTGGCTCAATGGTCAGCGCGTTCAGCTGTTAACCGAAAGGTTGATGGTTCGAGCCCAAACGAGAGAGGTTTGTGGAGTCTCAGATGTAGCGTGAAAAGTCGTAACTTTTCAACAATACCTGACAACCATTTAATTTCTGAGCTTCCGTGGCTCAATGGTTAGCGCGTTCGGCTGTTAACCAATAGGTTGGTGGTTCGAGCCCATCCGGGAGCGGTTTTGTCACGTCTTAGATGTAACGTAAAATGTCAGAGTTTTTCCACAATACCTGACGAACATTTAATTTTTGGGCTTCCGTGGCGCAAAGGTTAGCGCGTTCAGCTGTTAATCGAAAGGGTGGTGGTTCGAGCCCACCCGGGAGTGGTGTTGTGGGATCTCAAGTGTAACGTAGAAAGCCAAAGTTTTCCACAATACTTGACAACCATTTAATTTTTGGGCTTCCGTGGCGCAATGGATAGCGCGTTCAGCTGTTAATCGAAAGGTTGGTGGTTCGAGCCCATCCGAGAGCGGTTTTGTCACGTCTCAGATGTAACGTAAAATGTCAGAGTTTTTCCACAATACCTGACGAACATTTAATTTTTGGGCTTCCGTGGCGCAAAGGTTAGCGCGTTCAGCTGTTAATCGAAAGGTTGGTGGTTCGAGCCCACCCGGAAGAGGTGTTGTGGGGTCTCAGATGTAGCGTAAAAAGTCATAACTTTTCCACAATACCTGACGATCATTTAATTTTTTGGCTTCCGTGGCGCAATGGTTAGGGCGTTCAGCTGTTAACCGAAAGGTTGGTGGTTCGAGCCCACCCGGGAGTGGTGTTGTGGGGTCTCAGATGTAGCGTAAAAAGTCATAACTTTTCCACAATACCTGACAAACATTTAATTTCAGAACTTCCGTGGCGCAATGGTTAGCGCGTTCGGCTGTTAACCGAAAGGTTGGTGGTTCGAGCCCACCCGAGAGCGGTGTTGTGGGGTCTCAGATGTAGCGCAAAAAGTCATAACTTTTCCACAATACCTGACGATCATTTAATTTCTGAGCTTCCGTGGCGCAATGGTTAGCGCGTTCAGCTTTTAACCGAAAGGTTGGTGGTTCGAGCCCACCCGGGAGCGGTGTTGTGGGGTCTCAGATGTAACGTAAAAAGTCAGAGTTTTTAAACAATACCTGACAAACATTTAATTTCAGAACTTCCGTGGTGCAATGGTTAGCGCGTTCAGCTGTTAACCGAAAGGTTGGTGGTTCGAGCCCACCCGCGAGCGGTGTTGTGGGGTCTCAGACGTAGCGTAAAAAGTCATTATTTTTCCAAAATACCTGATGACCATTTAATTTTTTTGGCTTCCGTGGCGCGATGTTTAGCGCTTTCGGCTGTTAACCGAAAGGTTGGTGGCTAAATCCCACCCAGGAGCGGTGTTGTGAGGTCTCAGATGTAACGTAAAAAGTCTGAGTTTTTCCACAATTCCTGACGACCATTTAATTTTTAGGCTTCTGTGGCGCGATGGTTAGCGCGTTCTGCTTTTAACCGAAAGGCTGGTGGTTCGAGCCCACCCGGGAGCGGTGTTGTGGCGTCTCAGATGTAGCGTAAAAAGTCATAACTTTTCCACAATACCTGACGACCATTTAATTTTTTGGCTTCCGTGGCGCGATGGTTAGCGCGTGCGGCTTTTAACCGAAAGTTTGGTGGTTCGAGCCCATCAGGGAGCGGTGTTGTGAGGTCTCAGATGTATCGTAAAAAGTCAGAGTTTTTCAACAATGCCTGACGACCATTTAATTTTTAGGCTTCCGTGGCGCGATGGTTAGCGCGTTCGGCTTTTAACCGAAAGTTTGGTGGTTCGATCCCATCCGGGAGCGATGTTGTGAGGTCTCAGAAGTAACGTAAAAAGTCAGAGTTTTTAAAACAGTACCTGACAAACATTTAATTTCAGAGCTTCCGTGGCGCAATGGTTAGCGCGTTCAGCTGTTAACTGAAAGGTTTGTGGTTCGAGCCCACCCGGGAGCGGTGTTGTGGTGTCCCAGATGGGGCGTAAAAGTCATAACTTTTCCACAATACCTGACGATCATTTAATTTTTTTGGCTTCCGTGGCGCAATGGTTTGCGCGTTCAGCTGTTAACCGAAAGGTTGGTGGTTCGAGCCCATCCGGGAGCGGTGTTGTGAGATCTCAGATGTAACGTAAAAAGTCACAGTTTTTCCACAATACCTGACGATCATTTAATTTCAGAGCTTCCGTGGCGCAATGGTTAGCGCGTTCAGCTTTTAACCGAAAGGTTGGTGGTTCGAGCCCACCCAGGAGTGGTGTTGTGGGGTCCCAGATGTATCGTAAAAAGTCATAACTGTTCCACAATACCTGACGATTTATTTTTTTGGCTTCCGTGGCGCAATGGCTAGCGCGTTCAGCTGTTAACCGAAAGGTTGGTGGTTCGAGCCCACCCGGGAGCGGTGTTGTGGGGTCTCAAATGTAGCGTAAAAAGTCACAACTTTTCCACAATACCTGACGATCATTTAATTTCTGAGCTTCCGTGGCGCAATGGTTAGCGCGTTCAGCTTTTAACCGAAAGGTTGGTGGTTCGAGCCCACCCGGGAGCGGTGTTGTGGGGTCTCAGATGTAACGTAAAAAGTCAGAGTTTTTAAACAATACCTGACAAACATTTAATTTCAGAACTTCCGTGGCGCAATGGTTAGCGCGTTCAGCTGTTAACCGAAAGGTTGGTGACTATAGCCCATCAGGGAGCGGTGTTGTGAGGTCTCAGATGTATCGTAAAAAGTCAGAGTTTTTCAACAATGCCTGACGACCATTTAATTTTTAGGCTTCGGTGGCGCGATGGTTAGCGCGTTCGGCTTTTAACCGAAAGTTTGGTGGTTCGAGCCCATCCGGGAGCGGTGTTGTGAGGTCTCAGATGTAACGTAAAAAGTCAGAGTTTTTAAAACAGTACCTGACAAACATTTAATTTCAGAGCTTCCGTGGCGCAATGGTTAGCGCGTTCAGCTGTTAACTGAAAGGTTTGTGGTTCGAGCCCACCCGGGAGCGGTGTTGTGGTGTCCCAGATGTAGCGTAAAAGTCATAACTTTTCCACAATACCTGACGATCATTTAATTTTTTGGCTTCCGTGGCGCAATGGTTTGCGCGTTCAGCTGTTAACCGAAAGGTTGGAGGTTCGAGCCCACCCGGGAGCGGTGTTGTGAGATCTCAGATGTAACGTAAAAAGTCACAGTTTTTCCACAATACCTGACGACCATTTAATTTTCAGGCTTCCGTGGCGCGATGGTCAGCGCGTTCGGCTTTTAACCGAAAGGTTGGTGGTTCGAGCCCATCCGGGAGCGGTGTTGTGGGGTCTCAGATGTAGCGTAAAAAGTCAGAGTTTTTAAACAATACCTGACAAACATTTAATTTCAGAACTTCCGTGGCGCAATGGTTAGCGCGTTCAGCTGTTAACCGAAAGGTTGGTGGTTCGAGCTCACCCGCGAGCGGTGTTAAGGTGTCTCAGACGTAGCGTAAAAAGTCATTATTTTTCCAAAATACCTGATGACCATTTAATTTTTTGGCTTCCTTGGCGCGATGGTTAGCGCGTTCGGCTGTTAACCGAAAGGTTGGTGGTTCGAGCCCACCCGGGAGCGGTGTTGTGGGGTCTCAGATGTAGCGTAAAAAGTCATAACTTTTCCACAATACCTGACGATCATTTAATTTCTGAGCTTCCGTGGCGCAATGGTTAGCGCGTTCAGCTTTTAACGAAAGGTTGGTGGTTCGAGCCCACCCGGGAGCGGTGTTGTGGGGTCTCAGATGTAGCGTAAAAAGTCATAACTTTTCCACAATACCTGACGATCATTTAATTTCTGAGCTTCCGTGGCGCAATGGTTAGCGCGTTCAGCTTTTAACGAAAGGTTGGTGGTTCGAGCCCACCCGGGAGCGGTGTTGTGGGGTCTCAGATGTAACGTAAAAAGTCAGAGTTTTTAAACAATACCTGACAAACATTTAATTTCAGAACTTCCGTGGCGCAATGGTTAGCGCGTTCAGCTGTTAACCGAAAGGTTGGTGGTTCGAGCCCACCCGCGAGCGGTGTTGTGGGGTCTCAGATGTAGCGTAAAAAGTCAGAGTTTTTAAACAATACCTGACAAACATTTAATTTCAGAACTTCCGTGGCGCAATGGTTAGCGCGTTCAGCTGTTAACCGATAGGTTGGTGGTTAGAGTCCACCCGCGAGCGGTGTTGTGGTGTCTCAGACGTAGCGTAAAAAGTCATTATTTTTCCAAAATACCTGATGACCATTTAATTTTTTGGCTTCCTTGGCGCGATGGTTAGCGCGTTCGGCTGTTAACCGAAAGGTTGGTGGCTAAAGCCCACCTAGGAGCGGTGTTGAGAGGTCTCAGATGTAACGTAAAAAGTGAGAGTTTTTCAACAATTCCTGACGACCATTTAATTTTTAGGCTTCCGTAGCGCGATGGTAATTGCGTTCGGCTTTTAACCGAAAGTTTGGTGGTTCGAGCCCATCCGGGAGCGGTGTTGTGGGGTCTCAGATGTAGCGTAAAAAGTCATAGCTTTTCCACAATACCTTACGTTCATTTAATTTTTTGGCTTCCGTGGCGCAATTGTTAGCGCGTTCAGCTGTTAACCGAAAGGTTGGTGGTTCGAGCCCACCCGGTAGCGGTGTTGTTGGGTCTCAGATGTAGCGTAAAAAGTCATAACTTTTCCACAATACCTGACGATCATTTAATTTCTGAGCTTCCGTGGCGCAATGGTTAGCGCGTTCAGCTTTTAACCGAAAGGTTGGTTGTTCGAGCCCACCCGGGAGCGGTGTTGTGGGGTCTCAGATGTAACGTAAAAAGTCAGAGTTTTTAAACAATACCTGACAAACATTTAATTTCAGAACTTCCGTGGCGCAATGGTTAGCGCGTTCAGCTGTTAACCGAAAGGTTGGTGGTTCGAGCCCACCCGCGAGCGGTGTTGTGGGGTCTCAGACGTAGCGTAAAAAGTCATTATTTTTCCAAAATACCTGATGACCATTTAATTTTTTGGCTTCCTTGGCGCGATGGTTAGCGCGTTCGGCTGTTAACCGAAAGGTTGGTGGCTAAAGCCCACCCAGGAGCGGTGTTGAGAGGTCTCAGATGTAACGTAAAAAGTCAGAGTTTTTCCGCAATACCTGACGACCATTGAATTTCGGAGCTTCCGTGGTGCAATGGTTAGCGCGTTCGGCTGTTAACCGAAAGGTTGGTGGTTCGAGCCCACCCGGGAGCGGTGTTGTGGGATCTCAGATGTAGCGCAAAGAGTCATAACTTTTCCACAATACCTGACGATCATTTAATTTTTTGGCTTCCGTGGCGCAATGGTTAGCGCGTTCAGCTGTTAACCGAAAGGTTGGTGGTTCGAGCCCACCCGGGAGCGGTGTTGTGGGGTCTCAGATGTAGCGTAAAAAGTCATAACTTTTCCACAATACCTGACGATCATTTAATTTCTGAGCATCCGTGGCGCAATGTTTAGCGCGTTCAGCTTTTAACCGAAAGGTTGGTGGTTCGAGCCCACCCGGGAGCGGTGTTGTGGGGTCTCAGATGTAACGTAAAAAGTCAGAGTTTTTAAACAATACCTGACAAACATTTAATTTCAGAACTTCCGTGGCGCAATGTTAAGCGCGTTCAGCTGTTAACCGAAAGGTTGGTGGTTCGAGCCCACCCGCGAGCGGTGTTGTGGGGTCTCAGACGTAGCGTAAAAAGTCATTATTTTTCCAAAATACCTGATGACCATTTAATTTTTTGGCTTCTGTGGCGCGATGGTTAGCGCGTTCGGCTGTTAACCGAAAGGTTGGTGGCTAAAGCCCACCCAGAAGCGGTGTTGAGAGGTCTCAGATGTAACGTAAAAAGTCAGAGTTTTTCCACAATTCCTGACGACCATTTAATTTTTAGGCTTCCGTGGCGCGATGGTCATTGCGTTCGGCTTTTAATCGAAAGTTTGGTGGTTCGAGCCCATCCGGGAGCGGTGTTGTGGGGTCTCAGATGTAGCGTAAAAAGTCATAGCTTTTCCACAATACCTGACGTTCATTTAATTTTTTGGCTTCCGTGGCGCAATTGTTAGCGCGTTCAGCTGTTAACCGAAAGGTTGGTGGTTCGAGCCCACCCGGGAGCGGTGTTGTGGGGTCTCAGATGTAGCGTAAAAAGTCATAACTTTTCCACAATACCTGACGATCATTTAATTTCTGAGCTTCCGTGGCGCAATGGTTAGCGCGTTCAGCTGTTAACCGAAAGGTTGGTGGTTCGAGCCCACCCGGGAGCGGTGTTGTGGGGTCTCAGATGTAACGTAAAAAGTCAGAGTTTTTAAACAATACCTGACAAACATTTAATTTCAGAACTTCCGTGGCGCAATGGTTAGCGCGTTCAGCTGTTAACCGAAAGGTTGGTGGTTCGAGCCCACCCGCGAGCGGTGTTGTGGGGTCTCAGACGTAGCGTAAAAAGTCATTATTTTTCCAAAATACCTGATGACCATTTAATTTTTTGGCTTCCGTGGCGCGATGGTTAGCGCGTTCGGCTGTTAACCGAAAGGTTGGTGGCTAAAGCCCACCCAGGAGCGGTGTTGAGAGGTGTCAGATGTAACGTAAAAAGTCAGAGTTTTTCCACAATTCCTGACGACCATTTAATTTTTAGGCTTCCGTGGCGCAATGGTCATTTCGTTCGGCTTTTAACCGAAAGTTTGGTGGTTCGAGCCCATCCGTTAGCGGTGTTGTGAGGTCTCAGATGTAACGTAAAATTGAGAGTTTTTCCGCAATACCTGACGACCGTTTAATTTCAGAGCTTCCGTGGCGCAATGGTCATTGCGTTCGGCTTTTAAGAGCCCATCCGGGAGCGGTGTTGTGAGGTCTCAGATGTAACGTAAAAGTCAGAGTTTTTCCGCAATACCTGACGACCATTGAATTTCAGAGCTTCCGTGGCTTAATGGTTAGCGCGTTCGGCTGGTAACCGAAGGGTTGGTGGTTCGAGCCCACCCGCGAGCGGTGTTGTGGGGTCTCAGACGTAGCGTAAAAAGTCATAACTGTTCCACAATAACTGACGATCATTTAATTTTTGGCTTCCGTGGCGCGATAGTTAGCGCGTTCGGCTGTTAACCGAAAGGTTGGTGGCTAAAGCCCACCTAGGAGCGGTGTTGTGAGATCTCAGATATAACGTAAAAAGTCGTAACTTTTCCACAATACCTGACGATCATTTCATTTCTGAGCTTCCGTGGCTCAATGGTTAGCGCGTTCGGCTTTTAACCGAAAGTTTGGTGGTTCGAGCCCATCCGGGAGCGGTGTTGTGAGGTCTCAGATGTTACGTAAACAGTCTGAGTTTTTCCACAATTCCTGAAGACCATTTAATTTTTAGGCTTCCATGGCGCGATGGTTAGCGCGTTCGGCTGTTAACCGAAAGGTTGGTGGTTCGAGCTCACCCGAAAGCGGTGTTGTGGCGTCTCAGATGTAGCGTAAAAAGTCATAACTTTTCCACAATACCTGACGAACAATTAATTTCAGAGCTTCCGTGGCGCAATGGTTAGCGCGTTCAGCTTTTAACCGAAAGGTTGGTGGTTCGAGCCCACCCAGGAGTGGTGTTGTGGGGTCCCACATGTAGCGTAAAAAGTCATAACTGTTCCACAATAACTGACGATCATTTAATTTTTTGGCTTCCGTGGCGCAATGGTTGGCGCGTTCAGCTGTTAACCGAAAGGTTGGTGGTTCGAGACCACCCGGGAGCGGTGTTGTGGGGTCTCAAATGTAGCGTAAAAAGTCACAACTTTTCCACAATAACTGACGATCATTTAATTTCTGAGCTTCCGTGGCGCAATGGTTAGCGCGTTCAGCTTTTAACCGAAAGGTTGGTGGTTCGAGCCCACCCGGGATTGGTGTTGAGGGGTCTAAGATGTAACGTAAAGAGTTTTTAAACAATACCTGACAAACTTTTAATTTCAGAGCTTCCGTGGCGCAATGGTTAGCGCGTTCCGCTGTTAACCGAAAGGTTGGTGGTTCGAGCCCACCCAGGAGCGGTGTTGAGAGGTGTCAGATGTAACGTAAAATTGAGAGTTTTTCCGCAATACCTGACGACCGTTTAATTTCAGAGCTTCCTTGGCGCAATGGTCATTGCGTTCGGCTTTTAACCGAAAGTTTGGTGGTTCGAGCCCACCCGGGAGCGGTGTTGTGGGGTCTCAGATGTAGCGTAAAAAGTCATAACTTTTCCACAATACCTGACAAACATTTAATTTCAGAGCTTCCGTGGCGCAATGGTTAGCGCGTTCAGCTTTTAACCGAAAGGTTGGTGGTTCGAGCCCACCCAGGAGTGGTGTTGTGGGGTCCCAGATGTAGCGTAAAATGTCATAACTGTTCCACAATAACTGACGATCATTTAATTTTTGGCTTCCGTGGCGCGATAGTTAGCGCGTTCGGCTGTTAACCGAAAGGTTGGTGGCTAAAGCCCACCTAGGAGCGGTGTTGTGAGATCTCAGATATAACGTAAAAAGTCGTAATTTTTCCACAATACCTGACGATCATTTCATTTCTGAGCTTCCGTGGCTCAATGGTTAGCGCGTTCGGCTTTTAACCGAAAGTTTGGTGGTTCGAGCCCATCCGGGAGCGGTGTTGTGAGGTCTAAGATGTTACGTAAACAGTCTGAGTTTTTCCACAATTCCTGAAGACCATTTAATTTTTAGGCTTCCATGGCGCGATGGTTAGCGCGTTCGGCTGTTAACCGAAAGGTTGGTGGTTCGAGCCCACCCGAAAGCGGTGTTGTGGCGTCTCAGATGTAGCGTAAAAAGTCATAACTTTTCCACAATACCTGACGAACAATTAATTTCAGAGCTTCCGTGGCGCAATGGTTAGCGCGTTCAGCTTTTAACCGAAAGGTTGGTGGTTCGAGCCCACCCAGGAGTGGTGTTGTGGGGTCCCAGATGTAGCGTAAAAAGTCATAACTGTTCCACAATAACTGACGATCATTTAATTTTTTGGCTTCCGTGGCGCAATGGTTGGCGCGTTCAGCTGTTAACCGAAAGGTTGGTGGTTCGAGCCCACCCGAAAGCGGTGTTGTGGCGTCTCAGATGTAGCGTAAAATGTCATAACTTTTCCACAATACCTGACGAACAATTAATTTCAGAGCTTCCGTGGCGCAATGGTTAGCGCGTTCAGCTTTTAACCGAAAGGTTGGTGGTTCGAGCCCACCCAGGAGTGCTGTTGTGGGGTCCCAGATGTAGCGTAAAAAGTCATAACTGTTCCACAATAACTGACGATCATTTAATTTTTTGCTTCCGTGGCGCAATGGTTGGCGCGTTCAGCTGTTAACCGAAAGGTTGGTGGTTCGAGCCCACCCGGGAGCGGTGTTGTGGGGTCTCAAATGTAGCGTAAAAAGTCACAACTTTTCCACAATAACTGACAATCATTTAATTTCTGAGCTTCCGTGGCGCAATGGTTAGCGCGTTCAGCTTTTAACCGAAAGGTTGGTGGTTCGAGCCCACCAGGGATTGGTGTTGAGGGGTCTAAGATGTAACGTAAAGAGTTTTTAAACAATACCTGACAAACATTTAATTTCAGAGCTTCCGTGGCGCAATGGTTAGCGCGTTCAGCTGTTAACCGAAAGGTTGGTGGTTCGAGCCCACCCGCGAGCGGTGTTGTGGGGTCTCAGACGTAGCGTAAAAAGTCATTATTTTTCCAAAATACCTGATGACCATTTAATTTTTTGGCTTCCGTGGCGCGATGGTTAGCGCGTTCGGCTGCTAACCGAAAGGTTGGTGGCTAAAGCCCACCCAGGAGCGGTGTTGTGAGGCCTCAGATGTAACGTAAAAAGTCAGAGTTTTTCAACAATGCCTGACGACCATTTAATTTTTAGGCTTCCGTGGCGCGATGGTTAGCGCGTTCGGCTTTTAACCGAAAGTTTGGTGGTTCGAGCCCATCCGGGAGCGGTGTTGTGAGGTCTCAGATGTAACGTAAAAAGTCAGATTTTAAAACAGTACCTGACAAACATTTAATTTCAGAGCTTCCGTGGCGCAATGGTTAGCGCGTTCAGCTGTTAACTGAAAGGTTTGTGGTTCGAGCCCACCCGGGAGCGGTGTCGTGGTGTCCCAGATGTAGCGTAAAAAGTCATAACTTTTCCACAATACCTGACGATCATTTAAATTTTTGGCTTCCGTGGCGCAATGGTTTGCGCGTTCAGCTGTTAACCGAAAGGTTGGAGGTTCGAGCCCTCCCGGGAGCGGTGTTGTGGGGTCTCAGATGTAGCGTAAAAAGTCATAACTTTTCCACAATACCTGACGATCATTAAATTTCTGAGCTTTCGTGGCGCAGTGGTTAGCGCGTTCGGCTGTTAACCGAAAGGTTGGTGGTTCGAGCCCATCCGGGAGCGGTGTTGTGAGATCTCAGATGTAACGTAAAAAGTCACAGTTTTTCCACAATACCTGACGACCATTTAATTTTTAGGCTTCCGTGGCGCGATGGTCAGCGCGTTCGGCTTTTAACCGAAAGTTTGGTGGTTCGAGCCCATCCGGGAGCGGTGTTGTGAGGTCTCAGATGTAACGTAAACGGTCTGAGTTTTTCCACAATTCCTGAAGACCATTTAATTTTTAGGCTTCCATGGCGCGATGGTTAGCGCGTTCGGCTGTTAACCGAAAGGTTGGTGGTTCGAGCCCACCCGAAAGCGGTGTTGTGGCGTCTTAGATGTAGCGTAAAAAGTCATAAATTTTATACAATACCTGACGAACAAATAATTTCAGAGCTTCCGTGGCGCAAAATAATAAATTGTCAGGTATTGTTTAAAAACTCTGACTTTTTACGCTACATTTGAGACCCCACAACACCGCTCCCGGGTGGGCTCGAACCACCAACCTTTCGGTTAACAGCTGAACGCGCTAACCATTGCGCCACGGAAGCCAAAAAAATAAATGACCGTCAGTTATTGTGGAACAGTTATGACTTTTTACGCTACATCTGGGACCCCACAACACCACTCCTGGGTGGGCTCGAACCACCAACCTTTCGGTTAAAAGCTGAACGCGCTAACCATTGCGCCACGGAAGCTCTGAAATTAATTGTTCGTCAGGTATTGTGGAAAAGTTATGACTTTTTACGCTACATCTGAGACGCCACAACACCGCTTTCGGGTGGGCTCGAACCACCAACCTTTCGGTTAACAGCCGAACGCGCTAACCATCGCGCCAAGGAAGCCTAAAAATTAAAGGGTCTTCAGGAATTGTGGAAAAACTCAGACTGTTTACGTAACATCTGAGACCTCACAACACCGCTCCCGGATGGGCTCGAACCACCAAACTTTCGGTTAAAAGCCGAACGCGCTAACCATCGCGCCACAGAAGCCTAAAAATTAAATGGTCGTCAGGAATTGTGGAAAAACTCTGACTTTTTACGATAAATCTGAGACCTCACAACACCGCTCCCTGATGGGCTCGAACCACCAAACTTTCGGTTAAAAGCCGCACGCGCTAACCATCGCGCCACGGAAGCCAAAAAATTAAATGGTCGTCAGGTATTGTGGAAAAGTTATGAATTTTACGCTACGTCTGAGACCCCACAACACCGCTCGCGGGTGGGCTCGAACCACGAACCTTTCGGTTAACAGCTGAACGCGCTATTCATTGCGCCACGGAAGCTCTGAAATTAAATGTTTGTCAGGTATTGTTTAAAAACTCTGACTTTTTACGTTACATCTTAGACCCCACAACACCAATCCCGGGTGGGCTCGAACCACCAACCTTTCGGTTAAAAGCTGAACGCGCTAACCATTGCGCCACGGAAGCTCAGAAATTAAATGATCGTCAGGTATTGTGGAAAAGTTGTGACTTTTTACGCTACATCTGGGACCCCACAACACCACTCCTGGGTGGGCTCGAACCACCAACCTTTCGGTTAACAGCCGAACGCGCTAACCATCGCGCCATGGAAGCCTAAAAATTAAATGGTCTTCAGGAATTGTGGAAGAACTCAGACTGTTTACGTAACATCTGAGACCTCACAACACCGCTCCCGGATGGGCTCGAACCACCAAACTTTCGGTTAAAAGCCGAACGCGCTAACCATTGCGCCACGGAAGCTCAGAAATGAAATGATCGTCAGGTATTGTGGAACAGTTATGACTTTTTACGCTACATCTGGGACCCTACAACACCACTCCTGCGTGGGCTCGAACCACTAACCTTTCGGTTAAAAGCTGAACGTGCTAACCATTGCGCCACGGAAGCTCTGAAATTAATTGTTCGTCAGGTATTGTGGAAAAGTTATGACTTTTTACGCTACATCTGAGACGCCACAACACCGCTTTCGGGTGGGCTCGAACCACCAGCCTTTCGGTTAACAGCTGAACGCGCTAACCATTGCGCCACGGAAGCTCAGAAATTAAATGATCGTCAGGTATTGTGGAACAGTTATGACTTTTTACGCTACATCTGGGACCCTACAACACCACTCCTGGGTGGGCTCGAACCACCAACCTTTCGGTTAAAAGCTGAACGCGCTAACCATTGCGCCACGGAAGCTCTGAAATTAATTGTTCGTCAGGTATTGTGGAAAAGTTATGACTTTTTACGCTACATCTGAGACGCCACAACACCGCTTTCGGGTGGGCTCGAACCACCAACCTTTCGGTTAACAGCCGAACGCGCTAACCATCGCGCCAAGGAAGCCTAAAAATTAAAGGGTCTTCAGGAATTGTGGAAAAACTCAGACTGTTTACGTAACATCTGAGACCTCACAACACCGCTCCCGGATGGGCTCGAACCACCAAACTTTCGGTTAAAAGCCGAACGCGCTAACCATCGCGCCACAGAAGCCTAAAAATTAAATGGTCGTCAGGAATTGTGGAAAAACTCTGACTTTTTACGATAAATCTGAGACCTCACAACACCGCTCCCTGATGGGCTCGAACCACCAAACTTTCGGTTAAAAGCCGCACGCGCTAACCATCGCGCCACGGAAGCCAAAAAATTAAATGGTCGTCAGGTATTGTGGAAAAGTTATGAATTTTACGCTACGTCTGAGACCCCACAACACCGCTCGCGGGTGGGCTCGAACCACGAACCTTTCGGTTAACAGCTGAACGCGCTATTCATTGCGCCACGGAAGCTCTGAAATTAAATGTTTGTCAGGTATTGTTTAAAAACTCTGACTTTTTACGTTACATCTTAGACCCCACAACACCAATCCCGGGTGGGCTCGAACCACCAACCTTTCGGTTAAAAGCTGAACGCGCTAACCATTGCGCCACGGAAGCTCAGAAATTAAATGATCGTCAGGTATTGTGGAAAAGTTGTGACTTTTTACGCTACATCTGGGACCCCACAACACCACTCCTGGGTGGGCTCGAACCACCAACCTTTCGGTTAACAGCCGAACGCGCTAACCATCGCGCCATGGAAGCCTAAAAATTAAATGGTCTTCAGGAATTGTGGAAGAACTCAGACTGTTTACGTAACATCTGAGACCTCACAACACCGCTCCCGGATGGGCTCGAACCACCAAACTTTCGGTTAAAAGCCGAACGCGCTAACCATTGCGCCACGGAAGCTCAGAAATGAAATGATCGTCAGGTATTGTGGAACAGTTATGACTTTTTACGCTACATCTGGGACCCTACAACACCACTCCTGCGTGGGCTCGAACCACCAACCTTTCGGTTAAAAGCTGAACGTGCTAACCATTGCGCCACGGAAGCTCTGAAATTAATTGTTCGTCAGGTATTGTGGAAAAGTTATGACTTTTTACGCTACATCTGAGACGCCACAACACCGCTTTCGGGTGGGCTCGAACCACCAGCCTTTCGGTTAACAGCTGAACGCGCTAACCATTGCGCCACGGAAGCTCAGAAATTAAATGATCGTCAGGTATTGTGGAACAGTTATGACTTTTTACGCTACATCTGGGACCCTACAACACCACTCCTGGGTGGGCTCGAACCACCAACCTTTCGGTTAAAAGCTGAACGCGCTAACCATTGCGCCACGGAAGCTCTGAAATTAATTGTTCGTCAGGTATTGTGGAAAAGTTATGACTTTTTACGCTACATCTGAGACGCCACAACACCGCTTTCGGGTGGGCTCGAACCACCAGCCTTTCGGTTAACAGCTGAACGCGCTAACCATTGCGCCACGGAAGCCAAAAAATTAAATGATCGTCAGTTATTGTGGAACAGTTATGACTTTTTACGTTACATCTTAGACCCCACAACACCAATCCCGGGTGGGCTCGAACCACCAACCTTTCGGTTAAAAGCTGAACGCGCTAACCATTGCGCCACGGAAGCTCAGAAATTAAATGATCGTCAGGTATTGTGGAACAGTTATGACTTTTTACGCTACATCTGGGACCCTACAACACCACCCCTGGGTGGGCTCGAACCACCAACCTTTCGGTTAAAAGCTGAACGCGCTAACCATTGCGCCACGGAAGCTCTGAAATTAATTGTTCGACAGGTATTGTCGAAAAGTTATGACTTTTTACGCTACATCTGAGACGCCACAACACCGCTTTCGGGTGGGCTCGAACCACCAACCTTTCGGTTAACAGCCGAACGCGCTAACCATCGCGCCACGGAAGCCAAAAAATTAAATGATCGTCAGGTATTGTGGAAAAGTTATGACTTTTTACGCTACATCTGGGACACCACAACACCGCTCCCGGGTGGGCTCGAACCACAAACCTTTCAGTTAACAGCTGAACGCGCTAACCATTGCGCCACAGAAGCTCTGAAATTAAATGTTTGTCAGGTACTGTTTTAAAAACTCTGACTTTTTACGTTACATCTGAACCTCACAACACCGCTCCCGGATGGGCTCGAACCACCAAACTTTCGGTTAAAAGCCGAGCGCGCTAACCATCGCGCCACGGAAGCCTAAAAATTAAATGGTCGTCAGGCATTGTTGAAAAACTCTGACTTTTTACGATACATCTGAGACCTCACAACACCGCTCCCTGATGGGCTCGAACCACCAAACTTTCGGTTAAAAGCCGCACGCGCTAACCCACGCGCCACGGAAGCCAAAAAATAAAATGGTCGTCAGGTATTGTGGAAAAGTTACGACTTTTTACGCTACATCTGGGACCTCACAACACCGCTCCTGGGTGGGCTTTAGCCACCAACCTTTCGGTTAACAGCCGAACGCGCTATCCATCGCGCCACGGAAGCCAAAAAATTAAATGGTCATCAGGTATTTTGGAAAAATAATGACTTTTTACGCTACGTCTGAGACCCCACAACACCGCTCGCGGGTGGGCTCGAACCACGAACCTTTCGGTTAACAGCTGAACGCGCTAACCATTGCGCCACGGAAGCTCTGAAATTAAATGTTTGTCAGGTATTGTTTAAAAACTCTGACTTATTACGTTACATCTTAGACCCCACAACACCAATCCCGGGTGGGCTCGAACCACCAACCTTTCGGTTAAAAGCTGAACGCGCTAACCATTGCGCCACGGAAGCCAAAAAATTAAATGATCGTCAGTTATTGTGGAACAGTTATGACTTTTTACGCTACATCTGGGACCCCACAACACCACTCCTGGGTGGGCTCGAACCACCAACCTTTCGGTTAAAAGCTGAACGCGCTAACCATTGCGCCACGGAAGCTCTGAAATTAATTGTTCGTCAGGTATTGTGGAAAAGTTATGACTTTTTACGCTACATCTGAGACGCCACAACACCGCTTTCGGGTGGGCTCGAACCACCAGCCTTTCGGTTAACAGCTGAACGCGCTAACCATTGCGCCACGGAAGCCAAAAAATTAAATGATCGTCAGTTATTGTGGAACAGTTATGACTTTTTACGTTACATCTTAGACCCCACAACACCAATCCCGGGTGGGCTCGAACCACCAACCTTTCGGTTAAAAGCTGAACGCGCTAACCATTGCGCCACGGAAGCTCAGAAATTAAATGATCGTCAGGTATTGTGGAACAGTTATGACTTTTTACGCTACATCTGGGACCCTACAACACCACCCCTGGGTGGGCTCGAACCACCAACCTTTCGGTTAAAAGCTGAACGCGCTAACCATTGCGCCACGGAAGCTCTGAAATTAATTGTTCGACAGGTATTGTCGAAAAGTTATGACTTTTTACGCTACATCTGAGACGCCACAACACCGCTTTCGGGTGGGCTCGAACCACCAACCTTTCGGTTAACAGCCGAACGCGCTAACCATCGCGCCACGGAAGCCAAAAAATTAAATGATCGTCAGGTATTGTGGAAAAGTTATGACTTTTTACGCTACATCTGGGACACCACAACACCGCTCCCGGGTGGGCTCGAACCACAAACCTTTCAGTTAACAGCTGAACGCGCTAACCATTGCGCCACAGAAGCTCTGAAATTAAATGTTTGTCAGGTACTGTTTTAAAAACTCTGACTTTTTACGTTACATCTGAACCTCACAACACCGCTCCCGGATGGGCTCGAACCACCAAACTTTCGGTTAAAAGCCGAGCGCGCTAACCATCGCGCCACGGAAGCCTAAAAATTAAATGGTCGTCAGGCATTGTTGAAAAACTCTGACTTTTTACGATACATCTGAGACCTCACAACACCGCTCCCTGATGGGCTCGAACCACCAAACTTTCGGTTAAAAGCCGCACGCGCTAACCCACGCGCCACGGAAGCCAAAAAATAAAATGGTCGTCAGGTATTGTGGAAAAGTTACGACTTTTTACGCTACATCTGGGACCTCACAACACCGCTCCTGGGTGGGCTTTAGCCACCAACCTTTCGGTTAACAGCCGAACGCGCTATCCATCGCGCCACGGAAGCCAAAAAATTAAATGGTCATCAGGTATTTTGGAAAAATAATGACTTTTTACGCTACGTCTGAGACCCCACAACACCGCTCGCGGGTGGGCTCGAACCACGAACCTTTCGGTTAACAGCTGAACGCGCTAACCATTGCGCCACGGAAGCTCTGAAATTAAATGTTTGTCAGGTATTGTTTAAAAACTCTGACTTATTACGTTACATCTTAGACCCCACAACACCAATCCCGGGTGGGCTCGAACCACCAACCTTTCGGTTAAAAGCTGAACGCGCTAACCATTGCGCCACGGAAGCCAAAAAATTAAATGATCGTCAGTTATTGTGGAACAGTTATGACTTTTTACGCTACATCTGGGACCCCACAACACCACTCCTGGGTGGGCTCGAACCACCAACCTTTCGGTTAAAAGCTGAACGCGCTAACCATTGCGCCACGGAAGCTCTGAAATTAATTGTTCGTCAGGTATTGTGGAAAAGTTATGACTTTTTACGCTACATCTGAGACGCCACAACACCGCTTTCGGGTGGGCTCGAACCACCAACCTTTCGGTTAAGAGCCGAACGCGCTAACCATCGCGCCACGGAAGCCAAAAAATTAAATGGTCATCAGGTATTTAGGAAAAATAATGACTTTTTACGCTACGTCTGAGACCCCACAACACCGCTCGTGGGTGGGCTCGAACCACCAAACTTTCGGTTAAAAGCCGAACGCGCTAACCATTGAGCCACGGAAGCTCTGAAATTAAACGGTCGTCAGGTATTGCGGAAAAACTCTGACTTTTACGTTACATTTGAGATCTCACAACACCGCTCCCGGATGGGCTCGAACCACCAAACTTTCGGTTAAAAGCCGAACGCGCTGACCATCGCACCACGGAAGCCTAAAAATTAAATGGTCGTCAGGTATTGTGGAAAAACTGTGACTTTTTACGTTACATCTGAGATCTCACAACACCGCGCCCGGATGGGCTCGAACCACCAACCTTTCGGTTAACAGCCGAACGCGCTAACCACTGCGCCACGGAAGCTCAGAAATTTAATGATCGTCAGGTATTGTGGAAAAGTTATGACTTTTTACGCTACATCTGAGACCCCACAACACCGCTCCCGGGTGGGCTCGAACCTCCAACCTTTCGGTTAACAGCTGAACGCGCAAACCATTGCGCCACGGAAGCCAAAAAATTAAATGATCGTCAGGTATTGTGGAAAAGTTATGACTTTTACGCTACATCTGGGACACCACAACACCTCTCCCGAATGGGCTCGAACCACCAACCTTTCGATTAACAGCTGAACGCGCTAACCATTGCGCCACGGAAGCCCAAAAACTAAATGCTCGTCAGGTATTGTGTAAAAACCTTGACTTTTTACGTCACATCTGAGACCTCACAACACCGCTCCCGGATGGGCTCGAACCACCAACCTATTGGTTAACAGCCGAACGCGCTATCCATTGCGCCACGGAAGCCCAAAAATTAAATGGTCGTCAAGTATTGTGGAAAACTTTGGCTTTCTACGTTACACTTGAGATCCCACAACACCGCTCCCGGGTGGGCTCGAACCACCAAACTATTGGTTAACAGCCGAACGAGCTAACCATTGAGCCACGGAAGCTCAGAAATTAAATGGTTGTCACGTATTGTGGAAAAGTTTTGACTTTTTACGCTACATCTGAGACCCCATAACACCTCTCCCGGGTGGGCTCGAACCACCAACCTTTCGATTAACAGCTGAACGCGCTAACCATTGCACAACAGAAGCCCAAAAATTAAATGGTCGTCAGGTATTGTGGAAAAACTGACATTTTACGTTACATCTGAGACCTCACAACACCGCTCCCGGATGGGCTCGAACCACCAACCTATTGGTTAACAGCCGAACGCGCTAACCATTGAGCCACGGAAGCTCAGAAATTAAATGGTTGTCAGGTATTGTTGAAAAGTTACGACTTTTCACGCTACATCTGAGACCCCACAAACCTCTCTCGTTTGGGCTCGAACCACCAACCTTTCGGTTAAGAGCTTAACGCGCTGACCATTGAGCCACTGAAGCCCAAAAATTAAATTTTCGTCAGGTATTAAGGAAAAACTTTGACTTTTTACTTCACATCTGAGACCTCACAACACCGCTCCCGGATGGGCTCGAACCACCAACCTTTCGGTTAACACCCGAACGCGCTAACCATTGCGCCACGGACGCCCCAAAATTAAATGGTCGTCAAGAATTGTGGAAAAACTTTGGCTATTTACGTTTCATTTGAGATCCCAAAACACCGCTCCCGGGTGGGCTCGAACCACAAACCTATTGGCTAACAGCCGAACGCGCTAACCATTGAGGCACGGAAGTTCAGAAAATAAATGGTTATCACGTATTATGGAAAAAGTTTGACTTTTCACGCTACATCTGAGACCTCACAACACCGCTCCTGGATGGGCTCGAACCACCAACCTTTCGATTAACAGCTGAACGCGCTAATCATTGCGCCACGGAAGCCCAAAAATTAAATGCTCGTCAGGTATTGTGGAAAAACTCTGACATTTTACGTTACATCTGAGATCCCACAACACCGCTCCCGGGTGGGCTCGAACCACCAACCTTTCGATTAACAGCTGAACGCGCCACGGAAGCCCAAAAATTAAATGGTCGTCAGGTATTGTGGAAAAACTGACATTTTACGTTACATCTGAGACCTCACAACACCGCTGCCGGGTGGGCTCGAACCACCAACCTATTTGTTAACAGCCGAACGAGCTAACAATTGAGCCACGGAAGCTCAGAAATTAAATGGTTGTCACGTATTGTGGAAAAGTTTTGACTTTTTACGTTACATCTGAGACCCTACAACACCTCTCCCGGGTGGGCTCGAACCACCAACCTTTCGGTTAACAGCCGAACGCTCTAACCATTGCGCCACGGAAGCCCAAAAAGTTAAATGGTCGTCAGGTATTGTGGAAAAACTTTGGCTTTCTACGTTACATTTGAGATCCCGCAACACCGCTCCCGGGTGGGCTCGAACCACCAACCTATTGGTTAACAGCGGAACGCGCTAACTATTGAGCCACGGATGCTCAGAAATTAAATGATCGTCAGGAATTGTGGAAAACCTCTGACTTTTTACGTTACATCTGAGACCTCTCAACACCGCTCCTGGGTGGGCTTTAGCCACCAACCTTTCGGTTAACAGACGAACGCGCTAACCATCGCGCCAAGGAAGCCAAAAAATTAAATGGTCATCAGGTATTTTGGAAAAATAATGACTTTTTACGTTACATCTGAGACCCCACAACACCAATCCCGGGTGGGCTCGAACCACCAACCTTTCGGTTAAAAGCTGAACGCGCTAACCATTGCGCCACGGAAGCTCAGAAATTAAATGATCGTCAGGTATTGTGGAAAAGTTATAACTTTTTACGCTACATCTGAGACCCCACAACACCGCTCCCGGGTGGGCTCGAACCACCAACCTTTCGGTTAACAGCTGAACGCGCTAACCATTGCGCCACGGAAGCCAAAAAATTAAATGGTCGTCAGGTATTGTGGAACAATTATGACTTTTTACGCTACATCTGGGACCCCACAACACCACTCCTGGGTGGGCTCGAACCATCAACCTTTCGGTTAAAAGCCGAACGCGCTAACCATCGCGCCACGGAAGCCTAAATATTAAATGGTCGTCAGGTATTGTTGAAAAACTCTGACTTTTTACGTTACATCTGAGACCTGAACAACCGCTCCCGGATGGGCTCGAACCACCAAACTTTCGGTTAAAAGCCGCACGCGCTAACCATTGAGCAACGGAAGCTCTGAAATTAAATGTTCGTCAGGTATTGTGGTTAAATTTTGAATTTTTACGTATCATCTGAGACCTCACAACACCGCTCCCAGGTGTGCTCGAACCATCAACCTTTCGATTAACAGCCGAACGCGCTAACCATCGCGCAACGGAAGCCTAAAAATTAAATGGTCGTCAGGTATTATGGAAAAAGTCTGACTTTTTACGCTACATCTGAGCTTCCGTGGCTCAATGGTTAGCGCGTTCGGCTTTTAACCGAAAGTTTGGTGGTTCGAGCCCATCCGGGAGCGGTGTTGTGAGGTCTCAGATGTTACGTAAACAGTCAGAGTTTTCCACAATTCCTGAAGACCATTTAATTTTTAGGTTTCCATGGCGCGATGGTTAGCGCGTTCGGCTGTTAACCGAAAGGTTGGTGGCTAAAGCCCACCCAGGAGCGGTGTTGAGAGGTCTCAGATGTAACGTAAAAAGTCAGAGTTTTTCCACAATTCCTGACGACCATTTAATTTTTAGGCTTCCGTGGCGCGATGGTCATTGCGTTCGGCTTTTAACCGAAAGTATGGTGGTTCGAGCCCACCCGGGAGCGGTGTTGTGGGGTCTCAGATGTAGCGTAAAAGTCATAACTTTTCCACAATGCCTGACGATCATTTAATTTCTGAGCTTCCGTAGCGCAATGGTTAGCGCGTTCAGCTTTTAACCGAAAGGTTGGTGGTTCGAGCCCACCCTGGAGCGGTGTTGTGGGGTCTCAGATGTAGCGTAAAAAGTCAGAGTTCTTAAACAATACCTGACAAACATTTAAGTTCAGAACTTCCGTGGCGCAATGGTTAGCGCGTTCGGCTTTTAACCGAAAGTTTTCTGGTTCGAGCCCATCCGGGAGCGGTGTTGTGAGGTCTCAGATGTAACGTAAAAGTCAGAGTTTTTCCGCAATACCTGACGACCATTGAATTTCAGAGCTTCCGTGGCGCAATGGTTAGCGCGTTCGGCTGTGAACCGAAAGGTTGGTGGTTCGAGCCCACCCGGGAGCGGTGTTGTGGGGTCTCAGATGTAGCGTAAAAAGGCATAGCTTTTCCACAATACCTGACGACCATTGAATTTCAGAGCTTCCGTGGCGCAATGGTTAGCGCGTTCGGCTGTTAACCGAAAGTTTGGTGGTTCGAGCCCACCCGGGAGCGGTGTTGTGGGGTCTCAGATGTAGCGTAAAAAGTCATAACTTTTCCACAATACCTGACGATCATTTAATTTTTTGGCTTTTGTGGCGCAATGGTTAGCGCGTTCAGCTGTTAACCGAAAGGTTGGTGGTTCGAGCCCACCCGGGAGCGGTGTTGTGGGGTCTCAGATGTAGCGTAAAAAGTCAGAACTTTTCCACAATGCCTGACGATCATTTAATTTCTGAGCTTCCGTAGCGCAATGGTTAGCGCGTTCAGCTTTTAACCGAAAGGTTGGTGGTTCGAGCCCAACCTGGAGCGGTGTTGTGGGGTCTCAGATGTAGCGTAAAAAGTCAGAGTTCTTAAACAATACCTGACAAACATTTAAGTTCAGAACTTCCGTGGCGCAATGGTTAGCGCGTTCAGCTGTTAACCGAAAGGTTGGTGGTTCGAGCCCACCCGCGAGCGGTGTTGTGGTGTCTCAGACGTAGCGTAAAAAGTCATTATTTTTCCAAAATACCTGATGACCATTTTATTTTTTGGCTTCCTTGGCGCGATGGTTAGCGCGTTCGGCTTTTAACCGAAAGTTTTCTGGTTCGAGCCCATCCGGGAGCGGTGTTGTGAGGTCTCAGATGTAACGTAAAAGTCAGAGTTTTTCCGCAATACCTGACGACCATTGAATTTCAGAGCTTCCGTGGCGCAATGGTTAGCGCGTTCGGCTGTGAACCGAAAGGTTGGTGGTTCGAGCCCACCCGGGAGCGGTGTTGTGGGGTCTCAGATGTAGCGTAAAAAGGCATAGCTTTTCCACAATACCTGACGATCATTTAATTTCTGAGCTTCCGTTGCGCAATGGTTAGCGCGTTCAGCTTTTAACCGAAAGGTTGGTGGTTCGAGCCCACCCGGGAGCGGTGTTGTGGGGTCTCAGATGTAACGTAAAAAGTCAGAGTTTTTAAATAATACCTGACAAACATTTAATTTCAGAACTTCCGTGGCGCAATGGTTAGCGCGTTCAGCTGTTAACTGAAAGGTTGGTGGTTCGAGCCCACCCGCGAGCGGTGTTGTGGGGTCTCAGATGTAGCGTAAAAAGTCATAACTTTTCCACAATACCTGACGATCATTTAATTTTTTGGCTTTTGTGGCGCAATGGTTAGCGCGTTCAGCTGTTAACCGAAAGGTTGGTGGTTCGAGCCCACCCGGGAGCGGTGTTGTGGGGTCTCAGATGTAGCGTAAAAAGTCAGAACTTTTCCACAATGCCTGACGATCATTTAATTTCTGAGCTTCCGTAGCGCAATGGTTAGCGCGTTCAGCTTTTAACCGAAAGGTTGGTGGTTCGAGCCCAACCTGGAGCGGTGTTGTGGGGTCTCAGATGTAGCGTAAAAAGTCAGAGTTCTTAAACAATACCTGACAAACATTTAAGTTCAGAACTTCCGTGGCGCAATGGTTAGCGCGTTCAGCTGTTAACCGAAAGGTTGGTGGTTCGAGCCCACCCGCGAGCGGTGTTGTGGTGTCTCAGACGTAGCGTAAAAAGTCATTATTTTTCCAAAATACCTGATGACCATTTTATTTTTTGGCTTCCTTGGCGCGATGGTTAGCGCGTTCGGCTTTTAACCGAAAGTTTTCTGGTTCGAGCCCATCCGGGAGCGGTGTTGTGAGGTCTCAGATGTAACGTAAAAGTCAGAGTTTTTCCGCAATACCTGACGACCATTGAATTTCAGAGCTTCCGTGGCGCAATGGTTAGCGCGTTCGGCTGTGAACCGAAAGGTTGGTGGTTCGAGCCCACCCGGGAGCGGTGTTGTGGGGTCTCAGATGTAGCGTAAAAAGGCATAGCTTTTCCACAATACCTGACGATCATTTAATTTCTGAGCTTCCGTTGCGCAATGGTTAGCGCGTTCAGCTTTTAACCGAAAGGTTGGTGGTTCGAGCCCACCCGGGAGCGGTGTTGTGGGGTCTCAGATGTAACGTAAAAAGTCAGAGTTTTTAAATAATACCTGACAAACATTTAATTTCAGAACTTCCGTGGCGCAATGGTTAGCGCGTTCAGCTGTTAACTGAAAGGTTGGTGGTTCGAGCCCACCCGCGAGCGGTGTTGTGGGGTCTCAGACGTAGCGTAAAAAGTCATTATTTTCCCAAAATACCTGATGACCATTTAATTTTTTGGCTTCCGTGGCGCGATTGTTATCGCGTTCGGCTGTTAACCGAAAGGTTGGTGGCTAAAGCCCACCCAGAAGCGGTGTTGAGAGGTCTCAGATGTAACGTAAAAAGTCAGAGTTTTTCCACAATTCCTGACGACCATTTAATTTTTAGGCTTCCGTTGCGCGATGGTCATTGCGTTCGGCTTTTAACCGAAAGTTTGGTGGTTCGAGCCCATCCGGGAGCGGTGTTGTGAGGTCTCAGATGTAACGTAAAAGTCAGAGTTTTTCCGCAATACCTGACGAACATTGAATTTCTGAGCTTCCGTAGCGCAATGGTTAGCGCGTTCGGCTGTTAACTGAAAGGTTGGTGGTTCGAGCCCACCCGGGAGCGGTGTTGTGGGGTCTCAGATGTAGCGTAAAAAGTCATAACTTTTCTACAATACCTGACGATCATTTAATTTCTGAGCTTCCGTGGCGCAATGGTTAGCGCGTTCAGCTTTTAACCGAAAGGTTGGTTGTTCGAGCCCACCCGGGAGCGGTGTTGTGGGGTCTCAGATGTAGCGTAAAAAGTCATAACTTTTCCACAATACCTGACGATCATTTAATTTTTTGGCTTTTGTGGCGCAATGGTTAGCGCGTTCAGCTGTTAACCGAAAGGTTGGTGGTTCGAGCCCACCCGGGAGCGGTGTTGTGGGGTCTCAGATGTAGCGTAAAAAGTCATAACTTTTCCACAATGCCTGACGATCATTTAATTTCTGAGCTTCCGTAGCGCAATGGTTAGCGCGTTCAGCTTTTAACCGAAAGTTTTCTGGTTCGAGCCCATCCGGGAGCGGTGTTGTGAGGTCTCAGATGTAACGTAAAAGTCAGAGTTTTTCCGCAATACCTGACGACCATTGAATTTCAGAGCTTCCGTGGCGCAATGGTTAGCGCGTTCGGCTGTGAACCGAAAGGTTGGTGGTTCGAGCCCACCCGCGAGCGGTGTTGTGGTGTCTCAGACGTAGCGTAAAAAGTCATTATTTTTCCAAAATACCTGATGACCATTTTATTTTTTGGCTTCCTTGGCGCGATGGTTAGCGCGTTCGGCTTTTAACCGAAAGTTTTCTGGTTCGAGCCCATCCGGGAGCGGTGTTGTGAGGTCTCAGATGTAACGTAAAAGTCAGAGTTTTTCCGCAATACCTGACGACCATTGAATTTCAGAGCTTCCGTGGCGCAATGGTTAGCGCGTTCGGTTGTGAACCGAAAGGTTGGTGGTTCGAGCCCACCCGGGAGCGGTGTTGTGGGGTCTCAGATGTAGCGTAAAAAGGCATAGCTTTTCCACAATACCTGACGATCATTTAATTTCTGAGCTTCCGTTGCGCAATGGTTAGCGCGTTCAGCTTTTAACCGAAAGGTTGGTGGTTCGAGCCCACCCGGGAGCGGTGTTGTGGGGTCTCAGATGTAACGTAAAAATCAGAGTTTTTAAATAATACCTGACAAACATTTAATTTCAGAACTTCCGTGGCGCAATGGTTAGCGCGTTCAGCTGTTAACTGAAAGGTTGGTGGTTCGAGCCCACCCGCGAGCGGTGTTGTGGGGTCTCAGACGTAGCGTAAAAAGTCATTATTTTTCCACAATTCCTGACGACCATTTAATTTTTAGGCTTCCGTTGCGCGATGGTCATTGCGTTCGGCTTTTAACCGAAAGTTTGGTGGTTCGAGCCCATCCGGGAGCGGTGTTGTGAGGTCTCAGATGTAACGTAAAAGTCAGAGTTTTTCCGCAATACCTGACGAACATTGAATTTCTGAGCTTCCGTAGCGCAATGGTTAGCGCGTTCGGCTGTTAACTGAAAGGTTGGTGGTTCGAGCCCACCCGGGAGCGGTGTTGTGGGGTCTCAGATGTAGCGTAAAAAGTCATAACTTTTCTACAATACCTGACGATCATTTAATTTCTGAGCTTCCGTGGCGCAATGGTTAGCGCGTTCAGCTTTTAACCGAAAGGTTGGTTGTTCGAGCCCACCCGGGAGCGGTGTTGTGGGGTCTCAGATGTAACGTAAAAAGTCATTATTTTTCCAAAATACCTGATGACCTTTTTATTTTTTGGCTTCCTTGGCGCGATGGTTAGCGCGTTCGGCTTTTAACCGAAAGTTTAGTGGTTCGAGCCCATCCGGGAGCGGTGTTGTGAGGTCTCAGATGTAACGTAAAAGTCAGAGTTTTTCCGCAATACCTGACGACCATTGAATTTCAGATCTTCCGTGGCGCAATGGTTAGCGCGTTCGGCTGTTAACCGAAAGGTTGGTGGTTCGAGCCCACCCGGGAGCGGTGTTGTGGGGTCTCAGATGTAGCGTAAAAAGGCATAGCTTTTCCACAATACCTGACGATCATTTAATTTTTTGGCTTCCGTGGCGCAATGGTTAGCGCTTCTAGCTGTTAACCGAAAGGTTGGTGGTTCGAGACCACCCGGGAGCGGTGTTGTGGGGTCTCAGATGTAGCGTAAAAAGTCATAGCTTTTCCACAATACCTGACGATCATTTAATTTCTGAGCTTCCGTGGCGCAATGGTTAGCGCGTTCAGCTTTTAACCGAAAGATTGGTGGTTCGAGCCCACCCGGGAGCGGTGTTGTGGGGTCTCAGATGTAACGTAAAAAGTCAGAGTTTTTAAATAATACCTGACAAACATTTAATTTCAGAACTTCCGTGGCGCAATGGTTAGCGCGTTCAGCTGTTAACTGAAAGGTTGGTGGTTCGAGCTCACCCGCGAGCGGTGTTGTGGGGTCTCAGACGTAGCGTAAAAAGTCATTATTTTTCCAAAATACCTGATGACCATTTAATTTTTTGGCTTCCGTGGCGCGATGGTTAGCGCGTTCGGCTTTTAACCGAAAGTTTGGTGGTTCGAGCCCATCCGGGAGCGGTGTTGTGAGGTCTCAGATGTAACGTAAAAGTCAGAGTTTTTCCGCAATACCTGACGACCATTGAATTTCAGATCTTCCGTGGCGCAATGGTTAGCGCGTTCGGCTGTTACCCGAAAGGTTGGTGGTTCGAGCCCACCCGGGAGCGGTGTTGTGGGGTCTCAGATGTAGCGTAAAAAGGCATAGCTTTTCCACAATACCTGACGATCATTTAATTTTTTGGCTTCCGTGGCGCAATGGTTAGCGCGTCTAGCTGTTAACCGAAAGGTTGGTGGTTCGAGACCACCCGGGAGCGGTGTTGTGGGGTCTCAGATGTAGCGTAAAAAGTCATAACTTTTCCACAATACCTGACGATCATTTAATTTCTGAGCTTCCGTGGCGCAATGGTTAGCGCGTTCAGCTTTTAACCGAAAGATTGGTGGTTCGAGCCCACCCGGGAGCGGTGTTGTGGGGTCTCAGATGTAACGTAAAAAGTCCGAGTTTTTAAATAATACCTGACAAACATTTAATTTCAGAACTTCCGTGGCGCAATGGTTAGCGCGTTCAGCTGTTAACTGAAAGGTTGGTGGTTCGAGCTCACCCGCGAGCGGTGTTGTGGGGTCTCAGACGTAGCGTAAAAAGTCATTATTTTTCCAAAATACCTGATGACCATTTAATTTTTTGGCTTCCGTGGCGCGATGGTTAGCGCGTTCGGCTGTTAACCGAAAGGTTGGTGGCTAAAGCCCACCCAGGAGCGGTGTTGAGAGGTCTCAGATGTAACGTAAAAAGTCAGAGTTTTTCCACAATTCCTGACGACCATTTAATTTTTAGGCTTCCGTGGCGCGATGGTCATTGCGTTCGGCTTTTAACCGAAAGTTTGGTGGTTCGAGCCCATCCGGGAGCGGTGTTGTGAGGTCTCAGATGTAACGTAAAAGTCAGAGTTTTTCCGCAATACCTGACGAACATTGAATTTCTGAGCTTCCGTAGCGCAATGGTTAGCGCGTTCGGCTGTTAACTGAAAGGTTTGTGGTTCGAGCCCACCCGGGAGCGGTGTTGTGGGGTCTCAGATGTAGCGTAAAAAGTCATAACTTTTCTACAATACCTGACGATCATTTAATGTCTGAGCTTCCGTGGCGCAATGGTTAGCGCGTTCAGCTTTTAACCGAAAGGTTGGTTGTTCGAGCCCACCCGGGAGCGGTGTTGTGGGGTCTCAGATGTAACGTAAAAAGTCATTATTTTTCCAAAATACCTGATGACCATTTTATTTTTTGGCTTCCTTGGCGCGATGGTTAGCACGTTCGGCTTTTAACCGAAAGTTTGGTGGTTCGAGCCCATCCGGGAGCGGTGTTGTGAGGTCTCAGATGTAACGTAAAAGTCAGAGTTTTTCCGCAATACCTTACGACCATTGAATTTCAGATCTTCCGTGGCGCAATTGGTTAGCGCGTTCGGCTGTTAACCGAAAGGTTGGTGGTTCGAGCCCACCCGGGAGCGGTGTTGTGGGGTCTCAGATGTAGTGTAAAAAGTCATAACTTTTCTACAATACCTGACGATCATTTAATTTCTGAGCTTCCGTGGCGCAATGGTTAGCGCGTTCAGCTTTTAACCGAAAGGTTGGTTGTTCGAGCCCACCCGGGAGCGGTGTTGTGGGGTCTCAGATGTAACGTAAAAAGTCATTATTTTTCCAAAATACCTGATGACCATTTTATTTTTTGGCTTCCTTGGCGCGATGGTTAGCGCGTTCGGCTTTTAACCGAAAGTTTGGTGGTTCGAGCCCATCCGGGAGCGGTGTTGTGAGGTCTCAGATGTAACGTAAAAGTCAGAGTTTTTCCGCAATACCTGACGACCATTGAATTTCAGATCTTCCGTGGCGCAATGGTTAGCGCGTTCAGCTGTTAACCGAAAGGTTGGTGGTTCGAGACCACCCGGGAGCGGTGTTGTGGGGTCTCAGATGTAGCGTAAAAAGGCATAGCTTTTCCACAATACCTGACGATCATTTAATTTTTTGGCTTCCGTGGCGCAATGGTTAGCGCGTTTAGCTGTTAACCGAAAGGTTGGTGGTTCGAGACCACCCGGGAGCGGTGTTGTGGGGTCTCAGATGTAGCGTAAAAAGTCATTATTTTTCCAAAATACCTGATGACCATTTAATTTTTTGGCTTCCTTGGCGCAATGGTTAGCGCGTTCGGCTGTTAACCGAAAGGTTGGTGGCTAAAGCCCACCCAGGAGCGGTGTTGAGAGGTCTCAGATGTAACGTAAAAAGTCAGAGTTTTTCCGCAATACCTGACGACCATTGAATTTCAGAGCTTCCGTGGCGCAATGGTTAGCGCGTTCGGTTGTTCACCGAAAGGTTGGTGATTCGAGCCCACCCGGGAGCGGTGTTGTGGGGTCTCAGATGTAGCGAAAAAGTCATAACTTTTCCACAATACCTGACGATCATTTAATTTTTTGGGTTCCGTGGCGCAGTGGTTAGCGCGTTCAGCTGTTAACCGAAAGGTTGGTGGTTCGGGCCCACCCGGGAGCGGTGTTGTGGGGTCTCAGATGTAGCGTAAAAAGTCATAACTTTTCCACAATACCTGACGATCATTTAATTTCTGAGCTTCCGTGGCGCAATGGTTAGCGCGTTCAGCTTTTAACCGAAAGGTTGGTTGTTCGAGCCCACCCGGGAGCGGTGTTGTGGGGTCTCAGATGTAGCGTAAAAAGTCATTATTTTTCCAAAATACCTGATGACCATTTAATTTTTTGGCTTCCTTGGCGCAATGGTTAGCGCGTTCGGCTGTTAACCGAAAGGTTGGTGGCTAAAGCCCACCCAGGAGCGGTGTTGAGAGGTCTCAGATGTAACGTAAAAAGTCAGAGTTTTTCCGCAATACCTGACGACCATTGAATTTCAGAGCTTCCGTGGCGCAATGGTTAGCGCGTTCGGTTGTTCACCGAAAGGTTGGTGGTTCGAGCCCACCCGGGAGCGGTGTTGTGGGGTCTCAGATGTAGCGAAAAAGTCATAACTTTTCCACAATACCTGACGATCATTTAATTTTTTGGGTTCCGTGGCGCAGTGGTTAGCGCGTTCAGCTGTTAACCGAAAGGTTGGTGGTTCGGGCCCACCCGGGAGCGGTGTTGTGGGGTCTCAGATGTAGCGTAAAAAGTCATAACTTTTCCACAATACCTGACGATCATTTAATTTCTGAGCTTCCGTGGCGCAATGGTTAGCGCGTTCAGCTTTTAACCGAAAGGTTGGTGGTTCGAGCCCACCCGGGAGCGGTGTTGTGGGGTCTCAGATGTAACGTAAAAAGTCAGAGTTTTTAAATAATACCTGACAAACATTTCATTTCAGAACTTCCGTGGCGCAATGGTTAGCGCGTTCAGCTGTTAACTGAGAGGTTGGTGGTTCGAGCCCACCCGCGAGCGGTGTTGTGGGGTCTCAGACGTAGCGTAAAAAGTCATTATTTTTCCAAAATACCTGATGACCATTTAATTTTTTGGCTTCCGTGGCGCGATGGTTATCGCGTTCGGCTGTTAACCGAAAGGTTGGTGGCTAAAGCCCACCCAGGAGCGTTGTTGAGAGGTCTCAGATGTAACGTAAAAAGTCAGAGTTTTTCCACAATTCCTGACGACCATTTAATTTTTAGGCTTCCGTGGCGCGATGGTCATTGCGTTCGGCTTTTAACCGAAAGTTTGGTGGTTCGAGCCCATCCGGGAGCGGTGTTGTGAGGTCTCAGATGTAACGTAAAAGTCAGAGTTTTTCCGCAATACCTGACGAACATTGAATTTCAGAGCTTCCGTGGCGCAATGGTTAGCGCGTTCGGTTGTTCACCGAAAGGTTGGTGGTTCGAGCCCACCCGGGAGCGGTGTTGTGGGGTCTCAGATGTAGCGCAAAAAGTCATAACTTTTCCACAATACCTGACGATCATTTAATTTTTTGGGTTCCGTGGCGCAGTGGTTAGCGCGTTCAGCTGTTAACCGAAAGGTTGGTGGTTCGGGCCCACCCGGGAGCGGTGTTGTGGGGTCTCAGATGTAGCGTAAAAAGTCATAACTTTTCCACAATACCTGACGATCATTTAATTTCTGAGCTTCCGTGGCGCAATGGTTAGCGCGTTCAGCTTTTAACCGAAAGGTTGGTGGTTCGAGCCCACCCGGGAGCGGTGTTGTGGGGTCTCAGATGTAACGTAAAAAGTCAGAGTTTTTAAATAATACCTGACAAACATTTAATTTCAGAACTTCCGTGGCGCAATGGTTAGCGCGTTCAGCTGTTAACTGAGAGGTTGGTGGTTCGAGCCCACCCGCGAGCGGTGTTGTGGGGTCTCAGACGTAGCGTAAAAAGTCATTATTTTTCCAAAATACCTGATGACCATTTAATTTTTTGGCTTCCGTGGCGCGATGGTTATCGCGTTCGGCTGTTAACCGAAAGGTTGGTGGCTAAAGCCCACCCAGGAGCGTTGTTGAGAGGTCTCAGATGTAACGTAAAAAGTCAGAGTTTTTCCACAATTCCTGACGACCATTTAATTTTTAGGCTTCCGTGGCGCGATGGTCATTGCGTTCGGCTTTTAACCGAAAGTTTGGTGGTTCGAGCCCATCCGGGAGCGGTGTTGTGAGGTCTCAGATGTAACGTAAAAGTCAGAGTTTTTCCGCAATACCTGACGAACATTGAATTTCAGAGCTTCCGTGGCGCAATGGTTAGCGCGTTCGGCTGTTAACCGAAAGGTTGGTGGTTCGAGCCCACCCGGGAGCGGTGTTGTGGGGTCTCAGATGTAGCGTAAAAAGTCATAACTTTTCTACAATACCTGACGATCATTTAATTTCTGAGCTTCCGTGGCGCAATGGTTAGCGCGTTCAGCTTTTAACCGAAAGGTTGGTTGTTCGAGCCCACCCGGGAGCGGTGTTGTGGAATCTCAGATGTAACGTAAAAAGTCATTATTTTTCCAAAATACCTGATGACCATTTTATTTTTTGGCTTCCTTGGCGCGATGGTTAGCGCGTTCGGCTGTTAACCGAAAGGTTGGTGGCTAAAGCCCACCCAGGAGTGGTGTTGAGAGGTCTCAGATGTAACGTAAAAAGTCAGAGTTTTTCCGCAATACCTGACGACAATTGAATTTCAGAGCTTCCGTGGCGCAATGGTTAGCGCGTTCGGCTGTTAACCGAAAGGTTGGTGGTTCGAGCCCACCCGGGAGCGGTAATGTGGGGTCTCAGATGTAGCGCAAAAAGTCATAAATTTTCCACAATACCTGACGATCATTTAATTTTTTGGCTTCCGTGGCGCGATGGTTAGCGCGTTTGGCTGTTAACCGAAAGGCTGGTGGTTCGAGCCCACCCGAAAGCGGTGTTGTGGCGTCTCAGATGTAGCGTAAAAAGTCATAACTTTTCCACAATACCTGACGAACAATTAATTTCAGAGCCTCCGTGGCGCAATGGTTAGCGCGTTCAGCTTTTAACCGAAAGGTTGGTGGTTGTGGAAAAACCTTGACTTTTTTACGTCACATCTGGGACCTCACAACACCGCTCCCGGATGGGCTCGAACCACCAACCTTTCGATTAACAGCTGAACGCGCTAATTATTGCGCCTCGGAAGCCCAAAAATTAAATGTTCGTCATGTATTGTGGAAAAACTCTGACATTTTACGTTACATCTGAGACGTTTCAACACCGCTCCTGGGAGGGCTCAAACCACCAGTCTTTTGAATAGCAGCTGAAAGCGCTAACCATTGCGCCACGGAAGCCCAAAATTTAAATGGTCGTCAGGTATTGTGGAAAAAACCTTGACTTTTTACGTCACATCTGAGACGTCCCAACACCGCTCCCGGATGGGCTCGAACCACCAAACTATAGGTTAACAGCCGAACGCGCTAACCATTGAGCCACGGAAGCTCAGAAATTAGATGGCTGTTAGGTATTGTGGATGAGTTATGACTTTTTACGTTACATCTGAGACCCTACAACACCTCTCCCGGGTGGGCTCGAACCACCAACCTTTCGGTTAACAGCCGAGCGCGCTAACCATCGCGCCATGGAAGCCTAAAAATTAAATGGTCTTCAGGAATTGTGGTAAACTCAGACTGTTTACGTAACATCTGAGGCCTCACAACACCGCTCCCGGATGGGTTTGAACCACCAAACTTTCGGTTAAAAGCCGAACGCAATGACCATTGTGCCACGGAAGCTCTGAAATTAAACGGTCGTCAGGTATTGCGGAAAAACTTTGAATTTTACGTTACATCTGAGACCTCACAACACCGCTCCCGGATGGGCTCGAACCACCAAACTTTCGGTTAAAAGCCGAACGCAATGACCATTGTGCCACGGAAGCTCTGAAATTAAACGGTCGTCAGGTATTGCGGAAAAACTCTGAATTTTACGTTACATCTGAGACCTCACAACACCGCTCCCGGATGGGCTCGAACCACCAACCTTTCGATTAACAGCTGAACGCGCTAATCATTGCGCCACGGAAGCCCAAAAATTAAATGCTCGTCAGGTATTGTGGAAAAACCTTGACTTTTTACGTCACATCTGAGACGTCAAAACACCGCTCCCGGATGGGCTCGAACCACCAACCTATTGGTTAACAGCCGAACGCGCTAACCATTGAGCCACGGAAGCTCAGAAATTAGATGGCTGTTAGGTATTGTGGATGAGTTATGACTTTTTACGTTACATCTGAGACCCTACAACACCTCTCCCGGGTGGGCTCGAACCACTAACCTTTCGATTAACAGCTGAACGCGCTAATTATTGCGCCACGGAAGCCCAAAAATTAAATGCTCGTCAGGTATTGTGGAAAAACCTTGACTTTTTACGTCACATCTGGGACCTCACAACACCGCTCCCGGATGGGCTCGAACCACCAACATTTCGATTAACAGCTGAACGCGCTAATTATTGCGCCTCGGAAGCCCAAAAATTAAATGGTCGTCGGGTATTGTGGAAAAGTTATGACTTTTTACGTTAAATCTGAGACCCTACAACACCTCTCTCGTTTGGGCTCGAACCACCAACCTTTCGGTTAACAGCTGAACGCGCTGACCATTGCGCCACGGAAGCTCATAAATTAAATGGTTGTCACGTATTGTGGAAAAGTTTTGACTTTTTACGCTACATCTGAGACCCCACAACACCTCTTCCGGGTGGGCTCGAACAGCCAACCTTTCGATTAACAGCTGAACGCGCTAACCTTTGCGCCACGGAAGCCCAAAAATTAAATGTTCGTCAGGTATTGTGGAACAACTCTGACATTTTACGTTACAGCTGAGACGTGACAAAACCGCTCCCGGATGGGCTCGAACCACCAACCTATTGGTCACCTCCGAACGCGCTAACCATTAAGCCACGGAAGCTCAGAAATTTAATGGTTGTCGGGTATTGTGGAAAAGTTTTGACTTTTTACGCTACATCTGAGACCCCATAACACCTCTCCCGGGTGGGCTCGAACCACCAACCTTTCGATTAACAGCTGAACGCGCTAACCATTGCGCCACGGAAGCCCAAAAATTATATGGTCGTCAGGTATTGTGGAAAAACTGACATTTTACGTTACATCTGAGACCTCACAACACCGCTCCCGGATGGGCTCGAACCACCAACCTATTGGATAACAGCCGAACGCGCTAACCATTGAGCCACGGAAGCTCAGAAATTAAATGGTTGTCAGGTATTGTTGAAAAGTTACGACTTTTCACGCTACATCTGAGACCCCACAAACCTCTCTCTTTTGGGCTCGAACCACCAACCTTTCGGTTAACAGCTGAACGCGCTGACCATTGAGCCACTGAAGCCCAAAAATTAAATTTTCGTCAGGTATTAAGGAAAAACTTTGACTTTTTACCTCTCCGTGTGACGTAGTCCAGGAGAGGTTCTGTAACGGCCGTGTCTGTCTGTGTGTCTGTGTGTCTGTCTGTCTGTCTGTGTGTCTGTCTGTCCGTTGTTACACCCACGTGACCGCGTTCGCAGTTTGCGTATCGGAGCAAACGTGTTCGCCATTTCCGAACTGCTTTCACAGTCACGGAAATGGCTCCTCTACTTGAGTTCTCACACCACCATCTTCTGGTCTTCGTCCATCCCACACGGACACCAGTCTGTTCTTACTGGCTTCTAATCACCACCATCTTCTGTTCTTTGTCAATCCCAACATTGACACCAGTCTGCACTTACACTGGCTTCTAACACCACCATCCACTGGTCTTCCGTCTATTCCACATAGACACCAATCTGTATCATTGGCTTCTACTCTATTATCATCGTTTGGTTTTAGGATATACGCGGCGATCAGCTAGGGTTACGAGAAACGTCTAGCCTCCCTAAGGAGGGATCGCCACCAAAGGTTTTCGCAATTGCGCTTTTTCCTTACTATTATAATGGAAACGAATCGTATATATACCCCAAATTTGAAAAAAGCGGGCAAGAGGGGTACCCTTCACTTTAAACGTCAATATTAGCAAAGTTTGAAAAGATAATAGGTATAACTTTATTTTAAACGATTTAACTATTATTAATGTTAATTATTGAAGATTAAAATAATTAAAAATAATTGTATTTATTTAAATATTAAAGATAAACCTCTCGTGCAAAGAGAGAGATTATCATTGCCTCCTATATCTACCAAGGCCCGTGCATGCGATATATTTCCTTCGTTGCCTCCTATATCTATCAAGGCCCGTGCATTGTGATATATTTCATTCATTGCCTCCTATATCTATCAAGGCCCGTGCATTGCGATATATTTTTCAAAACAACAACAAAAATGGGAAACCCCAACTCAGAAACATAATAACGTTTTTATTGGATACTTAAGTTTATATAATCTTCTTGACACGGAGAGGTAATATTTTGGTTTTCCCAACTTGTTACTTCACATCTGAGACCTCACAACACCGCTCCCGGATGGGCTCGAACCACCAACCTTTCGGTTAACACCCGAACACGCTAACCATTGCGCCACGGACGCCCAAAAATTAAATGGTCGTCAGGTATTGTGGAAAAACTTTGGCTATTTACGTTTCATTTGAGATCCCAAAACACCGCTCCCGGGTGGGCTCGAACCACAAACCTATGGGTTAACAGCCGAACGCGCTAACCATTGAACCACGGAAGCTCAGAAAATAAATGGTTATCACGTATTATGGAAAAAGTTTGACTTTTCACGCTACATCTGATACCTCACAACACCGCTCCCGGATGGGCTCGAACCACCAGCCTTTCTATTAACAGCTGAACGCGCTAATCATTGCGCCACGGAAGCCCAAAAATTAAATGCTCGACAGGTATTGTGGAAAAACTCTGACATTTTACGTTACATCTGAGACGTGACAACACCGCTCCCGGATGGGCTCGAACCACCAACCTTTGGTTAACAGCCGCACGCGCTAACCATTGAGCCACGGAAGCTCAGAAATTTAATGGTTTTCGGGTATTGTGGAAAAGTTTTGACTTTTTACGCTACTTCTGAGACCCCATAAAACCTCTCCCGGGTGGGCTCGAGCCACCAACCTTTCGATTAACAGCTGAACGCGCTAACCATTGCGCCACGGAAGCCCAAAAATTAAATGGTCGTCAGGTATTGTGGAAAACTTTGGCTTTCTACGTTACACTTGAGGTCCCACAACAGCGCTCCCGGGTGGGCTCGAACCACCAAACTATTGGTTAACAGCCGAACGAGCTAACCATTGAGCCACGGAAGCTCAGAAATTAAATGGTTGTCACGTATTGTGGAAAAGTTTTGACTTTTTACGCTACATCTGAGACCCCACAACACCTCTTCCGGGTGGGCTCGAACAGCCAACCTTTCGATTAACAGCTGAACGCGCTAACCTTTGCGCCACGGAAGCCCAAAAATTAAAGGTTCGTCAGGTATTGTGGAAAAACTCTGACATTTTACGTTACATCTGAGACGTGACGAAACCGCTCCCGAATGGGCTCGAACCACCAACCTTTCGATTAACAGCTGAACGCGCTAACCATTGCGCCACGGAAGCCCAAAAATTAAATGTTCGTCAAGTATTGTGGAAAAATTCTGACATTTTACGTTACATCTGAGACGTGACGAAACCGCTCCCGGATGGGTTCGAACCACCAACCTTTTGATTAACAGCTGAACGCGCTAACTATTGCGCCACGGAAGCCCAAAAATTAAATGTTCGTCAGGTATTGTGGAAAACTTTGGCTTTCTACGTTACACTTGAGATCCCACAACACCGCTCCCGGGTGGGCTCGAACCACCAAACTATTGGTTAACAGCCGAACGAGCTAAACATTGAGCCACGGAAGCTCAGAAATTAAATGGTTGTCACGTATTGTGGAAAAGTTTTGACTTTTTACGCTACATCTGAGACCCCACAACACCTCTTCCGGGTGGGCTCGAACAGCCAACCTTTTGATTAACAGCTGAACGCGCTAACCTTTGCGCCACGGAAGCCCAAAAATTAAATGTTCGTCAGGTATTGTGGAAAAACTCTGACATTTTACGTTACATCTGAGACGTGACAAAACCGCTCCCGGATGGGCTCGAACCACCAACCTATTGGTCACCAGCCGAACGCGCTAACCATTAAGCCACGGAAGCTCAGAAATTTAATGGTTGTCGGGTATTGTGGAAAAGTTTTGACTTTTTACGCTACATCTGAGACCCCATAACACCTCTCCCGGGTGGGCTCTAACCACCAACCTTTCGATTAACAGCTGAACGCGCTAACCATTGCGCCACGGAAGCCCAAAAATTATATGGTCGTCAGGTATTGTGGAAAAGTTACGACTTTTCACGCTAAATCTGAGACCCCACAAACCTCTCTCGTTTGGGCTCGAACCACCAACCTTTCGGTTAACAGCTGAACGCGCTGACCATTGAGCCACTGAAGCCCAAAAATTAAATTTTCGTCAGGTATTAAGGAAAAACTTTGACTTTTTACTTCACATCTGAGACCTCACAACACCGCTCCCGGATGGGCTCGAACCACCAACCTTTCGGTTAACACCCGAACACGCTAACCATTGCGCCACGGACGCCCAAAAATTAAATGGTCGTCAGGTATTGTGGAAAAACTTTGGCTATTTACGTTTCATTTGAGATCCCAAAACACCGCTCCCGGGTGGGCTCGAACCACAAACCTATGGGTTAACAGCCGAACGCGCTAACCATTGAACCACGGAAGCTCAGAAAATAAATGGTTATCACGTATTATGGAAAAAGTTTGACTTTTCACGCTACATCTGATACCTCACAACACCGCTCCCGGATGGGCTCGAACCACCAGCCTTTCTATTAACAGCTGAACGCGCTAATCATTGCGCCACGGAAGCCCAAAAATTAAATGCTCGACAGGTATTGTGGAAAAACTCTGACATTTTACGTTACATCTGAGACGTGACAACACCGCTCCCGGATGGGCTCGAACCACCAACCTTTTGGTTAACAGCCGCACGCGCTAACCATTGAGCCACGGAAGCTCAGAAATTTAATGGTTTTCGGGTATTGTGGAAAAGTTTTGACTTTTTACGCTACTTCTGAGACCCCATAAAACCTCTCCCGGGTGGGCTCGAGCCACCAACCTTTCGATTAACAGCTGAACGCGCTAACCATTGCGCCACGGAAGCCCAAAAATTAAATGGTCGTCAGGTATTGTGGAAAACTTTGGCTTTCTACGTTACACTTGAGGTCCCACAACAGCGCTCCCGGGTGGGCTCGAACCACCAAACTATTGGTTAACAGCCGAACGAGCTAACCATTGAGCCACGGAAGCTCAGAAATTAAATGGTTGTCACGTATTGTGGAAAAGTTTTGACTTTTTACGCTACATCTGAGACCCCACAACACCTCTTCCGGGTGGGCTCGAACAGCCAACCTTTCGATTAACAGCTGAACGCGCTAACCTTTGCGCCACGGAAGCCCAAAAATTAAAGGTTCGTCAGGTATTGTGGAAAAACTCTGACATTTTACGTTACATCTGAGACGTGACGAAACCGCTCCCGAATGGGCTCGAACCACCAACCTTTCGATTAACAGCTGAACGCGCTAACCATTGCGCCACGGAAGCCCAAAAATTAAATGTTCGTCAAGTATTGTGGAAAAATTCTGACATTTTACGTTACATCTGAGACGTGACGAAACCGCTCCCGGATGGGTTCGAACCACCAACCTTTTGATTAACAGCTGAACGCGCTAACTATTGCGCCACGGAAGCCCAAAAATTAAATGTTCGTCAGGTATTGTGGAAAACTTTGGCTTTCTACGTTACACTTGAGATCCCACAACACCGCTCCCGGGTGGGCTCGAACCACCAAACTATTGGTTAACAGCCGAACGAGCTAAACATTGAGCCACGGAAGCTCAGAAATTAAATGGTTGTCACGTATTGTGGAAAAGTTTTGACTTTTTACGCTACATCTGAGACCCCACAACACCTCTTCCGGGTGGGCTCGAACAGCCAACCTTTTGATTAACAGCTGAACGCGCTAACCTTTGCGCCACGGAAGCCCAAAAATTAAATGTTCGTCAGGTATTGTGGAAAAACTCTGACATTTTACGTTACATCTGAGACGTGACAAAACCGCTCCCGGATGGGCTCGAACCACCAACCTATTGGTCACCAGCCGAACGCGCTAACCATTAAGCCACGGAAGCTCAGAAATTTAATGGTTGTCGGGTATTGTGGAAAAGTTTTGACTTTTTACGCTACATCTGAGACCCCATAACACCTCTCCCGGGTGGGCTCTAACCACCAACCTTTCGATTAACAGCTGAACGCGCTAACCATTGCGCCACGGAAGCCCAAAAATTATATGGTCGTCAGGTATTGTGGAAAAGTTACGACTTTTCACGCTACATCTGAGACCCCACAAACCTCTCTCGTTTGGGCTCGAACCACCAACCTTTCGGTTAACAGCTGAACGCGCTGACCATTGAGCCACTGAAGCCCAAAAATTAAATTTTCGTCAGGTATTAAGGAAAAACTTTAACTTTTTACTTCACATCTGAGACCTCACAACACCGCTCCCGGATGGGCTCGAACCACCAACCTTTCGGTTAACACCCGAACACGCTAACCATTGCGCCACGGACTCCCAAAAATTAAATGGTCGTCAGGTATTGTGGAAAAACTTTGGCTATTTACGTTTCATTTGAGATCCCAAAACACCGCTCCCGGGTGGGCTCGAACCACAAACCTATTGGTTAAAAGCCGAACGCGCTAACTATTGAACCACGGAAGCTCAGAAAATAAATGGTTATCACGTATTAAGGAAAAAGTTTGACTTTTCACGCTACATCTGAGACCTCACAACACCGCTCCCGGATGGGCTCGAACCACCAGCCTTTCTATTAACAGCTGAACGCGCTAATCATTGCGCCACGGAAGCCCAAAAATTAAATGCTCGACAGGTATTGTGGAAAAACTCTGACATTTTACGTTACATCAGAGACGTGACAACACCGCTTCCGGATGGGCTCGAACCACCAACCTTTTGGTTAACAGCCGCACGCGCTAACCATTGAGCCACGGAAGCTCAGAAATTTAATGGTTGTCGGGTATTGTGGAAAAGTTTTGACTTTTTACGCTACTTCTGAGACCCCATAAAACCTCTCCCGGGTGGGCTCGAACCACCAACCTTTCGATTAACAGCTGAACGCGCTAACCATTGCGCCACGGAAGCCCAAAAATTAAATGGTCGTCAGGTATTGTGGAAAACTTTGGCTTTCTACGTTACACTTGAGATCCCACAACACCGCTCCCGGGTGGGCTCGAACCACCAAACTATTGGTTAACAGCCGAACGAGCTAACCATTGAGCCACGGAAGCTCAGAAATTAAATGGTTGTCACGTATTGTGGAAAAGTTTTGACTTTTTACGCTACATCTGAGACCCCACAACACCTCTTCCGGGTGGGCTCGAACAGCCAACCTTTCGATTAACAGCTGAACGCGCTAACCATTGCGCCACGGAAGCCCAAAAATTAAATGTTCGTCAAGTATTGTGGAAAAACTCTGACATTTTACGTTACATCTGAGACGTGACGAAACCGCTCCCGGATGGGCTCGAACCACCAACCTTTCGATTAACAGCTGAACGCGCTAACTATCGCGCCACGGAAGCCCAAAAATTAAATGTTCGTCAGGTATTGTGGAAAACTTTGGCTTTCTACGTTACACTTGAGATCCCACAACACCGCTCCCGGGTGGGCTCGAACCACCAAACTATTGGTTAACAGCCGAACGAGCTAACCATTGAGCCACGGAAGCTCAGAAATTAAATGGTTGTCACGTATTGTGGAAAAGTTTTGACTTTTTAATTTACATCTGAGACCCCACAACACCTCTTCCGGGTGGGCTCGAACAGCCAACCTTTCGATTAACAGCTGAACGCGCTAACCTTTGCGCCACGGAAGCCCAAAAATTAAATGTTCGTCAGGTATTGTGGAAAAACTCTGACATTTTACGTTACATCTGAGACGTGACAACACCGCTCCCGGATGGGCTCGAACCACCAACCTTTTGGTTAACAGCCGTACGCGCTAACCATTGAGCCACGGAAGCTCAGAAATTTAATGGTTGTCGGGTATTGTGGAAACGTTTTGACTTTTTACGCTACATCTGAGACCCCATAACACCTCTCCCGGGTGGGCTCGAACCACCAACCTTTCGATTAACAGCTGAACGCGCTAACAATTGCACCACGGAAGCCCAAAAATTAAATGGTCGTCAGGTATTGTGGAAAAACTGACATTTTACGTTACATCTGAGACCTCACAACACCGCTGCCGGGTGGGCTCGAACCACCAACCTATTGGTTAACAGAAGAACGAGCTAACCATTGAGCCACGGAAGCTCAGAAATTAAATGGTTGTCACGTATTGTGGAAAAGTTTTGGATTTTTACGTTACATCTGAGACCCTACAACACCTCTCCCGGGTGGGCTCGAACCACCAACCTATCGGTTAACAGCCGAACGCTCTAACCATTGCGCCACGGAAGCCCAAAAAGTTAAATGTTCGTCAGGTATTGTGGAAAAACTTTTGCTTTCTACGTTACATTTGAGATCCCGCAACACCGCTCCCGGGTGGGCTCGAACCACCAACCTATTGGTTAACAGCGGAACGCGCTAACTATTGAGCCACGGAAGCTCAGAAATTAAATGGTTGTCACGTATTGTGGTAAAGTTTTGACTTTTTACGCTACATCTGAGACCCCACAACACCTCTCCCGGGTGGGCTCGAACCACCAACCTTTCGATTAACAGCTGAACGCGCTAACCATTGCGCCACGGAAGCCCAAAAACTAAATGCTCGTCAGGTATTGTGTAAAAACCTTGACTTTTTACGTCACACCTGAGACCTCACAACACCGCTCCCGGAATGGCTCGAACCACCAACCTATTGGTTAGCAGCCGAACGCGCTATCCATTGCGCCACGGAAGCCCAAAAATTAAATGGTCGTCAAGTATTGTGGAAAACTTTGGCTTTCTACGTTACACTTGAGATCCCACAACACCGCTTCCGGGTGGGCTCGAACCACCAAACTATTAGTTAACAGCCGAACGAGCTAACCATTGAGCCAGGAAGCTCAGAAATTAAATGGTTGTCACGTATTGTGGAAAAGTTTTGACTTTTTACGCTACATCTGAGACCCCACAACACCTCTTCCGGGTGGGCTAGAACCACCAACCTTTCGATTAACAGCTGAACGCGCTAACCTTTGCGCCACGGAAGCCAAAAATTAAATGTTCGTCAGGTATTGTGGAAAAACTCTGACATTTTACGTTACATCTGAGACGTGACAAAACCGCTCCCGGATGGGCTCGAACCACCAACCTTTCGATTAACAGCTGAACGCGCTAACCTTTGCTCCACGGAAGCCAAAAATAAAATGTTCGTCAGGTATTGTGGAAAAACTCTGACATTTTACGCTACATCTGAGACGTGACAAAACCGCTCCCGGATGGGCTCGAACCACCAACCTATTGGTTAACCGCCGAACGCGCTAACCATTAAGCCACGGAAGCTCAGAAATTTAATGGTTGTCGGGTATTGTGGAAAAGTTTTGACTTTTTACGCTACATCTGAGACCCCATAACACCTCTCCCGGGTGGGCTCGAACCACCAACCTTTTGGTTAACAGCTGAACGCGCTGACCATTGAGCCACTGAAGCCCAAAAATTAAATTTTCGTCAGGTATTAAGGAAAAACTCGGACATTTTACGTTACATCAGAGACGTGACAACACCGCTCCCGGATGGGCTCGAACCACCAACCTTTTGGTTAACAGCCGAACGCGCTAACCATTGAGCCACGGAAGCTCAGAAATTTAATGGTTGTCGGGTATTGTGGAAAAGTTTTGACTTTTTACGCTATATCTGAGACCCCATAACACCTCTCCCGGGTGGGCTCGAACCACCAACCTTTCGGTTAACAGCTGAACGGGCTGACCATTGAGCCACTGAAGCCCATAAATTAAATTTTCGTCAGGTATTGTGGAAAAACTTTGGCCATTTACGTTACATTGTAGATCCCAAAACACCGCTCCCGGGTGGGCTCGAACCACCAACCTTTCGATTAACAGCTGAACGCGCTAATTATTGCGCCTCGGAAGCCCAAAAATTAAATGGTTGTCAGGTATTGTTGAAAAGTTACGACTTTTCACGCTACATCTGCGACCCCATAAAACCTCTCTCGTTTGGGCTCGAACCACCAACCTTTCGGTTAACAGCTGAACGCGCTGACCATTGAGCCACGGAAGCTCAGAAAATAAATGGTCATCACGTATTATGGAAAAAGTTTGACTTTTCACGCTAAATCTGAGACCTCACAACACCGCTCCCGGATGGGCTCGAACCACCAACCTTTCGAGTACCAGCTGAACGCGCTAATCATTGCGCCACGGAAGCCCAAAAATTAAATGCTCATCAGGTATTGTGGAAAAACCTTGACTTTTTACGTCACATCTGGGACCTCACAACACCGCTCCCGGATGGGCTCGAACCACCAACCTTTCAATTAACAGCTGAACGCGCTAATTATTGCGCCTCGGAAGCCCAAAAATTAAATGGTTGTCAGGTATTGTTGAAAAGTTACGACTTTTCACGCTACATCTGAGACCCCATAAAACCTCTCTCGTTTGGGCTCGAACCACCAATTTTTCGGTTAACAGCTGAACGCGCTGACCATTGAGCCACTGAAGCCCAAAAATTAAATTTTCGTCAGGTATTGAGGAAAAACCTTGACTTTTTACGTCACATCTGAGACCTCACAACACCGCTCCCGGATGGGCTCGAACCACCAACCTATTGGTTAAAAGCCGAACGCGCTAACCATTGCGCCACGGAAGCCCAAAAATTAAATGGTCGTCAGGTATTGTGGAAAACTTTGGCTTTCTACGTTACACTTGAGATCCCACAACACCGCTCCCGGGTGGGCTCGAACCACCAACCTATTGGTTAAAAGCCGAACGAGCTAACCATTGAGTCACGGAAGCTCAGAAAATAAATGTTTATCACGTATTATGGAAAAAGTTTGACTTTTCATGCTAAATCTGAGAACTCACAACACCACTTCCGCATGGGCTCGAACCACCAACCTTTCGATTAACAGCTGAACGCGCTAATCATTGCGCCACGGTAGCCCAAAAATTAAATGCTCATCAGGTATTGTGGAAAAACCTTGACTTTTTACGTCACATCTGGGACCTCACAACACCGCTCCCGGATGGGCTCGAACCACCAACCTTTCGATTAACAGCTGAACGCGCTAATTATTGCGCCTCGGAAGCCCAAAAATTAAATGTTCGTCATGTATTGTGGAAAGACTCTGACATTTTACGTTACATCTGAGACGTTTCAACACCGCTCCTAGGAGGGCTCAAACCACCAGTCTTTTGAATAGCAGCCGAACGCGCTGACCATTGAGCCACGGAAGCTCAGAAATTAGATGGTTGTCACGTATTGTGGAAAAGTTTTGACTTTTTACGTTACATCTGAGACCTCACAACACCGCTCCCGGATGGGCTCGAACCACCTACCTATTGGTTAACAGCCGAACGCGCTAACCATTGAGCCACGGAAGCTCAGAAATTAAATGGTTGTCAGGTATTGTTGAAAAGTTACGACTTTTCACGCTACATCTGAGACCCCACAAAACCTCTCTCGTTTGGGCTCGAACCACCAACCTTTCGGTTAACAGCTGAACGCGCTAATTATTGCGCCTCGGAAGCCCAAAAATTAAATGGTTGTCAGGTATTGTTGAAAAGTTACCACTTTTCACGCTACATCTGAGACCCCACAAAACCTCTCTCGTTTGGGCTCGAACCACCAACCTTTCGGTTAACAGCTGAACGCGCTGACCATTGAGCCACGGAAGCCCAAAAATTAAACGCTCATCAGGTATTGTGGAAAAACCTTGACTTTTTACGTCACATCTGGGACCTCACAACACCGCTCCCGGATGGGCTCAAACCACCAACCTTTCGATTAACAGCTGAACGCGCTAATTATTGCGCCTCGGAAGCCCAAAAATTAAATGGTTGTCAGGTATTGTTGAAAAGTTACGACTTTTCACGCTACATCTGAGACCTCACAACACCGCTCCCGGACGGGCTCGAACCACCAACCTATTGGTTAACAGCCGAACGCGCTAACCATTGCGCCACGGAAGCCCAAAAATTAAATGGTCGTCAGGTATTGTGGAAAACTTTGGCTTTCTACGTTACACTTGAGATCCCACAACACCGCTCCCGGGTGGGCTCGAACCACCAACCTTTTGGTTAACAGCCGAACGAGCTAACCATTGAGCCACGGAAGCTCAGAAATTAAATGTTTGTCACGTATTGTGGAAAAGGTTTGACTTTTTACGCTACATCTGAGACCCCACAACACCTCTTCCGGGTGGGCTCGAACAGCCAACCTTTCGATTAACAGCTGAACGCGCTAACCTTTGCGCCACGGAAGCCCAAAAATTAAATGTTCGTCAGGTATTGTGGAAAAACTCTGACATTTTACGTTACATCTGAGACGTGACAAAACCGCTCCCGGATGGGCTCGAACCACCAACCTATTGGTCACCAGCCGAACGCGCTAACCATTAAGCCACGGAAGCTCAGAAATTTAATGGTTGTCGGGTATTGTGGAAACGTTTTGACTTTTTACGCTACATCTGAGACCCCATAACACCTCTCCCGGGTGGGCTCTAACCACCAACCTTTCGATTAACAGCTGAACGCGCTAACCATTGCGCCACGGAAGCCCAAAAATTATATGGTCGTCAGGTATTGTGGAAAAGTTACGACTTTTCACGCTACATCTGAGATCCCACAAACCTCTCTCGTTTGGGCTCGAACCACCATCCTTTCGGTTAACAGCTGAACGCGCTGACCATTGAGCCACTGAAGCCCAAAAATTAAATTTTCGTCAGGTATTAAGGAAAAACTTTGACTTTTTACTTCACATCTGAGACCTCACAACACCGCTCCCGGATGGGCTCGAACCACCAGCCTTTCGGTTAACACCCGAACACGCTAACCATTGCGCCACGGACGCCCAAAAATTAAATGGTCGTCTGGTATTGTGGAAAAACTTTGGCTATTTACGTTTCATTTGAGATCCCAAAACACCGCTCCCGGGTGGGCTCGAACCACAAACCTATTGGTTAACAGCCGAACGCGCTAACTATTGAACCACGGAAGCTCAGAAAATAAATGGTTATCACGTATTATGGAAAAAGTTTGACTTTTCACGCTACATCTGAGACCTCACAACACCTCTCCCGGGTGGGCTCGAATACCAACCTTTCGATTAACAGCTGAACGCGCTAACCATTGCGCCACGGAAGCCCAAAAATTAAATGCTCGTCAGGTATTGTGGAAAAACTCTGACATTATACGTTACATCTGAGACGTCACAACACCGCTCCCGGGTGGGCTCGAACCTCCAACCTTTCGGTTAACAGCTGAACGCGCAAACCATTGCGCCACGGAAGCCAAAAAATTAAATGATCGTCAGGTATTGTGGAAAAGTTATGACTTTTACGCTACATCTGGGACACCACAACACCTCTCCCGAATGGGCTCGAACCACCAACCTTTCGATTAACAGCTGAACGCGCTAACCATTGCGCCACGGAAGCCCAAAAACTAAATGCTCGTCAGGTATTGTGTAAAAACCTTGACTTTTTACGTCACATCTGAGACCTCACAACACCGCTCCCGGATGGGCTCGAACCACCAACCTATTGGTTAACAGCCGAACGCGCTATCCATTGCGCCACGGAAGCCCAAAAATTAAATGGTCGTCAAGTATTGTGGAAAACTTTGGCTTTCTACGTTACACTTGAGATCCCACAACACCGCTCCCGGGTGGGCTCGAACCACCAAACTATTGGTTAACAGCCGAACGAGCTAACCATTGAGCCACGGAAGCTCAGAAATTAAATGGTTGTCACGTATTGTGGAAAAGTTTTGACTTTTTACGCTACATCTGAGACCCCATAACACCTCTCCCGGGTGGGCTCGAACCACCAACCTTTCGATTAACAGCTGAACGCGCTAACCATTGCACAACAGAAGCCCAAAAATTAAATGGTCGTCAGGTATTGTGGAAAAACTGACATTTTACGTTACATCTGAGACCTCACAACACCGCTCCCGGATGGGCTCGAACCACCAACCTATTGGTTAACAGCCGAACGCGCTAACCATTGAGCCACGGAAGCTCAGAAATTAAATGGTTGTCAGGTATTGTTGAAAAGTTACGACTTTTCACGCTACATCTGAGACCCCACAAACCTCTCTCGTTTGGGCTCGAACCACCAACCTTTCGGTTAAGAGCTTAACGCGCTGACCATTGAGCCACTGAAGCCCAAAAATTAAATTTTCGTCAGGTATTAAGGAAAAACTTTGACTTTTTACTTCACATCTGAGACCTCACAACACCGCTCCCGGATGGGCTCGAACCACCAACCTTTCGGTTAACACCCGAACGCGCTAACCATTGCGCCACGGACGCCCCAAAATTAAATGGTCGTCAAGAATTGTGGAAAAACTTTGGCTATTTACGTTTCATTTGAGATCCCAAAACACCGCTCCCGGGTGGGCTCGAACCACAAACCTATTGGCTAACAGCCGAACGCGCTAACCATTGAGGCACGGAAGTTCAGAAAATAAATGGTTATCACGTATTATGGAAAAAGTTTGACTTTTCACGCTACATCTGAGACCTCACAACACCGCTCCTGGATGGGCTCGAACCACCAACCTTTCGATTAACAGCTGAACGCGCTAATCATTGCGCCACGGAAGCCCAAAAATTAAATGCTCGTCAGGTATTGTGGAAAAACTCTGACATTTTACGTTACATCTGAGATCCCACAACACCGCTCCCGGGTGGGCTCGAACCACCAACCTTTCGATTAACAGCTGAACGCGCCACGGAAGCCCAAAAATTAAATGGTCGTCAGGTATTGTGGAAAAACTGACATTTTACGTTACATCTGAGACCTCACAACACCGCTGCCGGGTGGGCTCGAACCACCAACCTATTTGTTAACAGCCGAACGAGCTAACAATTGAGCCACGGAAGCTCAGAAATTAAATGGTTGTCACGTATTGTGGAAAAGTTTTGACTTTTTACGTTACATCTGAGACCCTACAACACCTCTCCCGGGTGGGCTCGAACCACCAACCTTTCGGTTAACAGCCGAACGCTCTAACCATTGCGCCACGGAAGCCCAAAAAGTTAAATGGTCGTCAGGTATTGTGGAAAAACTTTGGCTTTCTACGTTACATTTGAGATCCCGCAACACCGCTCCCGGGTGGGCTCGAACCACCAACCTATTGGTTAACAGCGGAACGCGCTAACTATTGAGCCACGGATGCTCAGAAATTAAATGATCGTCAGGAATTGTGGAAAACCTCTGACTTTTTACGTTACATCTGAGACCTCTCAACACCGCTCCTGGGTGGGCTTTAGCCACCAACCTTTCGGTTAACAGACGAACGCGCTAACCATCGCGCCAAGGAAGCCAAAAAATTAAATGGTCATCAGGTATTTTGGAAAAATAATGACTTTTTACGTTACATCTGAGACCCCACAACACCAATCCCGGGTGGGCTCGAACCACCAACCTTTCGGTTAAAAGCTGAACGCGCTAACCATTGCGCCACGGAAGCTCAGAAATTAAATGATCGTCAGGTATTGTGGAAAAGTTATAACTTTTTACGCTACATCTGAGACCCCACAACACCGCTCCCGGGTGGGCTCGAACCACCAACCTTTCGGTTAACAGCTGAACGCGCTAACCATTGCGCCACGGAAGCCAAAAAATTAAATGGTCGTCAGGTATTGTGGAACAATTATGACTTTTTACGCTACATCTGGGACCCCACAACACCACTCCTGGGTGGGCTCGAACCATCAACCTTTCGGTTAAAAGCCGAACGCGCTAACCATCGCGCCACGGAAGCCTAAATATTAAATGGTCGTCAGGTATTGTTGAAAAACTCTGACTTTTTACGTTACATCTGAGACCTGAACAACCGCTCCCGGATGGGCTCGAACCACCAAACTTTCGGTTAAAAGCCGCACGCGCTAACCATTGAGCAACGGAAGCTCTGAAATTAAATGTTCGTCAGGTATTGTGGTTAAATTTTGAATTTTTACGTATCATCTGAGACCTCACAACACCGCTCCCAGGTGTGCTCGAACCATCAACCTTTCGATTAACAGCCGAACGCGCTAACCATCGCGCAACGGAAGCCTAAAAATTAAATGGTCGTCAGGTATTATGGAAAAAGTCTGACTTTTTACGCTACATCTGAGCTTCCGTGGCTCAATGGTTAGCGCGTTCGGCTTTTAACCGAAAGTTTGGTGGTTCGAGCCCATCCGGGAGCGGTGTTGTGAGGTCTCAGATGTTACGTAAACAGTCAGAGTTTTCCACAATTCCTGAAGACCATTTAATTTTTAGGTTTCCATGGCGCGATGGTTAGCGCGTTCGGCTGTTAACCGAAAGGTTGGTGGCTAAAGCCCACCCAGGAGCGGTGTTGAGAGGTCTCAGATGTAACGTAAAAAGTCAGAGTTTTTCCACAATTCCTGACGACCATTTAATTTTTAGGCTTCCGTGGCGCGATGGTCATTGCGTTCGGCTTTTAACCGAAAGTATGGTGGTTCGAGCCCACCCGGGAGCGGTGTTGTGGGGTCTCAGATGTAGCGTAAAAGTCATAACTTTTCCACAATGCCTGACGATCATTTAATTTCTGAGCTTCCGTAGCGCAATGGTTAGCGCGTTCAGCTTTTAACCGAAAGGTTGGTGGTTCGAGCCCACCCTGGAGCGGTGTTGTGGGGTCTCAGATGTAGCGTAAAAAGTCAGAGTTCTTAAACAATACCTGACAAACATTTAAGTTCAGAACTTCCGTGGCGCAATGGTTAGCGCGTTCGGCTTTTAACCGAAAGTTTTCTGGTTCGAGCCCATCCGGGAGCGGTGTTGTGAGGTCTCAGATGTAACGTAAAAGTCAGAGTTTTTCCGCAATACCTGACGACCATTGAATTTCAGAGCTTCCGTGGCGCAATGGTTAGCGCGTTCGGCTGTGAACCGAAAGGTTGGTGGTTCGAGCCCACCCGGGAGCGGTGTTGTGGGGTCTCAGATGTAGCGTAAAAAGGCATAGCTTTTCCACAATACCTGACGACCATTGAATTTCAGAGCTTCCGTGGCGCAATGGTTAGCGCGTTCGGCTGTTAACCGAAAGTTTGGTGGTTCGAGCCCACCCGGGAGCGGTGTTGTGGGGTCTCAGATGTAGCGTAAAAAGTCATAACTTTTCCACAATACCTGACGATCATTTAATTTTTTGGCTTTTGTGGCGCAATGGTTAGCGCGTTCAGCTGTTAACCGAAAGGTTGGTGGTTCGAGCCCACCCGGGAGCGGTGTTGTGGGGTCTCAGATGTAGCGTAAAAAGTCAGAACTTTTCCACAATGCCTGACGATCATTTAATTTCTGAGCTTCCGTAGCGCAATGGTTAGCGCGTTCAGCTTTTAACCGAAAGGTTGGTGGTTCGAGCCCAACCTGGAGCGGTGTTGTGGGGTCTCAGATGTAGCGTAAAAAGTCAGAGTTCTTAAACAATACCTGACAAACATTTAAGTTCAGAACTTCCGTGGCGCAATGGTTAGCGCGTTCAGCTGTTAACCGAAAGGTTGGTGGTTCGAGCCCACCCGCGAGCGGTGTTGTGGTGTCTCAGACGTAGCGTAAAAAGTCATTATTTTTCCAAAATACCTGATGACCATTTTATTTTTTGGCTTCCTTGGCGCGATGGTTAGCGCGTTCGGCTTTTAACCGAAAGTTTTCTGGTTCGAGCCCATCCGGGAGCGGTGTTGTGAGGTCTCAGATGTAACGTAAAAGTCAGAGTTTTTCCGCAATACCTGACGACCATTGAATTTCAGAGCTTCCGTGGCGCAATGGTTAGCGCGTTCGGCTGTGAACCGAAAGGTTGGTGGTTCGAGCCCACCCGGGAGCGGTGTTGTGGGGTCTCAGATGTAGCGTAAAAAGGCATAGCTTTTCCACAATACCTGACGATCATTTAATTTCTGAGCTTCCGTTGCGCAATGGTTAGCGCGTTCAGCTTTTAACCGAAAGGTTGGTGGTTCGAGCCCACCCGGGAGCGGTGTTGTGGGGTCTCAGATGTAACGTAAAAAGTCAGAGTTTTTAAATAATACCTGACAAACATTTAATTTCAGAACTTCCGTGGCGCAATGGTTAGCGCGTTCAGCTGTTAACTGAAAGGTTGGTGGTTCGAGCCCACCCGCGAGCGGTGTTGTGGGGTCTCAGATGTAGCGTAAAAAGTCATAACTTTTCCACAATACCTGACGATCATTTAATTTTTTGGCTTTTGTGGCGCAATGGTTAGCGCGTTCAGCTGTTAACCGAAAGGTTGGTGGTTCGAGCCCACCCGGGAGCGGTGTTGTGGGGTCTCAGATGTAGCGTAAAAAGTCAGAACTTTTCCACAATGCCTGACGATCATTTAATTTCTGAGCTTCCGTAGCGCAATGGTTAGCGCGTTCAGCTTTTAACCGAAAGGTTGGTGGTTCGAGCCCAACCTGGAGCGGTGTTGTGGGGTCTCAGATGTAGCGTAAAAAGTCAGAGTTCTTAAACAATACCTGACAAACATTTAAGTTCAGAACTTCCGTGGCGCAATGGTTAGCGCGTTCAGCTGTTAACCGAAAGGTTGGTGGTTCGAGCCCACCCGCGAGCGGTGTTGTGGTGTCTCAGACGTAGCGTAAAAAGTCATTATTTTTCCAAAATACCTGATGACCATTTTATTTTTTGGCTTCCTTGGCGCGATGGTTAGCGCGTTCGGCTTTTAACCGAAAGTTTTCTGGTTCGAGCCCATCCGGGAGCGGTGTTGTGAGGTCTCAGATGTAACGTAAAAGTCAGAGTTTTTCCGCAATACCTGACGACCATTGAATTTCAGAGCTTCCGTGGCGCAATGGTTAGCGCGTTCGGCTGTGAACCGAAAGGTTGGTGGTTCGAGCCCACCCGGGAGCGGTGTTGTGGGGTCTCAGATGTAGCGTAAAAAGGCATAGCTTTTCCACAATACCTGACGATCATTTAATTTCTGAGCTTCCGTTGCGCAATGGTTAGCGCGTTCAGCTTTTAACCGAAAGGTTGGTGGTTCGAGCCCACCCGGGAGCGGTGTTGTGGGGTCTCAGATGTAACGTAAAAAGTCAGAGTTTTTAAATAATACCTGACAAACATTTAATTTCAGAACTTCCGTGGCGCAATGGTTAGCGCGTTCAGCTGTTAACTGAAAGGTTGGTGGTTCGAGCCCACCCGCGAGCGGTGTTGTGGGGTCTCAGACGTAGCGTAAAAAGTCATTATTTTCCCAAAATACCTGATGACCATTTAATTTTTTGGCTTCCGTGGCGCGATTGTTATCGCGTTCGGCTGTTAACCGAAAGGTTGGTGGCTAAAGCCCACCCAGAAGCGGTGTTGAGAGGTCTCAGATGTAACGTAAAAAGTCAGAGTTTTTCCACAATTCCTGACGACCATTTAATTTTTAGGCTTCCGTTGCGCGATGGTCATTGCGTTCGGCTTTTAACCGAAAGTTTGGTGGTTCGAGCCCATCCGGGAGCGGTGTTGTGAGGTCTCAGATGTAACGTAAAAGTCAGAGTTTTTCCGCAATACCTGACGAACATTGAATTTCTGAGCTTCCGTAGCGCAATGGTTAGCGCGTTCGGCTGTTAACTGAAAGGTTGGTGGTTCGAGCCCACCCGGGAGCGGTGTTGTGGGGTCTCAGATGTAGCGTAAAAAGTCATAACTTTTCTACAATACCTGACGATCATTTAATTTCTGAGCTTCCGTGGCGCAATGGTTAGCGCGTTCAGCTTTTAACCGAAAGGTTGGTTGTTCGAGCCCACCCGGGAGCGGTGTTGTGGGGTCTCAGATGTAGCGTAAAAAGTCATAACTTTTCCACAATACCTGACGATCATTTAATTTTTTGGCTTTTGTGGCGCAATGGTTAGCGCGTTCAGCTGTTAACCGAAAGGTTGGTGGTTCGAGCCCACCCGGGAGCGGTGTTGTGGGGTCTCAGATGTAGCGTAAAAAGTCATAACTTTTCCACAATGCCTGACGATCATTTAATTTCTGAGCTTCCGTAGCGCAATGGTTAGCGCGTTCAGCTTTTAACCGAAAGTTTTCTGGTTCGAGCCCATCCGGGAGCGGTGTTGTGAGGTCTCAGATGTAACGTAAAAGTCAGAGTTTTTCCGCAATACCTGACGACCATTGAATTTCAGAGCTTCCGTGGCGCAATGGTTAGCGCGTTCGGCTGTGAACCGAAAGGTTGGTGGTTCGAGCCCACCCGCGAGCGGTGTTGTGGTGTCTCAGACGTAGCGTAAAAAGTCATTATTTTTCCAAAATACCTGATGACCATTTTATTTTTTGGCTTCCTTGGCGCGATGGTTAGCGCGTTCGGCTTTTAACCGAAAGTTTTCTGGTTCGAGCCCATCCGGGAGCGGTGTTGTGAGGTCTCAGATGTAACGTAAAAGTCAGAGTTTTTCCGCAATACCTGACGACCATTGAATTTCAGAGCTTCCGTGGCGCAATGGTTAGCGCGTTCGGTTGTGAACCGAAAGGTTGGTGGTTCGAGCCCACCCGGGAGCGGTGTTGTGGGGTCTCAGATGTAGCGTAAAAAGGCATAGCTTTTCCATAATACCTGACGATCATTTAATTTCTGAGCTTCCGTTGCGCAATGGTTAGCGCGTTCAGCTTTTAACCGAAAGGTTGGTGGTTCGAGCCCACCCGGGAGCGGTGTTGTGGGGTCTCAGATGTAACGTAAAAATCAGAGTTTTTAAATAATACCTGACAAACATTTAATTTCAGAACTTCCGTGGCGCAATGGTTAGCGCGTTCAGCTGTTAACTGAAAGGTTGGTGGTTCGAGCCCACCCGCGAGCGGTGTTGTGGGGTCTCAGACGTAGCGTAAAAAGTCATTATTTTTCCACAATTCCTGACGACCATTTAATTTTTAGGCTTCCGTTGCGCGATGGTCATTGCGTTCGGCTTTTAACCGAAAGTTTGGTGGTTCGAGCCCATCCGGGAGCGGTGTTGTGAGGTCTCAGATGTAACGTAAAAGTCAGAGTTTTTCCGCAATACCTGACGAACATTGAATTTCTGAGCTTCCGTAGCGCAATGGTTAGCGCGTTCGGCTGTTAACTGAAAGGTTGGTGGTTCGAGCCCACCCGGGAGCGGTGTTGTGGGGTCTCAGATGTAGCGTAAAAAGTCATAACTTTTCTACAATACCTGACGATCATTTAATTTCTGAGCTTCCGTGGCGCAATGGTTAGCGCGTTCAGCTTTTAACCGAAAGGTTGGTTGTTCGAGCCCACCCGGGAGCGGTGTTGTGGGGTCTCAGATGTAACGTAAAAAGTCATTATTTTTCCAAAATACCTGATGACCTTTTTATTTTTTGGCTTCCTTGGCGCGATGGTTAGCGCGTTCGGCTTTTAACCGAAAGTTTAGTGGTTCGAGCCCATCCGGGAGCGGTGTTGTGAGGTCTCAGATGTAACGTAAAAGTCAGAGTTTTTCCGCAATACCTGACGACCATTGAATTTCAGATCTTCCGTGGCGCAATGGTTAGCGCGTTCGGCTGTTAACCGAAAGGTTGGTGGTTCGAGCCCACCCGGGAGCGGTGTTGTGGGGTCTCAGATGTAGCGTAAAAAGGCATAGCTTTTCCACAATACCTGACGATCATTTAATTTTTTGGCTTCCGTGGCGCAATGGTTAGCGCTTCTAGCTGTTAACCGAAAGGTTGGTGGTTCGAGACCACCCGGGAGCGGTGTTGTGGGGTCTCAGATGTAGCGTAAAAAGTCATAGCTTTTCCACAATACCTGACGATCATTTAATTTCTGAGCTTCCGTGGCGCAATGGTTAGCGCGTTCAGCTTTTAACCGAAAGATTGGTGGTTCGAGCCCACCCGGGAGCGGTGTTGTGGGGTCTCAGATGTAACGTAAAAAGTCAGAGTTTTTAAATAATACCTGACAAACATTTAATTTCAGAACTTCCGTGGCGCAATGGTTAGCGCGTTCAGCTGTTAACTGAAAGGTTGGTGGTTCGAGCTCACCCGCGAGCGGTGTTGTGGGGTCTCAGACGTAGCGTAAAAAGTCATTATTTTTCCAAAATACCTGATGACCATTTAATTTTTTGGCTTCCGTGGCGCGATGGTTAGCGCGTTCGGCTTTTAACCGAAAGTTTGGTGGTTCGAGCCCATCCGGGAGCGGTGTTGTGAGGTCTCAGATGTAACGTAAAAGTCAGAGTTTTTCCGCAATACCTGACGACCATTGAATTTCAGATCTTCCGTGGCGCAATGGTTAGCGCGTTCGGCTGTTACCCGAAAGGTTGGTGGTTCGAGCCCACCCGGGAGCGGTGTTGTGGGGTCTCAGATGTAGCGTAAAAAGGCATAGCTTTTCCACAATACCTGACGATCATTTAATTTTTTGGCTTCCGTGGCGCAATGGTTAGCGCGTCTAGCTGTTAACCGAAAGGTTGGTGGTTCGAGACCACCCGGGAGCGGTGTTGTGGGGTCTCAGATGTAGCGTAAAAAGTCATAACTTTTCCACAATACCTGACGATCATTTAATTTCTGAGCTTCCGTGGCGCAATGGTTAGCGCGTTCAGCTTTTAACCGAAAGATTGGTGGTTCGAGCCCACCCGGGAGCGGTGTTGTGGGGTCTCAGATGTAACGTAAAAAGTCCGAGTTTTTAAATAATACCTGACAAACATTTAATTTCAGAACTTCCGTGGCGCAATGGTTAGCGCGTTCAGCTGTTAACTGAAAGGTTGGTGGTTCGAGCTCACCCGCGAGCGGTGTTGTGGGGTCTCAGACGTAGCGTAAAAAGTCATTATTTTTCCAAAATACCTGATGACCATTTAATTTTTTGGCTTCCGTGGCGCGATGGTTAGCGCGTTCGGCTGTTAACCGAAAGGTTGGTGGCTAAAGCCCACCCAGGAGCGGTGTTGAGAGGTCTCAGATGTAACGTAAAAAGTCAGAGTTTTTCCACAATTCCTGACGACCATTTAATTTTTAGGCTTCCGTGGCGCGATGGTCATTGCGTTCGGCTTTTAACCGAAAGTTTGGTGGTTCGAGCCCATCCGGGAGCGGTGTTGTGAGGTCTCAGATGTAACGTAAAAGTCAGAGTTTTTCCGCAATACCTGACGAACATTGAATTTCTGAGCTTCCGTAGCGCAATGGTTAGCGCGTTCGGCTGTTAACTGAAAGGTTTGTGGTTCGAGCCCACCCGGGAGCGGTGTTGTGGGGTCTCAGATGTAGCGTAAAAAGTCATAACTTTTCTACAATACCTGACGATCATTTAATGTCTGAGCTTCCGTGGCGCAATGGTTAGCGCGTTCAGCTTTTAACCGAAAGGTTGGTTGTTCGAGCCCACCCGGGAGCGGTGTTGTGGGGTCTCAGATGTAACGTAAAAAGTCATTATTTTTCCAAAATACCTGATGACCATTTTATTTTTTGGCTTCCTTGGCGCGATGGTTAGCACGTTCGGCTTTTAACCGAAAGTTTGGTGGTTCGAGCCCATCCGGGAGCGGTGTTGTGAGGTCTCAGATGTAACGTAAAAGTCAGAGTTTTTCCGCAATACCTTACGACCATTGAATTTCAGATCTTCCGTGGCGCAATTGGTTAGCGCGTTCGGCTGTTAACCGAAAGGTTGGTGGTTCGAGCCCACCCGGGAGCGGTGTTGTGGGGTCTCAGATGTAGTGTAAAAAGTCATAACTTTTCTACAATACCTGACGATCATTTAATTTCTGAGCTTCCGTGGCGCAATGGTTAGCGCGTTCAGCTTTTAACCGAAAGGTTGGTTGTTCGAGCCCACCCGGGAGCGGTGTTGTGGGGTCTCAGATGTAACGTAAAAAGTCATTATTTTTCCAAAATACCTGATGACCATTTTATTTTTTGGCTTCCTTGGCGCGATGGTTAGCGCGTTCGGCTTTTAACCGAAAGTTTGGTGGTTCGAGCCCATCCGGGAGCGGTGTTGTGAGGTCTCAGATGTAACGTAAAAGTCAGAGTTTTTCCGCAATACCTGACGACCATTGAATTTCAGATCTTCCGTGGCGCAATGGTTAGCGCGTTCAGCTGTTAACCGAAAGGTTGGTGGTTCGAGACCACCCGGGAGCGGTGTTGTGGGGTCTCAGATGTAGCGTAAAAAGGCATAGCTTTTCCACAATACCTGACGATCATTTAATTTTTTGGCTTCCGTGGCGCAATGGTTAGCGCGTTTAGCTGTTAACCGAAAGGTTGGTGGTTCGAGACCACCCGGGAGCGGTGTTGTGGGGTCTCAGATGTAGCGTAAAAAGTCATTATTTTTCCAAAATACCTGATGACCATTTAATTTTTTGGCTTCCTTGGCGCAATGGTTAGCGCGTTCGGCTGTTAACCGAAAGGTTGGTGGCTAAAGCCCACCCAGGAGCGGTGTTGAGAGGTCTCAGATGTAACGTAAAAAGTCAGAGTTTTTCCGCAATACCTGACGACCATTGAATTTCAGAGCTTCCGTGGCGCAATGGTTAGCGCGTTCGGTTGTTCACCGAAAGGTTGGTGATTCGAGCCCACCCGGGAGCGGTGTTGTGGGGTCTCAGATGTAGCGAAAAAGTCATAACTTTTCCACAATACCTGACGATCATTTAATTTTTTGGGTTCCGTGGCGCAGTGGTTAGCGCGTTCAGCTGTTAACCGAAAGGTTGGTGGTTCGGGCCCACCCGGGAGCGGTGTTGTGGGGTCTCAGATGTAGCGTAAAAAGTCATAACTTTTCCACAATACCTGACGATCATTTAATTTCTGAGCTTCCGTGGCGCAATGGTTAGCGCGTTCAGCTTTTAACCGAAAGGTTGGTTGTTCGAGCCCACCCGGGAGCGGTGTTGTGGGGTCTCAGATGTAGCGTAAAAAGTCATTATTTTTCCAAAATACCTGATGACCATTTAATTTTTTGGCTTCCTTGGCGCAATGGTTAGCGCGTTCGGCTGTTAACCGAAAGGTTGGTGGCTAAAGCCCACCCAGGAGCGGTGTTGAGAGGTCTCAGATGTAACGTAAAAAGTCAGAGTTTTTCCGCAATACCTGACGACCATTGAATTTCAGAGCTTCCGTGGCGCAATGGTTAGCGCGTTCGGTTGTTCACCGAAAGGTTGGTGGTTCGAGCCCACCCGGGAGCGGTGTTGTGGGGTCTCAGATGTAGCGAAAAAGTCATAACTTTTCCACAATACCTGACGATCATTTAATTTTTTGGGTTCCGTGGCGCAGTGGTTAGCGCGTTCAGCTGTTAACCGAAAGGTTGGTGGTTCGGGCCCACCCGGGAGCGGTGTTGTGGGGTCTCAGATGTAGCGTAAAAAGTCATAACTTTTCCACAATACCTGACGATCATTTAATTTCTGAGCTTCCGTGGCGCAATGGTTAGCGCGTTCAGCTTTTAACCGAAAGGTTGGTGGTTCGAGCCCACCCGGGAGCGGTGTTGTGGGGTCTCAGATGTAACGTAAAAAGTCAGAGTTTTTAAATAATACCTGACAAACATTTCATTTCAGAACTTCCGTGGCGAAATGGTTAGCGCGTTCAGCTGTTAACTGAGAGGTTGGTGGTTCGAGCCCACCCGCGAGCGGTGTTGTGGGGTCTCAGACGTAGCGTAAAAAGTCATTATTTTTCCAAAATACCTGATGACCATTTAATTTTTTGGCTTCCGTGGCGCGATGGTTATCGCGTTCGGCTGTTAACCGAAAGGTTGGTGGCTAAAGCCCACCCAGGAGCGTTGTTGAGAGGTCTCAGATGTAACGTAAAAAGTCAGAGTTTTTCCACAATTCCTGACGACCATTTAATTTTTAGGCTTCCGTGGCGCGATGGTCATTGCGTTCGGCTTTTAACCGAAAGTTTGGTGGTTCGAGCCCATCCGGGAGCGGTGTTGTGAGGTCTCAGATGTAACGTAAAAGTCAGAGTTTTTCCGCAATACCTGACGAACATTGAATTTCAGAGCTTCCGTGGCGCAATGGTTAGCGCGTTCGGTTGTTCACCGAAAGGTTGGTGGTTCGAGCCCACCCGGGAGCGGTGTTGTGGGGTCTCAGATGTAGCGCAAAAAGTCATAACTTTTCCACAATACCTGACGATCATTTAATTTTTTGGGTTCCGTGGCGCAGTGGTTAGCGCGTTCAGCTGTTAACCGAAAGGTTGGTGGTTCGGGCCCACCCGGGAGCGGTGTTGTGGGGTCTCAGATGTAGCGTAAAAAGTCATAACTTTTCCACAATACCTGACGATCATTTAATTTCTGAGCTTCCGTGGCGCAATGGTTAGCGCGTTCAGCTTTTAACCGAAAGGTTGGTGGTTCGAGCCCACCCGGGAGCGGTGTTGTGGGGTCTCAGATGTAACGTAAAAAGTCAGAGTTTTTAAATAATACCTGACAAACATTTAATTTCAGAACTTCCGTGGCGCAATGGTTAGCGCGTTCAGCTGTTAACTGAGAGGTTGGTGGTTCGAGCCCACCCGCGAGCGGTGTTGTGGGGTCTCAGACGTAGCGTAAAAAGTCATTATTTTTCCAAAATACCTGATGACCATTTAATTTTTTGGCTTCCGTGGCGCGATGGTTATCGCGTTCGGCTGTTAACCGAAAGGTTGGTGGCTAAAGCCCACCCAGGAGCGTTGTTGAGAGGTCTCAGATGTAACGTAAAAAGTCAGAGTTTTTCCACAATTCCTGACGACCATTTAATTTTTAGGCTTCCGTGGCGCGATGGTCATTGCGTTCGGCTTTTAACCGAAAGTTTGGTGGTTCGAGCCCATCCGGGAGCGGTGTTGTGAGGTCTCAGATGTAACGTAAAAGTCAGAGTTTTTCCGCAATACCTGACGAACATTGAATTTCAGAGCTTCCGTGGCGCAATGGTTAGCGCGTTCGGCTGTTAACCGAAAGGTTGGTGGTTCGAGCCCACCCGGGAGCGGTGTTGTGGGGTCTCAGATGTAGCGTAAAAAGTCATAACTTTTCTACAATACCTGACGATCATTTAATTTCTGAGCTTCCGTGGCGCAATGGTTAGCGCGTTCAGCTTTTAACCGAAAGGTTGGTTGTTCGAGCCCACCCGGGAGCGGTGTTGTGGAATCTCAGATGTAACGTAAAAAGTCATTATTTTTCCAAAATACCTGATGACCATTTTATTTTTTGGCTTCCTTGGCGCGATGGTTAGCGCGTTCGGCTGTTAACCGAAAGGTTGGTGGCTAAAGCCCACCCAGGAGTGGTGTTGAGAGGTCTCAGATGTAACGTAAAAAGTCAGAGTTTTTCCGCAATACCTGACGACAATTGAATTTCAGAGCTTCCGTGGCGCAATGGTTAGCGCGTTCGGCTGTTAACCGAAAGGTTGGTGGTTCGAGCCCACCCGGGAGCGGTAATGTGGGGTCTCAGATGTAGCGCAAAAAGTCATAAATTTTCCACAATACCTGACGATCATTTAATTTTTTGGCTTCCGTGGCGCGATGGTTAGCGCGTTTGGCTGTTAACCGAAAGGCTGGTGGTTCGAGCCCACCCGAAAGCGGTGTTGTGGCGTCTCAGATGTAGCGTAAAAAGTCATAACTTTTCCACAATACCTGACGAACAATTAATTTCAGAGCCTCCGTGGCGCAATGGTTAGCGCGTTCAGCTTTTAACCGAAAGGTTGGTGGTTGTGGAAAAACCTTGACTTTTTTACGTCACATCTGGGACCTCACAACACCGCTCCCGGATGGGCTCGAACCACCAACCTTTCGATTAACAGCTGAACGCGCTAATTATTGCGCCTCGGAAGCCCAAAAATTAAATGTTCGTCATGTATTGTGGAAAAACTCTGACATTTTACGTTACATCTGAGACGTTTCAACACCGCTCCTGGGAGGGCTCAAACCACCAGTCTTTTGAATAGCAGCTGAAAGCGCTAACCATTGCGCCACGGAAGCCCAAAATTTAAATGGTCGTCAGGTATTGTGGAAAAAACCTTGACTTTTTACGTCACATCTGAGACGTCCCAACACCGCTCCCGGATGGGCTCGAACCACCAAACTATAGGTTAACAGCCGAACGCGCTAACCATTGAGCCACGGAAGCTCAGAAATTAGATGGCTGTTAGGTATTGTGGATGAGTTATGACTTTTTACGTTACATCTGAGACCCTACAACACCTCTCCCGGGTGGGCTCGAACCACCAACCTTTCGGTTAACAGCCGAGCGCGCTAACCATCGCGCCATGGAAGCCTAAAAATTAAATGGTCTTCAGGAATTGTGGTAAACTCAGACTGTTTACGTAACATCTGAGGCCTCACAACACCGCTCCCGGATGGGTTTGAACCACCAAACTTTCGGTTAAAAGCCGAACGCAATGACCATTGTGCCACGGAAGCTCTGAAATTAAACGGTCGTCAGGTATTGCGGAAAAACTTTGAATTTTACGTTACATCTGAGACCTCACAACACCGCTCCCGGATGGGCTCGAACCACCAAACTTTCGGTTAAAAGCCGAACGCAATGACCATTGTGCCACGGAAGCTCTGAAATTAAACGGTCGTCAGGTATTGCGGAAAAACTCTGAATTTTACGTTACATCTGAGACCTCACAACACCGCTCCCGGATGGGCTCGAACCACCAACCTTTCGATTAACAGCTGAACGCGCTAATCATTGCGCCACGGAAGCCCAAAAATTAAATGCTCGTCAGGTATTGTGGAAAAACCTTGACTTTTTACGTCACATCTGAGACGTCAAAACACCGCTCCCGGATGGGCTCGAACCACCAACCTATTGGTTAACAGCCGAACGCGCTAACCATTGAGCCACGGAAGCTCAGAAATTAGATGGCTGTTAGGTATTGTGGATGAGTTATGACTTTTTACGTTACATCTGAGACCCTACAACACCTCTCCCGGGTGGGCTCGAACCACTAACCTTTCGATTAACAGCTGAACGCGCTAATTATTGCGCCACGGAAGCCCAAAAATTAAATGCTCGTCAGGTATTGTGGAAAAACCTTGACTTTTTACGTCACATCTGGGACCTCACAACACCGCTCCCGGATGGGCTCGAACCACCAACATTTCGATTAACAGCTGAACGCGCTAATTATTGCGCCTCGGAAGCCCAAAAATTAAATGGTCGTCGGGTATTGTGGAAAAGTTATGACTTTTTACGTTAAATCTGAGACCCTACAACACCTCTCTCGTTTGGGCTCGAACCACCAACCTTTCGGTTAACAGCTGAACGCGCTGACCATTGCGCCACGGAAGCTCATAAATTAAATGGTTGTCACGTATTGTGGAAAAGTTTTGACTTTTTACGCTACATCTGAGACCCCACAACACCTCTTCCGGGTGGGCTCGAACAGCCAACCTTTCGATTAACAGCTGAACGCGCTAACCTTTGCGCCACGGAAGCCCAAAAATTAAATGTTCGTCAGGTATTGTGGAACAACTCTGACATTTTACGTTACAGCTGAGACGTGACAAAACCGCTCCCGGATGGGCTCGAACCACCAACCTATTGGTCACCTCCGAACGCGCTAACCATTAAGCCACGGAAGCTCAGAAATTTAATGGTTGTCGGGTATTGTGGAAAAGTTTTGACTTTTTACGCTACATCTGAGACCCCATAACACCTCTCCCGGGTGGGCTCGAACCACCAACCTTTCGATTAACAGCTGAACGCGCTAACCATTGCGCCACGGAAGCCCAAAAATTATATGGTCGTCAGGTATTGTGGAAAAACTGACATTTTACGTTACATCTGAGACCTCACAACACCGCTCCCGGATGGGCTCGAACCACCAACCTATTGGATAACAGCCGAACGCGCTAACCATTGAGCCACGGAAGCTCAGAAATTAAATGGTTGTCAGGTATTGTTGAAAAGTTACGACTTTTCACGCTACATCTGAGACCCCACAAACCTCTCTCTTTTGGGCTCGAACCACCAACCTTTCGGTTAACAGCTGAACGCGCTGACCATTGAGCCACTGAAGCCCAAAAATTAAATTTTCGTCAGGTATTAAGGAAAAACTTTGACTTTTTACCTCTCCGTGTGACGTAGTCCAGGAGAGGTTCTGTAACGGCCGTGTCTGTCTGTGTGTCTGTGTGTCTGTCTGTCTGTCTGTGTGTCTGTCTGTCCGTTGTTACACCCACGTGACCGCGTTCGCAGTTTGCGTATCGGAGCAAACGTGTTCGCCATTTCCGAACTGCTTTCACAGTCACGGAAATGGCTCCTCTACTTGAGTTCTCACACCACCATCTTCTGGTCTTCGTCCATCCCACACGGACACCAGTCTGTTCTTACTGGCTTCTAATCACCACCATCTTCTGTTCTTTGTCAATCCCAACATTGACACCAGTCTGCACTTACACTGGCTTCTAACACCACCATCCACTGGTCTTCCGTCTATTCCACATAGACACCAATCTGTATCATTGGCTTCTACTCTATTATCATCGTTTGGTTTTAGGATATACGCGGCGATCAGCTAGGGTTACGAGAAACGTCTAGCCTCCCTAAGGAGGGATCGCCACCAAAGGTTTTCGCAATTGCGCTTTTTCCTTACTATTATAATGGAAACGAATCGTATATATACCCCAAATTTGAAAAAAGCGGGCAAGAGGGGTACCCTTCACTTTAAACGTCAATATTAGCAAAGTTTGAAAAGATAATAGGTATAACTTTATTTTAAACGATTTAACTATTATTAATGTTAATTATTGAAGATTAAAATAATTAAAAATAATTGTATTTATTTAAATATTAAAGATAAACCTCTCGTGCAAAGAGAGAGATTATCATTGCCTCCTATATCTACCAAGGCCCGTGCATGCGATATATTTCCTTCGTTGCCTCCTATATCTATCAAGGCCCGTGCATTGTGATATATTTCATTCATTGCCTCCTATATCTATCAAGGCCCGTGCATTGCGATATATTTTTCAAAACAACAACAAAAATGGGAAACCCCAACTCAGAAACATAATAACGTTTTTATTGGATACTTAAGTTTATATAATCTTCTTGACACGGAGAGGTAATATTTTGGTTTTCCCAACTTGTTACTTCACATCTGAGACCTCACAACACCGCTCCCGGATGGGCTCGAACCACCAACCTTTCGGTTAACACCCGAACACGCTAACCATTGCGCCACGGACGCCCAAAAATTAAATGGTCGTCAGGTATTGTGGAAAAACTTTGGCTATTTACGTTTCATTTGAGATCCCAAAACACCGCTCCCGGGTGGGCTCGAACCACAAACCTATGGGTTAACAGCCGAACGCGCTAACCATTGAACCACGGAAGCTCAGAAAATAAATGGTTATCACGTATTATGGAAAAAGTTTGACTTTTCACGCTACATCTGATACCTCACAACACCGCTCCCGGATGGGCTCGAACCACCAGCCTTTCTATTAACAGCTGAACGCGCTAATCATTGCGCCACGGAAGCCCAAAAATTAAATGCTCGACAGGTATTGTGGAAAAACTCTGACATTTTACGTTACATCTGAGACGTGACAACACCGCTCCCGGATGGGCTCGAACCACCAACCTTTGGTTAACAGCCGCACGCGCTAACCATTGAGCCACGGAAGCTCAGAAATTTAATGGTTTTCGGGTATTGTGGAAAAGTTTTGACTTTTTACGCTACTTCTGAGACCCCATAAAACCTCTCCCGGGTGGGCTCGAGCCACCAACCTTTCGATTAACAGCTGAACGCGCTAACCATTGCGCCACGGAAGCCCAAAAATTAAATGGTCGTCAGGTATTGTGGAAAACTTTGGCTTTCTACGTTACACTTGAGGTCCCACAACAGCGCTCCCGGGTGGGCTCGAACCACCAAACTATTGGTTAACAGCCGAACGAGCTAACCATTGAGCCACGGAAGCTCAGAAATTAAATGGTTGTCACGTATTGTGGAAAAGTTTTGACTTTTTACGCTACATCTGAGACCCCACAACACCTCTTCCGGGTGGGCTCGAACAGCCAACCTTTCGATTAACAGCTGAACGCGCTAACCTTTGCGCCACGGAAGCCCAAAAATTAAAGGTTCGTCAGGTATTGTGGAAAAACTCTGACATTTTACGTTACATCTGAGACGTGACGAAACCGCTCCCGAATGGGCTCGAACCACCAACCTTTCGATTAACAGCTGAACGCGCTAACCATTGCGCCACGGAAGCCCAAAAATTAAATGTTCGTCAAGTATTGTGGAAAAATTCTGACATTTTACGTTACATCTGAGACGTGACGAAACCGCTCCCGGATGGGTTCGAACCACCAACCTTTTGATTAACAGCTGAACGCGCTAACTATTGCGCCACGGAAGCCCAAAAATTAAATGTTCGTCAGGTATTGTGGAAAACTTTGGCTTTCTACGTTACACTTGAGATCCCACAACACCGCTCCCGGGTGGGCTCGAACCACCAAACTATTGGTTAACAGCCGAACGAGCTAAACATTGAGCCACGGAAGCTCAGAAATTAAATGGTTGTCACGTATTGTGGAAAAGTTTTGACTTTTTACGCTACATCTGAGACCCCACAACACCTCTTCCGGGTGGGCTCGAACAGCCAACCTTTTGATTAACAGCTGAACGCGCTAACCTTTGCGCCACGGAAGCCCAAAAATTAAATGTTCGTCAGGTATTGTGGAAAAACTCTGACATTTTACGTTACATCTGAGACGTGACAAAACCGCTCCCGGATGGGCTCGAACCACCAACCTATTGGTCACCAGCCGAACGCGCTAACCATTAAGCCACGGAAGCTCAGAAATTTAATGGTTGTCGGGTATTGTGGAAAAGTTTTGACTTTTTACGCTACATCTGAGACCCCATAACACCTCTCCCGGGTGGGCTCTAACCACCAACCTTTCGATTAACAGCTGAACGCGCTAACCATTGCGCCACGGAAGCCCAAAAATTATATGGTCGTCAGGTATTGTGGAAAAGTTACGACTTTTCACGCTAAATCTGAGACCCCACAAACCTCTCTCGTTTGGGCTCGAACCACCAACCTTTCGGTTAACAGCTGAACGCGCTGACCATTGAGCCACTGAAGCCCAAAAATTAAATTTTCGTCAGGTATTAAGGAAAAACTTTGACTTTTTACTTCACATCTGAGACCTCACAACACCGCTCCCGGATGGGCTCGAACCACCAACCTTTCGGTTAACACCCGAACACGCTAACCATTGCGCCACGGACGCCCAAAAATTAAATGGTCGTCAGGTATTGTGGAAAAACTTTGGCTATTTACGTTTCATTTGAGATCCCAAAACACCGCTCCCGGGTGGGCTCGAACCACAAACCTATGGGTTAACAGCCGAACGCGCTAACCATTGAACCACGGAAGCTCAGAAAATAAATGGTTATCACGTATTATGGAAAAAGTTTGACTTTTCACGCTACATCTGATACCTCACAACACCGCTCCCGGATGGGCTCGAACCACCAGCCTTTCTATTAACAGCTGAACGCGCTAATCATTGCGCCACGGAAGCCCAAAAATTAAATGCTCGACAGGTATTGTGGAAAAACTCTGACATTTTACGTTACATCTGAGACGTGACAACACCGCTCCCGGATGGGCTCGAACCACCAACCTTTTGGTTAACAGCCGCACGCGCTAACCATTGAGCCACGGAAGCTCAGAAATTTAATGGTTTTCGGGTATTGTGGAAAAGTTTTGACTTTTTACGCTACTTCTGAGACCCCATAAAACCTCTCCCGGGTGGGCTCGAGCCACCAACCTTTCGATTAACAGCTGAACGCGCTAACCATTGCGCCACGGAAGCCCAAAAATTAAATGGTCGTCAGGTATTGTGGAAAACTTTGGCTTTCTACGTTACACTTGAGGTCCCACAACAGCGCTCCCGGGTGGGCTCGAACCACCAAACTATTGGTTAACAGCCGAACGAGCTAACCATTGAGCCACGGAAGCTCAGAAATTAAATGGTTGTCACGTATTGTGGAAAAGTTTTGACTTTTTACGCTACATCTGAGACCCCACAACACCTCTTCCGGGTGGGCTCGAACAGCCAACCTTTCGATTAACAGCTGAACGCGCTAACCTTTGCGCCACGGAAGCCCAAAAATTAAAGGTTCGTCAGGTATTGTGGAAAAACTCTGACATTTTACGTTACATCTGAGACGTGACGAAACCGCTCCCGAATGGGCTCGAACCACCAACCTTTCGATTAACAGCTGAACGCGCTAACCATTGCGCCACGGAAGCCCAAAAATTAAATGTTCGTCAAGTATTGTGGAAAAATTCTGACATTTTACGTTACATCTGAGACGTGACGAAACCGCTCCCGGATGGGTTCGAACCACCAACCTTTTGATTAACAGCTGAACGCGCTAACTATTGCGCCACGGAAGCCCAAAAATTAAATGTTCGTCAGGTATTGTGGAAAACTTTGGCTTTCTACGTTACACTTGAGATCCCACAACACCGCTCCCGGGTGGGCTCGAACCACCAAACTATTGGTTAACAGCCGAACGAGCTAAACATTGAGCCACGGAAGCTCAGAAATTAAATGGTTGTCACGTATTGTGGAAAAGTTTTGACTTTTTACGCTACATCTGAGACCCCACAACACCTCTTCCGGGTGGGCTCGAACAGCCAACCTTTTGATTAACAGCTGAACGCGCTAACCTTTGCGCCACGGAAGCCCAAAAATTAAATGTTCGTCAGGTATTGTGGAAAAACTCTGACATTTTACGTTACATCTGAGACGTGACAAAACCGCTCCCGGATGGGCTCGAACCACCAACCTATTGGTCACCAGCCGAACGCGCTAACCATTAAGCCACGGAAGCTCAGAAATTTAATGGTTGTCGGGTATTGTGGAAAAGTTTTGACTTTTTACGCTACATCTGAGACCCCATAACACCTCTCCCGGGTGGGCTCTAACCACCAACCTTTCGATTAACAGCTGAACGCGCTAACCATTGCGCCACGGAAGCCCAAAAATTATATGGTCGTCAGGTATTGTGGAAAAGTTACGACTTTTCACGCTACATCTGAGACCCCACAAACCTCTCTCGTTTGGGCTCGAACCACCAACCTTTCGGTTAACAGCTGAACGCGCTGACCATTGAGCCACTGAAGCCCAAAAATTAAATTTTCGTCAGGTATTAAGGAAAAACTTTAACTTTTTACTTCACATCTGAGACCTCACAACACCGCTCCCGGATGGGCTCGAACCACCAACCTTTCGGTTAACACCCGAACACGCTAACCATTGCGCCACGGACTCCCAAAAATTAAATGGTCGTCAGGTATTGTGGAAAAACTTTGGCTATTTACGTTTCATTTGAGATCCCAAAACACCGCTCCCGGGTGGGCTCGAACCACAAACCTATTGGTTAAAAGCCGAACGCGCTAACTATTGAACCACGGAAGCTCAGAAAATAAATGGTTATCACGTATTAAGGAAAAAGTTTGACTTTTCACGCTACATCTGAGACCTCACAACACCGCTCCCGGATGGGCTCGAACCACCAGCCTTTCTATTAACAGCTGAACGCGCTAATCATTGCGCCACGGAAGCCCAAAAATTAAATGCTCGACAGGTATTGTGGAAAAACTCTGACATTTTACGTTACATCAGAGACGTGACAACACCGCTTCCGGATGGGCTCGAACCACCAACCTTTTGGTTAACAGCCGCACGCGCTAACCATTGAGCCACGGAAGCTCAGAAATTTAATGGTTGTCGGGTATTGTGGAAAAGTTTTGACTTTTTACGCTACTTCTGAGACCCCATAAAACCTCTCCCGGGTGGGCTCGAACCACCAACCTTTCGATTAACAGCTGAACGCGCTAACCATTGCGCCACGGAAGCCCAAAAATTAAATGGTCGTCAGGTATTGTGGAAAACTTTGGCTTTCTACGTTACACTTGAGATCCCACAACACCGCTCCCGGGTGGGCTCGAACCACCAAACTATTGGTTAACAGCCGAACGAGCTAACCATTGAGCCACGGAAGCTCAGAAATTAAATGGTTGTCACGTATTGTGGAAAAGTTTTGACTTTTTACGCTACATCTGAGACCCCACAACACCTCTTCCGGGTGGGCTCGAACAGCCAACCTTTCGATTAACAGCTGAACGCGCTAACCATTGCGCCACGGAAGCCCAAAAATTAAATGTTCGTCAAGTATTGTGGAAAAACTCTGACATTTTACGTTACATCTGAGACGTGACGAAACCGCTCCCGGATGGGCTCGAACCACCAACCTTTCGATTAACAGCTGAACGCGCTAACTATCGCGCCACGGAAGCCCAAAAATTAAATGTTCGTCAGGTATTGTGGAAAACTTTGGCTTTCTACGTTACACTTGAGATCCCACAACACCGCTCCCGGGTGGGCTCGAACCACCAAACTATTGGTTAACAGCCGAACGAGCTAACCATTGAGCCACGGAAGCTCAGAAATTAAATGGTTGTCACGTATTGTGGAAAAGTTTTGACTTTTTAATTTACATCTGAGACCCCACAACACCTCTTCCGGGTGGGCTCGAACAGCCAACCTTTCGATTAACAGCTGAACGCGCTAACCTTTGCGCCACGGAAGCCCAAAAATTAAATGTTCGTCAGGTATTGTGGAAAAACTCTGACATTTTACGTTACATCTGAGACGTGACAACACCGCTCCCGGATGGGCTCGAACCACCAACCTTTTGGTTAACAGCCGTACGCGCTAACCATTGAGCCACGGAAGCTCAGAAATTTAATGGTTGTCGGGTATTGTGGAAACGTTTTGACTTTTTACGCTACATCTGAGACCCCATAACACCTCTCCCGGGTGGGCTCGAACCACCAACCTTTCGATTAACAGCTGAACGCGCTAACAATTGCACCACGGAAGCCCAAAAATTAAATGGTCGTCAGGTATTGTGGAAAAACTGACATTTTACGTTACATCTGAGACCTCACAACACCGCTGCCGGGTGGGCTCGAACCACCAACCTATTGGTTAACAGAAGAACGAGCTAACCATTGAGCCACGGAAGCTCAGAAATTAAATGGTTGTCACGTATTGTGGAAAAGTTTTGGATTTTTACGTTACATCTGAGACCCTACAACACCTCTCCCGGGTGGGCTCGAACCACCAACCTATCGGTTAACAGCCGAACGCTCTAACCATTGCGCCACGGAAGCCCAAAAAGTTAAATGTTCGTCAGGTATTGTGGAAAAACTTTTGCTTTCTACGTTACATTTGAGATCCCGCAACACCGCTCCCGGGTGGGCTCGAACCACCAACCTATTGGTTAACAGCGGAACGCGCTAACTATTGAGCCACGGAAGCTCAGAAATTAAATGGTTGTCACGTATTGTGGTAAAGTTTTGACTTTTTACGCTACATCTGAGACCCCACAACACCTCTCCCGGGTGGGCTCGAACCACCAACCTTTCGATTAACAGCTGAACGCGCTAACCATTGCGCCACGGAAGCCCAAAAACTAAATGCTCGTCAGGTATTGTGTAAAAACCTTGACTTTTTACGTCACACCTGAGACCTCACAACACCGCTCCCGGAATGGCTCGAACCACCAACCTATTGGTTAGCAGCCGAACGCGCTATCCATTGCGCCACGGAAGCCCAAAAATTAAATGGTCGTCAAGTATTGTGGAAAACTTTGGCTTTCTACGTTACACTTGAGATCCCACAACACCGCTTCCGGGTGGGCTCGAACCACCAAACTATTAGTTAACAGCCGAACGAGCTAACCATTGAGCCAGGAAGCTCAGAAATTAAATGGTTGTCACGTATTGTGGAAAAGTTTTGACTTTTTACGCTACATCTGAGACCCCACAACACCTCTTCCGGGTGGGCTAGAACCACCAACCTTTCGATTAACAGCTGAACGCGCTAACCTTTGCGCCACGGAAGCCAAAAATTAAATGTTCGTCAGGTATTGTGGAAAAACTCTGACATTTTACGTTACATCTGAGACGTGACAAAACCGCTCCCGGATGGGCTCGAACCACCAACCTTTCGATTAACAGCTGAACGCGCTAACCTTTGCTCCACGGAAGCCAAAAATAAAATGTTCGTCAGGTATTGTGGAAAAACTCTGACATTTTACGCTACATCTGAGACGTGACAAAACCGCTCCCGGATGGGCTCGAACCACCAACCTATTGGTTAACCGCCGAACGCGCTAACCATTAAGCCACGGAAGCTCAGAAATTTAATGGTTGTCGGGTATTGTGGAAAAGTTTTGACTTTTTACGCTACATCTGAGACCCCATAACACCTCTCCCGGGTGGGCTCGAACCACCAACCTTTTGGTTAACAGCTGAACGCGCTGACCATTGAGCCACTGAAGCCCAAAAATTAAATTTTCGTCAGGTATTAAGGAAAAACTCGGACATTTTACGTTACATCAGAGACGTGACAACACCGCTCCCGGATGGGCTCGAACCACCAACCTTTTGGTTAACAGCCGAACGCGCTAACCATTGAGCCACGGAAGCTCAGAAATTTAATGGTTGTCGGGTATTGTGGAAAAGTTTTGACTTTTTACGCTATATCTGAGACCCCATAACACCTCTCCCGGGTGGGCTCGAACCACCAACCTTTCGGTTAACAGCTGAACGGGCTGACCATTGAGCCACTGAAGCCCATAAATTAAATTTTCGTCAGGTATTGTGGAAAAACTTTGGCCATTTACGTTACATTGTAGATCCCAAAACACCGCTCCCGGGTGGGCTCGAACCACCAACCTTTCGATTAACAGCTGAACGCGCTAATTATTGCGCCTCGGAAGCCCAAAAATTAAATGGTTGTCAGGTATTGTTGAAAAGTTACGACTTTTCACGCTACATCTGCGACCCCATAAAACCTCTCTCGTTTGGGCTCGAACCACCAACCTTTCGGTTAACAGCTGAACGCGCTGACCATTGAGCCACGGAAGCTCAGAAAATAAATGGTCATCACGTATTATGGAAAAAGTTTGACTTTTCACGCTAAATCTGAGACCTCACAACACCGCTCCCGGATGGGCTCGAACCACCAACCTTTCGAGTACCAGCTGAACGCGCTAATCATTGCGCCACGGAAGCCCAAAAATTAAATGCTCATCAGGTATTGTGGAAAAACCTTGACTTTTTACGTCACATCTGGGACCTCACAACACCGCTCCCGGATGGGCTCGAACCACCAACCTTTCAATTAACAGCTGAACGCGCTAATTATTGCGCCTCGGAAGCCCAAAAATTAAATGGTTGTCAGGTATTGTTGAAAAGTTACGACTTTTCACGCTACATCTGAGACCCCATAAAACCTCTCTCGTTTGGGCTCGAACCACCAATTTTTCGGTTAACAGCTGAACGCGCTGACCATTGAGCCACTGAAGCCCAAAAATTAAATTTTCGTCAGGTATTGAGGAAAAACCTTGACTTTTTACGTCACATCTGAGACCTCACAACACCGCTCCCGGATGGGCTCGAACCACCAACCTATTGGTTAAAAGCCGAACGCGCTAACCATTGCGCCACGGAAGCCCAAAAATTAAATGGTCGTCAGGTATTGTGGAAAACTTTGGCTTTCTACGTTACACTTGAGATCCCACAACACCGCTCCCGGGTGGGCTCGAACCACCAACCTATTGGTTAAAAGCCGAACGAGCTAACCATTGAGTCACGGAAGCTCAGAAAATAAATGTTTATCACGTATTATGGAAAAAGTTTGACTTTTCATGCTAAATCTGAGAACTCACAACACCACTTCCGCATGGGCTCGAACCACCAACCTTTCGATTAACAGCTGAACGCGCTAATCATTGCGCCACGGTAGCCCAAAAATTAAATGCTCATCAGGTATTGTGGAAAAACCTTGACTTTTTACGTCACATCTGGGACCTCACAACACCGCTCCCGGATGGGCTCGAACCACCAACCTTTCGATTAACAGCTGAACGCGCTAATTATTGCGCCTCGGAAGCCCAAAAATTAAATGTTCGTCATGTATTGTGGAAAGACTCTGACATTTTACGTTACATCTGAGACGTTTCAACACCGCTCCTAGGAGGGCTCAAACCACCAGTCTTTTGAATAGCAGCCGAACGCGCTGACCATTGAGCCACGGAAGCTCAGAAATTAGATGGTTGTCACGTATTGTGGAAAAGTTTTGACTTTTTACGTTACATCTGAGACCTCACAACACCGCTCCCGGATGGGCTCGAACCACCTACCTATTGGTTAACAGCCGAACGCGCTAACCATTGAGCCACGGAAGCTCAGAAATTAAATGGTTGTCAGGTATTGTTGAAAAGTTACGACTTTTCACGCTACATCTGAGACCCCACAAAACCTCTCTCGTTTGGGCTCGAACCACCAACCTTTCGGTTAACAGCTGAACGCGCTAATTATTGCGCCTCGGAAGCCCAAAAATTAAATGGTTGTCAGGTATTGTTGAAAAGTTACCACTTTTCACGCTACATCTGAGACCCCACAAAACCTCTCTCGTTTGGGCTCGAACCACCAACCTTTCGGTTAACAGCTGAACGCGCTGACCATTGAGCCACGGAAGCCCAAAAATTAAACGCTCATCAGGTATTGTGGAAAAACCTTGACTTTTTACGTCACATCTGGGACCTCACAACACCGCTCCCGGATGGGCTCAAACCACCAACCTTTCGATTAACAGCTGAACGCGCTAATTATTGCGCCTCGGAAGCCCAAAAATTAAATGGTTGTCAGGTATTGTTGAAAAGTTACGACTTTTCACGCTACATCTGAGACCTCACAACACCGCTCCCGGACGGGCTCGAACCACCAACCTATTGGTTAACAGCCGAACGCGCTAACCATTGCGCCACGGAAGCCCAAAAATTAAATGGTCGTCAGGTATTGTGGAAAACTTTGGCTTTCTACGTTACACTTGAGATCCCACAACACCGCTCCCGGGTGGGCTCGAACCACCAACCTTTTGGTTAACAGCCGAACGAGCTAACCATTGAGCCACGGAAGCTCAGAAATTAAATGTTTGTCACGTATTGTGGAAAAGGTTTGACTTTTTACGCTACATCTGAGACCCCACAACACCTCTTCCGGGTGGGCTCGAACAGCCAACCTTTCGATTAACAGCTGAACGCGCTAACCTTTGCGCCACGGAAGCCCAAAAATTAAATGTTCGTCAGGTATTGTGGAAAAACTCTGACATTTTACGTTACATCTGAGACGTGACAAAACCGCTCCCGGATGGGCTCGAACCACCAACCTATTGGTCACCAGCCGAACGCGCTAACCATTAAGCCACGGAAGCTCAGAAATTTAATGGTTGTCGGGTATTGTGGAAACGTTTTGACTTTTTACGCTACATCTGAGACCCCATAACACCTCTCCCGGGTGGGCTCTAACCACCAACCTTTCGATTAACAGCTGAACGCGCTAACCATTGCGCCACGGAAGCCCAAAAATTATATGGTCGTCAGGTATTGTGGAAAAGTTACGACTTTTCACGCTACATCTGAGATCCCACAAACCTCTCTCGTTTGGGCTCGAACCACCATCCTTTCGGTTAACAGCTGAACGCGCTGACCATTGAGCCACTGAAGCCCAAAAATTAAATTTTCGTCAGGTATTAAGGAAAAACTTTGACTTTTTACTTCACATCTGAGACCTCACAACACCGCTCCCGGATGGGCTCGAACCACCAGCCTTTCGGTTAACACCCGAACACGCTAACCATTGCGCCACGGACGCCCAAAAATTAAATGGTCGTCTGGTATTGTGGAAAAACTTTGGCTATTTACGTTTCATTTGAGATCCCAAAACACCGCTCCCGGGTGGGCTCGAACCACAAACCTATTGGTTAACAGCCGAACGCGCTAACTATTGAACCACGGAAGCTCAGAAAATAAATGGTTATCACGTATTATGGAAAAAGTTTGACTTTTCACGCTACATCTGAGACCTCACAACACCTCTCCCGGGTGGGCTCGAATACCAACCTTTCGATTAACAGCTGAACGCGCTAACCATTGCGCCACGGAAGCCCAAAAATTAAATGCTCGTCAGGTATTGTGGAAAAACTCTGACATTATACGTTACATCTGAGACGTCACAACACCGCTCCCGGGAGGGCTCGAACCACCAACCTTTCGGTTAACAGCTGAACGCGCTGACCATTGCGCCACTGAAGCCCAAAAATTAAATTTTCGTCAGGTATTGAGGTAAAACCTTGTCTTTTTACTTCACATCTGAGACCTCACAACACCGCTCCCGGATGGGCTCGAACCACCAACCTTTCGGTTAACAGCTGAACGCGCTAACCATTGCGCACGGAAGCCCAAAAATTAAATGGTCGTCAGGTATTGTGGAAAAACTTTGGCTATTTACGTTACATTTGAGATCCAAAAACACCGCTCCCGGGTGGGCTCGAACCACCAAGCTATTGGTTAACAGCCGAACGCGCTAACCATTGAGCCACGAAAGATCAGAAAATAAATGGTTATCACGTATTATGGAAAAAGTTTGACTTTTCACGCTACATCTGAGACCCCACAACACCTCTCCCGGGTGGGCTCGAACCACCAACCTTTCGATTAACAGCTGAACGCGCTAACCATTGCGCCACGGAAGCCCAAAAAATAAATGCTCGTCAGGTATTGAGGTAAAACTTTGACTTTTTACTTCACATCCGAGACCTCACAACACCGCTCCCGGATGGGCTCGAACCACCAACCTTTCGATTAACAGCCGAACGCGATAACCATTGAGCCACGGAAGCTCAGAAATTAAATGGTTGTCACGTATTGTGGAAAAGTTTTGACTTTTTACGCTACATCTGAGACCCCACATCACCTCTTCCGGGTGGGCTCGAACCACCAACCTTTCGATTAACAGCTGAACGCGCTAACCATTGCGCCACGGAAGCCCAAAAAATAAATGTTCGTCAGGTATTGTGGAAAAACTCTGACATTTTACGTTACATCTGAGACATCACAACACCGCTCCCGGATAGGCTCGAACCACCAACCAATTGGTTAACAGCCGAACGCGAACCATTGAGCCACAGAAGCTCAGAAATTAAATGGTTGTTAGGTTTTGTGGATAAGTGTGACATTATGCTTTGTATTATTAGTAGGCCAGTTTATGAACAGCCCCATATTAGCTTAATGTCTATTATTTATCTAATCTCTCGTGTATAAAAAGGCCCCCTCTCTGTGTTAAAAATTCAGTCTATCTCGGACCTCGATCATGTATAAATCATTGTAAATAAAACCATAGTTTTAAAGTATCAACTCCTGTGTAGTCGTACAAACACACAACATGGTGTCAGAAGTTCGTTAATGTGGTATTTAGTCGCGCGATATCACGGTTAGCTTTAATTCGTTAATCAGTAATCGACTAGATTTGCGGTCTACCTCGACACGGAAAATGCAGAACGCCGCAGCCTTTCAAGTGCAACCGCCTTGCCAATTCAACTTTTCGAATTCCAATAAGTGGCCCCGATGGAGGAGGAGGTTCGAGAGATTCAGATCCGCGTCCGGTCTTAGTTCCAAGACAGGAGAGGAACAAGTCAACGCGTTAATATACATGATGGGCGACAAAGCTGATGACGTATTCTTGTCATTTACGTTTGCCACCGATGCAGAGAAGTCTGACTTCAATGTCGTTATGAATAAATTCCAACGACATTTCATTCTCCGGAGGAACGTTATCTACGAGCGAGCAACCTTCAACTCACGAGTTCAGCAAGATGGCGAACTGGTAGAAGAGTTTATCACCGCGTGTCGAGCCCAGATTGAGAAATGTGCCTACGGAACTCTCCAAGACGAATTGCTGAGAGACCGAATAGTAGTCGGGGTGCGAGACAAAGCCCTGTCGGAAAAAATGCAATTAGACGGAAACCTTACACTGGAGAAAGCGATCTCAACCGCCCGCCATGCCGAAGAAGTTCGCCGACAACAACAAGAATTAAACGCAGGAAGTTATAAAAACGGAACTCCGGCTGTTGTCGAAAAGCTTGGCTCTCGAAACACCTCTCAGACGAAGGAGAACAGGCGACCAAGAGCAACTCATCCTTCAAGACCAATTCAACGCGATCAAAAGGTTACTTCAGATACCTGCAAGAAATGCGGAATGTTCGAGAAACACAATCGAGAGCGATGCCCAGCATATAGAGCAGTTTGCAGGAAGTGTAAGAAGATTGGCCGCTACGAGCGTGTGTGTCAAAGGTCAACCACCAACTATAATCGTGAGGTCACATCGCAAATGATCTCTGTGGATGAAGATGACTCAACGCCAATGGATACGTTCTTGGGAAAAGTCAGCAGCGACGAGATACAAGATCGTTGGATGGTAAACATTAGGATTAATGCAAAACAAGTTCAATTCAAGATAGATACCGGCGCGGACGTTTGCGTATTACCAGACTAGCTACACAAGGCGAAATTTCAAGACTTAGCACTGAATAAATCTGACCGACGTCTGCCCTTACAAAAATCTTCTTAAGAACTCTTAAGAAAATTCCTTGGGAAATTTCTTTGGAAATCCTTATGGCGTTCTTTAGGAAATTGGGGAATATTGGCCTCTTTTTCTTTGGAAATTGCTTTGGAAATATCTTTGGAATTTTCTTGGGAAATATCTTTGGAATTTGCTTGGGAAATATCTTTGGAATTTGCTTGGGAAATATCTTTGGAATTTTCTTGGGAAATATCTTTGGAATTTTCTTGGGAAATATCTTTGGAATTTTCTTGGGAAATATCTTTGGAATTTTCTTGGGAAATATCTTTGGAATTTTCTTGGGAAATATCTTTGGAATTTTCTTGGGAAATATCTTTGGAATTTTCTTGGGAAATATCTTTGGAATTTTCTTGGGAAATATCTTTGGAATTTTCTTGGGAAATATCTTTGGAATTTTCTTGGGAAATATCTTTGGAATTTTCTTGGGAAATAGCTTTGGAATTTTCTTGAGAAATGTCTTTGGAATTTTCTTGAGAAATGTCTTTGAAATTTACTTGGGAAATGTCTTTGGAAATTACTAGGGAAATTTCTTTGGAATTTACTTGGGAAATGTCTTTGGAATTTACATGGGAAATGTCTTTGGAATTTACATGGGAAATAACTTTGGAATTTTCTTGGGAAATATCTTGAGAAGTGGGTAAATTAATTTAGCCACTTGAAACGAGGATAGTTCTTACACGCAGAACCATATCCCAATACAGGGAGTGTAGTGAACTTCACCCCATATTGCGAAGGAAGTTCTCGCATGCAGTGTGAAATTGCTTATAAAGTCAGACATTTAATCGACTTAAAAACATCCGTGAACGGCAGAAAGTTTTAACCTGGTGCAATTGTATGGTGTATTATGTGGGTTTTGAAGGCTTTAACGGCCAAGCAGTAGATACAGACGTTGTTGTTAAATTTAATAATGTATATTCACTAAGAGTTTTTCAAGTATCAGAAACACGTTTAACCTAATTTTCTCTACAATGTTTTCTAAAAAATATTTATTTTGGACTCTAATTACGCTCGAAATAAAGATAAAACATGCCATAAGAGAATTAAGCAAAAATTCCGACTGACAGCTTAGATTCCCTGTAAATCTAAACATAACGATTTTAATTATATACTCTTATTTTACTTTTAAAGAATTAGTGCCAGCCAGGAGTGTGGCGCACTCCTGTAAGCCAAGCTTCTGGGCGGCAAAGTTTGAGGGAATTAGACACGTGTCGGCGATCCTACCGTATAGGTGCCGACTGCCCCGTGTCCGCCGGAGGTGACTTGACCCCCACACCCCTTCCGTCACCTCCCAAGTAAACCTCATTTCCTTCCCTGCTTAAACACATACTGAACCCTGACTAATCGCATCCCTGTCGCGGACGTATGTGCCCTACTTACATTGAAACATCCACAATAGAAAAAAAAAATAGTTAGTGCCATAATTTTCGTCATCCACAAACTTAAAATGTGAAAAACTTTGGAAAATAAACCCTAAACCTTCTTTGGAAATTGATCTCAAGAATTCCTAAAGAATTTCGTTGGAAAATATTCCCTAGACGTTCTTTGGAAATTTATCTCTAGAAATCCTAAAGAATTTCTTTAGAAAATAATCCCAAGAAATTCTTTGGGAATTTACCTCTAGAATTCCTAAAGAATTTCTTTAGAAAATAATCCTAAGAAATTCTTTGGAAATTTATCTCTAGAATTCCTAAAGAATTTTTCAGAAAATAATCCCAAGAAATTCTTTGGAAATTTATCTCTAGAATTCCTAAAGAATTTCTTTAGAAAATAATCCCTAGACCTTCTTTGGAAATTTATCTCTAGAATCCCTAAAGAATTTTTTCAGAAAATAATCCCAAGAAATTCTTTGGAAATTTATCTCTAGAATTCCTAAAGAATTTCTTTAGAAAATAATCGCAAGACATTCTTTGGAAATTTATCTCTAGAATTCCTAAAGAATTTCATTAGAAAATAATCCCAAGAAATTCTTTGGAAATTTATCTCAAGAATTCTTTAGGAAATTCCAAGGAAGTCTTTGGAAATTAATTCTTTAGAAAATGATCCCAAGGGCTCCGTAGGGTTCCAAAGAAATTCCTTTAGAACTCTTATGAAGTTTTTTGTAAGGGTTTGGACCAGGGAAGACCTTGATTAACTGCAAAGGTTTCATTGAAGCCTACCTGTCAAGTAGAGATACCACCATCCATGACAAGGTCTATGTCATCGACCAATTGCAAGTTCCACTTCTAAGCCTCAGAGCAAGTGAAGACCTGAAAATAGTTCAAAGAATCGATGAGCTGCAACTCACGGAGACGAGTATAAGACCGAAGGACCATTATCCTCAACTATTTACCGGCTTAGGACGAGTCAAACGAAGCTACAAACTGAAGCTGAAACCGAACGCAGTACCGTATGCAGTGACGACTCCACGTCGAGTTGCGATTCCTTTGATGTCACAAGTCGAAGCTGAATTGAAACGAATGGTGGACTTGGGAGTAATCCGGAGAGTCGAGGACCCCACAGACTGGTGCGCTCCCATGGTGGTCGTGAGAAAGGATTCTGGCGAATTAAGGATATGCGTGGATTATACGCAACTGAATAACTACGTACAACGTGAACGGTACCAGATACCGGCTGTAGACCATACGCTTGGACGACTGGCTGGAGCCGAGATCTTCTCAAAACTTGATTGTAATTCCGGTTATTGGCAGATACCGCTACATCCAGACTCCATATTACTAACGACTTTCATGACGCCATTTGGAAGATATTGCTGCAATTGCCTGCCCTTTGGTTTAACATCTGCATCCGAGCACTACCAAAGCCAAATGTCTTCGTATATTGAAGGCGTCAAGAACACAGTTTGTCATCAGGACGACATTCTAGTATGGGGCAAGGACATGGCCGAACATGATGAAAACCTAAAGGAAGTTCTCGAAAGATTGAAAGACCAAGGAGTCACGCTCAATGAAAGGAAATGCCTCTTTGGAGTCAAAAGGATCAAGTTTTTGGGGCACGTAATAGACAGTGCCGGGATCAGTCCAGACGAGGAGAAGGTTCGAGCCTTAGTCGAGATGAAATCACCATCTGATGTCGCAGAGCTACGTCGTCTATTAGGAATGGTAAATTATCTTGGAAAGTTCATTCCCCGAATGGCCGAGCAGCTTAAACCACTAAGTAGTCTATTGAGCACCAAGAACAGCTGGATTTGGGGCCCAAGTCAAGAAATGGCCTTCAAATACCTCAAGACGACGCTCACAAGCAAGCCTGTTTTGGGTATCTTCGATCCGAGGAAGCCAACAGTAGTATCCGCCGATGCGTCAAGCTATGGGATTGGAGCAATACTTCGACAAGAACAAGCCAATGGAACTTACAAAGTCATTGCCTATGCCTCGAAGACGTTATCCTCGACAGAACAACGCTATGCGCAGATCGAGAAGGAGGCGTATGCATTAACGTGGGCATGCCAGCGATTTGAGGATTTCATAACGGGTATAACAATAAAGCTAGAAACTGATCATCAGCCCCTTGTTTCCATATTGCATTCGAAACAACTGGACGATTTATCTCCGAGACTGCAAAGGCTACGTCTACGCATGATGCGATACTCGTACAAGGTCTCCTACGTGCCTGGAAAATCCTTAGTTGCCGCTGATACATTGTCTAGAGCTCCGTTGATAGACGTTGACGACAACGAGCTACAACAAGAAATTTCTGCTCACGTACAGTTAGTAATGATGAACCTACCCACTACAGATCCAAAGCTTGCGGAAATTCTTCATAAACAACAGGAAGATGCTACATGCAGAACATTACAACGTTACCTCGAACATGGATGGCCGGAGAAAAAACGCGTACACAGTAGTTGTAATGACTACTTCAGCTACAGGCATGAAATCACCATCCAAGACGGAATCATCATGAAAGGCAGCAGACTGCTCATTCCAAGTTCCATGCGTCCAGAAATAATGGATCGAATTCATCAAGGTCACATGGGAATCGTCAAATGTCGAGAAAGAGCCAAACAATCCGTCTGGTGGCCTGGAATTTCACGGGAAATCGAAGATAAGGTGAAAAGATGCGAACGATGTCTCAAAGAATCAGTCAACTTTCAAGAGCCCTTAAAGCCAACAAGCTTACCCGAACGACCATGGCAAGCAGTTGCCATAGATATGCTACATCATGGGGGAAAATGGTACCTGGTCATGATGGACTACTACTCAAAATATCTGGAATTGGCTCGAATGAAAGATCAAACTACAAAAACTGTCATCGAGATCATCGAAGATATATTTGCACGACACGGAATTCCAGAGGTGGTCCGCAGCGATAATGGCACTAATTTATCAGCGACAAGAACCTTGGAATTCATCGCATTCTCCAAGAAATATGGATTTCGATCTATCACGAGCAGCCCAAGATATCCTCAAAGTAATGGGTTCGCAGAAGCAGCAGTAAAGACAGCGAAATCCATTTTAAAGAAATCTGACAACATCCCTTTGGCACTCTTGGCGTACCGATCTACACCGACGTCCAATGGTTTCAGTCCAGCACAAATGCTTATGAGTCGCCATCTCCGAACAACGCTCCCATTACCGTCAAACATGCTTGTCCCGACGATCTTATCAGCAGAACGTATCAAAGAAACATCACTAACGCAGAAAAAATCTCAGAAACGAAATTACGACCAACGCCATAGAGTCAGAGAGCTACACAAATTAGATCTTGGGAAAAGGGTATGGATAACCGATTTACGCAAAGAAGGAACCGTTGTCGAGAAAGCAGAGGAGCCCCGATCATATATAATCGAGACGTCTAAAGGAAGGATTCGAAGAAACCGGTTCCATCTAGTTCCCCTACCGGACAGTCATCAAAATCACGGAATCAAGTCTTTCACTCCGGAATCAAGTATTGGCCCAGAGGACGTCATAGATCCACCAAACATCATTGATCGAGAGGAACCTGTCTCTGAGCCAGCCCACGACAATCATCCATGCAATGCTGAAAACATTCAAGATACCGACAGAGAGAACTTGCGAGCTGATCCATCTGAGTCCAATACCACGAGGTCACCGGAAAGTACGAATAAGAGAAAGACAAGAAGCAAATTGCCAAAAGACGACAAAGGGACAGTAACACGATCCGGAAGAATCTCAAAGCCATCGACTAAGTTAAATTTATAAAACGCATTCTTATTTGTATAAAAAAAGGGGATGTGACATTATGCTTTGTATTATTAGTAGGCCAGTTTATGAACAGCCCCATATTAGCTTAATGTCTATTATTTATCTAATCTCTCGTGTATAAAAAGGCCCCCTTTCTGTGTTAAAAATTCAGTCTATCTCGGACCTCGATCATGTATAAATCATTGTAAATAAAACCATAGTTTTAAAGTATCAACTCCTGTGTAGTCGTACAAACACACAATAATAAGTTATGACTTTTTACGTTACATCTGAGACCCTACAACACCTCTCCCAGGTGGGCTCGAACCACCATCCTTTCGGTTGACAGCCGAACGCGCTAACCATTGCGCCATGGAAGCCCAAAAATTAAATGGTAGTCAGGTATTGTGGAAAAACTTTGGCTTTCTACGTTACATTTGAGATCCCACAACACCGCTCCCGGGTGGGCTCGAACCACCAACCTTTCGATTAACAGCTGGACGCGCTAATTATTGCGCCACGGAAGCCCAAAAATTGAATGGTCGTCATTTATTGTGCAAAAACTTTGGCTTTCTACGTTACATTTCAGATCCCACAACACCGCTCTCGGGTGGGCTCGAACCACCAACCTATTGGTTAACAGCCGAACGCGCTAACCATTGCGCCACGGAAGCCCAAAAGTTAAATGCTCGTCAGGTATTATGTAAAAACCTTGACTTTTTACGTCACATCTGAGACCTCACAACACCGCTCCCGGATGGGGTCGAACCACCAACCTATTGGTTAACAGCCGAACGCGCTAACCATTGCGCCACGGAAGCCCAAAAATTAAATGGTCGTCATTTATTGTGCAAAAACTTTGGCTTTCTACGTTACATTTCAAATCCCACAACACCGCTCCCGGGTGGGCTCGAACCACCAACCTATTGGTTAACAGCCGAACGCGCTAACCATTGAGCCACGGAAGCTCCGAAATTAAATGGTTGTCAGGTATTGTGGAAAACCTTGACTTTTTACGTCACATCTGAGACCTCACAACACGGCTCCCGGATGGGCTCGAACCACCAACCTATTGGTTAACAGCCGAACGTGCTAACCATTGCGCCACGGAAGCCCAAAAATTAAATGGTCGTCAGGTATTGTGGAAAAAGGTTTGGCTTTCTACGTTACATTTGAGACCCCACAACACCTTTCCCGGGTGGGCTCGAACCACCAACCTTTCGATTAACAGCTGAACGCGCTAACCATTGCGCCACGGGAGCCAAAAATTAAATGCTCGTCAGGTATTGTGTAAAAACCTTGACTTTTTACGTCACATCTGAGACCTCACAACACCGCTCCCGGATGGGCTCGAACCACCAACCTATTGGTTAACAGCCGAACGCGCTAACCATTGCGCCACGGAAGCCCAAAAGTTAAATGCTCGTCAGGTATTGTGTAAAAACCTTGACTTTTTACGTCAAATCTGAGACCTCAAAACACCGCTCCCGGATGGGGTCGAACCACCAACCTATTGGTTAACAGCCGAACGCGCTAACCATTGTGCCACGGAAGCCCAAAAATTAAATGGTCGTCATTTATTGTGCAAAAACTTTGGCTTTCTACGTTACATTTGAGATCCCACAACACCGCTCCCGGGTGGGCTCGAACCACCAACCTATTGGTTAACAGCCGAACGCGCTAACCATTGAGCCACGGAAGCTCAGAAATTAAATGGTTGTCAGTTATTGTGGAAAAACTTTGGCTTTCTACGTTACATTTGAGATCACACAACACCGCTCCCGGGTGGGCTCGAACCACCAACCTATTGGTTAACAGCCGAACGCGCTAACCATTGCGCCACGGAAGCCCAAAAGCTTAATGCTCGTCAGGTATTGTGCAAAAAACTTGACTTTTTACGTCACATCTGAGACCTCACAACACCGCTCCCGGATGGGCTCGAACCACCAACCTATTGGTTAAGGTGCCTTCAGAGAAAAAATAGCAAAATGACTGTTTTTGCCATCTCGCAAAAACCCGTTTTTCAGTTGAAGGTGATTATACACCGACATGAAATTTTTAGCATTAAAATAACAAATATCCGCCTATAATTTGATATATTTTTGGTTTTCATAGTTTAAATTTTCTTGGTTTTATTTAAGTTTTAAAATTGCCATTTTAAAGTTGAGGGGGTCTCAGTTAGAGGAGTTCATACTCTTCCCAAATGAAACGTTTCCATCGCAACAGGCATATAATTTACGAGCACAGGATAGGCTATCCATTGATCTATGTAAAAACTAAATCGGCCTTACCATTAAAATAACAATTTGTCTTAATCGATTTACTCAAAATATCTGATTCAGTATTTTTAAGATTAAAGCTAGAGCTTTTATCACACAATAAAAAAAAGTACATCATTGGATGGATCGTGATTTACCGATAATTTTAAGCTCTGTTTTGTAATTTTGACATAAAAAATCATTGATCTGAACTCCTTCATAGATTTCTCGTAATACATTTCAGTGCTAAAACTTTAGGCAACTAGTTCGTATATTTTCCGTAGATGGCAGGATATAAGTAGTGACTTTTTTCAAGGGGGGTAACAAGAGGGGTCCGTAGTCTACAGACTGAAAGACGTTTACCAATTAAGGGATGTCGGCATCATGTCGCACGCACCGGCGCCTTAACCCACAGTACCCACCCCTCACAGTAAACCACCCAAACTTTCGGGTCAGGTGGAAGAGAAAAAGACATACAAAGCACTTACCGGGAAGAAGGGGGGGGGGTAGAAAGAGGCGAATTTTGAAAGACCCTATGCACAATTATTGAAGAATAGGCGATATCTTCTTCTTCTATTTCCCGTTCCACTTTTGCAAGTAGAACAAGAAAAGGCTTATACAATATCACTAGTCATTTCTGAAAACTAAAAACGGAGCTCCTTTCCTAAAATTTTCCTACTTTACCTAAAAACAAATGGCTAGAAAAAACGGAATTGTAATGAACAGTCGGAGCAAACGGGCTCAAAAAATTAGATCATTCCATCGAGATAAACGGGAAAAATTATTAATACAAACATCAGAGGTGGGTGATTGTACTGAACTTATAAACTTACAAGTCCCAACCAACCATGTGAAAGAAATGTTTACACTGTAAAAAATTGTGGTGTATAAATAGTGCCATAATGGTGTTAGAACAATGTGCACTATTTGTACACCTTGACAAGGTGCTGAAATAGTACGAAAATAGTTCGGTATTTTAAAAACACCATTAGCTTAAACGAATGGTGTAGAAATGGGTTTATAAAACATAATTCTTTAAAAGGTGTGCAAATGATACCTTAATTAAATAAAATAACCCCATCGAATACCCCAATGGTGCTCAAATGGCATAGAATTAGTACGATATCTTTTAAACACCATCCATTAAAAGGCGCACAAATGATACCTAAACGATATAAAATAACACCTTCGCAAGGCCCATATAAAAGTATTCAAATAATGTGAAAATAGAGTGAGGATTTCCCACGTCTATCCGATTTTCTGAAGGCCATTCAAATCAACATGTGAACACAAAATAAGATTTTATGGATCGCGGGGGGGGGGTGTTAGCTCTAGAATAGAGGCTCATTGGAAAAAAGTCTAGTTATTGAAATGCCCTAAAATAGGTTGGCGCCCCATACTAATAGTAATATATAAAGCACTTTACCCCGAGTGCGCGAACTTAGACGCGGGAAGGAGTAATGCCGACCATCTCTGCTTTCTCCCCTATCCCACTTTAGAAAGTCGAGCAAGAAAACAAACAGATACTATCGCTACAGGCGATTACAAAAAATACGTTTTCACCAGGTTGGGGGCGCGGATGTGAAGAAAGCCCGCGACTAAATTTTTGGTATAGGGAACTTTCTCTTTTGTTCGATTTCAGGGGTGGGGTCGCCTACTGATAATTCAAAGGGTTTCCACGAATTTCCTTTCTATACGTTCCAACAACTTCGGGTGTCAGAACCCAGGAGCGTCGATGTTATAAACATAGGTTTTTACTTCGCTGTAAAGAGCTCTGGTGGTCTCAACTTTAGTGGGACAAGTTATAAAATCGTCAAAAGTTTTGCAAAAACGGACCACTATTGCTATTTTTGAGCCCCTAGCGGAAAAATTTGTAAACTTTTTTCTCTGAAGGCACCTTAACAGCCGAACGCGCTAACCATTGCTCCACGGAAGCCCAAAAGTTAAATGCTCGTCAGGTATTGTGTAAAAACCTTGACTTTTTACGTCACATCTGAGACCTCACAACACCGCTCCCGGATGGGCTCGAACCACCAACCTATTGGTTAACAGCCGAACGCGCTAACCATTGAGCCACGGAAGCTCAGAAATTAAATTGTTGTCAGGTATTGTGGAAAAACTTTGGCTTTCTACGTTACATTTGAGACCCCACAACACCTCTCCCGGGTGGGCTCGAACCACCAACCTTTCGATTAACAGCTGAACGCGGTAACCATTGTGCCACGGAAGCCCAAAAATTAAATGCTCGTCAGGTATTGTGTAAAAACCTTGACTTTTTACGTCACATCTGAGACCTCACAACACCGCTCCCGGATGGGCTCGAACCACCAACCTATTGGTTAACAGCCGAACGCGCTAACCATTGCGCCACGGAAGCCCAAAAATTAAATGGTCGTCAGGTATTGTGGAAAAAGTTTGGCTTTCTACGTTACACTTGACATCACACAACACCGCTCCCGGGTGGGCTCGAACCACCAACCTATTGGTTAACAGCTGAACGCGCTAACCATTGAGCCACGGAAGCTCAGAAATTAAACGGTTGTCAGGTATTGTGGAAAAACTTTGGCTTTTTACTTCACATCTGAGACCTCACAACACCGCTCCCGGATGGGCTCGAACCACCAACCTTTCGGTTAACAGCCGAACGCGCTAACCATTGCGCCACGGACGCCCAAAAAAAATGGTCGTCAGGTATTGCGGAAAAACTTTGGCTATTTACGTTACATTTGAGATCCAAAAACACCGCTCCCGGGTGGGCTCGAACCACCAAGCTATTGGTTAACAGCCGAACGCGCTAACCATTGAGCCACGAAAGATCAGAAAATAAATGGTTATCACGTATTATGGAAAAAGTTTGACTTTTCACGCTACATCTGAGACCTCACAACACCTCTCCCGGGTGGGCTTGAACCACCAACCTTTCGATTAACAGCTGAACGCGCTAACCATTGCGCCACGGAAGCCCAAAAATTAAATGCTCGTCAGGTATTGTGGAAAAACTCTGACATTTTACGTTACATCTGAGACGTCACAACACCGCTCCCGGGAGGGCTCGAACCACCAACCTTTCGGTTAACAGCTGAACGCGCTGACCATTGCGCCACTGAAGCCCAAAAATTAAATGGTCGTCAGGTATTGTGGAAAAGTTTTGACTTTATACGCTACATTTGAGATCACACAACACCGCTCCCGGGTGGGCTCGAACCACCAACCTATTGGTTAACAGCTGAACGCGCTAACCATTGAGCCACGGAAGCTCAGAAATTAAACGGTTGTCAGGTATTGTGGAAAAACTTTGGCTTTCTACGTTACATTTGAGACCCCACAACACCTCTCCCGGGTGGGCTCGAACCCACAACCTTTCGATTAACAGCTGAACGCGCTAACCATTGCGCCACGGAAGCCCAAAAATTAAATGCTCGTCAGATATTGTGTAAAAACCTTGACTTTTTACGTCACATCTAAGACCTCACAACACCGCTCCCGGATGGGCTCGAACCACCAACCTATTGGTTAACAGTCGAACGCGCTAACCATTGCGCCACGGACGCCCAATAATTAAATGGTTGTCAGGTATTGTTGAAAAGTTACGACTTTTCACGCTACTTCTGAGACCCCACAAATCCTCTCTCGTTTGGGCTCGAACCACCAACCTATTGCTTAACAGCTGAACGCGCTAACCATTGAGCCACGGAAGCTCAGAAATTAAACGGTTGTCAGGTATTGTGGAAAGACTTTGGCTTTCTACGTTACATTTGAGACCCCACAACACCTCTCCCGGGTGGGCTCGAACCACCAACCTTTCGGTTAACAGCTGAACGCGCTAACCATTGCGCCACTGAGGCCCAAAATTTAAATGGTCGTCAGGTATTGTGGAAAAACTTTGGCTATTTACGTTACATTTGAGATCCAAAAACACCGCTCCCGGGTGGGCTCGAACCACCAACCTATTGGTTAACAGCCGAACGCGCTAACCATTGAGCCACGGAAGATCAGAAATTAAATGGTTGTCACGTATTGTGGAAAAGTTTTGACTTTTAACGCTACATCTGAGACCCCACAACACCTCTTCCGGGTGGGCTCGAACCACCAACCTTTCGATTAAGAGCTGGACGCGCTAATTACTGCGCCACGGAAGCTCCGAAATTAAATGGTTGTCAGGTATTGTGGAAAAACTCTGACATTTTACGTAATATCTGAGACGTCACAACACCGCTCCCGGATGGGCTCGAACCACCAACCTTTCGGTTAACAGCCGAACGCGCTAGCCATTGCGCCACGGACGCCCAAAAATTAAATGGTTGTCAGGTATTGTTGAAAAGTTACGACTTTTCACGCTACATCTGAGACCCCACAAAACCTCTCTCGTTTGGGCTCGAACCACCAACCTTTCGGTTAACAGCTGAACGCGCTGACCATTGCGCCACTGAAGCAGAAAAATTAAATTTTCGTCAGGTATTGAGGTAAAAATTTGACTTTTTACTTCACATCTGAGGCCTCACAACACCGCTCCCGGATGGGCTCGAACCACCAACCTTTCGGTTAACAGCCGAACGCGCTAACCATTGCGCCACGGACGCCCAAAAAAAAATGGTCGTCAGGTATTGCGGAAAAACTTTGGCTATTTACGTTACATTTGAGATCCAAAAACACCGCTCCCGGGTGGGCTCGAACCACCAAGCTATTGGTTAACAGCCGAACGCGCTAACCATTGAGCCACGAAAGATCAGAAAATAAATGGTTATCACGTATTATGGAAAAAGTTTGACTTTTCACGCTACATCTGAGACCTCACAACACCTCTCCCGGGTGGGCTCGAACCACCAACCTTTCGATTAACAGCTGAACGCGCTAACCATTGCGCCACGGAAGCCCAAAAATTAAATGTTCGTCAGGTATTGTGGAAAAACTCTGACATTTTACGTTACATCTGAGACGTCACAACACTTCTCCCGGATGGGCTCGAACCACCAACCTATTGGTTAATAGCCGAACGCGCTAACCATTGCGCCACTGAAGCCCAAAAATTAAATTTTCGTCAGGTATTGAGGTAAAACTTTGACTTTTTACTTCACATCTGAGGCCTCACAACACCGTTCCCGGATGGGCTCGAACCACCAACCTTTCGGTTAACAGCCGAACGCGCTAACCATTGCGCCACGGAAGCCCAAAAATTAAATGGTCGTCAGGTATTGTGGAAAAACTTTGGCTTTCTACGTTACATTTGAGATCACACAACACCGCTCCCGGGTGGGCTCGAACCACCAACCTATTGGTTAACAGCTGAACGCGCTAACCACTGAGCCACGGAAGCTCAGAAATTAAACGGTTGTCAGGTATTGTGGAAAAACTTTGGCTTTCTACGTTACATTTGAGACCCCACAACACCTCTCCCGGGTGGGCTCGAACCACCAACCTTTCGATTAACAGCTGAACGCGCTAACCATTGCGCCACGGAAGCCCAAAAATTAGATGCTCGTCAGATATTGTGTAAAAACCTTGACTTTTTACGTCACATCTAAGACCTCACAACACCGCTCCCGGATGGGCTCGAACCACCAACCTATTGGTTAACAGCCGAACGCGCTAACCATTGCGCCACGGACGCCCAATAATTAAATGGTTGTCAGGTATTGTTGAAAAGTTACTTTTCACGCTACTTCTGAGACCCCACAAATCCTCTCTCGTTTGGGCTCGAACCACCAACCTTTCGATTAACAGCTGAACGCGCTAACCATTGCGCCACGGAAGCCCAAAAGTTAAATGTTCGTCAGGTGTTTTGGAAAAACTCTGACATTTTACGTTACATCTGAGACGTCACAACACCGCTCCCGGGAGGGCTCGAACCACCAACCTTTCGGTTAACAGCCGAACGCGCTAACCATTCGCCACGGACGCCCAAAAATTAAATGGTCGTCAGGTATTGTGGAAATATTTTGGCTATTTACGTTACATATGAGATCCAAAAACACCGCTCCCGGGTGGGCTCGAACCACCAACCTATTGGTTAACAGCCGAACGCGCTAACCATTGAGCCACGAAAGCTCGGAAAATAAATGGTTGCCACGTATTGTGGAAAAGTTTTGTCTTTTTACGCTACATATGAGACCCAACAACACCTCTCCCGGGTGGGCTCGAACCACCAACCTTTCGATTAACAGCTGAACGCGCTAACCATTGCGCCACGCAAGCCCAAAAATTAAATGTTCGTCAGATATTGTGGAAAAACTCTGACATTTTACGTTACATCTGAGACGTCACAACACTTCTCCCGGATAGGCTCGAAAAACCAACCAATTGGTTAACAGCCGAACGCGCTAACCATTGAGCCACAGAAGCTCAGAAATTAAATGGTTGTTAGGTTTTGTGGATAAGTTATGACTTTTTACGTTACATCTGAGACCCTACAACACCTCTCCCAGGTGGGCTCGAACCACCATCCTTTCGGTTAACAGCCGAACGCGCTAACATTGAGCCACGGACGCCCAAAAATTAAATGGTTGTCAGGTATTGTTGAAAAGTTACGAATTTTCACGCTACATCTGAGACCCCACAAATCCTCTCTCGTTTGGGCTCGAACCACCAACCTTTCGGTTAACAGCTGAACGCACTAACCATTGCGCCAAGGAAGCCCAAAAATGAAATGGTCGTCAGGTATTGTGGAAAAACTTTGGCTATTTACGTTACATTTGAGATCCCAAAACACCGCTCCCGGGTGGGCTCGAACCACCAACCTATTGGTTAACAGCTGAACGCGCTAAACACTGAGCCACGGAAGCTCAGAAATTAAACGGTTGTCAGGTATTGTGGAAAAACTTTGGCTTTCTACGTTACATTTGAGACCCCACAACACCTCTCCCGGGTGGGCTCGAACCACCAACCTTTCGATTAACAGCTGAACGCGCTAACCATTGCGCCACGGAAGCCCAAAAATTAGATGCTCGTCAGATATTGTGTAAAAACCTTGACTTTTTACGTCACATCTAAGACCTCACAACACCGCTCCCGGATGGGCTCGAACCACCAACCTATTGGTTAACAGCCGAACGCGCTAACCATTGCGCCACGGACGCCCAATAATTAAATGGTTGTCAGGTATTGTTGAAAAGTTACTTTTCACGCTACTTCTGAGACCCCACAAATCCTCTCTCGTTTGGGCTCGAACCACCAACCTTTCGATTAACAGCTGAACGCGCTAACCATTGCGCCACGGAAGCCCAAAAGTTAAATGTTCGTCAGGTGTTTTGGAAAAACTCTGACATTTTACGTTACATCTGAGACGTCACAACACCGCTCCCGGGAGGGCTCGAACCACCAACCTTTCGGTTAACAGCCGAACGCGCTAACCATTCGCCACGGACGCCCAAAAATTAAATGGTCGTCAGGTATTGTGGAAATATTTTGGCTATTTACGTTACATATGAGATCCAAAAACACCGCTCCCGGGTGGGCTCGAACCACCAACCTATTGGTTAACAGCCGAACGCGCTAACCATTGAGCCACGAAAGCTCGGAAAATAAATGGTTGCCACGTATTGTGGAAAAGTTTTGTCTTTTTACGCTACATATGAGACCCAACAACACCTCTCCCGGGTGGGCTCGAACCACCAACCTTTCGATTAACAGCTGAACGCGCTAACCATTGCGCCACGCAAGCCCAAAAATTAAATGTTCGTCAGATATTGTGGAAAAACTCTGACATTTTACGTTACATCTGAGACGTCACAACACTTCTCCCGGATAGGCTCGAAAAACCAACCAATTGGTTAACAGCCGAACGCGCTAACCATTGAGCCACAGAAGCTCAGAAATTAAATGGTTGTTAGGTTTTGTGGATAAGTTATGACTTTTTACGTTACATCTGAGACCCTACAACACCTCTCCCAGGTGGGCTCGAACCACCATCCTTTCGGTTAACAGCCGAACGCGCTAACATTGAGCCACGGACGCCCAAAAATTAAATGGTTGTCAGGTATTGTTGAAAAGTTACGAATTTTCACGCTACATCTGAGACCCCACAAATCCTCTCTCGTTTGGGCTCGAACCACCAACCTTTCGGTTAACAGCTGAACGCACTAACCATTGCGCCAAGGAAGCCCAAAAATGAAATGGTCGTCAGGTATTGTGGAAAAACTTTGGCTATTTACGTTACATTTGAGATCCCAAAACACCGCTCCCGGGTGGGCTCGAACCACCAACCTATTGCTTAACAGCCGAACGCGCTAACCATTGAGCCACGGAAGCTCAGAAAATAAATGGTTATCACGTATTATGGAAAAAGTTTGACTTTTCACGCTACATCTGAGACCTCACAACACCGCTCCCGGATGGGCTCGAACCACCAACCTTTCGATTAACAGCCGAACGCGCTAACATTGAGCCAAAGAAGCCCAAAAATTAAATGTTCGTCAGGACAATAAATAAAAATGTACCTCGATTTTTAATTTTCAGCTGTTAACCGAAAGGTTGGTGGTTCGAGCCCTCCCGGGAGCGGTGTTGTGACGTCTCAGATGTAACGTAAAATGTCAGAGTTTTTCCACAATACCTGACGAGCATTTAATTTTTGGGCTTCCGTGGCGCAATGGTTAGCGCGTTCAGCTGTTAATCGAAAGGTTGGTGGTTCGAGCCCACCCGGGAGAGGTGTTGTGAGGTCTCAGATGTAGCGTGAAAAGACAAACTTTTTCCATAATACGTGATAACCATTTATTTTCTGATCTTTCGTGGCTCAATGGTTAGCGCGTTCGGCTGTTAACCAATAGATTGGTGGTTCGAGCCCACCCGGGAGCGGTGTTTTTGGATCTCAAATGTAACGTAAATAGCCAAAGTTTTTCTACAATACCTGACGACCATTTAATTTTTGGGCTTCCGAGGCGCAATGGTTAGTGCGTTCAGCTGTTAACCGAAAGGTTGGTGGTTCGAGCCCAAACGAGAGAGGATTTGTGGGGTCTCAGATGTAGCGTGAAAATTCGTAACTTTTCAACAATACCTGACAACCATTTAATTTTTGGGCGTCCGTGGCGCAATGGCTAGCGCGTTCGGCTGTTAACCGAAAGGTTGGTGGTTCGAGCCCATCCGGGAGCGGTGTTATGACGTCTCAGATGTTACGTAAAATGTCAGAGTTTTTCCACAATACCTGACGAACATTTAATTTTTGGGCTTCCGTGGCGCAGTAATTAGCGCGTCCAGCTCTTAATCGAAAGAATGGTGGTTTGAGCCCACCCGGAAGAGGTGTTGTGGGGTCTCAGATGTAGCGTTAAAAGTCAAAACTTTTCCACAATACGTGACAACCATTTAAATTCTGATCTTCCGTGGCTCAATGGTTAGCGCGTTCGGCTGTTAACCAATAGGTTGGTGGTTCGAGCCCACCCGGGAGCGGTGTTTTTGGACCTCAAATGTAACGTAAATAGCCAAAGTTTTTCCACAATACCTGACGACCATTTAATTTTTGGGCGTCCGTGGCGAATGGTTAGCGCGTTCGGCTGTTAACCGAAAGGTTGGTGGTTCGAGCCCATCCGAGAGCGGTGTCGTGAGGTCTCAGATGAGAAGTAAAAAGTCAAGGTTTTACCTCAATACCTGACGAAAATTTAATTTTTGGGCTTCAGTGGCGCAATGGTCAGCGCGTTCAGCTGTTAACCGAAAGGTTGGTGGTTCGAGCCCTCCCGGGAGCGGTGTTGTGACGTCTCAGATGTAACGCAAAATGTCAGAGTTTTTTCACAACACCAGACGAACATTTAACTTTTGGGCTTCCGTGGCGCAATGGTTAGCGCGTTCGGCTGTTAACCAATAGGTTGGTGGTTCGAGCCCATCCGGGAGCGGTGTTGTGAGGTCTCAGATGTGACGTAAAAAGTCAAGGTTTTTACACAATACCAGACGAGCATTTAATTTTTGGGATTCCGTGGCGCAATGGTTAGCGCGTTCAGCTGTTAATCGAAAGGTTGGTGGTTCGAGCCCACCCGGGAGAGGTGTTGTGGGGTCTCAAATGTAACGTAGAAAGCCAAAGTTTTTCCACAACACCTGACAACCATTTAATTTCTGAGCTTCCGTGGCTCAATGGTTAGCGCGTTCGGCTGTTAACCAATAGGTTGGTGGTTCGAGCCCATCCGGGAGCGGTGTTGTGAGGTCTCAGATGTGACGTAAGAAGTCAAGGTTTTTACACAATACCTGACGAGTATTTAACTTTTGGGCTTCCGTGGCGCAATGGTTAGCGCGTTCGGCTGTTAACCAATAGGTTGGTGGTTCGAGCCCATCCGGGAGCGGTGTTGTGAGGTCTCAGATGTGACGTAAAAAGTCAAGTTTTTGCACAATACCTGACGAGCATTTAGGTTTTGGGCTTCCGTGGCGCAATGGTTAGCGCGTTCGGCTGTTAACCAATAGGTTGGTGGTTCGAGCCCACCCGGGAGCGGTGTTGTGTGATCTCAAATGTAACGTAGAAAGCCAAAATTTTTCCACAATACCTGACGACCATTTAATTTTTGGGCTTCCGTGGCGCAATGGTTAGCACGTTCGGCTGTTAACCAATAGGTTGGTGGTTCGAGCCCATCCGGGAGCGGTGTTGTGAGGTCTCAGATGTGACGTAAAAAGTCAAGGTTTTTACACAATACCTGACGAGCATTTAATTTTTGGGATTCCGTGGCGCAATGGTTAGCGCGTTCAGTTGTTAATCGAAAGGTTGGTGGTTCGAGCCCACCCGGGAGAGGTGTTGTGGGGTCTCAAATGTAACGTAGAAAGCCAAAGTTTTTCCACAACACCTGACAACCATTTAATTTCTGAGCTTCCGTGGCTCAATGGTTAGCGCGTTCGGCTGTTAACCAATAGGTTGGTGGTTCGAGCCCATCCGGGAGCGGTGTTGTGAGGTCTCAGATGTGACGTAAATTGTCAAGGTTTTTACACAATACCTGACGAGCATTTAACTTTTGGGCTTCCGTGGCGCAATGGTTAGCGCGTTCGGCTGTTAACCAATAGGTTGGTGGTTCGAGCCCACCCGGGAGCGGTGTTGTGTGATCTCAAATGTAACGTAGAAAGCCAAAATTTTTCCACAATACCTGACGACCATTTAATTTTTGGGCTTCCGTGGCGCAATGGTTAGCACGTTCGGCTGTTAACCAATAGGTTGGTGGTTCGAGCCCATCCGGGAGCGGTGTTGTAAGGTCTCAGATGTGACGTTAAAAGTCAAGGTTTTCCACAATACCTGACAACCATTTAATTTCTGAGCTTCCGTGGCTCAATGGTTAGCGCGTTCGGCTGTTAACCAATAGGTTGGTGGTTCGAGCCCACCCGGGAGCGGTGTTGTGGGATCTGAAATGTAACGTAGAAAGCCAAAGTTTTTGCACACTAAATGACGACCATTTAATTTTTGGGCTTCCGTGGTGCAATGGTTAGCGCGTTCGGCTGTTAACCAATAGGTTGGTGGTTCGACCCCATCCGGGAGCGGTGTTGTGAGGTCTCAGATGTGACGTAAAAAGTCAAGGTTTTTACATAATACCTGACGAGCATTTAACTTTTGGGCTTCCGTGGCGCAATGGTTAGCGCGTTCGGCTGTTAACCAATAGGTTGGTGGTTCGAGCCCACCCGGGAGCGGTGTTGTGTGATCTCAAATGTAACGTAGAAAGCCAAAGTTTTTCCACAATACCTGACGACCATTTAATTTTTGGGCTTCCGTGGCGCAATGGTTAGCGCGTTCAGCTGCTATTCAAAAGACTGGTGGTTTGAGCTCTCCCGGGAGCGGTGTTGTGACGTCTCAAATGTAACATAAAATGTCAGAGTTTTTCCACAATACCTGTCGAACATTGAATTTTCGGGCTTCCGTGGCGCAATGGTTAGCGCGTTCAGCTGTTAATCGAGAGGTTGGTGGTACGAGCCCACCCGGGAGAGGTGTTGTGGGGTCTCAGATGTAGCGTAAAAAGTCAAAACCTTTCCACAATACGTGACAACCATTTAATTTCTGGGCTTCCGTGGCTCAATGATTAGCGCGTTCGGCTGTTAACCAATAGGTTGGTGGTTCGAGCCCATCCGGGAGCGGTGTTGTGTGATCTCAAATGTAACGTAGAAAGCCAAAGTTTTTGCACAATAAATGACGACCATTTAATTTTTGGGCTTCCGTGGCGCAATGGTTAGCGCGTTCGGCTGTTAACCAATAGGTTGGTGGTTCGAGCCCACCCGGGAGCGGTGTTGTGGGATCTGAAATGTAACGTAGAAAGCCAAAGTTTTTGCACACTAAATGACGACCATTTAATTTTTGGGCTTCCGTGGTGCAATGGTTAGCGCGTTCGGCTGTTAACCAATAGGTTGGTGGTTCGACCCCATCCGGGAGCGGTGTTGTGAGGTCTCAGATGTGACGTAAAAAGTCAAGGTTTTTACATAATACCTGACGAGCATTTAACTTTTGGGCTTCCGTGGCGCAATGGTTAGCGCGTTCGGCTGTTAACCAATAGGTTGGTGGTTCGAGCCCACCCGGGAGCGGTGTTGTGTGATCTCAAATGTAACGTAGAAAGCCAAAGTTTTTCCACAATACCTGACGACCATTTAATTTTTGGGCTTCCGTGGCGCAATGGTTAGCGCGTTCAGCTGCTATTCAAAAGACTGGTGGTTTGAGCTCTCCCGGGAGCGGTGTTGTGACGTCTCAAATGTAACATAAAATGTCAGAGTTTTTCCACAATACCTGTCGAACATTGAATTTTCGGGCTTCCGTGGCGCAATGGTTAGCGCGTTCAGCTGTTAATCGAGAGGTTGGTGGTACGAGCCCACCCGGGAGAGGTGTTGTGGGGTCTCAGATGTAGCGTAAAAAGTCAAAACCTTTCCACAATACGTGACAACCATTTAATTTCTGGGCTTCCGTGGCTCAATGATTAGCGCGTTCGGCTGTTAACCAATAGGTTGGTGGTTCGAGCCCATCCGGGAGCGGTGTTGTGTGATCTCAAATGTAACGTAGAAAGCCAAAGTTTTTGCACAATAAATGACGACCATTTAATTTTTGGGCTTCCGTGGCGCAATGGTTAGCGCGTTCGGCTTATAACCAATAGGTTGGTGGTTCGACCCCATCCGGGAGCGGTGTATTGAGGTCTCAGATTTGACGTAAAAAATCAAGGTTTTTACACAATACCTGACGAGCATTTAACTTTTGGGCTTCCGTGGCGCAATGGTTAGCGCGTTCGGCTGTTAACCAATAGGTTGGTGGTTCGAGCCCATCCGGGAGCGGTGTTGTGAGGTCTCAGATGTGACGTAAAAAGTCAAGGTTTTTACACAATACCTGACGAGCATTTAACATTTGGGCTTCCGTGGCGCAATGTTTAGCGCGTTCGGCTGTTAACCAATAGGTTGGTGGTTCGAGCCCATCCGGGAGCGGTGTTGTGAGGTCTCAGATGTGACGTAAAAAGTCAAGGTTTTTACACAATACCTGACGAGCATTTAACTTTTGGGCTTCCGTGGCGCAATGTTTAGCGCGTTCGGCTGTTAACCAATAGGATGGTGGTTCGAGCCCATCCGGGAGCGGTGTTGTGAGGTCTCAGATGTGACGTAAAAAGTCAAGGTTTTTACACAATACCTGACGAGCATTAAACTTTTGGGCTTCCGTGGCGCAATGGTTAGCGCGTTCGGCTGTTAACCAATAGGTTGGTGGTTCGAGCCCATCCGGGAGCGGTGTTGTGAGGTCTCAGATGTGACGTAAGATGTCAAGGTTTTTACACAATACCTGACGAGTATTTAACTTTTGGGCTTCCGTGGCGCAATGGTTAGCGCGTTCGGCTGTTAACCAATAGGTTGGTGGTTCGAGCCCATCCGGGAGCGGTGTTGTGAGGTCTCAGATGTGACGTAAAAAGTCAAGGTTTTTACACAATACCTGACGAGCATTTAATTTTTGGGATTCCGTGGCGCAATGGTTAGCGCGTTCAGCTGTTAATCGAAAGGTTGGTGGTTCGAGCCCACCCGGGAGAGGTGTTGTGGGGTCTCAAATGTAACGTAGAAAGCCAAAGTTTTTCCACAACACCTGACAACCATTTAATTTCTGAGCTTCCGTGGCTCAATGGTTATTGCGTTCGGCTGTTAACCAATAGGTTGGTGGTTCGAGCCCATCCGGGAGCGGTGTTGTGAGGTCTCAGATGTGACGTAAAAAGTCAAGGTTTTTACACAATACCTGACGAGCATTTAACTTTTGGGCTTCCGTGGCGCAATGGTTAGCGCGTTCGGCTGTTAACCAATAGGTTGGTGGTTCGAGCCCATCCGGGAGCGGTGTTGTGAGGTCTCAGATGTGACGTAAAAAGTCAAGTTTTTTGCACAATACCTGACGAGCATTTAGGTTTTGGGCTTCCGTGGCGCAATGGTTAGCGCGTTCGGCTGTTAAGCAATAGGTTGGTGGTTCGAGCCCATCCGGGAGCGGTGTTGTGAGGTCTCAGATGTGACGTAAAAAGTCAAGGTTTTTACACAATACCTGACGAGCATTTAAATTTTGGGCTTCCTTGGCGCAATGGTTAGCGCGTTCGGCTGTTAACCAATAGGTTGGTGGTTCGAGCCCACCCGGGAGCGGTGTTGTGTGATCTCAAATGTAACGTAGAAAGCCAAAATTTTTCCACAATACCTGACGACCATTTAATTTTTGGGCTTCCGTGGCGCAATGGTTAGCACGTTCGGCTGTTAACCAATAGGTTGGTGGTTCGAGACCATCCGGGAGCGGTGTTGTGAGGTCTCAGATGTGACGTAGAAAGCCAAAGTTTTTCCACAATACCTGACGACCATTTAATTTTTGGGCTTCCGTGGCTCAATGGTTAGCGCGTTCGGCTGTTAACCAATAGGTTGGTGGTTCGACCCCATCCGGGAGCGGTGTTGTGAGGTCTCAGATTTGACGTAAAAAATCAAGGTTTTTACACAATACCTGACGAGCATTTAACTTTTGGGCTTCCGTGGCGCAATGGTTAGCGCGTTCGGCTGTTAACCAATAGGTTGGTGGTTCGAGCCCATCCGGGAGCGGTGTTGTAAGGTCTCAGATGTGACGTAAAAAGTCAAGGTTTTTACACAATACCTGACGAGCATTTAACATTTGGGCTTCCGTGGCGCAATGTTTAGCGCGTTCGGCTGTTAACCAATAGGTTGGTGGTTCGAGCCCATCCGGGAGCGGTGTTGTGAGGTCTCAGATGTGACGTAAAAAGTCAAGGTTTTTACACAATACCTGACGAGCATTTAACTTTTGGGCTTCCGTGGCGCAATGTTTAGCGCGTTCGGCTGTTAACCAATAGGTTGGTGGTTCGAGCCCATCCGGGAGCGGTGTTGTGAGGTCTCATATGTGACGTAAAAAGTCAAGGTTTTTACACAATACCTGACGAGCATTAAATTTTTGGGCTTCCGTGGCGCAATGGTTAGCGCGTTCGGCTGTTAACCAATAGGTTGGTGGTTCGAGCCCATCCGGGAGCGGTGTTGTGAGGTCTCAGATGTGACGTAATATGTCAAGGTTTTTACACAATACCTGACGAGTATTTAACTTTTGGGCTTCCGTGGCGCAATGGTTAGCGCGTTCGGCTGTTAACCAATAGGTTGGTGGTTCGAGCCCATCCGGGAGCGGTGTTGTGAGGTCTCAGATGTGACGTAAAAAGTCAAGGTTTTTACACAATACCTGACGAGCATTTAATTTTTGGGATTCCGTGGCGCAATGGTTAGCGCGTTCAGCTGTTAATCGAAAGGTTGGTGGTTCGAGCCCACCCGGGAGAGGTGTTGTGGGGTCTCAAATGTAACGTAGAAAGCCAAAGTTTTTCCACAACACCTGACAACCATTTAATTTCTGAGCTTCCGTGGCTCAATGGTTAGCGCGTTCGGCTGTTAACCAATAGGTTGGTGGTTCGAGCCCATCCGGGAGCGGTGTTGTGAGGTCTCAGATGTGACGTAAAAAGTCAAGGTTTTTACACAATACCTGACGAGCATTTAACTTTTGGGCTTCCGTGGCGCAATGGTTAGCGCGTTCGGCTGTTAACCAATAGGTTGGTGGTTCGAGCCCATCCGGGAGCGGTGTTGTGAGGTCTCAGATGTGACGTAAAAAGTCAAGTTTTTTGCACAATACCTGACGAGCATTTAGGTTTTGGGCTTCCGTGGCGCAATGGTTAGCGCGTTCGGCTGTTAAGCAATAGGTTGGTGGTTCGACCCCATCCGGGAGCGGTGTTGTGAGGTCTCAGATGTGACGTAAAAAGTCAAGGTTTTTACACAATACCTGACGAGCATTTAAATTTTGGGCTTCCTTGGCGCAATGGTTAGCGCGTTCGGCTGTTAACCAATAGGTTGGTGGTTCGAGCCCACCCGGGAGCGGTGTTGTGTGATCTCAAATGTAACGTAGAAAGCCAAAATTTTTCCACAATACCTGACGACCATTTAATTTTTGGGCTTCCGTGGCGCAATGGTTAGCGCGTTCGGCTGTTAAGCAATAGGTTGGTGGTTCGACCCCATCCGGGAGCGGTGTTGTGAGGTCTCAGATGTGACGTAAAAAGTCAAGGTTTTTACACAATACCTGACGAGCATTTAAATTTTGGGCTTCCTTGGCGCAATGGTTAGCGCGTTCGGCTGTTAACCAATAGGTTGGTGGTTCGAGCCCACCCGGGAGCGGTGTTGTGTGATCTCAAATGTAACGTAGAAAGCCAAAATTTTTCCACAATACCTGACGACCATTTAATTTTTGGGCTTCCGTGGCGCAATGGTTAGCACGTTCGGCTGTTAACCAATAGGTTGGTGGTTCGAGCCCATCCGGGAGCGGTGTTGTGAGGTCTCACATGTGACGTAAAAAGTCAAGGTTTTTACACAATACCTGACGAGCATTTAATTTTTAGCTTCCGTGGCGCAATGGTTAGCGCGTTCAGCAGTTAACAAATAGGTTAGTGGTTCGAGCCCACCCGGGAGCGGCGTTGTGGGATCTCAAACGTAACGTAGAAAGCCAAAGTTTTTCCACAATCCCTGACGCCAATTTAATTTTTGGGCTTCCGTGGCGCAATGGTTAGCGCGTTCGGCTGTTAAGCAATAGGTTGGTGGTTCGACCCCATCCGGGAGCGGTGTTGTGAGGTCTCAGATGTGACGTAAAAAGTCAAGGTTTTTACACAATACCTGACGAGCATTTAAATTTTGGGCTTCCTTGGCGCAATGGTTAGCGCGTTCGGCTGTTAACCAATAGGTTGGTGGTTCGAGCCCACCCGGGAGCGGTGTTGTGTGATCTCAAATGTAACGTAGAAAGCCAAAATTTTTCCACAATACCTGACGACCATTTAATTTTTGGGCTTCCGTGGCGCAATGGTTAGCACGTTCGGCTGTTAACCAATAGGTTGGTGGTTCGAGCCCATCCGGGAGCGGTGTTGTGAGGTCTCAGATGTGACGTAAAAAGTCAAGGTTTTTACACAAGACCTGACGAGCATTTAATTTTTAGCTTCCGTGGCGCAATGGTTAGCGCGTTCAGCAGTTAACAAATAGGTTAGTGGTTCGAGCCCACCCGGGAGCGGCGTTGTGGGATCTCAAACGTAACGTAGAAAGCCAAAGTTTTTCCACAATACCTGACGACCATTTAATTTTTGGGCTTCCGTGGCGCAATGGTTAACGCGTTCGGCTGTTAACCAATAGGTTGGTGGTTCGAGCCCACCCGGGAGCGGTGTTGTGGGATCTCAAATGTAACGTAGAAAGCCAAAGTTTTTCCACAATACGTGACGACCATTTAATTTCTGAGCTTCCGTGGCTCAATGGTTAGCGCGTTCGGCTGTTAACCAATAGGTTGGTGGTTCGAGCCCATCCGGGAGCGGTGTTGTGAGGTCTCAGATGTGACGTAAAAAGTCAAGTTTTTTGCACAATACCTGACGAGCATTTAGGTTTTGGGCTTCCGTGGCGCAATGGTTAGCGCGTTCGGCTGTTAAGCAATAGGTTGGTGGTTCGACCCCATCCGGGAGCGGTGTTGTGAGGTCTCAGATGTGACGTAAAAAGTCAAGGTTTTTACACAATACCTGACGAGCATTTAAATTTTGGGCTTCCTTGGCGCAATGGTTAGCGCGTTCGGCTGTTAACCAATAGGTTGGTGGTTCGAGCCCACCCGGGAGCGGTGTTGTGTGATCTCAAATGTAACGTAGAAAGCCAAAATTTTTCCACAATACCTGACGACCATTTAATTTTTGGGCTTCCGTGGCGCAATGGTTAGCACGTTCGGCTGTTAACCAATAGGTTGGTGGTTCGAGCCCATCCGGGAGCGGTGTTGTGAGGTCTCAGATGTGACGTAAAAAGTCAAGGTTTTTACACAATACCTGACGAGCATTTAATTTTTAGCTTCCGTGGCGCAATGGTTAGCGCGTTCAGCAGTTAACAAATAGGTTAGTGGTTCGAGCCCACCCGGGAGCGGCGTTGTGGGATCTCAAACGTAACGTAGAAAGCCAAAGTTTTTCCACAATCCCTGACGCCAATTTAATTTTTGGGCTTCCGTGGCGCAATGGTTAGCGCGTTCGGCTGTTAAGCAATAGGTTGGTGGTTCGACCCCATCCGGGAGCGGTGTTGTGAGGTCTCAGATGTGACGTAAAAAGTCAAGGTTTTTACACAATACCTGACGAGCGTTTAAATTTTGGGCTTCCTTGGCGCAATGGTTAGCGCGTTCGGCTGTTAACCAATAGGTTGGTGGTTCGAGCCCACCCGGGAGCGGTGTTGTGTGATCTCAAATGTAACGTAGAAAGCCAAAATTTTTCCACAATACCTGACGACCATTTAATTTTTGGGCTTCCGTGGCGCAATGGTTAGCACGTTCGGCTGTTAACCAATAGGTTGGTGGTTCGAGCCCATCCGGGAGCGGTGTTGTGAGGTCTCAGATGTGACGTAAAAAGTCAAGGTTTTTACACAATACCTGACGAGCATTTAATTTTTAGCTTCCGTGGCGCAATGGTTAGCGCGTTCAGCAGTTAACAAATAGGTTAGTGGTTCGAGCCCACCCGGGAGCGGCGTTGTGGGATCTCAAACGTAACGTAGAAAGCCAAAGTTTTTCCACAATCCCTGACGCCAATTTAATTTTTGGGCTTCCGTGGCGCAATGGTTAGCGCGTTCGGCTGTTAAGCAATAGGTTGGTGGTTCGACCCCATCCGGGAGCGGTGTTGTGAGGTCTCAGATGTGACGTAAAAAGTCAAGGTTTTTACACAATACCTGACGAGCGTTTAAATTTTGGGCTTCCTTGGCGCAATGGTTAGCGCGTTCGGCTGTTAACCAATAGGTTGGTGGTTCGAGCCCACCCGGGAGCGGTGTTGTGTGATCTCAAATGTAACGTAGAAAGCCAAAATTTTTCCACAATACCTGACGACCATTTAATTTCTGAGCTTCCGTGGCTCAATGGTTAGCGCGTTCGGCTGTTAACCAATAGGTTGGTGGTTCGAGCCCATCCGGGAGCGGTGTTGTGAGGTCTCAGATGTGACGTAAAAAGTCAAGTTTTTTGCACAATACCTGACGAGCATTTAGGTTTTGGGCTTCCGTGGCGCAATGGTTAGCGCGTTCGGCTGTTAAGCAATAGGTTGGTGGTTCGACCCCATCCGGGAGCGGTGTTGTGAGGTCTCAGATGTGACGTAAAAAGTCAAGGTTTTTACACAATACCTGACGAGCATTTAAATTTTGGGCTTCCTTGGCGCAATGGTTAGCGCGTTCGGCTGTTAACCAATAGGTTGGTGGTTCGAGCCCACCCGGGAGCGGTGTTGTGTGATCTCAAATGTAACGTAGAAAGCCAAAATTTTTCCACAATACCTGACGACCATTTAATTTTTGGGCTTCCGTGGCGCAATGGTTAGCACGTTCGGCTGTTAACCAATAGGTTGGTGGTTCGAGCCCATCCGGGAGCGGTGTTGTGAGGTCTCAGATGTGACGTAAAAAGTCAAGGTTTTTACACAATACCTGACGAGCATTTAATTTTTAGCTTCCGTGGCGCAATGGTTAGCGCGTTCAGCAGTTAACAAATAGGTTAGTGGTTCGAGCCCACCCGGGAGCGGCGTTGTGGGATCTCAAACGTAACGTAGAAAGCCAAAGTTTTTCCACAATCCCTGACGCCAATTTAATTTTTGGGCTTCCGTGGCGCAATGGTTAGCGCGTTCGGCTGTTAAGCAATAGGTTGGTGGTTCGACCCCATCCGGGAGCGGTGTTGTGAGGTCTCAGATGTGACGTAAAAAGTCAAGGTTTTTACACAATACCTGACGAGCGTTTAAATTTTGGGCTTCCTTGGCGCAATGGTTAGCGCGTTCGGCTGTTAACCAATAGGTTGGTGGTTCGAGCCCACCCGGGAGCGGTGTTGTGTGATCTCAAATGTAACGTAGAAAGCCAAAATTTTTCCACAATACCTGACGACCATTTAATTTTTGGGCTTCCGTGGCGCAATGGTTAGCACGTTCGGCTGTTAACCAATAGGTTGGTGGTTCGAGCCCATCCGGGAGCGGTGTTGTGAGGTCTCAGATGTGACGTAAAAAGTCAAGGTTTTTACACAATACCTGACGAGCATTTAATTTTTAGCTTCCGTGGCGCAATGGTTAGCGCGTTCAGCAGTTAACAAATAGGTTAGTGGTTCGAGCCCACCCGGGAGCGGCGTTGTGGGATCTCAAACGTAACGTAGAAAGCCAAAGTTTTTCCACAATACCTGACGACCATTTAATTTTTGGGCTTCCGTGGCGCAATGGTTAACGCGTTCGGCTGTTAACCAATAGGTTGGTGGTTCGAGCCCACCCGGGAGCGGTGTTGTGGGATCTCAAATGTAACGTAGAAAGCCAAAGTTTTTCCACAATACGTGACGACCATTTAATTTCTGAGCTTCCGTGGCTCAATGGTTAGCGCGTTCGGCTGTTAACCAATAGGTTGGTGGTTCGAGCCCATCCGGGAGCTGTGTTGTGAGGTCTCAGATGTGACGTAAAAAGTCAAGTTTTTTGCACAATACCTGACGAGCATTTAGGTTTTGGGCTTCCGTGGCGCAATGGTTAGCGCGTTCGGCTGTTAAGCAATAGGTTGGTGGTTCGACCCCATCCGGGAGCGGTGTTGTGAGGTCTCAGATGTGACGTAAAAAGTCAAGGTTTTTACACAATACCTGACGAGCATTTAAATTTTGGGCTTCCTTGGCGCAATGGTTAGCGCGTTCGGCTGTTAACCAATAGGTTGGTGGTTCGAGCCCACCCGGGAGCGGTGTTGTGTGATCTCAAATGTAACGTAGAAAGCCAAAATTTTTCCACAATACCTGACGACCATTTAATTTTTGGGCTTCCGTGGCGCAATGGTTAGCACGTTCGGCTGTTAACCAATAGGTTGGTGGTTCGAGCCCATCCGGGAGCGGTGTTGTGAGGTCTCAGATGTGACGTAAAAAGTCAAGGTTTTTACACAATACCTGACGAGCATTTAAATTTTGGGATTCCGTGGCGCAATGGTTAGCGCGTTCAGCTGTTAATCGAAAGGTTGGTGGTTCGAGCCCACCCGGGAGAGGTGTTGTGCGGTCTCAAATGTAACGTAGAAAGCCAAAGTTTTTCCACAACACCTGACAACCATTTAATTTCTGAGCTTCCGTGGCTCAATGGTTAGCGCGTTCGGCTGTTAACCAATAGGTTGGTGGTTCGAGCCCATCCGGGAGCGGTGTTGTGAGGTCTCAGATGTGACGTAAAAAGTCAAGGTTTTTACACAATACCTGACGAGCATTTAACTTTTGGGCTTCCGTGGCGCAATGGTTAGCGCGTTCGGCTGTTAACCAATAGGTTAGTGGTTCGAGCCCATCCGGGAGCGTTGTTGTGAGGTCTCAGATGTGACGTAAAAAGTCAAGTTTTTTGCACAATACCTGACGAGCATTTAGGTTTTGGGCTTCCGTGGCGCAATGGTTAGCGCGTTCGGCTGTTAAGCAATAGGTTGGTGGTTCGACCCCATCCGGGAGCGGTGTTGTGAGGTCTCAGATGTGACGTAAAAAGTCAAGGTTTTTACACAATACCTGACGAGCATTTAAATTTTGGGCTTCCTTGGCGCAATGGTTAGCGCGTTCGGCTGTTAACCAATAGGTTGGTGGTTCGAGCCCACCCGGGAGCGGTGTTGTGTGATCTCAAATGTAACGTAGAAAGCCAAAATTTTTCCACAATACCTGACGACCATTTAATTTTTGGGCTTCCGTGGCGCAATGGTTAGCACGTTCGGCTGTTAACCAATAGGTTGGTGGTTCGAGCCCATCCGGGAGCGGTGTTGTGAGGTCTCAGATGTGACGTAAAAAGTCAAGGTTTTTACACAATACCTGACGAGCATTTAATTTTTAGCTTCCGTGGCGCAATGGTTAGCGCGTTCAGCAGTTAACAAATAGGTTAGTGGTTCGAGCCCACCCGGGAGCGGCGTTGTGGGATCTCAAACGTAACGTAGAAAGCCAAAGTTTTTCCACAATCCCTGACGCCAATTTAATTTTTGGGCTTCCGTGGCGCAATGGTTAACGCGTTCGGCTGTTAACCAATAGGTTGGTGGTTCGAGCCCACCCGGGAGCGGTGTTGTGGGATCTCAAATGTAACGTAGAAAGCCAAAGTTTTTCCACAATACGTGACGACCATTTAATTTCTGAGCTTCCGTGGCTCAATGGTTAGCGCGTTCGGCTGTTAACCAATAGGTTGGTGGTTCGAGCCCATCCGGGAGCGGTGTTGTGAGGTCTCAGATGTGACGTAAAAAGTCAAGTTTTTTGCACAATACCTGACGAGCATTTAGGTTTTGAGCTTCCGTGGCGCAATGGTTAGCGCGTTCGGCTGTTAAGCAATAGGTTGGTGGTTCGACCCCATCCGGGAGCGGTGTTGTGAGGTCTCAGATGTGACGTAAAAAGTCAAGGTTTTTACACAATACCTGACGAGCATTTAAATTTTGGGCTTCCTTGGCGCAATGGTTAGCGCGTTCGGCTGTTAACCAATAGGTTGGTGGTTCGAGCCCACCCGGGAGAGGTGTTGTGGGGTCTCAAATGTAACGTAGAAAGCCAAAGTTTTTCCACAACACCTGACAACCATTTAATTTCTGAGCTTCCGTGGCTCAATGGTTAGCGCGTTCGGCTGTTAACCAATAGGTTGGTGGTTCGAGCCCATCCGGGAGCGGTGTTGTGAGGTCTCAGATGTGACGTAAAAAGTCAAGGTTTTTACACAATACCTGACGAGCATTTAACTTTTGGGCTTCCGTGGCGCAATGGTTAGCGCGTTCGGCTGTTAACCAATAGGTTAGTGGTTCGAGCCCATCCGGGAGCGGTGTTGTGAGGTCTCAGATGTGACGTAAAAAGTCAAGTTTTTTGCACAATACCTGACGAGCATTTAGGTTTTGGGCTTCCGTGGCGCAATGGTTAGCGCGTTCGGCTGTTAAGCAATAGGTTGGTGGTTCGACCCCATCCGGGAGCGGTGTTGTGAGGTCTCAGATGTGACGTAAAAAGTCACAATACCTGACGAGCATTTAAATTTTGGGCTTCCTTGGCGCAATGGTTAGCGCGTTCGGCTGTTAACCAATAGGTTGGTGGTTCGAGCCCACCCGGGAGCGGTGTTGTGTGATCTCAAATGTAACGTAGAAAGCCAAAATTTTTCCACAATACCTGACGACCATTTAATTTTTGGGCTTCCGTGGCGCAATGGTTAGCACGTTCGGCTGTTAACCAATAGGTTGGTGGTTCGAGCCCATCCGGGAGCGGTGTTGTGAGGTCTCAGATGTGAGGTAAAAAGTCAAGGTTTTTACACAATACCTGACGAGCATTTAATTTTTAGCTTCCGTGGCGCAATGGTTAGCGCGTTCAGCAGTTAACAAATAGGTTAGTGGTTCGAGCCCACCCGGGAGCGGCGTTGTGGGATCTCAAACGTAACGTAGAAAGCCAAAGTTTTTCCACAATACCTGACGACCATTTAATTTTTGGGCTTCCGTGGCGCAATGGTTAACGCGTTCGGCTGTTAACCAATAGGTTGGTGGTTCGAGCCCACCCGGGAGCGGTGTTGTGGGATCTCAAATGTAACGTAGAAAGCCAAAGTTTTTCCACAATACGTGACGACCATTTAATTTCTGAGCTTCCGTGGCTCAATGGTTAGCGCGTTCGGCTGTTAACCAATAGGTTGGTGGTTCGAGCCCATCCGGGAGCGGTGTTGTGACGTCTCAGATGTGACGTAAAAAGTCCAGGTTTTTCCACAATACCGGACGACCATTTAATTTTGGGGCTTCCGTGGCGCAATCGTTAGCGCGTTCGGCTGTTAACAGAAAGGTTGGTGGTTCGAGCACACCCGGGAGCGGTGCTATGAGGTCTCAGATGTTACGTAAAAAGTCCAGGTTTTTCCACAATACCGGACGACCATTTAATTTTTGGGCTTCCGTGGCGCAATGGTTAGCGCGTTCAGCTGCTATTCAAGAGACTGGTGGTTTGAGCCCTTCCGGGAGCGGTGTTGTGACGTCTCAGATGTAACATAAAATGTCAGAGTTTTTCCACAATACCTGACGAATATTGAACTTTTGGGCTTCCGTGGCGCAATGGTTAGCGCGTTCGGCTGTTAACCAATAGGTTGGTGGTTCGAGCCCATCCGGGAGCGGTGTTGTGAGGTCTCAGAAGTGACGTAAAAAGTCAAGGTTTTTACACAATACCTGACGAGCATTTAATTTTTGGGCTTCCGTGGCGCAATGGTTAGCGCGTTCAGCAGTTAACAAATAGGTTAGTGGTTCGAGCCCACCCGGGAGCGGCGTTGTGGGATCTCAAACGTAACGTAGAAAGCCAAAGTTTTTCCACAATACCTGACGACCATTTAATTTTTGGGCTTCCGTGGCGCAATGGTTAACGCGTTCGGCTGTTAACAAATAGGTTGGTGGTTCGAGCCCACCCGGGAGCGGTGTTGTGGGATCTCAAATGTAACGTAGAAAGCCAAAGTTTTTCCACAATACGTGACAACCATTTAATTTCTGAGCTTCCGTGGCTGAATGGTTAGCGCGTTCAGCTTTTAACCAATAGGGTGGTGGTTCGAGCCCACCCGGGAGCGGTGTTGTGGGATCTCAAATGTAACGTAGAAAGACAAAGTTTTTCCACAATACCTGACGACCATTTATTTTTTGGGCTTCCTTGGCGCAATGGTTAGCGCGTTCGGCTGTTAACCGAAAGGTTGGTGGTTCGAGCCCAACCGAGAGAGGTGTTGTAGGGTCTCAGATGTAACGTAATAAGTCATAACTTATCCACAACACCTGACAACCATTTAATCTCTGAGCTTCCGTGGCTCAATGGTTAGCGCGTTCGGCTGTTAACCAATAGGTTGGTGGTTCGAGCCCATCCGGGAGCGGTGTTGTGAGGTCTCAGATGTAACGTAAAATGTCAGAGTTTTTCCACAATACCTGACGAACATTTAATTTTTGGGCTTCCGTGGCGCAATGGTTAGCGCGTTCGGCTGTTAACCAATAGGTTGGTGGCTCGAGCCCATCCGGGAGCGGTGTTGTGAGGTCTCAGATGTGACGTAAAAAGTCAAGGTTTTTACACAATACCTGACGAGCATTTAATTTTTAGCTTCCGTGGCGCAATGGTTAGCGCGATCAGCAGTTAACAAATAGGTTAGTGGTTCGAGCCCACCCGGGAGCGGCGTTGTGGGATCTCAAACGTAACGTAGAAAGCCAAAGTTTTTCCACAATACCTGACGACCATTTAATTTTTGGGCTTCCGTGGCGCAATGGTTAACGCGTTCGGCTGTTAACCAATAGGTTGGTGGTTCGAGTCCATCCGGGAGCGGTGTTGTGAGGTCTCAGATGTAGCGTAAAAAGTCAAAACTTTTCCACAATACGTGACGACCATTTAATTTCTGAGCTTCCGTGGCTCAATGGTTAGCGCGTTCGGCTGTTAACCAATAGGTTGGTGGTTCGAGCCCATCCGGGAGCGGTGTTGTGAGGTCTCAGAAGTGACGTAAAAAGTCAAGGTTTTTCCACAATACCTGACGAACATTTAATTTTTGGGCTTCCATGGCGCAATGGTTAGCTCGTTCGGCTGTTAACCGAAAGGTTGGTGGTTCGAGCCCAACCGGGAGAGGTGTTGTGGGGTCTCAGATGTAGCGTAAAAAGTCAAAACTTTTCCACAATACGTGACAACCATTTAATTTCGGAGCTTCCGTGGCTGAATGGTTAGCGCGTTCAGCTTTTAACCAATAGGGTGGTGGTTCGAGCCCACCCGGGAGCGGTGTTGTGGGATCTCAAATGTAACGTAGAAAGACAAAGTTTTTCCACAATACCTGACGACCATTTATTTTTTGGGCTTCCTTGGCGCAATGGTTAGCGCGTTCGGCTGTTAACCGAAAGGTTGGTGGTTCGAGCCCAACCGAGAGAGGTGTTGTAGGGTCTCAGATGTAACGTAATAAGTCATAACTTATCCACAACACCTGACAACCATTTAATCTCTGAGCTTCCGTGGCTCAATGGTTAGCGCGTTCTGCTGTTAACCAATAGGTTGGTGGTTCGAGCCCATCCGGGAGCGGTGTTGTGAGGTCTCAGATGTAACGTAAAATGTCAGAGTTTTTCCACAATACCTGACGAACATTTAATTTTTGGGCTTCCGTGGCGCAATGGTTAGCGCGTTCGGCTGTTAACCAATAGGTTGGTGGCTCGAGCCCATCCGGGAGCGGTGTTGTGAGGTCTCAGATGTGACGTAAAAAGTCAAGGTTTTTACACAATACCTGACGAGCATTTAATTTTTAGCTTCCGTGGCGCAATGGTTAGCGCGATCAGCAGTTAACAAATAGGTTAGTGGTTCGAGCCCACCCGGGAGCGGCGTTGTGGGATCTCAAACGTAACGTAGAAAGCCAAAGTTTTTCCACAATACCTGACGACCATTTAATTTTTGGGCTTCCGTGGCGCAATGGTTAACGCGTTCGGCTGTTAACCAATAGGTTGGTGGTTCGAGTCCATCCGGGAGCGGTGTTGTGAGGTCTCAGATGTAGCGTAAAAAGTCAAAACTTTTCCACAATACGTGACGACCATTTAATTTCTGAGCTTCCGTGGCTCAATGGTTAGCGCGTTCGGCTGTTAACCAATAGGTTGGTGGTTCGAGCCCATCCGGGAGCGGTGTTGTGAGGTCTCAGAAGTGACGTAAAAAGTCAAGGTTTTTCCACAATACCTGACGAACATTTAATTTTTGGGCTTCCATGGCGCAATGGTTAGCGCGTTCGGCTGTTAACCGAAAGGTTGGTGGTTCGAGCCCAACCGGGAGAGGTGTTGTGGGGTCTCAGATGTAGCGTAAAAAGTCAAAACTTTTCCACAATACGTGACAACCATTTAATTTCGGAGCTTCCGTGGCTGAATGGTTAGCGCGTTCAGCTTTTAACCAATAGGGTGGTGGTTCGAGCCCACCCGGGAGCGGTGTTGTGGGATGTCAAATGTAACGTAGAAAGACAAAGTTTTTCCACAATACCTGACGACCATTTATTTTTTGGGCTTCCTTGGCGCAATGGTTAGCGCGTTCGGCTGTTAACCGAAAGGTTGGTGGTTCGAGCCCAACCGTGAGAAGTGTTGTAGGGTCTCAGATGTAACGTAATAAGTCATAACTTATCCACAATACCTGACAACCATTTAATCTCTGAGCTTCCGTGGCTCAATGGTTAGCGCGTTCGGCTGTTAACCAATAGGTTGGTGGTTCGAGCCCATCCGGGAGCGGTGTTGTGAGGTCTCAGATGTAACGTAAAATGTCAGAGTTTTTCCACAATACCTGACGAACATTTAACTTTTGGGCTTCCGTGGCGCAATGGTTAGCGCGTTCGGCTGTTAACCAATAGGTTGGTTGTTCGAGCCCATCCGGGAGCGGTGTTGTGGGGTCTCAAATGTAACGTAGAAAGCCAAAGTTTTTCCACAACACCTGACAACCATTTAATTTCTGAGCTTCCGTGGCTCAATGGTTAGCGCGTTCGGCTGTTAACCAATAGGTTGGTGGTTCGAGCCCATCCGGGAGCGGTGTTGTGAGGTCTCAGATGTGACGTAAAAAGTCAAGGTTTTTACACAATACCTGACGAGCATTTAACTTTAGGGCTTCCGTGGCGCAATGGTTAGCGCGTTCGGCTGTTAACCAATAGGTTGGTGGTTCGAGCCCATCCGGGAGCGGTGTTGTGAGGTCTCAGATGTGACGTAAAAAGTCAAGTTTTTTGCACAATACCTGACGAGCATTTAGGTTTTGGGCTTCCGTGGCGCAATAGTTAGCGCGTTCGGCTGTTAAGCAATAGGTTGGTGGTTCGAGCCCATCCGGGAGCGGTGTTGTGAGGTCTCAGATGTGACGTAAAAAGTCAAGGTTTTTACACAATACCTGACGAGCATTTAAATTTTGGGCTTCCTTGGCGCAATGGTTAGCGCGTTCGGCTGTTAACCAATAGGTTGGTGGTTCGAGCCCACCCGGGAGCGGTGTTGTGTGATCTCAAATGTAACGTAGAAAGCCAAAATTTTTCCACAATACCTGACGACCATTTAATTTTTGGGCTTCCGTGGCGCAATGGTTAGCACGTTCGGCTGTTAACCAATAGGTTGGTGGTTCGAGCAAATCCGGGAGCGGTGTTGTGAGGTCTCAGATGTGACGTAAAAAGTCAAGGTTTTTACACAATACCTGACGAGCATTTAATTTTTAGCTTCCGTGGCGCAATGGTTAGCGCGTTCAGCAGTTAACAAATAGGTTAGTGGTTCGAGCCCACCCGGGAGCGGCGTTGTGGGATCTCAAACGTAACGTAGAAAGCCAAAGTTTTTCCACAATACCTGACGACCATTTAATTTTCGGGCTTCCGTGGCGCAATGGTTAACGCGTTCGGCTGTTAACCAATAGGTTGGTGGTTCGAGCCCACCCGGGAGCGGTGTTGTGGGATCTCAAATGTAACGTAGAAAGCCAAAGTTTTTCCACAATACGTGACGACCATTTAATTTCTGAGCTTCGGTGGCTCAATGGTTAGCGCGTTTGGCTGTTAACCAATAGGTTGGTGGTTCGAGCCCATCCGGGAGCGGTGTTGTGACGTCTCAGATGTGACGTAAAAAGTCCAGGTTTTTCCACAATACCGGACGACCATTTAAATTTGGGGCTTCCGTGGCGCAATCGTTAGCGCGTTCGGCTGTTAACAGAAAGGTTGGTGGTTCGAGCACACCCGGGAGCGGTGCTATGAGGTCTCAGATGTTACGTAAAAAGTCCAGGTTTTTCCACAATACCGGACGACCATTTAATTTTTGGGCTTCCGTGGCGCAATGGTTAGCGCGTTCAGCTGCTATTCAAAAGACTGGTGGTTTGAGCCCTTCCGGGAGCGGTGTTGTGACGTCTCAGATGTAACATAAAATGTCAGAGTTTTTCCACAATACCTGACGAATATTGAACTTTTGGGCTTCCGTGGCGCAATGGTTAGCGCGTTCGGCTGTTAACCAATAGGTTGGTGGTTCGAGCCCATCCGGGAGCGGTGTTGTGAGGTCTCAGAAGTGACGTAAAAAGTCAAGGTTTTTACACAATACCTGACGAGCATTTAATTTTTGGGCTTCCGTGGCGCAATGGTTAGCGCGTTCAGCAGTTAACAAATAGGTTAGTGGTTCGAGCCCACCCGGGAGCGGCGTTGTGGGATCTCAAACGTAACGTAGAAAGCCAAAGTTTTTCCACAATACCTGACGACCATTTATTTTTTGGGCTTCCTTGGCGCAATGGTTAGCGCGTTCGGCTGTTAACCGAAAGGTTGGTGGTTCGAGCCCAACCGAGAGAGGTGTTGTAGGGTCTCAGATGTAACGTAATAAGTCATAACTTATCCACAACACCTGACAACCATTTAATCTCTGAGCTTCCGTGGCTCAATGGTTAGCGCGTTCGGCTGTTAACCAATAGGTTGGTGGTTCGAGCCCATCCGGGAGCGGTGTTGTGAGGTCTCAGATGTAACGTAAAATGTCAGAGTTTTTCCACAATACCTGACGAACATTTAATTTTTGGGCTTCCGTGGCGCAATGGTTAGCGCGTTCGGCTCTTAACCAATAGGTTGGTGGCTCGAGCCCATCCGGGAGCGGTGTTGTGAGGTCTCAGATGTGACGTAAAAAGTCAAGGTTTTTACACAATACCTGACGAGCATTTAATTTTTAGCTTCCGTGGCGCAATGGTTAGCGCGATCAGCAGTTAACAAATAGGTTAGTGGTTCGAGCCCACCCGGGAGCGGCGTTGTGGGATCTCAAACGTAACGTAGAAAGCCAAAGTTTTTCCACAATACCTGACGACCATTTAATTTTTGGGCTTCCGTGGCGCAATGGTTAACGCGTTCGGCTGTTAACCAATAGGTTGGTGGTTCGAGTCCATCCGGGAGCAGTGTTGTGAGGTCTCAGATGTAGCGTAAAAAGTCAAAACTTTTCCACAATACGTGACGACCATTTAATTTCTGAGCTTCCGTGGCTCAATGGTTAGCGCGTTCGGCTGTTAACCAATAGGTTGGTGGTTCGAGCCCATCCGGGAGCGGTGTTGTGAGGTCTCAGAAGTGACGTAAAAAGTCAAGGTTTTTCCACAATACCTGACGAACATTTAATTTTTGGGCTTCCATGGCGCAATGGTTAGCGCGTTCGGCTGTTAACCGAAAGGTTGGTGGTTCGAGCCCAACCGGGAGAGGTGTTGTGGGGTCTCAGATGTAGCGTAAAAAGTCAAAACTTTTCCACAATACGTGACAACCATTTAATTTCGGAGCTTCCGTGGCTGAATGGTTAGCGCGTTCAGCTTTTAACCAATAGGGTGGTGGTTCGAGCCCACCCGGGAGCGGTGTTGTGGGATGTCAAATGTAACGTAGAAAGACAAAGTTTTTCCACAATACCTGACGACCATTTATTTTTTGGGCTTCCTTGGCGCAATGGTTAGCGCGTTCGGCTGTTAACCGAAAGGTTGGTGGTTCGAGCCCAACCGTGAGAAGTGTTGTAGGGTCTCAGATGTAACGTAATAAGTCATAACTTATCCACAATACCTGACAACCATTTAATCTCTGAGCTTCCGTGGCTCAATGGTTAGCGCGTTCGGCTGTTAACCAATAGGTTGGTGGTTCGAGCCCATCCGGGAGCGGTGTTGTGAGGTCTCAGATGTAACGTAAAATGTCAGAGTTTTTCCACAACACCTGACGAACATTTAATTTTTGGGCTTCCGTGGCGCAATGGTTAGCGCGTTCGGCTGTTAACCAATAGGTTGGTTGTTCGAGCCCATCCGAGAGCGGTGTTGTGAGGTCTCAGATGTGACGTAAAAAGTCAAGGTTTTTACACAATACCTGACGAGCATTTAACTTTTGGGCTTCCGTGGCGCAATGGTTAGCGCGTTCGGCTGTTAACCAATAGGTTGGTTGTTCGAGCCCATCCGGGAGCGGTGTTGTGAGGTCTCAGATGTAACGTAGAAAGCCAAAGTTTTTCCACAACACCTGACAACCATTTAATTTCTGAGCTTCCGTGGCTCAATGGTTAGCGCGTTCGGCTGTTAACCAATAGGTTGGTGGTTCGAGCCCATCCGGGAGCGGTGTTGTGAGGTCTCAGATGTGACGTAAAAAGTCAAGGTTTTTACACAATACCTGACGAGCATTTAACTTTTGGGCTTCCGTGGCGCAATGGTTAGCGCGTTCGGCTGTTAACCAATAGGTTGGTGGTTCGAGCCCATCCGGGAGCGGTGTTGTGAGGTCTCAGATGTGACGTAAAAAGTCAAGTTTTTTGCACAATACCTGACGAGCATTTAGGTTTTGGGCTTCCGTGGCGCAATAGTTAGCGCGTTCGGCTGTTAAGCAATAGGTTGGTGGTTCGAGCCCATCCGGGAGCGGTGTTGTGAGGTCTCAGATGTGACGTAAAAAGTCAAGGTTTTTACACAATACCTGACGAGCATTTAATTTTTAGCTTCCGTGGCGCAATGGTTAGCGCGTTCAGCAGTTAACAAATAGGTTAGTGGTTCGAGCCCACCCGGGAGCGGCGTTGTGGGATCTCAAACGTAACGTAGAAAGCCAAAGTTTTTCCACAATACCTGACGACCATTTAATTTTCGGGCTTCCGTGGCGCAATGGTTAACGCGTTCGGCTGTTAACCAATAGGTTGGTGGTTCGAGCCCACCCGGGAGCGGTGTTGTGGGATCTCAAATGTAACGTAGAAAGCCAAAGTTTTTCCACAATACGTGACGACCATTTAATTTCTGAGCTTCGGTGGCTCAATGGTTAGCGCGTTCGGCTGTTAACCAATAGGTTGGTGGTTCGAGCCCATCCGGGAGCGGTGTTGTGACGTCTCAGATGTGACGTAAAAAGTCCAGGTTTTTCCACAATACCGGACGACCATTTAAATTTGGGGCTTCCGTGGCGCAATCGTTAGCGCGTTCGGCTGTTAACAGAAAGGTTGGTGGTTCGAGCACACCCGGGAGCGGTGCTATGAGGTCTCAGATGTTACGTAAAAAGTCCAGGTTTTTCCACAATACCGGACGACCATTTAATTTTTGGGCTTCCGTGGCGCAATGGTTAGCGCGTTCAGCTGCTATTCAAAAGACTGGTGGTTTGAGCCCTTCCGGGAGCGGTGTTGTGACGTCTCAGATGTAACATAAAATGTCAGAGTTTTTCCACAATACCTGACGAATATTGAACTTTTGGGCTTCCGTGGCGCAATGGTTAGCGCGTTCGGCTGTTAACCAATAGGTTGGTGGTTCGAGCCCATCCGGGAGCGGTGTTGTGAGGTCTCAGAAGTGACGTAAAAACTCAAGGTTTTTACACAATACCTGACGAGCATTTAATTTTTGGGCTTCCGTGGCGCAATGGTTAGCGCGTTCAGCAGTTAACAAATAGGTTAGTGGTTCGAGCCCACCCGGGAGCGGCGTTGTGGGATCTCAAACGTAACGTAGAAAGCCAAAGTTTTTCCACAATACCTGACGACCATTTAATTTTTGGGCTTCCGTGGCGCAATGGTTAACGCGTTCGGCTGTTAACAAATAGGTTGGTGGTTCGAGCCCAACCGGGAGAGGTGTTGTGGGGTCTCAGATGTAGCGTAAAAAGTCAAAACTTTTCCACAATACGTGACAACCATTTAATTTCTGCGCTTCCGTGGCTGAATGGTTAGCGCGTTCAGCTTTTAACCAATAGGGTGGTGGTTCGAGCCCACCCGGGAGCGGTGTTGTGGGATCTCAAATGTAACGTAGAAAGACAAAGTTTTTCCACAATACCTGACGACCATTTATTTTTTGGGCTTCCTTGGCGCAATGGTTAGCGCGTTCGGCTGTTAACCGAAAGGTTGGTGGTTCGAGCCCAACCGTGAGAGGTGTTGTAGGGTCTCAGATGTAACGTAATAAGTCATAACGTATCCACAGTACCTGACAACCATTTAATCTCTGAGCTTCCGTCCCTCAATGGTTAGCGCGTTCGGCTGTTAACCAATAGGTTGGTGGTTCGAGCCCATCCGGGAGCGGTGTTGTGAGGTCTCAGATGTAACGTAAAATGTCAGAGTTTTTCCACAATACCTGACGAACATTTAATTTTTGGGTTTCCGTGGCGCAATGGTTAGCGCGTTCGGCTGTTAACCAATAGGTTGGTTGTTCGAGCCCATCCGAGAGCGGTGTTGTGAGGTCTCAGATGTGACGTAAAAAGTCAAGGTTTTTACACAATACCTGACGAGCATTTAACTTTTGGGCTTCCGTGGCGCAATGGTTAGCGCGTTCGGCTGTTAACCAATAGGTTGGTGGTTCGAGCCCACCCGGGAGCGGTGTTTTGGGATCTCAAATGTAACGTTGAAAGCCAAAATTTTTCCACAATACCTGACGACCATTTAATTTTTGGGTTTCCGTGGCGCAATGGTTAGCGCGTTCGGCTGTTAACCAATAGGTTGGTTGTTCGAGCCCATCCGAGAGCGGTGTTGTGAGGTCTCAGATGTGACGTAAAAAGTCAAGGTTTTTACACAATACCTGACGAGCATTTAACTTTTGGGCTTCCGTGGCGCAATGGTTAGCGCGTTCGGCTGTTAACCAATAGGTGTGTGGTTCGAGCCCATCCGGGAGCGGTGTTGTGACGTCTCAGATGTAACGTAAAATGTCAGAGTTTTTCCACAATACCTGACGAACACCTAATTTTTGGGCTTCCGTGGCGCAATGATTAGCGCGTTCAGCTGTTAATCGAAAGGTTGAAGGTTCGAGCCCACCCGGGAGAGGTGTTGTGTGGTCTCAGATGTAGCGTAAAAAGTCAAAACATTTCCACAATACGTGACAACCATTTAATTTCTGAGCTTCCGTGGCTCAATGGTTAGCGCGTTTTGCTGTTAACCAATAGGTTGGTGGTTCGAGCCCATCCGGGAGCGGTGTTGTGAGGTCTCAGATGTGACGTAAAAAGTCAAGGTTTTTACACAATACCTGACGAGCATTTAACTTTGGGCTTCCGTGGCTCAATGGTTAGCGCGTTCGGCTGTTAACCAATAGGTTGGTGGTTCGAGCCCATCCGGGAGCGGTGTTGTGAGGTCTCAGATGTGACGTAAAAAGTCAAGGTTTTTACACAATACCTGACGACCATTTATTTTTTGGGCTTCCTTGGCGCAATGGTTAGCGCGTTCGGCTGTTAACCGAAAGGTTGGTGGTTCGAGCCCAACCGTGAGAGGTGTTGTAGGGTCTCAGATGTAACGTAATAAGTCATAACTTATCCACAATACCTGACAACCATTTAATCTCTGAGCTTCCGTCCCTCAATGGTTAGCGCGTTCGGCTGTTAACCAATAGGTTGGTGGTTCGAGCCCATCCGGGAGCGGTGTTGTGAGGTCTCAGATGTAACGTAAAATGTCAGAGTTTTTCCACAATACCTGACGAACATTTAATTTTTGGGTTTCCGTGGCGCAATGGTTAGCGCGTTCGGCTGTTAACCAATAGGTTGGTTGTTCGAGCCCATCCGAGAGCGGTGTTGTGAGGTCTCAGATGTGACGTAAAAAGTCAAGGTTTTTACACAATACCTGACGAGCATTTAACTTTTGGGCTTCCGTGGCGCAATGGTTAGCGCGTTCGGCTGTTAACCAATAGGTTGGTGGTTCGAGCCCACCCGGGAGCGGTGTTTTGGGATCTCAAATGTAACGTTGAAAGCCAAAATTTTTCCACAATACCTGACGACCATTTAATTTTTGGGTTTCCGTGGCGCAATGGTTAGCGCGTTCGGCTGTTAACCAATAGGTTGGTTGTTCGAGCCCATCCGAGAGCGGTGTTGTGAGGTCTCAGATGTGACGTAAAAAGTCAAGGTTTTTACACAATACCTGACGAGCATTTAACTTTTGGGCTTCCGTGGCGCAATGGTTAGCGCGTTCGGCTGTTAACCAATAGGTGTGTGGTTCGAGCCCATCCGGGAGCGGTGTTGTGACGTCTCAGATGTAACGTAAAATGTCAGAGTTTTTCCACAATACCTGACGAACACTTAATTTTTGGGCTTCCGTGGCGCAATGATTAGCGCGTTCAGCTGTTAATCGAAAGGTTGAAGGTTCGAGCCCACCCGGGAGCGGTGTTGTGGGATCTCAAATGTAACGTAGAAAGCCAAAGTTTTTCCACAATACGTGACAACCATTTAATTTCTGAGCTTCCGTGGCTGAATGGTTAGCGCGTTCAGCTTTTAACCAATAGGGTGGTGGTTCGAGCCCACCCGGGAGCGGTGTTGTGGGATCTCAAATGTAACGTAGAAAGACAAAGTTTTTCCACAATACCTGACGACCATTTATTTTTTGGGCTTCCTTGGCGCAATGGTTAGCGCGTTCGGCTGTTAACCGAAAGGTTGGTGGTTCGAGCCCAACCGAGAGAGGTGTTGTAGGGTCTCAGATGTAACGTAATAAGTCATAACTTATCCACAACACCTGACAACCATTTAATCTCTGAGCTTCCGTGGCTCAATGGTTAGCGCGTTCGGCTGTTAACCAATAGGTTGGTGGTTCGAGCCCATCCGGGAGCGGTGTTGTGAGGTCTCAGATGTAACGTAAAATGTCAGAGTTTTTCCACAGTACCTGACGAACATTTAATTTTTGGGCTTCCGTGGCGCAATGGTTAGCGCGTTCGGCTGTTAACCAATAGGTTGGTGGCTCGAGCCCATCCGGGAGCGGTGTTGTGAGGTCTCAGATGTGACGTAAAAAGTCAAGGTTTTTACACAATACCTGACGAGCATTTAATTTTTAGCTTCCGTGGCGCAATGGTTAGCGCGATCAGCAGTTAACAAATAGGTTAGTGGTTCGAGCCCACCCGGGAGCGGCGTTGTGGGATCTCAAACGTAACGTAGAAAGCCAAAGTTTTTCCACAATACCTGACGACCATTTAATTTTTGGGCTTCCGTGGCGCAATGGTTAACGCGTTCGGCTGTTAACCAATAGGTTGGTGGTTCGAGTCCATCCGGGAGCGGTGTTGTGAGGTCTCAGATGTAGCGTAAAAAGTCAAAACTTTTCCACAATACGTGACGACAATTTAATTTCTGAGCTTCCGTGGCTCAATGGTTAGCGCGTTCGGCTGTTAACCAATAGGTTGGTGGTTCGAGCCCATCCGGGAGCGGTGTTGTGAGGTCTCAGAAGTGACGTAAAAAGTCAAGGTTTTTCCACAATACCTGACGAACATTTAATTTTTGGGCTTCCATGGCGCAATGGTTAGCGCGTTCGGCTGTTAACCGAAAGGTTGGTGGTTCGAGCCCAACCGGGAGAGGTGTTGTGGGGTCTCAGATGTAGCGTAAAAAGTCAAAACTTTTCCACAATACGTGAAAACCATTTAATTTCGGAGCTTCCGTGGCTGAATGGTTAGCGCGTTCAGCTTTTAACCAATAGGGTGGTGGTTCGAGCCCACCCGGGAGCGGTGTTGTGGGATCTCAAATGTAACGTAGAAAGACAAAGTTTTTCCACAATACCTGACGACCATTTATTTTTTGGGCTTCCTTGGCGCAATGGTTAGCGCGTTCGGCTGTTAACCGAAAGGTTGGTGGTTCGAGCCCAACCGTGAGAGGTGTTGTAGGGTCTCAGATGTAACGTAATAAGTCATAACGTATCCACAGTACCTGACAACCATTTAATCTCTGAGCTTCCGTCCCTCAATGGTTAGCGCGTTCGGCTGTTAACCAATAGGTTGGTGGTTCGAGCCCATCCGGGAGCGGTGTTGTGAGGTCTCAGATGTAACGTAAAATGTCAGAGTTTTTCCACAATACCTGACGAACATTTAATTTTTGGGTTTCCGTGGCGCAATGGTTAGCGCGTTCGGCTGTTAACCAATAGGTTGGTTGTTCGAGCCCATCCGAGAGCGGTGTTGTGAGGTCTCAGATGTGACGTAAAAAGTCAAGGTTTTTACACAATACCTGACGAGCATTTAACTTTTGGGCTTCCGTGGCGCAATGGTTAGCGCGTTCGGCTGTTAACCAATAGGTTGGTGGTTCGAGCCCACCCGGGAGCGGTGTTTTGGGATCTCAAATGTAACGTTGAAAGCCAAAATTTTTCCACAATACCTGACGACCATTTAATTTTTGGGTTTCCGTGGCGCAATGGTTAGCGCGTTCGGCTGTTAACCAATAGGTTGGTTGTTCGAGCCCATCCGAGAGCGGTGTTGTGAGGTCTCAGATGTGACGTAAAAAGTCAAGGTTTTTACACAATACCTGACGAGCATTTAACTTTTGGGCTTCCGTGGCGCAATGGTTAGCGCGTTCGGCTGTTAACCAATAGGTGTGTGGTTCGAGCCCATCCGGGAGCGGTGTTGTGACGTCTCAGATGTAACGTAAAATGTCAGAGTTTTTCCACAATACCTGACGAACACTTAATTTTTGGGCTTCCGTGGCGCAATGATTAGCGCGTTCAGCTGTTAATCGAAAGGTTGAAGGTTCGAGCCCACCCGGGAGAGGTGTTGTGGGGTCTCAGATGTAGCGTAAAAAGTCAAAACATTTCCACAATACGTGACAACCATTTAATTTCTGAGCTTCCGTGGCTCAATGGTTAGCGCGTTTTGCTGTTAACCAATAGGTTGGTGGTTCGAGCCCATCCGGGAGCGGTGTTGTGAGGTCTCAGATGTGACGTAAAAAGTCAAGGTTTTTACACAATACCTGACGAGCATTTAACTTTGGGCTTCCGTGGCTCAATGGTTAGCGCGTTCGGCTGTTAACCAATAGGTTGGTGGTTCGAGCCCATCCGGGAGCGGTGTTGTGAGGTCTCAGATGTGACGTAAAAAGTCAAGGTTTTTACACAATACCTGACGACCATTTATTTTTTGGGCTTCCTTGGCGCAATGGTTAGCGCGTTCGGCTGTTAACCGAAAGGTTGGTGGTTCGAGCCCAACCGTGAGAGGTGTTGTAGGGTCTCAGATGTAACGTAATAAGTCATAACTTATCCACAATACCTGACAACCATTTAATCTCTGAGCTTCCGTCCCTCAATGGTTAGCGCGTTCGGCTGTTAACCAATAGGTTGGTGGTTCGAGCCCATCCGGGAGCGGTGTTGTGAGGTCTCAGATGTAACGTAAAATGTCAGAGTTTTTCCACAATACCTGACGAACATTTAATTTTTGGGTTTCCGTGGCGCAATGGTTAGCGCGTTCGGCTGTTAACCAATAGGTTGGTTGTTCGAGCCCATCCGAGAGCGGTGTTGTGAGGTCTCAGATGTGACGTAAAAAGTCAAGGTTTTTACACAATACCTGACGAGCATTTAACTTTTGGGCTTCCGTGGCGCAATGGTTAGCGCGTTCGGCTGTTAACCAATAGGTTGGTGGTTCGAGCCCACCCGGGAGCGGTGTTTTGGGATCTCAAATGTAACGTTGAAAGCCAAAATTTTTCCACAATACCTGACGACCATTTAATTTTTGGGTTTCCGTGGCGCAATGGTTAGCGCGTTCGGCTGTTAACCAATAGGTTGGTTGTTCGAGCCCATCCGAGAGCGGTGTTGTGAGGTCTCAGATGTGACGTAAAAAGTCAAGGTTTTTACACAATACCTGACGAGCATTTAACTTTTGGGCTTCCGTGGCGCAATGGTTAGCGCGTTCGGCTGTTAACCAATAGGTGTGTGGTTCGAGCCCATCCGGGAGCGGTGTTGTGACGTCTCAGATGTAACGTAAAATGTCAGAGTTTTTCCACAATACCTGACGAACACTTAATTTTTGGGCTTCCGTGGCGCAATGATTAGCGCGTTCAGCTGTTAATCGAAAGGTTGAAGGTTCGAGCCCACCCGGGAGCGGTGTTGTGGGATCTCAAATGTAACGTAGAAAGCCAAAGTTTTTCCACAATACGTGACAACCATTTAATTTCTGAGCTTCCGTGGCTGAATGGTTAGCGCGTTCAGCTTTTAACCAATAGGGTGGTGGTTCGAGCCCACCCGGGAGCGGTGTTGTGGGATCTCAAATGTAACGTAGAAAGACAAAGTTTTTCCACAATACCTGACGACCATTTATTTTTTGGGCTTCCTTGGCGCAATGGTTAGCGCGTTCGGCTGTTAACCGAAAGGTTGGTGGTTCGAGCCCAACCGAGAGAGGTGTTGTAGGGTCTCAGATGTAACGTAATAAGTCATAACTTATCCACAACACCTGACAACCATTTAATCTCTGAGCTTCCGTGGCTCAATGGTTAGCGCGTTCGGCTGTTAACCAATAGGTTGGTGGTTCGAGCCCATCCGGGAGCGGTGTTGTGAGGTCTCAGATGTAACGTAAAATGTCAGAGTTTTTCCACAGTACCTGATGAACATTTAATTTTTGGGCTTCCGTGGCGCAATGGTTAGCGCGTTCGGCTGTTAACCAATAGGTTGGTGGCTCGAGCCCATCCGGGAGCGGTGTTGTGAGGTCTCAGATGTGACGTAAAAAGTCAAGGTTTTTACACAATACCTGACGAGCATTTAAATTTTGGGCTTCCTTGGCGCAATGGTTAGCGCGTTCGGCTGTTAACCAATAGGTTGGTGGTTCGAGCCCACCCGGGAGCGGTGTTGTGTGATCTCAAATGTAACGTAGAAAGCCAAAATTTTTCCACAATACCTGACGACCATTTAATTTTTGGGCTTCCGTGGCGCAATGGTTAGCACGTTCGGCTGTTAACCAATAGGTTGGTGGTTCGAGCAAATCCGGGAGCGGTGTTGTGAGGTCTCAGATGTGACGTAAAAAGTCAAGGTTTTTACACAATACCTGACGAGCATATAATTTTTAGCTTCCGTGGCGCAATGGTTAGCGCGTTCAGCAGTTAACAAATAGGTTAGTGGTTCGAGCCCACCCGGGAGCGGCGTTGTGGGATCTCAAACGTAACGTAGAAAGCCAAAGTTTTTCCACAATACCTGACGACCATTTAATTTTCGGGCTTCCGTGGCGCAATGGTTAGCGCGTTCGGCTGTTAACCAATAGGTTGGTGGTTCGAGCCCATCCGGGAGCGGTGTTGTGAGGTCTCAGATGTGACGTAAAAAGTCAAGGTTTTTACACAATACCTGACGAGCATTTAATTTTTAGCTTCCGTGGCGCAATGGTTAGCGCGTTCAGCAGTTAACAAATAGGTTAGTGGTTCGAGCCCACCCGGGAGCGGCGTTGTGGGATCTCAAACGTAACGTAGAAAGCCAAAGTTTTTCCACAATACCTGACGACCATTTAATTTTTGGGCTTCCGTGGCGCAATGGTTAGCGCGTTCGGCTGTTAACCAATAGGTTGGTGGTTCGAGCCCATCCGGGAGCGGTGTTGTGAGGTCTCAGATGTGACGTAAAAAGTCAAGGTTTTTACACAATACCTGACGACCATTTAATTTTTGGGCTTCCGTGGCGCAATGGTTAACGCGTTCGGCTGTTAACAAATAGGTTGGTGGTTCGAGCCCACCCGGGAGCGGTGTTGTGGGATCTCAAATGTAACGTAGAAAGCCAAAGTTTTTCCACAATACGTGACAACCATTTAATTTCTGAGCTTCCGTGGCTGAATGGTTAGCGCGTTCAGCTTTTAACCAATAGGGTGGTGGTTCGAGCCCACCCGGGAGCGGTGTTGTGGGATCTCAAATGTAACGTAGAAAGACAAAGTTTTTCCACAATACCTGACGACCATTTATTTTTTGGGCTTCCTTGGCGCAATGGTTAGCGCGTTCGGCTGTTAACCGAAAGGTTGGTGGTTCGAGCCCAACCGAGAGAGGTGTTGTAGGGTCTCAGATGTAACGTAATAAGTCATAACTTATCCACAACACCTGACAACCATTTAATCTCTGAGCTTCCGTGGCTCAATGGTTAGCGCGTTCGGCTGTTAACCAATAGGTTGGTGGTTCGAGCCCATCCGGGAGCGGTGTTGTGAGGTCTCAGATATAACGTAAAATGTCAGAGTTTTTCCACAATACCTGACGAACATTTAATTTTTGGGCTTCCGTGGCGCAATGGTTAGCGCGTTTGGCTGTTAACCAATAGGTTGGTGGTTCGAGCCCATCCGGGAGCGGTGTTGTGAGGTCTCAGATGTGACGTAAAAAGTCAAGGTTTTTACACAATACCTGACGAGCATTTAATTTTTAGCTTCCGTGGCGCAATGGTTAGCGCGTTCAGCAGTTAACAAATAGGTTAGTGGTTCGAGCCCACCCGGGAGCGGCGTTGTGGGATCTCAAACGTAACGTAGAAAGCCAAAGTTTTTCCACAATACCTGACGACCATTTAATTTTTGGGCTTCCGTGGCGCAATGGTTAACGCGTTCGGCTGTTAACCAATAGGTTGGTGGTTCGAGCCCACCCGGGAGCGGTGTTGTGGGATCTCAAATGTAACGTAGAAAGCCAAAGTTTTTCCACAATACGTGACGACCATTTAATTTCTGAGCTTCCGTGGCTCAATGGTTAGCGCGTTCGGCTGTTAACTAATAGGTTGGTGGTTCGAGCCCATCCGGGAGCGGTGTTGTGAGGTCTCAGAAGTGACGTAAAAAGTCAAGGTTTTTCCACAATACCTGACGAACATTTAATTTTTGGGCTTCCATGGCGCAATGGTTAGCGCGTTCGGCTGTTAACCGAAAGGTTGGTGGTTCGAGCCCAACCGGGAGAGGTGTTGTGGGGTCTCAGATGTAGCGTAAAAAGTCAAAACTTTTCCACAATACGTGACAACCATTTAATGTCTGCGCTTCCGTGGCTGAATGGTTAGCGCGTTCAGCTTTTAACCAATAGGGTGGTGGTTCGAGCCCACCCGGGAGCGGTGTTGTGGGATCTCAAATGTAACGTAGAAAGACAAAGTTTTTCCACAATACCTGACGACCATTTATTTTTTGGGCTTCCTTGGCGCAATGGTTAGCGCGTTCGGCTGTTAACCGAAAGGTTGGTGGTTCGAGCCCAACCGTGAGAGGTGTTGTAGGGTCTCAGATGTAACGTAATAAGTCATAACTTATCCACAATACCTGACAACCATTTAATCTCTGAGCTTCCGTCCCTCAATGGTTAGCGCGTTCGGCTGTTAACCAATAGGTTGGTGGTTCGAGCCCATCCGGGAGCGGTGTTGTGACGTCTCAGATGTAACGTAAAATGTCAGAGTTTTTCCACAATACCTGACGAACACTTAATTTTTGGGCTTCCGTGGCGCAATGATTAGCGCGTTCAGCTGTTAATCGAAAGGTTGAAGGTTCGAGCCCACCCGGGAGAGGTGTTGTGGGGTCTCAGATGTAGCGTAAAAAGTCAAAACATTTCCACAATACGTGACAACCATTTAATTTCTGAGCTTCCGTGGCTCAATGGTTAGCGCGTTTTGCTGTTAACCAATAGGTTGGTGGTTCGAGCCCATCCGGGAGCGGTGTTGTGAGGTCTCAGATGTGACGTAAAAAGTCAAGGTTTTTACACAATACCTGACGAGCATTTAACTTTGGGCTTCCGTGGCTCAATGGTTAGCGCGTTCGGCTGTTAACCAATAGGTTGGTGGTTCGAGCCCATCCGGGAGCGGTGTTGTGAGGTCTCAGATGTGACGTAAAAAGTCAAGGTTTTTACACAATACCTGACGACCATTTATTTTTTGGGCTTCCTTGGCGCAATGGTTAGCGCGTTCGGCTGTTAACCGAAAGGTTGGTGGTTCGAGCCCAACCGTGAGAGGTGTTGTAGGGTCTCAGATGTAACGTAATAAGTCATAACTTATCCACAATACCTGACAACCATTTAATCTCTGAGCTTCCGTCCCTCAATGGTTAGCGCGTTCGGCTGTTAACCAATAGGTTGGTGGTTCGAGCCCATCCGGGAGCGGTGTTGTGAGGTCTCAGATGTAACGTAAAATGTCAGAGTTTTTCCACAATACCTGACGAACATTTAATTTTTGGGTTTCCGTGGCGCAATGGTTAGCGCGTTCGGCTGTTAACCAATAGGTTGGTTGTTCGAGCCCATCCGAGAGCGGTGTTGTGAGGTCTCAGATGTGACGTAAAAAGTCAAGGTTTTTACACAATACCTGACGAGCATTTAACTTTTGGGCTTCCGTGGCGCAATGGTTAGCGCGTTCGGCTGTTAACCAATAGGTTGGTGGTTCGAGCCCACCCGGGAGCGGTGTTTTGGGATCTCAAATGTAACGTTGAAAGCCAAAATTTTTCCACAATACCTGACGACCATTTAATTTTTGGGTTTCCGTGGCGCAATGGTTAGCGCGTTCGGCTGTTAACCAATAGGTTGGTTGTTCGAGCCCATCCGAGAGCGGTGTTGTGAGGTCTCAGATGTGACGTAAAAAGTCAAGGTTTTTACACAATACCTGACGAGCATTTAACTTTTGGGCTTCCGTGGCGCAATGGTTAGCGCGTTCGGCTGTTAACCAATAGGTGTGTGGTTCGAGCCCATCCGGGAGCGGTGTTGTGACGTCTCAGATGTAACGTAAAATATCAGAGTTTTTCCACAATACCTGACGAACACTTAATTTTTGGGCTTCCGTGGCGCAATGATTAGCGCGTTCAGCTGTTAATCGAAAGGTTGAAGGTTCGAGCCCACCCGGGAGCGGTGTTGTGGGATCTCAAATGTAACGTAGAAAGCCAAAGTTTTTCCACAATACGTGACAACCATTTAATTTCTGAGCTTCCGTGGCTGAATGGTTAGCGCGTTCAGCTTTTAACCAATAGGGTGGTGGTTCGAGCCCACCCGGGAGCGGTGTTGTGGGATCTCAAATGTAACGTAGAAAGACAAAGTTTTTCCACAATACCTGACGACCATTTATTTTTTGGGCTTCCTTGGCGCAATGGTTAGCGCGTTCGGCTGTTAACCGAAAGGTTGGTGGTTCGAGCCCAACCGAGAGAGGTGTTGTAGGGTCTCAGATGTAACGTAATAAGTCATAACTTATCCACAACACCTGACAACCATTTAATCTCTGAGCTTCCGTGGCTCAATGGTTAGCGCGTTCGGCTGTTAACCAATAGGTTGGTGGTTCGAGCCCATCCGGGAGCGGTGTTGTGAGGTCTCAGATGTAACGTAAAATGTCAGAGTTTTTCCACAGTACCTGATGAACATTTAATTTTTGGGCTTCCGTGGCGCAATGGTTAGCGCGTTCGGCTGTTAACCAATAGGTTGGTGGCTCGAGCCCATCCGGGAGCGGTGTTGTGAGGTCTCAGATGTGACGTAAAAAGTCAAGGTTTTTACACAATACCTGACGAGCATTTAAATTTTGGGCTTCCTTGGCGCAATGGTTAGCGCGTTCGGCTGTTAACCAATAGGTTGGTGGTTCGAGCCCACCCGGGAGCGGTGTTGTGTGATCTCAAATGTAACGTAGAAAGCCAAAATTTTTCCACAATACCTGACGACCATTTAATTTTTGGGCTTCCGTGGCGCAATGGTTAGCACGTTCGGCTGTTAACCAATAGGTTGGTGGTTCGAGCAAATCCGGGAGCGGTGTTGTGAGGTCTCAGATGTGACGTAAAAAGTCAAGGTTTTTACACAATACCTGACGAGCATATAATTTTTAGCTTCCGTGGCGCAATGGTTAGCGCGTTCAGCAGTTAACAAATAGGTTAGTGGTTCGAGCCCACCCGGGAGCGGCGTTGTGGGATCTCAAACGTAACGTAGAAAGCCAAAGTTTTTCCACAATACCTGACGACCATTTAATTTTCGGGCTTCCGTGGCGCAATGGTTAGCGCGTTCGGCTGTTAACCAATAGGTTGGTGGTTCGAGCCCATCCGGGAGCGGTGTTGTGAGGTCTCAGATGTGACGTAAAAAGTCAAGGTTTTTACACAATACCTGACGAGCATTTAATTTTTAGCTTCCGTGGCGCAATGGTTAGCGCGTTCAGCAGTTAACAAATAGGTTAGTGGTTCGAGCCCACCCGGGAGCGGCGTTGTGGGATCTCAAACGTAACGTAGAAAGCCAAAGTTTTTCCACAATACCTGACGACCATTTAATTTTTGGGCTTCCGTGGCGCAATGGTTAGCGCGTTCGGCTGTTAACCAATAGGTTGGTGGTTCGAGCCCATCCGGGAGCGGTGTTGTGAGGTCTCAGATGTGACGTAAAAAGTCAAGGTTTTTACACAATACCTGACGACCATTTAATTTTTGGGCTTCCGTGGCGCAATGGTTAACGCGTTCGGCTGTTAACAAATAGGTTGGTGGTTCGAGCCCACCCGGGAGCGGTGTTGTGGGATCTCAAATGTAACGTAGAAAGCCAAAGTTTTTCCACAATACGTGACAACCATTTAATTTCTGAGCTTCCGTGGCTGAATGGTTAGCGCGTTCAGCTTTTAACCAATAGGGTGGTGGTTCGAGCCCACCCGGGAGCGGTGTTGTGGGATCTCAAATGTAACGTAGAAAGACAAAGTTTTTCCACAATACCTGACGACCATTTATTTTTTGGGCTTCCTTGGCGCAATGGTTAGCGCGTTCGGCTGTTAACCGAAAGGTTGGTGGTTCGAGCCCAACCGAGAGAGGTGTTGTAGGGTCTCAGATGTAACGTAATAAGTCATAACTTATCCACAACACCTGACAACCATTTAATCTCTGAGCTTCCGTGGCTCAATGGTTAGCGCGTTCGGCTGTTAACCAATAGGTTGGTGGTTCGAGCCCATCCGGGAGCGGTGTTGTGAGGTCTCAGATATAACGTAAAATGTCAGAGTTTTTCCACAATACCTGACGAACATTTAATTTTTGGGCTTCCGTGGCGCAATGGTTAGCGCGTTTGGCTGTTAACCAATAGGTTGGTGGTTCGAGCCCATCCGGGAGCGGTGTTGTGAGGTCTCAGATGTGACGTAAAAAGTCAAGGTTTTTACACAATACCTGACGAGCATTTAATTTTTAGCTTCCGTGGCGCAATGGTTAGCGCGTTCAGCAGTTAACAAATAGGTTAGTGGTTCGAGCCCACCCGGGAGCGGCGTTGTGGGATCTCAAACGTAACGTAGAAAGCCAAAGTTTTTCCACAATACCTGACGACCATTTAATTTTTGGGCTTCCGTGGCGCAATGGTTAACGCGTTCGGCTGTTAACCAATAGGTTGGTGGTTCGAGCCCACCCGGGAGCGGTGTTGTGGGATCTCAAATGTAACGTAGAAAGCCAAAGTTTTTCCACAATACGTGACGACCATTTAATTTCTGAGCTTCCGTGGCTCAATGGTTAGCGCGTTCGGCTGTTAACTAATAGGTTGGTGGTTCGAGCCCATCCGGGAGCGGTGTTGTGAGGTCTCAGAAGTGACGTAAAAAGTCAAGGTTTTTCCACAATACCTGACGAACATTTAATTTTTGGGCTTCCATGGCGCAATGGTTAGCGCGTTCGGCTGTTAACCGAAAGGTTGGTGGTTCGAGCCCAACCGGGAGAGGTGTTGTGGGGTCTCAGATGTAGCGTAAAAAGTCAAAACTTTTCCACAATACGTGACAACCATTTAATGTCTGCGCTTCCGTGGCTGAATGGTTAGCGCGTTCAGCTTTTAACCAATAGGGTGGTGGTTCGAGCCCACCCGGGAGCGGTGTTGTGGGATCTCAAATGTAACGTAGAAAGACAAAGTTTTTCCACAATACCTGACGACCATTTATTTTTTGGGCTTCCTTGGCGCAATGGTTAGCGCGTTCGGCTGTTAACCGAAAGGTTGGTGGTTCGAGCCCAACCGTGAGAGGTGTTGTAGGGTCTCAGATGTAACGTAATAAGTCATAACTTATCCACAATACCTGACAACCATTTAATCTCTGAGCTTCCGTCCCTCAATGGTTAGCGCGTTCGGCTGTTAACCAATAGGTTGGTGGTTCGAGCCCATCCGGGAGCGGTGTTGTGAGGTCTCAGATGTAACGTAAAATGTCAGAGTTTTTCCACAATACCTGACGAACATTTAATTTTTGGGTTTCCGTGGCGCAATGGTTAGCGCGTTCGGCTGTTAACCAATAGGTTGGTTGTTCGAGCCCATCCGAGAGCGGTGTTGTGAGGTCTCAGATGTGACGTAAAAAGTCAAGGTTTTTACACAATACCTGACGAGCATTTAACTTTTGGGCTTCCGTGGCGCAATGGTTAGCGCGTTCGGCTGTTAACCAATAGGTTGGTGGTTCGAGCCCACCCGGGAGCGGTGTTTTGAAATCTCAAATGTAACGTTGAAAGCCAAAATTTTTCCACAATACCTGACGACCATTTAATTTTTGGGTTTCCGTGGCGCAATGGTTAGCGCGTTCGGCTGTTAACCAATAGGTTGGTTGTTCGAGCCCATCCGAGAGCGGTGTTGTGAGGTCTCAGATGTGACGTAAAAAGTCAAGGTTTTTACACAATACCTGACGAGCATTTAACTTTTGGGCTTCCGTGGCGCAATGGTTAGCGCGTTCGGCTGTTAACCAATAGGTTGGTGGTTCGAGCCCATCCGGGAGCGGTGTTGTGAGGTCTCAGATGTGACGTAAAAAGTCAAGGTTTTTACACAATACCTGACGACCATTTAATTTTTGGGCTTCCGTGGCGCAATGGTTAACGCGTTCGGCTGTTAACAAATAGGTTGGTGGTTCGAGCCCACCCGGGAGCGGTGTTGTGGGATCTCAAATGTAACGTAGAAAGCCAAAGTTTTTCCACAATACGTGACAACCATTTAATTTCTGAGCTTCCGTGGCTGAATGGTTAGCGCGTTCAGCTTTTAACCAATAGGGTGGTGGTTCGAGCCCACCCGGGAGCGGTGTTGTGGGATCTCAAATGTAACGTAGAAAGACAAAGTTTTTCCACAATACCTGACGACCATTTATTTTTTGGGCTTCCTTGGCGCAATGGTTAGCGCGTTCGGCTGTTAACCGAAAGGTTGGTGGTTCGAGCCCAACCGAGAGAGGTGTTGTAGGGTCTCAGATGTAACGTAATAAGTCATAACTTATCCACAACACCTGACAACCATTTAATCTCTGAGCTTCCGTGGCTCAATGGTTAGCGCGTTCGGCTGTTAACCAATAGGTTGGTGGTTCGAGCCCATCCGGGAGCGGTGTTGTGAGGTCTCAGATATAACGTAAAATGTCAGAGTTTTTCCACAATACCTGACGAACATTTAATTTTTGGGCTTCCGTGGCGCAATGGTTAGCGCGTTTGGCTGTTAACCAATAGGTTGGTGGTTCGAGCCCATCCGGGAGCGGTGTTGTGAGGTCTCAGATGTGACGTAAAAAGTCAAGGTTTTTACACAATACCTGACGAGCATTTAATTTTTAGCTTCCGTGGCGCAATGGTTAGCGCGTTCAGCAGTTAACAAATAGGTTAGTGGTTCGAGCCCACCCGGGAGCGGCGTTGTGGGATCTCAAACGTAACGTAGAAAGCCAAAGTTTTTCCACAATACCTGACGACCATTTAATTTTTGGGCTTCCGTGGCGCAATGGTTAACGCGTTCGGCTGTTAACCAATAGGTTGGTGGTTCGAGCCCACCCGGGAGCGGTGTTGTGGGATCTCAAATGTAACGTAGAAAGCCAAAGTTTTTCCACAATACGTGACGACCATTTAATTTCTGAGCTTCCGTGGCTCAATGGTTAGCGCGTTCGGCTGTTAACTAATAGGTTGGTGGTTCGAGCCCATCCGGGAGCGGTGTTGTGAGGTCTCAGAAGTGACGTAAAAAGTCAAGGTTTTTCCACAATACCTGACGAACATTTAATTTTTGGGCTTCCATGGCGCAATGGTTAGCGCGTTCGGCTGTTAACCGAAAGGTTGGTGGTTCGAGCCCAACCGGGAGAGGTGTTGTGGGGTCTCAGATGTAGCGTAAAAAGTCAAAACTTTTCCACAATACGTGACAACCATTTAATGTCTGCGCTTCCGTGGCTGAATGGTTAGCGCGTTCAGCTTTTAACCAATAGGGTGGTGGTTCGAGCCCACCCGGGAGCGGTGTTGTGGGATCTCAAATGTAACGTAGAAAGACAAAGTTTTTCCACAATACCTGACGACCATTTATTTTTTGGGCTTCCTTGGCGCAATGGTTAGCGCGTTCGGCTGTTAACCGAAAGGTTGGTGGTTCGAGCCCAACCGTGAGAGGTGTTGTAGGGTCTCAGATGTAACGTAATAAGTCATAACTTATCCACAATACCTGACAACCATTTAATCTCTGAGCTTCCGTCCCTCAATGGTTAGCGCGTTCGGCTGTTAACCAATAGGTTGGTGGTTCGAGCCCATCCGGGAGCGGTGTTGTGAGGTCTCAGATGTAACGTAAAATGTCAGAGTTTTTCCACAATACCTGACGAACATTTAATTTTTGGGTTTCCGTGGCGCAATGGTTAGCGCGTTCGGCTGTTAACCAATAGGTTGGTTGTTCGAGCCCATCCGAGAGCGGTGTTGTGAGGTCTCAGATGTGACGTAAAAAGTCAAGGTTTTTACACAATACCTGACGAGCATTTAACTTTTGGGCTTCCGTGGCGCAATGGTTAGCGCGTTCGGCTGTTAACCAATAGGTTGGTGGTTCGAGCCCACCCGGGAGCGGTGTTTTGAAATCTCAAATGTAACGTTGAAAGCCAAAATTTTTCCACAATACCTGACGACCATTTAATTTTTGGGTTTCCGTGGCGCAATGGTTAGCGCGTTCGGCTGTTAACCAATAGGTTGGTTGTTCGAGCCCATCCGAGAGCGGTGTTGTGAGGTCTCAGATGTGACGTAAAAAGTCAAGGTTTTTACACAATACCTGACGAGCATTTAACTTTTGGGCTTCCGTGGCGCAATGGTTAGCGCGTTCGGCTGTTAACCAATAGGTGTGTGGTTCGAGCCCATCCGGGAGCGGTGTTGTGACGTCTCAGATGTAACGTAAAATGTCAGAGTTTTTCCACAATACCTGACGAACACTTAATTTTTGGGCTTCCGTGGCGCAATGATTAGCGCGTTCAGCTGTTAATCGAAAGGTTGAAGGTTCGAGCCCACCCGGGAGAGGTGTTGTGGGGTCTCAGATGTAGCGTAAAAAGTCAAAACATTTCCACAATACGTGACAACCATTTAATTTCTGAGCTTCCGTGGCTCAATGGTTAGCGCGTTTTGCTGTTAACCAATAGGTTGGTGGTTCGAGCCCATCCGGGAGCGGTGTTGTGAGGTCTCAGATGTGACGTAAAAAGTCAAGGTTTTTACACAATACCTGACGAGCATTTAACTTTGGGCTTCCGTGGCTCAATGGTTAGCGCGTTCGGCTGTTAACCAATAGGTTGGTGGTTCGAGCCCATCCGGGAGCGGTGTTGTGAGGTCTCAGATGTGACGTAAAAAGTCAAGGTTTTTACACAATACCTGACGACCATTTATTTTTTGGGCTTCCTTGGCGCAATGGTTAGCGCGTTCGGCTGTTAACCGAAAGGTTGGTGGTTCGAGCCCAACCGTGAGAGGTGTTGTAGGGTCTCAGATGTAACGTAATAAGTCATAACTTATCCACAATACCTGACAACCATTTAATCTCTGAGCTTCCGTCCCTCAATGGTTAGCGCGTTCGGCTGTTAACCAATAGGTTGGTGGTTCGAGCCCATCCGGGAGCGGTGTTGTGAGGTCTCAGATGTAACGTAAAATGTCAGAGTTTTTCCACAATACCTGACGAACATTTAATTTTTGGGTTTCCGTGGCGCAATGGTTAGCGCGTTCGGCTGTTAACCAATAGGTTGGTTGTTCGAGCCCATCCGAGAGCGGTGTTGTGAGGTCTCAGATGTGACGTAAAAAGTCAAGGTTTTTACACAATACCTGACGAGCATTTAATTTTGGGCTTCCGTGGCGCAATGGTTAGCGCGTTCGGCTGTTAACCAATAGGTTGGTGGTTCGAGCCCACCCGGGAGCGGTGTTTTGGGATCTCAAATGTAACGTTGAAAGCCAAAATTTTTCCACAATACCTGACGACCATTTAATTTTTGGGTTTCCGTGGCGCAATGGTTAGCGCGTTCGGCTGTTAACCAATAGGTTGGTTGTTCGAGCCCATCCGAGAGCGGTGTTGTGAGGTCTCAGATGTGACGTAAAAAGTCAAGGTTTTTACACAATACCTGACGAGCATTTAACTTTTGGGCTTCCGTGGCGCAATGGTTAGCGTGTTCGGCTGTTAACCAATAGGTGTGTGGTTCGAGCCCATCCGGGAGCGGTGTTGTGACGTCTCAGATGTAACGTAAAATGTCAGAGCTTTTCCACAATACCTGACGAACACTTAATTTTTGGGCTTCCGTGGCGCAATGATTAGCGCGTTCAGCTGTTAATCGAAAGGTTGAAGGTTCGAGCCCACCCGGGAGAGGTGTTGTGGGGTCTCAGATGTAGCGTAACAAGTCAAAACATTTCCACAATACGTGACAACCATTTAATTTCTGAGCTTCCGTGGCTCAATGGTTAGCGCGTTTTGCTGTTAACCAATAGGTTGGTGGTTCGAGCCCATCCGGGAGCGGTGTTGTGAGGTCTCAGATGTGACGTAAAAAGTCAAGGTTTTTACACAATACCTGACGAGCATTTAACTTTGGGCTTCCGTGGCTCAATGGTTAGCGCGTTCGGCTGTTAACCAATAGGTTGGTGGTTCGAGCCCATCCGGGAGCGGTGTTGTGAGGTCTCAGATGTGACGTAAAAAGTCAAGGTTTTTACACAATACCTGACGACCATTTATTTTTTGGGCTTCCTTGGCGCAATGGTTAGCGCGTTCGGCTGTTAACCGAAAGGTTGGTGGTTCGAGCCCAACCGTGAGAGGTGTTGTAGGGTCTCAGATGTAACGTAATAAGTCATAACTTATCCACAATACCTGACAACCATTTAATCTCTGAGCTTCCGTCCCTCAATGGTTAGCGCGTTCGGCTGTTAACCAATAGGTTGGTGGTTCGAGCCCATCCGGGAGCGGTGTTGTGAGGTCTCAGATGTAACGTAAAATGTCAGAGTTTTTCCACAATACCTGACGAACATTTAATTTTTGGGTTTCCGTGGCGCAATGGTTAGCGCGTTCGGCTGTTAACCAATAGGTTGGTTGTTCGAGCCCATCCGAGAGCGGTGTTGTGAGGTCTCAGATGTGACGTAAAAAGTCAAGGTTTTTACACAATACCTGACGAGCATTTAATTTTGGGCTTCCGTGGCGCAATGGTTAGCGCGTTCGGCTGTTAACCAATAGGTTGGTGGTTCGAGCCCACCCGGGAGCGGTGTTTTGGGATCTCAAATGTAACGTTGAAAGCCAAAATTTTTCCACAATACCTGACGACCATTTAATTTTTGGGTTTCCGTGGCGCAATGGTTAGCGCGTTCGGCTGTTAACCAATAGGTTGGTTGTTCGAGCCCATCCGAGAGCGGTGTTGTGAGGTCTCAGATGTGACGTAAAAAGTCAAGGTTTTTACACAATACCTGACGAGCATTTAACTTTTGGGCTTCCGTGGCGCAATGGTTAGCGTGTTCGGCTGTTAACCAATAGGTGTGTGGTTCGAGCCCATCCGGGAGCGGTGTTGTGACGTCTCAGATGTAACGTAAAATGTCAGAGCTTTTCCACAATACCTGACGAACACTTAATTTTTGGGCTTCCGTGGCGCAATGATTAGCGCGTTCAGCTGTTAATCGAAAGGTTGAAGGTTCGAGCCCACCCGGGAGAGGTGTTGTGGGGTCTCAGATGTAGCGTAACAAGTCAAAACATTTCCACAATACGTGACAACCATTTAATTTCTGAGCTTCCGTGGCTCAATGGTTAGCGCGTTTTGCTGTTAACCAATAGGTTGGTGGTTCGAGCCCATCCGGGAGCGGTGTTGTGAGGTCTCAGATGTGACGTAAAAAGTCAAGGTTTTTACACAATACCTGACGAGCATTTAACTTTGGGCTTCCGTGGCTCAATGGTTAGCGCGTTCGGCTGTTAACCAATAGGTTGGTGGTTCGAGCCCATCCGGGAGCGGTGTTGTGAGGTCTCAGATGTGACGTAAAAAGTCAAGGTTTTTACACAATACCTGACGAGCATTTAACTTTGGGCTTCCGTGGCTCAATGGTTAGCGCGTTCGGCTGTTAACCAATAGGTTGGTGGTTCGAGCCCATCCGGGAGCGGTATTGTGACGTCTCAGATGTGACGTTAAAAGTCAAGGTTTTTCCAAAATACCTGACGACCATTTAATTTTGCGCTTCCGTGGCTCAATGGTTAGCGCGTTCGGCTGTTAACCAATAGGTTGGTGGTTCGAGCCCATCCGGGAGCGGTATTGTGACGTCTCAGATGTGACGTTAAAAGTCAAGGTTTTTCCAAAATACCTGACGACCATTTAATTTTTGGGCTTCCGTGGCGCAATGGTTAGCGCGTTCAGCTGCTATTCAAAAGACTGGTGGTTTGAGCTCTCCCGGGAGCGGTGTTGTGACGTCTCAAATGTAACATAAAATGTCAGAGTTTTTCCACAATACCTGTCGAACATTGAATTTTTGGGCTTCCGTGGCGCAATGGTTAGCGCGTTCAGCTGTTAATCGAAAGGTTGGTGGTACGAGCCCACCCGGGAGAGGTGTTGTGGGGTCTCAGATGTAACGTAAAAAGTCAAAACTTTTCCACAATACGTGACAACCATTTAATTTCTGGGCTTCCGTGGCTCAATGATTAGCGCGTTCGGCTGTAAACCAATAGGTTGGTGGTTCGAGCCCACCCGGGAGCGGTGTTGTGGGATCTCAAATGTAACGTAAAAATTCAAGGTTTTTCCACAAAACCTGACGAACATTTAATTTTTGGGCTTCCTTGGGGCAATGGTTAGCGCGTTCAGCTGTTAACCGAAAGGTTGGTGGTTCGATCCCAACCGGGAGAGGTGTTGTAGGGTCTCAGATGTAACGTAATAAGTCATAACTTATCCACAATACCTGACAACCATTTAATCTCTGAGCTTCCGTCCCTCAATGGTTAGCGCGTTCGGCTGTTAACCAATAGGTTGGTGGTTCGAGCCCATCCGGGAGCGGTGTTGTGAGGTCTCAGATGTAACGTAAAATGTCAGAGTTTTTCCACAATACCTGACGAACATTTAATTTTTGGGTTTCCGTGGCGCAATGGTTAGCGCGTTCGGCTGTTAACCAATAGGTTGGTTGTTCGAGCCCATCCGAGAGCGGTGTTGTGAGGTCTCAGATGTGACGTAAAAAGTCAAGGTTTTTACACAATACCTGACGAGCATTTAACTTTTGGGCTTCCGTGGCGCAATGGTTAGCGCGTTCGGCTGTTAACCAATAGGTTGGTGGTTCGAGCCCACCCGGGAGCGGTGTTTTGGGATCTCAAATGTAACGTTGAAAGCCAAAATTTTTCCACAATACCTGACGACCATTTAATTTTTGGGTTTCCGTGGCGCAATGGTTAGCGTGTTCGGCTGTTAACCAATAGGTTGGTTGTTCGAGCCCATCCGAGAGCGGTGTTGTGAGGTCTCAGATGTGACGTAAAAAGTCAAGGTTTTTACACAATACCTGACGAGCATTTAACTTTTGGGCTTCCGTGGCGCAATGGTTAGCGCGTTCGGCTGTTAACCAATAGGTGTGTGGTTCGAGCCCATCCGGGAGCGGTGTTGTGACGTGTCAGATGTAACGTAAAATGTCAGAGTTTTTCCACAATACCTGACGAACACTTAATTTTTGGGCTTCCGTGGCGCAATGATTAGCGCGTTCAGCTGTTAATCGAAAGGTTGAAGGTTCGAGCCCACCCGGGAGAGGTGTTGTGGGGTCTCAGATGTAGCGTAAAAAGTCAAAACATTTCCACAATACGTGACAACCATTTAATTTCTGAGCTTCCGTGGCTCAATGGTTAGCGCGTTTTGCTGTTAACCAATAGGTTGGTGGTTCGAGCCCATCCGGGAGCGGTGTTGTGAGGTCTCAGATGTGACGTAAAAAGTCAAGGTTTTTACACAATACCTGACGAGCATTTAACTTTGGGCTTCCGTGGCTCAATGGTTAGCGCGTTCGGCTGTTAACCAATAGGTTGGTGGTTCGAGCCCATCCGGGATTGGTGTTGTGAGGTCTCAGATGTGACGTAAAAAGTCAAGGTTTTTACACAATACCTGACGAGCATTTAACTTTGGGCTTCCGTGGCTCAATGGTTAGCGCGTTCGGCTGTTAACCAATAGGTTGGTGGTTCGAGCCCATCCGGGAGCGGTGTTGTGAGGTCTCAGATGTGACGTAAAAAGTCAAGGTTTTTACACAATACCTGACGAGCATTTAACTTTGGGCTTCCGTGGCTCAATGGTTAGCGCGTTCGGCTGTTAACCAATAGGTTGGTGGTTCGAGCCCATCCGGGAGCGGTATTGTGACGTCTCAGATGTGACGTTAAAAGTCAAGGTTTTTCCAAAATACCTGACGACCATTTAATTTTGCGCTTCCGTGGCTCAATGGTTAGCGCGTTCGGCTGTTAACCAATAGGTTGGTGGTTCGAGCCCATCCGGGAGCGGTATTGTGACGTCTCAGATGTGACGTTAAAAGTCAAGGTTTTTCCAAAATACCTGACGACCATTTAATTTTTGGGCTTCCGTGGCGCAATGGTTAGCGCGTTCAGCTGCTATTCAAAAGACTGGTGGTTTGAGCTCTCCCGGGAGCGGTGTTGTGACGTCTCAAATGTAACATAAAGTGTCAGAGTTTTTCCACAATACCTGTCGAACATTGCATTTTTGGGCTTCCGTGGCGCAATGGTTAGCGCGTTCAGCTGTTAATCGAAAGGTTGGTGGTACGAGCCCACCCGGGAGAGGTGTTGTGGGGTCTCAGATGTAACGTAAAAAGTCAAAACTTTTCCACAATACGTGACAACCATTTAATTTCTGGGCTTCCGTGGCTCAATGATTAGCGCGTTCGGCTGTAAACCAATAGGTTGGTGGTTCGAGCCCACCCGGGAGCGGTGTTGTGGGATCTCAAATGTAACGTAAAAATTCAAGGTTTTTCCACAATACCTGACGAACATTTAATTTTTGGGCTTCATTGGGGCAATGGTTAGCGCGTTCGGCTGTTAACCGAAAGGTTGGTGGTTCGATCCCAACCGGGAGAGGTGTTGTAGGGTATCAGATGTAACGTAATAAGTCATAACTTATCCACAATACCTGACAACCATTTAATTTCCGAGCTTCCTTGGCTCAATGGTTATCGCGTTCGGCTGTTAACCAATAGGTTTGTGGTTCGAGCCCATCCAGGATGCGGTGTTGTGAGGTCTCAGATGTAACGTAAAATGTCAGAGTTTTTCACAATACCTGACGAACATTTAATTTTTGGGCTTCCGTGGCGGAATGATTAGCGCGTTCAGCTGTTAATCGAAAGGTTGAAGGTTCGAGCCCACCCGGGAGAGGTGTTGTGGGGTCTCATATGTAGCGTAAAAAGTCAAAACTTATCCACAATACGTGACAATCATTTAATTTCTGAGCTTCCGTGGCTCAATGGTTAGCGCGTTCGGCTGTTAACCAATAGGTTGGTGGTTCGAGCTCATCCGGGAGCGGTGTTGTGAGGTCTCAGATGTGACGTAAAAAGTCAAGGTTTTTACGCAAAACCTGACGAGCATTTAATTTTTGGGCTTCCGTGGCGCAATGGTTAGCGCGTTCTGCTGTTGACCCATAGGTTGGTGGTTCGAGCCCACCCGGGAGCGGTGTTGTGGGATCTCAAATGTAACGTAGAAAGCCAAAGTTTTTCCACAATACCTGACGACCATTTAATTTCTGAGCTTCCGTGGCTCAATGGTTAGCGCGTTCAGCTGTTAATCGAAAGGTTGGTGGTTTTGGGGTCTCAAATGTAACGTAGAAAGCCAAAGTTTTTCCACAATACCTGACAACCATTTAATTTCTGAGCTTCCGTGGCTCAATGGTTAGCGCGTTCGGCTGTTAGCCAATAGGTTGGTGCTTCAAGCATACCCGGGAGCGGTGTTGTGGGATCTCGAATGTAACGTAGAAAGCCAAAGTTTTTCCACAATACCTGACGACCATTTAATTTTTGGGCTTCCGTGGCGCAATGGTTAGCGCGTTCGGCTGTTAACCGAAAGGTTGGTGGTTCAAGCCCATCCGGGAGCGGTGTTGTGACGTCTCAGATGTTACGTAAAAAGTCAAGGTTTTTCCACAATACCTGACGACCATTTAATTTTTGGGCTTCCGTGGCTCAATGGTTAGCGCGTTCGGCTGTTAACCAATAGGTTGGTGGTTCGAGGCCACCCGGGAGCGGTGTTGTGGATCTCACATGTAACGTAGAAAGCCAAAGTTTTTCCACAATACCTGACGACCATTTAATTTTTGGGCTTCCGTGGCGCAATGGTTAGCGCGTTCGGCTGTTAACCGAAAGGTTGGTGGTTCAAGCCCACCCGGGAGCGGTGTTGTGGGATCACGAATGTAACGTAGAAAGCCAAAGTTTTTCCAGAATACCTGACGACCATTTAATTTTTGGGCTTCCGTGGCGCAATAATTAGCGCGTTCAGCTGTTAATCGAAAGGTTGGTGGTTCGAGCCCACCCGAGAGAGGTGTTGTGGGGTCTCAGTTGTAGCGTAAAAAGTCAAAGCTTTTCCACAATACGTGACAACCATTTAATTTCTGAGCTTTCGTGGCTCAATGATTAGCGCGTTCGGCTGTTAGCCAATAGGTTGGTGGTTCGAGCCCACCCGGGAGCGGTGTTGTGGGATCTCAAATGTAACGTAGAAAGCCAAAGTTTTTCAACAATACCTGACGACCATTTAATTTTTGGGCTTCCGGGGCGCAATGGTTAGCGCGTTCAGCTGTTATTCAAAAGACTGGTGGTTTGAGCCCTTTCGGGAGCGGTGTTGTGAGGTCTCAGATGTGACGTAAAAAGTCAAGGTTTTTCCACAATACCTGACGACCATTTAATTTTTGAGCTTCCGTGGCTCAATGGTTAGCGCGTTCGGCTGTTAACCAATAGGTTGGTTGTTCGAGCCCATCCGAGAGCGGTGTTGTGAGGTCTCAGATGTGACGTAAAAAGTCAAGGTTTTTACACAATACCTGACGAGCATTTAACTTTTGGGCTTCCGTGGCGCAATGGTTAGCGCGTTCGGCTGTTAACCAATAGGTGTGTGGTTCGAGCCCATCCGGGAGCGGTGTTGTGACGTCTCAGATGTAACGTAAAATGTCAGAGTTTTTCCACAATACCTGACGAACACTTAATTTTTGGGCTTCCGTGGCGCAATGATTAGCGCGTTCAGCTGTTAATCGAAAGGTTGAAGGTTCGAGCCCACCCGGGAGAGGTGTTGTGGGGTCTCAGATGTAGCGTAAAAAGTCAAAACATTTCCACAATACGTGACAACCATTTAATTTCTGAGCTTCCGTGGCTCAATGGTTAGCGCGTTTTGCTGTTAACCAATAGGTTGGTGGTTCGAGCCCATCCGGGAGCGGTGTTGTGAGGTCTCAGATGTGACGTAAAAAGTCAAGGTTTTTACACAATACCTGACGAGCATTTAACTTTGGGCTTCCGTGGCTCAATGGTTAGCGCGTTCGGCTGTTAACCAATAGGTTGGTGGTTCGAGCCCATCCGGGAGCGGTGTTGTGAGGTCTCAGATGTGACGTAAAAAGTCAAGGTTTTTACACAATACCTGACGAGCATTTAACTTTGGGCTTCCGTGGCTCAATGGTTAGCGCGTTCGGCTGTTAACCAATAGGTTGGTGGTTCGAGCCCATCCGGGAGCGGTATTGTGACGTCTCAGATGTGACGTTAAAAGTCAAGGTTTTTCCACAATACCTGACGACCATTTAATTTTTGGGCTTCCGGGGCGCAATGGTTAGCGCGTTCAGCTGTTAACCGAAAGGTTGGTGGTTCAAGCCCATCCGGGAGCGGTGTTGTGACGTCTCAGATGTTACGTAAAAAGTCAAGGTTTTTCCACAATACCTGACGACCATTTAATTTTTGGGCTTCCGTGGCTCAATGGTTAGCGCGTTCGGCTGTTAACCAATAGATTGGTGGTTCGAGGCCACCCGGGAGCGGTGTTGTGGGATCTCACATGTAACGTAGAAAGCCAAAGTTTTTCCACAATACCTGACGACCATTTAATTTTTGGGCTTCCGTGGCGCAATGGTTAGCGCGTTCGGCTGGTAACCGAAAGGTTGGTGGTTCAAGCCCACCCGGGAGCGGTGTTGTGGGATCACGAATGTAACGTAGAAAGCCAAAGTTTTTCCAGAATACCTGACGACCATTTAATTTTTGGGCTTCCGTGGCGCAATAATTAGCGCGTTCAGCTGTTAATCGAAAGGTTGGTGGTTCGAGCCCACCCGAGAGAGGTGTTGTGGGGTCTCAGATGTAGCGTAAAAAGTCAAAACTTTTCCACAATACGTGACAACCATTTAATTTCTGAGCTTTCGTGGCTCAATGGTTAGCGCGTTCGGCTGTTAGCCAATAGGTTGGTGGTTCGAGCCCACCCGGGAGCGGTGTTGTGGGATCTCAAATGTAACGTAGAAAGCCAAAGTTTTTCCACAATACCTGACGACCATTTAATTTTTGGGCTTCCGGGGCGCAATGGTTAGCGCGTTCAGCTGTTAATCGAAAGGTTGGTGGTTCGAGCCCACCCGGGAGAGGTGTTGTGGGGTCTCAGATGTAGCGTAAAAAGTCAAAACTTTTCCACAATACGTGACAACGATTTAATTTCTGAGCTTCCGTGGCTCAATGTTTAGCGCGTTCGGCTGTTAGCCAATAGGTTGGTGGTTCGAGCCCACCCGGGAGCGGTGTTGTGGGATCTCAAATGTAACGTAGAAAGCCAAAGTTTTTCCACAATACCTGACGACCATTTAATTTCTGAGCTTCCGTGGCTCAATGGTTAGCGCGTTCGGCTGTTTACCAATAGTTTGGTAGTTCGAGCCCATCCGGGAGCGGTGTTGTGAGGTCTCAGATGTGACGTAAAAAGTCAAGGTTTTTCCACAATACCTGACGACCATTTAATTTTTGAGCTTCCGTGGCGCAATGGTTAGCGCGTTCTTCTGTTAATCGAAAGGTTGGTGGTTCGAGCCCACCCGGGAGAGGTGTTGTGGGGTCTCAGATGTAGCGTAAAAAGTCAAAACTTTTCCACAATACGTGACAACGATTTAATTTCTGAGCTTTCGTGGCTCAATGGTTAGCGCGTTCGGCTGTTAGCCAATAGGTTGGTGGTTCGAGCCCACCCGGAAGCGGTGTTGTGGGATCTCAAATGTAACGTAGAAAGCCAAAGTTTTTCCACAATACCTGACGACCATTTAATTTTTGGGCTTCCGGGGCGCAATGGTTAGCGCGTTCAGCTGTTAACCGAAAGGTTGGTGGTTCAAGCCCATCCGGGAGCGGTGTTGTGACGTCTCAGATGTTACGTAAAAAGTCAAGGTTTTTCCACAATACCTGACGACCATTTAATTTCTGAGCTTCCGTGGCTCAATGTTTAGCGTGTTCGGCTGTTAACCAATAGGTTGGTGGTTCGGGCCCACCCGGGAGCGGTGTTGTGAGTTCTCAGATGTGACGTAAAATATCAGAGTTTTTCCACAATACCTGACGAATATTTAATATTTGGGCTTCCTTGGCGCAATGGTTAGCGCGTTTGGCTGTTAACAGAAAGGTTGGTGGTTCGAGCACACCCGGGAGCGGTGTTGTGACGTCTCGAATGTAACGTAAAATGTCAGAGTTTTTCCACAATACCTGACGAACATTTAATTTTTGGGCTTCCGTTTCGCAATAATTAGCGCGTTCAGCTGTTAATCGAAAGGTTGGTGTTTCGAGCCCACCCGGGAGAGGTTTTGTGGGGTCTCAGATGTAGCGTAAAATGTCAAAACTTTTCCACAATACGTAACAACCATTTAAATTCTGAGCTTCCGTGGCTCAATGCTTAGCGCGTTCGGCTGTTAGCCAATAGGTTGGTGGTTCGAGCCCACCCGGGAGCGGTGTTGTGAGGTCTCAGATGTGACGTAAAAAGTCAAGGTTTTTACACAATACCTGACGAGCATTTAACTTTGGGCTTCCGTGGCTCAATGGTTAGCGCGTTCGGCTGTTAACCAATAGGTTGGTGGTTCGAGCCCATCCGGGAGCGGTGTTGTGAGGTCTCAGATGTGACGTAAAAAGTCAAGGTTTTTACACAATACCTGACGAGCATTTAACTTTGGGCTTCCGTGGCTCAATGGTTAGCGCGTTCGGCTGTTAACCGAAAGGTTGGTGGTTCGAGCCCAACCGAGAGAGGTGTTGTAGGGTCTCAGATGTAACGTAATAAGTCATACCTTATCCACAATACGTGACAACCATTAATTTCTGAGCTTCCGTGGCTCAATGGTTAGCGCGTTCGGCTGTTAACCAATAGGTTGGTGGTTCGAGCCCACCCGGGAGCGGTGGTGTGGGATCTCAAATGTAACGTAGAAAGCCAAAGTTTTGCCACAATACCTGACGACCTTTACATTTTTGGGCTTCCTTGGCGCAATGGTTAGTGCCTTCGGCTGTTAACCGAAAGGTTGGTGGTTCAAGCCCACCCGGGAGCGGTGTTGTGGGATCACGAATGTAACGTAGAAAGCCAAAGTTTTGCCACAATACCTGACGACCTTTACATTTTTGGGCTTCCTTGGCGCAATGGTTAGTGCCTTCGGCTGTTAACCGAAAGGTTGGTGGTTCAAGCCCACCCGGGAGCGGTGTTGTGGGATCACGAATGTAACGTAGAAAGCCAAAGTTTTTCCAGAATACCTGACGACCATTTAATTTTTGGGCTTCCGTGGCGCAATAATTAGCGCGTTCAGCTGTTAATCGAAAGGTTGGTGGTTCGAGCCCACCCGAGAGAGGTGTTGTGGGGTCTCAGTTGTAGCGTAAAAAGTCAAAGCTTTTCCACAATACGTGACAACCATTTAATTTCTGAGCTTTCGTGGCTCAATGATTAGCGCGTTCGGCTGTTAGCCAATAGGTTGGTGGTTCGAGCCCACCCGGGAGCGGTGTTGTGGGATCTCAAATGTAACGTAGAAAGCCAAAGTTTTTCAACAATACCTGACGAACATTTAATTTTTGGGCTTCCGGGGCGCAATGGTTAGCGCGTTCAGCTGTTATTCAAAAGACTGGTGGTTTGAGCCCTTTCGGGAGCGGTGTTGTGAGGTCTCAGATGTGACGTAAAAAGTCAAGGTTTTTCCACAATACCTGACGACCATTTAATTTTTGAGCTTCCGTGGCTCAATGGTTAGCGCGTTCGGCTGTTAACCAATAGGTTGGTTGTTCGAGCCCATCCGAGAGCGGTGTTGTGAGGTCTCAGATGTGACGTAAAAAGTCAAGGTTTTTACACAATACCTGACGAGCATTTAACTTTTGGGCTTCCGTGGCGCAATGGTTAGCGCGTTCGGCTGTTAACCAATAGGTGTGTGGTTCGAGCCCATCCGGGAGCGGTGTTGTGACGTCTCAGATGTAACGTAAAATGTCAGAGTTTTTCCACAATACCTGACGAACACTTAATTTTTGGGCTTCCGTGGCGCAATGATTAGCGCGTTCAGCTGTTAATCGAAAGGTTGAAGGTTCGAGCCCACCCGGGAGAGGTGTTGTGGGGTCTCAGATGTAGCGTAAAAAGTCAAAACATTTCCACAATACGTGACAACCATTTAATTTCTGAGCTTCCGTGGCTCAATGGTTAGCGCGTTTTGCTGTTAACCAATAGGTTGGTGGTTCGAGCCCATCCGGGAGCGGTGTTGTGAGGTCTCAGATGTGACGTAAAAAGTCAAGGTTTTTACACAATACCTGACGAGCATTTAACTTTGGGCTTCCGTGGCTCAATGGTTAGCGCGTTCGGCTGTTAACCAATAGGTTGGTGGTTCGAGCCCATCCGGGAGCGGTGTTGTGAGGTCTCAGATGTGACGTAAAAAGTCAAGGTTTTTACACAATACCTGACGAGCATTTAACTTTGGGCTTCCGTGGCTCAATGGTTAGCGCGTTCGGCTGTTAACCAATAGGTTGGTGGTTCGAGCCCATCCGGGAGCGGTATTGTGACGTCTCAGATGTGACGTTAAAAGTCAAGGTTTTTCCACAATACCTGACGACCATTTAATTTTTGGGCTTCCGGGGCGCAATGGTTAGCGCGTTCAGCTGTTAACCGAAAGGTTGGTGGTTCAAGCCCATCCGGGAGCGGTGTTGTGACGTCTCAGATGTTACGTAAAAAGTCAAGGTTTTTCCACAATACCTGACGACCATTTAATTTTTGGGCTTCCGTGGCTCAATGGTTAGCGCGTTCGGCTGTTAACCAATAGATTGGTGGTTCGAGGCCACCCGGGAGCGGTGTTGTGGGATCTCACATGTAACGTAGAAAGCCAAAGTTTTTCCACAATACCTGACGACCATTTAATTTTTGGGCTTCCGTGGCGCAATGGTTAGCGCGTTCGGCTGGTAACCGAAAGGTTGGTGGTTCAAGCCCACCCGGGAGCGGTGTTGTGGGATCACGAATGTAACGTAGAAAGCCAAAGTTTTTCCAGAATACCTGACGACCATTTAATTTTTGGGCTTCCGTGGCGCAATAATTAGCGCGTTCAGCTGTTAATCGAAAGGTTGGTGGTTCGAGCCCACCCGAGAGAGGTGTTGTGGGGTCTCAGATGTAGCGTAAAAAGTCAAAACTTTTCCACAATACGTGACAACCATTTAATTTCTGAGCTTTCGTGGCTCAATGGTTAGCGCGTTCGGCTGTTAGCCAATAGGTTGGTGGTTCGAGCCCACCCGGGAGCGGTGTTGTGGGATCTCAAATGTAACGTAGAAAGCCAAAGTTTTTCCACAATACCTGACGACCATTTAATTTTTGGGCTTCCGGGGCGCAATGGTTAGCGCGTTCAGCTGTTAATCGAAAGGTTGGTGGTTCGAGCCCACCCGGGAGAGGTGTTGTGGGGTCTCAGATGTAGCGTAAAAAGTCAAAACTTTTCCACAATACGTGACAACGATTTAATTTCTGAGCTTCCGTGGCTCAATGTTTAGCGCGTTCGGCTGTTAGCCAATAGGTTGGTGGTTCGAGCCCACCCGGGAGCGGTGTTGTGGGATCTCAAATGTAACGTAGAAAGCCAAAGTTTTTCCACAATACCTGACGACCATTTAATTTCTGAGCTTCCGTGGCTCAATGGTTAGCGCGTTCGGCTGTTTACCAATAGTTTGGTAGTTCGAGCCCATCCGGGAGCGGTGTTGTGAGGTCTCAGATGTGACGTAAAAAGTCAAGGTTTTTCCACAATACCTGACGACCATTTAATTTTTGAGCTTCCGTGGCGCAATGGTTAGCGCGTTCTTCTGTTAATCGAAAGGTTGGTGGTTCGAGCCCACCCGGGAGAGGTGTTGTGGGGTCTCAGATGTAGCGTAAAAAGTCAAAACTTTTCCACAATACGTGACAACGATTTAATTTCTGAGCTTTCGTGGCTCAATGGTTAGCGCGTTCGGCTGTTAGCCAATAGGTTGGTGGTTCGAGCCCACCCGGGAGCGGTGTTGTGGGATCTCAAATGTAACGTAGAAAGCCAAAGTTTTTCCACAATACCTGACGACCATTTAATTTTTGGGCTTCCGGGGCGCAATGGTTAGCGCGTTCAGCTGTTAACCGAAAGGTTGGTGGTTCAAGCCCATCCGGGAGCGGTGTTGTGACGTCTCAGATGTTACGTAAAAAGTCAAGGTTTTTCCACAATACCTGACGACCATTTAATTTCTGAGCTTCCGTGGCTCAATGTTTAGCGTGTTCGGCTGTTAACCAATAGGTTGGTGGTTCGGGCCCACCCGGGAGCGGTGTTGTGAGTTCTCAGATGTGACGTAAAATATCAGAGTTTTTCCACAATACCTGACGAATATTTAATATTTGGGCTTCCTTGGCGCAATGGTTAGCGCGTTTGGCTGTTAACAGAAAGGTTGGTGGTTCGAGCACACCCGGGAGCGGTGTTGTGACGTCTCGAATGTAACGTAAAATGTCAGAGTTTTTCCACAATACCTGACGAACATTTAATTTTTGGGCTTCCGTTTCGCAATAATTAGCGCGTTCAGCTGTTAATCGAAAGGTTGGTGTTTCGAGCCCACCCGGGAGAGGTTTTGTGGGGTCTCAGATGTAGCGTAAAATGTCAAAACTTTTCCACAATACGTAACAACCATTTAATTTCTGAGCTTCCGTGGCTCAATGCTTAGCGCGTTCGGCTGTTAGCCAATAGGTTGGTGGTTCGAGCCCACCCGGGAGCGGTGTTGTGGGATCTCAAATGTAACGTAGAAAGCCAAAGTTTTTCCACAATACCTGACGACCATTTATTTTTTGGGCTTCCTTGGCGCAATGGTTAGCGCGTTCGGCTGTTAACCGAAAGGTTGGTGGTTCGAGCCCAACCGAGAGAGGTGTTGTAGGGTCTCAGATGTAACGTAATAAGTCATAACTTATCCACAATACGTGACAACCATTAATTTCTGAGCTTCCGTGGCTCAATGGTTAGCGCGTTCGGCTGTTAACCAATAGGTTGGTGGTTCGAGCCCACCCGGGAGCGGTCGTGTGGGATCTCAAATGTAACGTAGAAAGCCAAAGTTTTGCCACAATACCTGACGACCTTTACATTTTTGGGCTTCCTTGGCGCAATGGTTAGTGCCTTCGGCTGTTAACCGAAAGGTTGGTGGTTCGAGCCCAACCGGAATAGGTGTTGTGACGTCTCAGATGTGACGTAAAAAGCCAAGGTTTTTTCCACAACACCTGACGACCATTTAATTTTTGGGCTTCCGTGGCGCAATGGTTAGCGCGTTCAGCTTTTAACCAATAGGTTGGTGGTTCGAGCCCATCCGGGAGCGGTGTAGTGAGGTCTCAGATGTAACGTAAAATGTCAGAGTTTTTCCACAATACCTGACGAACATTTAATTTTTGGGCTTCCGTGCCGCAATGACTAGCGCGTTCAGCTGTTAATCGAAAGGTTGAAGGTTCGAGCCCACCCGGGAGAGGTGTTGTGGGGTCTCAGATGTAGCGTAAAAAGTCAAAACTTTTCCACAATACGTGACAACCATTTAATTTCTGAGCTTCCGTGGCTCAATGGTTAGCGCGTTCGGCTGTTAACCAATAGGTTGGTGGTTCGAGCCCATCCGGGAGCGGTGTTGTGACGTCTCAGATGTGACGTAAAAAGTCAAGGTTTTTCCACAATACCGGACGACCATTTAAATTTTGGGCTTCCGTGGCGCAATCGTTAGCGCGTTCGGCTGTTAACAGAAAGGTTGGTGGTTCAAGCACACCCGGGAGCGGTGCTATGAGGTCTCAGATGTTACGTAAAAAGTCAAAGTTTTTCCACAATACGTGACAACCATTTAATTTCTGAGCTTCCGTGGCTCAATGGTTAGCGCGTTCGGCTGTTAACTAATAGGTTAGTGGTTCGAGCCCACCCGGGAGCGGCGTTGTGGGATCTCAAATGTAACGTAGAAAGCCAAAGTTTTTCCACAATACCTGACGATCGTTTAATTTTTGGGCTTCCGTGGCGCAATGGTTAGGGCGTTCGGCTGTTAACCAATAGGTTGGTGGTTCGAGCCCACCCGGGCGCGGTGTTGTGGGATCTCAAACGTAACGTGGAAAGCCAAAGTTTTTCCACTATACCTGACGACCATTTAATTTTTGGGCTTCCGTGGCGCAATGATTAGCGCGTTCAGCTGTTAATCGAAAGGTTGAAGGTTCGAGCCCACCCGGGAGAGGTGTTGTGGGGTCTCAGATGTAGCGTAAAAAGTCAAAACTTTTCCACAATACGTGACAACCATTTAATTTCTGAGCTACCGTGGCGCAATGGTTAGCGCGTTCAGCAGTTAACAAATAATTTAGTGGTTCGAGCCCACCCGGGAGCGGCGTTGTGGGATCTCAAACGTAACGTAGAAAGTTAAAGTTTTTCCACAATACCTAATTCAAGCAAATGTAACGATATTCATTCAAAAAACTGTTAAAATTCAATTTTTCAATAAGAAATCGTTGTCACGGATTTTGTATCTTGAAGAAAAAAAACATGCGATTTTTTCGGTACACTTTTGAATGCATTTTTTTCTGGAGAAATGTTTGACCGAATTCAGCTTAATTCCCTATAAAACACTCATTGAAAGTGATTTCATCTCGATTGAACAATAATTAAAAATTTACCTCGATTTTTAATAACATTTTCAAAATCGACGTTTCACGGCCAAAAAAGCTTACTTTGAGTATTTCTTCACTATTTTCAAATATGTTCACTGAAAGCATTATTTTTATACTTTTTGCTTTAATTCAAGCAAATGTAACGATATTCAATCAAAAAACTGTTAAAATTAAATTTTTCAATAAGAAATCGTTGTCACGGATTTTGTATCTTGAAGAAGAAAAACATGCGATTTTTTCGGTTTTTTTTTAATGCATTTTTTTCAGGAGAAATTTTTGACCGAATTCAGCTTAATTCCCTATAAAACACTCATTAAAAGTGATTTCATCTCGATTGAACAATAATTAAAAATGTACCTCGATTTTTAATAACATTTTCAAAATCGACGTTTCACGGCCAAAGAAGCATATTTTGAGTATTTCTTCACTATTTTCAAAAATAACCACTGAAACCATTATTTTTATACTTTTTGCTTTAATTCAAGCAAATGTAACGATATTCATTCAAAAAACTGTTAAAATTCAATTTTTCAATAAGAAATCGTTGTCACGGATTTTGTATCTTGAAGAAGAAAAACATGCGATTTTTTTCGGTACTTTTTTGAATGCATTTTTTCCTGGAGAAATTTTTGACCGAATTCAGCTTAATTCCCTATAAAACACTCATTGAAAGTGATTTCATCTAGATTGAACAATAATTAAAAATTTACCTCGATTTTTAATAACATTTTCAAAATCGACGTTTCACGGCCAAAGAAGCATACTTTGAGTATTTCTTCACTATTTTCAAATATATTCATTGAAACCATTATTTTTATACTTTTTGCTTTAATTCAAGCAATGTAACGATATTCATTCAAAAAACTGTTAAAATTCAATTTTCAATAAGAAATCGTATTCACGGATTTTGTGTCTTGAAGAAGAAAAACCTGCGATTTTTTCGGTACTTTTTTGAATGAATTTTTTTTTAGAAATTTTTGACCGAATTCAGCTTAATTCCCTATAAAACACTCATCGAAAGTGATTTCATCTCAATTGAACAATAATTAAAAATTTACCTCGATTTTTAATAACATTTTCAAAATCGACGTTTCACGGCCAAAGAAGCATACTTTGAGTATTTCTTCACTATTTTCAAATATGTTCACTGAAAGCATTATTTTTATACTTTTTGCTTTAATTCAAGCAAATGTAACGATATTCAATCAAAAAACTGTTAAAATTAAATTTTTCAATAAGAAATCGTTGTCACGGATTTTGTATCTTGAAGAAGAAAAACATGCGATTTTTTCGGTACTTTTTTGAATGCATTTTTTTCTGGAGAAATTTTTGACCGAATTCAGCTTAATTCCCTATAAAACACTCATTGAAAGTGATTTCATCTCGATTGAACAATAAATAAAAATGTACCTCGATTTTTAATAACATTTTCAAAATCGACGTAACTCGGCCTAAGAAAAACATTTTGAGTATTTGTTCACTGTTTTCAAATATAACCACTGAAACCATTATTTTTGTAATTTTTGCGTTAATTCAAGCAAATGTAACGATATTCATTCAACAAACTGTTAAAATTCAATTTTAAATAAGAAATCGTTGTCACGGATTTTGTATCTTGAAGAAAAAAAACATGCGATTTTTTCGGTACACTTTTAAATGCATTTTTTTCTGGAGAAATGTTTGACCGAATTCAGCTTAATTCCCTATAAAACACTCATTAAAAGTGATTTCATCTCGATTGAACAATAATTAAAAATGTACCTCGATTTTTAATAACATTTTAAAAATCGACGTTTCACCGCCAACGAAGCATATTTTGAGTATTTCTTCACTATTTACAAATATATTCACTGAAACCATTATTTTTATACTTTTTGCTTTAATTCAAGCAAATGTAACGATATTCATTCAAAAAACTGTTAAAATTCTATTTTTCAATAAGAAATCGTTGTCACGGATTTTGTATCTTGAAGAAGAAAAACATGCGATTTTTTCGGTACTTTTTTGAATGCATTTTTTTCTGGAGAAATTTTTGACCGAATTCAGCTTAATTCCCTATAAAACACTCATTGAAAGTGATTTCATCTCGATTGAACAATAAATAAAAATGTACCTCGATTTTTAATAACATTTTCAAAATCGACGTAACTCGGCCTAAGAAAAACATTTTGAGTATTTGTTCTCTGTTTTAAAATATAACCACTGAAACCTTTATTTTTGTAATTTTTGCGTTAATTCAAGCAAATGTAACGATATTCATTCAACAAACTGTTAAAATTCAATTTTAAATAAGAAATCGTTGTCACGGATTTTGTATCTTGAAGAAAAAAAACAAGCGATTTTTTCGGTACACTTTTGAATGCATTTTTTTCTGGAGAAAAGTTTGACCGAATTCAGCTTAATTGCCTATAAAACACTCATTGAAAGTGATTTCATCTCGATTGAACAATAATTAAAAATTTACCCCGATTTTTAATAACATTTTCAAAATCGACGTTTCACGGCCAAAGAAGCATACTTTGAGTATTTCTTCACTATTTTCAAATATATTCATTGAAACCATTATTTTTATACTTTTTGCTTTAATTCAAGCAGTGTAACGATATTAATTCAAAAAACTGTTAAAATTCAATTTTCAATAACAAATCGTAATCACGGATTTTTTGTCTTGAAGAAGAAAAACCTGCGAATTTTTCGGTACTTTTTTGAATGAATTTTTTTCTGGAGAAATGTTTGACCGAATTCAGCTTAATTCCCTATAAAACACTCATTAAAAGTGATTTCATCTCGATTGAACAATAATTAAAAATGTACCTCGATTTTTAATAACATTTTAAAAATCGACGTTTCACCGCCAACGAAGCATATTTTGAGTATTTCTTCACTATTTACAAATATATTCACTGAAACCATTATTTTTATACTTTTTGCTTTAATTCAAGCAAATGTAACGATATTCATTCAAAAAACTGTTAAAATTCTATTTTTCAATGAGAAATCGTTGTCACGGATTTTGTATCTTGAAGAAGAAAAACATGCGATTTTTTCGGTACTTTTTTGAATGCATTTTTTTCTGGAGAAATTTTTGACCGAATTCAGCTTAATTCCCTATAAAACACTCATTGAAAGTGATTTCATCTCGATTGAACAATAAATAAAAATGTACCTCGATTTTTAATAACATTTTCAAAATCGACGTAACTCGGCCTAAGAAAAACATTTTGAGTATTTGTTCACTGTTTTCAAATATAACCACTGAAACCTTTATTTTTGTAATTTTTGCGTTAATTCAAGCAAATGTAACGATATTCATTCAACAAACTGTTAAAATTCAATTTTAAATAAGAAATCGTTGTCACGGATTTTGTATCTTGAAGAAAAAAAACATGCGATTTTTTCGGTACACTTTTTAATGCATTTTTTTCAGGAGAAATTTTTGACCGAATTCAGCTTAATTCCCTATAAAACACTCATTAAAAGTGATTTCATCTCGATTGAACAATAAATAAAAATGTACCTCGATTTTTAATAACATTTTCAAAATCGACGTTTCACGGCCAAAGAAGCATATTTTGAGTATTTCTTCACTATTTTCAAAAATAACCACTGAAACCATTATTTTTATACTTTTTGCTTTAATTCAAGCAAATGTAACGATATTCATTCAAAAAACTGTTAAAATTCAATTTTTCAATAAGAAATCGTTGTCACGGATTTTGTATCTTGAAGAAGAAAAACATGCGATTTTTTCGGTACTTTTTTGAATGCATTTTTTTCTGGAGAAATTTTTGACCGAATTCAGCTTAATTCCCTATAAAACACTCATTGAAAGTGATTTCATCTCGATTGAACAATAAATAAAAATGTACCTCGATTTTTAATAACATTTTCAAAATCGACGTAACTCGGCCTAAGAAAAACATTTTGAGTATTTGTTCACTGTTTTCAAATATAACCACTGAAACCTTTATTTTTGTAATTTTTGCGTTAATTCAAGCAAATGTAACGATATTCATTCAACAAACTGTTAAAATTCAATTTTAAATAAGAAATCGTTGTCACGGATTTTGTATCTTGAAGAAAAAAACAAGCGATTTTTTCGGTACTTTTTTGAATGAATTTTTTTCTGGAGAAATTTTTGACCGAATTCAGCTTAATTCCCTATAAAACACTCATTAAAAGTGATTTCATCTCGATTGAACAATAATTAAAAATGTACCTCGATTTTTAATAACATTTTAAAAATCGACGTTTCACCGCCAACGAAGCATATTTTGAGTATTTCTTCACTATTTACAAATATATTCACTGAAACCATTATTTTTATACTTTTTGCTTTAATTCAAGCAAATGTAACGATATTCAATCAAAAAACTGTTAAAATTAAATTTTTCAATAAGAAATCGTTGTCACGGATTTTGTATCTTGAAGAAGAAAAACATGCGATTTTTTCGGTTTTTTTAAATGCATTTTTTTCAGGAGAAATTTTTGACCGAATTCAGCTTAATAAAACACTCATTAAAAGTGATTTCATCTCGATTGAACAATAAATAAAAATGTACCTCGATTTTTAATAACATTTTCAAAATCGACGTTTCACGGCCAAAGAAGCATATTTTGAGTATTTCTTCACTATTTTCAAAAATAACCACTGAAACCATTATTTTTATACTTTTTGCTTTAATTCAAGCAAATGTAACGATATTCATTCAAAAAACTGTTAAAATTCAATTTTTCAATAAGAAATCGTTGTCACGGATTTTGTATCTTGAAGAAGAAAAACATGCGATTTTTTTCGGTACTTTTTTGAATGCATTTTTTCCTGGAGAAATTTTTGACCGAATTCAGCTTAATTCCCTATAAAACACTCATTGAAAGTGATTTCATCTCGATTGAACAATAATTAAAAATTTACCTCGATTTTTAATAACATTTTCAAAATCGACGTTTCACGGCCAAAGAAGCATACTTTGAGTATTTCCTCACTATTTTCAAATATATTCATTGAAACCATTATTTTTATACTTTTTGCTTTAATTCAAGCAATGTAACGATATTCATTAAAAAAACTGTTAAAATTCAATTTTCAATAAGAAATCGTATTCACGGATTTTGTGTCTTGAAGAAGAAAAACCTGCGATTTTTTCGGTACTTTTTTGAATGAATTTTTTTTTAGAAATTTTTGACCGAATTCAGCTTAATTCCCTATAAAACACTCATCGAAAGTGATTTCATCTCAATTGAACAATAATTAAAAATTTACCTCGATTTTTAATAACATTTTCAAAATCGACGTTTCACGGCCAAAGAAGCATACTTTGAGTATTTGTTCACTGTTTTCAAATATAACCACTGAAACCATTATTTTTGTAATTTTTGCGTTAATTCAAGCAAATGTAACGATATTCATTCAACAAACTGTTAAAATTCAATTTTAAATAAGAAATCGTTGTCACGGATTTTGTATCTTGAAGAAAAAAAACATGCGATTTTTTCGGTACACTTTTAAATGCATTTTTTTCTGGAGAAATGTTTGACCGAATTCAGCTTAGTTCCCTATAAAACACTCATTAAAAGTGATTTCATCTCGATTGAACAATAATTAAAAATGTACCTCGATTTTTAATAACATTTTAAAAATCGACGTTTCACCGCCAACGAAGCATATTTTGAGTGTATCTTCACTATTTACAAATATATTCACTGAAACCATTATTTTTATACTTTTTGCTTTAATTCAAGCAAATGTAACGATATTCATTCAAAAAACTGTTAAAATTCTATTTTTCAATAAGAAATCGTTGTCACGGATTTTGTATCTTGAAGAAGAAAAACATGCGATTTTTTCGGTACTTTTTTGAATGCATTTTTTTCTGGAGAAATTTTTGACCGAATTCAGCTTAATTCCCTATAAAACACTCATTGAAAGTGATTTCATCTCGATTGAACAATAAATAAAAATGTACCTCGATTTTTAATAACATTTTCAAAATCGACGTAACTCGGCCTAAGAAAAACATTTTGAGTATTTGTTCACTGTTTTCAAATATAACCACTGAAACCTTTATTTTTGTAATTTTTGCGTTAATTCAAGCAAATGTAACGATATTCATTCAACAAACTGTTAAAATTCAATTTTAAATAAGAAATCGTTGTCACGGATTTTGTATCTTGAAGAAAAAAAACAAGCGATTTTTTCGGTACACTTTTGAATGCATTTTTTTCTGGAGAAATGTTTGACCGAATTCAGCTTAATTGCCTATAAAACACTCATTGAAAGTGATTTCATCTCGATTGAACAATAATTAAAAATTTACCCCGATTTTTAATAACATTTTCAAAATCGACGTTTCACGGCCAAAGAAGCATACTTTGAGTATTTCTTCACTATTTTCAAATATATTCATTGAAACCATTATTTTTATACTTTTTGCTTTAATTCAAGCAGTGTAACGATATTCATTCAAAAAACTGTTAAAATTCAATTTTCAATAAGAAATCGTAATCACGGATTTTTTGTCTTGAAGAAGAAAAACCTGCGAATTTTTCGGTACTTTTTTGAATGAATTTTTTTCTGGAGAAATTTTTGACCGAATTCAGCTTAATTCCCTATAAAACACTCATTAAAAGTGATTTCATCTCGATTGAACAATAATTAAAAATGTACCTCGATTTTTAATAACATTTTAAAAATCGACGTTTCACCGCCAACGAAGCATATTTTGAGTATTTCTTCACTATTTACAAATATATTCACTGAAACCATTATTTTTATACTTTTTGCTTTAATTCAAGCAAATGTAACGATATTCATTCAAAAAACTGTTAAAATTCTATTTTTCAATAAGAAATCGTTGTCACGGATTTTGTATCTTGAAGAAGAAAAACATGCGATTTTTTCGGTTTTTTTTTAATGCATTTTTTTTCAGGAGAAATTTTTGACCGAATTCAGCTTAATTCCCTATAAAACACTCATAAAAAGTGATTTCATCTCGATTGAACAATAAATAAAAATGTACCTCGATTTTTAATAACATTTTCAAAATCGACGTTTCACGGCCAAAAAAGCATATTTTGAGTATTTCTTCACTATTTTCAAAAATAACCACTGAAACCATTATTTTTATACTTTTTGCTTTAATTCAAGCAAATGTAACGATATTCATTCAAAAAACTGTTAAAATTCAATTTTTCAATAAGAAATCGTTGTCACGGATTTTGTATCTTGAAGAAGAAAAACATGCGATTTTTTTCGGTACTTTTTTGAATGCATTTTTTCCTGGAGAAATTTTTGACCGAATTCAGCTTAATTTCCTATAAAACACTCATCGAAAGTGATTTCATCTCAATTGAACAATAATTAAAAATTTACCTCAATTTTTAATAACATTTTCAAAATCGACGTTTCACGGCCAAAGAAGCATACTTTGAGTATTTCTTCACTATTTTCAAATATGTTCACTGAAAGCATTATTTTTATACTTTTTGCTTTAATTCAAGCAAATGTAACGATATTCAATCAAAAAACTGTTAAAATTAAATTTTTCAATAAGAAATCGTTGTCACGGATTTTGTATCTTGAAGAAGAAAAACATGCGATTTTTTCGGTACTTTTTTGAATGCATTTTTTTCTGGAGAAATTTTTGACCGAATTCAGCTTAATTCCCTATAAAACACTCATTGAAAGTGATTTCATCTCGATTGAACAATAAATAAAAATGTACCTCGATTTTTAATAACATTTTCAAAATCGACGTAACTCGGCCTAAGAAAAACATTTTGCGTTAATTCAAGCAAATGTAACGATATTCATTCAACAAACTGTTAAAATTCAATTTTAAATAAGAAATCGTTGTCACGGATTTTGTATCTTGAAGAAAAAAAACATGCGATTTTTTCGGTACACTTTTAAATGCATTTTTTTCTGGAGAAATGTTTGACCGAATTCAGCTTAATTCCCTATAAAACACTCATTAAAAGTGATTTCATCTCGATTGAACAATAATTAAAAATGTACCTCGATTTTTAATAACATTTTAAAAATCGACGTTTCACCGCCAACGAAGCATATTTTGAGTATTTCTTCACTATTTACAAATATATTCACTGAAACCATTATTTTTATACTTTTTGCTTTAATTCAAGCAAATGTAACGATATTCATTCAACAAACTGTTAAAATTCAATTTTAAATAAGAAATCGTTGTCACGGATTTTGTATCTTGAAGAAAAAAAACAAGCGATTTTTTCGGTACACTTTTGAATGCATTTTTTTCTGGAGAAATGTTTGACCGAATTCAGCTTAATTGCCTATAAAACACTCATTGAAAGTGATTTCATCTCGATTGAACAATAATTAAAAATTTACCCCGATTTTTAATAACATTTTCAAAATCGACGTTTCACGGCCAAAGAAGCATACTTTGAGTATTTCTTCACTATTTTCAAATATATTCATTGAAACCATTATTTTTATACTTTTTGCTTTAATTCAAGCAGTGTAACGATATTCATTCAAAAAACTGTTAAAATTCAATTTTCAATAAGAAATCGTAATCACGGATTTTTTGTCTTGAAGAAGAAAAACCTGCGAATTTTTCGGTACTTTTTTGAATGAATTTTTTTCTGGAGAAATTTTTGACCGAATTCAGCTTAATTCCCTATAAAACACTCATTAAAAGTGATTTCATCTCGATTGAACAATAATTAAAAATGTACCTCGATTTTTAATAACATTTTAAAAATCGACGTTTCACCGCCAACGAAGCATATTTTGAGTATTTCTTCACTATTTACAAATATATTCACTGAAACCATTATTTTTATACTTTTTGCTTTAATTCAAGCAAATGTAACGATATTCATTCAAAAAACTGTTAAAATTCTATTTTTCAATAAGAAATCGTTGTCACGGATTTTGTATCTTGAAGAAGAAAAACATGCGATTTTTTCGGTTTTTTTTTAATGCATTTTTTTTCAGGAGAAATTTTTGACCGAATTCAGCTTAATTCCCTATAAAACACTCATTAAAAGTGATTTCATCTCGATTGAACAATAAATAAAAATGTACCTCGATTTTTAATAACATTTTCAAAATCGACGTTTCACGGCCAAAAAAGCATATTTTGAGTATTTCTTCACTATTTTCAAAAATAACCACTGAAACCATTATTTTTATACTTTTTGCTTTAATTCAAGCAAATGTAACGATATTCATTCAAAAAACTGTTAAAATTCAATTTTTCAATAAGAAATCGTTGTCACGGATTTTGTATCTTGAAGAAGAAAAACATGCGATTTTTTCGGTACTTTTTTGAATGCATTTTTTCCTGGAGAAATTTTTGACCGAATTCAGCTTAATTTCCTATAAAACACTCATCGAAAGTGATTTCATCTCAATTGAACAATAATTAAAAATTTACCTCGATTTTTAATAACATTTTCAAAATCGACGTTTCACGGCCAAAGAAGCATACTTTGAGTATTTCTTCACTATTTTCAAATATGTTCACTGAAAGCATTATTTTTATACTTTTTGCTTTAATTCAAGCAAATGTAACGATATTCAATCAAAAAACTGTTAAAATTAAATTTTTCAATAAGAAATCGTTGTCACGGATTTTGTATCTTGAAGAAGAAAAACATGCGATTTTTTCGGTACTTTTTTGAATGCATTTTTTTCTGGAGAAATTTTTGACCGAATTCAGCTTAATTCCCTATAAAACACTCATTGAAAGTGATTTCATCTCGATTGAACAATAAATAAAAATGTACCTCGATTTTTAATAACATTTTCAAAATCGACGTAACTCGGCCTAAGAAAAACATTTTGCGTTAATTCAAGCAAATGTAACGATATTCATTCAACAAACTGTTAAAATTCAATTTTAAATAAGAAATCATTGTCACGGATTTTGTATCTTGAAGAAAAAAAACATGCGATTTTTTCGGTACACTTTTAAATGCATTTTTTTCTGGAGAAATGTTTGACCGAATTCAGCTTAATTCCCTATAAAACACTCATTAAAAGTGATTTCATCTCGATTGAACAATAATTAAAAATGTACCTCGATTTTTAATAACATTTTAAAAATCGACGTTTCACCGCCAACGAAGCATATTTTGAGTATTTCTTCACTATTTACAAATATATTCACTGAAACCATTATTTTTATACTTTTTGCTTTAATTCAAGCAAATGTAACGATATTCATTCAACAAACTGTTAAAATTCAATTTTAAATAAGAAATCGTTGTCACGGATTTTGTATCTTGAAGAAAAAAAACAAGCGATTTTTTCGGTACACTTTTGAATGCATTTTTTTCTGGAGAAATGTTTGACCGAATTCAGCTTAATTGCCTATAAAACACTCATTGAAAGTGATTTCATCTCGATTGAACAATAATTAAAAATTTACCCCGATTTTTAATAACATTTTCAAAATCGACGTTTCACGGCCAAAGAAGCATACTTTGAGTATTTCTTCACTATTTTCAAATATATTCATTGAAACCATTATTTTTATACTTTTTGCTTTAATTCAAGCAGTGTAACGATATTCATTCAAAAAACTGTTAAAATTCAATTTTCAATAAGAAATCGTAATCACGGATTTTTTGTCTTGAAGAAGCAAAACCTGCGAATTTTTCGGTACTTTTTTGAATGAATTTTTTTCTGGAGAAATTTTTGACCGAATTCAGCTTAATTCCCTATAAAACACTCATTAAAAGTGATTTCATCTCGATTGAACAATAATTAAAAATGTACCTCGATTTTTAATAACATTTTAAAAATCGACGTTTCACCGCCAACGAAGCATATTTTGAGTATTTCTTCACTATTTACAAATATATTCACTGAAACCATTATTTTTATACTTTTTGCTTTAATTCAAGCAAATGTAACGATATTCATTCAAAAAACTGTTAAAATTCTATTTTTCAATAAGAAATCGTTGTCACGGATTTTGTATCTTGAAGAAGAAAAACATGCGATTTTTTCGGTTTTTTTTTAATGCATTTTTTTTCAGGAGAAATTTTTGACCGAATTCAGCTTAATTCCCTATAAAACACTCATTAAAAGTGATTTCATCTCGATTGAACAATAAATAAAAATGTACCTCGATTTTTAATAACATTTTCAAAATCGACGTTTCACGGCCAAAAAAGCATATTTTGAGTATTTCTTCACTATTTTCAAAAATAACCACTGAAACCATTATTTTTATACTTTTTGCTTTAATTCAAGCAAATGTAACGATATTCATTCAAAAAACTGTTAAAATTCAATTTTTCAATAAGAAATCGTTGTCACGGATTTTGTATCTTGAAGAAGAAAAACATGCGATTTTTTCGGTACTTTTTTGAATGCATTTTTTCCTGGAGAAATTTTTGACCGAATTCAGCTTAATTTCCTATAAAACACTCATCGAAAGTGATTTCATCTCAATTGAACAATAATTAAAAATTTACCTCGATTTTTAATAACATTTTCAAAATCGACGTTTCACGGCCAAAGAAGCATACTTTGAGTATTTCTTCACTATTTTCAAATATGTTCACTGAAAGCATTATTTTTATACTTTTTGCTTTAATTCAAGCAAATGTAACGATATTCAATCAAAAAACTGTTAAAATTAAATTTTTCAATAAGAAATCGTTGTCACGGATTTTGTATCTTGAAGAAGAAAAACATGCGATTTTTTCGGTACTTTTTTGAATGCATTTTTTTCTGGAGAAATTTTTGACCGAATTCAGCTTAATTCCCTATAAAACACTCATTGAAAGTGATTTCATCTCGATTGAACAATAAATAAAAATGTACCTCGATTTTTAATAACATTTTCAAAATCGACGTAACTCGGCCTAAGAAAAACATTTTGCGTTAATTCAAGCAAATGTAACGATATTCACTCAACAAACTGTTGAAATTCAATTTTAAATAAGAAATCGTTGTCACGGATTTTGTATCTTGAAGAAAAAAAACATGCGATTTTTTCGGTACACTTTTAAATGCATTTTTTTCTGGAGAAATGTTTGACCGAATTCAGCTTAATTCCCTATAAAACACTCATTAAAAGTGATTTCATCTCGATTGAACAATAATTAAAAATGTACCTCGATTTTTAATAACATTTTAAAAATCGACGTTTCACCGCCAACGAAGCATATTTTGAGTATTTCTTCACTATTTACAAATATATTCACTGAAACCATTATTTTTATACTTTTTGCTTTAATTCAAGCAAATGTAACGATATTCATTCAAAAAACTGTTAAAATTCTATTTTTCAATAAGAAATCGTTGTCACGGATTTTGTATCTTGAAGAAGAAAAACATGCGATTTTTTCGGTACTTTTTTGAATGCATTTTTTTCTGGAGAAATTTTTGACCGAATTCAGCTTAATTCCCTATAAAACACTCATTGAAAGTGATTTCATCTCGATTGAACAATAAATAAAAATGTACCTCGATTTTTAATAACATTTTCAAAATCGACGTAACTCGGCCTAAGAAAAACATTTTGAGTATTTGTTCACTGTTTTCAAATATAACCACTGAAACCTTTATTTTTGTAATTTTTGCGTTAATTCAAGCAAATGTAACGATATTCATTCAACAAACTGTTAAAATTCAATTTTAAATAAGAAATCGTTGTCACGGATTTTGTATCTTGAAGAAAAAAAACAAGCGATTTTTTCGGTACACTTTTGAATGCATTTTTTTCTGGAGAAATGTTTGACCGAATTCAGCTTAATTGCCTATAAAACACTCATTGAAAGTGATTTCATCTCGATTGAACAATAATTAAAAATTTACCCCGATTTTTAATAACATTTTCAAAATCGACGTTTCACGGCCAAAGAAGCATACTTTGAGTATTTCTTCACTATTTTCAAATATATTCATTGAAACCATTATTTTTATACTTTTTGCTTTAATTCAAGCAGTGTAACGATATTCATTCAAAAAACTGTTAAAATTCAATTTTCAATAAGAAATCGTAATCACGGATTTTTTGTCTTGAAGAAGAAAAACCTGCGAATTTTTCGGTACTTTTTTGAATGAATTTTTTTCTGGAGAAATTTTTGACCGAATTCAGCTTAATTCCCTATAAAACACTCATTAAAAGTGATTTCATCTCGATTGAACAATAATTAAAAATGTACCTCGATTTTTAATAACATTTTAAAAATCGACGTTTCACCGCCAACAAAGCATATTTTGAGTATTTCTTCACTATTTACAAATATATTCACTGAAACCATTATTTTTATACTTTTTGCTTTAATTCAAGCAAATGTAACGATATTCATTCAAAAAACTGTTAAAATTCTATTTTTCAATAAGAAATCGTTGTCACGGATTTTGTATCTTGAAGAAGAAAAACATGCGATTTTTTCGGTTTTTTTTTAATGCATTTTTTTTCAGGAGAAATTTTTGACCGAATTCAGCTTAATTCCCTATAAAACACTCATTAAAAGTGATTTCATCTCGATTGAACAATAAATAAAAATGTACCTCGATTTTTAATAACATTTTCAAAATCGACGTTTCACGGCCAAAAAAGCATATTTTGAGTATTTCTTCACTATTTTCAAAAATAACCACTGAAACCATTATTTTTATACTTTTTGCTTTAATTCAAGCAAATGTAACGATATTCATTCAAAAAACTGTTAAAATTCAATTTTTCAATAAGAAATCGTTGTCACGGATTTTGTATCTTGAAGAAGAAAAACATGCGATTTTTTTCGGTACTTTTTTGAATGCATTTTTTCCTGGAGAAATTTTTGACCGAATTCAGCTTAATTTCCTATAAAACACTCATCGAAAGTGATTTCATCTCAATTGAACAATAATTAAAAATTTACCTCGATTTTTAATAACATTTTCAAAATCGACGTTTCACGGCCAAAGAAGCATACTTTGAGTATTTCTTCACTATTTTCAAATATGTTCACTGAAAGCATTATTTTTATACTTTTTGCTTTAATTCAAGCAAATGTAACGATATTCAATCAAAAAACTGTTAAAATTAAATTTTTCAATAAGAAATCGTTGTCACGGATTTTGTATCTTGAAGAAGAAAAACATGCGATTTTTTCGGTACTTTTTTGAATGCATTTTTTTCTGGAGAAATTTTTGACCGAATTCAGCTTAATTCCCTATAAAACACTCATTGAAAGTGATTTCATCTCGATTGAACAATAAATAAAAATGTACCTCGATTTTTAATAACATTTTCAAAATCGACGTAACTCGGCCTAAGAAAAACATTTTGCGTTAATTCAAGCAAATGTAACGATATTCATTCAACAAACTGTTAAAATTCAATTTTAAATAAGAAATCGTTGTCACGGATTTTGTATCTTGAAGAAAAAAAACATGCGATTTTTTCGGTACACTTTTAAATGCATTTTTTTCTGGAGAAATGTTTGACCGAATTCAGCTTAATTCCCTATAAAACACTCATTAAAAGTGATTTCATCTCGATTGAACAATAATTAAAAATGTACCTCGATTTTTAATAACATTTTAAAAATCGACGTTTCACCGCCAACGAAGCATATTTTGAGTATTTCTTCACTATTTACAAATATATTCACTGAAACCATTATTTTTATACTTTTTGCTTTAATTCAAGCAAATGTAACGATATTCATTCAAAAAACTGTTAAAATTCTATTTTTCAATAAGAAATCGTTGTCACGGATTTTGTATCTTGAAGAAGAAAAACATGCGATTTTTTCGGTACTTTTTTGAATGCATTTTTTTCTGGAGAAATTTTTGACCGAATTCAGCTTAATTCCCTATAAAACACTCATTGAAAGTGATTTCATCTCGATTGAACAATAAATAAAAATGTACCTCGATTTTTAATAACATTTTCAAAATCGACGTAACTCGGCCTAAGAAAAACATTTTGAGTATTTGTTCACTGTTTTCAAATATAACCACTGAAACCTTTATTTTTGTAATTTTTGCGTTAATTCAAGCAAATGTAACGATATTCATTCAACAAACTGTTAAAATTCAATTTTAAATAAGAAATCGTTGTCACGGATTTTGTATCTTGAAGAAAAAAAACAAGCGATTTTTTCGGTACACTTTTGAATGCATTTTTTTCTGGAGAAATGTTTGACCGAATTCAGCTTAATTGCCTATAAAACACTCATTGAAAGTGATTTCATCTCGATTGAACAATAATTAAAAATTTACCCCGATTTTTAATAACATTTTCAAAATCGACGTTTCACGGCCAAAGAAGCATACTTTGAGTATTTCTTCACTATTTTCAAATATATTCATTGAAACCATTATTTTTATACTTTTTGCTTTAATTCAAGCAGTGTAACGATATTCATTCAAAAAACTGTTAAAATTCAATTTTCAATAAGAAATCGTAATCACGGATTTTTTGTCTTGAAGAAGAAAAACCTGCGAATTTTTCGGTACTTTTTTGAATGAATTTTTTTCTGGAGAAATTTTTGACCGAATTCAGCTTAATTCCCTATAAAACACTCATTAAAAGTGATTTCATCTCGATTGAACAATAATTAAAAATGTACCTCGATTTTTAATAACATTTTAAAAATCGACGTTTCACCGCCAACGAAGAATATTTTGAGTATTTCTTCACTATTTACAAATATATTCACTGAAACCATTATTTTTATACTTTTTGCTTTAATTCAAGCAAATGTAACGATATTCATTCAAAAAACTGTTAAAATTCTATTTTTCAATAAGAAATCGTTGTCACGGATTTTGTATCTTGAAGAAGAAAAACATGCGATTTTTTCGGTTTTTTTTTAATGCATTTTTTTTCAGGAGAAATTTTTGACCGAATTCAGCTTAATTCCCTATAAAACACTCATTAAAAGTGATTTCATCTCGATTGAACAATAAATAAAAATGTACCTCGATTTTTAATAACATTTTCAAAATCGACGTTTCACGGCCAAAAAAGCATATTTTGAGTATTTCTTCACTATTTTCAAAAATAACCACTGAAACCATTATTTTTATACTTTTTGCTTTAATTCAAGCAAATGTAACGATATTCATTCAAAAAACTGTTAAAATTCAATTTTTCAATAAGAAATCGTTGTCACGGATTTTGTATCTTGAAGAAGAAAAACATGCGATTTTTTTCGGTACTTTTTTGAATGCATTTTTTCCTGGAGAAATTTTTGACCGAATTCAGCTTAATTTCCTATAAAACACTCATCGAAAGTGATTTCATCTCAATTGAACAATAATTAAAAATTTACCTCGATTTTTAATAACATTTTCAAAATCGACGTTTCACGGCCAAAGAAGCATACTTTGAGTATTTCTTCACTATTTTCAAATATGTTCACTGAAAGCATTATTTTTATACTTTTTGCTTTAATTCAAGCAAATGTAACGATATTCAATCAAAAAACTGTTAAAATTAAATTTTTCAATAAGAAATCGTTGTCACGGATTTTGTATCTTGAAGAAGAAAAACATGCGATTTTTTCGGTACTTTTTTGAATGCATTTTTTTCTGGAGAAATTTTTGACCGAATTCAGCTTAATTCCCTATAAAACACTCATTGAAAGTGATTTCATCTCGATTGAACAATAAATAAAAATGTACCTCGATTTTTAATAACATTTTCAAAATCGACGTAACTCGGCCTAAGAAAAACATTTTGCGTTAATTCAAGCAAATGTAACGATATTCACTCAACAAACTGTTAAAATTCAATTTTAAATAAGAAATCGTTGTCACGGATTTTGTATCTTGAAGAAAAAAAACATGCGATTTTTTCGGTACACTTTTAAATGCATTTTTTTCTGGAGAAATGTTTGACCGAATTCAGCTTAATTCCCTATAAAACACTCATTAAAAGTGATTTCATCTCGATTGAACAATAATTAAAAATGTACCTCGATTTTTAATAACATTTTAAAAATCGACGTTTCACGGCCAAAAAAGCATATTTTGAGTATTTCTTCACTATTTTCAAAAATAACCACTGAAACCATTATTTTTATACTTTTTGCTTTAATTCAAGCAAATGTAACGATATTCATTCAAAAAACTGTTAAAATTCAATTTTTCAATAAGAAATCGTTGTCACGGATTTTGTATCTTGAAGAAGAAAAACATGCGATTTTTTTCGGTACTTTTTTGAATGCATTTTTTCCTGGAGAAATTTTTGACCGAATTCAGCTTAATTTCCTATAAAACACTCATCGAAAGTGATTTCATCTCAATTGAACAATAATTAAAAATTTACCTCGATTTTTAATAACATTTTCAAAATCGACGTTTCACGGCCAAAGAAGCATACTTTGAGTATTTCTTCACTATTTTCAAATATGTTCACTGAAAGCATTATTTTTATACTTTTTGCTTTAATTCAAGCAAATGTAACGATATTCAATCAAAAAACTGTTAAAATTAAATTTTTCAATAAGAAATCGTTGTCACGGATTTTGTATCTTGAAGAAGAAAAACATGCGATTTTTTCGGTACTTTTTTGAATGCATTTTTTTCTGGAGAAATTTTTGACCGAATTCAGCTTAATTCCCTATAAAACACTCATTGAAAGTGATTTCATCTCGATTGAACAATAAATAAAAATGTACCTCGATTTTTAATAACATTTTCAAAATCGACGTAACTCGGCCTAAGAAAAACATTTTGCGTTAATTCAAGCAAATGTAACGATATTCACTCAACAAACTGTTAAAATTCAATTTTAAATAAGAAATCGTTGTCACGGATTTTGTATCTTGAAGAAAAAAAACATGCGATTTTTTCGGTACACTTTTAAATGCATTTTTTTCTGGAGAAATGTTTGACCGAATTCAGCTTAATTCCCTATAAAACACTCATTAAAAGTGATTTCATCTCGATTGAACAATAATTAAAAATGTACCTCGATTTTTAATAACATTTTAAAAATCGACGTTTCACGGCCAAAAAAGCATATTTTGAGTATTTCTTCACTATTTTCAAAAATAACCACTGAAACCATTATTTTTATACTTTTTGCTTTAATTCAAGCAAATGTAACGATATTCATTCAAAAAACTGTTAAAATTCAATTTTTCAATAAGAAATCGTTGTCACGGATTTTGTATCTTGAAGAAGAAAAACATGCGATTTTTTTCGGTACTTTTTTGAATGCATTTTTTCCTGGAGAAATTTTTGACCGAATTCAGCTTAATTTCCTATAAAACACTCATCGAAAGTGATTTCATCTCAATTGAACAATAATTAAAAATTTACCTCGATTTTTAATAACATTTTCAAAATCGACGTTTCACGGCCAAAGAAGCATACTTTGAGTATTTCTTCACTATTTTCAAATATGTTCACTGAAAGCATTATTTTTATACTTTTTGCTTTAATTCAAGCAAATGTAACGATATTCAATCAAAAAACTGTTAAAATTAAATTTTTCAATAAGAAATCGTTGTCACGGATTTTGTATCTTGAAGAAGAAAAACATGCGATTTTTTCGGTACTTTTTTGAATGCATTTTTTTCTGGAGAAATTTTTGACCGAATTCAGCTTAATTCCCTATAAAACACTCATTGAAAGTGATTTCATCTCGATTGAACAATAAATAAAAATGTACCTCGATTTTTAATAACATTTTCAAAATCGACGTAACTCGGCCTAAGAAAAACATTTTGCGTTAATTCAAGCAAATGTAACGATATTCATTCAACAAACTGTTAAAATTCAATTTTAAATAAGAAATCGTTGTCACGGATTTTGTATCTTGAAGAAAAAAAACAAGCGATTTTTTCGGTACACTTTTGAATGCATTTTTTTCTGGAGAAATGTTTGACCGAATTCAGCTTAATTGCCTATAAAACACTCATTGAAAGTGATTTCATCTCGATTGAACAATAATTAAAAATTTACCCCGATTTTTAATAACATTTTCAAAATCGACGTTTCACGGCCAAAGAAGCATACTTTGAGTATTTCTTCACTATTTTCAAATATATTCATTGAAACCATTATTTTTATACTTTTTGCTTTAATTCAAGCAGTGTAACGATATTCATTCAAAAAACTGTTAAAATTCAATTTTCAATAAGAAATCGTAATCACGGATTTTTTGTCTTGAAGAAGAAAAACCTGCGAATTTTTCGGTACTTTTTTGAATGAATTTTTTTCTGGAGAAATTTTTGACCGAATTCAGCTTAATTCCCTATAAAACACTCATTAAAAGTGATTTCATCTCGATTGAACAATAATTAAAAATGTACCTCGATTTTTAATAACATTTTAAAAATCGACGTTTCACCGCCAACGAAGCATATTTTGAGTATTTCTTCACTATTTACAAATATATTCACTGAAACCATTATTTTTATACTTTTTGCTTTAATTCAAGCAAATGTAACGATATTCATTCAAAAAACTGTTAAAATTCTATTTTTCAATAAGAAATCGTTGTCACGGATTTTGTATCTTGAAGAAGAAAAACATGCGATTTTTTCGGTTTTTTTTAATGCATTTTTTTTCAGGAGAAATTTTTGACCGAATTCAGCTTAATTCCCTATAAAACACTCATTAAAAGTGATTTCATCTCGATTGAACAATAAATAAAAATGTACCTCGATTTTTAATAACATTTTCAAAATCGACGTTTCACGGCCAAAAAAGCATATTTTGAGTATTTCTTCACTATTTTCAAAAATAACCACTGAAACCATTATTTTTATACTTTTTGCTTTAATTCAAGCAAATGTAACGATATTCATTCAAAAAACTGTTAAAATTCAATTTTTCAATAAGAAATCGTTGTCACGGATTTTGTATCTTGAAGAAGAAAAACATGCGATTTTTTTCGGTACTTTTTTGAATGCATTTTTTCCTGGAGAAATTTTTGACCGAATTCAGCTTAATTTCCTATAAAACACTCATCGAAAGTGATTTCATCTCAATTGAACAATAATTAAAAATTTACCTCGATTTTTAATAACATTTTCAAAATCGACGTTTCACGGCCAAAGAAGCATACTTTGAGTATTTCTTCACTATTTTCAAATATGTTCACTGAAAGCATTATTTTTATACTTTTTGCTTTAATTCAAGCAAATGTAACGATATTCAATCAAAAAACTGTTAAAATTAAATTTTTCAATAAGAAATCGTTGTCACGGATTTTGTATCTTGAAGAAGAAAAACATGCGATTTTTTCGGTACTTTTTTGAATGCATTTTTTTCTGGAGAAATTTTTGACCGAATTCAGCTTAATTCCCTATAAAACACTCATTGAAAGTGATTTCATCTCGATTGAACAATAAATAAAAATGTACCTCGATTTTTAATAACATTTTCAAAATCGACGTAACTCGGCCTAAGAAAAACATTTTGCGTTAATTCAAGCAAATGTAACGATATTCACTCAACAAACTGTTAAAATTCAATTTTAAATAAGAAATCGTTGTCACGGATTTTGTATCTTGAAGAAAAAAAACATGCGATTTTTTCGGTACACTTTTAAATGCATTTTTTTCTGGAGAAATGTTTGACCGAATTCAGCTTAATTCCCTATAAAACACTCATTAAAAGTGATTTCATCTCGATTGAACAATAATTAAAAATGTACCTCGATTTTTAATAACATTTTAAAAATCGACGTTTCACGGCCAAAAAAGCATATTTTGAGTATTTCTTCACTATTTTCAAAAATAACCACTGAAACCATTATTTTTATACTTTTTGCTTTAATTCAAGCAAATGTAACGATATTCATTCAAAAAACTGTTAAAATTCAATTTTTCAATAAGAAATCGTTGTCACGGATTTTGTATCTTGAAGAAGAAAAACATGCGATTTTTTTCGGTACTTTTTTGAATGCATTTTTTCCTGGAGAAATTTTTGACCGAATTCAGCTTAATTTCCTATAAAACACTCATCGAAAGTGATTTCATCTCAATTGAACAATAATTAAAAATTTACCTCGATTTTTAATAACATTTTCAAAATCGACGTTTCACGGCCAAAGAAGCATACTTTGAGTATTTCTTCACTATTTTCAAATATGTTCACTGAAAGCATTATTTTTATACTTTTTGCTTTAATTCAAGCAAATGTAACGATATTCAATCAAAAAACTGTTAAAATTAAATTTTTCAATAAGAAATCGTTGTCACGGATTTTGTATCTTGAAGAAGAAAAACATGCGATTTTTTCGGTACTTTATTGAATGCATTTTTTTCTGGAGAAATTTTTGACCGAATTCAGCTTAATTCCCTATAAAACACTCATTGAAAGTGATTTCATCTCGATTGAACAATAAATAAAAATGTACCTCGATTTTTAATAACATTTTCAAAATCGACGTAACTCGGCCTAAGAAAAACATTTTGCGTTAATTCAAGCAAATGTAACGATATTCATTCAACAAACTGTTAAAATTCAATTTTAAATAAGAAATCGTTGTCACGGATTTTGTATCTTGAAGAAAAAAAACAAGCGATTTTTTCGGTACACTTTTGAATGCATTTTTTTCTGGAGAAATGTTTGACCGAATTCAGCTTAATTGCCTATAAAACACTCATTGAAAGTGATTTCATCTCGATTGAACAATAATTAAAAATTTACCCCGATTTTTAATAACATTTTCAAAATCGACGTTTCACGGCCAAAGAAGCATACTTTGAGTATTTCTTCACTATTTTCAAATATATTCATTGAAACCATTATTTTTATACTTTTTGCTTTAATTCAAGCAGTGTAACGATATTCATTCAAAAAACTGTTAAAATTCAATTTTCAATAAGAAATCGTAATCACGGATTTTTTGTCTTGAAGAAGAAAAACCTGCGAATTTTTCGGTACTTTTTTGAATGAATTTTTTTCTGGAGAAATTTTTGACCGAATTCAGCTTAATTCCCTATAAAACACTCATTAAAAGTGATTTCATCTCGATTGAACAATAATTAAAAATGTACCTCGATTTTTAATAACATTTTAAAAATCGACGTTTCACCGCCAACGAAGCATATTTTGAGTATTTCTTCACTATTTACAAATATATTCACTGAAACCATTATTTTTATACTTTTTGCTTTAATTCAAGCAAATGTAACGATATTCATTCAAAAAACTGTTAAAATTCTATTTTTCAATAAGAAATCGTTGTCACGGATTTTGTATCTTGAAGAAGAAAAACATGCGATTTTTTCGGTTTTTTTTTAATGCATTTTTTTTCAGGAGAAATTTTTGACCGAATTCAGCTTAATTCCCTATAAAACACTCATTAAAAGTGATTTCATCTCGATTGAACAATAAATAAAAATGTACCTCGATTTTTAATAACATTTTCAAAATCGACGTTTCACGGCCAAAAAAGCATATTTTGAGTATTTCTTCACTATTTTCAAAAATAACCACTGAAACCATTATTTTTATACTTTTTGCTTTAATTCAAGCAAATGTAACGATATTCATTCAAAAAACTGTTAAAATTCAATTTTTCAATAAGAAATCGTTGTCACGGATTTTGTATCTTGAAGAAGAAAAACATGCGATTTTTTTCGGTACTTTTTTGAATGCATTTTTTCCTGGAGAAATTTTTGACCGAATTCAGCTTAATTTCCTATAAAACACTCATCGAAAGTGATTTCATCTCAATTGAACAATAATTAAAAATTTACCTCGATTTTTAATAACATTTTCAAAATCGACGTTTCACGGCCAAAGAAGCATACTTTGAGTATTTCTTCACTATTTTCAAATATGTTCACTGAAAGCATTATTTTTATACTTTTTGCTTTAATTCAAGCAAATGTAACGATATTCAATCAAAAAACTGTTAAAATTAAATTTTTCAATAAGAAATCGTTGTCACGGATTTTGTATCTTGAAGAAGAAAAACATGCGATTTTTTCGGTACTTTTTTGAATGCATTTTTTTCTGGAGAAATTTTTGACCGAATTCAGCTTAATTCCCTATAAAACACTCATTGAAAGTGATTTCATCTCGATTGAACAATAAATAAAAATGTACCTCGATTTTTAATAACATTTTCAAAATCGACGTAACTCGGCCTAAGAAAAACATTTTGCGTTAATTCAAGCAAATGTAACGATATTCACTCAACAAACTGTTAAAATTCAATTTTAAATAAGAAATCGTTGTCACGGATTTTGTATCTTGAAGAAAAAAAACATGCGATTTTTTCGGTACACTTTTAAATGCATTTTTTTCTGGAGAAATGTTTGACCGAATTCAGCTTAATTCCCTATAAAACACTCATTAAAAGTGATTTCATCTCGATTGAACAATAATTAAAAATGTACCTCGATTTTTAATAACATTTTAAAAATCGACGTTTCACCGCCAACGAAGCATATTTTGAGTATTTCTTCACTATTTACAAATATATTCACTGAAACCATTATTTTTATACTTTTTGCTTTAATTCAAGCAAATGTAACGATATTCATTCAAAAAACTGTTAAAATTCTATTTTTCAATAAGAAATCGTTGTCACGGATTTTGTATCTTGAAGAAGAAAAACATGCGATTTTTTCGGTACTTTTTTGAATGCATTTTTTTCTGGAGAAATTTTTGACCGAATTCAGCTTAATTCCCTATAAAACACTCATTGAAAGTGATTTCATCTCGATTGAACAATAAATAAAAATGTACCTCGATTTTTAATAACATTTTCAAAATCGACGTAACTCGGCCTAAGAAAAACATTTTGAGTATTTGTTCACTGTTTTCAAATATAACCACTGAAACCTTTATTTTTGTAATTTTTGCGTTAATTCAAGCAAATGTAACGATATTCATTCAACAAACTGTTAAAATTCAATTTTAAATAAGAAATCGTTGTCACGGATTTTGTATCTTGAAGAAAAAAAACAAGCGATTTTTTCGGTACACTTTTGAATGCATTTTTTTCTGGAGAAATGTTTGGCCGAATTCAGCTTAATTGCCTATAAAACACTCATTGAAAGTGATTTCATCTCGATTGAACAATAATTAAAAATTTACCTCGATTTTAATAACATTTTCAAAATCGACGTTTCACGGCCAAAGAAGCATACTTTGAGTATTTCTTCACTATTTTCAAATATGTTCACTGAAAGCATTATTTTTATACTTTTTGCTTTAATTCAAGCAGTGTAACGATATTCAATCAAAAAACTGTTAAAATTAAATTTTTCAATAAGAAATCGTTGTCACGGATTTTGTATCTTGAAGAAGAAAAACATGCGATTTTTTCGGTACTTTTTTGAATGCATTTTTTTCAGGAGAAATTTTTGACCGAATTCAGCTTAATTCCCTATAAAACACTCATTAAAAGTGATTTCATCTCGATTGAACAATAAATAAAAATATACCTCGATTTTTAATAACATTTTCAAAATCGACGTTTCACGGCCAAAGAAGCATATTTTGAGTATTTCTTCACTATTTTCAAATATAACCACTGAAACCATTATTTTTATACCTTTTGCTTTAATTCAAGCAAATGTAACGATATTCATTCAACAAACTGTTAAAATTCAATTTTCAATAAGAAATCGTTGTCACGGATATGGTATCTTGAAGAAAAAAAACATGCGATTTTTTCGGTACACTTTTGAATGCATTTTTTTTGGAGTAATGTTTGACCGAATTCAGCTTAATTCCCTATAAAACACTCTTTGAAAGTGATTTCATCTTGATTGAACAATAATTAAAAATTTACCTCGATTTTTAATAACATTTTCAAAATCGACGTTTCACGGCCAAAGAAGCATACTTTGAGTATTTCTTCACTATTTTCAAATATGTTCACTGAAACCATTATTTTTATACTTTTTGCTTTAATTCAAGCAATGTAACGATATTCATTCAAAAAACTGTTAAAATTCAATTTTCAGTAAGAAATCGTATTCACGGATTTTGTGTCTTGAAGAAGAAAAACCTGCGATTTTTTCGGTACTTTTTTGAATGAATTTTTTTCTGGAGAAATTTTTGACCGAATTCAGCTTAATTCCCTATAAAACACTCATTAAAAGTGATTTCATCTCGATTGAACAATAAATAAAAATGTACCTCGATTTTTAATAACATTTTCAAAATCGACGTAACTCGGCCTAAGAAAAACATTTTGAGTATTTGTTCACTGTTTTCAAATATAACCACTGAAACCTTTATTTTTGTAATTTTTGCGTTAATTCAAGCAAATGTAACGATATTCATTCAACAAACTGTTAAAATTCAATTTTAAATAAGAAATCGTTGTCACGGATATGGTATCTTGAAGAAAAAAAACATGCGATTTTTTCGGTACACTTTTGAATGCATTTTTTTTGGAGAAATGTTTGACCGAATTCAGCTTAATTCCCTATAAAACACTCTTTGAAAGTGATTTCATCTTGATTGAACAATAATTAAAAATGTACCTCGATTTTTAATAACATTTTCAAAATCGACGTTTCACGGCCAAAGAAGCATACTTTGAGTATTTCTTCACTATTTTCAAATATGTTCACTGAAAGCATTATTTTTATACTTTTTGCTTTAATTCAAGCAAATGTAACGATATTCAATCAAAAAACTGTTAAAATTAAATTTTTCAATAAGAAATCGTTGTCACGGATTTTGTATCTTGAAGAAGAAAAACATGCGATTTTTTCGGTACTTTTTTGAATGCATTTTTTTCAGGAGAAATTTTTGACCGAATTCAGCTTTATTCCCTATAAAACACTCATTAAAAGTGATTTCATCTCGATTGAACAATAAATAAAAATATACCTCGATTTTTAATAACATTTTCAAAATCGACGTTTCACGGCCAAAGAAGCATATTTTGAGTATTTCTTCACTATTTTCAAATATAACCACTGAAACCATTATTTTTATACCTTTTGCTTTAATTCAAGCAAATGTAACGATATTCATTCAAAAAACTGTTACAATTCAATTTTTCAATAAGAAATCGTTGTCACGGATTTTGTATCTTGAAGAAGAAAAACATGCGATTTTTTCGGTACTTTTTTGAATGCATTTTTTTCTGGAGAAATTTTTGACCGAATTCAGCTTAATTCGCTATAAAACACTCATTGAAAGTGATTTCATCTCGATTGAACAATAAATAAAAATGTACCTCGATTTTTAATAACATTTTCAAAATCGACGTAACTCGGCCTAAGAAAAACATTTTGAGTATTTGTTCACTGTTTTCAAATATAACCACTGAAACCATTATTTTTGTAATTTTTGCGTTAATTCAAGCAAATGTAACGATATTCATTCAACAAACTGTTAAAATTCAATTTTAAATAAGAAATCGTTGTCACGGATTTTGTATCTTGAAGAAAAAAAACATGCGATTTTTTCGGTACACTTTTGAATGCATTTTTTTCTGGAGAAATTTTTGACCGAATTCAGCTTAATTCCCTATAAAACACTCATTGAAAGTGATTTCATCTCGATTGAACAATAATTAAAAATTTACCTCGATTTTTAATAACATTTTCAAAATCGACGTAACTCGGCCTAAGAAAAACATTTTGAGTATTTGTTCACTGTTTTCAAATATAACCACTGAAACCATTATTTTTGTAATTTTTGCGTTAATTCAAGCAAATGTAACGATATTCATTCAACAAACTGTTAAAATTCAATTTTAAATAAGAAATCGTTGTCACGGATTTTGTATCTTGAAGAAAAAAAACATGCGATTTTTTCGGTACACTTTTGAATGCATTTTTTTCTGGAGAAATGTTTGACCGAATTCAGCTTAATTCCCTATAAAACACTCATTGAAAGTGATTTCATCTCGATTGAACAATAATTAAAAATTTACCTCGATTTTTAATAACATTTTCAAAATCGACGTTTCACGGCCAAAGAAGCTTACTTTGAGTATTTCTTCACTATTTTCAAATATATTCATTGAAACCATTATTTTTATACTTTTTGCTTTAATTCAAGCAGTGTAACGATATTCATTCAAAAAACTGTTAAAATTCAATTTTCAGTAAGAAATCGTATTCACGGATTTTGTGTCTTGAAGAAGAAAAACCTGCGATTTTTTCGGTACTTTTTTGAATGAATTTTTTTCTGGAGAAATTTTTGACCGAATTCAGCTTAATTCCCTATAAAACACTCATTGAAAGTGATTTCATCTCGATTGAACAATAAATAAAAATGTACCTCGATTTTTAATAACATTTTCAAAATCGACGTAACTCAACCTAAGGAAAACATTTTGAGTATTTGTTCACTGTTTTCAAATATAACCACTGAAACCATTATTTTTGTAATTTTTGCGTTAATTCAAGCAAATGTAACGATATTCATTCAACAAACTGTTAAAATTCAATTTTAAATAAGAAATCGTTGTCACGGATTTTGTATCTTGAAGAAAAAAAACATGCGATTTTTTCGGTGCACTTTTGAATGCATTTTTTTCTGGAGAAATGTTTGACCGAATTCAGCTTAATTCCCTATAAAACACTCATTGAAAGTGATTTCATCTCGATTGAACAATAATTAAAAATTTACCTCGATTTTTAATAACATTTTCAAAATCGACGTTTCACGGCCAAAGAAGCTTACTTTGAGTATTTCTTCACTATTTTCAAATATGTTCACTGAAACCATTATTTTTATACTTTTTGCTTTAATTCAAGCAAATGTAACGATATACAATCAAAAAACTGTTAAAATTAAATTTTTCAATAAGAAATCGTTGTCACGGATTTTGTATCTTGAAGAAGAAAAACATGCGATTTTTTCGGTACTTTTTTGAATGCATTTTTTTCTGGAGAAATTTTTGACCGAATTCAGCTTAATTCCCTATAAAACACTCATTGAAAGTGATTTCATCTCGATTGAACAATAAATAAAAATGTACCTCGATTTTTAATAACATTTTCAAAATCGACGTTTCACGGCCAAAGAAGCATATTTTGAGTATTTCTTCACTATTTTCAAAAATAACCACTGAAACCATTATTTTTATACTTTTTGCTTTAATTCAAGCAAATGTAACGATATTCATTCAAAAAACTATTAAAATTCAATTTTTCAATAAGAAATCGTTGTCACGGATTTTGTATCTTGAAGAAGAAAAACATGCGATTTTTTTCGGTACTTTTTTGAATGCATTTTTTTCTGGAGAGATTTTTGACCGAATTCAGCTTAATTCCCTATAAAACACTCATTGAAAGTGATTTCATCTCGATTGAACAATAATTAAAAATTTACCTCGATTTTTAATAACATTTTCAAAATCGACGTTTCACGGCCAAAGAAGCTTACTTTGAGTATTTCTTCACTATTTTCAAATATGTTCACTGAAACCATTATTTTTATACTTTTTGCTTTAATTCAAGCAAATGTAACGATATTCAATCAAAAAACTGTTAAAATTAAATTTTTCAATAAGAAATCGTTGTCACGGATTATGTATCTTGAAGAAGAAAAACATGCGATTTTTTCGGTACTTTTTTGAATGCATTTTTTTCAGGAGAAATTTTTGACCGAATTCAGCTTAATTCCCTATAAAACACTCATTAAAAGTGATTTCATCTCGATTGAACAATAAATAAAAATGTACCTCGATTTTTAATAACATTTTCAAAATCGACGTTTCACGGCCAAAGAAGCATACTTTGAGTATTTCTTCACTATTTTCAAATATAACCACTGAAACCATTATTTTTGTAATTTTTGCGTTAATTCAAGCAAATGTAACGATATTCATTCAACAAACTGTTAAAATTCAATTTTCAATAAGAAATCGTTGTCACGGATTTTGTATCTTGAAGAAAAAAAACATGCGATTTTTTCGGTACACTTTTGAATGCATTTTTTTCTGGAGAAATGTTTGACCGAATTCAGCTTAATTCCCTATAAAACACTCATTAAAAGTGATTTCATCTCTATTGAACAATAATTAAAAATGTACCTCGATTTTTAATAACATTTTAAAAATCGACGTTTCACCGCCAACGAAGCATATTTTGAGTATTTCTTCACTATTTACAAATATATTCACTGAAACCATTATTTTTATACTTTTTGCTTTAATTCAAGCAAATGTAACGATATTCATTCAAAAAACTGTTAAAATTCTATTTTTCAATAAGAAATCGTTGTCACGGATTTTGTATCTTGAAGAAGAAAAACATGCGATTTTTTCGGTACTTTTTTGAATGCATTTTTTTCTGGAGAAATTTTTGACCGAATTCAGCTTAATTCCCTATAAAACACTCATCGAAAGTGATTTCATCTCAATTGAACAATAATTAAAAATTTACCTCGATTTTTAATAACATTTTCAAAATCGACGTTTCACGGCCAAAGAAGCATACTTTGAGTATTTCTTCACTATTTTCAAATATGTTCACTGAAAGCATTATTTTTATACTTTTTGCTTTAATTCAAGCAAATGTAACGATATTCAATCAAAAAACTGTTAAAATTAAATTTTTCAATAAGAAATCGTTGTCACGGATTTTGTATCTTGAAGAAGAAAAACATGCGATTTTTTCGGTACTTTTTTGAATGCATTTTTTCTGGAGAAATTTTTGACCGAATTCAGCTTAATTCCCTATAAAACACTCATTGAAAGTGATTTCATCTCGATTGAACAATAAATAAAAATGTACCTCGATTTTTAATAACATTTTCAAAATCGACGTAACTCGGCCTAAGAAAAACATTTTGAGTATTTGTTCACTGTTTTCAAATATAACCACTGAAACCATTATTTTTGTAATTTTTGCGTTAATTCAAGCAAATGTAACGATATTCATTCAACAAACTGTTAAAATTCAATTTTAAATAAGAAATCGTTGTCACGGATTTTGTATCTTGAAGAAAAAAAACATGCGATTTTTTCGGTACACTTTTAAATGCATTTTTTTCTGGAGAAATGTTTGACCGAATTCAGCTTAATTCCCTATAAAACACTCATTAAAAGTGATTTCATCTCGATTGAACAATAATTAAAAATGTACCTCGATTTTTAATAACATTTTAAAAATCGACGTTTCACCGCCAACGAAGCATATTTTGAGTATTTCTTCACTATTTACAAATATATTCACTGAAACCATTATTTTTATACTTTTTGCTTTAATTCAAGCAAATGTAACGATATTCATTCAAAAAACTGTTAAAATTCTATTTTTCAATAAGAAATCGTTGTCACGGATTTTGTATCTTGAAGAAGAAAAACATGCGATTTTTTCGGTACTTTTTTGAATGCATTTTTTTCTGGAGAAATTTTTGACCGAATTCAGCTTAATTCCCTATAAAACACTCATTGAAAGTGATTTCATCTCGATTGAACAATAAATAAAAATGTACCTCGATTTTTAATAACATTTTCAAAATCGACGTAACTCGGCCTAAGAAAAACATTTTGAGTATTTGTTCACTGTTTTCAAATATAACCACTGAAACCTTTATTTTTGTAATTTTTGCGTTAATTCAAGCAAATGTAACGATATTCATTCAACAAACTGTTAAAATTCAATTTTAAATAAGAAATCGTTGTCACGGATTTTGTATCTTGAAGAAAAAAAACAAGCGATTTTTTCGGTACACTTTTGAATGCATTTTTTTCTGGAGAAATGTTTGACCGAATTCAGCTTAATTGCCTATAAAACACTCATTGAAAGTGATTTCATCTCGATTGAACAATAATTAAAAATTTACCCCGATTTTTAATAACATTTTCAAAATCGACGTTTCACGGCCAAAGAAGCATACTTTGAGTATTTCGTCACTATTTTCAAATATATTCATTGAAACCATTATTTTTATACTTTTTGCTTTAATTCAAGCAGTGTAACGATATTCATTCAAAAAACTGTTAAAATTCAATTTTCAATAAGAAATCGTAATCACGGATTTTTGGTCTTTAAGAAGAAAAACCTGCGAATTTTTCGGTACTTTTTTGAATGAATTTTTTTCTGGAGAAATTTTTGACCGAATTCAGCTTAATTCCCTATAAAACACTCATTGAAAGTGATTTCATCTCGATTGAACAATAAATAAAAATGTACCTCGATTTTTAATAACATTTTCAAAATCGACGTAACTCGGCCTAAGAAAAACATTTTGAGTATTTGTTCACTGTTTTCAAATATAACCACTGAAACCTTTATTTTTGTAATTTTTGCGTTAATTCAAGCAAATGTAACGATATTCATTCAACAAACTGTTAAAATTCAATTTTAAATAAGAAATCGTTGTCACGGATATGGTATCTTGAAGAAAAAAAACATGCGATTTTTTCGGTACACTTTTGAATGCATTTTTTTTGGAGAAATGTTTGACCGAATTCAGCTTAATTTCCTATAAAACACTCTTTGAAAGTGATTTCATCTTGATTGAACAATAATTAAAAATTTACCTCGATTTTTAATAACATTTTCAAAATCGACGTTTCACGGCCAAAGAAGCATACTTTGAGTATTTCTTCACTATTTTCAAATATGTTCACTGAAACCATTATTTTTATACTTTTTGCTTTAATTCAAGCAATGTAACGATATTCATTCAAAAAACTGTTAAAATTCAATTTGCAGTAAGAAATCGTATTCACGGATTTTGTGTCTTGAAGAAGAAAAACCTGCGATTTTTTCGGTACTTTTTTGAATGAATTTTTTTCTGGAGAAATTTTTGACCGAATTCAGCTTAATTCCCTATAAAACACTCATTAAAAGTGATTTCATCTCGATTGAACAATAAATAAAAATGTGCCTCGATTTTTAATAACATTTTCAAAATCGACGTTTCACGGCCAAAGAAGCATATTTTGAGTATTTCTTCACTATTTTCAAAAATAACCACTGAAACCATTATTTTTATACTTTTTGCTTTAATTCAAGCAAATGTAACGATATTCATTCAACAAACTGTTAAAATTCAATTTTAAATAAGAAATCGTTGTCACGGATTTTGTATCTTGAAGAAAAAAAACATGCGATTTTTTCGGTACTTTTTTGAATGCAATTTTTTCTGGAGAAATTTTTGACCGAATTCAGCTTAATTCCCTATAAAACACTCAATAAAAGTGATTTCATCTCGATTGAACAATAAATAAAAATGTACCTCGATTTTTAATAACATTTTCAAAATCGACGTAACTCGGCCTAAGAAAAACATTTTGAGTATTTGTTCACTGTTTTCAAATATAACCACTGAAACCATTATTTTTGTAATTTTTGCGTTAATTCAAGCAAATGTAACCATATTCATTCAACAAACTGTTAAAATTCAATTTTAAATAAGAAATCGTTGTCACGGATTTTGTATCTTGAAGAAAAAACACATGCGATTTTTTCGGTACACTTTTGAAAGCATTTTTTTCTGGAGAAATGTTTGACCGAATTCAGCTTAATTCCCTATAAAACACTCATTGAAAGTGATTTCATCTCGATTGAACAATAATTAAAAATTTACCTCGATTTTTAATAACATTTTCAAAATCGACGTTTCACGGCCAAAGAAGCTTACTTTGAGTATTTCTTCTTTATTTTCAAATATATTCATTGAAACCATTATTTTTATACTTTTTGCTTTAATTCAAGCAGTGTAACGATATTCATTCAAAAAACTGTTAAAATTCAATTTTCAGTAAGAAATCGTATTCACGGATTTTGTGTCTTGAAGAAGAAAAACCTGCGATTTTTTCGGTACTTTTTTGAATGAATTTTTTTCTGGAGAAATTTTTGACCGAATTCAGCTTAATTCCCTATAAAACACTCATTGAAAGTGATTTCATCTCGATTGAACAATAAATAAAAATGTACCTCGATTTTTAATAACATTTTCAAAATCGACGTAACTCAACCTAAGGAAAACATTTTGAGTATTTGTTCACTGTTTTCAAATATAACCACTGAAACCATTATTTTTGTAATTTTTGCGTTAATTCAAGCAAATGTAACGATATTCATTCAACAAACTGTTAAAATTCAATTTTAAATAAGAAATCGTTGTCACGGATTTTGTATCTTGAAGAAGAAAAACATGCGATTTTTTTCGGTACTTTTTTGAATGCATTTTTTTCTGGAGAGATTTTTGACCGAATTCAGCTTAATTCCCTATAAAACACTCATTGAAAGTGATTTCATCTCGATTGAACAATAATTAAAAATTTACCTCGATTTTTAATAACATTTTCAAAATCGACGTTTCACGGCCAAAGAAGCTTACTTTGAGTATTTCTTCACTATTTTCAAATATGTTCACTGAAACCATTATTTTTATACTTTTTGCTTTAATTCAAGCAAATGTAACGATATTCAATCAAAAAACTGTTAAAATTAAATTTTTCAATAAGAAATCGTTGTCACGGATTATGTATCTTGAAGAAGAAAAACATGCGATTTTTTCGGTACTTTTTTGAATGCATTTTTTTCAGGCGAAATTTTTGACCGAATTCAGCTTAATTCCCTATAAAACACTCATTAAAAGTGATTTCATCTCGATTGAACAATAAATAAAAATGTACCTCGATTTTTAATAACATTTTCAAAATCGACGTTTCACGGCCAAAGAAGCATACTTTGAGTATTTCTTCACTATTTTCAAATATGTTCACTGAAACCATTATTTTTATACTTTTTGCTTTAATTCAAGCAAATGTAACGATATTCAATCAAAAAACTGTTAAAATTAAATTTTTCAATAAGAAATCGTTGTCACGGATTATGTATCTTGAAGAAGAAAAACATGCGATTTTTTAGGTACTTTTTTGAATGCATTTTTTTCAGGAGAAATTTTTGACCGAATTCAGCTTAATTCCCTATAAAACACTCATTAAAAGTGATTTCATCTCGATTGAACAATAAATAAAAATGTACCTCGATTTTTAATAACATTTTCAAAATCGACGTTTCACGGCCAAAGAAGCATACTTTGAGTATTTCTTCACTATTTTCAAATATAACCACTGAAACCATTATTTTTGTAATTTTTGCGTTAATTCAAGCAAATGTAACGATATTCATTCAAAAAACTGTTAAAATTCTATTTTTCAATAAGAAATCGTTGTCACGGATTTTGTATCTTGAAGAAGAAAACATGCGATTTTTTCGGTACTTTTTTGAATGCATTTTTTTCTGGAGAAATTTTTGACCGAATTCAGCTTAATTCCCTATAAAACACTCATTGAAAGTGATTTCATCTCGATTGAACAATAAATAAAAATGTACCTCGATTTTTAATAACATTTTCAAAATCGACGTAACTCGGCCTAAGAAAAACATTTTGAGTATTTGTTCACTGTTTTCAAATATAACCACTGAAACCTTTATTTTTGTAATTTTTGCGTTAATTCAAGCAAATGTAACGATATTCATTCAACAAACTGTTAAAATTCAATTTTAAATAAGAAATCGTTGTCACGGATTTTGTATCTTGAAGAAAAAAAACAAGCGATTTTTTCGGTACACTTTTGAATGCATTTTTTTCTGGAGAAATGTTTGACCGAATTCAGCTTAATTGCCTATAAAACACTCATTGAAAGTGATTTCATCTCGATTGAACAATAATTAAAAATTTACCTCGATTTTTAATAACATTTTCAAAATCGACGTTTCACGGCCAAAGAAGCTTACTTTGTGTATTTCTTCACTATTTTCAAATATGTTCACTGAAACCATTATTTTTATACTTTTTGCTTTAATTCAAGCAAATGTAACGATATTCAATCAAAAAACTGTTAAAATTAAATTTTTCAATAAGAAATCGTTGTCACGGATTATGTATCTTGAAGAAGAAAAACATGCGATTTTTTCGGTACTTTTTTGAATGCATTTTTTTCTGGAGAAATTTTTGACCGAATTCAGCTTAATTCCCTATAAAACACTCATTAAAAGTGATTTCATCTCGATTGAACAATAAATAAAAATGTACCTCGATTTTTAATAACATTTTCAAAATCGACGTTTCACGGCCAAAGAAGCATATTTTGAGTATTTCTTCACTATTTTCAAAAATAACCACTGAAACCATTATTTTTATACTTTTTGCTTTAATTCAAGCAAATGTAACGATATTCATTCAACAAACTGTTAAAATTCAATTTTAAATAAGAAATCGTTGTCACGGATTTTGTATCTTGAAGAAAAAAAACATGCGATTTTTTCGGTACTTTTTTGAATGCATTTTTTTCTGGAGAAATTTTTGACCGAATTCAGCTTAATTCCCTATAAAACACTCAATAAAAGTGATTTCATCTCGATTGAACAATAAATAAAAATGTACCTCGATTTTTAATAACATTTTCAAAATCGACGTAACTCGGCCTAAGAAAAACATTTTGAGTATTTGTTCACTATTTACAAATATATTCACTGAAACCATTATTTTTATACTTTTTGCTTTAATTCAAGCAAATGTAACGATATTCATTCAAAAAACTGTTACAATTCAATTTTTCAATAAGAAATCGTTGTCACGGATTTTGTATCTTGAAGAAGAAAAACATGCGATTTTTTCGGTACTTTTTTGAATGCATTTTTTTCTGGAGAAATTTTTGACCGAATTCAGCTTAATTCGCTATAAAACACTCATTGAAAGTGATTTCATCTCGATTGAACAATAAATAAAAATGAACCTCGATTTTTAATAACATTTTCAAAATCGACGTTTCACGGCCAAAGAAGCATATTTTGAGTATTTCTTCACTATTTTCAAAAATAACCACTGAAATCATTATTTTTATACTTTTTGCTTTAATTCAAGCAAATGTAACGATATTCATTCAAAAAACTATTAAAATTCAATTTTTCAATAAGAAATCGTTGTCACGGATTTTGTATCTTGAAGAAGAAAAACATGCGATTTTTTTCGGTACTTTTTTGAATGCATTTTTTTCTGGAGAGATTTTTGACCGAATTCAGCTTAATTCCCTATAAAACACTCATTGAAAGTGATTTCATCTCGATTGAACAATAATTAAAAATTTACCTCGATTTTTAATAACATTTTCAAAATCGACGTTTCACGGCCAAAGAAGCTTACTTTGAGTATTTCTTCACTATTTTCAAATATGTTCACTGAAACCATTATTTTTATACTTTTTGCTTTAATTCAAGCAAATGTAACGATATTCAATCAAAAAACTGTTAAAATTAAATTTTTCAATAAGAAATCGTTGTCACGGATTATGTATCTTGAAGAAGAAAAACATGCGATTTTTTCGGTACTTTTTTGAATGCATTTTTTTCAGGAGAAATTTTTGACCGAATTCAGCTTAATTCCCTATAGAACACTCATTAAAAGTGATTTCATCTCGATTGAACAATAAATAAAAATGTACCTCGATTTTTAATAACATTTTCAAAATCGACGTTTCACGGCCAAAGAAGCATACTTTGAGTATTTCTTCACTATTTTCAAATATAACCACTGAAACCATTATTTTTGTAATTTTTGCGTTAATTCAAGCAAATGTAACGATATTCATTCAACAAACTGTTAAAATTCAATTTTCAATAAGAAATCGTTGTCACGGATTTTGTATCTTGAAGAAAAAAAACATGCGATTTTTTCGGTACACTTTTGAATGCATTTTTTTCTGGAGAAATGTTTGACCGAATTCAGCTTAATTCCCTATAAAACACTCATTAAAAGTGATTTCATCTCGATTGAACAATAATTAAAAATGTACCTCGATTTTTAATAACATTTTAAAAATCGACGTTTCACCGCCAACGAAGCATATTTTGAGTATTTCTTCACTATTTACAAATATATTCACTGAAACCATTATTTTTATACTTTTTGCTTTAATTCAAGCAAATGTAACGATATTCATTCAAAAAACTGTTAAAATTCTATTTTTCAATAAGAAATCGTTGTCACGGATTTTGTATCTTGAAGAAGAAAAACATGCGATTTTTTCGGTACTTTTTTGAATGCATTTTTTTCTGGAGAAATTTTTGACCGAATTCAGCTTAATTCCCTATAAAACACTCATTGAAAGTGATTTCATCTCGATTGAACAATAAATAAAAATGTACCTCGATTTTTAATAACATTTTCAAAATTGACGTAACTCGGCCTAAGAAAAACATTTTGAGTATTTGTTCACTGTTTTCAAATATAACCACTGAAACCTTTATTTTTGTAATTTTTGCGTTAATTCAAGCAAATGTAACGATATTCATTCAACAAACTGTTAAAATTCAATTTTAAATAAGAAATCGTTGTCACGGATTTTGTATCTTGAAGAAAAAAAACAAGCGATTTTTTCGGTACACTTTTGAATGCATTTTTTTCTGGAGAAATGTTTGACCGAATTCAGCTTAATTGCCTATAAAACACTCATTGAAAGTGATTTCATCTCGATTGAACAATAATTAAAAATTTACCTCGACTTTTAATAACATTTTCAAAATCGACGTTTCACGGCCAAAGAAGCTTACTTTGAGTATTTCTTCACTATTTTCAAATATGTTCACTGAAACCATTATTTATATACTTTTTGCTTTAATTCAAGCAACTGTAACGATATTCAATCAAAAAACTGTTAAAATTAAATTTTTCAATAAGAAATCGTTGTCACGGATTATGTATCTTGAAGAAGAAAAACATGCGATTTTTTCGGTACTTTTTTGAATGCATTTTTTTCTGGAGAAATTTTTGACCGAATTCAGCTTAATTCCCTATAAAACACTCATTAAAAGTGATTTCATCTCGATTGAACAATAAATAAAAATGTACCTCGATTTTTAATAACATTTTCAAAATCGACGTTTCACGGCCAAAGAAGCATATTTTGAGTATTTCTTCACTATTTTCAAAAATAACCACTGAAACCATTATTTTTATACTTTTTGCTTTAATTCAAGCAAATGTAACGATATTCATTCAACAAACTGTTAAAATTCAATTTTAAATAAGAAATCGTTGTCACGGATTTTGTATCTTGAAGAAAAAAAACATGCGATTTTTTCGGTACTTTTTTGAATGCATTTTTTTCTGGAGAAATTTTTGACCGAATTCAGCTTAATTCCCTATAAAACACTCAATAAAAGTGATTTCATCTCGATTGAACAATAAATAAAAATGTACCTCGATTTTTAATAACATTTTCAAAATCGACGTAACTCGGCCTAAGAAAAACATTTTGAGTATTTGTTCACTATTTACAAATATATTCACTGAAACCATTATTTTTATACTTTTTGCTTTAATTCAAGCAAATGTAACGATATTCATTCAAAAAACTGTTACAATTCAATTTTTCAATAAGAAATCGTTGTCACGGATTTTGTATCTTGAAGAAGAAAAACATGCGGTTTTTTCGGTACTTTTTTGAATGCATTTTTTTCTGGAGAAATTTTTGACCGAATTCAGCTTAATTCGCTATAAAACACTCATTGAAAGTGATTTCATCTCGATTGAACAATAAATAAAAATGAACCTCGATTTTTAATAACATTTTCAAAATCGACGTTTCACGGCCAAAGAAGCATATTTTGAGTATTTCTTCACTATTTTCAAAAATAACCACTGAAATCATTATTTTTATACTTTTTGCTTTAATTCAAGCAAATGTAACGATATTCATTCAAAAAACTATTAAAATTCAATTTTTCAATAAGAAATCGTTGTCACGGATTTTGTATCTTGAAGAAGAAAAACATGCGATTTTTTTCGGTACTTTTTTGAATGCATTTTTTTCTGGAGAGATTTTTGACCGAATTCAGCTTAATTCCCTATAAAACACTCATTGAAAGTGATTTCATCTCGATTGAACAATAATTAAAAATTTACCTCGATTTTTAATAACATTTTCAAAATCGACGTTTCACGGCCAAAGAAGCTTACTTTGAGTATTTCTTCACTATTTTCAAATATGTTCACTGAAACCATTATTTTTATACTTTTTGCTTTAATTCAAGCAAATGTAACGATATTCAATCAAAAAACTGTTAAAATTAAATTTTTCAATAAGAAATCGTTGTCACGGATTATGTATCTTGAAGAAGAAAAACTAGCGATTTTTTCGGTACTTTTTTGAATGCATTTTTTTCAGGAGAAATTTTTGACCGAATTCAGCTTAATTCCCTATAAAACACTCATTAAAAGTGATTTCATCTCGATTGAACAATAAATAAAAATGTACCTCGATTTTTAATAACATTTTCAAAATCGACGTTTCACGGCCAAAGAAGCATACTTTGAGTATTTCTTCACTATTTTCAAATATAACCACTGAAACCATTATTTTTGTAATTTTTGCGTTAATTCAAGAAAATGTAACGATATTCATTCAACAAACTGTTAAAATTCAATTTTCAATAAGAAATCGTTGTCACGGATTTTGTATCTTGAAGAAAAAAAACATGCGATTTTTTCGGTACAGTTTTGAATGCATTTTTTTCTGGAGAAATGTTTGACCGAATTCAGCTTAATTCCCTATAAAACACTCATTAAAAGTGATTTCATCTCGATTGAACAATAATTAAAAATGTACCTCGATTTTTAATAACATTTTAAAAATCGACGTTTCACCGCCAACGAAGCATACTTTGAGTATTTCTTCACTATTTACAAATATATTCACTGAAACCATTATTTTTATACTTTTTGCTTTAATTCAAGCAAATGTAACGATATTCATTCAAAAAACTGTTAAAATTCTATTTTTCAATAAGAAATCGTTGTCACGGATTTTGTATCTTGAAGAAGAAAAACATGCGATTTTTTCGGTACTTTTTTGAATGCATTTTTTTCTGGAGAAATTTTTGACCGAATTCAGCTTAATTCCCTATAAAACACTCATTGAAAGTGATTTCATCTCGATTGAACAATAAATAAAAATGTACCTCGATTTTTAATAACATTTTCAAAATTGACGTAACTCGGCCTAAGAAAAACATTTTGAGTATTTGTTCACTGTTTTCAAATATAACCACTGAAACCTTTATTTTTGTAATTTTTGCGTTAATTCAAGCAAATGTAACGATATTCATTCAACAAACTGTTAAAATTCAATTTTAAATAAGAAATCGTTGTCACGGATTTTGTATCTTGAAGAAAAAAAACAAGCGATTTTTTCGGTACACTTTTGAATGCATTTTTTTCTGGAGAAATGTTTGACCGAATTCAGCTTAATTGCCTATAAAACACTCATTGAAAGTGATTTCATCTCGATTGAACAATAATTAAAAATTTACCTCGACTTTTAATAACATTTTCAAAATCGACGTTTCACGGCCAAAGAAGCTTACTTTGAGTATTTCTTCACTATTTTCAAATATGTTCACTGAAACCATTATTTATATACTTTTTGCTTTAATTCAAGCAACTGTAACGATATTCAATCAAAAAACTGTTAAAATTAAATTTTTCAATAAGAAATCGTTGTCACGGATTATGTATCTTGAAGAAGAAAAACATGCGATTTTTTCGGTACTTTTTTGAATGCATTTTTTTCTGGAGAAATTTTTGACCGAATTCAGCTTAATTCCCTATAAAACACTCATTAAAAGTGATTTCATCTCGATTGAACAATAAATAAAAATGTACCTCGATTTTTAATAACATTTTCAAAATCGACGTTTCACGGCCAAAGAAGCATATTTTGAGTATTTCTTCACTATTTTCAAAAATAACCACTGAAACCATTATTTTTATACTTTTTGCTTTAATTCAAGCAAATGTAACGATATTCATTCAACAAACTGTTAAAATTCAATTTTAAATAAGAAATCGTTGTCACGGATTTTGTATCTTGAAGAAAAAAAACATGCGATTTTTTCGGTACTTTTTTGAATGCATTTTTTTCTGGAGAAATGTTTGACCGAATTCAGCTTAATTCCCTATAAAACACTCAATAAAAGTGATTTCATCTCGATTGAACAATAAATAAAAATGTACCTCGATTTTTAATAACATTTTCAAAATCGACGTAACTCGGCCTAAGAAAAACATTTTGAGTATTTGTTCACTATTTACAAATATATTCACTGAAACCATTATTTTTATACTTTTTGCTGTAATTCAAGCAAATGTAACGATATTCATTCAAAAAACTGTTACAATTCAATTTTTCAATAAGAAATCGTTGTCACGGATTTTGTATCTTGAAGAAGAAAAACATGCGATTTTTTCGGTACTTTTTTGAATGCATTTTTTTCTGGAGAAATTTTTGACCGAATTCAGCTTAATTCGCTATAAAACACTCATTGAAAGTGATTTCATCTCGATTGAACAATAATTAAAAATGTACCTCGATTTTTAATAACATTTTAAAAATCGACGTTTCACCGCCAACGAAGCATATTTTGAGTATTTCTTCACTATTTACAAATATATTCACTGAAACCATTATTTTTATACTTTTTGCTTTAATTCAAGCAAATGTAACGATATTCATTCAAAAAACTGTTAAAATTCTATTTTTCAATAAGAAATCGTTGTCACGGATTTTGTATCTTGAAGAAGAAAAACATGCGATTTTTTCGGTACTTTTTTGAATGCATTTTTTTCTGGAGAAATTTTTGACCGAATTCAGCTTAATTCCCTATAAAACACTCATTGAAAGTGATTTCATCTCGATTGAACAATAAATAAAAATGTACCTCGATTTTTAATAACATTTTCAAAATTGACGTAACTCGGCCTAAGAAAAACATTTTGAGTATTTGTTCACTGTTTTCAAATATAACCACTGAAACCTTTATTTTTGTAATTTTTGCGTTAATTCAAGCAAATGTAACGATATTCATTCAACAAACTGTTAAAATTCAATTTTAAATAAGAAATCGTTGTCACGGATTTTGTATCTTGAAGAAAAAAAACAAGCGATTTTTTCGGTACACTTTTGAATGCATTTTTTTCTGGAGAAATGTTTGACCGAATTCAGCTTAATTGCCTATAAAACACTCATTGAAAGTGATTTCATCTCGATTGAACAATAATTAAAAATTTACCTCGACTTTTAATAACATTTTCAAAATCGACGTTTCACGGCCAAAGAAGCTTACTTTGAGTATTTCTTCACTATTTTCAAATATGTTCACTGAAACCATTATTTATATACTTTTTGCTTTAATTCAAGCAACTGTAACGATATTCAATCAAAAAACTGTTAAAATTAAATTTTTCAATAAGAAATCGTTGTCACGGATTATGTATCTTGAAGAAGAAAAACATGCGATTTTTTCGGTACTTTTTTGAATGCATTTTTTTCTGGAGAAATTTTTGACCGAATTCAGCTTAATTCCCTATAAAACACTCATTAAAAGTGATTTCATCTCGATTGAACAATAAATAAAAATGTACCTCGATTTTTAATAACATTTTCAAAATCGACGTTTCACGGCCAAAGAAGCATATTTTGAGTATTTCTTCACTATTTTCAAAAATAACCACTGAAACCATTATTTTTATACTTTTTGCTTTAATTCAAGCAAATGTAACGATATTCATTCAACAAACTGTTAAAATTCAATTTTAAATAAGAAATCGTTGTCACGGATTTTGTATCTTGAAGAAAAAAAACATGCGATTTTTTCGGTACTTTTTTGAATGCATTTTTTTCTGGAGAAATGTTTGACCGAATTCAGCTTAATTCCCTATAAAACACTCAATAAAAGTGATTTCATCTCGATTGAACAATAAATAAAAATGTACCTCGATTTTTAATAACATTTTCAAAATCGACGTAACTCGGCCTAAGAAAAACATTTTGAGTATTTGTTCACTATTTACAAATATATTCACTGAAACCATTATTTTTATACTTTTTGCTGTAATTCAAGCAAATGTAACGATATTCATTCAAAAAACTGTTACAATTCAATTTTTCAATAAGAAATCGTTGTCACGGATTTTGTATCTTGAAGAAGAAAAACATGCGATTTTTTCGGTACTTTTTTGAATGCATTTTTTTCTGGAGAAATTTTTGACCGAATTCAGCTTAATTCGCTATAAAACACTCATTGAAAGTGATTTCATCTCGATTGAACAATAATTAAAAATGTACCTCGATTTTTAATAACATTTTAAAAATCGACGTTTCACCGCCAACGAAGCATATTTTGAGTATTTCTTCACTATTTACAAATATATTCACTGAAACCATTATTTTTATACTTTTTGCTTTAATTCAAGCAAATGTAACGATATTCATTCAAAAAACTGTTAAAATTCTATTTTTCAATAAGAAATCGTTGTCACGGATTTTGTATCTTGAAGAAGAAAAACATGCGATTTTTTCGGTACTTTTTTGAATGCATTTTTTTCTGGAGAAATTTTTGACCGAATTCAGCTTAATTCCCTATAAAACACTCATTGAAAGTGATTTCATCTCGATTGAACAATAAATAAAAATGTACCTCGATTTTTAATAACATTTTCAAAATTGACGTAACTCGGCCTAAGAAAAACATTTTGAGTATTTGTTCACTGTTTTCAAATATAACCACTGAAACCTTTATTTTTGTAATTTTTGCGTTAATTCAAGCAAATGTAACGATATTCATTCAACAAACTGTTAAAATTCAATTTTAAATAAGAAATCGTTGTCACGGATTTTGTATCTTGAAGAAAAAAAACAAGCGATTTTTTCGGTACACTTTTGAATGCATTTTTTTCTGGAGAAATGTTTGACCGAATTCAGCTTAATTGCCTATAAAACACTCATTGAAAGTGATTTCATCTCGATTGAACAATAATTAAAAATTTACCTCGACTTTGAATAACATTTTCAAAATCGACGTTTCACGGCCAAAGAAGCTTACTTTGAGTATTTCTTCACTATTTTCAAATATGTTCACTGAAACCATTATTTATATACTTTTTGCTTTAATTCAAGCAACTGTAACGATATTCAATCAAAAAACTGTTAAAATTAAATTTTTCAATAAGAAATCGTTGTCACGGATTATGTATCTTGAAGAAGAAAAACATGCGATTTTTTCGGTACTTTTTTGAATGCATTTTTTTCTGGAGAAATTTTTGACCGAATTCAGCTTAATTCCCTATAAAACACTCATTAAAAGTGATTTCATCTCGATTGAACAATAAATAAAAATGTACCTCGATTTTTAATAACATTTTCAAAATCGACGTTTCACGGCCAAAGAAGCATATTTTGAGTATTTCTTCACTATTTTCAAAAATAACCACTGAAACCATTATTTTTATACTTTTTGCTTTAATTCAAGCAAATGTAACGATATTCATTCAACAAACTGTTAAAATTCAATTTTAAATAAGAAATAGTTGTCACGGATTTTGTATCTTGAAGAAAAAAAACATGCGATTTTTTCGGTACTTTTTTGAATGCATTTTTTTCTGGAGAAATTTTTGACCGAATTCAGCTTAATTCCCTATAAAACACTCAATAAAAGTGATTTCATCTCGATTGAACAATAAATAAAAATGTACCTCGATTTTTAATAACATTTTCAAAATCGACGTAACTCGGCCTAAGAAAAACATTTTGAGTATTTGTTCACTATTTACAAATATATTCACTGAAACCATTATTTTTATACTTTTTGCTTTAATTCAAGCAAATGTAACGATATTCATTCAAAAAACTGTTACAATTCAATTTTTCAATAAGAAATCGTTGTCACGGATTTTGTATCTTGAAGAAGAAAAACATGCGATTTTTTCGGTACTTTTTTGAATGCATTTTTTTCTGGAGAAATTTTTGACCGAATTCAGCTTAATTCGCTATAAAACACTCATTGAAAGTGATTTCATCTCGATTGAACAATAAATAAAAATGTACCTCGATTTTTAATAACATTTTCAAAATCGACGTAACTCGGCCTAAGAAAAACATTTTGAGTATTTGTTCACTGTTTTCAAATATAACCACTGAAACCATTATTTTTGTAATTTTTGCGTTAATTCAAGCAAATGTAACGATATTCATTCAACAAACAGTTAAAATTCAATTTTAAATAAGAAATCGTTGTCACGGATTTTGTATCTTGAAGAAAAAAAACATGCGATTTTTTCGGTACACTTTTGAATGCATTTTTTTCTGGAGAAATGTTTGACCGAATTCAGCTTAATTCCCTATAAAACACTCATTGAAAGTGATTTCATCTCGATTGAACAATAATTAAAAATTTACCTCGATTTTTAATAACATTTTCAAAATCGACGTTTCACGGCCAAAGAAGCTTACTTTGAGTATTTCTTCACTATTTTCAAATATATTCATTGAAACCATTATTTTTATACTTTTTGCTTTAATTCAAGCAGTGTAACGATATTCATTCAAAAAACTGTTAAAATTCAATTTTCAGTAAGAAATCGTATTCACGGATTTTGTGTCTTGAAGAAGAAAAACCTGCGATTTTTTCGGTACTTTTTTGAATGAATTTTTTTCTGGAGAAATTTTTGACCGAATTCAGCTTAATTCCCTATAAAACACTCATTGAAAGTGATTTCATCTCGATTGAACAATAAATAAAAATGTACCTCGATTTTTAATAACATTTTCAAAATCGACGTAACTCAACCTAAGGAAAACATTTTGAGTATTTGTTCACTGTTTTCAAATATAACCACTGAAACCATTATTTTTGTAATTTTTGCGTTAATTCAAGCAAATGTAACGATATTCATTCAACAAACTGTTAAAATTCAATTTTAAATAAGAAATCGTTGTCACGGATTTTGTATCTTGAAGAAAAAAAACATGCGATTTTTTCGGTACACTTTTGAATGCATTTTTTTCTGGAGAAATGTTTGACCGAATTCAGCTTAATTCCCTATAAAACACTCATTGAAAGTGATTTCATCTCGATTGAACAATAATTAAAAATTTACCTCGATTTTTAATAACATTTTCAAAATCGACGTTTCACGGCCAAAGAAGCTTACTTTGAGTATTTCTTCACTATTTTCAAATATGTTCACTGAAACCATTATTTTTATACTTTTTGCTTTAATTCAAGCAAATGTAACGATATACAATCAAAAAACTGTTAAAATTAAATTTTTCAATAAGAAATCGTTGTCACGGATTTTGTATCTTGAAGAAGAAAAACATGCGATTTTTTCGGTACTTTTTTGAATGCATTTTTTTCTGGAGAAATTTTTGACCGAATTCAGCTTAATTCCCTATAAAACACTCATTGAAAGTGATTTCATCTCGATTGAACAATAAATAAAAATGTACCTCGATTTTTAATAACATTTTCAAAATCGACGTTTCACGGCCAAAGAAGCATATTTTGAGTATTTCTTCACTATTTTCAAAAATAACCACTGAAACCATTATTTTTATACTTTTTGCTTTAATTCAAGCAAATGTAACGATATTCATTCAAAAAACTATTAAAATTCAATTTTTCAATAAGAAATCGTTGTCACGGATTTTGTATCTTGAAGAAGAAAAACATGCGATTTTTTTCGGTACTTTTTTGAATGCATTTTTTTCTGGAGAGATTTTTGACCGAATTCAGCTTAATTCCCTATAAAACACTCATTGAAAGTGATTTCATCTCGATTGAACAATAATTAAAAATTTACCTCGATTTTTAATAACATTTTCAAAATCGACGTTTCACGGCCAAAGAAGCTTACTTTGAGTATTTCTTCACCATTTTCAAATATGTTCACTGAAACCATTATTTTTATACTTTTTGCTTTAATTCGAGCAAATGTAACGATATTCAATCAAAAAACTGTTAAAATTAAATTTTTCAATAAGAAATCGTTGTCACGGATTATGTATCTTGAAGAAGAAAAACATGCGATTTTTTCGGTACTTTTTTGAATGCATTTTTTTCAGGAGAAATTTTTGACCGAATTCAGCTTAATTCCCTATAAAACACTCATTAAAAGTGATTTCATCTCGATTGAACAATAAATAAAAATGTACCTCGATTTTTAATAACATTTTCAAAATCGACGTTTCACGGCCAAAGAAGCATACTTTGAGTATTTCTTCACTATTTTCAAATATAACCACTGAAACCATTATTTTTGTAATTTTTGCGTTAATTCAAGCAAATGTAACGATATTCATTCAACAAACTGTTAAAATTCAATTTTCAATAAGAAATCGTTGTCACGGATTTTGTATCTTGAAGAAAAAAACATGCGATTTTTTCGGTACACTTTTGAATGCATTTTTTTCTGGAGAAATGTTTGACCGAATTCAGCTTAATTTTCTATAAAACACTCATTAAAAGTGATTTCATCTCGATTGAACAATAATTAAAAATGTACCTCGATTTTTAATAACATTTTAAAAATCGACGTTTCACCGCCAACGAAGCATATTTTGAGTATTTCTTCACTATTTACAAATATATTCACTGAAACCATTATTTTTATACTTTTTGCTTTAATTCAAGCAAATGTAACGATATTCATTCAAAAAACTGTTAAAATTCTATTTTTCAATAAGAAATCGTTGTCACGGATTTTGTATCTTGAAGAAGAAAAACATGCGATTTTTTCGGTACTTTTTTGAATGCATTTTTTTCTGGAGAAATTTTTGACCGAATTCAGCTTAATTCCCTATAAAACACTCATTGAAAGTGATTTCATCTCGATTGAACAATAAATAAAAATGTACCTCGATTTTTAATAACATTTTCAAAATCGACGTAACTCGGCCTAAGAAAAACATTTTGAGTATTTGTTCACTGTTTTCAAATATAACCACTGAAACCTTTATTTTTGTAATTTTTGCGTTAATTCAAGCAAATGTAACGATATTCATTCAACAAACTGTTAAAATTCAATTTTAAATAAGAAATCGTTGTCACGGATTTTGTATCTTGAAGAAAAAAAACAAGCGATTTTTTCGGTACACTTTTGAATGCATTTTTTTCTGGAGAAATGTTTGACCGAATTCAGCTTAATTGCCTATAAAACACTCATTGAAAGTGATTTCATCTCGATTGAACAATAATTAAAAATTTACCCCGATTTTTAATAACATTTTCAAAATCGACGTTTCACGGCCAAAGAAGCATACTTTGAGTATTTCGTCACTATTTTCAAATATATTCATTGAAACCATTATTTTTATACTTTTTGCTTTAATTCAAGCAGTGTAACGATATTCATTCAAAAAACTGTTAAAATTCAATTTTCAATAAGAAATCGTAATCACGGATTTTTGGTCTTGAAGAAGAAAAACCTGCGAATTTTTCGGTACTTTTTTGAATGAATTTTTTTCTGGAGAAATTTTTGACCGAATTCAGCTTAATTCCCTATAAAACACTCATTGAAAGTGATTTCATCTCGATTGAACAATAAATAAAAATGTACCTCGATTTTTAATAACATTTTCAAAATCGACGTAACTCGGCCTAAGAAAAACATTTTGAGTATTTGTTCACTGTTTTGAAATATAACCACTGAAACCTTTATTTTTGTAATTTTTGCGTTAATTCAAGCAAATGTAACGATATTCATTCAACAAACTGTTAAAATTCAATTTTAAATAAGAAATCGTTGTCACGGATATGGTATCTTGAAGAAAAAAAACATGCGATTTTTTCGGTACACTTTTGAATGCATTTTTTTTGGAGAAATGTTTGACCGAATTCAGCTTAATTCCCTATAAAACACTCTTTGAAAGTGATTTCATCTTGATTGAACAATAATTAAAAATTTACCTCGATTTTTAATAACATTTTCAAAATCGACGTTTCACGGCCAAAGAAGCATACTTTGAGTATTTCTTCACTATTTTCAAATATATTCACTGAAACCATTATTTTTATACTTTTTGCTTTAATTCAAGCAATGTAACGATATTCATTCAAAAAACTGTTAAAATTCAATTTTCAGTAAGAAATCGTATTCACGGATTTTGTGTCTTGAAGAAGAAAAACCTGCGATTTTTTCGGTACTTTTTTGAATGAATTTTTTTCTGGAGAAATTTTTGACCGAATTCAGCTTAATTCCCTATAAAACACTCATTGAAAGTGATTTCATCTCGATTGAACAATAAATAAAAATGTACCTCGATTTTTAATAACATTTTCAAAATCGACGTAACTCAACCTAAGGAAAACATTTTGAGTATTTGTTCACTGTTTTCAAATATAACCACTGAAACCATTATTTTTGTAATTTTTGCGTTAATTCAAGCAAATGTAACGATATTCATTCAAAAAACTGTTAAAATTCAATTTTAAATAAGAAATCGTTGTCACGGATTTTGTATCTTGAAGAAAAAAAACATGCAATTTTTTCGGTACACTTTTGAATGCATTTTTTTCTGGAGAAATGTTTGACCGAATTCAGCTTAATTCCCTATAAAACACTCATTGAAAGTGATTTCATCTCGATTGAACAATAATTAAAAATTTACCTCGATTTTTAATAACATTTTCAAAATCGACGTTTCACGGCCAAAGAAGCTTACTTCGAGTATTTCTTCACTATTTTCAAACATGTTCACTGAAACCATTATTTTTATACTTTTTGCTTTAATTCAAGCAAATGTAACGATATTCAATCAAAAAACTGTTAAAATTAAATTTTTCAATAAGAAATCGTTGTCACGGATTATGTATCTTGAAGAAGAAAAACATGCGATTTTTTCGGTACTTTTTTGAATGCATTTTTTTCAGGAGAAATTTTTGACCGAATTCAACTTAATTCCCTATAAAACACTCATTAAAAGTGATTTCATCTCGATTGAACAATAAATAAAAATGTACCTCGATTTTTAATAACATTTTCAAAATCGACGTAACTCGGCCTAAGAAAAACATTTTGAGTATTTGTTCACTGTTTTCAAATATAACCACTGAAACCATTATTTTTGTAATTTTTGCGTTAATTCAAGCAAATGTAACGATATTCATTCAACAAACTGTTAAAATTCAATTTTAAATAAGAAATCGTTGTCACGGATTTTGTATCTTGAAGAAAAAAAACATGCAATTTTTTCGGTACACTTTTGAATGCATTTTTGTCTGGAGAAATGTTTGACCGAATTCAGCTTAATTCCCTATAAAACACTCATTGAAAGTGATTTCATCTCGATTGAACAATAATTAAAAATTTACCTCGATTTTTAATAACATTTTCAAAATCGACGTTTCACGGCCAAAGAAGCTTACTTCGAGTATTTCTTCACTATTTTCAAATATGTTCACTGAAACCATTATTTTTATACTTTTTGCTTTAATTCAAGCAAATGTAACGATATTCAATCAAAAAACTGTTAAAATTAAATTTTTCAATAAGAAATCGTTGTCACGGATTATGTATCTTGAAGAAGAAAAACATGCGATTTTTTCGGTACTTTTTTGAATGCATTTTTTTCAGGAGAAATTTTTGACCGAATTCAACTTAATTCCCTATAAAACACTCATTAAAAGTGATTTCATCTCGATTGAACAATAAATAAAAATGTACCTCGATTTTTAATAACATTTTCAAAATCGACGTAACTCGGCCTAAGAAAAACATTTTGAGTATTTGTTCACTGTTTTCAAATATAACCACTGAAACCATTATTTTTGTAATTTTTGCGTTAATTCAAGCAAATGTAACGATATTCATTCAACAAACTGTTAAAATTCAATTTTAAATAAGAAATCGTTGTCACGGATATTGTATCTTGAAGAAAAAAAACATGCGATTTTTTCGGTACACTTTTGAATGCATTTTTTTTTTTGGAGAAATGTTTGACCGAATTCAGCTTAATTCCCTATAAAACACTCTTTGAAAGTGATTTCATCTCGATTTAACAATAATTAAAAATTTACCTCGATTTTTAATAACATTTTCAAAATCGACGTTTCACGGACAAAGAAGCATATTTTGAGTATTTCTTCACTATTTTCAAAAATAACCACTGAAACCATTATTTTTATACTTTTTGCTTTAATTCAAGCAAATGTAACGATATTCATTCAAAAAACTGTTAAAATTCAATTTTCAATAAGAAATCGTATTCACGGATTTTGTGTCTTGAAGAAGAAAAACCTGCAAATTTTTCGGTACTTTTTTGAATGAATTTTTTTCTGGAGAAATTTTTGACCGAATTCAGCTTAATTCCCTATAAAACACTCATTTAAAGTGATTTCATCTCGATTGAACAATAAATAAAAATGTACCTCGATTTTTAATAACATTTTCAAAATCGACGTAACTCGGCCTAAGAAAAACATTTTGAGTATTTGTTCACTGTTTTCAAATATAACCACTGAAACCATTATTTTTGTAATTTTTGCGTTAATTCAAGCAAATGTAACGATATTCATTCAACAAACTGTTAAAATTCAATTTTAAATAAGAAATCGTTGTCACGGATATTGTATCTTGAAGAAAAAAAACATGCGATTTTTTCGGTACACTTTTGAATGCATTTTTTTTTGGAGAAATGTTTGACCGAATTCAGCTTAATTCCCTATAAAACACTCTTTGAAAGTGATTTCATCTCGATTGAACAATAATTAAAAATTTACCTCGATTTTTAATAACATTTTCAAAATCGACGTTTCACGGCCAAAGAAGCATACTTTGAGTATTTCTTCACTATTTTCAAATATGTTCACTGAAACCTTTATTTTTATACTTTTTGCTTTAATTCAAGCAATGTAACGATATTCATTCAAAAAACTGTTAAAATTCAATTTTCAGTAAGAAATCGTATTCACGGATTTTGTGTCTTGAAGAAGAAAAACCTGCGATTTTTTCGGTACTTTTTTGAATGAATTTTTTTCTGGAGAAATTTTTGACCGAATTCAGCTTAATTCCCTATAAAACACTCATTAAAAGTGATTTCATCTCGATTGAACAATAAATAAAAATGTACCTCGATTTTTAATAACATTTTCAAAATCGACGTTTCACGGCCAAAGAAGCATATTTTGAGTATTTCTTCACTATTTTCAAAAATAACCACTGAAACCATTATTTTTATACTTTTTGCTTTAATTCAAGCAAATGTAACGATATTCATTCAACAAACTGTTAAAATTCAATTTTAAATAAGAAATCGTTGTCACGGATTTTGTATCTTGAAGAAAAAAAAACATGCGATTTTTTCGGTACACTTTTGAATGCATTTTTTTCTGGAGAAATTTTTGACCGAATTCAGCTTAATTCCCTATAAAACACTCATTAAAAGTGATTTCATCTCGATTGAACAATATATAAAAATGTACCTCGATTTTTAATAACATTTTCAAAATCGACGTAACTCGGCCTAAGAAAAACATTTTGAGTATTTGTTCACTATTTTCAAATATAACCACTGAAACCATTATTTTTGTAATTTTTGCGTTAATTCAAGCAAATGTAACGATATTCATTCAACAAACTGTTAAAATTCAATTTTAAATAAGAAATCGTTGTCACGGATTTTGTATCTTGAAATAAAAAACATGCGATTTTTTCGGTACACTTTTAAATGCATTTTTTTCTGGAGAAATGTTTGACCGAATTCAGCTTAATTCCCTATAAAACACTCATTAAAAGTGATTTCATCTCGATTGAACAATAAATAAAAATGTACCTCGATTTTTAATAACATTTTCAAAATCGACGTTTCACGGCCAAAGAAGCATATTTTGAGTATTTCTTCACTATTTTCAAATATAACCACTGAAACCATTATTTTTATACTTTTTGCTTTAATTCAAGCAAATGTAACGATATTCATTCAAAAAACTGTTAAAATTCAATTTTTCAATAAGAAATCGTTGTCACGGATTTTGTATCTTGAAGAAGAAAAACATGCGATTTTTTCGGTACACTTTTGAATGCATTTTTTTCTGGAGAAAGTTTTGACCGAATTCAGCTTAATTCCCTATAAAACACTCATTGAAAGTGATTTCATCTCGATTTAACAATAATTAAAAATTTACCTCGATTTTTAATAACATTTTCAAAATCGACGTTTCACGGCCAAAGAAGCATACTTTGAGTATTTCTTCACTATTTTCAAATATGTTCACTGAAACTATTATTTTTATACTTTTTGCTTTAATTCAAGCAAATGTAACGATATTCAATCAAAAAACTGTTAAAATTAAATTTTTCAATAAGAAATCGTTGTCACGGATTTTGTATCTTGAAGAAGAAAAAAATGCGATTTTTTCGGTACTTTTTTGAATGCATTTTTTTCTGGAGAAATTTTTGACCGAATTCAGCTTAATTCCCTATAAAACACTCAATAAAAGTGATTGTGTAAAAACCTTGACTTTTTACGTCACATCTGAGACCTCACAACACTGCTCCCGGATGGGCTCGAACCACCAACCTATTGGTTAACAGCCGAACGCGCTAACCATTGCGCCACGGAAGCCCAAAAGTTAAATGTTCGTCTGGTGTTGTGGAAAAACTCTGACATTTTACGTTACATCTGAGACGTCACAACACCGCTCCCGGGAGGGCTCGAACCACCAACCTTTCGGTTAACAGCTGAACGCGCTGACCATTGCGCCACTGAAGCCCAAAAATTAAATTTTCGTCAGGTATTGAGGTAAAACCTTGACTTTTTACTTCTCATCTGAGACCTCACAACACCGCTCCCGGATGGGCTCGAACCACCAACCTTTCGGTTAACAGCCGAACGCGCTAACCATTCGCCACGGACGCCCAAAAATTAAATGGTCGTCAGGTATTGTGGAAAAACTTTGGCTATTTACGTTACATTTGAGATCCAAAAACACCGCTCCCGGGTGGGTTCGAACCACCAACCTATTGGTTAACAGCCGAACGCGCTAACCATTGAGCCACGGAAGATCAGAAATTAAATGGTTGTCACGTATTGTGGAAAAGTTTTGACCTTTAACGCTACATCTGAGACCCCACAACACCTCTTCCGGGTGGGCTCAAACCACCAACCTTTCGATTAAGAGCTGGACGCGCTAATTACTGCGCCACGGAAGCCCAAAAATTAAATGTTCGTCAGTTATTGTGGAAAAACTCTGACATTTTACGTAACATCTGAGACGTCACAACACCGCTCCCGGATGGGCTCGAACCACCAACCTTTCGGTTAACAGCTGAACGCGCTGACCATTGCGCCACTGAAGCCCAAAAATTAAATTTTCGTCAGGTATTGAGGTAAAACTTTGACTTTTTACTTCACATCCTAGACCTCACAACACTGCTCCCGGATGGGCTCCAACCACCAACCTTTCGATTGACAGCCGAACGTGCTAACCATTGAGCCACGGAAGCTCAGAAATTAAATGGTTGTCACGTATTGTGGAAAAGTTTTGACTTTTTACGCTACATCTGAGACCCCACAACACCTCTTCCGGGTGGGCTCGAACCACCAACCTTTCGATTAACAGCTGAACGCGCTGACCATTGCGCCACTGAAGCCCAAAAATTAAATTTTCGTCAGGTATTGAGGTAAAACTTTGACTTTTTACTTCACATCCTAGACCTCACAACACCGCTCCCGGATGGGCTCCAACCACCAACCTTTCGATTGACAGCCGAACGCGCTAACCATTGAGCCACGGAAGCTCAGAAATTAAATGGTTGTCACGTATTGTGGAAAAGTTTTGACTTTTTACGCTACATCTGAGACCCCACAACACCTCTTCCGGGTGGGCTCGAACCACCAACCTTTCGATTAACAGCTGAACGCGCTAACCATTGCGCCACGGAAGCCCAAAAATTAAATGTTCGTCAGGTATTGTGGAAAAACTGACATTTTACGTTACATCTGAGACATCACAACACCGCTCCCGGATGGGCTAGAACCTCCAACCTATTGGTTAACAGCCGAACGCGCTAACCATTGAGCCACGGAAGCTCAGAAATTAAATGGTTGTCAGGTATTGTGGAAAAGTTTTGACTTTTTACGCTACATCTCAGACCCCACAACACCTCTTCCGGGTGGGCTCGAACCACCAACCTTTCGATTAACAGCCGAACGCGCTAACCATTCGCCACGGACGCCCAAAAATTAAATGGTCGTCAGGTATTGTGGAAAAACTTTGGCTATTTACGTTACATTTGAGATCCAAAAACACCGCTCCCGGGTGGGTTCGAACCACCAACCTATTGGTTAACAGCCGAACGCGCTAACCATTGAGCCACGGAAGATCAGAAATTAAATGGTTGTCACGTATTGTGGAAAAGTTTTGACTTTTAACGCTACATCTGAGACCCCACAACACCTCTTCCGGGTGGGCTCAAACCAACAACCTTTCGATTAAGAGCTGGACGCGCTAATTACTGCGCCACGGAAGCCCAAAAATTAAATGTTCGTCAGGTATTGTGGAAAAACTCTGACATTTTACGTAACATCTGAGACGTCACAACACCGCTCCCGGATGGGCTCGAACCACCAACCTTTCGGTTAACAGCCGAACGCGCTAGCCATTGCGCCACGGACGCCCAAAAATTAAATGGTTGTCAGGTATTGTTGAAAAGTTACGACTTTTCACGCTACATCTGAGACCCCACAAATCCTCTCTCGTTTGGGCTCGAACCACCAACCTTTTGGTTAACAGCTGAACGCACTAACCATTGCGCCACGGAAGCCCAAAAATTAAATGGTCGTCAGGTATTGTAGAAAAACTTTGGCTATTTACGTTACGTTTGAGATCCAAAAACACCGCTCCCGGGTGGGCTCGAACCACCAAGCTATTGGTTAACAGCCGAACGCGCTAACCATTGAGCCACGAAAGATCAGAAAATAAATGGTTATCACGTATTATGGAAAAAGTTTGACTTTTCACGCTACATCTGAGACGTCACAACACCGCTCCCGGGAGGGCTCGAACCACCAACCTTTCGGTTAACAGCTGAACGCGCTGACCATTGCGCCACTGAAGCCCAAAAATTAAATTTTCGTCAGGTATTGAGGTAAAACTTTGACTTTTTACTTCACATCCTAGACCTCACAACACCGCTCCCGGATGGGCTCCAACCACCAACCTTTCGATTGACAGCCGAACGCGCTAACCATTGAGCCACGGAAGCTCAGAAATTAAATGGTTGTCACGTATTGTGGAAAAGTTTTGACTTTTTACGCTACATCTGAGACCCCACAACACCTCTTCCGGGTGGGCTCGAACCACCAACCTTTCGATTAACAGCTGAACGCGCTAACCATTGCGCCACGGAAGCCCAAAAATTAAATGTTCGTCAGGTATTGTGGAAAAACTGACATTTTACGTTACATCTGAGACATCACAACACCGCTCCCGGATGGGCTAGAACCTCCAACCTATTGGTTAACAGCCGAACGCGCTAACCATTGAGCCACGGAAGCTCAGAAATTAAATGGTTGTCAGGTATTGTTGAAAAGTTACGACTTTTCAAGCTACATCTGAGACCCCACAAAACCTCTCTCGTTTGGGCTCGAACCACCAACCTTTCGGTTAACAGCTGAACGCGCTGACCATTGCGCCACTGAAGCCCAAAAATTAAATGTTCGTCAGGTATTGTGGAAAAACTCCGACATTTTACGTTACATCTGAGACGTCACAACACTTCTCCCGGATGGGCTCGAACCACCAACCTATTGGTTAATAGCCGAACGCGCTAACCATTGCGCCACTGAAGCCCAAAAATTAAATTTTCGTCAGGTATTGAGGTAAAACTTTGACTTTTTACTTCACATCTGAGGCCTCAAAACACCGCTCCCGGATGGGCTCGAACCACCAACCTTTCGGTTAACAGCCGAACGCGCTAGCCATTGCGCCACGGACGCCCAAAAAAAATGGTCGTCAGGTATTGCGGAAAAACTTTGGCTATTTACGTTACATTTGAGATCCAAAAACACCGCTCCCGGGTGGGCTCGAACCACCAAGCTATTGATTAACAGCCGAACGCGCTAACCATTGAGCCACGAAAGATCAGAAAATAAATGGTTATCACGTATTATGGAAAAAGTTTGACATTTTACGTTACATCTGAGACGTCACAACACCGCTCCCGGGAGGGCTCGAACCACCAACCTTTCGGTTAACAGCTGAACGCGCTGACCATTGCGCCACTGAAGCCCAAAAATTAAATTTTCGTCAGGTATTGAGGTAAAACCTTGTCTTTTTACTTCACATCTGAGACCTCACAACACCGCTCCCGGATGGGCTCGAACCACCAACCTTTCGGTTAACAGCCGAACGCGCTAACCATTCGCCACGGACGCCCAAAAATTAAATGGTCGTCAGGTATTGTGGAAAAACTTTGGCTATTTACGTTACATTTGAGATCCAAAAACACCGCTCCCGGGTGGGCTCGAACCACCAACCTATTGGTTAACAGCCGAACGCGCTAACCATTGAGCCACGGAAGATCAGAAATTAAATGGTTGTCACGTATTGTGGAAAAGTTTTGACTTTTAACGCTACATCTGAGACCCCACAACACCTCTTCCGGTGGGCTCGAACCACCAACCTTTCGATTAAGTGCTCGACGCGCTAATTATTGCGCCACGGAAGGCCAAAAATTAAATGTTCGTCAGGTATTGTGGAAAAACTCCGACATTTTACGTTACATCTGAGACGTCACAACACCGCTCACGGGAGGGCTCGAACCACCAACCTTTCGGTTAACAGCTGAACGCGCTGACCATTGCGCCACTGAAGCCCAAAAATTAAATTTTCGTCAGGTATTGAGGTAAAACTTTGACTTTTTACTTCACATCCTAGACCCCACAACACCTCTTCCGGTGGGCTCGAACCACCAACCTTTCGATTAAGTGCTCGACGCGCTAATTATTGCGCCACGGAAGGCCAAAAATTAAATGTTCGTCAGGTATTGTGGAAAAACTCTGACATTTTACGTTACATCTGAGACATCACAACACCGCTCCCGGATGGGCTAGAACCTCCAACCTATTGGTTAACAGCCGAACGCGCTAACCATTGAGCCACGGAAGCTCAGAAATTAAATGGTTGTCAGGTATTGTTGAAAAGTTACGACTTTTCAAGCTACATCTGAGACCCCACAAAACCTCTCTCGTTTGGGCTCGAACCACCAACCTTTCGGTTAACAGCTGAACGCGCTGAGAATTGCGCCACTGAAGCCCAAAAATTAAATTTTCGTCAGGTATTGAGGTAAAACTTTGACTTTTTACTTCACATCTGAGGCCTCACAACACCGCTCCCGGATGGGCTCGAACCACCGACCTTTCGGTTAACAGCCGAACGCGCTAACCATTGCGCCACGGACGCCCAAAAAAATGGTCGTCAGGTATTGCGGAAAAACTTTGGCTATTTACGTTACATTTGAGATCCAAAAACACCGCTCTCGGGTGGGCTCGAACCACCAAACTATTGGTTAACAGCCGAACGCGCTAACCATTGAGCCACGAAAGATCAGAAAATAAATGGTTATCACGTATTATGGAAAAAGTTTGACTTTTCACGCTTCATCTGAGACCTCACAACACCTCTCCCGGGTGGGCTCGAATACCAACCTTTCGATTAACAGCTGAACGCGCTAACCATTGCGCCACGGAAGCCCAAAAATTAAATGCTCGTCAGGTATTGTGGAAAAACTCTGACATTTTACGTTACATCTGAGACGTCACAACACCGCTCCCGGGAGGGCTCGAACCACCAACCTTTCGGTTAACAGCTGAACGCGCTGACCATTGCGCCACTGAAGCCCAAAAATTAAATTTTCGTCAGGTATTGAGGTAAAACCTTGTCTTTTTACTTCACATCTGAGACCTCACAACACCGCTCCCGGATGGGCTCGAACCACCAACCTTTCGGTTAACAGCCGAACGCGCTAACCATTCGCCACGGACGCCCAAAAATTAAATGGTCGTCAGGTATTGTGGAAAAACTTTGGCTATTTACGTTACATTTGAGATCCAAAAACACCGCTCCCGGGTGGGCTCGAACCAACAACCTATTGGTTAACAGCCGAACGCGCTAACCATTGAGCCACGAAAGATCAGAAAATAAATGGTTATCACGTATTATGGAAAAAGTTTGACTTTTCACGCTTCATCTGAGACCTCACAACACCTCTCCCGGGTGGGCTCGAATACCAACCTTTCGATTAACAGCTGAACGCGCTAACCATTGCGCCACGGAAGCCCAAAAATTAAAGGCTCGTCAGGTATTGTGGAAAAACTCTGACATTTTTCGTTACATCTTTGACGTCACAACACCGCTCCCGGATGGGCTCGAACCACCAACCTTTCGGTTAACAGCCGAACGCGCTAGCCATTGCGCCACGGACGCCCAAAAATTAAATGGTTGTCAGGTTTTGTTGAAAAGTTACGACTTTTCACGCTACATCTGAGACCCCACAAAACCTCTCTTTTGGGCTCGAACCACCAACCTTTCGGTTAACAGCTGAACGCGCTGACCATTGCGCCACTGAAGCCCAAAAATTAAATTTTCGTCAGGTATTGAGGTAAAACCTTGTCTTTTTACTTCACATCTGAGACCTCACAACACCGCTCCCGGATGGGCTCGAACCACCAACCTTTCGGTTAACAGCCGAACGCGCTAACCATTCGCCACGGACGCCCAAAAATTAAATGGTCGTCAGGTATTGTGGAAAAACTTTGGCTATTTACGTTACATTTGAGATCCAAAAACACCGCTCCCGGGTGGGCTCGAACCACCAACCTATTGGTTAACAGCCGAACGCGCTAACCATTGAGCCACGGAAGATCAGAAATTAAATGGTTGTCACGTATTGTGGAAAAGTTTTGACTTTTTACGCTACATCTGAGACCCCACAACACCTCTTCCGGGTGGGCTCGAACCACCAACCTTTCGATTAACAGCTGAACGCGCTAACCATTGCGCCACGGAAGCCCAAAAATTAAATGTTCGTCAGGTATTGTGGAAAAACTGACATTTTACGTTACATCTGAGACATCACAACACCGCTCCCGGATGGGCTAGAACCTCCAACCTATTGGTTAACAGCCGAACGCGCTAACCATTGAGCCACGGAAGCTCAGAAATTAAATGGTTGTCAGGTATTGTTGAAAAGTTACGACTTTTCAAGCTACATCTGAGACCCCACAAAACCTCTCTCGTTTGGGCTCGAACCACCAACCTTTCGGTTAACAGCTGAACGCGCTGACCATTGCGCCACTGAAGCCCAAAAATTAAATGTTCGTCAGGTATTGTGGAAAAACTCCGACATTTTACGTTACATCTGAGACGTCACAACACTTCTCCCGGATGGGCTCGAACCACCAACCTATTGGTTAATAGCCGAACGCGCTAACCATTGCGCCACTGAAGCCCAAAAATTAAATTTTCGTCAGGTATTGAGGTAAAACTTTGACTTTTTACTTCACATCTGAGGCCTCAAAACACCGCTCCCGGATGGGCTCGAACCACCAACCTTTCGGTTAACAGCCGAACGCGCTAGCCATTGCGCCACGGACGCCCAAAAAAAATGGTCGTCAGGTATTGCGGAAAAACTTTGGCTATTTACGTTACATTTGAGATCCAAAAACACCGCTCCCGGGTGGGCTCGAACCACCAACCTATTGGTTAACAGCCGAACGCGCTAACCATTGAGCCACGGAAGATCAGAAATTAAATGGTTGTCACGTATTGTGGAAAAGTTTTGACTTTTTACGCTACATCTGAGACCCCACAACACCTCTTCCGGGTGGGCTCGAACCACCAACCTTTCGATTAACAGCTGAACGCGCTAACCATTGCGCCACGGAAGCCCAAAAATTAAATGTTCGTCAGGTATTGTGGAAAAACTGACATTTTACGTTACATCTGAGACATCACAACACCGCTCCCGGATGGGCTAGAACCTCCAACCTATTGGTTAACAGCCGAACGCGCTAACCATTGAGCCACGGAAGCTCAGAAATTAAATGGTTGTCAGGTATTGTTGAAAAGTTACGACTTTTCAAGCTACATCTGAGACCCCACAAAACCTCTCTCGTTTGGGCTCGAACCACCAACCTTTCGGTTAACAGCTGAACGCGCTGACCATTGCGCCACTGAAGCCCAAAAATTAAATGTTCGTCAGGTATTGTGGAAAAACTCCGACATTTTACGTTACATCTGAGACGTCACAACACTTCTCCCGGATGGGCTCGAACCACCAACCTATTGGTTAATAGCCGAACGCGCTAACCATTGCGCCACTGAAGCCCAAAAATTAAATTTTCGTCAGGTATTGAGGTAAAACTTTGACTTTTTACTTCACATCTGAGGCCTCAAAACACCGCTCCCGGATGGGCTCGAACCACCAACCTTTCGGTTAACAGCCGAACGCGCTAGCCATTGCGCCACGGACGCCCAAAAAAAATGGTCGTCAGGTATTGCGGAAAAACTTTGGCTATTTACGTTACATTTGAGATCCAAAAACACCGCTCCCGGGTGGGCTCGAACCACCAAGCTATTGATTAACAGCCGAACGCGCTAACCATTGAGCCACGAAAGATCAGAAAATAAATGGTTATCACGTATTATGGAAAAAGTTTGACATTTTACGTTACATCTGAGACGTCACAACACCGCTCCCGGGAGGGCTCGAACCACCAACCTTTCGGTTAACAGCTGAACGCGCTGACCATTGCGCCACTGAAGCCCAAAAATTAAATTTTCGTCAGGTATTGAGGTAAAACCTTGTCTTTTTACTTCACATCTGAGACCTCACAACACCGCTCCCGGATGGGCTCGAACCACCAACCTTTCGGTTAACAGCCGAACGCGCTAGCCATTGCGCCACGGACGCCCAAAAATTAAATGGTTGTCAGGTTTTGTTGAAAGTTACGACTTTTCACGCTACATCTGAGACCCCACAAAACCTCTCTTTTGGGCTCGAACCACCAACCTTTCGGTTAACAGCTGAACGCGCTAACCATTGCGCCACGGAAGCCCAAAAATTAAATGGTCGTCAGGTATTGCGGAAAAACTTTGGCTATTTACGTTACATTTGAGATCCAAAAACACCGCTCCCGGGTGGGCTCGAACCACCAAGCTATTGGTTAACAGCCGAACGCGCTAACCATTGAGCCACGAAAGATCAGAAAATAAATGGTTATCACGTATTATGGAAAAAGTTTGACTTTTCACGCTTCATCTGAGACCTCACAACACCTCTCCCGGGTGGGCTCGAATACCAACCTTTCGATTAACAGCTGAACGCGCTAACCATTGCGCCACGGAAGCCCAAAAATTAAATGCTCGTCAGGTATTGTGGAAAAACTCTGACATTTTACGTTACATCTGAGACGTCACAACACCGCTCCCGGGAGGGCTCGAACCACCAACCTTTCGGTTAACAGCTGAACGCGCTGACCATTGCGCCACTGAAGTCCAAAAATTAAATTTTCGTCAGGTATTGAGGTAAAACCTTGTGTTTTTACTTCACATCTGAGACCTCACAACACCGCTCCCGGATGGGCTCGAACCACCAACCTTTCGGTTAACAGCCGAACGCGCTAACCATTCGCCACGGACGCCCAAAAATTAAATGGTCGTCAGGTATTGTGGAAAAACTTTGGCTATTTACGTTACATTTGAGATCCAAAAACACCGCTCCCGGGTGGGCTCGAACCACCAACCTATTGGTTAACAGCCGAACGCGCTAACCATTGAGCCACGGAAGATCAGAAATTAAATGGTTGTCACGTATTGTGGAAAAGTTTTGACTTTTAACGCTACATCTGAGACCCCACAACACCTCTTCCGGTGGGCTCGAACCACCAACCTTTCGATTAAGTGCTCGACGCGCTAATTATTGCGCCACGGAAGGCCAAAAATTAAATGTTCGTCAGGTATTGTGGAAAAACTCTGACATTTTACGTAACATCTGAGACGTCGCAGCACCGCTCCCGGATGGGCTCGAACCACCAACATTTCGGTTAACAGCCGAACGCGCTAGCCATTGCGCCACGGACGCCCAAAAATTAAATGGTTGTCAGGTTTTGTTGAAAAGTTACGACTTTTCACGCTACATCTGAGACCCCACAAAACCTCTCTTTTGGGCTCGAACCACCAACCTTTCGGTTAACAGCTGAACGCGCTAACCATTGCGCCACGGAAGCCCAAAAATTAAATGGTCGTCAGGTATTGTGGAAAAACTTTGGCTATTTACGTTACATTTGAGATCCAAAAACACCGCTCCCGGGTGGGCTCGAACAACCAAGCTAATGGTTAACAGCCGAACGCGCTAACCATTGAGCCACGAAAGATCAGAAAATAAATGGTTATCACGTATTATGGAATAAGTTTGACTTTTCACGCTACATCTGAGACCTCACAACACCTCTCCCGGGTGGGCTCGAACCACCAGCCTTTCGATTAACAGCTGAACGCGCTAACCATTGCGCCACGGAAGCCCAAAAAATAAATGCTCGTCAGGTATTGAGGTAAAACTTTGACTTTTTACTTCACATCCGAGACCTCACAACACCGCTCCCGGATGGGCTCGAACCACCAACCTTTCGATTAACAGCCGAACGCGCTAACCATTGAGCCACGGAAGCTCAGAAATTAAATGGTTGTCACGTATTGTGGAAAAGTTTTGACTTTTTACCCTACATCTGAGACCCCACATCACCTCTTCCGGGTGGGCTCGAACCACCAACCTTTCGATTAACAGCTGAACGCGCTAACCATTGCGCCATGGAAGCCCAAAAATTAAATGTTCGTCAGGTATTGTGGAAAAACTCTGACATTTTACGTTACATCTGAGACATCACAACACCGCTCCCGGATGGGCTAGAACCACCAACCTATTGGTTAACAGCCGAACGCGCTAACCATTGAGCCACGGAATCTCAGAAATTAAATGGTTGTCAGGTATTGTTGAAAAGTTACGACTTTTCACGCTACATCTGAGACCCCACAAAACCTCTCTCGTTTGGGCTCGAACCACCAACCTTTCGATTGAAAGCCGAACGCGCTAACCATTGAGCCACGGAAGCTCAGAAATTAAAAGGTTGTCACGTATTGTGGAAAAGTTTTGACTTTTTACGCTACATCTGAGACCCCACAACACCTCTTCCGGGTGGGCTCGAACCACCAACCTTTCGATTAACAGCTGAACGCGCTGACCATTGCGCCACTGAAGCCCAAAAATTAAATGTTCGTCAGGTATTGTGGAAAAACTCTGACATTTTACGTTACATCTGAGACGTCACATCACTTCTCCCGGATGGGCTCGAACCACCAACCTATTGGTTAATAGCCGAACGCGCTAACCATTGCGCCACTGAAGCCCAAAAATTAAATTTTCGTCAGGTATTGAGGTAAAACTTTGACTTTTTCCTTCACATCTGAGGCCTCACAACACCGCTCCCGGATGGGCTCGAACCACCAACCTTTCGGTTAACAGCCGAATGCGCTAACCATTCGCCACGGACGCCCAAAAATTAAATGGTCGTCAGGTATTGTGGAAAAACTCTGACATTTTACGTTACATCTGAGACGTCACAACACTTCTCCCGGATAGGCTCGAACCACCAACCAATAGGTTAACAGCCGAACGCGCTAACCATTGAGCCACAGAAGCTCAGAAATTAAATGGTTGTTAGGTTTTGTGGATAAGTTATGACTTTTTACGTTACATCTGAGACCCTACAACACCTCTCCCAGGTGGGCTCGAACCACCATCCTTTCGGTTAACAGCCGAACGCGCTAACCATTTCGCCAAGGAAGCCCAAAAATTAAATGGTTGTCACGTATTGTGGAAAAGTTTTGACTTTTAACGCTACATCTGAGACCCCACAACACCTCTTCCGGGTGGGCTCGAACCACCAACCTTTCGATTAAGAGCTGGACGCGCTAATTACTGCGCCACGGAAGCCCAAAAATTAAATGTTCGTCAGGTATTGTGGAAAAACTCTGACATTTTACGTAACATCTGAGACGTCACAACACCGCTCCCGGATGGGCTCGAACCACCAACCTTTCGGTTAACAGCCGAACGCGCTAGCCATTGCGCCACGGACGCCCAAAAATTAAATGGTTGTCAGGTATTGTTGAAAAACTTTGGCTATTTACGTTACATTTGAGATCCAAAAACACCGCTCCCGGGTGGGCTCGAACCACCAAGCTATTGGTTAACAGCCGAACGCGCTAACCATTGAGCCACGAAAGATCAGAAAATAAATGGTTATCACGTATTATGGAAAAAGTTTGACTTTTCACGCTACATCTGAGACCTCACAACACCTCTCCCGGGTGGGCTCGAACCACAAACCTTTCGATTAACAGCTGAACGCGCTAACCATTGCGCCACGGAAGCCCAAAAATTAAATGCTCGTCAGGTATTGTGGAAAAACTCTCACATTTTACGTTACATCTGAGACGTCACAACACCGCTCCCGGGTGGGCTCGAACCACCAAGCTATTGGTTAACAGCCGAACGCGCTAACCATTGAGCCACGAAAGATCAGAAAATAAATGGTTATCACGTATTATGGATAAACTTTGACTTTTTACTTCACATCTGAGGCCTCACAACACCGCTCCCGGATGGGCTCGAACCACCAACCTTTCGGTTAACAGCCGAACGCGCTAACCATTCGCCACGGACGCCCAAAAATTAAATGGTCGTCAGGTATTGTGGAAAAACTTTGGCTATTTACGTTACATTTGAGATCCAAAAACACCGCTCCCGGGTGGGCTCGAACCACCAACCTATTGGTTAACAGCCGAACGCGCTAACCATTGAGCCACGGAAGATCAGAAATTAAATGGTTGTCACGTATTGTGGAAACGTTTTGACTTTTAACGCTACATCTGAGACCCCACAACACCTCTTCTGGATGGGCTCAAACCACCAACCTTTCGATTAAGAGCTGGACGCGCTAATTACTGCGCCACGGAAGCCCAAAAATTAAATGTTCGTCAGGTATTGTGGAAAAACTCTGACATTTTACGTAACATCTGAGACGTCACAACACCGCTCCCGGATGGGCTCGAACCACCAACCTTTCGGTTAACAGCCGAACGCGCTAGCCATTGCGCCACGGACGCCCAAAAATTAAATGGTTGTCAGGTATTGTTGAAAATTTACGACTTTTCACGCTACATCTGAGACCCCACAAAACCTCTCTCGTTTGGGCTCGAACCACCAACCTTTCGGTTAACAGCTGAACGCGCTGACCATTGCGCCACTGAAGCCCAAAAATTAAATTTTCGTCAGTTATTGAGGTAAAACTTTGACTTTTTACTTCACATCCGAGACCTCACAACACCGCTCCCGGATGGGCTCGAACCACCAACCTTTCGATTGACAGCCGAACGCGCTAACCATTGAGCCACGGAAGCTCAGAAATTAAATGGTTGTCACGTATTGTGGAAAAGTTTTGACTTTTTACGCTACATCTGAGACCCCACAACACCTCTTCCGGGCGGGCTCGAACCACCAACCCTTCGATTAACAGCTGAACGCGCTAACCATTGCGCCACGGAAGCCCAAAAATTAAATGTTCGTCAGGTATTGTGGAAAAACTCTGACATTTTACGTTACATCTGAGACGTCACAACACCGCTCCCGGGAGGGCTCGAACCACCAACCTTTCGATTAACAGCTGAACGCGCTGACCATTGCGCCACTGAAGCCCAAAAATTAAATTTTCGTCAGGTATTGAGGTAAAACCTTGACTTTTTACTTCTCATCTGAGACCTCACAACACCGCTCCCGGATGGGCTCGAACCACCAACCTTTCGGTTAACAGCCGAACGCGCTAAACATTCGCCACGGACGCCCAAAAATTAAATGGTCGTCAGGTATTGTGGAAAAACTTTGGCTATTTACGTTACATTTGAGATCCAAAAACACCGCTCCCGGGTGGGCTCGAACCACCAACCTATTGGTTAACAGCCGAACGCGCTAACCATTGAGCCACGGAAGATCAGAAATTAAATGGTTGTCACGTATTGTGGAAAAGTTTTGACTTTTAACGCTACATCTCAGACCCCACAACACCTCTTCTGGGTGGGCTCAAACCACCAACCTTTCGATTAAGAGCTGGACGCGCTAATTACTGCGCCACGGAAGCCCAAAAATTAAATGTTCGTCAGGTATTGTGGAAAAACTCTGACATTTTACGTAACATCTGAGACGTCACAACACCGCTCCCGGATGGGCTCGAACCACCAACCTTTCGGTTAACAGCCGAACGCGCTAGCCATTGCGCCACGGACCCCAAAAATTAAATGGTTGTCAGGTATTGTTGAAAAGTTACGACTTTTCACGCTACATCTGAGACCCCACAAATCCTCTCTCGTTTGGGCTCGAACCACCAACCTTTCGGTTAACAGCTGAACGCACTAACCATTGCGCCACGGAAGCCCAAAAATTAAATGGTCGTCAGGTATTGTAGAAAAACTTTGGCTATTTACGTTACATTTGAGATCCAAAAACACCGCTCCCGGGTGGGCTCGAACCACCAAGCTATTGGTTAACAGCCGAACGCGCTAACCATTGAGCCACGAAAGATCAGAAAATAAATGGTTATCACGTATTATGGAAAAAGTTTGACTTTTCACGCTACATCACAACACCTCTCCCGGGTGGGCTCGAACCACCAACCTTTCGATTAACAGCTGAACGCGCTAACCATTGCGCCACGGAAGCCCAAAAATTAAATGCTCGTCAGGTATTGTGGAAAAACTCTCACATTTTACGTTACATCTGAGACGTCACAACACCGCTCCCGGGTGGGCTCGAACCACCAAGCTATTGGTTAACAGCCGAACGCGCTAACCATTGAGCCACGAAACATCAGAAAATAAATGGTTATCACGTATTATGGATAAACTTTGACTTTTTACTTCACATCTGAGGCCTCACAACACCGCTCCCGGATGGGCTCGAACCACCAACCTTTCGGTTAACAGCCGAACGCGCTAACCATTCGCCACGGACGCCCAAAAATTAAATGGTCGTCAGGTATTGTGGAAAAACTTTGGCTATTTACGTTACATTTGAGATCCAAAAACACCGCTCCCGGGTGGGCTCGAACCACCAACCTATTGGTTAACAGCCGAACGCGCTAACCATTGAGCCACGGAAGATCAGAAATTAAATGGTTGTCACGTATTGTGGAAACGTTTTGACTTTTAACGCTACATCTGAGACCCCACAACACCTCTTCTGGATGGGCTCAAACCACCAACCTTTCGATTAAGAGCTGGACGCGCTAATTACTGCGCCACGGAAGCCCAAAAATTAAATGTTCGTCAGGTATTGTGGAAAAACTCTGACATTTTACGTAACATCTGAGACGTCACAACACCGCTCCCGGATGGGCTCGAACCACCAACCTTTCGGTTAACAGCCGAACGCGCTAGCCATTGCGCCACGGACGCCCAAAAATTAAATGGTTGTCAGGTATTGTTGAAAATTTACGACTTTTCACGCTACATCTGAGACCCCACAAAACCTCTCTCGTTTGGGCTCGAACCACCAACCTTTCGGTTAACAGCTGAACGCGCTGACCATTGCGCCACTGAAGCCCAAAAATTAAATGTTCGTCAGGTATTGTGGAAAAACTCCGACATTTTACGTTACATCTGAGACGTCACAACACTTCTCCCGGATGGGCTCGAACCACCAACCTATTGGTTTATAGCCGAACGCGCTAACCATTGCGCCACTGAAGCCCAAAAATTAAACTTTCGTCAGGTATTGAGGTAAAACTTTGACTTTTTACTTCACATCTGAGGCCTCACAACACCGCTCCCGGATGGGCTCGAACCACCAACCTTTCGGTTAACAGCAGACGCGCTAACCATTGCGCCACGGACGCCCAAAAAAAATGGTAGTCAGGTATTGAGGAAAAACTTTGGCTATTTACGTTACATTTGAGATCCAAAAACACCGCTCCCGGGTGGGCTCGAACCACCAAGCTATTGGTTAACAGCCGAACGCGCTAACCATTGAGCCACGAAAGATCAGAAAATAAATGGTTATCACGTATTATGGAAAAAGTTTGACTTTTCACGCTTCATCTGAGACCTCACAACACCTCTCCCGGGTGGGCTCGAATACCAACCTTTCGATTAACAGCTGAACGCGCTAACCATTGCGCCACGGAAGCCCAAAAATTAAATGCTCGTCAGGTATTGTGGAAAAACTCTGACATTTTACGTTACATCTGAGACGTCACAACACCGCTCCCGGGAGGGCTCGAACCACCAACCTTTCGGTTAACAGCCGAACGCGCTAGCCATTGCGCCACGGACGCCCAAAAATTAAATGGTTGTCAGGTATTGTTGAAAATTTACGACTTTTCACGCTACATCTGAGACCCCACAAAACCTCTCTCGTTTGGGCTCGAACCACCAACCTTTCGGTTAACAGCTGAACGCGCTGACCATTGCGCCACTGAAGCCCAAAAATTAAATGTTCGTCAGGTATTGTGGAAAAACTCCGACATTTTACGTTACATCTGAGACGTCACAACACTTCTCCCGGATGGGCTCGAACCACCAACCTATTGGTTTATAGCCGAACGCGCTAACCATTGCGCCACTGAAGCCCAAAAATTAAACTTTCGTCAGGTATTGAGGTAAAACTTTGACTTTTTACTTCACATCTGAGGCCTCACAACACCGCTCCCGGATGGGCTCGAACCACCAACCTTTCGGTTAACAGCAGACGCGCTAACCATTGCGCCACGGACGCCCAAAAAAAATGGTAGTCAGGTATTGAGGAAAAACTTTGGCTATTTACGTTACATTTGAGATCCAAAAACACCGCTCCCGGGTGGGCTCGAACCACCAAGCTATTGGTTAACAGCCGAACGCGCTAACCATTGAGCCACGAAAGATCAGAAAATAAATGGTTATCACGTATTATGGAAAAAGTTTGACTTTTCACGCTTCATCTGAGACCTCACAACACCTCTCCCGGGTGGGCTCGAATACCAACCTTTCGATTAACAGCTGAACGCGCTAACCATTGCGCCACGGAAGCCCAAAAATTAAATGCTCGTCAGGTATTGTGGAAAAACTCTGACATTTTACGTTACATCTGAGACGTCACAACACCGCTCCCGGGAGGGCTCGAACCACCAACCTTTCGGTTAACAGCTGAACGCGCTGACCATTGCGCCACTGAAGCCCAAAAATTAAATTTTCGTCAGGTATTGAGGTAAAACCTTGTCTTTTTACTTCACATCTGAGACCTCACAACACCGCTCCCGGATGGGCTCGAACCACCAACCTTTCGGTTAACAGCCGAACGCGCTAACCATTCGCCACGGACGCCCAAAAATTAAATGGTCGTCAGGTATTGTGGAAAAACTTTGGCTATTTACGTTACATTTGAGATCCAAAAACACCGCTCCCGGGTGGGCTCGAACCACCAACCTATTGGTTAACAGCCGAACGCGCTAACCATTGAGCCACGGAAGATCAGAAATTAAATGGTTGTCACGTATTGTGGAAAAGTTTTGACTTTTAACGCTACATCTGAGACCCCACAACACCTCTTCCGGGTGGGCTCGAACCACCAACCTTTCGATTAAGTGCTCGACGCGCTAATTATTGCGCCACGGAAGGCCAAAAATTAAATGTTCGTCAGGTATTGTGGAAAAACTCTGACATTTTACGTAACATCTGAGACGTCACAACACCGCTCCCGGATGGGCTCGAACCACCAACCTTTCGGTTAACAGCCGAACGCGCTAGCCATTGCGCCACGGACGCCCAAAAATTAAATGGTTGTCAGGTTTTGTTGAAAAGTTACGACTTTTCACGCTACATCTGAGACCCCACAAAACCTCTCTTTTGGGCTCGAACCACCAACCTTTCGGTTAACAGCTGAACGCGCTAACCATTGCGCCACGGACGCCCAAAAATTAAATGGTCGTCAGGTATTGTGGAAAAACTTTGGCTATTTACGTTACATTTGAGATCCAAAAACACCGCTCCCGGGTGGGCTCGAACCACCAAGCTATTGGTTAACAGCCGAACGCGCTAACCATTGAGCCACGGAAGATCAGAAATTAAATGGTTGTCACGTATTGTGGAAAAGGTTTGACTTTTAACGCTACATCTGAGACCCCACAACACCTCTTCCGGGTGGGCTCGAACCACCAACCTTTCGATTAAGTGCTCGACGCGCTAATTATTGCGCCACGGAAGGCCAAAAATTAAATGTTCGTCAGGTATTGTGGAAAAACTCTGACATTTTACGTAACATCTGAGACGTCACAACACCGCTCCCGGATGGGCTCGAACCACCAACCTTTCGGTTAACAGCCGAACGCGCTAGCCATTGCGCCACGGACGCCCAAAAATTAAATGGTTGTCAGGTTTTGTTGAAAAGTTACGACTTTTCACGCTACATCTGAGACCCCACAAAACCTCTCTTTTGGGCTCGAACCACCAACCTTTCGGTTAACAGCTGAACGCGCTAACCATTGCGCCACGGACGCCCAAAAATTAAATGGTCGTCAGGTATTGTGGAAAAACATTGGCTATTTACGTTACATTTGAGATCCAAAAACACCGCTCCCGCGTGGGCTCGAACCACCAAGCTATTGGTTAAAAGCCGAACGCGCTAACCATTGAGCCACGAAAGATCAGAAAATAAATGGTTATCACGTATTGTGGAAAAGTTTTGACTTTTTACGCTACATATGAGACCCAACAACACCTCTCCCGGGTGGGCTCGAACCACCAACCTTTCGATTAACAGCTGAACGCGCTAACCATTGCGCCACGCAAGCCCAAAAATTAAATGTTCGCAATAGGTTGGTGGTTCGAGCCCATCCGGGAGAAGTGTTGTGACGTCTCAGATGTAACGTAAAACGTCAGAGTTTTTCCACAATACCTGACGAACATTTAATTTTTGGGCTTCCGTGGCTCAATGGTTAGAGCGTTCGGCTGTTAACCAATAGGTTGGTGGTTCGAGCCAGTGATGGGCATTTTTAATATTTTTCTTCCCTCTCCCACTCACACCTTTTTTCAAATATTGACCAAAGCGCCGCTCTCCTCTCCCATCTCATAAGATGGTGAAATATTTTTAAACCTCTCCTCTCCTTATTTTATCAAATTCAAATACAATTCCATCTCATCTCACGTGATCAAAATGGCGCTTTTCTATAGAAACCTCTCCTCTATGGCTCACCTCTTTTATTTTATAAATTGGAACCAAATATCAAGCGCACTACTGTTCGTCAGTGTTATTGAAACTCATTTTTGGGTCCTCTCCTTTCCGTAATATACATTTTCTCTCATTTCATGGCAGCCCTCAAATCAGAGCCTTAGTTCGGCTCTCCTCTCCTCCTCTCCTTTCAGTTTTCTTTCTAGTAGATATATCTCTCGGTGAGTTTATACTGCGTTTTGCCTATCATCTCATTTTAAGCACCTGCAATGTCATCTGGTATTTTTCACTAATCTCATTTAAACACTCATGAAGTCTTATTTTTGAGTTCAAAACTATTTCTTTATTCTCACTTCATTTTATTTTTAGCGCTCATCTCATTTTTAAATTAGCACTTATCTTATTGTAAAAGGGTGTTTTATTATATTACATGGCTCGAGCAAGCTTCAATGAAGTATACTTTTTGTTGTTCGTTTATGCACTTATGCTATAAAATAAGGCACAAAGTGCTTGTTCTCACTGAGCCTCTAATAGAGTTTAATCAAAGCTAATCAGATAAAAAAATAATGAAAGGCAGAATTAAAAGAGGTGAAGTCAAACATTACTAATAAAAAATGTCATTTTTGTCAAAGACGGGAAAGTGTAAAAGATAAGTGTAGAAAATTAATTGCCTGAAGTAACAGATATTCAAATTTTCCATTTTGAAAACATGATTATAAAACATCAATTATTTGATAAAATTCTTATCTTAATTTAGTTCACCAAATTTACTTCAGTAAATATAATTTAACATGGAAGATATGCATAATTTGCATTTTATTTTCTGTCAAACATTTACAATTAGGTTGAGAATTCGGCCCTATAAGGAGAATAAAATGGACAGAAAAACTTTTCGTTTATTGTAAAGTTTTCGAAGTTTTAAAAATTTACGTGTTGTGTAGCTCTCAAGATATCACGATCAATCTACAGATTTTTTAGACACTAATAGTGAAATCACAATGAAAATGCCTATGTTATTTTCCGCTTAGTAATATTTCCAATTTTAAAATTTAAACTGATATATATACCGTATCAATATTTCCAATTTTATAATATAAAACTTTAATCTGATCAAGCTACATTTTTTTCAGATATCTGAGTATTTGAATCTTCTATAAGCAAAGTATAAAGTATAACATTGCATCCCTTAAACAATTCTTGAAGGTGACTTATTTTCTAGAACTACTAGAAAAATACTGTGCTTAAATTTTTTGGGCAAATGAAATTTTAGGTGAAAAAACTATAATAAGAATTTTTTCAGATAATTGATGATTTATAATCATTTCCTCGAAAAGGAAAATTTGAATATCTGTACTTCAGGCAATTAATTTTTTATACTTATCTTTTACACTTTCCCTTTTTTGTCTACAAAGGCCGTTTTTATTAATATCTTCTAATTCAGTCTTAATATTATTAAAAATTGTTTAGAATCATTGGAAAGAAAACGTATTAGGGCGTTGCGCGTCCAACGGTAATCTAGCTTCAATACCAGTAGTCGGTAATCTACCGCTCTCTTAGAATACTAAGGCTTATCTTATTAACGCGTGTTTTAAATTCTTTGAACCCCTATAAATAACATAAGTCGCTTCAAAGATAATCTCAAAATTTATCAAAAGTACAAACTCAAAACACGTTATCCCGTAATTTCCGTTTAGCTGAAAAACTGACAGCCACAACATAATTAAATAAACCTTTATTATGGTTGAGATAGTAGGGTTTTGCCTTTGAAAGTAACTCATTTAAATTTCAGGCGGTGCAAAGTTTCTCTTTTCTATTTATCAGTTGTAGTATTTTTTACCTACTGCCCAAAATAAGTCTCCCATCAACCACTACTTTCATCCAGTATCTCACCAAGCACTTCTATCATCAAGTATAACGACATCTCGTCAACCACTCCTTTCATCGAGTATAAGAACTTCTCATCAACCACTCATTTCATAGCACATTAAAAAACCTATTTCATATCAACCACTCATTCCATGGAAAACCAAAAACTTATATCATACACTCACTTCAAGAAAAAAATTGCCCTTTTAACAGCCTCTCACCTATCACTCCACTCATGGACTACCGAAAAATCATATCTCACATCCAACTACTCTCCTCATGATCCAAAAAAATTGCTCTCAACACTAGGTTATCTCTCCGAGTTTTGAAAATAAAATATCTCACCACAAAAGTTACTCGTGGAGGTTGAAAAACCACCTCTCATCTCAAACTCACTTCCAATTTCAAATTTTAGTACCTCTCCTCTCCTGCTAATATCACAAGCTCAAAAAAGCCCTCTCCTATACTCATAAATTACTCAAAATTATGAGTAGGAGATGAGAGCGCCCATCACTGGTTCGAGCCCTCCCGGGAGCGGTGTTGTGACGTCTCAGATGTAACGTAAAATGTCAGAGTTTTTCCACAATACTTGACGAGCATTTAATTTTTGGGCTTCAGTGGCGCAATGGTTAGCGCGTTCAGCTGTTAATCGAAAGGTTGGTGGTTCGAGCCCATCCGGGAGCGGTGTTGTGAGGTCTCAGATGTGAAGTAAAAAGTCAAAGTTTTACCTCAATACCTGACGAAAATTTAATTTTTGGGCTTCAGTGGCGCAATGGTTAGCGCGTTCGGCTGTTAACCAATAGGTTGGTGGTTCGAGCTCATCCGGGAGAGGTGTTGTGACGTCTCAGATGTAACGTAAAATGTCAGAGTTTTTCCACAATACCTGACGACCATTTAATTTTTGGGCGTCCGTGGCGAATGGTTAGCGCATTCGGCTGTTAATCGAAAGGTTGGTGGTTCGAGCCCATCCGGGAGCGGTGTTGTGAGGTCTCAGATGTAGCGTGAAAAGTCAAACTTTTTCCATAATACGTGATAACCATTTATTTTCTGAGCTTCCGTGGCTCAATTGTTAGCGCGTTCGGCTTTTAACCAATAGGTTGGTGGTTCGAGCCCACCCGGGAGCGGTGTTTTGGGATCTCAAATGTAACGTAAATAGCCTAAGTTTTACCTCAATACCTGACGAACATTTCATTTTTGGGTGTCCGTGGCGCAATGGTTAGCGCGTTCGGCTGTTAACCGAGAGGTTGGTGGTTCGAGCCCATCCGGGAGCGGTGTTGTGACGTCTCAGATGTTACGTAAAATGTCAGAGTTTTTCCACAATACCTGACGAACATTTCATTTTTGGGCTTCCGTGGCGCAATAATTAGCGCGTCCAGCTGTTAATCGAAAGGTTGGTGGTTCGAGCCCACCCGGGAGCAGTGTTGTGGGATCTGTAATGTAACGTAAAAACCAAAGTTTTTCCACAATACCTGACGACGATTGAATTTTTGGGTTTCCGTGGCGCATTGGTTAGCGCGTTCGGCTATGAACCGAAAGGTTGGTGGTTCGTGCAGATCCGGGAGCGGTGTTGTGAGGTCTCAGATGTGACGTAAAAAGTCAGAGTTTTTCCAAAATACCTGACGAACATTTAATTTTTGGGCTTCCGTGGCGCAATGGTTAGCGTGCTCAACTGTTATTCAAAAGGTTGGTGGTTCGAGCGTACCCGGGAGCGGTGTTGTGATGTCTCAGATGTGACGTAAAAAGTCGAGGGTTTTCCACAATACCTGACGACCATTTAATATTTGGACTTCCGTGGCGCAATGGTTAGCGCGTTCGGCTGTTAACCGAAAGGTTGGTGGTTCGAGCGTACCCAGGAGCGGTGTTGTGATGTCTCAGATGTGACGTAAAAAGTCGAGGTTTTTCCACAATACCTGACGACCATTTAATATTTGGGCTTCCGTGGCGCAATGGTTAGCGCGTTCAGCAGTTAACCGAAAGGTTGGTGTTTCGAGCCCAACCAGGAGAGGTGTTTTGGGGTCTCAGATGTAGCGTAAAAAGTCAAAACTTTTTCACAATATGGGAAAAACATTTAATTTCTGAACTTCCGTGGCTCAATGGTTAGCGCGTTCGGCTGTTAACCAATAGGTTGGTGGTTCGAGCCCATCTGGGAGCGGTGTTGTGAGGTCTCAGATGTAACGTAAAAAGTCAAACGTTTTCCACAATAACTGACGAACCGAAAGTTTGGTGGTTCGAGCCCATCCGGGAGCGTTTTGTGGTGTCTCAGATGTAACGTGAAAAGTCAGAGTTTTTCCACAATACCTGACGAACATTTAATTTTTGGGCTTCCTTGGCGCAATGGTTAGTGCGCTCAGCTGTTATTCAAAAGGTTGGTGGTTCGAGCCCCTCCGGGAGCGTTTTGTGGGGTCTCAGATATAATGTAAAAAGTCAGAGTTTCTCCACAATACCTGACAACCAATTAATTACTGAGCTTCCGTGGCTCAATGGTTAGCGCGTTCGGCTGATAACCAATAGGTTGGTGGTTCGAGCCCATCTGGGAGCGGTGTTGTGAGGTCTCAGATGTAACGTAAAAAGTCAAACGTTTTCCACAATAACTGACGAACCGAAAGTTTGGTGGTTCGAGCCCATCCGGGAGCGTTTTGTGGTGTCTCAGATGTAACGTGAAAAGTCAGAGTTTTTCCACAATACCTGACGAACATTTAATTTTTGGGCTTCCGTGGCGCAATGGTTAGTGCGCTCAGCTGTTATTCAAAAGGTTGGTGGTTCGAGCCCCTCCGGGAGCGTTTTGTGGGGTCTCAGATATAATGTAAAAAGTCTGAGTTTCTCCACAATACCTGACAACCAATTAATTACTGAGCTTCCGTGGCTCAATGGTTAGCGCGTTCGGCTGATAACCAATAGGTTGGTGGTTCGAGCCCATCCGGGAGCGGTGTTGTGAGGTCTCAGATGTAACGTAAAATGTCATAGTTTTTCCACAGCACCTGACGACCATTTAAATTTTGGGCTTCCGTGGCGCAATGGTTAGCGCGTTCGGCTATTAACCAATAGGTTGGTGGTTCGAGCCCATCCGGGAGAAGTGTTGTGACGTCTCAGATGTAACGTAAAATGTCGGAGTTTTTCCACAATACCTGACGAACATTTAATTTTTGGGCTTCAGTGGCGCAATGGTCAGCGCGTTCAGCTGTTAACCGAAAGGTTGGTGGTTCGAGCCCAAACGAGAGAGGTTTTGTGGGGTCTCAGATGTAGCTTGAAAAGTCGTAACTTTTCAACAATACCTGACAACCATTTAATTTCTGAGCTTCCGTGGCTCAATGGTTAGCGCGTTCGGCTGTTAACCTATAGGTTGGAGGTTCTAGCCCATCCGGGAGCGGTGTTGTGATGTCTCAGATGTAACGTAAAATGTCAGAGTTTTTCCACAATACCGGACGAACATTTAATTTTTGGGCTTCCGTGGTGCAATGGTTAGCGCGTTCAGCTGTTAATCGAAAGGTTGGTGGTTCGAGCCCACCCGGAAGAGGTGTTGTGGGGTCTCAGATGTAGCGTAAAAAGTCAAAACTTTTCCACAATACGTGACAACCATTTAATTTCTGAGCTTCCGTGGCTCAATGGTTAGCGCGTTCGGCTGTCAATCGAAAGGTTGGTGGTTCGATCCCATCCGGGAGCGGTGTTGTGAGGTCTCGGATGTGAAGTAAAAAGTCAAAGTTTTACCTCAATACCTTACGAAAATTTAATTTTTGGGCTTCAGTGGCGCAATGGTCAGCGCGTTCAGCTGTTAACCGAAAGGTTGGTGGTTCGAGCCCTCCCGAGAGCGGTGTTGTGACGTCTCAGATGTAACGTAAAATGTGAGAGTTTTTCCACAATACCTGACGAGCATTTAATTTTTGGGCTTCCGTGGCGCAATGGTTAGCGCGTTCAGCTGTTAATCGAAAGGTTGGTGGTTCGAGCCCACCCGGGAGAGGTGCTGTGAGGTCTTAGATGTAGCGTGAAAAGTCAAACTTTTTCCATAATACGTGATAACCATTTATTTTCTGATCTTTCGTGGCTCAATGGTTAGCGCGTTCGGCTGTTAACCAATAGCTTGGTGGTTCGAGCCCACCCAGGAGCGGTGTTTTTGGATCTCAAATGTAACGTAAATAGCCAAAGTTTTTCTACAATACCTGACGACCATTTAATTTTTGGGCTTCCGTGGCGCAATGGTTAGTGCGTTCAGCTGTTAAACGAAAGGTTGGTGGTTCGAGCCCAAACGAGAGAGGATTTGTGGGGTCTCAGATGTAGCGTGAAAAGTCGTAACTTTTCAACAATACCTGACAACCGTTTAATTTTTGGGCGTCCGTGGCGCAATGGCTAGCGCGTTCGGCTGTTAACCGAAAGGTTGGTGGTTCGAGCCCATCCGGGAGCGGTGTTGTGACGTCTCAGATGTTACGTAAAATGTCAGAGTTTTTCCACAATACCTGACGAACATTTAATTTTTGGGCTTCCGTGGCGCAGTAATTAGCGCGTCCAGCTCTTAATCGAAAGGTTGGTGGTTTGAGCCCACCCGGAAGAGGTGTTGTGGGATCTCAGATGTAGCGTTAAAAGTCAAAACTTTTCCACAATACGTGACAACCATTTAATTTCTGATCTTCCGTGGCTCAATGGTTAGCGCGTTCGGCTGTTAACCAATAGGTTGGTGGTTCGAGCCCACCCGGGAGCGGTGTTTTTGGATCTCAAATGTAACGTAAATAGCCAAAGTTTTTCCACAATACCTGACGACCATTTAATTTTTGGGCGTCCGTGGCGAATGGTTAGCGCGTTCGGCTGTTAACCGAAAGGTTGGTGGTTCGAGCCCATCCGGGAGCGGTGTTGTGAGGTCTCAGATGAGAAGTAAAATGTCAAGGTTTTACCTCAATACCTGACGAAAATTTAATTTTTGGGCTTCAGTGTCGCAATGGTCAGCGCGTTCAGCTGTTAACCGAAAGGTTGGTGGTTCGAGCCCTCCCGGGAGCGGTGTTGTGACGTCTCAGATGTAACGCAAAATGTCAGAGTTTTTCCACAACACCAGACGAACATTTAACTTTTGGGCTTCCTTGGCGCAATGGTTAGCGCGTTCGGCTGTTAACCAATAGGTTGCTGGTTCGAGCCCATCCGGGAGCGGTGTTGTGAGGTCTCAGATGTGACGTAAAAAGTCAAGGTTTTTACACAATACCTGACGAGCATTTAATTTTTGGGATTCCGTGGCGCAATGGTTAGCGCGTTCAGCTGTTAATCGAAAGGTTGGTGGTTCGAGCCCACCCGGGAGAGGTGTTGTGGGGTCTCAAATGTAACGTAGAAAGCCAAAGTTTTTCCACAACACCTGACAACCATTTAATTTCTGAGCTTCCGTGGCTCAATGGTTAGCGCGTTCGGCTGTTAACCAATAGGTTGGTGGTTCGAGCCCATCCGGGAGCGGTGTTGTGAGGTCTCAGATGTGACGTAAATAGTCAAGGTTTTTACACAATACCTGACGAGCATTTAACTTTTGGGCTTCCGTGGTGCAATGGTTAGCGCGTTCGGCTGTTAACCAATAGGTTGGTGGTTCGAGCCCACCCGGGAGCGGTGTTTTTGGATCTCAAATGTAACGTAAATAGCCAAAGTTTTTCTACAATACCTGACGACCATTTAATTTTTGGGCTTCCGTGGCGCAATGGTTAGTGCGTTCAGCTGTTAACCGAAAGGTTGGTGGTTCGAGCCCAAACGAGAGAGGATTTGTGGGGTCTCAGATGTAGCGTGAAAATTCGTAACTTTTCAACAATACCTGACAACCATTTAATTTTTGGGCGTCCGTGGCGCAATGGCTAGCGCGTTCGGCTGTTAACCGAAAGGTTGGTGGTTCGAGCCCATCCGGGAGCGGTGTTGTGACGTCTCAGATGTTACGTAAAATGTCAGAGTTTTTCCACAATACCTGACGAACATTTAATTTTTGGGCTTCCGTGGCGCAGTAATTAGCGCGTCCAGCTCTTAATCGAAAGAATGGTGGTTTGAGCCCACCCGGAAGAGGTGTTGTGGGGTCTCAGATGTAGCGTTAAAAGTCAAAACTTTTCCACAAAACGTGACAACCATTTAATTTCTGATCTTCCGTGGCTCAATGGTTAGCGCGTTCGGCTGTTAACCAATAGGTTGGTGGTTCGAGCCCACCCGGGAGCGGTGTTTTTGGACCTCAAATGTAACGTAAATAGCCAAAGTTTTTCCACAATACCTGACGACCATTTAATTTTTGGGCGTCCGTGGCGAATGGTTAGCGCGTTCGGCTGTTAACCGAAAGGTTGGTGGTTCGAGCCCATCCGAGAGCGGTGTCGTGAGGTCTCAGATGAGAAGTAAAAAGTCAAGGTTTTACCTCAATACCTGACGAAAATTTAATTTTTGGGCTTCAGTGGCGCAATGGTCAGCGCGTTCAGCTGTTAATCGAAAGGTTGGTGGTTCGAGCCCACCCGGGAGAGGTGTTGTGGGGTCTCAAATGTAACGTAGAAAGCCAAAGTTTTTCCACAACACCTGACAACCATTTAATTTCTGAGCTTCCGTGGCTCAATGGTTAGCGCGTTCGGCTGTTAACCAATAGGTTGGTGGTTCGAGCCCATCCGGGAGCGGTGTTGTGAGGTCTCAGATGTGACGTAAATAGTCAAGGTTTTTACACAATACCTGACGAGCATTTAACTTTTGGGCTTCCGTGGCGCAATGGTTAGCGCGTTCGGCTGTTAACCAATAGGTTGGTGGTTCGAGCCCATCCGGGAGCGGTGTTGTGAGGTCTCAGATGTGACGTAAGAAGTCAAGGTTTTTACACAATACCTGACGAGTATTTAACTTTTGGGCTTCCGTGGCGCAATGGTTAGCGCGTTCGGCTGTTAACCAATAGGTTGGTGGTTCGAGCCCATCCGGGAGCGGTGTTGTGAGGTCTCAGATGTGACGAAAAAGTCAAGTTTTTTGCACAATACCTGACGAGCATTTTGGTTTTGGGCTTCCGTGGCGCAATGGTTAGCGCGTTCGGCTGTTAACCAATAGGTTGGTGGTTCGAGCCCACCCGGGAGCGGTGTTGTGTGATCTCAAATGTAACGTAGAAAGCCAAAATTTTTCCACAATACCTGACGACCATTTAATTTTTGGGCTTCCGTGGCGCAATGGTTAGCACGTTCGGCTGTTAACCAATAGGTTGGTGGTTCGAGCCCATCCGGGAGCGGTGTTGTAAGGTCTCAGATGTGACGTTAAAAGTCAAGGTTTTCCACAATACCTGACAACCATTTAATTTCTGATCTTCCGTGGCTCAATGGTTAGCGCGTTCGGCTGTTAACCAATAGGTTGGTGGTTCGAGCCCACCCGGGAGCGGTGTTTTTGGATCTCAAATGTAACGTAAATAGCCAAAGTTTTTCCACAATACCTGACGACCATTTAATTTTTGGGCGTCCGTGGCGAATGGTTAGCGCGTTCGGCTGTTAACCGAAAGGTTGGTGGTTCGAGCCCATCCGGGAGCGGTGTTGTGAGGTCTCAGATGAGAAGTAAAATGTCAAGGTTTTACCTCAATACCTGACGAAAATTTAATTTTTGGGCTTCAGTGTCGCAATGGTCAGCGCGTTCAGCTGTTAACCGAAAGGTTGGTGGTTCGAGCCCTCCCGGGAGCGGTGTTGTGACGTCTCAGATGTAACGCAAAATGTCAGAGTTTTTCCACAACACCAGACGAACATTTAACTTTTGGGCTTCCTTGGCGCAATGGTTAGCGCGTTCGGCTGTTAACCAATAGGTTGCTGGTTCGAGCCCATCCGGGAGCGGTGTTGTGAGGTCTCAGATGTGACGTAAAAAGTCAAGGTTTTTACACAATACCTGACGAGCATTTAATTTTTGGGATTCCGTGGCGCAATGGTTAGCGCGTTCAGCTGTTAATCGAAAGGTTGGTGGTTCGAGCCCACCCGGGAGAGGTGTTGTGGGGTCTCAAATGTAACGTAGAAAGCCAAAGTTTTTCCACAACACCTGACAACCATTTAATTTCTGAGCTTCCGTGGCTCAATGGTTAGCGCGTTCGGCTGTTAACCAATAGGTTGGTGGTTCGAGCCCATCCGGGAGCGGTGTTGTGAGGTCTCAGATGTGACGTAAATAGTCAAGGTTTTTACACAATACCTGACGAGCATTTAACTTTTGGGCTTCCGTGGTGCAATGGTTAGCGCGTTCGGCTGTTAACCAATAGGTTGGTGGTTCGAGCCCACCCGGGAGCGGTGTTTTTGGATCTCAAATGTAACGTAAATAGCCAAAGTTTTTCTACAATACCTGACGACCATTTAATTTTTGGGCTTCCGTGGCGCAATGGTTAGTGCGTTCAGCTGTTAACCGAAAGGTTGGTGGTTCGAGCCCAAACGAGAGAGGATTTGTGGGGTCTCAGATGTAGCGTGAAAATTCGTAACTTTTCAACAATACCTGACAACCATTTAATTTTTGGGCGTCCGTGGCGCAATGGCTAGCGCGTTCGGCTGTTAACCGAAAGGTTGGTGGTTCGAGCCCATCCGGGAGCGGTGTTGTGACGTCTCAGATGTTACGTAAAATGTCAGAGTTTTTCCACAATACCTGACGAACATTTAATTTTTGGGCTTCCGTGGCGCAGTAATTAGCGCGTCCAGCTCTTAATCGAAAGAATGGTGGTTTGAGCCCACCCGGAAGAGGTGTTGTGGGGTCTCAGATGTAGCGTTAAAAGTCAAAACTTTTCCACAAAACGTGACAACCATTTAATTTCTGATCTTCCGTGGCTCAATGGTTAGCGCGTTCGGCTGTTAACCAATAGGTTGGTGGTTCGAGCCCACCCGGGAGCGGTGTTTTTGGACCTCAAATGTAACGTAAATAGCCAAAGTTTTTCCACAATACCTGACGACCATTTAATTTTTGGGCGTCCGTGGCGAATGGTTAGCGCGTTCGGCTGTTAACCGAAAGGTTGGTGGTTCGAGCCCATCCGAGAGCGGTGTCGTGAGGTCTCAGATGAGAAGTAAAAAGTCAAGGTTTTACCTCAATACCTGACGAAAATTTAATTTTTGGGCTTCAGTGGCGCAATGGTCAGCGCGTTCAGCTGTTAATCCAAAGGTTGGTGGTTCGAGCCCACCCGGGAGAGGTGTTGTGGGGTCTCAAATGTAACGTAGAAAGCCAAAGTTTTTCCACAACACCTGACAACCATTTAATTTCTGAGCTTCCGTGGCTCAATGGTTAGCGCGTTCGGCTGTTAACCAATAGGTTGGTGGTTCGAGCCCATCCGGGAGCGGTGTTGTGAGGTCTCAGATGTGACGTAAATAGTCAAGGTTTTTACACAATACCTGACGAGCATTTAACTTTTGGGCTTCCGTGGCGCAATGGTTAGCGCGTTCGGCTGTTAACCAATAGGTTGGTGGTTCGAGCCCATCCGGGAGCGGTGTTGTGAGGTCTCAGATGTGACGTAAGAAGTCAAGGTTTTTACACAATACCTGACGAGTATTTAACTTTTGGGCTTCCGTGGCGCAATGGTTAGCGCGTTCGGCTGTTAACCAATAGGTTGGTGGTTCGAGCCCATCCGGGAGCGGTGTTGTGAGGTCTCAGATGTGACGAAAAAGTCAAGTTTTTTGCACAATACCTGACGAGCATTTTGGTTTTGGGCTTCCGTGGCGCAATGGTTAGCGCGTTCGGCTGTTAACCAATAGGTTGGTGGTTCGAGCCCACCCGGGAGCGGTGTTGTGTGATCTCAAATGTAACGTAGAAAGCCAAAATTTTTCCACAATACCTGACGACCATTTAATTTTTGGGCTTCCGTGGCGCAATGGTTAGCACGTTCGGCTGTTAACCAATAGGTTGGTGGTTCGAGCCCATCCGGGAGCGGTGTTGTAAGGTCTCAGATGTGACGTTAAAAGTCAAGGTTTTCCACAATACCTGACAACCATTTAATTTCTGAGCTTCCGTGGCTCAATGGTTAGCGCGTTCGGCTGTTAACCAATAGGTTGGTGGTTCGAGCCCACCCGGGAGCGGTGTTGTGGGATCTGAAATGTAACGTAGAAAGCCAAAGTTTTTGCACACTAAATGACGACCATTTAATTTTTGGGCTTCCGTGGTGCAATGGTTAGCGCGTTCGGCTGTTAACCAATAGGTTGGTGGTTCGACCCCATCCGGGAGCGGTGTTGTGAGGTCTCAGATGTGACGTAAAAAGTCAAGGTTTTTACATAATACCTGACGAGCATTTAACTTTTGGGCTTCCGTGGCGCAATGGTTAGCGCGTTCGGCTGTTAACCAATAGGTTGGTGGTTCGAGCCCACCCGGGAGCGGTGTTGTGTGATCTCAAATGTAACGTAGAAAGCCAAAGTTTTTCCACAATACCTGACGACCATTTAATTTTTGGGCTTCCGTGGCGCAATGGTTAGCGCGTTCAGCTGCTATTCAAAAGACTGGTGGTTTGAGCTCTCCCGGGAGCGGTGTTGTGACGTCTCAAATGTAACATAAAATGTCAGAGTTTTTCCACAATACCTGTCGAACATTGAATTTTCGGGCTTCCGTGGCGCAATGGTTAGCGCGTTCAGCTGTTAATCGAGAGGTTGGTGGTACGAGCCCACCCGGGAGAGGTGTTGTGGGGTCTCAGATGTAGCGTAAAAAGTCAAAACCTTTCCACAATACGTGACAACCATTTAATTTCTGGGCTTCCGTGGCTCAATGATTAGCGCGTTCGGCTGTTAACCAATAGGTTGGTGGTTCGAGCCCATCCGGGAGCGGTGTTGTGTGATCTCAAATGTAACGTAGAAAGCCAAAGTTTTTGCACAATAAATGACGACCATTTAATTTTTGGGCTTCCGTGGCGCAATGGTTAGCGCGTTCGGCTTATAACCAATAGGTTGGTGGTTCGACCCCATCCGGGAGCGGTGTTGTGAGGTCTCAGATTTGACGTAAAAAATCAAGGTTTTTACACAATACCTGACGAGCATTTAACTTTTGGGCTTCCGTGGCGCAATGGTTAGCGCGTTCGGCTGTTAACCAATAGGTTGGTGGTTCGAGCCCATCCGGGAGCGGTGTTGTGAGGTCTCAGATGTGACGTAAAAAGTCAAGGTTTTTACACAATACCTGACGAGCATTTAACATTTGGGCTTCCGTGGCGCAATGTTTAGCGCGTTCGGCTGTTAACCAATAGGTTGGTGGTTCGAGCCCATCCGGGAGCGGTGTTGCGAGGTCTCAGATGTGACGTAAAAAGTCAAGGTTTTTACACAATACCTGACGAGCATTTAACTTTTGGGCTTCCGTGGCGCAATGTTTAGCGCGTTCGGCTGTTAACAAATAGGATGGTGGTTCGAGTCCATCCGGGAGCGGTGTTGTGAGGTCTCAGATGTGACGTAAAAAGTCAAGGTTTTTACACAATACCTGACGAGCATTAAACTTTTGGGCTTCCGTGGCGCAATGGTTAGCGCGTTCGGCTGTTAACCAATAGGTTGGTGGTTCGAGCCCATCCGGGAGCGGTGTTGTGTGATCTCAAATGTAACGTAGAAAGCCAAAGTTTTTGCACAATAAATGACGACCATTTAATTTTTGGGCTTCCGTGGCGCAATGGTTAGCGCGTTCGGCTTATAACCAATAGGTTGGTGGTTCGACCCCATCCGGGAGCGGTGTTGTGAGGTCTCAGATTTGACGTAAAAAATCAAGGTTTTTACACAATACCTGACGAGCATTTAACTTTTGGGCTTCCGTGGCGCAATGGTTAGCGCGTTCGGCTGTTAACCAATAGGTTGGTGGTTCGAGCCCATCCGGGAGCGGTGTTGTGAGGTCTCAGATGTGACGTAAAAAGTCAAGGTTTTTACACAATACCTGACGAGCATTTAACATTTGGGCTTCCGTGGCGCAATGTTTAGCGCGTTCGGCTGTTAACCAATAGGTTGGTGGTTCGAGCCCATCCGGGAGCGGTGTTGCGAGGTCTCAGATGTGACGTAAAAAGTCAAGGTTTTTACACAATACCTGACGAGCATTTAACTTTTGGGCTTCCGTGGCGCAATGTTTAGCGCGTTCGGCTGTTAACAAATAGGATGGTGGTTCGAGCCCATCCGGGAGCGGTGTTGTGAGGTCTCAGATGTGACGTAAAAAGTCAAGGTTTTTACACAATACCTGACGAGCATTAAACTTTTGGGCTTCCGTGGCGCAATGGTTAGCGCGTTCGGCTGTTAACCAATAGGTTGGTGGTTCGAGCCCATCCGGGAGCGGTGTTGTGAGGTCTCAGATGTGACGTAAGATGTCAAGGTTTTTACACAATACCTGACGAGTATTTAACTTTTGGGCTTCCGTGGCGCAATGGTTAGCGCGTTCGGCTGTTAACCAATAGGTTGGTGGTTCGAGCCCATCCGGGAGCGGTGTTGTGAGGTCTCAGATGTGACGTAAAAAGTCAAGGTTTTTACACAATACCTGACGAGCATTTAATTTTTGGGATTCCGTGGCGCAATGGTTAGCGCGTTCAGCTGTTAATCGAAAGGTTGGTGGTTCGAGCCCACCCGGGAGAGGTGTTGTGGGGTCTCAAATGTAACGTAGAAAGCCAAAGTTTTTCCACAACACCTGACAACCATTTAATTTCTGAGCTTCCGTGGCTCAATGGTTATTGCGTTCGGCTGTTAACCAATAGGTTGGTGGTTCGAGCCCATCCGGGAGCGGTGTTGTGAGGTCTCAGATGTGACGTTAAAAGTCAAGGTTTTCCACAATACCTGACAACCATTTAATTTCTGAGCTTCCGTGGCTCAATGGTTAGCGCGTTCGGCTGTTAACCAATAGGTTGGTGGTTCGAGCCCACCCGGGAGCGGTGTTGTGGGATCTGAAATGTAACGTAGAAAGCCAAAGTTTTTGCACACTAAATGACGACCATTTAATTTTTGGGCTTCCGTGGTGCAATGGTTAGCGCGTTCGGCTGTTAACCAATAGGTTGGTGGTTCGACCCCATCCGGGAGCGGTGTTGTGAGGTCTCAGATGTGACGTAAAAAGTCAAGGTTTTTACATAATACCTGACGATCATTTAACTTTTGGGCTTCCGTGGCGCAATGGTTAGCGCGTTCGGCTGTTAACCAATAGGTTGGTGGTTCGAGCCCACCCGGGAGCGGTGTTGTGTGATCTCAAATGTAACGTAGAAAGCCAAAGTTTTTCCACAATACCTGACGACCATTTAATTTTTGGGCTTCCGTGGCGCAATGGTTAGCGCGTTCAGCTGCTATTCAAAAGACTGGTGGTTTGAGCTCTCCCGGGAGCGGTGTTGTGACGTCTCAAATGTAACATAAAATGTCAGAGTTTTTCCACAATACCTGTCGAACATTGAATTTTCGGGCTTCCGTGGCGCAATGGTTAGCGCGTTCAGCTGTTAATCGAGAGGTTGGTGGTACGAGCCCACCCGGGAGAGGTGTTGTGGGGTCTCAGATGTAGCGTAAAAAGTCAAAACCTTTCCACAATACGTGACAACCATTTAATTTCTGGGCTTCCGTGGCTCAATGATTAGCGCGTTCGGCAGTTAACCAATAGGTTGGTGGTTCGAGCCCATCCGGGAGCGGTGTTGTGTGATCTCAAATGTAACGTAGAAAGCCAAAGTTTTTGCACAATAAATGACGACCATTTAATTTTTGGGCTTCCGTGGCGCAATGGTTAGCGCGTTCGGCTTATAACCAATAGGTTGGTGGTTCGACCCCATCCGGGAGCGGTGTTGTGAGGTCTCAGATTTGACGTAAAAAATCAAGGTTTTTACACAATACCTGACGAGCATTTAACTTTTGGGCTTCCGTGGCGCAATGGTTAGCGCGTTCGGCTGTTAACCAATAGGTTGGTGGTTCGAGCCCATCCGGGAGCGGTGTTGTGAGGTCTCAGATGTGACGTAAAAAGTCAAGGTTTTTACACAATACCTGACGAGCATTTAACATTTGGGCTTCCGTGGCGCAATGTTTAGCGCGTTCGGCTGTTAACCAATAGGTTGGTGGTTCGAGCCCATCCGGGAGCGGTGTTGCGAGGTCTCAGATGTGACGTAAAAAGTCAAGGTTTTTACACAATACCTGACGAGCATTTAACTTTTGGGCTTCCGTGGCGCAATGTTTAGCGCGTTCGGCTGTTAACAAATAGGATGGTGGTTCGAGCCCATCCGGGAGCGGTGTTGTGAGGTCTCAGATGTGACGTAAAAAGTCAAGGTTTTTACACAATACCTGACGAGCATTAAACTTTTGGGCTTCCGTGGCGCAATGGTTAGCGCGTTCGGCTGTTAACCAATAGGTTGGTGGTTCGAGCCCATCCGGGAGCGGTGTTGTGAGGTCTCAGATGTGACGTAAGATGTCAAGGTTTTTACACAATACCTGACGAGTATTTAACTTTTGGGCTTCCGTGGCGCAATGGTTAGCGCGTTCGGCTGTTAACCAATAGGTTGGTGGTTCGAGCCCATCCGGGAGCGGTGTTGTGAGGTCTCAGATGTGACGTAAAAAGTCAAGGTTTTTACACAATACCTGACGAGCATTTAATTTTTCGGATTCCGTGGCGCAATGGTTAGCGCGTTCAGCTGTTAATCGAAAGGTTGGTGGTTCGAGCCCACCCGGGAGAGGTGTTGTGGGGTCTCAAATGTAACGTAGAAAGCCAAAGTTTTTCCACAACACCTGACAACCATTTAATTTCTGAGCTTCCGTGGCTCAATGGTTATTGCGTTCGGCTGTTAACCAATAGGTTGGTGGTTCGACCCCATCCGGGAGCGGTGTTGTGAGGTCTCAGATTTGACGTAAAAAATCAAGGTTTTTACACAATACCTGACGAGCATTTAACTTTTGGGCTTCCGTGGCGCAATGGTTAGCGCGTTCGGCTGTTAACCAATAGGTTGGTGGTTCGAGCCCATCCGGGAGCGGTGTTGTAAGGTCTCAGATGTGACGTAAAAAGTCAAGGTTTTTACACAATACCTGACGAGCATTTAACATTTGGGCTTCCGTGGCGCAATGTTTAGCGCGTTCGGCTGTTAACCAATAGGTTGGTGGTTCGAGCCCATCCGGGAGCGGTGTTGTGAGGTCTCAGATGTGACGTAAAAAGTCAAGGTTTTTACACAATACCTGACGAGCATTTAACTTTTGGGCTTCCGTGGCGCAATGTTTAGCGCGTTCGGCTGTTAACCAATAGGTTGGTGGTTCGAGCCCATCCGGGAGCGGTGTTGTGAGGTCTCATATGTGACGTAAAAAGTCAAGGTTTTTACACAATACCTGACGAGCATTAAATTTTTGGGCTTCCGTGGCGCAATGGTTAGCGCGTTCGGCTGTTAACCAATAGGTTGGTGGTTCGAGCCCATCCGGGAGCGGTGTTGTGAGGTCTCAGATGTGACGTAATATGTCAAGGTTTTTACACAATACCTGACGAGTATTTAACTTTTGGGCTTCCGTGGCGCAATGGTTAGCGCGTTCGGCTGTTAACCAATAGGTTGGTGGTTCGAGCCCATCCGGGAGCGGTGTTGTGAGGTCTCAGATGTGACGTAAAAAGTCAAGGTTTTTACACAATACCTGACGAGCATTTAATTTTTGGGATTCCGTGGCGCAATGGTTAGCGCGTTCAGCTGTTAATCGAAAGGTTGGTGGTTCGAGCCCACCCGGGAGAGGTGTTGTGGGGTCTCAAATGTAACGTAGAAAGCCAAAGTTTTTCCACAACACCTGACAACCATTTAATTTCTGAGCTTCCGTGGCTCAATGGTTAGCGCGTTCGGCTGTTAACCAATAGGTTGGTGGTTCGAGCCCATCCGGGAGCGGTGTTGTGAGGTCTCAGATGTGACGTAAAAAGTCAAGGTTTTTACACAATACCTGACGAGCATTTAACTTTTGGGCTTCCGTGGCGCAATGGTTAGCGCGTTCGGCTGTTAACCAATAGGTTGGTGGTTCGAGCCCATCCGGGAGCGGTGTTGTGAGGTCTCAGATGTGACGTAAAAAGTCAAGTTTTTTGCACAATACCTGACGAGCATTTAGGTTTTGGGCTTCCGTGGCGCAATGGTTAGCGCGTTCGGCTGTTAAGCAATAGGTTGGTGGTTCGACCCCATCCGGGAGCGGTGTTGTGAGGTCTCAGATGTGACGTAAAAAGTCAAGGTTTTTACACAATACCTGACGAGCATTTAAATTTTGGGCTTCCTTGGCGCAATGGTTAGCGCGTTCGGCTGTTAACCAATAGGTTGGTGGTTCGAGCCCACCCGGGAGCGGTGTTGTGTGATCTCAAATGTAACGTAGCAAGCCAAAATTTTTCCACAATACCTGACGACCATTTAATTTTTGGGCTTCCGTGGAGCAATGGTTAGCACGTTCGGCTGTTAACCAATAGGTTGGTGGTTCGAGCCCATCCGGGAGCGGTGTTGTGAGGTCTCAGATGTGACGTAAAAAGTCAAGGTTTTTACATAATACCTGACGAGCATTTAATTTTTGGGATTCCGTGGCGCAATGGTTAGCGCGTTCAGCTGTTAATCGAAAGGTTGGTGGTTCGAGCCCACCCGGGAGAGGTGTTGTGGGGTCTCAAATGTAACGTAGAAAGCCAAAGTTTTTCCACAACACCTGACAACCATTTAATTTCTGAGCTTCCGTGGCTCAATGGTTAGCGCGTTCGGCTGTTAACCAATAGGTTGGTGGTTCGAGCCCATCCGGGAGCGGTGTTGTGAGGTCTCAGATGTGACGTAAAAAGTCAAGGTTTTTACACAATACCTGACGAGCATTTAACTTTTGGGCTTCCGTGGCGCAATGGTTAGCGCGTTCGGCTGTTAACCAATAGGTTAGTGGTTCGAGCCCATCCGGGAGCGGTGTTGTGAGGTCTCAGATGTGACGTAAAAAGTCAAGTTTTTTGCACAATACCTGACGAGCATTTAGGTTTTGGGCTTCCGTGGCGCAATGGTTAGCGCGTTCGGCTGTTAAGCAATAGGTTGGTGGTTCGACCCCATCCGGGAGCGGTGTTGTGAGGTCTCAGATGTGACGTAAAAAGTCAAGGTTTTTACACAATACCTGACGAGCATTTAAATTTTGGGCTTCCTTGGCGCAATGGTTAGCGCGTTCGGCTGTTAACCAATAGGTTGGTGGTTCGAGCCCACCCGGGAGCGGTGTTGTGTGATCTCAAATGTAACGTAGAAAGCCAAAATTTTTCCACAATACCTGACGACCATTTAATTTTTGGGCTTCCGTGGCGCAATGGTTAGCACGTTCGGCTGTTAACCAATAGGTTGGTGGTTCGAGCCCATCCGGGAGCGGTGTTGTGAGGTCTCAGATGTGACGTAAAAAGTCAAGGTTTTTACACAATACCTGACGAGCATTTAATTTTTAGCTTCCGTGGCGCAATGGTTAGCGCGTTCAGCAGTTAACAAATAGGTTAGTGGTTCGAGCCCACCCAGGAGCGGCGTTGTGGGATCTCAAACGTAACGTAGAAAGCCAAAGTTTTTCCACAATCCCTGACGACCATTTAATTTTTGGGCTTCCGTGGCGCAATGGTTAACGCGTTCGGCTGTTAACCAATAGGTTGGTGGTTCGAGCCCACCCGGGAGCGGTGTTGTGGGATCTCAAATGTAACGTAGAAAGCCAAACTTTTTCCACAATACGTGACGACCATTTAATTTCTGAGCTTCCGTGGCTCAATGGTTAGCGCGTTCGGCTGTTAACCAATAGGTTGGTGGTTCGAGCCCATCCGGGAGCGGTGTTGTGAGGTCTCAGATGTGACGTAAAAAGTCAAGTTTTTTGCACAATACCTGACGAGCATTTAGGTTTTGGGCTTCCGTGGCGCAATGGTTAGCGCGTTCGGCTGTTAAGCAATAGGTTGGTGGTTCGACCCCATCCGGGAGCGGTGTTGTGAGGTCTCAGATGTGACGTAAAAAGTCAAGGTTTTTACACAATACCTGACGAGCATTTAAATTTTGGGCTTCCTTGGCGCAGTGGTTAGCGCGTTCGGCTGTTAACCAATAGGTTGGTGGTTCGAGCCCACCCGGGAGAGGTGTTGTGGGGTCTCAAATGTAACGTAGAAAGCCAAAGTTTTTCCACAACACCTGACAACCATTTAATTTCTGAGCTTCCGTGGCTCAATGGTTAGCGCGTTCGGCTGTTAACCAATAGGTTGGTGGTTCGAGCCCATCCGGGAGCGGTGTTGTGAGGTCTCAGATGTGACGTAAAAAGTCAAGGTTTTTACACAATACCTGACGAACATTTAACTTTTGGGCTTCCGTGGCGCAATGGTTAGCGCGTTCGGCTGTTAACCAATAGGTTAGTGGTTCGAGCCCATCCGGGAGCGGTGTTGTGAGGTCTCAGATGTGACGTAAAAAGTCAAGTTTTTTGCACAATACCTGACGAGCATTTAGGTTTTGGGCTTCCGTGGCGCAATGGTTAGCGCGTTCGGCTGTTAAGCAATAGGTTGGTGGTTCGACCCCATCCGGGAGCGGTGTTGTGAGGTCTCAGATGTGACGTAAAAAGTCACAATACCTGACGAGCATTTAAATTTTGGGCTTCCTTGGCGCAATGGTTAGCGCGTTCGGCTGTTAACCAATAGGTTGGTGGTTCGAGCCCACCCGGGAGCGGTGTTGTGTGATCTCAAATGTAACGTAGAAAGCCAAAATTTTTCCACAATACCTGACGACCATTTAATTTTTGGGCTTCCGTGGCGCAATGGTTAGCACGTTCGGCTGTTAACCAATAGGTTGGTGGTTCGAGCCCATCCGGGAGCGGTGTTGTGAGGTCTCAGATGTGAGGTAAAAAGTCAAGGTTTTTACACAATACCTGACGAGCATTTAATTTTTAGCTTCCGTGGCGCAATGGTTAGCGCGTTCAGCAGTTAACAAATAGGTTAGTGGTTCGAGCCCACCCGGGAGCGGCGTTGTGGGATCTCAAACGTAACGTAGAAAGCCAAAGTTTTTCCACAATACCTGACGACCATTTAATTTTTGGGCTTCCGTGGCGCAATGGTTAACGCATTCGGCTGTTAACCAATAGGTTGGTGGTTCGAGCCCACCCGGATGCGGTGTTGTGGGATCTCAAATGTAACGTAGAAAGCCAAAGTTTTTCCACAATACGTGACGACCATTTAATTTCTGAGCTTCCGTGGCTCAATGGTTAGCGCGTTCGACTGTTAACCAATAGGTTGGTGGTTCGAGCCCATCCGGGAGCGGTGTTGTGACGTCTCAGATGTGACGTAAAAAGTCCAGGTTTTTCCACAATACCGGACGACCATTTAATTTTGGGGCTTCCGTGGCGCAATCGTTAGCGCGTTCGGCTGTTAACAGATAGGTTGGTGGTTCGAGCACACCCGGGAGCGGTGCTATGAGGTCTCAGATGTTACGTAAAAAGTCCAGGTTTTTCCACAATACCGGACGACCATTTAATTTTTGGGCTTCCGTGGCGCAATGGTTAGCGCGTTCAGCTGCTATTCAAGAGACTGGTGGTTTGAGCCCTTCCGGGAGCGGTGTTGTGACGTCTCAGATGTAACATAAAATGTCAGAGTTTTTCCACAATACCTGACGAATATTGAACTTTTGGGCTTCCGTGGCGCAATGGTTAGCGCGTTCGGCTGTTAACCAATAGGTTGGTGGTTCGAGCCCATCCGGGAGCGGTGTTGTGAGGTCTCAGAAGTGACGTAAAAAGTCAAGGTTTTTCCACAATACGTGACAACCATTTAATTTCTGAGCTTCCGTGGCTGAATGGTTAGCGCGTTCAGCTTTTAACCAATAGGGTGGTGGTTCGAGCCCACCCGGGAGCGGTGTTGTGGGATCTCAAATGTAACGTAGAAAGACAAAGTTTTCCACAATACCTGACGACCATTTATTTTTTGGGCTTCCGTGGCGCAATGGTTAGCGCGTTCGGCTGTTAACCAATAGGTTGGTGGTTCGAGCCCATCCGGGAGCGGTGTTGTGAGGTCTCACATGTGACGTAAAAAGTCAAGGTTTTTACACAATACCTGACGAGCATTTAATTTTTAGCTTCCGTGGCGCAATGGTTAGCGCGTTCAGCAGTTAACAAATAGGTTAGTGGTTCGAGCCCACCCGGGAGCGGCGTTGTGGGATCTCAAACGTAACGTAGAAAGCCAAAGTTTTTCCACAATACCTGACGACCATTTAATTTTTGGGCTTCCGTGGCGCAATGGTTAACGCGTTCGGCTGTTAACCAATAGGTTGGTGGTTCGAGCCCACCCGGGAGCGGTGTTGTGGGATCTCAAATGTAACGTAGAAAGCCAAAGTTTTTCCACAATACGTGACGACCATTTAATTTCTGAGCTTCCGTGGCTCAATGGTTAGCGCGTTCGGCTGTTAACCAATAGGTTGGTGGTTCGAGCCCATCCGGGAGCGGTGTTGTGAGGTCTCAGATGTGACGTAAAAAGTCAAGTTTTTTGCACAATACCTGACGAGCATTTAGGTTTTGGGCTTCCGTGGCGCAATGGTTAGCGCGTTCGGCTGTTAAGCAATAGGTTGGTGGTTCGACCCCATCCGGGAGCGGTGTTGTGAGGTCTCAGATGTGACGTAAAAAGTCAAGGTTTTTACACAATACCTGACGAGCATTTAAATTTTGGGCTTCCTTGGCGCAATGGTTAGCGCGTTTGGCTGTTAACCAATAGGTTGGTGGTTCGAGCCCACCCGGGAGCGGTGTTGTGTGATCTCAAATGTAACGTAGAAAGCCAAAATTTTTCCACAATACCTGACGACCATTTAATTTTTGGGCTTCCGTGGCGCAATGGTTAGCACGTTCGGCTGTTAACCAATAGGTTGGTGGTTCGAGCCCATCCGGGAGCGGTGTTGTGAGGTCTCAGATGTGACGTAAAAAGTCAAGGTTTTTACACAATACCTGACGAGCATTTAATTTTTGGGATTCCGTGGCGCAATGGTTAGCGCGTTCAGCTGTTAATCGAAAGGTTGGTGGTTCGAGCCCACCCGGGAGAGGTGTTGTGGGGTCTCAAATGTAACGTAGAAAGCCAAAGTTTTTCCACAACACCTGACAACCATTTAATTTCTGAGCTTCCGTGGCTCAATGGTTAGCGCGTTCGGCTGTTAACCAATAGGTTGGTGGTTCGAGCCCATCCGGGAGCGGTGTTGTGAGGTCTCAGATGTGACGTAAAAAGTCAAGGTTTTTACACAATACCTGACGAGCATTTAACTTTTGGGCTTCCGTGGCGCAATGGTTAGCGCGTTCGGCTGTTAACCAATAGGTTAGTGGTTCGAGCCCATCCGGGAGCGGTGTTGTGAGGTCTCAGATGTGACGTAAAAAGTCAAGTTTTTTGCACAATACCTGACGAGCATTTAGGTTTTGGGCTTCCGTGGCGCAATGGTTAGCGCGTTCGGCTGTTAAGCAATAGGTTGGTGGTTCGACCCCATCCGGGAGCGGTGTTGTGAGGTCTCAGATGTGACGTAAAAAGTCAAGGTTTTTACACAATACCTGACGAGCATTTAAATTTTGGGCTTCCTTGGCGCAATGGTTAGCGCGTTCGGCTGTTAACCAATAGGTTGGTGGTTCGAGCCCACCCGGGAGCGGTGTTGTGTGATCTCAAATGTAACGTAGAAAGCCAAAATTTTTCCACAATACCTGACGACCATTTAATTTTTGGGCTTCCGTGGCGCAATGGTTAGCACGTTCGGCTGTTAACCAATAGGTTGGTGGTTCGAGCCCATCCGGGAGCGGTGTTGTGAGGTCTCAGATGTGACGTAAAAAGTCAAGGTTTTTACACAATACCTGACGAGCATTTAATTTTTAGCTTCCGTGGCGCAATGGTTAGCGCGTTCAGCAGTTAACAAATAGGTTAGTGGTTCGAGCCCACCCGGGAGCGGCGTTGTGGGATCTCAAACGTAACGTAGAAAGCCAAAGTTTTTCCACAATCCCTGACGACCATTTAATTTTTGGGCTTCCGTGGCGCAATGGTTAACGCGTTCGGCTGTTAACCAATAGGTTGGTGGTTCGAGCCCACCCGGGAGCGGTGTTGTGGGATCTCAAATGTAACGTAGAAAGCCAAAGTTTTTCCACAATACGTGACGACCATTTAATTTCTGAGCTTCCGTGGCTCAATGGTTAGCGCGTTCGGCTGTTAACCAATAGGTTGGTGGTTCGAGCCCATCCGGGAGCGGTGTTGTGAGGTCTCAGATGTGACGTAAAAAGTCAAGTTTTTTGCACAATACCTGACGAGCATTTAGGTTTTGGGCTTCCGTGGCGCAATGGTTAGCGCGTTCGGCTGTTAAGCAATAGGTTGGTGGTTCGACCCCATCCGGGAGCGGTGTTGTGAGGTCTCAGATGTGACGTAAAAAGTCAAGGTTTTTACACAATACCTGACGAGCATTTAAATTTTGGGCTTCCTTGGCGCAGTGGTTAGCGCGTTCGGCTGTTAACCAATAGGTTGGTGGTTCGAGCCCACCCGGGAGAGGTGTTGTGGGGTCTCAAATGTAACGTAGAAAGCCAAAGTTTTTCCACAACACCTGACAACCATTTAATTTCTGAGCTTCCGTGGCTCAATGGTTAGCGCGTTCGGCTGTTAACCAATAGGTTGGTGGTTCGAGCCCATCCGGGAGCGGTGTTGTGAGGTCTCAGATGTGACGTAAAAAGTCAAGGTTTTTACACAATACCTGACGAACATTTAACTTTTGGGCTTCCGTGGCGCAATGGTTAGCGCGTTCGGCTGTTAACCAATAGGTTAGTGGTTCGAGCCCATCCGGGAGCGGTGTTGTGAGGTCTCAGATGTGACGTAAAAAGTCAAGTTTTTTGCACAATACCTGACGAGCATTTAGGTTTTGGGCTTCCGTGGCGCAATGGTTAGCGCGTTCGGCTGTTAAGCAATAGGTTGGTGGTTCGACCCCATCCGGGAGCGGTGTTGTGAGGTCTCAGATGTGACGTAAAAAGTCACAATACCTGACGAGCATTTAAATTTTGGGCTTCCTTGGCGCAATGGTTAGCGCGTTCGGCTGTTAACCAATAGGTTGGTGGTTCGAGCCCACCCGGGAGCGGTGTTGTGTGATCTCAAATGTAACGTAGAAAGCCAAAATTTTTCCACAATACCTGACGACCATTTAATTTTTGGGCTTCCGTGGCGCAATGGTTAGCACGTTCGGCTGTTAACCAATAGGTTGGTGGTTCGAGCCCATCCGGGAGCGGTGTTGTGAGGTCTCAGATGTGAGGTAAAAAGTCAAGGTTTTTACACAATACCTGACGAGCATTTAATTTTTAGCTTCCGTGGCGCAATGGTTAGCGCGTTCAGCAGTTAACAAATAGGTTAGTGGTTCGAGCCCACCCGGGAGCGGCGTTGTGGGATCTCAAACGTAACGTAGAAAGCCAAAGTTTTTCCACAATACCTGACGACCATTTAATTTTTGGGCTTCCGTGGCGCAATGGTTAACGCATTCGGCTGTTAACCAATAGGTTGGTGGTTCGAGCCCACCCGGATGCGGTGTTGTGGGATCTCAAATGTAACGTAGAAAGCCAAAGTTTTTCCACAATACGTGACGACCATTTAATTTCTGAGCTTCCGTGGCTCAATGGTTAGCGCGTTCGACTGTTAACCAATAGGTTGGTGGTTCGAGCCCATCCGGGAGCGGTGTTGTGACGTCTCAGATGTGACGTAAAAAGTCCAGGTTTTTCCACAATACCGGACGACCATTTAATTTTGGGGCTTCCGTGGCGCAATCGTTAGCGCGTTCGGCTGTTAACAGAAAGGTTGGTGGTTCGAGCACACCCGGGAGCGGTGCTATGAGGTCTCAGATGTTACGTAAAAAGTCCAGGTTTTTCCACAATACCGGACGACCATTTAATTTTTGGGCTTCCGTGGCGCAATGGTTAGCGCGTTCAGCTGCTATTCAAGAGACTGGTGGTTTGAGCCCTTCCGGGAGCGGTGTTGTGACGTCTCAGATGTAACATAAAATGTCAGAGTTTTTCCACAATACCTGACGAATATTGAACTTTTGGGCTTCCGTGGCGCAATGGTTAGCGCGTTCGGCTGTTAACCAATAGGTTGGTGGTTCGAGCCCATCCGGGAGCGGTGTTGTGAGGTCTCAGAAGTGACGTAAAAAGTCAAGGTTTTTCCACAATACGTGACAACCATTTAATTTCTGAGCTTCCGTGGCTGAATGGTTAGCGCGTTCAGCTTTTAACCAATAGGGTGGTGGTTCGAGCCCACCCGGGAGCGGTGTTGTGGGATCTCAAATGTAACGTAGAAAGACAAAGTTTTTCCACAATACCTGACGACCATTTATTTTTTGGGCTTCCTTGGCGCAATGGTTAGCGCGTTCGGCTGTTAACCGAAAGGTTGGTGGTTCGAGCCCAACCGAGAGAGGTGTTGTAGGGTCTCAGATGTAACGTAATAAGTCATAACTTATCCACAACACCTGACAACCATTTAATCTCTGAGCTTCCGTGGCTCAATGGTTAGCGCGTTCGGCTGTTAACCAATAGGTTGGTGGTTCGAGCCCATCCGGGAGCGGTGTTGTGAGGTCTCAGATGTAACGTAAAATGTCAGAGTTTTTCCACAATACCTGACGAACATTTAATTTTTGGGCTTCCGTGGCGCAATGGTTAGCGCGTTCGGCTGTTAACCAATAGGTTGGTGGCTCGAGCCCATCCGGGAGCGGTGTTGTGAGGTCTCAGATGTGACGTAAAAAGTCAAGGTTTTTACACAATACCTGACGAGCATTTAATTTTTAGCTTCCGTGGCGCAATGGTTAGCGCGATCAGCAGTTAACAAATAGGTTAGTGGTTCGAGCCCACCCGGGAGCGGCGTTGTGGGATCTCAAACGTAACGTAGAAAGCCAAAGTTTTTCCACAATACCTGACGACCATTTAATTTTTGGGCTTCCGTGGCGCAATGGTTAACGCGTTCGGCTGTTAACCAATAGGTTGGTGGTTCGAGTCCATCCGGGAGCGGTGTTGTGAGGTCTCAGATGTAGCGTAAAAAGTCAAAACTTTTCCACAATACGTGACGACCATTTAATTTCTGAGCTTCCGTGGCTCAATGGTTAGCGCGTTCGGCTGTTAACCAATAGGTTGGTGGTTCGAGCCCATCCGGGAGCGGTGTTGTGAGGTCTCAGAAGTGACGTAAAAAATCAAGGTTTTTCCACAATACCTGACGAACATTTAATTTTTGGGCTTCCATGGCGCAATGGTTAGCGCGTTCGGCTGTTAACCGAAAGGTTGGTGGTTCGAGCCCAACCGGGAGAGGTGTTGTGGGGTCTCAGATGTAGCGTAAAAAGTCAAAACTTTTCCACAATACGTGACAACCATTTAATTTCGGAGCTTCCGTGGCTGAATGGTTAGCGCGTTCAGCTTTTAACCAATAGGGTGGTGGTTCGAGCCCACCCGGGAGCGGTGTTGTGGGATCTCAAATGTAACGTAGAAAGACAAAGTTTTTCCACAATACCTGACGACCATTTATTTTTTGGGCTTCCTTGGCGCAATGGTTAGCGCGTTCGGCTGTTAACCGAAAGGTTGGTGGTTCGAGCCCAACCGTGAGAAGTGTTGTAGGGTCTCAGATGTAACGTAATAAGTCATAACTTATCCACAATACCTGACAACCATTTAATCTCTGAGCTTCCGTGGCTCAATGGTTAGCGCGTTCGGCTGTTAACCAATAGGTTGGTGGTTCGAGCCCATCCGGGAGCGGTGTTGTGAGGTCTCAGATGTAACGTAAAATGTCAGAGTTTTTCCACAATACCTGACGAACATTTAATTTTTGGGCTTCCGTGGCGCAATGGTTAGCGCGTTCGGCTGTTAACCAATAGGTTGGTTGTTCGAGCCCATCCGAGAGCGGTGTTGTGAGGTCTCAGATGTAACGTAAAAAGTCAAGGTTTTTACACAATACCTGACGAGCATTTAACTTTTGGGCTTCCGTGGCGCAATGGTTAGCGCGTTCGGCTGTTAACCAATAGGTTGGTTGTTCGAGCCCATCCGGGAGCGGTGTTGTGGGGTCTCAAATGTAACGTAGAAAGCCAAAGTTTTTCCACAACACCTGACAACCATTTAATTTCTGAGCTTCCGTGGCTCAATGGTTAGCGCGTTCGGCTGTTAACCAATAGGTTGGTGGTTCGAGCCCATCCGGGAGCGGTGTTGTGAGGTCTCAGATGTGACGTAAAAAGTCAAGGTTTTTACACAATACCTGACGAGCATTTAACTTTTGGGCTTCCGTGGCGCAATGGTTAGCGCGTTCGGCTGTTAACCAATAGGTTGGTGGTTCGAGCCCATCCGGGAGCGGTGTTGTGAGGTCTCAGATGTGACGTAAAAAGTCAAGTTTTTTGCACAATACCTGACGAGCATTTAGGTTTTGGGCTTCCGTGGCGCAATAGTTAGCGCGTTCGGCTGTTAAGCAATAGGTTGGTGGTTCGAGCCCATCCGGGAGCGGTGTTGTGAGGTCTCAGATGTGACGTAAAAAGTCAAGGTTTTTACACAATACCTGACGAGCATTTAAATTTTGGGCTTCCTTGGCGCAATGGTTAGCGCGTTCGGCTGTTAACCAATAGGTTGGTGGTTCGAGCCCACCCGGGAGCGGTGTTGTGTGATCTCAAATGTAACGTAGAAAGCCAAAATTTTTCCACAATACCTGACGACCATTTAATTTTTGGGCTTCCGTGGCGCAATGGTTAGCACGTTCGGCTGTTAACCAATAGGTTGGTGGTTCGAGCAAATCCGGGAGCGGTGTTGTGAGGTCTCAGATGTGACGTAAAAAGTCAAGGTTTTTACACAATACCTGACGAGCATTTAATTTTTAGCTTCCGTGGCGCAATGGTTAGCGCGTTCAGCAGTTATCAAATAGGTTAGTGGTTCGAGCCCACCCGGGAGCGGCGTTGTGGGATCTCAAACGTAACGTAGAAAGCCAAAGTTTTTCCACAATACCTGACGACCATTTAATTTTCGGGCTTCCGTGGCGCAATGGTTAACGCGTTCGGCTGTTAACCAATAGGTTGGTGGTTCGAGCCCACCCGGGAGCGGTGTTGTGGGATCTCAAATGTAACGTAGAAAGCCAAAGTTTTTCCACAATACGTGACGACCATTTAATTTCTGAGCTTCGGTGGCTCAATGGTTAGCGCGTTCGGCTGTTAACCAATAGGTTGGTGGTTCGAGCCCATCCGGGAGCGGTGTTGTGACGTCTCAGATGTGACGTAAAAAGTCCAGGTTTTTCCACAATACCGGACGACCATTTAAATTTGGGGCTTCCGTGGCGCAATCGTTAGCGCGTTCGGCTGTTAACAGAAAGGTTGGTGGTTCGAGCACACCCGGGAGCGGTGCTATGAGGTCTCAGATGTTACGTAAAAAGTCCAGGTTTTTCCACAATACCGGACGACCATTTAATTTTTGGGCTTCCGTGGCGCAATGGTTAGCGCGTTCAGCTGCTATTCAAAAGACTGGTGGTTTGAGCCCTTCCGGGAGCGGTGTTGTGACGTCTCAGATGTAACATAAAATGTCAGAGTTTTTCCACAATACCTGACGAATATTGAACTTTTGGGCTTCCGTGGCGCAATGGTTAGCGCGTTCGGCTGTTAACCAATAGGTTGGTGGTTCGAGCCCATCCGGGAGCGGTGTTGTGAGGTCTCAGAAGTGACGTAAAAAGTCAAGGTTTTTACACAATACCTGACGAGCATTTAACTTTTGGGCTTCCGTGGCGCAATGGTTAGCGCGTTCGGCTGTTAACCAATAGGTTGGTTGTTCGAGCCCATCCGGGAGCGGTGTTGTGGGGTCTCAAATGTAACGTAGAAAGCCAAAGTTTTTCCACAACACCTGACAACCATTTAATTTCTGAGCTTCCGTGGCTCAATGGTTAGCGCGTTCGGCTGTTAACCAATAGGTTGGTGGTTCGAGCCCATCCGGGAGCGGTGTTGTGAGGTCTCAGATGTGACGTAAAAAGTCAAGGTTTTTACACAATACCTGACGAGCATTTAACTTTTGGGCTTCCGTGGCGCAATGGTTAGCGCGTTCGGCTGTTAACCAATAGGTTGGTGGTTCGAGCCCATCCGGGAGCGGTGTTGTGAGGTCTCAGATGTGACGTAAAAAGTCAAGTTTTTTGCACAATACCTGACGAGCATTTAGGTTTTGGGCTTCCGTGGCGCAATAGTTAGCGCGTTCGGCTGTTAAGCAATAGGTTGGTGGTTCGAGCCCATCCGGGAGCGGTGTTGTGAGGTCTCAGATGTGACGTAAAAAGTCAAGGTTTTTACACAATACCTGACGAGCATTTAAATTTTGGGCTTCCTTGGCGCAATGGTTAGCGCGTTCGGCTGTTAACCAATAGGTTGGTGGTTCGAGCCCACCCGGGAGCGGTGTTGTGTGATCTCAAATGTAACGTAGAAAGCCAAAATTTTTCCACAATACCTGACGACCATTTAATTTTTGGGCTTCCGTGGTGCAATGGTTAGCACGTTCGGCTGTTAACCAATAGGTTGGTGGTTCGAGCAAATCCGGGAGCGGTGTTGTGAGGTCTCAGATGTGACGTAAAAAGTCAAGGTTTTTACACAATACCTGACGAGCATTTAATTTTTAGCTTCCGTGGCGCAATGGTTAGCGCGTTCAGCAGTTATCAAATAGGTTAGTGGTTCGAGCCCACCCGGGAGCGGCGTTGTGGGATCTCAAACGTAACGTAGAAAGCCAAAGTTTTTCCACAATACCTGACGACCATTTAATTTTCGGGCTTCCGTGGCGCAATGGTTAACGCGTTCGGCTGTTAACCAATAGGTTGGTGGTTCGAGCCCACCCGGGAGCGGTGTTGTGGGATCTCAAATGTAACGTAGAAAGCCAAAGTTTTTCCACAATACGTGACGACCATTTAATTTCTGAGCTTCGGTGGCTCAATGGTTAGCGCGTTCGGCTGTTAACCAATAGGTTGGTGGTTCGAGCCCATCCGGGAGCGGTGTTGTGACGTCTCAGATGTGACGTAAAAAGTCCAGGTTTTTCCACAATACCGGACGACCATTTAAATTTGGGGCTTCCGTGGCGCAATCGTTAGCGCGTTCGGCTGTTAACAGAAAGGTTGGTGGTTCGAGCACACCCGGGAGCGGTGCTATGAGGTCTCAGATGTTACGTAAAAAGTCCAGGTTTTTCCACAATACCGGACGACCATTTAATTTTTGGGCTTCCGTGGCGCAATGGTTAGCGCGTTCAGCTGCTATTCAAAAGACTGGTGGTTTGAGCCCTTCCGGGAGCGGTGTTGTGACGTCTCAGATGTAACATAAAATGTCAGAGTTTTTCCACAATACCTGACGAATATTGAACTTTTGGGCTTCCGTGGCGCAATGGTTAGCGCGTTCGGCTGTTAACCAATAGGTTGGTGGTTCGAGCCCATCCGGGAGCGGTGTTGTGAGGTCTCAGAAGTGACGTAAAAAGTCAAGGTTTTTACACAATACCTGACGAGCATTTAATTTTTGGGCTTCCGTGGCGCAATGGTTAGCGCGTTCAGCAGTTAACAAATAGGTTAGTGGTTCGAGCCCACCCGGGAGCGGCGTTGTGGGATCTCAAACGTAACGTAGAAAGCCAAAGTTTTTCCACAATACCTGACGACCATTTAATTTTTGGGCTTCCGTGGCGCAATGGTTAACGCGTTCGGCTGTTAACAAATAGGTTGGTGGTTTGAGCCCACCCGGGAGCGGTGTTGTGGGATCTCAAATGTAACGTAGAAAGCCAAAGTTTTTCCACAATACGTGACAACCATTTAATTTCTGAGCTTCCGTGGCTGAATGGTTAGCGCGTTCAGCTTTTAACCAATAGGGTGGTGGTTCGAGCCCACCCGGGAGCGGTGTTGTGGGATCTCAAATGTAACGTAGAAAGACAAAGTTTTTCCACAATACCTGACGACCATTTATTTTTTGGGCTTCCTTGGCGCAATGGTTAGCGCGTTCGGCTGTTAACCGAAAGGTTGGTGGTTCGAGCCCAACCGAGAGAGGTGTTGTAGGGTCTCAGATGTAACGTAATAAGTCATAACTTATCCACAACACCTGACAACCATTTAATCTCTGAGCTTCCGTGGCTCAATGGTTAGCGCGTTCGGCTGTTAACCAATAGGTTGGTGGTTCGAGCCCATCCGGGAGCGGTGTTGTGAGGTCTCAGATGTAACGTAAAATGTCAGAGTTTTTCCACAATACCTGACGAACATTTAATTTTTGGGCTTCCGTGGCGCAATGGTTAGCGCGTTCGGCTGTTAACCAATAGGTTGGTGGCTCGAGCCCATCCGGGAGCGGTGTTGTGAGGTCTCAGATGTGACGTAAAAAGTCAAGGTTTTTACACAATACCTGACGAGCATTTAATTTTTAGCTTCCGTGGCGCAATGGTTAGCGCGATCAGCAGTTAACAAATAGGTTAGTGGTTCGAGCCCACCCGGGAGCGGCGTTGTGGGATCTCAAACGTAACGTAGAAAGCCAAAGTTTTTCCACAATACCTGACGACCATTTAATTTTTGGGCTTCCGTGGCGCAATGGTTAACGCGTTCGGCTGTTAACCAATAGGTTGGTGGTTCGAGTCCATCCGGGAGCGGTGTTGTGAGGTCTCAGATGTAGCGTAAAAAGTCAAAACTTTTCCACAATACGTGACGACCATTTAATTTCTGAGCTTCCGTGGCTCAATGGTTAGCGCGTTCGGCTGTTAACCAATAGGTTGGTGGTTCGAGCCCATCCGGGAGCGGTGTTGTGAGGTCTCAGAAGTGACGTAAAAAGTCAAGGTTTTTCCACAATACCTGACGAACATTTAATTTTTGGGCTTCCATGGCGCAATGGTTAGCGCGTTCGGCTGTTAACCGAAAGGTTGGTGGTTCGAGCCCAACCGGGAGAGGTGTTGTGGGGTCTCAGATGTAGCGTAAAAAGTCAAAACTTTTCCACAATACGTGACAACCATTTAATTTCGGAGCTTCCGTGGCTGAATGGTTAGCGCGTTCAGCTTTTAACCAATAGGGTGGTGGTTCGAGCCCACCCGGGAGCGGTGTTGTGGGATCTCAAATGTAACGTAGAAAGACAAAGTTTTTCCACAATACCTGACGACCATTTATTTTTTGGGCTTCCTTGGCGCAATGGTTAGCGCGTTCGGCTGTTAACCGAAAGGTTGGTGGTTCGAGCCCAACCGTGAGAAGTGTTGTAGGGTCTCAGATGTAACGTAATAAGTCATAACTTATCCACAATACCTGACAACCATTTAATCTCTGAGCTTCCGTGGCTCAATGGTTAGCGCGTTCGGCTGTTAACCAATAGGTTGGTGGTTCGAGCCCATCCGGGAGCGGTGTTGTGAGGTCTCAGATGTAACGTAAAATGTCAGAGTTTTTCCACATTACCTGACGAACATTTAATTTTTGGGCTTCCGTGGCGCAATGGTTAGCGCGTTCGGCTGTTAACCAATAGGTTGGTTGTTCGAGCCCATCCGGGAGCGGTGTTGTGGGGTCTCAAATGTAACGTAGAAAGCCAAAGTTTTTCCACAACACCTGACAACCATTTAATTTCTGAGCTTCCGTGGCTCAATGGTTAGCGCGTTCGGCTGTTAACCAATAGGTTGGTGGTTCGAGCCCATCCGGGAGCGGTGTTGTGAGGTCTCAGATGTGACGTAAAAAGTCAAGGTTTTTACACAATACCTGACGAGCATTTAACTTTTGGGCTTCCGTGGCGCAATGGTTAGCGCGTTCGGCTGTTAACCAATAGGTTGGTGGTTCGAGCCCATCCGGGAGCGGTGTTGTGAGGTCTCAGATGTGACGTAAAAAGTCAAGGTTTTTACACAATACCTGACGAGCATTTAAATATTGGGCTTCCTTGGCGCAATGGTTAGCGCGTTCGGCTGTTAACCAATAGGTTGGTGGTTCGAGCCCACCCGGGAGCGGTGTTGTGTGATCTCAAATGTAACGTAGAAAGCCAAAATTTTTCCACAATACCTGACGACCATTTAATTTTTGGGCTTCCGTGGCGCAATGGTTAGCACGTTCGGCTGTTAACCAATAGGTTGGTGGTTCGAGCAAATCCGGGAGCGGTGTTGTGAGGTCTCAGATGTGACGTAAAAAGTCAAGGTTTTTACACAATACCTGACGAGCATTTAATTTTTAGCTTCCGTGGCGCAATGGTTAGCGCGTTCAGCAGTTAACAAATAGGTTAGTGGTTCGAGCCCAACCGGGAGCGGCGTTGTGGGATCTCAAACGTAACGTAGAAAGCCAAAGTTTTTCCACAATACCTGACGACCATTTAATTTTCGGGCTTCCGTGGCGCAATGGTTAACGCGTTCGGCTGTTAACCAATAGGTTGGTGGTTCGAGCCCACCCGGGAGCGGTGTTGTGGGATCTCAAATGTAACGTAGAAAGCCAAAGTTTTTCCACAATACGTGACGACCATTTAATTTCTGAGCTTCGGTGGCTCAATGGTTAGCGCGTTCGGCTGTTAACCAATAGGTTGGTGGTTCGAGCCCATCCGGGAGCGGTGTTGTGACGTCTCAGATGTGACGTAAAAAGTCCAGGTTTTTCCACAATACCGGACGACCATTTAAATTTGGGGCTTCCGTGGCGCAATCGTTAGCGCGTTCGGCTGTTAACAGAAAGGTTGGTGGTTCGAGCACACCCGGGAGCGGTGCTATGAGGTCTCAGATGTTACGTAAAAAGTCCAGGTTTTTCCACAATACCGGACGACCATTTAATTTTTGGGCTTCCGTGGCGCAATGGTTAGCGCGTTCAGCTGCTATTCAAAAGACTGGTGGTTTGAGCCCTTCCGGGAGCGGTGTTGTGACGTCTCAGATGTAACATAAAATGTCAGAGTTTTTCCACAATACCTGACGAATATTGAACTTTTGGGCTTCCGTGGCGCAATGGTTAGCGCGTTCGGCTGTTAACCAATAGGTTGGTGGTTCGAGCCCATCCGGGAGCGGTGTTGTGAGGTCTCAGAAGTGACGTAAAAAGTCAAGGTTTTTACACAATACCTGACGAGCATTTAATTTTTGGGCTTCCGTGGCGCAATGGTTAGCGCGTTCAGCAGTTAACAAATAGGTTAGTGGTTCGAGCCCACCCGGGAGCGGCGTTGTGGGATCTCAAACGTAACGTAGAAAGCCAAAGTTTTTCCACAATACCTGACGACCATTTAATTTTTGGGCTTCCGTGGCGCAATGGTTAACGCGTTCGGCTGTTAACAAATAGGTTGGTGGTTCGAGCCCAACCGGGAGAGGTGTTGTGGGGTCTCAGATGTAGCGTAAAAAGTCAAAACTTTTCCACAATACGTGACAACCATTTAATTTCTGCGCTTCCGTGGCTGAATGGTTAGCGCGTTCAGCTTTTAACCAATAGGGTGGTGGTTCGAGCCCACCCGGGAGCGGTGTTGTGGGATCTCAAATGTAACGTAGAAAGACAAAGTTTTTCCACAATACCTGACGACCATTTATTTTTTGGGCTTCCTTGGCGCAATGGTTAGCGCGTTCGGCTGTTAACCGAAAGGTTGGTGGTTCGAGCCCAACCGTGAGAGGTGTTGTAGGGTCTCAGATGTAACGTAATAAGTCATAACTTATCCACAATACCTGACAACCATTTAATCTCTGAGCTTCCGTCCCTCAATGGTTAGCGCGTTCGGCTGTTAACCAATAGGTTGGTGGTTCGAGCCCATCCGGGAGCGGTGTTGTGAGGTCTCAGATGTAACGTAAAATGTCAGAGTTTTTCCACAATACCTGACGAACATTTAATTTTTGGGTTTCCGTGGCGCAATGGTTAGCGCGTTCGGCTGTTAACCAATAGGTTGGTTGTTCGAGCCCATCCGAGAGCGGTGTTGTGAGGTCTCAGATGTGACGTAAAAAGTCAAGGTTTTTACACAATACCTGACGAGCATTTAACTTTTGGGCTTCCGTGGCGCAATGGTTAGCGCGTTCGGCTGTTAACCAATAGGTTGGTGGTTCGAGCCCACCCGGGAGCGGTGTTTTGGGATCTCAAATGTAACGTTGAAAGCCAAAATTTTTCCACAATACCTGACGACCATTTAATTTTTTGGTTTCCGTGGCGCAATGGTTAGCGCGTTCGGCTGTTAACCAATAGGTTGGTTGTTCGAGCCCATCCGAGAGCGGTGTTGTGAGGTCTCAGATGTGACGTAAAAAGTCAAGGTTTTTACACAATACCTGACGAGCATTTAACTTTTGGGCTTCCGTGGCGCAATGGTTAGCGCGTTCGGCTGTTAACCAATAGGTGTGTGGTTCGAGCCCATCCGGGAGCGGTGTTGTGACGTCTCAGATGTAACGTAAAATGTCAGAGTTTTTCCACAATACCTGACGAACACTTAATTTTTGGGCTTCCGTGGCGCAATGATTAGCGCGTTCAGCTGTTAATTGAAAGGTTGAAGGTTCGAGCCCACCCGGGAGAGGTGTTGTGGGGTCTCAGATGTAGCGTAAAAAGTCAAAACATTTCCACAATACGTGACAACCATTTAATTTCTGAGCTTCCGTGGCTCAATGGTTAGCGCGTTTTGCTTTTAACCAATAGGTTAGTGGTTCGAGCCCATCCGGGAGCGGTGTTGTGAGGTCTCAGATGTGACGTAAAAAGTCAAGGTTTTTACACAATACCTGACGAGCATTTAACTTTGGGCTTCCGTGGCTCAATGGTTAGCGCGTTCGGCTGTTAACCAATAGGTTGGTGGTTCGAGCCCATCCGGGAGCGGTGTTGTGAGGTCTCAGATGTGACGTAAAAAGTCAAGGTTTTTACACAATACCTGACGACCATTTATTTTTTGGGCTTCCTTGGCGCAATGGTTAGCGCGTTCGGCTGTTAACCGAAAGGTTGGTGGTTCGAGCCCAACCGTGAGAGGTGTTGTAGGGTCTCAGATGTAACGTAATAAGTCATAACTTATCCACAATACCTGACAACCATTTAATCTCTGAGCTTCCGTCCCTCAATGGTTAGCGCGTTCGGCTGTTAACCAATAGGTTGGTGGTTCGAGCCCATCCGGGAGCGGTGTTGTGAGGTCTCAGATGTAACGTAAAATGTCAGAGTTTTTCCACAATACCTGACGAACATTTAATTTTTGGGTTTCCGTGGCGCAATGGTTAGCGCGTTCGGCTGTTAACCAATAGGTTGGTTGTTCGAGCCCATCCGAGAGCGGTGTTGTGAGGTCTCAGATGTGACGTAAAAAGTCAAGGTTTTTACACAATACCTGACGAGCATTTAACTTTTGGGCTTCCGTGGCGCAATGGTTAGCGCGTTCGGCTGTTAACCGAAAGGTTGGTGGTTCGAGCCCAACCGTGAGAGGTGTTGTAGGGTCTCAGATGTAACGTAATAAGTCATAACTTATCCACAATACCTGACAACCATTTAATCTCTGAGCTTCCGTCCCTCAATGGTTAGCGCGTTCGGCTGTTAACCAATAGGTTGGTGGTTCGAGCCCATCCGGGAGCGGTGTTGTGAGGTCTCAGATGTAACGTAAAATGTCAGAGTTTTTCCACAATACCTGACGAACATTTAATTTTTGGGTTTCCGTGGCGCAATGGTTAGCGCGTTCGGCTGTTAACCAATAGGTTGGTTGTTCGAGCCCATCCGAGAGCGGTGTTGTGAGGTCTCAGATGTGACGTAAAAAGTCAAGGTTTTTGCACAATACCTGACGAGCATTTAACTTTTGGGCTTCCGTGGCGCAATGGTTAGCGCGTTCGGCTGTTAACCGAAAGGTTGGTGGTTCGAGCCCAACCGTGAGAGGTGTTGTAGGGTCTCAGATGTAACGTAATAAGTCATAACTTATCCACAATACCTGACAACCATTTAATCTCTGAGCTTCCGTCCCTCAATGGTTAGCGCGTTCGGCTGTTAACCAATAGGTTGGTGGTTCGAGCCCATCCGGGAGCGGTGTTGTGAGGTCTCAGATGTAACGTAAAATGTCAGAGTTTTTCCACAATACCTGACGAACATTTAATTTTTGGGTTTCCGTGGCGCAATGGTTAGCGCGTTCGGCTGTTAACCAATAGGTTGGTTGTTCGAGCCCATCCGAGAGCGGTGTTGTGAGGTCTCAGATGTGACGTAAAAAGTCAAGGTTTTTACACAATACCTGACGAGCATTTAACTTTTGGGCTTCCGTGGCGCAATGGTTAGCGCGTTCGGCTGTTAACCAATAGGTTGGTGGTTCGAGCCCACCCGGGAGCGGTGTTTTGGGATCTCAAATGTAACGTTGAAAGCCAAAATTTTTCCACAATACCTGACGACCATTTAATTTTTGGGTTTCCGTGGCGCAATGGTTAGCGCGTTCGGCTGTTAACCAATAGGTTGGTTGTTCGAGCCCATCCGAGAGCGGTGTTGTGAGGTCTCAGATGTGACGTAAAAAGTCAAGGTTTTTACACAATACCTGACGAGCATTTAACTTTTGGGCTTCCGTGGCGCAATGGTTAGCGCGTTCGGCTGTTAACCAATAGGTGTGTGGTTCGAGCCCATCCGGGAGCGGTGTTGTGACGTCTCAGATGTAACGTAAAATGTCAGAGTTTTTCCACAATACCTGACGAACACTTAATTTTTGGGCTTCCGTGGCGCAATGATTAGCGCGTTCAGCTGTTAATCGAAAGGTTGAAGGTTCGAGCCCACCCGGGAGAGGTGTTGTGGGGTCTCAGATGTAGCGTAAAAAGTCAAAACATTTCCACAATACGTGACAACCATTTAATTTCTGAGCTTCCGTGGCTCAATGGTTAGCGCGTTTTGCTGTTAACCAATAGGTTGGTGGTTCGAGCCCATCCGGGAGCGGTGTTGTGAGGTCTCAGATGTGACGTAAAAAGTCAAGGTTTTTACACAATACCTGACGAGCATTTAACTTTGGGCTTCCGTGGCTCAATGGTTAGCGCGTTCGGCTGTTAACCAATAGGTTGGTGGTTCGAGCCCATCCGGGAGCGGTGTTGTGAGGTCTCAGATGTGACGTAAAAAGTCAAGGTTTTTACACAATACCTGACGACCATTTATTTTTTGGGCTTCCTTGGCGCAATGGTTAGCGCGTTCGGCTGTTAACCGAAAGGTTGGTGGTTCGAGCCCAACCGTGAGAGGTGTTGTAGGGTCTCAGATGTAACGTAATAAGTCATAACTTATCCACAATACCTGACAACCATTTAATCTCTGAGCTTCCGTCCCTCAATGGTTAGCCCGTTCGGCTGTTAACCAATAGGTTGGTGGTTCGAGCCCATCCGGAAGCGGTGTTGTGAGGTCTCAGATGTAACGTAAAATGTCAGAGTTTTTCCACAATACCTGACGAACATTTAATTTTTGGGTTTCCGTGGCGCAATGGTTAGCGCGTTCGGCTGTTAACCAATAGGTTGGTTGTTCGAGCCCATCCGAGAGCGGTGTTGTGAGGTCTCAGATGTGACGTAAAAAGTCAAGGTTTTTACACAATACCTGACGAGCATTTAACTTTTGGGCTTCCGTGGCGCAATGGTTAGCGCGTTCGGCTGTTAACCAATAGGTTGGTGGTTCGAGCCCACCCGGGAGCGGTGTTTTGGGATCTCAAATGTAACGTTGAAAGCCAAAATTTTTCCACAATACCTGACGACCATTTAATTTTTGGGTTTCCGTGGCGCAATGGTTAGCGCGTTCGGCTGTTAACCAATAGGTTGGTTGTTCGAGCCCATCCGAGAGCGGTGTTGTGAGGTCTCAGATGTGACGTAAAAAGTCAAGGTTTTTACACAATACCTGACGAGCATTTAACTTTTGGGCTTCCGTGGCGCAATGGTTAGCGCGTTCGGCTGTTAACCGAAAGGTTGGTGGTTCGAGCCCATCCGGGAGCGGTGTTGTGACGTCTCAGATGTAACGTAAAATGTCAGAGTTTTTCCACAATACCTGACGAACACTTAATTTTTGGGCTTCCGTGGCGCAATGATTAGCGCGTTCAGCTGTTAATCGAAAGGTTGAAGGTTCGAGCCCACCCGGGAGCGGTGTTGTGGGATCTCAAATGTAACGTAGAAAGCCAAAGTTTTTCCACAATACGTGACAACCATTTAATTTCTGAGCTTCCGTGGCTGAATGGTTAGCGCGTTCAGCTTTTAACCAATAGGGTGGTGGTTCGAGCCCACCCGGGAGCGGTGTTGTGGGATCTCAAATGTAACGTAGAAAGACAAAGTTTTTCCACAATACCTGACGACCATTTATTTTTTGGGCTTCCTTGGCGCAATGGTTAGCGCGTTCGACTGTTAACCGAAAGGTTGGTGGTTCGAGCCCAACCGAGAGAGGTGTTGTAGGGTCTCAGATGTAACGTAATAAGTCATAACTTATCCACAACACCTGACAAACATTTAATCTCTGAGCTTCCGTGGCTCAATGGTTAGCGCGTTCGGCTGTTAACCAATAGGTTGGTGGTTCGAGCCCATCCGGGAGCGGTGTTGTGAGGTCTCAGATGTAACGTAAAATGTCAGAGTTTTTCCACAATACCTGACGAACATTTAATTTTTGGGCTTCCGTGGCGCAATGGTTAGCGCGTTCGGCTGTTAACCAATAGGTTGGTGGCTCGAGCCCATCCGGGAGCGGTGTTGTGAGGTCTCAGATGTGACGTAAAAAGTCAAGGTTTTTACACAATACCTGACGAGCATTTAATTTTTAGCTTCCGTGGCGCAATGGTTAGCGCGATCAGCAGTTAACAAATAGGTTAGTGGTTCGAGCCCACCCGGGAGCGGCGTTGTGGGATCTCAAACGTAACGTAGAAAGCCAAAGTTTTTCCACAATACCTGACGACCATTTAATTTTTGGGCTTCCGTGGCGCAATGGTTAACGCGTTCGGCTGTTAACCAATAGGTTGGTGGTTCGAGTCCATCCGGGAGCGGTGTTGTGAGGTCTCAGATGTAGCGTAAAAAGTCAAAACTTTTCCACAATACGTGACGACCATTTAATTTCTGAGCTTCCGTGGCTCAATGGTTAGCGCGTTCGGCTGTTAACCAATAGGTTGGTGGTTCGAGCCCATCCGGGAGCGGTGTTGTGAGGTCTCAGAAGTGACGTAAAAAGTCAAGGTTTTTCCACAATACCTGACGAACATTTAATTTTTGGGCTTCCATGGCGCAATGGTTAGCGCGTTCGGCTGTTAACCGAAAGGTTGGTGGTTCGAGCCCAACCGGGAGAGGTGTTGTGGGGTCTCAGATGTAGCGTAAAAAGTCAAAACTTTTCCACAATACGTGACAACCATTTAATTTCGGAGCTTCCGTGGCTGAATGGTTAGCGCGTTCAGCTTTTAACCAATAGGGTGGTGGTTCGAGCCCACCCGGGAGCGGTGTTGTGGGATCTCAAATGTAACGTAGAAAGACAAAGTTTTTCCACAATACCTGACGACCATTTATTTTTTGGGCTTCCTTGGCGCAATGGTTAGCGCGTTCGGCTGCTAACCGAAAGGTTGGTGGTTCGAGCCCAACCGTGAGAAGTGTTGTAGGGTCTCAGATGTAACGTAATAAGTCATAACTTATCCACAATACCTGACAACCATTTAATCTCTGAGCTTCCGTGGCTCAATGGTTAGCGCGTTCGGCTGTTAACCAATAGGTTGGTGGTTCGAGCCCATCCGGGAGCGGTGTTGTGAGGTCTCAGATGTAACGTAAAATGTCAGAGTTTTTCCACAATACCTGACGAACATTTAATTTTTGGGCTTCCGTGGCGCAATGGTTAGCGCGTTCGGCTGTTAACCAATAGGTTGGTTGTTCGAGCCCATCCGAGAGCGGTGTTGTGAGGTCTCAGATGTGACGTAAAAAGTCAAGGTTTTTACACAATACCTGACGAGCATTTAACTTTTGGGCTTCCGTGGCGCAATGGTTAGCGCGTTCGGCTGTTAACCAATAGGTTGGTTGTTCGAGCCCATCCGGGAGCGGTGTTGTGGGGTCTCAAATGTAACGTAGAAAGCCAAAGTTTTTCCACAACACCTGACAACCATTTAATTTCTGAGCTTCCGTGGCTCAATGGTTAGCGCGTTCGGCTGTTAACCAATAGGTTGGTGGTTCGAGCCCATCCGGGAGCGGTGTTGTGAGGTCTCAGATGTGACGTAAAAAGTCAAGGTTTTTACACAATACCTGACGAGCATTTAACTTTTGGGCTTCCGTGGCGCAATGGTTAGCGCGTTCGGCTGTTAACCAATAGGTTGGTGGTTCGAGCCCATCCGGGAGCGGTGTTGTGAGGTCTCAGATGTGACGTAAAAAGTCAAGTTTTTTGCACAATACCTGACGAGCATTTAGGTTTTGGGCTTCCGTGGCGCAATAGTTAGCGCGTTCGGCTGTTAAGCAATAGGTTGGTGGTTCGAGCCCATCCGGGAGCGGTGTTGTGAGGTCTCAGATGTGACGTAAAAAGTCAAGGTTTTTACACAATACCTGACGAGCATTTAAATTTTGGGCTTCCTTGGCGCAATGGTTAGCGCGTTCGGCTGTTAACCAATAGGTTGGTGGTTCGAGCCCACCCGGGAGCGGTGTTGTGTGATCTCAAATGTAACGTAGAAAGCCAAAATTTTTCCACAATACCTGACGACCATTTAATTTTTGGGCTTCCGTGGCGCAATGGTTAGCACGTTCGGCTGTTAACCAATAGGTTGGTGGTTCGAGCAAATCCGGGAGCGGTGTTGTGAGGTCTCAGATGTGACGTAAAAAGTCAAGGTTTTTACACAATACCTGACGAGCATTTAATTTTTAGCTTCCGTGGCGCAATGGTTAGCGCGTTCAGCAGTTAACAAATAGGTTAGTGGTTCGAGCCCACCCGGGAGCGGCGTTGTGGGATCTCATACGTAACGTAGAAAGCCAAAGTTTTTCCACAATACCTGACGACCATTTAATTTTCGGGCTTCCGTGGCGCAATGGTTAACGCGTTCGGCTGTTAACCAATAGGTTGGTGGTTCGAGCCCACCCGGGAGCGGTGTTGTGGGATCTCAAATGTAACGTAGAAAGCCAAAGTTTTTCCACAATACGTGACGACCATTTAATTTCTGAGCTTCGGTGGCTCAATGGTTAGCGCGTTCGGCTGTTAACCAATAGGTTGGTGGTTCGAGCCCATCCGGGAGCGGTGTTGTGACGTCTCAGATGTGACGTAAAAAGTCCAGGTTTTTCCACAATACCGGACGACCATTTAAATTTGGGGCTTCCGTGGCGCAATCGTTAGCGCGTTCGGCTGTTAACAGAAAGGTTGGTGATTCGAGCACACCCGGGAGCGGTGCTATGAGGTCTCAGATGTTACGTAAAAAGTCCAGGTTTTTCCACAATACCGGACGACCATTTAATTTTTGGGCTTCCGTGGCGCAATGGTTAGCGCGTTCAGCTGCTATTCAAAAGACTGGTGGTTTGAGCCCTTCCGGGAGCGGTGTTGTGACGTCTCAGATGTAACATAAAATGTCAGAGTTTTTCCACAATACCTGACGAATATTGAACTTTTGGGCTTCCGTGGCGCAATGGTTAGCGCGTTCGGCTGTTAACCAATAGGTTGGTGGTTCGAGCCCATCCGGGAGCGGTGTTGTGAGGTCTCAGAAGTGACGTAAAAAGTCAAGGTTTTTACACAATACCTGACGAGCATTTAATTTTTGGGCTTCCGTGGCGCAATGGTTAGCGCGTTCAGCAGTTAACAAATAGGTTAGTGGTTCGAGCCCACCCGGGAGCGGCGTTGTGGGATCTCAAACGTAACGTAGAAAGCCAAAGTTTTTCCACAATACCTGACGACCATTTAATTTTTGGGCTTCCGTGGCGCAATGGTTAACGCGTTCGGCTGTTTACAAATAGGTTGGTGGTTCGAGCCCACCCGGGAGCGGTGTTGTGGGATCTCAAATGTAACGTAGAAAGCCAAAGTTTTTCCACAATACGTGACAACCATTTAATTTCTGAGCTTCCGTGGCGCAATGGTTAACGCGTTCGGCTGTTAACCAATAGGTTGGTGGTTCGAGTCCATCCGGGAGCGGTGTTGTGAGGTCTCAGATGTAGCGTAAAAAGTCAAAACTTTTCCACAATACGTGACGACCATTTAATTTCTGAGCTTCCGTGGCTCAATGGTTAGCGCGTTCGGCTGTTAACCAATAGGTTGGTGGTTCGAGCCCATCCGGGAGCGGTGTTGTGAGGTCTCAGAAGTGACGTAAAAAGTCAAGGTTTTTCCACAATACCTGACGAACATTTAATTTTTGGGCTTCCATGGCGCAATGGTTAGCGCGTTCGGCTGTTAACCGAAAGGTTGGTGGTTCGAGCCCAACCGGGAGAGGTGTTGTGGGGTCTCAGATGTAGCGTAAAAAGTCAAAACTTTTCCACAATACGTGACAACCATTTAATTTCGGAGCTTCCGTGGCTGAATGGTTAGCGCGTTCAGCTTTTAACCAATAGGGTGGTGGTTCGAGCCCACCCGGGAGCGGTGTTGTGGGATCTCAAATGTAACGTAGAAAGACAAAGTTTTTCCACAATACCTGACGACCATTTATTTTTTGGGCTTCCTTGGCGCAATGGTTAGCGCGTTCGGCTGTTAACCGAAAGGTTGGTGGTTCGAGCCCAACCGTGAGAAGTGTTGTAGGGTCTCAGATGTAACGTAATAAGTCATAACTTATCCACAATACCTGACAACCATTTAATCTCTGAGCTTCCGTGGCTCAATGGTTAGCGCGTTCGGCTGTTAACCAATAGGTTGGTGGTTCGAGCCCATCCGGGAGCGGTGTTGTGAGGTCTCAGATGTAACGTAAAATGTCAGAGTTTTTCCACAATACCTGACGAACATTTAATTTTTGGGCTTCCGTGGCGCAATGGTTAGCGCGTTCGGCTGTTAACCAATAGGTTGGTTGTTCGAGCCCATCCGAGAGCGGTGTTGTGAGGTCTCAGATGTGACGTAAAAAGTCAAGGTTTTTACACAATACCTGACGAGCATTTAACTTTTGGGCTTCCGTGGCGCAATGGTTAGCGCGTTCGGCTGTTAACCAATAGGTTGGTTGTTCGAGCCCATCCGGGAGCGGTGTTGTGGGGTCTCAAATGTAACGTAGAAAGCCAAAGTTTTTCCACAACACCTGACAACCATTTAATTTCTGAGCTTCCGTGGCTCAATGGTTAGCGCGTTCGGCTGTTAACCAATAGGTTGGTGGTTCGAGCCCATCCGGGAGCGGTGTTGTGAGGTCTCAGATGTGACGTAAAAAGTCAAGGTTTTTACACAATACCTGACGAGCATTTAACTTTTGGGCTTCCGTGGCGCAATGGTTAGCGCGTTCGGCTGTTAACCAATAGGTTGGTGGTTCGAGCCCATCCGGGAGCGGTGTTGTGAGGTCTCAGATGTGACGTAAAAAGTCAAGTTTTTTGCACAATACCTGACGAGCATTTAGGTTTTGGGCTTCCGTGGCGCAATAGTTAGCGCGTTCGGCTGTTAAGCAATAGGTTGGTGGTTCGAGCCCATCCGGGAGCGGTGTTGTGAGGTCTCAGATGTGACGTAAAAAGTCAAGGTTTTTACACAATACCTGACGAGCATTTAAATTTTGGGCTTCCTTGGCGCAATGGTTAGCGCGTTCGGCTGTTAACCAATAGGTTGGTGGTTCGAGCCCACCCGGGAGCGGTGTTGTGTGATCTCAAATGTAACGTAGAAAGCCAAAATTTTTCCACAATACCTGACGACCATTTAATTTTTGGGCTTCCGTGGCGCAATGGTTAGCACGTTCGGCTGTTAACCAATAGGTTGGTGGTTCGAGCAAATCCGGGAGCGGTGTTGTGAGGTCTCAGATGTGACGTAAAAAGTCAAGGTTTTTACACAATACCTGACGAGCATTTAATTTTTAGCTTCCGTGGCGCAATGGTTAGCGCGTTCAGCAGTTAACAAATAGGTTAGTGGTTCGAGCCCACCCGGGAGCGGCGTTGTGGGATCTCATACGTAACGTAGAAAGCCAAAGTTTTTCCACAATACCTGACGACCATTTAATTTTCGGGCTTCCGTGGCGCAATGGTTAACGCGTTCGGCTGTTAACCAATAGGTTGGTGGTTCGAGCCCACCCGGGAGCGGTGTTGTGGGATCTCAAATGTAACGTAGAAAGCCAAAGTTTTTCCACAATACGTGACGACCATTTAATTTCTGAGCTTCGGTGGCTCAATGGTTAGCGCGTTCGGCTGTTAACCAATAGGTTGGTGGTTCGAGCCCATCCGGGAGCGGTGTTGTGACGTCTCAGATGTGACGTAAAAAGTCCAGGTTTTTCCACAATACCGGACGACCATTTAAATTTGGGGCTTCCGTGGCGCAATCGTTAGCGCGTTCGGCTGTTAACAGAAAGGTTGGTGATTCGAGCACACCCGGGAGCGGTGCTATGAGGTCTCAGATGTTACGTAAAAAGTCCAGGTTTTTCCACAATACCGGACGACCATTTAATTTTTGGGCTTCCGTGGCGCAATGGTTAGCGCGTTCAGCTGCTATTCAAAAGACTGGTGGTTTGAGCCCTTCCGGGAGCGGTGTTGTGACGTCTCAGATGTAACATAAAATGTCAGAGTTTTTCCACAATACCTGACGAATATTGAACTTTTGGGCTTCCGTGGCGCAATGGTTAGCGCGTTCGGCTGTTAACCAATAGGTTGGTGGTTCGAGCCCATCCGGGAGCGGTGTTGTGAGGTCTCAGAAGTGACGTAAAAAGTCAAGGTTTTTACACAATACCTGACGAGCATTTAATTTTTGGGCTTCCGTGGCGCAATGGTTAGCGCGTTCAGCAGTTAACAAATAGGTTAGTGGTTCGAGCCCACCCGGGAGCGGCGTTGTGGGATCTCAAACGTAACGTAGAAAGCCAAAGTTTTTCCACAATACCTGACGACCATTTAATTTTTGGGCTTCCGTGGCGCAATGGTTAACGCGTTCGGCTGTTTACAAATAGGTTGGTGGTTCGAGCCCACCCGGGAGCGGTGTTGTGGGATCTCAAATGTAACGTAGAAAGCCAAAGTTTTTCCACAATACGTGACAACCATTTAATTTCTGAGCTTCCGTGGCGCAATGGTTAACGCGTTCGGCTGTTAACCAATAGGTTGGTGGTTCGAGCCCATCCGGGAGCGGTGTTGTGAGGTCTCAGAAGTGACGTAAAAAGTCAAGGTTTTTCCACAATACCTGACGAACATTTAATTTTTGGGCTTCCATGGCGCAATGGTTAGCGCGTTCGGCTGTTAACCGAAAGGTTGGTGGTTCGAGCCCAACCGGGAGAGGTGTTGTGGGGTCTCAGATGTAGCGTAAAAAGTCAAAACTTTTCCACAATACGTGACAACCATTTAATTTCGGAGCTTCCGTGGCTGAATGGTTAGCGCGTTCAGCTTTTAACCAATAGGGTGGTGGTTCGAGCCCACCCGGGAGCGGTGTTGTGGGATCTCAAATGTAACGTAGAAAGACAAAGTTTTTCCACAATACCTGACGACCACTTATTTTTTGGGCTTCCTTGGCGCAATGGTTAGCGCGTTCGGCTGTTAACCGAAAGGTTGGTGGTTCGAGCCCAACCGTGAGAAGTGTTGTAGGGTCTCAGATGTAACGTAATAAGTCATAACTTATCCACAATACCTGACAACCATTTAATCTCTGAGCTTCCGTGGCTCAATGGTTAGCGCGTTCGGCTGTTAACCAATAGGTTGGTGGTTCGAGCCCATCCGGGAGCGGTGTTGTGAGGTCTCAGATGTAACGTAAAATGTCAGAGTTTTTCCACAATACCTGACGAACATTTAATTTTTGGGCTTCCGTGGCGCAATGGTTAGCGCGTTCGGCTGTTAACCAATAGGTTGGTTGTTCGAGCCCATCCGAGAGCGGTGTTGTGAGGTCTCAGATGTGACGTAAAAAGTCAAGGTTTTTACACAATACCTGACGAGCATTTAACTTTTGGGCTTCCGTGGCGCAATGGTTAGCGCGTTCGGCTGTTAACCAATAGGTTGGTTGTTCGAGCCCATCCGGGAGCGGTGTTGTGGGGTCTCAAATGTAACGTAGAAAGCCAAAGTTTTTCCACAACACCTGACAACCATTTAATTTCTGAGCTTCCGTGGCTCAATGGTTAGCGCGTTCGGCTGTTAACCAATAGGTTGGTGGTTCGAGCCCATCCGGGAGCGGTGTTGTGAGGTCTCAGATGTGACGTAAAAAGTCAAGGTTTTTACACAATACCTGACGAGCATTTAACTTTTGGGCTTCCGTGGCGCAATGGTTAGCGCGTTCGGCTGTTAACCAATAGGTTGGTGGTTCGAGCCCATCCGGGAGCGGTGTTGTGAGGTCTCAGATGTGACGTAAAAAGTCAAGTTTTTTGCACAATACCTGACGAGCATTTAGGTTTTGGGCTTCCGTGGCGCAATAGTTAGCGCGTTCGGCTGTTAAGCAATAGGTTGGTGGTTCGAGCCCATCCGGGAGCGGTGTTGTGAGGTCTCAGATGTGACGTAAAAAGTCAAGGTTTTTACACAATACCTGACGAGCATTTAAATTTTGGGCTTCCTTGGCGCAATGGTTAGCGCGTTCGGCTGTTAACCAATAGGTTGGTGGTTCGAGCCCACCCGGGAGCGGTGTTGTGTGATCTCAAATGTAACGTAGAAAGCCAAAATTTTTCCACAATACCTGACGACCATTTAATTTTTGGGCTTCCGTGGCGCAATGGTTAGCACGTTCGGCTGTTAACCAATAGGTTGGTGGTTCGAGCAAATCCGGGAGCGGTGTTGTGAGGTCTCAGATGTGACGTAAAAAGTCAAGGTTTTTACACAATACCTGACGAGCATTTAATTTTTAGCTTCCGTGGCGCAATGGTTAGCGCGTTCAGCAGTTAACAAATAGGTTAGTGGTTCGAGCCCACCCGGGAGCGGCGTTGTGGGATCTCATACGTAACGTAGAAAGCCAAAGTTTTTCCACAATACCTGACGACCATTTAATTTTCGGGCTTCCGTGGCGCAATGGTTAACGCGTTCGGCTGTTAACCAATAGGTTGGTGGTTCGAGCCCACCCGGGAGCGGTGTTGTGGGATCTCAAATGTAACGTAGAAAGCCAAAGTTTTTCCACAATACGTGACGACCATTTAATTTCTGAGCTTCGGTGGCTCAATGGTTAGCGCGTTCGGCTGTTAACCAATAGGTTGGTGGTTCGAGCCCATCCGGGAGCGGTGTTGTGACGTCTCAGATGTGACGTAAAAAGTCCAGGTTTTTCCACAATACCGGACGACCATTTAAATTTGGGGCTTCCGTGGCGCAATCGTTAGCGCGTTCGGCTGTTAACAGAAAGGTTGGTGATTCGAGCACACCCGGGAGCGGTGCTATGAGGTCTCAGATGTTACGTAAAAAGTCCAGGTTTTTCCACAATACCGGACGACCATTTAATTTTTGGGCTTCCGTGGCGCAATGGTTAGCGCGTTCAGCTGCTATTCAAAAGACTGGTGGTTTGAGCCCTTCCGGGAGCGGTGTTGTGACGTCTCAGATGTAACATAAAATGTCAGAGTTTTTCCACAATACCTGACGAATATTGAACTTTTGGGCTTCCGTGGCGCAATGGTTAGCGCGTTCGGCTGTTAACCAATAGGTTGGTGGTTCGAGCCCATCCGGGAGCGGTGTTGTGAGGTCTCAGAAGTGACGTAAAAAGTCAAGGTTTTTACACAATACCTGACGAGCATTTAATTTTTGGGCTTCCGTGGCGCAATGGTTAGCGCGTTCAGCAGTTAACAAATAGGTTAGTGGTTCGAGCCCACCCGGGAGCGGCGTTGTGGGATCTCAAACGTAACGTAGAAAGCCAAAGTTTTTCCACAATACCTGACGACCATTTAATTTTTGGGCTTCCGTGGCGCAATGGTTAACGCGTTCGGCTGTTTACAAATAGGTTGGTGGTTCGAGCCCACCCGGGAGCGGTGTTGTGGGATCTCAAATGTAACGTAGAAAGCCAAAGTTTTTCCACAATACGTGACAACCATTTAATTTCTGAGCTTCCGTGGCTGAATGGTTAGCGCGTTCAGCTTTTAACCAATAGGGTGGTGGTTCGAGCCCACCCGGGAGCGGTGTTGTGGGATCTCAAATGTAACGTAGAAAGACAAAGTTTTTCCACAATACCTGACGACCATTTATTTTTTGGGCTTCCTTGGCGCAATGGTTAGCGCGTTCGGCTGTTAACCGAAAGGTTGGTGGTTCGAGCCCAACCGAGAGAGGTGTTGTAGGGTCTCAGATGTAACGTAATAAGTCATAACTTATCCACAACACCTGACAACCATTTAATCTCTGAGCTTCCGTGGCTCAATGGTTAGCGCGTTCGGCTGTTAACCAATAGGTTGGTGGTTCGAGCCCATCCGGGAGCGGTGTTGTGAGGTCTCAGATGTAACGTAAAATGTCAGAGTTTTTCCACAATACCTGACGAACATTTAATTTTTGGGCTTCCGTGGCGCAATGGTTAGCGCGTTCGGCTGTTAACCAATAGGTTGGTGGTTCGAGCCCATCCGGGAGCGGTGTTGTGAGGTCTCAGATGTGACGTAAAAAGTCAAGGTTTTTACACAATACCTGACGAGCATTTAATTTTTAGCTTCCGTGGCGCAATGGTTAGCGCGTTCAGCAGTTAACAAATAGGTTAGTGGTTCGAGCCCACCCGGGAGCGGCGTTGTGGGATCTCAAACGTAACGTAGAAAGCCAAAGTTTTTCCACAATACCTGACGACCATTTAATTTTTGGGCTTCCGTGGCGCAATGGTTAGCGCGTTCGGCTGTTAACCAATAGGTTGGTGGTTCGAGCCCATCCGGGAGCGGTGTTGTGAGGTCTCAGAAGTGACGTAAAAAGTCAAGGTTTTTACACAATACCTGACGAGCATTTAATTTTTGGGCTTCCGTGGCGCAATGGTTAGCGCGTTCAGCAGTTAACAAATAGGTTAGTGGTTCGAGCCCACCCGGGAGCGGCGTTGTGGGATCTCAAACGTAACGTAGAAAGCCAAAGTTTTTCCACAATACCTGACGACCATTTAATTTTTGGGCTTCCGTGGCGCAATGGTTAACGCGTTCGGCTGTTAACAAATAGGTTGGTGGTTCGAGCCCACCCGGGAGCGGTGTTGTGGGATCTCAAATGTAACGTAGAAAGCCAAAGTTTTTCCACAATACGTGACAACCATTTAATTTCTGAGCTTCCGTGGCTGAATGGTTAGCGCGTTCAGCTTTTAACCAATAGGGTGGTGGTTCGAGCCCACCCGGGAGCGGTGTTGTGGGATCTCAAATGTAACGTAGAAAGACAAAGTTTTTCCACAATACCTGACGACCATTTATTTTTTGGGCTTCCTTGGCGCAATGGTTAGCGCGTTCGGCTGTTAACCGAAAGGTTGGTGGTTCGAGCCCAACCGAGAGAGGTGTTGTAGGGTCTCAGATGTAACGTAATAAGTCATAACTTATCCACAACACCTGACAACCATTTAATCTCTGAGCTTCCGTGGCTCAATGGTTAGCGCGTTCGGATGTTAACCAATAGGTTGGTGGTTCGAGCCCATCCGGGAGCGGTGTTGTGAGGTCTCAGATGTAACGTAAAATGTCAGAGTTTTTCCACAATACCTGACGAACATTTAATTTTTGGGCTTCCGTGGCGCCATGGTTAGCGCGTTCGGCTGTTAACCAATAGGTTGGTGGTTCGAGCCCATCCGGGAGCGGTGTTGTGAGGTCTCAGATGTGACGTAAAAAGTCAAGGTTTTTACACAATACCTGACGAGCATTTAATTTTTAGCTTCCGTGGCGCAATGGTTAGCGCGTTCAGCAGTTAACAAATAGGTTAGTGGTTCGAGCCCACCCGGGAGCGGCGTTGTGGGATCTCAAACGTAACGTAGAAAGCCAAAGTTTTTCCACAATACCTGACGACCATTTAATTTTTGGGCTTCCGTGGCGCAATGGTTAACGCGTTCGGCTGTTAACCAATAGGTTGGTGGTTCGAGCCCACCCGGGAGCGGTGTTGTGGGATCTCAAATGTAACGCAGAAAGCCAAAGTTTTTCCACAATACGTGACGACCATTTAATTTCTGAGCTTCCGTGGCTCAATGGTTAGCGAGTTCGGCTGTTAACTAATAGGTTGGTGGTTCGAGCCCATCCGGGAGCGGTGTTGTGAGGTCTCAGAAGTGACGTAAAAAGTCAAGGTTTTTCCACAATACCTGACGAACATTTAATTTTTGGGCTTCCATGGCGCAATGGTTAGCGCGTTCGGCTGTTAACCGAAAGGTTGGTGGTTCGAGCCCAACCGGGAGAGGTGTTGTGGGGTCTCAGATGTAGCGTAAAAAGTCAAAACTTTTCCACAATACGTGACAACCATTTAATTTCTGCGCTTCCGTGGCTGAATGGTTAGCGCGTTCAGCTTTTAACCAATAGGGTGGTGGTTCGAGCCCACCCGGGAGCGGTGTTGTGGGATCTCAAATGTAACGTAGAAAGACAAAGTTTTTCCACAATACCTGACGACCATTTATTTTTTGGGCTTCCTTGGCGCAATGGTTAGCGCGTTCGGCTGTTAACCGAAAGGTTGGTGGTTCGAGCCCAACCGTGAGAGGTGTTGTAGGGTCTCAGATGTAACGTAATAAGTCATAACTTATCCACAATACCTGACAACCATTTAATCTCTGAGCTTCCGTCTCTCAATGGTTAGCGCGTTCGGCTGTTAACCAATAGGTTGGTGGTTCGAGCCCATCCGGGAGCGGTGTTGTGAGGTCTCAGATGTAACGTAAAATGTCAGAGTTTTTCCACAATACCTGACGAACATTTAATTTTTGGGTTTCCGTGGCGCAATGGTTAGCGCGTTCGGCTGTTAACCAATAGGTTGGTTGTTCGAGCCCATCCGAGAGCGGTGTTGTGAGGTCTCAGATGTGACGTAAAAAGTCAAGGTTTTTACACAATACCTGACGAGCATTTAACTTTTGGGCTTCCGTGGCGCAATGGTTAGCGCGTTCGGCTGTTAACCAATAGGTTGGTGGTTCGAGCCCACCCGGGAGCGGTGTTTTGAAATCTCAAATGTAACGTTGAGCGCCAAAATTTTTCCACAATACCTGACGACCATTTAATTTTTGGGTTTCCGTGGCGCAATGGTTAGCGCGTTCGGCTGTTAACCAATAGGTTGGTTGTTCGAGCCCATCCGAGAGCGGTGTTGTGAGGTCTCAGATGTGACGTAAAAAGTCAAGGTTTTTACACAATACCTGACGAGCATTTAACTTTTGGGCTTCCGTGGCGCAATGGTTAGCGCGTTCGGCTGTTAACCAATAGGTGTGTGGTTCGAGCCCATCCGGGAGCGGTGTTGTGACGTCTCAGATGTAACGTAAAATGTCAGAGTTTTTCCACAATACCTGACGAACACTTAATTTTTGGGCTTCCGTGGCGCAATGATTAGCGCGTTCAGCTGTTAATCGAAAGGTTGAAGGTTCGAGCCCACCCGGGAGAGGTGTTGTGGGGTCTCAGATGTAGCGTAAAAAGTCAAAACATTTCCACAATACGTGACAACCATTTAATTTCTGAGCTTCCGTGGCTCAATGTTTAGCGCGTTCGGCTGTTAACCAATAGGTTGGTGGTTCGAGCCCATCCGGGAGCGGTGTTGTGAGGTCTCAGATGTGACGTAAAAAGTCAAGGTTTTTACACAATACCTGACGACCATTTATTTTTTGGGCTTCTTTGGCGCAATGGTTAGCGCGTTCGGCTGTTAACCGAAAGGTTGGTGGTTCGAGCCCAACCGTGAGAGGTGTTGTAGGGTCTCAGATGTAACGTAATAAGTCATACCTTATCCACAATACCTGACAACCATTTAATCTCTGAGCTTCCGTCCCTCAATGGTTAGCGCGTTCGGCTGTTAACCAATAGGTTGGTGGTTCGAGCCCATCCGGAAGCGGTGTTGTGAGGTCTCAGATGTAACGTAAAATGTCAGAGTTTTTCCACAATACCTGACGAACATTTAATTTTTGGGTTTCCGTGGCGCAATGGTTAGCGCGTTCGGCTGTTAACCAATAGGTTGGTTGTTCGAGCCCATCCGAGAGCGGTGTTGTGGGATCTCAAATGTAACGTAGAAAGCCAAAGTTTTTCCACAATACCTGACGACCATTTAATTTCTGAGCTTCCGTGGCTCAATGGTTAGCGCGTTCAGCTGTTAATCGAAAGGTTGGTGGTTTTGGGGTCTCAAATGTAACGTAGAAAGCCAAAGTTTTTCCACAATACCTGACAACCATTTAATTTCTGAGCTTCCGTGGCTCAATGGTTAGCGCGTTCGGCTGTTAGCCAATAGGTTGGTGCTTCAAGCATACCCGGGAGCGGTGTTGTGGGATCTCGAATGTAACGTAGAAAGCCAAAGTTTTTCCACAATACCTGACGACCATTTAATTTTTGGGCTTCCGTGGCGCAATGGTTAGCGCGTTCGGCTGTTAACCGAAAGGTTGGTGGTTCAAGCCCATCCGGGAGCGGTGTTGTGACGTCTCAGATGTTACGTAAAAAGTCAAGGTTTTTCCACAATACCTGACGACCATTTAATTTTTGGGCTTCCGTGGCTCAATGGTTAGCGCGTTCGGCTGTTAACCAATAGGTTGGTGGTTCGAGGCCACCCGGGAGCGGTGTTGTGGATCTCACATGTAACGTAGAAAGCCAAAGTTTTTCCACAATACCTGACGACCATTTAATTTTTGGGCTTCCGTGGCGCAATGGTTAGCGCGTTCGGCTGTTAACCGAAAGGTTGGTGGTTCAAGCCCACCCGGGAGCGGTGTTGTGGGATCACGAATGTAACGTAGAAAGCCAAAGTTTTTCCAGAATACCTGACGACCATTTAATTTTTGGGCTTCCGTGGCGCAATAATTAGCGCGTTCAGCTGTTAATCGAAAGGTTGGTGGTTCGAGCCCACCCGAGAGAGGTGTTGTGGGGTCTCAGTTGTAGCGTAAAAAGTCAAAACTTTTCCACAATACGTGACAACCATTTAATTTCTGAGCTTTCGTGGCTCAATGATTAGCGCGTTCGGCTGTTAGCCAATAGGTTGGTGGTTCGAGCCCACCCGGGAGCGGTGTTGTGGGATCTCAAATGTAACGTAGAAAGCCAAAGTTTTTCAACAATACCTGACGACCATTTAATTTTTGGGCTTCCGGGGCGCAATGGTTAGCGCGTTCAGCTGTTAACCGAAAGGTTGGTGGTTCAAGCCCATCCGGGAGCGGTGTTGTGACGTCTCAGATGTTACGTAAAAAGTCAAGGTTTTTCCACAATACCTGACGACCATTTAATTTTTGAGCTTCCGTGGCGCAATGGTTAGCGCGTTCGGCTGGTAACCGAAAGGTTGGTGGTTCAAGCCCACCCGGGAGCGGTGTTGTGGGATCACGAATGTAACGTAGAAAGCCAAAGTTTTTCCAGAATACCTGACGACCATTTAATTTTTGGGCTTCCGTGGCGCAATAATTAGCGCGTTCAGCTGTTAATCGAAAGGTTGGTGGTTCGAGCCCACCCGAGAGAGGTGTTGTGGGGTCTCAGATGTAGCGTAAAAAGTCAAAACTTTTCCACAATACGTGACAACCATTTAATTTCTGAGCTTTCGTGGCTCAATGGTTAGCGCGTTCGGCTGTTAGCCAATAGGTTGGTGGTTCGAGCCCACCCGGGAGCGGTGTTGTGGGATCTCAAATGTAACGTAGAAAGCCAAAGTTTTTCCACAATACCTGACGACCATTTAATTTTTGGGCTTCCGGGGCGCAATGGTTAGCGCGTTCAGCTGTTAATCGAAAGGTTGGTGGTTCGAGCCCACCCGGGAGAGGTGTTGTGGGGTCTCAGATGTAGCGTAAAAAGTCAAAACTTTTCCACAATACGTGACAACGATTTAATTTCTGAGCTTCCGTGGCTCAATGTTTAGCGCGTTCGGCTGTTAGCCAATAGGTTGGTGGTTCGAGCCCACCCGGGAGCGGTGTTGTGGGATCTCAAATGTAACGTAGAAAGCCAAAGTTTTTCCACAATACCTGACGACCATTTAATTTCTGAGCTTCCGTGGCTCAATGGTTAGCGCGTTCGGCTGTTAACCAATAGTTTGGTAGTTCGAGCCCATCCGGGAGCGGTGTTGTGAGGTCTCAGATGTGACGTAAAAAGTCAAGGTTTTTCCACAATACCTGACGACCATTTAATTTTTGAGCTTCCGTGGCGCAATGGTTAGCGCGTTCTTCTGTTAATCGAAAGGTTGGTGGTTCGAGCCCACCCGGGAGAGGTGTTGTGGGGTCTCAGATGTAGCGTAAAAAGTCAAAACTTTTCCACAATACGTGACAACGATTTAATTTCTGAGCTTTCGTGGCTCAATGGTTAGCGCGTTCGGCTGTTAGCCAATAGGTTGGTGGTTCGATCCCACCCGGGAGCGGTGTTGTGGGATCTCAAATGTAACGTAGAAAGCCAAAGTTTTTCCACAATACCTGACGACCATTTAATTTTTGGGCTTCCGGGGCGCAATGGTTAGCGCGTTCAGCTGTTAACCGAAAGGTTGGTGGTTCAAGCCCATCCGGGAGCGGTGTTGTGACGTCTCAGATGTTACGTAAAAAGTCAAGGTTTTTCCACAATACCTGACGACCATTTAATTTCTGAGCTTCCGTGGCTCAATATTTAGCGTGTTCGGCTGTTAACCAATAGGTTGGTGGTTCGGGCCCACCCGGGAGCGGTGTTGTGAGTTCTCAGATGTGACGTAAAATATCAGAGTTTTTCCACAATACCTGACGAATATTTAATATTTGGGCTTCCTTGGCGCAATGGTTAGCGCGTTTGGCTGTTAACAGAAAGGTTGGTGGTTCGAGCACACCCGGGAGCGGTGTTGTGACGTCTCGAATGTAACGTAAAATGTCAGAGTTTTTCCACAATACCTGACGAACATTTAATTTTTGGGCTTCCGTTTCGCAATAATTAGCGCGTTCAGCTGTTAATCGAAAGGTTGGTGTTTCGAGCCCACCCGGGAGAGGTTTTGTGGGGTCTCAGATGTAGCGTAAAATGTCAAAACTTTTCCACAATACGTAACAACCATTTAATTTCTGAGCTTCCGTGGCTCAATGCTTAGCGCGTTCGGCTGTTAGCCAATAGGTTGGTGGTTCGAGCCCACCCGGGAGCGGTGTTGTGGGATCTCAAATGTAACGTAGAAAGCCAAAGTTTTTCCACAATACCTGACGACCATTTATTTTTTGGGCTTCCTTGGAGCAATGGTTAGCGCGTTCGGCTGTTAACAGAAAGGTTGGTGGTTCGAGCCCAACCGAGAGAGGTGTTGTAGGGTCTCAGATGTAACGTAATAAGTCATAACTTATCCACAATACGTGACAACCATTAATTTCTGAGCTTCCGTGGCTCAATGGTTAGCGCGTTCGGCTGTTAACCAATAGGTTGGTGGTTCGAGCCCACCCGGGAGCGGTGGTGTGGGATCTCAAATGTAACGTAGAAAGCCAAAGTTTTGCCACAATACCTGACGACCTTTACATTTTTGGGCTTCCTTGGCGCAATGGTTAGTGCCTTCGGCTGTTAACCGAAAGGTTGGTGGTTCGAGCCCAACCGGAATAGGTGTTGTGACGTCTCAGATGTGACGTAAAAAGCCAAGGTTTTTTCCACAACACCTGACGACCATTTAATTTTTGGGCTTCCGTGGCGCAATGGTTAGCGCGTTCGGCTTTTAACCAATAGGTTGGTGGTTCGAGCCCATCCGGGAGCGGTGTAGTGAGGTCTCAGATGTAACGTAAAATGTCAGAGTTTTTCCACAATACCTGACGAACATTTAATTTTTGGGCTTCCGTGCCGCAATGACTAGCGCGTTCAGCTGTTAATCGAAAGGTTGAAGGTTCGAGCCCACCCGGGAGAGGTGTTGTGGGGTCTCAGATGTAGCGTAAAAAGTCAAAACTTTTCCACAATACGTGACAACCATTTAATTTCTGAGCTTCCGTGGCGCAATGGTTAGCGCGTTCGGCTGTTAACCAATAGGTTGGTGGTTCGAGCCCATCCGGGAGCGGTGTTGTGACGTCTCAGATGTGACGTAAAAAGTCAAGGTTTTTCCACAATACCGGACGACCAATTAAATTTTGGGCTTCCGTGGCGCAATCGTTAGCGCGTTCGGCTGTTAACAGAAAGGTTGGTGGTTCAAGCACACCCGGGAGCGGTGCTATGAGGTCTCAGATGTTACGTAAAAAGTCAAAGTTTTTCCACAATACGTGACAACCATTTAATTTCTGAGCTTCCGTGGCTCAATGGTTAGCGCGTTCGGCTGTTAACTAATAGGTTAGTGGTTCGAGCCCACCCGGGAGCGGCGTTGTGGGATCTCAAATGTAACGTAGAAAGCCAAAGTTTTTCCACAATACCTGACGATCGTTTAATTTTTGGGCTTCCGTGGCGCAATGGTTAGGGCGTTCGGCTGTTAACCAATAGGTTGGTGGTTCGAGCCCACCTGGGCGCGGTGTTGTGGGATCTCAAACGTAACGTGGAAAGCCAAAGTTTTTCCACTATACCTGACGACCATTTAATTTTTGGGCTTCCGTGGCGCAATGATTAGCGCGTTCAGCTGTTAATCGAAAGGTTGAAGGTTCGAGCCCACCCGGGAGAGGTGTTGTGGGGTCTCAGATGTAGCGTAAAAAGTCAAAACTTTTCCACAATACGTGACAACCATTTAATTTCTGAGCTTCCGTGGCGCAATGGTTAGCGCGTTCAGCAGTTAACAAATAATTTAGTGGTTCGAGCCCACCCGGGAGCGGCGTTGTGGGATCTCAAACGTAACGTAGAAAGTTAAAGTTTTTCCACAATACCTAATTCAAGCAAATGTAACGATATTCATTCAAAAAACTGTTAAAATTCAATTTTTCAATAAGAAATCGTTGTCACGGATTTTGTATCTTGAAGAAGAAAAACATGCGATTTTTTTCGGTACTTTTTTGAATGCATTTTTTCCTGGAGAAATTTTTGACCGAATTCAGCTTAATTCCCTATAAAACACTCATTGAAAGTGATTTCATCTCGATTGAACAATAATTAAAAATTTACCTCGATTTTTAATAACATTTTCAAAATCGACGTTTCACGGCCAAAGAAGCATACTTTGAGTATTTCTTCACTATTTTCAAATATATTCATTGAAACCATTATTTTTATACTTTTTGCTTTAATTCAAGCAATGTAACGATATTCATTCAAAAAACTGTTAAAATTCAATTTTCAATAAGAAATCGTATTCACGGATTTTGTGTCTTGAAGAAGAAAAACCTGCGATTTTTTCGGTACTTTTTTGAATGAATTTTTTTTTTAGAAATTTTTGACCGAATTCAGCTTAATTCCCTATAAAACACTCATCGAAAGTGATTTCATCTCAATTGAACAATAATTAAAAATTTACCTCGATTTTTAATAACATTTTCAAAATCGACGTTTCACGGCCAAAGAAGCATACTTTGAGTATTTCTTCACTATTTTCAAATATGTTCACTGAAAGCATTATTTTTATACTTTTTGCTTTAATTCAAGCAAATGTAACGATATTCAATCAAAAAACTGTTAAAATTAAATTTTTCAATAAGAAATCGTTGTCACGGATTTTGTATCTTGAAGAAGAAAAACATGCGATTTTTTCGGTACTTTTTTGAATGCATTTTTTTCTGGAGAAATTTTTGACCGAATTCAGCTTAATTCCCTATAAAACACTCATTGAAAGTGATTTCATCTCGATTGAACAATAAATAAAAATGTACCTCGATTTTTAATAACATTTTCAAAATCGACGTAACTCGGCCTAAGAAAAACATTTTGAGTATTTGTTCACTGTTTTCAAATATAACCACTGAAACCATTATTTTTGTAATTTTTGCGTTAATTCAAGCAAATGTAACGATATTCATTCAACAAACTGTTAAAATTCAATTTTAAATAAGAAATCGTTGTCACGGATTTTGTATCTTGAAGAAAAAAAACATGCGATTTTTTCGGTACACTTTTAAATGCATTTTTTTCTGGAGAAATGTTTGACCGAATTCAGCTTAATTCCCTATAAAACACTCATTAAAAGTGATTTCATCTCGATTGAACAATAATTAAAAATGTACCTCGATTTTTAATAACATTTTAAAAATCGACGTTTCACCGCCAACGAAGCATATTTTGAGTATTTCTTCACTATTTACAAATATATTCACTGAAACCATTATTTTTATACTTTTTGCTTTAATTCAAGCAAATGTAACGATATTCATTCAAAAAACTGTTAAAATTCTATTTTTCAATAAGAAATCGTTGTCACGGATTTTGTATCTTGAAGAAGAAAAACATGCGATTTTTTCGGTACTTTTTTGAATGCATTTTTTTCTGGAGAAATTTTTGACCGAATTCAGCTTAATTCCCTATAAAACACTCATTGAAAGTGATTTCATCTCGATTGAACAATAAATAAAAATGTACCTCGATTTTTAATAACATTTTCAAAATCGACGTAACTCGGCCTAAGAAAAACATTTTGAGTATTTGTTCACTGTTTTCAAATATAACCACTGAAACCTTTATTTTTGTAATTTTTGCGTTAATTCAAGCAAATGTAACGATATTCATTCAACAAACTGTTAAAATTCAATTTTAAATAAGAAATCGTTGTCACGGATTTTGTATCTTGAAGAAAAAAAACAAGCGATTTTTTCGGTACACTTTTGAATGCATTTTTTTCTGGAGAAATGTTTGACCGAATTCAGCTTAATTGCCTATAAAACACTCATTGAAAGTGATTTCATCTCGATTGAACAATAATTAAAAATTTACCCCGATTTTTAATAACATTTTCAAAATCGACGTTTCACGGCCAAAGAAGCATACTTTGAGTATTTCTTCACTATTTTCAAATATATTCATTGAAACCATTATTTTTATACTTTTTGCTTTAATTCAAGCAGTGTAACGATATTAATTCAAAAAACTGTTAAAATTCAATTTTCAATAACAAATCGTAATCACGGATTTTTTGTCTTGAAGAAGAAAAACCTGCGAATTTTTCGGTACTTTTTTGAATGAATTTTTTTCTGGAGAAATGTTTGACCGAATTCAGCTTAATTCCCTATAAAACACTCATTAAAAGTGATTTCATCTCGATTGAACAATAATTAAAAATGTACCTCGATTTTTAATAACATTTTAAAAATCGACGTTTCACCGCCAACGAAGCATATTTTGAGTATTTCTTCACTATTTACAAATATATTCACTGAAACCATTATTTTTATACTTTTTGCTTTAATTCAAGCAAATGTAACGATATTCATTCAAAAAACTGTTAAAATTCTATTTTTCAATGAGAAATCGTTGTCACGGATTTTGTATCTTGAAGAAGAAAAACATGCGATTTTTTCGGTTTTTTTTAATGCATTTTTTTCAGGAGAAATTTTTGACCGAATTCAGCTTAATTCCCTATAAAACACTCATTAAAAGTGATTTCATCTCGATTGAACAATAAATAAAAATGTACCTCGATTTTTAATAACATTTTCAAAATCGACGTTTCACGGCCAAAGAAGCATATTTTGAGTATTTCTTCACTATTTTCAAAAATAACCACTGAAACCATTATTTTTATACTTTTTGCTTTAATTCAAGCAAATGTAACGATATTCATTCAAAAAACTGTTAAAATTCAATTTTTCAATAAGAAATCGTTGTCACGGATTTTGTATCTTGAAGAAGAAAAACATGCGATTTTTTCGGTACTTTTTTGAATGCATTTTTTTCTGGAGAAATTTTTGACCGAATTCAGCTTAATTCCCTATAAAACACTCATTGAAAGTGATTTCATCTCGATTGAACAATAAATAAAAATGTACCTCGATTTTTAATAACATTTTCAAAATCGACGTAACTCGGCCTAAGAAAAACATTTTGAGTATTTGTTCACTGTTTTCAAATATAACCACTGAAACCTTTATTTTTGTAATTTTTGCGTTAATTCAAGCAAATGTAACGATATTCATTCAACAAACTGTTAAAATTCAATTTTAAATAAGAAATCGTTGTCACGGATTTTGTATCTTGAAGAAGAAAAACATGCGATTTTTTCGGTTTTTTTTAATGCATTTTTTTCAGGAGAAATTTTTGACCGAATTCAGCTTAATTCCCTATAAAACACTCATTAAAAGTGATTTCATCTCGATTGAACAATAAATAAAAATGTACCTCGATTTTTAATAACATTTTCAAAATCGACGTTTCACGGCCAAAGAAGCATATTTTGAGTATTTCTTCACTATTTTCAAAAATAACCATTGAAACCATTATTTTTATACTTTTTGCTTTAATTCAAGCAAATGTAACGATATTCATTCAAAAAACTGTTAAAATTCAATTTTTCAATAAGAAATCGTTGTCACGGATTTTGTATCTTGAAGAAGAAAAACATGCGATTTTTTCGGTACTTTTTTGAATGCATTTTTTTCTGGAGAAATTTTTGACCGAATTCAGCTTAATTCCCTATAAAACACTCATTGAAAGTGATTTCATCTCGATTGAACAATAAATAAAAATGTACCTCGATTTTTAATAACATTTTCAAAATCGACGTAACTCGGCCTAAGAAAAACATTTTGAGTATTTGTTCACTGTTTTCAAATATAACCACTGAAACCTTTATTTTTGTAATTTTTGCGTTAATTCAAGCAAATGTAACGATATTCATTCAACAAACTGTTAAAATTCAATTTTAAATAAGAAATCGTTGTCACGGATTTTGTATCTTGAAGAAGAAAAACATGCGATTTTTTCGGTTTTTTTTAATGCATTTTTTTCAGGAGAAATTTTTGACCGAATTCAGCTTAATTCCCTATAAAACACTCATTAAAAGTGATTTCATCTCGATTGAACAATAAATAAAAATGTACCTCGATTTTTAATAACATTTTCAAAATCGACGTTTCACGGCCAAAGAAGCATATTTTGAGTATTTCTTCACTATTTTCAAAAATAACCACTGAAACCATTATTTTTATACTTTTTGCTTTAATTCAAGCAAATGTAACGATATTCATTCAAAAAACTGTTAAAATTCAATTTTTCAATAAGAAATCGTTGTCACGGATTTTGTATCTTGAAGAAGAAAAACATGCGATTTTTTCGGTACTTTTTTGAATGCATTTTTTTCTGGAGAAATTTTTGACCGAATTCAGCTTAATTCCCTATAAAACACTCATTGAAAGTGATTTCATCTCGATTGAACAATAAATAAAAATGTACCTCGATTTTTAATAACATTTTCAAAATCGACGTAACTCGGCCTAAGAAAAACATTTTGAGTATTTGTTCACTGTTTTCAAATATAACCACTGAAACCTTTATTTTTGTAATTTTTGCCTTAATTCAAGCAAATGTAACGATATTCATTCAACAAACTGTTAAAATTCAATTTTAAATAAGAAATCGTTGTCACGGATTTTGTATCTTGAAGAAGAAAAACATGCGATTTTTTCGGTTTTTTTTAATGCATTTTTTTCAGGAGAAATTTTTGACCGAATTCAGCTTAATTCCCTTTAAAACACTCATTAAAAGTGATTTCATCTCGATTGAACAATAAATAAAAATGTACCTCGATTTTTAATAACATTTTCAAAATCGACGTTTCACGGCCAAAGAAGCATATTTTGAGTATTTCTTCACTATTTTCAAAAATAACCACTGAAACCATTATTTTTATACTTTTTGCTTTAATTCAAGCAAATGTAACGATATTCATTCAAAAAACTGTTAAAATTCAATTTTTCAATAAGAAATCGTTGTCACGGATTTTGTATCTTGAAGAAGAAAAACATGCGATTTTTTCGGTACTTTTTTGAATGCATTTTTTTCTGGAGAAATTTTTGACCGAATTCAGCTTAATTCCCTATAAAACACTCATTGAAAGTGATTTCATCTCGATTGAACAATAAATAAAAATGTACCTCGATTTTTAATAACATTTTCAAAATCGACGTAACTCGGCCTAAGAAAAACATTTTGAGTATTTGTTCACTGTTTTCAAATATAACCACTGAAACCTTTATTTTTGTAATTTTTGCGTTAATTCAAGCAAATGTAACGATATTCATTCAACAAACTGTTAAAATTCAATTTTAAATAAGAAATCGTTGTCACGGATTTTGTATCTTGAAGAAAAAAACAAGCGATTTTTTCGGTACTTTTTTGAATGAATTTTTTTCTGGAGAAATTTTTGACCGAATTCAGCTTAATTCCCTATAAAACACTCATTAAAAGTGATTTCATCTCGATTGAACAATAATTAAAAATGTACCTCGATTTTTAATAACATTTTAAAAATCGACGTTTCACCGCCAACGAAGCATATTTTGAGTATTTCTTCACTATTTACAAATATATTCACTGAAACCATTATTTTTATACTTTTTGCTTTAATTCAAGCAAATGTAACGATATTCAATCAAAAAACTGTTAAAATTAAATTTTTCAATAAGAAATCGTTGTCACGGATTTTGTATCTTGAAGAAGAAAAACATGCGATTTTTTCGGTTTTTTTTAATGCATTTTTTTCAGGAGAAATTTTTGACCGAATTCAGCTTAATAAAACACTCATTAAAAGTGATTTCATCTCGATTGAACAATAAATAAAAATGTACCTCGATTTTTAATAACATTTTCAAAATCGACGTTTCACGGCCAAAGAAGCATATTTTGAGTATTTCTTCACTATTTTCAAAAATAACCACTGAAACCATTATTTTTATACTTTTTGCTTTAATTCAAGCAAATGTAACGATATTCATTCAAAAAACTGTTAAAATTCAATTTTTCAATAAGAAATCGTTGTCACGGATTTTGTATCTTGAAGAAGAAAAACATGCGATTTTTTTCGGTACTTTTTTGAATGCATTTTTTCCTGGAGAAATTTTTGACCGAATTCAGCTTAATTCCCTATAAAACACTCATTGAAAGTGATTTCATCTCGATTGAACAATAATTAAAAATTTACCTCGATTTTTAATAACATTTTCAAAATCGACGTAACTCGGCCTAAGAAAAACATTTTGAGTATTTGTTCACTGTTTTCAAATATAACCACTGAAACCATTATTTTTGTAATTTTTGCGTTAATTCAAGCAAATGTAACGATATTCATTCAACAAACTGTTAAAATTCAATTTTAAATAAGAAATCGTTGTCACGGATTTTGTATCTTGAAGAAAAAAAACATGCGATTTTTTCGGTACACTTTTAAATACATTTTTTTCTGGAGAAATGTTTGACCGAATTCAGCTTAATTCCCTATAAAACACTCATTAAAAGTGATTTCATCTCGATTGAACAATAATTAAAAATGTACCTCGATTTTTAATAACATTTTAAAAATCGACGTTTCACCGCCAACGAAGCATATTTTGAGTATATCTTCACTATTTACAAATATATTCACTGAAACCATTATTTTTATACTTTTTGCTTTAATTCAAGCAAATGTAACGATATTCATTCAAAAAACTGTTAAAATTCTATTTTTCAATAAGAAATCGTTGTCACGGATTTTTTATCTTGAAGAAGAAAAACATGCGATTTTTTCGGTACTTTTTTGAATGCATTTTTTCCTGGAGAAATTTTTGACCGAATTCAGCTTAATTCCCTATAAAACACTCATTGAAAGTGATTTCATCTCGATTGAACAATAAATAAAAATGTACCTCGATTTTTAATAACATTTTCAAAATCGACGTAACTCGGCCTAAGAAAAACATTTTGAGTATTTGTTCACTGTTTTCAAATATAACCACTGAAACGTTTATTTTTGTAATTTTTGCGTTAATTCAAGCAAATGTAACGATATTCATTCAACAAACTGTTAAAATTCAATTTTAAATAAGAAATCGTTGTCACGGATTTTGTATCTTGAAGAAAAAAAACAAGCGATTTTTTCGGTACACTTTTGAATGCATTTTTTTCTGGAGAAATGTTTGACCGAATTCAGCTTAATTGCCTATAAAACACTCATTGAAAGTGATTTCATCTCGATTGAACAATAATTAAAAATTTACCCCGATTTTTAATAACATTTTCAAAATCGACGTTTCACGGCCAAAGAAGCATACTTTGAGTATTTCTTCACTATTTTCAAATATATTCATTGAAACCATTATTTTTATACTTTTTGCTTTTATTCAAGCAGTGTAACGATATTCATTCAAAAAACTGTTAAAATTCAATTTTCAATAAGAAATCGTAATCACGGATTTTTTGTCTTGAAGAAGAAAAACCTGCGAATTTTTCGGTACTTTTTTGAATGAATTTTTTCTGGAGAAATTTTTGACCGAATTCAGCTTAATTCCCTATAAAACACTCATTAAAAGTGATTTCATCTCGATTGAACAATAATTAAAAATGTACCTCGATTTTTAATAACATTTTAAAAATCGACGTTTCACCGCCAACGAAGCATATTTTGAGTATTTCTTCACTATTTACAAATATATTCACTGAAACCATTATTTTTATACCTTTTGCTTTAATTCAAGCAAATGTAACGATATTCATTCAAAAAACTGTTAAAATTCTATTTTTCAATAAGAAATCGTTGTCACGGATTTTGTATCTTGAAGAAGAAAAACATGCGTTTTTTTCGGTTTTTTTTTAATGCATTTTTTTCAGGAGAAATTTTTGACCGAATTCAGCTTAATTCCCTATAAAACACTCATTAAAAGTGATTTCATCTCGATTGAACAATAAATAAAAATGTACCTCGATTTTTAATAACATTTTCAAAATCGACGTTTCACGGCCAAAAAAGCATATTTTGAGTATTTCATCACTATTTTCAAAAATAACCACTGAAACCATTATTTTTATACTTTTTGCTTTAATTCAAGCAAATGTAACGATATTCATTCAAAAAACTGTTAAAATTCAATTTTTCAATAAGAAATCGTTGTCACGGATTTTGTATCTTGAAGAAGAAAAACATGCGATTTTTTTCGGTACTTTTGTGAATGCATTTTTTCCTGGAGAAATTTTTGACCGAATTCAGCTTAATTTCCTATAAAACACTCATTGAAAGTGATTTCATCTCGATTGAACAATAATTAAAAATTTACCTCGATTTTTAATAACATTTTCAAAATCGACGTTTCACGGCCAAAGAAGCATACTTTGAGTATTTCTTCACTATTTTCAAATATATTCATTGAAACCATTATTTTTATACTTTTTGCTTTAATTCAAGCAATGTAAAGATATTCATTCAAAAAACTGTTAAAATTCAATTTTCAATAAGAAATCGTATTCACGGATTTTGTGTCTTGAAGAAGAAAAACCTGCGATTTTTTCGGTACTTTTTTGAATGAATTTTTTTTTAGAAATTTTTGACCGAATTCAGCTTAATTTCCTATAAAACACTCATCGAAAGTGATTTCATCTCAATTGAACAATAATTAAAAATTTACCTCGATTTTTAATAACATTTTCAAAATCGACGTTTCACGGCCAAAGAAGCATACTTTGAGTATTTCTTCACTATTTTCAAATATGTTCACTGAAAGCATTATTTTTATACTTTTTGCTTTAATTCAAGCAAATGTAACGATATTCAATCAAAAAACTGTTAAAATTAAATTTTTCAATAAGAAATCGTTGTCACGGATTTTGTATCTTGAAGAAAAAAAAACAAGCCATTTTTTCGGTACACTTTTGAATGCATTTTTTTCTGGAGAAATGTTTGACCGAATTCAGCTTAATTCCCTATAAAACACTCATTGAAAGTGATTTCATCTCGATTGAACAATAAATAAAAATGTACCTCGATTTTTAATAACATTTTCAAAATCGACGTAACTCGGCCTAAGAAAAACATTTTGAGTATTTGTTCACTGTTTTCAAATATAACCACTGAAACCTTTATTTTTGTAATTTTTGCGTTAATTCAAGCAAATGTAACGATATTCATTCAACAAACTGTTAAAATTCAATTTTAAATAAGAAATCGTTGTCACGGATATGGTATCTTGAAGAAAAAAAACATGCGATTTTTTCGGTACACTTTTGAATGCATTTTTTTTGGAGAAATGTTTGACCGAATTCAGCTTAATTCCCTATAAAACACTCTTTGAAAGTGATTTCATCTTGATTGAACAATAATTAAAAATTTACCTCGATTTTTAATAACATTTTCAAAATCGACGTTACACGGCCAAAGAAGCATACTTTGAGTATTTCTTCACTATTTTCAAATATGTTCACAGAAACCATTATTTTTATACTTTTTGCTTTAATTCAAGCAATGTAACGATATTCATTCAAAAAACTGTTAAAATTCAATTTTCAGTAAGAAATCGTATTCACGGATTTTGTGTCTTGAAGAAGAAAAACCTGCGATTTTTTCGGTACTTTTTTGAATGAATTTTTTTCTGGAGAAATTTTTGACCGAATTCAGCTTAATTCCCTATAAAACACTCATTAAAAGTGATTTCATCTCGATTGAACAATAAATAAAAATGTACCTCGATTTTTAATAACATTTTCAAAATCGACGTTTCACGGCCAAAGAAGCATATTTTGAGTATTTCTTCATTATTTTCAAAAATAACCACTGAAACCATTATTTTTATACTTTTTGCTTTAATTCAAGCAAATGTAACGATATTCATTCAACAAACTGTTAAAATTCAATTTTAAATAAGAAATCGTTGTCACGGATTTTGTATCTTGAAGAAAAAAAACATGCGATTTTTTCGGTACTTTTTTGAATGCATTTTTTTCTGGAGAAATTTTTGACCGAATTCAGCTTAATTCCCTATAAAACACTCAATAAAAGTGATTTCATCTCGATTGAACAATAAATAAAAATGTACCTCGATTTTTAATAACATTTTCAAAATCGACGTAACTCGGCCTAAGAAAAACATTTTGAGTATTTGTTCACTATTTACAAATATATTCACTGAAACCATTATTTTTATACTTTTTGCTTTAATTCAAGCAAATGTAACGATATTCATTCAAAAAACTGTTACAATTCAATTTTTCAATAAGAAATCGTTGTCACGGATTTTGTATCTTGAAGAAGAAAAACATGCGATTTTTTCGGTACTTTTTTGAATGCATTTTTTTCTGGAGAAATTTTTGACCGAATTCAGCTTAATTCGCTATAAAACACTCATTGAAAGTGATTTCATCTCGATTGAACAATAAATAAAAATGTACCTCGATTTTTAATAACATTTTCAAAATCGACGTTTCACGGCCAAAGAAGCATACTTTGAGTATTTCGTCACTATTTTCAAATATATTCATTGAAACCATTATTTTTATACTTTTTGCTTTAATTCAAGCAGTGTAACGATATTCATTCAAAAAACTGTTAAAATTCAATTTTCAATAAGAAATCGTAATCACGGATTTTTGGTCTTGAAGAAGAAAAACCTGCGAATTTTTCGGTACTTTTTTGAATGAATTTTTTTCTGGAGAAATTTTTGACCGAATTCAGCTTAATTCCCTATAAAACACTCATTAAAAGTGATTTCATCTCGATTGAACAATAATTAAAAATGTACCTCGATTTTTAATAACATTTTAAAAATCGACGTTTCACCGCCAACGAAGCATATTTTGAGTATTTCTTCACTATTTACAAATATATTCACTGAAACCATTATTTTTATACTTTTTGCTTTAATTCAAGCAAATGTAACGATATTCATTCATAAAACTGTTAAAATTCTATTTTTCAATAAGAAATCGTTGTCACGGATTTTGTATCTTGAAGAAGAAAAACATGCGATTTTTTCGGTACTTTTTTGAATGCATTTTTTTCTGGAGAAATTTTTGACCGAATTCAGCTTAATTCCCTATAAAACACTCATTGAAAGTGATTTCATCTCGATTGAACAATAAATAAAAATGTACCTCGATTTTTAATAACATTTTCAAAATCGACGTAACTCGGCCTAAGAAAAACATTTTGAGTATTTGTTCACTGTTTTCAAATATAACCACTGAAACCTTTATTTTTGTAATTTTTGCGTTAATTCAAGCAAATGTAACGATATTCATTCAACAAACTGTTAAAATTCAATTTTAAATAAGAAATCGTTGTCACGGATATGGTATCTTGAAGAAAAAAAACATGCGATTTTTTCGGTACACTTTTGAATGCATTTTTTTTGGAGAAATGTTTGACCGAATTCAGCTTAATTCCCTATAAAACACTCTTTGAAAGTGATTTCATCTTGATTGAACAATAATTAAAAATTTACCTCGATTTTTAATAACATTTTCAAAATCGACGTTTCACGACCAAAGAAGCATACTTTGAGTATTTCTTCACTATTTTCAAATATGTTCACTGAAACCATTATTTTTATACTTTTTGCTTTAATTCAAGCAATGTAACGATATTCATTCAAAAAACTGTTAAAATTCAATTTTCAGTAAGAAATCGTATTCACGGATTTTGTGTCTTGAAGAAGAAAAACCTGCGATTTTTTCGGTACTTTTTTGAATGCATTTTTTTCTGGAGAAATTTTTGACCGAATTCAGCTTAATTCCCTATAAAACACTCATTGAAAGTGATTTCATCTCGATTGAACAATAAATAAAAATGTACCTCGATTTTTAATAACATTTTCAAAATCGACGTAACTCGGCCTAAGAAAAACATTTTGAGTATTTGTTCACTGTTTTCAAATATAACCACTGAAACCTTTATTTTTGTAATTTTTGCGTTAATTCAAGCAAATGTAACGATATTCATTCAACAAACTGTTAAAATTCAATTTTAAATAAGAAATCGTTGTCACGGATTTTGTATCTTGAAGAAAAAAAACAAGCCATTTTTTCGGTACACTTTTGAATGCATTTTTTTCTGGAGAAATGTTTGACCGAATTCAGCTTAATTGCCTATAAAACACTCATTGAAAGTGATTTCATCTCGATTGAACAATAATTAAAAATTTACCCCGATTTTTAATAACATTTTCAAAATCGACGTTTCACGGCCAAAGAAGCATACTTTGAGTATTTCGTCACTATTTTCAAATATATTCATTGAAACCATTATTTTTATACTTTTTGCTTTAATTCAAGCAGTGTAACGATATTCATTCAAAAAACTGTTAAAATTCAATTTTCAATAAGAAATCGTAATCACGGATTTTTGGTCTTGAAGAAGAAAAACCTGCGAATTTTTCGGTACTTTTTTGAATGAATTTTTTTCTGGAGAAATTTTTGACCGAATTCAGCTTAATTCCCTATAAAACACTCATTAAAAGTGATTTCATCTCGATTGAACAATAATTAAAAATGTACCTCGATTTTTAATAACATTTTAAAAATCGACGTTTCACCGCCAACGAAGCATATTTTGAGTATTTCTTCACTATTTACAAATATATTCACTGAAACCATTATTTTTATACTTTTTGCTTTAATTCAAGCAAATGTAACGATATTCATTCATAAAACTGTTAAAATTCTATTTTTCAATAAGAAATCGTTGTCACGGATTTTGTATCTTGAAGAAGAAAAACATGCGATTTTTTCGGTACTTTTTTGAATGCATTTTTTTCTGGAGAAATTTTTGACCGAATTCAGCTTAATTCCCTATAAAACACTCATTGAAAGTGATTTCATCTCGATTGAACAATAAATAAAAATGTACCTCGATTTTTAATAACATTTTCAAAATCGACGTAACTCGGCCTAAGAAAAACATTTTGAGTATTTGTTCACTGTTTTCAAATATAACCACTGAAACCTTTATTTTTGTAATTTTTGCGTTAATTCAAGCAAATGTAACGATATTCATTCAACAAACTGTTAAAATTCAATTTTAAATAAGAAATCGTTGTCACGGATATGGTATCTTGAAGAAAAAAAACATGCGATTTTTTCGGTACACTTTTGAATGCATTTTTTTTGGAGAAATGTTTGACCGAATTCAGCTTAATTCCCTATAAAACACTCTTTGAAAGTGATTTCATCTTGATTGAACAATAATTAAAAATTTACCTCGATTTTTAATAACATTTTCAAAATCGACGTTTCACGGCCAAAGAAGCATACTTTGAGTATTTCTTCACTATTTTCAAATATGTTCACTGAAACCATTATTTTTATACTTTTTGCTTTAATTCAAGCAATGTAACGATATTCATTCAAAAAACTGTTAAAATTCAATTTTCAGTAAGAAATCGTATTCACGGATTTTGTGTCTTGAAGAAGAAAAACCTGCGATTTTTTCGGTACTTTTTTGAATGAATTTTTTTCTGGAGAAATTTTTGACCGAATTCAGCTTAATTCCCTATAAAACACTCATTAAAAGTGATTTCATCTCGATTGAACAATAAATAAAAATGTACCTCGATTTTTAATAACATTTTCAAAATCGACGTTTCACGGCCAAAGAAGCATATTTTGAGTATTTCTTCATTATTTTCAAAAATAACCACTGAAACCATTATTTTTATACTTTTTGCTTTAATTCAAGCAAATGTAACGATATTCATTCAACAAACTGTTAAAATTCAATTTTAAATAAGAAATCGTTGTCACGGATTTTGTATCTTGAAGAAAAAAAACATGCGATTTTTTCGGTACTTTTTTGAATGCATTTTTTTCTGGAGAAATTTTTGACCGAATTCAGCTTAATTCCCTATAAAACACTCAATAAAAGTGATTTCATCTCGATTGAACAATAAATAAAAATGTACCTCGATTTTTAATAACATTTTCAAAATCGACGTAACTCGGCCTAAGAAAAACATTTTGAGTATTTGTTCACTATTTACAAATATATTCACTGAAACCATTATTTTTATACTTTTTGCTTTAATTCAAGCAAATGTAACGATATTCATTCAAAAAACTGTTACAATTCAATTTTTCAATAAGAAATCGTTGTCACGGATTTTGTATCTTGAAGAAGAAAAACATGCGATTTTTTCGGTACTTTTTTGAATGCATTTTTTTCTGGAGAAATTTTTGACCGAATTCAGCTTAATTCGCTATAAAACACTCATTGAAAGTGATTTCATCTCGATTGAACAATAAATAAAAATGTACCTCGATTTTTAATAACATTTTCAAAATCGACGTTTCACGGCCAAAGAAGCATACTTTGAGTATTTCGTCACTATTTTCAAATATATTCATTGAAACCATTATTTTTATACTTTTTGCTTTAATTCAAGCAGTGTAACGATATTCATTCAAAAAACTGTTAAAATTCAATTTTCAATAAGAAATCGTAATCACGGATTTTTGGTCTTGAAGAAGAAAAACCTGCGAATTTTTCGGTACTTTTTTGAATGAATTTTTTTCTGGAGAAATTTTTGACCGAATTCAGCTTAATTCCCTATAAAACACTCATTAAAAGTGATTTCATCTCGATTGAACAATAATTAAAAATGTACCTCGATTTTTAATAACATTTTAAAAATCGACGTTTCACCGCCAACGAAGCATATTTTGAGTATTTCTTCACTATTTACAAATATATTCACTGAAACCATTATTTTTATACTTTTTGCTTTAATTCAAGCAAATGTAACGATATTCATTCATAAAACTGTTAAAATTCTATTTTTCAATAAGAAATCGTTGTCACGGATTTTGTATCTTGAAGAAGAAAAACATGCGATTTTTTCGGTACTTTTTTGAATGCATTTTTTTCTGGAGAAATTTTTGACCGAATTCAGCTTAATTCCCTATAAAACACTCATTGAAAGTGATTTCATCTCGATTGAACAATAAATAAAAATGTACCTCGATTTTTAATAACATTTTCAAAATCGACGTAACTCGGCCTAAGAAAAACATTTTGAGTATTTGTTCACTGTTTTCAAATATAACCACTGAAACCTTTATTTTTGTAATTTTTGCGTTAATTCAAGCAAATGTAACGATATTCATTCAACAAACTGTTAAAATTCAATTTTAAATAAGAAATCGTTGTCACGGATATGGTATCTTGAAGAAAAAAAACATGCGATTTTTTCGGTACACTTTTGAATGCATTTTTTTTGGAGAAATGTTTGACCGAATTCAGCTTAATTCCCTATAAAACACTCTTTGAAAGTGATTTCATCTTGATTGAACAATAATTAAAAATTTACCTCGATTTTTAATAACATTTTCAAAATCGACGTTTCACGACCAAAGAAGCATACTTTGAGTATTTCTTCACTATTTTCAAATATGTTCACTGAAACCATTATTTTTATACTTTTTGCTTTAATTCAAGCAATGTAACGATATTCATTCAAAAAACTGTTAAAATTCAATTTTCAGTAAGAAATCGTATTCACGGATTTTGTGTCTTGAAGAAGAAAAACCTGCGATTTTTTCGGTACTTTTTTGAATGCATTTTTTTCTGGAGAAATTTTTGACCGAATTCAGCTTAATTCCCTATAAAACACTCATTGAAAGTGATTTCATCTCGATTGAACAATAAATAAAAATGTACCTCGATTTTTAATAACATTTTCAAAATCGACGTAACTCGGCCTAAGAAAAACATTTTGAGTATTTGTTCACTGTTTTCAAATATAACCACTGAAACCTTTATTTTTGTAATTTTTGCGTTAATTCAAGCAAATGTAACGATATTCATTCAACAAACTGTTAAAATTCAATTTTAAATAAGAAATCGTTGTCACGGATTTTGTATCTTGAAGAAAAAAAACAAGCGATTTTTTCGGTACACTTTTGAATGCATTTTTTTCTGGAGAAATGTTTGACCGAATTCAGCTTAATTGCCTATAAAACACTCATTGAAAGTGATTTCATCTCGATTGAACAATAATTAAAAATTTACCCCGATTTTTAATAACATTTTCAAAATCGACGTTTCACGGCCAAAGAAGCATACTTTGAGTATTTCGTCACTATTTTCAAATATATTCATTGAAACCATTATTTTTATACTTTTTGCTTTAATTCAAGCAGTGTAACGATATTCATTCAAAAAACTGTTAAAATTCAATTTTCAGTAAGAAATCGTATTCACGGATTTTGTGTCTTGAAGAAGAAAAACCTGCGATTTTTTCGGTACTTTTTTGAATGAATTTTTTTCTGGAGAAATTTTTGACCGAATTCAGCTTAATTCCCTATAAAACACTCATTGAAAGTGATTTCATCTCGATTGAACAATAAATAAAAATGTACCTCGATTTTTAATAACATTTTCAAAATCGACGTAACTCAACCTAAGGAAAACATTTTGAGTATTTGTTCACTGTTTTCAAATATAACCACTGAAACCATTATTTTTGTAATTTTTGCGTTAATTCAAGCAAATGTAACGATATTCATTCAACAAACTGTTAAAATTCAATTTTAAATAAGAAATCGTTGTCACGGATTTTGTATCTTGAAGAAAAAAAACATGCGATTTTTTCGGTACACTTTTGAATGCATTTTTTTCTGGAGAAATGTTTGACCGAATTCAGCTTAATTCCCTATAAAACACTCATTGAAAGTGATTTCATCTCGATTGAACAATAATTAAAAATTTACCTCGATTTTTAATAACATTTTCAAAATCGACGTTTCACGGCCAAAGAAGCTTTTTTTTGAGTATTTCTTCACTATTTTCAGATATGTTCACTGAAACCATTAGTTTTATACTTTTTGCTTTAATTCAAGCAAATGTAACGATATACAATCAAAAAACTGTTAAAATTAAATTTTTCAATAAGAAATCGTTGTCACGGATTTTGTATCTTGAAGAAAAAAAACATGCGATTTTTTCGGTACACTTTTGAATGCATTTTTTTCTGGAGAAATTTTTGACCGAATTCAGCTTAATTCCCTATAAAACACTCATTGAAAGTGATTTCATCTCGATTGAACAATAAATAAAAATGTACCTCGATTTTTAATAACATTTTCAAAATCGACGTTTCACGGCCAAAGAAGCATATTTTGAGTATTTCTTCACTATTTTCAAAAATAACCACTGAAACCATTATTTTTATACTTTTTGCTTTAATTCAAGCAAATGTAACGATATTCATTCAAAAAACTATTAAAATTCAATTTTTCAATAAGAAATCGTTGTCACGGATTTTGTATCTTGAAGAAGAAAAACATGCGATTTTTTTCGGTACTTTTTTGAATGCATTTTTTTCTGGAGAGATTTTTGACCGAATTCAGCTTAATTCCCTATAAAACACTCATTGAAAGTGATTTCATCTCGATTGAACAATAATTAAAAATTTACCTCGATTTTTAATAACATTTTCAAAATCGACGTTTCACGGCCAAAGAAGCTTACTTTGAGTATTTCTTCACTATTTTCAAATATGTTCACTGAAACCATTATTTTTATACTTTTTGCTTTAATTCAAGCAAATGTAACGATATTCAATCAAAAAACTGTTAAAATTAAATTTTTCAATAAGAAATCGTTGTCACGGATTATGTATCTTGAAGAAGAAAAACATGCGATTTTTTCGGTACTTTTTTGAATGAATTTTTTTCTGGAGAAATTTTTGACCGAATTCAGCTTAATTCCCTATAAAACACTCATTGAAAGTGATTTCATCTCGATTGAACAATAAATAAAAATGTACCTCGATTTTTAATAACATTTTCAAAATCGACGTAACTCGGCCTAAGAAAAACATTTTGAGTATTTGTTCACTGTTTTCAAATATAACCACTGAAACCTTTATTTTTGTAATTTTTGCGTTAATTCAAGCAAATGTAACGATATTCATTCAACAAACTGTTAAAATTCAATTTTAAATAAGAAATCGTTGTCACGGATTTTGTATCTTGAAGAAAAAAAACAAGCGATTTTTTCGGTACACTTTTGAATGCATTTTTTTCTGGAGAAATGTTTGACCGAATTCAGCTTAATTGCCTATAAAACACTCATTGAAAGTGATTTCATCTCGATTGAACAATAATTAAAAATTTACCCCGATTTTTAATAACATTTTCAAAATCGACGTTTCACGGCCAAAGAAGCATACTTTGAGTATTTCGTCACTATTTTCAAATATATTCATTGAAACCATTATTTTTATACTTTTTGCTTTAATTCAAGCAGTGTAACGATATTCATTCAAAAAACTGTTAATATTCAATTTTCAATAAGAAATCGTAATCACGGAGTTTTGGTCTTGAAGAAGAAAAACCTGCGAATTTTTCGGTACTTTTTTGAATGAATTTTTTTCTGGAGAAATTTTTGACCGAATTCAGCTTAATTCCCTATAAAACACTCATTGAAAGTGATTTCATCTCGATTGAACAATAAATAAAAATGTACCTCGATTTTTAATAACATTTTCAAAATCGACGTAACTCGGCCTAAGAAAAACATTTTGAGTATTTGTTCACTGTTTTCAAATATAACCACTGAAACCTTTATTTTTGTAATTTTTGCGTTAATTCAAGCAAATGTAACGATATTCATTCAACAAACTGTTAAAATTCAATTTTAAATAAGAAATCGTTGTCACGGATATGGTATCTTGAAGAAAAAAAACATGCGATTTTTTCGGTACACTTTTGAATGCATTTTTTTTGGAGAAATGTTTGACCGAATTCAGCTTAATTCCCTATAAAACACTCTTTGAAAGTGATTTCATCTTGATTGAACAATAATTAAAAATTTACCTCGATTTTTAATAACATTTTCAAAATCGACGTTTCACGGCCAAAGAAGCATACTTTGAGTATTTCTTCACTATTTTCAAATATGTTCACTGAAACCATTATTTTTATACTTTTTGCTTTAATTCAAGCAATGTAACGATATTCATTCAAAAAACTGTTAAAATTCAATTTGCAGTAAGAAATCGTATTCACGGATTTTGTGTCTTGAAGAAGAAAAACCTGCGATTTTTTCGGTACTTTTTTGAATGAATTTTTTTCTGGAGAAATTTTTGACCGAATTCAGCTTAATTCCCTATAAAACACTCATTAAAAGTGATTTCATCTCGATTGAACAATAAATAAAAATGTGCCTCGATTTTTAATAACATTTTCAAAATCGACGTTTCACGGCCAAAGAAGCATATTTTGAGTATTTCTTCACTATTTTCAAAAATAACCACTGAAACCATTATTTTTATACTTTTTGCTTTAATTCAAGCAAATGTAACGATATACAATCAAAAAACTGTTAAAATTAAATTTTTCAATAAGAAATCGTTGTCACGGATTTTGTATCTTGAAGAAGAAAAACATGCGATTTTTTCGGTACTTTTTTGAATGCATTTTTTTCTGGAGAAATTTTTGACCGAATTCAGCTTAATTCCCTATAAAACACTCATTGAAAGTGATTTCATCTCGATTGAACAATAAATAAAAATGTACCTCGATTTTTAATAACATTTTCAAAATCGACGATTCACGGCCAAAGAAGCATATTTTGAGTATTTCTTCACTATTTTCAAAAATAACCACTGAAACCATTATTTTTATACTTTTTGCTTTAATTCAAGCAAATGTAACGATATTCATTCAAAAAACTATTAAAATTCAATTTTTCAATAAGAAATCGTTGTCACGGATTTTGTATCTTGAAGAAGAAAAACATGCGATTTTTTTCGGTACTTTTTTGAATGCATTTTTTTCTGGAGAAATTTTTGACCGAATTCAGCTTAATTCCCTATAAAACACTCATTGAAAGTGATTTCATCTCGATTGAACAATAATTAAAAATTTACCTCGATTTTTAATAACATTTTCAAAATCGACGTTTCACGGCCAAAGAAGCTTACTTTGAGTATTTCTTCACTATTTTCAAATATGTTCACTGAAACCATTATTTTTATACTTTTTGCTTTAATTCAAGCAAATGTAACGATATTCAATCAAAAAACTGTTAAAATTAAATTTTTCAATAAGAAATCGTTGTCACGGATTATGTATCTTGAAGAAGAAAAACATGCGATTTTTTCGGTACTTTTTTGAATGCATTTTTTTCTGGAGAAATTTTTGACCGAATTCAGCTTAATTCCCTATAAAACACTCATTAAAAGTGATTTCATCTCGATTGAACAATAAATAAAAATGTACCTCGATTTTTAATAACATTTTCAAAATCGACGTTTCACGGCCAAAGAAGCATATTTTGAGTATTTCTTCACTATTTTCAAAAATAACCACTGAAACCATTATTTTTATACTTTTTGCTTTAATTCAAGCAAATGTAACGATATTCATTCAACAAACTGTTAAAATTCAATTTTAAATAAGAAATCGTTGTCACGGATTTTGTATCTTGAAGAAGAAAAACATGCGATTTTTTTCGGTACTTTTTTGAATGCATTTTTTTCTGGAGAACTTTTTGACCGAATTCAGCTTAATTCCCTATAAAACACTCATTGAAAGTGATTTCATCTCGATTGAACAATAAATAAAAATGTACCTCAATTTTTAATAACATTTTCAAAATCGACGTTTCACGGCCAAAGAAGCATATTTTGAGTATTTCTTCACTATTTTCAAAAATAACCACTGAAACCATTATTTTTATACTTTTTGCTTTAATTCAAGCAAATGTAACGATATTCATTCAAAAAACTATTAAAATTCAATTTTTCAATAAGAAATCGTTGTCACGGATTTTGTATCTTGAAGAAGAAAAACATGCGATTTTTTTCGGTACTTTTTTGAATGCATTTTTTTCTGGAGAGATTTTTGACCGAATTCAGCTTAATTCCCTATAAAACACTCATTGAAAGTGATTTCATCTCGATTGAACAATAATTAAAAATTTACCTCGATTTTTAATAACATTTTCAAAATCGACGTTTCACGGCCAAAGAAGCTTACTTTGAGTATTTCTTCACTATTTTCAAATATGTTCACTGAAACCATTATTTTTATACTTTTTGCTTTAATTCAAGCAAATGTAACGATATTCAATCAAAAAACTGTTAAAATTAAATTTTTCAATAAGAAATCGTTGTCACGGATTATGTATCTTGAAGAAGAAAAACATGCGATTTTTTCGGTACTTTTTTGAATGAATTTTTTTCTGGAGAAATTTTTGACCGAATTCAGCTTAATTCCCTATAAAACACTCATTGAAAGTGATTTCATCTCGATTGAACAATAAATAAAAATGTACCTCGATTTTTAATAACATTTTCAAAATCGACGTAACTCGGCCTAAGAAAAACATTTTGAGTATTTGTTCACTATTTACAAATATATTCACTGAAACCATTATTTTTATACTTTTTGCTTTAATTCAAGCAAATGTAACGATATTCATTCAAAAAACTGTTACAATTCAATTTTTCAATAAGAAATCGTTGTCACGGATTTTGTATCTTGAAGAAGAAAAACATGCGATTTTTTCGGTACTTTTTTGATTGCATTTTTTTCTGGAGAAATTTTTGACCGAATTCAGCTTAATTCGCTATAAAACCCTCATTGAAAGTGATTTCATCTCGATTGAACAATAAATAAAAATGTACCTCGATTTTTAATAACATTTTCAAAATCGACGTAACTCGGCCTAAGAAAAACATTTTGAGTATTTGTTCACTGTTTTCAAATATAACCACTGAAACCATTATTTTTGTAATTTTTGCGTTAATTCAAGCAAATGTAACGATATTCATTCAACAAACTGTTAAAATTCAATTTTAAATAAGAAATCGTTGTCACGGATTTTGTATCTTGAAGAAAAAAAACATGCGATTTTTTCGGTACACTTTTGAATGCATTTTTTTCTGGAGAAATGTTTGACCGAATTCAGCTTAATTCCCTATAAAACACTCATTGAAAGTGATTTCATCTCGATTGAACAATAATTAAAAATTTACCTCGATTTTTAATAACATTTTCAAAATCGACGTTTCACGGCCAAAGAAGCTTACTTTGAGTATTTCTTCTTTATTTTCAAATATATTCATTGAAACCATTATTTTTATACTTTTTGCTTTAATTCAAGCAGTGTAACGATATTCATTCAAAAAACTGTTAAAATTCAATTTTCAGTAAGAAATCGTATTCACGGATTTTGTGTCTTGAAGAAGAAAAACCTGCGATTTTTTCGGTACTTTTTTGAATGAATTTTTTTCTGGAGAAATTTTTGACCGAATTCAGCTTAATTCCCTATAAAACACTCATTGAAAGTGATTTCATCTCGATTGAACAATAAATAAAAATGTACCTCGATTTTTAATAACATTTTCAAAATCGACGTAACTCAACCTAAGGAAAACATTTTGAGTATTTGTTCACTGTTTTCAAATATAACCACTGAAACCATTATTTTTGTAATTTTTGCGTTAATTCAAGCAAATGTAACGATATTCATTCAACAAACTGTTAAAATTCAATTTTAAATAAGAAATCGTTGTCACGGATTTTGTATCTTGAAGAAAAAAAACATGCGATTTTTTCGGTACACTTTTGAATGCATTTTTTTCTGGAGAAATGTTTGACCGAATTCAGCTTAATTCCCTATAAAACACTCATTGAAAGTGATTTCATCTCGATTGAACAATAATTAAAAATTTACCTCGATTTTTAATAACATTTTCAAAATCGATGTTTCACGGCCAAAGAAGCTTACTTTGAGTATTTCTTCACTATTTTCAAATATGTTCACTGAAACCATTATTTTTATACTTTTTGCTTTAATTCAAGCAAATGTAACGATATACAATCAAAAAACTGTTAAAATTAAATTTTTCAATAAGAAATCGTTGTCACGGATTTTGTATCTTGAAGAAGAAAAACATGCGATTTTTTCGGTACTTTTTTGAATGCATTTTTTTCTGGAGAAATTTTTGACCGAATTCAGCTTAATTCCCTATAAAACACTCATTGAAAGTGATTTCATCTCGAGTGAACAATAAATAAAAATGTACCTCGATTTTTAATAACATTTTCAAAATCGACGTTTCACGGCCAAAGAAGCATATTTTGAGTATTTCTTCACTATTTTCAAAAATAACCACTGAAACCATTATTTTTATACTTTTTGCTTTAATTCAAGCAAATGTAACGATATTCATTCAAAAAACTATTAAAATTCAATTTTTCAATAAGAAATCGTTGTCACGGATTTTGTATCTTGAAGAAGAAAAACATGCGATTTTTTTCGGTACTTTTTTGAATGCATTTTTTTCTGGAGAGATTTTTGACCGAATTCAGCTTAATTCCCTATAAAACACTCATTGAAAGTGATTTCATCTCGATTGAACAATAATTAAAAATTTACCTCGATTTTTAATAACATTTTCAAAATCGACGTTTCACGGCCAAAGAAGCTTACTTTGAGTATTTCTTCACTATTTTCAAATATGTTCACTGAAACCATTATTTTTATACTTTTTGCTTTAATTCAAGCAGTGTAACGATATTCATTCAAAAAACTGTTAAAATTCAATTTTCAGTAAGAAATCGTATTCACGGATTTTGTGTCTTGAAGAAGAAAAACCTGCGATTTTTTCGGTACTTTTTTGAATGAATTTTTTTCTGGAGAAATTTTTGACCGAATTCAGCTTAATTCCCTATAAAACACTCATTGAAAGTGATTTCATCTCGATTGAACAATAAATAAAAATGTACCTCGATTTTTAATAACATTTTCAAAATCGACGTAACTCAACCTAAGGAAAACCTTTTGAGTATTTGTTCACTGTTTTCAAATATAACCACTGAAACCATTATTTTTGTAATTTTTGCGTTAATTCAAGCAAATGTAACGATATTCATTCAACAAACTGTTAAAATTCAATTTTAAATAAGAAATCGTTGTCACGGATTTTGTATCTTGAAGAAAAAAAACATGCGATTTTTTCGGTACACTTTTGAATGCATTTTTTTCAGGAGAAATTTTTGACCGAATTCAGCTTAATTCCCTATAAAACACTCATTAAAAGTGATTTCATCTCGATTGAACAATAAATAAAAATGTACCTCGATTTTTAATAACATTTTCAAAATCGACGTTTCACGGCCAAAGAAGCATACTTTGAGTATTTCTTCACTATTTACAAATATATTCACTGAAACCATTATTTTTATACTTTTTGCTTTAATTCAAGCAAATGTAACGATATTCATTCAAAAAACTGTTAAAATTCTATTTTTCAATAAGAAATCGTTGTCACGGATTTTGTATCTTGAAGAAGAAAAACATGCGATTTTTTCGGTACTTTTTTGAATGCATTTTTTTCTGGAGAAATTTTTGACCGAATTCAGCTTAATTCCCTATAAAACACTCATTGAAAGTGATTTCATCTCGATTGAACAATAAATAAAAATGTACCTCGATTTTTAATAACATTTTCAAAATCGACGTAACTCGGCCTAAGAAAAACATTTTGAGTATTTGTTCACTGTTTTCAAATATAACCACTGAAACCTTTATTTTTGTAATTTTTGCGTTAATTCAAGCAAATGTAACGATATTCATTCAACAAACTGTTAAAATTCAATTTTAAATAAGAAATCGTTGTCACGGATTTTGTATCTTGAAGAAAAAAAACAAGCGATTTTTTCGGTACACTTTTGAATGCATTTTTTTCTGGAGAAATGTTTGACCGAATTCAGCTTAATTGCCTATAAAACACTCATTGAAAGTGATTTCATCTCGATTGAACAATAATTAAAAATTTACCTTGATTTTTAATAACATTTTCAAAATCGACGTTTCACGGCCAAAGAAGCTTACTTTGAGTATTTCTTCACTATTTTCAAATATGTTCACTGAAACCATTATTTTTATACTTTTTGCTTTAATTCAAGCAAATGTAACGATATTCAATCAAAAAACTGTTAAAATTAAATTTTTCAATAAGAAATCGTTGTCACGGATTATGTATCTTGAAGAAGAAAAACATGCGATTTTTTCGGTACTTTTTTGAATGCATTTTTTTCTGGAGAAATTTTTGACCGAATTCAGCTTAATTCCCTATAAAACACTCATTAAAAGTGATTTCATCTCGATTGAACAATAAATAAAAATGTACCTCGATTTTTAATAACATTTTCAAAATCGACGTTTCACGGCCAAAGAAGCATATTTTGAGTATTTCTTCACTATTTTCAAAAATAACCACTGAAACCATTATTTTTATACTTTTTGCTTTAATTCAAGCAAATGTAACGATATTCATTCAACAAACTGTTAAAATTCAATTTTAAATAAGAAATCGTTGTCACGGATTTTGTATCTTGAAGAAAAAAAACATGCGATTTTTTCGGTACTTTTTTGAATGCATTTTTTTCTGGAGAAATTTTTGACCGAATTCAGCTTAATTCCCTATAAAACACTCAATAAAAGTGATTTCATCTCGATTGAACAATAAATAAAAATGTACCTCGATTTTTAATAACATTTTCAAAATCGACGTAACTCGGCCTAAGAAAAACATTTTGAGTATTTGTTCACTATTTACAAATATATTCACTGAAACCATTATTTTTATACTTTTTGCTTTAATTCAAGCAAATGTAACGATATTCATTCAAAAAACTGTTACAATTCAATTTTTCAATAAGAAATCGTTGTCACGGATTTTGTATCTTGAAGAAGAAAAACATGCGATTTTTTCGGTACTTTTTTGAATGCATTTTTTTCTGGAGAAATTTTTGACCGAATTCAGCTTAATTCGCTATAAAACACTCATTGAAAGTGATTTCATCTCGATTGAACAATAAATAAAAATGTACCTCGATTTTTAATAACATTTTCAAAATCGACGTAACTCGGCCTAAGAAAAACATTTTGAGTATTTGTTCACTGTTTTCAAATATAACCACTGAAACCATTATTTTTGTAATTTTTGCGTTAATTCAAGCAAATGTAACGATATTCATTCAACAAACTGTTAAAATTCAATTTTAAATAAGAAATCGTTGTCACGGATTTTGTATCTTGAAGAAAAAAAACATGCGATTTTTTCGGTACACTTTTGAATGCATTTTTTTCTGGAGAAATGTTTGACCGAATTCAGCTTAATTCCCTATAAAACACTCATTGAAAGTGATTTCATCTCGATTGAACAATAATTAAAAATTTACCTCGATTTTTAATAACATTTTCAAAATCGACGTTTCACGGCCAAAGAAGCTTACTTTGAGTATTTCTTCACTATTTTCAAATATATTCATTGAAACCATTATTTTTATACTTTTTGCTTTAATTCAAGCAGTGTAACGATATTCATTCAAAAAACTGTTAAAATTCAATTTTCAGTAAGAAATCGTATTCACGGATTTTGTGTCTTGAAGAAGAAAAACCTGCGATTTTTTCGGTACTTTTTTGAATGAATTTTTTTCTGGAGAAATTTTTGACCGAATTCAGCTTAATTCCCTATAAAACACTCATTGAAAGTGATTTCATCTCGATTGAACAATAAATAAAAATGTACCTCGATTTTTAATAACATTTTCAAAATCGACGTAACTCAACCTAAGGAAAACATTTTGAGTATTTGTTCACTGTTTTCAAATATAACCACTGAAACCATTATTTTTGTAATTTTTGCGTTAATTCAAGCAAATGTAACGATATTCATTCAACAAACTGTTAAAATTCAATTTTAAATAAGAAATCGTTGTCACGGATTTTGTATCTTGAAGAAAAAAAACATGCGATTTTTTCGGTACACTTTTGAATGCATTTTTTTCTGGAGAAATGTTTGACCGAATTCAGCTTAATTCCCTATAAAACACTCATTGAAAGTGATTTCATCTCGATTGAACAATAATTAAAAATTTACCTCGATTTTTAATAACATTTTCAAAATCGATGTTTCACGGCCAAAGAAGCTTACTTTGAGTATTTCTTCACTATTTTCAAATATGTTCACTGAAACCATTATTTTTATACATTTTGCTTTAATTCAAGCAAATGTAACGATATACAAACAAAAAACTGTTAAAATTAAATTTTTCAATAAGAAATCGTTGTCACGGATTTTGTATCTTGAAGAAGAAAAACATGCGATTTTTTCGGTACTTTTTTGAATGCATTTTTTTCTGGAGAAATTTTTGACCGAATTCAGCTTAATTCCCTATAAAACACTCATTGAAAGTGATTTCATCTCGATTGAACAATAAATAAAAATGTACCTCGATTTTTAATAACATTTTCAAAATCGACGTTTCACGGCCAAAGAAGCATATTTTGAGTATTTCTTCACTATTTTCAAAAATAACCACTGAAACCATTATTTTTATACTTTTTGCTTTAATTCAAGCAAATGTAACGATATTCATTCAAAAAACTATTAAAATTCAATTTTTCAATAAGAAATCGTTGTCACGGATTTTGTATCTTGAAGAAGAAAAACATGCGATTTTTTTCGGTACTTTTTTGAATGCATTTTTTTCTGGAGAGATTTTTGACCGAATTCAGCTTAATTCCCTATAAAACACTCATTGAAAGTGATTTCATCTCGATTGAACAATAATTAAAAATTTACCTCGATTTTTAATAACATTTTCAAAATCGACGTTTCACGGCCAAAGAAGCTTACTTTGAGTATTTCTTCACTATTTTCAAATATGTTCACTGAAACCATTATTTTTATACTTTTTGCTTTAATTCAAGCAAATGTAACGATATACAATCAAAAAACTGTTAAAATTAAATTTTTCAATAAGAAATCGTTGTCACGGATTTTGTATCTTGAAGAAGAAAAACATGCGATTTTTTCGGTACTTTTTTGAATGCATTTTTTTCTGGAGAAATTTTTGACCGAATTCAGCTTAATTCCCTATAAAACACTCATTGAAAGTGATTTCATCTCGAGTGAACAATAAATAAAAATGTACCTCGATTTTTAATAACATTTTCAAAATCGACGTTTCACGGCCAAAGAAGCATATTTTGAGTATTTCTTCACTATTTTCAAAAATAACCACTGAAACCATTATTTTTATACTTTTTGCTTTAATTCAAGCAAATGTAACGATATTCATTCAAAAAACTATTAAAATTCAATTTTTCAATAAGAAATCGTTGTCACGGATTTTGTATCTTGAAGAAGAAAAACATGCGATTTTTTTCGGTACTTTTTTGAATGCATTTTTTTCTGGAGAGATTTTTGACCGAATTCAGCTTAATTCCCTATAAAACACTCATTGAAAGTGATTTCATCTCGATTGAACAATAATTAAAAATTTACCTCGATTTTTAATAACATTTTCAAAATCGACGTTTCACGGCCAAAGAAGCTTACTTTGAGTATTTCTTCACTATTTTCAAATATGTTCACTGAAACCATTATTTTTATACTTTTTGCTTTAATTCAAGCAGTGTAACGATATTCATTCAAAAAACTGTTAAAATTCAATTTTCAGTAAGAAATCGTATTCACGGATTTTGTGTCTTGAAGAAGAAAAACCTGCGATTTTTTCGGTACTTTTTTGAATGAATTTTTTTCTGGAGACATTTTTGACCGAATTCAGCTTAATTCCCTATAAAACACTCATTGAAAGTGATTTCATCTCGATTGAACAATAAATAAAAATGTACCTCGATTTTTAATAACATTTTCAAAATCGACGTAACTCAACCTAAGGAAAACATTTTGAGTATTTGTTCACTGTTTTCAAATATAACCACTGAAACCATTATTTTTGTAATTTTTGCGTTAATTCAAGCAAATGTAACGATATTCATTCAACAAACTGTTAAAATTCAATTTTAAATAAGAAATCGTTGTCACGGATTTTGTATCTTGAAGAAAAAAAACATGCGATTTTTTCGGTACACTTTTGAATGCATTTTTTTCTGGAGAAATGTTTGACCGAACTCAGCTTAATTCCCTATAAAACACTCATTGAAAGTGATTTCATCTCGATTGAACAATAATTAAAAATTTACCTCGATTTTTAATAACATTTTCAAAATCGACGTTTCACGGCCAAAGAAGCTTACTTTGAGTATTTCTTCACTATTTTCAAATATGTTCACTGAAACCATTATTTTTATACTTTTTGCTTTAATTCAAGCAAATGTAACGATATACAATCAAAAAACTGTTAAAATTAAATTTTTCAATAAGAAATCGTTGTCACGGATTTTGTATCTTGAAGAAGAAAAACATGCGATTTTTTCGGTACTTTTTTGAATGCATTTTTTTCTGGAGAAATTTTTGACCGAATTCAGCTTAATTCCCTATAAAACACTCATTGAAAGTGATTTCATCTCGATTGAACAATAAATAAAAATGTACCTCGATTTTTAATAACATTTTCAAAATCGACGTTTCACGGCCAAAGAAGCATATTTTGAGTATTTCTTCACTATTTTCAAAAATAACCACTGAAACCATTATTTTTATACTTTTTGCTTTAATTCAAGCAAATGTAACGATATTCATTCAAAAAACTATTAAAATTCAATTTTTCAATAAGAAATCGTTGTCACGGATTTTGTATCTTGAAGAAGAAAAACATGCGATTTTTTTCGGTACTTTTTTGAATGCATTTTTTTCTGGAGAGATTTTTGACCGAATTCAGCTTAATTCCCTATAAAACACTCATTGAAAGTGATTTCATCTCGATTGAACAATAATTAAAAATTTACCTCGATTTTTAATAACATTTTCAAAATCGACGTTTCACGGCCAAAGAAGCTTACTTTGAGTATTTCTTCACTATTTTCAAATATGTTCACTGAAACCATTATTTTTATACTTTTTGCTTTAATTCAAGCAAATGTAACGATATTCAATCAAAAAACTGTTAAAATTAAATTTTTCAATAAGAAATCGTTGTCACGGATTATGTATCTTGAAGAAGAAAAACATGCGATTTTTTCGGTACTTTTTTGAATGCATTTTTTTCAGGAGAAATTTTTGACCGAATTCAGCTTAATTCCCTATAAAACACTCATTAAAAGTGATTTCATCTCGATTGAACAATAAATAAAAATGTACCTCGATTTTTAATAACATTTTCAAAATCGACGTAACTCGGCCTAAGAAAAACATTTTGAGTATTTGTTCACTGTTTTCAAATATAACCACTGAAACCTTTATTTTTGTAATTTTTGCGTTAATTCAAGCAAATGTAACGATATTCATTCAACAAACTGTTAAAATTCAATTTTAAATAAGAAATCGTTGTCACGGATTTTGTATCTTGAAGAAAAAAAAACAAGCGATTTTTTCGGTACACTTTTGAATGCATTTTTTTCTGGAGAAATGTTTGACCGAATTCAGCTTAATTGCCTATAAAACACTCATTGAAAGTGATTTCATCTCGATTGAACAATAATTAAAAATTTACCTCGATTTTTAATAACATTTTCAAAATCGACGTTTCACGGCCAAAGAAGCTTACTTTGAGTATTTCTTCACTATTTTCAAATATGTTCACTGAAACCATTATTTTTATACTTTTTGCTTTAATTCAAGCAAATGTAACGATATTCAATCAAAAAACTGTTAAAATTAAATTTTTCAATAAGAAATCGTTGTCACGGATTATGTATCTTGAAGAAGAAAAACATGCGATTTTTTCGGTACTTTTTTGAATGCATTTTTTTCTGGAGAAATTTTTGACCGAATTCAGCTTAATTCCCTATAAAACACTCATTAAAAGTGATTTCATCTCGATTGAACAATAAATAAAAATGTACCTCGATTTTTAATAACATTTTCAAAATCGACGTTTCACGGCCAAAGAAGCATATTTTGAGTATTTCTTCACTATTTTCAAAAATAACCACTGAAACCATTATTTTTATACTTTTTGCTTTAATTCAAGCAAATGTAACGATATTCATTCAACAAACTGTTAAAATTCAATTTTAAATAAGAAATCGTTGTCACGGATTTTGTATCTTGAAGAAAAAAAACATGCGATTTTTTCGGTACTTTTTTGAATGCATTTTTTTCTGGAGAAATTTTTGACCGAATTCAGCTTAATTCCCTATAAAACACTCAATAAAAGTGATTTCATCTCGATTGAACAATAAATAAAAATGTACCTCGATTTTTAATAACATTTTCAAAATCGACGTAACTCGGCCTAAGAAAAACATTTTGAGTATTTGTTCACTATTTACAAATATATTCACTGAAACCATTATTTTTATACTTTTTGCTTTAATTCAAGCAAATGTAACGATATTCATTCAAAAAACTGTTACAATTCAATTTTTCAATAAGAAATCGTTGTCACGGATTTTGTATCTTGAAGAAGAAAAACATGCGATTTTTTCGGTACTTTTTTGAATGCATTTTTTTCTGGAGAAATTTTTGACCGAATTCAGCTTAATTCGCTATAAAACACTCATTGAAAGTGATTTCATCTCGATTGAACAATAAATAAAAATGTACCTCGATTTTTAATAACATTTTCAAAATCGACGTAACTCGGCCTAAGAAAAACATTTTGAGTATTTGTTCACTGTTTTCAAATATAACCACTGAAACCATTATTTTTGTAATTTTTGCGTTAATTCAAGCAAATGTAACGATATTCATTCAACAAACTGTTAAAATTCAATTTTCAATAAGAAATCGTTGTCACGGATTTTGTATCTTGAAGAAAAAAAACATGCGATTTTTTCGGTACACTTTTGAATGCATTTTTTTCTGGAGAAATGTTTGACCGAATTCAGCTTAATTCCCTATAAAACACTCATTAAAAGTGATTTCATCTCGATTGAACAATAATTAAAAATGTACCTCGATTTTTAATAACATTTTAAAAATCGACGTTTCACCGCCAACGAAGCATATTTTGAGTATTTCTTCACTATTTACAAATATATTCACTGAAACCATTATTTTTATACTTTTTGCTTTAATTCAAGCAAATGTAACGATATTCATTCAAAAAACTGTTTAAATTCTATTTTTCAATAAGAAATCGTTGTCACGGATTTTGTATCTTGAAGAAGAAAAACATGCGATTTTTTCGGTACTTTTTTGAATGCATTTTTTTCTGGAGAAATTTTTGACCGAATTCAGCTTAATTCCCTATAAAACACTCATTGAAAGTGATTTCATCTCGATTGAACAATAAATAAAAATGTACCTCGATTTTTAATAACATTTTCAAAATCGACGTAACTCGGCCTAAGAAAAACATTTTGAGTATTTGTTCACTGTTTTCAAATATAACCACTGAAACCTTTATTTTTGTAATTTTTGCGTTAATTCAAGCAAATGTAACGATATTCATTCAACAAACTGTTAAAATTCAATTTTAAATAAGAAATCGTTGTCACGGATTTTGTATCTTGAAGAAAAAAAACAAGCGATTTTTTCGGTACACTTTTGAATGCATTTTTTTCTGGAGAAATGTTTGACCGAATTCAGCTTAATTGCCTATAAAACACTCATTGAAAGTGATTTCATCTCGATTGAACAATAATTAAAAATTTACCCCGATTTTTAATAACATTTTCAAAATCGACGTTTCACGGCCAAAGAAGCATACTTTGAGTATTTCGTCACTATTTTCAAATATATTCATTGAAACCATTATTTTTATACTTTTTGCTTTAATTCAAGCAGTGTAACGATATTCATTCAAAAAACTGTTAAAATTCAATTTTCAATAAGAAATCGTAATCACGGATTTTTGGTCTTGAAGAAGAAAAACCTGCGAATTTTTCGGTACTTTTTTGAATGAATTTTTTTCTGGAGAAATTTTTGACCGAATTCAGCTTAATTCCCTATAAAACACTCATTGAAAGTGATTTCATCTCGATTGAACAATAAATAAAAATGTACCTCGATTTTTAATAACATTTTCAAAATCGACGTAACTCGGCCTAAGAAAAACATTTTGAGTATTTGTTCACTGTTTTCAAATATAACCACTGAAACCTTTATTTTTGTAATTTTTGCGTTAATTCAAGCAAATGTAACGATATTCATTCAACAAACTGTTAAAATTCAATTTTAAATAAGAAATCGTTGTCACGGATATGGTATCTTGAAGAAAAAAAACATGCGATTTTTTCGGTACACTTTTGAATGCATTTTTTTTGGAGAAATGTTTGACCGAATTCAGCTTAATTCCCTATAAAACACTCTTTGAAAGTGATTTCATCTTGATTGAACAATAATTAAAAATTTACCTCGATTTTTAATAACATTTTCAAAATCGACGTTTCACGGCCAAAGAAGCATACTTTGAGTATTTCTTCACTATTTTCAAATATGTTCACTGAAACCATTATTTTTATACTTTTTGCTTTAATTCAAGCAATGTAACGATATTCATTCAAAAAACTGTTAAAATTCAATTTTCAGTAAGAAATCGTATTCACGGATTTTGTGTCTTGAAGAAGAAAAACCTGCGATTTTTTCGGTACTTTTTTGAATGAATTTTTTTCTGGAGAAATTTTTGACCGAATTCAGCTTAATTCCCTATAAAACACTCATTAAAAGTGATTTCATCTCGATTGAACAATAAATAAAAATGTACCTCGATTTTTAATAACATTTTCAAAATCGACGTTTCACGGCCAAAGAAGCATATTTTGAGTATTTCTTCACTATTTTCAAAAATAACCACTGAAACCATTATTTTTGTAATTTTTGCGTTAATTCAAGCAAATGTAACGATATTCATTCAACAAACTGTTAAAATTCAATTTTAAATAAAAAATCGTTGTCACGGATTTTGTATCTTGAAGAAAAAAAACATGCGATTTTTTCGGTACACTTTTGAATGCATTTTTTTCTGGAGAAATGTTTGACCGAATTCAGCTTAATTCCCTATAAAACACTCATTGAAAGTGATTTCATCTCGATTGAACAATAATTAAAAATTTACCTCGATTTTTAATAACATTTTCAAAATCGACGTTTCACGGCCAAAGAAGCTTACTTTGAGTATTTCTTCACTATTTTCAAATATATTCATTGAAACCATTATTTTTATACTTTTTGCTTTAATTCAAGCAGTGTAACGATATTCATTCAAAAAACTGTTAAAATTCAATTTTCAGTAAGAAATCGTATTCACGGATTTTGTGTCTTGAAGAAGAAAAACCTGCGATTTTTTCGGTACTTTTTTGAATGAATTTTTTTCTGGAGAAATTTTTGACCGAATTCAGCTTAATTCCCTATAAAACACTCATTGAAAGTGATTTCATCTCGATTGAACAATAAATAAAAATGTACCTCGATTTTTAATAACATTTTCAAAATCGACGTAACTCAACCTAAGGAAAACATTTTGAGTATTTGTTCACTGTTTTCAAATATAACCACTGAAACCATTATTTTTGTAATTTTTGCGTTAATTCAAGCAAATGTAACGATATTCATTCAACAAACTGTTAAAATTCAATTTTAAATAAGAAATCGTTGTCACGGATTTTGTATCTTGAAGAAAAAAAACATGCGATTTTTTCGGTACACTTTTGAATGCATTTTTTTCTGGAGAAATGTTTGACCGAATTCAGCTTAATTCCCTATAAAACACTCATTGAAAGTGATTTCATCTCGATTGAACAATAATTAAAAATTTACCTCGATTTTTAATAACATTTTCAAAATCGACGTTTCACGGCCAAAGAAGCTTACTTTGAGTATTTCTTCACTATTTTCAAATATGTTCACTGAAACCATTATTTTTATACTTTTTGCTTTAATTCAAGCAAATGTAACGATATACAATCAAAAAACTGTTAAAATTAAATTTTTCAATAAGAAATCGTTGTCACGGATTTTGTATCTTGAAGAAGAAAAACATGCGATTTTTTCGGTACTTTTTTGAATGCATTTTTTTCTGGAGAAATTTTTGACCGAATTCAGCTTAATTCCCTATAAAACACTCATTGAAAGTGATTTCATCTCGATTGAACAATAAATAAAAATGTACCTCGATTTTTAATAACATTTTCAAAATCGACGTTTCACGGCCAAAGAAGCATATTTTGAGTATTTCTTCACTATTTTCAAAAATAACCACTGAAACCATTATTTTTATACTTTTTGCTTTAATTCAAGCAAATGTAACGATATTCATTCAAAAAACTATTAAAATTCAATTTTTCAATAAGAAATCGTTGTCACGGATTTTGTATCTTGAAGAAGAAAAACATGCGATTTTTTTCGGTACTTTTTTGATTGCATTTTTTTCTGGAGAAATTTTTGACCGAATTCAGCTTAATTCCCTATAAAACACTCATTGAAAGTGATTTCATCTCGATTGAACAATAATTAAAAATTTACCTCGATTTTTAATAACATTTTCAAAATCGACGTTTCACGGCCAAAGAAGCTTACTTTGAGTATTTCTTCACTATTTTCAAATATGTTCACTGAAACCATTATTTTTATACTTTTTGCTTTAATTCAAGCAAATGTAACGATATTCAATCAAAAAACTGTTAAAATTAAATTTTTCAATAAGAAATCGTTGTCACGGATTATGTATCTTGAAGAAGAAAAACATGCGATTTTTTCGGTACTTTTTTGAATGCATTTTTTTCAGGAGAAATTTTTGACCGAATTCAGCTTAATTCCCTATAAAACACTCATTAAAAGTGATTTCATCTCGATTGAACAATAAATAAAAATGTACCTCGATTTTTAATAACATTTTCAAAATCGACGTAACTCGGCCTAAGAAAAACATTTTGAGTATTTGTTCACTGTTTTCAAATATAACCACTGAAACCATTATTTTTGTAATTTTTGCGTTAATTCAAGCAAATGTAACGATATTCATTCAACAAACTGTTAAAATTCAATTTTAAATAAAAAATCGTTGTCACGGATATTGTATCTTGAAGAAAAAAAACATGCGATTTTTTCGGTACACTTTTGAATGCATTTTTTTTTGGAGAAATGTTTGACCGAATTCAGCTTAATTCCCTATAAAACACTCTTTGAAAGTGATTTCATCTCGATTTAACAATAATTAAAAATTTACCTCGATTTTTAATAACATTTTCAAAATCGACGTTTCACGGCCAAAGAAGCATATTTTGAGTATTTCTTCACTATTTTCAAAAATAACCACTGAAACCATTATTTTTATACTTTTTGCTTTAATTCAAGCAATGTAACGATATTCATTCAAAAAACTGTTAAAATTCAATTTTCAATAAGAAATCGTATTCACGGATTTTGTGTCTTGAAGAAGATAAACCTGCGATTTTTTCGGTACTTTTTTGAATGAATTTTTTTCTGGAGAAATTTTTGACCGAATTCAGCTTAATTCCCTATAAAACACTCATTGAAAGTGATTTCATCTCGATTTAACAATAATTAAAAATTTACCTCGAATTTTAATAACATTTTCAAAATCGACGTTTCACGGCCAAAGAAGCATACTTTGAGTATTTCTTCACTATTTTCAAATATGTTTACTGAAAGCATTATTTTTATACTTTTTGCTTTAATTCAAGCAAATGTAACGATATTCGATCAAAAAACTGTTAAAATTAAATTTTTCAATAAGAAATCGTAGTCACGGATTTTGTATCTTGAAGAAGAAAAACATGCGATTTTTTCGGTACTTTTTTGAATGCATTTTTTCAGGAGAAATTTTTGACCGAATTCAGCTTAATTCCCTATAAAACACTCATTAAAAGTGATTTCATCTCGATTGAACAATAAATAAAAATGTACCTCGATTTTTAATAACATTTTCAAAATCGACGTTTCACGGCCAAAGAAGCATATTTTGAGTATTTCTTCCTTATTTTAAAAATAACCACTGAAACCATTATTTTTATACTTTTTGCTTTAATTCAAGCAAATGTAACGATATTCATTCAAAAAACTGTTAAAATTCAATTTTCAATAAGAAATCGTATTCACGGATTTTGTGTCTTGAAGAAGAAAAACCTGCGAATTTTTCGGTACTTTTTTGAATGAATTTTTTTCTGGAGAAATTTTTGACCGAATTCAGCTTAATTCCCTATAAAACACTCATTTAAAGTGATTTCATCTCGATTGAACAATAAATAAAAATGTACCTCGATTTTTAATAACATTTTCAAAATCGATGTAACTCGGCCTAAGAAAAACATTTTGAGTATTTGTTCACTGTTTTCAAATATAACCACTGAAACCATTATTTTTGTAATTTTTGCGTTAATTCAAGCAAATGTAACGATATTCATTCAACAAACTGTTAAAATTCAATTTTAAATAAGAAATCGTTGTCACGGATATTGTATCTTGAAGAAAAAAAACATGCGATTTTTTCGGTACACTTTTGAATGCATTTTTTTTTGGAGAAATGTTTGACCGAATTCAGCTTAATTCCCTATAAAACACTCATTGAAAGTGATTTCATCTCGATTGAACAATATATAAAAATGTACCTCGATTTTTAATAACATTTTCAAAATCGACGTTTCACGGCCAAAGAAGCATATTTTGAGTATTTCTTCACTATTTTCAAAAATAACCACTGAAACCATTATTTTTATACTTTTTGCTTTAATTCAAGCAAATGTAACGATATTCATTCAAAAAACTATTAAAATTCAATTTTTCAATAAGAAATCGTTGTCACGGATTTTGTATCTTGAAGAAGAAAAACATGCGATTTTTTTCGGTACTTTTTTGAATGCATTTTTTTCTGGAGAAATTTTTGACCGAATTCAGCTTAATTCCCTATAAAACACTCATTGAAAGTGATTTCATCTCGATTGAACAATAATTAAAAATTTACCTCGATTTTTAATAACATTTTCAAAATCGACGTTTCACGGCCAAAGAAGCTTACTTTGAGTATTTCTTCACTATTTTCAAATATGTTCACTGAAACCATTATTTTTATACTTTTTGCTTTAATTCAAGCAAATGTAACGATATTCAATCAAAAAACTGTTAAAATTAAATTTTTCAATAAGAAATCGTTGTCACGGATTATGTATCTTGAAGAAGAAAAACATGCGATTTTTTCGGTACTTTTTTGAATGCATTTTTTTCAGGAGAAATTTTTGACCGAATTCAGCTTAATTCCCTATAAAACACTCATTAAAAGTGATTTCATCTCGATTGAACAATAAATAAAAATGTACCTCGATTTTTAATAACATTTTCAAAATCGACGTAACTCGGCCTAAGAAAAACATTTTGAGTATTTGTTCACTGTTTTCAAATATAACCACTGAAACCATTATTTTTGTAATTTTTGCGTTAATTCAAGCAAATGTAACGATATTCATTCAACAAACTGTTAAAATTCAATTTTAAATAAAAAATCGTTGTCACGGATATTGTATCTTGAAGAAAAAAAACATGCGATTTTTTCGGTACACTTTTGAATGCATTTTTTTTGGAGAAATGTTTGACCGAATTCAGCTTAATTCTCTATAAAACACTCTTTGAAAGTGATTTCATCTCGATTTAACAATAATTAAAAATTTACCTCGATTTTTTATAACATTTTCAAAATCGACGTTTCACGGCCAAGGAAGCATATTTTGAGTATTTCTTCACTATTTTCAAAAATAACCACTGAAACCATTATTTTTATACTTTTTGCTTTAATTCAAGCAATGTAACGATATTCATTCAAAAAACTGTTAAAATTCAATTTTCAATAAGAAATCGTATTCACGGATTTTGTGTCTTGAAGAAGATAAACCTGCGATTTTTTCGGTACTTTTTTGAATGAATTTTTTTCTGGAGAAATTTTTGACCGAATTCAGCTTAATTCCCTATAAAACACTCATTGAAAGTGATTTCATCTCGATTTAACAATAATTAAAAATTTACCTCGAATTTTAATAACATTTTCAAAATCGACGTTTCACGGCCAAAGAAGCATACTTTGAGTATTTCTTCACTATTTTCAAATATGTTCACTGAAAGCATTATTTTTATACTTTTTGCTTTAATTCAAGCAAATGTAACGATATTCGATCAAAAAACTGTTAAAATTAAATTTTTCAATAAGAAATCGTAGTCACGGATTTTGTATCTTGAAGAAGAAAAACATGCGATTTTTTCGGTACTTTTTTATAATGCATTTTTTCAGGAGAAATTTTTGACCGAATTCAGCTTAATTCCCTATAAAACACTCATTGAAAGTGATTTCATCTCGATTGAACAATAAATAAAAATGTACCTCGATTTTTAATAACATTTTCAAAATCGACGTTTCACGGCCAAAGAAGCATATTTTGAGTATTTCTTCCTTATTTTAAAAATAACCACTGAAACCATTATTTTTATACTTTTTGCTTTAATTCAAGCAAATGTAACGATATTCATTCAAAAAACTGTTAAAATTCAATTTTCAATAAGAAATCGTATTCACGGATTTTGTGTCTTGAAGAAGAAAAACCTGCGAATTTTTCGGTACTTTTTTGAATGAATTTTTTTCTGGAGAAATTTTTGACCGAATTCAGCTTAATTCCCTATAAAACACTCATTTAAAGTGATTTCATCTCGATTGAACAATAAATAAAAATGTACCTCGATTTTTAATAACATTTTCAAAATCGACGTAACTCGGCCTAAGAAAAACATTCTGAGTATTTGTTCACTGTTTTCAAATATAACCACTGAAACCATTATTTTTGTAATTTTTGCGTTAATTCAAGCAAATGTAACGATATTCATTCAACAAACTGTTAAAATTCAATTTTAAATAAGAAATCGTTGTCACGGATATTGTATCTTGAAGAAAAAAAACATGCGATTTTTTCGGTACACTTTTGAATGCATTTTTTTTGGAGAAATGTTTGACCGAATTCAGCTTAATTCCCTATAAAACACTCATTGAAAGTGATTTCATCTCGATTGAACAATATATAAAAATGTACCTCGATTTTTAATAACATTTTCAAAATCGACGTAACTCGGCCTAAGAAAAACATTTTGAGTATTTGTTCACTATTTTCAAATATAACCACTGAAACCATTATTTTTGTAATTTTTGCGTTAATTCAAGCAAATGTAACGATATTCATTCAACAAACTGTTAAAATTCAATTTTAAATAAGAAATCGTTGTCACGGATTTTGTATCTTGAAATAAAAAACATGCGATTTTTTCGGTACACTTTTAAATGCATTTTTTTCTGGAGAAATGTTTGACCGAATTCAGCTTAATTCCCTATAAAACACTCATTAAAAGTGATTTCATCTCGATTGAACAATAAATAAAAATGTACCTCGATTTTTAATAACATTTTCAAAATCGACGTTTCACGGCCAAAGAAGCATATTTTGAGTATTTCTTCACTATTTTCAAATATAACCACTGAAACCATTATTTTTATACTTTTTGCTTTAATTCAAGCAAATGTAACGATATTCATTCAAAAAACTGTTAAAATTCAATTTTTCAATAAGAAATCGTTGTCACGGATTTTGTATCTTGAAGAAGAAAAACATGCGATTTTTTCGGTACACTTTTGAATGCATTTTTTTCTGGAGAAAGTTTTGACCGAATTCAGCTTAATTCCCTATAAAACACTCATTGAAAGTGATTTCATCTCGATTTAACAATAATTAAAAATTTACCTCGATTTTTAATAACATTTTCAAAATCGACGTTTCACGGCCAAAGAAGCATACTTTGAGTATTTCTTCACTATTTTCAAATATGTTCACTGAAACTATTATTTTTATACTTTTTGCTTTAATTCAAGCAAATGTAACGATATTCAATCAAAAAACTGTTAAAATTAAATTTTTCAATAAGAAATCGTTGTCACGGATTTTGTATCTTGAAGAAGAAAAACATGCGATTTTTTCGGTACTTTTTTGAATGCATTTTTTTCTGGAGAAATTTTTGACCGAATTCAGCTTAATTCCCTATAAAACACTCAATAAAAGTGATTGTGTAAAAACCTTGACTTTTTACGTCACATCTGAGACCTCACAACACCGCTCCCGGATGGGCTCGAACCACCAACCTATTGGTTAACAGCCGAACGCGCTAACCATTGCGCCACGGAAGCCCAAAAGTTAAATGTTCGTCTGGTGTTGTGGAAAAACTCTGACATTTTACGTAACATCTGAGACGTCACAACACCGCTCCCGGATGGGCTCGAACCACCAACCTTTCGGTTAACAGCCGAACGCGCTAGCCATTGCGCCACGGACGCCCAAAAATTAAATGGTCGTCAGGTATTGTGGAAAAACTTTGGCTATTTACGTTACATTTGAGATCCAAAAACACCGCTCCCGGGTGGGTTCGAACCACCAACCTATTGGTTAACAGCCGAACGCGCTAACCATTGAGCCACGGAAGATCAGAAATTAAATGGTTGTCACGTATTGTGGAAAAGTTTTGACTTTTAACGCTACATCTGAGACCCCACAACACCTCTTCCGGGTGGGCTCAAACCACCAACCTTTCGATTAAGAGCTGGACGCGCTAATTACTGCGCCACGGAAGCCCAAAAATTAAATGTTCGTCAGGTATTGTGGAAAAACTCTGACATTTTACGTAACATCTGAGACGTCACAACACCGCTCCCGGATGGGCTCGAACCACCAACCTTTCGGTTAACAGCCGAACGCGCTAGCCATTGCGCCACGGACGCCCAAAAATTAAATGGTTGTCAGGTATTGTTGAAAAGTTACGACTTTTCACGCTACATCTGAGACCCCACAAATCCTCTCTCGTTTGGGCTCGAACCACCAACCTTTTGGTTAACAGCTGAACGCACTAACCATTGCGCCACGGAAGCCCAAAAATTAAATGGTCGTCAGGTATTGTAGAAAAACTTTGGCTATTTACGTTACGTTTGAGATCCAAAAACACCGCTCCCGGGTGGGCTCGAACCACCAAGCTATTGGTTAACAGCCGAACGCGCTAACCATTGAGCCACGAAAGATCAGAAAATAAATGGTTATCACGTATTATGGAAAAAGTTTGACTTTTCACGCTACATCTGAGACCTCACAACACCTCTCCCGGGTGGGCTCGAACCACCAACCTTTCGATTAACAGCTAAACGCGCTAATCATTGCGCCACGGAAGCCCAAAAATTAAATGCTCGTCAGGTATTGTGGAAAAACTCTGACATTTTACGTTACATCTGAGACGTCACAACACCGCTCCCGGGAGGGCTCGAACCACCAACCTTTCGGTTAACAGCTGAACGCGCTGACCATTGCGCCACTGAAGCCCAAAAATTAAATTTTCGTCAGGTATTGAGGTAAAACTTTGACTTTTTACTTCACATCCTAGACCTCACAACACCGCTCCCGGATGGGCTCCAACCACCAACCTTTCGATTGACAGCCGAACGCGCTAACCATTGAGCCACGGAAGCTCAGAAATTAAATGGTTGTCACGTATTGTGGAAAAGTTTTGACTTTTTACGCTACATCTGAGACCCCACAACACCTCTTCCGGGTGGGCTCGAACCACCAACCTTTCGATTAACAGCTGAACGCGCTAACCATTGCGCCACGGAAGCCCAAAAATTAAATGTTCGTCAGGTATTGTGGAAAAACTCTGACATTTTACGTTACATCTGAGACATCACAACACCGCTCCCGGATGGGCTAGAACCTCCAACCTATTGGTTAACAGCCGAACGCGCTAACCATTGAGCCACGGAAGCTCAGAAATTAAATGGTTGTCAGGTATTGTTGAAAAGTTACGACTTTTCAAGCTACATCTGAGACCCCACAAAACCTCTCTCGTTTGGGCTCGAACCACCAACCTTTCGGTTAACAGCTGAACGCGCTGACCATTGCGCCACTGAAGCCCAAAAATTAAATGTTCGTCAGGTATTGTGGAAAAACTCCGACATTTTACGTTACATCTGAGACGTCACAACACTTCTCCCGGATGGGCTCGAACCACCAACCTATTGGTTAATAGCCGAACGCGCTAACCATTGCGCCACTGAAGCCCAAAAATTAAATTTTCGTCAGGTATTGAGGTAAAACTTTGACTTTTTACTTCACATCTGAGGCCTCAAAACACCGCTCCCGGATGGGCTGGAACCACCAACCTTTCGGTTAACAGCCGAACGCGCTAGCCATTGCGCCACGGACGCCCAAAAATTAAATGGTTGTCAGGTTTTGTTGAAAAGTTACGACTTTTCACGCTACATCTGAGACCCCACAAAACCTCTCTTTTGGGCTCGAACCACCAACCTTTCGGTTAACAGCTGAACGCGCTAACCATTGCGCCACGGACGCCCAAAAATTAAATGGTCGTCAGGTATTGTGGAAAAACTTTGGCTATTTACGTTACATTTGAGATCCAAAAACACCGCTCCCGGGTGGGCTCGAACCACCAAGCTATTGGTTAACAGCCGAACGCGCTAACCATTGCGCCACTGAAGCCCAAAAATTAAATTTTCGTCAGGTATTGAGGTAAAACTTTGACTTTTTACTTCACATCTGAGGCCTCAAAACACCGCTCCCGGATGGGCTCGAACCACCAACCTTTCGGTTAACAGCCGAACGCGCTAGCCATTGCGCCACGGACGCCCAAAAAAATGGTCGTCAGGTATTGCGGAAAAACTTTGGCTATTTACGTTACATTTGAGATCCAAAAACACCGCTCCCGGGTGGGCTCGAACCACCAAGCTATTGATTAACAGCCGAACGCGCTAACCATTGAGCCACGAAAGATCAGAAAATAAATGGTTATCACGTATTATGGAAAAAGTTTGACATTTTACGTTACATCTGAGACGTCACAACACCGCTCCCGGGAGGGCTCGAACCACCAACCTTTCGGTTAACAGCTGAACGCGCTGACCATTGCGCCACTGAAGCCCAAAAATTAAATTTTCGTCAGGTATTGAGGTAAAACCTTGTCTTTTTACTTCACATCTGAGACCTCACAACACCGCTCCCGGATGGGCTCGAACCACCAACCTTTCGGTTAACAGCCGAACGCGCTAACCATTCGCCACGGACGCCCAAAAATTAAATGGTCGTCAGGTATTGTGGAAAAACTTTGGCTATTTACGTTACATTTGAGATCCAAAAACACCGCTCCCGGGTGGGCTCGAACCACCAACCTATTGGTTAACAGCCGAACGCGCTAACCATTGAGCCACGGAAGATCAGAAATTAAATGGTTGTCACGTATTGTGGAAAAGTTTTGACTTTAAACGCTACATCTGAGACCCCACAACACCTCTTCCGGTGGGCTCGAACCACCAACCTTTCGATTAAGTGCTCGACGCGCTAATTATTGCGCCACGGAAGGCCAAAAATTAAATGTTCGTCAGGTATTGTGGAAAAACTCCGACATTTTACGTTACATCTGAGACGTCACAACACCGCTCACGGGAGGGCTCGAACCACCAACCTTTCGGTTAACAGCTGAACGCGCTGACCATTGCGCCACTGAAGCCCAAAAATTAAATTTTCGTCAGGTATTGAGGTAAAACTTTGACTTTTTACTTCACATCCTAGACCCCACAACACCTCTTCCGGTGGGCTCGAACCACCAACCTTTCGATTAAGTGCTCGACGCGCTAATTATTGCGCCACGGAAGGCCAAAAATTAAATGTTCGTCAGGTATTGTGGAAAAACTCTGACATTTTACGTTACATCTGAGACATCACAACACCGCTCCCGGATGGGCTAGAACCTCCAACCTATTGGTTAACAGCCGAACGCGCTAACCATTGAGCCACGGAAGCTCAGAAATTAAATGGTTGTCAGGTATTGTTGAAAAGTTACGACTTTTCAAGCTACATCTGAGACCCCACAAAACCTCTCTCGTTTGGGCTCGAACCACCAACCTTTCGGTTAACAGCTGAACGCGCTGACCATTGCGCCACTGAAGCCCAAAAATTAAATGTTCGTCAGGTATTGTGGAAAAACTCCGACATTTTACGTTACATCTGAGACGTCACAACACTTCTCCCGGATGGGCTCGAACCACCAACCTATTGGTTTATAGCCGAACGCGCTAACCATTGCGCCACTGAAGCCCAAAAATTAAATTTTCGTCAGGTATTGAGGTAAAACTTTGACTTTTTACTTCACATCTGAGGCCTCAAAACACCGCTCCCGGATGGGCTCGAACCACCAACCTTTCGGTTAACAACCAAACGCGCTAGCCATTGCGCCACGGACGCCCAAAAAAAATGGTCGTCAGGTATTGCGGAAAAACTTTGGCTATTTACGTTACATTTGAGATCCAAAAACACCGCTCCCGGGTGGGCTCGAACCACCAAGCTATTGATTAACAGCCGAACGCGCTAACCATTGAGCCACGAAAGATCGGAAAATAAATGGTTATCACGTATTATGGAAAAAGTTTGACATTTTACGTTACATCTGAGACGTCACAACACCGCTCCCGGGAGGGCTCGAACCACCAACCTTTCGGTTAACAGCTGAACGCGCTGACCATTGCGCCACTGAAGCCCAAAAATTAAATTTTCGTCAGGTATTGAGGTAAAACCTTGTCTTTTTACTTCACATCTGAGACCTCACAACACCGCTCCCGGATGGGCTCGAACCACCAACCTTTCGGTTAACAGCCGAACGCGCTAACCATTCGCCACGGACGCCCAAAAAAATGGTCGTCAGGTATTGCGGAAAAACTTTGGCTATTTACGTTACATTTGAGATCCAAAAACACCGCTCCCGGGTGGGCTCGAACCACCAAGCTATTGATTAACAGCCGAACGCGCTAACCATTGAGCCACGAAAGATCAGAAAATAAATGGTTATCACGTATTATGGAAAAAGTTTGACATTTTACGTTACATCTGAGACGTCACAACACCGCTCCCGGGAGGGCTCGAACCACCAACCTTTCGGTTAACAGCTGAACGCGCTGACCATTGCGCCACTGAAGCCCAAAAATTAAATTTTCGTCAGGTATTGAGGTAAAACCTTGTCTTTTTACTTCACATCTGAGACCTCACAACACCGCTCCCGGATGGGCTCGAACCACCAACCTTTCGGTTAACAGCCGAACGCGCTAACCATTCGCCACGGACGCCCAAAAATTAAATGGTCGTCAGGTATTGTGGAAAAACTTTGGCTATTTACGTTACATTTGAGATCCAAAAACACCGCTCCCGGGTGGGCTCGAACCACCAACCTATTGGTTAACAGCCGAACGCGCTAACCATTGAGCCACGGAAGATCAGAAATTAAATGGTTGTCACGTATTGTGGAAAAGTTTTGACTTTAAACGCTACATCTTAGACCCCACAACACCTCTTCCGGTGGGCTCGAACCACCAACCTTTCGATTAAGTGCTCGACGCGCTAATTATTGCGCCACGGAAGGCCAAAAATTAAATGTTCGTCAGGTATTGTGGAAAAACTCCGACATTTTACGTTACATCTGAGACGTCACAACACCGCTCACGGGAGGGCTCGAACCACCAACCTTTCGGTTAACAGCTGAACGCGCTGACCATTGCGCCACTGAAGCCCAAAAATTAAATTTTCGTCAGGTATTGAGGTAAAACTTTGACTTTTTACTTCACATCCTAGACCCCACAACACCTCTTCCGGTGGGCTCGAACCACCAACCTTTCGATTAAGTGCTCGACGCGCTAATTATTGCGCCACGGAAGGCCAAAAATTAAATGTTCGTCAGGTATTGTGGAAAAACTCTGACATTTTACGTTACATCTGAGACATCACAACACCGCTCCCGGATGGGCTAGAACCTCCAACCTATTGGTTAACAGCCGAACGCGCTAACCATTGAGCCACGGAAGCTCAGAAATTAAATGGTTGTCAGGTATTGTTGAAAAGTTACGACTTTTCAAGCTACATCTGAGACCCCACAAAACCTCTCTCGTTTGGGCTCGAACCACCAACCTTTCGGTTAACAGCTGAACGCGCTGAGAATTGCGCCACTGAAGCCCAAAAATTAAATTTTCGTCAGGTATTGAGGTAAAACTTTGACTTTTTACTTCACATCTGAGGCCTCACAACACCGCTCCCGGATGGGCTCGAACCACCGACCTTTCGGTTAACAGCCGAACGCGCTAACCATTGCGCCACGGACGCCCAAAAAAAATGGTCGTCAGGTATTGCGGAAAAACTTTGGCTATTTACGTTACATTTGAGATCCAAAAACACCGCTCTCGGGTGGGCTCGAACCACCAAGCTATTGGTTAACAGCCGAACGCGCTAACCATTGAGCCACGAAAGATCAGAAAATAAATGGTTATCACGTATTATGGAAAAAGTTTGACTTTTCACGCTTCATCTGAGACCTCACAACACCTCTCCCGGGTGGGCTCGAATACCAACCTTTCGATTAACAGCTGAACGCGCTAACCATTGCGCCACGGAAGCCCAAAAATTAAATGCTCGTCAGGTATTGTGGAAAAACTCTGACATTTTACGTTACATCTGAGACGTCACAACACCGCTCCCGGGAGGGCTCGAACCACCAACCTTTCGGTTAACAGCTGAACGCGCTGACCACTGCGCCACTGAAGCCCAAAAATTAAATTTTCGTCAGGTATTGAGGTAAAACCTTGTCTTTTTACTTCACATCTGAGACCTCACAACACCGCTCCCGGATGGGCTCGAACCACCAACCTTTCGGTTAACAGCCGAACGCACTAACCATTCGCCACGGACGCCCAAAAATTAAATGGTCGTCAGGTATTGTGGAAAAACTTTGGCTATTTACGTTACATTTGAGATCCAAAAACACCGCTCCCGGGTGGGCTCGAACCAACAACCTATTGGTTAACAGCCGAACGCGCTAACCATTGAGCCACGAAAGATCAGAAAATAAATGGTTATCACGTATTATGGAAAAAGTTTGACTTTTCACGCTTCATCTGAGACCTCACAACACCTCTCCCGGGTGGGCTCGAATACCAACCTTTCGATTAACAGCTGAACGCGCTAACCATTGCGCCACGGAAGCCCAAAAATTAAAGGCTCGTCAGGTATTGTGGAAAAACTCTGACATTTTACGTTACATCTGAGACGTCACAACACCGCTCCCGGATGGGCTCGAACCACCAACCTTTCGGTTAACAGCCGAACGCGCTAGCCATTGCGCCACGGACGCCCAAAAATTAAATGGTTGTCAGGTTTTGTTGAAAAGTTACGACTTTTCACGCTACATCTGAGACCCCACAAAACCTCTCTTTTGGGCTCGAACCACCAACCTTTCGGTTAACAGCTGAACGCGCTAACCATTGCGCCACGGAAGCCAAAAAATTAAATGGTCGTCAGGTATTGCGGAAAAACTTTGGCTATTTACGTTACATTTGAGATCCAAAAACACCGCTCCCGGGTGGGCTCGAACCACCAAGCTATTGGTTAACAGCCGAACGCGCTAACCATTGAGCCACGAAAGATCAGAAAATAAATGGTTATCACGTATTATGGAAAAAGTTTGACTTTTCACGCTTCATCTGAGACCTCACAACACCTCTCCCGGGTGGGCTCGAATACCAACCTTTCGATTAACAGCTGAACGCGCTAACCATTGCGCCACGGAAGCCCAAAAATTAAATGCTCGTCAGGTATTGTGGAAAAACTCTGACATTTTACGTTACATCTGAGACGTCACAACACCGCTCCCGGGAGGGCTCGAACCACCAACCTTTCGGTTAACAGCTGAACGCGCTGACCATTGCGCCACTGAAGCCCAAAAATTAAATTTTCGTCAGGTATTGAGGTAAAACCTTGTCTTTTTACTTCACATCTGAGACCTCACAACACCGCTCCCGGATGGGCTCGAACCACCAACCTTTCGGTTAACAGCCGAACGCGCTAACCATTCGCCACGGACGCCCAAAAATTAAATGGTCGTCAGGTATTGTGGAAAAACTTTGGCTATTTACGTTACATTTGAGATCCAAAAACACCGCTCCCGGGTGGGCTCGAACCACCAACCTATTGGTTAACAGCCGAACGCGCTAACCATTGAGCCACGGAAGATCAGAAATTAAATGGTTGTCACGTATTGTGGAAAAGTTTTGACTTTTAACGCTACATCTGAGACCCCACAACACCTCTTCCGGGTGGGCTCGAACCACCAACCTTTCGATTAAGTGCTCGACGCGCTAATTATTGCGCCACGGAAGGCCAAAAATTAAATGTTCGTCAGGTATTGTGGAAAAACTCTGACATTTTACGTAACATCTGAGACGTCACAACACCGCTCCCGGATGGGCTCGAACCACCAACCTTTCGGTTAACAGCCGAACGCGCTAGCCATTGCGCCACGGACGCCCAAAAATTAAATGGTTGTCAGGTTTTGTTGAAAAGTTACGACTTTTCACGCTACATCTGAGACCCCACAAAACCTCTCTTTTGGGCTCGAACCACCAACCTTTCGGTTAACAGCTGAACGCGCTAACCATTGCGCCACGGACGCCCAAAAATTAAATGGTCGTCAGGTATTGTGGAAAAACTTTGGCTATTTACGTTACATTTGAGATCCAAAAACACCGCTCCCGGGTGGGCTCGAACCACCAAGCTATTGGTTAACAGCCGAACGCGCTAACCATTGAGCCACGGAAGATCAGAAATTAAATGGTTGTCACGTATTGTGGAAAAGTTTTGACTTTTAACGCTACATCTGAGACCCCACAACACCTCTTCCGGGTGGGCTCGAACCACCAACCTTTCGATTAAGTGCTCGACGCGCTAATTATTGCGCCACGGAAGGCCAAAAATTAAATGTTCGTCAGGTATTGTGGAAAAACTCTGACATTTTACGTAACATCTGAGACGTCACAACACCGCTCCCGGATGGGCTCGAACCACCAACCTTTCGGTTAACAGCCGAACGCGCTAGCCATTGCGCCACGGACGCCCAAAAATTAAATGGTTGTCAGGTTTTGTTGAAAAGTTACGACTTTTCACGCTACATCTGAGACCCCACAAAACCTCTCTTTTGGGCTCGAACCACCAACCTTTCGGTTAACAGCTGAACGCGCTAACCATTGCGCCACGGACGCCCAAAAATTAAATGGTCGTCAGGTATTGTGGAAAAACTTTGGCTATTTACGTTACATTTGAGATCCAAAAACACCGCTCCCGGGTGGGCTCGAACCACCAAGCTATTGGTTAACAGCCGAACGCGCTAACCATTGAGCCACGGAAGATCAGAAATTAAATGGTTGTCACGTATTGTGGAAAAGGTTTGACTTTTAACGCTACATCTGAGACCCCACAACACCTCTTCCGGGTGGGCTCGAACCACCAACCTTTCGATTAAGTGCTCGACGCGCTAATTATTGCGCCACGGAAGGCCAAAAATTAAATGTTCGTCAGGTATTGTGGAAAAACTCTGACATTTTACGTAACATCTGAGACGTCACAACACCGCTCCCGGATGGGCTCGAACCACCAACCTTTCGGTTAACAGCCGAACGCGCTAGCCATTGCGCCACGGACGCCCAAAAATTAAATGGTTGTCAGGTTTTGTTGAAAAGTTACGACTTTTCACGCTACATCTGAGACCCCACAAAACCTCTCTTTTGGGCTCGAACCACCAACCTTTCGGTTAACAGCTGAACGCGCTAACCATTGCGCCACGGACGCCCAAAAATTAAATGGTCGTCAGGTATTGTGGAAAAACATTGGCTATTTACGTTACATTTGAGATCCAAAAACACCGCTCCCGGGTGGGCTCGAACCACCAAGCTATTGGTTAAAAGCCGAACGCGCTAACCATTGAGCCACGAAAGATCAGAAAATAAATGGTTATCACGTATTGTGGAAAAGTTTTGACTTTTTACGCTACATATGAGACCCAACAACACCTCTCCCGGGTGGGCTCGAACCACCAACCTTTCGATTAACAGCTGAACGCGCTAACCATTGCGCCACGCAAGCCCAAAAATTAAATGTTCGCAATAGGTTGGTGGTTCGAGCCCATCCGGGAGAAGTGTTGTGACGTCTCAGATGTAACGTAAAACGTCAGAGTTTTTCCACAATACCTGACGAACATTTAATTTTTGGGCTTCCGTGGCTCAATGGTTAGAGCGTTCGGCTGTTAACCAATAGGTTGGTGGTTCGAGCCAGTGATGGGCATTTTTAATATTTTTCTTCCCTCTCCCACTCACACCTTTTTTCAAATATTGACCAAAGCGCCGCTCTCCTCTCCCATCTCATAAGATGGTGAAATATTTTTAAACCTCTCCTCTCCTTATTTTATCAAATTCAAATACAATTCCATCTCATCTCACGTGATCAAAATGGCGCTTTTCTATAGAAACCTCTCTTCTATGGCTCACCTCTTTTATTTTATAAATTGGAACCAAATATCAAGCGCACTACTGTTCGTCAGTGTTATTGAAACTCATTTTTGGGTCCTCTCCTTTCCGTAATATACATTTTCTCTCATTTCATGGCAGCCCTCAAATCAGAGCCTTAGTTCGGCTCTCCTCTCCTCCTCTCCTTTCAGTTTTCTTTCTAGTAGATATATCTCTCGGTGAGTTTATCCTGCGTTTTGCCTATCATCTCATTTTAAGCACCTGCAATGTCATCTGGTATTTTTCACTCATCTCATTTAAACACTCATGAAGTCTTATTTTTGAGTTCAAAACTATTTCTTTATTCTCACTTCATTTTATTTTTAGCGCTCATCTCATTTTTAAATTAGCACTTATCTTATTGTAAAAGGGTGTTTTATTATATTACATGGCCCGAGCAAGCTTCAATGAAGTATACTTTTTGTTGTTCGTATATGCACTTATGCTATAAAATAAGGCACAAAGTGCTTGTTCTCACTGAGCCTCTAATAGAGTTTAATCAAAGCTAATCAGATAAAAAAATAATGAAAGGCAGAATTAAAAGAGGTGAAGTCAAACATTACTAATAAAAAATGTCATTTTTGTCAAAGACGGGAAAGTGTAAAAGATAAGTGTAGAAAATTAATTGCCTGAAGTAACAGATATTCAAATTTTCCATTTTGAAAACATGATTATAAAACATCAATTATTTGATAAAATTCTTATCTTAATTTAGTTCACCAAATTTACTTCAGTAAATATAATTTAACATGGAAGATATGCATAATTTGCATTTTATTTTCTCTCAAACATTTACAATTAGGTTGAGAATTCGGCCCTATAAGGAGAATAAAATGGACAGAAAAACTTTTCGTTTATTGTAAAGTTTTCGAAGTTTTAAAAATTTACGTGTTGTGTAGCTCTCAAGATATCACGATCAATCTACAGATTTTTTAGACACTAATAGTGAAATCACAATGAAAATGCCTATGTTATTTTCCGCTTAGTAATATTTCCAATTTTAAAATTTAAACTGATATATATACCGTATCAATATTTCCAATTTTATAATATAAAACTTTAATCTGATCAAGCTACATTTTTTTCAGATATCTGAGTATTTGAATCTTCTATAAGCAAAGTATAAAGTATAACATTGCATCCCTTAAACAATTCTTGAAGGTGACTTATTTTCTAGAACTACTAGAAAAATACTGTGCTTAAATTTTTTGGGCAAATGAAATTTTAGGTGAAAAAACTATAATAAGAATTTTTTCAGATAATTGATGATTTATAATCATTTCCTCGAAAAGGAAAATTTGAATATCTGTACTTCAGGCAATTAATTTTTTATACTTATCTTTTACACTTTCCCTTTTTTGTCTACAAAGGCAGTTTTTATTAATATCTTCTAATTCAGTCTTAATATTATTAAAAATTGTTTAGAATCATTGGAAAGAAAACGTATTAGGGCGTTGCGCGTCCAACGGTAATCTAGCTTCAATACCAGTAGTCGGTAATCTACCGCTCTCTTAGAATACTAAGGCTTATCTTATTAACGCGTGTTTTAAATTCTTTGAACCCCTATAAATAACATAAGTCGCTTCAAAGATAATCTCAAAATTTATCAAAAGTACAAACTCAAAACACGTTATCCCGTAATTTCCGTTTAGCTGAAAAACTGACAGCCACAACATAATTAAATAAACCTTTATTATGGTTGAGATAGTAGGGTTTTGCCTTTGAAAGTAACTCATTTAAATTTCAGGCGGTGCAAAGTTTCTCTTTTCTATTTATCAGTTGTAGTATTTTTTACCTACTGCCCAAAATAAGTCTCCCATCAACCACTACTTTCATCCAGTATCTCACCAAGCACTTCTATCATCAAGTATAACGACATCTCGTCAACCACTCCTTTCATCGAGTATAAGAACTTCTCATCAACCACTCATTTCATAGCACATTAAAAAACCTATTTCATATCAACCACTCATTCCATGGAAAACCAAAAACTTATATCATACACTCACTTCAAGAAAAAAATTGCCCTTTTAACAGCCTCTCACCTATCACTCCACTCATGGACTACCGAAAAATCATATCTCACATCCAACTACTCTCCTCATGATCCAAAAAAATTGCTCTCAACACTAGGTTATCTCTCCGAGTTTTGAAAATAAAATATCTCACCACAAAAGTTACTCGTGGAGGTTGAAAAACCACCTCTCATCTCAAACTCACTTCCAATTTCAAATTTTAGTACCTCTCCTCTCCTGCTAATATCACAAGCTCAAAAAAGCCCTCTCCTATACTCATAAATTACTCAAAATTATGAGTAGGAGATGAGAGCGCCCATCACTGGTTCGAGCCCTCCCGGGAGCGGTGTTGTGACGTCTCAGATGTAACGTAAAATGTCAGAGTTTTTCCACAATACTTGACGAGCATTTAATTTTTGGGCTTCAGTGGCGCAATGGTTAGCGCGTTCAGCTGTTAATCGAAAGGTTGGTGGTTCGAGCCCATCCGGGAGCGGTGTTGTGAGGTCTCAGATGTGAAGTAAAAAGTCAAAGTTTTACCTCAATACCTGACGAAAATTTAATTTTTGGGCTTCAGTGGCGCAATGGTTAGCGCGTTCGGCTGTTAACCAATAGGTTGGTGGTTCGAGCTCATCCGGGAGAGGTGTTGTGACGTCTCAGATGTAACGTAAAATGTCAGAGTTTTTCCACAATACCTGACGACCATTTAATTTTTGGGCGTCCGTGGCGAATGGTTAGCGCGTTCGGCTGTTAATCGAAAGGTTGGTGGTTCGAGCCCATCCGGGAGCGGTGTTGTGAGGTCTCAGATGTAGCGTGAAAAGTCAAACTTTTTCCATAATACGTGATAACCATTTATTTTCTGAGCTTCCGTGGCTCAATTGTTAGCGCGTTCGGCTTTTAACCAATAGGTTGGTGGTTCGAGCCCACCCGGGAGCGGTGTTTTGGGATCTCAAATGTAACGTAAATAGCCTAAGTTTTACCTCAATACCTGAGGAACATTTCATTTTTGGGTGTCCGTGGCGCAATGGTTAGCGCGTTCGGCTGTTAACCGAGAGGTTGGTGGTTCGAGCCCATCCGGGAGCGGTGTTGTGACGTCTCAGATGTTACGTAAAATGTCAGAGTTTTTTCCACAATACCTGACGAACATTTCATTTTTGGGCTTCCGTGGCGCAATAATTAGCGCGTCCAGCTGTTAATCGAAAGGTTGGTGGTTCGAGCCCACCCGGGAGCAGTGTTGTGGGATCTGTAATGTAACGTAAAAACCAAAGTTTTTCCACAATACCTGACGACGATTGAATTTTTGGGTTTCCGTGGCGCATTGGTTAGCGCGTTCGGCTATGAACCGAAAGGTTGGTGGTTCGTGCAGATCCGGGAGCGGTGTTGTGAGGTCTCAGATGTGACGTAAAAAGTCAGAGTTTTTCCACAATACCTGACGAACATTTAATTTTTGGGCTTCCGTGGCGCAATGGTTAGCGTGCTCAACTGTTATTCAAAAGGTTGGTGGTTCGAGCGTACCCGGGAGCGGTGTTGTGATGTCTCAGATGTGACGTAAAAAGTCGAGGGTTTTCCACAATACCTGACGACCATTTAATATTTGGACTTCCGTGGCGCAATGGTTAGCGCGTTCGGCTGTTAACCGAAAGGTTGGTGGTTCGAGCGTACCCGGGAGCGGTGTTGTGATGTCTCAGATGTGACGTAAAAAGTCGAGGTTTTTCCACAATACCTGACGACCATTTAATATTTGGGCTTCCGTGGCGCAATGGTTAGCGCGTTCAGCAGTTAACCGAAAGGTTGGTGTTTCGAGCCCAACCAGGAGAGGTGTTTTGGGGTCTCAGATGTAGCGTAAAAAGTCAAAACTTTTTCACAATATGGGAAAAACATTTAATTTCTGAACTTCCGTGGCTCAATGGTTAGCGCGTTCGGCTGTTAACCAATAGGTTGGTGGTTCGAGCCCATCTGGGAGCGGTGTTGTGAGGTCTCAGATGTAACGTAAAAAGTCAAACGTTTTCCACAATAACTGACGAACCGAAAGTTTGGTGGTTCGAGCCCATCCGGGAGCGTTTTGTGGTGTCTCAGATGTAACGTGAAAAGTCAGAGTTTTTCCACAATACCTGACGAACATTTAATTTTTGGGCTTCCTTGGCGCAATGGTTAGTGCGCTCAGCTGTTATTCAAAAGGTTGGTGGTTCGAGCCCCTCCGGGAGCGTTTTGTGGGGTCTCAGATATAATGTAAAAAGTCAGAGTTTCTCCACAATACCTGACAACCAATTAATTACTGAGCTTCCGTGGCTCAATGGTTAGCGCGTTCGGCTGATAACCAATAGGTTGGTGGTTCGAGCCCATCTGGGAGCGGTGTTGTGAGGTCTCAGATGTAACGTAAAAAGTCAAACGTTTTCCACAATAACTGACGAACCGAAAGTTTGGTGGTTCGAGCCCATCCGGGAGCGTTTTGTGGTGTCTCAGATGTAACGTGAAAAGTCAGAGTTTTTCCACAATACCTGACGAACATTTAATTTTTGGGCTTCCGTGGCGCAATGGTTAGTGCGCTCAGCTGTTATTCAAAAGGTTGGTGGTTCGAGCCCCTCCGGGAGCGTTTTGTGGGGTCTCAGATATAATGTAAAAAGTCTGAGTTTCTCCACAATACCTGACAACCAATTAATTACTGAGCTTCCGTGGCTCAATGGTAAGCGCGTTCGGCTGATAACCAATAGGTTGGTGGTTCGAGCCCATCCGGGAGCGGTGTTGTGAGGTCTCAGATGTAACGTAAAATGTCATAGTTTTTCCACAGCACCTGACGACCATTTAAATTTTGGGCTTCCGTGGCGCAATGGTTAGCGCGTTCGGCTATTAACCAATAGGTTGGTGGTTCGAGCCCATCCGGGAGAAGTGTTGTGACGTCTCAGATGTAACGTAAAATGTCGGAGTTTTTCCACAATACCTGACGAACATTTAATTTTTGGGCTTCAGTGGCGCAATGGTCAGCGCGTTCAGCTGTTAACCGAAAGGTTGGTGGTTCGAGCCCAAACGAGAGAGGTTTTGTGGGGTCTCAGATGTAGCTTGAAAAGTCGTAACTTTTCAACAATACCTGACAACCATTTAATTTCTGAGCTTCCGTGGCTCAATGGTTAGCGCGTTCGGCTGTTAACCTATAGGTTGGAGGTTCTAGCCCATCCGGGAGCGGTGTTGTGATGTCTCAGATGTAACGTAAAATGTCAGAGTTTTTCCACAATACCGGACGAACATTTAATTTTTGGGCTTCCGTGGTGCAATGGTTAGCGCGTTCAGCTGTTAATCGAAAGGTTGGTGGTTCGAGCCCACCCGGAAGAGGTGTTGTGGGGTCTCAGATGTAGCGTAAAAAGTCAAAACTTTTCCACAATACGTGACAACCATTTAATTTCTGAGCTTCCGTGGCTCAATGGTTAGCGCGTTCGGCTGTCAATCGAAAGGTTGGTGGTTCGATCCCATCCGGGAGCGGTGTTGTGAGGTCTCGGATGTGAAGTAAAAAGTCAAAGTTTTACCTCAATACCTGACGAAAATTTAATTTTTGGGCTTCAGTGGCGCAATGGTCAGCGCGTTCAGCTGTTAACCGAAAGGTTGGTGGTTCGAGCCCTCCCGAGAGCGGTGTTGTGACCTCTCAGATGTAACGTAAAATGTGAGAGTTTTTCCACAATACCTGACGAGCATTTAATTTTTGGGCTTCCGTGGCGCAATGGTTAGCGCGTTCAGCTGTTAATCGAAAGGTTGGTGGTTCGAGCCCACCCGGGAGAGGTGCTGTGAGGTCTCAGATGTAGCGTGAAAAGTCAAACTTTTTCCATAATACGTGATAACCATTTATTTTCTGATCTTTCGTGGCTCAATGGTTAGCGCGTTCGGCTGTTAACCAATAGCTTGGTGGTTCGAGCCCACCCAGGAGCGGTGTTTTTGGATCTCAAATGTAACGTAAATAGCCAAAGTTTTTCTACAATACCTGACGACCATTTAATTTTTGGGCTTCCGTGGCGCAATGGTTAGTGCGTTCAGCTGTTAAACGAAAGGTTGGTGGTTCGAGCCCAAACGAGAGAGGATTTGTGGGGTCTCAGATGTAGCGTGAAAAGTCGTAACTTTTCAACAATACCTGACAACCGTTTAATTTTTGGGCGTCCGTGGCGCAATGGCTAGCGCGTTCGGCTGTTAACCGAAAGGTTGGTGGTTCGAGCCCATCCGGGAGCGGTGTTGTGACGTCTCAGATGTTACGTAAAATGTCAGAGTTTTTCCACAATACCTGACGAACATTTAATTTTTGGGCTTCCATGGCGCAGTAATTAGCGCGTCCAGCTCTTAATCGAAAGGTTGGTGGTTTGAGCCCACCCGGAAGAGGTGTTGTGGGATCTCAGATGTAGCGTTAAAAGTCAAAACTTTTCCACAATACGTGACAACCATTTAATTTCTGATCTTCCGTGGCTCAATGGTTAGCGCGTTCGGCTGTTAACCAATAGGTTGGTGGTTCGAGCCCACCCGGGAGCGGTGTTTTTGGATCTCAAATGTAACGTAAATAGCCAAAGTTTTTCCACAATACCTGACGACCATTTAATTTTTGGGCGTCCGTGGCGAATGGTTAGCGCGTTCGGCTGTTAACCGAAAGGTTGGTGGTTCGAGCCCATCCGGGAGCGGTGTTGTGAGGTCTCAGATGAGAAGTAAAATGTCAAGGTTTTACCTCAATACCTGACGAAAATGTAATTTTTGGGCTTCAGTGGCGCAATGGTCAGCGCGTTCAGCTGTTAACCGAAAGGTTGGTGGTTCGAGCCCTCCCGGGAGCGGTGTTGTGACGTCTCAGATGTAACGTAAAATGTCAGAGTTTTTCCACAACACCTGACGAACATTTAACTTTTGGGCTTCCGTGGCGCAATGGTTAGCGCGTTCAGCTGTTAATCGAAGGGTTGGTGGTTCGAGCCCGCCCGGAAGAGGTGTTGTGGGGTCTCAGATGTAGCGTAAAAAGTCAAAACTTTTCCACAATACGTGACAACCGTTTCATTTCTGAGCTTCCGTGGCTCAATGGTTAGCGCGTTCGGCTGTCAATCGAAAGATTGGTGGTTCGAGCCCATCCGGGAGCGGTGTTGTGAGGTCTCGGATGTGGAGTAAAAAGTCAAAGTTTTACCTCAATACCTGACGAAAATTTAATTTTTGGGCTTCAGTGGCGCAATGGTCAGCGCGTTCAGCTGTTAACCGAAAGGTTGGTGGTTCGAGCCCTCCCGGGAGCGGTGTTGTGACGTCTCAGATGTAACGTAAAATGTCAGAGTTTTTCCACAATACCTGACGAGCATTTAATTTTTGGGCTTCCGTGGCGCAATGGTTAGCGCGTTCAGCTGTTAATCGAAAGGTTGGTGGTTCGAGCACACCCGGGAGAGGTGTTGTGAGGTCTCAGATGTAGCGTGAAAAGTTAAAATTATTCCATAATACGTGATAACCATTTATTTTCTGATCTTTCGTGGCTCAATGGTTAGCGCGTTAGGCTGATAACCAATAGCTTGGTGGTTCGAGCCCATCCGGGAGCGGTGTTTTTGGATCTCAAATGTAACGTAAATAGCCAAAGTTTTTCTACAATACCTGACGACCATTTAATTTTTGGGCTTCTGTGGCGCAATGGTCAGCGCGTTCAGCTGTTAACCGAAAGGTTGGTGGTTCGAGCCCAAACGAGAGAGGTTTTGTGGGGTCTCAGATGTAGCTTGAAAAGTCGTAACTTTTCAACAATACCTGACAACCATTTAATTTCTGAGCTTCCGTGGCTCAATGGTTAGCGCGTTCGGCTGTTAACCTATAGGTTGGAGGTTCTAGCCCATCCGGGAGCGGTGTTGTGATGTCTCAGATGTAACGTAAAATGTCAGAGTTTTTCCACAATACCTGACGAACATTTAATTTTTGGGCTTCCGTGGCGCAATGGTTAGCGCGTTCAGCTGTTAATCGAAAGGTTGGTGGTTCGAGCCCACCCGGAAGAGGTGTTGTGGGGTCTCAGATGTAGCGTAAAAAGTCAAAACTTTTCCACAATACGTGACAACCATTTAATTTCTGAGCTTCCGTGGCTCAATGGTTAGCGCGCTCAGCTGTTATTCAAAAGGTTGGTGGTTCGAGCCCCTCCGGGAGCGTTTTGTGGGGTCTCAGATATAATGTTAAAAGTCAGAGTTTCTCCACAATACCTGACAACCAATTAATTACTGAGCTTCCGTGGCTCAATGGTTAGCGCGTTCGGCTGATAACCAATAGGTTGGTGGTTCGAGCCCATCTGGGAGCGGTGTTGTGAGGTCTCAGATGTAACGTAAAAAGTCAAACGTTTTCCACAATAACTGACGAACCGAAAGTTTGGTGGTTCGAGCCCATCCGGGAGCGTTTTGTGGTGTCTCAGATGTAACGTGAAAAGTCAGAGTTTTTCCACAATACCTGACGAACATTTAATTTTTGGGCTTCCGTGGCGCAATGGTTAGTGCGCTCAGCTGTTATTCAAAAGGTTGGTGGTTCGAGCCCCTCCGGGAGCGTTTTGTGGGGTCTCAGATATAATGTAAAAAGTCTGAGTTTCTCCACAATACCTGACAACCAATTAATTACTGAGCTTCCGTGGCTCAATGGTTAGCGCGTTCGGCTGATAACCAATAGGTTGGTGGTTCGAGCCCATCCGGGAGCGGTGTTGTGAGGTCTCAGATGTAACGTAAAATGTCATAGTTTTTCCACAGCACCTGACGACCATTTAAATTTTGGGCTTCCGTGGCGCAATGGTTAGCGCGTTCGGCTATTAACCAATAGGTTGGTGGTTCGAGCCCATCCGGGAGAAGTGTTGTGACGTCTCAGATGTAACGTAAAATGTCGGAGTTTTTCCACAATACCTGACGAACATTTAATTTTTGGGCTTCAGTGGCGCAATGGTCAGCGCGTTCAGCTGTTAACCGAAAGGTTGGTGGTTCGAGCCCAAACGAGAGAGGTTTTGTGGGGTCTCAGATGTAGCTTGAAAAGTCATAACTTTTCAACAATACCTGACAACCATTTAATTTCTGAGCTTCCGTGGCTCAATGGTTAGCGCGTTCGGCTGTTAACCTATAGGTTGGAGGTTCTAGCCCATCCGGGAGCGGTGTTGTGATGTCTCAGATGTAACGTAAAATGTCAGAGTTTTTCCACAATACCGGACGAACATTTAATTTTTGGGCTTCCGTGGCGCAATGGTTAGCGCGTTCAGCTGTTAATCGAAAGGTTGGTGGTTCGAGCCCACCCGGAAGAGGTGTTGTGGGGTCTCAGATGTAGCGTAAAAAGTCAAAACTTTTCCACAATACGTGACAACCATTTAATTTCTGAGCTTCCGTGGCTCAATGGTTAGCGCGCTCAGCTGTTATTCAAAAGGTTGGTGGTTCGAGCCCCTCCGGGAGCGTTTTGTGGGGTCTCAGATATAATGTAAAAAGTCAGAGTTTCTCCACAATACCTGACAACCAATTAATTACTGAGCTTCCGTGGCTCAATGGTTAGCGCGTTCGGCTGATAACCAATAGGTTGGTGGTTCGAGCCCATCTGGGAGCGGTGTTGTGAGGTCTCAGATGTAACGTAAGAAGTCAAACGTTTTCCACAATAACTGACGAACCGAAAGTTTGGTGGTTCGAGCCCATCCGGGAGCGTTTTGTGGTGTCTCAGATGTAACGTGAAAAGTCAGAGTTTTTCCACAATACCTGACGAACATTTAATTTTTGGGCTTCCGTGGCGCAATGGTTAGTGCGCTCAGCTGTTATTCAAAAGGTTGGTGGTTCGAGCCCCTCCGGGAGCGTTTTGTGGGGTCTCAGATATAATGTAAAAAGTCTGAGTTTCTCCACAATACCTGACAACCAATTAATTACTGAGCTTCCGTGGCTCAATGGTTAGCGCGTTCGGCTGATAACCAATAGGTTGGTGGTTCGAGCCCATCCGGGAGCGGTGTTGTGAGGTCTCAGATGTAACGTAAAATGTCATAGTTTTTCCACAGCACCTGACGACCATTTAAATTTTGGGCTTCCGTGGCGCAATGGTTAGCGCGTTCGGCTATTAACCAATAGGTTGGTGGTTCGAGCCCATCCGGGAGAAGTGTTGTGACGTCTCAGATGTAACGTAAAATGTCGGAGTTTTTCCACAATACCTGACGAACATTTAATTTTTGGGCTTCAGTGGCGCAATGGTCAGCGCGTTCATTTGTTAACCGAAAGGTTGGTGGTTCGAGCCCAAACGAGAGAGGTTTTGTGGGGTCTCAGATGTAGCTTGAAAAGTCGTAACTTTTCAACAATACCTGACAACCATTTAATTTCTGAGCTTCCGTGGCTCAATGGTTAGCGCGTTCGGCTGTTAACCTATAGGTTGGAGGTTCTAGCCCATCCGGGAGCGGTGTTGTGATGTCTCAGATGTAACGTAAAATGTCAGAGTTTTTCCACAATACCGGACGAACATTTAATTTTTGGGCTTCCGTGGCGCAATGGTTAGCGCGTTCAGCTGTTAATCGAAAGGTTGGTGGTTCGAGCCCACCCGGAAGAGGTGTTGTGGGGTCTCAGATGTAGCGTAAAAAGTCAAAACTTTTCCACAATACGTGACAACCATTTAATTTCTGAGCTTCCGTGGCTCAATGGTTAGCGCGTTCGGCTGTCAATCGAAAGGTTGGTGGTTCGATCGCATCCGGGAGCGGTGTTGTGAGGTCTCGGATGTGAAGTAAAAAGTCAAAGTTTTACCTCAATACCTGACGAAAATTTAATTTTTGGGCTTCAGTGGCGCAATGGTCAGCGCGTTCAGCTGTTAACCGAAAGGTTGGTGGTTCGAGCCCTCCCATGAGCGGTGTTGTGACGTCTCAGATGTAACGTAAAATGTGAGAGTTTTTCCACAATACCTGACGAGCATTTAATTTTTGGGCTTCCGTGGCGCAATGGTTAGAGCGTTCAGCTGTTAATCGAAAGGTTGGTGGTTCGAGCCCACCCGGGAGAGGTGCTGTGAGGTCTCAGATGTAGCGTGAAAAGTCAAACTTTTTCCATAATACGTGATAACCATTTATTTTCTGATCTTTCGTGGCTCAATGGTTAGCGCGTTCGGCTGTTAACCAATAGCTTGGTGGTTCGAGCCCACCCAGGAGCGGTGTTTTTGGATCTCAAATGTAACGTAAATAGCCAAAGTTTTTCTACAATACCTGACGACCATTTAATTTTTGGGCTTCCGTGGCGCAATGGTTAGTGCGTTCAGCTGTTAAACAAAAGGTTGGTGGTTCGAGCCCAAACGAGAGAGGATTTGTGGGGTCTCAGATGTAGCGTGAAAAGTCGTAACTTTTCAACAATACCTGACAACCGTTTAATTTTTGGGCGTCCGTGGCGCAATGGCTAGCGCGTTCGGCTGTTAACCGAAAGGTTGGTGGTTCGAGCCCATCCGGGAGCGGTGTTGTGACGTCTCAGATGTTACGTAAAATGTCAGAGTTTTTCCACAATACCTGACGAACATTTAATTTTTGGGCTTCCGTGGCGCAGTAATTAGCGCGTCCAGCTCTTAATCGAAAGGTTGGTGGTTTGAGCCCACCCGGAAGAGGTGTTGTGGGATCTCAGATGTAGCGTTAAAAGTCAAAACTTTTCCACAATACGTGACAACCATTTAATTTCTGATCTTCCGTGGCTCAATGGTTAGCGCGTTCGGCTGTTAACCAATAGGTTGGTGGTTCGAGCCCACCCGGGAGCGGTGTTTTTGGATCTCAAATGTAACGTAAATAGCCAAAGTTTTTCCACAATACCTGACGACCATTTAATTTTTGGGCGTCCGTGGCGAATGGTTAGCGCGTTCGGCTGTTAACCGAAAGGTTGGTGGTTCGAGCCCATCCGGGAGCGGTGTTGTGAGGTCTCAGATGAGAAGTAAAATGTCAAGGTTTTACCTCAATACCTGACGAAAATTTAATTTTTGGGCTTCAGTGGCGCAATGGTCAGCGCGTTCAGCTGTTAACCGAAAGGTTGGTGGTTCGAGCCCTCCCGGGAGCGGTGTTGTGACGTCTCAGATGTAACGTAAAATGTCAGAGTTTTTCCACAACACCTGACGAACATTTAACTTTTGGGCTTCCGTGGCGCAATGGTTAGCGCGTTCAGCTGTTAATCGAAGGGTTGGTGGTTCGAGCCCGCCCGGAAGAGGTGTTGTGGGGTCTCAGATGTAGCGTAAAAAGTCAAAACTTTTCCACAATACGTGACAACCGTTTCATTTCTGAGCTTCCGTGGCTCAATGGTTAGCGCGTTCGGCTGTCAATCGAAAGATTGGTGGTTCGAGCCCATCCGGGAGCGGTGTTGTGAGGTCTCGGATGTGAAGTAAAAAGTCAAAGTTTTACCTCAATACCTGACGAAAATTTAATTTTTGGGCTTCAGTGGCGTAATGGTCAGCGCGTTCAGCTGTTAACCGAAAGGTTGGTGGTTCGAGCCCTCCCGGGAGCGGTGTTGTGACGTCTCAGATGTAACGTAAAATGTCAGAGTTTTTCCACAATACCTGACGAGCATTTAATTTTTGGGCTTCCGTGGCGCAATGGTTAGCGCGTTCAGCTGTTAATCGAAAGGTTGGTGGTTCGAGCCCACCCGGAAGAGGTGTTGTGAGGTCTCAGATGTAGCGTGAAAAGTTAAAATTATTCCATAATACGTGATAACCATTTATTTTCTGATCTTTCGTGGCTCAATGGTTAGCGCGTTAGGCTGTTAACCAATAGCTTGGTGGTTCGAGCCCATCCGGGAGCGGTGTTTTTGGATCTCAAATGTAACGTAAATAGCCAAAGTTTTTCTACAATACCTGACGACCATTTAATTTTTGGGCTTCTGTGGCGCAATGGTCAGCGCGTTCAGCTGTTAACCGAAAGGTTGGTGGTTCGAGCCCAAACGAGAGAGGTTGTGTGGGGTCTCAGATGTAGCTTGAAAAGTCGTAACTTTTCAACAATACCTGACAACCATTTAATTTCTGAGCTTCCGTGGCTCAATGGTTAGCGCGTTCGGCTGTTAACCTATAGGTTGGAGGTTCTAGCCCATCCGGGAGCGGTGTTGTGATGTCTCAGATGTAACGTAAAATGTCAGAGTTTTTCCACAATACCTGACGAACATTTAATTTTTGGGCTTCCGTGGCGCAATGGTTAGCGCGTTCAGCTGTTAATCGAAAGGTTGGTGGTTCGAGCCCACCCGGAAGAGGTGTTGTGGGGTCTCAGATGTAGCGTAAAAAGTCAAAACTTTTCCACAATACGTGACAACCATTTAATTTCTGAGCTTCCGTGGCTCAATGGTTAGCGCGTTCGGCTGTCAATCGAAAGGTTGGTGGTTCGATCCCATCCGGGAGCGGTGTTGTGAGGTCTCGGATGTGAAGTAAAAAGTCAAAGTTTTACCTCAATACCTGACGAAAATTTAATTTTTGGGCTTCAGTGGCGCAATGGTCAGCGCGTTCAGCTGTTAACCGAAAGGTTGGTTGTTCGAGCCCTCCCGGGAGCGGTGTTGTGACGTCTCAGATGTAACGTAAAATGTGAGAGTTTTTCCACAATACCTGACGAACATTTAATTTTTGGGCTTCCGTGGCGCAATGGTTAGCGCGTTCAGCTGTTAATCGAAAGGTTGGTGGTTCGAGCCCACCCGGAAGAGGTGTTGTGGGGTCTCAGATGTAGCGTTAAAAGTCAAAATTTTTCCACAATACGTGACAACCATTTAATTTTTGGGCTTCCTTGGCGCAATGGTTAGCGCGTTCGGCTGTTAACCGAAAGGATGGTGGTTCGAGCCCACCTGGGAGAGGTGTTGTAGGGTCTCAGATGTAACGTAAAAAGTCATAACTTATCCACAAAACCTAACAACCATTTAATTTCTGAGCTTCTGTGGCTCAATGGTTAGCGCGTTCGGCTGTTAACCAATTGGTTGGTGGTTCGAGCCTATCCGGGAGAAGTGTTGTGACGTCTCAGATGTAACGTAAAATGTCAGAGTTTTTCCACAATACCTGACGAACATTTAATTTTTGGGCTTGCGTGGCGCAATGGTTAGCGCGTTCAGCTGTTAATCGAAAGGTTGGTGGTTCGAGCCCACCCGGGAGAGGTGTTGTTGGGTCTCATATGTAGCGTAAAAAGTCAAAACCTTTCCACAATACGTGACAACCATTTATTTTCTGAGCTTTCGTGGCTCAATGGTTAGCGCGTTCGGCTGTTAACCAATAGGTTGGTGGTTCGAGCCCACCCGGGAGCGGTGTTTTTGGATCTCAAATGTAACGTAAATAGCCAAAGTTTTTCCACAATACCTGACGACCATTTAATTTTTGGGCGTCCGTGGCGAATGGTTAGCGCATTCGGCTGTTAACCGAAAGGTTGGTGGTTCGAGCCCATCCGGGAGCGGTGTTGTGAGGCCTCAGATGTGAAGTAAAAAGTCAAAGTTTTACCTCAATACCTGACGAAAATTTAATTTTTGGGCTTCAGTGACGCAATGGTTAGCGCGTTCGGCTATTAACCAATAGGTTGGTGGTTCGAGCCCATCCGGGAGAAGTGTTGTGACGTCTCAGATGTAACGTAAAATGTCAGAATTTTTCCACAATACCTGACGAACATTTAATTTTTGGGCTTCAGTGGCGCAATGGTCAGCGCGTTCAGCTGTTAACCGAAAGGTTGGTGGTTCGAGCCCAAACGAGAGAGGTTTTGTGGGGTCTCAGATGTAGCGTGAAAAGTCGTAGCTTTTCAACAATACCTGACAACCATTTAATTTCTGAGATTCCGTGGCTCAATGGTTAGCGCGTTCGGTTGTTAACCAATAGGTTGGTGGTTCTAGCCCATCCGGGAGCGGTGTTCTGATGTCTCAGATGTAACGTAAAATGTCAGAGTTTTTCCACAATACCTGACGAACATTTAATTTTTGGGCTTCCGTGGCGCAATGGTTAGCGCGTTCAGCTGTTAATCGAAAGGTTGGTGGTTCGAGCCCACCCGGAAGAGGTGATGTGGGGTCTCAGATGTAGCGTAAAAAGTCAAAACTTTTCCACAATACGTGACAACCATTTAATTTCTGAGCTTCCGTGGCTCAATGGTTAGCGCGTTCGGCTGTTAATCGAAAGGTTGGAGGTTCGAGCCCATCCGGGAGCGGTGTTGTGAGGTCTCGGATGTGAAGTAAAAAGTCAAAGTTTTACCTCAATACCTGACGAGCATTTATTTTTTGGGCTTCCGTGGCGCAATGGTTAGCGCGTTCAGCTGTTAATCGAAAGGTTGGTGGTTCGAGCCCACCCGGGAGAGGTGTTGTGAGGTCTCAGATGTAGCGTGAAAAGTCAAACTTTTTCCATAATACGTCATAACCATTTATTTTCTGATCTTTCGTGGCTCAATGGTTAGCGCGTTCGGCTGTTAACCATTAGCTTGGTGGTTCGAGCCCACCCGGGAACGGTGTTTTTGGATCTCAAATGTAACGTAAATAGCCAAAGTTTTTCCACAATACCTGACGACCATTTAATTTTTGGGCTTCCGTGGCGCAATGGTTAGCGCGTTCAGCTGTTAACCGAAAGGTTGGTGGTTCGAGCCCAAAAGAGAGGTTTTGTGGGGTCTCAGATGTAGCGTGAAAAGTCGTAACTTTTCAACAAAACCTGACAACCATTTAATTTTTGGGCGTCCGTGGCGCAATGGCTAGCGCGTTCGGCTGTTAACCGAAAGGTTGGTGGTTCGAGCCCATCCGGGAGCGGTGTTGTGACGTCTCAGATGTTACGTAAAATGTCAGAGTTTTTCCACAATACCTGACGAGCATTTAATTTTTGGCCTTCCGTGGCGCAATAATTAGCGCGTCGAGCACTTAATCGAAAGGTTGGTGGTTCGAGCACACCGGAAGAGGTGTTGTGGGGTCTCAGATGTAGCGTTAAAAGTCAAAACTTTTCCACAATACGTGACAACCATTTAATTTGTGATCTTCCGTGGCTCAATGGTTAGCGCGTTCGACTGTTAACCAATAGGTTGGTGGTTCGAGCCCACCCGGGAGCGGTGTTTTTGGATCTCAAATGTAACGTAAATAGCCAAAGTATTTCCACAATACCTGACGACCATTTAATTTTTGGGCGTCCGTGGCGCAATGGCTAGCGCGTTCGGCTGTTAACCGAAAGGTTGGTGGTTCGAGCCCATCCGGGAGCGGTGTTGTGACGTCTCAGATGTTACGTAAAATGTCAGAGTTTTTCCACAATACCTGACGAGCATTTAATTTTTGGCCTTCCGTGGCGCAATAATTAGCGCGTCGAGCACTTAATCGAAAGGTTGGTGGTTCGAGCACACCGGAAGAGGTGTTGTGGGGTCTCAGATGTAGCGTTAAAAGTCAAAACTTTTCCACAATACGTGACAACCATTTAATTTGTGATCTTCCGTGGCTCAATGGTTAGCGCGTTCGACTGTTAACCAATAGGTTGGTGGTTCGAGCCCACCCGGGAGCGGTGTTTTTGGATCTCAAATGTAACGTAAATAGCCAAAGTATTTCCACAATACCTGACGACCATTTAATTTTTGGGCGTCCGTGGCGAATGGTTAGCGCGTTCAGCTGTTAACCGAAAGGTTGGTGGTTCGAGCCCTCCCGGGAGCGGTGTTGTGACGTCTCAGATGTAACGTAAAATGTCAGAGTTTTTCCACAATACCTGACGAGCATTTAATTTTTGGGCTTCCGTGGCGCAATGGTTAGCGCGTTCAGCTGTTAATCGAAAGGTTGGTATTCGAGCCCACCCGGGAGAGGTGTTGTGAGGTCTCAGATGAAGCGTGAAAAGTCAAACTTTTTCCATAATACGTGATAACCATTTATTTTCTGATCTTTCGTGGCTCAATGGTTAGCGCGTTCGGCTGTTAACCAATAGCTTGGTGGTTCGAGCCCACCCGGGAGCGGTGTTTTTGGATCTCAAATGTAACGTAAATAGCCAAAGTTTTTCCACAATACCTGACGACCATTTAATTTTTGGGCGTCCGTGGCGAATGGTTAGCGCGTTCGGCTGTTAACCGAAAGGTTGTTGGTTCGAGCCCATCCGGGAGCGGTGTTGTGAGGCCTCAGATGTGAAGTAAAAAGTCAAAGTTTTACCTCAATACCTGACGAAAATTTAATTTTTGGGCTTCAGTGGCGCAATGGTTAGCGCGTTCGGCTATTAACCAATAGGTTGGTGGTTCGAGCCCATCCGGGAGAAGTGTTGTGACGTCTCAGATGTAACGTAAAATGTCGGAGTTTTTCCACAATACCTGACGAACATTTAATTTTTGGGCTTCAGTGGCGCAATGGTCAGCGCGTTCAGCTGTTAACCGAAAGGTTGGTGGTTCGAGCCCAAACGAGAGAGGTTTTGTGGGGTTTCAGATGTAGCTTGAAAAGTCGTAACTTTTCAACAATACCTGACAACCATTTAATTTCTGAGCTTCCGTGGCTCAATGGTTAGCGCGTTCGGCTGTTAACCAATAGGTTGGAGGTTCTAGCCCATCCGGGAGCGGTGTTGTGATGTCTCCGATGTAACGTAAAATGTCAGAGTTTTTCCACAATACCTGATGAAAATTTAATTTTTGGGCTTCCGTGGCGCAATGGTTAGCGCGTTCAGCTGTTAATCGAAAGGTTGGTGGTTCGAGCCCACCCGGAAGAGGTGTTGTGGGGTCTCAGATGTAGCGTAAAAAGTCAAAACTTTTCCACAATACGTGACAACCATTTTATTTCTGAGCTTCCGTGGCTCAATGGTTAGCGCGTTCGGCTGTCAATCGAAAGGTTGGTGGTTGGAGCCCATCCGGGAGCGGTGTTGTGAGGTCTAGGATGTGAAGTAAAAAGTCAAAGTTTTACCTCAATACCTGACGAAAATTTAATTTTTGGGCTTCAGTGGCGCAATGGTCAGCGCGTTCAGCTGTTAACCGAAAGGTTGGTGGTTCGAGCCCTCCCGGGAGCGGTGTTGTGACGTCTCAGATGTAACGTAAAATGTCAGAGTTTTTCCACAACACCAGACGAACATTTAACTTTTGGGCTTCCGTGGCGCAATGGTTAGCGCGTTCGGCTGTTAACCAATAGGTTGGTGGTTCGAGCCCATCCGGGAGCGGTGTTGTGAGGTCTCAGATGTGACGTAAAAAGTCAAGATTTTTACACAATACCTGACGAGCATTTAATTTTTGGGATTCCGTGGCGCAATGGTTAGCGCGTTCAGCTGTTAATCGAAAGGTTGGTGGTTCGAGCCCACCCGGGAGAGGTGTTGTGGGGTCTCAAATGTAACGTAGAAAGCCAAAGTTTTTCCACAACACCTGACAACCATTTAATTTCTGAGCTTCCGTGGCTCAATGGTTAGCGCGTTCGGCTGTTAACCAATAGGTTGGTGTTTCGAGCCCATCCGGGAGCGGTGTTGTGAGGTCTCAGATGTGACGTAAAAAGTCAAGGTTTTTACACAATACCTGACGAGCATTTAACTTTTGGGCTTCCGTGGCGCAATGGTTAGCGCGTTCGGCTGTTAACAAATAGGTTGGTGGTTCGAGCCCATCCGGGAGCGGTGTTGTGAGGTCTCAGATGTGACGTAAAAAGTCAAGTTTTTTGCACAATACCTGACGAGCATTTAGGTTTTGGGCTTCCGTGGCGCAATGGTTAGCGCGTTCGGCTGTTAAGCAATAGGTTGGTGGTTCGAGCCCATCCGGGAGCGGTGTTGTGAGGTCTCAGATGTGACGTAAAAAGTCAAGGTTTTTACACAATACCTGACGAGCATTTAAATTTTGGGCTTCCTTGGCGCAATGGTTAGCGCGTTCGGCTGTTAACCAATAGGTTGGTGGTTCGAGCCCACCCGGGAGCGGTGTTGTGTGATCTCAAATGTAACGTAGAAAGCCAAAATTTTTCCACAATACCTGACGACCATTTAATTTTTGGGCTTCCGTGGCGCAATGGTTAGCACGTTCGGCTGTTAACCAATAGGTTGGTGGTTCGAGCCCATCCGGGAGCGGTGTTGTGAGGTCTCAGATGTGACGTAAAAAGTCAAGGTTTTCCACAATACCTGACAACCATTTAATTTCTGAGCTTCCGTGGCTCAATGGTTAGCGCGTTCGGCTGTTAAGCAATAGGTTGGTGGTTCGAGCCCATCCGGGAGCGGTGTTGTGAGGTCTCAGATGTGACGTAAAAAGTCAAGGTTTTTACACAATACCTGTCGAACATTTAACTTTTGGGCTTCCGTGGCGCAATGGTTAGCGCGTTCGGCTGTTAACCAATAGGTTGGTGGTTCGAGCCCATCCGGGAGCGGTGTTGTGAGGTCTCAGATGTGACGTAAAAAGTCAAGGTTTTTACACAATACCTGACGAGCATTTAATTTTTGGGATTCCGTGGCGCAATGTTTAGCGCGTTCGGCTGTTAACCAATAGGTTGGTGGTTCGAGCCCATCCGGGAGCGGTGTTGTGAGGTCTCAGATGTGACGTAAAAAGTCAAGGTTTTTACACAATACCTGACGAGCATTTAACTTTTGGGCTTCCGTGGCGCAATGTTTAGCGCGTTCGGCTGTTAACCAATAGGTTGGTGGTTCGAGCCCATCCGGGAGCGGTGTTGTGAGGTCTCAGATGTGACGTAAAAAGTCAAGGTTTTTACACAATACCTGACGAGCATTAAACTTTTGGGCTTCCGTGGCGCAATGGTTAGCGCGTTCGGCTGTTAACCAATAGGTTGGTGGTTCGAGCCCATCCGGGAGCGGTGTTGTGAGGTCTCAGATGTGACGTAAGAAGTCAAGGTTTTTACACAATACCTGACGAGTATTTAACTTTTGGGCTTCCGTGGCGCAATGGTTAGCGCGTTCGGCTGTTAACCAATAGGTTGGTGGTTCGAGCCCATCCGGGAGCGGTGTTGTGAGGTCTCAGATGTGACGTAAAAAGTCAAGGTTTTTACACAATACCTGACGAGCATTTAATTTTTGGGATTCCGTGGCGCAATGGTTAGCGCGTTCAGCTGTTAATCGAAAGGTTGGTGGTTCGAGCCCACCCGGGAGAGGTGTTGTGGGGTCTCAAATGTAACGTAGAAAGCCAAAGTTTTTCCACAACACCTGACAACCATTTAATTTCTGAGCTTCCGTGGCTCAATGGTTAGCGCGTTCGGCTGTTAACCAATAGGTTGGTGGTTCGAGCCCATCCGGGAGCGGTGTTGTGAGGTCTCAGATGTGACGTAAAAAGTCAAGGTTTTTACACAATACCTGACGAGCATTTAACTTTTGGGCTTCCGTGGCGCAATGGTTAGCGCGTTCGGCTGTTAACCAATAGGTTGGTGGTTCGAGCCCATCCGGGAGCGGTGTTGTGAGGTCTCAGATGTGACGTAAAAAGTCAAGTTTTTTGCACAATACCTGACGAGCATTTAGGTTTTGGGCTTCCGTGGCGCAATGGTTAGCGCGTTCGGCTGTTAAGCAATAAGTTGGTGGTTCGAGCCCATCCGGGAGCGGTGTTGTGAGGTCTCAGATGTGACGTAAAAAGTCAAGGTTTTTACACAATACCTGACGAGCATTTAAATTTTGGGCTTCCTTGGCGCAATGGTTAGCGCGTTCGGCTGTTAACCAATAGGTTGGTGGTTCGAGCCCAACCGGGAGCGGTGTTGTGTGATCTCAAATGTAACGTAGAAAGCCAAAATTTTTCCACAATACCTGACGACCATTTAATTTTTGGGCTTCCGTGGCGCAATGGTTAGCACGTTCGGCTGTTAACCAATAGGTTGGTGGTTCGAGCCCATCCGGGAGCGGTGTTGTGAGGTCTCAGATGTGACGTAAAAAGTCAAGTTTTTCCACAATACCTGACAACCATTTAATTTCTGAGCTTCCGTGGCTCAATGGTTAGCGCGTTCGGCTGTTAACCAATAGGTTGGTGGTTCGAGCCCATCCGGGAGCGGTGTTGTGAGGTCTCAGATGTGACGTAAAAAGTCAAGGTTTTTACACAATACCTGTCGAGCATTTAACTTTTGGGCTTCCGTGGCGCAATGGTTAGCGCGTTCGGCTGTTAACCAATAGGTTGGTGGTTCGAGCCCATCCGGGAGCGGTGTTGTGAGGTCTCAGATGTGACGTAAAAAGTCAAGTTTTTTGCACAATACCTGACGAGCATTTAGGTTTTGGGCTTCCGTGGCGCAATGGTTAGCGCGTTCGGCTGTTATGCAATAGGTTGGTGGTTCGAGCCCATCCGGGAGCGGTGTTGTGAGGTCTCAGGTGTGACGTAAAAAGTCAAGGTTTTTACACAATACCTGACGAGCATTTAAATTTTGGGCTTCCTTGGCGCAATGGTTAGCGCGTTCGGCTGTTAACCAATAGGTTGGTGGTTCGAGCCCACCCGGGAGCGGTGTTGTGTGATCTCAAATGTAACGTAGAAAGCCAAAATTTTTCCACAATACCTGACGACCATTTAATTTTTGGGCTTCCGTGGCGCAATGGTTAGCACGTTCGGCTGTTAACCAATAGGTTGGTGGTTCGAGCCCATCCGGGAGCGGTGTTGTGAGGTCTCAGATGTGACGTAAAAAGTCAAGGTTTTCCACAATACCTGACAACCATTTAATTTCTGAGCTTCCGTGGCTCAATGGTTAGCGCGTTCGGCTGTTAACCAATAGGTTGGTGGTTCGAGCCCACCCGGGAGCGGTGTTGTGGGATCTGAAATGTAACGTAGAAAGCCAAAGTTTTTGCACAATAAATGACGACCATTTAATTTTTGGGCTTCCGTGGCGCAATGGTTAGCGCGTTCGGCTGTTAACCAATAGGTTGGTGGTTCGACCCCATCCGGGAGCGGTGTTGTGAGGTCTCAGATGTGACGTAAAAAGTCAAGGTTTTTACATAATCCCTGACGAGCATTTAACTTTTGGGCTTCCGTGGCGCAATGGTTAGCGCGTTCAGCTGCTATTCAAAAGACTGGTGGTTTGAGCTCTCCCGGGAGCGGTGTTGTGACGTCTCAAATGTAACATAAAATGTCAGAGTTTTTCCACAATACCTGTCGAACATTGAATTTTTGGGCTTCCGTGGCGCAATGGTTAGCTCGTTCAGCTGTTAATCGAGAGGTTGGTGGTACGAGCCCACCCGGGAGAGGTGTTGTGGGGTCTCAGATGTAGCGTAAAAAGTCAAAACTTTTCCACAATACGTGACAACCATTTAATTTCTGGGCTTCCGTGGCTCAATGATTAGCGCGTTCGGCTGTTAACCAATAGGTTTGTGGTTCGAGCCCATCCGGGATGCGGTGTTGTGAGGTCTCAGATGTAACGTAAAATGTCAGAGTTTTTTACAATACCTGACGAACATTTAATTTTTGGGCTTCCGTGGCGCAATGATTAGCGCGTTCAGCTGTTAATCGAAAGGTTGAAGGTTCGAGCCCACCCGGGAGAGGTGTTGTGGGGTCTCATATGTAGCGTAAAAAGTCAAAACTTATCCACAATACGTGACAATCATTTAATTTCTGAGCTTCCGTGGCTCAATGGTTAGCGCGTTCGGCTGTTAACCAATAGGTTGGTGGTTCGAGCTCATCCGGGAGCGGTGTTGTGAGGTCTCAGATGTGACGTAGAAAGCCAAAGTTTTACCAAAATACCTGACGACCATTTAATTTTTGGGCTTCCGTGGCTCAATGGTCACATCTGAGACCTCACAACACCGCTCCCGGATGGGCTCGAACCACCAACCTATTGGTTAACAGCCGAACGCGCTAAACATTGCGCCACGGAATCCCAAAAATTAAATGCTCGTCAGGTATTGTGTAAAAAACTTGACTTTTTACGTCACATCTGAGACCTCACAACACCGTTAGCTCGTTCAGCTGTTAATCGAGAGGTTGGTGGTACGAGCCCACCCGGGAGAGGTGTTGTGGGGTCTCAGATGTAGCGTAAAAAGTCAAAACTTTTCCACAATACGTGACAACCATTTAATTTCTGGGCTTCCGTGGCTCAATGATTAGCGCGTTCGGCTGTTAACCAATAGGTTTGTGGTTCGAGCCCATCCGGGATGCGGTGTTGTGAGGTCTCAGATGTAACGTAAAATGTCAGAGTTTTTTACAATACCTGACGAACATTTAATTTTTGGGCTTCCGTGGCGCAATGATTAGCGCGTTCAGCTGTTAATCGAAAGGTTGAAGGTTCGAGCCCACCCGGGAGAGGTGTTGTGGGGTCTCATATGTAGCGTAAAAAGTCAAAACTTATCCACAATACGTGACAATCATTTAATTTCTGAGCTTCCGTGGCTCAATGGTTAGCGCGTTCGGCTGTTAACCAATAGGTTGGTGGTTCGAGCTCATCCGGGAGCGGTGTTGTGAGGTCTCAGATGTGACGTAGAAAGCCAAAGTTTTACCAAAATACCTGACGACCATTTAATTTTTGGGCTTCCGTGGCTCAATGGTTAGCGCGTTCGGCTGTTAACAAATTGGTTAGTGGTTCGAGCCCACCCGGGAGCGGCGTTGTGGGATCTCAAACGTAACGTAGAAAGCCAAAGTTTTTCCAAAATACCTGACGACCATTTAATTTTTGGGCTTCCGTGGCGCAATGGTTAACGCGTTCGGCTGTTAACCAATAGGTTGGTGGTTCGAGCCCACCCGGGAGCGGTGTTGTGGGATCTCAAATGTAACGTAGAAAGCCAAAGTTTTTCCACAATACGTGACGACCATTTAATTTCTGAGCTTCCGTGGCTCAATGGTTAGCGCGTTCGGCTGTTAACCAATAGGTTGGTGGTTCGAGCCCATCCGGGAGCGGTGTTGTGAGGTCTCAGATGTGACGTAAAAAGTCAAGGTTTTTCCACAATACCTGACGACCATTGAATTTTTGGGCTTCCGTGGCGCAATGGTTAGCACGTTCGGCTGTTAACCAATAGGTTGGTGGTTCGAGCCCATCCGGGAGCGGTGTTGTGAGGTCTCAGATGTGACGTAAAAAGTCAAGGTTTTCCACAATACCTGACAACCATTTAATTTCTGAGCTTCCGTGGCTCAATGGTTAGCGCGTTCGGCTGTTAACCAATAGGTTGGTGGTTCGAGCCCATCCGGGAGCGGTGTTGTGAGGTCTCAGATGTGACGTAAAAAGTCAAGTTTTTTGCACAATACCTGACGAGCATTTAGGTTTTGGGCTTCCGTGGCGCAATGGTTAGCGAGTTCGGCTGTTATGCAATAGGTTGGTGGTTCGAGCCCATCCGGGAGCGGTGTTGTGAGGTCTCAGATGTGACGTAAAAAGTCAAGGTTTTTACACAATACCTGACGAGCATTTAAATTTTGGGCTTCCTTGGCGCAATGGTTAGCGCGTTCGGCTGTTAACCAATAGGTTGGTGGTTCGAGCCCACCCGGGAGCGGTGTTGTGTGATCTCAAATGTAACGTAGAAAGCCAAAATTTTTCCACAATACCTGACGACCATTTAATTTTTGGGCTTCCGTGGCGCAATGGTTAGCACGTTCGGCTGTTAACCAATAGGTTGGTGGTTCGAGCCCATCCGGGAGCGGTGTTGTGAGGTCTCAGATGTGACGTAAAAAGTCAAGGTTTTCCACAATACCTGACAACCATTTAATTTCTGAGCTTCCGTGGCTCAATGGTTAGCGCGTTCGGCTGTTAACCAATAGGTTGGTGGTTCGAGCCCACCCGGGAGCGGTGTTGTGGGATCTGAAATGTAACGTAGAAAGCCAAAGTTTTTGCACAATAAATGACGACCATTTAATTTTTGGGCTTCCGTGGCGCAATGGTTAGCGCGTTCGGCTGTTAACCAATAGGTTGGTGGTTCGACCCCATCCGGGAGCGGTGTTGTGAGGTCTCAGATGTGACGTAAAAAGTCAAGGTTTTTACATAATACCTGACGAGCATTTAACTTTTGGGCTTCCGTGGCGCAATGGTTAGCGCGTTCAGCTGCTATTCAAAAGACTGGTGGTTTGAGCTCTCCCGGGAGCGGTGTTGTGACGTCTCAAATGTAACATAAAATGTCAGAGTTTTTCCACAATACCTGTCGAACATTGAATTTTTGGGCTTCCGTGGCGCAATGGTTAGCTCGTTCAGCTGTTAATCGAGAGGTTGGTTGTACGAGCCCACCCGGGAGAGGTGTTGTGGGGTCTCATATGTAGCGTAAAAAGTCAAAACTTTTCCACAATACGTGACAACCATTTAATTTCTGGGCTTCCGTGGCTCAATGATTAGCGCGTTCGGCTGTTAACCAATAGGTTTGTGGTTCGAGCCCATCCGGGATGCGGTGTTGTGAGGTCTCAGATGTAACGTAAAATGTCAGAGTTTTTTACAATACCTGACGAACATTTAATTTTTGGGCTTCCGTGGCGCAATGATTAGCGCGTTCAGCTGTTAATCGAAAGGTTGAAGGTTCGAGCCCACCCGGGAGGGGTGTTGTGGGGTCTCATATGTAGCGTAAAAAGTCAAAACTTATCCACAATACGTGACAATCATTTAATTTCTGAGCTTCCGTGGCTCAATGGTTAGCGCGTTCGGCTGTTAACAAATTGGTTAGTGGTTCGAGCCCACCCGGGAGCGGCGTTGTGGGATCTCAAACGTAACGTAGAAAGCCAAAGTTTTTCCAAAATACCTGACGACCATTTAATTTTTGGGCTTCCGTGGCGCAATGGTTAACGCGTTCGGCTGTTAACCAATAGGTTGGTGGTTCGAGCCCGCCCGGGAGCGGTGTTGTGGGATCTCAAATGTAACGTAGAAAGCCAAAGTTTTTCCACAATACGTGACGACCATTTAATTTCTGAGCTTCCGTGGCTCAATGGTTAGCGCGTTCGGCTGTTAACCAATAGGTTGTTGGTTCGAGCCCATCCGGGAGCGGTGTTGTGAGGTCTCAGATGTGACGTAAAAAGTCAAGGTTTTTCCACAATACCTGACGAACATTTAATTTTTGGGCTTCCATGGCGCAATGGTTAGCGCGTTCGGCTGTTAACCGAAAGGTTGGTGGTTCGAGCCCACCCGGGAGAGGTGTTGTGGGGTCTCAGATGTAGCGTTAAAAGTCAAAACGTTTCCACAATACGTGACAACCATTTAATTTCTGAGCCTCCGTGGCTCAATGGTTAGCGCGTTCGGCTGTTAACCAATAGGTTAGTGGTTCGAGCCCACCCGGGAGCGGCGTTGTGGGATCTCAAATGTAACGTAGCAAGCCAAGGTTTTCCCACAATAACTGACGATCATTTAATTTTTGGGCTTCCGTGGCGCAATGGTTAGCGCGTTCGGCTGTTAACCAATAGGTTGGTGGTTCGAGCCCACCCGGGAGCCGTGTTGTGGGATCTGAAATGTAACGTAGAAAGCCAAAGTTTTTGCACAATAAATGACGACCATTTAATTTTTGGGCTTCCGTGGCGCAATGGTTAGCGCGTGCGGCTGTTAACCAATAGGTTGGTGGTTCGACCCCATCCGGGAGCAGTGTTGTGAGGTCTCAGATGTGACGTAAAAAGTCAAGGTTTTTACATAATACCTGACGAGCATTTAACTTTTGGGCTTCCGTGGCGCAATGGTTAGCGCGTTCAGCTGCTATTCAAAAGACTGGTGGTTTGAGCTCTCCCGGGAGCGGTGTTGTGACGTCTCAAATGTAACATAAAATGTCTGAGTTTTTCCACAATACCTGTCGAACATTGAATTTTTGGGCTTCCGTGGCGCAATGGTTAGCTCGTTCAGCTGTTAATCGAGAGGTTGGTGGTACGAGCCCACCCGGGAGAGGTGTTGTGGGGTCTCAGATGTAGCGTAAAAAGTCAAAACTTTTCCACAATACGTGACAACCATTTAATTTCTGGGCTTCCGTGGCTCAATGATTAGCGCGTTCGGCTGTTAACCAATAGGTTTGAGGTTCGAGCCCATCCGGGATGCGGTGTTGTGAGGTCTCAGATGTAACGTAAAATGTCAGAGTTTTTTACAATACCTGACGAACATTTAATTTTTGGGCTTCCGTGGCGCAATGATTAGCGCGTTCAGCTGTTAATCGAAAGGTTGAAGGTTCGAGCCCACCCGGGAGAGGTGTTGTGGGGTCTCATATGTAGCGTAAAAAGTCAAAACTTATCCACAATACGTGACAATCATTTAATTTCTGAGCTTCCGTGGCTCAATGGTTAGCGCGTTCGGCTGTTAACCAATAGGTTGGTGGTTCGAGCTCATCCGGGAGCGGTGTTGTGAGGTCTCAGATGTGACGTAGAAAGCCAAAGTTTTTCCAAAATACCTGACGACCATTTAATTTTTGGGCTTCCGTGGCTCAATGGTTAGCGCGTTCGGCTGTTAACAAATTGGTTAGTGGTTCGAGCCCACCCGGGAGCGGCGTTGTGGGATCTCAAACGTAACGTAGAAAGCCAAAGTTTTTCCAAAATACCTGACGACCATTTAATTTTTGGGCTTCCGTGGCGCAATGGTTAACGCGTTCGGCTGTTAACCAATAGGTTGGTGGTTCGAGCCCACCCGGGAGCGGTGTTGTGGGATCTCAAATGTAACGTAGAAAGCCAAAGTTTTTCCACAATACGTGACGACCATTTAATTTCTGAGCTTCCGTGGCTCAATGGTTAGCGCGTTCGGCTGTTAACCAATAGGTTGGTGGTTCGAGCCCATCCGGGAGCGGTGTTGTGAGGTCTCAGATGTGACGTAAAAAGTCAAGGTTTTTCCACAATACCTGACGAACATTTAATTTTTGGGCTTCCATGGCGCAATGGTTAGCGCGTTCGGCTGTTAACCGAAAGGTTGGTGGTTCGAGCCCACCCGGGAGAGGTGTTGTGGGGTCTCAGATGTAGCGTTAAAAGTCAAAACGTTTCCACAATACGTGACAACCATTTAATTTCTGAGCTTCCGTGGCTCAATGGTTAGCGCGTTCGGCTGTTAACCAATAGGTTGGTGGTTCGAGCCCATCCGGGAGCGGTGTTGTGACGTCTCAGATGTGACGTAAAAAGTCCAGGTTTTTCCACAATACCGGACGACCATTTAATTTTGGGGCTTCCGTGGCGCAATCGTTAGCGCGTTCGGCTGTTAACAGAAAGGTTGGTGGTTCGAGCACACCCGGGAGCGGTGCTATGAGGTCTCAGATGTTACGTAAAAAGTCCAGGTTTTTCCACAATACCGGACGACCATTTAATTTTTGGGCTTCCGTGGCGCAATGGTTAGCGCGTTCAGCTGCTATTCAAAAGACTGGTGGTTTGAGCCCTTCCGGGAGCGGTGTTGTGACGTCTCAGATGTAACATAAAATGTCAGAGTTTTTCCACAATACCTGACGAATATTGAACTTTTGGGCTTCCGTGGCGCAATGGTTAGCGCGTTCGGCTGTTAACCAATAGGTTGGTGGTTCGAGCCCATCCGGGAGCGGTGTTGTGAGGACTCAGAAGTGACGTAAAAAGTCAAGGTTTTTACACAATACCTGACGAGCATTTAATTTTTGGGCTTCCGTGGCGCAATGGTTAGCGCGTTCAGCAGTTAACAAATAGGTTAGTGGTTCGAGCCCACCCGGGAGCGGCGTTGTGGGATCTCAAACGTAACGTAGAAAGCCAAAGTTTTTCCACAATACCTGACGACCATTTAATTTTTGGGCTTCCGTGGCGCAATGGTTAACGCGTTCGGCTGTTAACAAATAGGTTGGTGGTTCGAGCCCACCCGGGAGCGGTGTTATGGGATCTCAAATGTAACGTAGAAAGCCAAAGTTTTTCCACAATACGTGACAACCATTTAATTTCTGAGCTTCCGTGGCTGAATGGTTAGCGCGTTCAGCTTTTAACCATTAGGGTGGTGGTTCGAGCCCACCCGGGAGCGGTGTAGTGGGATCTCAAATGTAACGTAGAAAGACAAAGTTTTTCCACAATACCTGACGACCATTTATTTTTTGGGCTTCCTTGGCGCAATGGTTAGCGCGTTCGGCTGTTAACCGAAAGGTTGGTGGTTCGAGCCCAACCGAGAGAGGTGTTGTAGGGTCTCAGATGTAACGTAATAAGTCATAACTTATCCACAACACCTGACAACCATTTAATCTCTGAGCTTCCGTGGCTCAATGGTTAGCGCGTTCGGCTGTTAACCAATAGGTTGATGGTTCGAGCCCATCCGGGAGCGGTGTTGTGAGGTCTCAGATGTAACGTAAAATGTCAGAGTTTTTCCACAATACCTGACGAACATTTAATTTTTGGGCTTCCGTGGCGCAATGGTTAGCGCGTTCGGCTGTTAACCAATAGGTTGGTGGTTCGAGCCCATCCGGGAGCGGTGTTGTGAGGTCTCAGATGTGACGTAAAAAGTCAAGGTTTTTACACAATACCTGACGAGCATTTAATTTTTAGCTTCCGTGGCGCAATGGTTAGCGCGTTCAGCAGTTAACAAATAGGTTAGTGGTTCGAGCCCACCCGGGAGGGGCGTTGTGGGATCTCAAACGTAACGTAGAAAGCCAAAGTTTTTCCACAATACCTGACGACCATTTAATTTTTGGGCTTCCGTGGCGCAATGGTTAACGCGTTCGGCTGTTAACCAATAGGTTGGTGGTTCGAGCCCACCCGGGAGCGGTGTTGTGGGATCTCAAATGTAACGTAGAAAGCCAAAGTTTTTCCACAATACGTGACGACCATTTAATTTCTGAGCTTCCGTCGCTCAATGGTTAGCGCGTTCGGCTGTTAACCAATAGGTTGGTGGTTCGAGCCCATCCGGGAGCGGTGTTGTGAGGTCTCAGAAGTGACGTAAAAAGTCAAGGTTTTTCCACAATACCTGACGAACATTTAAATTTTGGGCTTCCATGGCGCAATGGTTAGCGCGTTCGGCTGTTAACCGAAAGGTTGGTGGTTCGAGCCCAACCGGGAGAGGTGTTGTGGGGTCTCAGATGTAGCGTAAAAAGTCAAAACTTTTCCACAATACGTGACAACCATTTAATTTCTGAGCTTCCGTGGCTGAATGGTTAGCGCGTTCAGCTTTTAACCAATAGGGTGGTGGTTCGAGCCCACCCGGGAGCGGTGTTGTGGGATCTCAAATGTAACGTAGAAAGACAAAGTTTTTCCACAATACCTGACGACCATTTATTTTTTGGGCTACCTTGGCGCAATGGTTAGCGCGTTCGGCTGTTAACCGAAAGGTTGGTGGTTCGAGCCCAACCGTGAGAGGTGTTGTAGGGTCTCAGATGTAACGTAATAAGTCATAACTTATCCACAATACCTGACAACAATTTAATCTCTGAGCTTCCGTGGCTCAATGGTTAGCGCGTTCGGCTGTTAACCAATAGGTTGGTGGTTCGAGCCCTTCCGGGAGCGGTGTTGTGAGGTCTCAGATGTGACGTAAAAAGTCAAGGTTTTTACACAACACCTGACGAGCATTTAACTTTTGGGCTTCCGTGGCGCAATGGTTAGCGCGTTCGGCTGTTAACCAATAGGTTGGTTGTTCGAGCCCATCCGGGAGCGGTGTTGTGAGGTCTCAGATGTGACGCAAAAAGTCAAGGTTTTTACACAATACCTGACGAGCATTTAACTTTTGGGCTTCCGTGGCTCAATGGTTAGCGCGTTCGGCTCTTAACCTAAAGGTTGGTGGTTCGTGCCCATCCGGGAGCGGTGTTGTGGCGTCTCAGATGTAACGTAAAATGTCAGAGTTTTTCCACAATACCTGACGAACATTTAATTTTTGGGCTTCCTTGGCGCAATTATTAGCGCGTTCAACTGTTAATCGAAAGGCTGGTGGTTCAAGCCCACCCGGAAGAGGTGTTGTGGGGTCTCAGATGTAGCGTAAAAAGTCAAAACTTATCCACAATACGTGACAACCATTTAATTTCTGAGATTCCGTGGCTCAATGGTTAGCGCGTTCGGCTGTTAACCAATAGGTTGGTGGTTCGAGCCCACCCGGGAGCGGTGGTGTGGGATCTCAAATGTAACGTAGAAAGCCAAAGTTTTGCCACAATACCTGACGACCATTAAATTTTTGGGCTTCCTTGGCGCAATTGTTAGTGCGTTCGGCTGTTAACCGAAAGGTTGGTGGTTCGTGCCCAACCGGAAGAGGTGTTGTAGGGTCTCAGATGTAACGTAAAAAGTCATAACTTATCTACAATACCTGACAACCATTTAATTTGTGAGCTTCCGTGGCTCAAAGGTTAGCGCGTTCGGCTGTTAACTAATAGGTGTGTGGTTCGAGCCCATCCGGGAGCGGTGTTGTGACGTCTCAGATGTGATGTAAAAAGTCAAGGTTTTTTCCACAACACCTGACGACCATTTAAATTTTGGGATTCCGTGGCGCAATGGTTAGCGCGTTCGGCTGTTAACCAATAGGTTGGTGGTTCGAGCCCATCCGGGAGCGGTGTTGTGAGGTCTCAGATGTAACGTAAAATGTCAGAGTTTTTCCGCAATACCTGACGAACATTTAATTTTTGGGCTTCCGTGGCGCAATGATTAGCGCGTTCAGCTGTTAATCGAAAGGTTGAAGGTTCGAGCCCACCCGGGAGAGGTGTTGTGGGGTCTCAGATGTAGCGTAAAAAGTCAAAACTTTTCCACAATACGTGACAACCATTTAATTTCTGGGCTTCCGTGGCTCAATGATTAGCGCGTTCGGCTGTTAACCAATAGGTTGGTGGTTCGAGCCCACCCGGGAGCGGTGATGTGGGATCTCAAATGTAACGTAAAAATTCAAGGTTTTTCCACAATACCTGACGAACATTTAATTTTTGGGCTTCCTTGGGGCAATGGTTAGCGCGTTCGGCTGTTAACCGAAAGGTTGGTGGTTCGATCCCAACCGGGAGAGGTGTTGTAGGGTATCAGATGTAACGTAATAAGTCATAACTTATCCACAATACCTGACAACCATTTAATTTCCGAGCTTCCGTGGCTCAATGGTTATCGCGTTCGGCTGTTAACCAATAGGTTTGTGGTTCGAGCCCATCCGGGATGCGGTGTTGTGAGGTCTCAGATGTAACGTAAAATGTCAGAGTTTTTCCACAATACCTGACGAACATTTAATTTTTGGGCTTCCTTGGCGCAATTATTAGCGCGTTCAACTGTTAATCGAAAGGCTGGTGGTTCAAGCGCACCCGGAAGGGTGTTGTGGGGTCTCAGATGTAGCGTAAAAAGTCAAAACTTATCCACAATACGTGACAACCATTTAATTTCTGAGCTTCCGTGGCTCAAAGGTTAGCGCGTTCGGCTGTTAACCAATAGGTTGGTGGTTCGAGCCCATTCGGGAGCGGTGTTGTGAGGTCTCAGATGTGACGTAAAAAGTCAAGGTTTTTACACAATACCTGACGAGCATTTAAATTTGGGCTTCCGTGGCTCAATGGTTAGCGCGTTCGACTGTTAACCAATAGGTTGGTGGTTCGAGCCCATCCGGGAGCGGTATTGTGACGTCTCAGATGTGACGTTAAAAGTCAAGGTTTTTCCAAAATACCTGACGACCATTTAATTTTTGGGCTTCCGTGGCGCAATGGTTAGCGCGTTCAGCTGCTATTCAAAAGACTGGTGGTTTGAGCTCTCCCGGGAGCGGTGTTGTGACGTCTCAAATGTAACATAAAATGTCAGAGTTTTTCCACAATACCTGTCGAACATTGAATTTTTGGGCTTCCGTGGCGCAATGGTTAGCGCGTTCAGCTGTTAATCGAAAGGTTGGTGGTACGAGCCCACCCAGGAGAAGTGTTGTGGGGTCTCAGATGTAGCGTAAAAAGTCAAAACTTTTCCACAATACGTGACAACCATTTAATTTCTGGGCTTCCGTGGCTCAATGATTAGCGCGTTCGGCTGTTAACCAATAGGTTGGTGGTTCGAGCCCACCCGGGAGCGGTGTTGTGGGATCTCAAATGTAACGTAAAAATTCAAGGTTTTTCCACAATACCTGACGAACATTTAATTTTTGGGCTTCCTTGGGGCAATGGTTAGCGCGTTCGGCTGTTAACCGAAAGGTTGGTGGTTCGATCCCAACCGGGAGAGGTGTTGTAGGGTATCAGATGTAACGTAATAAGTCATAACTTATCCACAATACCTGACAACCATTTAATTTCCGAGCTTCCGTGGCTCAATGGTTATCGCGTTCGGCTGTTAACCAATAGGTTTGTGGTTCGAGCCCATCCGGGATGCGGTGTTGTGAGGTCTCAGATGTAACGTAAAATGTCAGAGTTTTTCCACAATACCTGACGAACATTTAATTTTTGGGCTTCCTTGGCGCAATTATTAGCGCGTTCAACTGTTAATCGAAAGGCTGGTGGTTCAAGCGCACCCGGAAGAGGTGTTGTGGGGTCTCAGATGTAGCGTAAAAAGTCAAAACTTATCCACAATACGTGACAACCATTTAATTTCTGAGCTTCCGTGGCTCAAAGGTTAGCGCGTTCGGCTGTTAACCAATAGGTGTGTGGTTCGAGCCCATCCGGGAGCGGTGTTGTGACGTCTCAGATGTAACGTAAAATGTCAGAGTTTTTCCACAATACCTGACGAACATTTAATTTTTGGGCTTCCGTGGCGCAATGATTAGCGCGTTCAGCTGTTAATCGAAAGGTTGAAGGTTCGAGCCCACCCGGGAGAGGTGTTGTGGGGTCTCAGATGTAGCGTAAAAAGTCAAAACATTTCCACAATACGTGACAACCATTTAATTTCTGAGCTTCCGTGGCTCAATGGTTAGCGCGTTTGGCTGTTAACCAATAGGTTGGTGGTTCGAGCCCATCCGGGAGCAGTGTTGTGAGGTCTCAGATGTGACGTAAAAAGTCAAGGTTTTTGCACAATACCTGACGAGCATTTAACTTTGGGCTTCCGTGGCTCAATGGTTAGCGCGTTCGGCTGTTAACCAATAGGTTGGTGGTTCGAGCCCATTCGGGAGCGGTGTTGTGAGGTCTCAGATGTGACGTAAAAAGTCAAGGTTTTTACACAATACCTGACGAGCATTTAAATTTGGGCTTCCGTGGCTCAATGGTTAGCGCGTTCGGCTGTTAACCAATAGGTTGGTGGTTCGAGCCCATCCGGGAGCGGTATTGTGACGTCTCAGATGTGACGTTAAAAGTCAAGGTTTTTCCAAAATACCTGACGACCATTTAATTTTTGGGCTTCCGTGGCGCAATGGTTAGCGCGTTCAGCTGCTATTCAAAAGACTGGTGGTTTGAGCTCTCCCGGGAGCGGTGTTGTGACGTCTCAAATGTAACATAAAATGTCAGAGTTTTTCCACAATACCTGTCGAACATTGAATTTTTGGGCTTCCGTGGCGCAATGGTTAGCGCGTTCTGCTGTTGACCCATAGGTTGGTGGTTCGAGCCCACCCGGGAGCGGTGTTGTGGGATCTCAAATGTAACGTAGAAAGCCAAAGTTTTTCCACAATACCTGACGACCATTTAATTTCTGAGCTTCCGTGGCTCAATGGTTAGCGCGTTCAGCTGTTAGCCAATAGGTTGGTGCTTCAAGCATACCCGGGAGCGGTGTTGTGGGATCTCGAATGTAACGTAGAAAGCCAAAGTTTTTCTACAATACCTGACGACCATTTAATTTTTGGGCTTCCGTGGCGCAATGGTTAGCGCGTTCGGCTGTTAACCGAAAGGTTGGTGGTTCAAGCCCATCCGGGAGCGGTGTTGTGACGTCTCAGATGTTACGTAAAAAGTCAAGGTTTTTCCACAATACCTGACGACCATTTAATTTTTGGGCTTCCGTGGCTCAATGGTTAGCGCGTTCGGCTGTTAACCAATTGGTTGGTGGTTCGATGCCACCCGGGAGCGGTGTTGTGGGATCTCACATGTAACGTAGAAAGCCAAAGTTTTTCCACAATACCTGACGACCATTTAATTTTTGGGCTTCCGTGGCGCAATGGTTAGCGCGTTCGGCTGTTAACCAATAGGTGTGTGGTTCGAGCCCATCCGGGAGCGGTGTTGTGACGTCTCAGATGTAACGTAAAATGTCAGAGTTTTTCCACAATACCTGACGAACATTTAATTTTTGGGCTTCCGTGGCGCAATGATTAGCGCGTTTAGCTGTTAATCGAAAGGTTGAAGGTTCGAGCCCACCCGGGAGAGGTGTTGTGGGGTCTCAGATGTAGCGTAAAAAGTCAAAACATTTCCACAATACGTGACAACCATTTAATTTCTGAGCTTCCGTGGCTCAATGGTTAGCTTGTTTGGCTGTTAACCAATAGGTTGGTGGTTCGAGCCCATCCGGGAGCAGTGTTGTGAGGTCTCAGATGTGACGTAAAAAGTCAAGGTTTTTACACAATACCTGACGAGCATTTAACTTTGGGCTTCCGTGGCTCAATGGTTAGCGCGTTCGGCTGTTAACCAATAGGTTGGTGGTTCGAGCCCATTCGGGAGCGGTGTTGTGAGGTCTCAGATGTGACGTAAAAAGTCAAGGTTTTTACACAATACCTGACGAGCATTTAAATTTGGGCTTCCGTGGCTCAATGGTTAGCGCGTTCGGCTGTTAACCAATAGGTTGGTGGTTCGAGCCCATCCGGGAGCGGTATTGTGACGTCTCAGATGTGACGTTAAAAGTCAAGGTTTTTCCAAAATACCTGACGACCATTTAATTTTTGGGCTTCCGTGGCGCAATGGTTAGCGCGTTCAGCTGCTATTCAAAAGACTGGTGGTTTGAGCTCTCCCGGGAGCGGTGTTGTGACGTCTCAAATGTAACATAAAATGTCAGAGTTTTTCCACAATACCTGTCGAACATTGAATTTTTGGGCTTCCGTGGCGCAATGGTTAGCGCGTTCAGCTGTTAATCGAAAGGTTGGTGGTACGAGCCCACCCAGGAGAGGTGTTGTGGGGTCTCAGATGTAGCGTAAAAAGTCAAAACTTTTCCACAATACGTGACAACCATTTAATTTCTGGGCTTCCGTGGCTCAATGATTAGCGCGTTCGGCTGTTAACCAATAGGTTGGTGGTTCGAGCCCACCCGGGAACGGTGTTGTGGGATCTCAAATGTAACGTAAAAATTCAAGGTTTTTCCACAATACCTGACGAACATTTAATTTTTGGGCTTCCTTGGGGCAATGGTTAGCGCGTTCGGCTGTTAACCGAAAGGTTGGTGGTTCGATCCCAACCGGGAGAGGTGTTGTAGGGTATCAGATGTAACGTAATAAGTCATAACTTATCCACAATACCTGACAACCATTTAATTTCCGAGCTTCCGTGGCTCAATGGTTATCGCGTTCGGCTGTTAACCAATAGGTTTGTGGTTCGAGCCCATCCGGGATGCGGTGTTGTGAGGTCTCAGATGTAACGTAAAATGTCAGAGTTTTTCACAATACCTGACGAACATTTAATTTTTGGGCTTCCGTGGCGCAATGATTAGCGCGTTCAGCTGTTAATCGAAAGGTTGAAGGTTCGAGCCCACCCGGGAGAGGTGTTGTGGGGTCTCATATGTAGCGTAAAAAGTCAAAACTTATCCACAATACGTGACAATCATTTAATTTCTGAGCTTCCGTGGCTCAATGGTTAGCGCGTTCGGCTGTTAACCAATAGGTTGGTGGTTCGAGCTCATCCGGGAGCGGTTTTGTGAGGTCTCAGATGTGACGTAAAAAGTCAAGGTTTTCACGCAAAACCTGACGAGCATTTAATTTTTGGGCTTCCGTGGCGCAATGGTTAGCGCGTTCTGCTGTTGACCCATAGGTTGGTGGTTCGAGCCCACCCGGGAGCGGTGTTGTGGGATCTCAAATGTAACGTAGAAAGCCAAAGTTTTTCCACAATACCTGACGACCATTTAATTTCTGAGCTTCCGTGGCTCAATGGTTAGCGCGTTCAGCTGTTAATCGAAAGGTTGGTGGTTGTGGGGTCTCAAATGTAACGTAGAAAGCCAAAGTTTTTCCACAATACCTGACAACCATTTAATTTCTGAGCTTCCGTGGCTCAATGGTTAGCGCGTTCGGCTGTTAGCCAATAGGTTGGTGCTTCAAGCATACCCGGGAGCGGTGTTGTGGGATCTCGAATGTAACGTAGAAAGCCAAAGTTTTTCCACAATACCTGACGACCATTTAATTTTTGGGCTTCCGTGGCGCAATGGTTAGCGCGTTCGGCTGTTAACCGAAAGGTTGGTGGTTCAAGCCCATCCGGGAGCGGTGTTGTGACGTCTCAGATGTTACGTAAAAAGTCAAGGTTTTTCCACAATACCTGACGACCATTTAATTTTTGGGCTTCCGTGGCTCAATGGTTAGCGCGTTCGGCTGTTAACCAATTGGTTGGTGGTTCGATGCCACCCGGGAGCGGTGTTGTGGGATCTCACATGTAACGTAGAAAGCCAAAGTTTTTCCACAATACCTGACGACCATTTAATTTTTGGGCTTCCGTGGCGCAATTGGTTAGCGCGTTCGGCTGTTAACCGAAAGGTTGGTGGTTCAAGCCCACCCGGGAGCGGTGTTGTGGGATCACGAATGTAACGTTGAAAGCCAAAGTTTTTCCAGAATACCTGACGACCATTTAATATTTGGGCTTCCGTGGCGCAATAATTAGCGCGTTCAGCTGTTAATCGAAAGGTTGGTGGTTCGAGCCCACCCGAGAGAGGTGTTGTGGGGTCTCAGATGTAGCGTAAAAAGTCAAAACTTTTCCACAATACGTGACAACCATTTAATTTCTGAGCTTTCGTGGCTCAATGGTTAGCGCGTTCGGCTGTTAGCCAATAGGTTGGTGGTTCGAGCTCACCCGGGAGCGGTGTTGTGGGATCTCAAATGTAACGTAGAAAGCCAAAGTTTTTCCACAATACCTGACGACCATTTAATTTTTGGGCTTCCGGGGCGCAATGGTTAGCGCGTTCAGCTGTTATTCTAGGCCAAAATTCTACGTTACATTTGAGACCCCACAACCACCAACCTTTCGATTAACAGCTGAACGCGCTAACCATTGAGCCACGGAAGCTCAGAAATTAAATGGTCGTCAGGTATTGTGGAAAAACTTTGGCTTTCTACGTTACATTTGAGATCCCACAACACCGCTCCCGGGTGGGCTCGAACCACCAACATATTGGCTAACAGCCGAACGCGCTAACCTTTGAGCCACGAAAGCTCAGAAATTAAATGGTTGTCACGTATTGTGGAAAAGTTTTGACTTTTTACGCTACATCTGAGACCCCACAACACCTCTCTCGGGTGGGCTCGAACCACCAACCTTTCGATTAACAGCTGAATGCGCTAATTATTGCGCCACGGAAGCCCAAAAATTAAATGGTCGTCAGGTATTGTGGAAAAACTTTGGCCTTCTACGTTACATGTGAGATCCCACAACACCGCTCCCGGGTGGCCTCGAACCACCAACCTATTGGTTAACAGCCGAACGCGCTAACCATTGAGCCACGGAAGCCCAAAAATTAAATGGTCGTCAGGTATTGTGGAAAAACCTTGACTTTTTACGTAACATCTGAGACGTCACAACACCGCTCCCGGGTATGCTTGAAGCACCAACCTATTGGCTAACAGCCGAACGCGCTAACCATTGAGCCACGGAAGCTCAGAAATTAAATGGTTGTCAGGTATTGTGGAAAAACTTTGGCTTTCTACGTTACATTTGAGACCCCACAACCACCAACCTTTCGATTAACAGCTGAACGCGCTAACCATTGAGCCACGGAAGCTCAGAAATTAAATGGTTGTCAGGTATTGTGGAAAAACTTTGGCTTTCTACGTTACATTTGAGACCCCACAACCACCAACCTTTCGATTAACAGCTGAACGCGCTAACCATTGAGCCACGGAAGCTCAGAAATTAAATGGTCGTCAGGTATTGTGGAAAAACTTTGGCTTTCTACGTTACATTCGAGATCCCACAACACCGCTCCCGGGTATGCTTGAAGCACCAACCTATTGGCTAACAGCCGAACGCGCTAACCATTGAGCCACGGAAGCTCAGAAATTAAATGGTTGTCAGGTATTGTGGAAAAACTTTGGCTTTCTACGTTACATTTGAGATCCCACAACCACCAACCTTTCGATTAACAGCTGAACGCGCTAACCATTGAGCCACGGAAGCTCAGAAATTAAATGGTCGTCAGGTATTGTGGAAAAACTTTGGCTTTCTACGTTACATTTGAGATCCCACAACACCGCTCCCGGGTGGGCTCGAACCACCAACCTATGGGTCAACAGCAGAACGCGCTAACCATTGCGCCACGGAAGCCCAAAAATTAAATGCTCGTCAGGTTTTGTGTGTGGTTCGAGCCCATCCGGGAGCGGTGTTGTGACGTCTCAGATGTGATGTAAAAAGTCAAGGTTTTTTCCACAACACCTGACGACCATTTAAATTTTGGGATTCCGTGGCGCAATGGTTAGCGCGTTCGGCTGTTAACCAATAGGTTGGTGGTTCGAGCCCATCCGGGAGCGGTGTTGTGAGGTCTCAGATGTAACGTAAAATGTCAGAGTTTTTCCACAATACCTGACGAACATTTAATTTTTGGGCTTCCGTGGCGCAATGATTAGCGCGTTCAGCTGTTAATCGAAAGGTTGAAGGTTCGAGCCCACCCGGGAGAGGTGTTGTAGGGTCTCAGATGTAACGTAACAAGTTGGGAAAACCAAAATATTACCTCTCCGAGACAAGATTACCCATATATGGAAATGTTTCTTTTTAATGAACAAATGCTGAAGTTAATTTTATGAAATATTAAAGAAGTATACAAAGCATAGCGAATATACTGTAAATCAGACGACTTTTTACATCCAATAAGGATATACTTGTGCACATTAAAATCATCCGATGGGGAAAAAACGGGAAATAAAGGGATAAAACTTTAGAGGGATATTACCTTTACGTGTTTGTAAAGGCCCCATTTTCTACTCCTCAACTGTATACCCTCTATGTTCAAAGCCAGATTCACAACAGGGTTGCCGTGTAAACACTATCCTCTCGGTTCACCTCGACGATTTTCTTAATTTGTCAACATGACTGTTAACGTTACATAACACCAAAGCGTATTTGTGGCTACACGCATTGAAAGTAATTGCGCACCATATAACGCATGAAAACACGAAGCTAGAACCCGATAACGATCAGACCTTTCACTGATCTGCGCTGCCTTCAGCAGAGCTCACCAAAAAGACAGCGGATTTTGGAAAACGTTAACCGGTGAGCTCTGTCATCATAGCTTTGCTGAACGCTTTTCTCCGGTCATCGGTGTTTTAAAAATTACGCTAGTGCAATAAAGCGTGCAAGGTACCAAGGTTTAACAAAAATTGTATGATAACATATTTATAGAGATAGATAAGAACAACTTTTATAATTAAAATTAGAAACTAACATCTCTCTTAAAATTCTCGCGTGATCAACTGGTTTCACGCCAATTAAATAGGTATAGTCCCATCAGAATCAGCAAGAGCTATTTGTAATAATACCTCCATGTTTTTACCGCCAAGCTGACAACTACGCGTTTTACGTCACGTTATCCAAAAACTCGACTATTTTCTTTGGTGACCGCGCTGGCTCAGCGCTGAGCTCTGAGCACCGTGACGTCAAAATTCTAAAACCAAATCCCTTTCTGTATGACATTGCTAACAGTGTATTTAACTTTCGGCCCACTCTGAACCGTTAATGTCTCTGCATTACAGAAACGAAAACAAAACCCAAGCGTTTACTTTTGGGTTCACTAGGCCTATTGAAAAACAAAAGTTCATTTGACCGACACAGTAGCGTTCTCCTTGTTATCAATAACGAAAGGTTTATGCTATAAACAGATGTAGTATAGCTTAAGTAATATATAAACATCCATTTCAAATAATAATTATAAAAAATATTCCTGTGATATCAAAATGAAACAGAGCTTTAAAGCTACAAAACTACTAAAGGCATCGAAATTACGAAAAATATTTCCATATATTAATTTTACATTATGAGAAAACCAAATATTAAGGTTTTGTAGAATTTCTTTCCACATCAACACAAGGCGAATTGCTAACGCGAAGCACTAGTGTAACAACGGACGGACACACACAGACAAACACAGACAAACACATAGACTGCTGTTTTACCCTTTCCGTATTAATTTTGTTTTGAGAGACAAGATTACTTTAAATACTAAAATAAATATAACAAATATAATTATTATAATATATTTTCTTCGTTAGTTGTTCGCCTTATTGAACGTTACATCGTTTTGATAAAGAACAATTAAACATTCTTGAGAGACTTGACTAATATTGGCGTTTGAAATGAAGCATACGCCGCTTGCTTCGCGTTACTCAAATAGGTAGTATATAATGGTGTCGAATCGCAGCTACGGATAAGAACATCGCAATTGCGTGAACCTTGGCGGAAGACCCCGTCAATGGAAGGCTAGACGTTTCTCGTAACCCTAGCCGATCGCCGCGTATGTCTTAACCTTAAGGATGATGGTGTTGTTAGAAGCCAGGTGTGCAGACTGGTGTCCATGTGGGATGGACAAAGGATAGAAGATGGTGGTGTTTAGAAGCCAGCAAGTACAGACTGGTGTCCATGTGGAATGGACAAAGACGAGAAGGTGGTGGTGGTGTTTAGAAGCCAGTAAGTTCAGACTGGTGTCCATGTGGAATGGGTGAAAGACTAGAAGATGGTGGTGTTTAGAAGCCAATAAGTTCAGACTGGTGTCCATGTGGGGTGGAAAAATGAACAGAGTTGTTAAACAGGCAATGGAGTAATAGCCTGTAAGTCGAATGCAATTTCCGGGACTGTAAATACGGTCTGGAAATTGAATACACGTTTGCTCCGATTTGCAAACTGCGAACGCGGTCACGTGGGTGTAACAACGGACAGACAGACACACAGACACACAGACAGACACACAGACACTTCGAAATTAGAACCTCTCCGTGACATACGTCACTCGGAGAGGTAAAAAGTCTTAACTTATCTACAATACCTGACAACCATTTAATTTCTGAGCTTCCGTGGCTCAAAGGTTAGCGCGTTCGGCTGTTAACCAATAGGTGTGTGGTTCGAGCCCATCCGGGAGCGGTGTTGTGACGTATCAAATGTGAAGTAAAAAGTCAAGGTTTTTTCCACAACATCTGACGACCATTTAAATTCTGAGCTTCCTTGGCTCAATGGTTAGCGAATTCGGCTGTTAACAAATAGGTTGGTGGTTCGAGCCCATCCGGGAGCTGTGTTTTGGGATCTCAAATGTAACGTTGAAAGCTAAAATTTTTCCACAATACCTGACGACCATTTAATTTTTGGGCTTCCGTGGCGCAATGGTCAGCGCGTTCAGCTGTTAACCGAAAGGTTAATGTTCGAGCTCATCCGGGAGCGGTGTTGTGACGTCTCAGATGTAACGTAAAATGTCAGAGTTTTTCCACAATACCTGACGAACATTTAATTTTTGGGCTTCCTTGGCGCAATTATTAGCGCGTTCAACTGTTAATCGAAAGGCTGGTGGTTCAAGCGCACCCGGAAGAGGTGTTGTGGGGTCTCAGATGTAGCGTAAAAAGTCAAAACTTATCCACAATACGTGACAACCATTTAATTTCTGAGCTTCCGTGGCTCAAAGGTTAGCGCGTTCGGCTGTTAACCAATAGGTGTGTGGTTCGAGCCCATCCGGGAGCGGTGTTGTGACGTCTCAGATGTAACGTAAAATGTCAGAGTTTTTCCACAATACCTGACGAACATTTAATTTTTGGGCTTCCGTGGCGCAATGATTAGCGCGTTCAGCTGTTAATCGAAAGGTTGAAGGTTCGAGCCCACCCGGAAGAGGTGTTGTGGGGTCTCAGATGTAGCGTAAAAAGTCAAAACATTTCCACAATACGTGACAACCATTTAATTTCTGAGCTTCCGTGGCTCAATGGTTAGCGCGTTTGGCTGTTAACCAATAGGTTGGTGGTTCGAGCCCATCCGGGAGCGGTATTGTGACGTCTCAGATGTGAGGTTAAAAGTCAAGGTTTTTCCAAAATACCTGACGACCATTTAATTTTTGGGCTTCCGTGGCGCAATGGTTAGCGCGTTCAGCTGCTATTCAAAAGACTGGTGGTTTGAGCTCTCCCGGAAGCGGTGTTGTAACGTCTCAAATGTAACATAAAATGTCAGAGTTTTTCCACAATACCTGTCGAACATTGAATTTTTGGGCTTCCGTGGCTCAATGGTTAGCGCGTTCGGCTGTTAACCAATAGGTTGGTGGTTCGAGCCCATCCGGGAGCGGTGTTGTGAGGTCTCAGATGTGACGTAAAAAGTCAAGGTTTTTACACAATACCTGACGAGCATTTAATTTTGGGCTTCCGTGGCTCAATGGTTAGCGCGTTCGGCTGTTAACCAATAGGTTGGTGGTTCGAGCCCATCCGGGAGCGGTATTGTGACGTCTCAGATGTGACGTTAAAAGTCAATGTTTTTCCAAAATACCTGACGACCATTTAATTTTTGGGCTTCCGTGGCGCAATGGTTAGCGCGTTCAGCTGCTATTCAAAAGACTGGTGGTTTGAGCTCTCCCGGGAGCGGTGTTGTGACGTCTCAAATGTAACATAAAATGTCAGAGTTTTTCCACAATACCTGTCGAACATTGAATTTTTGGGCTTCCGTGGCGCAATGGTTAGCGCGTTCAGCTGTTAATCGAAAGGTTGGTGGTACGAGCCCACCCGGGAGCGTTTTGTGGGGTCTCAGATATAATGTAAAAAGTCTGAGTTTCTCCACAATACCTGACAACCAATTAATTACAGAGCTTCCGTGGCTCAATGGTTAGCGCGTTCGGCTGATAACCAATAGGTTGGTGGTTCGAGCCCATCCGGGAGCGGTGTTGTGAGGTCTCAGATGTAACGTAAAATGTCATAGTTTTTCCACAGCACCTGACGACCATTTAAATTTTGGGCTTCCGTGGCGCAATAGTTAGCGCGTTCGGCTATTAACCAATAGGTAGGTGGTTCGAGCCCATCCGGGAGAAGTGTTGTGACGTCTCAGATGTAACGTAAAATGTCGGAGTTTTTCCACAATACCTGACGAACATTTAATTTTTGGGCTTCAGTGGCGCAATGGTCAGCGCGTTCGGCTGTTAACCAATAGGTTGGTGGTTCGAGCCCATCCGGGAGCGGTATTGTGACGTCTCAGATGTGACGTTAAAAGTCAATGTTTTTCCAAAATACCTGACGACCATTTAATTTTTGGGCTTCCGTGGCGCTATGGTTAGCGCGTTCAGCTGCTATTCAAAAGACTGGTGGTTTGAGCTCTCCCGGGAGCGGTGTTGTGACGTCTCAAATGTAACATAAAATGTCAGAGTTTTTCCACAATACCTGTCGAACATTGAATTTTTGGGCTTCCGTGGCGCAATGGTTAGCGCGTTCAGCTGTTAATCGAAAGGTTGGTGGTACGAGCCCACCCGGGAGCGTTTTGTGGGGTCTCAGATATAATGTAAAAAGTCTGAGTTTCTCCACAATACCTGACAACCAATTAATTACAGAGCTTCCGTGGCTCAATGGTTAGCGCGTTCGGCTGATAACCAATAGGTTGGTGGTTCGAGCCCATCCGGGAGCGGTGTTGTGAGGTCTCAGATGTAACGTAAAATGTCATAGTTTTTCCACAGCACCTGACGACCATTTAAATTTTGGGCTTCCGTGGCGCAATGGTTAGCGCGTTCGGCTATTAACCAATAGGTAGGTGGTTCGAGCCCATCCGGGAGAAGTGTTGTGACGTCTCAGATGTAACGTAAAATGTCGGAGTTTTTCCACAATACCTGACGAACATTTAATTTTTGGGCTTCAGTGGCGCAATGGTCAGCGCGTTCAGCTGTTAACCGAAAGGTTGGTGGTTCGAGCCCAAACGAGAGAGGTTTTGTGGGGTCTCAGATGTAGCTTGAAAAGTCGTAACTTTTCAACAATACCTGACAACCATTTAATTTCTGAGCTTCCGTGGCTCAATGGTTAGCGCGTTCGGCTGTTAACCTATAGGTTGGAGGTTCTAGCCCATCCGGGAGCGGTGTTGTGATGTCTCAGATGTAACGTAAAATGTCAGAGTTTTTCCACAATACCGGACGAACATTTAATTTTTGGGCTTCCGTGGCGCAATGGTTAGCGCGTTCAGCTGTTAATCGAAAGGTTGGTGGTTCGAGCCCACCCGGAAGAGGTGTTGTGGGGTCTCAGATGTAGCGTAAAAAGTCAAAACTTTTCCACAATACGTGACAACCATTTAATTTCTGAGCTTCCGTGGCTCAATGGTTAGCGCGTTCGGCTGTCAATCGAAAGGTTGGTGGTTCGATCCCATCCGGGAGCGGTGTTGTGAGGTCTCGGATGTGAAGTAAAAAGTCAAAGTTTTACCTCAATACCTGACGAAAATTTAATTTTTGGGCTTCAGTGGCGCAATGGTCAGCGCGTTCAGCTGTTAACCGAAAGGTTGGTTGTTCGAGCCCTCCCGGGAGCGGTGTTGTGACGTCTCAGATGTAACGTAAAATGTGAGAGTTTTTCCACAATACCTGACGAACATTTAATTTTTGGGCTTCCGTGGCGCAATGGTTAGCGCGTTCAGCTGTTAATCGAAAGGTTGGTGGTTCGAGCCCACCCGGAAGAGGTGTTGTGGGGTCTCAGATGTAGCGTTAAAAGTCAAAATTTTTCCACAATACGTGACAACCATTTAATTTTTGGGCTTCCTTGGCGCAATGGTTAGCGCGTTCGGCTGTTAACCGAAAGGATGGTGGTTCGAGCCCACCTGGGAGAGGTGTTGTAGGGTCTCAGATGTAACGTAAAAAGTCATAACTTATCCACAAAACCTAACAACCATTTAATTTCTGAGCTTCTGTGGCTCAATGGTTAGCGCGTTCGGCTGTTAACCAATTGGTTGGTGGTTCGAGCCTATCCGGGAGAAGTGTTGTGACGTCTCAGATGTAACGTAAAATGTCAGAGTTTTTCCACAATACCTGACGAACATTTAATTTTTGGGCTTGCGTGGCGCAATGGTTAGCGCGTTCAGCTGTTAATCGAAAGGTTGGTGGTTCGAGCCCACCCGGGAGAGGTGTTGTTGGGTCTCATATGTAGCGTAAAAAGTCAAAACCTTTCCACAATACGTGACAACCATTTATTTTCTGAGCTTTCGTGGCTCAATGGTTAGCGCGTTCGGCTGTTAACCAATAGGTTGGTGGTTCGAGCCCACCCGGGAGCGGTGTTTTTGGATCTCAAATGTAACGTAAATAGCCAAAGTTTTTCCACAATACCTGACGACCATTTAATTTTTGGGCGTCCGTGGCGAATGGTTAGCGCATTCGGCTGTTAACCGAAAGGTTGGTGGTTCGAGCCCATCCGGGAGCGGTTTTGTGAGGCCTCAGATGTGAAGTAAAAAGTCAAAGTTTTACCTCAATACCTGACGAAAATTTAATTTTTGGGCTTCAGTGGCGCAATGGTTAGCGCGTTCGGCTATTAACCAATAGGTTGGTGGTTCGAGCCCATCCGGGAGAAGTGTTGTGACGTCTCAGATGTAACGTAAAATGTCAGAATTTTTCCACAATACCTGACGAACATTTAATTTTTGGGCTTCAGTGGCGCAATGGTCAGCGCGTTCAGCTGTTAACCGAAAGGTTGGTGGTTCGAGCCCAAACGAGAGAGGTTTTGTGGGGTCTCAGATGTAGCGTGAAAAGTCGTAACTTTTCAACAATATCTGACAACCATTTAATTTCTGAGATTCCGTGGCTCAATGGTTAGCGCGTTCGGTTGTTAACCAATAGGTTGGTGGTTCTAGCCCATCCGGGAGCGGTGTTCTGATGTCTCAGATGTAACGTAAAATGTCAGAGTTTTTCCACAATACCTGACGAACATTTAATTTTTGGGCTTCCGTGGCGCAATGGTTAGCGCGTTCAGCTGTTAATCGAAAGGTTGGTGGTTCGAGCCCACCCGGAAGAGGTGATGTGGGGTCTCAGATGTAGCGTAAAAAGTCAAAACTTTTCCACAATACGTGACAACCATTTAATTTCTGAGCTTCCGTGGCTCAATGGTTAGCGCGTTCGGCTGTTAATCGAAAGGTTGGTGGTTCGAGCCCATCCGGGAGCGGTGTTGTGAGGTCTCGGATGTGAAGTAAAAAGTCAAAGTTTTACCTCAATACCTGACGAGCATTTATTTTTTGGGCTTCCGTGGCGCAATGGTTAGCGCGTTCAGCTGTTAACCGAAAGGATGGTGGTTCGAGCCCACCTGGGAGAGGTGTTGTAGGGTCTCAGATGTAACGTAAAAAGTCATAACTTATCCACAAAACCTAACAACCATTTAATTTCTGAGCTTCTGTGGCTCAATGGTTAGCGCGTTCGGCTGTTAACCAATTGGTTGGTGGTTCGAGCCTATCCGGGAGAAGTGTTGTGACGTCTCAGATGTAACGTAAAATGTCAGAGTTTTTCCACAATACCTGACGAACATTTAATTTTTGGGCTTGCGTGGCGCAATGGTTAGCGCGTTCAGCTGTTAATCGAAAGGTTGGTGGTTCGAGCCCACCCGGGAGAGGTGTTGTTGGGTCTCATATGTAGCGTAAAAAGTCAAAACCTTTCCACAATACGTGACAACCATTTATTTTCTGAGCTTTCGTGGCTCAATGGTTAGCGCGTTCGGCTGTTAACCAATAGGTTGGTGGTTCGAGCCCACCCGGGAGCGGTGTTTTTGGATCTCAAATGTAACGTAAATAGCCAAAGTTTTTCCACAATACCTGACGACCATTTAATTTTTGGGCGTCCGTGGCGAATGGTTAGCGCATTCGGCTGTTAACCGAAAGGTTGGTGGTTCGAGCCCAAACGAGAGAGGATTTGTGGGGTCTCAGATGTAGCGTGAAAAGTCGTAACTTTTCAACAATACCTGACAACCATTTAATTTCTGAGCTTCTGTGGCTCAATGGTTAGCGCGTTCGGCTGTTAACCAATTGGTTGGTGGTTCGAGCCTATCCGGGAGAGGTGTTGTTGGGTCTCATATGTAGCGTAAAAAGTCAAAACCTTTCCACAATACGTGACAACCATTTATTTTCTGAGCTTTCGTGGCTCAATGGTTAGCGCGTTCGGCTGTTAACCAATAGGTTGGTGGTTCGAGCCCACCCGGGAGCGGTGTTTTTGGATCTCAAATGTAACGTAAATAGCCAAAGTTTTTCCACAATACCTGACGACCATTTAATTTTTGGGCGTCCGTGGCGAATGGTTAGCGCGTTCGGCTGTTAACCGAAAGGTTGGTGGTTCGAGCCCATCCGGGAGCGGTTTTGTGAGGCCTCAGATGTGAAGTAAAAAGTCAAAGTTTTACCTCAATACCTGACGAAAATTTAATTTTTGGGCTTCAGTGGCGCAATGGTTAGCGCGTTCGGCTATTAACCAATAGGTTGGTGGTTCGAGCCCATCCGGGAGCAGTGTTGTGACGTCTCAGATGTAACGTAAAATGTCGGAGTTTTTCCACAATACCTGACGAACATTTAATTTTTGGGCTTCAGTGGCGCAATGGTCAGCGTGTTCAGCTGTTAACCGAAAGGTTGGTGGTTCGAGCCCAAACGAGAGAGGTTTTGTGGGGTCTCAGATGTAGCTTGAAAAGTCGTAACTTTTCAACAATACCTGACAACCATTTAATTTCTGAGCTTCCGTGGCTCAATGGTTAGCGCGTTCGGCTGTTAACCAATAGGTTGGAGGTTCTAGCCCATCCGGGAGCGGTGTTGTGATGTCTCCGATGTAACGTAAAATGTCAGAGTTTTTCCACAATACCTGACGAAAATTTAATTTTTGAGCTTCCGTGGCGCAATGGTTAGCGCGTTCAGCTGTTAATCGAAAGGTTGGTGGTTCGAGCCCACCCGGAAGAGGTGTTGTGGGGTCTCAGATGTAGCGTAAAAAGTCAAAACTTTTCCACAATACGTGACAACCATTTTATTTCTGAGCTTCCGTGGCTCAATGGTTAGCGCGTTCGGCTGTCAATCGAAAGGTTGGTGGTTGGAGCCCATCCGGGAGCGGTGTTGTGAGGTCTAGGATGTGAAGTAAAAAGTCAAAGTTTTACCTCAATACCTGACGAAAATTTAATTTTTGGGCTTCAGTGGCGCAATGGTTAGCGCGTTCAGCTGTTAATCGAAAGGTTGGTGGTTCGAGCCCACCCGGGAGAGGTGTTGTGAGGTCTCAGATGTAGCGTGAAAAGTCAAACTTTTTCCATAATACGTGATAACCATTTATTTTCTGATCTTTCGTGGCTCAATGGTTAGCGCGTTCGGCTGTTAACCAATAGCTTGGTGGTTCGAGCCCACCCGGGAGCGGTGTTTTTGGATCTCAAATGTAACGTAAATAGCCAAAGTTTTTCTACAATACCTGACGACCATTTAATTTTTGGGCTTCCGTGGCGCAATGGTTAGTGCGTTCAGCTGTTAATCGAAAGGTTGGTGGTTCGAGCCCAAACGAGAGAGGATTTGTGGGGTCTCAGATGTAGCGTGAAAAGTCGTAACTTTTCAACAATACCTGACAACCATTTAATTTCTGAGCTTCTGTGGCTCAATGGTTAGCGCGTTCGGCTGTTAACCAATTGGTTGGTGGTTCGAGCCTATCCGGGAGAGGTGTTGTTGGGTCTCATATGTAGCGTAAAAAGTCAAAACCTTTCCACAATACGTGACAACCATTTATTTTCTGAGCTTTCGTGGCTCAATGGTTAGCGCGTTCGGCTGTTAACCAATAGGTTGGTGGTTCGAGCCCACCCGGGAGCGGTGTTTTTGGATCTCAAATGTAACGTAAATAGCCAAAGTTTTTCCACAATACCTGACGACCATTTAATTTTTGGGCGTCCGTGGCGAATGGTTAGCGCGTTCGGCTGTTAACCGAAAGGTTGGTGGTTCGAGCCCATCCGGGAGCGGTTTTGTGAGGCCTCAGATGTGAAGTAAAAAGTCAAAGTTTTACCTCAATACCTGACGAAAATTTAATTTTTGGGCTTCAGTGGCGCAATGGTTAGCGCGTTCGGCTATTAACCAATAGGTTGGTGGTTCGAGCCCATCCGGGAGCAGTGTTGTGACGTCTCAGATGTAACGTAAAATGTCGGAGTTTTTCCACAATACCTGACGAACATTTAATTTTTGGGCTTCAGTGGCGCAATGGTCAGCGTGTTCAGCTGTTAACCGAAAGGTTGGTGGTTCGAGCCCAAACGAGAGAGGTTTTGTGGGGTCTCAGATGTAGCTTGAAAAGTCGTAACTTTTCAACAATACCTGACAACCATTTAATTTCTGAGCTTCCGTGGCTCAATGGTTAGCGCGTTCGGCTGTTAACCAATAGGTTGGAGGTTCTAGCCCATCCGGGAGCGGTGTTGTGATGTCTCCGATGTAACGTAAAATGTCAGAGTTTTTCCACAATACCTGACGAAAATTTAATTTTTGAGCTTCCGTGGCGCAATGGTTAGCGCGTTCAGCTGTTAATCGAAAGGTTGGTGGTTCGAGCCCACCCGGAAGAGGTGTTGTGGGGTCTCAGATGTAGCGTAAAAAGTCAAAACTTTTCCACAATACGTGACAACCATTTTATTTCTGAGCTTCCGTGGCTCAATGGTTAGCGCGTTCGGCTGTCAATCGAAAGGTTGGTGGTTGGAGCCCATCCGGGAGCGGTGTTGTGAGGTCTAGGATGTGAAGTAAAAAGTCAAAGTTTTACCTCAATACCTGACGAAAATTTAATTTTTGGGCTTCAGTGGCGCAATGGTTAGCGCGTTCAGCTGTTAATCGAAAGGTTGGTGGTTCGAGCCCACCCGGGAGAGGTGTTGTGAGGTCTCAGATGTAGCGTGAAAAGTCAAACTTTTTCCATAATACGTGATAACCATTTATTTTCTGATCTTTCGTGGCTCAATGGTTAGCGCGTTCGGCTGTTAACCAATAGCTTGGTGGTTCGAGCCCACCCGGGAGCGGTGTTTTTGGATCTCAAATGTAACGTAAATAGCCAAAGTTTTTCTACAATACCTGACGACCATTTAATTTTTGGGCTTCCGTGGCGCAATGGTTAGTGCGTTCAGCTGTTAACCGAAAGGTTGGTGGTTCGAGCCCAAACGAGAGAGGATTTGTGGGGTCTCAGATGTAGCGTGAAAAGTCGTAACTTTTCAACAATACCTGACAACCATTTAATTTTTGGGCGTCCGTGGCGCAATGGCTAGCGCGTTCGGCTGTTAACCGAAAGGTTGGTGGTTCGAGCCCATCCGGGAGCGGTGTTGTGACGTCTCAGATGTTACGTAAAATGTCAGAGTTTTTCCACAATACCTGACGAACATTTAATTTTTGGGCTTCCGTGGCGCAGTAATTAGCGCGTCCAGCTCTTAATCGAAAGGTTGGTGGTTTGAGCCCACCCGGAAGAGGTGTTGTGGGGTCTCAGATGTAGCGTTAAAAGTCAAAACTTTTCCACAATACGTGACAACCATTTAATTTCTGATCTTCCGTGGCTCAATGGTTAGCGCGTTCGGCTGTTAACCAATAGGTTGGTGGTTCGAGCCCACCCGGGAGCGGTGTTTTTGGATCTCAAATGTAACGTAAATAGCCAAAGTTTTTCCACAATACCTGACGACCATTTAATTTTTGGGCGTCCGTGGCGAATGGTTAGCGCGTTCGGCTGTTAACCGAAAGGTTGGTGGTTCGAGCCCATCCGGGAGCGGTGTTGTGAGGTCTCAGATGAGAAGTAAAAAGTCTAGGTTTTACCTCAATACCTGACGAAAATTTAATTTTTGGGCTTCAGTGGCGCAATGGTCAGCGCGTTCAGCTGTTAACCGAAAGGTTGGTGGTTCGAGCCCTCCCGGGAGCGGTGTTGTGACGTCTCAGATGTAACGTAAAATGTCAGAGTTTTTCCACAACACCAGACGAAAATTTAACTTTTGGGCTTCCGTGGCGCAATGGTTAGCGCGTTCGGCTGTTAACCAATAGGTTGGTGGTTCGAGCCCAATTGGGAGCGGTGTTGTGAGGTCTCAGATGTGACGTAAAAAGTCAAGGTTTTTACACAATACCTGACGAGCATTTAATTTTTGGGATTCCGTGGCGCAATGGTTAGCGCGTTCAGCTGTTAATCGAAAGGTTGGTGGTTCGAGCCCACCCGGGAGAGGTGTTGTGGGGTCTCAAATGTAACGTAGAAAGCCAAAATTTTTCCACAATACCTGACGACCATTTAATTTTTGGGCTTCCGTGGCGCAATGGTTAGCACGTTCGGCTGTTAACCAATAGGTTGGTGGTTCGAGCCCATCCGGGAGCGAAGTTGTGAGGTCTCAGATGTGACGTAAAAAGTCAAGGTTTTCCACAATACCTGACAACCATTTAATTTCTGAGCTTCCGTGGCTCAATGGTTAGCGCGTTCGGCTGTTAAGCAATAGGTTGGTGGTTCGAGCCCATCCGGGAGCGGTGTTGTGAGGTCTCAGATGTGACGTAAAAAGTCAAGGTTTTTACACAATACCTGTCGAGCATTTAACTTTTGGGCTTCAGTGGCGCAATGGTCAGCGCGTTCAGCTGTTAACCGAAAGGTTGGTGGTTCGAGCCCTCCCGGGAGCGGTGTTGTGACGTCTCAGATGTAACGTAAAATGTCAGAGTTTTTCCACAATACCTGACGAGCATTTAATTTTTGGGCTTCCGTGGCGCAATGGTTAGCGCGTTCAGCTGTTAATCGAAAGGTTGGTGGTTCGAGCCCACCCGGGAGAGGTGTTGTGAGGTCTCAGATGTAGCGTGAAAAGTCAAACTTTTTCCATAATACGTGATAACCATTTATTTTCTGATCTTTCGTGGCTCAATGGTTAGCGCGTTCGGCTGTTAACCAATAGCTTGGTGGTTCGAGCCCACCCGGGAGCGGTGTTTTTGGATCTCAAATGTAACGTAAATAGCCAAAGTTTTTCTACAATACCTGACGACCATTTAATTTTTGGGCTTCCGTGGCGCAGTAATTAGCGCGTCCAGCTCTTAATCGAAAGGTTGGTGGTTTGAGCCCACCCGGAAGAGGTGTTGTGGGGTCTCAGATGTAGCGTTAAAAGTCAAAACTTTTCCACAATACGTGACAACCATTTAATTTCTGATCTTCCGTGGCTCAATGGTTAGCGCGTTCGGCTGTTAACCAATAGGTTGGTGGTTCGAGCCCACCCGGGAGCGGTGTTTTTGGATCTCAAATGTAACGTAAATAGCCAAAGTTTTTCCACAATACCTGACGACCATTTAATTTTTGGGCGTCCGTGGCGAATGGTTAGCGCGTTCGGCTGTTAACCGAAAGGTTGGTGGTTCGAGCCCATCCGGGAGCGGTGTTGTGAGGTCTCAGATGAGAAGTAAAAAGTCAAGGTTTTACCTCAATACCTGACGAAAATTTAATTTTTGGGCTTCAGTGGCGCAATGGTCAGCGCGTTCAGCTGTTAACCGAAAGGTTGGTGGTTCGAGCCCTCCCGGGAGCGGTGTTGTGACGTCTCAGATGTAACGTAAAATGTCAGAGTTTTTCCACAACACCAGACGAACATTTAACTTTTGGGCTTCCGTGGCGCAATGGTTAGCGCGTTCGGCTGTTAACCAATAGGTTGGTGGTTCGAGCCCAATTGGGAGCGGTGTTGTGAGGTCTCAGATGTGACGTAAAAAGTCAAGGTTTTTACACAATACCTGACGAGCATTTAATTTTTGGGATTCCGTGGCGCAATGGTTAGCGCGTTCAGCTGTTAATCGAAAGGTTGGTGGTTCGAGCCCACCCGGGAGAGGTGTTGTGGGGTCTCAAATGTAACGTAGAAAGCCAAAATTTTTCCACAATACCTGACGACCATTTAATTTTTGGGCTTCCGTGGCGCAATGGTTAGCACGTTCGGCTGTTAACCAATAGGTTGGTGGTTCGAGCCCATCCGGGAGCGGTGTTGTGAGGTCTCAGATGTGACGTAAAAAGTCAAGGTTTTCCACAATACCTGACAACCATTTAATTTCTGAGCTTCCGTGGCTCAATGGTTAGCGCGTTCGGCTGTTAAGCAATAGGTTGGTGGTTCGAGCCCATCCGGGAGCGGTGTTGTGAGGTCTCAGATGTGACGTAAAAAGTCAAGGTTTTTACACAATACCTGTCGAGCATTTAACTTTTGGGCTTCAGTGGCGCAATGGTCAGCGCGTTCAGCTGTTAACCGAAAGGTTGGTGGTTCGAGCCCTCCCGGGAGCGGTGTTGTGACGTCTCAGATGTAACGTAAAATGTCAGAGTTTTTCCACAATACCTGACGAGCATTTAATTTTTGGGCTTCCGTGGCGCAATGGTTAGCGCGTTCAGCTGTTAATCGAAAGGTTGGTGGTTCGAGCCCACCCGGGAGAGGTGTTGTGAGGTCTCAGATGTAGCGTGAAAAGTCAAACTTTTTCCATAATACGTGATAACCATTTATTTTCTGATCTTTCGTGGCTCAATGGTTAGCGCGTTCGGCTGTTAACCAATAGCTTGGTGGTTCGAGCCCACCCGGGAGCGGTGTTTTTGGATCTCAAATGTAACGTAAATAGCCAAAGTTTTTCTACAATACCTGACGACCATTTAATTTTTGGGCTTCCGTGGCGCAATGGTTAGTGCGTTCAGCTGTTAACCGAAAGGTTGGTGGTTCGAGCCCAAACGAGAGAGGATTTGTGGGGTCTCAGATGTAGCGTGAAAAGTCGTAACTTTTCAACAATACCTGACAACCATTTAATTTTTGGGCGTCCGTGGCGCAATGGCTAGCGCGTTCGGCTGTTAACCGAAAGGTTGGTGGTTCGAGCCCATCCGGGAGCGGTGTTGTGACGTCTCAGATGTTACGTAAAATGTCAGAGTTTTTCCACAATACCTGACGAACATTTAATTTTTGGGCTTCCGTGGCGCAGTAATTAGCGCGTCCAGCTCTTAATCGAAAGGTTGGTGGTTTGAGCCCACCCGGAAGAGGTGTTGTGGGGTCTCAGATGTAGCGTTAAAAGTCAAAACTTTTCCACAATACGTGACAACCATTTAATTTCTGATCTTCCGTGGCTCAATGGTTAGCGCGTTCGGCTGTTAACCAATAGGTTGGTGGTTCGAGCCCACCCGGGAGCGGTGTTTTTGGATCTCAAATGTAACGTAAATAGCCAAAGTTTTTCCACAATACCTGACGACCATTTAATTCTTGGGCGTCCGTGGCGAATGGTTAGCGCGTTCGGCTGTTAACCGAAAGGTTGGTGGTTCGAGCCCATCCGGGAGCGGTGTTGTGAGGTCTCAGATGAGAAGTAAAAAGTCAAGGTTTTACCTCAATACCTGACGAAAATTTAATTTTTGGGCTTCAGTGGCGCAATGGTCAGCGCGTTCAGCTGTTAACCGAAAGGTTGGTGGTTCGAGCCCTCCCGGGAGCGGTGTTGTGACGTCTCAGATGTAACGTAAAATGTCAGAGTTTTTCCACAACACCAGACGAACATTTAACTTTTGGGCTTCCGTGGCGCAATGGTTAGCGCGTTCGGCTGTTAACCAATAGGTTGGTGGTTCGAGCCCAATTGGGAGCGGTGTTGTGAGGTCTCAGATGTGACGTAAAAAGTCAAGGTTTTTACACAATACCTGACGAGCATTTAATTTTTGGGATTCCGTGGCGCAATGGTTAGCGCGTTCAGCTGTTAATCGAAAGGTTGGTGGTTCGAGCCCACCCGGGAGAGGTGTTGTGGGGTCTCAAATGTAACGTAGAAAGCCAAAATTTTTCCACAATACCTGACGACCATTTAATTTTTGGGCTTCCGTGGCGCAATGGTTAGCACGTTCGGCTGTTAACCAATAGGTTGGTGGTTCGAGCCCTCCCGGGAGCGGTGTTGTGACGTCTCAGATGTAACGTAAAATGTCAGAGTTTTTCCACAATACCTGACGAGCATTTAATTTTTGGGCTTCCGTGGCGCAATGGTTAGCGCGTTCAGCTGTTAATCGAAAGGTTGGTGGTTCGAGCCCACCCGGGAGAGGTGTTGTGAGGTCTCAGATGTAGCGTGAAAAGTCAAACTTTTTCCATAATACGTGATAACCATTTATTTTCTGATCTTTCGTGGCTCAATGGTTAGCGCGTTCGGCTGTTAACCAATAGCTTGATGGTTCGAGCCCACCCGGGAGCGGTGTTTTTGGATCTCAAATGTAACGTAAATAGCCAAAGTTTTTCTACAATACCTGACGACCATTTAATTTTTGGGCTTCCGTGGCGCAATGGTTAGTGCGTTCAGCTGTTAACCGAAAGGTTGGTGGTTCGAGCCCAAACGAGAGAGGATTTGTGGGGTCTCAGATGTAGCGTGAAAAGTCGTAACTTTTCAACAATACCTGACAACCATTTAATTTTTGGGCGTCCGTGGCGCAATGGCTAGCGCGTTCGGCTGTTAACCGAAAGGTTGGTGGTTCGAGCCCATCCGGGAGCGGTGTTGTGACGTCTCAGATGTTACGTAAAATGTCAGAGTTTTTCCACAATACCTGACGAACATTTAATTTTTGGGCTTCCGTGGCGCAGTAATTAGCGCGTCCAGCTCTTAATCGAAAGGTTGGTGGTTTGAGCCCACCCGGAAGAGGTGTTGTGGGGTCTCAGATGTAGCGTTAAAAGTCAAAACTTTTCCACAATACGTGACAACCATTTAATTTCTGATCTTCCGTGGCTCAATGGTTAGCGCGTTCGGCTGTTAACCAATAGGTTGGTGGTTCGAGCCCACCCGGGAGCGGTGTTTTTGGATCTCAAATGTAACGTAAATAGCCAAAGTTTTTCCACAATACCTGACGACCATTTAATTCTTGGGCGTCCGTGGCGAATGGTTAGCGCGTTCGGCTGTTAACCGAAAGGTTGGTGGTTCGAGCCCATCCGGGAGCGGTGTTGTGAGGTCTCAGATGAGAAGTAAAAAGTCAAGGTTTTACCTCAATACCTGACGAAAATTTAATTTTTGGGCTTCAGTGGCGCAATGGTCAGCGCGTTCAGCTGTTAACCGAAAGGTTGGTGGTTCGAGCCCTCCCGGGAGCGGTGTTGTGACGTCTCAGATGTAACGTAAAATGTCAGAGTTTTTCCACAACACCAGACGAACATTTAACTTTTGGGCTTCCGTGGCGCAATGGTTAGCGCGTTCGGCTGTTAACCAATAGGTTGGTGGTTCGAGCCCAATTGGGAGCGGTGTTGTGAGGTCTCAGATGTGACGTAAAAAGTCAAGGTTTTTACACAATACCTGACGAGCATTTAATTTTTGGGATTCCGTGGCGCAATGGTTAGCGCGTTCAGCTGTTAATCGAAAGGTTGGTGGTTCGAGCCCACCCGGGAGAGGTGTTGTGGGGTCTCAAATGTAACGTAGAAAGCCAAAATTTTTCCACAATACCTGACGACCATTTAATTTTTGGGCTTCCGTGGCGCAATGGTTAGCACGTTCGGCTGTTAACCAATAGGTTGGTGGTTCGAGCCCATCCGGGAGCGGTGTTGTGAGGTCTCAGATGTGACGTAAAAAGTCAAGGTTTTCCACAATACCTGACAACCATTTAATTTCTGAGCTTCCGTGGCTCAATGGTTAGCGCGTTCGGCTGTTAAGCAATAGGTTGGTGGTTCGAGCCCATCCGGGAGCGGTGTTGTGAGGTCTCAGATGTGACGTAAAAAGTCAAGGTTTTTACACAATACCTGTCGAGCATTTAACTTTTGGGCTTCCGTGGCGCAATGGTTAGCGCGTTCGGCTGTTAACCAATAGGTTGGTGGTTCGAGCCCATCCGGGAGCGGTGTCGTGAGGTCTCAGATGTGACGTAAAAAGTCAAGGTTTTTACACAATACCTGACGAGCATTTAATTTTTGGGATTCCGTGGCGCAATGTTTAGCGCGTTCGGCTGTTAACCAATAGGTTGGTGGTTCGAGCCCATCCGGGAAAGGTGTTGTGAGGTCTCAGATGTGACGTAAAAAGTCAAGGTTTTTACACAATACCTGACGAGCATTTAACTTTTGGGCTTCCGTGGCGCAATGTTTAGCGGGTTCGGCTGTTAACCAATAGGTTGGTGGTTCGAGCCCATCCGGGAGCGGTGTTGTGAGGTCTCAGATGTGACGTAAAAAGTCAAGGTTTTTACACAATACCTGACGAGTATTTAACTTTTGGGCTTCCGTGGCGCAATGGTTAGCGCGTTCGGCTGTTAACCAATAGGTTGGTGGTTCGAGCCCATCCGGGAGCGGTGTTGTGAGGTCTCAGATGTGACGTAAAAAGTCAAGGTTTTTACACAATACCTGACGAGCATTTAATTTTTGGGATTCCGTGGCGCAATGGTTAGCACGTTCAGCTGTTAATCGAAAGGTTGGTGGTTCGAGCCCACCCGGGAGAGGTGTTGTGGGGTCTCAAATGTAACGTAGAAAGCCAAAGTTTTTCCACAACACCTGACAACCATTTAATTTCTGAGCTTCCGTGGCTCAATGGTTAGCGCGTTCGGCTGTTAACCAATAGGTTGATGGTTCGAGCCCATCCGGGAGCGGTGTTGTGAGGTCTCAGATGTAACGTAAAATGTCAGAGTTTTTCCACAATACCTGACGAACATTTAATTTTTGGGCTTCCGTGGCGCAATGGTTAGCGCGTTCGGCTGTTAACCAATAGGTTGGTGGTTCGAGCCCATCCGGGAGCGGTGTTGTGAGGTCTCAGATGTGACGTAAAAAGTCAAGGTTTTTACACAATACCTGACGAGCATTTAATTTTTAGCTTCCGTGGCGCAATGGTTAGCGCGTTCAGCAGTTAACAAATAGGTTAGTGGTTCGAGCCAACCCGGGAGCGGCGTTGTGGGATCTCAAACGTAACGTAGAAAGCCAAAGTTTTTCCACAATACCTGACGACCATTTAATTTTTGGGCTTCCGTGGCGCAATGGTTAACGCGTTCGGCTGTTAACCAATAGGTTGGTGGTTCGAGCCCACCCGGGAGCGGTGTTGTGGGATCTCAAATGTAACGTAGAAAGCCAAAGTTTTTCCACAATACGTGACGACCATTTAATTTCTGAGCTTCCGTCGCTCAATGGTTAGCGCGTTCGGCTGTTAACCAATAGGTTGGTGGTTCGAGCCCATCCGGGAGCGGTGTTGTGAGGTCTCAGAAGTGACGTAAAAAGTCAAGGTTTTTCCACAATACCTGACGAACATTTAATTTTTGGGCTTCCATGGCGCAATGGTTAGCGCGTTCGGCTGTTAACCGAAAGGTTGGTGGTTCGAGCCCAACCGGGAGAGGTGTTGTGGGGTCTCAGATGTAGCGTAAAAAGTCAAAACTTTTCCACAATACGTGACAACCATTTAATTTCTGAGCTTCCGTGGCTGAATGGTTAGCGCGTTCAGCTTTTAACCAATAGGGTGGTGGTTCGAGCCCACCCGGGAGCGGTGTTGTGGGATCTCAAATGTAACGTAGAAAGACAAAGTTTTTCCACAATACCTGACGACCATTTATTTTTTGGGCTTCCTTGGCGCAATGGTTAGCGCGTTCGGCTGTTAACCGAAAGGTTGGTGGTTCGAGCCCAACCGTGAGAGGTGTTGTAGGGTCTCAGATGTAACGTAATAAGTCATAACTTATCCACAATACCTGACAACAATTTAATCTCTGAGCTTCCGTGGCTCAATGGTTAGCGCGTTCGGCTGTTAACCAATAGGTTGGTGGTTCGAGCCCTTCCGGGAGCGGTGTTGTGAGGTCTCAGATGTGACGTAAAAAGTCAAGGTTTTTACACAATACCTGACGAGCATTTAACTTTTGGGCTTCCGTGGCGCAATGGTTAGCGCGTTCGGCTGTTAACCAATAGGTTGGTTGATCGAGCCCATCCGGGAGCGGTGTTGTGAGGTCTCAGATGTGACGCAAAAAGTCAAGGTTTTTACACAATACCTGACGAGCATTTAACTTTTGGGCTTCCGTGGCTCAATGGTTAGCGCGTTCGGCTCTTAACCTAAAGGTTGGTGGTTCGTGCCCATCCGGGAGCGGTGTTGTGGCGTCTCAGATGTAACGTAAAATGTCAAAACTTATCCACAATACGTGACAACCATTTAATTTCTGAGATTCCGTGGCTCAATGGTTAGCGCGTTCGGCTGTTAACCAATAGGTTGGTGGTTCGAGCCCACCCGGGAGCGGTGGTGTGGGATCTCAAATGTAACGTAGAAAGCCAAATTTTTGCCACAATACCTGACGACCATTTAAATTCTGAGCTTCCTTGGCTCAATGGTTAGCGAATTCGGCTGTTAACAAATAGGTTGGTGGTTCGAGCCCATCCGAGAGCTGTGTTTTGGGATCTCAAATGTAACGTTGAAAGCCAAAATTTTTCCACAATACCTGACGACCATTTAATTTGTGAGCTTCCGTGGCTCAAAGGTTAGCGCGTTCGGCTGTTAACCAATAGGGTGGTGGTTCGAGCCCAACCGGGAGCGGTGTTGTGAGGTCTCAGATGTAACGTAGAAAGACAAAGTTTTTCCACAATACCTGACGACCATTTATTTTTTGGGCTTCCTTGGCGCAATGGTTAGCGCGATCGGCTGTTAACCGAAAGGTTGGTGGTTCGAGCCCAACCGTGAGAGGTGTTGTAGGGTCTCAGATGTAACGTAATAAGTCATAACTTATCCACAATACCTGACAACAATTTAATCTCTGAGCTTCCGTGGCTCAATGGTTAGCGCGTTCGGCTGTTTACCAATAGGTTGGTGGTTCGAGCCCATCCGGGAGCGGTGTTGTGACGTCTCAGATGTAACGTAAAATGTCAGAGTTTTTCCACAATACCTGACGAACATTTAATTTTTGGGCTTCCGTGGCGCAATGATTAGCGCGTTCAGCTGTTAATCGAAAGGTTGAAGGTTCGAGCCCACCCGGGAGAGGTGTTGTGGGGTCTCAGATGTAGCGTAAAAACTCAAAACATTTCCACAATACGTGACAACCATTTAATTTCTGAGCTTCCGTGGCTCAATGGTTAGCGCGTTTGGCTGTTAACCAATAGGTTGGTGGTTCGAGCCCATCCGGGAGCGGTATTGTGACGTCTCAGATGTGACGTTAAAAGTCAAGGTTTTTCCAAAATACCTGACGACCATTTAATTTTTGGGCTTCCGTGGCGCAATGGTTAGCGCGTTCAGCTGCTATTCAAAAGACTGGTGGTTTGAGCTCTCCCGGAAGCGGTGTTGTAACGTCTCAAATGTAACATAAAATGTCAGAGTTTTTCCACAATACCTGTCGAACATTGAATTTTTGGGCTTCCGTGGCTCAATGGTTAGCGCGTTCGGCTGTTAACCAATAGGTGGTGGTTCGAGCCCATCCGGGAGCGGTGTTGTGAGGTCTCAGATGTGACGTAAAAAGTCAAGGTTTTTACACAATACGTGACAACCATTTAATTTCTGGGCTTCCGTGGCTCAATGATTAGCTCGTTCGGCTGTTAACCAATAGGTTGGTGGTTCGAGCCCACCCGGGAGCGGTGTTGTGGGATCTCAAATGTAACGTAAAAATTCAAGGTTTTTCCACAATACCTGACGAACATTTAATTTTTGGGCTTCCTTGGGGCAATGGTTAGCGCGTTCGTCTGTTAACCGAAAGGTTGGTGGTTCGATCCCAACCGGGAGAGGTGTTGTAGGGTATCAGATGTAACGTAATAAGTCATAACTTATCCACAATACCTGACAACCATTTAATTTCCGAGCTTCCGTGGCTCAATGGTTATCGCGTTCGGCTGTTAACCAATAGGTTTGTGGTTCGAGCCCATCCGGGATGCGGTGTTGTGAGGTCTCAGATGTTACGTAAAATGTCAGAGTTTTTCACAATACCTGACGAACATTTAATTTTTGGGCTTCCGTGGCGCAATGATTAGCGCGTTCAGCTGTTAATCGAAAGGTTGAAGGTTCGAGCCCACCCGGGAGAGGTGTTGTGGGGTCTCATATGTAGCGTAAAAAGTCAAAACTTATCCACAATGCGTGACAATCATTTAATTTTTGGGCTTCCGTGGCGCAATGGTTAGCGCGTTCTGCTGTTGACCCATAGGTTGGTGGTTCGAGCCCACCCGGGAGCGGTGTTGTGGGATCTCAAATGTAACGTAGAAAGCCAAAGTTTTTCCACAATACCTGACGACCATTTAATTTCTGAGCTTCCGTGGCTCAATGGTTAGCGCGTTCAGCTGTTAATCGAAAGGTTGGTGGTTGTGGGGTCTCAAATGTAACGTAGAAAGCCAAAGTTTTTCCACAATACCTGACAACCATTTAATTTCTGAGCTTCCGTGGCTCAATGGTTTGCACGTTCGGCTGTTAGCCAATAGGTTGGTGCTTCAAGCATACCCGGGAGCGGTGTTGTGGGATCTCGAATGTAACGTAGAAAGCCAAAGTTTTTCCACAATACCTGACGACCATTTAATTTTTGGGCTTCCGTGGCGCAATGGTTAGCGCGTTCGGCTGTTAACCGAAAGGTTGGTGGTTCAAGCCCATCCGGGAGCGGTGTTGTGACGTCTCAGATGTTACGTAAAAAGTCAAGGTTTTTCCACAATACCTGACGACCATTTAATTTTTGGGCTTCCGTGGCTCAATGGTTAGCGCGTTCGGCTGTTAACCAATTCGTTGGTGGTTCGATGCCACCCGGGAGCGGTGTTGTGGGATCTCACATGTAACGTAGAAAGCCAAAGTTTTTCCACAATACCTGAGGACCATTTAATTTTTGGGCTTCCGTGGCGCAATTGGTTAGCGCGTTCGGCTGTTAACCGAAAGGTTGGTGGTTCAAGCCCACCCGGGAGCGGTGTTGTGGGATCACGAATGTAACGTTGAAAGCCAAAGTTTTTCCAGAATACCTGACGACCATTTAATTTTTGGGCTTCCGTGGCGCAATAATTAGCGCGTTCAGCTGTTAATCGAAAGGTTGGTGGTTTGAGCCCACCCGAGAGAGGTGTTGTGGGGTCTCAGATGTAGCGTAAAAAGTCAAAACTTTTCCACAATACGTGACAACCATTTAATTTCTGAGCTTTCGTGGCTCAATGGTTAGCGCGTTCGGCTGTTAGCCAATAGGTTGGTGGTTCGAGCCCACCCGGGAGCGGTGTTGTGGGATCTCAAATGTAACGTAGAAAGCCAAAGTTTTTCCACAATACCTGACGACCATTTAATTTTTGGGCTTCCGTGGCGCAATGGTTAGCGCGTTCAGCTGTTATTCAAAAGACTGGTGGTTTGAGCCCTTTCGGGAGCGGTGTTTTGAGGTCTCAGATGTGACGTAAAAAGTCAAGGTGTTTCCACAATACCTGACGACCATTTAATTTCTGAGCTTCCGTGGCTCAATGGTTAGCGCGTTCGGCTGTTAACCAATTGGTTGGTGGTTCGAGCTCATCCGGGAGCGGTGTTGTGAGGTCTCAGATGTGACGTAAAAAGTCTAGGTTTTTACGCAAAACCTGACGAGCATTTAATTTTTGGGCTTCCGTGGCGCAATGGTTAGCGCGTTCTGCTGTTGACCCATAGGTTGGTGGTTCGAGCCCACCCGGGAGCGGTGTTGTGGGATCTCAAATGTAACGTAGAAAGCCAAAGTTTTTCCACAATACCTGACGACCATTTAATTTCTGAGCTTCCGTGGCTCAATGGTTAGCGCGTTCAGCTGTTAATCGAAAGGTTGGTGGTTGTGGGGTCTCAAATGTAACGTAGAAAGCCAAAGTTTTTCCACAATACCTGACAACCATTTAATTTCTGAGCTTCCGTGGCTCAATGGTTAGCGCGTTCGGCTGTTAGCCAATAGGTTGGTGCTTCAAGCATACCCGGGAGCGGTGTTGTGGGATCTCGAATGTAACGTAGAAAGCCAAAGTTTTTCCACAATACCTGACGACCATTAAATTTCTGAGCTTCCGTGGCTCAATGGTTAGCGCGTTCAGCTGTTAATCGAAAGGTTGGTGGTTGTGGGGTCTCAAATGTAACGTAGAAAGCCAAAGTTTTTCCACAATACCTGACAACCATTTAATTTCTGAGCTTCCGTGGCTCAATGGTTAGCGCGTTCGGCTGTTAGCCAATAGGTTGGTGCTTCAAGCATACCCGGGAGCGGTGTTGTGACGTCTCAGATGTTACGTAAAAAGTCAAGGTTTTTCCACAATACCTGATGACCATTTAATTTTTGGGCTTCCGTGGCTCAATGGTTAGCGCGTTCGGCTGTTAACCAATAGGTTGGTGGTTCGAGGCCACCCGGGAGCGGTGTTGTGGGATCTCACATGTAACGTAGAAGGCCAAAGTTTTTACACAATACCTGACGACCATTTAATTTTTGGGCTTCCGTGGCGCAATGGTTAGCGCGTTCGGCTGGTAACCGAAAGGTTGGTGGTTCAAGCCCACCCGGAAGCGGTGTTGTGGGATCACGAATGTAACGTAGAAAGCCAAAGTTTTTCCAGAATACCTGACGACCATTTAATTTTTGGGCTTCCGTGGCGCAATAATTAGCGCATTCAGCTGTTAATCGAAAGGTTGGTGGTTCGAGCCCACCCGAGAGAGGTGTTGTGGGGTCTCAGATGTAGCGTAAAAAGTCAAAACTTTTCCACAATACGTGACAACCATTTAATTTCTGAGCTTTCGTGGCTCAAAGGTTAGCGCGTTCGGCTGTTAGCCAATAGGTTGGTGGTTCGAGCCCACCCGGGAGCGGTGTTGTGGGATCTCAAATGTAACGTAGAAAGCCAAAGTTTATCCACAATACCTGACGACCATTTAATTTCTGAGCTTCCGTGGCTCAATGGTTAGCGCGTTCAGCTGTTAATCGAAAGGTTGGTGGTTGTGGGGTCTCAAATGTAACGTAGAAAGCCAAAGTTTTTCCACAATACCTGACAACCATTTAATTTCTGAGCTTCCGTGGCTCAATGGTTAGCGCGTTCGGCTGTTAGCCAATAGGTTGGTGCTTCAAGCATACCCGGGAGCGGTGTTGTGGGATCTCGAATGTAACGTAGAAAGCCAAAGTTTTTCCACAATACCTGACGACCATTTAATTTCTGAGCTTCCGTGGCTCAATGGTTAGCGCGTTCAGCTGTTAATCGAAAGGTTGGTGGTTGTGGGGTCTCAAATGTAACGTAGAAAGCCAAAGTTTTTCCACAATACCTGACAACCATTTAATTTCTGAGCTTCCGTGGCTCAATGGTTAGCGCGTTCGGCTGTTAGCCAATAGGTTGGTGCTTCAAGCATACCCGGGAGCGGTGTTGTGACGTCTCAGATGTTACGTAAAAAGTCAAGGTTTTTCCACAATACCTGACGACCATTTAATTTTTGGGCTTCCGTGGCTCAATGGTTAGCGCGTTCGGCTGTTAACCAATAGGTTGGTGGTTCGAGGCCACCCGGGAGCGGTGTTGTGGGATCTCACATGTAACGTAGAAGGCCAAAGTTTTTCCACAATACCTGACGACCATTTAATTTTTGGGCTTCCGTGGCGCAATGGTTAGCGCGTTCGGCTGGTAACCGAAAGGTTGGTGGTTCAAGCCCACCCGGAAGCGGTGTTGTGGGATCACGAATGTAACGTAGAAAGCCAAAGTTTTTCCAGAATACCTGACGACCATTTAATTTTTGGGCTTCCGTGGCGCAATAATTAGCGCATTCAGCTGTTAATCGAAAGGTTGGTGGTTCGAGCCCACCCGAGAGAGGTGTTGTGGGGTCTCAGATGTAGCGTAAAAAGTCAAAACTTTTCCACAATACGTGACAACCATTTAATTTCTGAGCTTTCGTGGCTCAAAGGTTAGCGCGTTCGGCTGTTAGCCAATAGGTTGGTGGTTCGAGCCCACCCGGGAGCGGTGTTGTGGGATCTCAAATGTAACGTAGAAAGCCAAAGTTTTTCCACAATACCTGACGACCATTTAATTTCTGAGCTTCCGTGGCTCAATGGTTAGCGCGTTCAGCTGTTAATCGAAAGGTTGGTGGTTGTGGGGTCTCAAATGTAACGTAGAAAGCCAAAGTTTTTCCACAATACCTGACAACCATTTAATTTCTGAGCTTCCGTGGCTCAATGGTTAGCGCGTTCGGCTGTTAGCCAATAGGTTGGTGCTTCAAGCATACCCGGGAGCGGTGTTGTGGGATCTCGAATGTAATGTAGAAAGCCAAAGTTTTTCCACAATACCTGACGACCATTTAATTTCTGAGCTTCCGTGGCTCAATGGTTAGCGCGTTCAGCTGTTAATCGAAAGGTTGGTGGTTGTGGGGTCTCAAATGTAACGTAGAAAGCCAAAGTTTTTCCACAATACCTGACAACCATTTAATTTCTGAGCTTCCGTGGCTCAATGGTTAGCGCGTTCGGCTGTTAGCCAATAGGTTGGTGCTTCAAGCATACCCGGGAGCGGTGTTGTGACGTCTCAGATGTTACGTAAAAAGTCAAGGTTTTTCCACAATACCTGACGACCATTTAATTTTTGGGCTTCCGTGGCTCAATGGTTAGCGCGTTCGGCTGTTAACCAATAGGTTGGTGGTTCGAGGCCACCCGGGAGCGGTGTTGTGGGATCTCACATGTAACGTAGAAGGCCAAAGTTTTTCCACAATACCTGACGACCATTTAATTTTTGGGCTTCCGTGGCGCAATGGTTAGCGCGTTCGGCTGGTAACCGAAAGGTTGGTGGTTCAAGCCCACCCGGGAGCGGTGTTTTGGGATCACGAATGTAACGTAGAAAGCCAAAGTTTTTCCAGAATACCTGACGACCATTTAATTTTTGGGCTTCCGTGGCGCAATAATTAGCGCATTCAGCTGTTAATCGAAAGGTTGGTGGTTCGAGCCCACCCGAGAGAGGTGTTGTGGGGTCTCAGATGTAGCGTAAAAAGTCAAAACTTTTCCACAATACGTGACAACCATTTAATTTCTGAGCTTTCGTGGCTCAAAGGTTAGCGCGTTCGGCTGTTAGCCAATAGGTTGGTGGTTCGAGCCCACCCGGGAGCGGTGTTGTGGGATCTCAAATGTAACGTAGAAAGCCAAAGTTTTTCCACAATACCTGCCGACCATTTAATTTTTGGGCTTCCGGGGCGCAATGGTTAGTGCGTTCAGCTGTTATTCAAAAGACTGGTGGTTTGAGCCCTTTCGGGAGCGGTGTTGTGAGGTCTCAGATGTGACGTAAAAAGTCAAGGTTTTTCCAGAATACCTGACGACCATTTAATTTTTGGGCTTCCGTGGCGCAATAATTAGCGCATTCAGCTGTTAATCGAAAGGTTGGTGGTTCGAGCCCACCCGAGAGAGGTGTTGTGGGGTCTCAGATGTAGCGTAAAAAGTCAAAACTTTTCCACAATACGTGACAACGATTTAATTTCTGAGCTTCCGTGGCTCAATGTTTAGCGCGTTCGGCTGTTAGCCAATAGGTTGGTGGTTCGAGCAAACCCGGGAGCGGTGTTGTGGGATCTCAAATGTAACGTAGAAAGCCAAAGTTTTTCCACAATACCTGATGACCATTTAATTTCTGAGCTTCCGTGGCTCAATGGTTAGCGCGTTCGGCTGTTAACCAATAGTTTGGTAGTTCGAGCCCATCCGGGAGCGGTGTTGTGAGGTCTCAGATGTGACGTAAAAAGTCAAGGTTTTTCCACAATACCTGACGACCATTTAATTTTTGAGCTTCCGTGGCGCAATGGTTAGCGCGTTCTTCTGTTAATCGAAAGGTTGGTGGTTCGAGCCCACCCGGGAGAGGTGTTGTGGGGTCTCAGATGTAGCGTAAAAAGTCAAAACTTTTCCACAATACGTGACAACGATTTAATTTCTGAGCTTCCGTGGCTCAATGTTTAGCGTGTTCGGCTGTTACCCAATAGGTTGGTGGTTCGGGCCCACCCGGGAGCGGTGTTGTGAGTTCTCAGATGTGACGTAAAATGTCAGAGTTTTTCCACAATACCTGACGAATATTTAATATTTGGGCTTTCTTGGCGCAATGGTTAGCGCGTTTGGCTGTTAACAGAAAGGTTGGTGGTTCGAGCACACCCGGGAGCGGTGCTATGAGGTCTCAGATGTTACGTAAAAAGTCAAAGTTTTTCCACAATACCGGACGACCATTTAATTTCAGAGCTTCCGTGGCTCAATGGCTAGCGCTTTCGGCTTTTAACCGAAATTTTGGTTTTTCGAGCCCATCCGGGAGCGTTTTGTGAGGTCTCAGATGTAACGTAAAAAGTCAGAGTTTTTCCACAATACATGACGACCATTTAATATTTAGGCTTCCGTGGCGCAATGGTTAGCGCGTTCAGCTGCTATTCAAAAGACTGGTGGTTTGAGCCCTCCCGGGAGCGGTGTTGTGACGTCTCGAATGTAACGTAAAATGTCAGAGTTTTTCCACAATACCTGACGAACATTTAATTTTTGGGCTTCCGTGGCGCAATAATTAGCGCGTTCAGCTGTTAATCGAAAGGTTGGTGGTTCGAGCCCACCCGGGAGAGGTTTTGTGGGGTCTCAGATGTAGCGTAAAATGTCAAAACTTTTCCACAATACGTAACAACCATTTAATTTCTGAGCTTCCGTGGCTCAATGCTTAGCGCGTTCGGCTGTTAGCCAGTACGTTGGTGGTTCGAGCCCACCCGGGAGCGGTGTTGTGGGATCTCAATTGTAACGTAGAAAGCCAAAGTTTTTCCACAATACCTGACGACCATTTATTTTTTGGGCTTCCTTGGCGCAATGGTTAGCGCGTTCGGCTGTTAACCGAAAGGTTGGTGGTTCGAGCCCAACCGAGAGAGGTGTTGTAGGGTCTCAGATGTAAAGTTATAAGTCATAACTTATCCACAATACGTGACAACCATTTAATTTCTGAGCTTCCGTGGCTGAATGGTTAGCGCGTTCGGCTGTTAACCAATAGGTTGGTGGTTCGAGCCCACCTGGGAGCGATGGTGTGGGATCTCAAATGTAACGTAGAAAGCCAAAGTTTTGCCACAATACCTGACGACCATTAAATTTTTGGGCTTCCTTGGCGCAATGGTTAGCGCGTTCGGCTGTTAACCGAAAGGTTGGTGGTTCGAGCCCAACCGGAATAGGTGTTGTGACGTCTCAGATGTGACGTAAAAAGCCAAGGTTTTTTCCACAACACCTGACGACCATTTAATTTTTGGGCTTCCGTGGCGCAATGGTTAGCGCGTTCGGCTTTTAACCAATAGGTTGGTGGTTCGAGCCCATCCGGGAGCGGTGTAGTGAGGTCTCAGATGTAACGTAAAATGTCAGAGTTTTTCCACAATACCTAACGAACATTTAATTTTTGGGCTTCCGTGCCGCAATGACTAGCGCGTTCAGCTGTTAATCGAAAGGTTGAAGGTTTGAGCCCACCCGGGAGAGGTGTTGTGGGGTCTCAGATGTAGCGTAAAAAGTCAAAACTTTTCCACAATACGTGACAACCATTTAATTTCAGAGCTTCCGTGGCTCAATGGTTAGCGCGTTCGGCTGTTAACCAATAGGTTGGTGGTTCGAGCCCATCCGGGAGCGGTGTTGTGACGTCTCAGATGTGACGTAAAAAGTCAAGGTTTTTCCACAATACCGGACGACCATTTAAATTTTGGGCTTCCGTGGCGCAATCGTTAGCGCGTTCGGCTGTTAACAGAAAGGTTGGTGGTTCGAGCACACCCGGGAGCGGTGCTATGAGGTCTCAGATGTTACGTAAAAAGTCAAAGTTTTTCCACAATACCGGACGACCATTTAATTTTTGGGCTTCCGTGGCGCAATGGTTAGCGCGTTCAGCTGCTATTCAAAAGCCTGGTGGTTTGAGCCCTCCCGGGAGCGGTGTTGTGACGTCTCAGATGTAACATAAAATGTCAGAGTTTTTCCACAATACCTGACGAACATTGAAATTTTGGGCTTCCGTGGCGCAATGGTTAGCGCGTTCAGCTGTTAATCGAAAGGTTGGTGGTTCGAGCCCACCCGGGAGAGGTGTTGTGGGGTCTCAGATGTAGCGTAAAAAGTCAAAACTTTTCCACAATACGTGACAACCATTTAATTTCTGAGCTTCCGTGGCTCAATGGTTAGCGCGTTCGGCTGTTAACTAATAGGTTAGTGGTTCGAGCCCACCCGGGAGCGGCGTTGTGGGATCTCAAATGTAACGTAGAAAGCCAAAGTTTTTCCACAATACCTGACGATCATTTAATTTTTGGGCTTCCGTGGCGCAATGGTTAGGGCGTTCGGCTGTTAACCAATTGGTTGGTGGTTCGAGCCCACCCGGGCGCGGTGTTGTGGGATCTCAAACGTAACGTGGAAAGCCAAAGTTTTTCCACAATACCTGACGACCATTTAATTTTTGGGCTTACGTGGCGCAATGATTAGCGCGTTCAGCTGTTAATCGAAAGGTTGAAGGTTCGAGCCCACCCGGGAGAGGTGTTGTGGGGTCTCAGATGTAGCGTAAAAAGTCAAAACTTTTCCACAATACGTGACAACCATTTAATTTCTGAGCTTCCGTGGCGCAATGGTTAGCGCGTTCAGCAGTTAACAAATAATTTAGTGGTTCGAGCCCACCCGGGAGCGGCGTTGTGGGATCTCAAACGTAACGTAGAAAGCCAAAGTTTTTCCACAATACCTGACGACCATTTAATTTTTGGGCTTCCGTGGCGCAATGGTTAACGCGTTCGGCTGTTAACCAATAGGTTGGTGGTTCGAGCCCACCCGGGAGTGGTGTTGTGGGATCTCAAATGTAACGTAGAAAGCCAAAGTTTTTCCACAATACGTGACGACCATTTAATTTCTGAGCTTTCGTGGCTCAATGGTTAGCGCGTTCGGCTGTTAACCAATAGGTTGGTGGTTAGAGCCCATCCGGGAGCGGTGTTGTGACGTCTCAGATGTAACGTAAAATGTCAGAGTTTTTCCACAATACCTGACGAACATTTAATTTTTGGGCTTCCGTGGCGCAATGATTAGCGCGTTCAGCTGTTAATCGAAATTTTGAAGGTTCGAGCCCACTCGGGAGAGGTGTTGTGGGGTCTCAGATGTAGCGTAAAAAGTCAAAACTTTTCCACAATACGTGACAACCATTTAATTTCTGAGCTTCCGTGGCTCAATGGTTAGCGCGTTCGGCTGTTAACCAATAGGTTGGTGGTTCGAGCCCATCCGGGAGCGGTGTTGTGAGGTCTCAGATGTGAAGTAAAAAGTCAAAGTTTTACCTCAATACCTGACGACCATTTAATATTTGGCCTCCGTTGCGCAATGGTTAGCGCGTTCGGCTGTTAACCGAAAGGTTGGTGGTTCGAGCCCATCCGGGAGCGGTGTTGTGACGTTTCAGATGTTACGTAAAATGTCAGAATTTTTCCACAATACCTGACGAACATTTAATTTTTGGGCTTCCGTGGCGCAATAATTAGCGCGTCCAGCTGTTAATCGAAAGGTTGGTGGTTCGAGCCCACCCGGGAGCGGTGTTGTGCGATCTCAAATGTAACGTAGAAAACCAAAGTTTTTCCACAATACCTGACTACCATTTAATTTTTGGGCTTCCTTGGCGCAATGGTTTGCGCGTTCGGCTGTTAACCGAAAGGTTGGTGGTTCGAGCCCTCCCGGGAGCGGTGTTGTGACGTCTCAGATGTAACGTAAAATGTCAGAGTTTTTCCACAATACCTGACGAGCATTTAATATCTGGGCTTCCGTGGCGCAATGGTTAGCGCGTTCAGCTGTTAATCGAAAGGTTGGTGGTTCGAGCCCACCCGGAAGAGGTGTTGTGGGGTCTCAGATGTAGCGTAAAAAGTCAAAACTTTTCCACAATACGTGACAACCATTTAATTTCTGAGCTTCCGTGGCTCAATGGTTAGCGCGTTCGGCTGTTAACCAATAGGTTGGTGGTTCGAGCCCACCCGGGAGCGGTGGTGTGGGATCTCAAGTGTAACGTAGAAAGCCAAAGTTTTGCTACAATACCTGACGACCATTAAATTTTTGGGCTTCCTTGGCGCAATGGTTAGCGCGTTCGGCTGTTAACCGAAAGGTTGGTGGTTCGAGCCCAACCGGAAGAGGTGTTGTAGGGTATCAGATGTAACGTAATAAGTCATAACTTATCCACAATACCTGACAACCATTTGATTTCTGAGCTTCCGTGGCTCAAAGGTTAGCGCGTTCGGCTGATAACAAATAGGTTGGTGGTTCGAGCCCATCCGGGAGCGGTGTTGTGAGGTCTCAGATGTGACGTAAAAAGTCAAGGTTTTTTCCACAACACCTGACGACCATTTAATTTTTGGGCTTCCGTGGCGCAATGGTTAGCGCGTTCGGCTGTTAACCAATAGGTTGGTGGTTCGAGCCCATCCGGGAGCGGTGTTGTGAGGTCTCAGATGTAACGTAAAATGTCAGAGTTTTTCCACAATACCTGACGAACATTTAATTTTTGGGCTTCCGTGGCGCAATGATTAGCGCGTTCAGCTGTTAATCGAAATTTTGAAGGTTCGAGCCCACTCGGGAGAGGTGTTGTGGGGTCTCAGATGTAGCGTAAAAAGTCAAAACTTTTCCACAATACGTGACAACCATTTAATTTCTGAGCTTCCGTGGCTCAATGGTTAGCGCGTTCGGCTGTTAACCAATAGGTTGGTGGTTCGAGCCCATCCGGGAGCGGTGTTGTGAGGTCTCAGATGTGAAGTAAAAAGTCAAAGTTTTACCTCAATACCTGACGACCATTTAATATTTGGCCTCCGTTGCGCAATGGTTAGCGCGTTCGGCTGTTAACCGAAAGGTTGGTGGTTCGAGCCCATCCGGGAGCGGTGTTGTGACGTTTCAGATGTTACGTAAAATGTCAGAATTTTTCCACAATACCTGACGAACATTTAATTTTTGGGCTTCCGTGGCGCAATAATTAGCGCGTCCAGCTGTTAATCGAAAGGTTGGTGGTTCGAGCCCACCCGGGAGCGGTGTTGTGCGATCTCAAATGTAACGTAGAAAACCAAAGTTTTTCCGCAATACCTGACTACCATTTAATTTTTGGGCTTCCTTGGCGCAATGGTTAGCGCGTTCGGCTGTTAACCGAAAGGTTGGTGGTTCGAGCCCTCCCGGGAGCGGTGTTGTGACGTCTCAGATGTAACGTAAAATGTCAGAGTTTTTCCACAATACCTGACGAGCATTTAATATCTGGGCTTCGTGGCGCAATGGTTAGCGCGTTCAGCTGTTAATCGAAAGGTTGGTGGTTCGAGCCCACCCGGAAGAGGTGTTGTGGGGTCTCAGATGTAGCGTAAAAAGTCAAAACTTTTCCACAATACGTAACAACCATTTAATTTCTGAGCTTCCGTGGCTCAATGGTTAGCGCGTTAGGCTGTTAATCGAAAGGTTGGTGGTTCGAGCCCATCCGGGAGCGGTGTTGTGAGGTCTCGGATGTGAAGTAAAAAGTCAAAGTTTTACCTCAATACCTGACGAAAATTTAATTTTTGGGCTTCAGTGGCGCAATGGTCAGCGCGTTCAGCTGTTAACCGAAAGGTTGGTGGTTCGAGCCCTCCCGGGAGCGGTGTTGTGTCGTCTCAGATATAACGTAAAATGTCAGAGTTTTTCCACAATACCTGACGAACATTTAATTTTTGGGCGTCCGTGGCGAATGGTTAGCGCGTTCGGCTGTTAACCGAAAGGTTGGTGGTTCGAGCCCTCGCGGGAGCGGTGTTGTGACGTCTCAGATGTAACGTAAAATGTCAGAGTTTTTCCACAATACCTGACGAGCATTTAATATTTGGGCTTCCGTGGCGCAATGGTTAGCGCGTTCAGCTGTTAATCGAAAGGTTGGTGGTTCGAGCCCACCCGGGAGAGGTGTTGTGAGGTCTCAGATATAGCGTGAAAAGTCAAACTTTTTCCATAATACGTGATAACCATTTATTTTCTGATCTTTCGTGGCTCAATGGTTAGCGCATTCGGCTGTTAACCAATAGCTTGGTGTTTCGAGCCCACCCGGGAGCGGTGTTTTTACCTCTCCGTGTGACGTAGTCCAGGAGAGGTTCTGTAACGGCCGTGTCTGTCTGTGTGTCTGTCTGTCTGTGTGTGTGTCTGTCTGTCCGTTGTTACACCCACGTGACCGCGTTCGCAGTTTGCGTATCGGAGCAAACGTGTTCGCCATTTCCGAACTGCTTTCACAGTCACGGAAATGGCTCCTCTACTTGAGTTCTCACACCACCAATCTTCTGGTCTTTGTCCATACCACACGGACACTAGTCTGTTCTTACTGGCTGCTAATCACCACCATCTTCTGGTCTTCGTCCATTCCACGTGGACACCAGTCTGTACATACTGGCTTCTAATCACCACCATCTTCTGTTCTTTGTCAATCCCACATTGACACCCGTCTGCACTTACACTGCCTTCTAACACCACCATCCACTGGTCTTCCGTCTATTCCACATAGACACCAATCTGTATCATTGGCTTCTACTCCATTATCATCGTTTGGTTTTAGGATATACGCGGCGATCAGCTAGGGTTACGAGAAACGTCTAGCCTCCCTAAGGTAGGATCGCTACCAAAGGTTTTCGCATTTGCGGTTTTTCCTTACTATTATAATGGAGACGAATCGTATATATACCCCAAAATTTGAAGAAAGCGGGAAGAGGGGTACCCTTCACTTTAAACGTCAATATTAGCAAAGTTTGAGAAGATAATAAGTATAACTTTATTTTAAACGATTTAACTATTATTAATGTTAATTATTGAAGATTAAAATAATTAAAAATAATTATATTTATTTAAATATTAAAGATAAACCTCTCGTGCAAAGAGAGAGATTATCATTGCCTCCTATATCTACCAAGGCCCGTGCATGCGATATATTTCCTTCATTGCCTCCTATATCTATCAAGGCCCGTGCATTGTGATATATTTCATTCATTGCATAAACATAAGCGAGATTGTTTTGGGAAAAAAATACTGCTTCCACTAATGCGTTTATACTCCTTGTTACTGTTGTATAGAGTAATCATGATAAAAGCTTAAAAAATTACGAGAGGACAGACCTTTTTTATCCTCATTCAAAAATATTTTTTGGTGCTAAGACTGCTTTAAAAAATCCAAACGGTTAGGCATTGGTAAAAAAGACAAATGATATTTTTCAAATCTTATGAGATAACGCCCACCTAGTTGAAAATTGCCGTTTTTTATCCGCCGGAGCCATTCCTTATGAGAATTTCGATGCTAGTAGGATGTCAATTAAACTACCGGTATATTATTGTTGTTGGAAATTGGATATTAAGTCAAATTAAGTGGTTGTAAAGAGCCAGCAGGTTTTTGCCACTTCTTTTTGTGAGTATTTGATTTTTATATGTAAAATGGAGGAAGATAATGTTGAGAGTAAGGATGAAATGCGGAAGCGCAAAGCGCGGGAAAGGATGAGGGCAAAAGGTCGACGTTTTCATTGGATACTTAAGGTTATATAATCTTCTCGACACGGAGAGGTAATATTTTGGTTTTCCCGACTTGTTGGATCTCAAATGTAACGTAAATAGCCAAAGTTTTTCCGCAATACCTGACGACCATTTCTTTTGGGCGTCCGTGGCGCAATGGTTAGCGCGTTCGGCTGTTAACCGAAAGGTTGGTGGTTCGAGCCCATCCGGGAGCGGTGTTGTGAGGCCTCAGATGTGAAGTAAAAAGTCAAAGTTTTACCTCAATACCTGACGAAAATTTAATTTTTGGGCTTCAGTGGCGCAATGGTCAGCGCGTTCAGCTGTTAACCGAAAGGTTGGTGGTTCGAGCCCTCCCGGGAGCGGTGTTGTGACGTCTCAGATGTAACGTAAAATGTCAGAGTTTTTCCAAAATACCTGACGAGCATTTAATTTTTGGGCTTCCGTGGCGCAATGGTTAGCGCGTTCAGCTTTTAATCGAAAGGTTGGTGGTTCGAGCCCACCCGGAAGAGGTGTTGTGGGGTCTCAGATGTAGCGTAAAAAGTCAAAACTTTTCCAGAATACGTGACAACCATTTAATTTCTGAGCTTCCGTGGCTCAATGGTTAGCGCGTTCGGCTGTTAATCGAAAGGTTGGTGGTTCGAGCCCATCCGGGAGCGCTGTTGTGAGGTCTCGGATGTGAAGTAAAAAGTCAAAGTTTTACCTCAATACCTGACGAAAATTTAGTTTTTGGGCTTCAGTGGCGCAATGGTCAGCGCGTTCAGCTGTTAACCGAAAGGTTGGTGGTTCGAGCCCTCCCGGGGTGTTGTGTCGTCTCAGATGTAACGTAAATTGTCAGAGTTTTTCCACAATACCTGACGAGCATTTAATTTTTGGGCTTCCGTGGCGCAATGGTTAGCGCGTTCAGCTGTTAATCGAAAGGTTGGTGGTTCGAGCCCACCCGGGAGAGGTGTTGTGAGGTCTCAGATGTAGCGTGAAAAGTCAAACTTTTTCCATAATACGTGATAACCATTTATTTTCTAATCTTTCGTGGCTCAATGGTTAGCGCCTTCGGCTGTTAACCAATAGCTTGGTGGTTCGAGCCCACCCGGGAGCGGTGTTGTGACGTCTCAGATGTAACGTAAAATGTCAGAGTTTTTCCACAATACCTGACGAGCATTTAATATTTGGGCTTCCGTGGCGCAATGGTTAGTGCGTTCAGCTGTTAATCGAAAGGTTGGTGGTTCGAGCCCAAACGAGAGAGGATTTGTGGGGTCTCAGATGTAGCGAGAAAAGTCGTAACTTTTCCACAATACCTGACGAACATTTAATTTTTGGGCTTCCGTGGCGAAGTAATTAGCGCGTCCAGCTCTTAATCGAAAGGTTGGTGGTTCGAGCCCACCCGGAAGAGGTGTTGTGGGGTCTCAGATGTTGCGTTAAAAGTCAAAACTTTTCCACAATACGTGACAATTATTTAATTTCTGATCTTCCTTGGCTCAATGGTTTGCGCGTTCGGCTGTTAACCAATAGGTTGGTGGTTCGAGCCCATCCGGGAGCGGTGTTGTGAGGTCTCAGATGTGACGTAAAAAGTCAAGGTTTTCCACAATACCTGACAAGCATTTAACTTTTGGGCTTCCGTGGCGCAATGGTTAGCGCGTTCGGCTGTTAACCAATAGGTTGGTGGTTCGAGCCCATCCGGGAGCGGTGTTGTGAGGTCTCAGATGTGACGTAAAAAGTTAAGGTTTTTACACAATACCTAACAAGCATTTAACTTTTGGGCTTCCGTGGCGCAATGGTTAGCGCGTTCGGCTGTTAACCAATAGGTTGGTGGTTCGAGCCCATCCGGGAGCGGTGTTGTGAGGTCTCAGATGTGACGTAAAAAGTCAAGGTTTTTACACAATATCTGACGAGCATCTAATTTTTGGGCTTCCGTGGCGCAATGGTTAGCGCGTTCAGCTGTTAATCGAAAGGTTGGTGGTTCGAGCCCACCCGGGAGAGGTGTTGTGGGGTCTCAAATGTAACGTAGAAAGCCAAAGTTTTTCCACAATACCTGACAACCGTTTAATTTCTGAGCTTCCGTGGCTCAATGGTTAGCGCGTTCAGCTGTTAACCAATAGGTTGGTGGTTCGAGCCCACCCGGGAGCGGTGTTGTGTGATCTCAAATGTAACGTAGAAAGCCAAAGTTTTTCCACAATACCTGACGACCATTTAATTTTTGGGCTTCCGTGGCGCAATGGTTAGCGCGTTCAGCTGTTAATCGAAAGGTTGGTGGTTCGAGCCCACCCGGGAGAGGTGTTGTGGGGTCTCAAATGTAACGTAGAAAGCCAAAGTTTTTCCACAATACCTGACAACAATTTAATTTCTGAGCTTCCGTGGCTCAATGGTTAGCGCGTTCGGCTGTTAACCAATAGGTTGGTGGTTCGAGCCCATCCGCGAGCGGTGTCGTGAGGTCTCAGATGTGACGTAAAAAGTCAAGGTTTTTACACAATACCTGACGAGCATTTAACTTTTGGGCTTCCGTGGCGCAATGGTTAGCGCGTTCGGCTGTTAACCAATAGGTTGGTGGTTCGATCCCATCCGGGAGCGGTGTTGTGAGGTCTCAGATGTGACGTAAAAAGTCAAGGTTTTCCACAATACCTGACAACCATTTAATTTCTGAGTTTCCGTGGCTCAATGGTTAGCGCGTTCGGCTGTTAACCAATAGGTTGGTGGTTCGAGCCCACTCGGGAGCGGTGTTGTGGGATCTGAAATGTTACGTAGAAAGCCAAAGTTTTTGCACAATAAATGACGACCATTTAATTTTTGGGCTTCCGTGGCGCAATGGTTAGCGCGTTCGGCTGTTAACCAATAGGTTGGTGGTTCGACCCCATCCGGGAGCGGTGTTGTGAGGTCTCAGATGTGACGTAAAAAGTCAAGGTTTTTGCATAATACCTGACGAGCATTTAACTTTTGGGCTTCCGTGGCGCAATGGTTAGCGCGTTCGGCTGTTAACCAATAGGTTGGTGGTTCGAGCCCATCCGGGAGCGGTGTTGTGAGGTCTCGGATGTGACGTAAAAAGTTAAGGTTTTTACACAATACCTAACAAGCATTTAACTTTTGGGCTTCCGTGGCGCAATGGTTAGCGCGTTCGGCTGTTAACCAATAGGTTGGTGGTTCGAGCCCATCCGGGAGCGGTGTTGTGAGGTCTCAGATGTGACGTAAAAAGTCAAGGTTTTTACACAATACCTGACGAGCATTTAACTTTTGGGCTTCCGTGGCGCAATGGTTTGCGCGTTCGGCTGTTAACCAATAGGTTGGTGGTTCGAGCCCATCCGGGAGCGGTGTTGTGAGGTCTCAGATGTGACGTAAAAAGTCAAGGTTTTTACACAATATCTGACGAGCATCTAATTTTTGGGCTTCCGTGGCGCAATGGTTAGCGCGTTCAGCTGTTAATCGAAAGGTTGGTGGTTCGAGCCCACCCGGGAGCGGTGTTGTGTGATCTCAAATGTAACGTAGAAAGCCAAAGTTTTTCCACAATACCTGACGACCATTTAATTTTTGGGCTTCCGTGGCGCAATGGTTAGCGCGTTCGGCTGTTAACCAATAGGTTGGTGGTTCGAGCCCATCCGGGAGCGGTGTTGTGAGGTCTCAGATGTGACGTAAAAAGTCAAGGTTTTTACACAATACCTGACGAGCATTTAATTTTTGGGCTTCCGTGGCACAATGGTTAGCGCGTTCAGCTGTTAATCGAAAGGTTGGTGGTTCGAGCCCACCCGGGAGAGGTGTTGTGGGGTCTCAAATGTAACGTAGAAAGCCAAAGTTTTTCCACAATACCTGACAACAATTTAATTTCTGAGCTTCTGTGGCTCAATGGTTAGCGCGTTCGGCTGTTAACCAATAGGTTGGTGGTTCGACCCCATCCGGGAGCGGTGTTGTGAGGTCTCAGATGTGACGTAAAAAGTCAAGGTTTTTACATAATACCTGACGAGCATTTAACTTTTGGGCTTCCGTGTCGCAATGGTTAGCGCGTTCGGCTGTTAACCAATAGGTTGGTGGTTCGAGCCCATCCGGGAGCGGTGTTGTGAGGTCTCAGATGTGACGTAAAAAGTCAAGGTTTTTACACAATACCTAACGAGCATTTAACTTTTGGGCTTCCGTGGCACAATGGTTAGCGCGTTCAGCTGTTAATCGAAAGGTTGGTGGTTCGAGCCCACCCGGGAGAGGTGTTGTGGGGTCTCAAATGTAACGTAGAAAGCCAAAGTTTTTCCACAATACCTGACAATAATTTAATTTCTGAGCTTCCGTGGCTCAATGGTTAGCGCGTTCGGCTGTTAACCAATAGGTTGGTGGTTCGACCCCATCCGGGAGCGGTGTTGTGAGGTCTCAGATGTGACGTAAAAAGTCAAGGTTTTTTCCACAACACCTGACGACCATTTAATTTTTGGGCTTCCGTGGCGCAATGGTTAGCGCGTTCGGCTGTTAACCGAAAGGTTGGTGGTTCGAGCCCATCCGGGAGCGGTGTTGTGAGGTCTCAGATGTAACGTAAAATGTCAGAGTTTTTCCACAATACCTGACGAACATTTAATTTTTGGGCTTCCGTGGCGCAATGATTAGCGCGTTCAGCTGTTAATCGAAAGGTTGAAGGTTCGAGCCCACCCGGGAGAGGTGTTGTGGGGTCTCAGATGTAGCGTAAAAATTCAAAACTTTTCCACAATACGTGACAACCATTTAATTTCTGAGCTTCCGTGGCTCAATGGTTAGCGCGTTCGGCTGTTAACCATTAGGTTGGTGGTTCGAGCCCATCCGGGAGCGGTGTTGTGAGGTCTCAGATGTGACGTAAAAAGTCAAGGTTTTTACACAATACCTGACGAAAATTTAATTTTTGGGCTTCAGTGGCCCAATGGTCAGCGCGTTCAGCTGTTAACCGAAAGGTTGGTGGTTCGAGCCCTCCCGGGAGCGGTGTTGTGTCGTCTCAGATATAACGTAAAATATCAGAGTTTTTCCACAATACCTGACGAACATTTAAGTTTTGGGCGTCCGTGGCGAATGGTTAGCGCGTTCGGCTGTTAACCGAAAGGTTGGTGGTTCGAGCCCTCCCGGGAGCGGTGTTGTGACGTCTCAGATGTAACGTAAAATGTCAGAGTTTTTCCACAATACCTGACGAGCATTTAATATTTGGGCTTCCGTGGCGCAATGGTTAGCGCGTTCGGCTGTTAACCGAAAGGTTGGTGGTTCGAGCCCATCCGGGAGCGGTGTTGTGAGGCCTCAGATGTGAAGTAAAAAGTCAAAGTTTTACCTCAATACCTGACGAAAATTTAATTTTTGGGCTTCAGTGGCGCAATGGTCAGCGCGTTCAGCTGTTAACCGAAAGGTTGGTGGTTCGAGCCCTCCCGGGAGCGGTGTTGTGACGTCTCAGATGTAACGTAAAATGTCAGAGTTTTTCCAAAATACCTGACGAGCATTTAATTTTTGGGCTTCCGTGGCGCAATGGTTAGCGCGTTCAGCTTTTAATCGAAAGGTTGGTGGTTCGAGCCCACCCGGAAGAGGTGTTGTGGGGTCTCAGATGTAGCGTAAAAAGTCAAAACTTTTCCAGAATGCGTGACAACCATTTAATTTCTGAGCTTCCGTGGCTCAATGGTTAGCGCGTTCGGCTGTTATTTGAAAGGTTGGTGGTTCGAGCCCATCCGGGAGCGCTGTTGTGAGGTCTCGGATGTGAAGTAAAAAGTCAAAGTTTTACCTCAATACCTGACGAAAATTTAATTTTTGGGCTTCAGTGGCGCAATGGTCAGCGCGTTCAGCTGTTAACCGAAAGGTTGGTGGTTCGAGCCCTCCCGGGAGCGGTGTTGTGTCGTCTCAGATGTAACGTAAAATGTCAGAGTTTTTCCACAATACCTGACGAGCATTTAATTTTTGGGCTTCCGTGGCGCAATGGTTAGTGCAATCAGCTGTTAACCGAAAGGTTGGTGGTTCGAGCCCAAACGAGAGAGGATTTGTGGGGTCTCAGATGTAGCGAGAAAAGTCGTAACTTTTCCACAATACCTGACGAACATTTAATTTTTGGGCTTCCGTGGCGCAGTAATTAGCGCGTCCAGCTCTTAATCGAAAGGTTGGTGGTTCGAGCCCACCCGGAAGAGGTGTTGTGGGGTCTCAGATGTTGCGTTAAAAGTCAAAACTTTTCCACAATACGTGACAACCATTTAATTTCTGATCTTCCTTGGCTCAATGGTTAGCGCGTTCGGCTGTTAACCAATAGGTTGGTGGTTCATGCCCACCCGGGAGCGGTGTTTTTGGATCTCAAATGTAACGTAAATAGCCAAAGTTTTTCCACAATACCTGACGACCATTTAATTTTTGGGCGTCCGTGGCGAATGGTTAGCGCGTTCGGCTGTTAACCGAAAGGTTGGTGGTTCGAGCCCATCCGGGAGCGGTGTTGTGAGGTCTCAGATGTAACGTAAAATGTCAGAGTTTTTCCACAATACCTGACGAACATTTTATTTTTGGGCTTCCGTGGCGCAATGATTAGCGCGTTCAGCTGTTAATCGAAAGGTTGAAGGTTCGAGCCCACCCGGGAGAGGTGTTGTGGGGTCTCAGATGTAGCGTAAAAAGTCAAAACTTTTCCACAATACGTGACAACCATTTAATTTCTGAGCTTCCGTGGCTCAATGGTTAGCGCGTTCGGCTGTTAACCAATAGATTGGTGGTTCGAGCCCATCCGGGAGCGGTGTTGTGAGGTCTCAGATGTGACGTAAAAAGTCAAGGTTTTTACACAATACCTGACGAGCATTTAACTTTGGGCTTCCGTGGCTCAATGGTTAGCGCGTTCGGCTGTTAACCAATAGGTTGGTGGTTCGAGCCCATCCGGGAGCGGTGTTGTGAGGTCTCAGATGTAACGTAAAATGTGAGAGTTTTTCCACAATACCTGACGAACATTTAATTTTTGGGCTTCCGTGGCGCAATGGTTAGCGCGTTCAGCTGCTATTCAAAAGACTGGTGGTTTGAGCCCTCCCGGGAGCGGTGTTGTGACGTCTCAAATGTAACATAAAATGTCAGAGTTTTTCCACAATACCTGTCGAACATTGAATTTTTGGGCTTCCGTGGCGCAATGGTTAGCGCGATCAGCTGTTAATCGAAAGGTTGGTGGTACGAGCCCACCCGGGAGAGGTGTTGTGGGGTCTCAGATGTAGCGTAAAAGGTCATAACTTTTCCACAATACGTGACAACCATTTAATTTCTGAGCTTCCGTGGCTCAATGGTTAGCGCGTTCGGCTGTTAACCAATAGGTTAGTGGTTCGAGCCCATCCGGGAACGGTGTTGTGAGGTCTCAGATGTGACGTAAAAAGTCAAGGTTTTTACACAATACCTGACGAGCATTTAATTTTTGGGCTTCCGTGGCGCAATGGTTAGCGCGTTCGGCTGTTAACCAATAGGTTGGTGGTTCGGCCCCTGTTTGTCGTAGAGCCGAGATATTAAGCAAAATGTTCGTCAACTTTTGTATCGTCTCACTTATTTTTATTATGTTACTTATGATTTTTGCACTAATCTTTGGAGGCTCATAACTCTTGTTCTACAAGAGATACTGGGATCTCCTTTGGATATGTTATAGTACTCTTTGCTCCCCATACAAGGATACTTTAAACTTGAGGCTACCGCAATATCGTCGTCAACTTATTTTTTGTCTCACTTATTGTTAGAAGGTTACTTTTGATTTTTGAAAATAAATTTTGCAGGCTCGTAACTCTGTTTCTACTGGAGATACGGGGATGTCCTTTGAGTATGTTATAGACCAATTTGTCCTTCATCTAGCCATACCAAGAATTAGGGCTACGACAAACAGTAGTCGAGTAATTAAGCTAATCCTAAACAAACAAACCCCCTCCATAGGAAATACATTAGACTAAATTCTGGAGGCTCGTAACTGTGGTTCAACCAGAGATACGGGGATGTAAATAATGTGACCTTGACACAAATGTTCGGATAATTATAAAAAAAAACTTCGCAGTTTCGAACCTGTGGCCTTCCGGGAGTGAGGCGGATGCGATAACCGCTACACTAAAGATATGTTATTATTTTTAATCGAAAGAACAGGGTCAAGTAATTAAGCAATACGTGAAAAAACAAACCCCTCCATAGAAAATGCATTAGACTATACTTTGCAGGCTCCTAACTCTGTTTCTACTGGAGATACGGGGATGTCCTTTGGGTATGTTATAGTCCAATTTGTCCCCCATCTAACCATACTAAAAATATTGAGCTTCGACCAACAGGGGCCGAGTAATTAAGCTAAACGTAAACAAACAACCCGTCCATAGGAAATGCAGTAGACTATATTTTGCAGGCCCATAACTCTGTGTCTACTAGAGATACGGGGATGTCCTTAGGATTTGTTATAGTCCAAATTGTCCCCCATCTAACCATACTAAAAACTTTGGGCTACGACAAACAGGGGCCGAGTACTTAAGCAAAACGTAACGAAACAAACCCCCTCCATAGGAAATGCATTAGACTATAGTTTGCAGGCTCGTAACTCTGTTTCTATTGGAGATACGGGGATGTCCTTTGAGTATGTTATAGTCCAATTTGTCCCCCATCTAACCATACTAAAAACATTGAGCTACGACAAACAGGGGCCGAGTAATTAAGCTAAAAATAAACAAACAACCCGTCCATAGCAAATGCATTAGACTATACTTTGCAGGCCCATAACTCTGTGTCTACTAGAGATACGGGGATGTCCTTAGGATATGTTATAGTCCAAATTGTCCCCCATCTAACCATACTAAAAACATTGAGCTAGGACAAACATGGTCCGAGATATTAAGCAAAATGTTCGTCAACTTTTGTATCGTCTCACTTATTTTTATTATGTTACTTATGATTTTTGCACTAAACTTTGGAGGCTCATAACTCTTGTTCTACAAGAGATACTGGGATCTCCTTTGGATATGTTATAGTACTCTTTGCTCCCCATACAAGGATACTTTAAACTTGAGGCTACCGCAATATCGTCGTCAACTTATTTTTTGTCTCACTTATTGTTAGAAGGTTACTTTTGATTTTTGAAAATAAATTTTGCAGGCTCGTAACTCTGTTTCTACTGGAGATACGGGGATGTCCTTTGAGTATGTTATAGACCAATTTGTCCTTCATCTAGCCATACCAAGAATTAGGGCTACGACAAACAATAGTCGAGTAATTAAGCTAATCGTAAACAAACAAACCCCCTCCATAGGAAATACATTAGACTAAATTCTGGAGGCTCGTAACTCTGGTTCTACCAGAGATACGGGGATGTAAATAATGTGACCTTGACACAAATGTTCGGATAATTATAAAAAAAAACTTCGCGGTTTCGAACCTGTGGCCTTCCGGGAGTGAGGCGGATGCGATAACCGCTACACTAAAGATATGTTATTATTTTTAATCGAAAGAACAGGGTCAAGTAATTAAGCAATACGTGAAAAAACAAACCCCTCCATAGAAAATGCATTAGACTATACTTTGCAGGCTCCTAACTCTGTTTCTACTGGAGATACGGGGATGTCCTTTGAGTATGTTATAGTCCAATTTGTCCCCCTTCTAACCATACTAAAAATATTGAGCTACGACCAACAGGGGCCGAGTAATTAAGCTAAACGTAAACAAACAACCCGTCCATAGGAAATGCAGTAGACTATATTTTGCAGGCCCATAACTCTGTGTCTACTAGAGATACGGGGATGTCCTTAGGATATGTTATAGTCCAATTTGTCCCCCATATAACCATACTAAAAACATTGAGCTACGACAAACATTGGCCGAGATATTAAGCAAAATGTTCGTCAACTTTGGTATCGTCTCACTTATTTTTATTATGTTACTTATGATTTTTGCACTAAACTTTGGAGGCTCATAACTCTTGTTCTACAAGAGATACTGGGATCTCCTTTGGATATGTTATAGTACTCTTTGCTCCCCATACAAGGATACTTTAAACTTGAGGCTACCTCAATATCGTCGTCAACTTATTTTTTGTCTCACTTATTGTTAGAAGGTTACTTTTGATTTTTGAAAATAAACTTTGCAGGCTCGTAACTCTGGTTCTACCAGAGATACGGGGATGTAAATAATGTGACCTTGACACAAATGTTCGGATAATTATAAAGGTCTTTGCATGTTCCAAGCAAAAAAAAAACTTCGCGGTTTCGAACCTGTGGCCTTCCGGGAGTGAGGCGGATGCGATAACCGCTACACTAAAGATATGTTATTATTTTTAATCGAAAGAACAGGGTCAAGTAATTAAGCAATACGTGAACAAACAAACGCCTCCATAGGAAATGCATTAGACTATACATTGCAAGGCCCATAACTCCGTGTCTACTAGAGATACCGGGATGTCCTTAGGATATGTTATGGTCCAATTTGTCCTTCATCTAACCATACTAAAAACTTTGGGCTACGACAAACAGGGGCCGAGTACTTAAGCAAAACGTAAAGAAACAAACCCCCTCCATAGGAAATGAGTTAGACTATACTTTGCAGGCTCGTAACTCTGTTTCCACTGGAGATACGGGGATGTCCTTTGAGTATGTTATAGTCCAATTTGTCCCCCATCTAACCATACTAAAAACATTGAGCTACGACAAACAGGGGCCGAGTAATTAAGCCAAACGTAAACAAACAACCCGTCCTTAGGAAATGCATTAGACTATACTTTGCAGGCCCATAACTCTGTGTCTACTAGAGATACGGGGATGTACTTAGGATATGTTATAGTCCAAATTGTCCCCCATCTAACCATACTAAAAACATTGAGGTACGACAAACAAGGGCCGAGATATTAAGCAAAATGTTCGTCATTTTTGGTATCGTCTCACTTATTTTTATTATGTTATTTATGATTTTTGCACTAAACTTTGGAGGCTCATAACTCTTGTTCTACAAGAGATACTGGGATCTCCTTTGGATATGTTATAGTACTCTTTGCTCCCCATACAAGGATACTTTAAACTTGAGGCTACCTCAATATCGTCGTCAACTTATTTTTTGTCTCATTTATTGTTAGAAGGTTACTTTTGATTTTTGAAAATAAACTTTGCAGGCTCGTAACTCTGTTTCTACTGGAGATACGGGGATGTCCATTGAGTATGTTATAGACCAATTTGTCCCCCATCTAGCCATACTAAGAATTAGGGCTTCGACAAACAGTAGTCGAGTAATTAAGCTAATCGTAAACAAACAAACCCCTCCATAGGAAATACATTAGACTAAATTCTGGAGGCTGGTAACTCTGGTTCTACCAGAGATACGGGGATGTAAATAATGTGACCTTGACACAAATGTTCGGATAATTATAAAAAAAAACTTCGCGGTTTCGAACCTGTGGCCTTCCGGGAGTGAGGCGGATGCGATAACCGCTACACTAAAGATATGTTATTATTTTTAATCGAAAGAACAGGGTCAAGTAATTAAGCAATACGTGAACAAACAAACCCCTCCATAGAAAATGCATTAGACTATACTTTGCAGGCTCGTAACTCTGTTTCTACTGTAGATACGGGGATGTCCTTTGAGTATGTTACAGTCCAATTTGTCCCCCATCTAACCATACTAACAACTTTGAGCTACGACAAACAGGGGCCGAGTAATTAAGCTAAACGTAAACAAACAACCCGTCCATAGGAAATGCATTAGACTATACTTTGCAGGCCCATAACTCTGTGTCTACTAGAGATACGGGGATGTCCTTAGGTTATGATATAGTCCAAATTGACCCCCATCTAACCATACTAAAAACTTTGGGCTACGACAAACAGGGGCCGAGTAATTAAGCTAAACGTAAACAAACAACCCCTCCATAGGAAATGCATTAGACTATACTTTGCAGGCTCGTAACTCTGTTTCTACTGGAGATACGGGTATGTCCTTTGAGTATGTTTTAGTCCAATTTGTCCCCCATCTAACCATACAAAAACATTGAGCTACGACAAACAGGGGCCGAGATATTAAGCAAAATGTTCGTCAACTTTGGTATCGTCTCACTTATTTTTATTATGTTACTTATGATTTTTGCACTAAACTTTGGCGGCTCAAAACTCTTGTCGTAGCTCAATGTTTTTCGTATGGTTAGATGGGGGACAAATTGGACTAAAACATATTCAAAGGACATCCCCGTATCTCCAATAGAAACAGAGTTACGAGCCTGCAAAGTATAGTCTAATGCATTTCCTATGGAGGTGGTTTGTTTCGTTACGTTTTGCTTAAGTACTCGGCCCCTGTTTGTCGTAGCCCAAAGTTTTTAGTATGGTGAGATGGGGGACAATTTGGACTATAACATATCCTAAGGACATCCCCGTATCTACAGTAGAAACAGAGTTACGAGCCTGCAAAGTATAGTCTAATGCATTTTCTATGGAGGGGTTTGTTTGTTCATGTATTGCTTAATTACTTGACCCTGTTCTTTCGATTAAAAATAATAACATATATTTAGCGTAGCGGTTATCGCATCCGCCTCACTCCCGGAAGGCCACAGGTTCGAAACCGCGAAATTTTTTTTTATAATTATCCGAACATTTGTGTCAAGGTCACATTATTTACATCCCCGTATCTCTGGTAGAACCAGAGTTACGAGCCTCCAGAATTTAGTCTAATGGATTTCCTATGGAGGGGTTTGTTTGTTTACGATTAGCTTAATTACTCGACTACTGTTTGTCGTAGCTCAATGTTTTTAGTATGGTTAGATGGGGGACAAATTGGAATATAATATACTCAAAGGATATCGCCGTATCTACAGTAGAAACAGAGTTACGAGCCTGCAAAGTATAGTCTAATGCATTTTCTATGGAGGGGTTTGTTTGTTCATGTATTGCTTAATTACTTGACCCTGTTCTTTCGATTAAAAATAATAACATATATTTAGCGTAGCGGTTATCGCATCCGCCTCACTCCCGGAAGGCCACAGGTTCGAAACCGCGAAATTTTTTTTTATAATTATCCGAACATTTGTGTCAAGGTCACATTATTTACATCCCCGTATCTCTGGTAGAACCAGAGTTACGAGCCTCCAGAATTTAGTCTAATGGATTTCCTATGGAGGGGTTTGTTTGTTTACGATTAGCTTAATTACTCGACTACTGTTTGTCGTAGCTCAATGTTTTTAGTATGGCTAGATGGGGGACAAATTGGTCTATAACATACTCAAAGGACATCCCCGTATCTCCAGTAGAAACAGAGTTACGAGCCTGCAAAATTTATTTTCATAAATCAAAAGTAACCTTCTAACAATAAGTGAGACAAAAAGTAAGTTGACGACGATATTGAGGTAGCCTCAAGTTTAAAGTATCCTAGTATGGGGAGCAAAGAGTACTATAACATATCCAAAGGAGATCCCAGTATCTCTTGTAGAACAAGAGTTATGAGCCTCCAAAGTTTAGTGCAAAAATCATAAGTAACATAATAAAAATAAGTGAGACGATACCAAAATTGACGAACATTTTGCTTAAAATCTCGGCCCCTGTTTGTCGTAGCTTAATGTTTTTAGTATGGTTAGATGGGGGACAAATTGGACTATAACATACTCAAAGGACATCCCCGTATCTACAGTAGAAACAGAGTTACGAGCCTGCAAAGTATAGTCTAACTCATTTCCTATGGAGGGGGTTTGTTTCTTTACGTTTTGCTTAAGTACTCGGCCCCTGTTTGTCGTAACCCAAATATTTTAGTATGGTTAGATGGGGGACAAATTGGACAATACCATACTCAAAGGACATCCCCGTATCTCCAGTAGAAACAGAGTTACGAGCTGAAAAGTATAGTCTAATGCATTTCCTATGGAGGGGTTGTTTGTTTACGTTTAGCTTAATTACTCGGCCCCTGTTTGTTGTAGCTCAATGTTTTTAGTATGGTTCGATGGAAGACAAATTGGACTATAACATACTCAAAGGACATCCCCGTATCTCTAGTAGAAACAGAGTTATGAGCCTGCAAATTATAGTCTAACTCATTTCCTATGGAGGGGGTTTGTTTCATTACGTTTTGCTTAAGTACTCGGCCCCTGTTTGTCGTACCGCCAAGTTTTTAACATGGTTAGATGAAGGACAAATTGGACTATAACATATCTTAAGGACATCCCGGTATCTCTAGTAGACACAGAGTTATGGGCCTGCAAAGTATAGTCTAATGCATTTTCTATGGAGGGGTTTGTTTGTTCACGTATTGCTTAATTACTTGACCCTGTTCTTTCGATTAAAAATAATAACATATCTTTAGTGTAGCGGTTATCGCATCCGCCTCACTCCCGGAAGGCCACAGGTTCGAAACCGCGAAGTTTTTTTTTTGCTTGGAACATGCAAAGACCTTTATAATTATCCGAACATTTGTGTCAAGGTCACATTATTTACATCCCCGTATCTCTGGTAGAACCAGAGTTACGAGCCTCCAGAATTTAGTCTAATGTATTTCCTATGAAGGGGTTTGTTTGTTTACGATTAGCATAATTACTCGACTACTGTTTGTCGTAGCCCTAATTCTTAGTATGGCTAGATGGGGGACAAATTGGTCTATAACATACTCAAAGGACATCCCCGTATCTCCAGTAGAAACAGAGTTACGAGCCTGCAAAGTTTATTTTCAAAAATCAAAAGTAACCTTCTAACAATAAGTGAGACAAAAAAAAGTTGACGACGATATTGAGGTAGCCTCAAGTTTAAAGTATCCTTGTATGGGGAGCAAAGAGTACTAAAACATATCCAAAGGAGATCCCAGTATCTCTTGTAGAACAAGAGTTATGAGCCTCCAAAATTTAGTGCAAAAATCATAAGTAACATAATAAAAATAAGTGAGACGATACCAAAGTTGACGAACATTTTGCTTAATATCTCGGCCCTTGTTTGTCGTAGCTCAATGTTTTTAGTATGGTTAGATGGGGACAAATTGGACTATAACATACTCAAAGGACATCCCCGTATCTCCAGTAGAAACAGAGTTACGAGCCTGCAAAGTATAGTCTAATGCATTTTCTATGGAGGGTTTGTTTGTTCACGTATTGCTTAATTACTTGACCCTGTTCTTTCGATTAAAAATAATAACATATCTTTGGTGTAGCGGTTATCGCATCCGCCTCACTCCCGGAAGGCCACAGGTTCGAAACCGCGAAGTTTTTTTTTTATTGGAACATGCAAATTTCTTTATAATTATCCGAACATTTGTGTCAAGGTCACATTATTTACATCCCCGTATCTCTAGTAGAACCAGAGTTACGAGCCTCCAAAATTTAGTCTAATGTATTTCCTATGAAGGGGTTTGTTTGTTTACGATTAGCTTAATTACTCGACTACTGTTTGTCGTAGCCCTAATTCTTAAAATGGCTAGATGGGGGACAAATTGGTCTATAACATACTCAAAGGACATCCCCGTATCTCCAGTAGAAACAGAGTTACGAGCCAGCAAAGTTTATTTTCAAAAATCAAAAGTAACCTTCTAACAATAAGTGAGACCAAAAATAAGTTGACGACGATATTGAGGTAGCCTCAAGTTTAAAGTATCCTTGTATGGGGAGCAAAGAGTACTATAACATATCCAAAGGAGATCCCAGTATCTCTTGTAGAACAAGAGTTATGAGCCTCCAAAGTTTAGTGCAAAAATCATAAGTAACATAATAAAAATAAGTGAGACGATACCAAAGTTGACGAACATTTTGCTTAATATCTCGGCCCCTGTTTGTCGTAGCTCAATGTTTTTAGTATGGTTAGATGACAGACAAATTGGACTAAAACATACTCAAAGGACATCCCCGTATCTACAGTAGAAACAGATTTACGAGCCTGCATAATTAGTCTAATGCATTTTCTACGGAGGGGTTTGTTTGTTCCAAGCAAAAAAAAAAAAACTTCGCGGTTTCGAACCTGTGGCCTTCCGGGAGTGAGGCGGATGCGATAACCGCTACACTAAAGATATGTTATTATTTTTAATCGAAAGAACAGGGTCAAGTAATTAAGCAATACGTGAAAAAACAAACCCCTCCATAGAAAATGCATTAGACTATACTTTGCAGGCTCCTAACTCTGTTTCTACTGGAGATACGGGGATGTCCTTTGAGTATGTTATAGTCCAATTTGTCCCCCATCTAACCATACTAAAAACATTGAGCTACGACCAACAGGGGCCGAGTAATTAAGCTAAACGTAAACAAACAACCCGTCCATAGGAAATGCAGTAGACTATATTTTGCAGGCCCATAACTCTGTGTCTACTAGAGATACGGGGATGTCCTTAGGATATGTTATAGTCCAAATTGTCCCCCATCTAAATATACTAAAAACATTGAGCTACGACAAACAGGGGCCGAGATATTAAGCAAAATGTTCGTCAACTTTGGCATCGTCTCACTTCTTTTTATTATGTTACTTATGATTTTTGCACTAAACTTTGGAGGCTCATAACTCTTGTTCTACAATAGATACTGGGATCTCCTTTGGATATGTTATAGTACTCTTTGCTCCCCATACAAGGATACTTTAAACTTGAGGCTACATCAATATCGTCGTCAACTTATTTTTTGTCTCACTTATTGTTAGAAGGTTACTTTTGATTTTTGAAAATAAACTTTGCGGGCTCGTAACTCTGGTTCTACCAGAGATACGGGGATGTAAATAATGTGACCTTGACACAAATGTTCGGATAATTATAAAGGTCTTTGCATGTTCCAAGCAAAAAAAAAACTTCGCGGTTTCGAACCTGTGGCCTTCCGAGAGTGAGGCGGATGCGATAACCGCTACACTAAAGATATGTTATTATTTTTAATCGAAAGAACAGGGTCAAGTAATTAAGCAATACGTGAACAAACAAACCCCTCCATAGAAAATGCATTAGACTATAATTTGCAGGCTTGTAACTCTGTTTCTACTGGAGATACGGGGATGTCCTTTGAGTATGTTATAGTCCAATTTGTCCCCCATCTAACCATACTTAAAACATTGAGCTACGACAAACAGTAGTCGAGTAATTAAGCTAATCGTAAACAAACAAACCCCTCCATAGGAAATGCATTAGACTATACTTTGCAGGCCCATAACTCTGTGTCTACTAGAGATACGGGGATGTCCTTAGGATATGTTATAGTCCAAATTGTCCCCCATCTAACCATACTAAAAACTTTGGGCTACGACAAACAGGGGCCGAGTACTTAAGCAAAACGTAACGAAACAAACCCCCTCCTTAGGAAATGCATTAGACTATACTTTGCAGGCTCGTAACTCTGTTTCTACTGGAGATACGGGGATGTCCTTTGAGTATGTTATAGACCAATTTGTCCCCCATCTAGCCATACTAAGAATTAGGGCTACGACAAACAGTAGTCGAGTAATTAAGCTAATCGTAAACAAACAAACCCCCTCCATAGGAAATACATTAGACTAAATTCTGGAGGCTCGTAACTCTGGTTCTACCAGAGATACGGGGATGTAAATAATGTGACCTTGACACAAATGTTCGGATAATTATAAAGGTCTTTGCATGTTCCAAGCAAAAAAAAAAACTTCGCGGTTTCGAACCTGTGGCCTTCTGGGAGTGAGGCGGATGCGATAAGCGCTACACTAAATATATGTTATTAGTTTTAATCGAAAGAACAGGGTCAAGTAATTAAGCAATATGTGAACAAACAAACCCCTCCATAGAAAATGCATTAGACTATACTTTGCAGGCTCGTAACTCTGTTTCTACTGGAGATACGGGGATGTCCTTTGAGTATGTTATAGTCCAATTTGTCCCCCATCTAACCATACTAAAAACATTGAGCTACGACAAACAGTAGTCGAGTAATAAGGCTAATCGTAAACAAACAAACCCCTCCATAGGAAATGCATTAGACTATACTTTGCAGGCCCATAACTCTGTGTCTACTAGAGATACGGGGATGTCCGTAGGATATGTTATAGTTCAAATTGTCCCCCATCTAACCATACTAAAAACTTTGCGCTACGACAAACAGGGGCCGAGTACTTAAGCAAAACGTAACGAAACAAACCCCCTTCATAGGAAATGCGTTAGACTATAGTTTGCAGGCTCGTAACTCTGTTTCTATTGGAGATACGGGGATGTCCTTTGAGTATGTTATAGTCCAATTTGTCCCCCATCTAACCATACTAAAAACATTGAACTACGACAAACAGGGGCCGAGTAATTAAGCTAAACGTAAACAAACAACCCGTCCATAGGAAATGCATTAGACTATACTTTGCAGGCCCATAACTCTGTGTCTACTAGAGATACGGCGATGTCCTTAGGATATGTTATAGTCCAAATTGTCCCCCATCTAACCATACTAAAAACATTGAGCTAGGACAAACAGGGTCCGAGATATTAAGCAAAATGTTCGTCAACTTTGGTATCGTCTCACTTATTTTTATTATGTTACTTATGATTTTTGCACTAAACTTTGGAGGCTCATAACTCTTGTTCTACAAGAGATACTGGGATCTCCTTTGGATATGTTATAGTACTCTTTGCTCCCCATACAAGGATACTTTAAACTTGAGGCTGCCTCAATATCGTCGTCAACTTATTTTTTGTCTCACTTATTGTTAGAAGGTTACTTTTGATTTATGAAAATAAATTTTGCAGGCTCGTAACTCTGTTTCTACTGGAGATACGGGGATGTCCTTTGAGTATGTTATAGACCAATTTGTCCCCCATCTAGCCATACTAAGAATTAGGGCTTCGACAAACAGTAGTCGAGTAATTAAGCTAATCGTAAACATACAAACCCCTCCATAGGAAATACATTAGACTAAATTCTGGAGGCTGGTAACTCTGGTTCTACCAGAGATACGGGGATGTAAATAATGTGACCTTGACACAAATGTTCGGATAATTATAAAAAAAACTTCGCGGTTTCGAACCTGTGGCCTTCCGGGAGTGAGGCGGATGCGATAACCGCTACACTAAAGATATGTTATTATTTTTAATCGAAAGAACAGGGTCAAGTAATTAAGCAATACGTGAACAAACAAACCCCTCCATAGAAAATGCATTAGACTATACTTTGCAGGCTCGTAACTCTGTTTCTACTGGAGATACGGGGATGTCCTTAGGATATGTTATGGTCCAATTTGTCCTTCATTTAACCATACTAAAAACTTTGGGCTACGACAAACAGGGGCCGAGTACTTAAGCAAAACGTAAAGAAACAAACCCCCTCCATAGGAAATGAGTTAGACTATACTTTGCAGGTTCGTAACTCTGTTTCCACTGGAGATACGGGGATGTCCTTTGAGTATGTTATAGTCCAATTTGTCCCCCATCTAACCATACTAAAAACATTGAGCTACGACAAACAGGGGCCGAGTAATTAAGCCAAACGTAAACAAACAACCCGTCCTTAGGAAATGCATTAGACTATACTTTGCAGGCCCATAACTCTGTGTCTACTAGAGATACGGGGATGTCCTTAGGATATGATATAGTCCAAATTGTCCCCCATCTAACCATACTAAAAACTTTGGGCTACGACAAACAGGGGCCGAGTAATTAAGCTAAACGCAAACAAACAACCCCTCCATAGGAAATGCATTAGACTATACTTTGCAGGCTCGTAACTCTGTTTCTACTGGAGATACGGGTATGTCCTTTGAGTATGTTTTAGTCCAATTTGTCCCCCATCTAACCATACCAAAACATTGAGCTACGACAAACATTGGCCGAGATATTAAGCAAAATGTTCGTCAACTTTGGTATCGTCTCACTTATTGTTATTATGTTACTTATGATTTTTGCACTAAACTTTGGCGGCTCATAACTCTTGTCATAGCTCAATGTTTTTAGTATGGTTAGATGGGGGACAATTTGGACTATATCATATCCTAAGGACATCCCCGTATCTCTTGTAGACACAGAGTTATGGGCCTGCAAAGTATAGTCTAATGCATTTCCTATGGACGGGTTGTTTGTTTACGTTTAGCTTAATTACTCGGCCCCTGTTTGTCGTAGCTCAATGTTTTTAGTATGGTTAGATGGGGGACAAATTGGACTATAACATACTCAAAGGACATCCCCGTATCTCCAGTAGAAACAGAGTTACGAGCCTGCAAAATTTATTTTCAAAAATCAAAAGTAACCTTCTAACAATAAGTGAGACAAAAAATAAGTTGACGACGATATTGAGGTAGCCTCAAGTTTAAAGTATCCTTGTATGGGGAGCAAAGAGTACTATAACATATCCAAAGGAGATCCCAGTAACTCTTTTAGAACAAGAGTTATGAGCCTCCAAAGTTTAGTGCAAAAATCATAAGTAACATAATAAAAATAAGTGAGACGATACCAAAGTTGACGAACATTTTGCTTAATATCTCGGCCCCTGTTTGTCGTAGCTCAATGTTTTTAGTATGGTTAGATGACAGACAAATTGGACTAAAACATACTCAAAGGACATCCCCGTATCTCTAGTAGAAACAGAGTTACGAGCCTGCAAAGTATAGTCTAATGCATTTCCTATGGAGGGGTTGTTTTTTTACGTTTAACTTAATTACTCGGCCCCTGTTTGTCGTAGCCCAACGTTTTTACTATGGTTAGATGGAAGACAATTTGGACTATAACATATCCTAAGGACATCCTCGTATCTCCAGTAGAAACAGAGTTACGAGCCTGCAAAGTATAGTCTAACTCATTTCCTATGGAGGGGGTTTGTTTCTTTACGTTTTGCTTAAGTACTCGGCCCCTGTTTGTCGTAACCCAAATATTTTAGTATGGTTAGATGGGGGACAAATTGGACAATACCATATCCTAAGGACATCCCCGTATCTCTAGTAGACACAGAGTTATGGGCCTGCAAAGTATAGTCTTATGCATTTCCTATGGACGGGTTGTTTGTTTACGTTTAGCTTAATTACTCGGCACCTGTTTGTCGTAGCTCAATGTTTTTAGTATGGTTAGATGGGGGACAAATTGGACTATAACATACTCAAAGGACGTCCCCGTATCTCCAGTGGAAACAGAGTTACGAGCCTGCAAATTATAGTCTAATGCATTTTCTATGGAGGGGTTTGTTTGTTCACGTATTGCTTAATTACTTGACCCTGTTCTTTCGATTAAATATAATAACATATCTTTAGTGTAGCGGTTATCGCATCCGCCTCACTCCCGGAAGGCCACAGGTTCGAAACCGCGAAGTTTTTTTTTTTGCTTGGAACATGCAAAGACCTTTATAATTATCCGAACATTTGTGTCAAGGTCACATTATTTACATCCCCGTATCTCTGGTAGAACCAGAGTTACGAGCCTCCAGAATTTAGTCTAATGTATTTCCTATGGAGGGGTTTGTTTGTTTACGATTAGCTTAATTACTCGACTACTGTTTGTCGTAGCCCTAATTCTTAGTATGGCTAGATGTTGGACAAATTGGTCTATAACATACTCAAAGGACATCCCCGTATCTCCAGTAGAAACAGAGTTACGAGCCTGCAAAGTATAGTCTAATGCATTTTCTATGGAGGGGTTTGTTTGTTCACGTATTGCTTAATTACTTGACCCTGTTCCTTCGATTAAAAATAATAACATGTCTTTGGTGTAGCGGTTATCGCATCCGCCTCACTCCCGGAAGGCCACAGGTTCGAAACCGCGAAGTTTTTTTTTTTTTGCTTGGAACATGCAAAGACCTTTATAATTATCCGAACATTTGTGTCAAGGTCACATTATTTACATCCCCGTATCTCTGGTTGAACCAGAGTTACGAGCCTCCAGAATTTAGTCTAATGTATTTCTATGGAGGGGTTTGTTTGTTTACGATTAGCTTCATTACTCGACTACTGTTTGTCGTAGCCCTAATTCTTAATATGGCTAGATGGGGGACAAATTGGTCTATAACATACTCGAAGGACATCCCCGTATCTCCAGTAGAAACAGAGTTACGAGCCTGCAAAGTATAGTCTAATGCATTTTCTATGGAGGGGTTTGTTTGTTCACGTATTGCTTAATTACTTGACCCTGTTCCTTCGATTAAAAATAATAACATGTCTTTGGTGTAGCGGTTATCGCATCCGCCTCACTCCCGGAAGGCCACAGGTTCGAAACCGCGAAGTTTTTTTTTTTTGCTTGGAACATGCAAAGACCTTTATAATTATCCGAACATTTGTGTCAAGGTCACATTATTTACATCCCCGTATCTCTGGTTGAACCAGAGTTACGAGCCTCCAGAATTTAGTCTAATGTATTTCTATGGAGGGGTTTGTTTGTTTACGATTAGCTTCATTACTCGACTACTGTTTGTCGTAGCCCTAATTCTTAATATGGCTAGATGGGGGACAAATTGGTCTATAACATACTCGAAGGACATCCCCGTATCTCCAGTAGAAACAGAGTTACGAGCCTGCAAAGTATAGTCTAATGCATTTTCTATGGAGGGGTTTGTTTGTTCACGTATTGCTTAATTACTTGACCCTGTTGCTTCGATTAAAAATAACAACAAATCTTTAGTGTAGCGGTTATCGCATCCGCCTCACTCCCGGAAGGCCACAGGTTCAAAACCGCGAAGTTTTTTTTTTTTTTGCTTGGAACATGCAAAGACCTTTATAATTATCCGAACATTTGCGTCAAGGTCACATTATTTACATCCCCGTATCTCTGGTAGAACCAGAGTTACGAGCCTCCAGAATTTAGTCTAATGTATTTCCTATGGAGGGGTTTGTTTGTTTACGATTAGCTTAATTACTCGACTACTGTTTGTCGTAGCCCTAATTCTTAGTATGGCTAGATGGGGGACAAATTGGTCTATAACATACTCAAAGGACATCCCCTTATCTCCAGTAGAAACAGAGTTACGAGCCTGCAAAGTTTTTTATCAAAAATCAAAAGTAACCTTCTAACAATAAGTGAGACAAAAAATAAGTTGACGACGATATTGAGGTAGCCTCAAGTTTAAAGTATCCTTGTATGGGGAGCAAAGAGTACTATAACATATCCAAAGGAGATCCCAGTATCTCTTGTAGAACAAGAGTTATGAGCCTCCAAAAATTAGTGCAAAAATCATAAGTAACATAATAAAATAAGTGAGACGATACCAAAGTTGACGAACATTTTGCTTAATATCTCGGCCCCTGTTTGTCGTAGCTCAATGTTTATAGTATGGTTAGATGGGGGACAATTTGGACTATAACATATCCTAGGGACATCCCCGTATCTCTAGCAGACACAGAGTTATGGGCCTGCAAAGTATAGTCTAATGCATTTCCTATGGACGGCATGTTTGTTTACGTTTAGCTTAATTACTCGGCCCCTGTTGGTCGTAGCTCAATGTTTTTAGTATGGTTAGATGGGGGACAAATTGGACTATAACATACTCAAAGGACATCCCCGTATCTCCAGTAGAAACAGAGTTACGAGCCTGCAAAGTATAGTCTAATGCATTTCCTATGGAGGGGGTTTGTTTCGTTACGTTTTGCTTAATTACTTGACCCTGTTCTTTCGATTAAAAATAATAACATCTCTTAAGTGTAGCGGTTATCGCATCCGCCTCACTCTGGGAAGGCCACAGGTTCGAAACCGCGAAGTTTTTTTTATAATTATCCGAACATTTGTGTCAAGGTCACATTATTTAGATCCCCGTATCTCTGGTAGAACCAGAGTTACGAGCCTCCAGAATTTAGTCTAATGTATTTCCTATGGAGGGGTTTTTTTGTTTACGATTAGCTTAATTACTCGACTACTGTTTGTCGTAGCTCAATGTTTTTAGTATGGTTAGATGGGGGACAAATTGGACTATATCATACTCAAAGGACATCCCCGTATCTCCAGTAGAAACAGAGTTACGAGCCTGCAAAGTATAATCTAATGCATTTTCTATGGAGGGGTTTGTTTGTTCACGTATTGCTTAATTACTTGACCCTGTTCTTTCGATTAAAAATAATAACATATCTTTAGTGTAGCGGTTATCGCATCCGCCTCACTCCCGGAAGGCCACAGGTTCGAAACCGCGAAGTTTTTTTTGCTTGGAACATGCAAAGACCTTTATAATTATCCGAACATTTGTGTCAAGGTCACATTATTTACATCCCCGTATCTCTGGTAGAACCAGAGTTACGAGCCTGCAGAGTAAATTTTCAAAAATCAAAAGTAACCTTCTAACAATAAGTGAGACAAAAAGTAAGTTGACGACGATATTGAGGTAGCCTCAAGTTTAAAGTATCCTTGTATGGGGAGCAAAGAGTACTATAACATATCCAAAGGAGATCCCAGTATCTCTTGTAGAACAAGAGTTATGAGCCTCCAAAATTTAGTGCAAAAATCATAAATAACATAATAAAAATAAGTGAGACGATACCAAAGTTGACGAACATTTTGCTTAATATCTCGGCCCCTTTTTGTCGTAGCTCAATGTTTTTAGTATGGTTAGATGGGGGACAAATTGGACAATAACATACTCAAAGGACATCCCCGTATGTCCAGTAGAAACAAAGTTACGAGCCTGCAAAGTATAGTCTAATGCATTTCCTATGGAGGGGGTTTGTTTCGTTACGTTTTGCTTAATTACTTGACCCTGTTCTTTCGATTAAAAATAATAACATATCTTTAGTGTAGCGGTTATCGCATCCGCCTCACTCCCGGAAGGCCACAGGTTCGAAACCGCGAAGTTTTTTTTTATAATTATCCGAACATTTGTGTCAAGGTCACATTATTTAGATCCCCGTATCTCTGGTAGAACCAGAGTTACGAGCCTCCAGAATTTAGTCTAATGTATTTCCTATGGAGGGGTTTGTTTGTTTACGATTAGCTTAATTACTCGACTACTGTTTGTCGTAGCTCAATGTTTTTAGTATGGTTAGATGGGGGACAAATTGGACTATATCATACTCAAAGGACATCCCCGTATCTCCAGTAGAAACAGAGTTACGAGCCTGCAAAGTATAGTCTAATGCATTTTCTATGGAGGGGTTTGTTTATTCACGTATTGCTTAATTACTTGACCCTGTTCTTTCGATTAAAAATAATAACATATCTTTAGTGTAGCGGTTATCGCATCCGCCTCACTCCCGGAAGGCCACAGGTTCGAAACCGCGAAGTTTTTTTTTTGCTTGGAACATGCAAAGACCTTTATAATTATCCGAAAATTTGTGTCAAGGTCACATTATTTACATCCCCGTATCTCTGGTAGAACCAGATTTACGAGCCTCCAGAATTTAGTCTAATGTATTTCCTATGGAGGGGTTTGTTTGTTTACGATTAGCTTAATTACTCGACTACTGTTTGTCGTAGCCCTAATTCTTAGTATGGCTAGATGGGGGACAAATTGGTCTATAACATACTCAAAGGACATCCCCGTATCTCCAGTAGAAACAGAGTTACGAGCCTGCAAAGTTTATTTTCAAAAATCAAAAGTAACCTTCTAAAAATAAGTGAGACAAAAAGTAAGTTGACGACGATATTGAGGTAGCCTCAAGTTTAAAGTATCCTTGTATGGGGAGCAAAGAGTACTATAAAATATCCAAAGGAGATCCCAGTATCTCTTGTAGAACAAGAGTTATGAGCCTCCAAAGTTTAGTGCAAAAATCATAAGTAACATAATAAAAATAAGTGAGACGATACCAAAGTTGACGAACATTTTGCTTAATATCTTGGCCCTTGTTTGTCGTAGCTCAATGTTTTTAGTATGGTTAGATGGGGGACAAATTGGACAATAACATACTCAAAGGACATCCCCGTATATCCAGTAGAAACAGAGTTACGAGCCTGCAAAGTATAGTCTAATGCATTTCCTATGGAGGGGGTTTGTTTCGTTACGTTTTGCTTAATTACTTGACCCTGTTCTTTCGATTAAAAATAATAACATCTCTTTAGTGTAGCGGTTATCGCATCCGCCTCACTCTGGGAAGGCCACAGGTTCGAAACCGCGAAGTTTTTTTTATAATTATCCGAACATTTGTGTCAAGGTCACATTATTTAGATCCCCGTATCTCTGGTAGAACCAGAGTTACGAGCCTCCAGAATTTAGTCTAATGTATTTCCTATGGAGGGGTTTGTTTGTTTACGATTAGCTTAATTACTCGACTACTGTTTGTCGTAGCTCAATGTTTTTAGTATGGTTAGATGGGGGACAAATTGGACTATATCATACTCAAAGGACATCCCCGTATCTCCAGTAGAAACAGAGTTACGAGCCTGCAAAGTATAGTCTAATGCATTTTCTATGGAGGGGTTTGTTTGTTCACGTATTGCTTAATTACTTGACCCTGTTCTTTCGATTAAAAATAATAACAAATCTTTAGTGTAGCGGTTATCGCATCCGCCTCACTCCCGGAAGGCCACAGGTTCGAAACCGCGAAGTTTTTTTTTTGCTTGGAACATGCAAAGACCTTTATAATTATCCGAAAATTTGTGTCAAGGTCACATTATTTACATCCCCGTATCTCTGGTAGAACCAGATTTACGAGCCTCCAGAATTTAGTCTAATGTATTTCCTATGGAGGGGTTTGTTTGTTTACGATTAGCTTAATTACTCGACTACTGTTTGTCGTAGCCCTAATTCTTAGTATGGCTAGATGGGGGACAAATTGGTCTATAACATACTCAAAGGACATCCCCGTATCTCCAGTAGAAACAGAGTTACGAGCCTGCAAAGTTTATTTTCAAAAATCAAAAGTAACCTTCTAAAAATAAGTGAGACAAAAAGTAAGTTGACGACGATATTGAGGTAGCCTCAAGTTTAAAGTATCCTTGTATGGGGAGCAAAGAGTACTATAAAATATCCAAAGGAGATCCCAGTATCTCTTGTAGAACAAGAGTTATGAGCCTCCAAAGTTTAGTGCAAAAATCATAAGTAACATAATAAAAATAAGTGAGACGATACCAAAGTTGACGAACATTTTGCTTAATATCTTGGCCCTTGTTTGTCGTAGCTCAATGTTTTTAGTATGGTTAGATGGGGGACAAATTGGACAATAACATACTCAAAGGACATCCCCGTATATCCAGTAGAAACAGAGTTACGAGCCTGCAAAGTATAGTCTAATGCATTTCCTATGGAGGGGGTTTGTTTCGTTACGTTTTGCTTAATTACTTGACCCTGTTCTTTCGATTAAAAATAATAACATCTCTTTAGTGTAGCGGTTATCGCATCCGCCTCACTCTGGGAAGGCCACAGGTTCGAAACCGCGAAGTTTTTTTATAATTATCCGAACATTTGTGTCAAGGTCACATTATTTAGATCCCCGTATCTCTGGTAGAACCAGAGTTACGAGCCTCCAGAATTTAGTCTAATGTATTTCCTATGGAGGGGTTTGTTTGTTTACGATTAGCTTAATTACTCGACTACTGTTTGTCGTAGCCCTAATTCTTAGTATGGCTAGATGGGGGACAAATTGGTCTATAACATACTCAAAGGACATCCCCGTATCTCCAGTAGAAACAGAGTTACGAGCCTGCAAAGTTTATTTTCAAAAATCAAAAGTAACCTTCTAAAAATAAGTGAGACAAAAAGTAAGTTGACGACGATATTGAGGTAGCCTCAAGTTTAAAGTATCCTTGTATGGGGAGCAAAGAGTACTATAAAATATCCAAAGGAGATCCCAGTATCTCTTGTAGAACAAGAGTTATGAGCCTCCAAAGTTTAGTGCAAAAATCATAAGTAACATAATAAAAATAAGTGAGACGATACCAAAGTTGACGAACATTTTGCTTAATATCTTGGCCCTTGTTTGTCGTAGCTCAATGTTTTTAGTATGGTTAGATGGGGGACAAATTGGACAATAACATACTCAAAGGACATCCCCGTATATCCAGTAGAAACAGAGTTACGAGCCTGCAAAGTATAGTCTAATGCATTTCCTATGGAGGGGGTTTGTTTCGTTACGTTTTGCTTAATTACTTGACCCTGTTCTTTCGATTAAAAATAATAACATCTCTTTAGTGTAGCGGTTATCGCATCCGCCTCACTCTGGGAAGGCCACAGGTTCGAAACCGCGAAGTTTTTTTATAATTATCCGAACATTTGTGTCAAGGTCACATTATTTAGATCCCCGTATCTCTGGTAGAACCAGAGTTACGAGCCTCCAGAATTTAGTCTAATGTATTTCCTATGGAGGGGTTTGTTTGTTTACGATTAGCTTAATTACTCGACTACTGTTTGTCGTAGCTCAATGTTTTTAGTATGGTTAGATGGGGGACAAATTGGACTATATCATACTCAAAGGACATCCCCGTATCTCCAGTAGAAACAGAGTTACGAGCCTGCAAAGTATAGTCTAATGCATTTTCTATGGAGGGGTTTGTTTGTTCACGTATTGCTTAATTACTTGACCCTGTTCTTTCGATTGAAAATAATAACATATCTTTAGTGTAGCGGTTATCGCATCCGCCTCACTCCCGGAAGGCCACAGGTTCGAAACCGCGAAGTTTTTTTTTTGCTTGGAACATGCAAAGACCTTTATAATTATCCGAAAATTTGTGTCAAGGTCACATTATTTACATCCCCGTATCTCTGGTAGAACCAGATTTACGAGCCTCCAGAATTTAGTGTAATGTATTTCCTATGGAGGGGTTTGTTTGTTTACGATTAGCTTAATTACTCGACTACTGTTTGTCGTAGCCCTAATTCTTAGTATGGCTAGATGGGGGACAAATTGGTCTATAACATACTCAAAGGACATCCCCGTATCTCCAGTAGAAACAGAGTTACGAGCCTGCAAAGTTTATTTTCAAAAATCAAAAGTAACCTTCTAAAAATAAGTGAGACAAAAAGTAAGTTGACGACGATATTGAGGTAGCCTCAAGTTTAAAGTATCCTTGTATGGGGAGCAAAGAGTACTATAAAATATCCAAAGGAGATCCCAGTATCTCTTGTAGAACAAGAGTTATGAGCCTCCAAAGTTTAGTGCAAAAATCATAAGTAACATAATAAAAATAAGTGAGACGATACCAAAGTTGACGAACATTTTGCTTAATATCTTGGCCCTTGTTTGTCGTAGCTCAATGTTTTTAGTATGGTTAGATGGGGGACAAATTGGACAATAACATACTCAAAGGACATCCCCGTATATCCAGTAGAAACAGAGTTACGAGCCTGCAAAGTATAGTCTAATGCATTTCCTATGGAGGGGGTTTGTTTCGTTACGTTTTGCTTAATTACTTGACCCTGTTCTTTCGATTAAAAATAATAACATCTCTTTAGTGTAGCGGTTATCGCATCCGCCTCACTCTGGGAAGGCCACAGGTTCGAAACCGCGAAGTTTTTTTATAATTATCCGAACATTTGTGTCAAGGTCACATTATTTAGATCCCCGTATCTCTGGTAGAACCAGAGTTACGAGCCTCCAGAATTTAGTCTAATGTATTTCCTATGGAGGGGTTTGTTTGTTTACGATTAGCTTAATTACTCGACTACTGTTTGTCGTAGCTCAATGTTTTTAGTATGGTTAGATGGGGGACAAATTGGACTATATCATACTCAAAGGACATCCCCGTATCTCCAGTAGAAACAGAGTTACGAGCCTGCAAAGTATAGTCTAATGCATTTTCTATGGAGGGGTTTGTTTGTTCACGTATTGCTTAATTACTTGACCCTGTTCTTTCGATTGAAAATAATAACATATCTTTAGTGTAGCGGTTATCGCATCCGCCTCACTCCCGGAAGGCCACAGGTTCGAAACCGCGAAGTTTTTTTTTTGCTTGGAACATGCAAAGACCTTTATAATTATCCGAAAATTTGTGTCAAGGTCACATTATTTACATCCCCGTATCTCTGGTAGAACCAGATTTACGAGCCTCCAGAATTTAGTGTAATGTATTTCCTATGGAGGGGTTTGTTTGTTTACGATTAGCTTAATTACTCGACTACTGTTTGTCGTAGCCCTAATTCTTAGTATGGCTAGATGGGGGACAAATTGGTCTATAACATACTCAAAGGACATCCCCGTATCTCCAGTAGAAACAGAGTTACGAGCCTGCAAAGTTTATTTTCAAAAATCAAAAGTAACCTTCTAAAAATAAGTGAGACAAAAAGTAAGTTGACGACGATATTGAGGTAGCCTCAAGTTTAAAGTATCCTTGTATGGGGAGCAAAGAGTACTATAAAATATCCAAAGGAGATCCCAGTATCTCTTGTAGAACAAGAGTTATGAGCCTCCAAAGTTTAGTGCAAAAATCATAAGTAACATAATAAAAATAAGTGAGACGATACCAAAGTTGACGAACATTTTGCTTAATATCTTGGCCCTTGTTTGTCGTAGCTCAATGTTTTTAGTATGGTTAGATGGGGGACAAATTGGACTATATCATACTCAAAGGACATCCCCGTATCTCCAGTAGAAACAGAGTTACGAGCCTGCAAAGTATAGTCTAATGCATTTTCTATGGAGGGGTTTGTTTGTTCACGTATTGCTTAATTACTTGACCCTGTTCTTTCGATTGAAAATAATAACATATCTTTAGTGTAGCGGTTATCGCATCCGCCTCACTCCCGGAAGGCCACAGGTTCGAAACAGCGAAGTTTTTTTTTTGCTTGGAACATGCAAAGACCTTTATAATTATCCGAAAATTTGTGTCAAGGTCACATTATTTACATCCCCGTATCTCTGGTAGAACCAGATTTACGAGCCTCCAGAATTTAGTCTAATGTATTTCCTATGGAGGGGTTTGTTTGTTTACGATTAGCTTAATTACTCGACTACTGTTTGTCGTAGCCCTAATTCTTAGTATGGCTAGATGGGGGACAAATTGGTCTATAACATACTCAAAGGACATCCCCGTATCTCCAGTAGAAACAGAGTTACGAGCCTGCAAAGTATAGTCTAATGCATTTTCTATGGAGGGGTTTGTTTGTTCACGTATTGCTTAATTACTTGATCGTGTTCCTTCGATTAAAAATAATAACATATCTTTAGTGTAGCGGTTATCGCATCCGCCTCACTCCCGGAAGGCCACAGGTTCGAAACCGCGAAGTTTTTTTTTTGCTTGGAACATGCAAAGACCTTTATAATTATCCGAACATTTGTGTCAAGGTCACATTATTTACATCCCCGTATCTCTGGTAGAACCAGAGTTACTAGCCTGCAAAGTATATTTTCAAAAATCAAAAGTAACCTTCTAACAATAAGTGAGACAAAAAGTAAGTTGACAACGATATTGAGGTAGCCTCAAGTTTAAAGTATCCTTGTGTGTGACGTAGTCCAGGAGAGGTTCTGTAACGGCCGTGTCTGTCTGTGTGTCTGTCTGTCTGTGGGTCTGTCTGTCTGTGTGTGTGTCTGTCTGTCCGTTGTTACACCCACGTGACCGCGTTCGCAGTTTGCGTATCGGAGCAAACGTGTTCGCCATTTCCGAACTGCTTTCACAGTCACGGAAATGGCTCCTCTACTTGAGTTCTCACACCACCAATCTTCTGGTCTTTGTCCATACCACACGGACACTAGTCTGTTCTTACTGGCTGCTAATCACCACCATCTTCTGGTCTTCGTCCATTCCACGTGGACACCAGTCTGTACATACTGGCTTCTAATCACCACCATCTTCTGTTCTTTGTCAATCCCACATTGACACCCGTCTGCACTTACACTGCCTTCTAACACCACCATCCACTGGTCTTCCGTCTATTCCACATAGACAACAATCTGTATCATTGGCTTCTACTCCATTATCATCGTTTGGTTTTAGGATATACGCGGCGATCAGCTAGGGTTACGAGAAACGTCTAGCCTCCCTAAGGTAGGATCGCTACCAAAGGTTTTCGCCTTTGCGGTTTTTCCTTACTATTATAATGGAAACGAATCGTATATATACCCCAAAATTTGAAGAAAGCGGGAAGAGGGGTACCCTTCACTTTAAACGTCAATATTAGCAAAGTTTGAGAAGATAATAAGTATAACTTTATTTTAAACGATTTAACTATTATTAATGTTAATTATTGAAGATTAAAATAATTAAAAATAATTATATTTATTTAAATATTAAAGATAAACCTCTCGTGCAAAGAGAGAGATTATCATTGCCTCCTATATCTACCAAGGCCCGTGCATGCGATATATTTCCTTCATTGCCTCCTATATCTATCAAGGCCCGTGCATTGTGATATATTTCATTCATTGCATAAACATAAGCGAGATTGTTTTGGGAAAAAAATACTGCTTCCACTAATGCGTTTATACTCCTTGTTACTGTTGTATAGAGTAATCATGATAAAAGCTTAAAAAATTACGAGAGGACAGACCTTTTTTATCCTCATTCAAAAATATTTTTTGGTGCTAAGACTGCTTTAAAAAATCCAAACGGTTAGGCATTGGTAAAAAAGACAAATGATATTTTTCAAATCTTATGAGATAACGCCCACCTAGTTGAAAATTGCCGTTTTTTATCCGCCGGAGCCATTCCTTATGAGAATTTCGATGCTAGTAGGTTGTCAATTAAACTACCGGTATATTATTGTTGTTGGAAATTGGATATTAAGTCAAATTAAGTGGTTGTAAAGAGCCAGCAGGTTTTTGCCACTTCTTTTTGTGAGTATTTGATTTTTATATGTAAAATGGAGGAAGATAATGTTGAGAGTAAGGATGAAATGCGGAAGCGCAAAGCGCGGGAAAGGATGAGGGCAAAAGGTCGACGTTTTCATTGGATACTTAAGGTTATATAATCTTCTCGACACGGAGAGGTAATATTTTGGTTTTCCCGACTTGTTGGATCTCAAATGTAACGTAAATAGCCAAAGTTTTTCCGCAATACCTGACGACCATTTCTTTTGGGCGTCCGTGGCGCAATGGTTAGCGCGTTCGGCTGTTAACCGAAAGGTTGGTGGTTCGAGCCCATCCGGGAGCGGTGTTGTGAGGCCTCAGATGTGAAGTAAAAAGTCAAAGTTTTACCTCAATACCTGACGAAAATTTAATTTTTGGGCTTCAGTGGCGCAATGGTCAGCGCGTTCAGCTGTTAACCGAAAGGTTGGTGGTTCGAGCCCTCCCGGGAGCGGTGTTGTGAGGTCTCAGATGTAACGTAAAATGTCAGAGTTTTTCCAAAATACCTGACGAGCATTTAATTTTTGGGCTTCCGTGGCGCAATGGTTAGCGCGTTCAGCTTTTAATCGAAAGGTTGGTGGTTCGAGCCCACCCGGAAGAGGTGTTGTGGGGTCTCAGATGTAGCGTAAAAAGTCAAAACTTTTCCAGAATACGTGACAACCATTTAATTTCTGAGCTTCCGTGGCTCAATGGTTAGCGCGTTCGGCTGTTAATCGAAAGGTTGGTGGTTCGAGCCCATCCGGGAGCGCTGTTGTGAGGTCTCGGATGTGAAGTAAAAAGTCAAAGTTTTACCTCAATACCTGACGAAAATTTAGTTTTTGGGCTTCAGTGGCGCAATGGTCAGCGCGTTCAGCTGTTAACCGAAAGGTTGGTGGTTCGAGCCCTCCCGGGAGCGGTGTTGTGTCGTCTCAGATGTAACGTAAAATGTCAGAGTTTTTCCACAATACCTGACGAGCATTTAATTTTTGGGCTTCCGTGGCGCAATGGTTAGCGCGTTCAGCTGTTAATCGAAAGGTTGGTGGTTCGAGCCCACCCGGGAGAGGTGTTGTGAGGTCTCAGATGTAGCGTGAAAAGTCAAACTTTTTCCATAATACGTGATAACCATTTATTTTCTAATCTTCCGTGGCTCAATGGTTAGCGCCTTCGGCTGTTAACCAATAGCTTGGTGGTTCGAGCCCACCCGGGAGCGGTGTTGTGACGTCTCAGATGTAACGTAAAATGTCAGAGTTTTTCCACAATACCTGACGAGCATTTAATATTTGGGCTTCCGTGGCGCAATGGTTAGTGCGTTCAGCTGTTAATCGAAAGGTTGGTGGTTCGAGCCCAAACGAGAGAGGATTTGTGGGGTCTCAGATGTAGCGAGAAAAGTCGTAACTTTTCCACAATACCTGACGAACATTTAATTTTTGGGCTTCCGTGGCGAAGTAATTAGCGCGTCCAGCTCTTAATCGAAAGGTTGGTGGTTCGAGCCCACCCGGAAGAGGTGTTGTGGGGTCTCAGATGTTGCGTTAAAAGTCAAAACTTTTCCACAATACGTGACAACCATTTAATTTCTGATCTTCCTTGGCTCAATGGTTAGCGCGTTCGGCTGTTAACCAATAGGTTGGTGTTTCGTGCCCACCCGGGAGCGGTGTTTTTGGATCTCAAATGTAGCGTAAATAGCCAAAGTTTTTCCACAATACCTGACGACCATTTAATTTTTGGGCGTCCGTGGCGAATGGTTAGCGCGTTCGGCTGTTAACCGAAAGGTTGGTGGTTCGAGCCCATCCGGGAGCGGTGTTGTGAGGTCTCAGATGTGAAGTAAAAAGTCAAGGTTTTACCTCAATACCTGACGAAAATTTAATTTTTGGGCTTCAGTGGCGCAATGGTCGGCGCGTTCAGCTGTTAACCGAAAGGGTGGTGGTTCGAGCCCTCCCGGGAGCGGTGTTGTGACGTCTCAGATGTAACGTAAAATGTCAGAGTTTTTCCACAACACCTGACGAACATTTAACTTTTGGGCTTCCGTGGCGCAATGGTTAGCGCGTTCAGCTGTTAATCGAAAGGTTGGTGGTTCGAGCCCGCCCGGAAGAGGTATTGTGTGGTCTCAGATGTAGCGTAAAAAGTCAAAAGTTTTCCACAATACGTGACAACCATTTAATTTCTGAGCTTCCGTGGCTTAATGGTTAGCGCGTTCGGCTGTTAATCGAAAGGTTGGTGGTTCGAGCCCATCCGGGAGCGGTGTTGTGAGGTCTCAGATGTAGCGTGAAAAGTCAAACTTTTTCCATAATACGTGATAACCATTTATTTTCTGAGCTTCCGTGGCTCAATGGTTAGCGCGTTCGGCTGTTATCCAATAGGTTGGTGGTTCGAGCCCACCCGGGAGCGGTGTTTTGGGATCTCAAATGTAACGTAAATAGCCAAAGTTTTTCCACAATACCTGACGACCATTTAATTTTTGGGCCTCAGTGGTGCAATGGTTAGCGCGTTCAGCTGTTAACCGAAAGGTTGGTGGTTCGAGCCCAAACGAGAGAGGATTTGTGGGGTCTCAGAAGTAGCGTGAAAAGTCGTAACTTTTCAACAATACGTGACAACCATTTAATTTCTGAGCTTCCGTGGCTTAATGGTTAGCGCGTTCGGCTGTTAACCGAAAGGTTGGTGGTTCGAGCCCATCCAGGAGCGGTGTTGTGACGTCTCAGATGTGACGTAAAAAGTCAAGGTTTTTACACGATACCTGACGAGCATTTAACTTTTGGGCTTCCGTGGCGCAATGGTTAGCGCGTTCGTCTGTTAACCAATAGGTTGGTGGTTCGAGCCCATCCGAGAGCGGTGTTGTGAGGTCTCAGATGTGACGTAAAAAGTCAAGGTTTTTACACAATATCTGACGAGCATCTAATTTTTGGGCTTCCGTGGCGCAATGGTTAGCGCGTTCAGCTGTTAATCGAAAGGTTGGTGGTTCGAGCCCACCCGGGAGAGGTGTTGTGGGGTCTCAAATGTAACGTAGAAAGCCAAAGTTTTTCCACAATACCTGACAACCGTTTAATTTCTGAGCTTCCGTGGCTCAATGGTTAGCGCGTTCAGCTGTTAACCAATAGGTTTGTGGTTTGAGCCCACCCGGGAGCGGTGTTGTGTGATCTCAAATGTAACGTAGAAAGCCAAAGTTTTTCCACAATACCTGACGACCATTTAATTTTTGGGCTTCCGTGGCGCAATGGTTAGCGCGTTCGGCTGTTAACCAATAGGTTGGTGGTTCGAGCCCATCCGGGAGCGGTGTTGTGAGGTCACAGACGTGACGTAAAAAGTCAAGGTTTTTACACAATACCTGACGAGCATTTAATTTTTGGGCTTCCGTGGCACAATGGTTAGCGCGTTCAGCTGTTAATCGAAAGGTTGGTGGTTCGAGCCCACCCGGGAGAGGTGTTGTGGGGTCTCAAATGTAACGTAGAATGCCAAAGTTTTTCCACAATACCTGACAACAATTTAATTTCTGAGCTTCCGTGGCTCAATGGTTAGCGCGTTCGGCTGTTAACCAATAGGTTGGTGGTTCGAGCCCACTCGGGAGCGGTGTTGTGGGATCTGAAATGTAACGTAGAAAGCCAAAGTTTTTGCACAATAAATGACGACCATTTAATTTTTGGGCTTCCGTGGCGCAATGGTTAGCGCGTTCGGCTGTTAACCAATAGGTTGGTGGTTCGACCCCATCCGGGAGCGGTGTTGTGAGGTCTCAGATGTGACGTAAAAAGTCAAGGTTTTTGCATAATACCTGACGAGCATTTAACTTTTGGGCTTCCGTGGCGCAATGGTTAGCGCGTTCGGCTGTTAACCAATAGGTTGGTGGTTCGAGCCCATCCGGGAGCGGTGTTGTGAGGTCTCGGATGTGACGTAAAAAGTTAAGGTTTTTACACAATACCTAACAAGCTTTTAACTTTTGGGCTTCCGTGGCGCAATGGTTAGCGCGTTCGGCTGTTAACCAATAGGTTGGTGGTTCGAGCCCATCCGGGAGCGGTGTTGTGAGGTCTCAGATGTGACGTAAAAAGTCAAGGTTTTTACACAATACCTGACGAGCATTTAACTTTTGGGCTTCCGTGGCGCAATGGTTTGCGCGTTCGGCTGTTAACCAATAGGTTGGTGGTTCGAGCCCATCCGGGAGCGGTGTTGTGAGGTCTCAGATGTGACGTAAAAAGTCAAGGTTTTTACACAATATCTGACGAGCATCTAATTTTTGGGCTTCCGTGGCGCAATGGTTAGCGCGTTCAGCTGTTAATCGAAAGGTTGGTGGTTCGAGCCCACCCGGGAGAGGTGTTGTGGGGTCTCAAATGTAACGTAGAAAGCCAAAGTTTTTCCACAATACCTGACAACCGTTTAATTTCTGAGCTTCCGTGGCTCAATGGTTAGCGCGTTCAGCTGTTAACCAATAGGTTGGTGGTTCGAGCCCACCCGGGAGCGGTGTTGTGTGATCTCAAATGTAACGTAGAAAGCCAAAGTTTTTCCACAATACCTGACGACCATTTAATTTTTGGGCTTCCGTGGCGCAATGGTTAGCGCGTTCAGCTGTTAATCGAAAGGTTGGTGGTTCGAGCCCACCCGGGAGAGGTGTTGTGGGGTCTCAAATGTAACGTAGAAAGCCAAAGCTTTTCCACAATACCTGACAACAATTTAATTTCTGAGCTTCCGTGGCTCAATGGTTAGCGCGTTCGGCTGTTAACCAATAGGTTGGTGGTTCGAGCCCATCCGGGAGCGGTGTCGTGAGGTCTCAGATGTGACGTAAAAAGTCAAGGTTTTTACACAATACCTGACGAGCATTTAACTTTTGGGCTTCCGCGGCGCAATGGTTAGCGCGTTCGGCTGTTAACCAATAGGTTGGTGGTTCGAGCCCATCCGGGAGCGGTGTTGTGAGGTCTCAGATGTGACGTAGAAAGTCAAGGTTTTCCACAATACCTGACAACCATTTAATTTCTGAGTTTCCGTGGCTCAATGGTTAGCGCGTTCGGCTGTTAACCAATAGGTTGGTGGTTCGAGCCCACTCGGGAGCGGTGTTGTGGGATCTGAAATGTTACGTAGAAAGCCAAAGTTTTTGCACAATAAATGACGACCATTTAATTTTTGGGCTTCCGTGGCGCAATGGTTAGCGCATTCGGCTGTTAACCAATAGGTTGGTGGTTCGAGCCCACCCGGGAGAGGTGTTGTGGGGTCTCAGATGTAGCGTAAAAATTCAAAACTTTTCCACAATACGTGACAACCATTTAATTTCTGAGCTTCCGTGGCTCAATGGTTAGCGCGTTCGGCTGTTAACCATTAGGTTGGTGGTTCGAGCCCATCCGGGAGCGGTGTTGTGAGGTCTCAGATGTGACGTAAAAAGTCAAGGTTTTTACACAATACCTGACGAAAATTTAATTTTTGGGCTTCAGTGGCGCAATGGTCAGCGCGTTCAGCTGTTAACCGAAAGGTTGGTGGTTCGAGCCCTCCCGGGAGCGGTGTTGTGTCGTCTCAGATATAACGTAAAATGTCAGAGTTTTTCCACAATACCTGACGAACATTTAAGTTTTGGGCGTCCGTGGCGAATGGTTAGCGCGTTCGGCTTTTAACCGAAAGGTTGGTGGTTCGAGCCCTCCCGGGAGCGGTGTTGTGACGTCTCAGATGTAACGTAAAATGTCAGAGTTTTTCCACAATACCTGACGAGCATTTAATATTTGGGCTTCCGTGGCGCAATGGTTAGCGCGTTCGGCTGTTAACCGAAAGGTTGGTGGTTCGAGCCCATCCGGGAGCGGTGTTGTGAGGCCTCAGATGTGAAGTAAAAAGTCAAAGTTTTACCTCAATACCTGACGAAAATTTAATTTTTGGGCTTCAGTGGCGCAATGGTCAGCGCGTTCAGCTGTTAACCGAAAGGTTGGTGGTTCGAGCCCTCCCGGGAGCGGTGTTGTGACGTCTCAGATGTAACGTAAAATGTCAGAGTTTTTCCAAAATACCTGACGAGCATTTAATTTTTGGGCTTCCGTGGCGCAATGGTTAGCGCGTTCAGCTTTTTATCGAAAGGTTGGTGGTTCGAGCCCACCCGGAAGAGGTGTTGTGGGGTCTCAGATGTAGCGTAAAAAGTCAAAACTTTTCCAGAATACGTGACAACCATTTAATTTCTGAGCTTCCGTGGCTCAATGGTTAGCGCGTTCAGCTGTTATTTGAAAGGTTGGTGGTTCGAGCCCATCCGGGAGCGCTGTTGTGAGGTCTCGGATGTGAAGTAAAAAGTCAAAGTTTTACCTCAATACCTGACGAAAATTTAATTTTTGGGCTTCAGTGGCGCAATGGTCAGCGCGTTCAGCTGTTAACCGAAAGGTTGGTGGTTCGAGCCCTCCCGGGAGCGGTGTTGTGTCGTCTCAGATGTAACGTAAAATGTCAGAGTTTTTCCACAATACCTGACGAGCATTTAATTTTTGGGCTTCCGTGGCGCAATGGTTAGCGCGTTCAGCTGTTAATCGAAAGGTTGGTGGTTCGAGCCCACCCGGGAGAGGTGTTGTGAGGTCTCAGATGTAGCGTGAAAAGTCAAACTTTTTCCATAATACGTGATAACCATTTATTTTCTAATCTTTCGTGGCTCAATGGTTAGCGCGTTCGGCTGTTAACCAATAGCTTGGTGGTTCTAGCCCACCCGGGAGCGGTGTTTTTGGATCTCAAATAAAACGTAAATAGCCAAAGTTTTTCTACAATACCTGACGACCATTTAATTTTTGGGCTTCCGTGGCGCAATGGTTAGTGCAATCAGCTGTTAACCGAAAGGTTGGTGGTTCGAGCCCAAACGAGAGAGGATTTGTGGGGTCTCAGATGTAGCGAGAAAAGTCGTAACTTTTCCACAATACCTGACGAACATTTAATTTTTGGGCTTCCGTGGCGCAGTAATTAGCGCGTCCAGCTCTTAATCGAAAGGTTGGTGGTTCGAGCCCACCCGGAAGAGGTGTTGTGGGGTCTCAGATGTTGCGTTAAAAGTCAAAACTTTTCCACAATACGTGACAACCATTTAATTTCTGATCTTCCTTGGCTCAATGGTTAGCGCGTTCGGCTGTTAACCAATAGGTTGGTGGTTCATGCCCACCCGGGAGCGGTGTTTTTGGATCTCAAATGTAACGTAAATAGCCAAAGTTTTTCCACAATACCTGACGACCATTTAATTTTTGGGCGTCCGTGGCGAATGGTTAGCGCGTTCGGCTGTTAACCGAAAGGTTGGTGGTTCGAGCCCATCCGGGAGCGGTGTTGTGAGGTCTCAGATGTAACGTAAAATGTCAGAGTTTTTCCACAATACCTGACGAACATTTTATTTTTGGGCTTCCGTGGCGCAATGATTAGCGCGTTCAGCTGTTAATCGAAAGGTTGAAGGTTCGAGCCCACCCGGGAGAGGTGTTGTGGGGTCTCAGATGTAGCGTAAAAAGTCAAAACTTTTCCACAATACGTGACAACCATTTAATTTCTGAGCTTCCGTGGCTCAATGGTTAGCGCGTTCGGCTGTTAACCAATAGGTTGGTGGTTCGAGCCCATCCGGGAGCGGTGTTGTGAGGTCTCAGATGTAACGTAAAATGTCAGAGTTTTTCCACAATACCTGACGAACATTTAATTTTTGGGTTTCCGTGACGCAATGATTAGCGCGTTCAGCTGTTAATCGAAAGGTTGAAGGTTGGAGCCCACCCGGGAGAGGTGTTGTGGGGTCTCAGATGTAGCGTAAAAAGTCAAAACTTTTCCACAATACGTGACAACCGTTTAATTTCTGAGCTTCCGTGGCTCAATGGTTAGCGCGTTCGGCTGTTAACCAATAGGTTGGTGGTTCGAGCCCATCCGGGAGCGGTATTGTGACGTCTCAGATGTGACGTTAAAAGTCAAGGTTTTTCCAAAATACCTGACGACCATTTAATTTTTGGGCTTCCGTGGCGCAATGGTTAGCGCGTTCAGCTGCTATTCAAAAGACTGGTGGTTTGAGCCCTCCCGGGAGCGGTGTTGTGACGTCTCAAATGTAACATAAAATGTCAGAGTTTTTCCACAATACCTGTCGAACATTGAATTTTTGGGCTTCCGTGGCGCAATGGTTAGCGCGATCAGCTGTTAATCGAAAGGTTGGTGGTACGAGCCCACCCGGGAGAGGTGTTGTGGGGTCTCAGATGTAGCGTGAAAAGTCAAACTTTTTCCATAATACGTGATAACCATTTATTTTCTAATCTTTCGTGGCTCAATGGTTAGCGCGTTCGGCTGTTAACCAATAGCTTGGTGGTTCTAGCCCACCCGGGAGCGGTGTTTTTGGATCTCAAATAAAACGTAAATAGCCAAAGTTTTTCTACAATACCTGACGACCATTTAATTTTTGGGCTTCCGTGGCGCAATGGTTAGTGCAATCAGCTGTTAACCGAAAGGTTGGTGGTTCGAGCCCAAACGAGAGAGGATTTGTGGGGTCTCAGATGTAGCGAGAAAAGTCGTAACTTTTCCACAATACCTGACGAACATTTAATTTTTGGGCTTCCGTGGCGCAGTAATTAGCGCGTCCAGCTCTTAATCGAAAGGTTGGTGGTTCGAGCCCACCCGGAAGAGGTGTTGTGGGGTCTCAGATGTTGCGTTAAAAGTCAAAACTTTTCCACAATACGTGACAACCATTTAATTTCTGATCTTCCTTGGCTCAATGGTTAGCGCGTTCGGCTGTTAACCAATAGGTTGGTGGTTCATGCCCACCCGGGAGCGGTGTTTTTGGATCTCAAATGTAACGTAAATAGCCAAAGTTTTTCCACAATACCTGACGACCATTTAATTTTTGGGCGTCCGTGGCGAATGGTTAGCGCGTTCGGCTGTTAACCGAAAGGTTGGTGGTTCGAGCCCATCCGGGAGCGGTGTTGTGAGGTCTCAGATGTAACGTAAAATGTCAGAGTTTTTCCACAATACCTGACGAACATTTTATTTTTGGGCTTCCGTGGCGCAATGATTAGCGCGTTCAGCTGTTAATCGAAAGGTTGAAGGTTCGAGCCCACCCGGGAGAGGTGTTGTGGGGTCTCAGATGTAGCGTAAAAAGTCAAAACTTTTCCACAATACGTGACAACCATTTAATTTCTGAGCTTCCGTGGCTCAATGGTTAGCGCGTTCGGCTGTTAACCAATAGGTTGGTGGTTCGAGCCCATCCGGGAGCGGTGTTGTGAGGTCTCAGATGTAACGTAAAATGTCAGAGTTTTTCCACAATACCTGACGAACATTTAATTTTTGGGTTTCCGTGACGCAATGATTAGCGCGTTCAGCTGTTAATCGAAAGGTTGAAGGTTGGAGCCCACCCGGGAGAGGTGTTGTGGGGTCTCAGATGTAGCGTAAAAAGTCAAAACTTTTCCACAATACGTGACAACCGTTTAATTTCTGAGCTTCCGTGGCTCAATGGTTAGCGCGTTCGGCTGTTAACCAATAGGTTGGTGGTTCGAGCCCATCCGGGAGCGGTATTGTGACGTCTCAGATGTGACGTTAAAAGTCAAGGTTTTTCCAAAATACCTGACGACCATTTAATTTTTGGGCTTCCGTGGCGCAATGGTTAGCGCGTTCAGCTGCTATTCAAAAGACTGGTGGTTTGAGCCCTCCCGGGAGCGGTGTTGTGACGTCTCAAATGTAACATAAAATGTCAGAGTTTTTCCACAATACCTGTCGAACATTGAATTTTTGGGCTTCCGTGGCGCAATGGTTAGCGCGATCAGCTGTTAATCGAAAGGTTGGTGGTACGAGCCCACCCGGGAGAGGTGTTGTGGGGTCTCAGATGTAGCGTAAAAGGTCATAACTTTTCCACAATACGTGACAACCATTTAATTTCTGAGCTTCCGTGGCTCAATGGTTAGCGCGTTCGGCTGTTAACCAATAGGTTAGTGGTTCGAGCCCATCCGGGAACGGTGTTGTGAGGTCTCAGATGTGACGTAAAAAGTCAAGGTTTTTACACAATACCTGACGAGCATTTAATTTTTGGGCTTCCGTGGCGCAATGGTTAGCGCGTTCGGCTGTTAACCAATAGGTTGGTGGTTCGGCCCCTGTTTGTCGTAGAGCCGAGATATTAAGCAAAATGTTCGTCAACTTTGGTATCGTCTCACTTATTTTTATTATGTTACTTATGATTTTTGCACTAAACTTTGGAGGCTCATAACTCTTGTTCTACAAGAGATACTGGGATCTCCTTTGGATATGTTATAGTACTCTTTGCTCCCCATACAAGGATACTTTAAACTTGAGGCTACCTCAATATCGTCGTCAACTTACTTTTTGTCTCACTTATTGTTAGAAGGTTACTTTTGATTTTTGAAAATATACTTTGCAGGCTCGTAACTCTGTTTCTACTGGAGATACGGGGATGTCCTTTGAGTATGTTATAGACCAATTTGTCCCCCATCTAGCCATACTAAGAATTAGGGCTACGACAAACAGTAGTCGAGTAATTAAGCTAATCGTATACAAACAAACCCCTCCATAGGAAATACATTAGACTAAATTCTGGAGGCTCGTAACTCTGGTTCTACCAGAGATACGGGGATGTAAATAATGTGACCTTGACACAAATGTTCGGATAATTATAAAGGTCTTTGTTCCAAACAAAAAAAAAAACTTCGTGGTTTCGAACCTGTGGCCTTCCGAGAGTGAGGCGGATGCGATAACCGCTACACTAAAGATATGTTATCATTTATAATCGAAAGAACAGGGTCAAGTAATTAAGCAATACGTGAACAAACAAACCCCTCCCTAGAAAATGCATTAGACTATACTTTGCAGGCTCGTAACTCTGTTTCTACTGTAGATACGGGGATGTCCTTTGAGTATGTTACAGTCCAATTTGTCCCCCATCTAACCATACTAAAAACTTTGAGCTACGACAAACAGGGGCCGAGTAATTAAGCTAAACGTAAACAAACAACCCGTCCATAGGAAATGCATTAGACTATACTTTGCAGGCCCATAACTCTGTGTCTACTAGAGATACGGGGATGTCCTTAGGTTATGATATAGTCCAAATTGACCCCCATCTAACCATACTAAAAACTTTCGGCTACGACAAACAGGGGCCGAGTAATTAAGCTAAACGTAAACAAACAACCCCTCCATAGGAAATGCATTAGACTATACTTTGCAGGCTCGTAACTCTGTTTCTACTGGAGATACGGGTATGTCCTTTGAGTATGTTTTAGTCCAATTTGTCCCCCATCTAACCATACAAAAACATTGAGCTACGACAAACAGGGGCCGAGATATTAAGCAAAATGTTCGTCAACTTTGGTATCGTCTCACTTATTTTTATTATGTTACTTATGATTTTTGCACTAAACTTTGGCGGCTCAAAACTCTTGTCGTAGCTCAATGTTTTTCGTATGGTTAGATGGGGGACAAATTGGACTAAAACATATTCAAAGGACATCCCCGTATCTCCAGTAGAAACAGAGTTACGAGCCTGCAAAGTATAGTCTAATGCATTTCCTATGGACGGGTTGTTTGTTTACGTTTAGCTTAATTACTCGGCCCCTGTTTGTCGTAGCTCAATGTTTTTAGTATGGTTAGATGGGGGACAAATTGGACTGTAACATACTCAAAGGACATCCCCGTATCTACAGTAGAAACAGAGTTACGAGCCTGCAAAGTATAGTCTAATGCATTTTCTATGGAGGGGTTTGTTTGTTCATGTATTGCTTAATTACTTGACCCTGTTCTTTCGATTAAAAATAATAACATATCTTTAGTGTAGCAGTTATCGCATCCGCCTTACTCCCGGAAGGCCACAGGTTTATAATTATCCGAACATTTGTGTCAAGGTCACATTATTTACATCCCCGTATCTCTGGTAGAACCAGAGTTACCAGCCTCCAGAATTTAGTCTAATGTATTTCCTATGGAGGGGTTTGTTTGTTTACGATTAGCTTAATTACTCGACTACTGTTTGTCGAAGCCCTAATTCTTAGTATGGCTAGATGGGGGACAAATTGGTCTATAACATACTCAAAGAACATCCCCGTATCTCCAGTAGAAACAGAGTTACGAGCCTGCAAAGTATATTTTCAAAAATCAAAAGTAACCTTCTAACAATAAGTGAGACAAAAAGTAAGTTGACGACGATATTGAGGTAGCCTCAAGTTTAAAGTATCCTTGTATGGGGAGCAAAGAGTACTATAACATATCCAAAGGAGACCCCAGTACCTCTTGTAGAACAAGAGTTATGAGCCTCCAAAGTTTAGTGCAAAAATCATAAGTAACATAATAAAAATAAGTGAGACGATACCAAAGTTGACGAACATTTTGCTTAATATCTCGGCCCCTGTTTGTCGTAGCTCACTGTTTTTAGTATGTTTAGATGGGGGACAATATGGACTATAACATATCCTAAGGACATCCCGGTATCTCTAGTAGACACAGAGTTATGGGCCTGCAAATTATAGTCTAATGCATTTCCTATGGACGGGTTGTTTGTTTACGTTTAGCTTAATTACTCGGCCCCAGTTTGTCGTAGCTCAATGTTTTTAGTATGGTTAGATGGGGGACAAATTGGACTATAACATATTCAAAGGACATCCCCGTATCTCCAGTAGAAACAGAGTTACGAGCCTGCAAAGTATAGTCTAATGCATTTCCTATGGAGGTGGTTTGTTTCGTTACGTTTTGCTTAAGTACTCGGCCCCTGTTTGTCGTAGCCCAAAGTTTTTAGTATGGTGAGATGGGGGACAATTTGGACTATAACATATCCTAAGGACATCCCCGTATCTCTAGTAGACACAGAGTTATGGGCCTGCAAAGTATAGTCTAATGCATTTCCTATGGAGGGGTTTGTTTGTTTACGATTAGCTTAATTACTCGACTACTGTTTGTCGTAGCTCAATGTTTTTAGTATGGTTAGATGGGGGACAAATTGGAATATAACATACTCAAAGGACATCGCCGTATCTACAGAAGAAACAGAGTTACGAGCCTGCAAAGTATAGTCTAATGCATTTTCTATGGAGGGGTTTGTTTGTTCATGTATTGCTTAATTACTTGACCCTGTTCTTTCGATTAAAAATAATAACATATATTTAGCGTAGCGGTTATCGCATCCGCCTCACTCCCGGAAGGCCACAGGTTCGAAACCGCGAAATTTATTTTTTATAATTATCCGAACATTTGTGTCAAGGTCACATTATTTACATCCCCGTATCTCTGGTAGAACCAGAGTTACGAGCCTCCAGAATTTAGTCTAATGGATTTCCTATGGAGGGGTTTGTTTGTTTACGATTAGCTTAATTACTCGACTACTGTTTGTCGTAGCTCAATGTTTTTAGTATGGTTAGATGGGGGACAAATTGGACTATAACATACTCAAAGGACATCCCCGTATCTACAGTAGAAACAGATTTACGAGCCTGCAAAATATAGTCTAATGCATTTTCTACGGAGGGGTTTGTTTGTTCACGTATTGCTTAATTACTTGACCCTGTTCTTTCGATTAAAAATAATAACATATCTTTAGTGTAGCGGTTATCGCATCCGCCTCACTCCCGGAAGGCCACAGGTTCGAAACCGCGAGGTTTTTTTTTTTTTGCTTGGAACATGCAAAGACCTTTATAATTATCCGAACATTTGTGTCAAGGTCACATTATTTACATCCCCGTATCTCTGGTAGAACCAGAGTTACGAGCCTCCAGAATTTAGTCTAATGTATTTCCTATGGAGGGGTTTGTTTGTTTACGATTAGCTTAATTACTCGACTACTGTTTGTCGTAGCCCTAATTCTTAGTATGGCTAGATGGGGGACAAATTGGTCTATAACATTCTCAAAGGACATCCCCGTATCTCTGGTAGAACCAGAGTTACGAGCCTGCAAAGTTTATTTTCAAAAATCAAAAGTAACCTTCTAACAATAAGTGAGACAAAAAATAAGTTGACGACGATATTGAGGTAGCCTCAAGTTTAAAGTATCCTTGTATGGGGAGCAAAGAGTACTATAACATATCCAAAGGAGATCCCAGTATCTCTTGTAGAACAAGAGTTATGAGCCTCCAAAGTTTAGTGCAAAAATCATAAGTAACATAATAAAAATAAGTGAGACGATACCAAAGTTGACGAACATTTTGCTTAATATCTCGGCCCTTGTTTGTCGTAGCTCAATATTTTTAGTATGGTTAGATGGGGGACAAATTGGTCTATAACATACTCAAAGGACATCCCCGTATCTCCAGTAGAAACAGAGTTACGAGCCTGCAAAGTTTATTTTCAAAAATCAAAAGTAACCTTCTAACAATAAGTGAGACAAAAAGTAAGTTGACGACGATATTGAGGTAGCCTCAAGTTTAAAGTATCCTTGTATGGGGAGCAAAGAGTACTATAACATATGCAAAGGAGATCCCAGTATCTCTTGTAGAACAAGAGTTATGAGCCTCCAAAGTTTAGTGCAAAAATCATAAGTAACATAATAAAAATAAGTGAGACGATACCAAAATTGACGAACATTTTGCTTAATATCTCGGCCCCTGTTTGTCGTAGCTTAATGTTTTTAGTATGGTTAGATGGGGGACAAATTGGACTATAACATACTCAAAGGACATCCCCGTATCTACAGTAGAAACAGATTTACGAGCCTGCAAAATATAGTCTAATGCATTTTCTACGGAGGGGTTTGTTTGTTCACGTATTGCTTAATTACTTGACCCTGTTCTTTCGATTAAAAATAATAACATATCTTTAGTGTAGCGGTTATCGCATCCGCCTCACTCCCGGAAGGCCACAGGTTCGAAACCGCGAGGTTTTTTTTTTTGCTTGGAACATGCAAAGACCTTTATAATTATCCGAACATTTGTGTCAAGGTCACATTATTTACATCCCCGTATCTCTGGTAGAACCAGAGTTACGAGCCTCCAGAATTTAGTCTAATGTATTTCCTATGGAGGGGTTTGTTTGTTTACGATTAGCTTAATTACTCGACTACTGTTTGTCGTAGCCCTAATTCTTAGTATGGCTAGATGGGGGACAAATTGGTCTATAACATACTCAAAGGACATCCCCGTATCTCCAGTAGAAACAGAGTTACGAGCCTGCAAAGTTTATTTTCAAAAATCAAAAGTAACCTTCTAACAATAAGTGAGACAAAAAGTAAGTTGACGACGATATTGAGGTAGCCTCAAGTTTAAAGTATCCTTGTATGGGGAGCAAAGAGTACTATAACATATGCAATGGAGATCCCAGTATCGCTTGTAGAACAAGAGTTATGAGCCGCCAAAGTTTAGTGCAAAAATCATAAGTAACATAATAAAAATAAGTGAGACGATACCAAAGTTGACGAACATTTTGCTTAATATCTCGGCCCCTGTTTGTCGTAGCTCAATGTTTTTAGTATGGTTAGATGAAGGACAAATTGGACTATAACATATCCTAAGGACATCTTGGTATCTTTAGTAGACACAGAGTTATGGGCCTGCAAAGCATAGTCTAATGCATTTCCTATGGAGGGGTTTGTTTGTTCACGTATTGCTTAATTACTTGAACCTGTTCTTTCGATTAAAAATAATAACATATCTTTAGTGTAGCGGTTATCGCATCCGCCTCACTCCCGGAAGGCCACAGGTTCGAAACCGCGAAGTTTTTTTTTTTTTGCTTGGAACATGCAAAGACCTTTATAATTATCCGAACATTTGTGTCAAGGTCACATTATTTACATCCCCGTATCTCTGGTAGAACCAGAGTTACGAGCCTGCAAAGTTTATTTTCAAAAATCAAAAGTAACCTTCTAACAATAAGTGAGACAAAAAATAAGTTGACGACGATATTGAGGTAGCCTCAAGTTTAAAGTATCCTTGTATGGGGAGCAAAGAGTACTATAACATATCCAAAGGAGATCCCAGTATCTCTTGTAGAACAAGAGTTATGAGCCTCCAAAGTTTAGTGCAAAAATCATAAGTAACATAATAAAAATAAGTGAGACGATACCAAAGTTGACGAACATTTTGCTTAATATCTCGGCCCTTGTTTCTCGTAGCTCAATATTTTTAGTATGGTTAGATGGGGGACAAATTGGTCTATAACATACTCAAAGGACATCCCCGTATCTCCAGTAGAAACAGAGTTACGAGCCTGCAAAGTTTATTTTCAAAAATCAAAAGTAACCTTCTAACAATAAGTGAGACAAAAAGTAAGTTGACGACGATATTGAGGTAGCCTCAAGTTTAAAGTATCCTTGTATGGGGAGCAAAGAGTACTATAACATATGCAAAGGAGATCCCAGTATCTCTTGTAGAACAAGAGTTATGAGCCGCCAAAGTTTAGTGCAAAAATCATAAGTAACATAATAAAAATAAGTGAGACGATACTAAAGTTGACGAACATTTTGCTTAATATCTCGGCCCCTGTTTGTCGTAGCTCAATGTTTTTAGTATGGTTAGATGAAGGACAAATTGGACTATAACATATCCTAAGGACATCTTGGTATCTTTAGTAGACACAGAGTTATGGGCCTGCAAAGCATAGTCTAATGCATTTCCTATGGAGGGGTTTGTTTGTTCACGTATTGCTTAATTACTTGACCCTGTTCTTTCGATTAAAAATAATAACATATCTTTAGTGTAGCGGTTATCGCATCCGCCTCACTCCCGGAAGGCCACAGGTTCGAAACCGCGAAGTTTTTTTTTTTTTGCTTGGAACATGCAAAGACCTTTATAATTATCCGAACATTTGTGTCAAGGTCACATTATTTACATCCCCGTATCTCTGGTAGAACCAGAGTTACGAGCCTCCAGAATTTAGTCTAATGTATTTCCTATGGAGGGGTTTGTTTGTTTACGATTAGCTTAATTACTCGACTACTGTTTGTCGTAGCCCTAATTCTTAGTATGGCTAGATGGGGGACAAATTGGTCTATAACATTCTCAAAGGACATCCCCGTATCTCCAGTAGAAACAGAGTTACGAGCCTGCAAAGTTTATTTTCAAAAATCAAAAGTAACCTTCTAACAATAAGTGAGACAAAAAGTAAGTTGACGACGATATTGAGGTAGCCTCAAGTTTAAAGTATCCTAGTATGGGGAGCAAAGAGTACTATAACATATCCAAAGGAGATCCCAGTATCTCTTGTAGAACAAGAGTTATGAGCCTCCAAAGTTTAGTGCAAAAATCATAAGTAACATAATAAAAATAAGTGAGACGATACCAAAATTGACGAACATTTTGCTTAATATCTCGGCCCCTGTTTGTCGTAGCTTAATGTTTTTAGTATGGTTAGATGGGGGACAAATTGGACTATAACATACTCAAAGGACATCCCCGTATCTACAGTAGAAACAGATTTACGAGCCTGCATAATTAGTCTAATGCATTTTCTACGGAGGGGTTTGTTTGTTCACGTATTGCTTAATTACTTGACCCTGTTCTTTCGATTAAAAATAATAACATATCTTTAGTGTAGCGGTTATCGCATCCGCCTCACTCCCGGAAGGCCACAGGTTCGAAACCGCGAGGTTTTTTTTTTTTGCTTGGAACATGCAAAGACCTTTATAATTATCCGAACATTTGTGTCAAGGTCACATTATTTACATCCCCGTATCTCTGGTAGAACCAGAGTTACGAGCCTCCAGAATTTAGTCTAATGTATTTCCTATGGAGGGGTTTGTTTGTTTACGATTAGCTTAATTACTCGACTACTGTTTGTCGTAGCCCTAATTCTTAGTATGGCTAGATGGGGGACAAATTGGTCTATAACATACTCAAAGGACATCCCCGTATCTCCAGTAGAAACAGAGTTACGAGCCTGCAAAGTTTATTTTCAAAAATCAAAAGTAACCTTCTAACAATAAGTGAGACAAAAAGTAAGTTGACGACGATATTGAGGTAGCCTCAAGTTTAAAGTATCCTTGTATGGGGAGCAAAGAGTACTATAACATATGCAATGGAGATCCCAGTATCGCTTGTAGAACAAGAGTTATGAGCCGCCAAAGTTTAGTGCAAAAATCATAAGTAACATAATAAAAATAAGTGAGACGATACCAAAGTTGACGAACATTTTGCTTAATATCTCGGCCCCTGTTTGTCGTAGCTCAATGTTTTTAGTATGGTTAGATGAAGGACAAATTGGACTATAACATATCCTAAGGACATCTTGGTATCTTTAGTAGACACAGAGTTATGGGCCTGCAAAGCATAGTCTAATGCATTTCCTATGGAGGGGTTTGTTTGTTCACGTATTGCTTAATTACTTGACCCTGTTCTTTCGATTAAAAATAATAACATATCTTTAGTGTAGCGGTTTTCGCATCCGCCTCACTCCCGGAAGGCCACAGGTTCGAAACCGCGAAGTTTTTTTTTTTTATGCTTGGAACATGCAAAGACCTTTATAATTATCCGAACATTTGTGTCAAGGTCACATTATTTACATCCCCGTATCTCTGGTAGAACCAGAGTTACGAGCCTGCAAAGTTTATTTTCAAAAATCAAAAGTAACCTTCTAACAATAAGTGAGACAAAAAATAAGTTGACGACGATATTGAGGTAGCCTCAAGTTTAAAGTATCCTTGTATGGGGAGCAAAGAGTACTATAACATATCCAAAGGAGATCCCAGTATCTCTTGTAGAACAAGAGTTATGAGCCTCCAAAGTTTAGTGCAAAAATCATAAGTAACATAATAAAAATAAGTGAGACGATACCAAAGTTGACGAACATTTTGCTTAATATCTCGGCCCTTGTTTCTCGTAGCTCAATATTTTTAGTATGGTTAGATGGGGGACAAATTGGTCTATAACATACTCAAAGGACATCCCCGTATCTCCAGTAGAAACAGAGTTACGAGCCTGCAAAGTTTATTTTCAAAAATCAAAAGTAACCTTCTAACAATAAGTGAGACAAAAAGTAAGTTGACGACGATATTGAGGTAGCCTCAAGTTTAAAGTATCCTTGTATGGGGAGCAAAGAGTACTATAACATATGCAAAGGAGATCCCAGTATCTCTTGTAGAACAAGAGTTATGAGCCGCCAAAGTTTAGTGCAAAAATCATAAGTAACATAATAAAAATAAGTGAGACGATACTAAAGTTGACGAACATTTTGCTTTATATCTCGGCCCCTGTTTGTCGTAGCTCAATGTTTTTAGTACGGTTAGATGAAGGACAAATTGGACTATAACATATCCTAAGGACATCTTGGTATCTTTAGTAGACACAGAGTTATGGGCCTGCAAAGCATAGTCTAATGCATTTCCTATGGAGGGGTTTGTTTGTTCACGTATTGCTTAATTACTTGACCCTGTTCTTTCGATTAAAAATAATAACATATCTTTAGTGTAGCGGTTATCGCATCCGCCTCACTCCCGGAAGGCCACAGGTTCGAAACCGCGAAGTTTTTTTTTTTTGCTTGGAACATGCAAAGACCTTTATAATTATCCGAACATTTGTGTCAAGGTCACATTATTTACATCCCCGTATCTCTGGTAGAACCAGAGTTACGAGCCTCCAGAATTTAGTCTAATGTATTTCCTATGGAGGGGTTTGTTTGTTTACGATTAGCTTAATTACTCGACTACTGTTTGTCGTAGCCCTAATTCTTAGTATGGCTAGATGGGGGACAAATTGGTCTATAACATTCTCAAAGGACATCCCCGTATCTCCAGTAGAAACAGAGTTACGAGCCTGCAAAGTTTATTTTCAAAAATCAAAAGTAACCTTCTAACAATAAGTGAGACAAAAAGTAAGTTGACGACGATATTGAGGTAACCTCAAGTTTAAAGTATCCTAGTATGGGGAGCAAAGAGTACTATAACATATCCAAAGGAGATCCCAGTATCTCTTGTAGAACAAGAGTTATGAGCCTCCAAAGTTTAGTGCAAAAATCATAAGTAACATAATAAAAATAAGTGAGACGATACCAAAATTGACGAACATTTTGCTTAATATCTCGGCCCCTGTTTGTCGTAGCTTAATGTTTTTAGTATGGTTAGATGGGGGACAAATTGGACTATAACATACTCAAAGGACATCCCCGTATCTACAGTAGAAACAGATTTACGAGCCTGCAAAATATAGTCTAATGCATTTTCTACGGAGGGGGTTTGTTTGTTCACGTATTGCTTAATTACTTGACCCTGTTCTTTATATTAAAAATAATAACATATCTTTAGTGTAGCGGTTATCGCATCCGCCTCACTCCCGGAAGGCCACAGGTTCGAAACCGCGAGGTTTTTTTTTTTTGCTTGGAACATGCAAAGACCTTTATAATTATCCGAACATTTGTGTCAAGGTCACATTATTTACATCCCCGTATCTCTGGTAGAACCAGAGTTACGAGCCTCCAGAATTTAGTCTAATGTATTTCCTATGGAGGGGTTTGTTTGTTTACGATTAGCTTAATTACTCGACTACTGTTTGTCGTAGCCCTAATTCTTAGTATGGCTAGATGGGGGACAAACTGGTCAATAACATACTCAAAGGACATCCCCGTATCTCCAGTAGAAACAGAGTTACGAGCCTGCAAAGTTTATTTTCAAAAATCAAAAGTAACCTTCTAACAATAAGTGAGACAAAAAGTAAGTTGACGACGATATTGTTGTAGCCTCAAGTTTAAAGTATCCTTGTATGGGGAGCAAAGAGTACTATAACATATGCAAAGGAGATCCCAGTATCTCTTGTAGAACAAGAGTTATGAGCCGCCAAAGTTTAGTGCAAAAATCATAAGTAACATAATAAAAATAAGTGAGACGATACTAAAGTTGACGAACATTTTGCGTAATATCTCGGCCCCTGTTTGTCGTAGCTCAATGTTTTTAGTATGGTTAGATGAAGGACAAATTGGACTATAACATATCCTAAGGACATCTTGGTATCTTTAGTAGACACAGAGTTATGGGCCTGCAAAGCATAGTCTAATGCATTTCCTATGGAGGGGTTTGTTTGTTCACGTATTGCTTAATTACTTGACCCTGTTCTTTCGATTAAAAATAATAACATATCTTTAGTGTAGCGGTTATCGCATCCGCCTCACTCCCGGAAGGCCACAGGTTCGAAACCGCGAAGTTTTTTTTTTTTGCTTGGAACATGCAAAGACCTTTATAATTATCCGAACATTTGTGTCAAGGTCACATTATTTACATCCCCGTATCTCTGGTAGAACCAGAGTTACGAGCCTCCAGAATTTAGTCTAATGTATTTCCTATGGAGGGGTTTGTTTGTTTACGATTAGCTTAATTACTCGACTACTGTTTGTCGTAGCCCTAATTCTTAGTATGGCTAGATGGGGGACAAATTGGTCTATAACATTCTCAAAGGACATCCCCGTATCTCCAGTAGAAACAGAGTTACGAGCCTGCAAAGTTTATTTTCAAAAATCAAAAGTAACCTTCTAACAATAAGTGAGACAAAAAGTAAGTTGACGACGATATTGAGGTAACCTCAAGTTTAAAGTATCCTAGTATGGGGAGCAAAGAGTACTATAACATATCCAAAGGAGATCCCAGTATCTCTTGTAGAACAAGAGTTATGAGCCTCCAAAGTTTAGTGCAAAAATCATAAGTAACATAATAAAAATAAGTGAGACGATACCAAAATTGACGAACATTTTGCTTAATATCTCGGCCCCTGTTTGTCGTAGCTTAATGTTTTTAGTATGGTTAGATGGGGGACAAATTGGACTATAACATACTCAAAGGACATCCCCGTATCTACAGTAGAAACAGATTTACGAGCCTGCAAAATATAGTCTAATGCATTTTCTACGGAGGGGGTTTGTTTGTTCACGTATTGCTTAATTACTTGACCCTGTTCTTTATATTAAAAATAATAACATATCTTTAGTGTAGCGGTTATCGCATCCGCCTCACTCCCGGAAGGCCACAGGTTCGAAACCGCGAGGTTTTTTTTTTTTGCTTGGAACATGCAAAGACCTTTATAATTATCCGAACATTTGTGTCAAGGTCACATTATTTACATCCCCGTATCTCTGGTAGAACCAGAGTTACGAGCCTCCAGAATTTAGTCTAATGTATTTCCTATGGAGGGGTTTGTTTGTTTACGATTAGCTTAATTACTCGACTACTGTTTGTCGTAGCCCTAATTCTTAGTATGGCTAGATGGGGGACAAACTGGTCAATAACATACTCAAAGGACATCCCCGTATCTCCAGTAGAAACAGAGTTACGAGCCTGCAAAGTTTATTTTCAAAAATCAAAAGTAACCTTCTAACAATAAGTGAGACAAAAAGTAAGTTGACGACGATATTGTTGTAGCCTCAAGTTTAAAGTATCCTTGTATGGGGAGCAAAGAGTACTATAACATATGCAAAGGAGATCCCAGTATCTCTTGTAGAACAAGAGTTATGAGCCGCCAAAGTTTAGTGCAAAAATCATAAGTAACATAATAAAAATAAGTGAGACGATACTAAAGTTGACGAACATTTTGCGTAATATCTCGGCCCCTGTTTGTCGTAGCTCAATGTTTTTAGTATGGTTAGATGAAGGACAAATTGGACTATAACATATCCTAAGGACATCTTGGTATCTTTAGTAGACACAGAGTTATGGGCCTGCAAAGCATAGTCTAATGCATTTCCTATGGAGGGGTTTGTTTGTTCACGTATTGCTTAATTACTTGACCCTGTTCTTTCGATTAAAAATAATAACATATCTTTAGTGTAGCGGTTATCGCATCCGCCTCACTCCCGGAAGGCCACAGGTTCGAAACCGCGAAGTTTTTTTTTTTTGCTTGGAACATGCAAAGACCTTTATAATTATCCGAACATTTGTGTCAAGGTCACATTATTTACATCCCCGTATCTCTGGTAGAACCAGAGTTACGAGCCTCCAGAATTTAGTCTAATGTATTTCCTATGGAGGGGTTTGTTTGTTTACGATTAGCTTAATTACTCGACTACTGTTTGTCGTAGCCCTAATTCTTAGTATGGCTAGATGGGGGACAAATTGGTCTATAACATTCTCAAAGGACATCCCCGTATCTCCAGTAGAAACAGAGTTACGAGCCTGCAAAGTTTATTTTCAAAAATCAAAAGTAACCTTCTAACAATAAGTGAGACAAAAAGTAAGTTGACGACGATATTGAGGTAACCTCAAGTTTAAAGTATCCTAGTATGGGGAGCAAAGAGTACTATAACATATCCAAAGGAGATCCCAGTATCTCTTGTAGAACAAGAGTTATGAGCCTCCAAAGTTTAGTGCAAAAATCATAAGTAACATAATAAAAATAAGTGAGACGATACCAAAATTGACGAACATTTTGCTTAATATCTCGGCCCCTGTTTGTCGTAGCTTAATGTTTTTAGTATGGTTAGATGGGGGACAAATTGGACTATAACATACTCAAAGGACATCCCCGTATCTACAGTAGAAACAGATTTACGAGCCTGCAAAATATAGTCTAATGCATTTTCTACGGAGGGGGTTTGTTTGTTCACGTATTGCTTAATTACTTGACCCTGTTCTTTCGATTAAAAATAATAACATATCTTTAGTGTAGCGGTTATCGCATCCGCCTCACTCCCGGAAGGCCACAGGTTCGAAACCGCGAGGTTTTTTTTTTTTGCTTGGAACATGCAAAGACCTTTATAATTATCCGAACATTTGTGTCAAGGTCACATTATTTACATCCCCGTATCTCTGGTAGAACCAGAGTTACGAGCCTGCAAAGTTTATTTTCAAAAATCAAAAGTAACCTTCTAACAATAAGTGAGACAAAAAATAAGTTGACGACGATATTGAGGTAGCCTCAAGTTTAAAGTATCCTTGTATGGGGAGCAAAGAGTACTATAACATATCCAAAGGAGATCCCAGTATCTCTTGTAGAACAAGAGTTATGAGCCTCCAAAGTTTAGTGCAAAAATCATAAGTAACATAATAAAAATAAGTGAGACGATACCAAAGTTGACGAACATTTTGCTTAATATCTCGGCCCCTGTTTGTCGTAGCTTAATGTTTTTAGTATGGTTAGATGGGGGACAAATTGGACTATAACATACTCAAAGGACACCCCCGTATCTACAGTAGAAACAGATTTACGAGCCTGCAAAATATAGTCTAATGCATTTTCTACGGAGGGGTTTGTTTGTTCACGTAGTGCTTAATTACTTGACCCTGTTCTTTCGATTAAAAATAATAACATATCTTTAGTGTAGCGGTTATCGCATCCGCCTCACTCAAGGAAGGCCACAGGTTCGAAACCGCGAAGTTTTTTTTTTTTGCTTGGAACATGCAAAGACATTTATAATTATCCGAACATTTGTGTCAAGGTCACATTATTTACATCCCCGTATCTCTGGTAGAACCAGAGTTACGAGCCTCCAGAATTTAGTCTAATGTATTTCCTATGGAGGGGTTTGTTTTTTTACGATTAGCTTAATTACTCGACTACTGTTTGTCGTAGCCCTAATTCTTAGTATGGCTAGATGGGGGACAAATTGGTCTATAACATACTCAAAGGACATCCCCGTATCTCCAGTAGAAACAGAGTTACGAGCCTGCAAAGTTTATTTTTAAAAATCAAAAGTAACCTTCTAACAATAAGTGAGACAAAAAGTAAGTTGACGACGATATTGAGGTAGCCTCAAGTTTAAAGTATCCTTGTATGGGGAGCAAAGAGTAATATAACATATGCAAAGGAGATCCCAGTATCTCTTGTAGAACAAGAGTTATGAGCCGCCAAAGTTTAGTGCAAAAATCATAAGTAACATAATAAAAATAAGTGAGACGATACTAAAGTTGACGAACATTTTGCTTAATATCTCGGCCCCTGTTTGTCGTAGCTCAATGTTTTTAGTATGGTTAGATGAAGGACAAATTGGACTATAACATATCCTAAGGACATCTTGGTATCTTTAGTAGACACAGAGTTATGGGCCTGCAAAGCATAGTCTAATGCATTTCCTATGGAGGGGTTTGTTTGTTCACGTATTGCTTAATTACTTGACCCTGTTCTTTCGATTAAAAATAATAACATATCTTTAGTGTAGCGGTTATCGCATCCGCCTCACTCCCGGAAGGCCACAGGTTCGAAACCGCGAAGTTTTTTTTTTTTGCTTGGAACATGCAAAGACCTTTATAATTATCCGAACATTTGTGTCAAGGTCACATTATTTACATCCCCGTATCTCTGGTAGAACCAGAGTTACGAGCCTCCAGAATTTAGTCTAATGTATTTCCTATGGAGGGGTTTGTTTGTTTACGATTAGCTTAATTACTCGACTACTGTTTGTCGTAGCCCTAATTCTTAGTATGGCTAGATGGGGGACAAATTGGTCTATAACATACTCAAAGGACATCCCCGTATCTCCAGTAGAAACAGAGTTACGAGCCTGCAAAGTTTATTTTCAAAAATCAAAAGTAACCTTCTAACAATAAGTGAGACAAAAAGTAAGTTGACGACGATATTGAGGTAGCCTCAAGTTTAAAGTATCCTTGTATGGGGAGCAAAGAGTACTATAACATATGCAAAGGAGATCCCAGTATCTCTTGTAGAACAAGAGTTATGAGCCGCCAAAGTTTAGTGCAAAAATCATAAGTAACATAATAAAAATAAGTGAGACGATACTAAAGTTGACGAACATTTTGCTTAATATCTCGGCCCCTGTTTGTCGTAGCTCAATGTTTTTAGTATGGTTAGATGAAGGACAAATTGGACTATAACATATCCTAAGGACATCTTGGTATCTTTAGTAGACACAGAGTTATGGGCCTGCAAAGCATAGTCTAATGCATTTCCTATGGAGGGGTTTGTTTGTTCACGTATTGCTTAATTACTTGACCCTGTTCTTTCGATTAAAAATAATAACATATCTTTAGTGTAGCGGTTATCGCATCCGCCTCACTCCCGGAAGGCCACAGGTTCGAAACCGCGAAGTTTTTTTTTTTTTTGCTTGGAACATGCAAAGACCTTTATAATTATCCGAACATTTGTGTCAAGGTCACATTATTTACATCCCCGTATCTCTGGTAGAACCAGAGTTACGAGCCTCCAGAATTTAGTCTAATGTATTTCCTATGGAGGGGTTTGTTTGTTTACGATTAGCTTAATTACTCGACTACTGTTTGTCGTAGCCCTAATTCTTAGTATGGCTAGATGGGGGACAAATTGGTCTATAACATTCTCAAAGGACATCCCCGTATCTCCAGTAGAAACAGAGTTACGAGCCTGCAAAGTTTATTTTCAAAAATCAAAAGTAACCTTCTAACAATAAGTGAGACAAAAAGTAAGTTGACGACGATATTGAGGTAGCCTCAAGTTTAAAGTATCCTAGTATGGGGAGCAAAGAGTACTATAACATATCCAAAGGAGATCCCAGTATCTCTTGTAGAACAAGAGTTATGAGCCTCCAAAGTTTAGTGCAAAAATCATAAGTAACATAATAAAAATAAGTGAGACGATACCAAAATTGACGAACATTTTGCTTAATATCTCGGCCCCTGTTTGTCGTAGCTTAATGTTTTTAGTATGGTTAGATGGGGGACAAATTGGACTATAACATACTCAAAGGACATCCCCGTATCTACAGTAGAAACAGATTTACGAGCCTGCAAAATATAGTCTAATGCATTTTCTACGGAGGGGGTTTGTTTGTTCACGTATTGCTTAATTACTTGACCCTGTTCTTTCGATTAAAAATAATAACATATCTTTAGTGTAGCGGTTATCGCATCCGCCTCACTCCCGGAAGGCCACAGGTTCGAAACCGCGAGGTTTTTTTTTTTTGCTTGGAACATGCAAAGACCTTTATAATTATCCGAACATTTGTGTCAAGGTCACATTATTTACATCCCCGTATCTCTGGTAGAACCAGAGTTACGAGCCTGCAAAGTTTATTTTCAAAAATCAAAAGTAACCTTCTAACAATAAGTGAGACAAAAAATAAGTTGACGACGATATTGAGGTAGCCTCAAGTTTAAAGTATCCTTGTATGGGGAGCAAAGAGTACTATAACATATCCAAAGGAGATCCCAGTATCTCTTGTAGAACAAGAGTTATGAGCCTCCAAAGTTTAGTGCAAAAATCATAAGTAACATAATAAAAATAAGTGAGACGATACCAAAGTTGACGAACATTTTGCTTAATATCTCGGCCCCTGTTTGTCGTAGCTTAATGTTTTTAGTATGGTTAGATGGGGGACAAATTGGACTATAACATACTCAAAGGACACCCCCGTATCTACAGTAGAAACAGATTTACGAGCCTGCAAAATATAGTCTAATGCATTTTCTACGGAGGGGTTTGTTTGTTCACGTAGTGCTTAATTACTTGACCCTGTTCTTTCGATTAAAAATAATAACATATCTTTAGTGTAGCGGTTATCGCATCCGCCTCACTCAAGGAAGGCCACAGGTTCGAAACCGCGAAGTTTTTTTTTTTTGCTTGGAACATGCAAAGACCTTTATAATTATCCGAACATTTGTGTCAAGGTCACATTATTTACATCCCCGTATCTCTGGTAGAACCAGAGTTACGAGCCTCCAGAATTTAGTCTAATGTATTTCCTATGGAGGGGTTTGTTTTTTTACGATTAGCTTAATTACTCGACTACTGTTTGTCGTAGCCCTAATTCTTAGTATGGCTAGATGGGGGACAAATTGGTCTATAACATACTCAAAGGACATCCCCGTATCTCCAGTAGAAACAGAGTTACGAGCCTGCAAAGTTTATTTTTAAAAATCAAAAGTAACCTTCTAACAATAAGTGAGACAAAAAGTAAGTTGACGACGATATTGAGGTAGCCTCAAGTTTAAAGTATCCTTGTATGGGGAGCAAAGAGTAATATAACATATGCAAAGGAGATCCCAGTATCTCTTGTAGAACAAGAGTTATGAGCCGCCAAAGTTTAGTGCAAAAATCATAAGTAACATAATAAAAATAAGTGAGACGATACTAAAGTTGACGAACATTTTGCTTAATATCTCGGCCCCTGTTTGTCGTAGCTCAATGTTTTTAGTATGGTTAGATGAAGGACAAATTGGACTATAACATATCCTAAGGACATCTTGGTATCTTTAGTAGACACAGAGTTATGGGCCTGCAAAGCATAGTCTAATGCATTTCCTATGGAGGGGTTTGTTTGTTCACGTATTGCTTAATTACTTGACCCTGTTCTTTCGATTAAAAATAATAACATATCTTTAGTGTAGCGGTTATCGCATCCGCCTCACTCCCGGAAGGCCACAGGTTCGAAACCGCGAAGTTTTTTTTTTTTGCTTGGAACATGCAAAGACCTTTATAATTATCCGAACATTTGTGTCAAGGTCACATTATTTACATCCCCGTATCTCTGGTAGAACCAGAGTTACGAGCCTCCAGAATTTAGTCTAATGTATTTCCTATGGAGGGGTTTGTTTGTTTACGATTAGCTTAATTACTCGACTACTGTTTGTCGTAGCCCTAATTCTTAGTATGGCTAGATGGGGGACAAATTGGTCTATAACATACTCAAAGGACATCCCCGTATCTCCAGTAGAAACAGAGTTACGAGCCTGCAAAGTTTATTTTCAAAAATCAAAAGTAACCTTCTAACAATAAGTGAGACAAAAAGTAAGTTGACGACGATATTGAGGTAGCCTCAAGTTTAAAGTATCCTTGTATGGGGAGCAAAGAGTACTATAACATATGCAAAGGAGATCCCAGTATCTCTTGTAGAACAAGAGTTATGAGCCGCCAAAGTTTAGTGCAAAAATCATAAGTAACATAATAAAAATAAGTGAGACGATACTAAAGTTGACGAACATTTTGCTTAATATCTCGGCCCCTGTTTGTCGTAGCTCAATGTTTTTAGTATGGTTAGATGAAGGACAAATTGGACTATAACATATCCTAAGGACATCTTGGTATCTTTAGTAGACACAGAGTTATGGGCCTGCAAAGCATAGTCTAATGCATTTCCTATGGAGGGGTTTGTTTGTTCACGTATTGCTTAATTACTTGACCCTGTTCTTTCGATTAAAAATAATAACATATCTTTAGTGTAGCGGTTATCGCATCCGCCTCACTCCCGGAAGGCCACAGGTTCGAAACCGCGAAGTTTTTTTTTTTTTTGCTTGGAACATGCAAAGACCTTTATAATTATCCGAACATTTGTGTCAAGGTCACATTATTTACATCCCCGTATCTCTGGTAGAACCAGAGTTACGAGCCTCCAGAATTTAGTCTAATGTATTTCCTATGGAGGGGTTTGTTTGTTTACGATTAGCTTAATTACTCGACTACTGTTTGTCGTAGCCCTAATTCTTAGTATGGCTAGATGGGGGACAAATTGGTCTATAACATTCTCAAAGGACATCCCTGTATCTCCAGTAGAAACAGAGTTACGAGCCTGCAAAGTTTATTTTCAAAAATCAAAAGTAACCTTCTAACAATAAGTGAGACAAAAAGTAAGTTGACGACGATATTGAGGTAGCCTCAAGTTTAAAGTATCCTAGTATGGGGAGCAAAGAGTACTATAACATATCCAAAGGAGATCCCAGTATCTCTTGTAGAACAAGAGTTATGAGCCTCCAAAGTTTAGTGCAAAAATCATAAGTAACATAATAAAAATAAGTGAGACGATACCAAAATTGACGAACATTTTGCTTAATATCTCGGCCCCTGTTTGTCGTAGCTTAATGTTTTTAGTATGGTTAGATGGGGGACAAATTGGACTATAACATACTCAAAGGACATCCCCGTATCTACAGTAGAAACAGATTTACGAGCCTGCAAAATATAGTCTAATGCATTTTCTACGGAGGGGTTTGTTTGTTCACGTAGTGCTTAATTACTTGACCCTGTTCTTTCGATTAAAAATAATAACATATCTTTAGTGTAGCGGTTTTCGCATCCGCCTCACTCCCGGAAGGCCACAGGTTCGAAACCGCGAGGTTTTTTTTTTTTTTTTGCTTGGAACATGCAAAGACCTTTATAATTATCCGAACATTTGTGTCAAGGTCACATTATTTACATCCCCGTATCTCTGGTAGAACCAGAGTTACGAGCCTCCAGAATTTAGTCTAATGTATTTCCTATGGAGGGGTTTGTTTGTTTACGATTAGCTTAATTACTCGACTACTGTTTGTCGTAGCCCTAATTCTTAGTATGGCTAGATGGGGGACAAATTGGTCTATAACATTCTCAAAGGACATCCCCGTATCTCCAGTAGAAACAGAGTTACGAGCCTGCAAAGTTTATTTTCAAAAATCAAAAGTAACCTTCTAACAATAAGTGAGACAAAAAGTAAGTTGACGACGATATTGAGGTAGCCTCAAGTTTAAAGTATCCTAGTATGGGGAGCAAAGAGTACTATAACATATCCAAAGGAGATCCCAGTATCTCTTGTAGAACAAGAGTTATGAGCCTCCAAAGTTTAGTGCAAAAATCATAAGTAACATAATAAAAATAAGTGAGACGATACCAAAATTGACGAACATTTTGCTTAATATCTCGGCCCCTGTTTGTCGTAGCTTAATGTTTTTAGTATGGTTAGATGGGGGACAAATTGGACTATAACATACTCAAAGGACATCCCCGTATCTACAGTAGAAACAGATTTACGAGCCTGCAAAATATAGTCTAATGCATTTTCTACGGAGGGGTTTGTTTGATCACGTATTGCTTAATTACTTGACCCTGTTCTTTCGATTAAAAATAATAACATATCTTTAGTGTAGCGGTTATCGCATCCGCCTCACTCCCGGAAGGCCACAGGTTCGAAACCGCGAAGTTTTTTTTTTTTTTTGCTTGGAACATGCAAAGACCTTTATAATTATCCGAACATTTGTGTCAAGGTCACATTATTTACATCCCCGTATCTCTGGTAGAACCAGAGTTACGAGCCTGCAAAGTTTATTTTCAAAAATCAAAAGTAACCTTCTAACAATAAGTGAGACAAAAAATAAGTTGACGACGATATTGAGGTAGCCTCAAGTTTAAAGTATCCTTGTATGGGGAGCAAAGAGTACTATAACATATCCAAAGGAGATCCCAGTATCTCTTGTAGAACAAGAGTTATGAGCCTCCAAAGTTTAGTGCAAAAATCATAAGTAACATAATAAAAATAAGTGAGACGATACCAAAGTTGACGAACATTTTGCTTAATATCTCGGCCCCTGTTTGTCGTAGCTTAATGTTTTTAGTATGGTTAGATGGGGGACAAATTGGACTATAACATACTCAAAGGACATCCCCGTATCTACAGTAGAAACAGATTTACGAGCCTGCAAAATATAGTCTAATGCATTTTCTACGGAGGGGTTTGTTTGTTCACGTAGTGCTTAATTACTTGACCCTGTTCTTTCGATTAAAAATAATAACATATCTTTAGTGTAGCGGTTATCGCATCCGCCTCACTCAAGGAAGGCCACAGGTTCGAAACCGCGAAGTTTTTTTTTTTGCTTGGAACATGCAAAGACCTTTATAATTATCCGAACATTTGTGTCAAGGTCACATTATTTACATCCCCGTATCTCTGGTAGAACCAGAGTTACGAGCCTCCAGAATTTAGTCTAATGTATTTCCTATGGAGGGGTTTGTTTTTTTACGATTAGCTTAATTACTCGACTACTGTTTGTCGTAGCCCTAATTCTTAGTATGGCTAGATGGGGGACAAATTGGTCTATAACATACTCAAAGGACATCCCCGTATCTCCAGTAGAAACAGAGTTACGAGCCTGCAAAGTTTATTTTTAAAAATCAAAAGTAACCTTCTAACAATAAGTGAGACAAAAAGTAAGTTGACGACGATATTGAGGTAGCCTCAAGTTTAAAGTATCCTTGTATGGGGAGCAAAGAGTAATATAACATATGCAAAGGAGATCCCAGTATCTCTTGTAGAACAAGAGTTATGAGCCGCCAAAGTTTAGTGCAAAAATCATAAGTAACATAATAAAAATAAGTGAGACGATACTAAAGTTGACGAACATTTTGCTTAATATCTCGGCCCCTGTTTGTCGTAGCTCAATGTTTTTAGTATGGTTAGATGAAGGACAAATTGGACTATAACATATCCTAAGGACATCTTGGTATCTTTAGTAGACACAGAGTTATGGGCCTGCAAAGCATAGTCTAATGCATTTCCTATGGAGGGGTTTGTTTGTTCACGTATTGCTTAATTACTTGACCCTGTTCTTTCGATTAAAAATAATAACATATCTTTAGTGTAGCGGTTATCGCATCCGCCTCACTCCCGGAAGGCCACAGGTTCGAAACCGCGAAGTTTTTTTTTTTGCTTGGAACATGCAAAGACCTTTATAATTATCCGAACATTTGTGTCAAGGTCACATTATTTACATCCCCGTATCTCTGGTAGAACCAGAGTTACGAGCCTCCAGAATTTAGTCTAATGTATTTCCTATGGAGGGGTTTGTTTGTTTACGATTAGCTTAATTACTCGACTACTGTTTGTCGTAGCCCTAATTCTTAGTATGGCTAGATGGGGGACAAATTGGTCTATAACATACTCAAAGGACATCCCCGTATCTCCAGTAGAAACAGAGTTACGAGCCTGCAAAGTTTATTTTCAAAAATCAAAAGTAACCTTCTAACAATAAGTGAGACAAAAAGTAAGTTGACGACGATATTGAGGTAGCCTCAAGTTTAAAGTATCCTTGTATGGGGAGCAAAGAGTACTATAACATATGCAAAGGAGATCCCAGTATCTCTTGTAGAACAAGAGTTATGAGCCGCCAAAGTTTAGTGCAAAAATCATAAGTAACATAATAAAAATAAGTGAGACGATACTAAAGTTGACGAACATTTTGCTTAATATCTCGGCCCCTGTTTGTCGTAGCTCAATGTTTTTAGTATGGTTAGATGAAGGACAAATTGGACTATAACATATCCTAAGGACATCTTGGTATCTTTAGTAGACACAGAGTTATGGGCCTGCAAAGCATAGTCTAATGCATTTCCTATGGAGGGGTTTGTTTGTTCACGTATTGCTTAATTACTTGACCCTGTTCTTTCGATTAAAAATAATAACATATCTTTAGTGTAGCGGTTATCGCATCCGCCTCACTCCCGGAAGGCCACAGGTTCGAAACCGCGAAGTTTTTTTTTTTTTTGCTTGGAACATGCAAAGACCTTTATAATTATCCGAACATTTGTGTCAAGGTCACATTATTTACATCCCCGTATCTCTGGTAGAACCAGAGTTACGAGCCTCCAGAATTTAGTCTAATGTATTTCCTATGGAGGGGTTTGTTTGTTTACGATTAGCTTAATTACTCGACTACTGTTTGTCGTAGCCCTAATTCTTAGTATGGCTAGATGGGGGACAAATTGGTCTATAACATTCTCAAAGGACATCCCCGTATCTCCAGTAGAAACAGAGTTACGAGCCTGCAAAGTTTATTTTCAAAAATCAAAAGTAACCTTCTAACAATAAGTGAGACAAAAAGTAAGTTGACGACGATATTGAGGTAGCCTCAAGTTTAAAGTATCCTAGTATGGGGAGCAAAGAGTACTATAACATATCCAAAGGAGATCCCAGTATCTCTTGTAGAACAAGAGTTATGAGCCTCCAAAGTTTAGTGCAAAAATCATAAGTAACATAATAAAAATAAGTGAGACGATACCAAAATTGACGAACATTTTGCTTAATATCTCGGCCCCTGTTTGTCGTAGCTTAATGTTTTTAGTATGGTTAGATGGGGGACAAATTGGACTATAACATACTCAAAGGACATCCCCGTATCTACAGTAGAAACAGATTTACGAGCCTGCAAAATATAGTCTAATGCATTTTCTACGGAGGGGTTTGTTTGTTCACGTAGTGCTTAATTACTTGACCCTGTTCTTTCGATTAAAAATAATAACATATCTTTAGTGTAGCGGTTTTCGCATCCGCCTCACTCCCGGAAGGCCACAGGTTCGAAACCGCGAGGTTTTTTTTTTTTGCTTGGAACATGCAAAGACCTTTATAATTATCCGAACATTTGTGTCAAGGTCACATTATTTACATCCCCGTATCTCTGGTAGAACCAGAGTTACGAGCCTCCAGAATTTAGTCTAATGTATTTCCTATGGAGGGGTTTGTTTGTTTACGATTAGCTTAATTACTCGACTACTGTTTGTCGTAGCCCTAATTCTTAGTATGGCTAGATGGGGGACAAATTGGTCTATAACATACTCAAAGGACATCCCCGTATCTCCAGTAGAAACAGAGTTACGAGCCTGCAAAGTTTATTTTCAAAAATCAAAAGTAACCTTCTAACAATAAGTGAGACAAAAAGTAAGTTGACGACGATATTGAGGTAGCCTCAAGTTTAAAGTATCCTTGTATGGGGAGCAAAGAGTAATATAACATATGCAAAGGAGATCCCAGTATCTCTTGTAGAACAAGAGTTATGAGCCGCCAAAGTTTAGTGCAAAAATCATAAGTAACATAATAAAAATAAGTGAGACGATACTAAAGTTGACGAACATTTTGCTTAATATCTCGGCCCCTGTTTGTCGTAGCTCAATGTTTTTAGTATGGTTAGATGAAGGACAAATTGGACTATAACATATCCTAAGGACATCTTGGTATCTTTAGTAGACACAGAGTTATGGGCCTGCAAAGCATAGTCTAATGCATTTCCTATGGAGGGGTTTGTTTGTTCACGTATTGCTTAATTACTTGACCCTGTTCTTTCGATTAAAAATAATAACATATCTTTAGTGTAGCGGTTATCGCATCCGCCTCACTCCCGGAAGGCCACAGGTTCGAAACCGCGAAGTTTTTTTTTTTTGCCTGGAACATGCAAAGACCTTTATAATTATCCGAACATTTGTGTCAAGGTCACATTATTTACATCCCCGTATCTCTGGTAGAACCAGAGTTACGAGCCTCCAGAATTTAGTCTAATGTATTTCCTATGGAGGGGTTTGTTTGTTTACGATTAGCTTAATTACTCGACTACTGTTTGTCGTAGCCCTAATTCTTAGTATGGCTAGATGGGGGACAAATTGGTCTATAACATTCTCAAAGGACATCCCCGTATCTCCAGTAGAAACAGAGTTACGAGCCTGCAAAGTTTATTTTCAAAAATCAAAAGTAACCTTCTAACAATAAGTGAGACAAAAAGTAAGTTGACGACGATATTGAGGTAGCCTCAAGTTTAAAGTATCCTAGTATGGGGAGCAAAGAGTACTATAACATATCCAAAGGAGATCCCAGTATCTCTTGTAGAACAAGAGTTATGAGCCTACAAAGTTTAGTGCAAAAATCATAAGTAACATAATAAAAATAAGTGAGACGATACCAAAATTGACGAACATTTTGCTTAATATCTCGGCCCCTGTTTGTCGTAGCTTAATGTTTTTAGTATGGTTAGATGGGGGACAAATTGGACTATAACATACTCAAAGGACATCCCCGTATCTACAGTAGAAACAGATTTACGAGCCTGCAAAATATAGTCTAATGCATTTTCTACGGAGGGGTTTGTTTGTTCACGTAGTGCTTAATTACTTGACCCTGTTCTTTCGATTAAAAATAATAACATATCTTTAGTGTAGCGGTTATCGCATCCGCCTCACTCCCGGAAGGCCACAGGTTCGAAACCGCGAAGTTTTTTTTTTTTTGCTTGGAACATGCAAAGACCTTTATAATTATCCGAACATTTGTGTCAAGGTCACATTATTTACATCCCCGTATCTCTGGTAGAACCAGAGTTACGAGCCTCCAGAATTTAGTCTAATGTATTTCCTATGGAGGGGTTTGTTTGTTTACGATTAGCTTAATTACTCGACTACTGTTTGTCGTAGCCCTAATTCTTAGTATGGCTAGATGGGGGACAAATTGGTCTATAACATACTCAAAGGACATCCCCGTATCTCCAGTAGAAACAGAGTTACGAGCCTGCAAAGTTTATTTTCAAAAATCAAAAGTAACCTTCTAACAATAAGTGAGACAAAAAGTAAGTTGACGACGATATTGAGGTAGCCTCAAGTTTAAAGTATCCTTGTATGGGGAGCAAAGAGTAATATAACATATGCAAAGGAGATCCCAGTATCTCTTGTAGAACAAGAGTTATGAGCCGCCAAAGTTTAGTGCAAAAATCATAAGTAACATAATAAAAATAAGTGAGACGATACTAAAGTTGACGAACATTTTGCTTAATATCTCGGCCCCTGTTTGTCGTAGCTCAATGTTTTTAGTATGGTTAGATGAAGGACAAATTGGACTATAACATATCCTAAGGACATCTTGGTATCTTTAGTAGACACAGAGTTATGGGCCTGCAAAGCATAGTCTAATGCATTTCCTATGGAGGGGTTTGTTTGTTCACGTATTGCTTAATTACTTGACCCTGTTCTTTCGATTAAAAATAATAACATATCTTTAGTGTAGCGGTTATCGCATCCGCCTCACTCCCGGAAGGCCACAGGTTCGAAACCGCGAAGTTTTTTTTTTTTTGCTTGGAACATGCAAAGACCTTTATAATTATCCGAACATTTGTGTCAAGGTCACATTATTTACATCCCCGTATCTCTGGTAGAACCAGAGTTACGAGCCTCCAGAATTTAGTCTAATGTATTTCCTATGGAGGGGTTTGTTTGTTTACGATTAGCTTAATTACTCGACTACTGTTTGTCGTAGCCCTAATTCTTAGTATGGCTAGATGGGGGACAAATTGGTCTATAACATACTCAAAGGACATCCCCGTATCTCCAGTAGAAACAGAGTTACGAGCCTGCAAAGTTTATTTTCAAAAATCAAAAGTAACCTTCTAACAATAAGTGAGACAAAAAGTAAGTTGACGACGATATTGAGGTAGCCTCAAGTTTAAAGTATCCTTGTATGGGGAGCAAAGAGTAATATAACATATGCAAAGGAGATCCCAGTATCTCTTGTAGAACAAGAGTTATGAGCCGCCAAAGTTTAGTGCAAAAATCATAAGTAACATAATAAAAATAAGTGAGACGATACTAAAGTTGACGAACATTTTGCTTAATATCTCGGCCCCTGTTTGTCGTAGCTCAATGTTTTTAGTATGGTTAGATGAAGGACAAATTGGACTATAACATATCCTAAGGACATCTTGGTATCTTTAGTAGACACAGAGTTATGGGCCTGCAAAGCATAGTCTAATGCATTTCCTATGGAGGGGTTTGTTTGTTCACGTATTGCTTAATTACTTGACCCTGTTCTTTCGATTAAAAATAATAACATATCTTTAGTGTAGCGGTTATCGCATCCGCCTCACTCCCGGAAGGCCACAGGTTCGAAACCGCGAAGTTTTTTTTTTTTTTGCTTGGAACATGCAAAGACCTTTATAATTATCCGAACATTTGTGTCAAGGTCACATTATTTACATCCCCGTATCTCTGGTAGAACCAGAGTTACGAGCCTCCAGAATTTAGTCTAATGTATTTCCTATGGAGGGGTTTGTTTGTTTACGATTAGCTTAATTACTCGACTACTGTTTGTCGTAGCCCTAATTCTTAGTATGGCTAGATGGGGGACAAATTGGTCTATAACATTCTCAAAGGACATCCCCGTATCTCTGGTAGAACCAGAGTTACGAGCCTGCAAAGTTTATTTTCAAAAATCAAAAGTAACCTTCTAACAATAAGTGAGACAAAAAATAAGTTGACGACGATATTGAGGTAGCCTCAAGTTTAAAGTATCCTTGTATGGGGAGCAAAGAGTACTATAACATATCCAAAGGAGATCCCAGTATCTCTTGTAGAACAAGAGTTATGAGCCTCCAAAGTTTAGTGCAAAAATCATAAGTAACATAATAAAAATAAGTGAGACGATACCAAAGTTGACGAACATTTTGCTTAATATCTCGGCCCTTGTTTGTCGTAGCTCAATATTTTTAGTATGGTTAGATGGGGGACAAATTGGTCAATAACATACTCAAAGGACATCCCCGTATCTCCAGTAGAAACAGAGTTACGAGCCTGCAAAGTTTATTTTCAAAAATCAAAAGTAACCTTCTAACAATAAGTGAGACAAAAAGTAAGTTGACGACGATATTGTTGTAGCCTCAAGTTTAAAGTATCCTTGTATGGGGAGCAAAGAGTACTATAACATATGCAAAGGAGATCCCAGTATCTCTTGTAGAACAAGAGTTATGAGCCGCCAAAGTTTAGTGCAAAAATCATAAGTAACATAATAAAAATAAGTGAGACGATACTAAAGTTGTCGAACATTTTGCTTAATATCTCGGCCCCTGTTTGTCGTAGCTCAATGTTTTTAGTATGGTTAGATGAAGGACAAATTGGACTATAACATATCCTAAGGACATCTTGGTATCTTTAGTAGACACAGAGTTATGGGCCTGCAAAGCATAGTCTAATGCATTTCCTATGGAGGGGTTTTTTTGTTCACGTATTGCTTAATTACTTGACCCTGTTCTTTCGATTAAAAATAATAACATATCTTTAGTGTAGCGGTTATCGCATCCGCCTCACTCCCGGAAGGCCACAGGTTCGAAACCGCGAAGTTTTTTTTTTTTTTTTTGCTTGGAACATGCAAAGACCTTTATAATTATCCGAACATTTGTGTCAAGGTCACATTATTTACATCCCCGTATCTCTGGTAGAACCAGAGTTACGAGCCTCCAGAATTTAGTCTAATGTATTTCCTATGGAGGGGTTTGTTTGTTTACGATTAGCTTAATTACTCGACTACTGTTTGTCGTAGCCCTAATTCTTAGTATGGCTAGATGGGGTACAAATTGGTCTATAACATTCTCAAAGGACATCCCCGTATCTCCAGTAGAAACAGAGTTACGAGCCTGCAAAATATAGTCTAATGCATTTTCTACGGAGGGGTTTGTTTGTTCACGTATTGCTTAATTACTTGACCCTGTTCTTTCGATTAAAAATAATAACATATCTTTAGTGTAGCGGTTATCGCATCCGCCTCACTCCCGGAAGGCCACAGGTTCGAAACCGCGAAGTTTTTTTTTTTTTTTGCTTGGAACATGCAAAGACCTTTATAATTATCCGAACATTTGTGTCAAGGTCACATTATTTACATCCCCGTATCTCTGGTAGAACCAGAGTTACGAGCCTGCAAAGTTTATTTTCAAAAATCAAAAGTAACCTTCTAACAATAAGTGAGACAAAAAATAAGTTGACGACGATATTGAGGTAGCCTCAAGTTTAAAGTATCCTTGTATGGGGAGCAAAGAGTACTATAACATATCCAAAGGAGATCCCAGTATCTCTTGTAGAACAAGAGTTATGAGCCTCCAAAGTTTAGTGCAAAAATCATAAGTAACATAATAAAAATAAGTGAGACGATACCAAAGTTGACGAACATTTTGCTTAATATCTCGGCCCTTGTTTGTCGTAGCTCAATATTTTTAGTATGGTTAGATGGGGGACAAATTGGTCTATAACATACTCAAAGGACATCCCCGTATCTCCAGTAGAAACAGAGTTACGAGCCTGCAAAGTTTATTTTCAAAAATCAAAAGTAACCTTCTAACAATAAGTGAGACAAAAAGTAAGTTGACGACGATATTGAGGTAGCCTCAAGTTTAAAGTATCCTTGTATGGGGAGCAAAGAGTAATATAACATATGCAAAGGAGATCCCAGTATCTCTTGTAGAACAAGAGTTATGAGCCGCCAAAGTTTAGTGCAAAAATCATAAGTAACATAATAAAAATAAGTGAGACGATACTAAAGTTGACGAACATTTTGCTTAATATCTCGGCCCCTGTTTGTCGTAGCTCAATGTTTTTAGTATGGTTAGATGAAGGACAAATTGGACTATAACATATCCTAAGGACATCTTGGTATCTTTAGTAGACACAGAGTTATGGGCCTGCAAAGCATAGTCTAATGCATTTCCTATGGAGGGGTTTGTTTGTTCACGTATTGCTTAATTACTTGACCCTGTTCTTTCGATTAAAAATAATAACATATCTTTAGTGTAGCGGTTATCGCATCCGCCTCACTCCCGGAAGGCCACAGGTTCGAAACCGCGAAGTTTTTTTTTTTTTTGCTTGGAACATGCAAAGACCTTTATAATTATCCGAACATTTGTGTCAAGGTCACATTATTTACATCCCCGTATCTCTGGTAGAACCAGAGTTACGAGCCTCCAGAATTTAGTCTAATGTATTTCCTATGGAGGGGTTTGTTTGTTTACGATTAGCTTAATTACTCGACTACTGTTTGTCGTAGCCCTAATTCTTAGTATGGCTAGATGGGGGACAAATTGGTCTATAACATTCTCAAAGGACATCCCCGTATCTCTGGTAGAACCAGAGTTACGAGCCTGCAAAGTTTATTTTCAAAAATCAAAAGTAACCTTCTAACAATAAGTGAGACAAAAAATAAGTCGACGACGATATTGAGGTAGCCTCAAGTTTAAAGTGTCCTTGTATGGGGAGCAAAGAGTACTATAACATATCCAAAGGAGATCCCAGTATCTCTTGTAGAACAAGAGTTATGAGCCTCCAAAGTTTAGTGCAAAAATCATAAGTAACATAATAAAAATAAGTGAGACGATACCAAAGTTGACGAACATTTTGCTTAATATCTCGGCCCTTGTTTGTCGTAGCTCAATATTTTTAGTATGGTTAGATGGGGGACAAATTGGTCAATAACATACTCAAAGGACATCCCCGTATCTCCAGTAGAAACAGAGTTACGAGCCTGCAAAGTTTATTTTCAAAAATCAAAAGTAACCTTCTAACAATAAGTGAGACAAAAAGTAAGTTGACGACGATATTGTTGTAGCCTCAAGTTTAAAGTATCCTTGTATGGGGAGCAAAGAGTACTATAACATATGCAAAGGAGATCCCAGTATCTCTTGTAGAACAAGAGTTATGAGCCGCCAAAGTTTAGTGCAAAAATCATAAGTAACATAATAAAAATAAGTGAGACGATACTAAAGTTGTCGAACATTTTGCTTAATATCTCGGCCCCTGTTTGTCGTAGCTCAATGTTTTTAGTATGGTTAGATGAAGGACAAATTGGACTATAACATATCCTAAGGACATCTTGGTATCTTTAGTAGACACAGAGTTATGGGCCTGCAAAGCATAGTCTAATGCATTTCCTATGGAGGGGTTTTTTTGTTCACGTATTGCTTAATTACTTGACCCTGTTCTTTCGATTAAAAATAATAACATATCTTTAGTGTAGCGGTTATCGCATCCGCCTCACTCCCGGAAGGCCACAGGTTCGAAACCGCGAAGTTTTTTTTTTTTTTTTTGCTTGGAACATGCAAAGACCTTTATAATTATCCGAACATTTGTGTCAAGGTCACATTATTTACATCCCCGTATCTCTGGTAGAACCAGAGTTACGAGCCTCCAGAATTTAGTCTAATGTATTTCCTATGGAGGGGTTTGTTTGTTTACGATTAGCTTAATTACTCGACTACTGTTTGTCGTAGCCCTAATTCTTAGTATGGCTAGATGGGGTACAAATTGGTCTATAACATTCTCAAAGGACATCCCCGTATCTCCAGTAGAAACAGAGTTACGAGCCTGCAAAATATAGTCTAATGCATTTTCTACGGAGGGGTTTGTTTGTTCACGTATTGCTTAATTACTTGACCCTGTTCTTTCGATTAAAAATAATAACATATCTTTAGTGTAGCGGTTATCGCATCCGCCTCACTCCCGGAAGGCCACAGGTTCGAAACCGCGAAGTTTTTTTTTTTTTTTTGCTTGGAACATGCAAAGACCTTTATAATTATCCGAACATTTGTGTCAAGGTCACATTATTTACATCCCCGTATCTCTGGTAGAACCAGAGTTACGAGCCTGCAAAGTTTATTTTCAAAAATCAAAAGTAACCTTCTAACAATAAGTGAGACAAAAAATAAGTTGACGACGATATTGAGGTAGCCTCAAGTTTAAAGTATCCTTGTATGGGGAGCAAAGAGTACTATAACATATCCAAAGGAGATCCCAGTATCTCTTGTAGAACAAGAGTTATGAGCCTCCAAAGTTTAGTGCAAAAATCATAAGTAACATAATAAAAATAAGTGAGACGATACCAAAGTTGACGAACATTTTGCTTAATATCTCGGCCCTTGTTTGTCGTAGCTCAATATTTTTAGTATGGTTAGATGGGGGACAAATTGGTCTATAACATACTCAAAGGACATCCCCGTATCTCCAGTAGAAACAGAGTTACGAGCCTGCAAAATTTATTTTCAAAAATCAAAAGTAACCTTCTAACAATAAGTGAGACAAAAAGTAAGTTGACGACGATATTGAGGTAGCCTCAAGTTTAAAGTATCCTTGTATGGGGAGCAAAGAGTACTATAACATATGCAAAGGAGATCCCAGTATCTCTTGTAGAACAAGAGTTATGAGCCGCCAAAGTTTAGTGCAAAAATCATAAGTAACATAATAAAAATAAGTGAGACGATACTAAAGTTGACGAACATTTTGCTTAATATCTCGGCCCCTGTTTGTCGTAGCTCAATGTTTTTAGTATGGTTAGATGAAGGACAAATTGGACTATAACATATCCTAAGGACATCTTGGTATCTTTAGTAGACACAGAGTTATGGGCCTGCAAAGCATAGTCTAATGCATTTCCTATGGAGGGGTTTGTTTGTTCACGTATTGCTTAATTACTTGACCCTGTTCTTTCGATTAAAAATAATAACATATCTTTAGTGTAGCGGTTATCGCATCCGCCTCACTCCCGGAAGGCCACAGGTTCGAAACCGCGAAGTTTTTTTTTTTTTTGCTTGGAACATGCAAAGACCTTTATAATTATCCGAACATTTGTGTCAAGGTCACATTATTTACATCCCCGTATCTCTGGTAGAACCAGAGTTACGAGCCTCCAGAATTTAGTCTAATGTATTTCCTATGGAGGGGTTTGTTTGTTTACGATTAGCTTAATTACTCGACTACTGTTTGTCGTAGCCCTAATTCTTAGTATGGCTAGATGGGGGACAAATTGGTCTATAACATTCTCAAAGGACATCCCCGTATCTCCAGTAGAAACAGAGTTACGAGCCTGCAAAGTTTATTTTCAAAAATCAAAAGTAACCTTCTAACAATAAGTGAGACAAAAAGTAAGTTGACGACGATATTGAGGTAGCCTCAAGTTTAAAGTATCCTAGTATGGGGAGCAAAGAGTACTATAACATATCCAAAGGAGATCCCAGTATCTCTTGTAGAACAAGAGTTATGAGCCTCCAAAGTTTAGTGCAAAAATCATAAGTAACATAATAAAAATAAGTGAGACGATACCAAAGTTGACGAACATTTTGCTTAATATCTCGGCCCTTGTTTGTCGTAGCTCAATATTTTTAGTATGGTTAGATGGGGGACAAATTGGTCAATAACATACTCAAAGGACATCCCCGTATCTCCAGTAGAAACAGAGTTACGAGCCTGCAAAGTTTATTTTCAAAAATCAAAAGTAACCTTCTAACAATAAGTGAGACAAAAAGTAAGTTGACGACGATATTGTTGTAGCCTCAAGTTTAAAGTATCCTTGTATGGGGAGCAAAGAGTACTATAACATATGCAAAGGAGATCCCAGTATCTCTTGTAGAACAAGAGTTATGAGCCGCCAAAGTTTAGTGCAAAAATCATAAGTAACATAATAAAAATAAGTGAGACGATACTAAAGTTGTCGAACATTTTGCTTAATATCTCGGCCCCTGTTTGTCGTAGCTCAATGTTTTTAGTATGGTTAGATGAAGGACAAATTGGACTATAACATATCCTAAGGACATCTTGGTATCTTTAGTAGACACAGAGTTATGGGCCTGCAAAGCATAGTCTAATGCATTTCCTATGGAGGGGTTTTTTTGTTCACGTATTGCTTAATTACTTGACCCTGTTCTTTCGATTAAAAATAATAACATATCTTTAGTGTAGCGGTTATCGCATCCGCCTCACTCCCGGAAGGCCACAGGTTCGAAACCGCGAAGTTTTTTTTTTTTTTTTTGCTTGGAACATGCAAAGACCTTTATAATTATCCGAACATTTGTGTCAAGGTCACATTATTTACATCCCCGTATCTCTGGTAGAACCAGAGTTACGAGCCTCCAGAATTTAGTCTAATGTATTTCCTATGGAGGGGTTTGTTTGTTTACGATTAGCTTAATTACTCGACTACTGTTTGTCGTAGCCCTAATTCTTAGTATGGCTAGATGGGGTACAAATTGGTCTATAACATTCTCAAAGGACATCCCCGTATCTCCAGTAGAAACAGAGTTACGAGCCTGCAAAATATAGTCTAATGCATTTTCTACGGAGGGGTTTGTTTGTTCACGTATTGCTTAATTACTTGACCCTGTTCTTTCGATTAAAAATAATAACATATCTTTAGTGTAGCGGTTATCGCATCCGCCTCACTCCCGGAAGGCCACAGGTTCGAAACCGCGAAGTTTTTTTTTTTTTTTGCTTGGAACATGCAAAGACCTTTATAATTATCCGAACATTTGTGTCAAGGTCACATTATTTACATCCCCGTATCTCTGGTAGAACCAGAGTTACGAGCCTGCAAAGTTTATTTTCAAAAATCAAAAGTAACCTTCTAACAATAAGTGAGACAAAAAATAAGTTGACGACGATATTGAGGTAGCCTCAAGTTTAAAGTATCCTTGTATGGGGAGCAAAGAGTACTATAACATATCCAAAGGAGATCCCAGTATCTCTTGTAGAACAAGAGTTATGAGCCTCCAAAGTTTAGTGCAAAAATCATAAGTAACATAATAAAAATAAGTGAGACGATACCAAAGTTGACGAACATTTTGCTTAATATCTCGGCCCTTGTTTGTCGTAGCTCAATATTTTTAGTATGGTTAGATGGGGGACAAATTGGTCTATAACATACTCAAAGGACATCCCCGTATCTCCAGTAGAAACAGAGTTACGAGCCTGCAAAATTTATTTTCAAAAATCAAAAGTAACCTTCTAACAATAAGTGAGACAAAAAGTAAGTTGACGACGATATTGAGGTAGCCTCAAGTTTAAAGTATCCTTGTATGGGGAGCAAAGAGTACTATAACATATGCAAAGGAGATCCCAGTATCTCTTGTAGAACAAGAGTTATGAGCCGCCAAAGTTTAGTGCAAAAATCATAAGTAACATAATAAAAATAAGTGAGACGATACTAAAGTTGACGAACATTTTGCTTAATATCTCGGCCCCTGTTTGTCGTAGCTCAATGTTTTTAGTATGGTTAGATGAAGGACAAATTGGACTATAACATATCCTAAGGACATCTTGGTATCTTTAGTAGACACAGAGTTATGGGCCTGCAAAGCATAGTCTAATGCATTTCCTATGGAGGGGTTTGTTTGTTCACGTATTGCTTAATTACTTGACCCTGTTCTTTCGATTAAAAATAATAACATATCTTTAGTGTAGCGGTTATCGCATCCGCCTCACTCCCGGAAGGCCACAGGTTCGAAACCGCGAAGTTTTTTTTTTTTTTGCTTGGAACATGCAAAGACCTTTATAATTATCCGAACATTTGTGTCAAGGTCACATTATTTACATCCCCGTATCTCTGGTAGAACCAGAGTTACGAGCCTCCAGAATTTAGTCTAATGTATTTCCTATGGAGGGGTTTGTTTGTTTACGATTAGCTTAATTACTCGACTACTGTTTGTCGTAGCCCTAATTCTTAGTATGGCTAGATGGGGGACAAATTGGTCTATAACATTCTCAAAGGACATCCCCGTATCTCCAGTAGAAACAGAGTTACGAGCCTGCAAAGTTTATTTTCAAAAATCAAAAGTAACCTTCTAACAATAAGTGAGACAAAAAGTAAGTTGACGACGATATTGAGGTAGCCTCAAGTTTAAAGTATCCTAGTATGGGGAGCAAAGAGTACTATAACATATCCAAAGGAGATCCCAGTATCTCTTGTAGAACAAGAGTTATGAGCCTCCAAAGTTTAGTGCAAAAATCATAAGTAACATAATAAAAATAAGTGAGACGATACCAAAATTGACGAACATTTTGCTTAATATCTCGGCCCCTGTTTGTCGTAGCTTAATGTTTTTAGTATGGTTAGATGGGGGACAAATTGGACTATAACATACTCAAAGGACATCCCCGTATCTACAGTAGAAACAGATTTACGAGCCTGCAAAATATAGTCTAATGCATTTTCTACGGAGGGGTTTGTTTGTTCACGTATTGCTTAATTACTTGACCCTGTTCTTTCGATTAAAAATAATAACATATCTTTAGTGTAGCGGTTATCGCATCCGCCTCACTCCCGGAAGGCCACAGGTTCGAAACCGCGAGGTTTTTTTTTTTGCTTGGAACATGCAAAGACCTTTATAATTATCCGAACATTTGTGTCAAGGTCACATTATTTACATCCCCGTATCTCTGGTAGAACCAGAGTTACGAGCCTCCAGAATTTAGTCTAATGTATTTCCTATGGAGGGGTTTGTTTGTTTACGATTAGCTTAATTACTCGACTACTGTTTGTCGTAGCCCTAATTCTTAGTATGGCTAGATGGGGGACAAACTGGTCTATAACATACTCAAAGGACATCCCCGTATCTCCAGTAGAAACAGAGTTACGAGCCTGCAAAGTTTATTTTCAAAAATCAAAAGTAACCTTCTAACAATAAGTGAGACAAAAAGTAAGTTGACGACGATATTGAGGTAGCCTCAAGTTTAAAGTATCCTTGTATGGGGAGCAAAGAGTACTATAACATATCCAAAGGAGATCCCAGTATCTCTTGTAGAACAAGAGTTATGAGCCTCCAAAGTTTAGTGCAAAAATCATAAGTAACATAATAAAAATAAGTGAGACGATACCAAAGTTGACGAACATTTTGCTTAATATCTCGGCCCTTGTTTGTCGTAGCTCAATATTTTTAGTATGGTTAGATGGGGGACAAATTGGTCAATAACATACTCAAAGGACATCCCCGTATCTCCAGTAGAAACAGAGTTACGAGCCTGCAAAGTTTATTTTCAAAAATCAAAAGTAACCTTCTAACAATAAGTGAGACAAAAAGTAAGTTGACGACGATATTGTTGTAGCCTCAAGTTTAAAGTATCCTTGTATGGGGAGCAAAGAGTACTATAACATATGCAAAGGAGATCCCAGTATCTCTTGTAGAACAAGAGTTATGAGCCGCCAAAGTTTAGTGCAAAAATCATAAGTAACATAATAAAAATAAGTGAGACGATACTAAAGTTGTCGAACATTTTGCTTAATATCTCGGCCCCTGTTTGTCGTAGCTCAATGTTTTTAGTATGGTTAGATGAAGGACAAATTGGACTATAACATATCCTAAGGACATCTTGGTATCTTTAGTAGACACAGAGTTATGGGCCTGCAAAGCATAGTCTAATGCATTTCCTATGGAGGGGTTTTTTTGTTCACGTATTGCTTAATTACTTGACCCTGTTCTTTCGATTAAAAATAATAACATATCTTTAGTGTAGCGGTTATCGCATCCGCCTCACTCCCGGAAGGCCACAGGTTCGAAACCGCGAAGTTTTTTTTTTTTTTTTGCTTGGAACATGCAAAGACCTTTATAATTATCCGAACATTTGTGTCAAGGTCACATTATTTACATCCCCGTATCTCTGGTAGAACCAGAGTTACGAGCCTCCAGAATTTAGTCTAATGTATTTCCTATGGAGGGGTTTGTTTGTTTACGATTAGCTTAATTACTCGACTACTGTTTGTCGTAGCCCTAATTCTTAGTATGGCTAGATGGGGTACAAATTGGTCTATAACATTCTCAAAGGACATCCCCGTATCTCCAGTAGAAACAGAGTTACGAGCCTGCAAAATATAGTCTAATGCATTTTCTACGGAGGGGTTTGTTTGTTCACGTATTGCTTAATTACTTGACCCTGTTCTTTCGATTAAAAATAATAACATATCTTTAGTGTAGCGGTTATCGCATCCGCCTCACTCCCGGAAGGCCACAGGTTCGAAACCGCGAAGTTTTTTTTTTTTTTTGCTTGGAACATGCAAAGACCTTTATAATTATCCGAACATTTGTGTCAAGGTCACATTATTTACATCCCCGTATCTCTGGTAGAACCAGAGTTACGAGCCTGCAAAGTTTATTTTCAAAAATCAAAAGTAACCTTCTAACAATAAGTGAGACAAAAAATAAGTTGACGACGATATTGAGGTAGCCTCAAGTTTAAAGTATCCTTGTATGGGGAGCAAAGAGTACTATAACATATCCAAAGGAGATCCCAGTATCTCTTGTAGAACAAGAGTTATGAGCCTCCAAAGTTTAGTGCAAAAATCATAAGTAACATAATAAAAATAAGTGAGACGATACCAAAGTTGACGAACATTTTGCTTAATATCTCGGCCCTTGTTTGTCGTAGCTCAATATTTTTAGTATGGTTAGATGGGGGACAAATTGGTCTATAACATACTCAAAGGACATCCCCGTATCTCCAGTAGAAACAGAGTTACGAGCCTGCAAAGTTTATTTTCAAAAATCAAAAGTAACCTTCTAACAATAAGTGAGACAAAAAGTAAGTTGACGACGATATTGAGGTAGCCTCAAGTTTAAAGTATCCTTGTATGGGGAGCAAAGAGTACTATAACATATGCAAAGGAGATCCCAGTATCTCTTGTAGAACAAGAGTTATGAGCCGCCAAAGTTTAGTGCAAAAATCATAAGTAACATAATAAAAATAAGTGAGACGATACTAAAGTTGACGAACATTTTGCTTAATATCTCGGCCCCTGTTTGTCGTAGCTCAATGTTTTTAGTATGGTTAGATGAAGGACAAATTGGACTATAACATATCCTAAGGACATCTTGGTATCTTTAGTAGACACAGAGTTATGGGCCTGCAAAGCATAGTCTAATGCATTTCCTATGGAGGGGTTTGTTTGTTCACGTATTGCTTAATTACTTGACCCTGTTCTTTCGATTAAAAATAATAACATATCTTTAGTGTAGCGGTTATCGCATCCGCCTCACTCCCGGAAGGCCACAGGTTCGAAACCGCGAAGTTTTTTTTTTTTTTGCTTGGAACATGCAAAGACCTTTATAATTATCCGAACATTTGTGTCAAGGTCACATTATTTACATCCCCGTATCTCTGGTAGAACCAGAGTTACGAGCCTCCAGAATTTAGTCTAATGTATTTCCTATGGAGGGGTTTGTTTGTTTACGATTAGCTTAATTACTCGACTACTGTTTGTCGTAGCCCTAATTCTTAGTATGGCTAGATGGGGGACAAACTGGTCTATAACATACTCAAAGGACATCCCCGTATCTCCAGTAGAAACAGAGTTACGAGCCTGCAAAGTTTATTTTCAAAAATCAAAAGTAACCTTCTAACAATAAGTGAGACAAAAAGTAAGTTGACGACGATATTGAGGTAGCCTCAAGTTTAAAGTATCCTTGTATGGGGAGCAAAGAGTACTATAACATATCCAAAGGAGATCCCAGTATCTCTTGTAGAACAAGAGTTATGAGCCTCCAAAGTTTAGTGCAAAAATCATAAGTAACATAATAAAAATAAGTGAGACGATACCAAAGTTGACGAACATTTTGCTTAATATCTCGGCCCTTGTTTGTCGTAGCTCAATATTTTTAGTATGGTTAGATGGGGGACAAATTGGTCAATAACATACTCAAAGGACATCCCCGTATCTCCAGTAGAAACAGAGTTACGAGCCTGCAAAGTTTATTTTCAAAAATCAAAAGTAACCTTCTAACAATAAGTGAGACAAAAAGTAAGTTGACGACGATATTGTTGTAGCCTCAAGTTTAAAGTATCCTTGTATGGGGAGCAAAGAGTACTATAACATATGCAAAGGAGATCCCAGTATCTCTTGTAGAACAAGAGTTATGAGCCGCCAAAGTTTAGTGCAAAAATCATAAGTAACATAATAAAAATAAGTGAGACGATACTAAAGTTGTCGAACATTTTGCTTAATATCTCGGCCCCTGTTTGTCGTAGCTCAATGTTTTTAGTATGGTTAGATGAAGGACAAATTGGACTATAACATATCCTAAGGACATCTTGGTATCTTTAGTAGACACAGAGTTATGGGCCTGCAAAGCATAGTCTAATGCATTTCCTATGGAGGGGTTTTTTTGTTCACGTATTGCTTAATTACTTGACCCTGTTCTTTCGATTAAAAATAATAACATATCTTTAGTGTAGCGGTTATCGCATCCGCCTCACTCCCGGAAGGCCACAGGTTCGAAACCGCGAAGTTTTTTTTTTTTTTTTTGCTTGGAACATGCAAAGACCTTTATAATTATCCGAACATTTGTGTCAAGGTCACATTATTTACATCCCCGTATCTCTGGTAGAACCAGAGTTACGAGCCTCCAGAATTTAGTCTAATGTATTTCCTATGGAGGGGTTTGTTTGTTTACGATTAGCTTAATTACTCGACTACTGTTTGTCGTAGCCCTAATTCTTAGTATGGCTAGATGGGGTACAAATTGGTCTATAACATTCTCAAAGGACATCCCCGTATCTCCAGTAGAAACAGAGTTACGAGCCTGCAAAATATAGTCTAATGCATTTTCTACGGAGGGGTTTGTTTGTTCACGTATTGCTTAATTACTTGACCCTGTTCTTTCGATTAAAAATAATAACATATCTTTAGTGTAGCGGTTATCGCATCCGCCTCACTCCCGGAAGGCCACAGGTTCGAAACCGCGAAGTTTTTTTTTTTTTTTGCTTGGAACATGCAAAGACCTTTATAATTATCCGAACATTTGTGTCAAGGTCACATTATTTACATCCCCGTATCTCTGGTAGAACCAGAGTTACGAGCCTGCAAAGTTTATTTTCAAAAATCAAAAGTAACCTTCTAACAATAAGTGAGACAAAAAATAAGTTGACGACGATATTGAGGTAGCCTCAAGTTTAAAGTATCCTTGTATGGGGAGCAAAGAGTACTATAACATATCCAAAGGAGATCCCAGTATCTCTTGTAGAACAAGAGTTATGAGCCTCCAAAGTTTAGTGCAAAAATCATAAGTAACATAATAAAAATAAGTGAGACGATACCAAAGTTGACGAACATTTTGCTTAATATCTCGGCCCTTGTTTGTCGTAGCTCAATATTTTTAGTATGGTTAGATGGGGGACAAATTGGTCTATAACATACTCAAAGGACATCCCCGTATCTCCAGTAGAAACAGAGTTACGAGCCTGCAAAGTTTATTTTCAAAAATCAAAAGTAACCTTCTAACAATAAGTGAGACAAAAAGTAAGTTGACGACGATATTGAGGTAGCCTCAAGTTTAAAGTATCCTTGTATGGGGAGCAAAGAGTACTATAACATATGCAAAGGAGATCCCAGTATCTCTTGTAGAACAAGAGTTATGAGCCGCCAAAGTTTAGTGCAAAAATCATAAGTAACATAATAAAAATAAGTGAGACGATACTAAAGTTGACGAACATTTTGCTTAATATCTCGGCCCCTGTTTGTCGTAGCTCAATGTTTTTAGTATGGTTAGATGAAGGACAAATTGGACTATAACATATCCTAAGGACATCTTGGTATCTTTAGTAGACACAGAGTTATGGGCCTGCAAAGCATAGTCTAATGCATTTCCTATGGAGGGGTTTGTTTGTTCACGTATTGCTTAATTACTTGACCCTGTTCTTTCGATTAAAAATAATAACATATCTTTAGTGTAGCGGTTATCGCATCCGCCTCACTCCCGGAAGGCCACAGGTTCGAAACCGCGAAGTTTTTTTTTTTTTTGCTTGGAACATGCAAAGACCTTTATAATTATCCGAACATTTGTGTCAAGGTCACATTATTTACATCCCCGTATCTCTGGTAGAACCAGAGTTACGAGCCTCCAGAATTTAGTCTAATGTATTTCCTATGGAGGGGTTTGTTTGTTTACGATTAGCTTAATTACTCGACTACTGTTTGTCGTAGCCCTAATTCTTAGTATGGCTAGATGGGGGACAAATTGGTCTATAACATTCTCAAAGGACATCCCCGTATCTCCAGTAGAAACAGAGTTACGAGCCTGCAAAGTTTATTTTCAAAAATCAAAAGTAACCTTCTAACAATAAGTGAGACAAAAAGTAAGTTGACGACGATATTGAGGTAGCCTCAAGTTTAAAGTATCCTAGTATGGGGAGCAAAGAGTACTATAACATATCCAAAGGAGATCCCAGTATCTCTTGTAGAACAAGAGTTATGAGCCTCCAAAGTTTAGTGCAAAAATCATAAGTAACATAATAAAAATAAGTGAGACGATACCAAAATTGACGAACATTTTGCTTAATATCTCGGCCCCTGTTTGTCGTAGCTTAATGTTTTTAGTATGGTTAGATGGGGGACAAATTGGACTATAACATACTCAAAGGACATCCCCGTATCTACAGTAGAAACAGATTTACGAGCCTGCAAAATATAGTCTAATGCATTTTCTACGGAGGGGTTTGTTTGTTCACGTATTGCTTAATTACTTGACCCTGTTCTTTCGATTAAAAATAATAACATATCTTTAGTGTAGCGGTTATCGCATCCGCCTCACTCCCGGAAGGCCACAGGTTCGAAACCGCGAGGTTTTTTTTTTTGCTTGGAACATGCAAAGACCTTTATAATTATCCGAACATTTGTGTCAAGGTCACATTATTTACATCCCCGTATCTCTGGTAGAACCAGAGTTACGAGCCTCCAGAATTTAGTCTAATGTATTTCCTATGGAGGGGTTTGTTTGTTTACGATTAGCTTAATTACTCGACTACTGTTTGTCGTAGCCCTAATTCTTAGTATGGCTAGATGGGGGACAAACTGGTCTATAACATACTCAAAGGACATCCCCGTATCTCCAGTAGAAACAGAGTTACGAGCCTGCAAAGTTTATTTTCAAAAATCAAAAGTAACCTTCTAACAATAAGTGAGACAAAAAGTAAGTTGACGACGATATTGAGGTAGCCTCAAGTTTAAAGTATCCTTGTATGGGGAGCAAAGAGTACTATAACATATGCAATGGAGATCCCAGTATCGCTTGTAGAACAAGAGTTATGAGCCGCCAAAGTTTAGTGCAAAAATCATAAGTAACATAATAAAAATAAGTGAGACGATACCAAAGTTGACGAACATTTTGCTTAATATCTCGGCCCCTGTTTGTCGTAGCTCAATGTTTTTAGTATGGTTAGATGAAGGACAAATTGGACTATAACATATCCTAAGGACATCTTGGTATCTTTAGTAGACACAGAGTTATGGGCCTGCAAAGCATAGTCTAATGCATTTCCTATGGAGGGGTTTGTTTGTTCACGTATTGCTTAATTACTTGACCCTGTTCTTTCGATTAAAAATAATAACATATCTTTAGTGTAGCGGTTATCGCATCCGCCTCACTCCCGGAAGGCCACAGGTTCGAAACCGCGAAGTTTTTTTTTTTTTTGCTTGGAACATGCAAAGACCTTTATAATTATCCGAACATTTGTGTCAAGGTCACATTATTTACATCCCCGTATCTCTGGTAGAACCAGAGTTACGAGCCTCCAGAATTTAGTCTAATGTATTTCCTATGGAGGGGTTTGTTTGTTTACGATTAGCTTAATTACTCGACTACTGTTTGTCGTAGCCCTAATTCTTAGTATGGCTAGATGGGGGACAAATTGGTCTATAACATTCTCAAAGGACATCCCCGTATCTCCAGTAGAAACAGAGTTACGAGCCTGCAAAGTTTATTTTCAAAAATCAAAAGTAACCTTCTAACAATAAGTGAGACAAAAAGTAAGTTGACGACGATATTGAGGTAGCCTCAAGTTTAAAGTATCCTAGTATGGGGAGCAAAGAGTACTATAACATATCCAAAGGAGATCCCAGTATCTCTTGTAGAACAAGAGTTATGAGCCTCCAAAGTTTAGTGCAAAAATCATAAGTAACATAATAAAAATAAGTGAGACGATACCAAAATTGACGAACATTTTGCTTAATATCTCGGCCCCTGTTTGTCGTAGCTTAATGTTTTTAGTATGGTTAGATGGGGGACAAATTGGACTATAACATACTCAAAGGACATCCCCGTATCTACAGTAGAAACAGATTTACGAGCCTGCAAAATATAGTCTAATGCATTTTCTACGGAGGGGTTTGTTTGTTCACGTATTGCTTAATTACTTGACCCTGTTCTTTCGATTAAAAATAATAACATATCTTTAGTGTAGCGGTTATCGCATCCGCCTCACTCCCGGAAGGCCACAGGTTCGAAACCGCGAGGTTTTTTTTTTTGATTGGAACATGCAAAGACCTTTATAATTATCCGAACATTTGTGTCAAGGTCACATTATTTACATCCCCGTATCTCTGGTAGAACCAGAGTTACGAGCCTCCAGAATTTAGTCTAATGTATTTCCTATGGAGGGGTTTGTTTGTTTACGATTAGCTTAATTACTCGACTACTGTTTGTCGTAGCCCTAATTCTTAGTATGGCTAGATGGGGGACAAACTGGTCTATAACATACTCAAAGGACATCCCCGTATCTCCAGTAGAAACAGAGTTACGAGCCTGCAAAGTTTATTTTCAAAAATCAAAAGTAACCTTCTAACAATAAGTGAGACAAAAAGTAAGTTGACGACGATATTGAGGTAGCCTCAAGTTTAAAGTATCCTTGTATGGGGAGCAAAGAGTACTATAACATATGCAATGGAGATCCCAGTATCGCTTGTAGAACAAGAGTTATGAGCCGCCAAAGTTTAGTGCAAAAATCATAAGTAACATAATAAAAATAAGTGAGACGATACCAAAGTTGACGAACATTTTGCTTAATATCTCGGCCCCTGTTTGTCGTAGCTCAATGTTTTTAGTATGGTTAGATGAAGGACAAATTGGACTATAACATATCCTAAGGACATCTTGGTATCTTTAGTAGACACAGAGTTATGGGCCTGCAAAGCATAGTCTAATGCATTTCCTATGGAGGGGTTTGTTTGTTCACGTATTGCTTAATTACTTGACCCTGTTCTTTCGATTAAAAATAATAACATATCTTTAGTGTAGCGGTTATCGCATCCGCCTCACTCCCGGAAGGCCACAGGTTCGAAACCGCGAAGTTTTTTTTTTTTTTGCTTGGAACATGCAAAGACCTTTATAATTATCCGAACATTTGTGTCAAGGTCACATTACTTACATCCCCGTATCTCTGGTAGAACCAGAGTTACGAGCCTGCAAAGTTTATTTTCAAAAATCAAAAGTAACCTTCTAACAATAAGTGAGACAAAAAATAAGTTGACGACGATATTGAGGTAGCCTCAAGTTTAAAGTATCCTTGTATGGGGAGCAAAGAGTACTATAACATATCCAAAGGAGATCCCAGTATCTCTTGTAGAACAAGAGTTATGAGCCTCCAAAGTTTAGTGCAAAAATCATAAGTAACATAATAAAAATAAGTGAGACGATACCAAAGTTGACGAACATTTTGCTTAATATCTCGGCCCTTGTTTGTCGTAGCTCAATATTTTTAGTATGGTTAGATGGGGGACAAATTGGTCAATAACATACTCAAAGGACATCCCTGTATATCCAGTAGAAACAGAGTTACGAGCCTGCAAAGTTTATTTTCAAAAATCAAAAGTAACCTTCTAACAATAAGTGAGACAAAAAGTAAGTTGACGACGATATTGTTGTAGCCTCAAGTTTAAAGTATCCTTGTATGGGGAGCAAAGAGTACTATAACATATGCAAAGGAGATCCCAGTATCTCTTGTAGAACAAGAGTTATGAGCCGCCAAAGTTTAGTGCAAAAATCATAAGTAACATAATAAAAATAAGTGAGACGATACTAAAGTTGACGAACATTTTGCTTAATATCTCGGCCCCTGTTTGTCGTAGCTCAATGTTTTTAGTATGGTTAGATGAAGGACAAATTGGACTATAACATATCCTAAGGACATCTTGGTATCTTTAGTAGACACAGAGTTATGGGCCTGCAAAGCATAGTCTAATGCATTTCCTATGGAGGGGTTTGTTTGTTCACGTATTGCTTAATTACTTGACCCTGTTCTTTCGATTAAAAATAATAACATATCTTTAGTGTAGCGGTTATCGCATCCGCCTCACTCCCGGAAGGCCACAGGTTCGAAACCGCGAAGTTTTTTTTTTTTTTGCTTGGAACATGCAAAGACCTTTATAATTATCCGAACATTTGTGTCAAGGTCACATTATTTACATCCCCGTATCTCTGGTAGAACCAGAGTTACGAGCCTCCAGAATTTAGTCTAATGTATTTCCTATGGAGGGGTTTGTTTGTTTACGATTAGCTTAATTACTCGACTACTGTTTGTCGTAGCCCTAATTCTTAGTATGGCTAGATGGGGGACAAATTGGTCTATAACATTCTCAAAGGACATCCCCGTATCTCCAGTAGAAACAGAGTTACGAGCCTGCAAAGTTTATTTTCAAAAATCAAAAGTAACCTTCTAACAATAAGTGAGACAAAAAGTAAGTTGACGACGATATTGAGGTAGCCTCAAGTTTAAAGTATCCTAGTATGGGGAGCAAAGAGTACTATAACATATCCAAAGGAGATCCCAGTATCTCTTGTAGAACAAGAGTTATGAGCCTCCAAAGTTTAGTGCAAAAATCATAAGTAACATAATAAAAATAAGTGAGACGATACCAAAATTGACGAACATTTTGCTTAATATCTCGGCCCCTGTTTGTCGTAGCTTAATGTTTTTAGTATGGTTAGATGGGGGACAAATTGGACTATAACATACTCAAAGGACATCCCCGTATCTACAGTAGAAACAGATTTACGAGCCTGCAAAATATAGTCTAATGCATTTTCTACGGAGGGGTTTGTTTGTTCACGTATTGCTTAATTACTTGACCCTGTTCTTTCGATTAAAAATAATAACATATCTTTAGTGTAGCGGTTATCGCATCCGCCTCACTCCCGGAAGGCCACAGGTTCGAAACCGCGAAGTTTTTTTTTTTTTTGCTTGGAACATGCAAAGACCTTTATAATTATCCGAACATTTGTGTCAAGGTCACATTATTTACATCCCCGTATCTCTGGTAGAACCAGAGTTACGAGCCTGCAAAGTTTATTTTCAAAAATCAAAAGTAACCTTCTAACAATAAGTGAGACAAAAAATAAGTTGACGACGATATTGAGGTAGCCTCAAGTTTAAAGTATCCTTGTATGGGGAGCAAAGAGTACTATAACATATCCAAAGGAGATCCCAGTATCTCTTGTAGAACAAGAGTTATGAGCCTCCAAAGTTTAGTGCAAAAATCATAAGTAACATAATAAAAATAAGTGAGACGATACCAAAGTTGACGAACATTTTGCTTAATATCTCGGCCCTTGTTTGTCGTAGCTCAATATTTTTAGTATGGTTAGATGGGGGACAAATTGGTCTATAACATACTCAAAGGACATCCCCGTATCTCCAGTAGAAACAGAGTTACGAGCCTGCAAAGTTTATTTTCAAAAATCAAAAGTAACCTTCTAACAATAAGTGAGACAAAAAGTAAGTTGACGACGATATTGAGGTAGCCTCAAGTTTAAAGTATCCTTGTATGGGGAGCAAAGAGTACTATAACATATGCAAAGGAGATCCCAGTATCTCTTGTAGAACAAGAGTTATGAGCCGCCAAAGTTTAGTGCAAAAATCATAAGTAACATAATAAAAATAAGTGAGACGATACTAAAGTTGACGAACATTTTGCTTAATATCTCGGCCCCTGTTTGTCGTAGCTCAATGTTTTTAGTATGGTTAGATGAAGGACAAATTGGACTATAACATATCCTAAGGACATCTTGGTATCTTTAGTAGACACAGAGTTATGGGCCTGCAAAGCATAGTCTAATGCATTTCCTATGGAGGGGTTTGTTTGTTCACGTAGTGCTTAATTACTTGACCCTGTTCTTTCGATTAAAAATAATAACATATCTTTAGTGTAGCGGTTATCGCATCCGCCTCACTCCCGGAAGGCCACAGGTTCGAAACCGCGAGGTTTTTTTTTTTTGCTTGGAACATGCAAAGACCTTTATAATTATCCGAACATTTGTGTCAAGGTCACATTATTTACATCCCCGTATCTCTGGTAGAACCAGAGTTACGAGCCTCCAGAATTTAGTCTAATGTATTTCCTATGGAGGGGTTTGTTTGTTTACGATTAGCTTAATTACTCGACTACTGTTTGTCGTAGCCCTAATTCTTAGTATGGCTAGATGGGGGACAAATTGGTCTATAACATTCTCAAAGGACATCCCCGTATCTCCAGTAGAAACAGAGTTACGAGCCTGCAAAGTTTATTTTCAAAAATCAAAAGTAACCTTCTAACAATAAGTGAGACAAAAAGTAAGTTGACGACGATATTGAGGTAGCCTCAAGTTTAAAGTATCCTAGTATGGGGAGCAAAGAGTACTATAACATATCCAAAGGAGATCCCAGTATCTCTTGTAGAACAAGAGTTATGAGCCTCCAAAGTTTAGTGCAAAAATCATAAGTAACATAATAAAAATAAGTGAGACGATACCAAAATTGACGAACATTTTGCTTAATATCTCGGCCCCTGTTTGTCGTAGCTTAATGTTTTTAGTATGGTTAGATGGGGGACAAATTGGACTATAACATACTCAAAGGACATCCCCGTATCTCCAGTAGAAACAGAGTTACGAGCCTGCAAAGTTTATTTTCAAAAATCAAAAGTAACCTTCTAACAATAAGTGAGACAAAAAGTAAGTTGACGACGATATTGAGGTAGCCTCAAGTTTAAAGTATCCTTGTATGGGGAGCAAAGAGTACTATAACATATGCAAAGGAGATCCCAGTATCTCTTGTAGAACAAGAGTTATGAGCCTCCAAAGTTTAGTGCAAAAATCATAAGTAACATAATAAAAATAAGTGAGACGATACCAAAATTGACGAACATTTTGCTTAATATCTCGGCCCCTGTTTGTCGTAGCTTAATGTTTTTAGTATGGTTAGATGGGGGACAAATTGGACTATAACATACTCAAAGGACATCCCCGTATCTACAGTAGAAACAGATTTACGAGCCTGCAAAATATAGTCTAATGCATTTTCTACGGAGGGGTTTGTTTGTTCACGTATTGCTTAATTACTTGACCCTGTTCTTTCGATTAAAAATAATAACATATCTTTAGTGTAGCGGTTATCGCATCCGCCTCACTCCCGGAAGGCCACAGGTTCGAAACCGCGAAGTTTTTTTTTTTTTTGCTTGGAACATGCAAAGACCTTTATAATTATCCGAACATTTGTGTCAAGGTCACATTACTTACATCCCCGTATCTCTGGTAGAACCAGAGTTACGAGCCTGCAAAGTTTATTTTCAAAAATCAAAAGTAACCTTCTAACAATAAGTGAGACAAAAAATAAGTTGACGACGATATTGAGGTAGCCTCAAGTTTAAAGTATCCTTGTATGGGGAGCAAAGAGTACTATAACATATCCAAAGGAGATCCCAGTATCTCTTGTAGAACAAGAGTTATGAGCCTCCAAAGTTTAGTGCAAAAATCATAAGTAACATAATAAAAATAAGTGAGACGATACCAAAGTTGACGAACATTTTGCTTAATATCTCGGACCTTGTTTGTCGTAGCTCAATATTTTTAGTATGGTTAGATGGGGGACAAATTGGTCAATAACATACTCAAAGGACATCCCTGTATCTCCAGTAGAAACAGAGTTACGAGCCTGCAAAGTTTATTTTCAAAAATCAAAAGTAACCTTCTAACAATAAGTGAGACAAAAAGTAAGTTGACGACGATATTGTTGTAGCCTCAAGTTTAAAGTATCCTTGTATGGGGAGCAAAGAGTACTATAACATATGCAAAGGAGATCCCAGTATCTCTTGTAGAACAAGAGTTATGAGCCGCCAAAGTTTAGTGCAAAAATCATAAGTAACATAATAAAAATAAGTGAGACGATACTAAAGTTGACGAACATTTTGCTTAATATCTCGGCCCCTGTTTGTCGTAGCTCAATGTTTTTAGTATGGTTAGATGAAGGACAAATTGGACTATAACATATCCTAAGGACATCTTGGTATCTTTAGTAGACACAGAGTTATGGGCCTGCAAAGCATAGTCTAATGCATTTCCTATGGAGGGGTTTGTTTGTTCACGTATTGCTTAATTACTTGACCCTGTTCTTTCGATTAAAAATAATAACATATCTTTAGTGTAGCGGTTATCGCATCCGCCTCACTCCCGGAAGGCCACAGGTTCGAAACCGCGAAGTTTTTTTTTTTTTTGCTTGGAACATGCAAAGACCTTTATAATTATCCGAACATTTGTGTCAAGGTCACATTATTTACATCCCCGTATCTCTGGTAGAACCAGAGTTACGAGCCTCCAGAATTTAGTCTAATGTATTTCCTATGGAGGGGTTTGTTTGTTTACGATTAGCTTAATTACTCGACTACTGTTTGTCGTAGCCCTAATTCTTAGTATGGCTAGATGGGGGACAAATTGGTCTATAACATTCTCAAAGGACATCCCCGTATCTCCAGTAGAAACAGAGTTACGAGCCTGCAAAGTTTATTTTCAAAAATCAAAAGTAACCTTCTAACAATAAGTGAGACAAAAAGTAAGTTGACGACGATATTGAGGTAGCCTCAAGTTTAAAGTATCCTAGTATGGGGAGCAAAGAGTACTATAACATATCCAAAGGAGATCCCAGTATCTCTTGTAGAACAAGAGTTATGAGCCTCCAAAGTTTAGTGCAAAAATCATAAGTAACATAATAAAAATAAGTGAGACGATACCAAAATTGACGAACATTTTGCTTAATATCTCGGCCCCTGTTTGTCGTAGCTTAATGTTTTTAGTATGGTTAGATGGGGGACAAATTGGACTATAACATACTCAAAGGACATCCCCGTATCTACAGTAGAAACAGATTTACGAGCCTGCAAAATATAGTCTAATGCATTTTCTACGGAGGGGTTTGTTTGTTCACGTATTGCTTAATTACTTGACCCTGTTCTTTCGATTAAAAATAATAACATATCTTTAGTGTAGCGGTTATCGCATCCGCCTCACTCCCGGAAGGCCACAGGTTCGAAACCGCGAAGTTTTTTTTTTTTTTTGCTTGGAACATGCAAAGACCTTTATAATTATCCGAACATTTGTGTCAAGGTCACATTATTTACATCCCCGTATCTCTGGTAGAACCAGAGTTACGAGCCTCCAGAATTTAGTCTAATGTATTTCCTATGGAGGGGTTTGTTTGTTTACGATTAGCTTAATTACTCGACTACTGTTTGTCGTAGCCCTAATTCTTAGTATGGCTAGATGGGGGACAAATTGGTCTATAACATACTCAAAGGACATCCCCGTATCTCCAGTAGAAACAGAGTTACGAGCCTGCAAAGTTTATTTTCAAAAATCAAAAGTAACCTTCTAACAATAAGTGAGACAAAAAGTAAGTTGACGACGATATTGAGGTAGCCTCAAGTTTAAAGTATCCTTGTATGGGGAGCAAAGAGTAATATAACATATGCAAAGGAGATCCCAGTATCTCTTGTAGAACAAGAGTTATGAGCCGCCAAAGTTTAGTGCAAAAATCATAAGTAACATAATAAAAATAAGTGAGACGATACTAAAGTTGACGAACATTTTGCTTAATATCTCGGCCCCTGTTTGTCGTAGCTCAATGTTGTTAGTATGGTTAGATGAAGGACAAATTGGACTATAACATATCCTAAGGACATCTTGGTATCTTTAGTAGACACAGAGTTATGGGCCTGCAAAGCATAGTCTAATGCATTTCCTATGGAGGGGTTTGTTTGTTCACGTATTGCTTAATTACTTGACCCTGTTCTTTCGATTAAAAATAATAACATATCTTTAGTGTAGCGGTTATCGCATCCGCCTCACTCCCGGAAGGCCACAGGTTCGAAACCGCGAAGTTTTTTTTTTTTTTTTGCTTGGAACATGCAAAGACCTTTATAATTATCCGAATATTTGTGTCAAGGTCACATTATTTACATCCCCGTATCTCTGGTAGAACCAGAGTTACGAGCCTCCAGAATTTAGTCTAATGTATTTCCTATGGAGGGGTTTGTTTGTTTACGATTAGCTTAATTACTCGACTACTGTTTGTCGTAGCCCTAATTCTTAGTATGGCTAGATGGGGGACAAATTGGTCTATAACATTCTCAAAGGACATCCCCGTATCTCTGGTAGAACCAGAGTTACGAGCCTGCAAAGTTTATTTTCAAAAATCAAAAGTAACCTTCTAACAATAAGTGAGACAAAAAATAAGTTGACGACGATATTGAGGTAGCCTCAAGTTTAAAGTATCCTTGTATGGGGAGCAAAGAGTACTATAACATATCCAAAGGAGATCCCAGTATCTCTTGTAGAACAAGAGTTATGAGCCTCCAAAGTTTAGTGCAAAAATCATAAGTAACATAATAAAAATAAGTGAGACGATACCAAAGTTGACGAACATTTTGCTTAATATCTCGGCCCTTGTTTGTCGTAGCTCAATATTTTTAGTATGGTTAGATGGGGGACAAATTGGTCAATAACATACTCAAAGGACATCCCCGTATCTCCAGTAGAAACAGAGTTACGAGCCTGCAAAGTTTATTTTCAAAAATCAAAAGTAACCTTCTAACAATAAGTGAGACAAAAAGTAAGTTGACGACGATATTGTTGTAGCCTCAAGTTTAAAGTATCCTTGTATGGGGAGCAAAGAGTACTATAACATATGCAAAGGAGATCCCAGTATCTCTTGTAGAACAAGAGTTATGAGCCGCCAAAGTTTAGTGCAAAAATCATAAGTAACATAATAAAAATAAGTGAGACGATACTAAAGTTGACGAACATTTTGCTTAATATCTCGGCTCCTGTTTGTCGTAGCTCAATGTTTTTAGTATGGTTAGATGAAGGACAAATTGGACTATAACATATCCTAAGGACATCTTGGTATCTTTAGTAGACACAGAGTTATGGGCCTGCAAAGCATAGTCTAATGCATTTCCTATGGAGGGGTTTTTTTGTTCACGTATTGCTTAATTACTTGACCCTGTTCTTTCGATTAAAAATAATAACATATCTTTAGTGTAGCGGTTATCGCATCCGCCTCACTCCCGGAAGGCCACAGGTTCGAAACCGCGAAGTTTTTTTTTTTTTTTTTTGCTTGGAACATGCAAAGACCTTTATAATTATCCGAATATTTGTGTCAAGGTCACATTATTTACATCCCCGTATCTCTGGTAGAACCAGAGTTACGAGCCTCCAGAATTTAGTCTAATGTATTTCCTATGGAGGGGTTTGTTTGTTTACGATTAGCTTAATTACTCGACTACTGTTTGTCGTAGCCCTAATTCTTAGTATGGCTAGATGGGGGACAAATTGGTCTATAACATACTCAAAGGACATCCCCGTATCTCCAGTAGAAACAGAGTTACGAGCCTGCAAAGTTTATTTTCAAAAATCAAAAGTAACCTTCTAACAATAAGTGAGACAAAAAGTAAGTTGACGACGATATTGAGGTAGCCTCAAGTTTAAAGTATCCTTGTATGGGGAGCAAAGAGTAATATAACATATGCAAAGGAGATCCCAGTATCTCTTGTAGAACAAGAGTTATGAGCCGCCAAAGTTTAGTGCAAAAATCATAAGTAACATAATAAAAATAAGTGAGACGATACTAAAGTTGACGAACATTTTGCTTAATATCTCGGCCCCTGTTTGTCGTAGCTCAATGTTTTTAGTATGGTTAGATGAAGGACAAATTGGACTATAACATATCCTAAGGACATCTTGGTATCTTTAGTAGACACAGAGTTATGGGCCTGCAAAGCATAGTCTAATGCATTTCCTATGGAGGGGTTTGTTTGTTCACGTATTGCTTAATTACTTGACCCTGTTCTTTCGATTAAAAATAATAACATATCTTTAGTGTAGCGGTTATCGCATCCGCCTCACTCCCGGAAGGCCACAGGTTCGAAACCGCGAAGTTTTTTTTTTTTTTTGCTTGGAACATGCAAAGACCTTTATAATTATCCGAATATTTGTGTCAAGGTCACATTATTTACATCCCCGTATCTCTGGTAGAACCAGAGTTACGAGCCTCCAGAATTTAGTCTAATGTATTTCCTATGGAGGGGTTTGTTTGTTTACGATTAGCTTAATTACTCGACTACTGTTTGTCGTAGCCCTAATTCTTAGTATGGCTAGATGGGGGACAAATTGGTCTATAACATTCTCAAAGGACATCCCCGTATCTCTGGTAGAACCAGAGTTACGAGCCTGCAAAGTTTATTTTCAAAAATCAAAAGTAACCTTCTAACAATAAGTGAGACAAAAAATAAGTTGACGACGATATTGAGGTAGCCTCAAGTTTAAAGTATCCTTGTATGGGGAGCAAAGAGTACTATAACATATCCAAAGGAGATCCCAGTATCTCTTGTAGAACAAGAGTTATGAGCCTCCAAAGTTTAGTGCAAAAATCATAAGTAACATAATAAAAATAAGTGAGACGATACCAAAGTTGACGAACATTTTGCTTAATATCTCGGCCCTTGTTTGTCGTAGCTCAATATTTTTAGTATGGTTAGATGGGGGACAAATTGGTCAATAACATACTCAAAGGACATCCCCGTATCTCCAGTAGAAACAGAGTTACGAGCCTGCAAAGTTTATTTTCAAAAATCAAAAGTAACCTTCTAACAATAAGTGAGACAAAAAGTAAGTTGACGACGATATTGTTGTAGCCTCAAGTTTAAAGTATCCTTGTATGGGGAGCAAAGAGTACTATAACATATGCAAAGGAGATCCCAGTATCTCTTGTAGAACAAGAGTTATGAGCCGCCAAAGTTTAGTGCAAAAATCATAAGTAACATAATAAAAATAAGTGAGACGATACTAAAGTTGACGAACATTTTGCTTAATATCTCGGCTCCTGTTTGTCGTAGCTCAATGTTTTTAGTATGGTTAGATGAAGGACAAATTGGACTATAACATATCCTAAGGACATCTTGGTATCTTTAGTAGACACAGAGTTATGGGCCTGCAAAGCATAGTCTAATGCATTTCCTATGGAGGGGTTTTTTTGTTCACGTATTGCTTAATTACTTGACCCTGTTCTTTCGATTAAAAATAATAACATATCTTTAGTGTAGCGGTTATCGCATCCGCCTCACTCCCGGAAGGCCACAGGTTCGAAACCGCGAAGTTTTTTTTTTTTTTTTTTGCTTGGAACATGCAAAGACCTTTATAATTATCCGAATATTTGTGTCAAGGTCACATTATTTACATCCCCGTATCTCTGGTAGAACCAGAGTTACGAGCCTCCAGAATTTAGTCTAATGTATTTCCTATGGAGGGGTTTGTTTGTTTACGATTAGCTTAATTACTCGACTACTGTTTGTCGTAGCCCTAATTCTTAGTATGGCTAGATGGGGGACAAATTGGTCTATAACATACTCAAAGGACATCCCCGTATCTCCAGTAGAAACAGAGTTACGAGCCTGCAAAGTTTATTTTCAAAAATCAAAAGTAACCTTCTAACAATAAGTGAGACAAAAAGTAAGTTGACGACGATATTGAGGTAGCCTCAAGTTTAAAGTATCCTTGTATGGGGAGCAAAGAGTAATATAACATATGCAAAGGAGATCCCAGTATCTCTTGTAGAACAAGAGTTATGAGCCGCCAAAGTTTAGTGCAAAAATCATAAGTAACATAATAAAAATAAGTGAGACGATACTAAAGTTGACGAACATTTTGCTTAATATCTCGGCCCCTGTTTGTCGTAGCTCAATGTTTTTAGTATGGTTAGATGAAGGACAAATTGGACTATAACATATCCTAAGGACATCTTGGTATCTTTAGTAGACACAGAGTTATGGGCCTGCAAAGCATAGTCTAATGCATTTCCTATGGAGGGGTTTGTTTGTTCACGTATTGCTTAATTACTTGACCCTGTTCTTTCGATTAAAAATAATAACATATCTTTAGTGTAGCGGTTATCGCATCCGCCTCACTCCCGGAAGGCCACAGGTTCGAAACCGCGAAGTTTTTTTTTTTTTGCTTGGAACATGCAAAGACCTTTATAATTATCCGAACATTTGTGTCAAGGTCACATTATTTACATCCCCGTATCTCTGGTAGAACCAGAGTTACGAGCCTCCAGAATTTAGTCTAATGTATTTCCTATGGAGGGGTTTGTTTGTTTACGATTAGCTTAATTACTCGACTACTGTTTGTCGTAGCCCTAATTCTTAGTATGGCTAGATGGGGGACAAATTGGTCTATAACATTCTCAAAGGACATCCCCGTATCTCTGGTAGAACCAGATTTACGAGCCTGCAAAGTTTATTTTCAAAAATCAAAAGTAACCTTCTAACAATAAGTGAGACAAAAAATAAGTTGACGACGATATTGAGGTAGCCTCAAGTTTAAAGTATCCTTGTATGGGGAGCAAAGAGTACTATAACATATCCAAAGGAGATCCCAGTATCTCTTGTAGAACAAGAGTTATGAGCCTCCAAAGTTTAGTGCAAAAATCATAAGTAACATAATAAAAATAAGTGAGACGATACCAAAGTTGACGAACATTTTGCTTAATATCTCGGCCCTTGTTTGTCGTAGCTCAATATTTTTAGTATGGTTAGATGGGGGACAAATTGGTCAATAACATACTCAAAGGACATCCCCGTATCTCCAGTAGAAACAGAGTTACGAGCCTGCAAAGTTTATTTTCAAAAATCAAAAGTAACCTTCTAACAATAAGTGAGACAAAAAGTAAGTTGACGACGATATTGTTGTAGCCTCAAGTTTAAAGTATCCTTGTATGGGGAGCAAAGAGTACTATAACATATGCAAAGGAGATCCCAGTATCTCTTGTAGAACAAGAGTTATGAGCCGCCAAAGTTTAGTGCAAAAATCATAAGTAACATAATAAAAATAAGTGAGACGATACTAAAGTTGACGAACATTTTGCTTAATATCTCGGCTCCTGTTTGTCGTAGCTCAATGTTTTTAGTATGGTTAGATGAAGGACAAATTGGACTATAACATATCCTAAGGACATCTTGGTATCTTTAGTAGACACAGAGTTATGGGCCTGCAAAGCATAGTCTAATGCATTTCCTATGGAGGGGTTTTTTTGTTCACGTATTGCTTAATTACTTGACCCTGTTCTTTCGATTAAAAATAATAACATATCTTTAGTGTAGCGGTTATCGCATCCGCCTCACTCCCGGAAGGCCACAGGTTCGAAACCGCGAAGTTTTTTTTTTTTTTGCTTGGAACATGCAAAGACCTTTATAATTATCCGAACATTTGTGTCAAGGTCACATTATTTACATCCCCGTATCTCTGGTAGAACCAGAGTTACGAGCCTCCAGAATTTAGTCTAATGTATTTCCTATGGAGGGGTTTGTTTGTTTACGATTAGCTTAATTACTCGACTACTGTTTGTCGTAGCCCTAATTCTTAGTATGGCTAGATGGGGTACAAATTGGTCTGTAACATTCTCAAAGGACATCCCCGTATCTCCAGTAGAAACAGAGTTACGAGCCTGCAAAGTTTATTTTCAAAAATCAAAAGTAACCTTCTAACAATAAGTGAGACAAAAAGTAAGTTGACGACGATATTGAGGTAGCCTCAAGTTTAAAGTATCCTAGTATGGGGAGCAAAGAGTACTATAACATATCCAAAGGAGATCCCAGTATCTCTTGTAGAACAAGAGTTATGAGCCTCCAAAGTTTAGTGCAAAAATCATAAGTAACATAATAAAAATAAGTGAGACGATACCAAAATTGACGAACATTTTGCTTAATATCTCGGCCCCTGTTTGTCGTAGCTTAATGTTTTTAGTATGGTTAGATGGGGGACAAATTGGACTATAACATACTCAAAGGACATCCCCGTATCTACAGTAGAAACAGATTTACGAGCCTGCAAAATATAGTCTAATGCATTTTCTACGGAGGGGTTTGTTTGTTCACGTATTGCTTAATTACTTGACCCTGTTCTTTCGATTAAAAATAATAACATATCTTTAGTGTAGCGGTTATCGCATCCGCCTCACTCCCGGAAGGCCACAGGTTCGAAACCGCGAAGTTTTTTTTTTTTTTGCTTGGAACATGCAAAGACCTTTATAATTATCCGAACATTTGTGTCAAGGTCACATTATTTACATCCCCGTATCTCTGGTAGAACCAGAGTTACGAGCCTGCAAAGTTTATTTTCAAAAATCAAAAGTAACCTTCTAACAATAAGTGAGACAAAAAATAAGTTGACGACGATATTGAGGTAGCCTCAAGTTTAAAGTATCCTTGTATGGGGAGCAAAGAGTACTATAACATATCCAAAGGAGATCCCAGTATCTCTTGTAGAACAAGAGTTATGAGCCTCCAAAGTTTAGTGCAAAAATCATAAGTAACATAATAAAAATAAGTGAGACGATACCAAAGTTGACGAACATTTTGCTAATATCTCGGCCCTTGTTTGTCGTAGCTCAATATTTTTAGTATGGTTAGATGGGGGACAAATTGGTCTATAACATACTCAAAGGACATCCCCGTATCTCCAGTAGAAACAGAGTTACGAGCCTGCAAAGTTTATTTTCAAAAATCAAAAGTAACCTTCTAACAATAAGTGAGACAAAAAGTAAGTTGACGACGATATTGAGGTAGCCTCAAGTTTAAAGTATCCTTGTATGGGGAGCAAAGAGTACTATAACATATGCAAAGGAGATCCCAGTATCTCTTGTAGAACAAGAGTTATGAGCCGCCAAAGTTTAGTGCAAAAATCATAAGTAACATAATAAAAATAAGTGAGACGATACTAAAGTTGACGAACATTTTGCTTAATATCTCGGCCCCTGTTTGTCGTAGCTCAATGTTTTTAGTATGGTTAGATGAAGGACAAATTGGACTATAACATATCCTAAGGACATCTTGGTATCTTTAGTAGACACAGAGTTATGGGCCTGCAAAGCATAGTCTAATGCATTTCCTATGGAGGGGTTTGTTTGTTCACGTATTGCTTAATTACTTGACCCTGTTCTTTCGATTAAAAATAATAACATATCTTTAGTGTAGCGGTTATCGCATCCGCCTCACTCCCGGAAGGCCACAGGTTCGAAACCGCGAAGTTTTTTTTTTTTGCTTGGAACATGCAAAGACCTTTATAATTATCCGAACATTTGTGTCAAGGTCACATTATTTACATCCCCGTATCTCTGGTAGAACCAGAGTTACGAGCCTCCAGAATTTAGTCTAATGTATTTCCTATGGAGGGGTTTGTTTGTTTACGATTAGCTTAATTACTCGACTACTGTTTGTCGTAGCCCTAATTCTTAGTATGGCTAGATGGGGTACAAATTGGTCTGTAACATTCTCAAAGGACATCCCCGTATCTCCAGTTGAAACAGAGTTACGAGCCAGCAAAGTTTATTTTCAAAAATCAAAAGTAACCTTCTAACAATAAGTGAGACAAAAAGTAAGTTGACGACGATATTGAGGTAGCCTCAAGTTTAAAGTATCCTAGTATGGGGAGCAAAGAGTACTATAACATATCCAAAGGAGATCCCAGTATCTCTTGTAGAACAAGAGTTATGAGCCACCAAAGTTTAGTGCAAAAATCATAAGTAACATAATAAAAATAAGTGAGACGATACCAAAATTGACGAACATTTTGCTTAATATCTCGGCCCCTGTTTGTCGTAGCTTAATGTTTTTAGTATGGTTAGATGGGGGACAAATTGGACTATAACATACTCAAAGGACATCCCCGTATCTACAGTAGAAACAGATTTACGAGCCTGCAAAATATAGTCTAATGCATTTTCTACGGAGGGGTTTGTTTGTTCACGTATTGCTTAATTACTTGACCCTGTTCTTTCGATTAAAAATAATAACATATCTTTAGTGTAGCGGTTTTCGCATCCGCCTCACTCCCGGAAGGCCACAGGTTCGAAACCGCGAGGTTTTTTTTTTTGCTTGGAACATGCAAAGACCTTTATAATTATCCGAACATTTGTGTCAAGGTCACATTATTTACATCCCCGTATCTCTGGTAGAACCAGAGTTACGAGCCTCCAGAATTTAGTCTAATGTATTTCCTATGGAGGGGTTTGTTTGTTTACGATTAGCTTAATTACTCGACTACTGTTTGTCGTAGCCCTAATTCTTAGTATGGCTAGATGGGGGACAAATTGGTCTATAACATACTCAAAGGACATCCCCGTATCTCCAGTAGAAACAGAGTTACGAGCCTGCAAAGTTTATTTTCAAAAATCAAAAGTAACCTTCTAACAATAAGTGAGACAAAAAGTAAGTTGACGACGATATTGAGGTAGCCTCAAGTTTAAAGTATCCTTGTATGGGGAGCAAAGAGTACTATAACATATGCAAAGGAGATCCCAGTATCTCTTTTAGAACAAGAGTTATGAGCCGCCAAAGTTTAGTGCAAAAATCATAAGTAACATAATAAAAATAAGTGAGACGATACTAAAGTTGACGAACATTTTGCTTAATATCTCGGCCCCTGTTTGTCGTAGCTCAATGTTTTTAGTATGGTTAGATGAAGGACAAATTGGACTATAACATATCCTAAGGACATTTTGGTATCTTTAGTAGACACAGAGTTATGGGCCTGCAAAGCATAGTCTAATGCATTTCCTATGGAGGGGTTTGTTTGTTCACGTATTGCTTAATTACTTGACCCTGTTCTTTCGATTAAAAATAATAACATATCTTTAGTGTAGCGGTTATCGCATCCGCCTCACTCCCGGAAGGCCACAGGTTCGAAACCGCGAAGTTTTTTTTTTTTGCTTGGAACATGCAAAGACCTTTATAATTATCCGAACATTTGTGTCAAGGTCACATTATTTACATCCCCGTATCTCTGGTAGAACCAGAGTTACGAGCCTCCAGATTTTAGTCTAATGTATTTCCTATGGAGGGGTTTGTTTGTTTACGATTAGCTTAATTACTCGACTACTGTTTGTCGTAGCCCTAATTCTTAGTATGGCTAGATGGGGGACAAATTGGTCTATAACATTCTCAAAGGACATCCCCGTATCTCCAGTAGAAACAGAGTTACGAGCCTGCAAAGTTTATTTTCAAAAATCAAAAGTAACCTTCTAACAATAAGTGAGACAAAAAGTAAGTTGACGACGATATTGAGGTAGCCTCAAGTTTAAAGTATCCTAGTATGGGGAGCAAAGAGTACTATAACATATCCAAAGGAGATCCCAGTATCTCTTGTAGAACAAGAGTTATGAGCCTCCAAAGTTTAGTGAAAAATTCATAAGTAACATAATAAAAATAAGTGAGACGATACCAAAATTGACGAACATTTTGCTTAATATCTCGGCCCCTGTTTGTCGTAGCTTAATGTTTTTAGTATGGTTAGATGGGGGACAAATTGGACTATAACATACTCAAAGGACATCCCCGTATCTACAGTAGAAACAGATTTACGAGCCTGCAAAATATAGTCTAATGCATTTTCTACGGAGGGGTTTGTTTGTTCACGTAGTGCTTAATTACTTGACCCTGTTCTTTCGATTAAAAATAATAACATATCTTTAGTGTAGCGGTTTTCGCATCCGCCTCACTCCCGGAAGGCCACAGGTTCGAAACCGCGAGGTTTTTTTTTTTGCTTGGAACATGCAAAGACCTTTATAATTATCCGAACATTTGTGTCAAGGTCACATTATTTACATCCCCGTATCTCTGGTAGAACCAGAGTTACGAGCCTCCAGAATTTAGTCTAATGTATTTCCTATGGAGGGGTTTGTTTGTTTACGATTAGCTTAATTACTCGACTACTGTTTGTCGTAGCCCTAATTCTTAGTATGGCTAGATGGGGGACAAATTGGTCTATAACATACTCAAAGGACATCCCCGTATCTCCAGTAGAAACAGAGTTACGAGCCTGCAAAGTTTATTTTCAAAAATCAAAAGTAACCTTCTAACAATAAGTGAGACAAAAAGTAAGTTGACGACGATATTGAGGTAGCCTCAAGTTTAAAGTATCCTTGTATGGGGAGCAAAGAGTACTATAACATATGCAAAGGAGATCCCAGTATCTCTTGTAGAACAAGAGTTATGAGCCGCCAAAGTTTAGTGCAAAAATCATAAGTAACATAATAAAAATAAGTGAGACGATACTAAAGTTGACGAACATTTTGCTTAATATCTCGGCCCCTGTTTGTCGTAGCTCAATGTTTTTAGTATGGTTAGATGAAGGACAAATTGGACTATAACATATCCTAAGGACATTTTGGTATCTTTAGTAGACACAGAGTTATGGGCCTGCAAAGCATAGTCTAATGCATTTCCTATGGAGGGGTTTGTTTGTTCACGTATTGCTTAATTACTTGACCCTGTTCTTTCGATTAAAAATAATAACATATCTTTAGTGTAGCGGTTATCGCATCCGCCTCACTCCCGGAAGGCCACAGGTTCGAAACCGCGAAGTTTTTTTTTTTTTGCTTGGAACATGCAAAGACCTTTATAATTATCCGAACATTTGTGTCAAGGTCACATTATTTACATCCCCGTATCTCTGGTAGAACCAGAGTTACGAGCCTCCAGAATTTAGTCTAATGTATTTCCTATGGAGGGGTTTGTTTGTTTACGATTAGCTTAATTACTCGACTACTGTTTGTCGTAGCCCTAATTCTTAGTATGGCTAGATGGGGGACAAACTGGTCTATAACATACTCAAAGGACATCCCCGTATCTCCAGTAGAAACAGAGTTACGAGCCTGCAAAGTTTATTTTCAAAAATCAAAAGTAACCTTCTAACAATAAGTGAGACAAAAAGTAAGTTGACGACGATATTGAGGTAGCCTCAAGTTTAAAGTATCCTTGTATGGGGAGCAAAGAGTACTATAACATATGCAATGGAGATCCCAGTATCGCTTGTAGAACAAGAGTTATGAGCCGCCAAAGTTTAGTGCAAAAATCATAAGTAACATAATAAAAATAAGTGAGACGATACCAAAGTTGACGAACATTTTGCTTAATATCTCGGCCCCTGTTTGTCGTAGCTCAATGTTTTTAGTATGGTTAGATGAAGGACAAATTGGACTATAACATATCCTAAGGACATCTTGGTATCTTTAGTAGACACAGAGTTATGGGCCTGCAAAGCATAGTCTAATGCATTTCCTATGGAGGGGTTTGTTTGTTCACGTATTGCTTAATTACTTGACCCTGTTCTTTCGATTAAAAATAATAACATATCTTTAGTGTAGCGGTTATCGCATCCGCCTCACTCCCGGAAGGCCACAGGTTCGAAACCGCGAAGTTTTTTTTTTTTTTTTGCTTGGAACATGCAAAGACCTTTATAATTATCCGAACATTTGTGTTAAGGTCACATTACTTACATCCCCGTATCTCTGGTAGAACCAGAGTTACGAGCCTGCAAAATTTATTTTCAAAAATCAAAAGTAACCTTCTAACAATAAGTGAGACAAAAAATAAGTTGACGACGATATTGAGGTAGCCTCAAGTTTATAGTATCCTTGTATGGGGAGCAAAGAGTACTATAACATATCCAAAGGAGATCCCAGTATCTCTTGTAGAACAAGAGTTATGAGCCTCCAAAGTTTAGTGCAAAAATCATAAGTAACATAATAAAAATAAGTGAGACGATACCAAAGTTGACGAACATTTTGCTTAATATCTCGGCCCTTGTTTGTCGTAGCTCAATATTTTTAGTATGGTTAGATGGGGGACAAATTGGTCAATAACATACTCAAAGGACATCCCCGTATCTCCAGTAGAAACAGAGTTACGAGCCTGCAAAGTTTATTTTCAAAAATCAAAAGTAACCTTCTAACAATAAGTGAGACAAAAAGTAAGTTGACGACGATATTGTTGTAGCCTCAAGTTTAAAGTATCCTTGTATGGGGAGCAAAGAGTACTATAACATATGCAAAGGAGATCCCAGTATCTCTTGTAGAACAAGAGTTATGAGCCGCCAAAGTTTAGTGCAAAAATCATAAGTAACATAATAAAAATAAGTGAGACGATACTAAAGTTGATGAACATTTTGCTTAATATCTCGGCCCCTGTTTGTCGTAGCTCAATGTTTTTAGTATGGTTAGATGAAGGACAAATTGGACTATAACATATCCTAAGGACATCTTGGTATCTTTAGTAGACACAGAGTTATGGGCCTGCAAAGCATAGTCTAATGCATTTCCTATGGAGGGGTTTGTTTGTTCACGTATTGCTTAATTACTTGACCCTGTTCTTTCGATTAAAAATAATAACATATCTTTAGTGTAGCGGTTATCGCATCCGCCTCACTCACGGAAGGCCACAGGTTCGAAACCGCGAAGTTTTTTTTTTTTTTTGCTTGGAAAATGCAAAGACCTTTATAATTATCCGAACATTTGTGTCAAGGTCACATTATTTACATCCCCGTATCTCTGGTAGAACCAGAGTTACGAGCCTCCAGAATTTAGTCTAACGTATTTCCTATGGAGGGGTTTGTTTGTATACGATTAGCTTAATTACTCGACTACTGTTTGTCGTAGCCCTTATTCTTAGTATGGCTAGATGAAGGACAAATTGGTCTATAACATACTCAAAGGACATCCCCGTGTCTCCAGTAGAAACAGAGTTACGAGCCTGCAAAGTATATTTTCAAAAATCAAAAGTAACCTTCTAACAATAAGTGAGACAAAAAGTAAGTTGACGACGATATTGAGGTAGCCTCAAGTTTAAAGTATCCTTGTATGGGGAGCAAAGAGTACTATAACATATCCAAAGGAGATCCCAGTATCTCTTGTAGAACAAGAGTTATGAGCCTCCAAAGTTTAGTGCAAAAATCATAAGTAACATAATAAAAATAAGTGAGACGATACCAAAGTTGACGAACATTTTGCTTAATATCTCGGCCCCTGTTTGTCGTAGCTCAATGTTTTTAGTATGGTTAGATGACAGACAAATTGGACTAAAACATACTCAAAGGACATCCCCGTATCTCCAGTAGAAACAGAGTTACGAGCCTGCAAAGTATAGTCTAATGCATTTCCTATGGAGGGGTTGTTTTTTTACGTTTAACTTAATTACTCGGCCCCTGTTTGTCGTAGCCCAACGTTTTTACTATGGTTAGATGGGGGACAATTTGTACTATAACATATCCTAAGGACATCCTCGTATCTCCAGTAGAGACAGAGTTACGAGCCTGCAAAGTATAGTCTAACTCATTTCCTATGGAGGGGGTTTGTTTCTTTACGTTTTGCTTAAGTACTCGGCCCCTGTTTGTCGTAGCTCAATGTTTTTAATATGGTTAGATGGGGGACAAATTGGACAATACCATATCCTAAGGACATCCCCGTATCTCTAGTAGACACAGAGTTATGGGCCTGCAAAGTATAGTCTTATGCATTTCCTATGGACGGGTTGTTTGTTTACGTTTAGCTTAATTACTCGGCACCTGTTTGTCGTAGCTCAATGTTTTTAGTATGGTTAGATGGGGGACAAATTGGACTATAACATACTCAAAGGACGTCCCCGTATCTCCAGTGGAAACAGAGATACGAGCCTGCAAATTATAGTCTAATGCATTTTCTATGGAGGGGTTTGTTTGTTCACGTATTGCTTAATTACTTGACACTGTTCTTTCGATTAAATATAATAACATATCTTTAGTGTAGCGGTTATCGCATCCGCCTCACTCCCGGAAGGCCACAGGTTCGAAACCGCGAAGTTTTTTTTTTTGCTTGGAACATGCAAAGACCTTTATAATTATCCGAACATTTGTGTCAAGGTCACATTATTTACATCCCCGTATCTCTGGTTGAACCAGAGTTACGAGCCTCCAGAATTTAGTCTAATGTATTTCCTATGGAGGGGTTTGTTTGTTTACGATTAGCTTCATTACTCGACTACTGTTTGTCGTAGCCCTAATTCTTAATATGGCTAGATGGGGGACAAATTGGTCTATAACATACTCGAAGGACATCCCCGTATCTCCAGTAGAAACAGAGTTACGAGCCTGCAAAGTATAGTCTAATGCATTTTCTATGGAGGGGTTTGTTTGTTCACGTATTGCTTAATTACTTGACCCTATTCCTTCGATTAAAAATAACAACAAATCTTTAGTGTAGCGGTTATCGCATCCGCCTCACTCCCGGAAGGCCACAGGTTCAAAACCGCGAAGTTTTTTTTTTTTTGCTTGGAACATGCAAAGACCTTTATAATTATCCGAACATTTGCGTCAAGGTCACATTATTTACATCCCCGTATCTCTCGTAGAACCAGAGTTACGAGCCTGCAAAGTATATTTTCAAAAATCAAAAGTAACCTTCTAACAATAAGTGAGACAAAAAGTAAGTTGACGACGATATTGAGGTAGCCTCAAGTTTAAAGTATCCTTGTATGGGGAGCAAAGAGTACTATAACATATCCAAAGGAGATCCCAGTATCTCTTGTAGAACAAGAGTTATGAGCCTCCAAAATTTAGTGCAAAAATCATAAATAACATAATAAAAATAAGTGAGACGATACCAAAGTTGACGAACATTTTGCTTAATATCTCGGCCCCTTTTTGTCGTAGCTCAATGTTTTTAGTATGGTTAGATGGGGGACAAATTGGACAATAACATACTCAAAGGACATCCCCGTATCTCCAGTAGAAACAAAGTTACGAGCCTGCAAAGTATAGTCTAATGCATTTCCTATGGAGGGGGTTTGTTTCGTTACGTTTTGCTTAATTACTTGACCCTGTTCTTTCGATTAAAAATAATAACATCTCTTTAGTGTAGCGGTTATCGCATCCGCCTCACTCCCGGAAGGCCACAGGTTCGAAACCGCGAAGTTTTTTTTTATAATTATCCGAACATTTGTTTCAAGGTCACATTATTTAGATCCCCGTATCTCTGGTAGAACCAGAGTTACGAGCCTCCAGAATTTAGTCTAATGTATTTCCTATGGAGGGGTTTGTTTGTTTACGATTAGCTTAATTACTCGACTACTGTTTGTCGTAGCTCAATGTTTTTAGTATGGTTAGATGGGGGACAAATTGGACTATATCATACTCAAAGGACATCCCCGTATCTCCAGTAGAAACAGAGTTACGAGCCTGCAAAGTATAGTCTAATGCATTTTCTATGGAGGGGTTTGTTTGTTCACGTATTGCTTAATTACTTGACCCTGTTCTTTCGATTAAAAATAATAACATATCTTTAGTGTAGCGGTTATCGCATCCGCCTCACTCCCGGAAGGCCACAGGTTCGAAACCGCGAAGTTTTTTTTTTGCTTGGAACATGCAAAGACCTTTATAATTATCCGAACATTTGTGTCAAGGTCACATTATTTACATCCCCGTATCTCTGGTAGAACCAGAGTTACTGGCCTGCAAAGTATATTTTCAAAAATCAAAAGTAACCTTCTAACAATAAGTGAGACAAAAAGTAAGTTGACGACGATATTGAGGTAGCCTCAAGTTTAAAGTATCCTTGTATGGGGAGCAAAGAGTACTATAGCATATCCAAAGGAGATCCCAGTATCTCTTGTAGAACAAGAGTTATGAGCCTCCAAAGTTTAGTGCAAAAATCATAAATAACATAATAAAAATAAGTGAGACGATACCAAAGTTGACGAACATTTTGCTTAATATCTCGGCCCCTGTTTGTCGTAGCTCAATGTTTTTAGTATGGTTAGATGGGGGACAAATTGGACAATAACATACGCAAAGGACATCCCCGTATCTCCAGTAGAAACAGAGTTACGAGCCTGCAAAGTATAGTCTAATGCATTTCCTATGGAGGGGGTTTGTTTCGTTACGTTTTGCTTAATTACTTGACCCTGTTCTTTCGATTAAAAATAATAACATATCTTTAGTGTAGCGGTTATCGCATCCGCCTCACTCCCGGAAGGCCACAGGTTCGAAACCGCGAAGTTTTTTTTTATAATTATCCGAACATTTGTGTCAAGGTCACATTATTTAGATCCCCGTATCTCTGGTAGAACCAGAGTTACGAGCCTCCAGAATTTAGTCTAATGTATTTCCTATGGAGGGGTTTGTTTGTTTACGATTAGCTTAATTACTCGACTACTGTTTGTCGTAGCTCAATGTTTTTAGTATGGTTAGATGGGGGACAAATTGGACTATATCATACTCAAAGGACATCCCCGTATCTCCAGTAGAAACAGAGTTACGAGCCTGCAAAATATAGTCTAATGCATTTTCTATGGAGGGGTTTGTTTGTTCACGTATTGCTTAATTACTTGACCCTGTTCTTTCGATTAAAAATAATAACATATCTTTAGTGTAGCGGTTATCGCATCCGCCTCACTCCCGGAAGGCCACAGGTTCGAAACCGCGAAGTTTTTTTTTTGCTTGGAACATGCAAAGACCTTTATAATTATCCGAAAATTTGTGTCAAGGTCACATTATTTACATCCCCGTATCTCTGGTAGAACCAGATTTACGAGCCTCCAGAATTTAGTCTAATGTATTTCCTATGGAGGGGTTTGTTTGTTTACGATTAGCTTAATTACTCGACTACTGTTTGTCGTAGCCCTAATTCTTAGTATGGCTAGATGGGGGACAAATTGGTCTATAACATACTCAAAGGGCATCCCCGTATTTCCAGTAGAAACAGAGTTACTAGCCTGCAAAGTTTATTTTCAAAAATCAAAAGTAACCTTCTAAAAATAAGTGAGACAAAAAGTAAGTTGACGACGATATTGAGGTAGCCTCAAGTTTAAAGTATCCTTGTATGGGGAGCAAAGAGTACTATAAAATATCCAAAGGAGATCCCAGTATCTCTTGTAGAACAAGAGTTATGAGCCTCCAAAGTTTAGTGCAAAAATCATAAGTAACATAATAAAAATAAGTGAGACGATACCAAAGTTGACGAACATTTTGCTTAATATCTTGGCCCTTGTTTGTCGTAGCTCAATGTTTCTAGTATGGTTAGATGGGGGACAAATTGGACAATAACATACTCAAAGGACATCCCCGTATATCCAGTAGAAACAGAGTTACGAGCCTGCAAAGTATAGTCTAATGCATTTCCTATGGAGGAGGTTTGTTTCGTTACGTTTTGCTTAATTACTTGACCCTGTTCTTTCGATTAAAAATAATAACATCTCTTTAGTGTAGCGGTTATCGCATCCGCCTCACTCCCGGAAGGCCACAGGTTCGAAACCGCGAAGTTTTTTTTTATAATTATCCGAACATTTGTGTCAAGGTCACATTATTTAGATCCCCGTATCTCTGGTAGAACCAGAGTTACGAGCCTCCAGAATTTAGTCTAATGTATTTCCTATGGAGGGGTTTGTTTGTTTACGATTAGCTTAATTACTCGACTACTGTTTGTCGTAACTCAATGTTTTTAGTATGGTTAGATGGGGGACAAATTGGACTATATCATACTCAAAGGACATCCCCGTATCTCCAGTAGAAACAGAGTTACGAGCCTGCAAAGTATAGTCTAATGCATTTTCTATGGAGGGGTTTGTTTGTTCACGTATTGCTTAATTACTTGACCCTGTTCTTTCGATTAAAAATAATAACATATCTTTAGTGTAGCGGTTATCGCATCCGCCTCACTCCCGGAAGGCCACAGGTTCGAAACCGCGAAGTTTTTTTTTTGCTTGGAACATGCAAAGACCTTTATAATTATCCGAAAATTTGTGTCAAGGTCACATTATTTACATCCCCGTATCTCTGGTAGAACCAGATTTACGAGCCTCCAGAATTTAGTCTAATGTATTTCCTATGGAGGGGTTTGTTTGTTTACGATTAGCTTAATTACTCGACTACTGTTTGTCGTAGCCCTAATTCTTAGTATGGCTAGATGGGGGACAAATTGGTCTATAACATACTCAAAGGACATCCCCGTATCTCCAGTAGAAACAGAGTTACGAGCCTGCAAAGTATAGTCTAATGCATTTTCTATGGAGGGGTTTGTTTGTTCACGTATTGCTTAATTACTTGATCGTGTTCCTTCGATTAAAAATAATAACATATCTTTAGTGTAGCGGTTATCGCATCCGCCTCACTCCCGGAAGGCCACAGGTTCGAAACCGCGAAGTTTTTTTTTTGCTTGGAACATGCAAAGACCTTTATAATTATCCGAACATTTGTGTCAAGGTCACATTATTTACATCCCCGTATCTCTGGTAGAACCAGAGTTACTAGCCTGCAAAGTATATTTTCAAAAATCAAAAGTAACCTTCTAACAATAAGTGAGACAAAAAGTAAGTTGACAACGATATTGAGGTAGCCTCAAGTTTAAAGTATCCTTGTATGGGGAGCAAAGAGTACTATAACATATCCAAAGGAGATCCCAGTATCTCTTGTAGAACAAGAGTTATGAGCCTCCAAAGTTTAGTGCAAAAATCATAAATAACATAATAAAAATAAGTGAGACGATACCAAAGTTGACGAACATTTTGCTTAATATCTCGGCCCCTGTTTGTCGTAGCTCAATGTTTTTAGTATGGTTAGATGGGGGACAAATTGGACAATAACATACTCAAAGGACATCCCCGTATCTCCAGTAGAAACAGAGTTACGAGCCTGCAAAGTATAGTCTAATGCATTTCCTATGGAGAGGGTTTGTTTCGTTACGTTTTGCTTAATTACTTGACCCTGTTCTTTCGATTAAAAATAATAACATATCTTTAGTGTAGCGGTTATCGCATCCGCCTCACTCCCGGAAGGCCACAGGTTCGAAACCGCGAAGTTTTTTTTTATAATTATCCGAACATTTGTGTCAAGGTCACATTATTTAGATCCCCGTATCTCTGGTAGAACCAGAGTTACGAGCCTCCAGAATTTAGTCTAATGTATTTCCTATGGAGGGGTTTGTTTGTTTACGATTAGCTTAATTACTCGACTACTGTTTGTCGTAGCTCAATGTTTTTAGTATGGTTAGATGGGGGACAAATTGGACTATATCATACTCAAAGGACATCCCCGTATCTCCAGTAGAAACAGAGTTACGAGCCTGCAAAGTATAGTCTAATGCATTTTCTATGGAGGGGTTTGTTTTTTCACGTATTGCTTAATTACTTGACCCTGTTCTTTCGATTAAAAATAATAACATATCTTTGGTGTAGCGGTTATCGCATCCGCCTCACTCCCGGAAGGCCACAGGTTCGAAACCGCGAAGTTTTTTTTTTTTTGCTTGGAACATGCAAAGAACTTTATAATTATCCGAACATTTGTGTCAAGGTCACATTATTTACATCCCCGTATCTCTGGTTGAACCAGAGTTACGAGCCTCCAGAATTTAGTCTAATGTATTTCCTATGGAAGGGTTTGTTTGTTTACGATTAGCTTAATTACTCGACTACTGTTTGTCGTAGCCCTAATTCTTAATATGATTAGATGGGGGACAATTTGGACTATAACATATCCTAAGGACATCCCCGTATCTCTAGTAAACACAGAGTTATGGGCCTGCAAAGCATAGTCTAATGCATTTCCTTTGGACGGGTTGTTTGTTTACGTTTAGCTTAATTACTCGGCCCCTGTTTTTCGTAGCTCAATATTTTTAGTATGGTTAGATGGGGGACAAATTGGAATATAACATACTCAAAGGACATCGCCGTATCTACAGTAGAAACAGAGTTACGAGCCTGCAAAGTATAGTCTAATGCATTTTCTATGGAGGGGTTTGTTTGTTCATGTATTGCTTAATTACTTGACCCTGTTCTTTCGATTAAAAATAATAACATATCTTTAGTGTAGCGGTTATCGCATCCGCCTCACTCCCGGAAGGCCACAGGTTCGAAACCGCGAAGTTTTATTTTTATAATTATCCGAACATTTGTGTCAAGGTCACATTATTTACATCCCCGTATCTCTGGTAGAACCAGAGTTACGAGCCTCCAGAATTTAGTCTAATGGATTTCCTATGGAGGGGTTTGTTTGTTTACGATTAGCTTAATTACTCGACTACTGTTTGTCGTAGCTCAATGTTTTTAGTATGGTTAGATGGGGGACAATTTGGACTATAGCATATCCTAAGGACATCCCCGTATCTTTAGTAGACACAGAGTTATGGGCCTGCAAAATATAGTCTAATGCATTTCCAATGGACGGGTTGTTTGTTTACGTTTAGCTTAATTACTCGGCCCCTGTTTGTCGTAGCTCAATATTTTTAGTATGGTTAGATGGGGGACAAATTGGACTATAACATACTCAAAGGACTTCCCCGTATCTCCAGTAGAAACAGAGTTACGAGCCTCCAAAGTATAGTCTAATGCATTTCCTATGGAGGGGGTTTGTTTCGTTACGTTTTGCTTAAGTACTCGGCCCCTGTTTGTCGTAGCCCAAAGTTTTTAGTATGGTTAGATGGGGGACAATTTGGACTATAACATATCCTAAGGACATCCCCGTTTCTCTAGTAGACACAGAGTTATGGGCCTGCAAAGTATAGTCTAATGCATTTCCTATGGAGGGGTTTGTTTGTTTACGATTAGCTTAATTACTCGACTACTGTTTGTCGTAGCTCAATGTTTTTAGTATGGTTAGATGGGGGACAAATTGGACTATAACATACTCAAAGGACATCCCCGTATCTCCAGTAGAAACAGAGTTACGAGCCGGCAAAATATAGTCTAATGCATTTTCTATGGAGGGGTTTGTTTGTTCACGTATTGCTTAAATACTTGACCCTGTTCTTTCGATTAAAAATAATAACATATCTTTAGTGTAGCGGTTATCGCATCCGCCTCACTCTCGGAAGGCCACAGATTCGAAACCACGAAGTTTTTTTTTGCTTGAAACATGCAAAGACCTTTATAATTATCCGAACATTTGTGTCAAGGTCACATTATTTACATCCCCGTATCTCTGGTAGAACCAGAGTTACGAGCCTCCAGAATTTAGTCTAATGTATTTCCTATGGAGGGGTTTGTTTGTATACGATTAGCTTAATTACTCGACTACTGTTTGTCGTAGCCCTAATTCTTAGTATGGCTAGATGGGGGACAAATTGGTCTATAACATACTCAAAGGACATCCCCTTATCTCCAGTAGAAACAGAGTTACGAGCCTGCAAAGTTTATTTTCAAAAATCAAAAGTAACCTTCTAACAATAAGTGAGACAAAAAGTAAGTTGACGACGATATTGAGGTAGCCTCAAGTTTAAAGTATCCTTGTATGGGGAGCAAAGAGTACTATAACATATGCAAAGGAGATCCCAGTATCTCTTGTAGAACAAGAGTTATGAGCCTCCAAAGTTTAGTGCAAAAATCATAAGTAACATAATAAAAATAAGTGAGACGATACCAAAGTTGACGAACATTTTGCTTAATATCTCGGCCCCTGTTTGTCGTAGCTCAATGTTTTCAGTATGGTTAGATGAAGGACAAATTGGACTATAACATATCCTAAGGACATCCCGGTATCTCTAGTAGACACAGAGTTATGGGCCTGCAAAGCATAGTCTAATGCATTTCCTATGGAGGCGTTTGTTTGTTCACGTATTGCTTAATTACTTGACCCTGTTCTTTCGATTAAAAATAATAACATATCTTTAGTGTAGCGGTTATCGCATCCGCCTCACTCCCGGAAGGCCACAGGTTCGAAACCGCGAAGTTTTTTTTTGCTTGGAACATGCAAAGACCTTTATAATTATCCGAACATTTGTGTCAAGGTCACATTATTTACATCCCCGTATCTCTGGTAGAACCAGAGTTACGAGCCTGCAAAGTATATTTTCAAAAATCAAAAGTAACCTTCTAACAATAAGTGAGACAAAAAATAAGTTGACGACGATATTGAGGTAGCCTCAAGTTTAAAGTATCCTTGTATGGGGAGCAAAGAGTACTATAACATATCCAAAGGAGATCCCAGTATCTCTTGTAGAACAAGAGTTATGAGCCTCCAAAGTTTAGTGCAAAAATCATAAGTAACATAATAAAAATAAGTGAGACAATACCAAAGTTGACGAACATTTTGCTTAATATGTCGGCCCTTGTTTGTCGTAGCTCAATGTTTTTGTATGGTTAGATGGGGGACAATTTGGACTATAGCATATCCTAAGGACATCCCCGTATCTTTAGTAGACACAGAGTAATGGGCCTGCAAAATATAGTCTAATGCATTTCCTATGGACGGGTTGTTTGTTTACGTTTAGCTTAATTACTCGGCCCCTGTTTGTCGTAGCTCAATGTTTTTAGTATGGTTAGATGGGGGACAAATTGGAATATAACATACTCAAAGGACATCGCCGTATCTACAGTAGAAACAGAGTTACGAGCCTGCAAAGTATAGTCTAATGCATTTTCTATGGAGGGGTTTGTTTGTTCATGTATTGCTTAATTACTTGACCCTGTTCTTTCGATTAAAAATAATAACATATCTTTAGTGTAGCGGTTATCGCATCCGCCTCACTCCCGGAAGGCCACAGGTTCGAAACCGCGAAGTTTTATTTTTATAATTATCCGAACATTTGTGTCAAGGTCACATTATTTACATCCCCGTATCTCTGGTAGAACCAGAGTTACGAGCCTCCAGAATTTAGTCTAATGGATTTCCTATGGAGGGGTTTGTTTGTTTACGATTAGCTTAATTACTCGACTACTGTTTGTCGTAGCTCAATGTTTTTAGTATGGTTAGATGGGGGACAATTTGGACTATAGCATATCCTAAGGACATCCCCGTATCTTTAGTAGACACAGAGTTATGGGCCTGCAAAATATAGTCTAATGCATTTCCAATGGACGGGTTGTTTGTTTACGTTTAGCTTAATTACTCGGCCCCTGTTTGTCGTAGCTCAATGTTTTTAGTATGGTTAGATGGGGGACAAATTGGACTATATCATACTCAAAGGACATCCCCGTATCTCCAGTAGAAACAGAGTTACGAGCCTGCAAAGTATAGTCTAATGCATTTTCTATGGAGGGGTTTGTTTTTTCACGTATTGCTTAATTACTTGACCCTGTTCTTTCGATTAAAAATAATAACATATCTTTGGTGTAGCGGTTATCGCATCCGCCTCACTCCCGGAAGGCCACAGGTTCGAAACCGCGAAGTTTTTTTTTTTTTGCTTGGAACATGCAAAGACCTTTATAATTATCCGAACATTTGTGTCAAGGTCACATTATTTACATCCCCGTATCTCTGGTTGAACCAGAGTTACGAGCCTCCAGAATTTAGTCTAATGTATTTCCTATGGAAGGGTTTGTTTGTTTACGATTAGCTTAATTACTCGACTACTGTTTGTCGTAGCCCTAATTCTTAATATGGCTAGATGGGGGACAAATTGGTCTATAACATACTCGAAGGACATCCCCGTATCTCCAGTAGAAACAGAGTTACGAGCCTGCAAAGTTTATTTTCAAAAATCAAAAGTAACCTTCTAACAATAAGTGAGACAAAAAGTAAGTTGACGACGATATTGAGGTAGCCTCAGGTTTAAAGTATCCTTGTATGGGGAGCAAAGAGTACTATAACATATCCAAAGGAGATCCCAGTATCTCTTGTAGAACAAGAGTTATGAGCCTCCAAAGTTTAGTGCAAAAATCATAAGTAACATAATAAAAATAAGTGAGACGATACCAAAGTTGACGAACATTTTGCTTAATATCTCGGCCCCTGTTTGTCGTAGCTCAATGTTTTTAGTATGATTAGATGGGGGACAATTTGGACTATAACATATCCTAAGGACATCCCCGTATCTCTAGTAAACACAGAGTTATGGGCCTGCAAAGCATAGTCTAATGCATTTCCTTTGGACGGGTTGTTTGTTTACGTTTAGCTTAATTACTCGGCCCCTGTTTTTCGTAGCTCAATGTTTTTAGTATGGTTAGATGGGGGACAAATTGGAATATAACATACTCAAAGGACATCGCCGTATCTACAGTAGAAACAGAGTTACGAGCCTGCAAAGTATAGTCTAATGCATTTTCTATGGAGGGGTTTGTTTGTTCATGTATTGCTTAATTACTTGACCCTGTTCTTTCGATTAAAAATAATAACATATCTTTAGTGTAGCGGTTATCGCATCCGCCTCACTCCCGGAAGGCCACAGGTTCGAAACCGCGAAGTTTTATTTTTATAATTATCCGAACATTTGTGTCAAGGTCACATTATTTACATCCCCGTATCTCTGGTTGAACCAGAGTTACGAGCCTCCAGAATTTAGTCTAATGTATTTCCTATGGAAGGGTTTGTTTGTTTACGATTAGCTTAAGTACTCGACTACTGTTTGTCGTAGCCCTAATTCTTAGTATGGCTAGATGGGGGACAAATTGGTCTATAACATACTCAAAGGACATCCCCTTATCTCCAGTAGAAACAGAGTTACGAGCCTGCAAAGTTTATTTTCAAAAATCAAAAGTAACCTTCTAACAATAAGTGAGACAAAAAGTAAGTTGACGACGATATTGAGGTAGCCTCAAGTTTAAAGTATCCTTGTATGGGGAGCAAAGAGTACTATAACATATGCAAAGGAGATCCCAGAATCTCTTGTAGAACAAGAGTTATGAGCCTCCAAAGTTTAGTGCAAAAATCATAAGTAACATAATAAAAATAAGTGAGACGATACCAAAGTTGACGAACATTTTGCTTAATATCTCGGCCCCTGTTTGTCGTAGCTCAATGTTTTCAGTATGGTTAGATGAAGGACAAATTGGACTATAACATATCCTAAGGACATCCCGGTATCTCTAGTAGACACAGAGTTATGGGCCTGCAAAGCATAGTCTAATGCATTTCCTATGGAGGCGTTTGTTTGTTCACGTATTGCTTAATTACTTGACCCTGTTCTTTCGATTAAAAATAATAACATATCTTTAGTGTAGCGGTTATCGCATCCGCCTCACTCCCGGAAGGCCACAGGTTCGAAACCGCGAAGTTTTTTTTTGCTTGGAACATGCAAAGACCTTTATAATTATCCGAACATTTGTGTCAAGGTCACATTATTTACATCCCCGTATCTCTGGTAGAACCAGAGTTACGAGCCTGCAAAGTTTATTTTCAAAAATCAAAAGTAACCTTCTAACAATAAGTGAGACAAAAAATAAGTTGACGACGATATTGAGGTAGCCTCAAGTTTAAAGTATCCTTGTATGGGGAGCAAAGAGTACTATAACATATCCAAAGGAGATCCCAGTATCTCTTGTAGAACAAGAGTTATGAGCCTCCAAAGTTTAGTGCAAAAATCATAAGTAACATAATAAAAATAAGTGAGACGATACCAAAGTTGACGAACATTTTGCTTAATATGTCGGCCCTGGTTTGTCGTAGCTCAATGTTTTTGTATGGTTAGATGGGGGACAATTTGGACTATAGCATATCCTAAGGACATCCCCGTATCTTTAGTAGACACAGAGTAATGGGCCTGCAAAATATAGTCTAATGCATTTCCTATGGACGGGTTGTTTGTTTACGTTTAGCTTAATTACTCGGCCCCTGTTTGTCGTAGCTCAAAATTTTTAGTATGGTTAGATGGGGGACAAATTGGACTATAACATACTCAAAGGACTTCCCCGTATCTCCAGTAGAAACAGAGTTAAGAGCCTCCAAATTATAGTCTAATGCATTTCCTATGGAGGGGGTTTGTTTCGTTACGTTTTGCTTAAGTACTCGGCCCCTGTTTGTCGTAGCAAAAAGTTTTTAGTATGGTTAGATGGGGGACAATTTGGACTATAACATATCCTAAGGACATCCCCGTATCTCTAGTAGACACAGAGTTATGGGCCTGCAAAGTATAGTCTAATGCATTTCCTATGGAGGGGTTTGTTTGTTTAACCGCTACACCAAAGATATGTTATTATTTTTAATCGAAAGAACAGGGTCAAGTAATTAAGCAATACGTGAACAAACTAACCCCTCCATAGAAAATGCATTAGACTATACTTTGCAGGCTCGTAACTCTGTTTCTACTCGAGATACGTGGATGTCCTTTGAGTATGTTATAGTCCAATTTGTCCCCCATCTAACCATACTAAAACATTGAGCTACGACAAACAGTAGTCGAGTAATTAAGCTAATCGTAAACAAACAAACCCCTCCATAGGAAATCCATTAGACTAAATTCTGGAGGCTCGTAACTCTGGTTCTACCAGAGATACGGGGATGTAAATAATGTGACCTTGACACAAATGTTCGGATAATTATAAAAAAAAGCTTCGCGGTTTCGAACCTGTCGCCTTCCGGGAGTGAGGCGGATGCGATAACCGCTACACTAAAGATATGTTATTATTTGTAATCGAAAGAACAGGGTCAAGTAATTAAGCAATACGTGAAAAAACAAACCCCTCCATAGAAAATGCATTAGACTATACTTTGCAGGCTCGTAACTCTGTTTCTACTGGAGATACGGGGATGTCCTTTGAGTATGTTATAGTCCAATTTGTCCCCCATCTAACCATACTAAAAACATTGAGCCCATCCGGGAGCGGTGTTGTGAGGTCTCAGATGTGACGTAAAAAGTCAAGGTTTTTACACAATACCTGACGAGCATTTAAATTTTGGGCTTCCTTGGCGCAATGGTTAGCGCGTTCGGCTGTTAACCAATAGGTTGGTGGTTCGAGCCCACCCGGGAGCGGTGTTGTGTGATCTCAAATGTAACGTAGAAAGCCAAAATTTTTCCACAATACCTGACGACCATTTAATTTTTGGGCTTCCGTGGCGCAATGGTTAGCACGTTCGGCTGTTAACCAATAGGTTGGTGGTTCGAGCCCATCCGGGAGCGGTGTTGTGAGGTCTCAGATGTGACGTAGAAAGCCAAAGTTTTTCCACAATACCTGACGACCATTTAATTTTTGGGCTTCCGTGGCTCAATGGTTAGCGCGTTCGGCTGTTAACCAATAGGTTGGTGGTTCGAGCCCATCCGGGAGCGGTGTTGTGTGATCTCAAAAGTAACGTAGAAAGCCAAAGTTTTTGCACAATAAATGACGACTATTTAATTTTTGGGCTTCCGTGGCGCAATGGTTAGCGCGTTCGGCTGTTAACCAATAGGTTGGTGGTTCGACCCCATCCGGGAGCGGTGTTGTGAGGTCTCAGATTTGACGTAAAAAATCAAGGTTTTTACACAATACCTGACGAGCATTTAACTTTTGGGCTTCCGTGGCGCAATGGTTAGCGCGTTCGGCTGTTAACCAATAGGTTGGTGGTTCGAGCCCATCCGGGAGCGGTGTTGTGAGGTCTCAGATGTGACGTAAAAAGTCAAGGTTTTTACACAATACCTGACGAGCATTTAACATTTGGGCTTCCGTGGCGCAATGTTTAGCGCGTTCGGCTGTTAACCAATAGGTTGGTGGTTCGAGCCCATCCGGGAGCGGTGTTGTGAGGTCTCAGATGTGACGTAAAAAGTCAAGGTTTTTACACAATACCTGACGAGCATTTAACTTTTGGGCTTCCGTGGCGCAATGTTTAGCGCGTTCGGCTGTTAACCAATAGGTTGGTGGTTCGAGCCCATCCGGGAGCGGTGTTGTGAGGTCTCATATGTGACGTAAAAAGTCAAGGTTTTTACACAATACCTGACGAGCATTAAACTTTTGGGCTTCCGTGGCGCAATGGTTAGCGCGTTCGGCTGTTAACCAATAGGTTGGTGGTTCGAGCCCATCCGGGAGCGGTGTTGTGAGGTCTCAGATGTGACGTAAGATGTCAAGGTTTTTACACAATACCTGACGAGTATTTAACTTTTGGGCTTCCGTGGCGCAATTGGTTAGCGCGTTCGGCTGTTAACCAATAGGTTGGTGGTTCGAGCCCATCCGGGAGCGGTGTTGTGAGGTGTCAGATGTGACGTAAAAAGTCAAGGTTTTTACACAATACCTGACGAGCATTTAATTTTTGGGATTCCGTGGCGCAATGGTTAGCGCGTTCAGCTGTTAATCGAAAGGTTGGTGGTTCGAGCCCAACCGGGAGAGGTGTTGTGGGGTCTCAAATGTAACGTAGAAAGCCAAAGTTTTTCCACAACACCTGACAACCATTTAATTTCTGAGCTTCCGTGGCTCAATGGTTAGCGCGTTCGGCTGTTAACCAATAGGTTGGTGGTTCGAGCCCATCCGGGAGCGGTGTTGTGAGGTCTCAGATGTGACGTAAAAAGTAAAGGTTTTTACACAATACCTGACGAGCATTTAACTTTTGGGCTTCCGTGGCGCAATGGTTAGCGCGTTCGGCTGTTAACCAATAGGTTGGTGGTTCGAGCCCATCCGGGAGCGGTGTTGTGAGGTCTCAGATGTGACGTAAAAAGTCAAGTTTTTTGCACAATACCTGACGAGCATTTAGGTTTTGGGCTTCCGTGGCGCAATGGTTAGCGCGTTCGGCTGTTAAGCAATAGGTTGGTGGTTCGACCCCATCCGGGAGCGGTGTTGTGAGGTCTCAGATGTGACGTAAAAAGTTAAGGTTTTTACACAATACCTGACGAGCATTTAAATTTTGGGCTTCCTTGGCGCAATGGTTAGCGCGTTCGGCTGTTAACCAATAGGTTGGTGGTTCGAGCCCACCCGGGAGCGGTGTTGTGTGATCTCAAATGTAACGTAGAAAGCCAAAATTTTTCCACAATACCTGACGACCATTTAATTTTTGGGCTTCCGTGGCGCAATGGTTAGCACGTTCGGCTGTTAACCAATAGGTTGGTGGTTCGAGCCCATCCGGGAGCGGTGTTGTGAGGTCTCAGATGTGACGTAGAAAGCCAAAGTTTTTCCACAATACCTGACGACCATTTAATTTTTGGGCTTCCGTGGCTCAATGGTTAGCGCGTTCGGCTGTTAACCAAAAGGTTGGTGGTTCGAGCCCATCCGGGAGCGGTGTTGTGTGATCTCAAAAGTAACGTAGAAAGCCAAAGTTTTTGCACAATAAATGACGACCATTTAATTTTTGGGCTTCCGTGGCGCAATGGTTAGCGCGTTCGGCTGTTAACCAATAGGTTGGTGGTTCGACCCCATCCGGGAGCGGTGTTGTGAGGTCTCAGATGTGACGTAAAAAGTCAAGGTTTTTACACAATACCTGACGAGCATTTAACATTTGGGCTTCCGTGGCACAATGTTTAGCGCGTTCGGCTGTTAACCAATAGGTTGGTGGTTCGAGCCCATCCGGGAGCGGTGTTGTGAGGTCTCAGATGTGACGTAAAAAGTCAAGGTTTTTACACAATACCTGACGAGCATTTAACTTTTGGGCTTCCGTGGCGCAATGTTTAGCGCGTTCGGCTGTTAACCAATAGGTTGGTGGTTCGAGCCCATCCGGGAGCGGTGTTGTGAGGTCTCATATGTGACGTAAAAAGTCAAGGTTTTTACACAATACCTGACGAGCATTAAACTTTTGGGCTTCCGTGGCGCAATGGTTAGCGCGTTCGGCTGTTAACCAATAGGTTGGTGGTTCGAGCCCATCCGGGAGCGGTGTTGTGAGGTCTCAGATGTGACGTAAGATGTCAAGGTTTTTACACAATACCTGACGAGTATTTAACTTTTGGGCTTCCGTGGCGCAATGGTTAGCGCGTTCGGCTGTTAACCAATAGGTTGGTGGTTCGAGCCCATCCGGGAGCGGTGTTGTGAGGTCTCAGATGTGACGTAAAAAGTCAAGGTTTTTACACAATACCTGACGAGCATTTAATTTTTGGGATTCCGTGGCGCAATGGTTAGCGCGTTCAGCTGTTAATCGAAAGGTTGGTGGTTCGAGCCCAACCGGGAGAGGTGTTGTGGGGTCTCAAATGTAACGTAGAAAGCCAAAGTTTTTCCACAACACCTGACAACCATTTAATTTCTGAGCTTCCGTGGCTCAATGGTTAGCGCGTTCGGCTGTTAACAAATAGGTTGGTGGTTCGAGCCCATCCGGGAGCGGTGTTGTGAGGTCCCAGATGTGACGTAAAAAGTCAAGGTTTTTACACAATACCTGACGAGCATTTAACTTTTGGGCTTCCGTGGCGCAATGGTTAGCGCGTTCGGCTGTTAACCAATAGGTTGGTGGTTCGAGCCCTACCGGGAGCGGTGTTGTGTGATCTCAAATGTAACGTAGAAAGCCAAAATTTTTCCACAATACCTGACGACCATTTAATTTTTGGGCTTCCGTGGCGCAATGGTTAGCACGTTCGGCTGTTAACCAATAGGTTGGTGGTTCGAGCCCATCCGGGAGCGGTGTTGTGAGGTCTCAGATGTGACGTAGAAAGCCAAAGTTTTTCCACAATACCTGACGACCATTTAATTTTTGGGCTTCCGTGGCTCAATGGTTAGCGCGTTCGGCTGTTAACCAAAAGGTTGGTGGTTCGAGCCCATCCGGGAGCGGTGTTGTGTGATCTCAAAAGTAACGTAGAAAGCCAAAGTTTTTGCACAATAAATGACGACCATTTAATTTTTGGGCTTCCGTGGCGCAATGGTTAGCGCGTTCGGCTGTTAACCAATAGGTTGGTGGTTCGACCCCATCCGGGAGCGGTGTTGTGAGGTCTCAGATGTGACGTAAAAAGTCAAGGTTTTTACACAATACCTGACGAGCATTTAACATTTGGGCTTCCGTGGCACAATGTTTAGCGCGTTCGGCTGTTAACCAATAGGTTGGTGGTTCGAGCCCATCCGGGAGCGGTGTTGTGAGGTCTCAGATGTGACGTAAAAAGTCAAGGTTTTTACACAATACCTGACGAGCATTTAACTTTTGGGCTTCCGTGGCGCAATGTTTAGCGCGTTCGGCTGTTAACCAATAGGTTGGTGGTTCGAGCCCATCCGGGAGCGGTGTTGTGAGGTCTCAGATGTGACGTAAAAAGTCAAGGTTTTTACACAATACCTGACGAGCATTTAATTTTTGGGATTCCGTGGCGCAATGGTTAGCGCGTTCAGCTGTTAATCGAAAGGTTGGTGGTTCGAGCCCAACCGGGAGAGGTGTTGTGGGGTCTCAAATGTAACGTAGAAAGCCAAAGTTTTTCCACAACACCTGACAACCATTTAATTTCTGAGCTTCCGTGGCTCAATGGTTAGCGCGTTCGGCTGTTAACAAATAGGTTGGTGGTTCGAGCCCATCCGGGAGCGGTGTTGTGAGGTCCCAGATGTGACGTAAAAAGTCAAGGTTTTTACACAATACCTGACGAGCATTTAACTTTTGGGCTTCCGTGGCGCAATGGTTAGCGCGTTCGGCTGTTAACCAATAGGTTGGTGGTTCGAGCCCTACCGGGAGCGGTGTTGTGTGATCTCAAATGTAACGTAGAAAGCCAAAATTTTTCCACAATACCTGACGACCATTTAATTTTTGGGCTTCCGTGGCGCAATGGTTAGCACGTTCGGCTGTTAACCAATAGGTTGGTGGTTCGAGCCCATCCGGGAGCGGTGTTGTGAGGTCTCAGATGTGACGTAGAAAGCCAAAGTTTTTCCACAATACCTGACGACCATTTAATTTTTGGGCTTCCGTGGCTCAATGGTTAGCGCGTTCGGCTGTTAACCAAAAGGTTGGTGGTTCGAGCCCATCCGGGAGCGGTGTTGTGTGATCTCAAAAGTAACGTAGAAAGCCAAAGTTTTTGCACAATAAATGACGACCATTTAATTTTTGGGCTTCCGTGGCGCAATGGTTAGCGCGTTCGGCTGTTAACCAATAGGTTGGTGGTTCGACCCCATCCGGGAGCGGTGTTGTGAGGTCTCAGATGTGACGTAAAAAGTCAAGGTTTTTACACAATACCTGACGAGCATTTAACATTTGGGCTTCCGTGGCACAATGTTTAGCGCGTTCGGCTGTTAACCAATAGGTTGGTGGTTCGAGCCCATCCGGGAGCGGTGTTGTGAGGTCTCAGATGTGACGTAAAAAGTCAAGGTTTTTACACAATACCTGACGAGCATTTAACTTTTGGGCTTCCGTGGCGCAATGTTTAGCGCGTTCGGCTGTTAACCAATAGGTTGGTGGTTCGAGCCCATCCGGGAGCGGTGTTGTGAGGTCTCATATGTGACGTAAAAAGTCAAGGTTTTTACACAATACCTGACGAGCATTAAACTTTTGGGCTTCCGTGGCGCAATGGTTAGCGCGTTCGGCTGTTAACCAATAGGTTGGTGGTTCGAGCCCATCCGGGAGCGGTGTTGTGAGGTCTCAGATGTGACGTAAGATGTCAAGGTTTTTACACAATACCTGACGAGTATTTAACTTTTGGGCTTCCGTGGCGCAATGGTTAGCGCGTTCGGCTGTTAACCAATAGGTTGGTGGTTCGAGCCCATCCGGGAGCGGTGTTGTGAGGTCTCAGATGTGACGTAAAAAGTCAAGGTTTTTACACAATACCTGACGAGCATTTAATTTTTGGGATTCCGTGGCGCAATGGTTAGCGCGTTCAGCTGTTAATCGAAAGGTTGGTGGTTCGAGCCCAACCGGGAGAGGTGTTGTGGGGTCTCAAATGTAACGTAGAAAGCCAAAGTTTTTCCACAACACCTGACAACCATTTAATTTCTGAGCTTCCGTGGCTCAATGGTTAGCGCGTTCGGCTGTTAACAAATAGGTTGGTGGTTCGAGCCCATCCGGGAGCGGTGTTGTGAGGTCCCAGATGTGACGTAAAAAGTCAAGGTTTTTACACAATACCTGACGAGCATTTAACTTTTGGGCTTCCGTGGCGCAATGGTTAGCGCGTTCGGCTGTTAACCAATAGGTTGGTGGTTCGAGCCCATCCGGGAGCGGTGTTGTGAGGTCTCAGATGTGACGTAAAAAGTCAAGTTTTTTGCACAATACCTGACGAGCATTTAGGTTTTGGGCTTCCGTGGCGCAATGGTTAGCGCGTTCGGCTGTTAAGCAATAGGTTGGTGGTTCGACCCCATCCGGGAGCGGTGTTGTGAGGTCTCAGATGTGACGTAAAAAGTCAAGGTTTTTACAAAATACCTGACGAGCATTTAAATTTTGGGCTTCCTTGGCGCAATGGTTAGCGCGTTCGGCTGTTAACCAATAGGTTGGTGGTTCGAGCCCACCCGGGAGCGGTGTTGTGTGATCTCAAATGTAACGTAGAAAGCCAAAATTTTTCCACAATACCTGACGACCATTTAATTTTTGGGCTTCCGTGGCGCAATGGTTAGCACGTTCGGCTGTTAACCAATAGGTTGGTGGTTCGAGCCCATCCGGGAGCGGTGTTGTGAGGTCTCAGATGTGACGTAAAAAGTCAAGGTTTTTACACAATACCTGACGAGCATTTAACTTTTGGGCTTCCGTGGCGCAATGGTTAGCGCGTTCGGCTGTTAACCAATAGGTTGGTGGTTCGAGCCCATCCGGGAGCGGTGTTGTGAGGTCTCAGATGTGACGTAAAAAGTCAAGTTTTTTGCACAATACCTGACGAGCATTTAGGTTTTGGGCTTCCGTGGCGCAATGGTTAGCGCGTTCGGCTGTTAAGCAATAGGTTGGTGGTTCGACCCCATCCGGGAGCGGTGTTGTGAGGTCTCAGATGTGACGTAAAAAGTCAAGGTTTTTACACAATACCTGACGAGCATTTAAATTTTGGGCTTCCTTGGCGCAATGGTTAGCGCGTTCGGCTGTTAACCAATAGGTTGGTGGTTCGAGCCCACCCGGGAGCGGTGTTGTGTGATCTCAAATGTAACGTAGAAAGCCAAAATTTTTCCACAATACCTGACGACCATTTAATTTTTGGGCTTCCGTGGCGCAATGGTTAGCACGTTCGGCTGTTAACCAATAGGTTGGTGGTTCGAGCCCATCCGGGAGCGGTGTTGTGAGGTCTCAGATGTGACGTAAAAAGTCAAGGTTTTTACACAATACCTGACGAGCATTTAATTTTTGGGATTCCGTGGCGCAATGGTTAGCGCGTTCAGCTGTTAATCGAAAGGTTGGTGGTTCGAGCCCACCCGGGAGAGGTGTTGTGGGGTCTCAAATGTAACGTAGAAAGCCAAAGTTTTTCCACAACACCTGACAACCATTTAATTTCTGAGCTTCCGTGGCTCAATGGTTAGCGCGTTCGGCTGTTAACAAATAGGTTGGTGGTTCGAGCCCATCCGGGAGCGGTGTTGTGAGGTCTCAGATGTGACGTAAAAAGTCAAGGTTTTTACACAATACCTGACGAGCATTTAACTTTTGGGCTTCCGTGGCGCAATGGTTAGCGCGTTCGGCTGTTAACCAATAGGTTGGTGGTTCGAGCCCATCCGGGAGCGGTGTTGTGAGGTCTCAGATGTGACGTAAAAAGTCAAGTTTTTTGCACAATACCTGACGAGCATTTAGGTTTTGGGCTTCCGTGGCGCAATGGTTAGCGCGTTCGGCTGTTAAGCAATAGGTTGGTGGTTCGACCCCATCCGGGAGCGGTGTTGTGAGGTCTCAGATGTGACGTAAAAAGTCAAGTCTTTTACACAATACCTGACGAGCATTTAAATTTTGGGCTTCCTTGGCGCAATGGTTAGCGCGTTCGGCTGTTAACCAATAGGTTGGTGGTTCGAGCCCACCCGGGAGCGGTGTTGTGTGATCTCAAATGTAACGTAGAAAGCCAAAATTTTTCCACAATACCTGACGACCATTTAATTTTTGGGCTTCCGTGGCGCAATGGTTAGCACGTTCGGCTGTTAACCAATAGGTTGGTGGTTCGAGCCCATCCGGGAGCGGTGTTGTGAGGTCTCAGATGTGACGTAAAAAGTCAAGGTTTTTACACAATACCTGACGAGCATTTAATTTTTGGGATTCCGTGGCGCAATGGTTAGCGCGTTCAGCTGTTAATCGAAAGGTTGGTGGTTCGAGCCCACCCGGGAGAGGTGTTGTGGGGTCTCAAATGTAACGTAGAAAGCCAAAGTTTTTCCACAACACCTGACAACCATTTAATTTCTGAGCTTCCGTGGCTCAATGGTTAGCGCGTTCGGCTGTTAACAAATAGGTTGGTGGTTCGAGCCCATCCGGGAGCGGTGTTGTGAGGTCTCAGATGTGACGTAAAAAGTCAAGGTTTTTACACAATACCTGACGAGCATTTAACTTTTGGGCTTCCGTGGCGCAATGGTTAGCGCGTTCGGCTGTTAACCAATAGGTTGGTGGTTCGAGCCCATCCGGGAGCGGTGTTGTGAGTTCTCAGATGTGACGTAAAAAGTCAAGTTTTTTGCACAATACCTGACGAGCATTTAGGTTTTGGGCTTCCGTGGCGCAATGGTTAGCGCGTTCGGCTGTTAAGCAATAGGTTGGTGGTTCGACCCCATCCGGGAGCGGTGTTGTGAGGTCTCAGATGTGACGTAAAAAGTCAAGTCTTTTACACAATACCTGACGAGCATTTAAATTTTGGGCTTCCTTGGCGCAATGGTTAGCGCGTTCGGCTGTTAACCAATAGGTTGGTGGTTCGAGCCCACCCGGGAGCGGTGTTGTGTGATCTCAAATGTAACGTAGAAAGCCAAAATTTTTCCACAATACCTGACGACCATTTAATTTTTGGGCTTCCGTGGCGCAATGGTTAGCACGTTCGGCTGTTAACCAATAGGTTGGTGGTTCGAGCCCATCCGGGAGCGGTGTTGTGAGGTCTCAGATGTGACGTAAAAAGTCAAGGTTTTTACACAATACCTGACGAGCATTTAACTTTTGGGCTTCCGTGGCGCAATGGTTAGCGCGTTCGGCTGTTAACCAATAGGTTGGTGGTTCGAGCCCATCCGGGAGCGGTGTTGTGAGGTCTCAGATGTGACGTAAAAAGTCAAGTTTTTTGCACAATACCTGACGAGCATTTAGGTTTTGGGCTTCCGTGGCGCAATGGTTAGCGCGTTCGGCTGTTAAGCAATAGGTTGGTGGTTCGACCCCATCCGGGAGCGGTGTTGTGAGGTCTCAGATGTGACGTAAAAAGTCAAGGTTTTTACACAATACCTGACGAGCATTTAACTTTTGGGCTTCCGTGGCGCAATGGTTAGCGCGTTCGGCTGTTAAGCAATAGGTTGGTGGTTCGACCCCATCCGGGAGCGGTGTTGTGAGGTCTCAGATGTGACGTAAAAAGTCAAGGTTTTTACACAATACCTGACGAGCATTTAAATTTTGGGCTTCCTTGGCGCAATGGTTAGCGCGTTCGGCTGTTAACCAATAGGTTGGTGGTTCGAGCCCACCCGGGAGCGGTGTTGTGTGATCTCAAATGTAACGTAGAAAGCCAAAATTTTTCCACAATACCTGACGACCATTTAATTTTTGGGCTTCCGTGGCGCAATGGTTAGCACGTTCGGCTGTTAACCAATAGGTTGGTGGTTCGAGCCCATCCGGGAGCGGTGTTGTGAGGTCTCAGATGTGACGTAAAAAGTCAAGGTTTTTACACAATACCTGACGAGCATTTAATTTTTGGGATTCCGTGGCGCAATGGTTAGCGCGTTCGGCTGTTAACCAATAGGTTGGTGGTTCGAGCCCACCCGGGAGCGGTGTTGTGTGATCTCAAATGTAACGTAGAAAGCCAAAATTTTTCCACAATACCTGACGACCATTTAATTTTTGGGCTTCCGTGGCGCAATGGTTAGCACGTTCGGCTGTTAAACAATAGGTTGGTGGTTCGAGCCCATCCGGGAGCGGTGTTGTGAGGTCTCAGATGTGACGTAAAAAGTCAAGGTTTTTACACAATACCTGACGAGCATTTAACTTTTGGGCTTCCGTGGCGCAATGGTTAGCGCGTTCGGCTGTTAACCAATAGGTTGGTGGTTCGAGCCCATCCGGGAGCGGTGTTGTGAGGTCTCAGATGTGACGTAAAAAGTCAAGTTTTTTGCACAATACCTGACGAGCATTTAGGTTTTGGGCTTCCGTGGCGCAATGGTTAGCGCGTTCGGCTGTTAAGCAATAGGTTGGTGGTTCGACCCCATCCGGGAGCGGTGTTGTGAGGTCTCAGATGTGACGTAAAAAGTCAAGGTTTTTACACAATACCTGACGAGCATTTAAATTTTGGGCTTCCTTGGCGCAATGGTTAGCGCGTTCGGCTGTTAACCAATAGGTTGGTGGTTCGAGCCCACCCGGGAGCGGTGTTGTGTGATCTCAAATGTAACGTAGAAAGCCAAAATTTTTCCACAATACCTGACGACCATTTAATTTTTGGGCTTCCGTGGCGCAATGGTTAGCACGTTCGGCTGTTAACCAATAGGTTGGTGGTTCGAGCCCATCCGGGAGCGGTGTTGTGAGGTCTCAGATGTGACGTAAAAAGTCAAGGTTTTTACACAATACCTGACGAGCATTTAATTTTTGGGATTCCGTGGCGCAATGGTTAGCGCGTTCAGCTGTTAATCGAAAGGTTGGTGGTTCGAGCCCACCCGGGAGAGGTGTTGTGGGGTCTCAAATGTAACGTAGAAAGCCAAAGTTTTTCCACAACACCTGACAACCATTTAATTTCTGAGCTTCCGTGGCTCAATGGTTAGCGCGTTCGGCTGTTAACAAATAGGTTGGTGGTTCGAGCCCATCCGGGAGCGGTGTTGTGAGGTCTCAGATGTGACGTAAAAAGTCAAGGTTTTTACACAATACCTGACGAGCATTTAACTTTTGGGCTTCCGTGGCGCAATGGTTAGCGCGTTCGGCTGTTAACCAATAGGTTGGTGGTTCGAGCCCATCCGGGAGCGGTGTTGTGAGGTCTCAGATGTGACGTAAAAAGTCAAGTTTTTTGCACAATACCTGACGAGCATTTAGGTTTTGGGCTTCCGTGGCGCAATGGTTAGCGCGTTCGGCTGTTAAGCAATAGGTTGGTGGTTCGACCCCATCCGGGAGCGGTGTTGTGAGGTCTCAGATGTGACGTAAAAAGTCAAGGTTTTTACACAATACCTGACGAGCATTTAAATTTTGGGCTTCCTTGGCGCAATGGTTAGCGCGTTCGGCTGTTAACCAATAGGTTGGTGGTTCGAGCCCACCCGGGAGCGGTGTTGTGTGATCTCAAATGTAACGTAGAAAGCCAAAATTTTTCCACAATACCTGACGACCATTTAATTTTTGGGCTTCCGTGGCGCAATGGTTAGCACGTTCGGCTGTTAACCAATAGGTTGGTGGTTCGAGCCCATCCGGGAGCGGTGTTGTGAGGTCTCAGATGTGACGTAAAAAGTCAAGTTTTTTGCACAATACCTGACGAGCATTTAGGTTTTGGGCTTCCGTGGCGCAATGGTTAGCGCGTTCGGCTGTTAAGCAATAGGTTGGTGGTTCGACCCCATCCGGGAGCGGTGTTGTGAGGTCTCAGATGTGACGTAAAAAGTCAAGGTTTTTACACAATACCTGACGAGCATTTAAATTTTGGGCTTCCTTGGCGCAATGGTTAGCGCGTTCGGCTGTTAACCAATAGGTTGGTGGTTCGAGCCCACCCGGGAGCGGTGTTGTGTGATCTCAAATGTAACGTAGAAAGCCAAAATTTTTCCACAATACCTGACGACCATTTAATTTTTGGGCTTCCGTGGCGCAATGGTTAGCACGTTCGGCTGTTAACCAATAGGTTGGTGGTTCGAGCCCATCCGGGAGCGGTGTTGTGAGGTCTCAGATGTGACGTAAAAAGTCAAGGTTTTTACACAATACCTGACGAGCATTTAATTTTTGGGATTCCGTGGCGCAATGGTTAGCGCGTTCAGCTGTTAATCGAAAGGTTGGTGGTTCGAGCCCACCCGGGAGAGGTGTTGTGGGGTCTCAAATGTAACGTAGAAAGCCAAAGTTTTTCCACAACACCTGACAACCATTTAATTTCTGAGCTTCCGTGGCTCAATGGTTAGCGCGTTCGGCTGTTAACAAATAGGTTGGTGGTTCGAGCCCATCCGGGAGCGGTGTTGTGAGGTCTCAGATGTGACGTAAAAAGTCAAGGTTTTTACACAATACCTGACGAGCATTTAACTTTTGGGCTTCCGTGGCGCAATGGTTAGCGCGTTCGGCTGTTAACCAATAGGTTGGTGGTTCGAGCCCATCCGGGAGCGGTGTTGTGAGGTCTCAGATGTGACGTAAAAAGTCAAGTTTTTTGCACAATACCTGACGAGCATTTAGGTTTTGGGCTTCCGTGGCGCAATGGTTAGCGCGTTCGGCTGTTAAGCAATAGGTTGGTGGTTCGACCCCATCCGGGAGCGGTGTTGTGAGGTCTCAGATGTGACGTAAAAAGTCAAGGTTTTTACACAATACCTGACGAGCATTTAAATTTTGGGCTTCCTTGGCGCAATGGTTAGCGCGTTCGGCTGTTAACCAATAGGTTGGTGGTTCGAGCCCACCCGGGAGCGGTGTTGTGTGATCTCAAATGTAACGTAGAAAGCCAAAATTTTTCCACAATACCTGACGACCATTTAATTTTTGGGCTTCCGTGGCGCAATGGTTAGCACGTTCGGCTGTTAACCAATAGGTTGGTGGTTCGAGCCCATCCGGGAGCGGTGTTGTGAGGTCTCAGATGTGACGTAAAAAGTCAAGTTTTTTGCACAATACCTGACGAGCATTTAGGTTTTGGGCTTCCGTGGCGCAATGGTTAGCGCGTTCGGCTGTTAAGCAATAGGTTGGTGGTTCGACCCCATCCGGGAGCGGTGTTGTGAGGTCTCAGATGTGACGTAAAAAGTCAAGGTTTTTACACAATACCTGACGAGCATTTAAATTTTGGGCTTCCTTGGCGCAATGGTTAGCGCGTTCGGCTGTTAACCAATAGGTTGGTGGTTCGAGCCCACCCGGGAGCGGTGTTGTGTGATCTCAAATGTAACGTAGAAAGCCAAAATTTTTCCACAATACCTGACGACCATTTAATTTTTGGGCTTCCGTGGCGCAATGGTTAGCACGTTCGGCTGTTAACCAATAGGTTGGTGGTTCGAGCCCATCCGGGAGCGGTGTTGTGAGGTCTCAGATGTGACGTAAAAAGTCAAGGTTTTTACACAATACCTGACGAGCATTTAATTTTTAGCTTCCGTGGCGCAATGGTTAGCGCGTTCAGCAGTTAACAAATAGGTTAGTGGTTCGAGCCCACCCGGGAGCGGCGTTGTGGGATCTCAAACGTAACGTAGAAAGCCAAAGTTTTTCCACAATACCTGACGACCATTTAATTTTTGGGCTTCCGTGGCGCAATGGTTAACGCGTTCGGCTGTTAACCAATAGGTTGGTGGTTCGAGCCCACCCGGGAGCGGTGTTGTGGGATCTCAAACGTAACGTAGAAAGCCAAAGTTTTTCCACAATACCTGACGACCATTTAATTTTTGGGCTTCCGTGGCGCAATGGTTAGCACGTTCGGCTGTTATCCAATAGGTTGGTGGTTCGAGCCCATCCGGGAGCGGTGTTGTGAGGTCTCAGATGTGACGTAAAAAGTCAAGGTTTTTACACAATACCTGACGAGCATTTAATTTTTGGGATTCCGTGGCGCAATGGTTAGCGCGTTCAGCTGTTAATCGAAAGGTTGGTGGTTCGAGCCCACCCGGGAGAGGTGTTGTGGGGTCTCAAATGTAACGTAGAAAGCCAAAGTTTTTCCACAACACCTGACAACCATTTAATTTCTGAGCTTCCGTGGCTCAATGGTTAGCGCGTTCGGCTGTTAACCAATAGGTTGGTGGTTCGAGCCCATCCGGGAGCGGTGTTGTGAGGTCTCAGATGTGACGTAAAAAGTCAAGGTTTTTACACAATACCTGACGAGCATTTAACTTTTGGGCTTCCGTGGCGCAATGGTTAGCGCGTTCGGCTGTTAACCAATAGGTTAGTGGTTCGAGCCCATCCGGGAGCGGTGTTGTGAGGTCTCAGATGTGACGTAAAAAGTCAAGTTTTTTGCACAATACCTGACGAGCATTTAGGTTTTGGGCTTCCGTGGCGCAATGGTTAGCGCGTTCGGCTGTTAAGCAATAGGTTGGTGGTTCGACCCCATCCGGGAGCGGTGTTGTGAGGTCTCAGATGTGACGTAAAAAGTCAAGGTTTTTACACAATACCTGACGAGCATTTAATTTTTGGGATTCCGTGGCGCAATGGTTAGCGCGTTCAGCTGTTAATCGAAAGGTTGGTGGTTCGAGCCCACCCGGGAGAGGTGTTGTGGGGTCTCAAATGTAACGTAGAAAGCCAAAGTTTTTCCACAACACCTGACAACCATTTAATTTCTGAGCTTCCGTGGCTCAATGGTTAGCGCGTTCGGCTGTTAACCAATAGGTTGGTGGTTCGAGCCCATCCGGGAGCGGTGTTGTGAGGTCTCAGATGTGACGTAAAAAGTCAAGGTTTTTACACAATACCTGACGAGCATTGAACTTTTGGGCTTCCGTGGCGCAATGGTTAGCGCGTTCGGCTGTTAACCAATAGGTTAGTGGTTCGAGCCCATCCGGGAGCGGTGTTGTGAGGTCTCAGATGTGACGTAAAAAGTCAAGTTTTTTGCACAATACCTGACGAGCATTTAGGTTTTGGGCTTCCGTGGCGCAATGGTTAGCGCGTTCGGCTGTTAAGCAATAGGTTGGTGGTTCGACCCCATCCGGGAGCGGTGTTGTGAGGTCTCAGATGTGACGTAAAAAGTCAAGGTTTTTACACAATACCTGACGAGCATTTAATTTTTGGGATTCCGTGGCGCAATGGTTAGCGCGTTCAGCTGTTAATCGAAAGGTTGGTGGTTCGAGCCCACCCGGGAGAGGTGTTGTGGGGTCTCAAATGTAACGTAGAAAGCCAAAGTTTTTCCACAACACCTGACAACCATTTAATTTCTGAGCTTCCGTGGCTCAATGGTTAGCGCGTTCGGCTGTTAACCAATAGGTTGGTGGTTCGAGCCCATCCGGGAGCGGTGTTGTGAGGTCTCAGATGTGACGTAAAAAGTCAAGTTTTTTGCACAATACCTGACGAGCATTTAGGTTTTGGGCTTCCGTGGCGCAATGGTTAGCGCGTTCGGCTGTTACGCAATAGGTTGGTGGTTCGACCCCATCCGGGAGCGGTGTTGTGAGGTCTCAGATGTGACGTAAAAAGTCAAGGTTTTTACACAATACCTGACGAGCATTTAAATTTTGGGCTTCCTTGGCGCAATGGTTAGCGCGTTCGGCTGTTAACCAATAGGTTGGTGGTTCGAGCCCACCCGGGAGCGGTGTTGTGTGATCTCAAATGTAACGTAGAAAGCCAAAATTTTTCCACAATACCTGACGACCATTTAATTTTTGGGCTTCCGTGGCGCAATGGTTAGCACGTTCGGCTGTTAACCAATAGGTTGGTGGTTCGAGCCCATCCGGGAGCGGTGTTGTGAGGTCTCAGATGTGACGTAAAAAGTCAAGGTTTTTACACAATACCTGACGAGCATTTAATTTTTAGCTTCCGTGGCGCAATGGTTAGCGCGTTTAGCAGTTAACAAATAGGTTAGTGGTTCGAGCCCACCCGGGAGCGGCGTTGTGGGATCTCAAACGTAACGTAGAAAGCCAAAGTTTTTCCACAATACCTGACGACCATTTAATTTTTGGGCTTCCGTGGCGCAATGGTTAACGCGTTCGGCTGTTAACCAATAGGTTGGTGGTTCGAGCCCACCCGGGAGCGGTGTTGTGGGATCTCAAACGTAACGTAGAAAGCCAAAGTTTTTCCACAATACCTGACGACCATTTAATTTTTGGGCTTCCGTGGCGCAATGGTTAGCACGTTCGGCTGTTATCCAATAGGTTGGTGGTTCGAGCCCATCCGGGAGCGGTGTTGTGAGGTCTCAGATGTGACGTAAAAAGTCAAGGTTTTTACACAATACCTGACGAGCATTTAATTTTTGGGATTCCGTGGCGCAATGGTTAGCGCGTTCAGCTGTTAATCGAAAGGTTGGTGGTTCGAGCCCACCCGGGAGAGGTGTTGTGGGGTCTCAAATGTAACGTAGAAAGCCAAAGTTTTTCCACAACACCTGACAACCATTTAATTTCTGAGCTTCCGTGGCTCAATGGTTAGCGCGTTCGGCTGTTAACCAATAGGTTGGTGGTTCGAGCCCATCCGGGAGCGGTGTTGTGAGGTCTCAGATGTGACGTAAAAAGTCAAGGTTTTTACACAATACCTGACGAGCATTTAACTTTTGGGCTTCCGTGGCGCAATGGTTAGCGCGTTCGGCTGTTAACCAATAGGTTAGTGGTTCGAGCCCATCCGGGAGCGGTGTTGTGAGGTCTCAGATGTGACGTAAAAAGTCAAGGTTTTTACACAATACCTGACGAGCATTTAAATTTTGGGCTTCCTTGGCGCAATGGTTAGCGCGTTCGGCTGTTAACCAATAGGTTGGTGGTTCGAGCCTACCCGGGAGCGGTGTTGTGTGATCTCAAATGTAACGTAGAAAGCCAAAATTTTTCCACAATACCTGACGACCATTTAATTTTTGGGCTTCCGTGGCGCAATGGTTAGCACGTTCGGCTGTTAACCAATAGGTTGGTGGTTCGAGCCCATCCGGGAGCGGTGTTGTGAGGACTCAGATGTGACGTAAAAAGTCAAGCTTTTTAAACAATACCTGACGAGCATTTAATTTTTAGCTTCCGTGGCGCAATGGTTAGCGCGATCAGCAGTTAACAAATAGGTTAGTGGTTCGAGCCCACCCGGGAGCGGCGTTGTGGGATCTCAAACGTAACGTAGAAAGCCAAAGTTTTTCCACAATACCTGACGACCATTTAATTTTTGGGCTTCCGTGGCGCAATGGTTAACGCGTTCGGCTGTTAACCAATAGGTTGGTGGTTCGAGCCCATCCGGGAGCGGTGTTGTGAGGTCTCAGATGTAGCGTAAAAAGTCAAAACTTTTCCACAATACGTGACAACCATTTAATTTCTGAGCTTCCGTGGCTGAATGGTTAGCGCGTTCAGCTTTTAACCAATAGGGTGGTGGTTCGAGCCCACCCGGGAGCGGTGTTGTGGGATCTCAAATGTAACGTAGAAAGACAAAGTTTTTCCACAATACCTGACGACCATTTTTTTTTTGGGCTTCCTTGGCGCAATGGTTAGCGCGTTCGGCTGTTAACCGAAAGGTTGGTGGTTCGAGCCCAACCGAGAGAGGTGTTGTAGGGTCTCAGATGTAACGTAATAAGTCATAACTTATCCACAACACCTGACAACCATTTAATCTCTGAGCTTCCGTGGCTCAATGGTTAGCGCGTTCGGCTGTTAACCAATAGGTTGGTGGTTCGAGCCCATCCGGGAGCGGTGTTGTGAGGTCTCAGATGTAACGTAAAATGTCAGAGTTTTTCCACAATACCTGACGAACATTTAATTTTTGGGCTTCCGTGGCGCAATGGTTAGCGCGTTCGGCTGTTAACCAATAGGTTGGTGGTTCGAGCCCATCCGGGAGCGGTGTTGTGAGGTCTCAGATGTGACGTAAAAAGTCAAGCTATTTACACAATACCTGACGAGCATTTAATTTTTAGCTTCCGTGGCGCAATGGTTAGCGCGATCAGCAGTTAACAAATAGGTTAGTGGTTCGAGCCCACCCGGGAGCGGCGTTGTGGGATCTCAAACGTAACGTAGAAAGCCAAAGTTTTTCCACAATACCTGACGACCATTTAATTTTTGGGCTTCCGTGGCGCAATGGTTAACGCGTTCGGCTGTTAACCAATAGGTTGGTGGTTCGAGCCCATCCGGGAGCGGTGTTGTGAGGTCTGAGATGTAGCGTAAAAAGTCAAAACTTTTCCACAATACGTGACAACCATTTAATTTCTGAGCTTCCGTGGCTGAATGGTTAGCGCGTTCAGCTTTTAACCAATAGGGTGGTGGTTCGAGCCCACCCGGGAGCGGTGTTGTGGGATCTCAAATGTAACGTAGAAAGACAAAGTTTTTCCACAATACCTGACGACCATTTATTTTTTGGGCTTCCTTGGCGCAATGGTTAGCGCGTTCGGCTGTTAACCGAAAGGTTGGTGGTTCGAGCCCAACCTTGAGAAGTGTTGTAGGGTCTCAGATGTAACGTAATAAGTCATAACTTATCCACAATACCTGACAACCATTTAATCTCTGAGCTTCCGTGGCTCAATGGTTAGCGCGTTCGGCTGTTAACCAATAGGTTGGTGGTTCGAGCCCATCCGGGAGCGGTGTTGTGAGGTCTCAGATGTGACGTAAAAAGTCAAGGTTTTTACACAATACCTGACGAGCATTTAACTTTTTGGCTTCCGTGGCGCAATGGTTAGCGCGTTCGGCTGTTAACCAATAGGTTGGTGGTTCGAGCCCATCCGGGAGCGGTGTTGTGAGGTCTCAGATGTGACGTAAAAAGTCAAGGTTTTTACACAATACCTGACGAGCATTTAAATTTTGGGCTTCCTTGGCGCAATGGTTAGCGCGTTCGGCTGTTAACCAATAGGTTGTTGGTTCGAGCCCACCCGGGAGCGGTGTTGTGTGATCTCAAATGTAACGTAGAAAGCCAAAATTTTTCCACAATACCTGACGACCATTTAATTTTTGGGCTTCCGTGGCGCAATGGTTAGCACGTTCGGCTGTTAACCAATAGGTTGGTGGTTCGAGCCCATCCGGGAGCGGTGTTGTGAGGTCTCAGATGTGACGTAAAAAGTCAAGGTTTTTACACAATACCTGACGAGCATTTAATTTTTAGCTTCCGTGGCGCAATGGTTAGCGCGTTCAGCAGTTAACAAATAGGTTAGTGGTTCGAGCCCACCCGGGAGCGGCGTTGTGGGATCTCAAACGTAACGTAGAAAGCCAAAGTTTTTCCACAATACCTGACGACCATTTAATTTTTGGGCTTCCGTGGCGCAATGGTTAACGCGTTCGGCTGTTAACCAATAGGTTGGTGGTTCGAGCCCACCCGGGAGCGGTGTTGTGGGATCTCAAATGTAACGTAGAAAGCCAAAGTTTTTCCACAATACGTGACGACCATTTAATTTCTGAGCTTCCGTGGCTCAATGGTTAGCGCGTTCGGCTGTTAACCAATAGGTTGGTGGTTCGAGCCCATCCGGGAGCGGTGTTGTGACGTCTCAGATGTGACGTAAAAAGTCCAGGTTTTTCCACAATACCGGACGACCATTTAATTTTGGGGCTTCCGTGGCGCAATCGTTAGCGCGTTCGGCTGTTAACAGAAAGGTTGGTGGTTCGAGCACACCCGGGAGCGGTGCTATGAGGTCTCAGATGCTACGTAAAAAGTCCAGGTTTTTCCACAATACCGGACGACCATTTAATTTTTGGGCTTCCGTGGCGCAATGGTTAGCGCGTTCAGCAGTTAACAAATAGGTTAGTGGTTCGAGCCCACCCGGGAGCGGTGTTGTGAGATCTCAGATGTAACATAAAATGTCAGAGTTTTTCCACAATACCTGACGAATATTGAACTTTTGGGCTTCCGTGGCGCAATGGTTAGCGCGTTCGGCTGTTAACCAATAGGTTGGTGGTTCGAGCCCATCCGGGAGCGGTGTTGTGAGGTCTCAGAAGTGACGTAAAAAGTCAAGGTTTTTACACAATACCTGACGAGCATTTAATTTTTGGGCTTCCGTGGCGCAATGGTTAGCGCGTTCAGCAGTTAACAAATAGGTTAGTGGTTCGAGCCCACCCGGGAGCGGCGTTGTGGGATCTCAAACGTAACGTAGAAAGCCAAAGTTTTTCCACAATACCTGACGACCATTTAATTTTTGGGCTTCCGTGGCGCAATGGTTAACGCGTTCGGCTGTTAACAAATAGGTTGGTGGTTCGAGCCCACCCGGGAGCGGTGTTGTGGGATCTCAAATGTAACGTAGAAAGCCAAAGTTTTTCCACAATACGTGACAACCATTTAATTTCTGAGCTTCCGTGGCTGAATGGTTAGCGCGTTCAGCTTTTAACCAATAGGGTGGTGGTTCGAGCCCACCCGGGAGCGGTGTTGTGGGATCTCAAATGTAACGTAGAAAGACAAAGTTTTTCCACAATACCTGACGACCATTTATTTTTTGGGCTTCCTTGGCGCAATGGTTAGCGCGTTCGGCTGTTAACCGAAAGGTTGGTGGTTCGAGCCCAACCGAGAGAGGTGTTGTAGGGTCTCAGATGTAACGTAATAAGTCATAACTTATCCACAACACCTGACAACCATTTAATCTCTGAGCTTCCGTGGCTCAATGGTTAGCGCGTTCGGCTGTTAACCAATAGGTTGGTGGTTCGAGTCCATCCGGGAGCGGTGTTGTGAGGTCTCAGATGTAACGTAAAATGTCAGAGTTTTTCCACAATACCTGACGAACATTTAATTTTTGGGCTTCCGTGGCGCAATGGTTAACGCGTTCGGCTGTTAACCAATAGGTTGGTGGTTCGAGCCCACCCGGGAGCGGTGTTGTGGGATCTCAAATGTAACGTAGAAAGCCAAAGTTTTTCCACAATACGTGACGACCATTTAATTTCTGAGCTTCCGTGGCTCAATGGTTAGCGCGTTCGGCTGTTAACTAATAGGTTGGTGGTTCGAGCCCATCCGGGAGCGGTGTTGTGAGGTCTCAGAAGTGACGTAAAAAGTCAAGGTTTTTCTACAATACCTGACGAACATTTAATTTTTGGGCTTCCATGGCGCAATGGTTAGCGCGTTCGGCTGTTAACCGAAAGGTTGGTGGTTCGAGCCCAACCGGGAGAGGTGTTGTGGGGTCTCAGATGTAGCGTAAAAAGTCAAAACTTTTCCACAATACGTGACAACCATTTAATTTCTGCGCTTCCGTGGCTGAATGGTTAGCGCGTTCAGCTTTTAACCAATAGGGTGGTGGTTCGAGCCCACCCGGGAGCGGTGTTGTGGGATCTCAAATGTAACGTAGAAAGACAAAGTTTTTCCACAATACCTGACGACCATTTATTTTTTGGGCTTCCTTGGCGCAATGGTTAGCGCGTTCGGCTGTTAACCGAAAGGTTGGTGGTTCGAGCCCAACCGTGAGAGGTGTTGTAGGGTCTCAGATGTAACGTAATAAGTCATAACTTATCCACAATACCTGACAACCATTTAATCTCTGAGCTTCCGTGGCTCAATGGTTAGCGCGTTCGGCTGTTAACCAATAGGTTGGTGGTTCGAGCCCATCCGGGAGCGGTGTTGTGAGGTCTCAGATGTAACGTAAAATGTCAGAGTTTTTCCACAATACCTGACGAACATTTAATTTTTGGGTTTCCGTGGCGCAATGGTTAGCGCGTTCGGCTGTTAACCAATAGGTTGGTTGTTCAAGCCCATCCGAGAGCGGTGTTGTGAGGTCTCAGATGTGACGTAAAAAGTCAAGGTTTTTACACAATACCTGACGAGCATTTAACTTTTGGGCTTCCGTGGCGCAATGGTTAGCGCGTTCGGCTGTTAACCAATAGGTTGGTGGTTCGAGCCCACCCGGGAGCGGTGTTTTGGGATCTCAAATGTAACGTTGAAAGCCAAAATTTTTCCACAATACCTGACGACCATTTAATTTTTGGGCTTCCGTGGCGCAATGGTCAGCGCGTTCAGCTGTTAACCGAAAGGTTAATGTTCGAGCCCATCCGGGAGCGGTGTTGTGACGTCTCAGATGTAACGTAAAATGTCAGAGTTTTTCCACAATACCTGACGAACATTTAATTTTTGGGCTTCCTTGGCGCAATTATTAGCGCGTTCAACTGTTAATCAAAAGGCTGGTGGTTCAAGCGCACCCGGGAGCGGTGTTGTGGGATCTCAAATGTAACGTAGAAAGACAAAGTTTTTCCACAATACCTGACGACCATTTATTTTTTGGGCTTCCTTGGCGCAATGGTTAGCGCGTTCGGCTGTTAACCGAAAGGTTGGTGGTTCGAGCCCAACCGTGAGAGGTGTTGTAGGGTCTCAGATGTAACGTAATAAGTCATAACTTATCCACAATACCTGACAACCATTTAATCTCTGAGCTTCCGTGGCTCAATGGTTAGCGCGTTCGGCTGTTAACCAATAGGTTGGTGGTTCGAGCCCATCCGGGAGCGGTGTTGTGAGGTCTCAGATGTAACGTAAAAAGTCAAGGTTTTTCTACAATACCTGACGAACATTTAATTTTTGGGCTTCCATGGCGCAATGGTTAGCGCGTTCGGCTGTTAACCGAAAGGTTGGTGGTTCGAGCCCAACCGGGAGAGGTGTTGTGGGGTCTCAGATGTAGCGTAAAAAGTCAAAACTTTTCCACAATACGTGACAACCATTTAATTTCTGCGCTTCCGTGGCTGAATGGTTAGCGCGTTCAGCTTTTAACCAATAGGGTGGTGGTTCGAGCCCACCCGGGAGCGGTGTTGTGGGATCTCAAATGTAACGTAGAAAGACAAAGTTTTTCCACAATACCTGACGACCATTTATTTTTTGGGCTTCCTTGGCGCAATGGTTAGCGCGTTCGGCTGTTAACCGAAAGGTTGGTGGTTCGAGCCCAACCGTGAGAGGTGTTGTAGGGTCTCAGATGTAACGTAATAAGTCATAACTTATCCACAATACCTGACAACCATTTAATCTCTGAGCTTCCGTGGCTCAATGGTTAGCGCGTTCGGCTGTTAACCAATAGGTTGGTGGTTCGAGCCCATCCGGGAGCGGTGTTGTGAGGTCTCAGATGTAACGTAAAATGTCAGAGTTTTTCCACAATACCTGACGAACATTTAATTTTTGGGTTTCCGTGGCGCAATGGTTAGCGCGTTCGGCTGTTAACCAATAGGTTGGTTGTTCAAGCCCATCCGAGAGCGGTGTTGTGAGGTCTCAGATGTGACGTAAAAAGTCAAGGTTTTTACACAATACCTGACGAGCATTTAACTTTTGGGCTTCCGTGGCGCAATGGTTAGCGCGTTCGGCTGTTAACCAATAGGTTGGTGGTTCGAGCCCACCCGGGAGCGGTGTTTTGGGATCTCAAATGTAACGTTGAAAGCCAAAATTTTTCCACAATACCTGACGACCATTTAATTTTTGGGCTTCCGTGGCGCAATGGTCAGCGCGTTCAGCTGTTAACCGAAAGGTTAATGTTCGAGCCCATCCGGGAGCGGTGTTGTGACGTCTCAGATGTAACGTAAAATGTCAGAGTTTTTCCACAATACCTGACGAACATTTAATTTTTGGGCTTCCTTGGCGCAATTATTAGCGCGTTCAACTGTTAATCAAAAGGCTGGTGGTTCAAGCGCACCCGGGAGCGGTGTTGTGGGATCTCAAATGTAACGTAGAAAGACAAAGTTTTTCCACAATACCTGACGACCATTTATTTTTTGGGCTTCCTTGGCGCAATGGTTAGCGCGTTCGGCTGTTAACCGAAAGGTTGGTGGTTCGAGCCCAACCGTGAGAGGTGTTGTAGGGTCTCAGATGTAACGTAATAAGTCATAACTTATCCACAATACCTGACAACCATTTAATCTCTGAGCTTCCGTGGCTCAATGGTTAGCGCGTTCGGCTGTTAACCAATAGGTTGGTGGTTCGAGCCCATCCGGGAGCGGTGTTGTGAGGTCTCAGATGTAACGTAAAATGTCAGAGTTTTTCCACAATACCTGACGAACATTTAATTTTTGGGTTTCCGTGGCGCAATGGTTAGCGCGTTCGGCTGTTAACCAATAGGTTGGTTGTTCAAGCCCATCCGAGAGCGGTGTTGTGAGGTCTCAGATGTGACGTAAAAAGTCAAGGTTTTTACACAATACCTGACGAGCATTTAACTTTTGGGCTTCCGTGGCGCAATGGTTAGCGCGTTCGGCTGTTAACCAATAGGTTGGTGGTTCGAGCCCACCCGGGAGCGGTGTTTTGGGATCTCAAATGTAACGTTGAAAGCCAAAATTTTTCCACAATACCTGACGACCATTTAATTTTTGGGCTTCCGTGGCGCAATGGTCAGCGCGTTCAGCTGTTAACCGAAAGGTTAATGTTCGAGCCCATCCGGGAGCGGTGTTGTGACGTCTCAGATGTAACGTAAAATGTCAGAGTTTTTCCACAATACCTGACGAACATTTAATTTTTGGGCTTCCTTGGCGCAATTATTAGCGCGTTCAACTGTTAATCAAAAGGCTGGTGGTTCAAGCGCACCCGGGAGCGGTGTTGTGGGATCTCAAATGTAACGTAGAAAGACAAAGTTTTTCCACAATACCTGACGACCATTTATTTTTTGGGCTTCCTTGGCGCAATGGTTAGCGCGTTCGGCTGTTAACCGAAAGGTTGGTGGTTCGAGCCCAACCGTGAGAGGTGTTGTAGGGTCTCAGATGTAACGTAATAAGTCATAACTTATCCACAATACCTGACAACCATTTAATCTCTGAGCTTCCGTGGCTCAATGGTTAGCGCGTTCGGCTGTTAACCAATAGGTTGGTGGTTCGAGCCCATCCGGGAGCGGTGTTGTGAGGTCTCAGATGTAACGTAAAATGTCAGAGTTTTTCCACAATACCTGACGAACATTTAATTTTTGGGTTTCCGTGGCGCAATGGTTAGCGCGTTCGGCTGTTAACCAATAGGTTGGTTGTTCAAGCCCATCCGAGAGCGGTGTTGTGAGGTCTCAGATGTGACGTAAAAAGTCAAGGTTTTTACACAATACCTGACGAGCATTTAACTTTTGGGCTTCCGTGGCGCAATGGTTAGCGCGTTCGGCTGTTAACCAATAGGTTGGTGGTTCGAGCCCACCCGGGAGCGGTGTTTTGGGATCTCAAATGTAACGTTGAAAGCCAAAATTTTTCCACAATACCTGACGACCATTTAATTTTTGGGCTTCCGTGGCGCAATGGTCAGCGCGTTCAGCTGTTAACCGAAAGGTTAATGTTCGAGCCCATCCGGGAGCGGTGTTGTGACGTCTCAGATGTAACGTAAAATGTCAGAGTTTTTCCACAATACCTGACGAACATTTAATTTTTGGGCTTCCTTGGCGCAATTATTAGCGCGTTCAACTGTTAATCAAAAGGCTGGTGGTTCAAGCGCACCCGGGAGCGGTGTTGTGGGATCTCAAATGTAACGTAGAAAGACAAAGTTTTTCCACAATACCTGACGACCATTTATTTTTTGGGCTTCCTTGGCGCAATGGTTAGCGCGTTCGGCTGTTAACCGAAAGGTTGGTGGTTCGAGCCCAACCGTGAGAGGTGTTGTAGGGTCTCAGATGTAACGTAATAAGTCATAACTTATCCACAATACCTGACAACCATTTAATCTCTGAGCTTCCGTGGCTCAATGGTTAGCGCGTTCGGCTGTTAACCAATAGGTTGGTGGTTCGAGCCCATCCGGGAGCGGTGTTGTGAGGTCTCAGATGTGACGTAAAAAGTCAAGGTTTTTACACAATACCTGACGAGCATTTAATTTTTAGCTTCCGTGGCGCAATGGTTAGCGCGTTCAGCAGTTAACAAATAGGTTAGTGGTTCGAGCCCACCCGGGAGCGGCGTTGTGGGATCTCAAACGTAACGTAGAAAGCCAAAGTTTTTCCACAATACCTGACGACCATTTAATTTTTGGGCTTCCGTGGCGCAATGGTTAACGCGTTCGGCTGTTAACCAATAGGTTGGTGGTTCGAGCCCACCCGGGAGCGGTGTTGTGGGATCTCAAATGTAACGTAGAAAGCCAAAGTTTTTCCACAATACGTGACGACCATTTAATTTCTGAGCTTCCGTGGCTCAATGGTTAGCGCGTTCGGCTGTTAACTAATAGGTTGGTGGTTCGAGCCCATCCGGGAGCGGTGTTGTGAGGTCTCAGAAGTGACGTAAAAAGTCAAGGTTTTTCTACAATACCTGACGAACATTTAATTTTTGGGCTTCCATGGCGCAATGGTTAGCGCGTTCGGCTGTTAACCGAAAGGTTGGTGGTTCGAGCCCAACCGGGAGAGGTGTTGTGGGGTCTCAGATGTAGCGTAAAAAGTCAAACCTTTTCCACAATACGTGACAACCATTTAATTTCTGCGCTTCCGTGGCTGAATGGTTAGCGCGTTCAGCTTTTAACCAATAGGGTGGTGGTTCGAGCCCACCCGGGAGCGGTGTTGTGGGATCTCAAATGTAACGTAGAAAGACAAAGTTTTTCCACAATACCTGACGACCATTTATTTTTTGGGCTTCCTTGGCGCAATGGTTAGCGCGTTCGGCTGTTAACCGAAAGGTTGGTGGTTCGAGCCCAACCGTGAGAGGTGTTGTAGGGTCTCAGATGTAACGTAATAAGTCATAACGTATCCACAATACCTGACAACCATTTAATCTCTGAGCTTCCGTGGCTCAATGGTTAGCGCGTTCGGCTGTTAACTAATAGGTTGGTGGTTCGAGCCCATCCGGGAGCGGTGTTGTGAGGTCTCAGAAGTGACGTAAAAAGTCAAGGTTTTTCTACAATACCTGACGAACATTTAATTTTTGGGCTTCCATGGCGCAATGGTTAGCGCGTTCGGCTGTTAACCGAAAGGTTGGTGGTTCGAGCCCAACCGGGAGAGGTGTTGTGGGGTCTCAGATGTAGCGTAAAAAGTCAAACCTTTTCCACAATACGTGACAACCATTTAATTTCTGCGCTTCCGTGGCTGAATGGTTAGCGCGTTCAGCTTTTAACCAATAGGGTGGTGGTTCGAGCCCACCCGGGAGCGGTGTTGTGGGATCTCAAATGTAACGTAGAAAGACAAAGTTTTTCCACAATACCTGACGACCATTTATTTTTTGGGCTTCCTTGGCGCAATGGTTAGCGCGTTCGGCTGTTAACCGAAAGGTTGGTGGTTCGAGCCCAACCGTGAGAGGTGTTGTAGGGTCTCAGATGTAACGTAATAAGTCATAACGTATCCACAATACCTGACAACCATTTAATCTCTGAGCTTCCGTGGCTCAATGGTTAGCGCGTTCGGCTGTTAACCAATAGGTTGGTGGTTCGAGCCCATCCGGGAGCGGTGTTGTGAGGTCTCAGATGTAACGTAAAATGTCAGAGTTTTTCCACAATACCTGACGAACATTTAATTTTTGGGTTTCCGTGGCGCAATGGTTAGCGCGTTCGGCTGTTAACCAATAGGTTGGTTGTTCGAGCCCATCCGAGAGCGGTGTTGTGAGGTCTCAGATGTGACGTAAAAATTCAAGGTTTTTACACAATACCTGACGAGCATTTAACTTTTGGGCTTCCGTGGCGCAATGGTTAGCGCGTTCGGCTGTTAAACAATAGGTTGGTGGTTCGAGCCCACCCGGGAGCGGTGTTTTGGGATCTCAAATGTAACGTTGAAAGCCAAAATTTTTCCACAATACCTGACGACCATTTAATTTTTGGGCTTCCGTGGCGCAATGGTCAGCGCGTTCAGCTGTTAACCGAAAGGTTAATGTTCGAGCCCATCCGGGAGCGGTGTTGTGACGTCTAAGATGTAACGTAAAATGTCAGAGTTTTTCCACAATACCTGACGAACATTTAATTTTTGGGCTTCCTTGGCGCAATTATTAGCGCGTTCAACTGTTAATCAAAAGGCTGGTGGTTCAAGCGCACCCGGAAGAGGTGTTGTGGGGTCTCAGATGTAGCGTAAAGAGTCAAAACTTATCCACAATACGTGACAACCATTTAATTTCTGAGCTTCCGTTTCTCAAAGGTTAGCGCGTTCGGCTGTTAACCAATAGGTGTGTGGTTCGAGCCCATCCGGGAGCGGTGTTGTGACGTCTCAGATGTAACGTAAAATGTCAGAGTTTTTCCACAATACCTGACGAACATTTAATTTTTGGGTTTCCGTGGCGCAATGGTTAGCGCGTTCGGCTGTTAACCAATAGGTTGGTTGTTCGAGCCCATCCGAGAGCGGTGTTGTGAGGTCTCAGATGTGACGTAAAAATTCAAGGTTTTTACACAATACCTGACGAGCATTTAACTTTTGGGCTTCCGTGGCGCAATGGTTAGCGCGTTCGGCTGTTAACCAATAGGTTGGTGGTTCGAGCCCACCCGGGAGCGGTGTTTTGGGATCTCAAATGTAAAGTTGAAAGCCAAAATTTTTCCACAATACCTGACGACCATTTAATTTTTGGGCTTCCGTGGCGCAATGGTCAGCGCGTTCAGCTGTTAACCGAAAGGTTAATGTTCGAGCCCATCCGGGAGCGGTGTTGTGACGTCTAAGATGTAACGTAAAATGTCAGAGTTTTTCCACAATACCTGACGAACATTTAATTTTTGGGCTTCCTTGGCGCAATTATTAGCGCGTTCAACTGTTAATCAAAAGGCTGGTGGTTCAAGCGCACCCGGAAGAGGTGTTGTGGGGTCTCAGATGTAGCGTAAAGAGTCAAAACTTATCCACAATACGTGACAACCATTTAATTTCTGAGCTTCCGTGGCTCAAAGGTTAGCGCGTTCGGCTGTTAACCAATAGGTGTGTGGTTCGAGCCCATCCGGGAGCGGTGTTGTGACGTCTCAGATGTAACGTAAAATGTCAGAGTTTTTCCACAATACCTGACGAACATTTAATTTTTGGGCTTCCGTGGCGCAATGATTAGCGCGTTCAGCTGTTAATCGAAAGGTTGAAGGTTCGAGCCCACCCGGGAGAGGTGTTGTGAGGTCTCAGATGTGACGTAAAAAGTCAAGGTTTTTACACAATACCTGACGAGCATCAACTTTGGGCTTCCGTGGCTCAATGGTTAGCGCGTTCGGCTGTTAACCAATAGGTTGGTGGTTCGAGCCCATCCGGGAGCGGTGTTGTGAGGTCTCAGATGTGACGTAAAAAGTCAAGGTTTTTACACAATACCTGACGAGCATTTAACTTTGGGCTTCCGTGGCTCAATGGTTAGCGCGTTCGGCTGTTAACCAATAGGTTGGTGGTTCGAGCCCATCCGGGAGCGGTATTATGGCGTCTCAGATGTGACGTTAAAAGTCAAGGTTTTTCCAAAATACCTGACGACCATTTAATTTTGGGCTTCCGTGGCTCAATGGTTAGCGCGTTCGGCTGTTAACCAATAGGTTGGTGGTTCGAGCCCATCCGGGAGCGGTATTGTGACGTCTCAGATGTGACGTTAAAAGTCAAGGTTTTTCCAAAATACCTGACGACCATTTAATTTTTGGGCTTCCGTGGCGCAATGGTTAGCGCGTTCAGCTGTTAATCGAAAGGTTGGTGGTTCGATCCCAACCGGGAGAGGTGTTGTAGGGTATCAGATGTAACGTAATAAGTCATAACTTATCCACAATACCTGACAACCATTTAATTTCCGAGCTTCCTTGGCTCAATGGTTATCGCGTTCGGCTGTTAACCAATAGGTTTGTGGTTCGAGCCCATCCAGGATGCGGTGTTGTGAGGTCTCAGATGTAACGTAAAATGTCAGAGTTTTTCACAATACCTGACGAACATTTAATTTTTGGGCTTCCGTGGCGGAATGATTAGCGCGTTCAGCTGTTAATCGAAAGGTTGAAGGTTCGAGCCCACCCGGGAGCGGTGTTGTGGGATCTCAAATGTAACGTAGAAAGCCAAAGTTTTTCCACAATACCTGACGACCATTTAATTTCTGAGCATCCGTGGCTCAATGGTTAGCGCGTTCGGCTGTTAACCAATAGTTTGGTAGTTCGAGCCCATCCGGGAGCGGTGTTCTGAGGTCTCAGATGTGACGTAAAAAGTCAAGGTTTTTACGCAAAACCTGATGAGCATTTAATTTTTGGGCTTCCGTGGCGCAATGGTTAGCGCGTTCTGCTGTTGACCCATAGGTTGGTGGTTCGAGCCCACCCGGGAGCGGTGTTGTGGGATCTCAAATGTAACGTAGAAAGCCAAAGTTTTTCCACAATACCTGACGACCATTTAATTTCTGAGCTTCCGTGGCTCAATGGTTAGCGCGTTCAGCTGTTAATCGAAAGGTTGGTGGTTGTGGGGTCTCAAATGTAACGTAGAAAGCCAAAGTTTTTCCACAATACCTGACAACCATTTAATTTCTGAGCTTCCGTGGCTCAATGGTTAGCGCGTTCGGCTGTTAGCCAATAGGTTGGTGCTTCAAGCATACCCGGGAGCGGTGTTGTGGGATCTCGAATGTAACGTAGAAAGCCAAAGTTTTTCCACAATACCTGACGACCATTTAATTTTTGGGCTTCCGTGGCGCAATGGTTAGCGCGTTCGGCTGTTAACCGAAAGGTTGGTGGTTCAAGCCCATCCGGGAGCGGTGTTGTGACGTCTCAGATGTTACGTAAAAAGTCAAGGTTTTTCCACAATACCTGACGACCATTTAATTTTTGGGCTTCCGTGGCTCAATGGTTAGCGCGTTCGGCTGTTAACCAATAGGTTGGTGGTTCGAGGCCACCCGGGAGCGGTGTTGTGGGATCTCACATGTAACGTAGAAAGCCAAAGTTTTTCCACAATACCTGACGACCATTTAATTTTTGGGCTTCCGTGGCGCAATGGTTAGCGCGTTCGGCTGTTAACCGAAAGGTTGGTGGTTCAAGCCCACCCGGGAGCGGTGTTGTGGGATCACGAATGTAACGTAGAAAGCCAAAGTTTTTCCAGAATACCTGACGACCATTTAATTTTTGGGCTTCCGTGGCGCAAAAATTAGCGCGTTCAGCTGTTAATCGAAAGGTTGGTGGTTCGAGCCCACCCGAGAGAGGTGTTGTGGGGTCTCAGATGTAGCGTAAAAAGTCAAAACTTTTCCACAATACGTGACAACCATTTAATTTCTGAGCTTTCGTGGCTCAATGGTTAGCGCGTTCGGCTGTTAGCCAATAGGTTGGTGGTTCGAGCCCACCCGGGAGCGGTGTTGTGGGATCTCAAATGTAACGTAGAAAGCCAAAGTTTTTCCACAATACCTGACGACCATTTAATTTTTGGGCTTCCGGGGCGCAATGGTTAGCGCGTTCAGCTGTTAACCGAAAGGTTGGTGGTTCAAGCCCATCCGGGAGCGGTGTTGTGACGTCTCAGATGTTACGTAAAAAGTCAAGGTTTTTCCACAATACCTGACGACCATTTAATTTTTGGGCTTCCGTGGCTCAATGGTTAGCGCGTTCGGCTGTTAACCAATAGGTTGGTGGTTCGAGGCCACCCGGGAGCGGTGTTGTGGGATCTCACATGTAACGTAGAAAGCCAAAGTTTTTCCACAATACCTGACGACCATTTAATTTTTGGGCTTCCGTGGCGCAATGGTTTGCGCGTTCGGCTGGTAACCGAAAGGTTGGTGGTTCAAGTCCACCCGGGAGCGGTGTTGTGGGATCACGAATGTAACGTAGAAAGCCAAAGTTTTTCCAGAATACCTGACGACCATTTAATTTTTGGGCTTCCGTGGCGCAATAATTAGCGCGTTCAGCTGTTAATCGAAAGGTTGGTGGTTCGAGCCCACCCGAGAGAGGTGTTGTGGGGTCTCAGATGTAGCGTAAAAAGTCAAAACTTTTCCACAATACGTGACAACCATTTAATTTCTGAGCTTTCGTGGCTCAATGGTTAGCGCGTTCGGCTGTTAGCCAATAGGTTGGTGGTTCGAGCCCACCCGGGAGCGGTGTTGTAGGGTCTCAGATGTAACGTAATAAGTCATAACTTATCCACAATACCTGACAACCATTTAATCTCTGAGCTTCCGTGGCTCAATGGTTAGCGCGTTCGGCTGTTAACCAATAGGTTGGTGGTTCGAGCCCATCCGGGAGCGGTGTTGTGAGGTCTCAGATGTGACGTAAAAAGTCAAGGTTTTTACACAATACCTGACGAGCATTTAATTTTTAGCTTCCGTGGCGCAATGGTTAGCGCGTTCAGCAGTTAACAAATAGGTTAGTGGTTCGAGCCCACCCGGGAGCGGCGTTGTGGGATCTCAAACGTAACGTAGAAAGCCAAAGTTTTTCCACAATACCTGACGACCATTTAATTTTTGGGCTTCCGTGGCGCAATGGTTAACGCGTTCGGCTGTTAACCAATAGGTTGGTGGTTCGAGCCCACCCGGGAGCGGTGTTGTGGGATCTCAAATGTAACGTAGAAAGCCAAAGTTTTTCCACAATACGTGACGACCATTTAATTTCTGAGCTTCCGTGGCTCAATGGTTAGCGCGTTCGGCTGTTAACTAATAGGTTGGTGGTTCGAGCCCATCCGGGAGCGGTGTTGTGAGGTCTCAGAAGTGACGTAAAAAGTCAAGGTTTTCCTACAATACCTGACGAACATTTAATTTTTGGGCTTCCATGGCGCAATGGTTAGCGCGTTCGGCTGTTAACCGAAAGGTTGGTGGTTCGAGCCCAACCGGGAGAGGTGTTGTGGGGTCTCAGATGTAGCGTAAAAAGTCAAACCTTTTCCACAATACGTGACAACCATTTAATTTCTGCGCTTCCGTGGCTGAATGGTTAGCGCGTTCAGCTTTTAACCAATAGGGTGGTGGTTCGAGCCCACCCGGGAGCGGTGTTGTGGGATCTCAAATGTAACGTAGAAAGACAAAGTTTTTCCACAATACCTGACGACCATTTATTTTTTGGGCTTCCTTGGCGCAATGGTTAGCGCGTTCGGCTGTTAACCGAAAGGTTGGTGGTTCGAGCCCAACCGTGAGAGGTGTTGTAGGGTCTCAGATGTAACGTAATAAGTCATAACTTATCCACAATACCTGACAACCATTTAATCTCTGAGCTTCCGTGGCTCAATGGTTAGCGCGTTCGGCTGTTAACCAATAGGTTGGTGGTTCGAGCCCATCCGGGAGCGGTGTTGTGAGGTCTCAGATGTAACGTAAAATGTCAGAGTTTTTCCACAATACCTGACGAACATTTAATTTTTGGGTTTCCGTGGCGCAATGGTTAGCGCGTTCGGCTGTTAACCAATAGGTTGGTTGTTCGAGCCCATCCGAGAGCGGTGTTGTGAGGTCTCAGATGTGACGTAAAAATTCAAGGTTTTTACACAATACCTGACGAGCATTTAACTTTTGGGCTTCCGTGGCGCAATGGTTAGCGCGTTCGGCTGTTAACCAATAGGTTGGTGGTTCGAGCCCACCCGGGAGCGGTGTTTTGGGATCTCAAATGTAACGTTGAAAGCCAAAATTTTTCCACAATACCTGACGACCATTTAATTTTTGGGCTTCCGTGGCGCAATGGTCAGCGCGTTCAGCTGTTAACCGAAAGGTTAATGTTCGAGCCCATCCGGGAGCGGTGTTGTGACGTCTAAGATGTAACGTAAAATGTCAGAGTTTTTCCACAATACCTGACGAACATTTAATTTTTGGGCTTCCTTGGCGCAATTATTAGCGCGTTCAACTGTTAATCAAAAGGCTGGTGGTTCAAGCGCACCCGGAAGAGGTGTTGTGGGGTCTCAGATGTAGCGTAAAGAGTCAAAACTTATCCACAATACGTGAAAACCATTTAATTTCTGAGCTTCCGTGGCTCAAAGGTTAGCGCGTTCGGCTGTTAACCAATAGGTGTGTGGTTCGAGCCCATCCGGGAGCGGTGTTGTGACGTCTCAGATGTAACGTAAAATGTCAGAGTTTTTCCACAATACCTGACGAACATTTAATTTTTGGGTTTCCGTGGCGCAATGGTTAGCGCGTTCGGCTGTTAACCAATAGGTTGGTTGTTCGAGCCCATCCGAGAGCGGTGTTGTGAGGTCTCAGATGTGACGTAAAAATTCAAGGTTTTTACACAATACCTGACGAGCGTTTAACTTTTGGGCTTCCGTGGCGCAATGGTTAGCGCGTTTGGCTGTTAACCAATAGGTTGGTGGTTCGAGCCCACCCGGGAGCGGTGTTTTGGGATCTCAAATGTAACGTTGAAAGCCAAAATTTTTCCACAATACCTGACGACCATTTAATTTTTGGGCTTCCGTGGCGCAATGGTCAGCGCGTTCAGCTGTTAACCGAAAGGTTAATGTTCGAGCCCATCCGGGAGCGGTGTTGTGACGTCTAAGATGTAACGTAAAATGTCAGAGTTTTTCCACAATACCTGACGAACATTTAATTTTTGGGCTTCCTTGGCGCAATTATTAGCGCGTTCAACTGTTAATCAAAAGGCTGGTGGTTCAAGCGCACCCGGAAGAGGTGTTGTGGGGTCTCAGATGTAACGTAAAATGTCAGAGTTTTTCCACAATACCTGACGAACATTTAATTTTTGGGCTTCCGTGGCGCAATGATTAGCGCGTTCAGCTGTTAATCGAAAGGTTGAAGGTTCGAGCCCACCCGGGAGAGGTGTTGTGAGGTCTCAGATGTGACGTAAAAAGTCAAGGTTTTTACACAATACCTGACGAGCATCAACTTTGGGCTTCCGTGGCTCAATGGTTAGCGCGTTCGGCTGTTAACCAATAGGTTGGTGGTTCGAGCCCATCCGGGAGCGGTGTTGTGAGGTCTCAGATGTGACGTAAAAAGTCAAGGTTTTTACACAATACCTGACGAGCATTTAACTTTGGGCTTCCGTGGCTCAATGGTTAGCGCGTTCGGCTGTTAACCAATAGGTTGGTGGTTCGAGCCCATCCGTGAGAGGTGTTGTAGGGTCTCAGATGTAACGTAATAAGTCATAACTTATCCACAATACCTGACAACCATTTAATCTCTGAGCTTCCGAGGCTCAATGGTTAGCGCGTTCGGCTGTTAACCAATAGGTTGGTGGTTCGAGCCCATCCGGGAGCGGTGTTGTGAGGTCTCAGATGTAACGTAAAATGTCAGAGTTTTTCCACAATACCTGACGAACATTTAATTTTTGGGTTTCCGTGGCGCAATGGTTAGCGCGTTCGGCTGTTAACCAATAGGTTGGTTGTTCGAGCCCATCCGAGAGCGGTGTTGTGAGGTCTCAGATGTGACGTAAAAATTCAAGGTTTTTACACAATACCTGACGAGCATTTAACTTTTGGGCTTCCGTGGCGCAATGGTTAGCGCGTTCGGCTGTTAACCAATAGGTTGGTGGTTCGAGCCCACCCGGGAGCGGTGTTTTGGGATCTCAAATGTAACGTTGAAAGCCAAAATTTTTCCACAATACCTGACGACCATTTAATTTTTGGGCTTCCGTGGCGCAATGGTCAGCGCGTTCAGCTGTTAACCGAAAGGTTAATGTTCGAGCCCATCCGGGAGCGGTGTTGTGACGTCTAAGATGTAACGTAAAATGTCAGAGTTTTTCCACAATACCTGACGAACATTTAATTTTTGGGCTTCCTTGGCGCAATTTTTAGCGCGTTCAACTGTTAATCAAAAGGCTGGTGGTTCAAGCGCACCCGGAAGAGGTGTTGTGGGGTCTCAGATGTAGCGTAAAGAGTCAAAACTTATCCACAATACGTGAAAACCATTTAATTTCTGAGCTTCCGTGGCTCAAAGGTTAGCGCGTTCGGCTGTTAACCAATAGGTGTGTGGTTCGAGCCCATCCGGGAGCGGTGTTGTGACGTCTCAGATGTAACGTAAAATGTCAGAGTTTTTCCACAATACCTGACGAACATTTAATTTTTGGGTTTCCGTGGCGCAATGGTTAGCGCGTTCGGCTGTTAACCAATAGGTTGGTTGTTCGAGCCCATCCGAGAGCGGTGTTGTGAGGTCTCAGATGTGACGTAAAAATTCAAGGTTTTTACACAATACCTGACGAGCGTTTAACTTTTGGGCTTCCGTGGCGCAATGGTTAGCGCGTTTGGCTGTTAACCAATAGGTTGGTTGTTCGAGCCCATCCGGGAGCGGTGTTGTGACGTCTCAGATGTTACGTAAAAAGTCAAGGTTTTTCCACAATACCTGACGACCATTTAATTTTTGGGCTTCCGTGGCTCAATGGTTAGCGCGTTCGGCTGTTAACCAATAGGTTGGTGGTTCGAGGCCACCCGGGAGCGGTGTTGTGGGATCTCACATGTAACGTAGAAAGCCAAAGTTTTTCCACAATACCTGACGACCATTTAATTTTTGGGCTTCCGTGGCTCAATGGTTAGCGCGTTCGGCTGTTAACCAATAGGTTGGTGGTTCGAGCCCATCCGGGAGCGGTATTGTGACGTCTCAGATGTGACGTTAAAAGTCAAGGTTTTTCCAAAATACCTGACGACCATTTAATTTTGGGCTTCCGTGGCTCAATGGTTAGCGCGTTCGGCTGTTAACCAATAGGTTGGTGGTTCGAGCCCATCCGGGAGCGGTATTGTGACGTCTCAGATGTGACGTTAAAAGTCAAGGTTTTTCCAAAATACCTGACGACCATTTAATTTTTGGGCTTCCGTGGCGCAATGGTTAGCGCGTTCAGCTGTTAATCGAAAGGTTGGTGGTACGAGCCCACCCGGGAGAGGTGTTGTGGGGTCTCAGATGTAACGTAAAAAGTCAAAACTTTTCCACAATACGTGACAACCATTTAATTTCTGGGCTTCCGTGGCTCAATGATTAGCGCGTTCGGCTGTAAACCAATAGGTTGGTGGTTCGAGCCCACCCGGGAGCGGTGTTGTGGGATCTCAAATGTAACGTAAAAATTCAAGGTTTTTCCACAATACCTGACGAAAATTTAATTTTTGGGCTTCCTTGGGGCAATGGTTAGCGCGTTCGGCTGTTAACCGAAAGGTTGGTGGTTCGATCCCAACCGGGAGAGGTGTTGTAGGGTATCAGATGTAACGTAATAAGTCATAACTTATCCACAATACCTGACAACCATTTAATTTCCGAGCTTCCTTGGCTCAATGGTTATCGCGTTCGGCTGTTAACCAATAGGTTTGTGGTTCGAGCCCATCCAGGATGCGGTGTTGTGAGGTCTCAGATGTAACGTAAAATGTCAGAGTTTTTCACAATACCTGACGAACATTTAATTTTTGGGCTTCCGTGGCGGAATGATTAGCGCGTTCAGCTGTTAATCGAAAGGTTGAAGGTTCGAGCCCACCCGGGAGCGGTGTTGTGGGATCTCAAATGTAACGTAGAAAGCCAAAGTTTTTCCTCAATACCTGACGACCATGTAATTTCTGAGCATCCGTGGCTCAATGGTTAGCGCGTTCGGCTGTTAACCAATAGTTTGGTAGTTCGAGCCCATCCGGGAGCGGTGTTCTGAGGTCTCAGATGTGACGTAAAAAGTCAAGGTTTTTACGCAAAACCTGACGAGCATTTAATTTTTGGGCTTCCGTGGCGCAATGGTTAGCGCGTTCTGCTGTTGACCCATAGGTTGGTGGTTCGAGCCCACCCGGGAGCGGTGTTGTGGGATCTCAAATGTAACGTAGAAAGCCAAAGTTTTTCCACAATACCTGACGACCATTTAATTTCTGAGCTTCCGTGGCTCAATGGTTAGCGCGTTCAGCTGTTAATCGAAAGGTTGGTGGTTGTGGGGTCTCAAATGTAACGTAGAAAGCCAAAGTTTTTCCACAATACCTGACAACCATTTAATTTCTGAGCTTCCGTGGCTCAATGGTTAGCGCGTTCGGCTGTTAGCCAATAGGTTGGTGCTTCAAGCATACCCGGGAGCGGTGTTGTGGGATCTCGAATGTAACGTAGAAAGCCAAAGTTTTTCCACAATACCTGACGACCATTTAATTTTTGGGCTTCCGTGGCGCAATGGTTAGCGCGTTCGGCTGTTAACCGAAAGGTTGGTGGTTCAAGCCCATCCGGGAGCGGTGTTGTGACGTCTCAGATGTTACGTAAAAAGTCAAGGTTTTTCCACAATACCTGACGACCATTTAATTTTTGGGCTTCCGTGGCTCAATGGTTAGCGCGTTCGGCTGTTAACCAATAGGTTGGTGGTTCGAGGCCACCCGGGAGCGGTGTTGTGGGATCTCACATGTAACGTAGAAAGCCAAAGTTTTTCCACAATACCTGACGACCATTTAATTTTTGGGCTTCCGTGGCTCAATGGTTAGCGCGTTCGGCTGTTAACCAATAGGTTGGTGGTTCGAGCCCATCCGGGAGCGGTATTGTGACGTCTCAGATGTGACGTTAAAAGTCAAGGTTTTTCCAAAATACCTGACGACCATTTAATTTTGGGCTTCCGTGGCTCAATGGTTAGCGCGTTCGGCTGTTAACCAATAGGTTGGTGGTTCGAGCCCATCCGGGAGCGGTATTGTGACGTCTCAGGTGTGACGTTAAAAGTCAAGGTTTTTCCAAAATACCTGACGACCATTTAATTTTTGGGCTTCCGTGGCGCAATGGTTAGCGCGTTCAGCTGTTAATCGAAAGGTTGGTGGTACGAGCCCACCCGGGAGAGGTGTTGTGGGGTCTCAGATGTAACGTAAAAAGTCAAAACTTTTCCACAATACGTGACAACCATTTAATTTCTGGGCTTCCGTGGCTCAATGATTAGCGCGTTCGGCTGTAAACCAATAGGTTGGTGGTTCGAGCCCACCCGGGAGCGGTGTTGTGGGATCTCAAATGTAACGTAAAAATTCAAGGTTTTTCCACAATACCTGACGAAAATTTAATTTTTGGGCTTCCTTGGGGCAATGGTTAGCGCGTTCGGCTGTTAACCGAAAGGTTGGTGGTTCGATCCCAACCGGGAGAGGTGTTGTGGGATCTCAAATGTAACGTAGAAAGCCAAAGTTTTTCCACAATACCTGACGACCATTTAATTTCTGAGCTTCCGTGGCTCAATGGTTAGCGCGTTCAGCTGTTAATCGAAAGGTTGGTGGTTGTGGGGTCTCAAATGTAACGTAGAAAGCCAAAGTTTTTCCACAATACCTGACAACCATTTAATTTCTGAGCTTCCGTGGCTCAATGGTTAGCGCGTTCGGCTGTTAGCCAATAGGTTGGTGCTTCAAGCATACCCGGGAGCGGTGTTGTGGGATCTCGAATGTAACGTAGAAAGCCAAAGTTTTTCCACAATACCTGACGACCATTTAATTTTTGGGCTTCCGTGGCGCAATGGTTAGCGCGTTCGGCTGTTAACCGAAAGGTTGGTGGTTCAAGCCCATCCGGGAGCGGTGTTGTGACGTCTCAGATGTTACGTAAAAAGTCAAGGTTTTTCCACAATACCTGACGACCATTTAATTTTTGGGCTTCCGTGGCTCAATGGTTAGCGCGTTCGGCTGTTAACCAATAGGTTGGTGGTTCGAGGCCACCCGGGAGCGGTGTTGTGGGATCTCACATGTAACGTAGAAAGCCAAAGTTTTTCCACAATACCTGACGACCATTTAATTTTTGGGCTTCCGTGGCGCAATGGTTAGCGCGTTCGGCTGGTAACCGAAAGGTTGGTGGTTCAAGTCCACCCGGGAGCGGTGTTGTGGGATCACGAATGTAACGTAGAAAGCCAAAGTTTTTCCAGAATACCTGACGACCATTTAATTTTTGGGCTTCCGTGGCGCAATAATTAGCGCGTTCAGCTGTTAATCGAAAGGTTGGTGGTTCGAGCCCACCCGAGAGAGGTGTTGTGGGGTCTCAGATGTAGCGTAAAAAGTCAAAACTTTTCCACAATACGTGACAACCATTTAATTTCTGAGCTTTCGTGGCTCAATGGTTAGCGCGTTCGGCTGTTAGCCAAAAGGTTGGTGGTTCGAGCCCACCCGGGAGCGGTGTTGTGGGATCTCAAATGTAACGTAGAAAGCCAAAGTTTTTCCACAATACCTGACGACCATTTAATTTTTGGGCTTCCGGGGCGCAATGGTTAGCGCGTTCAGCTGTTAATCGAAAGGTTGGTGGTTCGAGCCCACCCGGGAGAGGTGTTGTGGGGTCTCAGATGTAGCGTAAAAAGTCAAAACTTTTCCACAATACGTGACAACGATTTAATTTCTGAGGTTCCGTGGCTCAATGTTTAGCGCGTTCGGCTGTTAGCCAATAGGTTGGTGGTTCGAGCCCACCCGGGAGCGGTGTTGTGGGATCTCAAATGTAACGTAGAAAGCCAAAGTTTTTCCACAATACCTGACGACCATTTAATTTCTGAGCTTCCGTGGCTCAATGGTTAGCGCGTTCGGCTGTTAACCAATAGTTTGGTAGTTCGAGCCCATCCGGGAGCGGTGTTGTGAGGTCTCAGATGTGACGTAAAAAGTCAAGGTTTTTCCACAATACCTGACGACCATTTAATTTTTGAGCTTCCGTGGCGCAATGGTTAGCGCGTTCTTCTGTTAATCGAAAGGTTGGTGGTTCGAGCCCACCCGGGAGAGGTGTTGTGGGGTCTCAGATGTAGCGTAAAAAGTCAAAACTTTTCCACAATACGTGACAACGATTTAATTTCTGAGCTTCCGTGGCTCAATGTTTAGCGTGTTCGGCTGTTAACCAATAGGTTGGTGGTTCGGGCCCACCCGGGAGCGGTGTTGTGAGTTCTCAGATGTGACGTAAAATGTCAGAGTTTTTCCACAATACCTGACGAATATTTAATATTTGGGCTTCCTTGGCGCAATGGTTAGCGCGTTTGGCTGTTAACAGAAAGGTTGGTGGTTCGAGCACACCCGGGAGCGGTGTTGTGACGTCTCGAATGTAACGTAGAAAGCCAAAGTTTTTCCACAATACCTGACGACCATTTATTTTTTGGGCTTCCTTGGCGCAATGGTTAGCGCGTTCGGCTGTTAACCGAAAGGTTGGTGGTTCGAGCCCAACCGAGAGAGGTGTTGTAGGGTCTCAGATGTAACGTAATAAGTCATAACTTATCCACAATACGTGACAACCATTAATTTCTGAGCTTCCGTGGCTCAATGGTTAGCGCGTTCGGCTGTTAACCAATAGGTTGGTGGTTCGAGCCCACCCGGGAGCGGTGGTGTGGGATCTCAAATGTAACGTAGAAAGCCAAAGTTTTGCCACAATACCTGACGACCTTTACATTTTTGGGCTTCCTTGGCGCAATGGTTAGTGCCTTCGGCTGTTAACCGAAAGGTTGGTGGTTCGAGCCCAACCGGAATAGGTGTTGTGACGTCTCAGATGTGACGTAAAAAGCCAAGGTTTTTTCCACAACACCTGACGACCATTTAATTTTTGGGCTTCCGTGGCGCAATGGTTAGCGCGTTCGGCTTTTAACCAATAGGTTGGTGGTTCGAGCCCATCCGGGAGCGGTGTATTGAGGTCTCAGATGTAACGTAAAATGTCAGAGTTTTTCCACAATACCTGACGAACATTTAATTTTTGGGCTTCCGTGCCGCAATGACTAGCGCGTTCAGCTGTTAATCGAAAGGTTGAAGGTTCGAGCCCACCCGGGAGAGGTGTTGTGGGGTCTCAGATGTAGCGTAAAAAGTCAAAACTTTTCCACAATACGTGACAACCATTTAATTTCTGAGCTTCCGTGGCTCAATGGTTAGCGCGTTCGGCTGTTAACCAATAGGTTGGTGGTTCGAGCCCATCCGGGAGCGGTGTTGTGACGTCTCAGATGTGACGTAAAAAGTCAAGGTTTTTCCACAATACCGGACGACCATTTAAATTTTGGGCTTCCGTGGCGCAATCGTTAGCGCGTTCGGCTGTTAACAGAAAGGTTGGTGGTTCAAGCACACCCGGGAGCGGTGCTATGAGGTCTCAGATGTTACGTAAAAAGTCAAAGTTTTTCCACAATACGTGACAACCATTTAATTTCTGAGCTTCCGTGGCTCAATGGTTAGCGCGTTCGGCTGTTAACTAATAGGTTAGTGGTTCGAGCCCACCCGGGAGCGGCGTTGTGGGATCTCAAATGTAACGTAGAAAGCCAAAGTTTTTCCACAATACCTGACGATCATTTAATTTTTGGGCTTCCGTGGCGCAATGGTTAGGGCGTTCGGCTGTTAACCAATAGGTTGGTGGTTCGAGCCCACCCGGGCGCGGTGTTGTGGGATCTCAAACGTAACGTGGAAAGCCAAAGTTTTTCCACTATACCTGACGACCATTTAATTTTTGGGCTTCCGTGGCGCAATGATTAGCGCGTTCAGCTGTTAATCGAAAGGTTGAAGGTTCGAGCCCACCCGGGAGAGGTGTTGTGGGGTCTCAGATGTAGCGTAAAAAGTCAAAACTTTTCCACAATACGTGACAACCATTTAATTTCTGAGCTTCCGTGGCGCAATGGTTAGCGCGTTCAGCAGTTAACAAATAATTTAGTGGTTCGAGCCCACCCGGGAGCGGCGTTGTGGGATCTCAAACGTAACGTAGAAAGCCAAAGTTTTTCCACAATACCTAATTCAAGCAAATGTAACGATATTCATTCAAAAAACTGTTAAAATTCAATTTTTCAATAAGAAATCGTTGTCGTTCATCTCGATTGAACAATAAATAAAAATGTACCTCGATTTTTAATAACATTTTCAAAATCGACGTAACTCAACCTAAGGAAAACATTTTGAGTATTTGTTCACTGTTTTCAAATATAACCACTGAAACCATTATTTTTGTAATTTTTGCGTTAATTCAAGCAAATGTAACGATATTCATTCAACAAACTGTTAAAATTCAATTTTAAATAAGAAATCGTTGTCACGGATTTTGTATCTTGAAGAAAAAAAACATGCGGTTTTTTCGGTACACTTTTGAATGCATTTTTTTCTGGAGAAATGTTTGACCGAATTCAGCTTAATTCCCTATAAAACACTCATTGAAAGTGATTTCATCTCGATTGAACAATAATTAAAAATTTACCTCGATTTTTAATAACATTTTCAAAATCGACGTTTCACGGCCAAAAAAGCTTACTTTGAGTATTTCTTCACTATTTTCAAATATGTTCACTGAAACCATTATTTTTATTTTTTTTGCTTTAATTCAAGCAAATGTAACGATATTCAATCAAAAAACTGTTAAAATTCAATTTTTCAATAAGAAATCGTTGTCACGGATTTTGTATCTTGAAGAAAAAAAACATGCGATTTTTTCGGTACACTTTTGAATGCATTTTTTTCTGGAGAAATGTTTGACCGAATTCAGCTTAATTCCCTATAAAACACTCATTGAAAGTGATTTCATCTCGATTGAACAATAATTAAAAATTTACCTCGATTTTTAATAACATTTTCAAAATCGACGTTTCACGGCCAAAAAAGCTAACTTTGAGTATTTCTTCACTATTTTCAAATATGTTCACTGAAACCATTATTTTTATACTTTTTGCTTTAATTCAAGCAAATGTAACGATATTCAATCAAAAAACTGTTAAAATTAAATTTTTCAATAAGAAATCGTTGTCACGGATTTTGTATCTTGAAGAAGAAAAACATGCGATTTTTTCGGTTTTTTTTTAATGCATTTTTTTCAGGAGAAATTTTTGACCGAATTCAGCTTAATTCCCTATAAAACACTCATTAAAAGTGATTTCATCTCGATTGAACAATAAATAAAAATGTACCTCGATTTTTAATAACATTTTCAAAATCGACGTTTCACGGCCAAAGAAGCATATTTTGAGTATTTCTTCACTATTTTCAAAAATAACCACTGAAACCATTATTTTTATACTTTTTGCTTTAATTCAAGCAAATGTAACGATATTCATTCAACAAACTGTTAAAATTCAATTTTAAATAAGAAATCGTTGTCACGGATTTTGTATCTTGAAGAAGAAAAACATGCGATTTTTTTCGGTACTTTTTTGAATGCATTTTTTTCTGGAGAACTTTTTGACCGAATTCAGCTTAATTCCCTATAAAACACTCATTGAAAGTGATTTCATCTCGATTGAACAATAAATAAAAATGTACCTCAATTTTTAATAATATTTTCAAAATCGACGTTTCACGGCCAAAGAAGCATATTTTGAGTATTTCTTCACTATTTTCAAAAATAACCACTGAAACCATTATTTTTATACTTTTTGCTTTAATTCAAGCAAATGTAACGATATTCATTCAAAAAACTATTAAAATTCAATTTTTCAATAAGAAATCGTTGTCACGGATTTTGTATCTTGAAGAAGAAAAACATGCGATTTTTTTCGGTACTTTTTTGAATGCATTTTTTTCTGGAGAGATTTTTGACCGAATTCAGCTTAATTCCCTATAAAACACTCATTGAAAGTGATTTCATCTCGATTGAACAATAATTAAAAATTTACCTCGATTTTTAATAACATTTTCAAAATCGACGTTTCACGGCCAAAGAAGCTTACTTTGAGTATTTCTTCACTATTTTCAAATATGTTCACTGAAACCATTATTTTTATACTTTTTGCTTTAATTCAAGCAAATGTAACGATATTCAATCAAAAAACTGTTAAAATTAAATTTTTCAATAAGAAATCGTTGTCACGGATTATGTATCTTGAAGGAGAAAAACATGCGATTTTTTCGGTACTTTTTTGAATGAATTTTTTTCTGGAGAAATTTTTGACCGAATTCAGCTTAATTCCCTATAAAACACTCATTAAAAGTGATTTCATCTCGATTGAACAATAAATAAAAATGTACCTCGATTTTTAATAACATTTTCAAAATCGACGTTTCACGGCCAAAGAAGCATATTTTGAGTATTTCTTCACTATTTTCAAAAATAACCACTGAAACCATTATTTTTATACTTTTTGCTTTAATTCAAGCAAATGTAACGATATTCATTCAACAAACTGTTAAAATTCAATTTTAAATAAGAAATCGTTGTCACGGATTTTGTATCTTGAAGAAAAAAAACATGCGATTTTTTCGGTACACTTTTGAATGCATTTTTTTCTGGAGAAATTTTTGACCGAATTCAGCTTAATTCCCTATAAAACACTCAATAAAAGTGATTTCATCTCGATTGAACAATAAATAAAAATGTACCTCGATTTTTAATAACATTTTCAAAATCGACGTAACTCGGCCTAAGAAAAACATTTTGAGTATTTGTTCACTGTTTTCAAATATAACCACTGAAACCATTATTTTTGTAATTTTTGCGTTAATTCAAGCAAATGTAACGATATTCATTCAACAAACTGTTAAAATTCAATTTTAAATAAGAAATCGTTGTCATGGATTTTGTATCTTGAAGAAAAAAAACATGCGATTTTTTCGGTACACTTTTAAATGCATTTTTTTCTGGAGAAATGTTTGACCGAATTCAGCTTAATTCCCTATAAAACACTCATTAAAAGTGATTTCATCTCGATTGAACAATAATTAAAAATGTACCTCGATTTTTAATAACATTTTAAAAATCGACGTTTCACCGCCAACGAAGCATATTTTGAGTATTTCTTCACTATTTACAAATATATTCACTGAAACCATTATTTTTATACTTTTTGCTTTAATTCAAGCAAATGTAACGATATTCATTCAAAAAACTGTTAAAATTCTATTTTTCAATAAGAAATCGTTGTCACGGATTTTGTATCTTGAAGAAGAAAAACATGCGATTTTTTCGGTACTTTTTTGAATGCATTTTTTTCTGGAGAAATTTTTGACCGAATTCAGCTTAATTCCCTATAAAACACTCATTGAAAGTGATTTCATCTCGATTGAACAATAAATAAAAATGTACCTCGATTTTTAATAACATTTTCAAAATCGACGTTTCACGGCCAAAGAAGCATATTTTGAGTATTTCTTCACTATTTTCAAATATAACCACTGAAACCATTATTTTTATACTTTTTGCTTTAATTCAAGCAAATGTAACGATATTCATTCAAAAAACTGTTAAAATTCAATTTTTCAATAAGAAATCGTTGTCACGGATATTGTATCTTGAAGAAAAAAAACATGCGATTTTTTCGGTACACTTTTGAATGCATTTTTTTTTGGAGAAATGTTTGACCGAATTCAGCTTAATTCCCTATAAAACACTCTTTGAAAGTGATTTCATCTTGATTGAACAATAATTAAAAATTTACCTCGATTTTTAATAACATTTTCAAAATCGACGTTTCACGGCCAAAGAAGCATACTTTGAGTATTTCTTCACTATTTTCAAATATGTTCACTGAAACCATTATTTTTATACTTTTTGCTTTAATTCAAGCAATGTAACGATATTCATTCAAAAAACTGTTAAAATTCTATTTTTCAATAAGAAATCGTTGTCACGGATTTTGTATCTTGAAGAAGAAAAACATGCGATTTTTTCGGTACTTTTTTGAATGCATTTTTTTCTGGAGAAATTTTTGACCGAATTCAGCTTAATTCCCTATAAAACACTCATTGAAAGTGATTTCATCTCGATTGAACAATAAATAAAAATGTACCTCGATTTTTAATAACATTTTCAAAATCGACGTTTCACGGCCAAAGAAGCATATTTTGAGTATTTCTTCACTATTTTCAAATATAACCACTGAAACCATTATTTTTATACTTTTTGCTTTAATTCAAGCAAATGTAACGATATTCATTCAAAAAACTGTTAAAATTCAATTTTTCAATAAGAAATCGTTGTCACGGATATTGTATCTTGAAGAAAAAAAACATGCGATTTTTTCGGTACACTTTTGAATGCATTTTTTTTTTTGGAGAAATGTTTGACCGAATTCAGCTTAATTCCCTATAAAACACTCTTTGAAAGTGATTTCATCTTGATTGAACAATAATTAAAAATTTACCTCGATTTTTAATAACATTTTCAAAATCGACGTTTCACGGCCAAAGAAGCATACTTTGAGTATTTCTTCACTATTTTCAAATATGTTCACTGAAACCATTATTTTTATACTTTTTGCTTTAATTCAAGCAATGTAACGATATTCATTCAAAAAACTGCTAAAATTCAATTTTCAGTAAGAAATCGTATTCACGGATTTTGTGTCTTGAAGAAGAAAAACCTGCGATTTTTTCGGTACTTTTTTGAATGAATTTTTTTCTGGAGAAATTTTTGACCGAATTCAGCTTAATTCCCTATAAAACACTCATTAAAAGTGATTTCATCTCGATTGAACAATAAATAAAAATGTACCTCGATTTTTAATAACATTTTCAAAATCGACGTTTCACGGCCAAAGAAGCTTACTTTGAGTATTTTTTCACTATTTTCAAATATGACCACTGAAACCATTATTTTTGTACTTTTTGCTTTAATTCAAGCAAATGTAACGATATTCATTCAACAAACTGTTAAAATTCAATTTTAAATAAGAAATCGTTGTCACGGATTTTGTATCTTGAAGAAAAAAAACATGCGATTTTTTCGGTACACTTTTGAATGCATTTTTTTCTGGAGAAATTTTTGACCGAATTCAGCTTAATTCCCTATAAAACACTCATTAAAAGTGATTTCATCTCGATTGAACAATAAATAAAAATGTACCTCGATTTTTAATAACATTTTCAAAATCGACGTTTCACGGCCAAAGAAGCATATTTTGAGTATTTCTTCACTATTTTCAAAAATAACCACTGAAACCATTATTTTTATACTTTTTGCTTTAATTCAAGCAAATGTAACGATATTCATTCAACAAACTGTTAAAATTCAATTTTAAATAAGAAATCGTTGTCACGGATTTTGTATCTTGAAGAAAAAAAACATGCGATTTTTTCGGTACACTTTTGAATGCATTTTTTTCTGGAGAAATTTTTGACCGAATTCAGCTTAATTCCCTATAAAACACTCAATAAAAGTGATTTCATCTCGATTGAACAATAAATAAAAATGTACCTCGATTTTTAATAACATTTTCAAAATCGACGTAACTCGGCCTAAGAAAAACATTTTGAGTATTTGTTCACTGTTTTCAAATATAACCACTGAAACCATTATTTTTGTAATTTTTGCGTTAATTCAAGCAAATGTAACGATATTCATTCAACAAACTGTTAAAATTCAATTTTAAATAAGAAATCGTTGTCATGGATTTTGTATCTTGAAGAAAAAAAACATGCGATTTTTTCGGTACACTTTTAAATGCATTTTTTTCTGGAGAAATGTTTGACCGAATTCAGCTTAATTCCCTATAAAACACTCATTAAAAGTGATTTCATCTCGATTGAACAATAATTAAAAATGTACCTCGATTTTTAATAACATTTTAAAAATCGACGTTTCACCGCCAACGAAGCATATTTTGAGTATTTCTTCACTATTTACAAATATATTCACTGAAACCATTATTTTTATACTTTTTGCTTTAATTCAAGCAAATGTAACGATATTCATTCAAAAAACTGTTAAAATTCTATTTTTCAATAAGAAATCGTTGTCACGGATTTTGTATCTTGAAGAAGAAAAACATGCGATTTTTTCGGTACTTTTTTGAATGCATTTTTTTCTGGAGAAATTTTTGACCGAATTCAGCTTAATTCCCTATAAAACACTCATTGAAAGTGATTTCATCTCGATTGAACAATAAATAAAAATGTACCTCGATTTTTAATAACATTTTCAAAATCGACGTTTCACGGCCAAAGAAGCATATTTTGAGTATTTCTTCACTATTTTCAAATATAACCACTGAAACCATTATTTTTATACTTTTTGCTTTAATTCAAGCAAATGTAACGATATTCATTCAAAAAACTGTTAAAATTCAATTTTTCAATAAGAAATCGTTGTCACGGATATTGTATCTTGAAGAAAAAAAACATGCGATTTTTTCGGTACACTTTTGAATGCATTTTTTTTTTGGAGAAATGTTTGACCGAATTCAGCTTAATTCCCTATAAAACACTCTTTGAAAGTGATTTCATCTTGATTGAACAATAATTAAAAATTTACCTCGATTTTTAATAACATTTTCAAAATCGACGTTTCACGGCCAAAGAAGCATACTTTGAGTATTTCTTCACTATTTTCAAATATGTTCACTGAAACCATTATTTTTATACTTTTTGCTTTAATTCAAGCAATGTAACGATATTCATTCAAAAAACTGTTAAAATTCTATTTTTCAATAAGAAATCGTTGTCACGGATTTTGTATCTTGAAGAAGAAAAACATGCGATTTTTTCGGTACTTTTTTGAATGCATTTTTTTCTGGAGAAATTTTTGACCGAATTCAGCTTAATTCCCTATAAAACACTCATTGAAAGTGATTTCATCTCGATTGAACAATAAATAAAAATGTACCTCGATTTTTAATAACATTTTCAAAATCGACGTTTCACGGCCAAAGAAGCATATTTTGAGTATTTCTTCACTATTTTCAAATATAACCACTGAAACCATTATTTTTATACTTTTTGCTTTAATTCAAGCAAATGTAACGATATTCATTCAAAAAACTGTTAAAATTCAATTTTTCAATAAGAAATCGTTGTCACGGATATTGTATCTTGAAGAAAAAAAACATGCGATTTTTTCGGTACACTTTTGAATGCATTTTTTTTTTGGAGAAATGTTTGACCGAATTCAGCTTAATTCCCTATAAAACACTCTTTGAAAGTGATTTCATCTTGATTGAACAATAATTAAAAATTTACCTCGATTTTTAATAACATTTTCAAAATCGACGTTTCACGGCCAAAGAAGCATACTTTGAGTATTTCTTCACTATTTTCAAATATGTTCACTGAAACCATTATTTTTATACTTTTTGCTTTAATTCAAGCAATGTAACGATATTCATTCAAAAAACTGCTAAAATTCAATTTTCAGTAAGAAATCGTATTCACGGATTTTGTGTCTTGAAGAAGAAAAACCTGCGATTTTTTCGGTACTTTTTTGAATGAATTTTTTTCTGGAGAAATTTTTGACCGAATTCAGCTTAATTCCCTATAAAACACTCATTAAAAGTGATTTCATCTCGATTGAACAATAAATAAAAATGTACCTCGATTTTTAATAACATTTTCAAAATCGACGTTTCACGGCCAAAGAAGCACATTTTGAGTATTTTTTCACTATTTTCAAATATGACCACTGAAACCATTATTTTTGTACTTTTTGCTTTAATTCAAGCAAATGTAACGATATTCATTCAACAAACTGTTAAAATTCAATTTTAAATAAGAAATCGTTGTCACGGATTTTGTATCTTGAAGAAAAAAAACATGCGATTTTTTCGGTACACTTTTGAATGCATTTTTTTCTGGAGAAATTTTTGACCGAATTCAGCTTAATTCCCTATAAAACACTCAATAAAAGTGATTTCATCTCGATTGAACAATAAATAAAAATGTACCTCGATTTTTAATAACATTTTCAAAATCGACGTAACTCGGCCTAAGAAAAACATTTTGAGTATTTGTTCATTGTTTTCAAATATAACCACTGAAACCATTATTTTTGTAATTTTTGCGTTAATTCAAGCAAATGTAACGATATTCATTCAACAAACTGTTAAAATTCAATTTTAAATAAGAAATCGTTGTCACGGATTTTGTATCTTGAAGAAAAAAAACATGCGATTTTTTCGGTACACTTTTAAATGCATTTTTTTCTGGAGAAATGTTTGACCGAATTCAGCTTAATTCCCTATAAAACACTCATTAAAAGTGATTTCATCTCGATTGAACAATAATTAAAAATGTACCTCGATTTTTAATAACATTTTAAAAATCGACGTTTCACCGCCAACGAAGCATATTTTGAGTATTTCTTCACTATTTACAAATATATTCACTGAAACCATTATTTTTATACTTTTTGCTTTAATTCAAGCAAATGTAACGATATTCATTCAAAAAACTGTTAAAATTCTATTTTTCAATAAGAAATCGTTGTCACGGATTTTGTATCTTGAAGAAGAAAAACATGCGATTTTTTCGGTACTTTTTTGAATGAATTTTTTTCTGGAGAAATTTTTGACCGAATTCAGCTTAATTCCCTATAAAACACTCATTAAAAGTGATTTCATCTCGATTGAACAATAAATAAAAATGTACCTCGATTTTTAATAACATTTTCAAAATCGACGTTTCACGGCCAAAGAAGCACATTTTGAGTATTTTTTCACTATTTTCAAATATGACCACTGAAACCATTATTTTTGTACTATTTGCTTTAATTCAAGCAAATGTAACGATATTCATTCAACAAACTGTTAAAATTCAATTTTAAATAAGAAATCGTTGTCACGGATTTTGTATCTTGAAGAAAAAAAACATGCGATTTTTTCGGTACACTTTTGAATGCATTTTTTTCTGGAGAAATTTTTGACCGAATTCAGCTTAATTCCCTATAAAACACTCAATAAAAGTGATTTCATCTCGATTGAACAATAAATAAAAATGTACCTCGATTTTTAATAACATTTTCAAAATCGACGTAACTCGGCCTAAGAAAAACATTTTGAGTATTTGTTCATTGTTTTCAAATATAACCACTGAAACCATTATTTTTGTAATTTTTGCGTTAATTCAAGCAAATGTAACGATATTCATTCAACAAACTGTTAAAATTTAATTTTAAATAAGAAATCGTTGTCACGGATTTTGTATCTTGAAGAAAAAAAACATGCGATTTTTTCGGTACACTTTTAAATGCATTTTTTTCTGGAGAAATGTTTGACCGAATTCAGCTTAATTCCCTATAAAACACTCATTAAAAGTGATTTCATCTCGATTGAACAATAATTAAAAATGTACCTCGATTTTTAATAACATTTTAAAAATCGACGTTTCACCGCCAACGAAGCATATTTTGAGTATTTCTTCACTATTTACAAATATATTCACTGAAACCATTATTTTTATACTTTTTGCTTTAATTCAAGCAAATGTAACGATATTCATTCAAAAAACTGTTAAAATTCTATTTTTCAATAAGAAATCGTTGTCACGGATTTTGTATTTTGAAGAAGAAAAACATGCGATTTTTTCGGTACTTTTTTGAATGCATTTTTTTCTGGAGAAATTTTTGACCGAATTCAGCTTAATTCCCTATAAAACACTCATTGAAAGTGATTTCATCTCGATTGAACAATAAATAAAAATGTACCTCGATTTTTAATAACATTTTCAAAATCGACGTAGCTCGGCCTAAGAAAAACATTTTGAGTATTTGTTCACTGTTTTCAAATATACCCACTGAAACCTTTGGTATTGTGTAAAAACCTTGACTTTTTACATCACATCTGAGACGTCACAACACCGCTCCCGGATGGGCTCGAACCACACACCTATTAGTTAACAGCCGAACGCGATAACCTTTGAGCCACGGAAGCTCACAAATTAAATGGTTGTCAGGTATTGTAGATAAGTTATGACTTTTTACGTTACATCTGAGACCCTACAACACCTCTTCCGGTTGGGCACGAACCACCAACCTTTCGGTTAACAGCCGAACGCACTAACAATTGCGCCAAGGAAGCCCAAAAATTTAATGGTCGTCAGGTATTGTGGCAAAACTTTGGCTTTCTACGTTACATTTGAGATCCCACACCACCGCTCCCGGGTGGGCTCGAACCACCAACCTATTGGTTAACAGCCGAACGCGCTAACCATTGAGCCACGGAATCTCAGAAATTAAATGGTTGTCACGTATTGTGGATAAGTTTTGACTTTTTACGCTACATCTGAGACCCCACAACACCTCTTCCGGGTGGGCTTGAACCACCAGCCTTTCGATTAACAGTTGAACGCGCTAATAATTGCGCCAAGGAAGCCCAAAAATTAAATGTTCGTCAGGTATTGTGGAAAAACTCTGACATTTTACGTTACATCTGAGACGCCACAACACCGCTTCCGGATGGGCACGAACCACCAACCTTTAGGTTAAGAGCCGAACGCGCTAACCATTGAGCCACGGAAGCCCAAAAGTTAAATGCTCGTCAGGTATTGTGTAAAAACCTTGACTTTTTGCGTCACATCTGAGACCTCACAACACCGCTCCCGGATGGGCTCGAACAACCAACCTATTGGTTAACAGCCGAACGCGCTAACCATTGCGCCACGGAAGCCCAAAAGTTAAATGCTCGTCAGGTATTGTGTAAAAACCTTGACTTTTTACGTCACATCTGAGACCTCACAACACCGCTCCCGGAAGGGCTCGAACCACCAACCTATTGGTTAACAGCCGAACGCGCTAACCATTGAGCCACGGAAGCTCAGAGATTAAATTGTTGTCAGGTATTGTGGATAAGTTATGACTTATTACGTTACATCTGAGACCCTACAACACCTCTCACGGTTGGGCTCGAACCACCAACCTTTCGGTTAACAGCCGAACGCGCTAACCATTGCGCCAAGGAAGCCCAAAAAATAAATGGTCGTCAGGTATTGTGGAAAAATTTTGTCTTTCTACGTTACATTTGAGATCCCACAACACCGCTCCCGGGTGGGCTCGAACCACCACCCTATTGGTTAAAAGCTGAACGCGCTAACCATTCAGCCACGGAAGCTCAGAAATTAAATGGTTGTCACGTATTGTGGAAAAGTTTTGACTTTTTACGCTACATCTGAGACCCCACAACACCTCTCCCGGTTGGGCTCGAACCACCAACCTTTCGGTTAACAGCCGAACGCGCTAACCATTGCGCCATGGAAGCCCAAAATTTAAATGTTCGTCAGGTATTGTGGAAAAACCTTGACTTTTTACGTCACTTCTGAGACCTCACAACACCGCTCCCGGATGGGCTCGGACCACCAACCTATTGGTTAACAGCCGAACGCGCTAACCATTGAGCGACGGAAGCTCAGAAATTAAATGGTCGTCACGTATTGTGGAAAAACTTTGGCTTTCTACGTTACATTTGAGATCCCACAACACCGCTCCCGGGTGGGCTCGAACCACCAACCTTTTGGTTAACAGCCGAACGCGTTAACCATTGCGCCACGGAAGCCCAAAATTTAAATGGTCGTCAGGTATTGTGGAAAAACTTTGGCTTTCTACGTTACGTTTGAGATCCCACAACGCCCCTCCCGGGTGGGCTCGAACCACTAACCTATTTGTTAACTGCTGAACGCGCTAACCATTGCGCCACGGAAGCTAAAAATTAAATGCTCGTCAGGTATTGTGTAAAAACCTTGACTTTTTACGTCACATCTGAGACCTCACAACACCGCTCCCGGATGGGCTCGAACCACCAACCTATTGGTTAACAGCCGAACGCGCTAACCATTGCGCCACGGAAGCCCAAAAGTTAAATGCTCGTCAGGTATTGTGTAAAAACCTTGACTTTTTACGTCACATCTGAGACCTCACAACACCGCTCCCGGAAGGGCTCGAACCACCAACCTATTGGTTAACAGCCGAACGCGCTAACCATTGAGCCACGGAAGCTCAGAGATTAAATTGTTGTCAGGTATTGTGGATAAGTTATGACTTATTACGTTACATCTGAGACCCTACAACACCTCTCACGGTTGGGCTCGAACCACCAACCTTTCGGTTAACAGCCGAACGCGCTAACCATTGCGCCAAGGAAGCCCAAAAAATAAATGGTCGTCAGGTATTGTGGAAAAACTTTGTCTTTCTACGTTACATTTGAGATCCCACAACACCGCTCCCGGGTGGGCTCGAACCACCACCCTATTGGTTAAAAGCTGAACGTGCTAACCATTCAGCCACGGAAGCTCAGAAATTAAATGGTTGTCACGTATTGTGGAAAAGTTTTGACTTTTTACGCTACATCTGAGACCCCACAACACCTCTCCCGGTTGGGCTCGAACCACCAACCTTTCGGTTAACAGCCGAACGCGCTAACCATTGCGCCATGGAAGCCCAAAATTTAAATGTTCGTCAGGTATTGTGGAAAAACCTTGACTTTTTACGTCACTTCTGAGACCTCACAACACCGCTCCCGGATGGGCTCGGACCACCAACCTATTGGTTAACAGCCGAACGCGCTAACCATTGAGCGACGGAAGCTCAGAAATTAAATGGTCGTCACGTATTGTGGAAAAACTTTGGCTTTCTACGTTACATTTGAGATCCCACAACACCGCTCCCGGGTGGGCTCGAACCACCAACCTATTGGTTAACAGCCGAACGCGTTAACCATTGCGCCACGGAAGCCCAAAAATTAAATGGTCGTCAGGTATTGTGGAAAAACTTTGGCTTTCTACGTTACGTTTGAGATCCCACAACGCCCCTCCCGGGTGGGCTCGAACCACTAACCTATTTGTTAACTGCTGAACGCGCTAACCATTGCGCCACGGAAGCTAAAAATTAAATGCTCGTCAGGTATTGTGTAAAAACCTTGACTTTTTACGTCACATCTGAGACCTCACAACACCGCTCCCGGATGGGCTCGAACCACACACCTATTGGTTAACAGCCGAACGCGCTAACCATTGCGCCACGGAAGCCCAAAAATTAAATGGTCGTCAGGTATTGTGGAAAAACTTTGGCTTTCTACGTTACATGTGAGATCCCACAACACCGCTCCCGGGTGGCATCGAACCACCAACCTTTCGGTTAACAGCCGAACGCGCTAACCATTGCGCCACGGAAGCCCAAAAATTAAATGGTCGTCAGGTATTGTAGAAAAACTTTGGCTTTCTACGTTACATTCGAGATCCCACAACACCGCTCCCGGGTATGCTTGAAGCACCAACCTATTGGCTAACAGCCGAACGCGCTAACCATTGAGCCACGGAAGCTCAGAAATTAAATGGTTGTCAGGTATTGTGGAAAAACTTTGGCTTTCTACGTTACATTTGAGACCCCACAACCACCAACCTTTCGATTAACAGCTGAACGCGCTAACCATTGAGCCACGGAAGCTCAGAAATTAAATGGTCGTCAGGTATTGTGGAAAAACTTTGGCTTTCTACGTTACATTTGAGATCCCACAACACCGCTCCCGGGTGGGCTCGAACCACCAACCTATGGGTCAACAGCAGAACGCGCTAACCATTGCGCCACGGAAGCCCAAAAATTAAATGCTCGTCAGGTTTTGCGTGAAAACCTTGACTTTTTACGTCACATCTGAGACCTCACAACACCGCTCCCGGATGAGCTCGAACCACCAACCTATTGGTTAACAGCCGAACGCGCTAACCTTTGAGCCACGGAAGCTCAGAAATTAAATGATTGTCACGTATTGTGGATAAGTTTTGACTTTTTACGCTACATATGAGACCCCACAACACCTCTACCGGGTGGGCTCGAACCTTCAACCTTTCGATTAACAGCTGAACGCGCTAATCATTGCGCCACGGAAGCCCAAAAATTAAATGTTCGTCAGGTATTGTGAAAAACTCTGACATTTTACGTTACATCTGAGACCTCACAACACCGCATCCCGGATGGGCTCGAACCACAAACCTATTGGTTAACATCCGAACGCGATAACCATTGAGCCACGGAAGCTCGGAAATTAAATGGTTGTCAGGTATTGTGGATAAGTTATGACTTATTACGTTACATCTGATACCCTACAACACCTCTCCCGGTTGGGATCGAACCACCAACCTTTCGGTTAACAGCCGAACGCGCTAACCATTGCGCCACGGAAGCCCAAAAATTCAATGTTCGACAGGTATTGTGGAAAAACTCTGACATTTTATGTTACATTTGAGACGTCACAACACCGCTCCCGGGAGAGCTCAAACCACCAGTCTTTTGAATAGCAGCTGAACGCGCTAACCATTGCGCCACGGAAGCCCAAAAATTAAATGGTCGTCAGGTATTTTGGAAAAACCTTGACTTTTAACGTCACATCTGAGACGTCACAATACCGCTCCCGGATGGGCTCGAACCACCAACCTATTGGTTAACAGCCGAACGCGCTAACCATTGAGCCACGGAAGCCAAAATTTAAATGCTCGTCAGGTATTGTGTAAAAACCTTGACTTTTTACGTCACATCTGAGACCTCACAACACCGCTCCCGAATGGGCTCGAACCACCAACCTATTGGTTAACAGCCGAACGCGCTAACCATTGAGCCACGGAAGCCCAAAGTTAAATGCTCGTCAGGTATTGTGTAAAAACCTTGCCTTTTTACGTCACATCTGAGACCTCACAACACTGCTCCCGGATGGGCTCGAACCACCAACCTATTGGTTAACAGCCAAACGCGCTAACCATTGAGCCACGGAAGCTCAGAAATTAAATGGTTGTCACGTATTGTGGAAATGTTTTGACTTTTTACGCTACATCTGAGACCCCACAACACCTCTCCCGGGTGGGCTCGAACCTTCAACCTTTCGATTAACAGCTGAACGCGCTAATCATTGCGCCACGGAAGCCCAAAAATTAAATGTTCGTCAGGTATTGTGGAAAAACTCTGACATTTTACGTTACATCTGAGACGTCACAACACCGCTCCCGGATGGGCTCGAACCACACACCTATTGGTTAACAGCCGAACGCGCTAACCTTTGAGCCACGGAAGCTCAGAAATTAAATGGTTGTCACGTATTGTGGATAAGTTTTGACTTTTTACGCTACATCTGAGACCCCACAACACCTCTTCCGGGTGCGCTTGAACCACCAGCCTTTCGATTAACAGTTGAACGCGCTAACCATTGCCCCAAGGAAGCCCAAAAATTAAATGTTCGTCAGGTATTGTGGAAAAACCTTGAATTTTTACGTTACATTTGAGATCCCACAACACCGCTCCCGGGTGGGCTCGAACCACCAACCTATTGGTTAACAGCCGAACGCGCTAATCATTGAGCCACGGAAGCCCAGAAATTAAATGGTTGTCACGTATTGTGGAAAAGTTTTGACTTTTTACGCTACATCTGAGACCCCACAACACCTCTCCTGGGTGGGCTCGTACCACCAACCTTTCGATTAACAGCTGAACGCGCTAACCATTGCGCCACGGAAGCCCAAAAATTCAATGTTCGACAGGTATTGTGGAAAAACTCTGACATTTTATGTTACATTTGAGACGTCACAACACCGCTCCCGGGAGAGCTCAAACCACCAGTCTTTTGAATAGCAGCTGAACGCGCTAACCATTGCGCCACGGAAGCCCAAAAATTAAATGGTCGTCAGGTATTTTGGAAAAACCTTGACTTTTAACGTCACATCTGAGACGTCACAATACCGCTCCCGGATGGGCTCGAACCACCAACCTATTGGTTAACAGCCGAACGCGCTAACCATTGAGCCACGGAAGCCAAAATTTAAATGCTCGTCAGGTATTGTGTAAAAACCTTGACTTTTTACGTCACATCTGAGACCTCACAACACCGCTCCCGAATGGGCTCGAACCACCAACCTATTGGTTAACAGCCGAACGCGCTAACCATTGAGCCACGGAAGCCCAAAGTTAAATGCTCGTCAGGTATTGTGTAAAAACCTTGACTTTTTACGTCACATCTGAGACCTCACAACACTGCTCCCGGATGGGCTCGAACCACCAACCTATTGGTTAACAGCCAAACGCGCTAACCATTGAGCCACGGAAGCTCAGAAATTAAATGGTTGTCACGTATTGTGGAAATGTTTTGACTTTTTACGCTACATCTGAGACCCCACAACACCTCTCCCGGGTGGGCTCGAACCTTCAACCTTTCGATTAACAGCTGAACGCGCTAATCATTGCGCCACGGAAGCCCAAAAATTAAATGTTCGTCAGGTATTGTGGAAAAACTCTGACATTTTACGTTACATCTGAGACGTCACAACACCGCTCCCGGATGGGCTCGAACCTCACACCTATTGGTTAACAGCCGAACGCGCTAACCTTTGAGCCACGGAAGCTCAGAAATTAAATGGTTGTCACGTATTGTGGATAAGTTTTGACTTTTTACGCTACATCTGAGACCCCACAACACCTCTTCCGGGTGCGCTTGAACCACCAGCCTTTCGATTAACAGTTGAACGCGCTAATAATTGCGCCAAGGAAGCCCAAAAATTAAATGTTCGTCAGGTATTGTGGAAAAACTCTGACATTTTACGTTACATCTGAGACCTCACAACACCGCATCCCGGATGGGCTCGAACCACAAACCTATTGGTTAACAGCCGAACGCGATAACCATTGAGCCACGGAAGCTCGGAAATTAAATGGTTGTCAGGTATTGTGGATAAGTTATGACTTATTACGTTACATCTGATACCCTACAACACCTCTCCCGGTTGGGATCGAACCACCAACCTTTCGGTTAACAGCCGAACGCGCTAACCATTGCCCCAAGGAAGCCCAAAAATTAAATGTTCGTCAGGTATTGTGGAAAAACCTTGAATTTTTACGTTACATTTGAGATCCCACAACACCGCTCCCGGGTGGGCTCGAACCACCAACCTATTGGTTAACAGCCGAACGCGCTAATCATTGAGCCACGGAAGCCCAGAAATTAAATGGTTGTCACGTATTGTGGAAAAGTTTTGACTTTTTACGCTACATCTGAGACCCCACAACACCTCTCCTGGGTGGGCTCGTACCACCAACCTTTCGATTAACAGCTGAACGCGCTAACCATTGCGCCACGGAAGCCCAAAAATTCAATGTTCGACAGGTATTGTGGAAAAACTCTGACATTTTATATTACATTTGAGACGTCACAACACCGCTCCCGGGAGAGCTCAAACCACCAGTCTTTTGAATAGCAGCTGAACGCGCTAACCATTGCGCCACGGAAGCCCAAAAATTAAATGGTCGTCAGGTATTTTGGAAAAACCTTGACTTTTAACGTCACATCTGAGACGTCACAATACCGCTCCCGGATGGGCTCGAACCACCAACCTATTGGTTAACAGCCGAACGCGCTAACCATTGAGCCACGGAAGCCCAAATTTAAATGCTCGTCAGGTATTGTGTAAAAACCTTGACTTTTTACGTCACATCTGAGACCTCACAACACCGCTCCCGAATGGGCTCGAACCACCAACCTATTGGTTAACAGCCGAACGCGCTAACCTTTGAGCCACGGAAGCTCAGAAATTAAATGGTTGTCACGTATTGTGGATAAGTTTTGACTTTTTACGCTACATCTGAGACCCCACAACACCTCTTCCGGGTGCGCTTGAACCTCCAGCCTTTCGATTAACAGTTGAACGCGCTAATAATTGCGCCAAGGAAGCCCAAAAATTAAATGTTCGTCAGGTATTGTGGAAAAACTCTGACATTTTACGTTACATCTGAGACCTCACAACACCGCATCCCGGATGGGCTCGAACCACAAACCTATTGGTTAACAGCCGAACGCGATAACCATTGAGCCACGGAAGCTCGGAAATTAAATGGTTGTCAGGTATTGTGGATAAGTTATGACTTATTACGTTACATCTGATACCCTACAACACCTCTCCCGGTTGGGATCGAACCACCAACCTTTCGGTTAACAGCCGAACGCGCTAACCATTGCCCCAAGGAAGCCCAAAAATTAAATGTTCGTCAGGTATTGTGGAAAAACCTTGAATTTTTACGTTACATTTGAGATCCCACAACACCGCTCCCGGGTGGGCTCGAACCACCAACCTATTGGTTAACAGCCGAACGCGCTAATCATTGAGCCACGGAAGCCCAGAAATTAAATGGTTGTCACGTATTGTGGAAAAGTTTTGACTTTTTACGCTACATCTGAGACCCCACAACACCTCTCCTGGGTGGGCTCGTACCACCAACCTTTCGATTAACAGCTGAACGCGCTAACCATTGCGCCACGGAAGCCCAAAAATTCAATGTTCGACAGGTATTGTGGAAAAACTCTGACATTTTATATTACATTTGAGACGTCACAACACCGCTCCCGGGAGAGCTCAAACCACCAGTCTTTTGAATAGCAGCTGAACGCGCTAACCATTGCGCCACGGAAGCCCAAAAATTAAATGGTCGTCAGGTATTTTGGAAAAACCTTGACTTTTAACGTCACATCTGAGACGTCACAATACCGCTCCCGGATGGGCTCGAACCACCAACCTATTGGTTAACAGCCGAACGCGCTAACCATTGAGCCACGGAAGCCCAAATTTAAATGCTCGTCAGGTATTGTGTAAAAACCTTGACTTTTTACGTCACATCTGAGACCTCACAACACCGCTCCCGAATGGGCTCGAACCACCAACCTATTGGTTAACAGCCGAACGCGCTAACCTTTGAGCCACGGAAGCTCAGAAATTAAATGGTTGTCACGTATTGTGGATAAGTTTTGACTTTTTACGCTACATCTGAGACCCCACAACACCTCTTCCGGGTGCGCTTGAACCTCCAGCCTTTCGATTAACAGTTGAACGCGCTAATAATTGCGCCAAGGAAGCCCAAAAATTAAATGTTCGTCAGGTATTGTGGAAAAACTCTGACATTTTACGTTACATCTGAGACCTCACAACACCGCATCCCGGATGGGCTCGAACCACAAACCTATTGGTTAACAGCCGAACGCGATAACCATTGAGCCACGGAAGCTCGGAAATTAAATGGTTGTCAGGTATTGTGGATAAGTTATGACTTATTACGTTACATCTGATACCCTACAACACCTCTCCCGGTTGGGATCGAACCACCAACCTTTCGGTTAACAGCCGAACGCGCTAACCATTGCCCCAAGGAAGCCCAAAAATTAAATGTTCGTCAGGTATTGTGGAAAAACCTTGAATTTTTACGTTACATTTGAGATCCCACAACACCGCTCCCGGGTGGGCTCGAACCACCAACCTATTGGTTAACAGCCGAACGCGCTAATCATTGAGCCACGGAAGCCCAGAAATTAAATGGTTGTCACGTATTGTGGAAAAGTTTTGACTTTTTACGCTACATCTGAGACCCCACAACACCTCTCCTGGGTGGGCTCGTACCACCAACCTTTCGATTAACAGCTGAACGCGCTAACCATTGCGCCACGGAAGCCCAAAAATTCAATGTTCGACAGGTATTGTGGAAAAACTCTGACATTTTATGTTACATTTGAGACGTCACAACACCGCTCCCGGGAGAGCTCAAACCACCAGTCTTTTGAATAGCAGCTGAACGCGCTAACCATTGCGCCACGGAAGCCCAAAAATTAAATGGTCGTCAGGTATTTTGGAAAAACCTTGACTTTTAACGTCACATCTGAGACGTCACAATACCGCTCCCGGATGGGCTCGAACCACCAACCTATTGGTTAACAGCCGAACGCGCTAACCATTGAGCCACGGAAGCCCAAATTTAAATGCTCGTCAGGTATTGTGTAAAAACCTTGACTTTTTACGTCACATCTGAGACCTCACAACACCGCTCCCGAATGGGCTCGAACCACCAACCTATTGGTTAACAGCCGAACGCGCTAACCATTGAGCCACGGAAGCCCAAAGTTAAATGCTCGTCAGGTATTGTGTAAAAACCTTGACTTTTTACGTCACATCTGAGACCTCACAACACCGCTCCCGGATGGGCTCGAACCACCAACCTATTGGTTAACAGCCGAACGCGCTAACCATTGAGCCACGGAAGCCCAAAAATTCAATGTTCGACAGGTATTGTGGAAAAACTCTGACATTTTATGTTACATTTGAAACGTTACAACACCGCTTCCGGGAGAGCTCAAACCACCAGTCTTTTGAATAGCAGCTGAACGCGCTAACCATTGCGCCACGGAAGCCCAAAAATTAAATGGTCGTCAGGTATTTTGGAAAAACCTTGACTTTTAACGTCACATCTGAGACGTCACAATACCGCTCCCGGATGGGCTCGAACCACCAACCTATTGGTTAACAGCCAAACGCGCTAACCATTGAGCCACGGAAGCTCAGAAATTAAATGGTTGTCACGTATTGTGGAAATGTTTTGACTTTTTACGCTACATCTGAGACCCCACAACACCTCTCCCGGGTGGGCTCGAACCTTCAACCTTTCGATTAACAGCTGAACGCGCTAATCATTGCGCCACGGAAGCCCAAAAATTAAATGTTCGTCAGGTATTGTGGAAAAACTCTGACATTTTACGTTACATCTGAGACGTCACAACACCGCTCCCGGATGGGCTCGAACATTAACCTTTCGGTTAACAGCTGAACGCGCTGACTATTGCGCCACGGAAGCCCAAAAATTAAATGGTCGTCAGGTATTGTGGAAAAATTTTGGCTTTCAACGTTACATTTGAGATCCCAAAACACAGCTCCCGGATGGGCTCGAACCACCAACCTATTTGTTAACAGCCGAATTCGCTAACCATTGAGCCAAGGAAGCTCAGAATTTAAATGGTCGTCAGGTGTTGTGGAAAAAACCTTGACTTGTTACTTCACATTTGATACGTCACAACACCGCTCCCGGATGGGCTCGAACCACACACCTATTGGTTAACAGCCGAACGCGCTAACCTTTGAGCCACGGAAGCTCAGAAATTAAATGGTTGTCAGGTATTGTAGATAAGTTAAGACTTTTTACGTTACATCTGAGACCCTACAACACCTCTCCCGGGTGGGCTCGAACCTTCAACCTTTCGATTAACAGCTGAACGCGCTAATCATTGCGCCACGGAAGCCCAAAAATTAAATGTTCGTCAGGTATTGCGGAAAAACTCTGACATTTTACGTTACATCTGAGACCTCACAACACCGCTCCCGGATGGGCTCGAACCACCAACCTATTGGTTAACAGCCGAACGCGCTAACCATTGCGCCACGGAATCCCAAAATTTAAATGGTCGTCAGGTGTTGTGGAAAAAACCATGACTTTTTACATCACATCTGAGACGTCACAACACCGCTCCCGGATGGGCTCGAACCACACACCTATTAGTTAACAGCCGAACGCGCTAACCTTTGAGCCACGGAAGCTCACAAATTAAATGGTTGTCAGGTATTGTAGATAAGTTATGACTTTTTACGTTACATCTGAGACCCTACAACACCTCTTCCGGTTGGGCACGAACCACCAACCTTTCGGTTAACAGCCGAACGCACTAACAATTGCGCCAAGGAAGCCCAAAAATTTAATGGTCGTCAGGTATTGTGGCAAAACTTTGGCTTTCTACGTTACATTTGAGATCCCACACCACCGCTCCCGGGTGGGCTCGAACCACCAACCTGTTGGTTAACAGCCGAACGCGCTAACCATTGAGCCACGGAATCTCAGAAATTAAATGGTTGTCACGTATTGTGGATAAGTTTTGACTTTTTACGCTACATCTGAGACCCCACAACACCTCTTCCGGGTGGGCTTGAACCACCAGCCTTTCGATTAACAGTTGAACGCGCTAATAATTGCGCCAAGGAAGCCCAAAAATTAAATGTTCGTCAGGTATTGTGGAAAAACTCTGACATTTTACGTTACATCTGAGACGCCACAACACCGCTCCCGGATGGGCACGAACCACCAACCTTTAGGTTAAGAGCCGAACGCGCTAACCATTGAGCCACGGAAGCCCAAAAGTTAAATGCTCGTCAGGTATTGTGTAAAAACCTTGACTTTTTGCGCCACATCTGAGACCTCACAACACCGCTCCCGGATGGGCTCGAACAACCAACCTATTGGTTAACAGCCGAACGCGCTAACCATTGCGCCACGGAAGCCCAAAAGTTAAATGCTCGTCAGGTATTGTGTAAAAACCTTGACTTTTTACGTCACATCTGAGACCTCACAACACCGCTCCCGGAAGGGCTCGAACCACCAACCTATTGGTTAACAGCCGAACGCGCTAACCATTGAGCCACGGAAGCTCAGAGATTAAATTGTTGTCAGGTATTGTGGATAAGTTATGACTTATTACGTTACATCTGAGACCCTACAACACCTCTCACGGTTGGGCTCGAACCACCAACCTTTCGGTTAACAGCCGAACGCGCTAACCATTGCGCCAAGGAAGCCCAAAAAATAAATGGTCGTCAGGTATTGTGGAAAAACTTTGTCTTTCTACGTTACATTTGAGATCCCACAACACCGCTCCCGGGTGGGCTCGAACCACCACCCTATTGGTTAAAAGCTGAACGCGCTAACCATTCAGCTACGGAAGCTCAGAAATTAAATGGTTGTCACGTATTGTGGAAAAGTTTTGACTTTTTACGCTACATCTGAGACCCCACAACACCTCTCCCGGTTGGGCTCGAACCACCAACCTCTCGGTTAACAGCCGAACGCGCTAACCATTGCGCCATGGAAGCCCAAAATTTAAATGTTCGTCAGGTATTGTGGAAAAACCTTGACTTTTTACGTCACTTCTGAGACCTCACAACACCGCTCCCGGATGGGCTCGGACCACCAACCTATTGGTTAACAGCCGAACGCGCTAACCATTGAGCGACGGAAGCTCAGAAATTAAATGGTCGTCACGTATTGTGGAAAAACTTTGGCTTTCTACGTTACATTTGAGATCCCACAACACCGCTCCCGGGTGGGCTCGAACCACCAACCTATTGGTTAACAGCCGAACGCGCTAACCATTGAGCCACGGAATCTCAGAAATTAAATGGTTGTCACGTATTGTGGATAAGTTTTGACTTTTTACGCTACATCTGAGACCCCACAACACCTCTTCCGGGTGGGCTTGAACCACCAGCCTTTCGATTAACAGTTGAACGCGCTAATAATTGCGCCAAGGAAGCCCAAAAATTAAATGTTCGTCAGGTATTGTGGAAAAACTCTGACATTTTACGTTACATCTGAGACGCCACAACACCGCTCCCGGATGGGCACGAACCACCAACCTTTAGGTTAAGAGCCGAACGCGCTAACCATTGAGCCACGGAAGCCCAAAAGTTAAATGCTCGTCAGGTATTGTGTAAAAACCTTGACTTTTTGCGCCACATCTGAGACCTCACAACACCGCTCCCGGATGGGCTCGAACAACCAACCTATTGGTTAACAGCCGAACGCGCTAACCATTGCGCCACGGAAGCCCAAAAGTTAAATGCTCGTCAGGTATTGTGTAAAAACCTTGACTTTTTACGTCACATCTGAGACCTCACAACACCGCTCCCGGAAGGGCTCGAACCACCAACCTATTGGTTAACAGCCGAACGCGCTAACCATTGAGCCACGGAAGCTCAGAGATTAAATTGTTGTCAGGTATTGTGGATAAGTTATGACTTATTACGTTACATCTGAGACCCTACAACACCTCTCACGGTTGGGCTCGAACCACCAACCTTTCGGTTAACAGCCGAACGCGCTAACCATTGCGCCAAGGAAGCCCAAAAAATAAATGGTCGTCAGGTATTGTGGAAAAACTTTGTCTTTCTACGTTACATTTGAGATCCCACAACACCGCTCCCGGGTGGGCTCGAACCACCACCCTATTGGTTAAAAGCTGAACGCGCTAACCATTCAGCTACGGAAGCTCAGAAATTAAATGGTTGTCACGTATTGTGGAAAAGTTTTGACTTTTTACGCTACATCTGAGACCCCACAACACCTCTCCCGGTTGGGCTCGAACCACCAACCTCTCGGTTAACAGCCGAACGCGCTAACCATTGCGCCATGGAAGCCCAAAATTTAAATGTTCGTCAGGTATTGTGGAAAAACCTTGACTTTTTACGTCACTTCTGAGACCTCACAACACCGCTCCCGGATGGGCTCGGACCACCAACCTATTGGTTAACAGCCGAACGCGCTAACCATTGAGCGACGGAAGCTCAGAAATTAAATGGTCGTCACGTATTGTGGAAAAACTTTGGCTTTCTACGTTACATTTGAGATCCCACAACACCGCTCCCGGGTGGGCTCGAACCACCAACCTATTGGTTAACAGCCGAACGCGCTAACCATTGAGCCACGGAAGCCCAAAAATTCAATGTTCGACAGGTATTGTGGAAAAACTCTGACATTTTATGTTACATTTGAAACGTTACAACACCGCTTCCGGGAGAGCTCAAACCACCAGTCTTTTGAATAGCAGCTGAACGCGCTAACCATTGCGCCACGGAAGCCCAAAAATTAAATGGTCGTCAGGTATTTTGGAAAAACCTTGACTTTTAACGTCACATCTGAGACGTCACAATACCGCTCCCGGATGGGCTCGAACCACCAACCTATTGGTTAACAGCCAAACGCGCTAACCATTGAGCCACGGAAGCTCAGAAATTAAATGGTTGTCACGTATTGTGGAAATGTTTTGACTTTTTACGCTACATCTGAGACCCCACAACACCTCTCCCGGGTGGGCTCGAACCTTCAACCTTTCGATTAACAGCTGAACGCGCTAATCATTGCGCCACGGAAGCCCAAAAATTAAATGTTCGTCAGGTATTGTGGAAAAACTCTGACATTTTACGTTACATCTGAGACGTCACAACACCGCTCCCGGATGGGCTCGAACATTAACCTTTCGGTTAACAGCTGAACGCGCTGACTATTGCGCCACGGAAGCCCAAAAATTAAATGGTCGTCAGGTATTGTGGAAAAATTTTGGCTTTCAACGTTACATTTGAGATCCCAAAACACAGCTCCCGGATGGGCTCGAACCACCAACCTATTTGTTAACAGCCGAATTCGCTAACCATTGAGCCAAGGAAGCTCAGAATTTAAATGGTCGTCAGGTGTTGTGGAAAAAACCTTGACTTGTTACTTCACATTTGATACGTCACAACACCGCTCCCGGATGGGCTCGAACCACACACCTATTGGTTAACAGCCGAACGCGCTAACCTTTGAGCCACGGAAGCTCAGAAATTAAATGGTTGTCAGGTATTGTAGATAAGTTAAGACTTTTTACGTTACATCTGAGACCCTACAACACCTCTCCCGGGTGGGCTCGAACCTTCAACCTTTCGATTAACAGCTGAACGCGCTAATCATTGCGCCACGGAAGCCCAAAAATTAAATGTTCGTCAGGTATTGCGGAAAAACTCTGACATTTTACGTTACATCTGAGACCTCACAACACCGCTCCCGGATGGGCTCGAACCACCAACCTATTGGTTAACAGCCGAACGCGCTAACCATTGCGCCACGGAATCCCAAAATTTAAATGGTCGTCAGGTGTTGTGGAAAAAACCATGACTTTTTACATCACATCTGAGACGTCACAACACCGCTCCCGGATGGGCTCGAACCACACACCTATTAGTTAACAGCCGAACGCGCTAACCTTTGAGCCACGGAAGCTCACAAATTAAATGGTTGTCAGGTATTGTAGATAAGTTATGACTTTTTACGTTACATCTGAGACCCTACAACACCTCTTCCGGTTGGGCACGAACCACCAACCTTTCGGTTAACAGCCGAACGCACTAACAATTGCGCCAAGGAAGCCCAAAAATTTAATGGTCGTCAGGTATTGTGGCAAAACTTTGGCTTTCTACGTTACATTTGAGATCCCACACCACCGCTCCCGGGTGGGCTCGAACCACCAACCTGTTGGTTAACAGCCGAACGCGCTAACCATTGAGCCACGGAATCTCAGAAATTAAATGGTTGTCACGTATTGTGGATAAGTTTTGACTTTTTACGCTACATCTGAGACCCCACAACACCTCTTCCGGGTGGGCTTGAACCACCAGCCTTTCGATTAACAGTTGAACGCGCTAATAATTGCGCCAAGGAAGCCCAAAAATTAAATGTTCGTCAGGTATTGTGGAAAAACTCTGACATTTTACGTTACATCTGAGACGCCACAACACCGCTCCCGGATGGGCACGAACCACCAACCTTTAGGTTAAGAGCCGAACGCGCTAACCATTGAGCCACGGAAGCCCAAAAGTTAAATGCTCGTCAGGTATTGTGTAAAAACCTTGACTTTTTGCGCCACATCTGAGACCTCACAACACCGCTCCCGGATGGGCTCGAACAACCAACCTATTGGTTAACAGCCGAACGCGCTAACCATTGCGCCACGGAAGCCCAAAAGTTAAATGCTCGTCAGGTATTGTGTAAAAACCTTGACTTTTTACGTCACATCTGAGACCTCACAACACCGCTCCCGGAAGGGCTCGAACCACCAACCTATTGGTTAACAGCCGAACGCGCTAACCATTGAGCCACGGAAGCTCAGAGATTAAATTGTTGTCAGGTATTGTGGATAAGTTATGACTTATTACGTTACATCTGAGACCCTACAACACCTCTCACGGTTGGGCTCGAACCACCAACCTTTCGGTTAACAGCCGAACGCGCTAACCATTGCGCCAAGGAAGCCCAAAAAATAAATGGTCGTCAGGTATTGTGGAAAAACTTTGTCTTTCTACGTTACATTTGAGATCCCACAACACCGCTCCCGGGTGGGCTCGAACCACCACCCTATTGGTTAAAAGCTGAACGCGCTAACCATTCAGCTACGGAAGCTCAGAAATTAAATGGTTGTCACGTATTGTGGAAAAGTTTTGACTTTTTACGCTACATCTGAGACCCCACAACACCTCTCCCGGTTGGGCTCGAACCACCAACCTCTCGGTTAACAGCCGAACGCGCTAACCATTGCGCCATGGAAGCCCAAAATTTAAATGTTCGTCAGGTATTGTGGAAAAACCTTGACTTTTTACGTCACTTCTGAGACCTCACAACACCGCTCCCGGATGGGCTCGGACCACCAACCTATTGGTTAACAGCCGAACGCGCTAACCATTGAGCGACGGAAGCTCAGAAATTAAATGGTCGTCACGTATTGTGGAAAAACTTTGGCTTTCTACGTTACATTTGAGATCCCACAACACCGCTCCCGGGTGGGCTCGAACCACCAACCTATTGGTTAACAGCCGAACGCGTTAACCATTGCGCCACGGAAGCCCAAAAATTAAATGGTCGTCAGGTATTGTGGAAAAACTTTGGCTTTCTACGTTACGTTTGAGATCCCACAACGCCCCTCCCGGGTGGGCTCGAACCACTAACCTATTTGTTAACTGCTGAACGCGCTAACCATTGCGCCACGGAAGCTAAAAATTAAATGCTCGTCAGGTATTGTGTAAAAACCTTGACTTTTTACGTCACATCTGAGACCTCACAACACCGCTCCCGGATGGGCTCGAACCACCAACCTATTGGTTAACAGCCGAACGCGCTAACCATTGCGCCACGGAAGCCCAAAAGTTAAATGCTCGTCAGGTATTGTGTAAAAACCTTGACTTTTTACGTCACATCTGAGACCTCACAACACCGCTCCCGGAAGGGCTCGAACCACCAACCTATTGGTTAACAGCCGAACGCGCTAACCATTGAGCCACGGAAGCTCAGAGATTAAATTGTTGTCAGGTATTGTGGATAAGTTATGACTTATTACGTTACATCTGAGACCCTACAACACCCCTCACGGTTGGGCTCGAACCACCAACCTTTCGGTTAACAGCCGAACGCGCTAACCATTGCGCCAAGGAAGCCCAAAAAATAAATGGTCGTCAGGTATTGTGGAAAAACTTTGTCTTTCTACGTTACATTTGAGATCCCACAACACCGCTCCCGGGTGGGCTCGAACCACCACCCTATTGGTTAAAAGCTGAACGCGCTAACCATTCAGCCACGGAAGCTCAGAAATTAAATGGTTGTCACGTATTGTGGAAAAGTTTTGACTTTTTACGCTACATCTGAGACCCCACAACACCTCTCCCGGTTGGGCTCGAACCACCAACCTTTCGGTTAACAGCCGAACGCGCTAACCATTGCGCCATGGAAGCCCAAAATTTAAATGTTCGTCAGGTATTGTGGAAAAACCTTGACTTTTTACGTCACTTCTGAGACCTCACAACACCGCTCCCGGATGGGCTCGGACCACCAACCTATTGGTTAACAGCCGAACGCGCTAACCATTGAGCGACGGAAGCTCAGAAATTAAATGGTCGTCACGTATTGTGGAAAAACTTTGGCTTTCTACGTTACATTTGAGATCCCACAACACCGCTCCCGGGTGGGCTCGAACCACCAACCTATTGGTTAACAGCCGAACGCGTTAACCATTGCGCCACGGAAGCCCAAAAATTAAATGGTCGTCAGGTATTGTGGAAAAACTTTGGCTTTCTACGTTACGTTTGAGATCCCACAACGCCCCTCCCGGGTGGGCTCGAACCACTAACCTATTTGTTAACTGCTGAACGCGCTAACCATTGCGCCACGGAAGCTAAAAATTAAATGCTCGTCAGGTATTGTGTAAAAACCTTGACTTTTTACGTCACATCTGAGACCTCACAACACCGCTCCCGGATGGGCTCGAACCACCAACCTATTGGTTAACAGCCGAACGCGCTAACCATTGCGCCACGGAAGCCCAAAAATTAAATGTTCGTCAGGTATTGTGGAAAAACTCTGACATTTTACGTTACATCTGAGACCTCACAACACCGCTCCCGGATGGGCTCGAACCATCAACCTATTGGTTAACAGCCGAATGCGCTAACCATTGAGCCACGGAAGCTCAGAGATTAAATGGTTGTCAGGTGTTGTGGATAAGTTATGACTTATTACGTTACATCTGAGACCCTACAACACCTCTCTCGGTTGGGCTCGAACCACCAACCTTTCGGTTAACAGCCGAACGCGCTAACCATTGCGCCAAGGAAGCCCAAAAAATAAATGCTCGTCAGGTATTGTGTAAAAACCTTGACTTTTTACGTCACTTCTGAGACCTCACAACACCGCTCCCGGATGGGCTCGGACCACCAACCTATTGGTTAACAGCCGAACGCGCTAACCATTGAGCGACGGAAGCTCAGAAATTAAATGGTCGTCACGTATTGTGGAAAAACTTTGGCTTTCTACGTTACATTTGAGATCCCACAACACCGCTCCCGGGTGGGCTCGAACCACCAACCTATTGGTTAACAGCCGAACGCGTTAACCATTGCGCCACGGAAGCCCAAAAATTAAATGGTCGTCAGGTATTGTGGAAAAACTTTGGCTTTCTACGTTACGTTTGAGATCCCACAACGCCCCTCCCGGGTGGGCTCGAACCACTAACCTATTTGTTAACTGCTGAACGCGCTAACCATTGCGCCACGGAAGCTAAAAATTAAATGCTCGTCAGGTATTGTGTAAAAACCTTGACTTTTTACGTCACATCTGAGACCTCACAACACCGCTCCCGGATGGGCTCGAACCACCAACCTATTGGTTAACAGCCGAACGCGCTAACCATTGCGCCACGGAAGCCCAAAAGTTAAATGCTCGTCAGGTATTGTGTAAAAACCTTGACTTTTTACGTCACATCTGAGACCTCACAACACCGCTCCCGGAAGGGCTCGAACCACCAACCTATTGGTTAACAGCCGAACGCGCTAACCATTGAGCCACGGAAGCTCAGAGATTAAATTGTTGTCAGGTATTGTGGATAAGTTATGACTTATTACGTTACATCTGAGACCCTACAACACCTCTCACGGTTGGGCTCGAACCACCAACCTTTCGGTTAACAGCCGAACGCGCTAACCATTGCGCCAAGGAAGCCCAATAAATAAATGGTCGTCAGGTATTGTGGAAAAACTTTGTCTTTCTACGTTACATTTGAGATCCCACAACACCGCTCCCGGGTGGGCTCGAACCACCACCCTATTGGTTAAAAGCTGAACGCGCTAACCATTCAGCCACGGAAGCTCAGAAATTAAATGGTTGTCACGTATTGTGGAAAAGTTTTGACTTTTTACGCTACATCTGAGACCCCACAACACCTCTCCCGGTTGGGCTCGAACCACCAACCTTTCGGTTAACAGCCGAACGCGCTAACCATTGCGCCATGGAAGCCCAAAATTTAAATGTTCGTCAGGTATTGTGGAAAAACCTTGACTTTTTACGTCACTTCTGAGACCTCACAACACCGCTCCCGGATGGGCTCGGACCACCAACCTATTGGTTAACAGCCGAACGCGCTAACCATTGAGCGACGGAAGCTCAGAAATTAAATGGTCGTCACGTATTGTGGAAAAACTTTGGCTTTCTACGTTACATTTGAGATCCCACAACACCGCTCCCGGGTGGGCTCGAACCACCAACCTATTGGTTAACAGCCGAACGCGTTAACCATTGCGCCACGGAAGCCCAAAAATTAAATGGTCGTCAGGTATTGTGGAAAAACTTTGGCTTTCTACGTTACGTTTGAGATCCCACAACGCCCCTCCCGGGTGGGCTCGAACCACTAACCTATTTGTTAACTGCTGAACGCGCTAACCATTGCGCCACGGAAGCTAAAAATTAAATGCTCGTCAGGTATTGTGTAAAAACCTTGACTTTTTACGTCACATCTGAGACCTCACAACACCGCTCCCGGATGGGCTCGAACCACCAACCTATTGGTTAACAGCCGAACGCGCTAACCATTGCGCCACGGAAGCCCAAAAATTAAATGTTCGTCAGGTATTGTGGAAAAACTCTGACATTTTACGTTACATCTGAGACCTCACAACACCGCTCCCGGATGGGCTCGAACCATCAACCTATTGGTTAACAGCCGAATGCGCTAACCATTGAGCCACGGAAGCTCAGAGATTAAATGGTTGTCAGGTGTTGTGGATAAGTTATGACTTATTACGTTACATCTGAGACCCTACAACACCTCTCTCGGTTGGGCTCGAACCACCAACCTTTCGGTTAACAGCCGAACGCGCTAACCATTGCGCCAAGGAAGCCCAAAAAATAAATGGTCGTCAGGTATTGTGGAAAAACTTTGTCTTTCTACGTTACATTTGAGATCCCACTACACCGCTCCCGGGTGGGCTCGAACCACCACCCTAATGGTTAAAAGCTGAACGCGCTAACCATTCAGCCACGGAAGCTCAGAAATTAAATGGTTGTCACGTATTGTGGAAAAACTTTGGCTTTCTACGTTACATTTGAGATCCCATAACACCGCTCCCGGGTGGGCTCGAACCACCAACCTATTTGTTAACAGCCGAACGCGTTAACCATTGCGCCACGGAAGCCCAAAAATTAAATGGTCGTCAGGTGTTGTGGAAAAACTTTGGCTTTCTACGTTACGTTTGAGATCCCACAACGCCGCTCCCGGTTGGGCTCGAACCACTAACCTATTTGTTAACTGCTGAACGCGCTAACCATTGCGCCACGGAAGCCCAAAAATTAAATGCTCGTCAGGTATTGTGTAAAAACCTTGACTTTTTACGTCACTTCTGAGACCTCACAACACCGCTCCCGGATGGGCTCGAACCACCAACCTATTGGTTAACAGCCGAACGCGCTAACCATTGCGCCACGGAAGCCCAAAAGTTCAATATTCGTCAGGTATTGTGGAAAAACTCTGACATTTTATGTTACATCTGAGACGTCACAACACCGCTCCCGGAAGGGCCCAAACCACCAGTCTTTTGAATAGCAGCTGAACGCGCTAACCATTGCGCCACGGAAGCCCAAAAATTAAATGGTCGTCCGGTATTGTGGAAAAACCTGGACTTTTTACGTAACATCTGAGACCTCATAGCACCGCTCCCGGGTGTGCTCGAACCACCAACCTTTCTGTTAACAGCCGAACGCGCTAACGATTGCGCCACGGAAGCGCCAAAATTAAATGGTCGTCCGGTATTGTGGAAAAACCTGGACTTTTTACGTCACATCTGAGACGTCACAACACCGCTCCCGGATGGGCTCGAACCACCAACCTATTGGTTAACAGCCGAACGCGCTAACCATTGAGCCACGGAAGCTCAGAAATTAAATGGTTGTCACGTATTGTGGAAACGTTTTGACTTTTAACGCTACATCTGAGACCCCACAACACCTCTCCCGGGTGGGCTCGAACCACCAACCTTTCGGTTAACAGCCGAACGCGCTAACCATTGCGCCATGGAAGCCCAAAAATTAAATGTTCGTCAGGTATTGTGGAAAAACCTTGACTTTTTACGTCACATCTGAGACCTCACAACACCGCTCCCGGATGGGCTCGAACCACCAACCTATTGGTTAACAGCCGAACGCGCTAACCATTGAGCCACGGAAGCTCAGAAATTAAATGGTCGTCACGTATTGTGGAAAAACTTTGGCTTTCTACGTTACATTTGAGATCCCACAACACCGCTCCCGGGTGGGCTCGAACCACCAACCTATTGGTTAACAGCCGAACGCGTTAACCATTGCGCCACGGAAGCCCAAATATTAAATGGTCGTCAGGTATTTTGGAAAAACTTTGGCTTTCTACGTTACGTTTGAGATCCCACAACGCCGCTCCCGGGTGGGCTCGAACCACTAACCAATTTGTTAACAGCCGAACGCGCTAACCATTGAGCCACGGAAGCCCAAAAATTAAATGGTCGTCAGGTATTTTGGATAAGTTTTGACTTTTTACGCTACATATGAGACCCCACAACACCTCTCCCGGGTGGGCTCGAACCTTCAACCTTTCGATTAACAGCTGAACGCTCTAATCATTGCGCCACGGAAGCCCAAAAATTAAATGTTCGTCAGGTATTGTAAAAAACTCTGACATTTTACGTTACATCTGAGACCTCACAACACCGCATCCCGGATGGGCTCGAACCACAAACCTATTGGTTAACAGCCGAACGCGCTAATCATTGAGCCATGGAAGCCCAAAAATTAAATGGTCGTCAGGTATTGTGGAAAAACTTTGGCTTTCTACGTTACGTTTGAGATCCCACAACGCCGCTCCCGGGTGGGCTCGAACCACTAACCTATTTGTTAACTGCTGAACGCGCTAACCATTGCGCCACGGAAGCCCAAAAATTAAATGCTCGTCAGGTATTGTGTAAAAACCTTGACTTTTTACGTCACTTCTGAGACGTCACAACACCGCTCCCGGAAGGGCCCAAACCACCAGTCTTTTGAATAGCAGCTGAACGCGCTAACCATTGCGCCACGGAAGCCCAAAAATTAAATGGTCGTCCGGTATTGTGGAAAAACCTGGACTTTTTACGTAACATCTGAGACCTCATAGCACCGCTCCCGGGTGTGCTCGAACCACCAACCTTTCTGTTAACAGCCGAACGCGCTAACGATTGCGCCACGGAAGCGCCAAAATTAAATGGTCGTCCGGTATTGTGGAAAAACCTGGACTTTTTACGTCACATCTGAGACGTCACAACGCCGCTCCCGGATGGGCTCGAACCACCAACCTATTGGTTAACAGCCGAACGCGCTAACCATTGAGCCACGGAAGCTCAGAAATTAAATGGTTGTCACGTATTGTGGAAACGTTTTGACTTTTAACGCTACATCTGAGACCCCACAACACCTCTCCCGGGTGGGCTCGAACCACCAACCTTTCGGTTAACAGCCGAACGCGCTAACCATTGCGCCATGGAAGCCCAAAAATTAAATGTTCGTCAGGTATTGTGTAAAAACCTTGACTTTTTACGTCACATCTGAGACCTCACAACACCGCTCCCGGATGGGCTCGAACCACCAACCTATTGGTTAACAGCCGAACGCGCTAACCATTGAGCCACGGAAGCTCAGAAATTAAATGGTCGTCACGTATTGTGGAAAAACTTTGGCTTTCTACGTTACATTTGAGATCCCACAACACCGTTCCCGGGCGGGCTCGAACCACCAACCTATTGGTTAACAGCCGAACGCGTTAACCATTGCGCCACGGAAGCCCAAAAATTAAATGGTCGTCAGGTATTTTGGAAAAACTTTGGATTTCTACGTTACGTTTGAGATCCCACAACGCCGCTCCCGGGTGGGCTCGAACCACTAACCAATTTGTTAACAGCCGAACGCGCTAACCATTGAGCCACGGAAGCCCAAAAATTAAATGGTCGTCAGGTATTTTGGAAAAACTTTGGCTTTCTACGTCACATCTGAGACCTCACAACACCGCTCCCGGATGAGCTCGAACCACCAACCTATTGGTTAACAGCCGAACGCGCTAACCATTGAGCCACGGAAGCTCAGAAATTAAATGATTGTCACGTATTGTGGATAAGTTTTGACTTTTTACGCTACATATGAGACCCCACAACACCCCTCCCGGGTGGGCTCGAACCTTCAACCTTTCGATTAACAGCTGAACGCGCTAATCATTGCGCCACGGAAGCCCAAAAATTAAATGTTCGTCAGGTATTGTAAAAAACTCTGACATTTTACGTTACATCTGAGACCTCACAACACCGCATCCCGGATGGGCTCGAACCACAAACCTATTGGTTAACAGCCGAACGCGCTAATCATTGAGCCACGGAAGCCCAGAAATTAAATGGTTGTCACGTATTGTGGAAAAGTTTTGACTTTTTACGCTACATATGAGACCCCACAACACCTCTCCCGGGTGGGCTCGTACCACCAACCTCTCGATTAATAGCTGAACGAGCTAACCATTGCGCCACGGAAGCCCAAAAATTCAATGTTCGACAGGTATTGTGGAAAAACTCTGACATTTTATGTTACATTTGAGACGTCACAACACCGCTCCCGGGAGAGCTCAAACCACCAGTCTTTTGAATAGCAGCTGAACGCGCTAACCATTGCGCCACGGAAGCCCAAAAGTTAAATGCTCGTCAGGTATTATGTAAAAACCTTGACTTTTTACGTCACATCTGAGACCTCACAACACCGCTCCCGGATGGGGTCGAACCACCAACCTATTGGTTAACAGCCGAACGCGCTAACCATTGCGCCACGGAAGCCCAAAAATTAAATGGTCGTCATTTATTGTGCAAAAACTTTGGCTTTCTACGTTACATTTCAGATCCCACAACACCGCTCCCGGGTGGGCTCGAACCACCAACCTATTGGTTAACAGCCGAACGCGCTAACCATTGAGCCACGGAAGCTCAGAAATTAAATGGTTGTCAGGTATTGTGGAAAACCTTGACTTTTTACGTCACATCTGAGACCTCACAACACCGCTCCCGGATGGGCTCGAACCACCAACCTATTGGTTAACAGCCGAACGTGCTAACCATTGCGCCACGGAAGCCCAAAAATTAAATGGTCGTCAGGTATTGTGGAAAAATTTTGGCTTTCTACGTTACATTTGAGATCACACAACACCGCTCCCGGGTGGGCTCGAACCACCAACCTATTGGTTAACAGCCGAACGCGCTAACCATTGCGCCAAGGAAGCCCAAAATGTAAATGCTCGTCAGGTATTGTGTAAAAACCTTGACTTTTTACGTCACATCTGAGACCTCACAACACCGCTCCCGGATGGGCTCGAACCACCAACCTATTGCATAACAGCCGAACTCGCTAACCATTGCGCCACGGAAGCCCAAAACCTAAATGCTCGTCAGGTATTGTGCAAAAAACTTGACTTTTTACGTCACATCTGAGACCTCACAACACCGCTCCCGGATGGGCTCGAACCACCAACCTATTGGTTAACAGCCGAACGCGCTAACCATTGAGCCACGGAAGCTCAGAAATTAAATGGTTGTCAGGTATTGTGGAAAACCTTGACTTTTTACGTCACATCTGAGACCTCACAACACCGCTCCCGGATGGGCTCGAACCACCAACCTATTGGTTAACAGCCGAAAGTGCTAACCATTGCGCCACGGAAGCCCAAAAATTCAATGGTCGTCAGGTATTGTGGAAAAACCTTGACTTTTTACGTCACATCTGAGACCTCACAACACCGCTCCCGGATGGGCTCGAACCACCAACCTATTGGTTAACAGCCGAACGCGCTAACCATTGAGCCACGGAAGCTCAGAAATTAAATGGTCGTCACGTATTGTGGAAAAACTTTGGCTTTCTACGTTACATTTGAGATCCCACAACACCGCTCCCGGGTGGGCTCGAACCACCAACCTATTGGTTAACAGCCGAACGCGTTAACCATTGCGCCACGGAAGCCCAAAAATTAAATGGTCGTCAGGTATTGTGGAAAAATTTTGGCTTTCTACGTTACATTTGAGATCACACAACACCGCTCCCGGGTGGGCTCGAACCACCAACCTATTGGTTAACAGCCGAACGCGCTAACCATTGCGCCAAGGAAGCCCAAAATTTAAATGCTCGTCAGGTATTGTGTAAAAACCTTGACTTTTTACGTCACATCTGAGACCTGACAACACCGCTCCCGGATGGGCTCGAACCACCAACCTATTGCATAACAGCCGAACTCGCTAACCATTGCGCCACGGAAGCCCAAAACCTAAATGCTCGTCAGGTATTGTGCAAAAAACTTGACTTTTTACGTCACATCTGAGACCTCACAACACCGCTCCCGGATGGGCTCGAACCACCAACCTATTGGTTAACAGCCGAACGCGCTAACCATTGAGCCACGGAAGCTCAGAAATTAAATGGTTGTCAGGTATTGTGGAAAACCTTGACTTTTTACGTCACATCTGAGACCTCACAACACCGCTCCCGGATGGGCTCGAACCACCCACCTATTGGTTAACAGCCGAACGTGCTAACCATTGCGCCACGGAAGCCCAAAAATTCAATGGTCGTCAGGTATTGTGGAAAAACCTTGACTTTTTACGTCACATCTGAGACCTCACAACACCGCTCCCGGATGGGCTCGAACCACCATCCTATTGGTTAACAGCCGAACGCGCTAACCATTGAGCCACGGAAGCTCAGAAATTAAATGGTCGTCACGTATTGTGGAAAAACTTTGGCTTTCTACGTTACATTTGAGATCCCACAACACCGCTCCCGGGTGGGCTCGAACCACCAACCTATTGGTTAACAGCCGAACGCGTTAACCATTGCGCCACGGAAGCCCAAAAATTAAATGGTCGTCAGGTATTTTGGAAAAACTTTGGCTTTCTACGTTACGTTTGAGATCCCACAACGCCGCTCCCGGGTGGGCTCGAACCACTAACCAATTTGTTAACAGCCGAACGCGCTAACCATTGAGCCACGGAAGCCCAAAAATTAAATGGTCGTCAGGTATTTTGGAAAAGCTTTGGCTTTCTACGTCACATCTGAGACTTCACAACACCGCTCCCGGATGAGCTCGAACCACCAACCTATTGGTTAACAGCCGAACGCGCTAACCATTGAGCCACGGAAGCTCAGAAATTAAATGATTGTCACGTATTGTGGATAAGTTTTGACTTTTTACGCTACATATGAGACCCCACAACACCTCTCCCGGGTGGGCTCGAACCTTCAACCTTTCGATTAACAGCTGAACGCGCTAATCATTGCGCCACGGAAGCCCAAAAATTAAATGTTCGTCAGGTATTGTAAAAAACTCTGACATTTTACGTTACATCTGAGACCTCACAACACCGCATCCCGGATGGGCTCGAACCACAAACCTATTGGTTAACAGCCGAACGCGCTAATCATTGAGCCACGGAAGCCCAGAAATTAAATGGTTGTCACGTATTGTGGAAAAGTTTTGACTTTTTACGCTACATCTGAGACCCCACAACACCTCTCCCGGGTGGGCTCGTACCACCAACCTCTCGATTAACAGCTGAACGAGCTAACCATTGCGCCACGGAAGCCCAAAAATTCAATGTTCGACAGGTATTGTGGAAAAACTCTGACATTTTATGTTACATTTGAGACGTCACAACACCGCTCCCGGGAGAGCTCAAACCACCAGTCTTTTGAATAGCAGCTGAACGCGCTAACCATTGCGCCACGGAAGCCCAAAAGTTAAATGCTCGTCAGGTATTATGTAAAAACCTTGACTTTTTACGTCACATCTGAGACCTCACAACACCGCTCCCGGATGGGGTCGAACCACCAACCTATTGGTTAACAGCCGAACGCGCTAACCATTGCGCCACGGAAGCCCAAAAATTAAATGGTCGTCATTTATTGTGCAAAAACTTTGGCTTTCTACGTTACATTTCAGATCCCACAACACCGCTCCCGGGTGGGCTCGAACCACCAACCTATTGGTTAACAGCCGAACGCGCTAACCATTGAGCCACGGAAGCTCAGAAATTAAATGGTTGTCAGGTATTGTGGAAAACCTTTACTTTTTACGTCACATCTGAGACCTCACAACACCGCTCCCGGATGGGCTCGAACCACCAACCTATTGGTTAACAGCCGAACGTGCTAACCATTGCGCCACGGAAGCTCAAAAATTAAATGGTCGTCAGGTATTGTGGAAAAATTTTGGCTTTCTACGTTACATTTGAGATCACACAACACCGCTCCCGGGTGGGCTCGAACCACCAACCTATTGGTTAACAGCCGAACGCGCTAACCATTGCGCCAAGGAAGCCCAAAATTTAAATGCTCGTCAGGTATTGTGTAAAAACCTTGACTTTTTACGTCACACCTGAGACCTCACAACACCGCTCCCGGATGGGCTCGAACCACCAACCTATTGCATAACAGCCGAACGCGCTAACCATTGCGCCACGGAAGCCCAAAACCTAAATGCTCGTCAGGTATTGTGCAAAAAACTTGACTTTTTACGTCACATCTGAGACCTCACAACACCGCTCCCGGATGGGCTCGAACCACCAACCTATTGGTTAACAGCCGAACGCGCTAACCATTGCGCCACGGAAGCCCAAAAGTTAAATGCTCGACAGGTATTGTGTAAAAACCTTGACTTTTTACGTCACATCTGAGACCTCACAACACCGCTCCCGGATGGGCTCGAACCACCAACCTATTGGTTAACAGCCGAACGCGCTAACCATTGAGCCACGGAAGCTCAGAAATTAAATGGTTGTCAGGTATTGTGGAAAACCTTGACTTTTTACGTCACATCTGAGACCTCACAACACCGCTCCCGGATGGGCTCGAACCACCAACCTATTGGTTAACAGCCGAACGTGCTAACCATTGCGCCACGGTAGCCCAAAAATTAAATGGTCGTCAGGTATTGTGGAAAAATTTTGGCTTTCTACGTTACATTTGAGATCACACAACACCGCTCCCGGGTGGGCTCGAACCACCAACCTATTGGTTAACAGCCGAACGCGCTAACCATTGCGCCAAGGAAGCCCAAAATTTAAATGCTCGTCAGGTATTGTGTAAAAACCTTGACTTTTTACGTCACATCTGAGACCTCACAACACCGCTCCCGGATGGGCTCGAACCACCAACTTATTGCTTAACAGCCGAACGCGCTAACCATTGCGCCACGGAAGCCCAAAACCTAAATGCTCGTCAGGTATTGTGCAAAAAACTTGACTTTTTACGTCACATCTGAGACCTCACAACACCGCTCCCGGATGGGCTCGAACCACCAACCTATTGGTTAACAGCCGAACGCGCTAACCATTGCGCCACGGAAGCCCAAAAGTTAAATGCTCGTCAGGTATTGTGTAAAAACCTTGACTTCTTACGTCACATCTGAGACCTCACAACACCGCTCCCGGATGGGCTCGAACCACCAACCTATTGGTTAACAGCCGAACGCGCTAACCATTGAGCCACGGAAGCTCAGAAATTAAATGGTTGTCAGGTGTTGTGGAAAAACTTTGGCTTTCTACGTTACATTTGAGACCCCACAACACCTCTCCCGGGTGGGCTCGAACCACCAACCTTTCGATTAACAGCTGAACGCGCTAACCATTGCGCCACGGAATCCCAAAAATTAAATGCTCGTCAGGTATTGTGTAAAAACCTTGACTTTTTACGTCACATCTGAGACCTCACAACACCGCTCCCGGATGGGCTCGAACCACCAACCTTTGGTGGTTCGAGCCCAACCGGGAGAGGTGTTGTGGGGTCTCAGATGTAGCGTTAAAAGTCAAAACGTTTCCACAATACGTGACAACCATTTAATTTCTGAGCCTCCGTGGCTCAATGGTTAGCGCGTTCGGCTGTTAACCAATAGGTTAGTGGTTCGAGCCCACCCGGGAGCGGCGTTGTGGGATCTCAAATGTAACGTAGCAAGCCAAAGTTTTTCCACAATACCTGACGATCATTTAATTTTTGGGCTTCCGTGGCGCAATGGTTAGCGCGTTCGGCTGTTAACCAATAGGTTGGTGGTTCGAGCCCACCCGGGAGCCGTGTTGTGGGATCTGAAATGTAACGTAGAAAGCCAAAGTTTTTGCACAATAAATGACGACCATTTAATTTTTGGGCTTCCGTGGCGCAATGGTTAGCGCGTTCGGCTGTTAACCAATAGGTTGGTGGTTCGAGCCCATCCGGGAGCGGTGTTGTGAGGTCTCAGATGTGACGTAAAAAGTCAAGGTTTTTCCACAATACCTGACGAACATTTAATTTTTGGGCTTCCATGGCGCAATGGTTTTACGCGTTCGGCTGTTAACCGAAAGGTTGGTGGTTCGAGCCCACCCGGGAGAGGTGTTGTGGGGTCTCAGATGTAGCGTTAAAAGTCAAAACGTTTCCACAATACGTGACGACCATTTAATTTCTGAGCTTCCGTGGCTCAATGGTTAGCGCGTTCGGCTGTTAACCAATAGGTTGGTGGTTCGAGCCCATCCGGGAGCGGTGTTGTGACGTCTCAGATGTGACGTAAAAAGTCCAGGTTTTTCCACAATACCGGACGACCATTTAATTTTGGGGCTTCCGTGGCGCAATCTTTAGCGCGTTCGGCTGTTAACAGAAAGGTTGGTGGTTCGAGCACACCCGGGAGCGGTGCTATGAGGTCTCAGATGTTACGTAAAAAGTCCAGGTTTTTCCACAATACCGGACGACCATTTAATTTTTGGGCTTCCGTGGCGCAATGGTTAGCGCGTTCAGCTGCTATTCAAAAGACTGGTGGTTTGAGCCCTTCCGGGAGCGGTGTTGTGACGTCTCAGATGTAACATAAAATGTCAGAGTTTTTCCACAATACCTGACGAATATTGAACTTTTGGGCTTCCGTGGCGCAATGGTTAGCGCGTTCGGCTGTTAACCAATAGGTTGGTGGTTCAAGCCCACCCGGGAGCCGTGTTGTGGGATCTGAAATGTAACGTAGAAAGCCAAAGTTTTTGCACAATAAATGACGACCATTTAATTTTTGGGCTTCCGTGGCGCAATGGTTAGCGCGTTCGGCTGTTAACCAATAGGTTGGTGGTTCGACCCCATCCGGGAGCAGTGTTGTGAGGTCTCAGATGTGACGTAAAAAGTCAAAGTTTTTACATAATACCTGACGAGCATTTAACTTTTGGGCTTCCGTGGCGCAATGGTTAGCGCGTTCAGCTGCTATTCAAAAGACTGGTGGTTTGAGCTCTCCCGGGAGCGGTGTTGTGACGTCTCAAATGTAACATAAAATGTCAGAGTTTTTCCACAATACCTGTCGAACATTTAATTTTTGGGCTTCCGTGGCTCAATGGTTAGCGCGTTCGGCTGTTAACAAATTGGTTAGTGGTTCGAGCCCACCCGGGAGCGGCGTTGTGGGATCTCAAACGTAACGTAGAAAGCCAAAGTTTTTCCAAAATACCTGACGACCATTTAATTTTTGGGCTTCCGTGGCGCAATGGTTAACGCGTTCGGCTGTTAACCAATAGGTTGGTGGTTCGAGCCCACCCGGGAGCGGTGTTGTGGGATCTCAAATGTAACGTAGAAAGCCAAAGTTTTTCCACAATACGTGACGACCATTTAATTTCTGAGCTTCCGTGGCTCAATGGTTAGCGCGTTCGGCTGTTAACCAATAGGTTGGTGGTTCGAGCCCATCCGGGAGCGGTGTTGTGAGGTCTCAGATGTGACGTAAAAAGTCAAGGTTTTTCCACAATACCTGACGAACATTTAATTTTTGGGCTTCCATGGCGCAATGGTTAGCGCGTTCGGCTGTTAACCGAAAGGTTGGTGGTTCGAGCCCACCCGGGAGAGGTGTTGTGGGGTCTCAGATGTAGCGTTAAAAGTCAAAACGTTTCCACAATACGTGACAACCATTTAATTTCTGAGCTTCCGTGGCTCAATGGTTAGCGCGTTCGGCTGTTAACCAATAGGTTGGTGGTTCGAGCCCATCCGGGAGCGGTGTTGTGACGTCTCAGATGTGACGTAAAAAGTCCAGGTTTTTCCACAATACCGGACGACCATTTAATTTTGGGGCTTCCGTGGCGCAATCGTTAGCGCGTTCGGCTGTTAACAGAAAGGTTGGTGGTTCGAGCACACCCGGGAGCGGTGCTATGAGGTCTCAGATGTTACGTAAAAAGTCCAGGTTTTTCCACAATACCGGACGACCATTTAATTTTTGGGCTTCCGTGGCGCAATGGTTAGCGCGTTCAGCTGCTATTCAAAAGACTGGTGGTTTGAGCCCTTCCGGGAGCGGTGTTGTGACGTCTCAGATGTAACATAAAATGTCAGAGTTTTTCCACAATACCTGACGAATATTGAACTTTTGGGCTTCCGTGGCGCAATGGTTAGCGCGTTCGGCTGTTAACCAATAGGTTGGTGGTTCGAGCCCATCCGGGAGCGGTGTTGTGAGGTCTCAGAAGTGACGTAAAAAGTCAAGGTTTTTACACAATACCTGACGAGCATTTAATTTTTGGGCTTCCGTGGCGCAATGGTTAGCGCGTTCAGCAGTTAACAAATAGGTTAGTGGTTCGAGCCCACCCGGGAGCGGCGTTGTGGGATCTCAAACGTAACGTAGAAAGCCAAAGTTTTTCCACAATACCTGACGACCATTTAATTTTTGGGCTTCCGTGGCGCAATGGTTAACGCGTTCGGCTGTTAACAAATAGGTTGGTGGTTCGAGCCCACCCGGGAGCGGTGTTATGGGATCTCAAATGTAACGTAGAAAGCCAAAGTTTTTCCACAATACGTGACAACCATTTAATTTCTGAGCTTCCGTGGCTGAATGGTTAGCGCGTTCAGCTTTTAACCAATAGGGTGGTGGTTCGAGCCCACCCGGGAGCGGTGTTGTGGGATCTCAAATGTAACGTAGAAAGACAAAGTTTTTCCACAATACCTGACGACCATTTATTTTTTGGGCTTCCTTGGCGCAATGGTTAGCGCGTTCGGCTGTTAACCGAAAGGTTGGTGGTTCGAGCCCAACCGTGAGAGGTGTTGTAGGGTCTCAGATGTAACGTAATAAGTCATAACTTATCCACAATACCTGACAACAATTTAATCTCTGAGCTTCCGTGGCTCAATGGTTAGCGCGTTCGGCTGTTAACCAATAGGTTGGTGGTTCGAGCCCTTCCGGGAGCGGTGTTGTGAGGTCTCAGATGTGACGTAAAAAGTCAAGGTTTTTACACAATACCTGACGAGCATTTAACTTTTGGGCTTCCGTGGCGCAATGGTTAGCGCGTTCGGCTGTTAACCAATAGGTTGGTGGTTCGAGCCCATCCGGGAGCGGTGTTGTGAGGTCTCAGATGTGACGTAAAAAGTCAAGGTTTTTACACAATACCTGACGAGCATTTAATTTTTAGCTTCCGTGGCGCAATGGTTAGCGCGTTCAGCAGTTAACAAATAGGTTAGTGGTTCGAGCCCACCCGGGAGGGGCGTTGTGGGATCTCAAACGTAACGTAGAAAGCCAAAGTTTTTCCACAATACCTGACGACCATTTAATTTTTGGGCTTCCGTGGCGCAATGGTTAACGCGTTCGGCTGTTAACCAATAGGTTGGTGGTTCGAGCCCACCCGGGAGCGGTGTTGTGGGATCTCAAATGTAACGTAGAAAGCCAAAGTTTTTCCACAATACGTGACGACCATTTAATTTCTGAGCTTCCGTCGCTCAATGGTTAGCGCGTTCGGCTGTTAACCAATAGGTTGGTGGTCCGAGCCCATCCGGGAGCGGTGTTGTGAGGTCTCAGAAGTGACGTAAAAAGTCAAGGTTTTTCCACAATACCTGACGAACATTTAAATTTTGGGCTTCCATGGCGCAATGGTTAGCGCGTTCGGCTGTTAACCGAAAGGTTGGTGGTTCGAGCCCAACCGGGAGAGGTGTTGTGGGGTCTCAGATGTAGCGTAAAAAGTCAAAACTTTTCCACAATACGTGACAACCATTTAATTTCTGAGCTTCCGTGGCTGAATGGTTAGCGCGTTCAGCTTTTAACCAATAGGGTGGTGGTTCGAGCCCACCCGGGAGCGGTGTTGTGGGATCTCAAATGTAACGTAGAAAGACAAAGTTTTTCCACAATACCTGACGACCATTTATTTTTTGGGCTTCCTTGGCGCAATGGTTAGCGCGTTCGGCTGTTAACCGAAAGGTTGGTGGTTCGAGCCCAACCGTGAGAGGTGTTGTAGGGTCTCAGATGTAACGTAATAAGTCATAACTTATCCACAATACCTGACAACAATTTAATCTCTGAGCTTCCGTGGCTCAATGGTTAGCGCGTTCGGCTGTTAACCAATAGGTTGGTGGTTCGAGCCCTTCCGGGAGCGGTGTTGTGAGGTCTCAGATGTGACGTAAAAAGTCAAGGTTTTTACACAATACCTGACGAACATTTAATTTTTGGGCTTCCGTGGCGCAATGATTAGCGCGTTCAGCTGTTAATCGAAAGGTTGAAGGTTCGAGCCCACCCGGGAGAGGTGTTGTAGGGTCTCAGATGTAACGTAAAAAGTCTTAACTTATCTACAATACCTGACAACCATTTAATTTCTGAGCTTCCGTGGCTCAAAGGTTAGCGCGTTCGGCTGTTAACCAATAGGTGTGTGGTTCGAGCCCATCCGGGAGCGGTGTTGTGACGTATCAAATGTGAAGTAACAAGTCAAGGTTTTTTCCACAACACCTGACGACCATTTAAATTCTGAGCCTCCGTGGCTCAATGGTTAGCGCGTTCGGCTGTTAACCAATAGGTTAGTGGTTCGAGCCCACCCGGGAGCGGCGTTGTGGGATCTCAAATGTAACGTAGCAAGCCAAAGTTTTTCCACAATACCTGACGATCATTTAATTTTTGGGCTTCCGTGGCGCAATGGTTAGCGCGTTCGGCTGTTAACCAATAGGTTGGTGGTTCGAGCCCACCCGGGAGCCGTGTTGTGGGATCTGAAATGTAACGTAGAAAGCCAAAGTTTTTGCACAATAAATGACGACCATTTAATTTTTGGGCTTCCGTGGCGCAATGGTTAGCGCGTTCGGCTGTTAACCAATAGGTTGGTGGTTCGAGCCCATCCGGGAGCGGTGTTGTGAGGTCTCAGATGTGACGTAAAAAGTCAAGGTTTTTCCACAATACCTGACGAACATTTAATTTTTGGGCTTCCATGGCGCAATGGTTTTACGCGTTCGGCTGTTAACCGAAAGGTTGGTGGTTCGAGCCCACCCGGGAGAGGTGTTGTGGGGTCTCAGATGTAGCGTTAAAAGTCAAAACGTTTCCACAATACGTGACGACCATTTAATTTCTGAGCTTCCGTGGCTCAATGGTTAGCGCGTTCGGCTGTTAACCAATAGGTTGGTGGTTCGAGCCCATCCGGGAGCGGTGTTGTGACGTCTCAGATGTGACGTAAAAAGTCCAGGTTTTTCCACAATACCGGACGACCATTTAATTTTGGGGCTTCCGTGGCGCAATCGTTAGCGCGTTCGGCTGTTAACAGAAAGGTTGGTGGTTCGAGCACACCCGGGAGCGGTGCTATGAGGTCTCAGATGTTACGTAAAAAGTCCAGGTTTTTCCACAATACCGGACGACCATTTAATTTTTGGGCTTCCGTGGCGCAATGGTTAGCGCGTTCAGCTGCTATTCAAAAGACTGGTGGTTTGAGCCCTTCCGGGAGCGGTGTTGTGACGTCTCAGATGTAACATAAAATGTCAGAGTTTTTCCACAATACCTGACGAATATTGAACTTTTGGGCTTCCGTGGCGCAATGGTTAGCGCGTTCGGCTGTTAACCAATAGGTTGGTGGTTCGAGCCCACCCGGGAGCCGTGTTGTGGGATCTGAAATGTAACGTAGAAAGCCAAAGTTTTTGCACAATAAATGACGACCATTTAATTTTTGGGCTTCCGTGGCGCAATGGTTAGCGCGTTCGGCTGTTAACCAATAGGTTGGTGGTTCGACCCCATCCGGGAGCAGTGTTGTGAGGTCTCAGATGTGACGTAAAAAGTCAAGGTTTTTACATAATACCTGACGAGCATTTAACTTTTGGGCTTCCGTGGCGCAATGGTTAGCGCGTTCAGCTGCTATTCAAAAGACTGGTGGTTTGAGCTCTCCCGGGAGCGGTGTTGTGACGTCTCAAATGTAACATAAAATGTCAGAGTTTTTCCACAATACCTGTCGAACATTTAATTTTTGGGCTTCCGTGGCTCAATGGTTAGCGCGTTCGGCTGTTAACAAATTGGTTAGTGGTTCGAGCCCACCCGGGAGCGGCGTTGTGGGATCTCAAACGTAACGTAGAAAGCCAAAGTTTTTCCAAAATACCTGACGACCATTTAATTTTTGGGCTTCCGTGGCGCAATGGTTAACGCGTTCGGCTGTTAACCAATAGGTTGGTGGTTCGAGCCCACCCGGGAGCGGTGTTGTGGGATCTCAAATGTAACGTAGAAAGCCAAAGTTTTTCCACAATACGTGACGACCATTTAATTTCTGAGCTTCCGTGGCTCAATGGTTAGCGCGTTCGGCTGTTAACCAATAGGTTGGTGGTTCGAGCCCATCCGGGAGCGGTGTTGTGAGGTCTCAGATGTGACGTAAAAAGTCAAGGTTTTTCCACAATACCTGACGAACATTTAATTTTTGGGCTTCCATGGCGCAATGGTTAGCGCGTTCGGCTGTTAACCGAAAGGTTGGTGGTTCGAGCCCACCCGGGAGAGGTGTTGTGGGGTCTCAGATGTAGCGTTAAAAGTCAAAACGTTTCCACAATACGTGACAACCATTTAATTTCTGAGCTTCCGTGGCTCAATGGTTAGCGCGTTCGGCTGTTAACCAATAGGTTGGTGGTTCGAGCCCATCCGGGAGCGGTGTTGTGACGTCTCAGATGTGACGTAAAAAGTCCAGGTTTTTCCACAATACCGGACGACCATTTAATTTTGGGGCTTCCGTGGCGCAATCGTTAGCGCGTTCGGCTGTTAACAGAAAGGTTGGTGGTTCGAGCACACCCGGGAGCGGTGCTATGAGGTCTCAGATGTTACGTAAAAAGTCCAGGTTTTTCCACAATACCGGACGACCATTTAATTTTTGGGCTTCCGTGGCGCAATGGTTAGCGCGTTCAGCTGCTATTCAAAAGACTGGTGGTTTGAGCCCTTCCGGGAGCGGTGTTGTGACGTCTCAGATGTAACATAAAATGTCAGAGTTTTTCCACAATACCTGACGAATATTGAACTTTTGGGCTTCCGTGGCGCAATGGTTAGCGCGTTCGGCTGTTAACCAATAGGTTGGTGGTTCGAGCCCATCCGGGAGCGGTGTTGTGAGGTCTCAGAAGTGACGTAAAAAGTCAAGGTTTTTACACAATACCTGACGAGCATTTAATTTTTGGGCTTCCGTGGCGCAATGGTTAGCGCGTTCAGCAGTTAACAAATAGGTTAGTGGTTCGAGCCCACCCGGGAGCGGCGTTGTGGGATCTCAAACGTAACGTAGAAAGCCAAAGTTTTTCCACAATACCTGACGACCATTTAATTTTTGGGCTTCCGTGGCGCAATGGTTAACGCGTTCGGCTGTTAACAAATAGGTTGGTGGTTCGAGCCCACCCGGGAGCGGTGTTATGGGATCTCAAATGAAACGTAGAAAGCCAAAGTTTTTCCACAATACGTGACAACCATTTAATTTCTGAGCTTCCGTGGCTCAATGGTTAGCGCGTTCGGCTGTTAACCAATAGGTTGGTGGTTCGAGCCCATCCGGGAGCGGTGTTGTGACGTCTCAGATGTGACGTAAAAAGTCCAGGTTTTTCCACAATACCGGACGACCATTTAATTTTGGGGCTTCCGTGGCGCAATCGTTAGCGCGTTCGGCTGTTAACAGAAAGGTTGGTGGTTCGAGCACACCCGGGAGCGGTGCTATGAGGTCTCAGATGTTACGTAAAAAGTCCAGGTTTTTCCACAATACCGGACGACCATTTAATTTTTGGGCTTCCGTGGCGCAATGGTTAGCGCGTTCAGCTGCTATTCTAAAGACTGGTGGTTTGAGCCCTTCCGGGAGCGGTGTTGTGACGTCTCAGATGTAACATAAAATGTCAGAGTTTTTCCACAATACCTGACGAATATTGAACTTTTGGGCTTCCGTGGCGCAATGGTTAGCGCGTTCGGCTGTTAACCAATAGGTTGGTGGTTCAAGCCCACCCGGGAGCCGTGTTGTGGGATCTGAAATGTAACGTAGAAAGCCAAAGTTTTTGCACAATAAATGACGACCATTTAATTTTTGGGCTTCCGTGGCGCAATGGTTAGCGCGTTCGGCTGTTAACCAATAGGTTGGTGGTTCGACCCCATCCGGGAGCAGTGTTGTGAGGTCTCAGATGTGACGTAAAAAGTCAAAGTTTTTACATAATACCTGACGAGCATTTAACTTTTGGGCTTCCGTGGCGCAATGGTTAGCGCGTTCAGCTGCTATTCAAAAGACTGGTGGTTTGAGCTCTCCCGGGAGCGGTGTTGTGACGTCTCAAATGTAACATAAAATGTCAGAGTTTTTCCACAATACCTGTCGAACATTTAATTTTTGGGCTTCCGTGGCTCAATGGTTAGCGCGTTCGGCTGTTAACAAATTGGTTAGTGGTTCGAGCCCACCCGGGAGCGGCGTTGTGGGATCTCAAACGTAACGTAGAAAGCCAAAGTTTTTCCAAAATACCTGACGACCATTTAATTTTTGGGCTTCCGTGGCGCAATGGTTAACGCGTTCGGCTGTTAACCAATAGGTTGGTGGTTCGAGCCCACCCGGGAGCGGTGTTGTGGGATCTCAAATGTAACGTAGAAAGCCAAAGTTTTTCCACAATACGTGACGACCATTTAATTTCTGAGCTTCCGTGGCTCAATGGTTAGCGCGTTCGGCTGTTAACCAATAGGTTGGTGGTTCGAGCCCATCCGGGAGCGGTGTTGTGAGGTCTCAGATGTGACGTAAAAAGTCAAGGTTTTTCCACAATACCTGACGAACATTTAATTTTTGGGCTTCCATGGCGCAATGGTTAGCGCGTTCGGCTGTTAACCGAAAGGTTGGTGGTTCGAGCCCACCCGGGAGAGGTGTTGTGGGGTCTCAGATGTAGCGTTAAAAGTCAAAACGTTTCCACAATACGTGACAACCATTTAATTTCTGAGCTTCCGTGGCTCAATGGTTAGCGCGTTCGGCTGTTAACCAATAGGTTGGTGGTTCGAGCCCATCCGGGAGCGGTGTTGTGACGTCTCAGATGTGACGTAAAAAGTCCAGGTTTTTCCACAATACCGGACGACCATTTAATTTTGGGGCTTCCGTGGCGCAATCGTTAGCGCGTTCGGCTGTTAACAGAAAGGTTGGTGGTTCGAGCACACCCGGGAGCGGTGCTATGAGGTCTCAGATGTTACGTAAAAAGTCCAGGTTTTTCCACAATACCGGACGACCATTTAATTTTTGGGCTTCCGTGGCGCAATGGTTAGCGCGTTCAGCTGCTATTCAAAAGACTGGTGGTTTGAGCCCTTCCGGGAGCGGTGTTGTGACGTCTCAGATGTAACATAAAATGTCAGAGTTTTTCCACAATACCTGACGAATATTGAACTTTTGGGCTTCCGTGGCGCAATGGTTAGCGCGTTCGGCTGTTAACCAATAGGTTGGTGGTTCGAGCCCATCCGGGAGCGGTGTTGTGAGGTCTCAGAAGTGACGTAAAAAGTCAAGGTTTTTACACAATACCTGACGAGCATTTAATTTTTGGGCTTCCGTGGCGCAATGGTTAGCGCGTTCAGCAGTTAACAAATAGGTTAGTGGTTCGAGCCCACCCGGGAGCGGCGTTGTGGGATCTCAAACGTAACGTAGAAAGCCAAAGTTTTTCCACAATACCTGACGACCATTTAATTTTTGGGCTTCCGTGGCGCAATGGTTAACGCGTTCGGCTGTTAACAAATAGGTTGGTGGTTCGAGCCCACCCGGGAGCGGTGTTATGGGATCTCAAATGTAACGTAGAAAGCCAAAGTTTTTCCACAATACGTGACAACCATTTAATTTCTGAGCTTCCGTGGCTGAATGGTTAGCGCGTTCAGCTTTTAACCAATAGGGTGGTGGTTCGAGCCCACCCGGGAGCGGTGTTGTGGGATCTCAAATGTAACGTAGAAAGACAAAGTTTTTCCACAATACCTGACGACCATTTATTTTTTGGGCTTCCTTGGCGCAATGGTTAGCGCGTTCGGCTGTTAACCGAAAGGTTGGTGGTTCGAGCCCAACCGTGAGAGGTGTTGTAGGGTCTCAGATGTAACGTAATAAGTCATAACTTATCCACAATACCTGACAACAATTTAATCTCTGAGCTTCCGTGGCTCAATGGTTAGCGCGTTCGGCTGTTAACCAATAGGTTGGTGGTTCGAGCCCTTCCGGGAGCGGTGTTGTGAGGTCTCAGATGTGACGTAAAAAGTCAAGGTTTTTACACAATACCTGACGAGCATTTAACTTTTGGGCTTCCGTGGCGCAATGGTTAGCGCGTTCGGCTGTTAACCAATAGGTTGGTGGTTCGAGCCCATCCGGGAGCGGTGTTGTGAGGTCTCAGATGTGACGTAAAAAGTCAAGGTTTTTACACAATACCTGACGAGCATTTAATTTTTAGCTTCCGTGGCGCAATGGTTAGCGCGTTCAGCAGTTAACAAATAGGTTAGTGGTTCGAGCCCACCCGGGAGGGGCGTTGTGGGATCTCAAACGTAACGTAGAAAGCCAAAGTTTTTCCACAATACCTGACGACCATTTAATTTTTGGGCTTCCGTGGCGCAATGGTTAACGCGTTCGGCTGTTAACCAATAGGTTGGTGGTTCGAGCCCACCCGGGAGCGGTGTTGTGGGATCTCAAATGTAACGTAGAAAGCCAAAGTTTTTCCACAATACGTGACGACCATTTAATTTCTGAGCTTCCGTCGCTCAATGGTTAGCGCGTTCGGCTGTTAACCAATAGGTTGGTGGTCCGAGCCCATCCGGGAGCGGTGTTGTGAGGTCTCAGAAGTGACGTAAAAAGTCAAGGTTTTTCCACAATACCTGACGAACATTTAAATTTTGGGCTTCCATGGCGCAATGGTTAGCGCGTTCGGCTGTTAACCGAAAGGTTGGTGGTTCGAGCCCAACCGGGAGAGGTGTTGTGGGGTCTCAGATGTAGCGTAAAAAGTCAAAACTTTTCCACAATACGTGACAACCATTTAATTTCTGAGCTTCCGTGGCTGAATGGTTAGCGCGTTCAGCTTTTAACCAATAGGGTGGTGGTTCGAGCCCACCCGGGAGCGGTGTTGTGGGATCTCAAATGTAACGTAGAAAGACAAAGTTTTTCCACAATACCTGACGACCATTTATTTTTTGGGCTTCCTTGGCGCAATGGTTAGCGCGTTCGGCTGTTAACCGAAAGGTTGGTGGTTCGAGCCCAACCGTGAGAGGTGTTGTAGGGTCTCAGATGTAACGTAATAAGTCATAACTTATCCACAATACCTGACAACAATTTAATCTCTGAGCTTCCGTGGCTCAATGGTTAGCGCGTTCGGCTGTTAACCAATAGGTTGGTGGTTCGAGCCCTTCCGGGAGCGGTGTTGTGAGGTCTCAGATGTGACGTAAAAAGTCAAGGTTTTTACACAATACCTGACGAACATTTAATTTTTGGGCTTCCGTGGCGCAATGATTAGCGCGTTCAGCTGTTAATCGAAAGGTTGAAGGTTCGAGCCCACCCGGGAGAGGTGTTGTAGGGTCTCAGATGTAACGTAAAAAGTCTTAACTTATCTACAATACCTGACAACCATTTAATTTCTGAGCTTCCGTGGCTCAAAGGTTAGCGCGTTCGGCTGTTAACCAATAGGTGTGTGGTTCGAGCCCATCCGGGAGCGGTGTTGTGACGTATCAAATGTGAAGTAACAAGTCAAGGTTTTTTCCACAACACCTGACGACCATTTAAATTCTGAGCTTCCTTGGCTCAATGGTTAGCGAATTCGGCTGTTAACAAATAGGTTGGTGGTTCGAGCCCATCCGGGAGCTGTGTTTTGGGATCTCAAATGTAACGTTGAAAGCCAAAATTTTTCCACAATACCTGACGACCATTTAATTTTTGGGCTTCCGTGGCGCAATGGTCAGCGCGTTCAGCTGTTAACCGAAAGGTTAATGTTCGAGCCCATCCGGGAGCGGTGTTGTGACGTCTCAGATGTAACGTAAAATGTCAGAGTTTTTCCACAATACCTGACGAACATTTAATTTTTGGGCTTCCGTGGCGCAATGATTAGCGCGTTCAGCTGTTAATCGAAAGGTTGAAGGTTCGAGCCCACCCGGGAGAGGTGTTGTGGGGTCTCAGATGTAGCGTAAAAAGTCAAAACATTTCCACAATACGTGACAACCATTTAATTTCTGAGCTTCTGTGGCTCAATGGTTAGCGCGTTTGGCTGTTAACCAATAGGTTGGTGGTTCGAGCCCATCCGGGAGCGGTATTGTGACGTCTCAGATGTGACGTTAAAAGTCAAGGTTTTTCCAAAATACCTGACGACCATTTAATTTTTGGGCTTCCGTGGCGCAATGGTTAGCGCGTTCAGCTGCTATTCAAAAGACTGGTGGTTTGAGCTCTCCCGGAAGCGGTGTTGTAACGTCTCAAATGTAACATAAAATGTCAGAGTTTTTCCACAATACCTGTCGAACATTGAATTTTTGGGCTTCCGTGGCTCAATGGTTAGCGCGTTCGGCTGTTAACCAATAGGTTGGTGGTTCGAGCCCATCCGGGAGCGGTGTTGTGAGGTCTCAGATGTGACGTAAAAAGTCAAGGTTTTTACACAATACCTGACGAGCATTTAACTTTGGGCTTCCGTGGCTCAATGGTTAGCGCGTTCGGCTGTTAACCAATAGGTGTGTGGTTCGAGCCCATCCGGGAGCGGTGTTGTGACGTCTCAGATGTAACGTAAAATGTCAGAGTTTTTCCACAATACCTGACGAACATTTAATTTTTGGGCTTCCGTGGCGCAATGATTAGCGCGTTCAGCTGTTAATCGAAAGGTTGAAGGTTCGAGCCCACCCGGGAGAGGTGTTGTGGGGTCTCAGATGTAGCGTAAAAAGTCAAAACATTTCCACAATACGTGACAACCATTTAATTTCTGAGCTTCCGTGGCTCAATGGTTAGCTTGTTTGGCTGTTAACCAATAGGTTGGTGGTTCGAGCCCATCCGGGAGCAGTGTTGTGAGGTCTCAGATGTGACGTAAAAAGTCAAGGTTTTTACACAATACCTGACGAGCATTTAACTTTGGGCTTCCGTGGCTCAATGGTTAGCGCGTTCGGCTGTTAACCAATAGGTTGGTGGTTCGAGCCCATTCGGGAGCGGTGTTGTGAGGTCTCAGATGTGACGTAAAAAGTCAAGGTTTTTACACAATACCTGACGAGCATTTAAATTTGGGCTTCCGTGGCTCAATGGTTAGCGCGTTCGGCTGTTAACCAATAGGTTGGTGGTTCGAGCCCATCCGGGAGCGGTATTGTGACGTCTCAGATGTGACGTTAAAAGTCAAGGTTTTTCCAAAATACCTGACGACCATTTAATTTTTGGGCTTCCGTGGCGCAATGGTTAGCGCGTTCAGCTGCTATTCAAAAGACTGGTGGTTTGAGCTCTCCCGGGAGCGGTGTTGTGACGTCTCAAATGTAACATAAAATGTCAGAGTTTTTCCACAATACCTGTCGAACATTGAATTTTTGGGCTTCCGTGGCGCAATGGTTAGCGCGTTCAGCTGTTAATCGAAAGGTTGGTGGTACGAGCCCACCCAGGAGAGGTGTTGTGGGGTCTCAGATGTAGCGTAAAAAGTCAAAACTTTTCCACAATACGTGACAACCATTTAATTTCTGGGCTTCCGTGGCTCAATGATTAGCGCGTTCGGCTGTTAACCAATAGGTTGGTGGTTCGAGCCCACCCGGGAGCGGTGTTGTGGGATCTCAAATGTAACGTAAAAATTCAAGGTTTTTCCACAATACCTGACGAACATTTAATTTTTGGGCTTCCTTGGGGCAATGGTTAGCGCGTTCGGCTGTTAACCGAAAGGTTGGTGGTTCGATCCCAACCGGGAGAGGTGTTGTAGGGTATCAGATCTAACGTAATAAGTCATAACTTATCCACAATACCTGACAACCATTTAATTTCCGAGCTTCCGTGGCTCAATGGTTATCGCGTTCGGCTGTTAACCAATAGGTTTGTGGTTCGAGCCCATCCGGGATGCGGTGTTGTGAGGTCTCAGATGTAACGTAAAATGTCAGAGTTTTTCCACAATACCTGACGAACATTTAATTTTTGGGCTTCCTTGGCGCAATTATTAGCGCGTTCAACTGTTAATCGAAAGGCTGGTGGTTCAAGCGCACCCGGAAGAGGTGTTGTGGGGTCTCAGATGTAGCGTAAAAAGTCAAAACTTATCCACAATACGTGACAACCATTTAATTTCTGAGCTTCCGTGGCTCAAAGGTTAGCGCGTTCGGCTGTTAACCAATAGGTTGGTGGTTCGAGCCCATTCGGGAGCGGTGTTGTGAGGTCTCAGATGTGACGTAAAAAGTCAAGGTTTTTACACAATACCTGACGAGCATTTAAATTTGGGCTTCCGTGGCTCAATGGTTAGCGCGTTCGGCTGTTAACCAATAGGTTGGTGGTTCGAGCCCATCCGGGAGCGGTATTGTGACGTCTCAGATGTGACGTTAAAAGTCAAGGTTTTTCCAAAATACCTGACGACCATTTAATTTTTGGGCTTCCGTGGCGCAATGGTTAGCGCGTTCAGCTGCTATTCAAAAGACTGGTGGTTTGAGCTCTCCCGGGAGCGGTGTTGTGACGTCTCAAATGTAACATAAAATGTCAGAGTTTTTCCACAATACCTGTCGAACATTGAATTTTTGGGCTTCCGTGGCGCAATGGTTAGCGCGTTCAGCTGTTAATCGAAAGGTTGGTGGTACGAGCCCACCCAGGAGAGGTGTTGTGGGGTCTCAGATGTAGCGTAAAAAGTCAAAACTTTTCCACAATACGTGACAACCATTTAATTTCTGGGCTTCCGTGGCTCAATGATTAGCGCGTTCGGCTGTTAACCAATAGGTTGGTGGTTCGAGCCCACCCGGGAGCGGTGTTGTGGGATCTCAAATGTAACGTAAAAATTCAAGGTTTTTCCACAATACCTGACGAACATTTAATTTTTGGGCTTCCTTGGGGCAATGGTTAGCGCGTTCGGCTGTTAACCGAAAGGTTGGTGGTTCGATCCCAACCGGGAGAGGTGTTGTAGGGTATCAGATGTAACGTAATAAGTCATAACTTATCCACAATACCTGACAACCATTTAATTTCCGAGCTTCCGTGGCTCAATGGTTATCGCGTTCGGCTGTTAACCAATAGGTTTGTGGTTCGAGCCCATCCGGGATGCGGTGTTGTGAGGTCTCAGATGTAACGTAAAATGTCAGAGTTTTTCCACAATACCTGACGAACATTTAATTTTTGGGCTTCCTTGGCGCAATTATTAGCGCGTTCAACTGTTAATCGAAAGGCTGGTGGTTCAAGCGCACCCGGAAGAGGTGTTGTGGGGTCTCAGATGTAGCGTAAAAAGTCAAAACTTATCCACAATACGTGACAACCATTTAATTTCTGAGCTTCCGTGGCTCAAAGGTTAGCGCGTTCGGCTGTTAACCAATAGGTTGGTGGTTCGAGCCCATTCGGGAGCGGTGTTGTGAGGTCTCAGATGTGACGTAAAAAGTCAAGGTTTTTACACAATACCTGACGAGCATTTAAATTTGGGCTTCCGTGGCTCAATGGTTAGCGCGTTCGGCTGTTAACCAATAGGTTGGTGGTTCGAGCCCATCCGGGAGCGGTATTGTGACGTCTCAGATGTGACGTTAAAAGTCAAGGTTTTTCCAAAATACCTGACGACCATTTAATTTTTGGGCTTCCGTGGCGCAATGGTTAGCGCGTTCAGCTGCTATTCAAAAGACTGGTGGTTTGAGCTCTCCCGGGAGCGGTGTTGTGACGTCTCAAATGTAACATAAAATGTCAGAGTTTTTCCACAATACCTGTCGAACATTGAATTTTTGGGCTTCCGTGGCGCAATGGTTAGCGCGTTCAGCTGTTAATCGAAAGGTTGGTGGTACGAGCCCACCCAGGAGAGGTGTTGTGGGGTCTCAGATGTAGCGTAAAAAGTCAAAACTTTTCCACAATACGTGACAACCATTTAATTTCTGGGCTTCCGTGGCTCAATGATTAGCGCGTTCGGCTGTTAACCAATAGGTTGGTGGTTCGAGCCCACCCGGGAGCGGTGTTGTGGGATCTCAAATGTAACGTAAAAATTCAAGGTTTTTCCACAATACCTGACGAACATTTAATTTTTGGGCTTCCTTGGGGCAATGGCTAGCGCGTTCGGCTGTTAACCGAAAGGTTGGTGGTTCGATCCCAACCGGGAGAGGTGTTGTAGGGTATCAGATGTAACGTAATAAGTCATAACTTATCCACAATACCTGACAACCATTTAATTTCCGAGCTTCCGTGGCTCAATGGTTATCGCGTTCGGCTGTTAACCAATAGGTTTGTGGTTCGAGCCCATCCGGGATGCGGTGTTGTGAGGTCTCAGATGTAACGTAAAATGTCAGAGTTTTTCACAATACCTGACGAACATTTAATTTTTGGGCTTCCGTGGCGCAATGATTAGCGCGTTCAGCTGTTAATCGAAAGGTTGAAGGTTCGAGCCCACCCGGGAGAGGTGTTGTGGGGTCTCATATGTAGCGTAAAAAGTCAAAACTTATCCACAATACGTGACAATCATTTAATTTCTGAGCTTCCGTGGCTCAATGGTTAGCGCGTTCGGCTGTTAACCAATAGTTTGGTGGTTCGAGCTCATCCGGGAGCGGTGTTGTGAGGTCTCAGATGTGACGTAAAAAGTCAAGGTTTTCACGCAAAACCTGACGAGCATTTAATTTTTGGGCTTCCGTGGCGCAATGGTTAGCGCGTTCTGCTGTTGACCCATAGGTTGGTGGTTCGAGCCCACCCGGGAGCGGTGTTGTGGGATCTCAAATGTAACGTAGAAAGCCAAAGTTTTTCCACAATACCTGACGACCATTTAATTTCTGAGCTTCCGTGGCTCAATGGTTAGCGCGTTCAGCTGTTAATCGAAAGGTTGGTGGTTGTGGGGTCTCAAATGTAACGTAGAAAGCCAAAGTTTTTCCACAATACCTGACAACCATTTAATTTCTGAGCTTCCGTGGCTCAATGGTTAGCGCGTTCGGCTGTTAGCCAATAGGTTGGTGCTTCAAGCATACCCGGGAGCGGTGTTGTGGGATCTCGAATGTAACGTAGAAAGCCAAAGTTTTTCTACAATACCTGACGACCATTTAATTTTTGGGCTTCCGTGGCGCAATGGTTAGCGCGTTCGGCTGTTAACCGAAAGGTTGGTGGTTCAAGCCCATCCGGGAGCGGTGTTGTGACGTCTCAGATGTTACGTAAAAAGTCAAGGTTTTTCCACAATACCTGACGACCATTTAATTTTTGGGCTTCCGTGGCTCAATGGCTAGCGCGTTCGGCTGTTAACCAATTGGTTGGTGGTTCGATGCCACCCGGGAGCGGTGTTGTGGGATCTCTTATGTAACGTAGAAAGCCAAAGTTTTTCCACAATACCTGACGACCATTTAATTTTTGGGCTTCCGTGGCGCAATTGGTTAGCGCGTTCGGCTGTTAACCGAAAGGTTGGTGGTTCAAGCCCACCCGGGAGCGGTGTTGTGGGATCACGAATGTAACGTTGAAAGCCAAAGTTTTTCCAGAATACCTGACGACCATTTAATATTTGGGCTTCCGTGGCGCAATAATTAGCGCGTTCAGCTGTTAATCGAAAGGTTGGTGGTTCGAGCCCACCCGAGAGAGGTGTTGTGGGGTCTCAGATGTAGCGTAAAAAGTCAAAACTTTTCCACAATACGTGACAACCATTTAATTTCTGAGCTTTCGTGGCTCAATGGTTAGCGCGTTCGGCTGTTAGCCAATAGGTTGGTGGTTCGAGCCCACCCGGGAGCGGTGTTGTGGGATCTCAAATGTAACGTAGAAAGCCAAAGTTTTTCCACAATACCTGACGACCATTTAATTTTTGGGCTTCCGGGGCGCAATGGTTAGCGCGTTCAGCTGTTATTCTAGGCCAAAATTCTACGTTACATTTGAGACCCCACAACCACCAACCTTTCGATTAACAGCTGAACGCGCTAACCATTGAGCCACGGAAGCTCAGAAATTAAATGGTCGTCAGGTATTGTGGAAAAACTTTGGCTTTCTACGTTACATTTGAGATCCCACAACACCGCTCCCGGGTGGGCTCGAACCACCAACCTATTGGCTAACAGCCGAACGCGCTAACCTTTGAGCCACGAAAGCTCAGAAATTAAATGGTTGTCACGTATTGTGGAAAAGTTTTGACTTTTTACGCTACATCTGAGACCCCACAACACCTCTCTCGGGTGGGCTCGAACCACCAACCTTTCGATTAACAGCTGAATGCGCTAATTATTGCGCCACGGAAGCCCAAAAATTAAATGGTCGTCAGGTATTGTGGAAAAACTTTGGCCTTCTACGTTACATGTGAGATCCCACAACACCGCTCCCGGGTGGCCTCGAACCACCAACCTATTGGTTAACAGCCGAACGCGCTAACCATTGAGCCACGGAAGCCCAAAAATTAAATGGTCGTCAGGTATTGTGGAAAAACCTTGACTTTTTACGTAACATCTGAGACGTCACAACACCGCTCCCGGGTATGCTTGAAGCACCAACCTATTGGCTAACAGCCGAACGCGCTAACCATTGAGCCACGGAAGCTCAGAAATTAAATGGTTGTCAGGTATTGTGGAAAAACTTTGGCTTTCTACGTTACATTTGAGACCCCACAACCACCAACCTTTCGATTAACAGCTGAACGCGCTAACCATTGAGCCACGGAAGCTCAGAAATTAAATGGTTGTCAGGTATTGTGGAAAAACTTTGGCTTTCTACGTTACATTTGAGACCCCACAACCACCAACCTTTCGATTAACAGCTGAACGCGCTAACCATTGAGCCACGGAAGCTCAGAAATTAAATGGTCGTCAGGTATTGTGGAAAAACTTTGGCTTTCTACGTTACATTCGAGATCCCACAACACCGCTCCCGGGTATGCTTGAAGCACCAACCTATTGGCTAACAGCCGAACGCGCTAACCATTGAGCCACGGAAGCTCAGAAATTAAATGGTTGTCAGGTATTGTGGAAAAACTTTGGCTTTCTACGTTACATTTGAGATCCCACAACCACCAACCTTTCGATTAACAGCTGAACGCGCTAACCATTGAGCCACGGAAGCTCAGAAATTAAATGGTCGTCAGGTATTGTGGAAAAACTTTGGCTTTCTACGTTACATTTGAGATCCCACAACACCGCTCCCGGGTGGGCTCGAACCACCAACCTATGGGTCAACAGCAGAACGCGCTAACCATTGCGCCACGGAAGCCCAAAAATTAAATGCTCGTCAGGTTTTGTGTGTGGTTCGAGCCCATCCGGGAGCGGTGTTGTGACGTCTCAGATGTGATGTAAAAAGTCAAGGTTTTTTCCACAACACCTGACGACCATTTAAATTTTGGGATTCCGTGGCGCAATGGTTAGCGCGTTCGGCTGTTAACCAATAGGTTGGTGGTTCGAGCCCATCCGGGAGCGGTGTTGTGAGGTCTCAGATGTAACGTAAAATGTCAGAGTTTTTCCACAATACCTGACGAACATTTAATTTTTGGGCTTCCGTGGCGCAATGATTAGCGCGTTCAGCTGTTAATCGAAAGGTTGAAGGTTCGAGCCCACCCGGGAGAGGTGTTGTAGGGTCTCAGATGTAACGTAACAAGTTGGGAAAACCAAAATATTACCTCTCCGAGACAAGATTACCCATATATGGAAATGTTTCTTTTTAATGAACAAATGCTGAAGTTAATTTTATGAAATATTAAAGAAGTATACAAAGCATAGCGAATATACTGTAAATCAGACGACTTTTTACATCCAATAAGGATATACTTGTGCACATTAAAATCATCCGATGGGGAAAAAACGGGAAATAAAGAGATAAAACTTTAGAGGGATATTACCTTTACGTGTTTGTAAAGGCCCCATTTTCTACTCCTCAACTGTATACCCTCTATGTTCAAAGCCAGATTCACAACAGGGTTGCCGTGTAAACACTATCCTCTCGGTTCACCTCGACGATTTTCTTAATTTGTCAACATGACTGTTAACGTTACATAACACCAAAGCGTATTTGTGGCTACACGCATTGAAAGTAATTGCGCACCATATAACGCATGAAAACACGAAGCTAGAACCCGATAACGATCAGACCTTTCACTGATCTGCGCTGCCTTCAGCAGAGCTCACCAAAAAGACAGCGGATTTTGGAAAACGTTAACCGGTGAGCTCTGTCATCATAGCTTTGCTGAACGCTTTTCTCCGGTCATCGGTGTTTTAAAAATTACGCTAGTGCAATAAAGCGTGCAAGGTACCAAGGTTTAACAAAAATTGTATGATAACATATTTATAGAGATAGATAAGAACAACTTTTATAATTAAAATTAGAAACTAACATCTCTCTTAAAATTCTCGCGTGATCAACTGGTTTCACGCCAATTAAATAGGTATAGTCCCATCAGAATCAGCAAGAGCTATTTGTAATAATACCTCCATGTTTTTACCGCCAAGCTGACAACTACGCGTTTTACGTCACGTTATCCAAAAACTCGACTATTTTCTTTGGTGACCGCGCTGGCTCAGCGCTGAGCTCTGAGCACCGTGACGTCAAAATTCTAAAACCAAATCCCTTTCTGTATGACATTGCTAACAGTGTATTTAACTTTCGGCCCACTCTGAACCGTTAATGTCTCTGCATTACAGAAACGAAAACAAAACCCAAGCGTTTACTTTTGGGTTCACTAGGCCTATTGAAAAACAAAAGTTCATTTGACCGACACAGTAGCGTTCTCCTTGTTATCAATAACGAAAGGTTTATGCTATAAACAGATGTAGTATAGCTTAAGTAATATATAAACATCCATTTCAAATAATAATTATAAAAAATATTCCTGTGATATCAAAATGAAACAGAGCTTTAAAGCTACAAAACTACTAAAGGCATCGAAATTACGAAAAATATTTCCATATATTAATTTTACATTATGAGAAAACCAAATATTAAGGTTTTGTAGAATTTCTTTCCACATCAACACAAGGCGAATTGCTAACGCGAAGCACTAGTGTAACAACGGACGGACACACACAGACAAACACAGACAAACACATAGACTGCTGTTTTACCCTTTCCGTATTAATTTTGTTTTGAGAGACAAGATTACTTTAAATACTAAAATAAATATAATAAATATAATTATTATAATATATTTTCTTCGTTAGTTGTTCGCCTTATTGAACGTTACATCGTTTTGATAAAGAACAATTAAACATTCTTGAGAGACTTGACTAATATTGGCGTTTGAAATGAAGCATACGCCGCTTGCTTCGCGTTACTCAAATAGGTAGTATATAATGGTGTCGAATCGCAGCTACGGATAAGAACATCGCAATTGCGTGAACCTTGGCGGAAGACCCCGTCAATGGAAGGCTAGACGTTTCTCGTAACCCTAGCCGATCGCCGCGTATGTCTTACCTTAAGGATGATGGTGTTGTTAGAAGCCAGGTGTGCAGACTGGTGTCCATGTGGGATGGACAAAGGATAGAAGATGGTGGTGTTTAGAAGCCAGCAAGTACAGACTGGTGTCCATGTGGAATGGACAAAGACGAGAAGGTGGTGGTGGTGTTTAGAAGCCAGTAAGTTCAGACTGGTGTCCATGTGGAATGGGTGAAAGACTAGAAGATGGTGGTGTTTAGAAGCCAATAAGTTCAGACTGGTGTCCATGTGGGGTGGAAAAATGAACAGAGTTGTTAAACAGGCAATGGAGTAATAGCCTGTAAGTCGAATGCAATTTCCGGGACTGTAAATACGGTCTGGAAATTGAATACACGTTTGCTCCGATTTGCAAACTGCGAACGCGGTCACGTGGGTGTAACAACGGACAGACAGACACACAGACACACAGACAGACACACAGACACTTCGAAATTAGAACCTCTCCGTGACATACGTCACTCGGAGAGGTAAAAAGTCTTAACTTATCTACAATACCTGACAACCATTTAATTTCTGAGCTTCCGTGGCTCAAATGTTAGCGCGTTCGGCTGTTAACCAATAGGTGTGTGGTTCGAGCCCATCCGGGAGCGGTGTTGTGACGTCTCAGATGTAACGTAAAATGTCAGAGTTTTTCCACAATACCTGACGAACATTTAATTTTTGGGCTTCCGTGGCGCAATGATTAGCGCGTTCAGCTGTTAATCGAAAGGTTGAAGGTTCGAGCCCACCCGGAAGAGGTGTTGTGGGGTCTCAGATATAGCGTAAAAAGTCAAAACATTTCCACAATACGTGACAACCATTTAATTTCTGAGCTTCCGTGGCTCAATGGTTAGCGCGTTTGGCTGTTAACCATTAGGTTGGTGGTTCGAGCCCATCCGGGAGCGGTATTGTGACGTCTCAGATGTGACGTTAAAAGTCAAGGTTTTTCCAAAATACCTGACGACCATTTAATTTTTGGGCTTCCGTGGCGCAATGGTTAGCGCGTTCAGCTGCTATTCAAAAGACTGGTGGTTTGAGCTCTCCCGGAAGCGGTGTTGTAACGTCTCAAATGTAACATAAAATGTCAGAGTTTTTCCACAATACCTGTCGAACATTGAATTTTTGGGCTTCCGTGGCTCAATGGTTAGCGCGTTCGGCTGTTAACCAATAGGTTGGTGGTTCGAGCCCATCCGGGAGCGGTGTTGTGAGGTCTCAGATGTGACGTAAAAAGTCAAGGTTTTTACACAATACCTGACGAGCATTTAATTTTGGGCTTCCGTGGCTCAATGGTTAGCGCGTTCGGCTGTTAACCAATAGGTTGGTGGTTCGAGCCCATCCGGGAGCGGTATTGTGACGTCTCAGATGTGACGTTAAAAGTCAATGTTTTTCCAAAATACCTGACGACCATTTAATTTTTGGGCTTCCGTGGCGCAATGGTTAGCGCGTTCAGCTGCTATTCAAAAGACTGGTGGTTTGAGCTCTCCCGGGAGCGGTGTTGTGACGTCTCAAATGTAACATAAAATGTCAGAGTTTTTCCACAATACCTGTCGAACATTGAATTTTTGGGCTTCCGTGGCGCAATGGTTAGCGCGTTCAGCTGTTAATCGAAAGGTTGGTGGTACGAGCCTACCCGGGAGCGTTTTGTGGGGTCTCAGATATAATGTAAAAAGTCTGAGTTTCTCCACAATACCTGACAACCAATTAATTACAGAGCTTCCGTGGCTCAATGGTTAGCGCGTTCGGCTGATAACCAATAGGTTGGTGGTTCGAGCCCATCCGGGAGCGGTGTTGTGAGGTCTCAGATGTAACGTAAAATGTCATAGTTTTTCCACAGCACCTGACGACCATTTAAATTTTGGGCTTCCGTGGCGCAATGGTTAGCGCGTTCGGCTATTAACCAATAGGTAGGTGGTTCGAGCCCATCCGGGAGAAGTGTTGTGACGTCTCAGATGTAACGTAAAATGTCGGAGTTTTTCCACAATACCTGACGAACATTTAATTTTTGGGCTTCAGTGGCGCAATGGTCAGCGCGTTCAGCTGTTAACCGAAAGGTTGGTGGTTCGAGCCCAAACGAGAGAGGTTTTGTGGGGTCTCAGATGTAGCTTGAAAAGTCGTAACTTTTCAACAATACCTGACAACCATTTAATTTCTGAGCTTCCGTGGCTCAATGGTTAGCGCGTTCGGCTGTTAACCTATAGGTTGGAGGTTCTAGCCCATCCGGGAGCGGTGTTGTGATGTCTCAGATGTAACGTAAAATGTCAGAGTTTTTCCACAATACCGGACGAACATTTAATTTTTGGGCTTCCGTGGCGCAATGGTTAGCGCGTTCAGCTGTTAATCGAAAGGTTGGTGGTTCGAGCCCACCCGGAAGAGGTGTTGTGGGGTCTCAGATGTAGCGTAAAAAGTCAAAACTTTTCCACAATACGTGACAACCATTTAATTTCTGAGCTTCCGTGGCTCAATGGTTAGCGCGTTCGGCTGTCAATCGAAAGGTTGGTGGTTCGATCCCATCCGGGAGCGGTGTTGTGAGGTCTCGGATGTGAAGTAAAAAGTCAAAGTTTTACCTCAATACCTGACGAAAATTTAATTTTTGGGCTTCAGTGGCGCAATGGTCAGCGCGTTCAGCTGTTAACCGAAAGGTTGGTGGTTCGAGCCCTCCCGGGAGCGGTGTTGTGACGTCTCAGATGTAACGTAAAATGTGAGAGTTTTTCCACAATACCTGACGAGCATTTAATTTTTGGGCTTCCGTGGCGCAATGGTTAGCGCGTTCAGCTGTTAATCGAAAGGTTGGTGGTTCGAGCCCACCCGGGAGAGGTGCTGTGAGGTCTCAGATGTAGCGTGAAAAGTCAAACTTTTTCCATAATACGTGATAACCATTTATTTTCTGATCTTTCGTGGCTCAATGGTTAGCGCGTTCGGCTGTTAACCAATAGCTTGGTGGTTCGAGCCCACCCGGGAGCGGTGTTTTTGGATCTCAAATGTAACGTAAATAGCCAAAGTTTTTCTACAATACCTGACGACCATTTAATTTTTGGGCTTCCGTGGCGCAATGGTTAGTGCGTTCAGCTGTTAACCGAAAGGTTGGTGGTTCGAGCCCAAACGAGAGAGGATTTGTGGGGTCTCAGATGTAGCGTGAAAAGTCGTAACTTTTCAACAATACCTGACAACCATTTAATTTTTGGGCGTCCGTGGCGCAATGGCTAGCGCGTTCGGCTGTTAACCGAAAGGTTGGTGGTTCGAGCCCATCCGGGAGCGGTGTTGTGACGTCTCAGATGTTACGTAAAATGTCAGAGTTTTTCCACAATACCTGACGAACATTTAATTTTTGGGCTTCCGTGGCGCAGTAATTAGCGCGTCCAGCTCTTAATCGAAAGGTTGGTGGTTTGAGCCCACCCGGAAGAGGTGTTGTGGGATCTCAGATGTAGCGTTAAAAGTCAAAACTTTTCCACAATACGTGACAACCATTTAATTTCTGATCTTCCGTGGCTCAATGGTTAGCGCGTTCGGCTGTTAACCAATAGGTTGGTGGTTCGAGCCCACCCGGGAGCGGTGTTTTTGGATCTCAAATGTAACGTAAATAGCCAAAGTTTTTCCACAATACCTGACGACCATTTAATTTTTGGGCGTCCGTGGCGAATGGTTAGCGCGTTCGGCTGTTAACCGAAGGGTTGGTGGTTCGAGCCCATCCGGGAGCGGTGTTGTGAGGTCTCAGATGAGAAGTAAAATGTCAAGGTTTTACCTCAATACCTGACGAAAATTTAATTTTTGGGCTTCAGTGGCGCAATGGTCAGCGCGTTCAGCTGTTAACCGAAAGGTTGGTGGTTCGAGCCCTCCCGGGAGCGGTGTTGTGACGTCTCAGATGTAACGTAAAATGTCAGAGTTTTTCCACAACACCTGACGAACATTTAACTTTTGGGCTTCCGTGGCGCAATGGTTAGCGCGTTCAGCTGTTAATCGAAGGGTTGGTGGTTCGAGCCCGCCCGGAAGAGGTGTTGTGGGGTCTCAGATGTAGCGTAAAAAGTCAAAACTTTTCCACAATACGTGACAACCGTTTCATTTCTGAGCTTCCGTGGCTCAATGGTTAGCGCGTTCGGCTGTCAATCGAAAGATTGGTGGTTCGAGCCCATCCGGGAGCGGTGTTGTGAGGTCTCGGATGTGAAGTAAAAAGTCAAAGTTTTACCTCAATACCTGACGAAAATTTAATTTTTGGGCTTCAGTGGCGCAATGGTCAGCGCGTTCAGCTGTTAACCGAAAGGTTGGTGGTTCGAGCCCTCCCGGGAGCGGTGTTGTGACGTCTCAGATGTAACGTAAAATGTCAGAGTTTTTCCACAATACCTGACGAGCATTTAATTTTTGGGCTTCCGTGGCGCAATGGTTAGCGCGTTCAGCTGTTAATCGAAAGGTTGGTGGTTCGATCACACCCGGGAGAGGTGTTGTGAGGTCTCAGATGTAGCGTGAAAAGTTAAAATTATCCCATAATACGTGATAACCATTTATTTTCTGATCTTTCGTGGCTCAATGGTTAGCGCGTTAGGCTGTTAACCAATAGCTTGGTGGTTCGAGCTCATCCGGGAGCGGTGTTTTTGGATCTCAAATGTAACGTAAATAGCCAAAGTTTTTCTACAATACCTGACGACCATTTAATTTTTGGGCTTCAGTGGCGCAATGGTCAGCGCGTTCAGCTGTTAACTGAAAGGTTGGTGGTTCGAGCCCAAACGAGAGAGGTTTTGTGGGGTCTCAGATGTAGCTTGAAAAGTCGTAACTTTTCAACAATACCTGACAACCATTTAATTTCTGAGCTTCCGTGGCTCAATGGTTAGCGCGTTCGGCTGTTAACCTATAGGTTGGAGGTTATAGCCCATCCGGGAGCGGTGTTGTGATGTCTCAGATGTAACGTAAAATGTCAGAGTTTTTCCACAATACCTGACGAACATTTAATTTTTGGGCTTCCGTGGCGCAATGGTTAGCGCGTTCAGCTGTTAATCGAAAGGTTGGTGGTTCGAGCCCACCCGGAAGAGGTGTTGTGGGGTCTCAGATGTAGCGTAAAAAGTCAAAACTTTTCCACAATACGTGACAACCATTTAATTTCTGAGCTTCCGTGGCTCAATGGTTAGCGCGTTCGGCTGTCAATCGAAAGGTTGGTGGTTCGATCCCATCCGGGAGCGGTGTTGTGAGGTCTCGGATGTGAAGTAAAAAGTCAAAGTTTTACCTCAATACCTGACGAAAATTTAATTTTTGGGCTTCAGTGGCGCAATGGTCAGCGCGTTCAGCTGTTAACCGAAAGGTTGGTTGTTCGAGCCCTCCCGGGAGCGGTGTTGTGACGTCTCAGATGTAACGTAAAATGTGAGAGTTTTTCCACAATACCTGACGAACATTTAATTTTTGGGCTTCCGTGGCGCAATGGTTAGCGCGTTCAGCTGTTAATCGAAAGGTTGGTGGTTCGAGCCCACCCGGAAGAGGTGTTGTGGGGTCTCAGATGTAGCGTTAAAAGTCAAAATTTTTCCACAATACGTGACAACCATTTAATTTTTGGGCTTCCTTGGCGCAATGGTTAGCGCGTTCGGCTGTTAACCGAAAGGATGGTGGTTCGAGCCCACCTGGGAGAGGTGTTGTAGGGTCTCAGATGTAACGTAAAAAGTCATAACTTATCCACAAAACCTAACAACCATTTAATTTCTGAGCTTCTGTGGCTCAATGGTTAGCGCGTTCGGCTGTTAACCAATTGGTTGGTGGTTCGAGCCTATCCGGGAGAAGTGTTGTGACGTCTCAGATGTAACGTAAAATGTCAGAATTTTTCCACAATACCTGACGAACATTTAATTTTTGGGCTTCAGTGGCGCAATGGTCAGCGCGTTCAGCTGTTAACCGAAAGGTTGGTGGTTCGAGCCCAAACGAGAGAGGTTTTGTGGGGTCTCAGATGTAGCGTGAAAAGTCGTAACTTTTCAACAATACCTGACAACCATTTAATTTCTGAGATTCCGTGGCTCAATGGTTAGCGCGTTCGGTTGTTAACCAATAGGTTGGTGGTTCTAGCCCATCCGGGAGCGGTGTTCTGATGTCTCAGATGTAACGTAAAATGTCAGAGTTTTTCCACAATACCTGACGAACATTTAATTTTTGGGCTTCCGTGGCGCAATGGTTAGCGCGTTCAGCTGTTAATCGAAAGGTTGGTGGTTCGAGCCCACCCGGAAGAGGTGATGTGGGGTCTCAGATGTAGCGTAAAAAGTCAAAACTTTTCCACAATACGTGACAACCATTTAATTTCTGAGCTTCCGTGGCTCAATGGTTAGCGCGTTCGGCTGTTAATCGAAAGGTTGGTGGTTCGAGCCCATCCGGGAGCGGTGTTGTGAGGTCTCGGATGTGAAGTAAAAAGTCAAAGTTTTACCTCAATACCTGACGAGCATTTATTTTTTGGGCTTCCGTGGCGCAATGGTTAGCGCGTTCAGCTGTTAACCGAAAGGATGGTGGTTCGAGCCCACCTGGGAGAGGTGTTGTAGGGTCTCAGATGTAACGTAAAAAGTCATAACTTATCCACAAAACCTAACAACCATTTAATTTCTGAGCTTCTGTGGCTCAATGGTTAGCGCGTTCGGCTGTTAACCAATTGGTTGGTGGTTCGAGCCTATCCGGGAGAAGTGTTGTGACGTCTCAGATGTAACGTAAAATGTCAGAGTTTTTCCACAATACCTGACGAACATTTAATTTTTGGGCTTGCGTGGCGCAATGGTTAGCGCGTTCAGCTGTTAATCGAAAGGTTGGTGGTTCGAGCCCACCCGGGAGAGGTGTTGTTGGGTCTCATATGTAGCGTAAAAAGTCAAAACCTTTCCACAATACGTGACAACCATTTATTTTCTGAGCTTTCGTGGCTCAATGGTTAGCGCGTTCGGCTGTTAACCAATAGGTTGGTGGTTCGAGCCCACCCGGGAGCGGTGTTTTTGGATCTCAAATGTAACGTAAATAGCCAAAGTTTTTCCACAATACCTGACGACCATTTAATTTTTGGGCGTCCGTGGCGAATGGTTAGCGCATTCGGCTGTTAACCGAAAGGTTGGTGGTTCGAGCCCATCCGGGAGCGGTTTTGTGAGAACTCAGATGTGAAGTAAAAAGTCAAAGTTTTATCTCAATACCTGACGAAAATTTAATTTTTGGGCTTCAGTGGCGCAATGGTTAGCGCGTTCGGCTATTAACCAATAGGTTGGTGGTTCGAGCCCATCCGGGAGAAGTGTTGTGACGTCTCAGATGTAACGTAAAATGTCAGAATTTTTCCACAATACCTGACGAACATTTAATTTTTGGGCTTCAGTGGCGCAATGGTCAGCGCGTTCAGCTGTTAACCGAAAGGTTGGTGGTTCGAGCCCAAACGAGAGAGGTTTTGTGGGGTCTCAGATGTAGCGTGAAAAGTCGTAACTTTTCAACAATACCTGACAACCATTTAATTTCTGAGATTCCGTGGCTCAATGGTTAGCGCGTTCGGCTGTTAATCGAAAGGTTGGTGGTTCGAGCCCATCCGGGAGCGGTGTTGTGAGGTCTCGGATGTGAAGTAAAAAGTCAAAGTTTTACCTCAATACCTGACGAGCATTTATTTTTTGGGCTTCCGTGGCGCAATGGTTAGCGCGTTCAGCTGTTAATCGAAAGGTTGGTGGTTCGAGCCCACCCGGGAGAGGTGTTGTGAGGTCTCAGATGTAGCGTGAAAAGTCAAACTTTTTCCATAATACGTGATAACCATTTATTTTCTGATCTTTCGTGGCTCAATGGTTAGCGCGTTCGGCTGTTAACCATTAGCTTGGTGGTTCGAGCCCACCCGGGAACGGTGTTTTTGGATCTCAAATGTAACGTAAATAGCCAAAGTTTTTCCACAATACCTGACGACCATTTAATTTTTGGGCTTCCGTGGCGCAATGGTTAGCGCGTTCAGCTGTTAACCGAAAGGTTGGTGGTTCGAGCCCAAAAGAGAGGTTTTGTGGGGTCTCAGATGTAGCGTGAAAAGTCGTAACTTTTCAACAAAACCTGACAACCATTTAATTTTTGGGCGTCCGTGGCGCAATGGCTAGCGCGTTCGGCTGTTAACCGAAAGGTTGGTGGTTCGAGCCCATCCGGGAGCGGTGTTGTGACGTCTCAGATGTTACGTAAAATGTCAGAGTTTTTCCACAATACCTGACGACCATTTAATTTTTTCCTTCCGTGGCGCAATAATTAGCGCGTCGAGCACTTAATCGAAAGGTTGGTGGTTCGAGCCCACCGGAAGAGGTGTTGTGGGGTCTCAGATGTAGCGTTAAAAGTCAAAACTTTTCCACAATACGTGACAACCATTTAATTTGTGATCTTCCGTGGCTCAATGGTTAGCGCGTTCGGCTGTTAACCAATAGGTTGGTGGTTCGAGCCCACCCGGGAGCGGTGTTTTTGGATCTCAAATGTAACGTAAATAGCCAAAGTTTTTCCACAATACCTGACGACCATTTAATTTTCGGGCGTCCGTGGCGAATGGTTAGCGCGTTCGGCTGTTAACCGAAAGGTTGGTGGTTCGAGCCCATCTGGGAGCGGTGTTGTGAGGTCTCAGATGTGAAGTAAAAAGACAAGGTTTTACCTCAATACCTGACGAAAATTTAATTTTTGGGCTTCAGTGGCGCAATGGTCAGCGCGTTCAGCTGTTAACCGAAAGGTTGGTGGTTCGAGCCCTCCCGGGAGCGGTGTTGTGACGTCTCAGATGTAACGTAAAATGTCAGAGTTTTTCCACAATACCTGACGAGCATTTAATTTTTGGGCTTCCGTGGCGCAATGGTTAGCGCGTTCAGCTGTTAATCGAAAGGTTGGTATTCGAGCCCACCCGGGAGAGGTGTTGTGAGGTCTCAGATGAAGCGTGAAAAGTCAAACTTTTTCCATAATACGTGATAACCATTTATTTTCTGATCTTTCGTGGCTCAATGGTTAGCGCGTTCGGCTGTTAACCAATAGCTTGGTGGTTCGAGCCCACCCGGGAGCGGTGTTTTTGGATCTCAAATGTAACGTAAATAGCCAAAGTTTTTCCACAATACCTGACGACCATTTAATTTTTGGGCGTCCGTGGCGAATGGTTAGCGCGTTCGGCTGTTAACCGAAAGGTTGGTGGTTCGAGCCCATCCGGGAGCGGTGTTGTGAGGCCTCAGATGTGAAGTAAAAAGTCAAAGTTTTACCTCAATACCTGACGAAAATTTAATTTTTGGGCTTCAGTGGCGCAATGGTTAGCGCGTTCGGCTATTAACCAATAGGTTGGTGGTTCGAGCCCATCCGGGAGAAGTGTTGTGACGTCTCAGATGTAACGTAAAATGTCGGAGTTTTTCCACAATACCTGACGAACATTTAATTTTTGGGCTTCAGTGGCGCAATGGTCAGCATGTTCAGCTGTTAACCGAAAGGTTGGTGGTTCGAGCCCAAACGAGAGAGGTTTTGTGGGGTCTCAGATTGTTTAGTCTTAAAAAACTATTGCTGTTTAAAGCTTTTTATTGTAATATCAATTTGCTATGTATCACGTAATTAGGGCTATTTTTTAACGGCTTTTTATTAGATTTCTTATCTTGTATATTTTTTAAATGTCAATATATATATGCAGCATTTCCATATCAAAAGGCAGTTCTATTGTAATCCAAATGTTATCTCTTTAATTCATGACACGTTTGTTTAAACTAGAAATAAATTGTTTTAACCGTTACATTGAACCAGTTAACTTAATGTCTTTATTGATCACGCACATTTTGGTCCGTCGAGCCGGATATACGCACATGCATTGAACTTACAACTCAATCGCAGCTAGCCCGGCATAATAATTTCGTGAAAATCTTCAAAGGCATCAAGTTAAGCGTCAAGTCAAGAGACGTCTACTCAGTCAACAAGGACAGCAGCACCATGGACTCTCTACTTTCAAGACGCAAGGCACTCAAGGGTCAAATTACACGTATTGAAAACAACATCATGCAACCTGGCACTAGGCAAGAACTACAACCTCTGACGGATGCGGCGGTAACATTATACACTGACAAAGTTCAAAAACTTTCGTCGGACCTTGATTCACTCCAAGAGATCATGCAGATGAAATGCACGGTAGAAGAGTTCGATGCAATCGAAATAGAATATAACGCACTCATCACCAGGCTAGAGAACATGGATATTCTGCTGCGGAATGAAAAGAACAAGCTAGCAATGTCCAATCTTTCGGCGACAAAAACCACGGCTGACATTCGACTACCACCTATTGATCTACCAAAATTTGGGGGAAGTTACATAGAGTGGTATCCGTTTCATGACCTGTTCGTTGCTACCGTTCACTCCAACGCACAGCTGTCAGGCGCTCAGAAGTTACATTATCTCAAGAATGCCACCTTTGGCGAAGCAGCTCTCTTAATCCATTCAATCCAGTTAACAGACGGAAATTACATTGAAGCATGGGACATCTTAAAAAATCGGTATCACAATGCAAGAGAAATAATCGATGCGCACATAAAACGCCTCTTCAACCAGCCTTCAATCAAAGATGAATCAGCATCAGCCCTAAGGCGATTGGTGGATACTACTTCGGAATGTATTAGGTCATTGAAGGTCCTCAACGAACCTGTTCAGCATTGGGACGCAGTTTTAATCTACATTATTAAAGAAAAACTCGACAATGAATCACGACGTCATTGGGAATTATCTTTATCTGGGACAAGGCGGCCAACATATGATGAACTCACAAATTTTCTGGAACAGCGAGCCAGAGCGCTAGCAGCGGCCCAACCGGTCTCAAGTACATTAAAGTCAAAGGAGGCTTTTCATCAGAAGAGGAGCATACACGCACATCATGGAGCGATCAAAAGGAACTGTATCTTCTGTACAGAAGATCACGCAATCTTCAAATGTCCGATCTTCGTGAAGGCCTCAAGCGATGAAAGATGGGGTATGGTTAAAAAACATTCTCTCTGTTTTAATTGTCTCCGTTCTGATCACCAGAGCAGCGATTGCAAATGGGGAACCTGCAAATTATGCCATTCAAAACATTATACAATGCTTCATCGAGAAGAACCTGAATCAAGAAACGTTACTACGCACGTCTCTCGAGAGCTATCCCTAACATGTTCGAAGAACTCCAAGGGTTACCAAGTGATCCTACCAACGGCGATCATACACGTTGAAGACGGTACTGGACAGTTCAAACCGCTACGGGCCTTGTTAGATTCAGCGTCACAAGCCACATTTATTACGGAAGAAGGCATTCGCAAGCTCCAGTTGAGGAGAACACGCTATAGTATCACCATTGGTGGTATAGGAGCCACTGGTATAGGAACGTCACGGGGTACGGTACAGTTGGAAATTCAAGTAGAAGCGGCAAGTAAACTAACGATTAAAGCCTTGATACTCAAGAACATAACCGAGAATCTGCCGAGTTTTTCGTTCAATCCAGCTCAATGGCCACATGTTCAAGGACTGAAACTTGCCGACCCAAATTTCTATACTTCAAGTCCAGTAGACGTGCTGCTGGGTGCGGACATTTATTTTGAAATCATCGGAGAAGAAAAACGCAAGGGAAAACCGTGGCTACCTATGGCTATTAATTCGAAATTCGGCTGGGTTATTGGTGGACCAATAGGACACCCAGGATCTTCTATCAAGCCCGAAATTCGAGTTCATTCCTGCACTCTCGATGATCAAGTATCCAAATTTTGGGAGTTGGAAAATATTGGACAAATTAGTTACCTAACGCCTGATGAAACACTCTGCGAACAAATGTATGAAGAATCCTATACCAGACAAAGCTCCGGAAGATTCATGGTTCGTCTACCATTTAAATCTGATCCGATCAACCTTGGCGACTCAAAGAAAGCAGCTATCCGAAGATTTTCTTATATGGAAAAACGCCTCCAAGCGGACCCAACCTTAAAGGAACCATATTGCAATTTCATGGACGAGTATCTCAATCTTGGACATATGGAGCGCGTGCCTAAAAATCAGAAAATGAAGAATGCCTATTACTTGCCACATCATCCTGTCATTAAGGAAACTAGCACAACAACAAAGTTGAGGGTGGTCTTCGATGCATCGGCCAAGACTTCAGCAGGGATATCGCTCAATGATATTCTACTTACAGGACCGAAACTTCAAGACGACCTAATCACTCTTTTAATCCGTTTTCGTTCCTTCCCAATTGTCATGACAGCGGATATAACCAAGATGTATCGACAAATCTTGATTCATCCAGAGGATCGTGATTGGCAAAGAATCATATGGAGATCTGATCCTTCGAAGGCATGGGAAGAATATCGATTACGGACCGTCACTTATGGCACGGCAACTGCACCGTACTTGGCTGTAAAAACACTACAACAACTATCTAAACACGTGGAGGAGACGTTGCCCTGGGCGTCTCAAGCCCTAAAAAGCGACTTTTACATGGATGACTTGATGACAGGAGTAAGGACTACAGCAGAAGGACTCAAACTTCAAGAACAATTGATTACGGCAACTACTGCAGCTGGATTTGAACTCCGGAAGTGGGCGTCAAATGATACAACTCTACTCAAGAAACTACCAGCCGAATTACGTGCCAGTCCTGACTCGCTGAGAATCGACATCGACGAAGCAATAAAAACCCTTGGGCTCTATTGGACACCAACGGCAGATCATTTCACCTTTTCTGTGGCATCGCTGAACAAAGGAGATATCATCACGAAGCGAACTATACTCTCCGATACAGCAAAGATTTTTGACCCACTTGGTTTTCTCGCGCCGGTCACCATCTTGGGAAAAATACTACTTCAAGATACATGGCAACTCAAAGTGGACTGGGATGAACCACTACCAGCTAATTTGGTTAAAAAATGGCAAGAATTTCGAAAGCATCTCCCCCAGATTGAGACGTTAACAGTTGCACGCTACGTTTACCAGCCTGGTGTCCAGGAAGCAACCCTACATGGATTTTGTGACTCCTCAGAGAAGGCGTATGCTGCATCAATTTATATGCGATCAGTAACTGCAGAGGGACAAGTGAACGTTCAATTAGTTGCCGCGAAAACAAGAGTCGCTCCACTGAAGAAAGCAACACTTCCCAGACTCGAATTATGTGGAGCGGTTTTACTAGCCAAATTAATAAAGCTTTTCCAAACCTCAATAAAGGAACAAGTGAACGAGATCCACTGTTGGACCGATTCCACGATCGTGCTGTCCTGGGTCACCTCCCCACCTCAACGCTGGAAGACCTTCGTGGCCAATCGGGTGTCTGAAATTCAAGCTATCGTACCAACCGCTCAATGGCACCATGTCCCTGGAGAAAGCAACCCAGCAGACTGCGCCTCCCGGGGAGTGTACGCAACCGAGATGCATCAACATCCACTATGGTGGCACGGACCGCCTTGGTTACATTCATCTCAACCACTGGAACAATTGCCTCCCTTACAAGAATCAGCGGAATGCGGTGTCGAACAAAGAACCATAAAACTAGCAGCGGCTCACGTACACACGAACAATTCCATGCTAACCAGCTATTCTTCCTTTAGAACTTTGATAAATGTTACGGCCTATATGTTCCGGTTTATTTCTAACAGCAGAGTTGACGCTAATCTGAAAGAGTCAAGAAAAATTGGAGTCCTGTGCCCGGATGAACGTGAAGCCGCTCTCAAGCATTGGATAAAACGAGTACAGCAGGAATGTTTTTCTGAAGAGTACGAGCGATTATTACAACAAAGAGATCTTCCATCAAAGAGCAGACTCTTATCATTGCACCCCTTCCTGGATGAAACGGGGATAATCAGAGTAGGAGGGCGTATTCAACATTCTGGCCTACCAGTCGATAGAATCCATCCGATGTTGTTGCCTCGCAGACACCCCCTAACTGATTTACTAATCAATCACGAACATATTAAACATTTGCATGGAGGACCTCAACTTCTAAGTGCTGTTATCCAAAGACGATTCTGGATTATTGGCCTCCGTGACGCAATACGCTTTCACATTCGACGGTGCGTACGATGTGTCCGTCTTCAAGCCACTACTGGATCACAGCTAATGGGTCAATTACCGACGCCTCGAGTCACTCCAGCACGGCCATTCCTAAACTGTGGAATTGATTACGCTGGGCCTTTCATTCTTAGAGTCTTAAAAGGTCGTGGTCAAAAGACATTTAAGGCATATGTCGCTCTGTTCGCCTGCTTTTCCACTCGAGCAATACACCTGGAATTGGTAAGCGATATGTCCACCGAAGCGTTCCTGGCTGCCCTTAAACGATTCGTGTCTCGTCGTGGGAAATGTCTAAACATCTACAGCGACTGCGGTTCAAACTTCATTGGGGCTAATCATGAGTTGAAGAAAATGATCAAAATAGTAATTGCCACATCAAAAAGCGCATCCGTCGTCAACTGGGTATCCGAGGAAGGAATCAATTGGCACTTTAATCCTCCAGGCTCTCCACATATGGGTGGCTTATGGGAAGCTGGTGTCAGATCGGTGAAGTTCCACTTGAAACGAGTTATTGGATTAACTACACTAACATACGAAGAGATGCAGACCGTCCTATGTCAAGTCGAGGCGTGCCTTAACTCAAGACCATTGACATCGATGAGCGCTGATCCCTCCGATATGTCCGTATTAACACCAGGGCATTTTCTCATAGGAGGCCCGATTACCGCCATCCCAGAACCGGACTTAACAACTGAAAGATTGAAACACTTATCACGTTGGCAACTTAGTCAGAAACTCGTACAACATTTCTGGAAACGTTGGAGTAACGAGTACTTGTCCAGATTACAACAACGACCTAAGTGGACAAAACCAAAACCGAACCTCCAGATTGGCGATCTTGTGTTACTGAAGGACGAAAATCTACCTCCTACAAAATGGAAGATGGCTCGTGTCAAAGAAGTTCATCCCGGCGCCGATAAAATTGTCCGAGTAGCCACCGTGCAGACAGCTGACAAACAAGTTAAGCGATCTATTGTTAAGTTGTGTCAGCTACCATTAGAATAAGTAGAATTGAAACCAATATTTCAAGTCGGGCGGAATGTTTAGTCTTAAAAAACTATTGCTGTTTAAAGCTTTTTATTGTAATATCAATTTGCTATGTATCACGTAATTAGGGCTATTTTTTAACGGCTTTTTATTAGATTTCTTATCTTGTATATTTTTTAAATGTCAATATATATATGCAGCATTTCCATATCAAAAGGCAGTTCTATTGTAATCCAAATGTTATCTCTTTAATTCATGACACGTTTGTTTAAACTAGAAATAAATTGTTTTAACCGTTACATTGAACCAGTTAACTTAATGTCTTTATTGATCACGCACACAGATGTAGCTTGAAAAGTCGTAACTTTTCAACAATACCTGACAACCATTTAATTTCTGAGCTTCCGTGGCTCAATGGTTAGCGCGTTCGGCTGTTAACCAATAGGTTGGAGGTTCTAGCCCATCCGGGAGCGGTGTTGTGATGTCTCCGATGTAACGTAAAATGTCAGAGTTTTTCCACAATATCTGACGAAAATTTAATTTTTGAGCTTCCGTGGCGCAATGGTTAGCGCGTTCAGCTGTTAATCGAAAGGTTGGTGGTTCGAGCCCACCCGGAAGAGGTGTTGTGGGGTCTCAGATGTAGCGTAAAAAGTCAAAACTTTTCCACAATACGTGACAACCATTTTATTTCTGAGCTTCCGTGGCTCAATGGTTAGCGCGTTCGGCTGTCAATCGAAAGGTTGGTGGTTGGAGCCCATCCGGGAGCGGTGTTGTGAGGTCTAGGATGTGAAGTAAAAAGTCAAAGTTTTACCTCAATACCTGACGAAAATTTAATTTTTGGGCTTCAGTGGCGCAATGGTCAGCGCGTTCAGCTGTTAACCGAAAGGTTGGTGGTTCGAGCCCTCCCGGGAGCGGTGTTGTGACGTCTCAGATGTAACGTAAAATGTCAGAGTTTTTCCACAATACCTGACGAGCATTGAATTTTTGGGCTTCCGTGGCTCAATGGTTAGCGCGTTCGGCTGTTAACCAATAGGTTGGTGGTTCGAGCCCATCCGGGAGCGGTGTTGTGAGGTCTCAGATGTGACGTAAAAAGTCAAGGTTTTTACACAATACCTGACGAGCATTTAACTTTGGGCTTCCGTGGCTCAATGGTTAGCGCGTTCGGCTGTTAACCAATAGGTTGGTGGTTCGAGCCCATCCGGGAGCGGTATTGTGACGTCTCAGATGTGACGTTAAAATCAAGGTTTTTCCAAAATACCTGACGACCATTTAATTTTTGGGCTTCCGTGGCGCAATGGTTAGCGCGTTCAGCTGCTATTCAAAAGACTGGTGGTTTGAGCTCTCCCGGGAGCGGTGTTGTGACGTCTCAAATGTAACGTAAAAATTCAAGGTTTTTCCACAATACCTGACGAACATTTAATTTTTGGGCTTCCTTGGGGCAATGGTTAGCGCGTTCGTCTGTTAACCGAAAGGTTGGTGGTTCGATCCCAACCGGGAGAGGTGTTGTAGGGTATCAGATGTAACGTAATAAGTCATAACTTATCCACAATACCTGACAACCATTTAATTTCGAGCTTCCGTGGCTCAATGGTTATCGCGTTCGGCTGTTAACCAATAGGTTTGTGGTTCGAGCCCATCCGGGATGCGGTGTTGTGAGGTCTCAGATGTAACGTAAAATGTCAGAGTTTTTCACAATACCTGACGAACATTTAATTTTTGGGCTTCCGTGGCGCAATGATTAGCGCGTTCAGCTGTTAATAGAAAGGTTGAAGGTTCGAGCCCACCCGGGAGAGGTGTTGTGGGGTCTCATATGTAGCGTAAAAAGTCAAAACTTATCCACAATACGTGACAATCATTTAATTTCTGAGCTTCCGTGGCTCAATGGTTAGCGCGTTCGGCTGTTAACCAATAGGTGTGTGGTTCGAGCCCATCCGGGAGCGGTGTTGTGACGTCTCAGATGTAACGTAAAATGTCAGAGTTTTTCCACAATACCTGACGAACATTTAATTTTTGGGCTTCCGTGGCGCAATGATTAGCGCGTTCAGCTGTTAATCGAAAGGTTGAAGGTTCGAGCCCACCCGGGAGAGGTGTTGTGGGGTCTCAGATGTAGCGTAAAAAGTCAAAACATTTCCACAATACGTGACAACCATTTAATTTCTGAGCTTCCGTGGCTCAATGGTTAGCTTGTTTGGCTGTTAACCAATAGGTTGGTGGTTCGAGCCCATCCGGGAGCGGTGTTGTGAGGTCTCAGATGTGACGTAAAAAGTCAAGGTTTTTACACAATACCTGACGAGCATTTAACTTTGGGCTTCCGTGGCTCAATGGTTAGCGCGTTCGGCTGTTAACCAATAGGTTGGTGGTTCGAGCCCATTCGGGAGCGGTGTTGTGAGGTCTCAGATGTGACGTAAAAAGTCAAGGTTTTTACACAATACCTGACGAGCATTTAAATTTGGGCTTCCGTGGCTCAATGGTTAGCGCGTTCGGCTGTTAACCAATAGGTTGGTTGTTCGAGCCCATCCGGGAGCGGTATTGTGACGTCTCAGATGTGACGTTAAAAGTCAAGGTTTTTCCAAAATACCTGACGACCATTTAATTTTTGGGCTTCCGTGGCGCAATGGTTAGCGCGTTCAGCTGCTATTCAAAAGACTGGTGGTTTGAGCTCTCCCGGGAGCGGTGTTGTGACGTCTCAAATGTAACATAAAATGTCAGAGTTTTTCCACAATACCTGTCGAACATTGAATTTTTGGGCTTCCGTGGCGCAATGGTTAGCGCGTTCAGCTGTTAATCGAAAGGTTGGTGGTACGAGCCCACCCAGGAGAGGTGTTGTGGGGTCTCAGATGTAGCGTAAAAAGTCAAAACTTTTCCACAATACGTGACAACCATTTAATTTCTGGGCTTCCGTGGCTCAATGATTAGCGCGTTCGGCTGTTAACCAATAGGTTGGTGGTTCGAGCCCACCCGGGAGCGGTGTTGTGGGATCTCAAATGTAACGTAAAAATTCAAGGTTTTTCCACAATACCTGACGAACATTTAATTTTTGGGCTTCCTTGGGGCAATGGTTAGCGCGTTCGGCTGTTAACCGAAAGGTTGGTGGTTCGATCCCAACCGGGAGAGGTGTTGTAGGGTATCAGATGTAACGTAATAAGTCATAACTTATCCACAATACCTGACAACCATTTAATTTCCGAGCTTCCGTGGCTCAATGGTTATCGCGTTCGGCTGTTAACCAATAGGTTTGTGGTTCGAGCCCATCCGGGATGCGGTGTTGTGAGGTCTCAGATGTAACGTAAAATGTCAGAGTTTTTCACAATACCTGACGAACATTTAATTTTTGGGCTTCCGTGGCGCAATGATTAGCGCGTTCAGCTGTTAATCGAAAGGTTGAAGGTTCGAGCCCACCCGGGAGAGGTGTTGTGGGGTCTCATATGTAGCGTAAAAAGTCAAAACTTATCCACAATGCGTGACAATCATTTAATTTTTGGGCTTCCGTGGCGCAATGGTTAGCGCGTTCTGCTGTTGACCCATAGGTTGGTGGTTCGAGCCCACCCGGGAGCGGTGTTGTGGGATCTCAAATGTAACGTAGAAAGCCAAAGTTTTTCCACAATACCTGACGACCATTTAATTTCTGAGCTTCCGTGGCTCAATGGTTAGCGCGTTCAGCTGTTAATCGAAAGGTTGGTGGTTGTGGGGTCTCAAATGTAACGTAGAAAGCCAAAGTTTTTCCACAATACCTGACAACCATTTAATTTCTGAGCTTCCGTGGCTCAATGGTTAGCACGTTCGGCTGTTAGCCAATAGGTTGGTGCTTCAAGCATACCCGGGAGCGGTGTTGTGGGATCTCGAATGTAACGTAGAAAGCCAAAGTTTTTCCACAATACCTGACGACCATTTAATTTTTGGGCTTCCGGGGCGCAATGGTTAGCGCGTTCAGCTGTTATTCAAAAGACTGGTGGTTTGAGCCCTTTCGGGAGCGGTGTTGTGAGGTCTCAGATGTGACGTAAAAAGTCAAGGTGTTTCCACAATACCTGACGACCATTTAATTTCTGAGCTTCCGTGGCTCAATGGTTAGCGCGTTCGGCTGTTAACCAATTGGTTGGTGGTTCGAGCTCATCCGGGAGCGGTGTTGTGAGGTCTCAGATGTGACGTAAAAAGTCTAGGTTTTTACGCAAAACCTGACGAGCATTTAATTTTTGGGCTTCCGTGGCGCAATGGTTAGCGCGTTCTGCTGTTGACCCATAGGTTGGTGGTTCGAGCCCACCCGGGAGCGGTGTTGTGGGATCTCAAATGTAACGTAGAAAGCCAAAGTTTTTCCACAATACCTGACGACCATTTAATTTCTGAGCTTCCGTGGCTCAATGGTTAGCGCGTTCAGCTGTTAATCGAAAGGTTGGTGGTTGTGGGGTCTCAAATGTAACGTAGAAAGCCAAAGTTTTTCCACAATACCTGACAACCATTTAATTTCTGAGCTTCCGTGGCTCAATGGTTAGCGCGTTCGGCTGTTAGCCAATAGGTTGGTGCTTCAAGCATACCCGGGAGCGGTGTTGTGGGATCTCGAATGTAACGTAGAAAGCCAAAGTTTTTCCACAATACCTGACGACCATTAAATTTCTGAGCTTCCGTGGCTCAATGGTTAGCGCGTTCAGCTGTTAATCGAAAGGTTGGTGGTTGTGGGGTCTCAAATGTAACGTAGAAAGCCAAAGTTTTTCCACAATACCTGACAACCATTTAATTTCTGAGCTTCCGTGGCTCAATGGTTAGCGCGTTCGGCTGTTAGCCAATAGGTTGGTGCTTCAAGCATACCCGGGAGCGGTGTTGTGACGTCTCAGATGTTACGTAAAAAGTCAAGGTTTTTCCACAATACCTGACGACCATTTAATTTTTGGGCTTCCGTGGCTCAATGGTTAGCGCGTTCGGCTGTTAACCAATAGGTTGGTGGTTCGAGGCCACCCGGGAGCGGTGTTGTGGGATCTCACATGTAACGTAGAAGGCCAAAGTTTTTCCACAATACCTGACGACCATTTAATTTTTGGGCTTCCGTGGCGCAATGGTTAGCGCGTTCGGCTGGTAACCGAAAGGTTGGTGGTTCAAGCCCACCCGGAAGCGGTGTTGTGGGATCACGAATGTAACGTAGAAAGCCAAAGTTTTTCCAGAATACCTGACGACCATTTAATTTTTGGGCTTCCGTGGCGCAATAATTAGCGCATTCAGCTGTTAATCGAAAGGTTGGTGGTTCGAGCCCACCCGAGAGAGGTGTTGTGGGGTCTCAGATGTAGCGTAAAAAGTCAAAACTTTTCCACAATACGTGACAACCATTTAATTTCTGAGCTTTCGTGGCTCAAAGGTTAGCGCGTTCGGCTGTTAGCCAATAGGTTGGTGGTTCGAGCCCACCCGGGAGCGGTGTTGTGGGATCTCAAATGTAACGTAGAAAGCCAAAGTTTTTCCACAATACCTGACGACCATTTAATTTCTGAGCTTCCGTGGCTCAATGGTTAGCGCGTTCAGCTGTTAATCGAAAGGTTGGTGGTTGTGGGGTCTCAAATGTAACGTAGAAAGCCAAAGTTTTTCCACAATACCTGACAACCATTTAATTTCTGAGCTTCCGTGGCTCAATGGTTAGCGCGTTCGGCGGTTAGCCAATAGGTTGGTGCTTCAAGCATACCCGGGAGCGGTGTTGTGGGATCTCGAATGTAACGTAGAAAGCCAAAGTTTTTCCACAATACCTGACGACCATTTAATTTCTGAGCTTCCGTGGCTCAATGGTTAGCGCGTTCAGCTGTTAATCGAAAGGTTGGTGGTTGTGGGGTCTCAAATGTAACGTAGAAAGCCAAAGTTTTTCCACAATACCTGACAACCATTTAATTTCTGAGCTTCCGTGGCTCAATGGTTAGCGCGTTCGGCTGTTAGCCAATAGGTTGGTGCTTCAAGCATACCCGGGAGCGGTGTTGTGACGTCTCAGATGTTACGTAAAAAGTCAAGGTTTTTCCACAATACCTGACGACCATTTAATTTTTGGGCTTCCGTGGCTCAATGGTTAGCGCGTTCGGCTGTTAACCAATAGGTTGGTGGTTCGAGGCCACCCGGGAGCGGTGTTGTGGGATCTCACATGTAACGTAGAAGGCCAAAGTTTTTCCACAATACCTGACGACCATTTAATTTTTGGGCTTCCGTGGCGCAATGGTTAGCGCGTTCGGCTGGTAACCGAAAGGTTGGTGGTTCAAGCCCACCCGGAAGCGGTGTTGTGGGATCACGAATGTAACGTAGAAAGCCAAAGTTTTTCCAGAATACCTGACGACCATTTAATTTTTGGGCTTCCGTGGCGCAATAATTAGCGCATTCAGCTGTTAATCGAAAGGTTGGTGGTTCGAGCCCACCCGAGAGAGGTGTTGTGGGGTCTCAGATGTAGCGTAAAAAGTCAAAACTTTTCCACAATACGTGACAACCATTTAATTTCTGAGCTTTCGTGGCTCAAAGGTTAGCGCGTTCGGCTGTTAGCCAATAGGTTGGTGGTTCGAGCCCACCCGGGAGCGGTGTTGTGGGATCTCAAATGTAACGTAGAAAGCCAAAGTTTTTCCACAATACCTGACGACCATTTAATTTCTGAGCTTCCGTGGCTCAATGGTTAGCGCGTTCAGCTGTTAATCGAAAGGTTGGTGGTTGTGGGGTCTCAAATGTAACGTAGAAAGCCAAAGTTTTTCCACAATACCTGACAACCATTTAATTTCTGAGCTTCCGTGGCTCAATGGTTAGCGCGTTCGGCTGTTAGCCAATAGGTTGGTGCTTCAAGCATACCCGGGAGCGGTGTTGTGGGATCTCGAATGTAACGTAGAAAGCCAAAGTTTTTCCACAATACCTGACGACCATTTAATTTCTGAGCTTCCGTGGCTCAATGGTTAGCGCGTTCAGCTGTTAATCGAAAGGTTGGTGGTTGTGGGGTCTCAAATGTAACGTAGAAAGCCAAAGTTTTTCCACAATACCTGACAACCATTTAATTTCTGAGCTTCCGTGGCTCAATGGTTAGCGCGTTCGGCTGTTAGCCAATAGGTTGGTGCTTCAAGCATACCCGGGAGCGGTGTTGTGACGTCTCAGATGTTACGTAAAAAGTCAAGGTTTTTCCACAATACCTGACGACCATTTAATTTTTGGGCTTCCGTGGCTCAATGGTTAGCGCGTTCGGCTGTTAACCAATAGGTTGGTGGTTCGAGGCCACCCGGGAGCGGTGTTGTGGGATCTCACATGTAACGTAGAAGGCCAAAGTTTTTCCACAATACCTGACGACCATTTAATTTTTGGGCTTCCGTGGCGCAATGGTTAGCGCGTTCGGCTGGTAACCGAAAGGTTGGTGGTTCAAGCCCACCCGGGAGCGGTGTTGTGGGATCACGAATGTAACGTAGAAAGCCAAAGTTTTTCCAGAATACCTGACGACCATTTAATTTTTGGGCTTCCGTGGCGCAATAATTAGCGCATTCAGCTGTTAATCGAAAGGTTGGTGGTTCGAGCCCACCCGAGAGAGGTGTTGTGGGGTCTCAGATGTAGCGTAAAAAGTCAAAACTTTTCCACAATACGTGACAACCATTTAATTTCTGAGCTTTCGTGGCTCAAAGGTTAGCGCGTTCGGCTGTTAGCCAATAGGTTGGTGGTTCGAGCCCACCCGGGAGCGGTGTTGTGGGATCTCAAATGTAACGTAGAAAGACAAAGTTTTTCCACAATACCTGCCGACCATTTAATTTTTGGGCTTCCGTGGCTCAATGGTTAGTGCGTTCAGCTGTTATTCAAAAGACTGGTGGTTTGAGCCCTTTCGGGAGCGGTGTTGTGAGGTCTCAGATGTGACGTAAAAAGTCAAGGTTTTTCCACAATACCTGCCGACCATTTAATTTTTGGGCTTCCGTGGCGCAATGGTTAGCGCGTTCTTCTGTTAATCGAAAGGTTGGTGGTTCGAGCCCACCCGGGAGAGGTGTTGTGGGGTCTCAGATGTAGCGTAAAAAGTCAAAACTTTTCCACAATACGTGACAACGATTTAATTTCTGAGCTTCCGTGGCTCAATGTTTAGCGCGTTCGGCTGTTAGCCAATAGGTTGGTGGTTCGAGCAAACCCGGGAGCGGTGTGGTGGGATCTCAAATGTAACGTAGAAAGCCAAAGTTTTTCCACAATACCTGATGACCATTTAATTTCTGAGCTTCCGTGGCTCAATGGTTAGCGCGTTCGGCTGTTAACCAATAGTTTGGTAGTTCGAGCCCATCCGGGAGCGGTGTTGTGAGGTCTCAGATGTGACGTAAAAAGTCAAGGTTTTTCCACAATACCTGACGACCATTTAATTTTTGAGCTTCCGTGGCGCAATGGTTAGCGCGTTCTTCTGTTAATCGAAAGGTTGGTGGTTCGAGCCCACCCGGGAGAGGTGTTGTGGGGTCTCAGATGTAGCGTAAAAAGTCAAAACTTTTCCACAATACGTGACAACGATTTAATTTCTGAGCTTCCGTGGCTCAATTTTTAGCGTGTTCGGCTGTTACCCAATAGGTTGGTGGTTCGGGCCCACCCGGGAGCGGTGTTGTGAGTTCTCAGATGTGACGTAAAATGTCAGAGTTTTTCCACAATACCTGACGAATATTTAATATTTGGGCTTTCTTGGCGCAATGGTTAGCGCGATTGGCTGTTAACAGAAAGGTTGGTGGTTCGAGCACACCCGGGAGCGGTGCTATGAGGTCTCAGATGTTACGTAAAAAGTCAAAGTTTTTCCACAATACCGGACGACCATTTAATTTCAGAGCTTCCGTGGCTCAATGGCTAGCGCTTTCGGCTTTTAACCGAAATTTTGGTTTTTCGAGCCCATCCGGGAGCGTTTTGTGAGGTCTCAGATGTAACGTAAAAAGTCAGAGTTTTTCCACAATACATGACGACCATTTAATATTTAGGCTTCCGTGGCGCAATGGTTAGCGCGTTCAGCTGCTATTCAAAAGACTGGTGGTTTGAGCCCTCCCGGGAGCGGTGTTGTGACGTCTCGAATGTAACGTAAAATGTCAGAGTTTTTCCACAATACCTGACGAACATTTAATTTTTGGGCTTCCGTGGCGCAATAATTAGCGCGTTCAGCTGTTAATCGAAAGGTTGGTGGTTCGAGCCCACCCGGGAGAGGTTTTGTGGGGTCTCAGATGTAGCGTAAAATGTCAAAACTTTTCCACAATACGTAACAACCATTTAATTTCTGAGCTTCCGTGGCTCAATGCTTAGCGCGTTCGGCTGTTAGCCAATACGTTGGTGGTTCGAGCCCACCCGGGAGCGGTGTTGTGGGATCTCAAATGTAACGTAGAAAGCCAAAGTTTTTCCACAATACCTGACGACCATTTATTTTTTGGGCTTCCTTGGCGCAATGGTTAGCGCGTTCGGCTGTTAACCGAAAGGTTGGTGGTTCGAGCCCAACCGAGAGAGGTGTTGTAGGGTCTCAGATGTAAAGTTATAAGTCATAACTTATCCACAATACGTGACAACCATTTAATTTCTGAGCTTCCGTGGCTGAATGGTTAGCGCGTTCGGCTGTTAACCAATAGGTTGGTGGTTCGAGCCCACCCGGGAGCGATGGTGTGGGATCTCAAATGTAACGTAGAAAGCCAAAGTTTTGCCACAATACCTGACGACCATTAAATTTTTGGGCTTCCTTGGCGCAATGGTTAGCGCGTTCGGCTGTTAACCGAAAGGTTGGTGGTTCGAGCCCAACCGGAATAGGTGTTGTGACGTCTCAGATGTGACGTAAAAAGCCAAGGTTTTTTCCACAACACCTGACGACCATTTATTTTTTGGGCTTCCGTGGCGCAATGGTTAGCGCGTTCGGCTTTTAACCAATAGGTTGGTGGTTCGAGCCCATCCGGGAGCGGTGTAGTGAGGTCTCAGATGTAACGTAAAATGTCAGAGTTTTTCCACAATACCTGACGAACATTTAATTTTTGGGCTTCCGTGCCGCAATGACTAGCGCGTTCAGCTGTTAATCGAAAGGTTGAAGGTTTGAGCCCACCCGGGAGAGGTGTTGTGGGGTCTCAGATGTAGCGTAAAAAGTCAAAACTTTTCCACAATACGTGACAACCATTTAATTTCAGAGCTTCCGTGGCTCAATGGTTAGCGCGTTCGGCTGTTAACCAATAGGTTGGTGGTTCGAGCCCATCCGGGAGCGGTGTTGTGACGTCTCAGATGTGACGTAAAAAGTCAAGGTTTTTCCACAATACCGGACGACCATTTAAATTTTGGGCTTCCGTGGCGCAATCGTTAGCGCGTTCGGCTGTTAACAGAAAGGTTGGTGGTTCGAGCACACCCGGGAGCGGTGCTATGAGGTCTCAGATGTTACGTAAAAAGTCAAAGTTTTTCCACAATACCGGACGACCATTTAATTTTTGGGCTTCCGTGGCGCAATGGTTAGCGCGTTCAGCTGCTATTCAAAAGCCTGGTGGTTTGAGCCCTCCCGGGAGCGGTGTTGTGACGTCTCAGATGTAACATAAAATGTCAGAGTTTTTCCACAATACCTGACGAACATTGAAATTTTGGGCTTCCGTGGCGCAATGGTTAGCGCGTTCAGCTGTTAATCGAAAGGTTGGTGGTTCGAGCCCACCCGGGAGAGGTGTTGTGGGGTCTCAGATGTAGCGTAAAAAGTCAAAACTTTTCCACAATACGTGACAACCATTTAATTTCTGAGCTTCCGTGGCTCAATGGTTAGCGCGTTCGGCTGTTAACTAATAGGTTAGTGGTTCGAGCCCACCCGGGAGCGGCGTTGTGGGATCTCAAATGTAACGTAGAAAGCCAAAGTTTTTCCACAATACCTGACTATCATTTAATTTTCGGGCTTCCGTGGCGCAATGGCTAGGGCGTTCGGCTGTTAACCAATAGGTTGGTGGTTCGAGCCCACCCGGGCGCGGTGTTGTGGGATCTCAAACGTAACGTGGAAAGCCAAAGTTTTTCCACAATACCTGACGACCATTTAATTTTTGGGCTTACGTGGCGCAATGATTAGCGCGTTCAGCTGTTAATCGAAAGGTTGAGGGTTCGAGCCCACCCGGGAGAGGTGTTGTGGGGTCTCAGATGTAGCGTAAAAAGTCAAAACTTTTCCACAATACGTGACAACCATTTAATTTCTGAGCTTCCGTGGCGCAATGGTTAGCGCGTTCAGCAGTTAACAAATAATTTAGTGGTTCGAGCCCACCCGGGAGCGGCGTTGTGGGATCTCAAACGTAACGTAGAAAGCCAAAGTTTTTCCACAATACCTGACGACCATTTAATTTTTGGGCTTCCGTGGCGCAATGGTTAACGCGTTCGGCTGTTAACCAATAGGTTGGTGGTTCGAGCCCACCCGGGAGTGGTGTTGTGGGATCTCAAATGTAACGTAGAAAGCCAAAGTTTTTCCACAATACGTGACGACCATTTAATTTCTGAGCTTTCGTGGCTCAATGGTTAGCGCGTTCGGCTGTTAACCAATAGGTTGGTGGTTAGAGCCCATCCGGGAGCGGTGTTGTGACGTCTCAGATGTAACGTAAAATGTCAGAGTTTTTCCACAATACCTGACGAACATTTAATTTTTGGGCTTCCGTGGCGCAATTATTAGCGCGTTCAACTGTTAATCGAAAGGCTGGTGGTTCAAGCGCAGCCGGAAGAGGTGTTGTGGGGTCTCAGATGTAGCGTAAAAAGTCAAAACCTATCCACAATACGTGGCAACCATTTAATTTCTGAGCTTCCGTGGCTCAATGGTTAGCGCGTTCGGCTGTTAACCAATAGGTTGGTGGTTCGAGCCCACCCGGGAGCGGTGGTGTGGGATCTCAAGTGTAACGTAGAAAGCCAAAGTTTTGCCACAATACCTGACGACCATTAAATTTTTGGGCTTCCTTGGCGCAATGGTTAGCGCGTTCGGCTGTTAACCGAAAGGTTGGTGGTTCGAGCCCAACCGAAAGAGGTGTTGTAGGGTATCAGATGTAACGTAATAAGTCATAACTTATCCACAATACCTGACAACCGTTTGATTTCTGAGCTTCCGTGGCTCAAAGGTTAGCGCGTTCGGCTGATAACAAATAGGTTGGTGGTTCGAGCCCATCCGGGAGCGGTGTTGTGAGGTCTCAGATGTGACGTAAAAAGTCAAGGTTTTTTCCACAACACCTGACGACCACTTAATTTTTGGGCTTCCGTGGCGCAATGGTTAGCGCGTTCGGCTGTTAACCAATAGGTTGGTGGTTCGAGCCCATCCGGGAGCGGTGTTGTGAGGTCTCAGATGTGAAGTAAAAAGTCAAAGTTTTACCTCAATACCTGACGACCATTTAATATTTGGCCTCCGTTGCGCAATGGTTAGCGCGTTCGGCTGTTAACCGAAAGGTTGGTGTTTCGAGCCCATCCGGGAGCGGTGTTGTGACGTTTCAGATGTTACGTAAAATGTCAGAATTTTTCCACAATACCTGACGAACATTTAATTTTTGGGCTTCCATGGCGCAATAATTAGCGCGTCCAGCTGTTAATCGAAAGGTTGGTGGTTCGAGCCCACCCGGGAGCGGTGTTGTGCGATCTCAAATGTAACGTAGAAAACCAAAGTTTTTCCACAATACCTGACTACCATTTAATTTTTGGGCTTCCTTGGCGCAATGGTTTGCGCGTTCGGCTGTTAACCGAAAGGTTGGTGGTTCGAGCCCTCCCGGGAGCGGTGTTGTGACGTCTCAGATGTAACGTAAAATGTCAGAGTTTTTCCACAATACCTGACGAGCATTTAATATCTGGGCTTCCGTGGCGCAATGGTTAGCGCGTTCAGCTGTTAATCGAAAGGTTGGTGGTTCGAGCCCACCCGGAAGAGGTGTTGTGGGGTCTCAGATGTAGCGTAAAAAGTCAAAACTTTTCCACAATACGTGACAACCATTTAATTTCTGAGCTTCCGTGGCTCAATGGTTAGCGCGTTCGGCTGTTAACCAATAGGTTGGTGTTTCGAGCCCATCCGGGAGCGGTGTTGTGACGTTTCAGATGTTACGTAAAATGTCAGAATTTTTCCACAATACCTGACGAACATTTAATTTTTGGGCTTCCGCGGCGCAATAATTAGCGCGTCCAGCTGTTAATCGAAAGGTTGGTGGTTCGAGCCCACCCGGGAGCGGTGTTGTGCGATCTCAAATGTAACGTAGAAAACCAAAGTTTTTCCACAATACCTGACTACCATTTAATTTTTGGGCTTCCTTGGCGCAATGGTTTGCGCGTTCGGCTGTTAACCGAAAGGTTGGTGGTTCGAGCCCTCCCGGGAGCGGTGTTGTGACGTCTCAGATGTAACGTAAAATGTCAGAGTTTTTCCACAATACCTGACGAGCATTTAATATCTGGGCTTCCGTGGCGCAATGGTTAGCGCGTTCAGCTGTTAATCGAAAGGTTGGTGGTTCGAGCCCACCCGGAAGAGGTGTTGTGGGGTCTCAGATGTAGCGTAAAAAGTCAAAACTTTTCCACAATACGTGACAACCATTTAATTTCTGAGCTTCCGTGGCTCAATGGTTAGCGCGTTCGGCTGTTAACCAATAGGTTGGTGGTTAGAGCCCATCCGGGAGCGGTGTTGTGACGTCTCAGATGTAACGTAAAATGTCAGAGTTTTTCCACAATACCTGACGAACATTTAATTTTTGGGCTTCCGTGGCGCAATTATTAGCGCGTTCAACTGTTAATCGAAAGGCTGGTGGTTCAAGCGCAGCCGGAAGAGGTGTTGTGGGGTCTCAGATGTAGCGTAAAAAGTCAAAACTTATCCACAATACGTGGCAACCATTTAATTTCTGAGCTTCCGTGGCTCAATGGTTAGCGCGTTCGGCTGTTAACCAATAGGTTGGTGGTTCGAGCCCACCCGGGAGCGGTGGTGTGGGATCTCAAGTGTAACGTAGAAAGCCAAAGTTTTGCCACAATACCTGACGACCATTAAATTTTTGGGCTTCCTTGGCGCAATGGTTAGCGCGTTCGGCTGTTAACCGAAAGGTTGGTGGTTCGAGCCCAACCGGAAGAGGTGTTGTAGGGTATCAGATGTAACGTAATAAGTCATAACTTATCCACAACACCTGACGACCACTTAATTTTTGGGCTTCCGTGGCGCAATGGTTAGCGCGTTCGGCTGTTAACCAATAGGTTGGTGGTTCGAGCCCATCCGGGAGCGGTGTTGTGAGGTCTCAGATGTAACGTAAAATGTCAGAGTTTTTCCACAATACCTGACGAACATTTAATTTTTGGGCTTCCGTGGCGCAATGATTAGCGCGTTCAGCTGTTAATCGAAATTTTGAAGGTTCGAGCCCACTCGGGAGAGGTGTTGTGGGGTCTCAGATGTAGCGTAAAAAGTCAAAACTTTTCCACAATACGTGACAACCATTTAATTTCTGAGCTTCCGTGGCTCAATGGTTAGCGCGTTCGGCTGTTAACTAATAGGTTAGTGGTTCGAGCCCACCCGGGAGCGGCGTTGTGGGATCTCAAATGTAACGTAGAAAGCCAAAGTTTTTCCACAATACCTGACGATCATTTAATTTTCGGGCTTCCGTGGCGCAATGGTTAGGGCGTTCGGCTGTTAACCAATAGGTTGGTGGTTCGAGCCCACCCGGGCGCGGTGTTGTGGGATCTCAAACGTAACGTGGAAAGCCAAAGTTTTTCCACAATACCTGACGACCATTTAATTTTTGGGCTTACGTGGCGCAATGATTAGCGCGTTCAGCTGTTAATCGAAAGGTTGAAGGTTCGAGCCCACCCGGGAGAGGTGTTGTGGGGTCTCAGATGTAGCGTAAAAAGTCAAAACTTTTCCACAATACGTGACAACCATTTAATTTCTGAGCTTCCGTGGCGCAATGGTTAGCGCGTTCAGCAGTTAACAAATAATTTAGTGGTTCGAGCCCATCCGGGAGCGGTGTTGTGACGTCTCAGATGTAACGTAAAATGTCAGAGTTTTTCCACAATACCTGACGAACATTTAATTTTTGGGCTTCCGTGGCGCAATGATTAGCGCGTTCAGCTGTTAATCGAAAGGTTGAAGGTTCGAGCCCACCCGGGAGAGGTGTTGTGGAGTCTCAGATGTAGCGTAAAAAGTCAAAACATTTCCACAATACGTGACAACCATTTAATTTCTGAGCTTCCGTGGCTCAATGGTTAGCTTGTTTGGCTGTTAACCAATAGGTTGGTGGTTCGAGCCCATCCGGGAGCGGTGTTGTGAGGTCTCAGATGTGACGTAAAAAGTCAAGGTTTTTACACAATACCTGACGAGCATTTAACTTTGGGCTTCCGTGGCTCAATGGTTAGCGCGTTCGGCTGTTAACCAATAGGTTGGTGGTTCGAGCCCATTCGGGAGCGGTGTTGTGAGGTCTCAGATGTGACGTAAAAAGTCAAGGTTTTTACACAATACCTGACGAGCATTTAAATTTGGGCTTCCGTGGCTCAATGGTTAGCGCGTTCGGCTGTTAACCAATAGGTTGGTTGTTCGAGCCCATCCGGGAGCGGTATTGTGACGTCTCAGATGTGACGTTAAAAGTCAAGGTTTTTCCAAAATACCTGACGACCATTTAATTTTTGGGCTTCCGTGGCGCAATGGTTAGCGCGTTCAGCTGCTATTCAAAAGACTGGTGGTTTGAGCTCTCCCGGGAGCGGTGTTGTGACGTCTCAAATGTAACATAAAATGTCAGAGTTTTTCCACAATACCTGTCGAACATTGAATTTTTGAGCTTCCGTGGCGCAATGGTTAGCGCGTTCAGCTGTTAATCGAAAGGTTGGTGGTACGAGCCCACCCAGGAGAGGTGTTGTGGGGTCTCAGATGTAGCGTAAAAAGTCAAAACTTTTCCACAATACGTGACAACCATTTAATTTCTGGGCTTCCGTGGCTCAATGATTAGCGCGTTCGGCTGTTAACCAATAGGTTGGTGGTTCGAGCCCACCCGGGAGCGGTGTTGTGGGATCTCAAATGTAACGTAAAAATTCAAGGTTTTTCCACAATACCTGACGAACATTTAATTTTTGGGCTTCCTTGGGGCAATGGTTAGCGCGTTCGGCTGTTAACCGAAAGGTTGGTGGTTCGATCCCAACCGGGAGAGGTGTTGTAGGGTATCAGATGTAACGTAATAAGTCATAACTTATCCACAATACCTGACAACCATTTAATTTCCGAGCTTCCGTGGCTCAATGGTTATCGCGTTCGGCTGTTAACCAATAGGTTTGTGGTTCGAGCCCATCCGGGATGCGGTGTTGTGAGGTCTCAGATGTAACGTAAAATGTCAGAGTTTTTCACAATACCTGACGAACATTTAATTTTTGGGCTTCCGTGGCGCAATGATTAGCGCGTTCAGCTGTTAATCGAAAGGTTGAAGGTTCGAGCCCACCCGGGAGAGGTGTTGTGGGGTCTCATATGTAGCGTAAAAAGTCAAAACTTATCCACAATGCGTGACAATCATTTAATTTTTGGGCTTCCGTGGCGCAATGGTTAGCGCGTTCTGCTGTTGACCCATAGGTTGGTGGTTCGAGCCCACCCGGGAGCGGTGTTGTGGGATCTCAAATGTAACGTAGAAAGCCAAAGTTTTTCCACAATACCTGACGACCATTTAATTTCTGAGCTTCCGTGGCTCAATGGTTAGCGCGTTCAGCTGTTAATCGAAAGGTTGGTGGTTGTGGGGTCTCAAATGTAACGTAGAAAGCCAAAGTTTTTCCACAATACCTGACAACCATTTAATTTCTGAGCTTCCGTGGCTCAATGGTTAGCACGTTCGGCTGTTAGCCAATAGGTTGGTGCTTCAAGCATACCCGGGAGCGGTGTTGTGGGATCTCGAATGTAACGTAGAAAGCCAAAGTTTTTCCACAATACCTGACGACCATTTAATTTTTGGGCTTCCGTGGCGCAATGGTTAGCGCGTTCGGCTGTTAACCGAAAGGTTGGTGGTTCAAGCCCATCCGGGAGCGGTGTTGTGACGTCTCAGATGTTACGTAAAAAGTCAAGGTTTTTCCACAATACCTGACGACCATTTAATTTTTGGGCTTCCGTGGCTCAATGGTTAGCGCGTTCGGCTGTTAACCAATTCGTTGGTGGTTCGATGCCACCCGGGAGCGGTGTTGTGGGATCTCACATGTAACGTAGAAAGCCAAAGTTTTTCCACAATACCTGACGACCATTTAATTTTTGGGCTTCCGTGGCGCAATTGGTTAGCGCGTTCGGCTGTTAACCGAAAGGTTGGTGGTTCAAGCCCACCCGGGAGCGGTGTTGTGGGATCACGAATGTAACGTTGAAAGCCAAAGTTTTTCCAGAATACCTGACGACCATTTAATTTTTGGGCTTCCGTGGCGCAATAATTAGCGCGTTCAGCTGTTAATCGAAAGGTTGGTGGTTTGAGCCCACCCGAGAGAGGTGTTGTGGGGTCTCAGATGTAGCGTAAAAAGTCAAAACTTTTCCACAATACGTGACAACCATTTAATTTCTGAGCTTTCGTGGCTCAATGGTTAGCGCGTTCGGCTGTTAGCCAATAGGTTGGTGGTTCGAGCCCACCCGGGAGCGGTGTTGTGGGATTTCAAATGTAACGTAGAAAGCCAAAGTTTTTCCACAATACCTGACGACCATTTAATTTTTGGGCTTCCGGGGCGCAATGGTTAGCGCGTTCAGCTGTTATTCAAAAGACTGGTGGTTTGAGCCCTTTCGGGAGCGGTGTTGTGAGGTCTCAGATGTGACGTAAAAAGTCAAGGTGTTTCCACAATACCTGACGACCATTTAATTTCTGAGCTTCCGTGGCTCAATGGTTAGCGCGTTCGGCTGTTAACCAATTGGTTGGTGGTTCGAGCTCATCCGGGAGCGGTGTTGTGAGGTCTCAGATGTGACGTAAAAAGTCTAGGTTTTTACGCAAAACCTGACGAGCATTTAATTTTTGGGCTTCCGTGGCGCAATGGTTAGCGCGTTCTGCTGTTGACCCATAGGTTGGTGGTTCGAGCCCACCCGGGAGCGGTGTTGTGGGATCTCAAATGTAACGTAGAAAGCCAAAGTTTTTCCACAATACCTGACGACCATTTAATTTCTGAGCTTCCGTGGCTCAATGGTTAGCGCGTTCAGCTGTTAATCGAAAGGTTGGTGGTTGTGGGGTCTCAAATGTAACGTAGAAAGCCAAAGTTTTTCCACAATACCTGACAACCATTTAATTTCTGAGCTTCCGTGGCTCAATGGTTAGCGCGTTCGGCTGTTAGCCAATAGGTTGGTGCTTCAAGCATACCCGGGAGCGGTGTTGTGGGATCTCGAATGTAACGTAGAAAGCCAAAGTTTTTCCACAATACCTGACGACCATTAAATTTCTGAGCTTCCGTGGCTCAATGGTTAGCGCGTTCAGCTGTTAATCGAAAGGTTGGTGGTTGTGGGGTCTCAAATGTAACGTAGAAAGCCAAAGTTTTTCCACAATACCTGACAACCATTTAATTTCTGAGCTTCCGTGGCTCAATGGTTAGCGCGTTCGGCTGTTAGCCAATAGGTTGGTGCTTCAAGCATACCCGGGAGCGGTGTTGTGACGTCTCAGATGTTACGTAAAAAGTCAAGGTTTTTCCACAATACCTGACGACCATTTAATTTTTGGGCTTCCGTGGCTCAATGGTTAGCGCGTTCGGCTGTTAACCAATAGGTTGGTGGTTCGAGGCCACCCGGGAGCGGTGTTGTGGGATCTCACATGTAACGTAGAAGGCCAAAGTTTTTCCACAATACCTGACGACCATTTAATTTTTGGGCTTCCGTGGCGCAATGGTTAGCGCGTTCGGCTGGTAACCGAAAGGTTGGTGGTTCAAGCCCACCCGGAAGCGGTGTTGTGGGATCACGAATGTAACGTAGAAAGCCAAAGTTTTTCCAGAATACCTGACGACCATTTAATTTTTGGGCTTCCGTGGCGCAATAATTAGCGCGTTCAGCTGTTAATCGAAAGGTTGGTGGTTTGAGCCCACCCGAGAGAGGTGTTGTGGGGTCTCAGATGTAGCGTAAAAAGTCAAAACTTTTCCACAATACGTGACAACCATTTAATTTCTGAGCTTTCGTGGCTCAATGGTTAGCGCGTTCGGCTGTTAGCCAATAGGTTGGTGGTTCGAGCCCACCCGGGAGCGGTGTTGTGGGATTTCAAATGTAACGTAGAAAGCCAAAGTTTTTCCACAATACCTGACGACCATTTAATTTTTGGGCTTCCGGGGCGCAATGGTTAGCGCGTTCAGCTGTTATTCAAAAGACTGGTGGTTTGAGCCCTTTCGGGAGCGGTGTTGTGAGGTCTCAGATGTGACGTAAAAAGTCAAGGTGTTTCCACAATACCTGACGACCATTTAATTTCTGAGCTTCCGTGGCTCAATGGTTAGCGCGTTCGGCTGTTAACCAATTGGTTGGTGGTTCGAGCTCATCCGGGAGCGGTGTTGTGAGGTCTCAGATGTGACGTAAAAAGTCTAGGTTTTTACGCAAAACCTGACGAGCATTTAATTTTTGGGCTTCCGTGGCGCAATGGTTAGCGCGTTCTGCTGTTGACCCATAGGTTGGTGGTTCGAGCCCACCCGGGAGCGGTGTTGTGGGATCTCAAATGTAACGTAGAAAGCCAAAGTTTTTCCACAATACCTGACGACCATTTAATTTCTGAGCTTCCGTGGCTCAATGGTTAGCGCGTTCAGCTGTTAATCGAAAGGTTGGTGGTTGTGGGGTCTCAAATGTAACGTAGAAAGCCAAAGTTTTTCCACAATACCTGACAACCATTTAATTTCTGAGCTTCCGTGGCTCAATGGTTAGCGCGTTCGGCTGTTAGCCAATAGGTTGGTGCTTCAAGCATACCCGGGAGCGGTGTTGTGGGATCTCGAATGTAACGTAGAAAGCCAAAGTTTTTCCACAATACCTGACGACCATTAAATTTCTGAGCTTCCGTGGCTCAATGGTTAGCGCGTTCAGCTGTTAATCGAAAGGTTGGTGGTTGTGGGGTCTCAAATGTAACGTAGAAAGCCAAAGTTTTTCCACAATACCTGACAACCATTTAATTTCTGAGCTTCCGTGGCTCAATGGTTAGCGCGTTCGGCTGTTAGCCAATAGGTTGGTGCTTCAAGCATACCCGGGAGCGGTGTTGTGACGTCTCAGATGTTACGTAAAAAGTCAAGGTTTTTCCACAATACCTGACGACCATTTAATTTTTGGGCTTCCGTGGCTCAATGGTTAGCGCGTTCGGCTGTTAACCAATAGGTTGGTGGTTCGAGGCCACCCGGGAGCGGTGTTGTGGGATCTCACATGTAACGTAGAAGGCCAAAGTTTTTCCACAATACCTGACGACCATTTAATTTTTGGGCTTCCGTGGCGCAATGGTTAGCGCGTTCGGCTGGTAACCGAAAGGTTGGTGGTTCAAGCCCACCCGGAAGCGGTGTTGTGGGATCACGAATGTAACGTAGAAAGCCAAAGTTTTTCCAGAATACCTGACGACCATTTAATTTTTGGGCTTCCGTGGCGCAATAATTAGCGCGTTCAGCTGTTAATCGAAAGGTTGGTGGTTTGAGCCCACCCGAGAGAGGTGTTGTGGGGTCTCAGATGTAGCGTAAAAAGTCAAAACTTTTCCACAATACGTGACAACCATTTAATTTCTGAGCTTTCGTGGCTCAATGGTTAGCGCGTTCGGCTGTTAGCCAATAGGTTGGTGGTTCGAGCCCACCCGGGAGCGGTGTTGTGGGATTTCAAATGTAACGTAGAAAGCCAAAGTTTTTCCACAATACCTGACGACCATTTAATTTTTGGGCTTCCGGGGCGCAATGGTTAGCGCGTTCAGCTGTTATTCAAAAGACTGGTGGTTTGAGCCCTTTCGGGAGCGGTGTTGTGAGGTCTCAGATGTGACGTAAAAAGTCAAGGTGTTTCCACAATACCTGACGACCATTTAATTTCTGAGCTTCCGTGGCTCAATGGTTAGCGCGTTCGGCTGTTAACCAATTGGTTGGTGGTTCGAGCTCATCCGGGAGCGGTGTTGTGAGGTCTCAGATGTGACGTAAAAAGTCTAGGTTTTTACGCAAAACCTGACGAGCATTTAATTTTTGGGCTTCCGTGGCGCAATGGTTAGCGCGTTCTGCTGTTGACCCATAGGTTGGTGGTTCGAGCCCACCCGGGAGCGGTGTTGTGGGATCTCAAATGTAACGTAGAAAGCCAAAGTTTTTCCACAATACCTGACGACCATTTAATTTCTGAGCTTCCGTGGCTCAATGGTTAGCGCGTTCAGCTGTTAATCGAAAGGTTGGTGGTTGTGGGGTCTCAAATGTAACGTAGAAAGCCAAAGTTTTTCCACAATACCTGACAACCATTTAATTTCTGAGCTTCCGTGGCTCAATGGTTAGCGCGTTCGGCTGTTAGCCAATAGGTTGGTGCTTCAAGCATACCCGGGAGCGGTGTTGTGGGATCTCGAATGTAACGTAGAAAGCCAAAGTTTTTCCACAATACCTGACGACCATTAAATTTCTGAGCTTCCGTGGCTCAATGGTTAGCGCGTTCAGCTGTTAATCGAAAGGTTGGTGGTTGTGGGGTCTCAAATGTAACGTAGAAAGCCAAAGTTTTTCCACAATACCTGACAACCATTTAATTTCTGAGCTTCCGTGGCTCAATGGTTAGCGCGTTCGGCTGTTAGCCAATAGGTTGGTGCTTCAAGCATACCCGGGAGCGGTGTTGTGACGTCTCAGATGTTACGTAAAAAGTCAAGGTTTTTCCACAATACCTGACGACCATTTAATTTTTGGGCTTCCGTGGCTCAATGGTTAGCGCGTTCGGCTGTTAACCAATAGGTTGGTGGTTCGAGGCCACCCGGGAGCGGTGTTGTGGGATCTCACATGTAACGTAGAAGGCCAAAGTTTTTCCACAATACCTGACGACCATTTAATTTTTGGGCTTCCGTGGCGCAATGGTTAGCGCGTTCGGCTGGTAACCGAAAGGTTGGTGGTTCAAGCCCACCCGGAAGCGGTGTTGTGGGATCACGAATGTAACGTAGAAAGCCAAAGTTTTTCCAGAATACCTGACGACCATTTAATTTTTGGGCTTCCGTGGCGCAATAATTAGCGCATTCAGCTGTTAATCGAAAGGTTGGTGGTTCGAGCCCACCCGAGAGAGGTGTTGTGGGGTCTCAGATGTAGCGTAAAAAGTCAAAACTTTTCCACAATACGTGACAACCATTTAATTTCTGAGCTTTCGTGGCTCAAAGGTTAGCGCGTTCGGCTGTTAGCCAATAGGTTGGTGGTTCGAGCCCACCCGGGAGCGGTGTTGTGGGATCTCAAATGTAACGTAGAAAGCCAAAGTTTTTCCACAATACCTGACGACCATTTAATTTCTGAGCTTCCGTGGCTCAATGGTTAGCGCGTTCAGCTGTTAATCGAAAGGTTGGTGGTTGTGGGGTCTCAAATGTAACGTAGAAAGCCAAAGTTTTTCCACAATACCTGACAACCATTTAATTTCTGAGCTTCCGTGGCTCAATGGTTAGCGCGTTCGGCGGTTAGCCAATAGGTTGGTGCTTCAAGCATACCCGGGAGCGGTGTTGTGGGATCTCGAATGTAACGTAGAAAGCCAAAGTTTTTCCACAATACCTGACGACCATTTAATTTCTGAGCTTCCGTGGCTCAATGGTTAGCGCGTTCAGCTGTTAATCGAAAGGTTGGTGGTTGTGGGGTCTCAAATGTAACGTAGAAAGCCAAAGTTTTTCCACAATACCTGACAACCATTTAATTTCTGAGCTTCCGTGGCTCAATGGTTAGCGCGTTCGGCTGTTAGCCAATAGGTTGGTGCTTCAAGCATACCCGGGAGCGGTGTTGTGACGTCTCAGATGTTACGTAAAAAGTCAAGGTTTTTCCACAATACCTGACGACCATTTAATTTTTGGGCTTCCGTGGCTCAATGGTTAGCGCGTTCGGCTGTTAACCAATAGGTTGGTGGTTCGAGGCCACCCGGGAGCGGTGTTGTGGGATCTCACATGTAACGTAGAAGGCCAAAGTTTTTCCACAATACCTGACGACCATTTAATTTTTGGGCTTCCGTGGCGCAATGGTTAGCGCGTTCGGCTGGTAACCGAAAGGTTGGTGGTTCAAGCCCACCCGGAAGCGGTGTTGTGGGATCACGAATGTAACGTAGAAAGCCAAAGTTTTTCCAGAATACCTGACGACCATTTAATTTTTGGGCTTCCGTGGCGCAATAATTAGCGCATTCAGCTGTTAATCGAAAGGTTGGTGGTTCGAGCCCACCCGAGAGAGGTGTTGTGGGGTCTCAGATGTAGCGTAAAAAGTCAAAACTTTTCCACAATACGTGACAACCATTTAATTTCTGAGCTTTCGTGGCTCAAAGGTTAGCGCGTTCGGCTGTTAGCCAATAGGTTGGTGGTTCGAGCCCACCCGGGAGCGGTGTTGTGGGATCTCAAATGTAACGTAGAAAGCCAAAGTTTTTCCACAATACCTGACGACCATTTAATTTCTGAGCTTCCGTGGCTCAATGGTTAGCGCGTTCAGCTGTTAATCGAAAGGTTGGTGGTTGTGGGGTCTCAAATGTAACGTAGAAAGCCAAAGTTTTTCCACAATACCTGACAACCATTTAATTTCTGAGCTTCCGTGGCTCAATGGTTAGCGCGTTCGGCTGTTAGCCAATAGGTTGGTGCTTCAAGCATACCCGGGAGCGGTGTTGTGGGATCTCGAATGTAACGTAGAAAGCCAAAGTTTTTCCACAATACCTGACGACCATTTAATTTCTGAGCTTCCGTGGCTCAATGGTTAGCGCGTTCAGCTGTTAATCGAAAGGTTGGTGGTTGTGGGGTCTCAAATGTAACGTAGAAAGCCAAAGTTTTTCCACAATACCTGACAACCATTTAATTTCTGAGCTTCCGTGGCTCAATGGTTAGCGCGTTCGGCTGTTAGCCAATAGGTTGGTGCTTCAAGCATACCCGGGAGCGGTGTTGTGACGTCTCAGATGTTACGTAAAAAGTCAAGGTTTTTCCACAATACCTGACGACCATTTAATTTTTGGGCTTCCGTGGCTCAATGGTTAGCGCGTTCGGCTGTTAACCAATAGGTTGGTGGTTCGAGGCCACCCGGGAGCGGTGTTGTGGGATCTCACATGTAACGTAGAAGGCCAAAGTTTTTCCACAATACCTGACGACCATTTAATTTTTGGGCTTCCGTGGCGCAATGGTTAGCGCGTTCGGCTGGTAACCGAAAGGTTGGTGGTTCAAGCCCACCCGGGAGCGGTGTTGTGGGATCACGAATGTAACGTAGAAAGCCAAAGTTTTTCCAGAATACCTGACGACCATTTAATTTTTGGGCTTCCGTGGCGCAATAATTAGCGCATTCAGCTGTTAATCGAAAGGTTGGTGGTTCGAGCCCACCCGAGAGAGGTGTTGTGGGGTCTCAGATGTAGCGTAAAAAGTCAAAACTTTTCCACAATACGTGACAACCATTTAATTTCTGAGCTTTCGTGGCTCAAAGGTTAGCGCGTTCGGCTGTTAGCCAATAGGTTGGTGGTTCGAGCCCACCCGGGAGCGGTGTTGTGGGATCTCAAATGTAACGTAGAAAGACAAAGTTTTTCCACAATACCTGCCGACCATTTAATTTTTGGGCTTCCGGGGCGCAATGGTTAGTGCGTTCAGCTGTTATTCAAAAGACTGGTGGTTTGAGCCCTTTCGGGAGCGGTGTTGTGAGGTCTCAGATGTGACGTAAAAAGTCAAGGTTTTTCCACAATACCTGCCGACCATTTAATTTTTGGGCTTCCGTGGCGCAATGGTTAGCGCGTTCTTCTGTTAATCGAAAGGTTGGTGGTTCGAGCCCACCCGGGAGAGGTGTTGTGGGGTCTCAGATGTAGCGTAAAAAGTCAAAACTTTTCCACAATACGTGACAACGATTTAATTTCTGAGCTTCCGTGGCTCAATGTTTAGCGCGTTCGGCTGTTAGCCAATAGGTTGGTGGTTCGAGCAAACCCGGGAGCGGTGTTGTGGGATCTCAAATGTAACGTAGAAAGCCAAAGTTTTTCCACAATACCTGATGACCATTTAATTTCTGAGCTTCCGTGGCTCAATGGTTAGCGCGTTCGGCTGTTAACCAATAGTTTGGTAGTTCGAGCCCATCCGGGAGCGGTGTTGTGAGGTCTCAGATGTGACGTAAAAAGTCAAGGTTTTTCCACAATACCTGACGACCATTTAATTTTTGAGCTTCCGTGGCGCAATGGTTAGCGCGTTCTTCTGTTAATCGAAAGGTTGGTGGTTCGAGCCCACCCGGGAGAGGTGTTGTGGGGTCTCAGATGTAGCGTAAAAAGTCAAAACTTTTCCACAATACGTGACAACGATTTAATTTCTGAGCTTCCGTGGCTCAATGTTTAGCGTGTTCGGCTGTTACCCAATAGGTTGGTGGTTCGGGCCCACCCGGGAGCGGTGTTGTGAGTTCTCAGATGTGACGTAAAATGTCAGAGTTTTTCCACAATACCTGACGAATATTTAATATTTGGGCTTTCTTGGCGCAATGGTTAGCGCGATTGGCTGTTAACAGAAAGGTTGGTGGTTCGAGCACACCCGGGAGCGGTGCTATGAGGTCTCAGATGTTACGTAAAAAGTCAAAGTTTTTCCACAATACCGGACGACCATTTAATTTCAGAGCTTCCGTGGCTCAATGGCTAGCGCTTTCGGCTTTTAACCGAAATTTTGGTTTTTCGAGCCCATCCGGGAGCGTTTTGTGAGGTCTCAGATGTAACGTAAAAAGTCAGAGTTTTTCCACAATACATGACGACCATTTAATATTTAGGCTTCCGTGGCGCAATGGTTAGCGCGTTCAGCTGCTATTCAAAAGACTGGTGGTTTGAGCCCTCCCGGGAGCGGTGTTGTGACGTCTCGAATGTAACGTAAAATGTCAGAGTTTTTCCACAATACCTGACGAACATTTAATTTTTGGGCTTCCGTGGCGCAATAATTAGCGCGTTCAGCTGTTAATCGAAAGGTTGGTGGTTCGAGCCCACCCGGGAGAGGTTTTGTGGGGTCTCAGATGTAGCGTAAAATGTCAAAACTTTTCCACAATACGTAACAACCATTTAATTTCTGAGCTTCCGTGGCTCAATGCTTAGCGCGTTCGGCTGTTAGCCAATACGTTGGTGGTTCGAGCCCACCCGGGAGCGGTGTTGTGGGATCTCAAATGTAACGTAGAAAGCCAAAGTTTTTCCACAATACCTGACGACCATTTATTTTTTGGGCTTCCTTGGCGCAATGGTTAGCGCGTTCGGCTGTTAACCGAAAGGTTGGTGGTTCGAGCCCAACCGAGAGAGGTGTTGTAGGGTCTCAGATGTAAAGTTATAAGTCATAACTTATCCACAATACGTGACAACCATTTAATTTCTGAGCTTCCGTGGCTGAATGGTTAGCGCGTTCGGCTGTTAACCAATAGGTTGGTGGTTCGAGCCCACCCGGGAGCGATGGTGTGGGATCTCAAATGTAACGTAGAAAGCCAAAGTTTTGCCACAATACCTGACGACCATTAAATTTTTGGGCTTCCTTGGCGCAATGGTTAGCGCGTTCGGCTGTTAACCGAAAGGTTGGTGGTTCGAGCCCAACCGGAATAGGTGTTGTGACGTCTCAGATGTGACGTAAAAAGCCAAGGTTTTTTCCACAACACCTGACGACCATTTATTTTTTGGGCTTCCGTGGCGCAATGGTTAGCGCGTTCGGCTTTAAACCAATAGGTTGGTGGTTCGAGCCCATCCGGGAGCGGTGTAGTGAGGTCTCAGATGTAACGTAAAATGTCAGAGTTTTTCCACAATACCTGACGAACATTTAATTTTTGGGCTTCCGTGCCGCAATGACTAGCGCGTTCAGCTGTTAATCGAAAGGTTGAAGGTTTGAGCCCACCCGGGAGAGGTGTTGTGGGGTCTCAGATGTAGCGTAAAAAGTCAAAACTTTTCCACAATACGTGACAACCATTTAATTTCAGAGCTTCCGTGGCTCAATGGTTAGCGCGTTCGGCTGTTAACCAATAGGTTGGTGGTTCGAGCCCATCCGGGAGCGGTGTTGTGACGTCTCAGATGTGACGTAAAAAGTCAAGGTTTTTCCACAATACCGGACGACCATTTAAATTTTGGGCTTCCGTGGCGCAATCGTTAGCGCGTTCGGCTGTTAACAGAAAGGTTGGTGGTTCGAGCACACCCGGGAGCGGTGCTATGAGGTCTCAGATGTTACGTAAAAAGTCAAAGTTTTTCCACAATACCGGACGACCATTTAATTTTTGGGCTTCCGTGGCGCAATGGTTAGCGCGTTCAGCTGCTATTCAAAAGCCTGGTGGTTTGAGCCCTCCCGGGAGCGGTGTTGTGACGTCTCAGATGTAACATAAAATGTCAGAGTTTTTCCACAATACCTGACGAACATTGAAATTTTGGGCTTCCGTGGCGCAATGGTTAGCGCGTTCAGCTGTTAATCGAAAGGTTGGTGGTTCGAGCCCACCCGGGAGAGGTGTTGTGGGGTCTCAGATGTAGCGTAAAAAGTCAAAACTTTTCCACAATACGTGACAACCATTTAATTTCTGAGCTTCCGTGGCTCAATGGTTAGCGCGTTCGGCTGTTAACTAATAGGTTAGTGGTTCGAGCCCACCCGGGAGCGGCGTTGTGGGATCTCAAATGTAACGTAGAAAGCCAAAGTTTTTCCACAATACCTGACGATCATTTAATTTTCGGGCTTCCGTGGCGCAATGGTTAGGGCGTTCGGCTGTTAACCAATAGGTTGGTGGTTCGAGCCCACCCGGGCGCGGTGTTGTGGGATCTCAAACGTAACGTGGAAAGCCAAAGTTTTTCCACAATACCTGACGACCATTTAATTTTTGGGCTTACGTGGCGCAATGATTAGCGCGTTCAGCTGTTAATCGAAAGGTTGAAGGTTCGAGCCCACCCGGGAGAGGTGTTGTGGGGTCTCAGATGTAGCGTAAAAAGTCAAAACTTTTCCACAATACGTGACAACCATTTAATTTCTGAGCTTCCGTGGCGCAATGGTTAGCGCGTTCAGCAGTTAACAAATAATTTAGTGGTTCGAGCCCACCCGGGAGCGGCGTTGTGGGATCTCAAACGTAACGTAGAAAGCCAAAGTTTTTCCACAATACCTGACGACCATTTAATTTTTGGGCTTCCGTGGCGCAATGGTTAACGCGTTCGGCTGTTAACCAATAGGTTGGTGGTTCGAGCCCACCCGGGAGTGGTGTTGTGGGATCTCAAATGTAACGTAGAAAGCCAAAGTTTTTCCACAATACGTGACGACCATTTAATTTCTGAGCTTTCGTGGCTCAATGGTTAGCGCGTTCGGCTGTTAACCAATAGGTTGGTGGTTAGAGCCCATCCGGGAGCGGTGTTGTGACGTCTCAGATGTAACGTAAAATGTCAGAGTTTTTCCACAATACCTGACGAACATTTAATTTTTGGGCTTCCGTGGCGCAATTATTAGCGCGTTCAACTGTTAATCGAAAGGCTGGTGGTTCAAGCGCAGCCGGAAGAGGTGTTGTGGGGTCTCAGATGTAGCGTAAAAAGTCAAAACCTATCCACAATACGTGGCAACCATTTAATTTCTGAGCTTCCGTGGCTCAATGGTTAGCGCGTTCGGCTGTTAACCAATAGGTTGGTGGTTCGAGCCCACCCGGGAGCGGTGGTGTGGGATCTCAAGTGTAACGTAGAAAGCCAAAGTTTTGCCACAATACCTGACGACCATTAAATTTTTGGGCTTCCTTGGCGCAATGGTTAGCGCGTTCGGCTGTTAACCGAAAGGTTGGTGGTTCGAGCCCAACCGAAAGAGGTGTTGTAGGGTATCAGATGTAACGTAATAAGTCATAACTTATCCACAATACCTGACAACCGTTTGATTTCTGAGCTTCCGTGGCTCAAAGGTTAGCGCGTTCGGCTGATAACAAATAGGTTGGTGGTTCGAGCCCATCCGGGAGCGGTGTTGTGAGGTCTCAGATGTGACGTAAAAAGTCAAGGTTTTTTCCACAACACCTGACGACCACTTAATTTTTGGGCTTCCGTGGCGCAATGGTTAGCGCGTTCGGCTGTTAACCAATAGGTTGGTGGTTCGAGCCCATCCGGGAGCGGTGTTGTGAGGTCTCAGATGTGAAGTAAAAAGTCAAAGTTTTACCTCAATACCTGACGACCATTTAATATTTGGCCTCCGTTGCGCAATGGTTAGCGCGTTCGGCTGTTAACCGAAAGGTTGGTGTTTCGAGCCCATCCGGGAGCGGTGTTGTGACGTTTCAGATGTTACGTAAAATGTCAGAATTTTTCCACAATACCTGACGAACATTTAATTTTTGGGCTTCCGTGGCGCAATAATTAGCGCGTCCAGCTGTTAATCGAAAGGTTGGTGGTTCGAGCCCACCCGGGAGCGGTGTTGTGCGATCTCAAATGTAACGTAGAAAACCAAAGTTTTTCCACAATACCTGACTACCATTTAATTTTTGGGCTTCCTTGGCGCAATGGTTTGCGCGTTCGGCTGTTAACCGAAAGGTTGGTGGTTCGAGCCCTCCCGGGAGCGGTGTTGTGACGTCTCAGATGTAACGTAAAATGTCAGAGTTTTTCCACAATACCTGACGAGCATTTAATATCTGGGCTTCCGTGGCGCAATGGTTAGCGCGTTCAGCTGTTAATCGAAAGGTTGGTGGTTCGAGCCCACCCGGAAGAGGTGTTGTGGGGTCTCAGATGTAGCGTAAAAAGTCAAAACTTTTCCACAATACGTGACAACCATTTAATTTCTGAGCTTCCGTGGCTCAATGGTTAGCGCGTTCGGCTGTTAACCAATAGGTTGGTGTTTCGAGCCCATCCGGGAGCGGTGTTGTGACGTTTCAGATGTTACGTAAAATGTCAGAATTTTTCCACAATACCTGACGAACATTTAATTTTTGGGCTTCCGTGGCGCAATAATTAGCGCGTCCAGCTGTTAATCGAAAGGTTGGTGGTTCGAGCCCACCCGGGAGCGGTGTTGTGCGATCTCAAATGTAACGTAGAAAACCAAAGTTTTTCCACAATACCTGACTACCATTTAATTTTTGGGCTTCCTTGGCGCAATGGTTTGCGCGTTCGGCTGTTAACCGAAAGGTTGGTGGTTCGAGCCCTCCCGGGAGCGGTGTTGTGACGTCTCAGATGTAACGTAAAATGTCAGAGTTTTTCCACAATACCTGACGAGCATTTAATATCTGGGCTTCCGTGGCGCAATGGTTAGCGCGTTCAGCTGTTAATCGAAAGGTTGGTGGTTCGAGCCCACCCGGAAGAGGTGTTGTGGGGTCTCAGATGTAGCGTAAAAAGTCAAAACTTTTCCACAATACGTGACAACCATTTAATTTCTGAGCTTCCGTGGCTCAATGGTTAGCGCGTTCGGCTGTTAACCAATAGGTTGGTGGTTAGAGCCCATCCGGGAGCGGTGTTGTGACGTCTCAGATGTAACGTAAAATGTCAGAGTTTTTCCACAATACCTGACGAACATTTAATTTTTGGGCTTCCGTGGCGCAATTATTAGCGCGTTCAACTGTTAATCGAAAGGCTGGTGGTTCAAGCGCAGCCGGAAGAGGTGTTGTGGGGTCTCAGATGTAGCGTAAAAAGTCAAAACTTATCCACAATACGTGGCAACCATTTAATTTCTGAGCTTCCGTGGCTCAATGGTTAGCGCGTTCGGCTGTTAACCAATAGGTTGGTGGTTCGAGCCCACCCGGGAGCGGTGGTGTGGGATCTCAAGTGTAACGTAGAAAGCCAAAGTTTTGCCACAATACCTGACGACCATTAAATTTTTGGGCTTCCTTGGCGCAATGGTTAGCGCGTTCGGCTGTTAACCGAAAGGTTGGTGGTTCGAACCCAACCGGAAGAGGTGTTGTAGGGTATCAGATGTAACGTAATAAGTCATAACTTATCCACAATACCTGACAACCATTTGATTTCTGAGCTTCCGTGGCTCAAAGGTTAGCGCGTTCGGCTGATAACAAATAGGTTGGTGGTTCGAGCCCATCCGGGAGCGGTGTTGTGAGGTCTCAGATGTGACGTAAAAAGTCAAGGTTTTTTCCACAACACCTGACGACCACTTAATTTTTGGGCTTCCGTGGCGCAATGGTTAGCGCGTTCGGCTGTTAACCAATAGGTTGGTGGTTCGAGCCCATCCGGGAGCGGTGTTGTGAGGTCTCAGATGTAACGTAAAATGTCAGAGTTTTTCCACAATACCTGACGAACATTTAATTTTTGGGCTTCCGTGGCGCAATGATTAGCGCGTTCAGCTGTTAATCGAAATTTTGAAGGTTCGAGCCCACTCGGGAGAGGTGTTGTGGGGTCTCAGATGTAGCGTAAAAAGTCAAAACTTTTCCACAATACGTGACAACCATTTAATTTCTGAGCTTCCGTGGCTCAATGGTTAGCGCGTTCGGCTGTTAACTAATTCTAGAGGGCCGGTAGGCCCTTCTAGATAAGAACCCACACCCTCCCGTAATGTTAAAGAAATAATTCACAGATTTTAGGCTTAGCGTCCCTTAGAAAAAGCATGGGATTTTTGGTGGTCCACTCCATCGAATAACTCAGAAACTACTGCGAAGTTAAGGTTCGGAACACTTTTGAATTGTCAAGCAACTATGGAATGTTGAACTTCTGAAGTTTGATTAAGAACAATTAAGTCTAAGTATTTTATTTTAATTAATTTATAAATCATGGTAAAACCGTTACATATATTACACTGTTTGCATAGAATTTTGTTCAGCCTTTATCGGGTTTGTGGCGCATAGGATAACGCGTCTGCCTATGGAGCAAAAGGTTGCAGGTTCGCGTCCTGGCAAGATCGGTGTTTATTTTTACAGATCTTTTATTGAACATAAATAAAATAATCCTATAAATACTATGCTTGGATAATTTTTTTGTTACGAAGTACGGGCTTGTGGCGTAATGGATAACGCGTTTGCATTCAAAGCAAAACATTGCAGGTTCGAGTCTTGGAAAGCTCGTTGTCTATTTTTGATGAAGAATCCTAGTATATATAAGGGACAATTCTTAAATAACAAACTTTCAATGAATGTGCGCGTGCTGGCGCGTGGTTTAGAAATAACTTTTTTTTTAAATCTACACAAAAAGGTCAACTGAACTTAATTGAGTCACCACCCGCTTTTTTATATGAAATAAGTTACCACCCGCCTATCAATTGTGAATTAATTTACCACTCCCCTGCGAAATGATTTAAAATTTTAATCTTTCCCATAAAATAATGAGAGGCACTTGGAGTGAGCCAATATGCTCACGAACATCTTACTGGAACATCGAATTAATGACGTTTGACAAGCATATTATTATTTTTATAATAGATTAATACAAATTAAGGCTGAAGGAACAGATATTATATAAAAAGACTTGGTTTGCCCAAGCCTTAAAAACAAAACGATAAGAGTTTTTCCAGTTGTCTGAAGCGCGGATATTATTTTTTTCTATTGAATTTTAAAGACAATCCGTATTTTACTACTCTTTAGAATTTAATTCAATCACCTGATTTTACTGCTAATGGATTAGTTTCCTACAAATTAATTGAAATTAAAAATTACTTATCTCAGATTTTTCAACAACAATTCCATTTTCCTGAAACATTTTATCATGCATTTATTATTTTGAGGGATCAAATTGACTCTTTCTTTTTTAATTTCCGAGAATTTTACTTTCAAAAGGTTTTAAACACATCAAGTTTTCATAATGTTGTCAACTAAATAGCAACTCAACCAACACTTCTAAAATCTTCCCCACAAGTACTGATATACACAGTTCAATAATTGTGACTGTGCTTAAAGAGGAAACGAACCCCTTTATCAAATATAAGAAAGGTGATAACAGCCCCCTTTGTATTCGAAAAGACCGCATATAATACATTATTAATGAGAGTATTATTTGAAAATTAAAGTACGTTCTTCATTGAAAAGAAAAAAATTCATGATAAAATGTTTCAGGAAAATGGAATTGTTGTTGAAAAATCTGAGATAAGTAATTTTTAATTTCAATTAATTTGTAGGAAACTAATCCATTAGCAGTAAAATCAGGTGATTGAATTAAATTCTAAAGAGTAGTAAAATACGGATTGTCTTTAAAATTCAATAGAAAAAAATAATATCCGCGCTTCAGACAACTGGAAAAACTCTTATCGTTTTGTTTTTAAGGCTTGGGCAAACCAAGTCTTTTTATATAATAGGTTAGTGGTTCGAGCCCACCCGGGAGCGGCGTTGTGGGATCTCAAATGTAACGTAGAAAGCCAAAGTTTTTCCACAATACCTGACGATCATTTAATTTTCGGGCTTCCGTGGCGCAATGGTTAGGGCGTTCGGCTGTTAACCAATAGGTTGGTGGTTCGAGCCCACCCGGGCGCGGTGTTGTGGGATCTCAAACGTAACGTGGAAAGCCAAAGTTTTTCCACAATACCTGACGACCATTTAATTTTTGGGCTTACGTGGCGCAATGATTAGCGCGTTCAGCTGTTAATCGAAAGGTTGAAGGTTCGAGCCCACCCGGGAGAGGTGTTGTGGGGTCTCAGATGTAGCGTAAAAAGTCAAAACTTTTCCACAATACGTGACAACCATTTAATTTCTGAGCTTCCGTGGCGCAATGGTTAGCGCGTTCAGCAGTTAACAAATAATTTAGTGGTTCGAGCCCACCCGGGAGCGGCGTTGTGGGATCTCAAACGTAACGTAGAAAGCCAAAGTTTTTCCACAATACCTGACGACCATTTAATTTTTGGGCTTCCGTGGAGCAATGGTTAACGCGTTCGGCTGTTAACCAATAGGTTGGTGGTTCGAGCCCACCCGGGAGTGGTGTTGTGGGATCTCAAATGTAACGTAGAAAGCCAAAGTTTTTCCACAATACGTGACGACCATTTAATTTCTGAGCTTTCGTGGCTCAATGGTTAGCGCGTTCGGCTGTTAACCAATAGGTTGGTGGTTAGAGCCCATCCGGGAGCTGTGTTGTGACGTCTCAGATGTAACGTAAAATGTCAGAGTTTTTCCACAATACCTGACGAACATTTAATTTTTGGGCTTCCGTGGCGCAATTATTAGCGCGTTCAACTGTTAATCGAAAGGCTGGTGGTTCAAGCGCAGCCGGAAGAGGTGTTGTGGGGTCTCAGATGTAGCGTAAAAAGTCAAAACCTATCCACAATACGTGGCAACCATTTAATTTCTGAGCTTCCGTGGCTCAATGGTTAGCGCGTTCGGCTGTTAACCAATAGGTTGGTGGTTCGAGCCCACCCGGGAGCGGTGGTGTGGGATCTCAAGTGTAACGTAGAAAGCCAAAGTTTTGCCACAATACCTGACGACCATTAAATTTTTGGGCTTCCTTGGCGCAATGGTTAGCGCGTTCGGCTGTTAACCGAAAGGTTGGTGGTTCGAGCCCAACCGGAAGAGGTGTTGTAGGGTATCAGATGTAACGTAATAAGTCATAACTTATCCACAATACCTGACAACCGTTTGATTTCTGAGCTTCCGTGGCTCAAAGGTTAGCGCGTTCGGCTGATAACAAATAGGTTGGTGGTTCGAGCCCATCCGGGAGCGGTGTTGTGAGGTCTCAGATGTGACGTAAAAAGTCAAGGTTTTTTCCACAACACCTGACGACCACTTAATTTTTGGGCTTCCGTGGCGCAATGGTTAGCGCGTTCGGCTGTTAACCAATAGGTTGGTGGTTCGAGCCCATCCGGGAGCGGTGTTGTGAGGTCTCAGATGTGAAGTAAAAAGTCAAAGTTTTACCTCAATACCTGACGACCATTTAATATTTGGCCTCCGTTGCGCAATGGTTAGCGCGTTCGGCTGTTAACCGAAAGGTTGGTGTTTCGAGCCCATCCGGGAGCGGTGTTGTGACGTTTCAGATGTTACGTAAAATGTCAGAATTTTTCCACAATACCTGACGAACATTTAATTTTTGGGCTTCCGTGGCGCAATAATTAGCGCGTCCAGCTGTTAATCGAAAGGTTGGTGGTTCGAGCCCACCCGGGAGCGGTGTTGTGCGATCTCAAATGTAACGTAGAAAACCAAAGTTTTTCCACAATACCTGACTACCATTTAATTTTTGGGCTTCCTTGGCGCAATGGTTTGCGCGTTCGGCTGTTAACCGAAAGGTTGGTGGTTCGAGCCCTCCCGGGAGCGGTGTTGTGACGTCTCAGATGTAACGTAAAATGTCAGAGTTTTTCCACAATACCTGACGAGCATTTAATATCTGGGCTTCCGTGGCGCAATGGTTAGCGCGTTCAGCTGTTAATCGAAAGGTTGGTGGTTCGAGCCCACCCGGAAGAGGTGTTGTGGGGTCTCAGATGTAGCGTAAAAAGTCAAAACTTTTCCACAATACGTGACAACCATTTAATTTCTGAGCTTCCGTGGCTCAATGGTTAGCGCGTTCGGCTGTTAACCAATAGGTTGGTGGTTAGAGCCCATCCGGGAGCGGTGTTGTGACGTCTCAGATGTAACGTAAAATGTCAGAGTTTTTCCACAATACCTGACGAACATTTAATTTTTGGGCTTCCGTGGCGCAATTATTAGCGCGTTCAACTGTTAATCGAAAGGCTGGTGGTTCAAGCGCAGCCGGAAGAGGTGTTGTGGGGTCTCAGATGTAGCGTAAAAAGTCAAAACTTATCCACAATACGTGGCAACCATTTAATTTCTGAGCTTCCGTGGCTCAATGGTTAGCGCGTTCGGCTGTTAACCAATAGGTTGGTGGTTCGAGCCCACCCGGGAGCGGTGGTGTGGGATCTCAAGTGTAACGTAGAAAGCCAAAGTTTTGCCACAATACCTGACGACCATTAAATTTTTGGGCTTCCTTGGCGCAATGGTTAGCGCGTTCGGCTGTTAACCGAAAGGTTGGTGGTTCGAGCCCAACCGGAAGAGGTGTTGTAGGGTATCAGATGTAACGTAATAAGTCATAACTTATCCACAATACCTGACAACCATTTGATTTCTGAGCTTCCGTGGCTCAAAGGTTAGCGCGTTCGGCTGATAACAAATAGGTTGGTGGTTCGAGCCCATCCGGGAGCGGTGTTGTGAGGTCTCAGATGTGACGTAAAAAGTCAAGGTTTTTTCCACAACACCTGACGACCACTTAATTTTTGGGCTTCCGTGGCGCAATGGTTAGCGCGTTCGGCTGTTAACCAATAGGTTGGTGGTTCGAGCCCATCCGGGAGCGGTGTTGTGAGGTCTCAGATGTAACGTAAAATGTCAGAGTTTTTCCACAATACCTGACGAACATTTAATTTTTGGGCTTCCGTGGCGCAATGATTAGCGCGTTCAGCTGTTAATCGAAATTTTGAAGGTTCGAGCCCACTCGGGAGAGGTGTTGTGGGGTCTCAGATGTAGCGTAAAAAGTCAAAACTTTTCCACAATACGTGACAACCATTTAATTTCTGAGCTTCCGTGGCTCAATGGTTAGCGCGTTCGGCTGTTAACCAATAGGTTGGTGGTTCGAGCCCATCCGGGAGCGGTGTTGTGAGGTTTCAGATGTGAAGTAAAAAGTCAAAGTTTTACCTCAATACCTGACGACCATTTAATATTTGGCCTCCGTTGCGCAATGGTTAGCGCGTTCGGCTGTTAACCGAAAGGTTGGTGGTTCGAGCCCATCCGGGAGCGGTGTTGTGACGTTTCAGATGTTACGTAAAATGTCAGAATTTTTCCACAATACCTGACGAACATTTAATTTTTGGGCTTCCGTGGCGCAATAATTAGCGCGTCCAGCTGTTAATCGAAAGGTTGGTGGTTCGAGCCCACCCGGGAGCGGTGTTGTGCGATCTCAAATGTAACGTAGAAAACCAAAGTTTTTCCACAATACCTGACTACCATTTAATTTTTGGGCTTCCTTGGCGCAATGGTTTGCGCGTTCGGCTGTTAACCGAAAGGTTGGTGGTTCGAGCCCTCCCGGGAGCGGTGTTGTGACGTCTCAGATGTAACGTAAAATGTCAGAGTTTTTCCACAATACCTGACGAGCATTTAATATCTGGGCTTCCGTGGCGCAATGGTTAGCGCGTTCAGCTGTTAATCGAAAGGTTGGTGGTTCGAGCCCACCCGGAAGAGGTGTTGTGGGGTCTCAGATGTAGCGTAAAAAGTCAAAACTTTTCCACAATACGTGACAACCATTTAATTTCTGAGCTTCCGTGGCTCAATGGTTAGCGCGTTCGGCTGTTAACCAATAGGTTGGTGGTTCGAGCCCACCCGGGAGCGGTGGTGTGGGATCTCAAGTGTAACGTAGAAAGCCTAAGTTTTGCTACAATACCTGACGACCATTAAATTTTTGGGCTTCCTTGGCGCAATGGTTAGCGCGTTCGGCTGTTAACCGAAAGGTTGGTGGTTCGAGCCCAACCGGAAGAGGTGTTGTAGGGTATCAGATGTAACGTAATAAGTCATAACTTATCCACAATACCTGACAACCATTTGATTTCTGAGCTTCCGTGGCTCAAAGGTTAGCGCGTTCGGCTGATAACAAATAGGTTGGTGGTTCGAGCCCATCCGGGAGCGGTGTTGTGAGGTCTCAGATGTGACGTAAAAAGTCAAGGTTTTTTCCACAACACCTGACGACCATTTAATTTTTGGGCTTCCGTGGCGCAATGGTTAGCGCGTTCGGCTGTTAACCAATAGGTTGGTGGTTCGAGCCCATCCGGGAGCGGTGTTGTGAGGTCTCAGATGTAACGTAAAATGTCAGAGTTTTTCCACAATACCTGACGAACATTTAATTTTTGGGCTTCCGTGGCGCAATGATTAGCGCGTTCAGCTGTTAATCGAAATTTTGAAGGTTCGAGCCCACTCGGGAGAGGTGTTGTGGGATCTCAGATGTAGCGTAAAAAGTCAAAACTTTTCCACAATACGTGACAACCATTTAATTTCTGAGCTTCCGTGGCTCAATGGTTAGCGCGTTCGGCTGTTAACCAATAGGTTGGTGGTTCGAGCCCATCCGGGAGCGGTGTTGTGAGGTCTCAGATGTGAAGTAAAAAGTCAAAGTTTTACCTCAATACCTGACGACCATTTAATATTTGGCCTCCGTTGCGCAATGGTTAGCGCGTTCGGCTGTTAACCGAAAGGTTGGTGGTTCGAGCCCATCCGGGAGCGGTGTTGTGACGTTTCAGATGTTACGTAAAATGTCAGAATTTTTCCACAATACCTGACGAACATTTAATTTTTGGGCTTCCGTGGCGCAATAATTAGCGCGTCCAGCTGTTAATCGAAAGGTTGGTGGTTCGAGCCCACCCGGGAGCGGTGTTGTGCGATCTCAAATGTAACGTAGAAAACCAAAGTTTTTCCGCAATACCTGACTACCATTTAATTTTTGGGCTTCCTTGGCGCAATGGTTAGCGCGTTCGGCTGTTAACCGAAAGGTTGGTGGTTCGAGCCCTCGCGGGAGCGGTGTTGTGACGTCTCAGATGTAACGTAAAATGTCAGAGTTTTTCCACAATACCTGACGAGCATTTAATATTTGGGCTTCCATGGCGCAATGGTTAGCGCGTTCAGCTGTTAATCGAAAGGTTGGTGGTTCGAGCCCACCCGGGAGAGGTGTTGTGAGGTCTCAGATATAGCGTGAAAAGTCAAACTTTTTCCATAATACGTGATAACCATTTATTTTCTGATCTTTCGTGGCTCAATGGTTAGCGCGTTCGGCTGTTAACCAATAGCTTGGTGTTTCGAGCCCACCCGGGAGCGGTGTTTTTACCTCTCCGTGTGACGTAGTCCAGGAGAGGTTCTGTAACGGCCGTGTCTGTCTGTGTGTCTGTCTGTCTGTGTGTCTGTCTGTCTGTGTGTGTGTCTGTCTGTCCGTTGTTACACCCACGTGACCGCGTTCGCAGTTTGCGTATCGGAGCAAACGTGTTCGCCATTTCCGAACTGCTTTCACAGTCACGGAAATGGCTCCTCTACTTGAGTTCTCACACCACCAATCTTCTGGTCTTTGTCCATACCACACGGACACTAGTCTGTTCTTACTGGCTGCTAATCACCACCATCTTCTGGTCTTCGTCCATTCCACGTGGACACCAGTCTGTACATACTGGCTTCTAATCACCACCATCTTCTGTTCTTTGTCAATCCCACATTGACACCCGTCTGCACTTACACTGCCTTCTAACACCAGCATCCACTGGTCTTCCGTCTATTCCACATAGACACCAATCTGTATCATTGGCTTCTACTCCATTATCATCGTTTGGTTTTAGGATATACGCGGCGATCAGCTAGGGTTACGAGAAACGTCTAGCCTCCCTAAGGTAGGATCGCTACCAAAGGTTTTCGCATTTGCGGTTTTTCCTTACTATTATAATGGAGACGAATCGTATATATACCCCAAAATTTGAAGAAAGCGGGAAGAGGGGTACCCTTCACTTTAAACGTCAATATTAGCAAAGTTTGAGAAGATAATAAGTATAACTTTATTTTAAACGATTTAACTATTATTAATGTTAATTATTGAAGATTAAAATAATTAAAAATAATTATATTTATTTAAATATTAAAGATAAACCTCTCGTGCAAAGAGAGAGATTATCATTGCCTCCTATATCTACCAAGGCCCGTGCATGCGATATATTTCCTTCATTGCCTCCTATATCTATCAAGGCCCGTGCATTGTGATATATTTCATTCATTGCATAAACATAAGCGAGATTGTTTTGGGAAAAAAATACTGCTTCCACTAATGCGTTTATACTCCTTGTTACTGTTGTATAGAGTAATCATGATAAAAGCTTAAAAAATTACGAGAGGACAGACCTTTTTTATCCTCATTCAAAAATATTTTTTGGTGCTAAGACTGCTTTAAAAAATTCAAACGGTTAGGCATTGGTAAAAAAGACAAATGATATTTTTCAAATCTTATGAGATAACGCCCACCTAGTTGAAAATTGCCGTTTTTTATCCGCCGGAGCCATTCCTTATGAGAATTTCGATGCTAGTAGGCTGTCAATTAAACTACCAGTATATTATTGTTGTTGGAAATTGGATATTAAGTCAAATTAAGTGGTTGTAAAGAGCCAGCAGGTTTTTGCCACTTCTTTTTGTGAGTATTTGATTTTTATATGTAAAATGGAGGAAGATAATGTTGAGAGTAAGGATGAAATGCGGAAGCGCAAAGCGCGGGAAAGGATGAGGGCAAAAGGTCGACGTTTTCATTGGATACTTAAGGTTATATAATCTTCTCGACACGGAGAGGTAATATTTTGGTTTTCCCGACTTGTTGGATCTCAAATGTAACGTAAATAGCCAAAGTTTTTCCGCAATACCTGACGACCATTTCTTTTGGGCGTCCGTGGCGCAATGGTTAGCGCGTTCGGCTGTTAACCGAAAGGTTGGTGGTTCGAGCCCATCCGGGAGCGGTGTTGTGAGGCCTCAGATGTGAAGTAAAAAGTCAAAGTTTTACCTCAATACCTGACGAAAATTTAATTTTTGGGCTTCAGTGGCGCAATGGTCAGCGCGTTCAGCTGTTAACCGAAAGGTTGGTGGTTCGAGCCCTCCCGGGAGCGGTGTTGTGACGTCTCAGATGTAACGTAAAATGTCAGAGTTTTTCCAAAATACCTGACGAGCATTTAATTTTTGGGCTTCCGTGGCGCAATGGTTAGCGCGTTCAGCTTTTAATCGAAAGGTTGGTGGTTCGAGCCCACCCGGAAGAGGTGTTGTGGGGTCTCAGATGTAGCGTAAAAAGTCAAAACTTTTCCAGAATACGTGACAACCATTTAATTTCTGAGCTTCCGTGGCTCAATGGTTAGCGCGTTCGGCTGTTAATCGAAAGGTTGGTGGTTCGAGCCCATCCGGGAGCGCTGTTGTGAGGTCTCGGATGTGAAGTAAAAAGTCAAAGTTTTACCTCAATACCTGACGAAAATTTAGTTTTTGGGCTTCAGTGGCGCAATGGTCAGCGCGTTCAGCTGTTAACCGAAAGGTTGGTGGTTCGAGCCCTCCCGGGAACGGTGTTGTGTCGTCTCAGATGTAACGTAAATTGTCAGAGTTTTTCCACAATACCTGACGAGCATTTAATTTTTGGGCTTCCGTGGCGCAATGGTTAGCGCGTTCAGCTGTTAATCGAAAGGTTGGTGGTTCGAGCCCACCCGGGAGAGGTGTTGTGAGGTCTCAGATGTAGCGTGAAAAGTCAAACTTTTTCCATAATACGTGATAACCATTTATTTTCTAATCTTTCGTGGCTCAATGGTTAGCGCCTTCGGCTGTTAACCAATAGCTTGGTGGTTCGAGCCCACCCGGGAGCGGTGTTGTGACGTCTCAGATGTAACGTAAAATGTCAGAGTTTTTCTACAATACCTGACGAGCATTTAATATTTGGGCTTCCGTGGCGCAATGGTTAGTGCGTTCAGCTGTTAATCGAAAGGTTGGTGGTTCGAGCCCAAACGAGAGAGGATTTGTGGGGTCTCAGATGTAGCGAGAAAAGTCGTAACTTTTCCACAATACCTGACGAACATTTAATTTTTGGGCTTCCGTGGCGAAGTAATTAGCGCGTCCAGCTCTTAATCGAAAGGTTGGTGGTTCGAGCCCACCCGGAAGAGGTGTTGTGGGGTCTCAGATGTTGCGTTAAAAGTCAAAACTTTTCCACAATACGTGACAATTATTTAATTTCTGATCTTCCTTGGCTCAATGGTTAGCGCGTTCGGCTGTTAACCAATAGGTTGGTGGTTCGTGCCCACCCGGGAGCGGTGTTTTTGGATCTCAAATGTAACGTAAATAGCCAAAGTTTTTCCACAATACCTGACGACCATTTAATTTTTGGGCGTCCGTGGCGAATGGTTAGCGCGTTCGGCTGTTAACCGAAAGGTTGGTGGTTCGAGCCCATCCGGGAGCGGTGTTGTGAGGTCTCAGATGTGAAGTAAAAAGTCAAGGTTTTACCTCAATACCTGACGAAAATTTAATTTTTGGGCTTCAGTGGCGCAATGGTCGGCGCGTTCAGCTGTTAACCGAAAGGGTGTTGGTTCGAGCCCTCCCGGGAGCGGTGTTGTGACGTCTCAGATGTAACGTAAAATGTCAGAGTTTTTCCACAACACCTGACGAGCATCTAATTTTTGGGCTTCCGTGGCGCAATGGTTAGCGCGTTCAGCTGTTAATCGAAAGGTTGGTGGTTCGAGCCCACCCGGGAGAGGTGTTGTGGGGTCTCAAATGTAACGTAGAAAGCCAAAGTTTTTCCACAATACCTGACAACCGTTTAACTTCTGAGCTTCCGTGGCTCAATGGTTAGCGCGTTCAGCTGTTAACCAATAGGTTGGTGGTTCGAGCCCACCCGGGAGCGGTGTTGTGTGATCTCAAATGTAACGTAGAAAGCCAAAGTTTTTCCACAATACCTGACGACCATTTAATTTTTGGGCTTCCGTGGCGCAATGGTTAGCGCGTTCAGCTGTTAATCGAAAGGTTGGTGGTTCGAGCCCACCCGGGAGAGGTGTTGTGGGGTCTCAAATGTAACGTAGAAAGCCAAAGTTTTTCCACAATACCTGACAACAATTTAATTTCTGAGCTTCCGTGGCTCAATGGTTAGCGCGTTCGGCTGTTAACCAATAGGTTGGTGGTTCGAGCCCATCCGGGAGCGGTGTCGTGAGGTCTCAGATGTGACGTAAAAAGTCAAGGTTTTTACACAATACCTGACGAGCATTTAACTTTTGGGCTTCCGTGGCGCAATGGTTAGCGCGTTCGGCTGTTAACCAATAGGTTGGTGGTTCGAGCCCATCCGGGAGCGGTGTTGTGAGGTCTCAGATGTGACGTAAAAAGTCAAGGTTTTCCACAATACCTGACAACCATTTAATTTCTGAGTTTCCGTGGCTCAATGGTTAGCGCGTTCGGCTGTTAACCAATAGGTTGGTGGTTCGAGCCCACTCGGGAGCGGTGTTGTGGGATCTGAAATGTAACGTAGAAAGCCAAAGTTTTTGCACCATAAATGACGACCATTTAATTTTTGGGCTTCCGTGGCGCAATGGTTAGCGCGTTCGGCTGTTAACCAATAGGTTGGTGGTTCGACCCCATCCGGGAGAGGTGTTGTGAGGTCTCAGATGTGACGTAAAAAGTCAAGGTTTTTGCATAATACCTGACGAGCATTTAACTTTTGGGCTTCCGTGGCGCAATGGTTAGCGCGTTCGGCTGTTAACCAATAGGTTGGTGGTTCGAGCCCATCCGGGAGCGGTGTTGTGAGGTCTCGGATGTGACGTAAAAAGTTAAGGTTTTTACACAATACCTAACAAGCATTTAACTTTTGGGCTTCCGTGGCGCAATGGTTAGCGCGTTCGGCTGTTAACCAATAGGTTGGTGGTTCGAGCCCATCCGGGAGCGGTGTTGTGAGGTCTCAGATGTGACGTAAAAAGTTAAGGTTTTTACACAATACCTAACAAGCATTTAACTTTTGGGCTTCCGTGGCGCAATGGTTAGCGCGTTCGGCTGTTAACCAATAGGTTGGTGGTTCGAGCCCATCCGGGAGCGGTGTTGTGAGGTCTCAGATGTGACGTAAAAAGTCAAGGTTTTTACACAATATCTGACGAGCATCTAATTTTTGGGCTTCCGTGGCGCAATGGTTAGCGCGTTCAGCTGTTAATCGAAAGGTTGGTGGTTCGAGCCCACCCGGGAGAGGTGTTGTGGGGTCTCAAATGTAACGTAGAAAGCCAAAGTTTTTCCACAATACCTGACAACCGTTTAATTTCTGAGCTTCCGTGGCTCAATGGTTAGCGCGTTCAGCTGTTAACCAATAGGTTGGTGGTTCGAGCCCACCCGGGAGCGGTGTTGTGTGATCTCAAATGTAACGTAGAAAGCCAAAGTTTTTCCACAATACCTGACGACCATTTAATTTTTGGGCTTCCGTGGCGCAATGGTTAGCGCGTTCAGCTGTTAATCGAAAGGTTGGTGGTTCGAGCCCACCCGGGAGAGGTGTTGTGGGGTCTCAAATGTAACGTAGAAAGCCAAAGTTTTTCCACAATACCTGACAACAATTTAATTTCTGAGCTTCCGTGGCTCAATGGTTAGCGCGTTCGGCTGTTAACCAATAGGTTGGTGGTTCGAGCCCATCCGCGAGTGGTGTCGTGAGGTCTCAGATGTGACGTAAAAAGTCAAGGTTTTTACACAATACCTGACGAGCATTTAACTTTTGGGCTTCCGTGGCGCAATGGTTAGCGCGTTCGGCTGTTAACCAATAGGTTGGTGGTTCGAGCCCATCCGGGAGCGGTGTTGTGAGGTCTCAGATGTGACGTAAAAAGTCAAGGTTTTCCACAATACCTGACAACCATTTAATTTCTGAGTTTCCGTGGCTCAATGGTTAGCGCGTTCGGCTGTTAACCAATAGGTTGGTGGTTCGAGCCCACTCGGGAGCGGTGTTGTGGGATCTGAAATGTTACGTAGAAAGCCAAAGTTTTTGCACAATAAATGACGACCATTTAATTTTTGGGCTTCCGTGGCGCAATGGTTAGCGCGTTCGGCTGTTAACCAATAGGTTGGTGGTTCGATCCCATCCGGGAGCGGTGTTGTGAGGTCTCAGATGTGACGTAAAAAGTCAAGGTTTTTACACAATACCTGACGAGCATTTAATTTTTGGGCTTCCGTGGCACAATGGTTAGCGCGTTCAGCTGTTAATCGAAAGGTTGGTGGTTCGAGCCCACCCGGGAGAGGTGTTGTGGGGTCTCAAATGTAACGTAGAAAGCCAAAGTTTTTCCACAATACCTGACAACAATTTAATTTCTGAGCTTCTGTGGCTCAATGGTTAGCGCGTTCGGCTGTTAACCAATAGGTTGGTGGTTCGACCCCATCCGGGAGCGGTGTTGTGAGGTCTCAGATGTGACGTAAAAAGTCAAGGTTTTTACATAATACCTGACGAGCATTTAACTTTTGGGCTTCCGTGTCGCAATGGTTAGCGCGTTCGGCTGTTAACCAATAGGTTGGTGGTTCGAGCCCATCCGGGAGCGGTGTTGTGAGGTCTCAGATGTGACGTAAAAAGTCAAGGTTTTTACACAATACCTAACGAGCATTTAACTTTTGGGCTTCCGTGGCACAATGGTTAGCGCGTTCAGCTGTTAATCGAAAGGTTGGTGGTTCGAGCCCACCCGGGAGAGGTGTTGTGGGGTCTCAAATGTAACGTAGAAAGCCAAAGTTTTTCCACAATACCTGACAACAATTTAATTTCTGAGCTTCCGTGGCTCAATGGTTAGCGCGTTCGGCTGTTAACCAATAGGTTGGTGGTTCGACCCCATCCGGGAGCGGTGTTGTGAGGTCTCAGATGTGACGTAAAAAGTCAAGGTTTTTTCCACAACACCTGACGACCATTTAATTTTTGGGCTTCTGTGGCGCAATGATTAGCGCGTTCAGCTGTTAATCGAAAAGTTGAAGGTTCGAGCCCACCCGGGAGAGGTGTTGTGGGGTCTCAGATGTAGCGTAAAAATTCAAAACTTTTCCACAATACGTGACAACCATTTAATTTCTGAGCTTCCGTGGCTCAATGGTTAGCGCGTTCGGCTGTTAACCATTAGGTTGGTGGTTCGAGCCCATCCGGGAGCGGTGTTGTGAGGTCTCAGATGTGACGTAAAAAGTCAAGGTTTTTACACAATACCTGACGAAAATTTAATTTTTGGGCTTCAGTGGCCCAATGGTCAGCGCGTTCAGCTGTTAACCGAAAGGTTGGTGGTTCGAGCCCTCCCGGGAGCGGTGTTGTGTCGTCTCAGATATAACGTAAAATGTCAGAGTTTTTCCACAATACCTGACGAACATTTAAGTTTTGGGCGTCCGTGGCGAATGGTTAGCGCGTTCGGCTGTTAACCGAAAGGTTGGTGGTTCGAGCCCTCCCGGGAGCGGTGTTGTGACGTCTCAGATGTAACGTAAAATGTCAGAGTTTTTCCACAATACCTGACGAGCATTTAATATTTGGGCTTCCGTGGCGCAATGGTTAGCGCGTTCGGCTGTTAACCGAAAGGTTGGTGGTTCGAGCCCATCCGGGAGCGGTGTTGTGAGGCCTCAGATGTGAAGTAAAAAGTCAAAGTTTTACCTCAATACCTGACGAAAATTTAATTTTTGGGCTTCAGTGGCGCAATGGTCAGCGCGTTCAGCTGTTAACCGAAAGGTTGGTGGTTCGAGCCCTCCCGGGAGCGGTGTTGTGACGTCTCAGATGTAACGTAAAATGTCAGAGTTTTTCCAAAATACCTGACGAGCATTTAATTTTTGGGCTTCCGTGGCGCAATGGTTAGCGCGTTCAGCTTTTAATCGAAAGGTTGGTGGTTCGAGCCCACCCGGAAGAGGTGTTGTGGGGTCTCAGATGTAGCGTAAAAAGTCAAAACTTTTCCAGAATACGTGACAACCATTTAATTTCTGAGCTTCCGTGGCTCAATGGTTAGCGCGTTCGGCTGTTATTTGAAAGGTTGGTGGTTCGAGCCCATCCGGGAGCGCTGTTGTGAGGTCTCGGATGTGAAGTAAAAAGTCAAAGTTTTACCTCAATACCTGACGAAAATTTAATTTTTGGGCTTCAGTGGCGCAATGGTCAGCGCGTTCAGCTGTTAACCGAAAGGTTGGTGGTTCGAGCCCTCCCGGGAGCGGTGTTGTGTCGTCTCAGATGTAACGTAAAATGTCAGAGTTTTTCCACAATACCTGACGAGCATTTAATTTTTGGGCTTCCGTGGCGCAATGGTTAGTGCAATCAGCTGTTAACCGAAAGGTTGGTGGTTCGAGCCCAAACGAGAGAGGATTTGTGGGGTCTCAGATGTAGCGAGAAAAGTCGTAACTTTTCCACAATACCTGACGAACATTTAATTTTTGGGCTTCCGTGGCGCAGTAATTAGCGCGTCCAGCTCTTAATCGAAAGGTTGGTGGTTCGAGCCCACCCGGAAGAGGTGTTGTGGGGTCTCAGATGTTGCGTTAAAAGTCAAAACTTTTCCACAATACGTGACAACCATTTAATTTCTGATCTTCCTTGGCTCAATGGTTAGCGCGTTCGGCTGTTAACCAATAGGTTGGTGGTTCATGCCCACCCGGGAGCGGTGTTTTTGGATCTCAAATGTAACGTAAATAGCCAAAGTTTTTCCACAATACCTGACGACCATTTAATTTTTGGGCGTCCGTGGCGAATGGTTAGCGCGTTCGGCTGTTAACCGAAAGGTTGGTGGTTCGAGCCCATCCGGGAGCGGTGTTGTGAGGTCTCAGATGTAACGTAAAATGTCAGAGTTTTTCCACAATACCTGACGAACATTTTATTTTTGGGCTTCCGTGGCGCAATGATTAGCGCGTTCAGCTGTTAATCGAAAGGTTGAAGGTTCGAGCCCACCCGGGAGAGGTGTTGTGGGGTCTCAGATGTAGCGTAAAAAGTCAAAACTTTTCCACAATACGTGACAACCATTTAATTTCTGAGCTTCCGTGGCTCAATGGTTAGCGCGTTCGGCTGTTAACCAATAGGTTGGTGGTTCGAGCCCATCCGGGAGCGGTGTTGTGAGGTCTCAGATGTGACGTAAAAAGTCAAGGTTTTTACACAATACCTGACGAGCATTTAACTTTGGGCTTCCGTGGCTCAATGGTTAGCGCGTTCGGCTGTTAACCAATAGGTTGGTGGTTCGAGCCCACCCGGGAGCGGTGTTGTGAGGTCTCAGATGTAACGTAAAATGTCAGAGTTTTTCCACAATACCTGACGAACATTTAATTTTTGGGCTTCCGTGGCGCAATGGTTAGCGCGTTCAGCTGCTATTCAAAAGACTGGTGGTTTGAGCCCTCCCGGGAGCGGTGTTGTGACGTCTCAAATGTAACATAAAATGTCAGAGTTTTTCCACAATACCTGTCGAACATTGAATTTTTGGGCTTCCGTGGCGCAATGGTTAGCGCGATCAGCTGTTAATCGAAAGGTTGGTGGTACGAGCCCACCCGGGAGAGGTGTTGTGGGGTCTCAGATGTAGCGTAAAAGGTCATAACTTTTCCACAATACGTGACAACCATTTAATTTCTGAGCTTCCGTGGCTCAATGGTTAGCGCGTTCGGCTGTTAACCAATAGGTTAGTGGTTCGAGCCCATCCGGGAACGGTGTTGTGAGGTCTCAGATGTGACGTAAAAAGTCAAGGTTTTTACACAATACCTGACGAGCATTTAATTTTTGGGCTTCCGTGGCGCAATGATTAGCGCGTTCAGCTGTTAATCGAAAGGTTGAAGGTTCGAGCCCACCCGGGAGAGGTGTTGTGGGGTCTCAGATGTAGCGTAAAAAGTCAAAACTTTTCCACAATACGTGACAACCATTTAATTTCTGAGCTTCCGTGGCTCAATGGTTAGCGCGTTCGGCTGTTAACCAATAGGTTGGTGGTTCGAGCCCATCCGGGAGCGGTGTTGTGAGGTCTCAGATGTGACGTAAAAAGTCAAGGTTTTTACACAATACCTGACGAGCATTTAACTTTGGGCTTCCGTGGCTCAATGGTTAGCGCGTTCGGCTGTTAACCAATAGGTTGGTGGTTCGAGCCCATCCGGGAGCGGTGTTGTGAGGTCTCAGATGTAACGTAAAATGTCAGAGTTTTTCCACAATACCTGACGAACATTTAATTTTTGGGCTTCCGTGGCGCAATGGTTAGCGCGTTCAGCTGCTATTCAAAAGACTGGTGGTTTGAGCCCTCCCGGGAGCGGTGTTGTGACGTCTCAAATGTAACATAAAATGTCAGAGTTTTTCCACAATACCTGTCGAACATTGAATTTTTGGGCTTCCGTGGCGCAATGGTTAGCGCGATCAGCTGTTAATCGAAAGGTTGGTGGTACGAGCCCACCCGGGAGAGGTGTTGTGGGGTCTCAGATGTAGCGTAAAAGGTCATAACTTTTCCACAATACGTGACAACCATTTAATTTCTGAGCTTCCGTGGCTCAATGGTTAGCGCGTTCGGCTGTTAACCAATAGGTTAGTGGTTCGAGCCCATCCGGGAACGGTGTTGTGAGGTCTCAGATGTGACGTAAAAAGTCAAGGTTTTTACACAATACCTGACGAGCATTTAATTTTTGGGCTTCCGTGGCGCAATGGTTAGCGCGTTCGGCTGTTAACCAATAGGTTGGTGGTTCGGCCCCTGTTTGTCGTAGAGCCGAGATATTAAGCAAAATGTTCGTCAACTTTGGTATCGTCTCACTTATTTTTATTATGTTACTTATGATTTTTGCACTAAACTTTGGAGGCTCATAACTCTTGTTCTACAAGAGATACTGGGATCTCCTTTGGATATGTTATAGTACTCTTTGCTCCCCATACAAGGATACTTTAAACTTGAGGCTACCTCAATATCGTCGTCAACTTACTTTTTGTCTCACTTATTGTTAGAAGGTTACTTTTGATTTTTGAAAATATACTTTGCAGGCTCGTAACTCTGTTTCTACTGGAGATACGGGGATGTTCTTTGAGTATGTTATAGACCAATTTGTCCCCCATCTAGCCATACTAAGAATTAGGGCTACGACAAACAGTAGTCGAGTAATTAAGCTAATCGTATACAAACAAACCCCTCCATAGGAAATACATTAGACTAAATTCTGGAGGCTCGTAACTCTGGTTCTACCAGAGATACGGGGATGTAAATAATGTGACCTTGACACAAATGTTCGGATAATTATAAAGGTCTTTGTTCCAAACAAAAAAAAAACTTCGTGGTTTCGAACCTGTGGCCTTCCGAGAGTGCGGCGGATGCGATAACCGCTACACTAAAGATATGTTATCATTTATAATCGAAAGAACAGGGTCAAGTAATTAAGCAATACGTGAACAAACAAACCCCTCCATAGAAAATGCATTAGACTATACTTTGCAGGCTCGTAACTCTGTTTCTACTGGAGATACGGGGATGTCCTTTGAGTATGTTATAGTCCAATTTGTCCCCCATCTAACCATACTAAAAATATTGAGCTACGACCAACAGGGGCCGAGTAATTAAGCTAAACGTAAACAAACAACCCGTCCATAGGAAATGCAGTAGACTATATTTTGCAGGCCCATAACTCTGTGTCTACTAGAGATACGGGGATGTCCTTAGGATATGTTATAGTCCAAATTGTCCCCCATCTAACCATACTAAAAACTTTGGGCTACGACAAACAGGGGCCGAGTACTTAAGCAAAACGTAACGAAACAAACCCCCTCCATAGGAAATGCATTAGACTATACTTTGCAGGCCCATAACTCTGTGTCTACTAGAGATACGGGGATGTCCTTAGGATATGTTATAGTCCAAATTGTCCCCCATCTAACCATACTAAAAACATTTAGCTAGGACAAACAGGGTCCGAGATATTAAGCAAAATGTTCGTCAACTTTTGTATCGTCTCACTTATTTTTATTATGTTACTTATGATTTTTGCACTAATCTTTGGAGGCTCATAACTCTTGTTCTACAAGAGATACTGGGATCTCCTTTGGATATGTTATAGTACTCTTTGCTCCCCATACAAGGATACTTTAAACTTGAGGCTACCGCAATATCGTCGTCAACTTATTTTTTGTCTCACTTATTGTTAGAAGGTTACTTTTGATTTTTGAAAATAAATTTTGCAGGCTCGTAACTCTGTTTCTACTGGAGATACGGGGATGTCCTTTGAGTATGTTATAGACCAATTTGTCCTTCATCTAGCCATACCAAGAATTAGGGCTACGACAAACAGTAGTCGAGTAATTAAGCTAATCCTAAACAAACAAACCCCCTCCATAGGAAATACATTAGACTAAATTCTGGAGGCTCGTAACTGTGGTTCAACCAGAGATACGGGGATGTAAATAATGTGACCTTGACACAAATGTTCGGATAATTATAAAAAAAACTTCGCGGTTTCGAACCTGTGGCCTTCCGGGAGTGAGGCGGATGCGATAACCGCTACACTAAAGATATGTTATTATTTTTAATCGAAAGAACAGGGTCAAGTAATTAAGCAATACGTGAAAAAACAAACCCCTCCATAGAAAATGCATTAGACTATACTTTGCAGGCTCCTAACTCTGTTTCCACTGAAGATACGGGGATGTCCTTTTGGTATGTTATAGTCCAATTTGTCCCCCATCTAACCATACTAAAAATATTGAGCTTCGACCAACAGGGGCCGAGTAATTAAGCTAAACGTAAACAAACAACCCGTCCATAGGAAATGCCGTAGACTATATTTTGCAGGCCCATAACTCTGTGTCTACTAGAGATACGGGGATGTCCTTAGGATTTGTTATAGTCCAAATTGTCCCCCATCTAACCATACTAAAAACTTTGGGCTACGACAAACAGGGGCCGAGTACTTAAGCAAAACATAACGAAACAAACCCCCTCCATAGGAAATGCATTAGACTATACTTTGCAGGCTCGTAAATCTGTTTCTACTGGAGATACGGGGATGTCCTTTAAGTATGTTATAGTCCAATTTGTCCCCCATCTAACCATACTACAAATAATGAGCTACGACAAACAAGGGCCGAGTAATTAAGCTAAACGTAAACAAACAACCCGTCCATAGGAAATGCATTAGACTATATTTTGCAGGCCCATAACTCTGTGTCTACTAGAGATACGGGGATGTCCTTAGGATATGTTATAGTCCAAATTGTCCCCCATCTAACCATACTAAAAACTTTGGGCTACGACAAACAGGGGCCGAGTACTTAAGCAAAACGTAACGAAACAAACCCCCTCCATAGGAAATGCATTAGACTATAGTTTGCAGGCTCGTAACTCTGTTTCTATTGGAGATACGGGGATGTCCTTTGAGTATGTTATAGTCCAATTTGTCCCCCATCTAACCATACTAAAAACATTGAGCTACGACAAACAGGGGCCGAGTAATTAAGCTAAAAATAAACAAACAACCCGTCCATAGCAAATGCATTAGACTATACTTTGCAGGCCCATAACTCTGTGTCTACTAGAGATACGGGGATGTCCTTAGGATATGTTATAGTCCAAATTGTCCCCCATCTAACCATACTAAAAACATTGAGCTAGGACAAACATGGTCCGAGATATTAAGCAAAATGTTCGTCAACTTTTGTATCGTCTCACTTATTTTTATTATGTTACTTATGATTTTTGCACTAAACTTTGGAGGCTCATAACTCTTGTTCTACAAGAGATACTGGGATCTCCTTTGGATATGTTATAGTACTCTTTGCTCCCCATACAAGGATACTTTAAACTTGAGGCTACCGCAATATCGTCGTCAACTTATTTTTTGTCTCACTTATTGTTAGAAGGTTACTTTTGATTTTTGAAAATAAATTTTGCAGGCTCGTAACTCTGTTTCTACTGGAGATACGGGGATGTCCTTTGAGTATGTTATAGACCAATTTGTCCTTCATCTAGCCATACCAAGAATTAGGGCTACGACAAACAGTAGTCGAGTAATTAAGCTAATCGTAAACAAACAAACCCCCTCCATAGGAAATACATTAGACTAAATTCTGGAGGCTCGTAACTCTGGTTCTACCAGAGATACGGGGATGTAAATAATGTGACCTTGACACAAATGTTCGGATAATTATAAAAAAAAACTTCGCGGTTTCGAACCTGTGGCCTTCCGGGAGTGAGGCGGATGCGATAACCGCTACACTAAAGATATGTTATTATTTTTAATCGAAAGAACAGGGTCAAGTAATTAAGCAATACGTGAAAAAACAAACCCCTCCATAGAAAATGCATTAGACTATACTTTGCAGGCTCCTAACTCTGTTTCTACTGGACATACGGGGATGTCCTTTGAGTATGTTATAGTCCAATTTGTCCCCCTTCTAACCATACTAAAAATATTGAGCTACGACCAACAGGGGCCGAGTAATTAAGCTAAACGTAAACAAACAACCCGTCCATAGGAAATGCAGTAGACTATATTTTGCAGGCCCATAACTCTGTGTCTACTAGAGATACGGGGATGTCCTTAGGATATGTTATAGTCCAAATTGTCCCCCATATAACCATACTAAAAACATTGAGCTACGACAAACATTGGCCGAGATATTAAGCAAAATGTTCGTCAACTTTGGTATCGTCTCACTTATTTTTATTATGTTACTTATGATTTTTGCACTAAACTTTGGAGGCTCATAACTCTTGTTCTACAAGAGATACTGGGATCTCCTTTGGATATGTTATAGTACTCTTTGCTCCCCATACAAGGATACTTTAAACTTGAGGCTACCTCAATATCGTCGTCAACTTATTTTTTGTCTCACTTATTGTTAGAAGGTTACTTTTGATTTTTGAAAATAAACTTTGCAGGCTCGTAACTCTGGTTCTACCAGAGATACGGGGATGTAAATAATGTGACCTTGACACAAATGTTCGGATAATTATAAAGGTCTTTGCATGTTCCAAGCAAAAAAAAACTTCGCGGTTTCGAACCTGTGGCCTTCCGGGAGTGAGGCGGATGCGATAACCGCTACACTAAAGATATGTTATTATTTTTAATCGAAAGAACAGGGTCAAGTAATTAAGCAATACGTGAACAAACAAACGCCTCCATAGGAAATGCATTAGACTATACATTGCAAGGCCCATAACTCTGTGTCTACTAGAGATACCGGGATGTCCTTAGGATATGTTATGGTCCAATTTGTCCTTCATCTAACCATACTAAAAACTTTGGGCTACGACAAACAGGGGCCGAGTACTTAAGCAAAACGTAAAGAAACAAACCCCCTCCATAGGAAATGCATTAGACTATACTTTGCAGGCCCATAACTCTGTGTCTACTAGAGATACGGGGATGTCCTTAGGTTATGATATAGTCCAAATTGACCCCCATCTAACCATACTAAAAACTTTGGGCTACGACAAACAGGGGCCGAGTAATTAAGCTAAACGTAAACAAACAACCCCTCCATAGGAAATGCATTAGACTATACTTTGCAGGCTCGTAACTCTGTTTCTACTGGAGATACGGGTATGTCCTTTGAGTATGTTTTAGTCCAATTTGTCCCCCATCTAACCATACAAAAACATTGAGCTACGACAAACAGGGGCCGAGATATTAAGCAAAATGTTCGTCAACTTTGGTATCGTCTCACTTATTTTTATTATGTTACTTATGATTTTTGCACTAAACTTTGGCGGCTCAAAACTCTTGTCGTAGCTCAATGTTTTTCGTATGGTTAGATGGGGGACAAATTGGACTAAAACATATTCAAAGGACATCCCCGTATCTCCAGTAGAAACAGAGTTACGAGCCTGCAAAGTATAGTCTAATGCATTTCCTATGGAGGTGGTTTGTTTCGTTACGTTTTGCTTAAGTACTCGGCCCCTGTTCTTTCGATTAAAAATAATAACATATATTTAGCGTAGCGGTTATCGCATCCGCCTCACTCCCGGAAGGCCACAGGTTCGAAACCGCGAAATTTTTTTTTATAATTATCCGAACATTTGTGTCAAGGTCACATTATTTACATCCCCGTATCTCTGGTAGAACCAGAGTTACGAGCCTCCAGAATTTAGTCTAATGGATTTCCTATGGAGGGGTTTGTTTGTTTACGATTAGCTTAATTACTCGACTACTGTTTGTCGTAGCTCAATGTTTTTAGTATGGTTAGATGGGGGACAAATTGGAATATAATATACTCAAAGGACATCGCCGTATCTACAGTAGAAACAGAGTTACGAGCCTGCAAAGTATAGTCTAATGCATTTTCTATGGAAGGGTTTGTTTGTTCATGTATTGCTTAATTACTTGACCCTGTTCTTTCGATTAAAAATAATAACATATATTTAGCGTAGCGGTTATCGCATCCGCCTCACTCCCGGAAGGCCACAGGTTCGAAACCGCGAAATTTTTTTTTATAATTATCCGAACATTTGTGTCAAGGTCACATTATTTACATCCCCGTATCTCTGGTAGAACCAGAGTTACGAGCCTCCAGAATTTAGTCTAATGGATTTCCTATGGAGGGGTTTGTTTGTTTACGATTAGCTTAATTACTCGACTACTGTTTGTCGTAGCTCAATGTTTTTAGTATGGCTAGATGGGGGACAAATTGGTCTATAACATACTCAAAGGACATCCCCGTATCTCCAGTAGAAACAGAGTTACGAGCCTGCAAAGTTTATTTTCAAAAATCAAAAGTAACCTTCTAACAATAAGTGAGACAAAAAGTAAGTTGACGACGATATTGAGGTAGCCTCAAGTTTAAAGTATCCTTGTATGGGGAGCAAAGAGTACTATAACATATGCAAAGGAGATCCCAGTATCTCTTGTAGAACAAGAGTTATGAGCCGCCAAAGTTTAGTGCAAAAATCATAAGTAACATAATAAAAATAAGTGAGACGATACTAAAGTTGACGAACATTTTGCTTAATATCTCGGCCCCTGTTTGTCGTAGCTCAATGTTTTTAGTATGGTTAGATGAAGGACAAATTGGACTATAACATATCCTAACGACATCTTGGTATCTTTAGTAGACACAGAGTTATGGGCCTGCAAAGCATAGTCTAATGCATTTCCTATGGAGGGGTTTGTTTGTTCACGTATTGCTTAATTACTTGACCCTGTTCTTTCGATTAAAAATAATAACATATCTTTGGTGTAGCGGTTATCGCATCCGCCTCACTCCCGGAAGGCCACAGGTTCGAAACCGCGAAGTTTTTTTTTTTATTGGAACATGCAAATTTCTTTATAATTATCCGAACATTTGTGTCAAGGTCACATTATTTACATCCCCGTATCTCTAGTAGAACCAGAGTTACGAGCCTCCAAAATTTAGTCTAATGTATTTCCTATGAAGGGGTTTGTTTGTTTACGATTAGCTTAATTACTCGACTACTGTTTGTCGTAGCCCTAATTCTTAAAATGGCTAGATGGGGGACAAATTGGTCTATAACATACTCAAAGGACATCCCCGTATCTCCAGTAGAAACAGAGTTACGAGCCAGCAAAGTTTATTTTCAAAAATCAAAAGTAACCTTCTAACAATAAGTGAGACCAAAAATAAGTTGACGACGATATTGAGGTAGCCTCAAGTTTAAAGTATCCTTGTATGGGGAGCAAAGAGTACTATAACATATCCAAAGGAGATCCCAGTATCTCTTGTAGAACAAGAGTTATGAGCCTCCAAAGTTTAGTGCAAAAATCATAAGTAACATAATAAAAATAAGTGAGACGATACCAAAGTTGACGAACATTTTGCTTAATATCTCGGCCCCTGTTTGTCGTAGCTCAATGTTTTTAGTATGGTTAGATGACAGACAAATTGGACTAAAACATACTCAAAGGACATCCCCGTATCTCCAGTAGAAACAGAGTTACGAGCCTGCAAAGTATAGTCTAATGCATTTCCTATGGAGGGGTTGTTTTTTTACGTTTAACTTAATTACTCGGCCCCTGTTTGTCGTAGCCCAACGTTTTTACTATGGTTAGATGGGGGACAATTTGGACTATAACATATCCTAGGGACATCCCCGTATCTCCAGTAGAAACAGAGTTACGAGCCTGCAAAGTATAGTCTAATGCATTTTCTATGGAGGGGTTTGTTTGTTCACGTATTGCTTAATTACTTGACCCTGTTCTTTCGATTAAAAATAATAACATATCTTTGGTGTAGCGGTTATCGCATCCGCCTCACTCCCGGAAGGCCACAGGTTCGAAACCGCGAAGTTTTTTTTTATTGGAACATGCAAATTTCTTTATAATTATCCGAACATTTGTGTCAAGGTCACATTATTTACATCCCCGTATCTCTAGTAGAACCAGAGTTACGAGCCTCCAAAATTTAGTCTAATGTATTTCCTATGAAGGGGTTTGTTTGTTTACGATTAGCTTAATTACTCGACTACTGTTTGTCGTAGCCCTAATTCTTAAAATGGCTAGATGGGGGACAAATTGGTCTATAACATACTCAAAGGACATCCCCGTATCTCCAGTAGAAACAGAGTTACGAGCCAGCAAAGTTTATTTTCAAAAATCAAAAGTAACCTTCTAACAATAAGTGAGACCAAAAATAAGTTGACGACGATATTGAGGTAGCCTCAAGTTTAAAGTATCCTTGTATGGGGAGCAAAGAGTACTATAACATATCCAAAGGAGATCCCAGTATCTCTTGTAGAACAAGAGTTATGAGCCTCCAAAGTTTAGTGCAAAAATCATAAGTAACATAATAAAAATAAGTGAGACGATACCAAAGTTGACGAACATTTTGCTTAATATCTCGGCCCCTGTTTGTCGTAGCTCAATGTTTTTAGTATGGTTAGATGACAGACAAATTGGACTAAAACATACTCAAAGGACATCCCCGTATCTCCAGTAGAAACAGAGTTACGAGCCTGCAAAGTATAGTCTAATGCATTTCCTATGGAGGGGTTGTTTTTTTACGTTTAACTTAATTACTCGGCCCCTGTTTGTCGTAGCCCAACGTTTTTACTATGGTTAGATGGGGGACAATTTGGACTATAACATATCCTAGGGACATCCCCGTATCTCCAGTAGAAACAGAGTTACGAGCCTGCAAAGTATAGTCTAATGCATTTTCTATGGAGGGGTTTGTTTGTTCACGTATTGCTTAATTACTTGACCCTGTTCTTTCGATTAAAAATAATAACATATCTTTAGTGTAGCGGTTATTGCATCCGCCTCACTCTCGGAAGGCCACAGATTCGAAACCACGAAGTTTTTTTTTTTTTGCTTGGAACATGCAAAGACCTTTATAATTATAACTCTTGTTCTACAAGAGATACTGGGATCTCCTTTGGATATGTTATAGTACTCTTTGCTCCCCATACAAGGATACTTTAAACTTGAGGCTACCGCAATATCGTCGTCAACTTATTTTTTGTCTCACTTATTGTTAGAAGGTTACTTTTGATTTTTGAAAATAAATTTTGCAGGCTCGTAACTCTGTTTCTACTGGAGATACGGGGATGTCCTTTGAGTATGTTATAGACCAATTTGTCCTTCATCTAGCCATACCAAGAATTAGGGCTACGACAAACAGTAGTCGAGTAATTAAGCTAATCGTAAACAAACAAACCCCCTCCATAGGAAATACATTAGACTAAATTCTGGAGGCTCGTAACTCTGGTTCTACCAGAGATACGGGGATGTAAATAATGTGACCTTGACACAAATGTTCGGATAATTATAAAAAAAAACTTCGCGGTTTCGAACCTGTGGCCTTCCGGGAGTGAGGCGGATGCGATAACCGCTACACTAAAGATATGTTATTATTTTTAATCGAAAGAACAGGGTCAAGTAATTAAGCAATACGTGAAAAAACAAACCCCTCCATAGAAAATGCATTAGACTATACTTTGCAGGCTCCTAACTCTGTTTCTACTGGAGATACGGGGATGTCCTTTGAGTATGTTATAGTCCAATATGTCCCCCATCTAACCATACTAAAAAAATTGAGCTGCGACAAACATTGGCCGAGATATTAAGCAAAATGTTCGTCAACTTTGGTATCGTCTCACTTATTTTTATTATGTTACTTATGATTTTTGCACTAAACTTTGGAGGCTCATAACTCTTGTTCTACAAGAGATACTGGGATCTCCTTTGGATATGTTATAGTACTCTTTGCTCCCCATACAAGGATACTTTAAACTTGAGGCTACCTCAATATCGTCGTCAACTTATTTTTTGTCTCACTTATTGTTAGAAGGTTACTTTTGATTTTTGAAAATAAACTTTGCAGGCTCGTAACTCTGGTTCTACCAGAGATACTGGGATGTAAATAATGTGACCTTGACACAAATGTTCGGATAATTATAAAGGTCTTTGCATGTTCCAAGCAAAAAAAAAAAACTTCGCGGTTTCGAACCTGTGGCCTTACGAGAGTGAGGCGGATGCGATAACCGCTACACTAAAGATATTTTATTATTTTTAATCGAAAGAACAGGGTCAAGTAATTAAGCAATACGTGAACAAACAAACCCCTCCATAGAAAATGCATTAGACTATACTTTGCAGGCTCGTAACTCTGTTTCTACTGGAGATACGGGGATGTCCTTTGAGTATGTTATAGTCCAATTTGTCCCCCATCTAACCATACTAAAAACATTGAGCTACGACAAACAGCAGTCGAGTAATTAAGCTAATCGTAAACAAACAAACCCCTCCATAGGAAATGCATTAGACTATACTTTGCAGGCCCATAACTCTGTGTCTACTAGAGATCCGGGATGTCCTTAGGATATGTTATAGTCCAAATTGTTGTCCATCTATCCATACTAAAAACTTTGGGCTACGACAAACAGGGGCCGAGTACTTAAGCAAAACGTAACGAAACAAACCCCCTCCATAGGAAATGCATTAGACTATACTTTGCAGGCTCGTAAATCTGTTTCTACTGGAGATACGGGGATGTCCTTTGAGTATGTTATAGTCCAATTTGTCCCCCATCTAACCATACTACAAATAATGAGCTACGACAAACAAGGACCGAGTAATTAAGCTAAACGTAAACAAACAACCCGTCCATAGGAAATGCATTAGACTATATTTTGCAGGCCCATAACTCTGTGTCTACTAGAGATACGGGGATGTCCTTAGGATAAGTTATAGTCCAAATTGTCCCCCATCTAACCATACTAAAAACATTGAGCTACGATTAACAGGGGCCGAGATATTAAGCAAAATGTTCGTCAACTTTGGTATCGTCTCACTTATTTTTATTATGTTACTTATGATTTTTGCACTAAACTTTGGAGGCTCATAACTCTTGTTCTACAAGAGATACTGGGATCTCCTTTGGATATGTTATAGTACTCTTTGCTCCCCATACAAGGATACTTTAAACTTGAGGCTACCTCAATATCGTCGTCAACTTATTTTTTGTCTCACTTATTGTTAGAAGGTTACTTTTGATTTTTGAAAATAAACTTTGCAGGCTCGTAACTCTGGTTCTACCAGAGATACGGGGATGTCCTTTGAGTATGTTATAGACCAATTTGTCCCCCATCTAGCCATACTAAGAATTAGGGCTTCGACAAACAGTAGTCGAGTAATTAAGCTAATCGTAAACAAACAAACCCCTCCATAGGAAATACATTAGACTAAATTCTGGAGGCTGGTAACTCTGGTTCTACCAGAGATACGGGGATTTAAATAATGTGACCTTGACACAAATGTTCGGATAATTATAAAAAAAAACTTCGCGGTTTCGAACCTGTGGCCTTCCGGGAGTGAGGCGGATGCGATAACCGCTACACTAAAGATATGTTATTATTTTTAATCGAAAGAACAGGGTCAAGTAATTAAGCAATACGTGAAAAAACAAACCCCTCCATAGAAAATGCATTAGACTATACTTTGCAGGCTCCTAACTCTGTTTCTACTGGAGATACGGGGATGTCCTTTGAGTATGTTATAGTCCAATTTGTCCCCCATCTAACCATACTAAAAACATTGAGCTACGACAAACAGTAGTCGAGTAATTAAGCTAATCGTAAACAAACAAACCCCTCCATAGGAAATGCATTAGACTATACTTTGCAGGCCCATAACTCTGTGTCTACTAGAGATACGGGGATGTCCTTAGGATATGTTATAGTCCAAATTGTCCCCCATCTAACCATACTAAGAATTAGGGCTACGACAAACAGTAGTCGAGTAATTAAGCTAATCGTAAACAAACAAACCCCCTCCATAGGAAATACATTAGACTAAATTCTGGAGGCTCGTAACTCTGGTTCTACCAGAGATACGGGGATGTAAATAATGTGACCTTGACACAAATGTTCGGATAATTATAAAGGTCTTTGCATGTTCCAAGCAAAAAAAAAACTTCGCGGTTTCGAACCTGTGGCCTTCCGAGAGTGAGGCGGATGCGATAACCGCTACACTAAAGATATGTTATTATTTTTAATCGAAAGAACAGGGTCAAGTAATTAAGCAATACGTGAACAAACAAACCCCTCCATAGAAAATGCATTAGACTATACTTTGCAGGCTTGTAACTCTGTTTCTACTGGAGATACGGGGATGTCCTTTGAGTATGTTATAGTCCAATTTGTCCCCCATCTAACCATACTAAAAACATTGAGCTACGACAAACAGTAGTCGAGTAATTAAGCTAATCGTAAACAAACAAACCCCTCCATAGGAAATGCATTAGACTATACTTTGCAGGCCCATAACTCTGTGTCTACTAGAGATACGGGGATGTCCTTAGGATATGTTATAGTCCAAATTGTCCCCCATCTAACCATACTAAGAATTAGGGCTACGACAAACAGTAGTCGAGTAATTAAGCTAATCGTAAACAAACAAACCCCCTCCATAGGAAATACATTAGACTAAATTCTGGAGGATCGTAACTCTGGTTCTACCAGAGATACGGGGATGTAAATAATGTGACCTTGACACAAATGTTCGGATAATTATAAAGGTCTTTGCATGTTCCAAGCAAAAAAAAAACTTCGCGGTTTCGAACCTGTGGCCTTCCGGGAGTGAGGCGGATGCGATAAGCGCTACACTAAATATATGTTATTAGTTTTAATCGAAAGAACAGGGTCAAGTAATTAAGCAATATGTGAACAAACAAACCCCTCCATAGAAAATGCATTAGACTATACTTTGCAGGCTCGTAACTCTGTTTCTACTGGAGATACGGGGATGTCCTTTGAGTATGTTATAGTCCAATTTGTCCCCCATCTAACCATACTAAAAACATTGAACTACGACAAACAGGGGCCGAGTAATTAAGCTAAACGTAAACAAACAACCCGTCCATAGGAAATGCATTAGACTATACTTTGCAGGCCCATAACTCTGTGTCTACTAGAGATACGGCGATGTCCTTAGGATATGTTATAGTCCAAATTGTCCCCCATCTAACCATACTAAAAACATTGAGCTAGAACAAACAGGGTCCGAGATATTAAGCAAAATGTTCGTCAACTTTGGTATCGTCTCACTTATTTTTATTATGTTACTTATGATTTTTGCACTAAACTTTGGAGGCTCATAACTCTTGTTCTACAAGAGATACTGGGATCTCCTTTGGATATGTTATAGTACTCTTTGCTCCCCATACAAGGATACTTTAAACTTGAGGCTACCTCAATATCGTCGTCAACTTATTTTTTGTCTCACTTATTGTTAGAAGGTTACTTTTGATTTATGAAAATAAATTTTGCAGGCTCGTAACTCTGTTTCTACTGGAGATACGGGGATGTCCTTTGAGTATGTTATAGACCAATTTGTCCCCCATCTAGCCATACTAAGAATTAGGGCTTCGACAAACAGTAGTCGAGTAATTAAGCTAATCGTAAACATACAAACCCCTCCATAGGAAATACATTAGACTAAATTCTGGAGGCTGGTAACTCTGGTTCTACCAGAGATACGGGGATGTAAATAATGTGACCTTGACACAAATGTTCGGATAATTATAAAAAAAACTTCGCGGTTTCGAACCTGTGGCCTTCCGGGAGTGAGGCGGATGCGATAACCGCTACACTAAAGATATGTTATTATTTTTAATCGAAAGAACAGGGTCAAGTAATTAAGCAATACGTGAACAAACAAACCCCTCCATAGAAAATGCATTAGACTATACTTTGCAGGCTCGTAACTCTGTTTCTACTGGAGATACGGGGATGTCCTTAGGATATGTTATGGTCCAATTTGTCCTTCATCTAACCATACTAAAAACTTTGGGCTACGACAAACAGGGGCCGAGTACTTAAGCAAAACGTAAAGAAACAAACCCCCTCCATAGGAAATGAGTTAGACTATATTTTGCAGGCTCGTAACTCTGTTTCCACTGGAGATACGGGGATGTCCTTTGAGTATGTTATAGTCCAATTTGTCCCCCATCTAACCATACTAAAAACATTGAGCTACGACAAACAGGGGCCGAGTAATTAAGCCAAACGTAAACAAACAACCCGTCCTTAGGAAATGCATTAGACTATACTTTGCAGGCCCATAACTCTGTGTCTACTAGAGATACGGGGATGTCCTTAGGATATGATATAGTCCAAATTGTCCCCCATCTAACCATACTAAAAACTTTGGGCTACGACAAACAGGGGCCGAGTAATTAAGCTAAACGCAAACAAACAACCCCTCCATAGGAAATGCATTAGACTATACTTTGCAGGCTCGTAACTCTGTTTCTACTGGAGATACGGGTATGTCCTTTGAGTATGTTTTAGTCCAATTTGTCCCCCATCTAACCATACCAAAACATTGAGCTACGACAAACATTGGCCGAGATATTAAGCAAAATGTTCGTCAACTTTGGTATCGTCTCACTTATTGTTATTATGTTACTTATGATTTTTGCACTAAACTTTGGCGGCTCATAACTCTTGTCGTAGCTCAATGTTTTTAGTATGGTTAGATGGGGGACAAATTGGACTAAAACATATTCAAAGGACATCCCCGTATCTCCAGTAGAAACAGAGTTACGAGCCTGCAAAGTATAGTCTAATGCATTTCCTATGGAGGGGTTGTTTGTTTACGTTTAGCTTAATTACTCGGCCCCTGTTTGTCGTAGCCCAAAGTTTTTAGTATGGTTAGATGGGGGACAAATTGGACTGTAACATACTCAAATGACATCCCCGTATCTACAGTAGAAACAGAGTTACGAGCCTGCAAAGTATAGTCTAATGCATTTTCTATGGAGGGGTTTGTTTGTTCACGTATTGCTTAATTACTTGACCCTGTTCTTTCGATTAAAAATAATAACATATCTTTAGTGTAGCAGTTATCGCATCCGCCTCACTCCCGGAAGGCCACAGGTTCGAAACCGCGAAGTTTTTTTTATAATTATCCGAACATTTGTGTCAAGGTCACATTATTTACATCCCCGTATCTCTGGTAGAACCAGAGTTACCAGCCTCCAGAATTTAGTCTAATGTATTTCCTATGGAGGGGTTTGTTTGTTTACGATTAGCTTAATTACTCGACTACTGTTTGTCGAAGCCCTAATTCTTAGTATGGCTAGATGGGGGACAAATTGGTCTATAACATACTCAAAGGACATCCCCGTATCTCCAGTAGAAACAGAGTTACGAGCCTGCAAAGTATATTTTCAAAAATCAAAAGTAACCTTCTAACAATAAGTGAGACAAAAAGTAAGTTGACGACGATATTGAGGTAGCCTCAAGTTTAAAGTATCCTAGTATGGGGAGCAAAGAGTACTATAACATATCCAAAGGAGATCCCAGTACCTCTTGTAGAACAAGAGTTATGAGCCTCCAAAGTTTAGTGCAAAAATCATAAGTAACATAATAAAAATAAGTGAGATGATACCAAAGTTGACGAACATTTTGCTTAATATCTCGGCCCCTGTTTGTCGTAGCTCAATGTTTTTAGTATGGTTAGATGAAGGACAAATTGGACTATAACATATCCTAAGGACATCTCCGTATCTCTAGTAGACACAGAGTTATGGGCCTGCAAAATATAGTCTAATGCATTTCCTATGGAGGGGTTTGTTTGTTTACGATTAGCTTAATTACTCGACTACTGTTTGTCGTAGCTCAATGTTTTTAGTATGGTTAGATGGGGGACAAATTGGACTATAACATACTCAAAGGACATCCCCGTATCTCCAGTAGAAACAGAGTTACGAGCCTGCAAAGTATAGTCTAATGCATTTTCTATGGAGGGGTTTGTTTGTTCACGTATTGCTTAATTACTTGACCCTGTTCTTTCGATTAAATATAATAACATATCTTTAGTGTAGCGGTTATCGCATCCGCCTCACTCTCGGAAGGCCACAGGTTCGAAACCACGAAGTTTTTTTTTCTTGGAACATGCAAAGACCTTTATAATTATCCGAACATTTGTGTCAAGGTCACATTATTTACATCCCCGTATCTCTGGTAGAACCAGAGTTACGAGCCTCCAGAATTTAGTCTAATGTATTTCCTATGGAGGGGTTTGTTTGTATACGATTAGCTTAATTACTCGACTACTGTTTGTCGTAGCCCTAATTCTTAGTATGGCTAGATGAAGGACAAATTGGTCTATAACATACTCAAAGGACATCCCCGTATCTCCAGTAGAAACAGAGTTACGAGCCTGCAAAGTATATTTTCAAAAATCAAAAGTAACCTTCTAACAATAAGTGAGACAAAAAGTAAGTTGACGACGATATTGAGGTAGCCTCAAGTTTAAAGTATCCTTGTATGGGGAGCAAAGAGTACTATAACATATCCAAAGGAGATCCCAGTATCTCTTGTAGAACAAGAGTTAATTATGAGCCTCCAAAGTTTAGTGCAAAAATCATAAGTAACATAATAAAAATAAGTGAGACGATACCAAAGTTGACGAACATTTTGCTTAATATCTCGGCTCCTGTTTGTCATAGCTCAATGTTTTTAGTATGGTTAGATGGGGGACAATTTGGACTATATCATATCCTAAGGACATCCCCGTATCTCTTGTAGACACAGAGTTATGGGCCTGCAAAGTATAGTCTAATGCATTTCCTATGGACGGGTTGTTTGTTTACGTTTAGCTTAATTACTCGGCCCCTGTTTGTCGTAGCTCAATGTTTTTAGTATGGTTAGATGGGGGACAAATTGGACTATAACATACTCAAAGGACATCCCCGTATCTCCAGTAGAAACAGAGTTACGAGCCTGCAAAGTTTATTTTCAAAAATCAAAAGTAACCTTCTAACAATAAGTGAGACAAAAAATAAGTTGACGACGATATTGAGGTAGCCTCAAGTTTAAAGTATCCTTGTATGGGGAGCAAAGAGTACTATAACATATCCAAAGGAGATCCCAGTAACTCTTGTAGAACAAGAGTTATGAGCCTCCAAAGTTTAGTGCAAAAATCATAAGTAACATAATAAAAATAAGTGAGACGATACCAAAGTTGACGAACATTTTGCTTAATATCTCGGCCCCTGTTTGTCGTAGCTCAATGTTTTTAGTATGGTTAGATGACAGACAAATTGGACTAAAACATACTCAAAGGACATCCCCGTATCTCCAGTAGAAACAGAGTTACGAGCCTGCAAAGTATAGTCTAATGCATTTCCTATGGAGGGGTTGTTTTTTTACGTTTAACTTAATTACTCGGCCCCTGTTTGTCGTAGCCCAACGTTTTTACTATGGTTAGATGGGGGACAATTTGGACTATAACATATCCTAAGGACATCCTCGTATCTCCAGTAGAAACAGAGTTACGAGCCTGCAAAGTATAGTCTAACTCATTTCCTATGGAGGGGGTTTGTTTCTTTACGTTTTGCTTAAGTACTCGGCCCCTGTTTGTCGTAACCCAAATATTTTAGTATGGTTAGATGGGGGACAAATTGGACAATACCATATCCTAAGGACATCCCCGTATCTCTAGTAGACACAGAGTTATGGGCCTGCAAAGTATAGTCTTATGCATTTCCTATGGACGGGTTGTTTGTTTACGTTTAGCTTAATTACTCGGCACCTGTTTGTCGTAGCTCAATGTTTTTAGTATGGTTAGATGGGGGACAAATTGGACTATAACATACTCAAAGGACGTCCCCGTATCTCCAGTGGAAACAGAGTTACGAGCCTGCAAATTATAGTCTAATGCATTTTCTATGGAGGGGTTTGTTTGTTCACGTATTGCTTAATTACTTGACCCTGTTCTTTCGATTAAATATAATAACATATCTTTAGTGTAGCGGTTATCGCATCCGCCTCACTCCCGGAAGGCCACAGGTTCGAAACCGCGAAGTTTTTTTTTTTGCTTGGAACATGCAAAGACCTTTATAATTATCCGAACATTTGTGTCAAGGTCACATTATTTACATCCCCGTATCTCTGGTAGAACCAGAGTTACGAGCCTCCAGAATTTAGTCTAATGTATTTCCTATGGAGGGGTTTGTTTGTTTACGATTAGCTTAATTACTCGACTACTGTTTGTCGTAGCCCTAATTCTTAGTATGGCTAGATGTTGGACAAATTGGTCTATAACGTACTCAAAGGACATCCCCGTATCTCCAGTAGAAACAGAGTTACGAGCCTGCAAAGTATAGTCTAATGCATTTTCTATGGAGGGGTTTGTTTGTTCACGTATTGCTTAATTACTTGACCCTGTTCCTTCGATTAAAAATAATAACATGTCTTTGGTGTAGCGGTTATCGCATCCGCCTCACTCCCGGAAGGCCACAGGTTCGAAACCGCGAAGTTTTTTTTTTTTTACTTGGAACATGCAAAGACCTTTATAATTATCCGAACATTTGTGTCAAGGTCACATTATTTACATCCCCGTATCTCTGGTTGAACCAGAGTTACGAGCCTCCAGAATTTAGTCTAATGTATTTCTATGGAGGGGTTTGTTTGTTTACGATTAGCTTCATTACTCGACTACTGTTTGTCGTAGCCCTAATTCTTAATATGGCTAGATGGGGGACAAATTGGTCTATAACATACTCGAAGGACATCCCCGTATCTCCAGTAGAAACAGAGTTACGAGCCTGCAAAGTATAGTCTAATGCATTTTCTATGGAGGGGTTTGTTTGTTCACGTATTGCTTAATTACTTGACCCTGTTGCTTCGATTAAAAATAACAACAAATCTTTAGTGTAGCGGTTATCGCATCCGCCTCACTCCCGGAAGGCCACAGGTTCAAAACCGCGAAGTTTTTTTTTTTTGCTTGGAACATGCAAAGACCTTTATAATTATCCGAACATTTGCGTCAAGGTCACATTATTTACATCCCCGTATCTCTGGTAGAACCAGAGTTACGAGCCTCCAGAATTTAGTCTAATGTATTTCCTATGGAGGGGTTTGTTTGTATACGATTAGCTTAATTACTCGACTACTGTTTGTCGTAGCCCTAATTCTTAGTATGGCTAGATGAAGGACAAATTGGTCTATAACATACTCAAAGGACATCCCCGTATCTCCAGTAGAAACAGAGTTACGAGCCTGCAAAGTATATTTTCAAAAATCAAAAGTAACCTTCTAACAATAAGTGAGACAAAAAGTAAGTTGACGACGATATTGAGGTAGCCTCAAGTTTAAAGTATCCTTGTATGGGGAGCAAAGAGTACTATAACATATCCAAAGGAGATCCCAGTATCTCTTGTAGAACAAGAGTTAATTATGAGCCTCCAAAGTTTAGTGCAAAAATCATAAGTAACATAATAAAAATAAGTGAGACGATACCAAAGTTGACGAACATTTTGCTTAATATCTCGGCAGTAGTAGGGACTACCTAGTTGCGCAGAGATCCAAGATGGCCGCCACCCCAAGATGGCCGCCCTCTCCTCATCCACCAAACTTGCAAACAAAGATTAAGCTAAACTCCTACCTGACCAACCCTACCTTCCAGCATGCTATGACTCTTTAGAGGGGTTTTACCCATTTTTCCCCCAAAACAAGCTGTAGTTCTTTTAATAAACCAGTCTAGTTATTTTGTAAGATTCTTGTTTGAATTTCCCGCCATAAAACCTTTAAAGTATGTCTGAGAAACAAAGATAAACATATAAATAAAGATTTTTTAATAACAAATACCAAATAATATATACAATAAAATAGAGAATAACAAGAATATAAATAGAGAATAACAAGAATATAAATATAAACAAAAATTAAATTAAAACCAGAAATATTTACCGCTACTTTTACCGCTAATGTCTTTAAATCGAAATTTTGAAGGTAGTTGTTTTTATCTTTGGCGTAAAAAGCATCTTGCTCAAAGTGACATTTTGATTTTCAAAACTTGATATTTTAGTCGAAATCTTAACTGAAAGCCGCTCTTTAAATCGTAATTAGCGCCGCGTTTTATTAACAATTTCACGACATCAACGTGGCATTCACTCTAGCGGGGCGTCGGCCACTAGCTTTGTTCAGGCACTCTGGTGGTACATGCCTCTATTGATTCAGGAAGATCTTGGGCATTTCGGCTCCGAATCTTATCCACGTTGATCGAGCGAACAGCTGTTAAGTTTGAGAAGGACATCGAAGTCAAGGCCTCACTGAAGAGAACGTGTTCCATTTGGTGCAGGGTACGCAGAACCTTATGCGCTGGCACGGCTTGTCGGGTTGTACGGGCCGATAAAATTCTGCGTTGACCCTTTACCTCCCGAAGGAAGTTACATCCGAGCCACTGCGAGGCTTGGTCTTCTTGTTCTGGTCTGGTTGTTTGAGCCAGAACTTCTCCTTCATTGCAGCGTCAGCCCGACCTTGCGAATGAAATCGAACCACAACCAAAAGGCTTTGCTCGTGCATTCTTATGGCTGAGCCGACTTCACACAAATTTTACGCAACTTTCAAGAGACCAATGGAAAACACGTCAAATTAAGTCTTGCCGCGGAAGAAGTAGCAGGACTTAACTTAAACTCGATTTTCCTTCATTGCAATAGTCCGTTGTATGGACGCATATCACACTGCAATGAAGGTCGATTCATGAACCTCCTCGACATTAGCCATCAGGATGCACGAAAATAGCTTACTGATGGCTTGGTCACTCTGTCAGGAGAAGTCGCGATAGAAATTGCGACTTCTGACAAATTTACGCAACTTTTTGTGCAGCCACATGTAGCAAAGCCGAGATTGTACGGAAAAGCTACGTAAATCTATCCCATGAATCGAAATTGGTCCCTTTTCAGGCAATGCCCGAGAAGAGACAGTTGGCATAATCGAAATTGGTCCCTTTTCCGTTGGAAAATTGAGTTTGGTCTTTACTCACCCAACAAAAGCGGCACGAGTTAAAGCAAGACATCTTTAGTTGGACTTTTAAGAGCATAACTGAGCAACTGATAACTTTCTCCGCGAAACACAGAGCTTATATACTAAATGACCGAGAGCAGATTTAATATTAAACAAGTTCTCTAGATAAAAAAATTTATTTTTTAAGGACCACACCCTGTCGACCACACCCTGAAACGTACTATTAAAGCCCAACGTCTTATATAATAACTGCATCAAACAAGTTGAAAACCGGCTCGAACTAGTCAGGGCGTTGTCTTTTTTATCGGAATCGGGTAAGGTCAATTACCTAGCTACGTAGATTTTTCAAGGGTAACGACTTTAAAAGTTTAAGAATTTTTTAAAGTTTTTTTTGATGAAGATAAACGGCGTGTATTTTAAGATCGTCCATAGCTCAGTGGTTAAAGGCAGGGTCTACTAGTGTAATACCTAAAAAGGTGGCGAGTTCAAATCCCGGCCAGTCTACCGAGCTATGCCCGATCTTTTTATGTATAAAATAAGGTTTGTTTAAGAAGTTGGGGTTAGTTGATAAACAGGCGTTAGTCATGAATGACGACTTTTTTTTAACTTTAGCGTCTAATACGTGTTTAGATATATACCCAAACAATACCCAATCAAGTTTTAAAAATTATTTGCATCAACCTCTTAACTTGAGTAGCGATTATGAAGTTGGGCTGGCAGAAATCATATTTCCAAATCATTGGGTGAATATAAGCGAAGAGTTTAACAAGTTTGAAATTCAGGTTGTAAGTGACCCAAACCATGGCAACTATGCAGCTGTTCGAGAGCCTGTTGAATATCAAAAAATAGAGATACCTGTCAATCGTTATACCAAGACCAAAGAGTACGAACTGCCCCAAAATTTTGTCGAGCTGTTAAATGATGATGTAAACAGTCATCCGTATTTAAAAGGCAAATTATCTTTTAAATTAGTGAATAAATATAAAGACGGGGCCCTGGGAAAACAGTTAGATACAAACTTTCCCGTTTACCTGCAAGTTTTAGGAGAGGAAAACATACGGTTCAAAATACCAGCTGATTCCCCCTTGACCACGCTATTTGAATTTAAAGAGAATAATTACGAGGATGTTCCATATATATCAAAATATCCTGTATCAAAGCATGCTAAAAATATAAGTTTAAATTACACTAATAATTACGTGGAAATCGAAATTGATAATGTTGGAGATAGTTTAAAAAAAAAATTTGATTACAAGTACATTCCCAAAGCCGCCATTAAACGTAAAACAAGCCACGAAGTTCCGTCGATAAGAAAAAAACCTCAACCGGAATATAAGCCTGTAGCCCCATCTATGCCTATTTTACCGCGAACTACTCCCTTTCTTCCAATTCCTATTACTGCAGCTAAGCCCGTAGTACCTGTACAACCACAGCCACCCAAAATAACCCCTCTTCCAAAACGAAAACCTTCACCACCACCCAAAATAACCCCTCCTCCAAAACGAAAACCTTCACCACCACCCAAAATAACCCCTCCTCCAAAACGAAAACCTTCACCACCACCCAAAATAACCCCTCCTCCAAAACGAAAACCTTCACCACCACCCAAAATAACCCCTCCTCCACCACCCCCGAGACGCTCCTCTCCTCCACCACCCCCGAAACCTCCCTCTCCTCCACCGGCACCAGCACCACCAGCCCCGAAACAAACCCTACCACCGCCCCCGAAAACCTCTTCGCCGCCACCACCCCCAAAACCTCCCTCTCCTCCACCGGCACCAGCACCACCAGCCCCGAAACAAACCCTACCACCGCCCCCGAAAACCTCTTCTCCGCCACCACCCCCAAAACCTCCCTCTCCTCCACCGGCACCAGCACCACCAGCCCCGAAACAAACCCTACCACCGCCCCCGAAAACCTTTTCTCCGCCACCACCCCCAAAACCTCCCTCTCCTCCACCGGCACCAGCACCACCAGCCCCGAAACAAACCCTACCACCGCCCCCGAAAACCTCTTCGCCGCCACCACCCCCAAAACCTCCCTCTCCTCCACCGGCACCAGCACCACCAGCCCCGAAACAAACCCTACCACCGCCCCCGAAAGCCTCTTCTCCGCCACCACCCCCAAAACCCTCCACTCCACCACCGCCCCCACGCTCAAGACCCCTCGCCCCCTTTGAACCATTAACACCCACACCTTCGCCCACACCCCCCTCATCTCCAGAGCTACCCGTATTACCGACTCCCTCCCCACCACCGGTTGATGAAAAACCCTTGTTTCCGCAGCCGGTTGATCCGCCGAAAAAAAAGCCTGAACCAATTATTCCCGAAGAGCCTAAGCCTATTAACCCTGAAGATTATGACAATTACACAGTATTGTTCTTACCTCAAACTTTTAAAGCCAGTAAAACGCCAGAGAAAAACGCCGAAGGGCTTTATCGAGCCGTAGCCAACACTTTAGAAAAATTAGTATTTAAAAAAATTCAAGTAACATACCACACAGTAGATAATTGGGGGTATGCTATCGTGTATAATTTCAAAACACCAGAATGGGTGGAAATTAAATTTTCTCCCCAAGTAGCTAAATTGCTTGGCGCTGACCCCGATAGATATTACTCCGGAAAACACCAACTAGGACCCTTGAGCATGACGTTAGAAGAATATACTATAGACAAAGACAATGCATACATAGAATATCGAGTCAATAGAACCATAAAGCGCTATACCCCCTGGGAAGAACCCTGGCTTTATTTCTTTTTTAAAGTGTCAGGCGAGTTTAGATCGACAGATGATTATAAGATTTATGAAGAAATTGCCGAAAACCTCCAAATAACTGCGCGCAATTTTGACCCTTTAAGATTACATCAGGCCGAATTTAGCGTTATTAAGCAAGGAGCGGAGCATTATTTTAGAATCCATTGTCCGGCAAAAATTGAAATGCTCTTCCCAAAGGAATTGCGTGATATATTAAATTTAGAAGCTGAATACGTTGGTGGGACGTTTCTATCCACTAAACCTTTAGAGCGTAATTTTACGCATTTCAAAACAACTAATGACACATTTGTAAATTATCGCGTTCATGACTCACTAATGCATCTATTTACTAAGACTAGTGTCGCAAAAATCAAAATACCCGCGGGCGATTATATTTGCGATTTTACGGCAAGCGGGGCCGTAATTCCCTTCTCTTTACATTTAAAAATCATAAACCAGTTATTGGGGGTTCAAGAATATATGCCTCGCCAGTATTTTAAAATGTACATTCTCAAAAATGCTCTGGAAGATAGATTTTATGTTCGTATCGAAATAGAGCCAGGTGTTCGCGTCTCGGTAGCTGGACCAATGGCCAAGTTATTTAACATTCCCGAAGAGGGAGAATTTTTTCAACACAGTCATTCGGGAGTGGCTCTGGTAAATCCTCGATTAAGAATAATGACCCTGACAGCGGATAATAATTTTTGGACTAGCGAATACGATGTGGATAGATTTCCAGAAGACCCAAATATGGCTGACCAGCCGTCCCTACCCGGATATCAACAGGATAACCCTCAAGGCAAACGAGTTGACAATTTTGCATGTGAAATTCCTCCCGGGGTTTATTATCATATTAGCGATGTTTTAAGTGCCATGGGCGAAGCCATGTCCCCGGCGCATAGGAAAAGTCTAAAATTTACGCAGAATGTAGACGGAACCGTGACGGTTTCAAAACTGAACGATACGGTTTCCATTTTGTTTCCCAAAACAACACCCGGCCGAGGACTGGGACGATTGCTAGGTTTTAGTAGTAATCAGTTGGATCGGTATATCAATAACGAGACTTCGGAGTATCCCGCTGATATCATGAGAGGCGTCGATGCCATGTTTGTTTATACCAATATTATCCGTCAACAAGTAGTGGGTGGTGGTCAAGCTCCTCTGCTACGTTTCATAAAAATGCCGGCTTTTTCGCTGCTAGACGAGGAGAACCAGGAAATATTTAATAATATCGACTTTTATCCAATTTCAACCAGCGATATACAAGAAATTGAAATTGAATTGAAATCCGATTACGGGGAAAATATTCCGTTTAATTTGGGCAAAGTATATATTAAACTGTTTTTTAGGCGTCGACGTCAATAGCCCAGAAGCAATGGTACCTAATAGATACACTCTGTATTTCCAAAGAGGATCCTCCCTTCCGGCTTTACACGCAAACGTTTTCCAATCCGGAGGTCGTTTTAGTGTTGGCGGTATCTTTAATTCTTTATTGCGCAAAATTACACCCTTTATTAGGCCGGCCATTAGTACTTTAGCGTCCGAAGCTGTTGGGTTAACGAGTAGAGTAATTAGCGATGCCCAAAACCCCGGAATATCACCTCGAGAATCGATTAAAAGAAATGTCAAACAATCTATAAATTCCCTACTACATAAAGGCGTGGACCGGTTCGTCAACACTCAAAGCGGGACGGGCCGAAAACGAAAGAGGACTGCTAAAACAAGCCGGAGCAAACGTGTTAAGCGACGCACTAAACGCGATTTTCTAGACTAAACATGTCGACCTACGAAAGTGTTCTTTCCGACTTTGAAGTATTTGAAAAGCCAGTGGTGAATAATAATATTGTTGGGACTAAAACGACTGCTCATTATCCCATTGCCCCACTAACTAATGCTAAATATGTAGAATTTATCATTCCCCCCTCTAACAATTATCATGATTTGACTAAAACTCTTTTGAGAGTAAAATTTCGCGTTTTGCACGAGGACGGCACGGCCGTTCCAGATGCGGAAAAGAAAGTCTCGGTGACAAATTTAATAATTGCCTCGCTATTTTGTCAAGTAGAATTATTTCTCAATGGCATCGCTGTCCAGCAACCTAATAATATGTACCCATATATGGCCTATTTTAAAATACTTTTAAATTATGGACAAACGGCGGCCAATTCTTGGTTAACTTCTATGTTATATTATTTGGATACCATTATCGAACCGGCGACGGCTTTAGATAACGCCAATATTAACAAAGAAGATAATGGTATTGGTCGTCGCGCTAAACGCGTGGCCCAATCAAAGACGTGCGATGTAATTGGCGAATTATTTTTGGATATGTTCAAAACGCCCAAATTCTTACTAGATAATATCGAGGTGCGAATTAGACTTCATCGAAGCTCCACGGATTTCGCTATTATTCACAATGAGCAGGGCAAAAAGTATAAGATTGATTTAACGGAATGCACTTTGTTTACGCGCGAAATTGAGGTTAATCCCGAACTGCAACTAGCTCACGCCCAGATGTTAAACTCGGGAATAAACGCTCGCTACGAAGTAAACTCTATTGTTATGAAAAATTTCTTAATAACCACCGGAACGCAAGATTTTATTAGGGACAGCTTGTTTACGGGGCAATTACCCTCGCGAACTGTCGTGGCTTTCGTTACTAATAAAAAATTTGTAGGGGAAGCAACTTCCAACCCCCTGGATCTCCAACACTTCAAACTCGATTTCATGCAATTCTCTTTAAATTCGCAAAATTATCCCGATATCCCCTTTACGCCCAATTTTGACGACGACCAGTACGTTAGATGTTACAATTCTTTATTCGAGGGTCTCGAGATATTAGGTCTTGACCGAGGAAATATTATTTCTTACGATTTATATAAGAAGGGCTTTTTTGTCGTTGTTTTTGATTTGAGTAGAGAGCATCTCGCTTCGTTAGGTCTAAATTCCATGCCCCAGACTGGTAACTTGCGATTATCGTTAAGATTTAGCTCTCCGCTAACCGAAAACGTCACGTGCATTGTCATGGCCGAATTTCCAAACAACCAATTAATAATATCTAAAAACAGAGAAATTATTTATAATCACCCCAACGTATAAAAGACTAAAACTTTATAAATACAATATCAGTCGCGAGCCAAGATGCACCAAGTACACACCGTCACGCCAAAGCTCGATATTTGCGTCATTGAATCTATTGAACCTAAAATATTAATTCAAAGATCGGATACGCGTACAAAAACTATATTAAAACCTAACGCCTGGTACGCTTTGTTTCGGTTTCAAAATGAACTCACGTCCTTTTTTGACGGAAAAATACCTCGCTATCATATTTGGTTGCCCGTCAAAGAGCGCATCAAGCTGGAATGCTTCGTCAACTCGAAAGATGAACGTCTAATCGATCTTCGATACTATGAACGAGGTAGCGGCAGTCGTTATTTCCTCAACTTTAGCACCAGCGAAGGATTTAGCCTGAACAAAACAGGATGGCAGACGTTGATCGACTTAAAGCCGTTGATTGACGAGGATCTCAAGGCTAAAGGGATAGCTGTCTGTCGCATGCGCGAATTAATTTTAAACGAGCTCACTACCACCTTGTTTGACGTCACTTCCACTTGCGCCAACGTCGAGTGTCGAAAACAAATATGCCACTCTCAAAGCTGCTCGGAATTTGACACAAATTTCAGCGATCGAGTCGAGCGTAATTTGCACGAAGCGCTGCCTCAACTGGATCGTGAGAAAATTTTGCATCAATTTGAGACCGACCACGGATGGATCGAGGATCAAGAGGATATTTACGCTTATTTTGTCAACAGTTTTGCCGATTTAAAGAATGCCTTGATTTATGGCTATTAAGATAAATGTATTGATATATCGTATTTGTTTAACTGATATTGTTTTTATAAAATACCTTTGCGTGTATTAAATAAAGTTGTTTATTGGGAAACCATTTAGTCGTTATTTATACTTGTCAAGACATGGATGCTAAAATTAGAAAAATTTATTACGACGTGGCAAATCCGGCCGCTTATGGGTCGCTAGCCAGATTACAAAAGGCCTTACCGGACGTGCCAAAAGCAAAATTAATCGCCTTTCTCGAGAAACAACCTGCCTACACGAAACATCGATTTCGAAAATTCCGATTCAAAACCAACCAAGTGTACGCCTCGACTATCGATGACGTTTTTCAAGCTGATTTGTTGGATCTACCGAAATTAAAACGTTTTAATAAAAATGTTCGCTATGTTTTGTGCGTCATTGACGTCTTAAGCCGCTACGGATGGACAGTACCTCTTAGAAACAAAACATCTGGCGAGGTTATCGAAGCTTTTAAAAAAATATTTCGAGAGAGGATCCCTTTAAAAATATACACGGACTACGGTGGGGAATTTAGTTCGCGCAACTTTGCCTCCTTCTTGAAACGAAACAATGTGCAAATACATTTTGCCAGGAGTCAGCATAAGGCTAGTTTAGCGGAACGCTTTATTAGAACAATTAAGGAACAAATTGCCCGGGTTATTACGGCCACGGGGAATAAAAATTACGTTAAATATTTACCTTTAATTACTCAAGCCTATAATGAACGGGTTCATTCAACTACTGGAATTGCACCGGTTCATGTTAATATAGATAACGAATCAATCATTTGGAATAAACTGTACGGGAAATCAAACGGAATTAATCGATACGCACCGAGGCTTAAAGTTGGCGATCACGTGCGTCTTTCTATAGCTAGTAGAGTATTTAGAAAAACCAGCTCGGGAGGCACCTTTACTGACGAAATATTTCGAGTTGTTGACGTCATACCCAGGTCACCGCCCGTCTATCGCGTAGCGGATTTAAAGGGGGAGCAAATTTTGGGTGTTTTTTACGGCGCCGAACTACAAAAAGTCTCGTTACCCGAGACTAAATTATGAACACTTCGCAAATAAACGCTCTCTTAACTTGCGACAAAAGAACGCGACCCTACTATTTAGGATGCTTCCCAGTAAACAGACTCCCAGAACGGCCAAAAAGGTCCAAATTTTGCTTTATATTCAATAATGAAGCAGCTGGAGAGGCTGGAGAACATTGGATAGCGTGCTTTTCTAACAATGACACGGTGGAAATGTTTTGCACTTACGGAAATTCGCCGCGATACTATAAAGTTAATTTAAAACGATACGGGAAACGAGTTGTTTACAATAAACAACAAATTCAACATCCATTCTTTCAACTGTGCGGTCTGCATTGTAGTCTGTACCTAGCACTCCGCTGTAAGGGCGTAGCTAGAAAGACGATATTAGACGCCATCTATGACCAGAATCTTAAACTTAACGACTATGTCGCTTTATTATATTTATCTTTACATTTAAAAAAACATGTACACAGATATTGTTCGCAATAAAACAATTTTTTATTTGTCTAAATATTACATTTTTTTTTTTATTAATCAATATCGCGCCATTTATTATGCCTCTTTCTCCTCTCGTTAGATGGAACCAGCGGTCCTAAGTTTTGGAGTTCGTCTTTCTTTTTCCGAGGTTTTTTCTTTTTTTTCTTGTTTTTCTGTTTAGCGGAGGCCGTCTCAAACAGGTTTTCCAAGTCCGTTAAATTGTCCCCGTTTTCCTCCGCTAAATTCTCTTGTTCATCGACAATTTCCTCTTGTAAATCGTCGTCACGATTTGCATAACCGACAGCTCCTTCTTCTAGCTCTCTTTTTGGCGTGAAAAATGTGTTTTGCAAATGATTCGCAAGAACTTCGGCTTGCCGTTTCACCATATCTCCAACATAGGTCGGCCCAAATTGTTGGTAAAAATCTTCTGGTGTTGGTGTCCCCGCAGCCGTTTCGCTTTTGAAAACCTTTTGCCGAGGCTCGGCTCGTTTAGGCGTAGTAAAAGAACTGCCCGAAGCGCTTGTTGTCGGTGATGACGTGGCATAGCTCGGCCATGACAATTGTTTTTTTCGCGGGGGCATTTTAGGGGTGACCGGTAATGGTGGCGTGGGGACATTAGACATTGCCTGTGTTACGACCTCAAATTTAGGTAAAGGAATTTGTTTCTCAATACTTAAATATTTCTTAAAAGCGTCTAAATATTTATATAATTTATCGTAGGCATTCAATGGCGATTTTAAAATATCCTCAATCTCTCGGTCCAAAGCAGAGTGCTCTTGGGCAGCTGTTGAAGTTACTGCAGACGCCGGTACAAGAACCATTTGTTTCATAGTTTAGCAGCTATGGCTTGGACAATCGAAGGCAAGATTGCGGCAAGCAACGTCGTAAGAAAACCACCTGATTGCTGCAACAACAGCTTTTTTTTGCTTTTCTGCGACAAGGTACTTGATCCGAGTTGTCTAATAATTTTCTTGTACTTTGCTAGCTTTTTCTTGCGGTCTTTACTCAAATAAATACCCCCGCCCTTTAAATTCTTACAAATTGTCTGAATGCTCTTTAATTGAGGCGCGCTACTATTGTTTAAGAGGGTTCGCCGTTGTTTACAGCTAGTTTGACGCAAACTCTGTAAATAAGGGACAAATTTGGCAAACTTGGTCGAGGGACGCGCTACGACGAGCCGGGAGCGTTTTGCTGATCGACGTTTAACGCGTGGGGCCATTATTCAAATGACAATTAAATTTAATCGACATAGACATACATAGGTGATTCGTGAGGTAGAACTCGCGACCTTAATCGTAAATTTTCCGGAGTTTCTTGTTTTAAATCAATTAACAAATAGCTATAGGGTTCTCTAGTGGCTAGTCTGTACGCCTCCGTAATACGCTTCGGGTTATCTGGACTTATTTGTTGCGCCAAATATCTAATAGAGGCGACATCTCGAGGATTTTTCATTATTATAAAATAGGAAGAGTTTTGAGAAATTATCCGCGATTGGCTACCCTTGGGAAACAGTTGTTGAGTAATAATAATAACCGTATACCCTAAATGATGCGACGACACGCACACTAAATCGGCAATATGAGCTTGTTTAAATAATTGGCTAGCTAAGTCGTCTAGTATCAAGTAGGAGTCGCGATTCATTTCCCAAAAGTCCGGATCCGCCGTTGGCAAGCCTTGAATAAATTGAATTCCCGGAATCAATTGTTTCAATTTTTCATAGTTTGGCTGCCAGGCGGCGTAGCAATAAATAACCTTTTTATGTGGTGGGTCAAACATAAGCTGATGATTTTGCAATAAGTTACTTAAAAGAAAACTTTTCCCCGCTTGCGTTGGCCCCACGATTAGAAACTGGGCGGGTGTTTGGAACTTTAAAGAATGCGAGACTGACTCGGTTGGATTCATCTTGATTAATAAACATTTTTATTTTAATTAACAGTTTATATATATATATAATCAAAAATACAATTAACCCAAAACCCAAAGACCCTTAATAAACACAAATTAAAAAATATTTAAACAATATAAACGAAACCCTTTTACCCAAAAAAAATTCCCCTATGAAGTAATTGTTTTTTTAAAAAGTTTCTCTTCTAATTCCAGACAACGCTGGCGGAAGCGTTGAACGTTGAGGAGGTTAAAGTTGACGCGAGACTCGGAGGGTAGTTGGTACACACGCACTACAGAAGAAAACACGACGGATTTATGCGCACGCGCACTTTTTCGTTTCCCGACCGCTCTTTGTTGATGGCTGGGCATGTTTGGATTAGAGGCTCGCAAACATCCTCGCCCTCGCTGGTCGGGAATTCGGAAAACCCCTGACGCAGTGGTTTGTTGTTGCACGGTTTTTTGGAAACCATCGGACACGATGGACTGTGTTTCCGATGTTCCCTCGATGGATGGTCCGTGCAACGCCACTGGTACAAGGCGATGCCGCAAAAGGCGCAGCGCGTCGTCTGTGTTTCTACATCTGCAAGATAGAAACCGTCTTTGGCCAGGGCTTCGATAGGAACGCAAGATTCCCACAAGCCCTCAAAAGTATGTCTTCGCCTAGCCTCGTAATTCATGCGAGAGAGATGTTGAAGCGGGTGTTGCCTCTTTGAAACCGTAGGGTCGACTGGTTGTCAAATCGGCGTTCAACAATCTCTTATTCGAGGTTTGGCGAAATCTTTTGGTGATTTTAACGGCCTCTAGCTGCAGCTTGTATTTATCCCGTTTAAAATTAAAAGGGACATTGACTGTAACTTCCTTTTCCGGATTCATCGCTACACTTTCAAAGGTTTCAAAGTCAAGTTTTTCAAGATTTTCTCGATTTAACGTCAACCCTTTAATTTTCTTGACTTCTTTTCCTTTGCTAGTGCGAAACGAGTAACTTTTGGCACCGGTACTACAAAAGGAAGTTATATAATCACCGCCGAGTTCATCCGCCCAGCAACCAATATGATTGCCAGTTGGAATGTCAAACTTTCCCGGTAGATGGCGGTAGATTATCGAGTCGGTGTCACAATACAAGGCTGCGCGGTCTAATTGAAGCAGCATCTTGTTCAATTCGAGTCGCCCGTAGCAAGAAACAAAGCTCCCCACAATGGCCGACCCCAGTTTGTAGTCCGAAACGTAATCGCTTTTGGCTTTGTACGATAAAAGAGCGATCGACTCCGTAACTGGCCGTAAGTCGACTAATTCCAGAGTGTAATCGCTCGCGTATCGTATCAATTCGTAATAATTGTTGATAAAGATGCTGCGAATCTTTCCCGTATTCAGAGCCATGCGACCCCAAAGAGAATTTAAATTAATTTTAGCGATATTACGCAGTGAAGGATTTGATTGAATATCCGCCACGGTCAGAGAAAGCTTTTCATTCTTGTTTATATCAGCGATATACGCCTCTTTTTGCAGAGGCGTTTGCGCGTGAGCGGGAAATCCGGAATTCTTCACTTTTAGGGCGATAAAATCAGTCATGTACTGGGCGAAGAAATATTCCGTTTTTGGATAATGGTACACCTCGAATATATCGAGGAGTTTATATCCATGCTCCATAGCGGCATAGACTTCAACCGTTGGCCAGACTGATTCGAAAGCCCTTTCGTTGACAGTGTGATCGCAGATTTCCGCTCGCAATTCTAGACACGTGCGACAGAGGGCGTAGGCTAATTTACCACCGCTGCGGAAGGGAATTAAGGGGATGTGGAGATCTTGAGGGGGAAGCAGACGACAACTCATAACGCCAAAATACCAGCCTGGCGATTTGTCAAAATCTCTGCTATAGATTATGGGGTGGCCGCTAGGGTACGGACAATCGCGACAAACTTTCGGGTACAAAGAAATAATATCCTTGTAGAAAATTTTCTCCTCACCTTGCACGTGGCAGTTAAGAACAAAATTTTCCGTTCGTCCCCCATAGAGAGCGCTACGGGCTGATATTTGAGGTCGAAAAGTTAAACTTTTGCAGAAAGCCTTTGCTTCGGCGTTTTCTTTTAAAAGCTTAGCAAATTGACACTCAAAGATCGAGGTATATTCATACCCGACCATCTTCTCTTTAATAAACAGCTCTCTATCTAGGGTCCGCTCGTACAGAAATCTGTTGCTGGCTTTGAGTTGGGTATTGTAGGCATTAAGTTTTTGGCATGGACAACCGTGAAAGTAGCAACCGTGGAAATCGTAGATTTTGGGAGGAGTTTCGCTATAGCCGTCGACTAAATAGCGACCCACGCGGTACTCGCCCCCGTAGCTTAAAGCAGTGCGCAATTTTATATTTTCAGTTTTCTCCACCCAAGCGAGATATTTTAAGCTAATTTGACTGTGATTAAATTTTGCGTTATAGCCGTTAGAAGGAACAATACCCATGCTGTAAGGTTTATAGTAATTGTTAAGATAAATAGTGGTTAGAGCACCCGCCAAAGTAATATTTTTTAAGCAGAAAGGGTCTAATTTGGTTAGATCTACGTAAATTTTTCTAAAAGCTTCGACGCCTTGTCTCAGGACTTTGACGTCTTGAATGCAATATTTAATAAGCTCCTCTTTGATGTTGTAAATAGATCCTTCCATTGACGCGTACCAAGTTTGAAAATCTCGATAATCATTGGCTTTCATTTGAGCTACGTTAAAGTACGAAGCTTCAGGGATGACGCCAATGTAATTAAGATTTTCTTCGGTATGAAAATCAAATGGAAAGAATCCTTTCGCCACATCGCCGAGGCTAAACATGCTGGTGAAATTACGCAGAGGTTGACTAATGTAATTAAAGCTATCGAGGAATCTAATTTGCGGTCCCTCGAGATGAATCATGAGAATTTTACTGCCGTCAAAAATAACGGCAGGGGTGACGTGTCTATGGACTAAAGCGTTAAGAATTAAGAAGTTATCAAAAGCTTTCGCGTAATGAGCTACGACTTGAGTGTTAGTAAAGCGCGGTTGGTACGTTTTACGTTTCTGTCCAGTCAAAACTACCTGCTCTACGCTAAATAAATAATTTAAAAATTGCTCGACGCAATTGGCGCCGTAAAAAATTTTGGTTTCAAAGCCAGCTTCAGTCTCTACGTCGCAAACTAGTAAAATGGGGACGTGGATATTATTTCTAAGAATAGTCTCAATGTCGTAATAAATAAACCGCGAGGCTTTCATTTTGGTTTCCAAAGGCATAACAAAATGTTCACCTGGCGGATGGACTATTTTACACTGAGAGCATTCGGGATTGCAGTCGTGGTCGTCACCCATCAGTCGCCCACATTCTAAACATCGTTTTTGGCTCGCGCAGGTGCCATTAAGTAAATGAGTTTCGTAGCAGGGGCCCGGGAAAAAATAGCGGTGGCATTCGTCGCAAAGTTTTAAAGCATCCTCGTTAGTTAAATGAAAAGCTTCTCCTTGACACCGAAAACATATATAAGGTTTTGTATCCTCGGGGCATTTATGCTCTTTTAACAATTCGTATTTGTAAAAGGATTTTAAGCATAAATCGCAAGAGACACAACCGCCCATCATGCCGTGCCAAGTTTTTGCGGGGTGGATATGGTCGCCAATTTTTAATAGATAGATAAATTTAGGAGCTTGGGGGCCTTTGAAAAATATGGTAAAATTATTCGCAGCATCAACGATTACGATTCGATAATGGGGAACTAAATAATTTTGAAATTTTTGAATATCTTCTAGAGTAACAAAACCTTCGGGGACTCCGGCTTTCCTGTGCAAGATTTTTGCAATATTACCTTGAAGAGTGCTATTGCGTCTCAGTTTGTTAAAATTGTCCTGGTTAAAGGGCGGACCTTGCTTATTTTGTTGATAAAAATTGCGATCGGCCATCTCTTTACCCAGAACTAAACTCCGAGCAAAACAGAGATTATCATTATTCTCCATAAAAATAAATTGGTTATTTTGCTTAACGAAATAATCCAAATTAACCAAAGTTCTATTTTTTATGGATTTATAATAAGTCCCTATATTAGCATCGAGGTTTAGAAAAATAATGTCAAACTGAAAATCTTCCCCATTAAAGACAAAGTCCCGACTAGATTGCGTTACTCTATAGATGGTGCGCATAATTCGCTTACTGGTGAATTTGTCAATTTTTATAAATTTAATATTAACAGGGGTCGTCAATCCGGGGGAGCTTAAAACAAATCGAACCCGATTATACCCGGGATTCTCGGTTACTAATTTACGTATAACTTCGTCGAGAATTTTTCGAAAAATTCGAAAAAAATCTCGCGTTGGAATGTCTTCCAGATTTTTGAAAGCTATACGCAAATCGATTTGTTTACAATGCCACTTGCGACTCGTTTTGTCAATCTGCCGCTCAATTGTGTAGTACCGGTTTACCTGTGCGTGTTCCTCTCCTCCACTACCCTCCGAGTCGCTACCGCTGCCGCTGCTCTCACTGCTCATTTTTTGAATTTCTATCACAAATAAAAACAATATAGAAAACATTTTGGTTTGTAAATTTATTGTTAAATAGATACGTACTTTGCTAGGCGGCTGCTGAGCGGCTTCTGCGTCGTTCTTCACGTCGTCCACCAAGCGATGGAAAGCGTTAAGGAGTTTGATGGCGTCTTTGTTTTTAGCGTCAACGACTCTTTTTAGCCGCTTATGTCTACACTCCCACAGTTTGTCCGCCTGGGCGTCTTTTATATCTTTAAATTTATAGATACTGATGTCTATGTAGAAATCCCCCTTTCGCGGGGGGATTTTAGTTTCAAAATATTGCCCGTCGCTTCTCAAGCGATAGGACCCCTCAACCCCGTTGACGCCGACAACGTGTTTCTGCAACACGTCCTGGACAAACTCCTCGTCGTCAGAATCGAGGAGGATCTCAACGGGGTCGGGTTTTACAAATTGACTCAGCGTTCGTTGACCGTTGCTGGATCCTTGTCGATTATTAGGAGAAGACGGTGGAGATTCAAACATAGATTGAGACTCTTGGTACTTGTTCATGGCTGGATCGACTGTGAGAATCCAATACCAATGCTCAAGCTTTTATACCCAAAATCTCAGGGCCATTTTTTTTTAGAATACAGGCTTAGACATGGTTTTTTTTATTAAGAGTTTAAAAAATATAATTATGTCTGATACGCTATTTTTAATTTGACCTAAAAAACATTTTTTATTGTGGAGTTGGTACTAAAGATTATAGAAGACATTAGGATATCTATCTATATAAAAAATACCTCTATAGTTTAATATTAATATACATTTATTTAGATTTAAATCATGTCAAAAAAACAATTTCCGTCCCTCCCAAAGTAATTAGTTTTAACCTTCACTAATAAATTGTTTTTCTTATATAAAGCGATCTCGTGAGAATTATTCAAATTATTCGAAACACGCCTAAACAAGCTTTTGCATACGAATAATATTTGTCCCCTTAGGCATTTATCAAAGTAACTTCTTTTTAACCTTCGCTAAAGGGTTTTTTATATAACACGATCTCGTTTGAATTATTTAAAACACACCTAGACAACTTTTTTGCATACGAAAAAAAACTTAGACCTCGGAGAGATTTTGTAATTTTATACCTATATATCTAATTAACTTTTTGGCTATTTATTGAATTTTAAAAATCTTGAAAGTATTGGCTAGACACTATTAGATTTGACCTCGCTAATTTTGTATATAAGCCCCGTGTTTCAAAATGAAAGTTATCAGTTGTTTAACTTCTGTTTCTGAAACACTATCCCAAAAACTTTAAGATGTCTTTTTCGACCGCTCCTCGTTTGCCCTGCCTGCCCGTGATCAAAATCCATCCGGCAGCGCTTACTCCCCGTCGTGCCACCCCCCAGTCGGCCGGGCTGGACTTATATTGTCCAGTGGATACCGTAATCGACCCTCACGGTATCAAAATCGTGTCGACTGGGTTAGGCGTGATGCTGCCCGAGAACAGCTACGGCCGCCTTGTTGGCCGTAGCAGCTTAACAGCCCAAGGGCTGTTTGTCGCCGAGGGGACGATAGGTATGTTTATTAGTTATTTTATAGTGTGTAGAAGTATAATAATTCTTAACAATAATAGACGCCGACTATCGGGGACCCCTAAAAGTCGTCGTCGCAAATGTCGGGGAAACCCCCTACGTTGTCAAGCGGGGTGATCGTTTCGCCCAATTGATAGTGACCCCGGTTATATTGCTAAGACCGGTGGAAACGGCGGTAAATATTTTCAAGTTTTTTAATTTAGAATTCAACTTGTAACATGTTTTTATGTTGTTTCTAGACTTTGACCCCGACGGCACGCGGCAGTGGGGGGTTTGGGTCGACCGGTGTTTAATCTTTTTAAATGATGGTGGGTTTTTTTCATATAAATATTTGTTATTGTATATATTATATTGTTTGTTATTAAAAATTTTTATTTCTATATTTGTTATTCTTGTCAGACTTATAATTATAGGCTTATTTTCTAACTCCACCTTAATTAGCCTATCCAATGATATTATCTCTTTACTTACGCTCCGCCTAATGTGACAAATAGGATCCAATTAAAACTGCCGCTTAACTCTCTAGTATGTTACATATAGCACGTACTAGCAATTTAAATATCATTTGTTATCATAGCCCTCGCAATATGTTGTGCCTCATTTTCTTTTTTGTTTACGGGTTAATAGTCAACGTTTTGTTAACTCTTTACGAAATTGAACGGCGAAGCAGAAAACAATTAGAAAATAAACCCAAACGTCCCTCCGCCGATTGCACTTCCGAGCCAAATAACGATACAGGGTCAACGTGAAAAATGAACTCTTTAAAACATGTTTGTTTATCCTTGTTGGTTGCTGATTATTTTGTAATATATATTCTGTATTTATTTATCACCCATATCTGTACATCTTATAAAAAGTAAATATTTGATGTCTTAAAATCTGTGCTTTTATTAACTTTAGGCTTACAGAGAAAAAAGGGTAACACCCAATGTTAGCAAGCCAGGGATGACGTCAAGGTTGACTATAGTTTTAGTTTTAGTTTAAGTTAAGAAGATGATGTCATGGGGGATGAAAGTAACAGCTCGGGCTAGTCCAGACTTGTCTGAAAAGTTTTGGTTTGAGTTTGGTGGGTGAGGAGAGGGCGGCCATCTTGGGGTGGCGGCCATCTTGGATGTCTGCATATCTGTATAGTCCCTACTACTCTCGGCTCCTGTTTGTCATAGCTCAATGTTTTTAGTATGGTTAGATGGGGGACAATTTGGACTATATCATATCCTAAGGACATCCCCGTATCTCTTGTAGACACAGAGTTATGGGCCTGCAAAGTATAGTCTAATGCATTTCCTATGGACGGGTTGTTTGTTTACGTTTAGCTTAATTACTCGGCCCCTGTTTGTCGTAGCTCAATGTTTTTAGTATGGTTAGATGGGGGACAAATTGGACTATAACATACTCAAAGGACATCCCCGTATCTCCAGTAGAAACAGAGTTACGAGCCTGCAAAGTTTATTTTCAAAAATCAAAAGTAACCTTCTAACAATAAGTGAGACAAAAAATAAGTTGACGACGATATTGAGGTAGCCTCAAGTTTAAAGTATCCTTGTATGGGGAGCAAAGAGTACTATAACATATCCAAAGGAGATCCCAGTATCTCTTGTAGAACAAGAGTTATGAGCCTCCAAAGTTTAGTGCAAAAATCATAAGTAACATAATAAAAATAAGTGAGACGATACCAAAGTTGACGAACATTTTGCTTAATATCTCGGCCCCTGTTTGTCGTAGCTCAATGTTTTTAGTATGGTTAGATGACAGACAAATTGGACTAAAACATACTCAAAGGACATCCCCGTATCTCCAGTAGAAACAGAGTTACGAGCCTGCAAAGTATAGTCTAATGCATTTCCTATGGAGGGGTTGTTTTTTTACGTTTAACTTAATTACTCGGCCCCTGTTTGTCGTAGCCCAACGTTTTTACTATGGTTAGATGGGGGACAATTTGGACTATAACATATCCTAAGGACATCCTCGTATCTCCAGTAGAAACAGAGTTACGAGCCTGCAAAGTATAGTCTAACTCATTTCCTATGGAGGGGGTTTGTTTCTTTACGTTTTGCTTAAGTACTCGGCCCCTGTTTGTCGTAACCCAAATATTTTAGTATGGTTAGATGGGGGACAAATTGGACAATACCATATCCTAAGGACATCCCCGTATCTCTAGTAGACACAGAGTTATGGGCCTGCAAAATATAGTCTTATGCATTTCCTATGGACGGGTTGTTTGTTTACGTTTAGCTTAATTACTCGGCACCTGTTTGTCGTAGCTCAATGTTTTTAGTATGGTTAGATGGGGGACAAATTGGACTATAACATACTCAAAGGACGTCCCCGTATCTCCAGTGGAAACAGAGTTACGAGCCTGCAAATTATAGTCTAATGCATTTTCTATGGAGGGGTTTGTTTGTTCACGTATTGCTTAATTACTTGACCCTGTTCTTTCGATTAAATATAATAACATATCTTTAGTGTAGCGGTTATCGCATCCGCCTCACTCCCGGAAGGCCACAGGTTCGAAACCGCGAAGTTTTTTTTTTTGCTTGGAACATGCAAAGACCTTTATAATTATCCGAACATTTGTGTCAAGGTCAAATTATTTACATCCCCGTATCTCTGGTAGAACCAGAGTTACGAGCCTCCAGAATTTAGTCTAATGTATTTCCTATGGAGGGGTTTGTTTGTTTACGATTAGCTTAATTACTCGACTACTGTTTGTCGTAGCCCTAATTCTTAGTATGGCTAGATGTTGGACAAATTGGTCTATAACATACTCAAAGGACATCCCCGTATCTCCAGTAGAAACAGAGTTACTAGCCTGCAAAGTATAGTCTAATGCATTTTCTATGGAGGGGTTTGTTTGTTCACGTATTGCTTAATTACTTGACCCTGTTCCTTCGATTAAAAATAATAACATGTCTTTGGTGTAGCGGTTATCGCATCCGCCTCACTCCCGGAAGGCCACAGGTTCGAAACCGCGAAGTTTTTTTTTTTTTGCTTGGAACATGCAAAGACCTTTATAATTATCCGAACATTTGTGTCAAGGTCACATTATTTACATCCCCGTATCTCTGGTTGAACCAGAGTTACGAGCCTCCAGAATTTAGTCTAATGTATTTCTATGGAGGGGTTTGTTTGTTTACGATTAGCTTCATTACTCGACTACTGTTTGTCGTAGCCCTAATTCTTAATATGGCTAGATGGGGGACAAATTGGTCTATAACATACTCGAAGGACATCCCCGTATCTCCAGTAGAAACAGAGTTACGAGCCTGCAAAGTATAGTCTAATGCATTTTCTATGGAGGGGTTTGTTTGTTCACGTATTGCTTAATTACTTGACCCTGTTGCTTCGATTAAAAATAACAACAAATCTTTAGTGTAGCGGTTATCGCATCCGCCTCACTCCCGGAAGGCCACAGGTTCAAAACCGCGAAGTTTTTTTTTTTTTTGCTTGGAACATGCAAAGACCTTTATAATTATCCGAACATTTGCGTCAAGGTCACATTATTTACATCCCCGTATCTCTGGTAGAACCAGAGTTACGAGCCTCCAGAATTTAGTCTAATGTATTTCCTATGGAGGGGTTTGTTTGTTTACGATTAGCTTAATTACTCGACTACTGTTTGTCGTAGCCCTAATTCTTAGTATGGCTAGATGGGGGACAAATTGGTCTATAACATACTCAAAGGACATCCCCTTATCTCCAGTAGAAACAGAGTTACGAGCCTGCAAAGTTTTTTATCAAAAATCAAAAGTAACCTTCTAACAATAAGTGAGACAAAAAATAAGTTGACGACGATATTGAGGTAGCCTCAAGTTTAAAGTATCCTTGTATGGGGAGCAAAGAGTACTATAACATATCCAAAGGAGATCCCAGTATCTCTTGTAGAACAAGAGTTATGAGCCTCCAAAAATTAGTGCAAAAATCATAAGTAACATAATAAAATAAGTGAGACGATACCAAAGTTGACGAACATTTTGCTTAATATCTCGGCCCCTGTTTGTCGTAGCTCAATGTTTATAGTATGGTTAGATGGGGGACAATTTGGACTATAACATATCCTAGGGACATCCCCGTATCTCTAGCAGACACAGAGTTATGGGCCTGCAAAGTATAGTCTAATGCATTTCCTATGGACGGCATGTTTGTTTACGTTTAGCTTAATTACTCGGCCCCTGTTGGTCGTAGCTCAATGTTTTTAGTATGGTTAGATGGGGGACAAATTGGACTATAACATACTCAAAGGACATCCCCGTATCTCCAGTAGAAACAAAGTTACGAGCCTGCAAAGTATAGTCTAATGCATTTCCTATGGAGGGGGTTTGTTTCGTTACGTTTTGCTTAATTACTTGACCCTGTTCTTTCGATTAAAAATAATAACATATCTTTAGTGTAGCGGTTATCGCATCCGCCTCACTCCCGGAAGGCCACAGGTTCGAAACCGCGAAGTTTTTTTTTATAATTATCCGAACATTTGTGTCAAGGTCACATTATTTAGATCCCCGTATCTCTGGTAGAACCAGAGTTACGAGCCTCCAGAATTTAGTCTAATGTATTTCCTATGGAGGGGTTTGTTTGTTTACGATTAGCTTAATTACTCGACTACTGTTTGTCGTAGCTCAATGTTTTTAAAATGGTTAGATGGGGGACAAATTGGACTATATCATACTCAAAGGACATCCCCGTATCTCCAGTAGAAACAGAGTTACGAGCATGCAAAGTATAGTCTAATGCATTTTCTATGGAGGGGTTTGTTTGTTCACGTATTGCTTAATTACTTGACCCTGTTCTTTCGATTAAAAATAATAACATATCTTTAGTGTAGCGGTTATCGCATCCGCCTCACTCCCGGAAGGCCACAGGTTCGAAACCGCGAAGTTTTTTTTTTGCTTGGAACATGCAAAGACCTTTATAATTATCCGAAAATTTGTGTCAAGGTCACATTATTTACATCCCCGTATCTCTGGTAGAACCAGATTTACGAGCCTCCAGAATTTAGTCTAATGTATTTCCTATGGAGGGGTTTGTTTGTTTACGATTAGCTTAATTACTCGACTACTGTTTGTCGTAGCCCTAATTCTTAGTATGGCTAGATGGGGGACAAATTGGTCTATAACATACTCAAAGGACATCCCCGTATCTCCAGTAGAAACAGAGTTACGAGCCTGCAAAGTTTATTTTCAAAAATCAAAAGTAACCTTCTAAAAATAAGTGAGACAAAAAGTAAGTTGACGACGATATTGAGGTAGCCTCAAGTTTAAAGTATCCTTGTATGGGGAGCAAAGAGTACTATAAAATATCCAAAGGAGATCCCAGTATCTCTTGTAGAACAAGAGTTATGAGCCTCCAAAGTTTAGTGCAAAAATCATAAGTAACATAATAAAAATAAGTGAGACGATACCAAAGTTGACGAACATTTTGCTTAATATCTTGGCCCTTGTTTGTCGTAGCTCAATGTTTTTAGTATGGTTAGATGGGGGACAAATTGGACTATAACATACTCAAAGGACGTCCCCGTATCTCCAGTGGAAACAGAGTTACGAGCCTGCAAATTATAGTCTAATGCATTTTCTATGGAGGGGTTTGTTTGTTCACGTATTGCTTAATTACTTGACCCTGTTCTTTCGATTAAATATAATAACATATCTTTAGTGTAGCGGTTATCGCATCCGCCTCACTCCCGGAAGGCCACAGGTTCGAAACCGCGAAGTTTTTTTTTTTTTGCTTGGAACATGCAAAGACCTTTATAATTATCCGAACATTTGTGTCAAGGTCACATTATTTACATCCCCGTATCTCTGGTAGAACCAGAGTTACGAGCCTCCAGAATTTAGTCTAATGTATTTCCTATGGAGGGGTTTGTTTGTTTACGATTAGCTTAATTACTCGACTACTGTTTGTCGTAGCCCTAATTCTTAGTATGGCTAGATGTTGGACAAATTGGTCTAAAACATACTCAAAGGACATCCCCGTATCTCCAGTAGAAACAGAGTTACTAGCCTGCAAAGTATAGTCTAATGCATTTTCTATGGAGGGGTTTGTTTGTTCACGTATTGCTTAATTACTTGACCCTGTTCCTTCGATTAAAAATAATAACATGTCTTTGGTGTAGCGGTTATCGCATCCGCCTCACTCCCGGAAGGCCACAGGTTCGAAACCGCGAAGTTTTTTTTTTTTTGCTTGGAACATGCAAAGACCTTTATAATTATCCGAACATTTGTGTCAAGGTCACATTATTTACATCCCCGTATCTCTGGTTGAACCAGAGTTACGAGCCTCCAGAATTTAGTCTAATGTATTTCTATGGAGGGGTTTGTTTGTTTACGATTAGCTTCATTACTCGACTACTGTTTGTCGTAGCCCTAATTCTTAATATGGCTAGATGGGGGACAAATTGGTCTATAACATACTCGAAGGACATCCCCGTATCTCCAGTAGAAACAGAGTTACGAGCCTGCAAAGTATAGTCTAATGCATTTTCTATGGAGGGGTTTGTTTGTTCACGTATTGCTTAATTACTTGACCCTGTTGCTTCGATTAAAAATAACAACAAATCTTTAGTGTAGCGGTTATCGCATCCGCCTCACTCCCGGAAGGCCACAGGTTCAAAACCGCGAAGTTTTTTTTTTTTTGCTTGGAACATGCAAAGACCTTTATAATTATCCGAACATTTGCGTCAAGGTCACATTATTTACATCCCCGTATCTCTGGTAGAACCAGAGTTACGAGCCTCCAGAATTTAGTCTAATGTATTTCCTATGGAGGGGTTTGTTTGTTTACGATTAGCTTAATTACTCGACTACTGTTTGTCGTAGCCCTAATTCTTAAAATGGCTAGATGGGGGACAAATTGGTCTATAACATACTCAAAGGACATCCCCTTATCTCCAGTAGAAACAGAGTTACGAGCCTGCAAAGTTTTTTATCAAAAATCAAAAGTAACCTTCTAACAATAAGTGAGACAAAAAATAAGTTGACGACGATATTGAGGTAGCCTCAAGTTTAAAGTATCCTTGTATGGGGAGCAAAGAGTACTATAACATATCCAAAGGAGATCCCAGTATCTCTTGTAGAACAAGAGTTATGAGCCTCCAAAAATTAGTGCAAAAATCATAAGTAACATAATAAAATAAGTGAGACGATACCAAAGTTGACGAACATTTTGCTTAATATCTCGGCCCCTGTTTGTCGTAGCTCAATGTTTATAGTATGGTTAGATGGGGGACAATTTGGACTCTAACATATCCTAGGGACATCCCCGTATCTCTAGCAGACACAGAGTTATGGGCCTGCAAAGTATAGTCTAATGCATTTCCTATGGACGGCATGTTTGTTTACGTTTAGCTTAATTACTCGGCCCCTGTTGGTCGTAGCTCAATGTTTTTAGTATGGTTAGATGGGGGACAAATTGGACTATAACATACTCAAAGGACATCCCCGTATCTCCAGTAGAAACAGAGTTACGAGCCTGCAAAGTATAGTCTAATGCATTTCCTATGGAGGGGGTTTGTTTCGTTACGTTTTGCTTAATTACTTGACCCTGTTCTTTCGATTAAAAGTAATAACATATCGTTAGTGTAGCGGTTATCGCATCCGCCTCACTCCCGGAAGGCCACAGGTTCGAAACCGCGAAGTTTTTTTTATAATTATCCGAACATTTGTGTCAAGGTCACATTATTTAGATCCCCGTATCTCTGGTAGAACCAGAGTTACGAGCCTCCAGAATTTATTCTAATGTATTTCCTATGGAGGGGTTTGTTTGTTTACGATTAGCTTAATTACTCGACTACTGTTTGTCGTAGCTCAATGTTTTTAGTACGGTTAGATGGGGGACAAATTGGACTATATCATACTCAAAGGACATCCCCGTATCTCCAGTAGAAACAGAGTTACGAGCCTGCAAAGTATAATCTAATGCATTTTCTATGGAGGGGTTTGTTTGTTCACGTATTGCTTAATTACTTGACCCTGTTCTTTCGATTAAAAATAATAACATATCTTTAGTGTAGCGGTTATCGCATCCGCCTCACTCCCAGAAGGCCACAGGTTCGAAACCGCGAAGTTTTTTTTTGCTTGGAACATGCAAAGACCTTTATAATTATCCGAACATTTGTGTCAAGGTCACATTATTTACATCCCCGTATCTCTGGTAGAACCAGAGTTACGAGCCTGCAAAGTATATTTTCAAAAATCAAAAGTAACCTTCTAACAATAAGTGAGACAAAAAGTAAGTTGACGACGATATTGAGGTAGCCTCAAGTTTAAAGTATCCTTGTATGGGGAGCAAAGAGTACTATAACATATCCAAAGGAGATCCCAGTATCTCTTGTAGAACAAGAGTTATGAGCCTCCAAAATTTAGTGCAAAAATCATAAATAACATAATAAAAATAAGTGAGACGATACCAAAGTTGACGAACATTTTGCTTAATATCTCGGCCCCTTTTTGTCGTAGCTCAATGTTTTTAGTATGGTTAGATGGGGGACAAATTGGACAATAACATACTCAAAGGACATCCCCGTATGTCCAGTAGAAACAAAGTTACGAGCCTGCAAAGTATAGTCTAATGCATTTCCTATGGAGGGGGTTTGTTTCGTTACGTTTTGCTTAATTACTTGACCCTGTTCTTTCGATTAAAAATAATAACATATCTTTAGTGTAGCGGTTATCGCATCCGCCTCACTCCCGGAAGGCCACAGGTTCGAAACCGCGAAGTTTTTTTTTTATAATTATCCGAACATTTGTGTCAAGGTCACATTATTTAGATCCCCGTATCTCTGGTAGAACCAGAGTTACGAGCCTCCAGAATTTAGTCTAATGTATTTCCTATGGAGGGGTTTGTTTGTTTACGATTAGCTTAATTACTCGACTACTGTTTGTCGTAGCTCAATGTTTTTAGTATGGTTAGATGGGGGACAAATTGGACTATATCATACTCAAAGGACATCCCCGTATCTCCAGTAGAAACAGAGTTACGAGCCTGCAAAGTATAGTCTAATGCATTTTCTATGGAGGGGTTTGTTTGTTCACGTATTGCTTAATTACTTGACCCTGTTCTTTCGATTAAAAATAATAACATATCTTTAGTGTAGCGGTTATCGCATCCGCCTCACTCCCGGAAGGCCACAGGTTCGAAACCGCGAAGTTTTTTTTTTGCTTGGAACATGCAAAGACCTTTATAATTATCCGAAAATTTGTGTCAAGGTCACATTATTTACATCCCCGTATCTCTGGTAGAACCAGATTTACGAGCCTCCAGAATTTAGTCTAATGTATTTCCTATGGAGGGGTTTGTTTGTTTACGATTAGCTTAATTACTCGACTACTGTTTGTCGTAGCCCTAATTCTTAGTATGGCTAGATGGGGGACAAATTGGTCTATAACATACTCAAAGGACATCCCCGTATCTCCAGTAGAAACAGAGTTACGAGCCTGCAAAGTTTATTTTCAAAAATCAAAAGTAACCTTCTAAAAATAAGTGAGACAAAAAGTAAGTTGACGACGATATTGAGGTAGCCTCAAGTTTAAAGTATCCTTGTATGGGGAGCAAAGAGTACTATAAAATATCCAAAGGAGATCCCAGTATCTCTTGTAGAACAAGAGTTATGAGCCTCCAAAGTTTAGTGCAAAAATCATAAGTAACATAATAAAAATAAGTGAGACGATACCAAAGTTGACGAACATTTTGCTTAATATCTTGGCCCTTGTTTGTCGTAGCTCAATGTTTTTAGTATGGTTAGATGGGGGACAAATTGGACAATAACATACTCAAAGGACATCCCCGTATATCCAGTAGAAACAGAGTTACGAGCCTGCAAAGTATAGTCTAATGCATTTCCTATGGAGGGGGTTTGTTTCGTTACGTTTTGCTTAATTACTTGACCCTGTTCTTTCGATTAAAAATAATAACATCTCTTTAGTGTAGCGGTTATCGCATCCGCCTCACTCCCGGAAGGCCACAGGTTCGAAACCGCGAAGTTTTTTTTATAATTATCCGAACATTTGTGTCAAGGTCACATTATTTAGATCCCCGTATCTCTGGTAGAACCAGAGTTACGAGCCTCCAGAATTTAGTCTAATGTATTTCCTATGGAGGGGTTTGTTTGTTTACGATTAGCTTAATTACTCGACTACTGTTTGTCGTAGCTCAATGTTTTTAGTATGGTTAGATGGGGGACAAATTGGACTATATCATACTCAAAGGACATCCCCGTATCTCCAGTAGAAACAGAGTTACGAGCCTGCAAAGTATAGTCTAATGCATTTTCTATGGAGGGGTTTGTTTGTTCACGTATTGCTTAATTACTTGACCCTGTTCTTTCGATTGAAAATAATAACATATCTTTAGTGTAGCGGTTATCGCATCCGCCTCACTCCCGGAAGGCCACAGGTTCGAAACCGCGAAGTTTTTTTTTTGCTTGGAACATGCAAAGACCTTTATAATTATCCGAAAATTTGTGTCAAGGTCACATTATTTACATCCCCGTATCTCTGGTAGAACCAGATTTACGAGCCTCCAGAATTTAGTCTAATGTATTTCCTATGGAGGGGTTTGTTTGTTTACGATTAGCTTAATTACTCGACTACTGTTTGTCGTAGCCCTAATTCTTAGTATGGCTAGATGGGGGACAAATTGGTCTATAACATACTCAAAGGACATCCCCGTATCTCCAGTAGAAACAGAGTTACGAGCCTGCAAAGTATAGTCTAATGCATTTTCTATGGAGGGGTTTGTTTGTTCACGTATTGCTTAATTACTTGATCGTGTTCCTTCGATTAAAAATAATAACATATCTTTAGTGTAGCGGTTATCGCATCCGCCTCACTCCCGGAAGGCCACAGGTTCGAAACCGCGAAGTTTTTTTTTTGCTTGGAACATGCAAAGACCTTTATAATTATCCGAACATTTGTGTCAAGGTCACATTATTTACATCCCCGTATCTCTGGTAGAACCAGAGTTACTAGCCTGCAAAGTATATTTTCAAAAATCAAAAGTAACCTTCTAACAATAAGTGAGACAAAAAGTAAGTTGACAACGATATTGAGGTAGCCTCAAGTTTAAAGTATCCTTGTGTGTGACGTAGTCCAGGAGAGGTTCTGTAACGGCCGTGTCTGTCTGTGTGTCTGTCTGTCTGTGTGTCTGTCTGTCTGTGTGTGTGTCTGTCTGTCCGTTGTTACACCCACGTGACCGCGTTCGCAGTTTGCGTATCGGAGCAAACGTGTTCGCCATTTCCGAACTGCTTTCACAGTCACGGAAATGGCTCCTCTACTTGAGTTCTCACACCACCAATCTTCTGGTCTTTGTCCATACCACACGGACACTAGTCTGTTCTTACTGGCTGCTAATCACCACCATCTTCTGGTCTTCGTCCATTCCACGTGGACACCAGTCTGTACATACTGGCTTCTAATCACCACCATCTTCTGTTCTTTGTCAATCCCACATTGACACCCGTCTGCACTTACACTGCCTTCTAACACCACCATCCACTGGTCTTCCGTCTATTCCACATAGACACCAATCTGTATCATTGGCTTCTACTCCATTATCATCGTCTGGTTTTAGGATATACGCGGCGATCAGCTAGGGTTACGAGAAACGTCTAGCCTCCCTAAGGTAGGATCGCTACCAAAGGTTTTCGCATTTGCGGTTTTTCCTTACTATTATAATGGAAACGAATCGTATATATACCCCAAAATTTGAAGAAAGCGGGAAGAGGGGTACCCTTCACTTTAAACGTCAATATTAGCAAAGTTTGAGAAGATAATAAGTATAACTTTATTTTAAACGATTTAACTATTATTAATGTTAATTATTGAAGATTAAAATAATTAAAAATAATTATATTTATTTAAATATTAAAGATAAACCTCTCGTGCAAAGAGAGAGATTATCATTGCCTCCTATATCTACCAAGGCCCGTGCATGCGATATATTTCCTTCATTGCCTCCTATATCTATCAAGGCCCGTGCATTGTGATATATTTCATTCATTGCATAAACATAAGCGAGATTGTTTTGGGAAAAAAATACTGCTTCCACTAATGCGTTTATACTCCTTGTTACTGTTGTATAGAGTAATCATGATAAAAGCTTAAAAAATTACGAGAGGACAGACCTTTTTTATCCTCATTCAAAAATATTTTTTGGTGCTAAGACTGCTTTAAAAAATCCAAACGGTTAGGCATTGGTAAAAAAGACAAATGATATTTTTCAAATCTTATGAGATAACGCCCACCTAGTTGAAAATTGCCGTTTTTTATCCGCCGGAGCCATTCCTTATGAGAATTTCGATGCTAGTAGGTTGTCAATTAAACTACCGGTATATTATTGTTGTTGGAAATTGGATATTAAGTCAAATTAAGTGGTTGTAAAGAGCCAGCAGGTTTTTGCCACTTCTTTTTGTGAGTATTTGATTTTTATATGTAAAATGGAGGAAGATAATGTTGAGAGTAAGGATGAAATGCGGAAGCGCAAAGCGCGGGAAAGGATGAGGGCAAAAGGTCGACGTTTTCATTGGATACTTAAGGTTATATAATCTTCTCGACACGGAGAGGTAATATTTTGGTTTTCCCGACTTGTTGGATCTCAAATGTAACGTAAATAGCCAAAGTTTTTCCGCAATACCTGACGACCATTTCTTTTGGGCGTCCGTGGCGCAATGGTTAGCGCGTTCGGCTGTTAACCGAAAGGTTGGTGGTTCGAGCCCATCCGGGAGCGGTGTTGTGAGGCCTCAGATGTGAAGTAAAAAGTCAAAGTTTTACCTCAATACCTGACGAAAATTTAATTTTTGGGCTTCAGTGGCGCAATGGTCAGCGCGTTCAGCTGTTAACCGAAAGGTTGGTGGTTCGAGCCCTCCCGGGAGCGGTGTTGTGACGTCTCAGATGTAACGTAAAATGTCAGAGTTTTTCCAAAATACCTGACGAGCATTTAATTTTTGGGCTTCCGTGGCGCAATGGTTAGCGCGTTCAGCTTTTAATCGAAAGGTTGGTGGTTCGAGCCCACCCGGAAGAGGTGTTGTGGGGTCTCAGATGTAGCGTAAAAAGTCAAAACTTTTCCAGAATACGTGACAACCATTTAATTTCTGAGCTTCCGTGGCTCAATGGTTAGCGCGTTCGGCTGTTAATCGAAAGGTTGGTGGTTCGAGCCCATCCGGGAGCGCTGTTGTGAGGTCTCGGATGTGAAGTAAAAAGTCAAAGTTTTACCTCAATACCTGACGAAAATTTAGTTTTTGGGCTTCAGTGGCGCAATGGTCAGCGCGTTCAGCTGTTAACCGAAAGGTTGGTGGTTCGAGCCCTCCCGGGAGCGGTGTTGTGTCGTCTCAGATGTAACGTAAAATGTCAGAGTTTTTCCACAATACCTGACGAGCATTTAATTTTTGGGCTTCCGTGGCGCAATGGTTAGCGCGTTCAGCTGTTAATCGAAAGGTTGGTGGTTCGAGCCCACCCGGGAGAGGTGTTGTGAGGTCTCAGATGTAGCGTGAAAAGTCAAACTTTTTCCATAATACGTGATAACCATTTATTTTCTAATCTTTCGTGGCTCAATGGTTAGCGCCTTCGGCTGTTAACCAATAGCTTGGTGGTTCGAGCCCACCCGGGAGCGGTGTTGTGACGTCTCAGATGTAACGTAAAATGTCAGAGTTTTTCCACAATACCTGACGAGCATTTAATATTTGGGCTTCCGTGGCGCAATGGTTAGTGCGTTCAGCTGTTAATCGAAAGGTTGGTGGTTCGAGCCCAAACGAGAGAGGATTTGTGGGGTCTCAAATGTAACGTAGAATGCCAAAGTTTTTCCACAATACCTGACAACAATTTAATTTCTGAGCTTCCGTGGCTCAATGGTTAGCGCGTTCGGCTGTTAACCAATAGGTTGGTGGTTCGAGCCCACTCGGGAGCGGTGTTGTGGGATCTGAAATGTAACGTAGAAAGCCAAAGTTTTTGCACAATAAATGACGACCATTTAATTTTTGGGCTTCCGTGGCGCAATGGTTAGCGCGTTCGGCTGTTAACCAATAGGTTGGTGGTTCGACCCCATCCGGGAGCGGTGTTGTGAGGTCTCAGATGTGACGTAAAAAGTCAAGGTTTTTGCATAATACCTGACGAGCATTTAACTTTTGGGCTTCCGTGGCGCAATGGTTAGCGCGTTCGGCTGTTAACCAATAGGTTGGTGGTTCGAGCCCATCCGGGAGCGGTGTTGTGAGGTCTCGGATGTGACGTAAAAAGTTAAGGTTTTTACACAATACCTAACAAGCATTTAACTTTTGGGCTTCCGTGGCGCAATGGTTAGCGCGTTCGGCTGTTAACCAATAGGTTGGTGGTTCGAGCCCATCCGGGAGCGGTGTTGTGAGGTCTCAGATGTGACGTAAAAAGTCAAGGTTTTTACACAATACCTGACGAGCATTTAACTTTTGGGCTTCCGTGGCGCAATGGTTTGCGCGTTCGGCTGTTAACCAATAGGTTGGTGGTTCGAGCCCATCCGGGAGCGGTGTCGTGAGGTCTCAGATGTGACGTAAAAAGTCAAGGTTTTTACACAATACCTGACGAGCATTTAACTTTTGGGCTTCCGCGGCGCAATGGTTAGCGCGTTCGGCTGTTAACCAATAGGTTGGTGGTTCGAGCCCATCCGGGAGCGGTGTTGTGAGGTCTCAGATGTGACGTAAAAAGTCAAGGTTTTCCACAATACCTGACAACCATTTAATTTCTGAGTTTCCGTGGCTCAATGGTTAGCGCGTTCGGCTGTTAACCAATAGGTTGGTGGTTCGAGCCCACTCGGGAGCGGTGTTGTGGGATCTGAAATGTTACGTAGAAAGCCAAAGTTTTTGCACAATAAATGACGACCATTTTATTTTTGGGCTTCCGTGGCGCAATGGTTAGCGCGTTCGGCTGTTAACCAATAGGTTGGTGGTTCGAGCCCACCCGGGAGAGGTGTTGTGGGGTCTCAGATGTAGCGTAAAAATTCAAAACTTTTCCACAATACGTGACAACCATTTAATTTCTGAGCTTCCGTGGCTCAATGGTTAGCGCGTTCGGCTGTTATTTGAAAGGTTGGTGGTTCGAGCCCATCCGGGAGCGCTGTTGTGAGGTCTCGGATGTGAAGTAAAAAGTCAAAGTTTTACCTCAATACCTGACGAAAATTTAATTTTTGGGCTTCAGTGGCGCAATGGTCAGCGCGTTCAGCTGTTAACCGAAAGGTTGGAGGTTCGAGCCCTCCCGGGAGCGGTGTTGTGTCGTCTCAGATGTAACGTAAAATGTCAGAGTTTTTCCACAATACCTGACGAGCATTTAATTTTTGGGCTTCCGTGGCGCAATGGTTAGCGCGTTCAGCTGTTAATCGAAAGGTTGGTGGTTCGAGCCCACCCGGGAGAGGTGTTGTGAGGTCTCAGATGTAGCGTGAAAAGTCAAACTTTTTCCATAATACGTGATAACCATTTATTTTCTAATCTTTCGTGGCTCAATGGTTAGCGCGTTCGGCTGTTAACCAATAGCTTGGTGGTTCGAGCCCACCCGGGAGCGGTGTTTTTGGATCTCAAATAAAACGTAAATAGCCAAAGTTTTTCTACAATACCTGACGACCATTTAATTTTTGGGCTTCCGTGGCGCAATGGTTAGTGCAATCAGCTGTTAACCGAAAGGTTGGTGGTTCGAGCCCAAACGAGAGAGGATTTGTGGGGTCTCAGATGTAGCGAGAAAAGTCGTAACTTTCCACAATACCTGACGAACATTTAATTTTTGGGCTTCCGTGGCGCAGTAATTAGCGCGTCCAGCTCTTAATCGAAAGGTTGGTGGTTCGAGCCCACCCGGAAGAGGTGTTGTGGGGCCTCAGATGTTGCGTTAAAAGTCAAAACTTTTCCACAATACGTGACAACCATTTAATTTCTGATCTTCCTTGGCTCAATGATTAGCGCGTTCGGCTGTTAACCAATAGGTTGGTGGTTCATGCCCACCCGGGAGCGGTGTTTTTGGATCTCAAATGTAACGTAAATAGCCAAAGTTTTTCCACAATACCTGACGACCATTTAATTTTTGGGCGTCCGTGGCGAATGGTTAGCGCGTTCGGCTGTTAACCGAAAGGTTGGTGGTTCGAGCCCATCCGGGAGCGGTGTTGTGAGGTCTCAGATGTAACGTAAAATGTCAGAGTTTTTCCACAATACCTGACGAACATTTTATTTTTGGGCTTCCGTGGCGCAATGATTAGCGCGTTCAGCTGTTAATCGAAAGGTTGAAGGTTCGAGCCCACCCGGGAGAGGTGTTGTGGGGTCTCAGATGTAGCGTAAAAAGTCAAAACTTTTCCACAATACGTGACAACCGTTTAATTTCTGAGCTTCCGTGGCTCAATGGTTAGCGCGTTCGGCTGTTAACCAATAGGTTGGTGGTTCGAGCCCATCCGGGAGCGGTATTGTGACGTCTCAGATGTGACGTTAAAAGTCAAGGTTTTTCCAAAATACCTGACGAACATTTAATTTTTGGGCTTCCGTGGCGCAATGGTTAGCGCGTTCAGCTGCTATTCAAAAGACTGGTGGTTTGAGCCCTCCCGGGAGCGGTGTTGTGACGTCTCAAATGTAACATAAAATGTCAGAGTTTTTCCACAATACCTGTCGAACATTGAATTTTTGGGCTTCCGTGGCGCAATGGTTAGCGCGATCAGCTGTTAATCGAAAGGTTGGTGGTACGAGCCCACCCGGGAGAGGTGTTGTGGGGTCTCAGATGTAGCGTAAAAGGTCATAACTTTTCCACAATACGTGACAACCATTTAATTTCTGAGCTTCCGTGGCTCAATGGTTAGCGCGTTCGGCTGTTAACCAATAGGTTAGTGGTTCGAGCCCATCCGGGAACGGTGTTGTGAGGTCTCAGATGTGACGTAAAAAGTCAAGGTTTTTACACAATACCTGACGAGCATTTAATTTTTGGGCTTCCGTGGCGCAATGGTTAGCGCGTTCGGCTGTTAACCAATAGGTTGGTGGTTCGGCCCCTGTTTGTCGTAGAGCCGAGATATTAAGCAAAATGTTCGTCAACTTTGGTATCGTCTCACTTATTTTTATTATGTTACTTATGATTTTTGCACTAAACTTTGGAGGCTCATAACTCTTGTTCTACAAGAGATACTGGGATCTCCTTTGGATATGTTATAGTACTCTTTGCTCCCCATACAAGGATACTTTAAACTTGAGGCTACCTCAATATCGTCGTCAACTTACTTTTTGTCTCACTTATTGTTAGAAGGTTACTTTTGATTTTTGAAAATATACTTTGCAGGCTCGTAACTCTGTTTCTACTGGAGATACGGGGATGTCCTTTGAGTATGTTATAGACCAATTTGTCCCCCATCTAGCCATACTAAGAATTAGGGCTACGACAAACAGTAGTCGAGTAATTAAGCTAATCGTATACAAATAAACCCCTCCATAGGAAATACATTAGACTAAATTCTGGAGGCTCGTAACTCTGGTTCTACCAGAGATACGGGGATGTAAATAATGTGACCTTGACACAAATGTTCGGATAATTATAAAGGTCTTTGTTCCAAACAAAAAAAAAAAACTTCGTGGTTTCGAACCTGTGGCCTTCCGAGAGTGAGGCGGATGCGATAACCGCTACACTAAAGATATGTTATCATTTATAATCGAAAGAACAGGGTCAAGTAATTAAGCAATACGTGAACAAACAAACCCCTCCATAGAAAATGCATTAGACTATACTTTGCAGGCTCGTAACTCTGTTTCTACTGTAGATACGGGGATGTCCTTTGAGTATGTTACAGTCCAATTTGTCCCCCATCTAACCATACTAAAAACTTTGAGCTACGACAAACAGGGGCCGAGTAATTAAGCTAAACGTAAACAAACAACCCGTCCATAGGAAATGCATTAGACTATACTTTGCAGGCCCATAACTCTGTGTCTACTAGAGATACGGGGATGTCCTTAGGTTATGATATAGTCCAAATTGACCCCCATCTAACCATACTAAAAACTTTCGGCTACGACAAACAGGGGCCGAGTAATTAAGCTAAACGTAAACAAACAACCCCTCCATAGGAAATGCATTAGACTATACTTTGCAGGCTCGTAACTCTGTTTCTACTGGAGATACGGGTATGTCCTTTGAGTATGTTTTAGTCCAATTTGTCCCCCATCTAACCATACAAAAACATTGAGCTACGACAAACAGGGGCCGAGATATTAAGCAAAATGTTCGTCAACTTTGGTATCGTTTCACTTATTTTTATTATGTTACTTATGATTTTTGCACTAAACTTTGGCGGCTCAAAACTCTTGTCGTAGCTCAATGTTTTTCGTATGGTTAGATGGGGGACAAATTGGACTATAACATATTCAAAGGACATCCCCGTATCTCCAGTAGAAACAGAGTTACGAGCCTGCAAAGTATAGTCTAATGCATTTCCTATGGAGGTGGTTTGTTTCGTTACGTTTTGCTTAAGTACTCGGCCCCTGTTTGTCGTAACCCAAAGTTTTTAGTATGGTGAGATGGGGGACAATTTGGACTATAACATATCCTAAGGACATCCCCGTATCTCTAGTAGACACAGAGTTATGGGCCTGCAAAGTATAGTCTAATGCATTTCCTATGGAGGGGTTTGTTTGTTTACGATTAGCTTAATTACTCGACTACTGTTTGTCGTAGCTCAATGTTTTTAGTATGGTTAGATGGGGGACAAATTGGAATATAACATACTCAAAGGACATCGCCGTATCTACAGAAGAAACAGAGTTACGAGCCTGCAAAGTATAGTCTAATGCATTTTCTATGGAGGGGTTTGTTTGTTCATGTATTGCTTAATTACTTGACCCTGTTCTTTCGATTAAAAATAATAACATATATTTAGCGTAGCGGTTATCGCATCCGCCTCACTCCCGGAAGGCCACAGGTTCGAAACCGCGAAATTTATTTTTTATAATTATCCGAACATTTGTGTCAAGGTCACATTATTTACATCCCCGTATCTCTGGTAGAACCAGAGTTACGAGCCTCCAGAATTTAGTCTAATGGATTTCCTATGGAGGGGTTTGTTTGTTTACGATTAGCTTAATTACTCGACTACTGTTTGTCGTAGCTCAATGTTTTTAGTATGGTTAGATGGGGGACAAATTGGACTATAACATACTCAAAGGACATCCCCGTATCTACAGTAGAAACAGATTTACGAGCCTGCAAAATATAGTCTAATGCATTTTCTATGGAGGGGTTTGTTTGTTCACGTATTGCTTAATTACTTGACCCTGTTCTTTCGATTAAAAATAATAACATATCTTTAGTGTAGCGGTTATCGCATCCGCCTCACTCCCGGAAGGCCACAGGTTCGAAACCGCGAGGTTTTTTTTTTTTGCTTGGAACATGCAAAGACCTTTATAATTATCCGAACATTTGTGTCAAGGTCACATTATTTACATCCCCGTATCTCTGGTAGAACCAGAGTTACGAGCCTCCAGAATTTAGTCTAATGTATTTCCTATGGAGGGGTTTGTTTGTTTACGATTAGCTTAATTACTCGACTACTGTTTGTCGTAGCCCTAATTCTTAGTATGGCTAGATGGGGGACAAATTGGTCTATAACATACTCAAAGGACACCCCCGTATCTCCAGTAGAAACAGAGTAACGAGCCTGCAAAGTTTATTTTCAAAAATCAAAAGTAACCTTCTAACAATAAGTGAGACAAAAAGTAAGTTGACGACGATATTGAGGTAGCCTCAAGTTTAAAGTATCCTTGTATGGGGAGCAAAGAGTACTATAACATATGCAAAGGAGATCCCAGTATCTCTTGTAGAACAAGAGTTATGAGCCGCCAAAGTTTAGTGCAAAAATCATAAGTAACATAATAAAAATAAGTGAGACGATACTAAAGTTGACGAACATTTTGCTTAATATCTCGGCCCCTGTTTGTCGTAGCTCAATGTTTTTAGTATGGTTAGATGAAGGACAAATTGGACTATAACATATCCTAAGGACATCTTGGTATCTTTAGTAGACACAGAGTTATGGGCCTGCAAAGCATAGTCTAATGCATTTCCTATGGAGGGGTTTGTTTGTTCACGTATTGCTAAATTACTTGACCCTGTTCTTTCGATTAAAAATAATAACATATCTTTAGTGTAGCGGTTATCGCATCCGCCTCACTCCCGGAAGGCCACAGGTTCGAAACCGCGAAGTTTTTTTTTTTTTTGCTTGGAACATGCAAAGACCTTTATAATTATCCGAACATTTGTGTCAAGGTCACATTATTTACATCCCCGTATCTCTGGTAGAACCAGAGTTACGAGCCTCCAGAATTTAGTCTAATGTATTTCCTATGGAGGGGTTTGTTTGTTTACGATTAGCTTAATTACTCGACTACTGTTTGTCGTAGCCCTAATTCTTAGTATGGGTAGATGGGGGACAAATTGGTCTATAACATACTCAAAGGACATCCCCGTATCTCCAGTAGAAACAGAGTTACGAGCCTGCAAAGTTTATTTTCAAAAATCAAAAGTAACCTTCTAACAATAAGTGAGACAAAAAGTAAGTTGACGACGATATTGAGGTAGCCTCAAGTTTAAAGTATCCTTGTATGGGGAGCAAAGAGTACTATAACATATGCAAAGGAGATCCCAGTATCTCTTGTAGAACAAGAGTTATGAGCCTCCAAAGTTTAGTGCAAAAATCATAAGTAACATAATAAAAATAAGTGAGACGATACCAAAATTGACGAACATTTTGCTTAATATCTCGGCCCCTGTTTGTCGTAGCTTAATGTTTTTAGTATGGTTAGATGGGGGACAAATTGGACTATAACATACTCAAAGGACATCCCCGTATCTACAGTAGAAACAGATTTACGAGCCTGCAAAATATAGTCTAATGCATTTTCTACGGAGGGGTTTGTTTGTTCACGTATTGCTTAATTACTTGACCCTGTTCTTTCGATTAAAAATAATAACATATCTTTAGTGTAGCGGTTATCGCATCCGCCTCACTCCCGGAAGGCCACAGGTTCGAAACCGCGAGGTTTTTTTTTTTGCTTGGAACATGCAAAGACCTTTATAATTATCCGAACATTTGTGTCAAGGTCACATTATTTACATCCCCGTATCTCTGGTAGAACCAGAGTTACGAGCCTCCAGAATTTAGTCTAATGTATTTCCTATGGAGGGGTTTGTTTGTTTACGATTAGCTTAATTACTCGACTACTGTTTGTCGTAGCCCTAATTCTTAGTATGGCTAGATGGGGGACAAATTGGTCTATAACATACTCAAAGGACATCCCCGTATCTCCAGTAGAAACAGAGTTACGAGCCTGCAAAGTTTATTTTCAAAAATCAAAAGTAACCTACTAACAATAAGTGAGACAAAAAGTAAGTTGACGACGATATTGAGGTAGCCTCAAGTTTAAAGTATCCTTGTATGGGGAGCAAAGAGTACTATAACATATGCAATGGAGATCCCAGTATCGCTTGTAGAACAAGAGTTATGAGCCGCCAAAGTTTAGTGCAAAAATCATAAGTAACATAATAAAAATAAGTGAGACGATACCAAAGTTGACGAACATTTTGCTTAATATCTCGGCCCCTGTTTGTCGTAGCTCAATGTTTTTAGTATGGTTAGATGAAGGACAAATTGGACTATAACATATCCTAAGGACATCTTGGTATCTTTAGTAGACACAGAGTTATGGGCCTGCAAAGCATAGTCTAATGCATTTCCTATGGAGGGGTTTGTTTGTTCACGTATTGCTAAATTACTTGACCCTGTTCTTTCGATTAAAAATAATAACATATCTTTAGTGTAGCGGTTATCGCATCCGCCTCACTCCCGGAAGGCCACAGGTTCGAAACCGCGAAGTTTTTTTTTTTTTTGCTTGGAACATGCAAAGACCTTTATAATTATCCGAACATTTGTGTCAAGGTCACATTATTTACATCCCCGTATCTCTGGTAGAACCAGAGTTACGAGCCTCCAGAATTTAGTCTAATGTATTTCCTATGGAGGGGTTTGTTTGTTTACGATTAGCTTAATTACTCGACTACTGTTTGTCGTAGCCCTAATTCTTAGTATGGCTAGATGGGGGACAAATTGGTCTATAACATTCTCAAAGGACATCCCCGTATCTCTGGTAGAACCAGAGTTACGAGCCTGCAAAGTTTATTTTCAAAAATCAAAAGTAACCTTCTAACAATAAGTGAGACAAAAAATAAGTTGACGACGATATTGAGGAAGCCTCAAGTTTAAAGTATCCTTGTATGGGGAGCAAAGAGTACTATAACATATGCAATGGAGATCCCAGTATCGCTTGTAGAACAAGAGTTATGAGCCGCCAAAGTTTAGTGCAAAAATCATAAGTAACATAATAAAAATAAGTGAGACGATACCAAAGTTGACGAACATTTTGCTTAATATCTCGGCCCCTGTTTGTCGTAGCTCAATGTTTTTAGTATGGTTAGATGAAGGACAAATTGGACTATAACATATCCTAAGGACATCTTGGTTTCTTTAGTAGACACAGAGTTATGGGCCTGCAAAGCATAGTCTAATGCATTTCCTATGGAGGGGTTTGTTTGTTCACGTATTGCTTAATTACTTGAACCTGTTCTTTCGATTAAATATAATAACATATCTTTAGTGTAGCGGTTATCGCATCCGCCTCACTCCCGGAAGGCCACAGGTTCGAAACCGCGAAGTTTTTTTTTTTTTGCTTGGAACATGCAAAGACCTTTATAATTATCCGAACATTTGTGTCAAGGTCACATTATTTACATCCCCGTATCTCTGGTAGAACCAGAGTTACGAGCCTGCAAAGTTTATTTTCAAAAATCAAAAGTAACCTTCTAACAATAAGTGAGACAAAAAATAAGTTGACGACGATATTGAGGTAGCCTCAAGTTTAAAGTATCCTTGTATGGGGAGCAAAGAGTACTATAACATATCCAAAGGAGATCCCAGTATCTCTTGTAGAACAAGAGTTATGAGCCTCCAAAGTTTAGTGCAAAAATCATAAGTAACATAATAAAAATAAGTGAGACGATACCAAAGTTGACGAACATTTTGCTTAATATCTCGGCCCTTGTTTCTCGTAGCTCAATATTTTTAGTATGGTTAGATGGGGGACAAATTGGTCTATAACATACTCAAAGGACATCCCCGTATCTCCAGTAGAAACAGAGTTACGAGCCTGCAAAGTTTATTTTCAAAAATCAAAAGTAACCTTCTAACAATAAGTGAGACAAAAAGTAAGTTGACGACGATATTGAGGTAGCCTCAAGTTTAAAGTATCCTTGTATGGGGAGCAAAGAGTACTATAACATATGCAAAGGAGATCCCAGTATCTCTTGTAGAACAAGAGTTATGAGCCGCCAAAGTTTAGTGCAAAAATCATAAGTAACATAATAAAAATAAGTGAGACGATACTAAAGTTGACGAACATTTTGCTTAATATCTCGGCCCCTGTTTGTCGTAGCTCAATGTTTTTAGTATGGTTAGATGAAGGACAAATTGGACTATAACATATCCTAAGGACATCTTGGTATCTTTAGTAGACACAGAGTTATGGGCCTGCAAAGCATAGTCTAATGCATTTCCTATGGAGGGGTTTGTTTGTTCACGTATTGCTTAATTACTTGACCCTGTTCTTTCGATTAAAAATAATAACATATCTTTAGTGTAGCGGTTATCGCATCCGCCTCACTCCCGGAAGGCCACAGGTTCGAAACCGCGAAGTTTTTTTTTTTTTGCTTGGAACATGCAAAGACCTTTATAATTATCCGAACATTTGTGTCAAGGTCACATTATTTACATCCCCGTATCTCTGGTAGAACCAGAGTTACGAGCCTCCAGAATTTAGTCTAATGTATTTCCTATGGAGGGGTTTGTTTGTTTACGATTAGATTAATTACTCGACTACTGTTTGTCGTAGCCCTAATTCTTAGTATGGCTAGATGGGGGACAAATTGGTCTATAACATTCTCAAAGGACATCCCCGTATCTCCAGTAGAAACAGAGTTACGAGCCTGCAAAGTTTATTTTCAAAAATCAAAAGTAACCTTCTAACAATAAGTGAGACAAAAAGTAAGTTGACGACGATATTGAGGTAACCTCAAGTTTAAAGTATCCTAGTATGGGGAGCAAAGAGTACTATAACATATCCAAAGGAGATCCCAGTATCTCTTGTAGAACAAGAGTTATGAGCCTCCAAAGTTTAGTGCAAAAATCATAAGTAACATAATAAAAATAAGTGAGACGATACCAAAATTGACGAACATTTTGCTTAATATCTCGGCCCCTGTTTGTCGTAGCTTAATGTTTTTAGTATGGTTAGATGGGGGACAAATTGGACTATAACATACTCAAAGGACATCCCCGTATCTACAGTAGAAACAGATTTACGAGCCTGCAAAATATAGTCTAATGCATTTTCTACGGAGGGGGTTTGTTTGTTCACGTATTGCTTAATTACTTGACCCTGTTCTTTCGATTAAAAATAATAACATATCTTTAGTGTAGCGGTTATCGCATCCGCCTCACTCCCGGAAGGCCACAGGTTCGAAACCGCGAGGTTTTTTTTTTTTTGCTTGGAACATGCAAAGACCTTTATAATTATCCGAACATTTGTGTCAAGGTCACATTATTTACATCCCCGTATCTCTGGTAGAACCAGAGTTACGAGCCTGCAAAGTTTATTTTCAAAAATCAAAAGTAACCTTCTAACAATAAGTGAGACAAAAAATAAGTTGACGACGATATTGAGGTAGCCTCAAGTTTAAAGTATCCTTGTATGGGGAGCAAAGAGTACTATAACATATCCAAAGGAGATCCCAGTATCTCTTGTAGAACAAGAGTTATGAGCCTCCAAAGTTTAGTGCAAAAATCATAAGTAACATAATAAAAATAAGTGAGACGATACCAAAGTTGACGAACATTTTGCTTAATATCTCGGCCCCTGTTTGTCGTAGCTTAATGTTTTTAGTATGGTTAGATGGGGGACAAATTGGACTATAACATACTCAAAGGACATCCCCGTATCTACAGTAGAAACAGATTTACGAGCCTGCAAAATATAGTCTAATGCATTTTCTACGGAGGGGTTTGTTTGTTCACGTAGTGCTTAATTACTTGACCCTGTTCTTTCGATTAAAAATAATAACATATCTTTAGTGTAGCGGTTTTCGCATCCGCCTCACTCCCGGAAGGCCACAGGTTCGAAACCGCGAGGTTTTTTTTTTTTGCTTGGAACATGCAAAGACCTTTATAATTATCCGAACATTTGTGTCAAGGTCACATTATTTACATCCCCGTATCTCTGGTAGAACCAGAGTTACGAGCCTCCAGAATTTAGCCTAATGTATTTCCTATGGAGGGGTTTGTTTGTTTACGATTAGCTTAATTACTCGACTACTGTTAGTCGTAGCCCTAATTCTTAGTATGGCTAGATGGGGGACAAATTGGTCTATAACATACTCAAAGGACATCCCCGTATCTCCAGTAGAAACAGAGTTACGAGCCTGCAAAGTTTATTTTCAAAAATCAAAAGTAACCTTCTAACAATAAGTGAGACAAAAAGTAAGTTGACGACGATATTGAGGTAGCCTCAAGTTTAAAGTATCCTTGTATGGGGAGCAAAGAGTAATATAACATATGCAAAGGAGATCCCAGTATCTCTTGTAGAACAAGAGTTATGAGCCGCCAAAGTTTAGTGCAAAAATCATAAGTAACATAATAAAAATAAGTGAGACGATACTAAAGTTGACGAACATTTTGCTTAATATCTCGGCCCCTGTTTGTCGTAGCTCAATGTTTTTAGTATGGTTAGATGAAGGACAAATTGGACTATAACATATCCTAAGGACATCTTGGTATCTTTAGTAGACACAGAGTTATGGGCCTGCAAAGCATAGTCTAATGCATTTCCTATGGAGGGGTTTGTTTGTTCACGTATTGCTTAATTACTTGACCCTGTTCTTTCGATTAAAAATAATAACATATCTTTAGTGTAGCGGTTATCGCATCCGCCTCACTCCCGGAAGGCCACAGGTTCGAAACCGCGAAGTTTTTTTTTTTTGCTTGGAACATGCAAAGACCTTTATAATTATCCGAACATTTGTGTCAAGGTCACATTATTTACATCCCCGTATCTCTGGTAGAACCAGAGTTACGAGCCTCCAGAATTTAGTCTAATGTATTTCCTATGGAGGGGTTTGTTTGTTTACGATTAGCTTAATTACTCGACTACTGTTTGTCGTAGCCCTAATTCTTAGTATGGCTAGATGGGGGACAAATTGGTCTATAACATACTCAAAGGACATCCCCGTATCTCCAGTAGAAACAGAGTTACGAGCCTGCAAAGTTTATTTTCAAAAATCAAAAGTAACCTTCTAACAATAAGTGAGACAAAAAGTAAGTTGACGACGATATTGAGGTAGCCTCAAGTTTAAAGTATCCTTGTATGGGGAGCAAAGAGTACTATAACATATGCAAAGGAGATCCCAGTATCTCTTGTAGAACAAGAGTTATGAGCCGCCAAAGTTTAGTGCAAAAATCATAAGTAACATAATAAAAATAAGTGAGACGATACTAAAGTTGACGAACATTTTGCTTAATATCTCGGCCCCTGTTTGTCGTAGCTCAATGTTTTTAGTATGGTTAGATGAAGGACAAATTGGACTATAACATATCCTAAGGACATCTTGGTATCTTTAGTAGACACAGAGTTATGGGCCTGCAAAGCATAGTCTAATGCATTTCCTATGGAGGGGTTTGTTTGTTCACGTATTGCTTAATTACTTGACCCTGTTCTTTCGATTAAAAATAATAACATATCTTTAGTGTAGCGGTTATCGCATCCGCCTCACTCCCGGAAGGCCACAGGTTCGAAACCGCGAAGTTTTTTTTTTTTTTGCTTGGAACATGCAAAGACCTTTATAATTATCCGAACATTTGTGTCAAGGTCACATTATTTACATCCCCGTATCTCTGGTAGAACCAGAGTTACGAGCCTGCAAAGTTTATTTTCAAAAATCAAAAGTAACCTTCTAACAATAAGTGAGACAAAAAATAAGTTGACGACGATATTGAGGTAGCCTCAAGTTTAAAGTATCCTTGTATGGGGAGCAAAGAGTACTATAACATATCCAAAGGAGATCCCAGTATCTCTTGTAGAACAAGAGTTATGAGCCTCCAAAGTTTAGTGCAAAAATCATAAGTAACATAATAAAAATAAGTGAGACGATACCAAAGTTGACGAACATTTTGCTTAATATCTCGGCCCCTGTTTGTCGTAGCTTAATGTTTTTAGTATGGTTAGATGGGGGACAAATTGGACTATAACATACTCAAAGGACATCCCCGTATCTACAGTAGAAACAGATTTACGAGCCTGCAAAATATAGTCTAATGCATTTTCTACGGAGGGGTTTGTTTGTTCACGTAGTGCTTAATTACTTGACCCTGTTCTTTCGATTAAAAATAATAACATATCTTTAGTGTAGCGGTTTTCGCATCCGCCTCACTCCCGGAAGGCCACAGGTTCGAAACCGCGAGTTTTTTTTTTTTTGCTTGGAACATGCAAAGACCTTTATAATTATCCGAACATTTGTGTCAAGGTCACATTATTTACATCCCCGTATCTCTGGTAGAACCAGAGTTACGAGCCTCCAGAATTTAGTCTAATGTATTTCCTATGGAGGGGTTTGTTTGTTTACGATTAGCTTAATTACTCGACTACTGTTAGTCGTAGCCCTAATTCTTAGTATGGCTAGATGGGGGACAAATTGGTCTATAACATACTCAAAGGACATCCCCGTATCTCCAGTAGAAACAGAGTTACGAGCCTGCAAAGTTTATTTTCAAAAATCAAAAGTAACCTTCTAACAATAAGTGAGACAAAAAGTAAGTTGACGACGATATTGAGGTAGCCTCAAGTTTAAAGTATCCTTGTATGGGGAGCAAAGAGTAATATAACATATGCAAAGGAGATCCCAGTATCTCTTGTAGAACAAGAGTTATGAGCCGCCAAAGTTTAGTGCAAAAATCATAAGTAACATAATAAAAATAAGTGAGACGATACTAAAGTTGACGAACATTTTGCTTAATATCTCGGCCCCTGTTTGTCGTAGCTCAATGTTTTTAGTATGGTTAGATGAAGGACAAATTGGACTATAACATATCCTAAGGACATCTTGGTATCTTTAGTAGACACAGAGTTATGGGCCTGCAAAGCATAGTCTAATGCATTTCCTATGGAGGGGTTTGTTTGTTCACGTATTGCTTAATTACTTGACCCTGTTCTTTCGATTAAAAATAATAACATATCTTTAGTGTAGCGGTTATCGCATCCGCCTCACTCCCGGAAGGCCACAGGTTCGAAACCGCGAAGTTTTTTTTTTTTGCTTGGAACATGCAAAGACCTTTATAATTATCCGAACATTTGTGTCAAGGTCACATTATTTACATCCCCGTATCTCTGGTAGAACCAGAGTTACGAGCCTCCAGAATTTAGTCTAATGTATTTCCTATGGAGGGGTTTGTTTGTTTACGATTAGCTTAATTACTCGACTACTGTTTGTCGTAGCCCTAATTCTTAGTATGGCTAGATGGGGGACAAATTGGTCTATAACATACTCAAAGGACATCCCCGTATCTCCAGTAGAAACAGAGTTACGAGCCTGCAAAGTTTATTTTCAAAAATCAAAAGTAACCTTCTAACAATAAGTGAGACAAAAAGTAAGTTGACGACGATATTGAGGTAGCCTCAAGTTTAAAGTATCCTTGTATGGGGAGCAAAGAGTACTATAACATATGCAAAGGAGATCCCAGTATCTCTTGTAGAACAAGAGTTATGAGCCGCCAAAGTTTAGTGCAAAAATCATAAGTAACATAATAAAAATAAGTGAGACGATACTAAAGTTGACGAACATTTTGCTTAATATCTCGGCCCCTGTTTGTCGTAGCTCAATGTTTTTAGTATGGTTAGATGAAGGACAAATTGGACTATAACATATCCTAAGGACATCTTGGTATCTTTAGTAGACACAGAGTTATGGGCCTGCAAAGCATAGTCTAATGCATTTCCTATGGAGGGGTTTGTTTGTTCACGTATTGCTTAATTACTTGACCCTGTTCTTTCGATTAAAAATAATAACATATCTTTAGTGTAGCGGTTATCGCATCCGCCTCACTCCCGGAAGGCCACAGGTTCGAAACCGCGAAGTTTTTTTTTTTTGCTTGGAACATGCAAAGACCTTTATAATTATCCGAACATTTGTGTCAAGGTCACATTATTTACATCCCCGTATCTCTGGGTGAACCAGAGTTACGAGCCTCCAGAATTTAGTCTAATGTATTTCCTATGGAGGGGTTTGTTTGTTTACGATTAGCTTAATTACTCGACTACTGTTTGTCGTAGCCCTAATTCTTAGTATGGCTAGATGGGGGACAAATTGGTCTATAACATTCTCAAAGGACATCCCCGTATCTCCAGTAGAAACAGAGTTACGAGCCTGCAAAGTTTATTTTCAAAAATCAAAAGTAACCTTCTAACAATAAGTGAGACTAAAAGTAAGTTGACGACGATATTGAGGTAGCCTCAAGTTTAAAGTATCCTAGTATGGGGAGCAAAGAGTACTATAACATATCCAAAGGAGATCCCAGTATCTCTTGTAGAACAAGAGTTATGAGCCTCCAAAGTTTAGTGCAAAAATCATAAGTAACATAATAAAAATAAGTGAGACGATACCAAAATTGACGAACATTTTGCTTAATATCTCGGCCCCTGTTTGTCGTAGCTTAATGTTTTTAGTATGGTTAGATGGGGGACAAATTGGACTATAACATACTCAAAGGACATCCCCGTATCTACAGTAGAAACAGATTTACGAGCCTGCAAAATATAGTCTAATGCATTTTCTACGGAGGGGTTTGTTTGTTCACGTAGTGCTTAATTACTTGACCCTGTTCTTTCGATTAAAAATAATAACATATCTTTAGTGTAGCGGTTTTCGCATCCGCCTCACTCCCGGAAGGCCACAGGTTCGAAACCGCGAGGTTTTTTTTTTTTGCTTGGAACATGCAAAGACCTTTATAATTATCCGAACATTTGTGTCAAGGTCACATTATTTACATCCCCGTATCTCTGGTAGAACCAGAGTTACGAGCCTCCAGAATTTAGTCTAATGTATTTCCTATGGAGGGGTTTGTTTGTTTACGATTAGCTTAATTACTCGACTACTGTTTGTCGTAGCCCTAATTCTTAGTATGGCTAGATGGGGGACAAATTGGTCTATAACATACTCAAAGGACATCCCCGTATCTCCAGTAGAAACAGAGTTACGAGCCTGCAAAGTTTATTTTCAAAAATCAAAAGTAACCTTCTAACAATAAGTGAGACAAAAAGTAAGTTGACGACGATATTGAGGTAGCCTCAAGTTTAAAGTATCCTTGTATGGGGAGCAAAGAGTAATATAACATATGCAAAGGAGATCCCAGTATCTCTTGTAGAACAAGAGTTATGAGCCGCCAAAGTTTAGTGCAAAAATCATAAGTAACATAATAAAAATAAGTGAGACGATACTAAAGTTGACGAACATTTTGCTTAATATCTCGGCCCCTGTTTGTCGTAGCTCAATGTTTTTAGTATGGTTAGATGAAGGACAAATTGGACTATAACATATCCTAAGGACATCTTGGTATCTTTAGTAGACACAGAGTTATGGGCCTGCAAAGCATAGTCTAATGCATTTCCTATGGAGGGGTTTGTTTGTTCACGTATTGCTTAATTACTTGACCCTGTTCTTTCGATTAAAAATAATAACATATCTTTAGTGTAGCGGTTATCGCATCCGCCTCACTCCCGGAAGGCCACAGGTTCGAAACCGCGAAGTTTTTTTTTTTTTGCTTGGAACATGCAAAGACCTTTATAATTATCCGAACATTTGTGTCAAGGTCACATTATTTACATCCCCGTATCTCTGGTAGAACCAGAGTTACGAGCCTCCAGAATTTAGTCTAATGTATTTCCTATGGAGGGGTTTGTTTGTTTACGATTAGCTTAATTACTCGACTACTGTTTGTCGTAGCCCTAATTCTTAGTATGGCTAGATGGGGGACAAATTGGTCTATAACATTCTCAAAGGACATCCCCGTATCTCTGGTAGAACCAGAGTTACGAGCCTGCAAAGTTTATTTTCAAAAATCAAAAGTAACCTTCTAACAATAAGTGAGACAAAAAATAAGTTGACGACGATATTGAGGTAGCCTCAAGTTTAAAGTATCCTTGTATGGGGAGCAAAGAGTACTATAACATATCCAAAGGAGATCCCAGTATCTCTTGTAGAACAAGAGTTATGAGCCTCCAAAGTTTAGTGCAAAAATCATAAGTAACATAATAAAAATAAGTGAGACGATACCAAAGTTGACGAACATTTTGCTTAATATCTCGGCCCTTGTTTGTCGTAGCTCAATATTTTTAGTATGGTTAGATGGGGGACAAATTGGTCAATAACATACTCAAAGGACATCCCCGTATCTCCAGTAGAAACAGAGTTACGAGCCTGCAAAGTTTATTTTCAAAAATCAAAAGTAACCTTCTAACAATAAGTGAGACAAAAAGTAAGTTGACGACGATATTGTTGTAGCCTCAAGTTTAAAGTATCCTTGTATGGGGAGCAAAGAGTACTATAACATATGCAAAGGAGATCCCAGTATCACTTGTAGAACAAGAGTTATGAGCCGCCAAAGTTTAGTGCAAAAATCATAAGTAACATAATAAAAAAAAGTGAGACGATACTAAAGTTGACGAACATTTTGCTTAATATCTCGGCCCCTGTTTGTCGTAGCTCAATGTTTTTAGTATGGTTAGATGAAGGACAAATTGGACTATAACATATCCTAAGGACATCTTGGTATCTTTAGTAGACACAGAGTTATGGGCCTGCAAAGCATAGTCTAATGCATTTCCTATGGAGGGGTTTGTTTGTTCACGTATTGCTTAATTACTTGACCCTGTTCTTTCGATTAAAAATAATAACATATCTTTAGTGTAGCGGTTATCGCATCCGCCTCACTCCCGGAAGGCCACAGGTTCGAAACCGCGAAGTTTTTTTTTTTTTGCTTGGAACATGCAAAGACCTTTATAATTATCCGAACATTTGTGTCAAGGTCACATTATTTACATCCCCGTATCTCTGGTAGAACCAGAGTTACGAGCCTCCAGAATTTAGTCTAATGTATTTCCTATGGAGGGGTTTGTTTGTTTACGATTAGCTTAATTACTCGACTACTGTTTGTCGTAGCCCTAATTCTTAGTATGGCTAGATGGGGTACAAATTGGTCTATAACATTCTCAAAGGACATCCCCGTATCTCCAGTAGAAACAGAGTTACGAGCCTGCAAAGTTTATTTTCAAAAATCAAAAGTAACCTTCTAACAATAAGTGAGACAAAAAGTAAGTTGACGACGATATTGAGGTAGCCTCAAGTTTAAAGTATCCTAGTATGGGGAGCAAAGAGTACTATAACATATCCAAAGGAGATCCCAGTATCTCTTGTAGAACAAGAGTTATGAGCCTCCAAAGTTTAGTGCAAAAATCATAAGTAACATAATAAAAATAAGTGAGACGATACCAAAATTGACGAACATTTTGCTTAATATCTCGGCCCCTGTTTGTCGTAGCTTAATGTTTTTAGTATGGTTAGATGGGGGACAAATTGGACTATAACATACTCAAAGGACATCCCCGTATCTACAGTAGAAACAGATTTACGAGCCTGCAAAATATAGTCTAATGCATTATCTACGAAGGGGTTTGTTTGTTCACGTATTGCTTAATTACTTGACCCTGTTCTTTCGATTAAAAATAATAACATATCTTTAGTGTAGCGGTTATCGCATCCGCCTCACTCCCGGAAGGCCACAGGTTCGAAACCGCGAAGTTTTTTTTTTTTTTGCTTGGAACATGCAAAGACCTTTATAATTATCCGAACATTTGTGTCAAGGTCACATTATTTACATCCCCGTATCTCTGGTAGAACCAGAGTTACGAGCCTGCAAAGTTTATTTTCAAAAATCAAAAGTAACCTTCTAACAATAAGTGAGACAAAAAATAAGTTGACGACGATATTGAGGTAGCCTCAAGTTTAAAGTATCCTTGTATGGGGAGCAAAGAGTACTATAACATATCCAAAGGAGATCCCAGTATCTCTTGTAGAACAAGAGTTATGAGCCTCCAAAGTTTAGTGCAAAAATCATAAGTAACATAATAAAAATAAGTGAGACGATACCAAAGTTGGCGAACATTTTGCTTAATATCTCGGCCCTTGTTTGTCGTAGCTCAATATGTTTAGTATGGTTAGATGGGGGACAAATTGGTCTATAACATACTCAAAGGACATCCCCGTATCTCCAGTAGAAACAGAGTTACGAGCCTGCAAAGTTTATTTTCAAAAATCAAAAGTAACCTTCTAACAATAAGTGAGACAAAAAATAAGTTGACGACGATATTGAGGTAGCCTCAAGTTTAAAGTATCCTTGTATGGGGAGCAAAGAGTACTATAACATATCCAAAGGAGATCCCAGTATCTCTTGTAGAACAAGAGTTATGAGCCTCCAAAGTTTAGTGCAAAAATCATAAGTAACATAATAAAAATAAGTGAGACGATACCAAAGTTGACGAACATTTTGCTTAATATCTCGGCCCCTGTTTGTCGTAGCTCAATGTTTTTAGTATGGTTAGATGACAGACAAATTGGACTAAAACATACTCAAAGGACATCCCCGTATCTCCAGTAGAAACAGAGTTACGAGCCTGCAAAGTATAGTCTAATGCATTTCCTATGGAGGGGTTGTTTTTTTACGTTTAACTTAATTACTCGGCCCCTGTTTGTCGTAGCCCAACGTTTTTACTATGGTTAGATGGGGGACAATTTGGACTATAACATATCCTAAGGACATCCTCGTATCTCCAGTAGAGACAGAGTTACGAGCCTGCAAAGTATAGTCTAACTCATTTCCTATGGAGGGGGTTTGTTTCTTTACGTTTTGCTTAAGTACTCGGCCCCTGTTTGTCGTAGCTCAATGTTTTTAATATGGTTAGATGGGGGACAAATTGGACAATACCATATCCTAAGGACATCCCCGTATCTCTAGTAGACACAGAGTTATGGGCCTGCAAAGTATAGTCTTATGCATTTCCTATGGACGGGTTGTTTGTTTACGTTTAGCTTAATTACTCGGCACCTGTTTGTCGTAGCTCAATGTTTTTAGTATGGTTAGATGGGGGACAAATTGGACTATAACATACTCAAAGGACGTCCCCGTATCTCCAGTGGAAACAGAGTTACGAGCCTGCAAATTATAGTCTAATGCATTTTCTATGGAGGGGTTTGTTTGTTCACGTATTGCTTAATTACTTGACACTGTTCTTTCGATTAAATATAATAACATATCTTTAGTGTAGCGGTTATCGCATCCGCCTCACTCCCGGAAGGCCACAGGTTCGAAACCGCGAAGTTTTTTTTTTTGCTTGGAACATGCAAAGACCTTTATAATTATCCGAACATTTGTGTCAAGGTCACATTATTTACATCCCCGTATCTCTGGTTGAACCAGAGTTACGAGCCTCCAGAATTTAGTCTAATGTATTTCCTATGGAGGGGTTTGTTTGTTTACGATTAGCTTCATTACTCGACTACTGTTTGTCGTAGCCCTAATTCTTAATATGGCTAGATGGGGGACAAATTGGTCTATAACATACTCGAAGGACATCCCCGTATCTCCAGTAGAAACAGAGTTACGAGCCTGCAAAGTATAGTCTAATGCATTTTCTATGGAGGGGTTTGTTTGTTCACGTATTGCTTAATTACTTGACCCTGTTCCTTCGATTAAAAATAATAACATGTCTTTGGTGTAGCGGTTATCGCATCCGCCTCACTCCCGGAAGGCCACAGGTTCGAAACCGCGAATTTTTTTTTTTTTTGCTTGGAACATGCAAAGACCTTTATAATTATCCGAACATTTGTGTCAAGGTCACATTATTTACATCCCCGTATCTCTGGTTGAACCAGAGTTACGAGCCTCCAGAATTTAGTCTAATGTATTTCCTATGGAGGGGTTTGTTTGTTTACGATTAGCTTAATTACTCGACTACTGTTTGTCGTAGCCCTAATTCTTAGTATGGCTAGATGGGGGACAAATTGGTCTATAACATACTCAAAGGACATCCCCGTATCTCCAGTAGAAACAGAGTTACGAGCCTGCAAAGTATATTTTCAAAAATTAAAAGTAACCTTCTAACAATAAGTGAGACAAAAATAAGTTGACGACGATATTGAGGTAGCCTCAAGTTTAAAGTATCCTAGTATGGGGAGCAAAGAGTACTATAACATATCCAAAGGAGATCCCAGTACCTCTTGTAGAACAAGAGTTATGAGCCTCCAAAGTTTAGTGCAAAAATCATAAGTAACATAATAAAAATAAGTGAGATGATACCAAAGTTGACGAACATTTTGCTTAATATCTCGGCCCCTGTTTGTCGTGGCTCAATGTTTTTAGTATGGTTAGATGAAGGACAAATTGGACTATAACATATCCTAAGGACATCTTGGTATCTTTAGTAGACACAGAGTTATGGGCCTGCAAAGCATAGTCTAATGCATTTCCTATGGAGGGGTTTGTTTGTTCACGTATTGCTTAATTACTTGACCCTGTTCTTTCGATTAAAAATAATAACATATCTTTAGTGTAGCGGTTATCGCATCCGCCTCACTCCCGGAAGGCCACAGGTTCGAAACCGCGAAGTTTTTTTTTTTTTGCTTGGAACATGCAAAGACCTTTATAATTATCCGAACATTTGTGTCAAGGTCACATTATTTACATCCCCGTATCTCTGGTAGAACCAGAGTTACGAGCCTGCAAAGTTTATTTTCAAAAATCAAAAGTAACCTTCTAACAATAAGTGAGACAAAAAATAAGTTGACGACGATATTGAGGTAGCCTCAAGTTTAAAGTATCCTTGTATGGGGAGCAAAGAGTACTATAACATATCCAAAGGAGATCCCAGTATCTCTTGTAGAACAAGAGTTATGAGCCTCCAAAGTTTAGTGCAAAAATCATAAGTAACATAATAAAAATAAGTGAGACGATACCAAAGTTGTCGAACATTTTGCTTAATATCTCGGCCCTTGTTTGTCGTAGCTCAATATTTTTAGTATGGTTAGATGGGGGACAATTTGGTCTATAACATATCCTAAGGACATCTCCGTATCTCTAGTAGACACAGAGTTATGGGCCTGCAAAATATAGTCTAATGCATTTCCTATGGAGGGGTTTGTTTGTTTACGATTAGCTTAATTACTCGACTACTGTTTGTCGTAGCTCAATGTTTTTAGTATGGTTAGATGGGGGACAAATTGGACTATAACATACTCAAAGGACATCCCCGTATCTCCAGTAGAAACAGAGTTACGAGCCTGCAAAGTATAGTCTAATGCATTTTCTATGGAGGGGTTTGTTTGTTCACGTATTGCTTAATTACTTGACCCTGTTCTTTCGATTAAAAATAATAACATATCTTTAGTGTAGCGGTTATCGCATCCGCCTCACTCTCGGAAGGCCACAGGTTCGAAACCACGAAGTTTTTTTTTCTTGGAACATGCAAAGACCTTTATAATTATCCGAACATTTGTGTCAAGGTCACATTATTTACATCCCCGTATCTCTGGTAGAACCAGAGTTACGAGCCTCCAGAATTTAGTCTAATGTATTTCCTATGGAGGGGTTTGTTTGTATACGATTAGCTTAATTACTCGACTACTGTTTGTCGTAGCCCTTATTCTTAGTATGGCTAGATGAAGGACAAATTGGTCTATAACATACTCAAAGGACATCCCCGTGTCTCCAGTAGAAACAGAGTTACGAGCCTGCAAAGTATATTTTCAAAAATCAAAAGTAACCTTCTAACAATAAGTGAGACAAAAAGTAAGTTGACGACGATATTGAGGTAGCCTCAAGTTTAAAGTATCCTTGTATGGGGAGCAAAGAGTACTATAACATATCCAAAGGAGATCCCTGTATCTCTTGTAGAACAAGAGTTATGAGCCTCCAAAGTTTAGTGCAAAAATCATAAGTAACATAATAAAAATAAGTGAGACGATACCAAAGTTGACGAACATTTTGCTTAATATCTCGGCCCCTGTTTGTCGTAGCTCAATGTTTTTAGTATGGTTAGATGACAGACAAATTGGACTAAAACATACTCAAAGGACATCCCCGTATCTCCAGTAGAAACAGAGTTACGAGCCTGCAAAGTATAGTCTAATGCATTTCCTATGGAGGGGGTTTGTTTCGTTACGTTTTGCTTAATTACTTGACCCTGTTCTTTCGATTAAAAGTAATAACATATCGTTAGTGTAGCGGTTATCGCATCCGCCTCACTCCCGGAAGGCCACAGGTTCGAAACCGCGAAGTTTTTTTTTATAATTATCCGAACATTTGTGTCAAGGTCACATTATTTAGATCCCCGTATCTCTGGTAGAACCAGAGTTACGAGCCTACAGAATTTAGTCTAATGTATTTCCTATGGAGGGGTTTGTTTGTTTACGATTAGCTTAATTACTCGACTACTGTTTGTCGTAGCTCAATGTTTTTAGTATGGTTAGATGGGGGACAAATTGGACTATATCATACTCAAAGGACATCCCCGTATCTCCAGTAGAAACAGAGTTACGAGCCTGCAAAGTATAGTCTAATGCATTTTCTATGGAGGGGTTTGTTTGTTCACGTATTGCTTAATTACTTGACCCTGTTCTTTCGATTAAAAATAATAACATATCTTTAGTGTAGCGGTTATCGCATCCGCCTCACTCCCGGAAGGCCACAGGTTCGAAACCGCGAAGTTTTTTTTTGCTTGGAACATGCAAAGACCTTTATAATTATCCGAACATTTGTGTCAAGGTCACATTATTTACATCCCCGTATCTCTGGTAGAACCAGAGTTACTGGCCTGCAAAGTATATTTTCAAAAATCAAAAGTAACCTTCTAACAATAAGTGAGACAAAAAGTAAGTTGACGACGATATTGAGGTAGCCTCAAGTTTAAAGTATCCTTGTATGGGGAGCAAAGAGTACTATAGCATATCCAAAGGAGATCCCAGTATCTCTTGTAGAACAAGAGTTATGAGCCTCCAAAGTTTAGTGCAAAAATCATAAATAACATAATAAAAATAAGTGAGACGATACCAAAGTTGACGAACATTTTGCTTAATATCTCGGCCCCTGTTTGTCGTAGCTCAATGTTTTTAGTATGGTTAGATGGGGGACAAATTGGACAATAACATACGCAAAGGACATCCCCGTATCTCCAGTAGAAACAGAGTTACGAGCCTGCAAAGTATAGTCTAATGCATTTCCTATGGAGGGGGTTTGTTTCGTTACGTTTTGCTTAATTACTTGACCCTGTTCTTTCGATTAAAAATAATAACATATCTTTAGTGTAGCGGTTATCGCATCCGCCTCACTCCCGGAAGGCCACAGGTTCGAAACCGCGAAGTTTTTTTTTATAATTATCCGAACATTTGTGTCAAGGTCACATTATTTAGATCCCCGTATCTCTGGTAGAACCAGAGTTACGAGCCTCCAGAATTTAGTCTAATGTATTTCCTATGGAGGGGTTTGTTTGTTTACGATTAGCTTAATTACTCGACTACTGTTTGTCGTAGCTCAATGTTTTTAGTATGGTTAGATGGGGGACAAATTGGACTATATCATACTCAAAGGACATCCCCGTATCTCCAGTAGAAACAGAGTTACGAGCCTGCAAAGTATAGTCTAATGCATTTTCTATGGAGGGGTTTGTTTGTTCACGTATTGCTTAATTACTTGACCCTGTTCTTTCGATTAAAAATAATAACATATCTTTAGTGTAGCGGTTATCGCATCCGCCTCACTCCCGGAAGGCCACAGGTTCGAAACCGCGAAGTTTTTTTTTTTGCTTGGAACATGCAAAGACCTTTATAATTATCCGAAAATTTGTGTCAAGGTCACATTATTTACATCCCCGTATCTCTGGTAGAACCAGATTTACGAGCCTCCAGAATTTAGTCTAATGTATTTCCTATGGAGGGGTTTGTTTGTTTACGATTAGCTTAATTACTCGACTACTGTTTGTCGTAGCCCTAATTCTTAGTATGGCTAGATGGGGGACAAATTGGTCTATAACATACTCAAAGGACATCCCCGTATCTCCAGTAGAAACAGAGTTACTAGCCTGCAAAGTTTATTTTCAAAAATCAAAAGTAACCTTCTAAAAATAAGTGAGACAAAAAGTAAGTTGACGACGATATTGAGGTAGCCTCAAGTTTAAAGTATCCTTGTATGGGGAGCAAAGAGTACTATAAAATATCCAAAGGAGATCCCAGTATCTCTTGTAGAACAAGAGTTATGAGCCTCCAAAGTTTAGTGCAAAAATCATAAGTAACATAATAAAAATAAGTGAGACGATACCAAAGTTGACGAACATTTTGCTTAATATCTTGGCCCTTGTTTGTCGTAGCTCAATGTTTTTAGTATGGTTAGATGGGGGACAAATTGGACAATAACATACTCAAAGGACATCCCCGTATATCCAGTAGAAACAGAGTTACGAGCCTGCAAATTATAGTCTAATGCATTTCCTATGGAGGGGGTTTGTTTCGTTACGTTTTGCTTAATTACTTGACCCTGTTCTTTCGATTAAAAATAATAACATCTCTTTAGTGTAGCGGTTATCGCATCCGCCTCACTCCCGGAAGGCCACAGGTTCGAAACCGCGAAGTTTTTTTTTATAATTATCCGAACATTTGTGTCAAGGTCACATTATTTAGATCCCCGTATCTCCGGTAGAACCAGAGTTACGAGCCTCCAGAATTTAGTCTAATGTATTTCCTATGGAGGGGTTTGTTTGTTTACGATTAGCTTAATTACTCGACTACTGTTTGTCGTAGCTCAATGTTTTTAGTATGGTTAGATGGGGGACAAATTGGACTATATCATACTCAAAGGACATCCCCGTATCTCCAGTAGAAACAGAGTTACGAGCCTGCAAAGTATAGTCTAATGCATTTTCTATGGAGGGGTTTGTTTGTTCACGTATTGCTTAATTACTTGACCCTGTTCTTTCGATTAAAAATAATAACATATCTTTAGTGTAGCGGTTATCGCATCCGCCTCACTCCCGGAAGGCCACAGGTTCGAAACCGCGAAGTTTTTTTTTTGCTTGGAACATGCAAAGACCTTTATAATTATCCGAAAATTTGTGTCAAGGTCACATTATTTACATCCCCGTATCTCTGGTAGAACCAGATTTACGAGCCTCCAGAATTTAGTCTAATGTATTTCCTATGGAGGGGTTTGTTTGTATACGATTAGCTTAATTACTCGACTACTGTTTGTCGTAGCCCTAATTCTTAGTATGGCTAGATGGGGGACAAATTGGTCTATAACATACTCAAAGGACATCCCCGTATCTCCAGTAGAAACAGAGTTACGAGCCTGCAAAGTATAGTCTAATGCATTTTCTATGGAGGGGTTTGTTTGTTCACGTATTGCTTAATTACTTGATCGTGTTCCTTCGATTAAAAATAATAACATATCTTTAGTGTAGCGGTTATCGCATCCGCCTCACTCCCGGAAGGCCACAGGTTCGAAACCGCGAAGTTTTTTTTTGCTTGGAACATGCAAAGACCTTTATAATTATCCGAACATTTGTGTCAAGGTCACATTATTTACATCCCCGTATCTCTGGTAGAACCAGAGTTACTAGCCTGCAAAGTATATTTTCAAAAATCAAAAGTAACCTTCTAACAATAAGTGAGACAAAAAGTAAGTTGACAACGATATTGAGGTAGCCTCAAGTTTAAAGTATCCTTGTATGGGGAGCAAAGAGTACTATAACATATCCAAAGGAGATCCCAGTATCTCTTGTAGAACAAGAGTTATGAGCCTCCAAAGTTTAGTGCAAAAATCATAAATAACATAATAAAAATAAGTGAGACGATACCAAAGTTGACGAACATTTTGCTTAATATCTCGGCCCCTGTTTGTCGTAGCTCAATGTTTTTAGTATGGTTAGATGGGGGACAAATTGGACAATAACATACTCAAAGGACATCCCCGTATCTCCAGTAGAAACAGAGTTACGAGCCTGCAAAGTATAGTCTAATGCATTTCCTATGGAGAGGGTTTGTTTTGTTACGTTTTGCTTAATTACTTGACCCTGTTCTTTCGATTAAAAATAATAACATATCTTTAGTGTAGCGGTTATCGCATCCGCCTCACTCCCGGAAGGCCACAGGTTCGAAACCGCGAAGTTTTTTTTTATAATTATCCGAACATTTGTGTCAAGGTCACATTATTTAGATCCCCGTATCTCTGGTAGAACCAGAGTTACGAGCCTCCAGAATTTAGTCTAATGTATTTCCTATGGAGGGGTTTGTTTGTATACGATTAGCTTAATTACTCGACTACTGTTTGTCGTAGCCCTAATTCTTAGTATGGTTAGATGGGGGACAAATTGGACTATATCATACTCAAAGGACATCCCCGTATCTCCAGTAGAAACAGAGTTACGAGCCTGCAAAGTATAGTCTAATGCATTTTCTATGGAGGGGTTTGTTTGTTCACGTATTGCTTAATTACTTGACCCTGTTCTTTCGATTAAAAATAATAACATATCTTTAGTGTAGCGGTTATCGCATCCGCCTCACTCCCGGAAGGCCACAGGTTCGAAACCGCGAAGTTTTTTTTTTGCTTGGAACATGCAAAGACCTTTATAATTATCCGAAAATTTGTGTCAAGGTCACATTATTTACATCCCCGTATCTCTGGTAGAACCAGATTTACGAGCCTCCAGAATTTAGTCTAATGTATTTCCTATGGAGGGGTTTGTTTGTATACGATTAGCTTAATTACTCGACTACTGTTTGTCGTAGCCCTAATTCTTAGTATGGCTAGATGGGGGACAAATTGGTCTATAACATACTCAAAGGACATCCCCGTATCTCCAGTAGAAACAGAGTTACGAGCCTGCAAAGTATAGTCTAATGCATTTTCTATGGAGGGGTTTGTTTGTTCACGTATTGCTTAATTACTTGATCGTGTTCCTTCGATTAAAAATAATAACATATCTTTAGTGTAGCGGTTATCGCATCCGCCTCACTCCCGGAAGGCCACAGGTTCGAAACCGCGAAGTTTTTTTTTGCTTGGAACATGCAAAGACCTTTATAATTATCCGAACATTTGTGTCAAGGTCACATTATTTACATCCCCGTATCTCTGGTAGAACCAGAGTTACTAGCCTGCAAAGTATATTTTCAAAAATCAAAAGTAACCTTCTAACAATAAGTGAGACAAAAAGTAAGTTGACAACGATATTGAGGTAGCCTCAAGTTTAAAGTATCCTTGTATGGGGAGCAAAGAGTACTATAACATATCCAAAGGAGATCCCAGTATCTCTTGTAGAACAAGAGTTATGAGCCTCCAAAGTTTAGTGCAAAAATCATAAATAACATAATAAAAATAAGTGAGACGATACCAAAGTTGACGAACATTTTGCTTAATATCTCGGCCCCTGTTTGTCGTAGCTCAATGTTTTTAGTATGGTTAGATGGGGGACAAATTGGACAATAACATACTCAAAGGACATCCCCGTATCTCCAGTAGAAACAGAGTTACGAGCCTGCAAAGTATAGTCTAATGCATTTCCTATGGAGAGGGTTTGTTTTGTTACGTTTTGCTTAATTACTTGACCCTGTTCTTTCGATTAAAAATAATAACATATCTTTAGTGTAGCGGTTATCGCATCCGCCTCACTCCCGGAAGGCCACAGGTTCGAAACCGCGAAGTTTTTTTTTATAATTATCCGAACATTTGTGTCAAGGTCACATTATTTAGATCCCCGTATCTCTGGTAGAACCAGAGTTACGAGCCTCCAGAATTTAGTCTAATGTATTTCCTATGGAGGGGTTTGTTTGTTTACGATTAGCTTAATTACTCGACTACTGTTTGTCGTAGCCCTAATTCTTAGTATGGCTAGATGGGGGACAAATTGGTCTATAACATACTCAAAGGACATCCCCGTATCTCCAGTAGAAACAGAGTTACGAGCCTGCAAAGTTTATTTTCAAAAATCAAAAGTAACCTTCTAACAATAAGTGAGACAAAAAGTAAGTTGACGACGATATTGAGGTAGCCTCAGGTTTAAAGTATCCTTGTATGGGGAGCAAAGAGTACTATAACATATCCAAAGGAGATCCCAGTATCTCTTGTAGAACAAGAGTTATGAGCCTCCAAAGTTTAGTGCAAAAATCATAAGTAACATAATAAAAATAAGTGAGACGATACCAAAGTTGACGAACATTTTGCTTAATATCTCGGCCCCTGTTTGTCGTAGCTCAATGTTTTTAGTATGATTAGATGGGGGACAATTGGGACTATAACATATCCTAAGGACATCCCCGTATCTCTAGTAAACACAGAGTTATGGGCCTGCAAAGCATAGTCTAATGCATTTCCTTTGGACGGGTTGTTTGTTTACGTTTAGCTTAATTACTCGGCCCCTGTTTTTCGTAGCTCAATGTTTTTAGTATGGTTAGATGGGGGACAAATTGGAATATAACATACTCAAAGGACATCGCCGTATCTACAGTAGAAACAGAGTTACGAGCCTGCAAAGTATAGTCTAATGCATTTTCTATGGAGGGGTTTGTTTGTTCATGTATTGCTTAATTACTTGACCCTGTTCTTTCGATTAAAAATAATAACATATCTTTAGTGTAGCGGTTATCGCATCCGCCTCACTCCCGGAAGGCCACAGGTTCGAAACCGCGAAGTTTTATTTTTATAATTATCCGAACATTTGTGTCAAGGTCACATTATTTACATCCCCGTTTCTCTGGTAGAACCAGAGTTACGAGCCTCCAGAATTTAGTCTAATGGATTTCCTATGGAGGGGTTTGTTTGTTTACGATTAGCTTAATTACTCGACTACTGTTTGTCGTAGCTCAATGTTTTTAGTATGGTTAGATGGGGGACAATTTGGACTATAGCATATCCTAAGGACATCCCCGTATCTTTAGTAGACACAGAGTTATGGGCCTGCAAAATATAGTCTAATGCATTTCCAATGGACGGGTTGTTTGTTTACGTTTAGCTTAATTACTCGGCCCCTGTTTGTCGTAGCTCAATATTTTTAGTATGGTTAGATGGGGGACAAATTGGACTATAACATACTCAAAGGACTTCCCCGTATCTCCAGTAGAAACAGAGTTACGAGCCTCCAAAGTATAGTCTAATGCATTTCCTATGGAGGGGGTTTGTTTCGTTACGTTTTGCTTAAGTACTCGGCCCCTGTTTGTCGTAGCCCAAAGTTTTTAGTATGGTTAGATGGGGGACAATTTGGACTATAACATATCCTAAGGACATCCCCGTTTCTCTAGTAGACACAGAGTTATGGGCCTGCAAAGTATAGTCTAATGCATTTCCTATGGAGGGGTTTGTTTGTTTACGATTAGCTTAATTACTCGACTACTGTTTGTCGTAGCTCAATGTTTTTAGTATGGTTAGATGGGGGACAAATTGGACTATAACATACTCAAAGGACATCCCCGTATCTCCAGTAGAAACAGAGTTACGAGCCGGCAAAATATAGTCTAATGCATTTTCTATGGAGGGGTTTGTTTGTTCACGTATTGCTTAATTACTTGACCCTGTTCTTTCGATTAAAAATAATAACATATCTTTAGTGTAGCGGTTATCGCATCCGCCTCACTCTCGGAAGGCCACAGATTCGAAACCACGAAGTTTTTTTTTGCTTGAAACATGCAAAGACCTTTATAATTATCCGAACATTTGTGTCAAGGTCACATTATTTACATCCCCGTATCTCTGGTAGAACCAGAGTTACGAGCCTCCAGAATTTAGTCTAATGTATTTCCTATGGAGGGGTTTGTTTGTATACGATTAGCTTAATTACTCGACTACTGTTTGTCGTAGCCCTAATTCTTAGTATGGCTAGATGGGGGACAAATTGGTCTATAACATACTCAAAGGACATCCCCTTATCTCCAGTAGAAACAGAGTTACGAGCCTGCAAAGTTTATTTTCAAAAATCAAAAGTAACCTTCTAACAATAAGTGAGACAAAAAGTAAGTTGACGACGATATTGAGGTAGCCTCAAGTTTAAAGTATCCTTGTATGGGAAGCAAAGAGTACTATAACATATGCAAAGGAGATCCCAGTATCTCTTGTAGAACAAGAGTTATGAGCCTCCAAAGTTTAGTGCAAAAATCATAAGTAACATAATAAAAATAAGTGAGACGATACCAAAGTTGACGAACATTTTGATTAATATCTCGGCCCCTGTTTGTCGTAGCTCAATGTTTTCAGTATGGTTAGATGAAGGACAAATTGGACTATAACATATCCTAAGGACATCCCGGTATCTCTAGTAGACACAGAGTTATGGGCCTGCAAAGCATAGTCTAATGCATTTCCTATGGAGGCGTTTGTTTGTTCACGTATCGCTTAATTACTTGACCCTGTTCTTTCGATTAAAAATAATAACATATCTTTAGTGTAGCGGTTATCGCATCCGCCTCACTCCCGGAAGGCCACAGGTTCGAAACCGCGAAGTTTTTTTTTTTTGCTTGGAACATGCAAAGACCTTTATAATTATCCGAACATTTGTGTCAAGGTCACATTATTTACATCCCCGTATCTCTGGTAGAACCAGAGTTACGAGCCTGCAAAGTTTATTTTCAAAAATCAAAAGTAACCTTCTAACAATAAGTGAGACAAAAAGTAAGTTGACGACGATATTGAGGTAGCCTCAAGTTTAAAGTATCCTTGTATGGGGAGCAAAGAGTACTATAACATATGCAAAGGAGATCCCAGTATCTCTTGTAGAACAAGAGTTATGAGCCTCCAAAGTTTAGTGCAAAAATCACAAGTAACATAATAAAAATAAGTGAGACGATACCAAAGTTGACGAACATTTTGCTTAATATGTCGGCCCTTGTTTGTCGTAGCTCAATGTTTTTGTATGGTTAGATGGGGGACAATTTGGACTATAGCATATCCTAAGGACATCCCCGTATCTTTAGTAGACACAGAATAATGGGCCTGCAAAATATAGTCTAATGCATTTCCTATGGACGGGTTGTTTGTTTACGTTTAGCTTAATTACTCGGCCCCTGTTTGTCGTAGCTCAAAATTTTTAGTATGGTTAGATGGGGGACAAATTGGACTATAACATACTCAAAGGACTTCTCCGTATCTCCAGTAGAAACAGAGTTAAGAGCCTCCAAATTATAGTCTAATGCATTTCCTATGGAGGGGGTTTGTTTCGTTACGTTTTGCTTAAGTACTCGGCCCCTGTTTGTCGTAGCAAAAAGTTTTTAGTATGGTTAGATGGGGGACAATTTGGACTATAACATATCCTAAGGACATCCCCGTATCTCTAGTAGACACAGAGTTATGGGCCTGCAAAGTATAGTCTAATGCATTTCCTATGGAGGGGTTTGTTTGTTTACGATTAGCTTAATTACTCGACTACTGTTTGTCGTAGCTCAATGTTTTTAGTATGGTTAGATGGGGGACAAATTGGACTATAACATACTCAAAGGACATCCCCGTATCTCCAGTAGAAACAGAGTTACGAGCCTGCAAAGTATAGTCTAATGCATTTTCTATGGAGGGGTTTGTTTGTTCACGTATTGCTTAATTACTTGACCCTGTTCTTTCGATTAAAAATAATAACATATCTTTAGTGTAGCGGTTATCGCATCCGCCTCACTCTCGGAAGGCCACAGATTCGAAACCACGAAGTTTTTTTTTTTTTGCTTGGAACATGCAAAGACCTTTATAATTATCCGAACATTTGTGTCAAGGTCACATTATTTACATCCCCGTATCTCTGGTAGAACCAGAGTTACGAACCTCCAGAATTTAGTCTAATGTATTTCCTATGGAGGGGTTTGTTTGTATACGATTAGCTTAATTACTCGACTACTGTTTGTCGTAGCCCTAATTCTAAGTATGGCTAGATGGGGGACAAATTGGTCTATAACATACTCAAAGGACATCCCCTTATCTCCAGTAGAAACAGAGTTACGAGCCTGCAAAGTTTATTTTCAAAAATCAAAAGTAACCTTCTAACAATAAGTGAGACAAAAAGTAAGTTGACGACGATATTGAGGTAGCCTCAAGTTTAAAGTATCCTTGTATGGGGAGCAAAGAGTACTATAACATATGCAAAGGAGATCCCAGTATCTCTTGTAGAACAAGAGTTATGAGCCTCCAAAGTTTAGTGCAAAAATCATAAGTAACATAATAAAAATAAGTGAGACGATACCAAAGTTGACGAACATTTTGCTTAATATCTCGGCCCCTGTTTGTCGTAGCTCAATGTTTTTAGTATGGTTAGATGAAGGACAAATTGGACTATAACATATCCTAAGGACATCCAGGTATCTCTAGTAGACACAGAGTTATGGGCCTGCAAAGCATAGTCTAATGCATTTCCTATGGAGGCGTTTGTTTGTACACGTATTGCTTAATTACTTGACCCTGTTCTTTCGATTAAAAATAATAACATCTCTTTAGTGTAGCGGTTATCGCATCCGCCTCACTCCCGGAAGGCCACAGGTTCGAAACCGCGAAGTTTTTTTTTATAATTATCCGAACATTTGTGTCAAGGTCACATTATTTAGATCCCCGTATCTCCGGTAGAACCAGAGTTACGAGCCTCCAGAATTTAGTCTAATGTATTTCCTATGGAGGGGTTTGTTTGTTTACGATTAGCTTAATTACTCGACTACTGTTTGTCGTAGCTCAATGTTTTTAGTATGGTTAGATGGGGGACAAATTGGACTATATCATACTCAAAGGACATCCCCGTATCTCCAGTAGAAACAGAGTTACGAGCCTGCAAAGTATAGTCTAATGCATTTTCTATGGAGGGGTTTGTTTGTTCACGTATTGCTTAATTACTTGACCCTGTTCTTTCGATTAAAAATAATAACATATCTTTAGTGTAGCGGTTATCGCATCCGCCTCACTCCCGGAAGGCCACAGGTTCGAAACCGCGAAGTTTTTTTTTTTGCTTGGAACATGCAAAGACCTTTATAATTATCCGAAAATTTGTGTCAAGGTCACATTATTTACATCCCCGTATCTCTGGTAGAACCAGATTTACGAGCCTCCAGAATTTAGTCTAATGTATTTCCTATGGATGGGTTTGTTTGTTTACGATTAGCTTAATTACTCGACTACTGTTTGTCGTAGCCCTAATTCTTAGTATGGCTAGATGGGGGACAAATTGGTCTATAACATACTCAAAGGACATCCCCGTATCTCCAGTAGAAACAGAGTTACGAGCCTGCAAAGTATAGTCTAATGCATTTTCTATGGAGGGGTTTGTTTGTTCACGTATTGCTTAATTACTTGATCGTGTTCCTTCGATTAAAAATAATAACATATCTTTAGTGTAGCGGTTATCGCATCCGCCTCACTCCCGGAAGGCCACAGGTTCGAAACCGCGAAGTTTTTTTTTTGCTTGGAACATGCAAAGACCTTTATAATTATCCGAACATTTGTGTCAAGGTCACATTATTTACATCCCCGTATCTCTGGTAGAACCAGAGTTACTAGCCTGCAAAGTATATTTTCAAAAATCAAAAGTAACCTTCTAACAATAAGTGAGACAAAAAGTAAGTTGACAACGATATTGAGGTAGCCTCAAGTTTAAAGTATCCTTGTATGGGGAGCAAAGAGTACTATAACATATCCAAAGGAGATCCCAGTATCTCTTGTAGAACAAGAGTTATGAGCCTCCAAAGTTTAGTGCAAAAATCATAAATAACATAATAAAAATAAGTGAGACGATACCAAAGTTGACGAACATTTTGCTTAATATCTCGGCCCCTGTTTGTCGTAGCTCAATGTTTTTAGTATGGTTAGATGGGGGACAAATTGGACAATAACATACTCAAAGGACATCCCCGTATCTCCAGTAGAAACAGAGTTACGAGCCTGCAAAGTATAGTCTAATGCATTTCCTATGGAGAGGGTTTGTTTTGTTACGTTTTGCTTAATTACTTGACCCTGTTCTTTCGATTAAAAATAATAACATATCTTTAGTGTAGCGGTTATCGCATCCGCCTCACTCCCGGAAGGCCACAGGTTCGAAACCGCGAAGTTTTTTTTTATAATTATCCGAACATTTGTGTCAAGGTCACATTATTTAGATCCCCGTATCTCTGGTAGAACCAGAGTTACGAGCCTCCAGAATTTAGTCTAATGTATTTCCTATGGAGGGGTTTGTTTGTTTACGATTAGCTTAATTACTCGACTACTGTTTGTCGTAGCTCAATGTTTTTAGTATGGTTAGATGGGGGACAAATTGGACTATATCATACTCAAAGGACATCCCCGTATCTCCAGTAGAAACAGAGTTACGAGCCTGCAAAGTATAGTCTAATGCATTTTCTATGGAGGGGTTTGTTTGTTCACGTATTGCTTAATTACTTGACCCTGTTCTTTCGATTAAAAATAATAACATATCTTTAGTGTAGCGGTTATCGCATCCGCCTCACTCCCGGAAGGCCACAGGTTCGAAACCGCGAAGTTTTTTTTTTTTGCTTGGAACATGCAAAGACCTTTATAATTATCCGAAAATTTGTGTCAAGGTCACATTATTTACATCCCCGTATCTCTGGTAGAACCAGATTTACGAGCCTCCAGAATTTAGTCTAATGTATTTCCTATGGATGGGTTTGTTTGTTTACGATTAGCTTAATTACTCGACTACTGTTTGTCGTAGCCCTAATTCTTAGTATGGCTAGATGGGGGACAAATTGGTCTATAACATACTCAAAGGACATCCCCGTATCTCCAGTAGAAACAGAGTTACGAGCCTGCAAAGTATAGTCTAATGCATTTTCTATGGAGGGGTTTGTTTGTTCACGTATTGCTTAATTACTTGATCGTGTTCCTTCGATTAAAAATAATAACATATCTTTAGTGTAGCGGTTATCGCATCCGCCTCACTCCCGGAAGGCCACAGGTTCGAAACCGCGAAGTTTTTTTTTTGCTTGGAACATGCAAAGACCTTTATAATTATCCGAACATTTGTGTCAAGGTCACATTATTTACATCCCCGTATCTCTGGTAGAACCAGAGTTACTAGCCTGCAAAGTATATTTTCAAAAATCAAAAGTAACCTTCTAACAATAAGTGAGACAAAAAGTAAGTTGACAACGATATTGAGGTAGCCTCAAGTTTAAAGTATCCTTGTATGGGGAGCAAAGAGTACTATAACATATCCAAAGGAGATCCCAGTATCTCTTGTAGAACAAGAGTTATGAGCCTCCAAAGTTTAGTGCAAAAATCATAAATAACATAATAAAAATAAGTGAGACGATACCAAAGTTGACGAACATTTTGCTTAATATCTCGGCCCCTGTTTGTCGTAGCTCAATGTTTTTAGTATGGTTAGATGGGGGACAAATTGGACAATAACATACTCAAAGGACATCCCCGTATCTCCAGTAGAAACAGAGTTACGAGCCTGCAAAGTATAGTCTAATGCATTTCCTATGGAGAGGGTTTGTTTTGTTACGTTTTGCTTAATTACTTGACCCTGTTCTTTCGATTAAAAATAATAACATATCTTTAGTGTAGCGGTTATCGCATCCGCCTCACTCCCGGAAGGCCACAGGTTCGAAACCGCGAAGTTTTTTTTTATAATTATCCGAACATTTGTGTCAAGGTCACATTATTTAGATCCCCGTATCTCTGGTAGAACCAGAGTTACGAGCCTCCAGAATTTAGTCTAATGTATTTCCTATGGAGGGGTTTGTTTGTTTACGATTAGCTTAATTACTCGACTACTGTTTGTCGTAGCTCAATGTTTTTAGTATGGTTAGATGGGGGACAAATTGGACTATATCATACTCAAAGGACATCCCCGTATCTCCAGTAGAAACAGAGTTACGAGCCTGCAAAGTATAGTCTAATGCGTTTTCTATGGAGGGGTTTGTTTTTTCACGTATTGCTTAATTACTTGACCCTGTTCTTTCGATTAAAAATAATAACATATCTTTGGTGTAGCGGTTATCGCATCCGCCTCACTCCCGGAAGGCCACAGGTTCGAAACCGCGAAGTTTTTTTTTTTTGCTTGGAACATGCAAAGACCTTTATAATTATCCGAACATTTGTGTCAAGGTCACATTATTTACATCCCCGTATCTCTGGTTGAACCAGAGTTACGAGCCTCCAGAATTTAGTCTAATGTATTTCCTATGGAAGGGTTTGTTTGTTTACGATTAGCTTAATTACTCGACTACTGTTTGTCGTAGCCCTAATTCTTAATATGGCTAGATGGGGGACAAATTGGTCTATAACATACTCGAAGGACATCCCCGTATCTCCAGTAGAAACAGAGTTACGAGCCTGCAAAGTATAGTCTAATGCATTTTCTATGGAGGGGTTTGTTTGTTCACGTATTGCTTAATTACTTGACCCTGTTCCTTCGATTAAAAATAATAACAAATCTTTAGTGTAGCGGTTATCGCATCCGCCTCACTCCCGGAAGGCCACAGGTTCGAAACCGCGAAGTTTTTTTTTTTTTTGCTTGGAACATGCAAAGACCTTTATAATTATCCGAACATTTGCGTCAAGGTCACATTATTTACATCCCCGTATCTCTGGTAGAACCAGAGTTACGAGCCTCCAGAATTTAGTCTAATGTATTTCCTATGGAGGGGTTTGTTTGTTTACGATTAGCTTAATTACTCGACTACTGTTTGTCGTAGCCCTAATTCTTAGTATGGCTAGATGGGGGACAAATTGGTCTATAACATACTCAAAGGACATCCCCGTATCTCCAGTAGAAACAGAGTTACGAGCCTGCAAAGTTTATTTTCAAAAATCAAAAGTAACCTTCTAACAATAAGTGAGACAAAAAGTAAGTTGACGACGATATTGAGGTAGCCTCAGGTTTAAAGTATCCTTGTATGGGGAGCAAAGAGTACTATAACATATCCAAAGGAGATCCCAGTATCTCTTGTAGAACAAGAGTTATGAGCCTCCAAAGTTTAGTGCAAAAATCATAAGTAACATAATAAAAATAAGTGAGACGATACCAAAGTTGACGAACATTTTGCTTAATATCTCGGCCCCTGTTTGTCGTAGCTCAATGTTTTTAGTATGATTAGATGGGGGACAATTTGGACTATAACATATCCTAAGGACATCCCCGTATCTCTAGTAAACACAGAGTTATGGGCCTGCAAAGCATAGTCTAATGCATTTCCTTTGGACGGGTTGTTTGTTTACGTTTAGCTTAATTACTCGGCCCCTGTTTTTCGTAGCTCAATGTTTTTAGTATGGTTAGATGGGGGACAAATTGGAATATAACATACTCAAAGGACATCGCCGTATCTACAGTAGAAACAGAGTTACGAGCCTGCAAAGTATAGTCTAATGCATTTTCTATGGAGGGGTTTGTTTGTTCATGTATTGCTTAATTACTTGACCCTGTTCTTTCGATTAAAAATAATAACATATCTTTAGTGTAGCGGTTATCGCATCCGCCTCACTCCCGGAAGGCCACAGGTTCGAAACCGCGAAGTTTTATTTTTATAATTATCCGAACATTTGTGTCAAGGTCACATTATTTACATCCCCGTATCTCTGGTAGAACCAGAGTTACGAGCCTCCAGAATTTAGTCTAATGGATTTCCTATGGAGGGGTTTGTTTGTTTACGATTAGCTTAATTACTCGACTACTGTTTGTCGTAGCTCAATGTTTTTAGTATGGTTAGATGGGGGACAATTTGGACTATAGCATATCCTAAGGACATCCCCGTATCTTTAGTAGACACAGAGTTATGGGCCTGCAAAATATAGTCTAATGCATTTCCAATGGACGGGTTGTTTGTTTACGTTTAGCTTAATTACTCGGCCCCTGTTTGTCGTAGCTCAATGTTTTTAGTATGGTTAGATGGGGGACAAATTGGACTATAACATACTCAAAGGACATCCCCGTATCTCCAGTAGAAACAGAGTTACGAGCCGGCAAAATATAGTCTAATGCATTTTCTATGGAGGGGTTTGTTTGTTCACGTATTGCTTAATTACTTGACCCTGTTCTTTCGATTAAAAATAATAACATATCTTTAGTGTAGCGGTTATCGCATCCGCCTCACTCTCGGAAGGCCACAGATTCGAAACCACGAAGTTTTTTTTTGCTTGAAACATGCAAAGACCTTTATAATTATCCGAACATTTGTGTCAAGGTCACATTATTTACATCCCCGTATCTCTGGTAGAACCAGAGTTACGAGCCTCCAGAATTTAGTCTAATGTATTTCCTATGGAGGGGTTTGTTTGTATACGATTAGCTTAATTACTCGACTACTGTTTGTCGTAGCCCTAATTCTTAGTATGGCTAGATGGGGGACAAATTGGTCTATAACATACTCAAAGGACATCCCCTTATCTCCAGTAGAAACAGAGTTACGAGCCTGCAAAGTTTATTTTCAAAAATCAAAAGTAACCTTCTAACAATAAGTGAGACAAAAAATAAGTTGACGACGATATTGAGGTAGCCTCAAGTTTAAAGTATCCTTGTATGGGGAGCAAAGAGTACTATAACATATCCAAAGGAGATCCCAGTATCTCTTGTAGAACAAGAGTTATGAGCCTCCAAAGTTTAGTGCAAAAATCATAAGTAACATAATAAAAATAAGTGAGACGATACCAAAGTTGACGAACATTTTGCTTAATATGTCGGCCCTTGTTTGTCGTAGCTCAATGTTTTTGTATGGTTAGATGGGGGACAATTTGGACTATAGCATATCCTAAGGACATCCCCGTATCTTTAGTAGACACAGAGTAATGGGCCTGCAAAATATAGTCTAATGCATTTCCTATGGACGGGTTGTTTGTTTACGTTTAGCTTAATTACTCGGCCCCTGTTTGTCGTAGCTCAAAATTTTTAGTATGGTTAGATGGGGGACAAATTGGACTATAACATACTCAAAGGACTTCCCCGTATCTCCAGTAGAAACAGAGTTAAGAGCCTCCAAAGTATAGTCTAATGCATTTCCTATGGAGGGGGTTTGTTTCGTTACGTTTTGCTTAAGTACTCGGCCCCTGTTAGTCGTAGCCCAAAGTTTTTAGTATGGTTAGATGGGGGACAATTTGGACTATAACATATCCTAAGGACATCCCCGTATCTCCAGTAGAAACAGAGTTACGAGCCTGCAAAGTATAGTCTAATGCATTTTCTATGGAGGGGTTTGTTTGTACACGTATTGCTTAATTACTTGACCCTGTTCTTTCGATTAAAAATAATAACATATCTTTAGTGTAGCGGTTATCGCATCCGCCTCACTCCCGGAAGGCCACAGGTTCGAAACCGCGAAGTTTTTTTTATAATTATCCGAACATTTGTGTCAAGGTCACATTATTTACATCCCCGTATCTCTGGTAGAACCAGAGTTACGAGCCTCCAGAATTTAGTCTAATGTATTTCCTATGGAGGGGGTTTGTTTGTTTACGATTAGCTTAATTACTCGACTACTGTTTGTCGTAGCCCTAATTCTTAGTATGGCTAGATGGGGGACAAATTGGTCTATAACATACTCAAAGGACATCCCCGTATCTCCAGTAGAAACAGAGTTACGAGCCTGCAAAATTTATTTTCAAAAATCAAAAGTAACCTTCTAACAATAAGTGAGACAAAAAATAAGTTGACGACGATATTGCGGTAGCCTCAAGTTGAAAGTATCCTTGTATGGGGAGCAAAGAGTACTATAACATATCCAAAGGAGATCCCAGTATCTCTTGTAGAACAAGAGTTATGAGCCTCCAAAGTTTAGTGCAAAAATCATAAGTAACATAATAAAAATAAGTGAGACGATACCAAAGTTGACGAACATTTTGCTTAATATCTCGGACCCTGTTTATCCTAGCTCAATGTTTTTAGTATGGTTAGATGGGGGACAATTTGTACTATAACATATCCTAAGGACATCCCCGTATCTCTAGTAGACACAGAGTTATGGCCCTGCAAAGTACAGTCTAATGCATTTGCTATGGACGGGTTGTTTGTTTACGTTTAGCTTAATTACTCGGCCCCTGTTTGTCGTAGCTCAATGTTTTTAGTATGGTTAGATGGGGGACAAATTGGACTATAACATACTCAAAGGACATCCCCGTATCTCCAGTAGAAACAGAGTTACGAGCCTGCAAACTATAGTCTTATGCATTTTCTATAAAGGGATTTGTTTGTTCACGTATTGCTCAATTACTTGACCCTGTTCTTTCGATTAAAAATAATAACATATCTTTAGTGTGGCGGTTATCGCATCCGCCTCACTCCCGGAAGGCCACAGGTTCGAAACCGCGAAGTTTTTTTTTTATAATTATCCGAACATTTGTGTCAAGGTCACATTATTTACATTCCCGTATCTCTGGTAGAACCAGAGTTACGAGCCTCCAGAATTTAGTCTAATGTAATTCCTATGGAGGGGTTTGTTTGTTTACGATTAGCTTAATTACGCGACTACTGTTTGTCGTAGCCCTAATTCTTAGTATGGCTAGATGTTGGACAAATTGGTCTATAACATACTCAAAGGACATCCCCGTATCTCCAGTAGAAACAGAGTTCTACAAGAGATACTGGGATCTCCTTTGGATATGTTATAGTACTCTTTGCTCCCCATACAAGGATACTTTAAACTTGAGGCTACCTCAATATCGTCGTCAACTTACTTTTTGTCTCACTTATTGTTAGAAGGTTACTTTTGATTTTTGAAAATAAACTTTGCAGGCTCGTAACTCTGTTTCTACTGGAGATACGGGGATGTCCTTTGAGTATGTTATAAACCCATTTGTCCCCCATCTAGCCATACTAAGAATTAGGGCTACGACAAACAGTAGTCGAGTAATTAAGCTAATCGTAAACAAACAAACCCCTCCATAGGAAATACATTAGACTAAATTCTGGAGGCTCGTAACTCTGGTTCTACCAGAGATACGGGGATGTAAATAATGTGACCTTGACACAAATGTTCGGATAATTATAAAGGTCTTTGCATGTTCCAAGCAAAAAAAAAAACCTCGCGGTTTCGAACCTGTGGCCTTCCGGGAGTGAGGCCGATGCGATAACCGCTACACTAAAGATATGTTATTATTTTTAAACGAAAGAACAGGGTCAAGTAATTAAGCAATACGTGAACAAACAAACCCCTCCATAGAAAATGCATTAGACTATATTTTGCAGGCTCGTAAATCTGTTTCTACTGTAGCTACGGGGATGTCCTTTGAGTATGTTATAGTCCAATTTGTCCCCCATCTAACCATACTAAAAACATTGAGCTACGACAAACAGTAGTCGAGTAATTAAGCTAATCGTAAACAAACAAACCCCTCCATAGGAAATCCATTAGACTAAATTCTGGAGGCTCGTAACTCTGGTTCTACCAGAGATACGGGGATGTAAATAATGTGACCTTGACACAAATGTTCGGATAATTATAAAAAAAACTTCGCGGTTTCGAACCTGTGGCCTTCCGGGAGTGAGGCGGATGCGATAACCGCTACACTAAAGATATGTTATTATTTTTAATCGAAAGAACAGGGTCAAGTAATTAAGCAATACATGAACAAACAAACCCCTCCATAGAAAATGCATTAGACTATACTTTGCAGGCTCGTAACTCTGTTTCTACTGTAGATACGGCGATGTCCTTTGAGTATGTTATATTCCAATTTGTCCCCCATCTAACCATACTAAAAACATTGAGCTACGAAAAACAGGGGCCGAGTAATTAAGCTAAACGTAAACAAACAACCCGTCCAAAGGAAATGCATTAGACTATGATTTGCAGGCCCATAACTCTGTGTTTACTAGAGATACGGGGATGTCCTTAGGATATGTTATAGTCCAAATTGTCCCCCATCTAATTATACTAAAAACATTGAGCTACGACAAACAGGGGCCGAGTATTTAAGCTAAACGTAAACAAACAACCCGTCCATAGGAAATGCATTAGACTATATTTTGCAGGCCCATAACTCTGTGTCTACTAGAGATACGGGGATGTCTTTAGGATATGTTATAGTCCAAATTGTCCCCCATCTAACCATACTAAAAACATTGAGCTACGACAAACAGTAGTCGAGTAATTAAGCTAATCGTAAACAAACAAACCCCTCCATAGGAAATCTATTAGACTAAATTCTGGAGGCTCGTAACTCTGGTTCTACCAGAGATACGGGGATGTAAATAATGTGACCTTGACACAAATGTTCGGATAATTATAAAAAAAAAACTTCGCGGTTTCAAACCTGTGGCCTTCCGGGAGTGAGGCGGGTGCGATAACCGCTACACTAAAGATATGTTATTATTTTTAATCGAAAGAACAGGGTCAAGTAATTAAGCAATACGTGAACAAACAAACCCCTCCATAGAAAATGCATTAGACTATATTTTGCAGGCTCGTAAATCTGTTTCTACTGTAGATACGGGGATGTCCTTTGAGTATGATATAGTCCAATTTGTCCCCCATCTAACCATACTAAAAACATTGAGCTACGAAAAACAGGGGCCGAGTAATTAAGCTAAACGTAAACAAACAACCCGTCCAAAGGAAATGCATTAGACTATGTTTTGCAGGCCCATAACTCTGTGTTTACTAGAGATACGGGGATGTCCTTAGGATATGTTATAGTCCAAATTGTCCCCCATCTAATTATACTAAAAACATTGAGCTACGACAAACAGGGGCCGAGTATTTAAGCTAAACGTAAACAAACAACCCGTCCATAGGAAATGCATTAGACTATATTTTGCAGGCCCATAACTCTGTGTCTACTAGAGATACGGGGATGTCTTTAGGATATGTTATAGTCCAATTTGTCCCCCATCTAACCATACTAAAAACATTGAGCTACGACAAACAGTAGTCGAGTAATTAAGCTAATCGTAAACAAACAAACCCCTCCATAGGAAATCCATTAGACTAAATTCTGGAGGCTCGTAACTCTGGTTCTACCAGAGATACGGGGATGTAAATAATGTAACCTTGACACAAATGTTCGGATAATTATAAAAAAAAACTTCGCGGTTTCGAACCTGTGGCCTTCCGGGAGTGAGGCGGATGCGATAACCGCTACACTAAAGATATGTTATTATTTGTAATCGAAAGAACAGGGTCAAGTAATTAAGCAATACGTGAAAAAAAACACCCCTCCATAGAAAATGCATTAGACTATATTTTGCAGGCTCGTAACTCTGTTTCTACTGGAGATACGGGGATGTCCTTTGAGTATGTTATAGTCCAATTTGTCCCCCATCTAACCATTTTAAAAACATTGAGCTACGACAAACAGTGGCCGAGTAATTAAGCTAAACGTAAACAAACAACCCGTCCTTAGGAAATGCATTAGACTATATTTTGCAGGCCCATAACTTTGTGTCTACTAGAGATACAGGGATGTCTTTAGGATATGTTATAGTCCAAATTGTCCCCCATCTAACCATACTAAAAACATTAAGCTACGACAAACAGGGGCCGAGATATTAAGCAAAATGTTCGTCAATTTTGGTATCGTCTCACTTATTTTTATTATGTTACTTATGATTTTTGCACTAAACTTTGGAGGCTCATAACTCTTGTTCTACAAGAGATACTGGGATCTCCTTTGGTTATGTTATAGTACTCTTTGCTCCCCATACAAGGATACATTAAACTTGAGGCTACCTCAATATCGTCGTCAACTTACTTTTTGTCTCTTTTATTGTTAGAAGGTTACTTTTGATTTTTGAAAATAAACTTTGCAGGCTCGTAACTCTGTTTCTACTGGATTTACGGGGATGTCCTTTGAGTATGTTATAGACCAATTTGTCCCCCATCTAGCCATACTAAGAATTAGGGCTACGACAAACAGTAGTCGAGTAATTAAGCTAATCGTAATCAAACAAACCCCTCCATAGGAAATACATTAGACTAAATTCTGGAGGCTCGTAACTCTGATTCTACCAGAGATACGGGGATGTAAATAATGTGACCTTGACACAAATGTTCGGATAATTATAAAGGTCTTTGCATGTTCCAAGAAAAAAAAAACTTCGCGGTTTCGAACCTGTGGCCTTCCGGGAGTGAGGCGGATGCGATAACCGCTACACCAAAGATATGTTATTATTTTTAATCGAAAGAACAGGGTCAAGTAATTAAGCAATACGTGAACAAACTAACCCCTCCATAGAAAATGCATTAGACTATACTTTGCAGGCTCGTAACTCTGTTTCTACTCGAGATACGGGGATGTCCTTTGAGTATGTTATAGTCCAATTTGTCCTCCATCTAACCATACTAAAACATTGAGCTACGACAAACAGTAGTCGAGTAATTAAGCTAATCGTAAACAAACAAACCCCTCCATAGGAAATCCATTAGACTAAATTCTGGAGGCTCGTAACTCTGGTTCTACCAGAGATACGGGGATGTAAATAATGTGACCTTGACACAAATGTTCGGATAATTATAAAAAAAAACTTCGCGGTTTCGAACCTGTCGCCTTCCGGGAGTGAGGCGGATGCGATAACCGCTACACTAAAGATATGTTATTATTTGTAATCGAAAGAACAGGGTCAAGTAATTAAGCAATACGTGAAAAAACAAACCCCTCCATAGAAAATGCATTAGACTATATTTTGCAGGCTCGTAACTCTGTTTCTACTGGAGATACGGGGATGTCTTTTGAGTATGTTATAGTCCAATTTGTCCCCCATCTAACCATTTTAAAAACATTGAGCTACGACAAACAGTGGCCGAGTAATTAAGCTAAACGTAAACAAACAACCCGTCCTTAGGAAATGCATTAGACTATATTTTGCAGGCCCATAACTTTGTGTCTACTAGAGATACAGGGATGTCTTTAGGATATGTTATAGTCCAAATTGTCCCCCATCTAACCATACTAAAAACATTAAGCTACGACAAACAGGGGCCGAGATATTAAGCAAAATGTTCGTCAATTTTGGTATCGTCTCACTTATTTTTATTATGTTACTTATGATTTTTGCACTAAACTTTGGAGGCTCATAACTCTTGTTCTACAAGAGATACTGGGATCTCCTTTGGTTATGTTATAGTACTCTTTGCTCCCCATACAAGGATACATTAAACTTGAGGCTACCTCAATATCGTCGTCAACTTACTTTTTGTCTCTTTTATTGTTAGAAGGTTACTTTTGATTTTTGAAAATAAACTTTGCAGGCTCGTAACTCTGTTTCTACTGGATTTACGGGGATGTCCTTTGAGTATGTTATAGACCAATTTGTCCCCCATCTAGCCATACTAAGAATTAGGGCTACGACAAACAGTAGTCGAGTAATTAAGCTAATCGTAATCAAACAAACCCCTCCATAGGAAATACATTAGACTAAATTCTGGAGGCTCGTAACTCTGATTCTACCAGAGATACGGGGATGTAAATAATGTGACCTTGACACAAATGTTCGGATAATTATAAAGGTCTTTGCATGTTCCAAGAAAAAAAAAACTTCGCGGTTTCGAACCTGTGGCCTTCCGGGAGTGAGGCGGATGCGATAACCGCTACACCAAAGATATGTTATTATTTTTAATCGAAAGAACAGGGTCAAGTAATTAAGCAATACGTGAACAAACTAACCCCTCCATAGAAAATGCATTAGACTATACTTTGCAGGCTCGTAACTCTGTTTCTACTCGAGATACGTGGATGTCCTTTGAGTATGTTATAGTCCAATTTGTCCCCCATCTAACCATACTAAAACATTGAGCTACGACAAACAGTAGTCGAGTAATTAAGCTAATCGTAAACAAACAAACCCCTCCATAGGAAATCCATTAGACTAAATTCTGGAGGCTCGTAACTCTGGTTCTACCAGAGATACGGGGATGTAAATAATGTGACCTTGACACAAATGTTCGGATAATTATAAAAAAAAGCTTCGCGGTTTCGAACCTGTCGCCTTCCGGGAGTGAGGCGGATGCGATAACCGCTACACTAAAGATATGTTATTATTTGTAATCGAAAGAACAGGGTCAAGTAATTAAGCAATACGTGAAAAAACAAACCCCTCCATAGAAAATGCATTAGACTATACTTTGCAGGCTCGTAACTCTGTTTCTACTGGAGATACGGGGATGTCCTTTGAGTATGTTATAGTCCAATTTGTCCCCCATCTAACCATACTAAAAACATTGAGCTACGACAAACAGTAGTCGAGTAATTAAGCTAATCGTAAACAAACAAACCCCTCCATAGGAAATGCATTAGACTATATTTTGCAGGCCCATAACTCTGTGTCTACTAGAGATACGGAGATGTCCTTAGGATATGTTATAGTCCAAATTGTCCCCCATCTAACCATACTAAAAACATTAAGCTACGACAAACAGGGGCCGAGATATTAAGCAAAATGTTCGTCAATTTTGGTATCGTCTCACTTATTTTTATTATGTTACTTATTATTTTTGCACTAAACTTTGGAGGCTCATAACTCTTGTTCTACAAGAGATACTGGGATCTCCTTTGGTTATGTTATAGTACTCTTTGCTCCCCATACAAGGATACATTAAACTTGAGGCTACCTCAATATCGTCGTCAACTTACTTTTTGTCTCTTTTATTGTTAGAAGGTTACTTTTGATTTTTGAAAATAAACTTTGCAGGCTCGTAACTCTGTTTCTACTGGATTTACGGGGATGTCCTTTGAGTATGTTATAGACCAATTTGTCCCCCATCTAGCCATACTAAGAATTAGGGCTACGACAAACAGTAGTCGAGTAATTAAGCTAATCGTAATCAAACAAACCCCTCCATAGGAAATACATTAGACTAAATTCTGGAGGCTCGTAACTCTGATTCTACCAGAGATACGGGGATGTAAATAATGTGACCTTGACACAAATGTTCGGATAATTATAAAGGTCTTTGCATGTTCCAAGAAAAAAAAACTTCGCGGTTTCGAACCTGTGGCCTTCCGGGAGTGAGGCGGATGCGATAACCGCTACACCAAAGATATGTTATTATTTTTAATCGAAAGAACAGGGTCAAGTAATTAAGCAATACGTGAACAAACTAACCCCTCCATAGAAAATGCATTAGACTATACTTTGCAGGCTCGGAACTCTGTTTCTACTCGAGATACGTGGATGTCCTTTGAGTATGTTATAGTCCAATTTGTCCCCCATCTAACCATACTAAAACATTGAGCTACGACAAACAGTAGTCGAGTAATTAAGCTAATCGTAAACAAACAAACCCCTCCATAGGAAATCCATTAGACTAAATTCTGGAGGCTCGTAACTCTGGTTCTACCAGAGATACGGGGATGTAAATAATGTGACCTTGACACAAATGTTCGGATAATTATAAAAAAAAGCTTCGCGGTTTCGAACCTGTCGCCTTCCGGGAGTGAGGCGGATGCGATAACCGCTACACTAAAGATATGTTATTATTTGTAATCGAAAGAACAGGGTCAAGTAATTAAGCAATACGTGAAAAAACAAACCCCTCCATAGAAAATGCATTAGACTATACTTTGCAGGCTCGTAACTCTGTTTCTACTGGAGATACGGGGATGTCCTTTGAGTATGTTATAGTCCAATTTGTCCCCCATCTAACCATACTAAAAACATTGAGCCCATCCGGGAGCGGTGTTGTGAGGTCTCAGATGTGACGTAAAAAGTCAAGGTTTTTACACAATACCTGACGAGCATTTAAATTTTGGGCTTCCTTGGCGCAAGGGTTAGCGCGTTCGGCTGTTAACCAATAGGTTGGTGGTTCGAGCCCACCCGGGAGCGGTGTTGTGTGATCTCAAATGTAACGTAGAAAGCCAAAATTTTTCCACAATACCTGACGACCATTTAATTTTTGGGCTTCCGTGGCGCAATGGTTAGCACGTTCGGCTGTTAACCAATAGGTTGGTGGTTCGAGCCCATCCGGGAGCGGTGTTGTGAGGTCTCAGATGTGACGTAGAAAGCCAAAGTTTTTCCACAATACCTGACGACCATTTAATTTTTGGGCTTCCGTGGCTCAATGGTTAGCGCGTTCGGCTGTTAACCAATAGGTTGGTGGTTCGAGCCCATCCGGGAGCGGTGTTGTGTGATCTCAAAAGTAACGTAGAAAGCCAAAGTTTTTGCACAATAAATGACGACCATTTAATTTTTGGGCTTCCGTGGCGCAATGGTTAGCGCGTTCGGCTGTTAACCAATAGGTTGGTGGTTCGAGCCCATCCGGGAGCGGTGTTGTGAGGTCTCAGATTTGACGTAAAAAATCAAGGTTTTTACACAATACCTGACGAGCATTTAACTTTTGGGCTTCCGTGGCGCAATGTTTAGCGCGTTCGGCTGTTAACCAATAGGTTGGTGGTTCGAGCCCATCCGGGAGCGGTGTTGTGAGGTCTCATATGTGACGTAAAAAGTCAAGGTTTTTACACAATACCTGACGAGCATTAAACTTTTGGGCTTCCGTGGCGCAATGGTTAGCGCGTTCGGCTGTTAACCAATAGGTTGGTGGTTCGAGCCCATCCGGGAGCGGTGTTGTGAGGTCTCAGATGTGACGTAAGATGTCAAGGTTTTTACACAATACCTGACGAGTATTTAACTTTTGGGCTTCCGTGGCGCAATGGTTAGCGCGTTCGGCTGTTAACCAATAGGTTGGTGGTTCGAGCCCATCCGGGAGCGGTGTTGTGAGGTGTCAGATGTGACGTAAAAAGTCAAGGTTTTTACACAATACCTGACGAGCATTTAATTTTTGGGATTCCGTGGCGCAATGGTTAGCGCGTTCAGCTGTTAATCGAAAGGTTGGTGGTTCGAGCCCAACCGGGAGAGGTGTTGTGGGGTCTCAAATGTAACGTAGAAAGCCAAAGTTTTTCCACAACACCTGACAACCATTTAATTTCTGAGCTTCCGTGGCTCAATGGTTAGCGCGTTCGGCTGTTAACCAATAGGTTGGTGGTTCGAGCCCACCCGGGAGCGGTGTTGTGTGATCTCAAATGTAACGTAGAAAGCCAAAATTTTTCCACAATACCTGACGACCATTTAATTTTTGGGCTTCCGTGGCGCAATGGTTAGCACGTTCGGCTGTTAACCAATAGGTTGGTGGTTCGAGCCCATCCGGGAGCGGTGTTGTGAGGTCTCAGATGTGACGTAAAAAGTCAAGGTTTTTACACAATACCTGACGAGCATTTAACTTTTGGGCTTCCGTGGCGCAATGGTTAGCGCGTTCGGCTGTTAACCAATAGGTTGGTGGTTCGAGCCCATCCGGGAGCGGTGTTGTGAGGTCTCAGATGTGACGTAAAAAGTCAAGTTTTTTGCACAATACCTGACGAGCATTTAGGTTTTGGGCTTCCGTGGCGCAATGGTTAGCGCGTTCGGCTGTTAAGCAATAGGTTGGTGGTTCGACCCCATCCGGGAGCGGTGTTGTGAGGTCTCAGATGTGACGTAAAAAGTCAAGGTTTTTACACAATACCTGACGAGCATTTAAATTTTGGGCTTCCTTGGCGCAATGGTTAGCGCGTTCGGCTGTTAACCAATAGGTTGGTGGTTCGAGCCCACCCGGGAGCGGTGTTGTGTGATCTCAAATGTAACGTAGAAAGCCAAAATTTTTCCACAATACCTGACGACCATTTAATTTTTGGGCTTCCGTGGCGCAATGGTTAGCACGTTCGGCTGTTAACCAATAGGTTGGTGGTTCGAGCCCATCCGGGAGCGGTGTTGTGAGGTCTCAGATGTGACGTAGAAAGCCAAAGTTTTTCCACAATACCTGACGACCATTTAATTTTTGGGCTTCCGTGGCTCAATGGTTAGCGCGTTCGGCTGTTAACCAAAAGGTTGGTGGTTCGAGCCCATCCGGGAGCGGTGTTGTGTGATCTCAAAAGTAACGTAGAAAGCCAAAGTTTTTGCACAATAAATGACGACCATTTAATTTTTGGGCTTCCGTGGCGCAATGGTTAGCGCGTTCGGCTGTTAACCAATAGGTTGGTGGTTCGACCCCATCCGGGAGCGGTGTTGTGAGGTCTCAGATGTGACGTAAAAAGTCAAGGTTTTTACACAATACCTGACGAGCATTTAACAATTGGGCTTCCGTGGCGCAATGTTTAGCGCGTTCGGCTGTTAACCAATAGGTTGGTGGTTCGAGCCCATCCGGGAGCGGTGTTGTGAGGTCTCAGATGTGACGTAAAAAGTCAAGGTTTTTACACAATACCTGACGAGCATTTAACTTTTGGGCTTCCGTGGCGCAATGTTTAGCGCGTTCGGCTGTTAACCAATAGGTTGGTGGTTCGAGCCCATCCGGGAGCGGTGTTGTGAGGTCTCATATGTGACGTAAAAAGTCAAGGTTTTTACACAATACCTGACGAGCATTAAACTTTTGGGCTTCCGTGGCGCAATGGTTAGCGCGTTCGGCTGTTAACCAATAGGTTGGTGGTTCGAGCCCATCCGGGAGCGGTGTTGTGAGGTCTCAGATGTGACGTAAGATGTCAAGGTTTTTACACAATACCTGACGAGTATTTAACTTTTGGGCTTCCGTGGCACAATGGTTAGCGCGTTCGGCTGTTAACCAATAGGTTGGTGGTTCGAGCCCATCCGGGAGCGGTGTTGTGAGGTCTCAGATGTGACGTAAAAAGTCAAGGTTTTTACACAATACCTGACGATTATTTAACTTTTGGGCTTCCGTGGCGCAATGGTTAGCGCGTTCGGCTGTTAACCAATAGGTTGGTGGTTCGAGCCCATCCGGGAGCGGTGTTGTGAGGTCTCAGATGTGACGTAAAAAGTCAAGGTTTTTACACAATACCTGACGAGCATTTAATTTTTGGGATTCCGTGGCGCAATGGTTAGCGCGTTCAGCTGTTAATCGAAAGGTTGGTGGTTCGAGCCCAACCGGGAGCGGTGTTGTGTGATCTCAAATGTAACGTAGAAAGCCAAAATTTTTCCACAATACCTGACGACCATTTAATTTTTGGGCTTCCGTGGCGCAATGGTTAGCACGTTCGGCTGTTAACCAATAGGTTGGTGGTTCGAGCCCATCCGGAAGCGGTGTTGTGAGGTCTCAGATGTGACGTAGAAAGCCAAAGTTTTTACACAATACCTGACGAGCATTTAACAATTGGGCTTCCGTGGCGCAATGTTTAGCGCGTTCGGCTGTTAACCAATAGGTTGGTGGTTCGAGCCCATCCGGGAGCGGTGTTGTGAGGTCTCAGATGTGACGTAAAAAGTCAAGGTTTTTACACAATACCTGACGAGCATTTAACTTTTGGGCTTCCGTGGCGCAATGTTTAGCGCGTTCGGCTGTTAACCAATAGGTTGTTGGTTCGAGCCCATCCGGGAGCGGTGTTGTGAGGTCTCATATGTGACGTAAAAAGTCAAGGTTTTTACACAATACCTGACGAGCATTAAACTTTTGGGCTTCCGTGGCGCAATGGTTAGCGCGTTCGGCTGTTAACCAATAGGTTGGTGGTTCGAGCCCATCCGGGAGCGGTGTTGTGAGGTCTCAGATGTGACGTAAGATGTCAAGGTTTTTACACAATACCTGACGAGTATTTAACTTTTGGGCTTCCGTGGCGCAATGGTTAGCGCGTTCGGCTGTTAACCAATAGGTTGGTGGTTCGAGCCCATCCGGGAGCGGTGTTGTGAGGTCTCAGATGTGACGTAAAAAGTCAAGGTTTTTACACAATACCTGACGATTATTTAACTTTTGGGCTTCCGTGGCGCAATGGTTAGCGCGTTCGGCTGTTAACCAATAGGTTGGTGGTTCGAGCCCATCCGGGAGCGGTGTTGTGAGGTCTCAGATGTGACGTAAAAAGTCAAGGTTTTTACACAATACCTGACGAGCATTTAAATTTTGGGCTTCCTTGGCGCAATGGTTAGCGCGTTCGGCTGTTAACCAATAGGTTGGTGGTTCGAGCCCACCCGGGAGCGGTGTTGTGTGATCTCAAATGTAACGTAGAAAGCCAAAATTTTTCCACAATACCTGACGACCATTTAATTTTTGGGCTTCCGTGGCGCAATGGTTAGCACGTTCGGCTGTTAACCAATAGGTTGGTGGTTCGAGCCCATCCGGGAGCGGTGTTGTGAGGTCTCAGATGTGACGTAGAAAGCCAAAGTTTTTCCACAATACCTGACGACCATTTAATTTTTGGGCTTCCGTGGCTCAATGGTTAGCGCGTTCGGCTGTTAACCAAAAGGTTGGTGGTTCGAGCCCATCCGGGAGCGGTGTTGTGTGATCTCAAAAGTAACGTAGAAAGCCAAAGTTTTTGCACAATAAATGACGACCATTTAATTTTTGGGCTTCCGTGGCGCAATGGTTAGCGCGTTCGGCTGTTAACCAATAGGTTGGTGGTTCGACCCCATCCGGGAGCGGTGTTGTGAGGTCTCAGATGTGACGTAAAAAGTCAAGGTTTTTACACAATACCTGACGAGCATTTAACAATTGGGCTTCCGTGGCGCAATGTTTAGCGCGTTCGGCTGTTAACCAATAGGTTGGTGGTTCGAGCCCATCCGGGAGCGGTGTTGTGAGGTCTCAGATGTGACGTAAAAAGTCAAGGTTTTTACACAATACCTGACGAGCATTTAACTTTTGGGCTTCCGTGGCGCAATGTTTAGCGCGTTCGGCTGTTAACCAATAGGTTGGTGGTTCGAGCCCATCCGGGAGCGGTGTTGTGAGGTCTCATATGTGACGTAAAAAGTCAAGGTTTTTACACAATACCTGACGAGCATTAAACTTTTGGGCTTCCGTGGCGCAATGGTTAGCGCGTTCGGCTGTTAACCAATAGGTTGGTGGTTCGAGCCCATCCGGGAGCGGTGTTGTGAGGTCTCAGATGTGACGTAAGATGTCAAGGTTTTTACACAATACCTGACGAGTATTTAACTTTTGGGCTTCCGTGGCGCAATGGTTAGCGCGTTCGGCTGTTAACCAATAGGTTGGTGGTTCGAGCCCATCCGGGAGCGGTGTTGTGAGGTCTCAGATGTGACGTAAAAAGTCAAGGTTTTTACACAATACCTGACGATTATTTAACTTTTGGGCTTCCGTGGCGCAATGGTTAGCGCGTTCGGCTGTTAACCAATAGGTTGGTGGTTCGAGCCCATCCGGGAGCGGTGTTGTGAGGTCTCAGATGTGACGTAAAAAGTCAAGGTTTTTACACAATACCTGACGAGCATTTAATTTTTGGGATTCCGTGGCGCAATGGTTAGCGCGTTCAGCTGTTAATCGAAAGGTTGGTGGTTCGAGCCCAACCGGGAGAGGTGTTGTGGGGTCTCAAATGTAACGTAGAAAGCCAAAGTTTTTCCACAACACCTGACAACCATTTAATTTCTGAGCTTCCGTGGCTCAATGGTTAGCGCGTTCGGCTGTTAACAAATAGGTTGGTGGTTCGAGCCCATCCGGGAGCGGTGTTGTGAGGTCTCAGATGTGACGTAAAAAGTCAAGGTTTTTACACAATACCTGACGAGCATTTAACTTTTGGGCTTCCGTGGCGCAATGGTTAGCGCGTTCGGCTGTTAACCAATAGGTTGGTGGTTCGAGCCCATCCGGGAGCGGTGTTGTGAGGTCTCAGATGTGACGTAAAAAGTCAAGGTTTTTACACAATACCTGACGAGTATTTAACTTTTGGGCTTCCGTGGCGCAATGGTTAGCGCGTTCGGCTGTTAACCAATAGGTTGGTGGTTCGAGCCCATCCGGGAGCGGTGTTGTGAGGTCTCAGATGTGACGTAAAAAGTCAAGGTTTTTACACAATACCTGACGATTATTTAACTTTTGGGCTTCCGTGGCGCAATGGTTAGCGCGTTCGGCTGTTAACCAATAGGTTGGTGGTTCGAGCCCATCCGGGAGCGGTGTTGTGAGGTCTCAGATGTGACGTAAAAAGTCAAGGTTTTTACACAATACCTGACGAGCATTTAAATTTTGGGCTTCCTTGGCGCAATGGTTAGCGCGTTCGGCTGTTAACCAATAGGTTGGTGGTTCGAGCCCACCCGGGAGCGGTGTTGTGTGATCTCAAATGTAACGTAGAAAGCCAAAATTTTTCCACAATACCTGACGACCATTTAATTTTTGGGCTTCCGTGGCGCAATGGTTAGCACGTTCGGCTGTTAACCAATAGGTTGGTGGTTCGAGCCCATCCGGGAGCGGTGTTGTGAGGTCTCAGATGTGACGTAAAAAGTCAAGGTTTTTACACAATACCTGACGAGCATTTAATTTTTGGGATTCCGTGGCGCAATGGTTAGCGCGTTCAGCTGTTAATCGAAAGGTTGGTGGTTCGAGCCCAACCGGGAGCGGTGTTGTGTGATCTCAAATGTAACGTAGAAAGCCAAAATTTTTCCACAATACCTGACGACCATTTAATTTTTGGGCTTCCGTGGCGCAATGGTTAGCACGTTCGGCTGTTAACCAATAGGTTGGTGGTTCGAGCCCATCCGGGAGCGGTGTTGTGAGGTCTCAGATGTGACGTAGAAAGCCAAAGTTTTTACACAATACCTGACGAGCATTTAACAATTGGGCTTCCGTGGCGCAATGTTTAGCGCGTTCGGCTGTTAACCAATAGGTTGGTGGTTCGAGCCCATCCGGGAGCGGTGTTGTGAGGTCTCAGATGTGACGTAAAAAGTCAAGGTTTTTACACAATACCTGACGAGCATTTAACTTTTGGGCTTCCGTGGCGCAATGTTTAGCGCGTTCGGCTGTTAACCAATAGGTTGTTGGTTCGAGCCCATCCGGGAGCGGTGTTGTGAGGTCTCATATGTGACGTAAAAAGTCAAGGTTTTTACACAATACCTGACGAGCATTAAACTTTTGGGCTTCCGTGGCGCAATGGTTAGCGCGTTCGGCTGTTAACCAATAGGTTGGTGGTTCGAGCCCATCCGGGAGCGGTGTTGTGAGGTCTCAGATGTGACGTAAGATGTCAAGGTTTTTACACAATACCTGACGAGTATTTAACTTTTGGGCTTCCGTGGCGCAATGGTTAGCGCGTTCGGCTGTTAACCAATAGGTTGGTGGTTCGAGCCCATCCGGGAGCGGTGTTGTGAGGTCTCAGATGTGACGTAAAACACAAGGTTTTTACACAATACCTGACGATTATTTAACTTTTGGGCTTCCGTGGCGCAATGGTTAGCGCGTTCGGCTGTTAACCAATAGGTTGGTGGTTCGAGCCCATCCGGGAGCGGTGTTGTGAGGTCTCAGATGTGACGTAAAAAGTCAAGGTTTTTACACAATACCTGACGAGCATTTAAATTTTGGGCTTCCTTGGCGCAATGGTTAGCGCGTTCGGCTGTTAACCAATAGGTTGGTGGTTCGAGCCCACCCGGGAGCGGTGTTGTGTGATCTCAAATGTAACGTAGAAAGCCAAAATTTTTCCACAATACCTGACGACCATTTAATTTTTGGGCTTCCGTGGCGCAATGGTTAGCACGTTCGGCTGTTAACCAATAGGTTGGTGGTTCGAGCCCATCCGGGAGCGGTGTTGTGAGGTCTCAGATGTGACGTAGAAAGCCAAAGTTTTTCCACAATACCTGACGAACATTTAATTTTTGGGCTTCCGTGGCTCAATGGTTAGCGCGTTCGGCTGTTAACCAAAAGGTTGGTGGTTCGAGCCCATCCGGGAGCGGTGTTGTGTGATCTCAAAAGTAACGTAGAAAGCCAAAGTTTTTGCACAATAAATGACGACCATTTAATTTTTGGGCTTCCGTGGCGCAATGGTTAGCGCGTTCGGCTGTTAACCAATAGGTTGGTGGTTCGACCCCATCCGGGAGCGGTGTTGTGAGGTCTCAGATGTGACGTAAAAAGTCAAGGTTTTTACACAATACCTGACGAGCATTTAACAATTGGGCTTCCGTGGCGCAATGTTTAGCGCGTTCGGCTGTTAACCAATAGGTTGGTGGTTCGAGCCCATCCGGGAGCGGTGTTGTGAGGTCTCAGATGTGACGTAAAAAGTCAAGGTTTTTACACAATACCTGACGAGCATTTAACTTTTGGGCTTCCGTGGCGCAATGTTTAGCGCGTTCGGCTGTTAACCAATAGGTTGGTGGTTCGAGCCCATCCGGGAGCGGTGTTGTGAGGTCTCATATGTGACGTAAAAAGTCAAGGTTTTTACACAATACCTGACGAGCATTAAACTTTTGGGCTTCCGTGGCGCAATGGTTAGCGCGTTCGGCTGTTAACCAATAGGTTGGTGGTTCGAGCCCATCCGGGAGCGGTGTTGTGAGGTCTCAGATGTGACGTAAGATGTCAAGGTTTTTACACAATACCTGACGAGTATTTAACTTTTGGGCTTCCGTGGCGCAATGGTTAGCGCGTTCGGCTGTTAACCAATAGGTTGGTGGTTCGAGCCCATCCGGGAGCGGTGTTGTGAGGTCTCAGATGTGACGTAAAAAGTCAAGGTTTTTACACAATACCTGACGATTATTTAACTTTTGGGCTTCCGTGGCGCAATGGTTAGCGCGTTCGGCTGTTAACCAATAGGTTGGTGGTTCGAGCCCATCCGGGAGCGGTGTTGTGAGGTCTCAGATGTGACGTAAAAAGTCAAGGTTTTTACACAATACCTGACGAGCATTTAATTTTTGGGATTCCGTGGCGCAATGGTTAGCGCGTTCAGCTGTTAATCGAAAGGTTGGTGGTTCGAGCCCAACCGGGAGAGGTGTTGTGGGGTCTCAAATGTAACGTAGAAAGCCAAAGTTTTTCCACAACACCTGACAACCATTTAATTTCTGAGCTTCCGTGGCTCAATGGTTAGCGCGTTCGGCTGTTAACAAATAGGTTGGTGGTTCGAGCCCATCCGGGAGCGGTGTTGTGAGGTCTCAGATGTGACGTAAAAAGTCAAGGTTTTTACACAATACCTGACGAGCATTTAACTTTTGGGCTTCCGTGGCGCAATGGTTAGCGCGTTCGGCTGTTAACCAATAGGTTGGTGGTTCGAGCCCATCCGGGAGCGGTGTTGTGAGGTCTCAGATGTGACGTAAAAAGTCAAGGTTTTTACACAATACCTGACGAGTATTTAACTTTTGGGCTTCCGTGGCGCAATGGTTAGCGCGTTCGGCTGTTAACCAATAGGTTGGTGGTTCGAGCCCATCCGGGAGCGGTGTTGTGAGGTCTCAGATGTGACGTAAAAAGTCAAGGTTTTTACACAATACCTGACGATTATTTAACTTTTGGGCTTCCGTGGCGCAATGGTTAGCGCGTTCGGCTGTTAACCAATAGGTTGGTGGTTCGAGCCCATCCGGGAGCGGTGTTGTGAGGTCTCAGATGTGACGTAAAAAGTCAAGGTTTTTACACAATACCTGACGAGCATTTAAATTTTGGGCTTCCTTGGCGCAATGGTTAGCGCGTTCGGCTGTTAACCAATAGGTTGGTGGTTCGAGCCCACCCGGGAGCGGTGTTGTGTGATCTCAAATGTAACGTAGAAAGCCAAAATTTTTCCACAATACCTGACGACCATTTAATTTTTGGGCTTCCGTGGCGCAATGGTTAGCACGTTCGGCTGTTAACCAATAGGTTGGTGGTTCGAGCCCATCCGGGAGCGGTGTTGTGAGGTCTCAGATGTGACGTAAAAAGTCAAGGTTTTTACACAATACCTGACGAGCATTTAACTTTTGGGCTTCCGTGGCGCAATGGTTAGCGCGTTCGGCTGTTAACCAATAGGTTGGTGGTTCGAGCCCATCCGGGAGCGGTGTTGTGAGGTCTCAGATGTGACGTAAAAAGTCAAGTTTTTTGCACAATACCTGACGAGCATTTAGGTTTTGGGCTTCCGTGGCGCAATGGTTAGCGCGTTCGGCTGTTAAGCAATAGGTTGGTGGTTCGACCCCATCCGGGAGCGGTGTTGTGAGGTCTCAGATGTGACGTAAAAAGTCAAGGTTTTTACACAATACCTGACGAGCATTTAAATTTTGGGCTTCCTTGGCGCAATGGTTAGCGCGTTCGGCTGTTAACCAATAGGTTGGTGGTTCGAGCCCACCCGGGAGCGGTGTTGTGTGATCTCAAATGTAACGTAGAAAGCCAAAATTTTTCCACAATACCTGACGACCATTTAATTTTTGGGCTTCCGTGGCGCAATGGTTAGCACGTTCGGCTGTTAACCAATAGGTTGGTGGTTCGAGCCCATCCGGGAGCGGTGTTGTGAGGTCTCAGATGTGACGTAAAAAGTCAAGGTTTTTACACAATACCTGACGAGCATTTAATTTTTGGGATTCCGTGGCGCAATGGTTAGCGCGTTCAGCTGTTAATCGAAAGGTTGGTGGTTCGAGCCCACCCGGGAGAGGTGTTGTGGGGTCTCAAATGTAACGTAGAAAGCCAAAGTTTTTCCACAACACCTGACAACCATTTAATTTCTGAGCTTCCGTGGCTCAATGGTTAGCGCGTTCGGCTGTTAACAAATAGGTTGGTGGTTCGAGCCCATCCGGGAGCGGTGTTGTGAGGTCTCAGATGTGACGTAAAAAGTCAAGGTTTTTACACAATACCTGACGAGCATTTAACTTTTGGGCTTCCGTGGCGCAATGGTTAGCGCGTTCGGCTGTTAACCAATAGGTTGGTGGTTCGAGCCCATCCGGGAGCGGTGTTGTGAGGTCTCAGATGTGACGTAAAAAGTCAAGTTTTTTGCACAATACCTGACGAGCATTTAGGTTTTGGGCTTCCGTGGCGCAATGGTTAGCGCGTTCGGCTGTTAAGCAATAGGTTGGTGGTTCGACCCCATCCGGGAGCGGTGTTGTGAGGTCTCAGATGTGACGTAAAAAGTCAAGGTTTTTACACAATACCTGACGAGCATTTAAATTTTGGGCTTCCTTGGCGCAATGGTTAGCGCGTTCGGCTGTTAACCAATAGGTTGGTGGTTCGAGCCCACCCGGGAGCGGTGTTGTGTGATCTCAAATGTAACGTAGAAAGCCAAAATTTTTCCACAATACCTGACGACCATTTAATTTTTGGGCTTCCGTGGCGCAATGGTTAGCACGTTCGGCTGTTAACCAATAGGTTGGTGGTTCGAGCCCATCCGGGAGCGGTGTTGTGAGGTCTCAGATGTGACGTAAAAAGTCAAGGTTTTTACACAATACCTGACGAGCATTTAATTTTTGGGATTCCGTGGCGCAATGGTTAGCGCGTTCAGCTGTTAATCGAAAGGTTGGTGGTTCGAGCCCACCCGGGAGAGGTGTTGTGGGGTCTCAAATGTAACGTAGAAAGCCAAAGTTTTTCCACAACACCTGACGACCATTTAATTTCTGAGCTTCCGTGGCTCAATGGTTAGCGTTCGGCTGTTAACAAATAGGTTGGTGGTTCGAGCCCATCCGGGAGCGGTGTTGTGAGGTCTCAGATGTGACGTAAAAAGTCAAGGTTTTTACACAATACCTGACGAGCATTTAACTTTTGGGCTTCCGTGGCGCAATGGTTAGCGCGTTCGGCTGTTAACCAATAGGTTGGTGGTTCGAGCCCATCCGGGAGCGGTGTTGTGAGGTCTCAGATGTGACGTAAAAAGTCAAGTTTTTTGCACAATACCTGACGAGTATTTAGGTTTTGGGCTTCCGTGGCGCAATGGTTAGCGCGTTCGGCTGTTAAGCAATAGGTTGGTGGTTCGACCCCATCCGGGAGCGGTGTTGTGAGGTCTCAGATGTGACGTAAAAAGTCAAGGTTTTTACACAATACCTGACGAGCATTTAAATTTTGGGCTTCCTTGGCGCAATGGTTAGCGCGTTCGGCTGTTAACCAATAGGTTGGTGGTTCGAGCCCACCCGGGAGCGGTGTTGTGTGATCTCAAATGTAACGTAGAAAGCCAAAATTTTTCCACAATACCTGACGACCATTTAATTTTTGGGCTTCCGTGGCGCAATGGTTAGCACGTTCGGCTGTTAACCAATAGGTTGGTGGTTCGAGCCCATCCGGGAGCGGTGTTGTGAGGTCTCAGATGTGACGTAAAAAGTCAAGTTTTTTGCACAATACCTGACGAGCATTTAGGTTTTGGGCTTCCGTGGCGCAATGGTTAGCGCGTTCGGCTGTTAAGCAATAGGTTGGTGGTTCGACCCCATCCGGGAGCGGTGTTGTGAGGTCTCAGATGTGACGTAAAAAGTCAAGGTTTTTACACAATACCTGACGAGCATTTAAATTTTGGGCTTCCTTGGCGCAATGGTTAGCGCGTTCGGCTGTTAACCAATAGGTTGGTGGTTCGAGCCCACCCGGGAGCGGTGTTGTGTGATCTCAAATGTAACGTAGAAAGCCAAAATTTTTCCACAATACCTGACGACCATTTAATTTTTGGGCTTCCGTGGCGCAATGGTTAGCACGTTCGGCTGTTAACCAATAGGTTGGTGGTTCGAGCCCATCCGGGAGCGGTGTTGTGAGGTCTCAGATGTGACGTAAAAAGTCAAGGTTTTTACACAATACCTGACGAGCATTTAACTTTTGGGCTTCCGTGGCGCAATGGTTAGCGCGTTCGGCTGTTAACCAATAGGTTGGTGGTTCGAGCCCATCCGGGAGCGGTGTTGTGAGGTCTCAGATGTGACGTAAAAAGTCAAGTTTTTTACACAATACCTGACGAGCATTTAACTTTTGGGCTTCCGTGGCGCAATGGTTAGCGCGTTCGGCTGTTAACCAATAGGTTGGTGGTTCGAGCCCATCCGGGAGCGGTGTTGTGAGGTCTCAGATGTGACGTAAAAAGTCAAGTTTTTTGCACAATACCTGACGAGCATTTAGGTTTTGGGCTTCCGTGGCGCAATGGTTAGCGCGTTCGGCTGTTAAGCAATAGGTTGGTGGTTCGACCCCATCCGGGAGCGGTGTTGTGAGGTCTCAGATGTGACGTAAAAAGTCAAGGTTTTTACACAATACCTGACGAGCATTTAAATTTTGGGCTTCCTTGGCGCAATGGTTAGCGCGTTCGGCTGTTAACCAATAGGTTGGTGGTTCGAGCCCACCCGGGAGCGGTGTTGTGTGATCTCAAATGTAACGTAGAAAGCCAAAATTTTTCCACAATACCTGACGACCATTTAATTTTTGGGCTTCCGTGGCGCAATGGTTAGCACGTTCGGCTGTTAACCAATAGGTTGGTGGTTCGAGCCCATCCGGGAGCGGTGTTGTGAGGTCTCAGATGTGACGTAAAAAGTCAAGGTTTTTACACAATACCTGACGAGCATTTAACTTTTGGGCTTCCGTGGCGCAATGGTTAGCGCGTTCGGCTGTTAACCAATAGGTTGGTGGTTCGAGCCCATCCGGGAGCGGTGTTGTGAGGTCTCAGATGTGACGTAAAAAGTCAAGTTTTTTGCACAATACCTGACGAGCATTTAGGTTTTGGGCTTCCGTGGCGCAATGGTTAGCGCGTTCGGCTGTTAAGCAATAGGTTGGTGGTTCGACCCCATCCGGGAGCGGTGTTGTGAGGTCTCAGATGTGACGTAAAAAGTCAAGGTTTTTACACAATACCTGACGAGCATTTAAATTTTGGGCTTCCTTGGCGCAATGGTTAGCGCGTTCGGCTGTTAACCAATAGGTTGGTGGTTCGAGCCCACCCGGGAGCGGTGTTGTGTGATCTCAAATGTAACGTAGAAAGCCAAAATTTTTCCACAATACCTGACGACCATTTAATTTTTGGGCTTCCGTGGCGCAATGGTTAGCACGTTCGGCTGTTAACCAATAGGTTGGTGGTTCGAGCCCATCCGGGAGCGGTGTTGTGAGGTCTCAGATGTGACGTAAAAAGTCAAGGTTTTTACACAATACCTGACGAGCATTTAATTTTTGGGATTCCGTGGCGCAATGGTTAGCGCGTTCAGCTGTTAATCGAAAGGTTGGTGGTTCGAGCCCACCCGGGAGAGGTGTTGTGGGGTCTCAAATGTAACGTAGAAAGCCAAAGTTTTTCCACAACACCTGACAACCATTTAATTTCTGAGCTTCCGTGGCTCAATGGTTAGCGCGTTCGGCTGTTAACCAATAGGTTGGTGGTTCGAGCCCATCCGGGAGCGGTGTTGTGAGGTCTCAGATGTGACGTAAAAAGTCAAGGTTTTTACACAATACCTGACGACCATTTAATTTTTGGGCTTCCGTGGCGCAATGGTTAGCACGTTCGGCTGTTAACCAATAGGTTGGTGGTTCGAGCCCATCCGGGAGCGGTGTTGTGAGGTCTCAGATGTGACGTAAAAAGTCAAGGTTTTTACACAATACCTGACGAGCATTTAACTTTTGGGCTTCCGTGGCGCAATGGTTAGCGCGTTCGGCTGTTAACCAATAGGTTGGTGGTTCGAGCCCATCCGGGAGCGGTGTTGTGAGGTCTCAGATGTGACGTAAAAAGTCAAGTTTTTTACACAATACCTGACGAGCATTTAACTTTTGGGCTTCCGTGGCGCAATGGTTAGCGCGTTCGGCTGTTAACCAATAGGTTGGTGGTTCGAGCCCATCCGGGAGCGGTGTTGTGAGGTCTCAGATGTGACGTAAAAAGTCAAGTTTTTTGCACAATACCTGACGAGCATTTAGGTTTTGGGCTTCCGTGGCGCAATGGTTAGCGCGTTCGGCTGTTAAGCAATAGGTTGGTGGTTCGACCCCATCCGGGAGCGGTGTTGTGAGGTCTCAGATGTGACGTAAAAAGTCAAGGTTTTTACACAATACCTGACGAGCATTTAAATTTTGGGCTTCCTTGGCGCAATGGTTAGCGCGTTCGGCTGTTAACCAATAGGTTGGTGGTTCGAGCCCACCCGGGAGCGGTGTTGTGTGATCTCAAATGTAACGTAGAAAGCCAAAATTTTTCCACAATACCTGACGACCATTTAATTTTTGGGCTTCCGTGGCGCAATGGTTAGCACGTTCGGCTGTTAACCAATAGGTTGGTGGTTCGAGCCCATCCGGGAGCGGTGTTGTGAGGTCTCAGATGTGACGTAAAAAGTCAAGGTTTTTACACAATACCTGACGAGCATTTAACTTTTGGGCTTCCGTGGCGCAATGGTTAGCGCGTTCGGCTGTTAACCAATAGGTTGGTGGTTCGAGCCCATCCGGGAGCGGTGTTGTGAGGTCTCAGATGTGACGTAAAAAGTCAAGTTTTTTGCACAATACCTGACGAGCATTTAGGTTTTGGGCTTCCGTGGCGCAATGGTTAGCGCGTTCGGCTGTTAAGCAATAGGTTGGTGGTTCGACCCCATCCGGGAGCGGTGTTGTGAGGTCTCAGATGTGACGTAAAAAGTCAAGGTTTTTACACAATACCTGACGAGCATTTAAATTTTGGGCTTCCTTGGCGCAATGGTTAGCGCGTTCGGCTGTTAACCAATAGGTTGGTGGTTCGAGCCCACCCGGGAGCGGTGTTGTGTGATCTCAAATGTAACGTAGAAAGCCAAAATTTTTCCACAATACCTGACGACCATTTAATTTTTGGGCTTCCGTGGCGCAATGGTTAGCACGTTCGGCTGTTAACCAATAGGTTGGTGGTTCGAGCCCATCCGGGAGCGGTGTTGTGAGGTCTCAGATGTGACGTAAAAAGTCAAGGTTTTTACACAATACCTGACGAGCATTTAATTTTTGGGATTCCGTGGCGCAATGGTTAGCGCGTTCAGCTGTTAATCGAAAGGTTGGTGGTTCGAGCCCACCCGGGAGAGGTGTTGTGGGGTCTCAAATGTAACGTAGAAAGCCAAAGTTTTTCCACAACACCTGACAACCATTTAATTTCTGAGCTTCCGTGGCTCAATGGTTAGCGCGTTCGGCTGTTAACCAATAGGTTGGTGGTTCGAGCCCATCCGGGAGCGGTGTTGTGAGGTCTCAGATGTGACGTAAAAAGTCAAGGTTTTTACACAATACCTGACGAGCATTTAACTTTTGGGCTTCCGTGGCGCAATGGTTAGCGCGTTCGGCTGTTAACCAATAGGTTGGTGGTTCGAGCCCATCCGGGAGCGGTGTTGTGAGGTCTCAGATGTGACGTAAAAAGTCAAGTTTTTTACACAATACCTGACGAGCATTTAACTTTTGGGCTTCCGTGGCGCAATGGTTAGCGCGTTCGGCTGTTAACCAATAGGTTGGTGGTTCGAGCCCATCCGGGAGCGGTGTTGTGAGGTCTCAGATGTGACGTAAAAAGTCAAGTTTTTTGCACAATACCTGACGAGCATTTAGGTTTTGGGCTTCCGTGGCGCAATGGTTAGCGCGTTCGGCTGTTAAGCAATAGGTTGGTGGTTCGACCCCATCCGGGAGCGGTGTTGTGAGGTCTCAGATGTGACGTAAAAAGTCAAGGTTTTTACACAATACCTGACGAGCATTTAAATTTTGGGCTTCCTTGGCGCAATGGTTAGCGCGTTCGGCTGTTAACCAATAGGTTGGTGGTTCGAGCCCACCCGGGAGCGGTGTTGTGTGATCTCAAATGTAACGTAGAAAGCCAAAATTTTTCCACAATACCTGACGACCATTTAATTTTTGGGCTTCCGTGGCGCAATGGTTAGCACGTTCGGCTGTTAACCAATAGGTTGGTGGTTCGAGCCCATCCGGGAGCGGTGTTGTGAGGTCTCAGATGTGACGTAAAAAGTCAAGGTTTTTACACAATACCTGACGAGCATTTAACTTTTGGGCTTCCGTGGCGCAATGGTTAGCGCGTTCGGCTGTTAACCAATAGGTTGGTGGTTCGAGCCCATCCGGGAGCGGTGTTGTGAGGTCTCAGATGTGACGTAAAAAGTCAAGTTTTTTGCACAATACCTGACGAGCATTTAGGTTTTGGGCTTCCGTGGCGCAATGGTTAGCGCGTTCGGCTGTTAAGCAATAGGGTGGTGGTTCGACCCCATCCGGGAGCGGTGTTGTGAGGTCTCAGATGTGACGTAAAAAGTCAAGGTTTTTACACAATACCTGACGAGCATTTAAATTTTGGGCTTCCTTGGCGCAATGGTTAGCGCGTTCGGCTGTTAACCAATAGGTTGGTGGTTCGAGCCCACCCGGGAGCGGTGTTGTGTGATCTCAAATGTAACGTAGAAAGCCAAAATTTTTCCACAATACCTGACGACCATTTAATTTTTGGGCTTCCGTGGCGCAATGGTTAGCACGTTCGGCTGTTAACCAATAGGTTGGTGGTTCGAGCCCATCCGGGAGCGGTGTTGTGAGGTCTCAGATGTGACGTAAAAAGTCAAGGTTTTTACACAATACCTGACGAGCATTTAATTTTTGGGATTCCGTGGCGCAATGGTTAGCGCGTTCAGCTGTTAATCGAAAGGTTGGTGGTTCGAGCCCACCCGGGAGAGGTGTTGTGGGGTCTCAAATGTAACGTAGAAAGCCAAAGTTTTTCCACAACACCTGACAACCATTTAATTTCTGAGCTTCCGTGGCTCAATGGTTAGCGCGTTCGGCTGTTAACCAATAGGTTGGTGGTTCGAGCCCATCCGGGAGCGGTGTTGTGAGGTCTCAGATGTGACGTAAAAAGTCAAGGTTTTTACACAATACCTGACGAGCATTTAACTTTTGGGCTTCCGTGGCGCAATGGTTAGCGCGTTCGGCTGTTAACCAATAGGTTAGTGGTTCGAGCCCATCCGGGAGCGGTGTTGTGAGGTCTCAGATGTGACGTAAAAAGTCAAGTTTTTTGCACAATACCTGACGAGCATTTAGGTTTTGGGCTTCCGTGGCGCAATGGTTAGCGCGTTCGGCTGTTAAGCAATAGGTTGGTGGTTCGACCCCATCCGGGAGCGGTGTTGTGAGGTCTCAGATGTGACGTAAAAAGTCAAGGTTTTTACACAATACCTGACGAGCATTTAAATTTTGGGCTTCCTTGGCGCAATGGTTTGCGCGTTCGGCTGTTAACCAATAGGTTGGTGGTTCGAGCCCACCCGGGAGCGGTGTTGTGTGATCTCAAATGTAACGTAGAAAGCCAAAATTTTTCCACAATACCTGACGACCATTTAATTTTTGGGCTTCCGTGGCGCAATGGTTAGCACGTTCGGCTGTTAACCAATAGGTTGGTGGTTCGAGCCCATCCGGGAGCGGTGTTGTGAGGTCTCAGATGTGACGTAAAAAGTCAAGGTTTTTACACAATACCTGACGAGCATTTAATTTTTAGCTTCCGTGGCGCAATGGTTAGCGCGTTCAGCAGTTAACAAATAGGTTAGTGGTTCGAGCCCACCCGGGAGCGGCGTTGTGGGATCTCAAACGTAACGTAGAAAGCCAAAGTTTTTCCACAATACCTGACGACCATTTAATTTTTGGGCTTCCGTGGTGCAATGGTTAGCGCGTTCGGCTGTTAACCAATAGGTTGGTGGTTCGAGCCCATCCGGGAGCGGTGTTGTGAGGTCTCAGATGTGACGTAAAAAGTCAAGGTTTTTACACAATACCTGACGAGCATTTAATTTTTGGGATACCGTGGCGCAATGGTTAGCGCGTTCAGCTGTTAATCGAAAGGTTGGTGGTTCGAGCCCACCCGGGAGAGGTGTTGTGGGGTCTCAAATGTAACGTAGAAAGCCAAAGTTTTTCCACAACACCTGACAACCATTTAATTTCTGAGCTTCCGTGGCTCAATGGTTAGCGCGTTCGGCTGTTAACCAATAGGTTGGTGGTTCGAGCCCATCCGGGAGCGGTGTTGTGAGGTCTCAGATGTGACGTAAAAAGTCAAGGTTTTTACACAATACCTGACGAGCATTTAACTTTTGGGCTTCCGTGGCGCAATGGTTAGCGCGTTCGGCTGTTAACCAATAGGTTAGTGGTTCGAGCCCATCCGGGAGCGGTGTTGTGAGGTCTCAGATGTGACGTAAAAAGTCAAGTTTTTTGCACAATACCTGACGAGCATTTAGGTTTTGGGCTTCCGTGGCGCAATGGTTAGCGCGTTCGGCTGTTAAGCAATAGGTTGGTGGTTCGACCCCATCCGGGAGCGGTGTTGTGAGGTCTCAGATGTGACGTAAAAAGTCAAGGTTTTTACACAATACCTGACGAGCATTTAATTTTTGGGATTCCGTGGCGCAATGGTTAGCGCGTTCAGCTGTTAATCGAAAGGTTGGTGGTTCGAGCCCACCCGGGAGAGGTGTTGTGGGGTCTCAAATGTAACGTAGAAAGCCAAAGTTTTTCCACAACACCTGACAACCATTTAATTTCTGAGCTTCCGTGGCTCAATGGTTAGCGCGTTCGGCTGTTAACCAATAGGTTGGTGGTTCGAGCCCATCCGGGAGCGGTGTTGTGAGGTCTCAGATGTGACGTAAAAAGTCAAGGTTTTTACACAATACCTGACGAGCATTTAACTTTTGGGCTTCCGTGGCGCAATGGTTAGCGCGTTCGGCTGTTACGCAATAGGTTGGTGGTTCGAGCCCATCCGGGAGCGGTGTTGTGAGGTCTCAGATGTGACGTAAAAAGTCAAGGTTTTTACACAATACCTGACGAGCATTTAAATTTTGGGCTTCCTTGGCGCAATGGTTAGCGCGTTCGGCTGTTAACCAATAGGTTGGTGGTTCGAGCCCACCCGGGAGCGGTGTTGTGTGATCTCAAATGTAACGTAGAAAGCCAAAATTTTTCCACAATACCTGACGACCATTTAATTTTTGGGCTTCCGTGGCGCAATGGTTAGCACGTTCGGCTGTTAACCAATAGGTTGGTGGTTCGAGCCCATCCGGGAGCGGTGTTGTGAGGTCTCAGATGTGACGTAAAAAGTCAAGGTTTTTACACAATACCTGACGAGCATTTAATTTTTAGCTTCCGTGGCGCAATGGTTAGCGCGTTCAGCAGTTAACAAATAGGTTAGTGGTTCGAGCCCACCCGGGAGCGGCGTTGTGGGATCTCAAACGTAACGTAGAAAGCCAAAGTTTTTCCACAATACCTGACGACCATTTAATTTTTGGGCTTCCGTGGCGCAATGGTTAACGCGTTCGGCTGTTAACCAATAGGTTGGTGGTTCGAGCCCACCCGGGAGCGGTGTTGTGGGATCTCAAACGTAACGTAGAAAGCCAAAGTTTTTCCACAATACCTGACGACCATTTAATTTTTGGGCTTCCGTGGCGCAATGGTTAGCGCGTTCGGCTGTTACGCAATAGGTTGGTGGTTCGACCCCATCCGGGAGCGGTGTTGTGAGGTCTCAGATGTGACGTAAAAAGTCAAGGTTTTTACACAATACCTGACGAGCATTTAAATTTTGGGCTTCCTTGGCGCAATGGTTAGCGCGTTCGGCTGTTAACCAATAGGTTGGTGGTTCGAGCCCACCCGGGAGCGGTGTTGTGTGATCTCAAATGTAACGTAGAAAGCCAAAATTTTTCCACAATACCTGACGACCATTTAATTTTTGGGCTTCCGTGGCGCAATGGTTAGCACGTTCGGCTGTTAACCAATAGGTTGGTGGTTCGAGCCCATCCGGGAGCGGTGTTGTGAGGTCTCAGATGTGACGTAAAAAGTCAAGGTTTTTACACAATACCTGACGAGCATTTAATTTTTAGCTTCCGTGGCGCAATGGTTAGCGCGTTCAGCAGTTAACAAATAGGTTAGTGGTTCGAGCCCACCCGGGAGCGGCGTTGTGGGATCTCAAACGTAACGTAGAAAGCCAAAGTTTTTCCACAATACCTGACGACCATTTAATTTTTGGGCTTCCGTGGCGCAATGGTTAACGCGTTCGGCTGTTAACCAATAGGTTGGTGGTTCGAGCCCACCCGGGAGCGGTGTTGTGGGATCTCAAACGTAACGTAGAAAGCCAAAGTTTTTCCACAATACCTGACGACCATTTAATTTTTGGGCTTCCGTGGCGCAATGGTTAGCACGTTCGGCTGTTATCGAATAGGTTGGTGGTTCGAGCCCATCCGGGAGCGGTGTTGTGAGGTCTCAGATGTGACGTAAAAAGTCAAGGTTTTTACACAATACCTGACGAGCATTTAATTTTTGGGATTCCGTGGCGCAATGGTTAGCGCGTTCAGCTGTTAATCGAAAGGTTGGTGGTTCGAGCCCACCCGGGAGAGGTGTTGTGGGGTCTCAAATGTAACGTAGAAAGCCAAAGTTTTTCCACAACACCTGACAACCATTTAATTTCTGAGCTTCCGTGGCTCAATGGTTAGCGCGTTCGGCTGTTAACCAATAGGTTGGTGGTTCGAGCCCATCCGGGAGCGGTGTTGTGAGGTCTCAGATGTGACGTAAAAAGTCAAGGTTTTTACACAATACCTGACGAGCATTTAACTTTTGGGCTTCCGTGGCGCAATGGTTAGCGCGTTCGGCTGTTAACCAATAGGTTAGTGGTTCGAGCCCATCCGGGAGCGGTGTTGTGAGGTCTCAGATGTGACGTAAAAAGTCAAGTTTTTTGCACAATACCTGACGAGCATTTAGGTTTTGGGCTTCCGTGGCGCAATGGTTAGCGCGTTCGGCTGTTAAGCAATAGGTTGGTGGTTCGACCCCATCCGGGAGCGGTGTTGTGAGGTCTCAGATGTGACGTAAAAAGTCAAGGTTTTTACACAATACCTGACGAGCATTTAAATTTTGGGCTTCCTTGGCGCAATGGTTCGCGCGTTCGGCTGTTAACCAATAGGTTGGTGGTTCGAGCCTACCCGGGAGCGGTGTTGTGTGATCTCAAATGTAACGTAGAAAGCCAAAATTTTTCCACAATACCTGACGACCATTTAATTTTTGGGCTTCCGTGGCGCAATGGTTAGCACGTTCGGCTGTTAACCAATAGGTTGGTGGTTCGAGCCCATCCGGGAGCGGTGTTGTGAGGTCTCAGATGTGACGTAAAAAGTCAAGGTTTTTACACAATACCTGACGAGCATTTAATTTTTAGCTTCCGTGGCGCAATGGTTAGCGCGTTCAGCAGTTAACAAATAGGTTAGTGGTTCGAGCCCACCCGGGAGCGGCGTTGTGGGATCTCAAACGTAACGTAGAAAGCCAAAGTTTTTCCACAATACGTGACGACCATTTAATTTCTGAGCTTCCGTGGCTCAATGGTTAGCGCGTTCGGCTGTTAACCAATAGGTTGGTGGTTCGAGCCCATCCGGGAGCGGTGTTGTGACGTCTCAGATGTGACGTAAAAAGTCCAGGTTTGTCCACAATACCGGACGACCATTTAATTTTGGGGCTTCCGTGGCGCAATCGTTGGCGCGTTCGGCTGTTAACAGAAAGGTTGGTGGTTCGAGCACACCCGGGAGCGGTGCTATGAGGTCTCAGATGTTACGTAAAAAGTCCAGGTTTTTCCACAATACCGGACGACCATTTAATTTTTGGGCTTCCGTGGCGCAATGGTTAGCGCGTTCAGCTGCTATTCAAAAGACTGGTGGTTTGAGCCCTTCCGGGAGCGGTGTTGTGACGTCTCAGATGTAACATAAAATGTCAGAGTTTTTCCACAATACCTGACGAATTTTCAACTTTTGGGCTTCCGTGGCGCAATGGTTAGCGCGTTCGGCTGTTAACCAATAGGTTGGTGGTTCGAGCCCATCCGGGAGCGGTGTTGTGAGGTCTCAGAAGTGACGTAAAAAGTCAAGGTTTTTACACAATACCTGACGAGCATTTAATTTTTGGGCTTCCGTGGCGCAATGGTTAGCGCGTTCAGCAGTTAACAAATAGGTTAGTGGTTCGAGCCCACCCGGGAGCGGCGTTGTGGGATCTCAAACGTAACGTAGAAAGCCAAAGTTTTTCCACAATACCTGACGACCATTTAATTTTTGGGCTTCCGTGGCGCAATGGTTAACGCGTTCGGCTGTTAACAAATAGGTTGGTGGTTCGAGCCCACCCGGGAGCGGTGTTGTGGGATCTCAAATGTAACGTAGAAAGCCAAAGTTTTTCCACAATACGTGACAACCATTTAATTTCTGAGCTTCCGTTGCTGAATGGTTAGCGCGTTCAGCTTTTAACCAATAGGGTGGTGGTTCGAGCCCACCCGGGAGCGGTGTTGTGGGATCTCAAATGTAACGTAGAAAGACAAAGTTTTTCCACAATACCTGACGACAATTTTTTTTTGGGCTTCCTTGGCGCAATGGTTAGCGCGTTCCGCTGTTAACCGAAAGGTTGGTGGTTCGAGCCCAACCGAGAGAGGTGTTGTAGGGTCTCAGATGTAACGTAATAAGTCATAACTTATCCACAACACCTGACAACCATTTAATCTCTGAGCTTCCGTGGCTCAATGGTTAGCGCGTTCGGCTGTTAACCAATAGGTTGGTGGTTCGAGCCCATCCGGGAGCGGTGTTGTGTGGTCTCAGATGTAACGTAAAATGTCAGAGTTTTTCCACAATACCTGACGAACATTTAATTTTTGGGCTTCCGTGGCGCAATGGTTAGCGCGTTCGGCTGTTAACCAATAGGTTGGTGGTTCGAGCCCATCCGGGAGCGGTGTTGTGAGGTCTCAGATGTGACGTAAAAAGTCAAGCTTTTTACACAATACCTGACGAGCATTTAATTTTTAGCTTCCGTGGCGCAATGGTTAGCGCGATCAGCAGTTAACAAATAGGTTAGTGGTTCGAGCCCACCCGGGAGCGGCGTTGTGGGATCTCAAACGTAACGTAGAAAGCCAAAGTTTTTCCACAATACCTGACGACCATTTAATTTTTGGGCTTCCGTGGCGCAATGGTTAACGCGTTCGGCTGTTAACCAATAGGTTGGTGGTTCGAGCCCATCCGGGAGCGGTGTTGTGAGGTCTCAGATGTAGCGTAAAAAGTCAAAACTTTTCCACAATACGTGACAACCATTTAATTTCTGAGCTTCCGTGGCTGAATGGTTAGCGCGTTCAGCTTTTAACCAATAGGGTGGTGGTTCGAGCCCACCCGGGAGCGGTGTTGTGGGATCTCAAATGTAACGTAGAAAGACAAAGTTTTTCCACAATACCTGACGACCATTTTTTTTTGGGCTTCCTTGGCGCAATGGTTAGCGCGTTCGGCTGTTAACCGAAAGGTTGGTGGTTCGAGCCCAACCGAGAGAGGTGTTGTAGGGTCTCAGATGTAACGTAATAAGTCATAACTTATCCACAACACCTGACAACCATTTAATCTCTGAGCTTCCGTGGCTCAATGGTTAGCGCGTTCGGCTGTTAACCAATAGGTTGGTGGTTCGAGCCCATCCGGGAGCGGTGTTGTGAGGTCTCAGATGTAACGTAAAATGTCAGAGTTTTTCCACAATACCTGACGAACATTTAATTTTTGGGCTTCCGTGGCGCAATGGTTAGCGCGTTCGGCTGTTAACCAATAGGTTGGTGGTTCGAGCCCATCCGGGAGCGGTGTTGTGAGGTCTCAGATGTGACGTAAAAAGTCAAGCTTTTTACACAATACCTGACGAGCATTTAATTTTTAGCTTCCGTGGCGCAATGGTTAGCGCGATCAGCAGTTAACAAATAGGTTAGTGGTTCGAGCCCACCCGGGAGCGGCGTTGTGGGATCTCAAACGTAACGTAGAAAGCCAAAGTTTTTCCACAATACCTGACGACCATTTAATTTTTGGGCTTCCGTGGCGCAATGGTTAACGCGTTCGGCTGTTAACCAATAGGTTGGTCGTTCGAGCCCATCCGGGAGCGGTGTTGTGAGGTCTGAGATGTAGCGTAAAAAGTCAAAACTTTTCCACAATACGTGACAACCATTTAATTTCTGAGCTTCCGTGGCTGAATGGTTAGCGCGTTCAGCTTTTAACCAATAGGGTGGTTGTTCGAGCCCACCCGGGAGCGGTGTTGTGGGATCTCAAATGTAACGTAGAAAGCCAAAGTTTTTCCACAATACGTGACGACCATTTAATTTCTGAGCTTCCGTGGCTCAATGGTTAGCGCGTTCGGCTGTTAACCAATAGGTTGGTGGTTCGAGCCCATCCGGGAGCGGTGTTGTGAGGTCTCAGAAGTGACGTAAAAAGTCAAGGTTTTTCCACAATACCTGACGAACATTTAATTTTTGGGCTTCCATGGCTTAATGGTTAGCGCGTTCGGCTGTTAACCGAAAGGTTGGTGGTTCGAGCCCAACCGGGAGAGGTGTTGTGGGGTCTCAGATGTAGCGTAAAAAGTCAAAACTTTTCCACGATACGTGACAACCATTTAATTTCTGAGCTTCCGTGGCTGAATGGTTAGCGCGTTCAGCTTTTAACCAATAGGGTGGTGGTTCGAGCCCACCCGGGAGCGGTGTTGTGGGATCTCAAATGTAACGTAGAAAGACAAAGTTTTTCCACAATACCTGACGACCATTTATTTTTTGGGCTTCCTTGGCGCAATGGTTAGCGCGTTCGGCTGTTAACCGAAAGGTTGGTGGTTCGAGCCCAACCGTGAGAAGTGTTGTAGGGTCTCAGATGTAACGTAATAAGTCATAACTTATCCACAATACCTGACAACCATTTAATCTCTGAGCTTCCGTGGCTCAATGGTTAGCGCGTTCGGCTGTTAACCAATAGGTTGGTGGTTCGAGCCCATCCGGGAGCGGTGTTGTGAGGTCTCAGATGTGACGTAAAAAGTCAAGGTTTTTACACAATACCTGACGAGCATTTAAATTTTGGGCTTCCTTGGCGCAATGGTTAGCGCGATCAGCAGTTAACAAATAGGTTAGTGGTTCGAGCCCACCCGGGAGCGGCGTTGTGGGATCTCAAACGTAACGTAGAAAGCCAAAGTTTTTCCACAATACCTGACGACCATTTAATTTTTGGGCTTCCGTGGCGCAATGGTTAACGCGTTCGGCTGTTAACAAATAGGTTGGTGGTTCGAGCCCACCCGGGAGCGGTGTTGTGGGATCTCAAATGTAACGTAGAAAGCCAAAGTTTTTCCACAATACGTGACAACCATTTAATTTCTGAGCTTCCGTTGCTGAATGGTTAGCGCGTTCAGCTTTTAACCAATAGGGTGGTGGTTCGAGCCCACCCGGGAGCGGTGTTGTGGGATCTCAAATGTAACGTAGAAAGACAAAGTTTTTCCACAATACCTGACGACAATTTTTTTTTGGGCTTCCTTGGCGCAATGGTTAGCGCGTTCCGCTGTTAACCGAAAGGATGGTGGTTCGAGCCCAACCGAGAGAGGTGTTGTAGGGTCTCAGATGTAACGTAATAAGTCATAACTTATCCACAACACCTGACAACCATTTAATCTCTGAGCTTCCGTGGCTCAATGGTTAGCGCGTTCGGCTGTTAACCAATAGGTTGGTGGTTCGAGCCCATCCGGGAGCGGTGTTGTGTGGTCTCAGATGTAACGTAAAATGTCAGAGTTTTTCCACAATACCTGACGAACATTTAATTTTTGGGCTTCCGTGGCGCAATGGTTAGCGCGTTCGGCTGTTAACCAATAGGTTGGTGGTTCGAGCCCATCCGGGAGCGGTGTTGTGAGGTCTCAGATGTGACGTAAAAAGTCAAGCTTTTTACACAATACCTGACGAGCATTTAATTTTTAGCTTCCGTGGCGCAATGGTTAGCGCGATCAGCAGTTAACAAATAGGTTAGTGGTTCGAGCCCACCCGGGAGCGGCGTTGTGGGATCTCAAACGTAACGTAGAAAGCCAAAGTTTTTCCACAATACCTGACGACCATTTAATTTTTGGGCTTCCGTGGCGCAATGGTTAACGCGTTCGGCTGTTAACCAATAGGTTGGTGGTTCGAGCCCATCCGGGAGCGGTGTTGTGAGGTCTCAGATGTAGCGTAAAAAGTCAAAACTTTTCCACAATACGTGACAACCATTTAATTTCTGAGCTTCCGTGGCTGAATGGTTAGCGCGTTCAGCTTTTAACCAATAGGGTGGTGGTTCGAGCCCACCCGGGAGCGGTGTTGTGGGATCTCAAATGTAACGTAGAAAGACAAAGTTTTTCCACAATACCTGACGACCATTTTTTTTTGGGCTTCCTTGGCGCAATGGTTAGCGCGTTCGGCTGTTAACCGAAAGGTTGGTGGTTCGAGCCCAACCGAGAGAGGTGTTGTAGGGTCTCAGATGTAACGTAATAAGTCATAACTTATCCACAACACCTGACAACCATTTAATCTCTGAGCTTCCGTGGCTCAATGGTTAGCGCGTTCGGCTGTTAACCAATAGGTTGGTGGTTCGAGCCCATCCGGGAGCGGTGTTGTGAGGTCTCAGATGTAACGTAAAATGTCAGAGTTTTTCCACAATACCTGACGAACATTTAATTTTTGGGCTTCCGTGGCGCAATGGTTAGCGCGTTCGGCTGTTAACCAATAGGTTGGTGGTTCGAGCCCATCCGGGAGCGGTGTTGTGAGGTCTCAGATGTGACGTAAAAAGTCAAGCTTTTTACACAATACCTGACGAGCATTTAATTTTTAGCTTCCGTGGCGCAATGGTTAGCGCGATCAGCAGTTAACAAATAGGTTAGTGGTTCGAGCCCACCCGGGAGCGGCGTTGTGGGATCTCAAACGTAACGTAGAAAGCCAAAGTTTTTCCACAATACCTGACGACCATTTAATTTTTGGGCTTCCGTGGCGCAATGGTTAACGCGTTCGGCTGTTAACCAATAGGTTGGTCGTTCGAGCCCATCCGGGAGCGGTGTTGTGAGGTCTGAGATGTAGCGTAAAAAGTCAAAACTTTTCCACAATACGTGACAACCATTTAATTTCTGAGCTTCCGTGGCTGAATGGTTAGCGCGTTCAGCTTTTAACCAATAGGGTGGTTGTTCGAGCCCACCCGGGAGCGGTGTTGTGGGATCTCAAATGTAACGTAGAAAGCCAAAGTTTTTCCACAATACGTGACGACCATTTAATTTCTGAGCTTCCGTGGCTCAATGGTTAGCGCGTTCGGCTGTTAACCAATAGGTTGGTGGTTCGAGCCCATCCGGGAGCGGTGTTGTGAGGTCTCAGAAGTGACGTAAAAAGTCAAGGTTTTTCCACAATACCTGACGAACATTTAATTTTTGGGCTTCCATGGCTTAATGGTTAGCGCGTTCGGCTGTTAACCGAAAGGTTGGTGGTTCGAGCCCAACCGGGAGAGGTGTTGTGGGGTCTCAGATGTAGCGTAAAAAGTCAAAACTTTTCCACGATACGTGACAACCATTTAATTTCTGAGCTTCCGTGGCTGAATGGTTAGCGCGTTCAGCTTTTAACCAATAGGGTGGTGGTTCGAGCCCACCCGGGAGCGGTGTTGTGGGATCTCAAATGTAACGTAGAAAGACAAAGTTTTTCCACAATACCTGACGACCATTTATTTTTTGGGCTTCCTTGGCGCAATGGTTAGCGTGTTCGGCTGTTAACCGAAAGGTTGGTGGTTCGAGCCCAACCGTGAGAAGTGTTGTAGGGTCTCAGATGTAACGTAATAAGTCATAACTTATCCACAATACCTGACAACCATTTAATCTCTGAGCTTCCGTGGCTCGATGGTTAGCGCGTTCGGCTGTTAACCAATAGGTTGGTGGTTCGAGCCCATCCGGGAGCGGTGTTGTGAGGTCTCAGATGTGACGTAAAAAGTCAAGGTTTTTACACAATACCTGACGAGCATTTAAATTTTGGGCTTCCTTGGCGCAATGGTTAGCGCGATCAGCAGTTAACAAATAGGTTAGTGGTTCGAGCCCACCCGGGAGCGGCGTTGTGGGATCTCAAACGTAACGTAGAAAGCCAAAGTTTTTCCACAATACCTGACGACCATTTAATTTTTGGGCTTCCGTGGCGCAATGGTTAACGCGTTCGGCTGTTAACCAATAGGTTGGTGGTTCGAGCCCATCCGGGAGCGGTGTTGTGAGGTCTGAGATGTAGCGTAAAAAGTCAAAACTTTTCCACAATACGTGACAACCATTTAATTTCTGAGCTTCCGTGGCTGAATGGTTAGCGCGTTCAGCTTTTAACCAATAGGGTGGTTGTTCGAGCCCACCCGGGAGCGGTGTTGTGGGATCTCAAATGTAACGTAGAAAGCCAAAGTTTTTCCACAATACGTGACGACCATTTAATTTCTGAGCTTCCGTGGCTCAATGGTTAGCGCGTTCGGCTGTTAACCAATAGGTTGGTGGTTCGAGCCCATCCGAAAGCGGTGTTGTGAGGTCTCAGAAGTGACGTAAAAAGTCAAGGTTTTTCCACAATACCTGACGAACATTTAATTTTTGGGCTTCCATGGCTTAATGGTTAGCGCGTTCGGCTGTTAACCGAAAGGTTGGTGGTTCGAGCCCAACCGGGAGAGGTGTTGTGGGGTCTCAGATGTAGCGTAAAAAGTCAAAACTTTTCCACGATACGTGACAACCATTTAATTTCTGAGCTTCCGTGGCTGAATGGTTAGCGCGTTCAGCTTTTAACCAATAGGGTGGTGGTTCGAGCCCACCCGGGAGCGGTGTTGTGGGATCTCAAATGTAACGTAGAAAGACAAAGTTTTTCCACAATACCTGACGACCATTTATTTTTTGGGCTTCCTTGGCGCAATGGTTAGCGCGTTCGGCTGTTAACCGAAAGGTTGGTGGTTCGAGCCCAACCGTGAGAAGTGTTGTAGGGTCTCAGATGTAACGTAATAAGTCATAACTTATCCACAATACCTGACAACCATTTAATCTCTGAGCTTCCGTGGCTCAATGGTTAGCGCGTTCGGCTGTTAACCAATAGGTTGGTGGTTCGAGCCCATCCGGGAGCGGTGTTGTGAGGTCTCAGATGTGACGTAAAAAGTCAAGGTTTTTACACAATACCTGACGAGCATTTAACTTTTTGGCTTCCGTGGCGCAATGGTTAGCGCGTTCGGCTGTTAACCAATAGGTTGGTGGTTCGAGCCCATCCGGGAGCGGTGTTGTGAGGTCTCAGATGTGACGTAAAAAGTCAAGGTTTTTACACAATACCTGACGAGCATTTAAATTTTGGGCTTCCTTGGCGCAATGGTTAGCGCGTTCGGCTGTTAACCAATAGGTTGGTGGTTCGAGCCCACCCGGGAGCGGTGTTGTGTGATCTCAAATGTAACGTAGAAAGCCAAAATTTTTCCACAATACCTGACGACCATTTAATTTTTGGGCTTCCGTGGCGCAATGGTTAGCACGTTCGGCTGTTAACCAATAGGTTGGTGGTTCGAGCCCATCCGGGAGCGGTGTTGTGAGGTCTCAGATGTGACGTAAAAAGTCAAGGTTTTTACACAATACCTGACGAGCATTTAATTTTTAGCTTCCGTGGCGCAATGGTTAGCGCGTTCAGCAGTTAACAAATAGGTTAGTGGTTCGAGCCCACCCGGGAGCGGCGTTGTGGGATCTCAAACGTAACGTAGAAAGCCAAAGTTTTTCCACAATACCTGACGACCATTTAATTTTTGGGCTTCCGTGGCGCAATGGTTAACGCGTTCGGCTGTTAACCAATAGGTTGGTGGTTCGAGCCCATCCGGGAGCGGTGTTGTGAGGTCTGAGATGTAGCGTAAAAAGTCAAAACTTTTCCACAATACGTGACAACCATTTAATTTCTGAGCTTCCGTGGCTGAATGGTTAGCGCGTTCAGCTTTTAACCAATAGGGTGGTTGTTCGAGCCCACCCGGGAGCGGTGTTGTGGGATCTCAAATGTAACGTAGAAAGCCAAAGTTTTTCCACAATACGTGACGACCATTTAATTTCTGAGCTTCCGTGGCTCAATGGTTAGCGCGTTCGGCTGTTAACCAATAGGTTGGTGGTTCGAGCCCATCCGAAAGCGGTGTTGTGAGGTCTCAGAAGTGACGTAAAAAGTCAAGGTTTTTCCACAATACCTGACGAACATTTAATTTTTGGGCTTCCATGGCTTAATGGTTAGCGCGTTCGGCTGTTAACCGAAAGGTTGGTGGTTCGAGCCCAACCGGGAGAGGTGTTGTGGGGTCTCAGATGTAGCGTAAAAAGTCAAAACTTTTCCACGATACGTGACAACCATTTAATTTCTGAGCTTCCGTGGCTGAATGGTTAGCGCGTTCAGCTTTTAACCAATAGGGTGGTGGTTCGAGCCCACCCGGGAGCGGTGTTGTGGGATCTCAAATGTAACGTAGAAAGACAAAGTTTTTCCACAATACCTGACGACCATTTATTTTTTGGGCTTCCTTGGCGCAATGGTTAGCGCGTTCGGCTGTTAACCGAAAGGTTGGTGGTTCGAGCCCAACCGTGAGAAGTGTTGTAGGGTCTCAGATGTAACGTAATAAGTCATAACTTATCCACAATACCTGACAACCATTTAATCTCTGAGCTTCCGTGGCTCAATGGTTAGCGCGTTCGGCTGTTAACCAATAGGTTGGTGGTTCGAGCCCATCCGGGAGCGGTGTTGTGAGGTCTCAGATGTGACGTAAAAAGTCAAGGTTTTTACACAATACCTGACGAGCATTTAACTTTTTGGCTTCCGTGGCGCAATGGTTAGCGCGTTCGGCTGTTAACCAATAGGTTGGTGGTTCGAGCCCATCCGGGAGCGGTGTTGTGAGGTCTCAGATGTGACGTAAAAAGTCAAGGTTTTTACACAATACCTGACGAGCATTTAAATTTTGGGCTTCCTTGGCGCAATGGTTAGCGCGTTCGGCTGTTAACCAATAGGTTGGTGGTTCGAGCCCACCCGGGAGCGGTGTTGTGTGATCTCAAATGTAACGTAGAAAGCCAAAATTTTTCCACAATACCTGACGACCATTTAATTTTTGGGCTTCCGTGGCGCAATGGTTAGCACGTTCGGCTGTTAACCAATAGGTTGGTGGTTCGAGCCCATCCGGGAGCGGTGTTGTGAGGTCTCAGATGTGACGTAAAAAGTCAAGGTTTTTACACAATACCTGACGAGCATTTAATTTTTAGCTTCCGTGGCGCAATGGTTAGCGCGTTCAGCAGTTAACAAATAGGTTAGTGGTTCGAGCCCACCCGGGAGCGGCGTTGTGGGATCTCAAACGTAACGTAGAAAGCCAAAGTTTTTCCACAATACCTGACGACCATTTAATTTTTGGGCTTCCGTGGCGCAATGGTTAACGCGTTCGGCTGTTAACCAATAGGTTGGTGGTTCGAGCCCACCCGGGAGCGGTGTTGTGGGATCTCAAATGTAACGTAGAAAGCCAAAGTTTTTCCACAATACGTGACGACCATTTAATTTCTGAGCTTCCGTGGCTCAATGGTTAGCGCGTTCGGCTGTTAACCAATAGGTTGGTGGTTCGAGCCCATCCGGGAGCGGTGTTGTGACATCTCAGATGTGACGTAAAAAGTCCAGGTTTTTCCACAATACCGGACGACCATTTAATTTTGGGGCTTCCGTGGCGCAATCGTTAGCGCGTTCGGCTGTTAACAGAAAGGTTGGTGGTTCGAGCACACCCGGGAGCGGTGCTATGAGGTCTCAGATGCTACGTAAAAAGTCCAGGTTTTTCCACAATACCGGACGACCATTTAATTTTTGGGCTTCCGTGGCGCAATGGTTAGCGCGTTCAGCAGTTAACAAATAGGTTAGTGGTTCGAGCCCACCCGGGAGCGGTGTTGTGAGGTCTCAGATGTAACATAAAATGTCAGAGTTTTTCCACAATACCTGACGAATATTGAACTTTTGGGCTTCCGTGGCGCAATGGTTAGCGCGTTCGGCTGTTAACCAATAGGTTGGTGGTTCGAGCCCATCCGGGAGCGGTGTTGTGAGGTCTCAGAAGTGACGTAAAAAGTCAAGGTTTTTACACAATACCTGACGAGCATTTAATTTTTGGGCTTCCGTGGCGCAATGGTTAGCGCGTTCAGCAGTTAACAAATAGGTTAGTGGTTCGAGCCCACCCGGGAGCGGCGTTGTGGGATCTCAAACGTAACGTAGAAAGCCAAAGTTTTTCCACAATACCTGACGACCATTTAATTTTTGGGCTTCCGTGGCGCAATGGTTAACGCGTTCGGCTGTTAACAAATAGGTTGGTGGTTCGAGCCCACCCGGGAGCGTTTTTGTGGGATCTCAAATGTAACGTAGAAAGCCAAAGTTTTTCCACAATACGTGACAACCATTTAATTTCTGAGCTTCCGTGGCTGAATGGTTAGCGCGTTCAGCTTTTAACCAATAGGGTGGTGGTTCGAGCCCACCCGGGAGCGGTGTTGTGGGATCTCAAATGTAACGTAGAAAGACAAAGTTTTTCCACAATACCTGACGACCATTTATTTTTTGGGCTTCCTTGGCGCAATGGTTAGCGCGTTCGGCTGTTAACCGAAAGGTTGGTGGTTCGAGCCCAACCGAGAGAGGTGTTGTAGGGTCTCAGATGTAACGTAATAAGTCATAACTTATCCACAACACCTGACAACCATTTAATCTCTGAGCTTCCGTGGCTCAATGGTTAGCGCGTTCGGCTGTTAACCAATAGGTTGGTGGTTCGAGTCCATCCGGGAGCGGTGTTGTGAGGTCTCAGATGTGACGTAAAAAGTCAAGGTTTTTACACAATACCTGACGAGCATTTAATTTTTAGCTTCCGTGGCGCAATGGTTAGCGCGTTCAGCAGTTAACAAATAGGTTAGTGGTTCGAGCCCACCCGGGAGCGGCGTTGTGGGATCTCAAACGTAACGTAGAAAGCCAAAGTTTTTCCACAATACCTGACGACCATTTAATTTTTGGGCTTCCGTGGCGCAATGGTTAACGCGTTCGGCTGTTAACCAATAGGTTGGTGGTTCGAGCCCACCCGGGAGCGGTGTTGTGGGATCTCAAATGTAACGTAGAAAGCCAAAGTTTTTCCACAATACGTGACGACCATTTAATTTCTGAGCTTCCGTGGCTCAATGGTTAGCGCGTTCGGCTGTTAACTAATAGGTTGGTGGTTCGAGCCCATCCGGGAGCGGTGTTGTGAGGTCTCAGAAGTGACGTAAAAAGTCAAGGTTTTTCTACAATACCTGACGAACATTTAATTTTTGGGCTTCCATGGCGCAATGGTTAGCGCGTTCGGCTGTTAACCGAAAGGTTGGTGGTTCGAGCCCAACCGGGAGAGGTGTTGTGGGGTCTCAGATGTAGCGTAAAAAGTCAAAACTTTTCCACAATACGTGACAACCATTTAATTTCTGCGCTTCCGTGGCTGAATGGTTAGCGCGTTCAGCTTTTAACCAATAGGGTGTTGGTTCGAGCCCACCCGGGAGCGGTGTTGTGGGATCTCAAATGTAACGTAGAAAGACAAAGTTTTTCCACAATACCTGACGACCATTTATTTTTTGGGCTTCCTTGGCGCAATGGTTAGCGCGTTCGGCTGTTAACCGAAAGGTTGGTGGTTCGAGCCCAACCGTGAGAGGTGTTGTAGGGTCTCAGATGTAACGTAATAAGTCATAACTTATCCACAATACCTGACAACCATTTAATCTCTGAGCTTCCGTGGCTCAATGGTTAGCGCGTTCGGCTGTTAACCAATAGGTTGGTGGTTCGAGCCCATCCGGGAGCGGTGTTGTGAGGTCTCAGATGTGACGTAAAAAGTCAAGGTTTTTACACAATACCTGACGAGCATTTAATTTTTAGCTTCCGTGGCGCAATGGTTAGCGCGTTCAGCAGTTAACAAATAGGTTAGTGGTTCGAGCCCACCCGGGAGCGGCGTTGTGGGATCTCAAACGTAACGTAGAAAGCCAAAGTTTTTCCACAATACCTGACGACCATTTAATTTTTGGGCTTCCGTGGCGCAATGGTTAACGCGTTCGGCTGTTAACCAATAGGTTGGTGGTTCGAGCCCACCCGGGAGCGGTGTTGTGGGATCTCAAATGTAACGTAGAAAGCCAAAGTTTTTCCACAATACGTGACGACCATTTAATTTCTGAGCTTCCGTGGCTCAATGGTTAGCGCGTTCGGCTGTTAACTAATAGGTTGGTGGTTCGAGCCCATCGGGGAGCGGTGTTGTGAGGTCTCAGAAGTGACGAAAAAGTCAAGGTTTTTCTACAATACCTGACGAACATTTAATTTTTGGGCTTCCATGGCGCAATGGTTAGCGCGTTCGGCTGTTAACCGAAAGGTTGGTGGTTCGAGCCCAACCGGGAGAGGTGTTGTGGGGTCTCAGATGTAGCGTAAAAAGTCAAACCTTTTCCACAATACGTGACAACCATTTAATTTCTGCGCTTCCGTGGCTGAATGGTTAGCGCGTTCAGCTTTTAACCAATAGGGTGTTGGTTCGAGCCCACCCGGGAGCGGTGTTGTGGGATCTCAAATGTAACGTAGAAAGACAAAGTTTTTCCACAATACCTGACGACCATTTATTTTTTGGGCTTCCTTGGCGCAATGGTTAGCGCGTTCGGCTGTTAACCGAAAGGTTGGTGGTTCGAGCCCAACCGTGAGAGGTGTTGTAGGGTCTCAGATGTAACGTAATAAGTCATAACTTATCCACAATACCTGACAACCATTTAATCTCTGAGCTTCCGTGGCTCAATGGTTAGCGCGTTCGGCTGTTAACCAATAGGTTGGTGGTTCGAGCCCATCCGGGAGCGGTGTTGTGAGGTCTCAGATGTAACGTAAAATGTCAGAGTTTTTCCACAATACCTGACGAACATTTAATTTTTGGGTTTCCGTGGCGCAATGGTTAGCGCGTTCGGCTGTTAACCAATAGGTTGGTTGTTCGAGCCCATCCGAGAGCGGTGTTGTGAGGTCTCAGATGTGACGTAAAAATTCAAGGTTTTTACACAATACCTGACGAGCATTTAACTTTTGGGCTTCCGTGGCGCAATGGTTAGCGCGTTCGGCTGTTAACCAATAGGTTGGTGGTTCGAGCCCACCCGGGAGCGGTGTTTTGGGATCTCAAATGTAACGTTGAAAGCCAAAATTTTTCCACAATACCTGACGACCATTTAATTTTTGGGCTTCCGTGGCGCAATGGTCAGCGCGTTCAGCTGTTAACCGAAAGGTTAATGTTCGAGCCCATCCGGGAGCGGTGTTGTGACGTCTAAGATGTAACGTAAAATGTCAGAGTTTTTCCACAATACCTGACGAACATTTAATTTTTGGGCTTCCTTGGCGCAATTATTAGCGCGTTCAACTGTTAATCAAAAGGCTGGTGGTTCAAGCGCACCCGGAAGAGGTGTTGTGGGGTCTCAGATGTAGCGTAAAGAGTCAAGGTTTTTACACAATACCTGACGAGCATTTAACTTTGGGCTTCCGTGGCTCAATGGTTAGCGCGTTCGGCTGTTAACCAAATAGGTTGGTGGTTCGAGCCCATCCGGGAGCGGTATTGTGACGTCTCAGATGTGACGTTAAAAGTCAAGGTTTTTCCAAAATACCTGACGACCATTTAATTTTGGGCTTCCGTGGCTCAATGGTTAGCGCGTTCGGCTGTTAACCAATAGGTTGGTGGTTCAAGCCCATCCGGGAGCGGTATTGTGACGTCTCAGATGTGACGTTAAAAGTCAAGGTTTTTCCAAAATACCTGACGACCATTTAATTTTTGGGCTTCCGTGGCGCAATGGTTAGCGCGTTCAGCTGTTAATCGAAAGGTTGGTGGTACGAGCCCACCCGGGAGAGGTGTTGTGGGGTCTCAGATGTAACGTAAAAAGTCAAAACTTTTCCACAATACGTGACAACCATTTAATTTCTGGGCTTCCGTGGCTCAATGATTAGCGCGTTCGGCTGTAAACCAATAGGTTGGTGGTTCGAGCCCACCCGGGAGCGGTGTTGTGGGATCTCAAATGTAACGTAAAAATTCAACGTTTTTCCACAATACCTGACGAAAATTTAATTTTTGGGCTTCCTTGGGGCAATGGTTAGCGCGTTCGGCTGTTAACCAATAGGTTGGTGGTTCGAGCCCACCCGGGAGCGGTGTTTTGGGATCTCAAATGTAACGTTGAAAGCCAAAATTTTTCCACAATACCTGACGACCATTTAATTTTTGGGCTTCCGTGGCGCAATGGTCAGCGCGTTCAGCTGTTAACCGAAAGGTTAATGTTCGAGCCCATCCGGGAGCGGTGTTGTGACGTCTAAGATGTAACGTAAAATGTCAGAGTTTTTCCACAATACCTGACGAACATTTAATTTTTGGGCTTCCTTGGCGCAATTATTAGCGCGTTCAACTGTTAATCAAAAGGCTGGTGGTTCAAGCGCACCCGGAAGAGGTGTTGTGGGGTCTCAGATGTAGCGTAAAGAGTCAAAACTTATCCACAATACGTGACAACCATTTAATTTCTGAGCTTCCGTGGCTCAAAGGTTAGCGCGTTCGGCTGTTAACCAATAGGTGTGTGGTTCGAGCCCATCCGGGAGCGGTGTTGTGACGTCTCAGATGTAACGTAAAATGTCAGAGTTTTTCCACAATACCTGACGAACATTTAATTTTTGGGTTTCCGTGGCGCAATGGTTAGCGCGTTCGGCTGTTAACCAATAGGTTGGTTGTTCGAGCCCATCCGAGAGCGGTGTTGTGAGGTCTCAGATGTGACGTAAAAATTCAAGGTTTTTACACAATACCTGACGAGCATTTAACTTTTGGGCTTCCGTGGCGCAATGGTTAGCGCGTTCGGCTGTTAACCAATAGGTTGGTGGTTCGAGCCCACCCGGAAGCGGTGTTTTGGGATCTCAAATGTAACGTTGAAAGCCAAAATTTTTCCACAATACCTGACGACCATTTAATTTTTGGGCTTCCGTGGCGCAATGGTCAGCGCGTTCAGCTGTTAACCGAAAGGTTAATGTTCGAGCCCATCCGGGAGCGGTGTTGTGACGTCTAAGATGTAACGTAAAATGTCAGAGTTTTTCCACAATACCTGACGAACATTTAATTTTTGGGCTTCCTTGGCGCAATTATTAGCGCGTTCAACTGTTAATCAAAAGGCTGGTGGTTCAAGCGCACCCGGAAGAGGTGTTGTGGGGTCTCAGATGTAGCGTAAAGAGTCAAAACTTATCCACAATACGTGACAACCATTTAATTTCTGAGCTTCCGTGGCTCAAAGGTTAGCGCGTTCGGCTGTTAACCAATAGGTGTGTGGTTCGAGCCCATCCGGGAGCGGTGTTGTGACGTCTCAGATGTAACGTAAAATGTCAGAGTTTTTCCACAATACCTGACGAGCATCAACTTTGGGCTTCCGTGGCTCAATGGTTAGCGCGTTCGGCTGTTAACCAATAGGTTGGTGGTTCGAGCCCATCCGGGAGCGGTGTTGTGAGGTCTCAGATGTGACGTAAAAAGTCAAGGTTTTTACACAATACCTGACGAGCATCAACTTTGGGCTTCCGTGGCTCAATGGTTAGCGCGTTCGGCTGTTAACCAATAGGTTGGTGGTTCGAGCCCATCCGGGAGCGGTGTTGTGAGGTCTCAGATGTGACGTAAAAAGTCAAGGTTTTTACACAATACCTGACGAGCATTTAACTTTGGGCTTCCGTGGCTCAATGGTTAGCGCGTTCGGCTGTTAACCAAATAGGTTGGTGGTTCGAGCCCATCCGGGAGCGGTATTGTGACGTCTCAGATGTGACGTTAAAAGTCAAGGTTTTTCCAAAATACCTGACGACCATTTAATTTTGGGCTTCCGTGGCTCAATGGTTAGCGCGTTCGGCTGTTAACCAATAGGTTGGTGGTTCGAGCCCATCCGGGAGCGGTATTGTGACGTCTCAGATGTGACGTTAAAAGTCAAGGTTTTTCCAAAATACCTGACGACCATTTAATTTTTGGGCTTCCGTGGCGCAATGGTTAGCGCGTTCAGCTGTTAATCGAAAGGTTGGTGGTACGAGCCCACCCGGGAGAGGTGTTGTGGGGTCTCAGATGTAACGTAAAAAGTCAAAACATTTCCACAATACGTGACAACCATTTAATTTCTGGGCTTCCGTGGCTCAATGATTAGCGCGTTCGGCTGTAAACCAATAGGTTGGTGGTTCGAGCCCACCCGGGAGCGGTGTTGTGGGATCTCAAATGTAACGTAAAAATTCAACGTTTTTCCACAATACCTGACGAAAATTTAATTTTTGGGCTTCCTTGGGGCAATGGTTAGCGCGTTCGGCTGTTAACCGAAAGGTTGGTGGTTCGATCCCAACCGGGAGAGGTGTTGTGGGGTCTCAGATGTAGCGTAAAAAGTCAAAACTTTTCCACAATACGTGACAACCATTTAATTTCTGAGCTTTCGTGGCTCAATGGTTAGCGCGTTCGGCTGTTAGCCAATAGGTTGGTGGTTCGAGCCCACCCGGGAGCGGTGTTGTGGGATCTCAAATGTAACGTAGAAAGCCAAAGTTTTTCCACAATACCTGACGACCATTTAATTTTTGGGCTTCCGGGGCGCAATGGTTAGCGCGTTCAGCTGTTAACCGAAAGGTTGGTGGTTCAAGCCCATCCGGGAGCGGTGTTGTGACGTCTCAGATGTTACGTAAAAAGTCAAGGTTTTTCCACAATACCTGACGACCATTTAATTTTTGGGCTTCCGTGGCTCAATGGTTAGCGCGTTCGGCTGTTAACCAATAGGTTGGTGGTTCGAGGCCACCCGGGAGCGGTGTTGTGGGATCTCACATGTAACGTAGAAAGCCAAAGTTTTTCCACAATACCTGACGACCATTTAATTTTTGGGCTTCCGTGGCGCAATGGTTAGCGCGTTCGGCTGGTAACCGAAAGGTTGGTGGTTCAAGTCCACCCGGGAGCGGTGTTGTGGGATCACGAATGTAACGTAGAAAGCCAAAGTTTTTCCAGAATACCTGACGACCATTTAATTTTTGGGCTTCCGTGGCGCAATAATTAGCGCGTTCAGCTGTTAATCGAAAGGTTGGTGGTTCGAGCCCACCCGAGAGAGGTGTTGTGGGGTCTCAGATGTAGCGTAAAAAGTCAAAACTTTTCCACAATACGTGACAACCATTTAATTTCTGAGCTTTCGTGGCTCAATGGTTAGCGCGTTCGGCTGTTAGCCAATAGGTTGGTGGTTCGAGCCCACCCGGGAGCGGTGTTGTGGGATCTCAAATGTAACGTAGAAAGCCAAAGTTTTTCCACAATACCTGACGACCATTTAATTTTTGGGCTTCCGGGGCGCAATGGTTAGCGCGTTCAGCTGTTAATCGAAAGGTTGGTGGTTCGAGCCCACCCGGGAGAGGTGTTGTGGGGTCTCAGATGTAGCGTAAAAAGTCAAAACTTTTCCACAATACGTGACAACGATTTAATTTCTGAGCTTCCGTGGCTCAATGTTTAGCGCGTTCGGCTGTTAGCCAATAGGTTGGTGGTTCGAGCCCACCCGGGAGCGGTGTTGTGGGATCTCAAATGTAACGTAGAAAGCCAAAGTTTTTCCACAATACCTGACGACCATTTAATTTCTGAGCTTCCGTGGCTCAATGGTTAGCGCGTTCGGCTGTTAACCAATAGTTTGGTAGTTCGAGCCCATCCGGGAGCGGTGTTGTGAGGTCTCAGATGTGACGTAAAAAGTCAAAGTTTTTCCACAATACCTGACGACCATTTAATTTTTGAGCTTCCGTGGCGCAATGGTTAGCGCGTTCTTCTGTTAATCGAAAGGTTGGTGGTTCGAGCCCACCCGGGAGAGGTGTTGTGGGGTCTCAGATGTAGCGTAAAAAGTCAAAACTTTTCCACAATACATGACAACGATTTAATTTCTGAGCTTCCGTGGCTCAATGTTTAGCGTGTTCGGCTGTTAACCAATAGGTTGGTGGTTCGGGCCCACCCGGGAGCGGTGTTGTGAGTTCTCAGATGTGACGTAAAATGTCAGAGTTTTTCCACAATACCTGACGAATATTTAATATTTGGGCTTCCTTGGCGCAATGGTTAGCGCGTTTGGCTGTTAACAGAAAGGTTGGTGGTTCGAGCACACCCGGGAGCGGTGTTGTGACGTCTCGAATGTAACGTAAAATGTCAGAGTTTTTCCACAATACCTGACGAACATTTAATTTTTGGGCTTCCGTGGCGCAATAATTAGCGCGTTCAGCTGTTAATCGAAAGGTTGGTGTTTCGAGCCCACCCGGGAGAGGTTTTGTGGGGTCTCAGATGTAGCGTAAAATGTCAAAACTTTTCCACAATACGTAACAACCATTTAATTTCTGAGCTTCCGTGGCTCAATGCTTAGCGCGTTCGGCTGTTAGCCAATAGGTTGGTGGTTCGAGCCCACCCGGGAGCGGTGTTGTGGGATCTCAAATGTAACGTAGAAAGCCAAAGTTTTTCCACAATACCTGACGACCATTTATTTTTTGGGCTTCCTTGGCGCAATGGTTAGCGCGTTCGGCTGTTAACCGAAAGGTTGGTGGTTCGAGCCCAACCGAGAGAGGTGTTGTAGGGTCTCAGATGTAACGTAATAAGTCATAACTTATCCACAATACGTGACAACCATTAATTTCTGAGCTTCCGTGGCTCAATGGTTAGCGCGTTCGGCTGTTAACCAATAGGTTGGTGGTTCGAGCCCACCCGGGAGCGGTGGTGTGGGATCTCAAATGTAACGTAGAAAGCCAAAGTTTTGCCACAATACCTGACGACCTTTACATTTTTGGGCTTCCTTGGCGCAATGGTTAGTGCCTTCGGCTGTTAACCGAAAGGTTGGTGGTTCGAGCCCAACCGGAATAGGTGTTGTGACGTCTCAGATGTGACGTAAAAAGCCAAGGTTTTTTCCACAACACCTGACGACCATTTAATTTTTGGGCTTCCGTGGCGCAATGGTTAGCGCGTTCGGCTTTTAACCAATAAGTTGGTGGTTCGAGCCCATCCGGGAGCGGTGTATTGAGGTCTCAGATGTAACGTAAAATGTCAGAGTTTTTCCACAATACCTGACGAACATTTAATTTTTGGGCTTCCGTGCCGCAATGACTAGCGCGTTCAGCTGTTAATCGAAAGGTTGAAGGTTCGAGCCCACCCGGGAGAGGTGTTGTGGGGTCTCAGATGTAGCGTAAAAAGTCAAAACTTTTCCACAATACGTGACAACCATTTAATTTCTGAGCTTCCGTGGCTCAATGCTTAGCGCGTTCGGCTGTAAACCAATAGGTTGGTGGTTCGAGCCCATCCGGGAGCGGTGTTTTGACGTCTCAGATGTGACGTAAAAAGTCAAGGTTTTTCCACAATACCGGACGACCATTTAAATTTTGGGCTTCCGTGGCGCAATCGTTAGCGCGTTCGGCTGTTAACAGAAAGGTTGGTGGTTCAAGCACACCCGGGAGCGGTGCTATGAGGTCTCAGATGTTACGTAAAAAGTCAAAGTTTTTCCACAATACGTGACAACCATTTAATTTCTGAGCTTCCGTGGCTCAATGGTTAGCGCGTTCGGCTGTTAACTAATAGGTTAGTGGTTCGAGCCCACCCGGGAGCGGCGTTGTGGGATCTCAAATGTAACGTAGAAAGCCAAAGTTTTTCCACAATACCTGACGATCATTTAATTTTTGGGCTTCCGTGGCGCAATGGTTAGGGCGTTCGGCTGTTAACCAATAGGTTGGTGGTTCGAGCCCACCCGGGCGCGGTGTTGTGGGATCTCAAACGTAACGTGGAAAGCCAAAGTTTTTCCACTATACCTGACGACCATTTAATTTTTGGGCTTCCGTGGCGCAATGATTAGCGCGTTCAGCTGTTAATCGAAAGGTTGAAGGTTCGAGCCCACCCGGGAGAGGTGTTGTGGGGTCCCAGATGTAGCGTAAAAAGTCAAAACTTTTCCACAATACGTGACAACCATTTAATTTCTGAGCTTCCGTGGCGCAATGGTTAGCGCGTTCAGCAGTTAACAAATAATTTAGTGGTTCGAGCCCACCCGGGAGCGGCGTTGTGGGATCTCAAACGTAACGTAGAAAGCCAAAGTTTTTCCACAATACCTAATTCAAGCAAATGTAACGATATTCATTCAAAAAACTGTTAAAATTCAATTTTTCAATAAGAAATCGTTGTCGTTCATCTCGATTGAACAATAAATAAAAATGTACCTCGATTTTTAATAACATTTTCAAAATCGACGTAACTCAACCTAAGGAAAACATTTTGAGTATTTGTTCACTGTTTTCAAATATAACCACTGAAACCATTATTTTTGTAATTTTTGCGTTAATTCAAGCAAATGTAACGATATTCATTCAACAAACTGTTAAAATTCAATTTTAAATAAGAAATCGTTGTCACGGATTTTGTATCTTGAAGAAAAAAAACATGCGATTTTTTCGGTACACTTTTGAATGCATTTTTTTCTGGAGAAATGTTTGACCGAATTCAGCTTAATTCCCTATAAAACACTCATTGAAAGTGATTTCATCTCGATTGAACAATAATTAAAAATTTACCTCGATTTTTAATAACATTTTCAAAATCGACGTTTCACGGCCAAAAAAGCTTACTTTGAGTATTTCTTCACTATTTTCAAATATGTTCACTGAAACCATTATTTTTATTTTTTTTGCTTTAATTCAAGCAAATGTAACGATATTCAATCAAAAAACTGTTAAAATTCAATTTTTCAATAAGAAATCGTTGTCACGGATTTTGTATCTTGAAGAAAAAAAACATGCGATTTTTTCGGTACACTTTTGAATGCATTTTTTTCTGGAGAAATGTTTGACCGAATTCAGCTTAATTCCCTATAAAACACTCATTGAAAGTGATTTCATCTCGATTGAACAATAATTAAAAATTTACCTCGATTTTTAATAACATTTTCAAAATCGACGTTTCACGGCCAAAAAAGCTAACTTTGAGTATTTCTTCACTATTTTCAAATATGTTCACTGAAACCATTATTTTTATACTTTTTGCTTTAATTCAAGCAAATGTAACGATATTCAATCAAAAAACTGTTAAAATTAAATTTTTCAATAAGAAATCGTTGTCACGGATATTGTATCTTGAAGAAAAAAAACATGCGATTTTTTCGGTACACTTTTGAATGCATTTTTTTTTTGGAGAAATGTTTGACCGAATTCAGCTTAATTCCCTATAAAACACTCTTTGAAAGTGATTTCATCTTGATTGAACAATAATTAAAAATTTACCTCGATTTTTAATAACATTTTCAAAATCGACGTTTCACGGCCAAAGAAGCATACTTTGAGTATTTCTTCACTATTTTCAAATATGTTCACTGAAACCATTATTTTTATACTTTTTGCTTTAATTCAAGCAATGTAACGATATTCATTCAAAAAACTGTTAAAATTCAATTTTCAGTAAGAAATCGTATTCACGGATTTTGTGTCTTGAAGAAGAAAAACCTGCGATTTTTTCGGTACTTTTTTGAATGAATTTTTTTCTGGAGAAATTTTTGACCGAATTCAGCTTAATTCCCTATAAAACACTCATTAAAAGTGATTTCATCTCGATTGAACAATAAATAAAAATGTACCTCGATTTTTAATAACATTTTCAAAATCGACGTTTCACGGCCAAAGAAGCATATTTTGAGTATTTCTTCACTATTTTCAAAAATAACCACTGAAACCATTATTTTTATACTTTTTGCTTTAATTCAAGCAAATGTAACGATATTCATTCAACAAACTGTTAAAATTCAATTTTAAATAAGAAATCGTTGTCACGGATTTTGTATCTTGAAGAAAAAAACATGCGATTTTTTCGGTACACTTTTGAATGCATTTTTTTCTGGAGAAATTTTTGACCGAATTCAGCTTAATTCCCTATAAAACACTCAATAAAAGTGATTTCATCTCGATTGAACAATAAATAAAAATGTACCTCGATTTTTAATAACATTTTCAAAATCGACGTTTCACGGCCAAAGAAGCATACTTTGAGTATTTCTTCACTATTTTCAAATATGTTCACTGAAACCATTATTTTTATACTTTTTGCTTTTATTCAAGCAATGTAACGATATTCATTCAAAAAACTGTTAAAATTCAATTTTCAGTAAGAAATCGTATTCACGGATTTTGTATCTTGAAGAAAAAAAACATGCGATTTTTTCGGTACACTTTTGAATGCATTTTTTTCTGGAGAAATTTTTGACCGAATTCAGCTTAATTCCCTATAAAACACTCAATAAAAGTGATTTCATCTCGATTGAACAATAAATAAAAATGTACCTCGATTTTTAATAACATTTTCAAAATCGACGTAACTCGGCCTAAGAAAAACATTTTGAGTATTTGTTCACTGTTTTCAAATATAACCACTGAAACCATTATTTTTGTAATTTTTGCGTTAATTCAAGCAAATGTAACGATATTCATTCAACAAACTGTTAAATTCAATTTTAAATAAGAAATCGTTGTCACGGATTTTGTATCTTGAAGAAAAAAAACATGCGATTTTTTCGGTACACTTTTAAATGCATTTTTTTCTGGAGAAATGTTTGACCGAATTCAGCTTAATTCCCTATAAAACACTCATTAAAAGTGATTTCATCTCGATTGAACAATAATTAAAAATGTACCTCGATTTTTAATAACATTTTAAAAATCGACGTTTCACCGCCAACGAAGCATATTTTGAGTATTTCTTCACTATTTACAAATATAACCACTGAAACCATTATTTTTATACTTTTTGCTTTAATTCAAGCAAATGTAACGATATTCATTCAAAAAACTGTTAAAATTCAATTTTTCAATAAGAAATCGTTGTCACGGATATTGTATCTTGAAGAAAAAAAACATGCGATTTTTTCGGTACACTTTTGAATGCATTTTTTTTTTTGGAGAAATGTTTGACCGAATTCAGCTTAATTCCCTATAAAACACTCTTTGAAAGTGATTTCATCTTGATTGAACAATAATTAAAAATTTACCTCGATTTTTAATAACATTTTCAAAATCGACGTTTCACGGCCAAAGAAGCATACTTTGAGTATTTCTTCACTATTTTCAAATATGTTCACTGAAAACCATTATTTTTATACTTTTTGCTTTAATTCAAGCAATGTAACGATATTCATTCAAAAAACTGTTAAAATTCAATTTTCAGTAAGAAATCGTATTCACGGATTTTGTGTCTTGAAGAAGAAAAACCTGCGATTTTTTCGGTACTTTTTTGAATGAATTTTTTTCTGGAGAAATTTTTGACCGAATTCAGCTTAATTCCCTATAAAACACTCATTAAAAGTGATTTCATCTCGATTGAACAATAAATAAAAATGTACCTCGATTTTTAATAACATTTTCAAAATCGACGTTTCACGGCCAAAGAAGCATATTTTGAGTATTTCTTCACTATTTTCAAAAATAACCACTGAAACCATTATTTTTATACTTTTTGCTTTAATTCAAGCAAATGTAACGATATTCATTCAACAAACTGTTAAAATTCAATTTTAAATAAGAAATCGTTGTCACGGATTTTGTATCTTGAAGAAAAAAAACATGCGATTTTTTCGGTACACTTTTGAATGCATTTTTTTCTGGAGAAATTTTTGACCGAATTCAGCTTAATTCCCTATAAAACACTCAATAAAAGTGATTTCATCTCGATTGAACAATAAATAAAAATGTACCTCGATTTTTAATAACATTTTCAAAATCGACGTAACTCGGCCTAAGAAAAACATTTTGAGTATTTGTTCATTGTTTTCAAATATAACCACTGAAACCATTATTTTTGTAATTTTTGCGTTAATTCAAGCAAATGTAACGATATTCAATCAACAAACTGTTAAAATTCAATTTTAAATAAGAAATCGTTGTCACGGATTTTGTATCTTGAAGAAAAAAAACATGCGATTTTTTCGGTACACTTTTAAATGCATTTTTTTCTGGAGAAATGTTTGACCGAATTCAGCTTAATTCCCTATAAAACACTCATTAAAAGTGATTTCATCTCGATTGAACAATAATTAAAAATGTACCTCGATTTTTAATAACATTTTAAAAATCGACGTTTCACCGCCAACGAAGCATATTTTGAGTATTTCTTCACTATTTACAAATATATTCACTGAAACCATTATTTTTATACTTTTTGCTTTAATTCAAGCAAATGTAACGATATTCATTCAAAAAACTGTTAAAATTCTATTTTTCAATAAGAAATCGTTGTCACGGATTTTGTATCTTGAAGAAGAAAAACATGCGATTTTTTCGGTACTTTTTTGAATGCATTTTTTTCTGGAGAAATTTTTGACCGAATTCAGCTTAATTCCCTATAAAACACTCATTGAAAGTGATTTCATCTCGATTGAACAATAAATAAAAATGTACCTCGATTTTTAATAACATTTTCAAAATCGACGTAGCTCGGCCTAAGAAAAACATTTTGAGTATTTGTTCACTGTTTTCAAATATAACCACTGAAACCTTTATTTTTGTAATTTTTGCGTTAATTCAAGCAAATGTAACGATATTCATTCAAAAAACTGTTAAAATTCAATTTTCAATAAGAAATCGTTGTCACGGATATGGTATCTTGAAGAAGAAAAACATGCGATTTTTTCGGTACTTTTTTGAATGCATTTTTTTCAGGAGAAATTTTTGACCGAATTCAGCTTAATTCCCTATAAAACACTCATTAAAAGTGATTTCATCTCGATTGAACAATAAATAAAAATATACCTCGATTTTTAATAACATTTTCAAAATCGACGTTTCACGGCCAAAGAAGCATATTTTGAGTATTTCTTCACTATTTTCAAATATAACCACTGAATCCATTATTTTTATACCTTTTGCTTTAATTCAAGCAATGTAACGATATTCATTCAAAAAACTGTTAAAATTCAATTTTCAATAAGAAATCGTTGTCACGGATATGGTATCTTGAAGAAAAAAAACATGCGATTTTTTCGGTACACTTTTGAATGCATTTTTTTTTTGGAGAAATGTTTGACCGAATTCAGCTTAATTCCCTATAAAACACTCTTTGAAAGTGATTTCATCTTGAATGAACAATAATTAAAAATTTACCTCGATTTTTAATAACATTTTCAAAATCGACGTTTCACGGCCAAAGAAGCATACTTTGAGTATTTCTTCACTATTTTCAAATATGTTCACTGAAACCATTATTTTTATACTTTTTGCTTTTATTCAAGCAATGTAACGATATTCATTCAAAAAACTGTTAAAATTCAATTTTCAGTAAGAAATCGTATTCACGGATTTTGTGTCTTGAAGAAGAAAAACCTGCGATTTTTTCGGTACTTTTTTGAATGCATTTTTTTCTGGAGAAATTTTTGACCGAATTCAGCTTAATTCCCTATAAAACACTCATTGAAAGTGATTTCATCTCGATTGAACAATAATTAAAAATTTACCTCGATTTTTAATAACATTTTCAAAATCGACGTTTCACGGCCAAAGAAGCATACTTTGAGTATTTCTTCACTATTTTCTAAAATAACCACTGAAACCATTATTTTTATACTTTTTGCTTTAATTCAAGCAAATGTAACGATATTCATTCAACAAACTGTTAAAATTCAATTTTAAATAAGAAATCGTTGTCACGGATTTTGTATCTTGAAGAAAAAAAACATGCGATTTTTTCGGTACTTTTTTGAATGCTTTTTTTTCTGGAGAAATTTTTGACCGAACTCAGCTTAATTCCCTATAAAACACTCAATAAAAGAGATTTCATCTCGATTGAACAATAAATAAAAATGTACCTCGATTTTTAATAACATTTTCAAAATCGACGTAACTCGGCCTAAGAAAAACATTTTGAGTATTTGTTCACTATTTACAAATATATTCACTGAAACCATTATTTTTATACTTTTTGCTTTAATTCAAGCAAATGTAACGATATTCATTCAAAAAACTGTTACAATTCAATTTTTCAATAAGAAATCGTTGTCACGGATTTTGTATCTTGAAGAAGAAAAACATGCGATTTTTTCGGTACTTTTTTGAATGCATTTTTTTCTGGAGAAATTTTTGACCGAATTCAGCTTAATTCGCTATAAAACACTCATTGAAAGTGATTTTATCTCGATTGAACAATAAATAAAAATGTACCTCGATTTTTAATAACATTTTAAAAATCGACGTTTCACCGCCAACGAAGCATATTTTGAGTATTTCTTCACTATTTACAAATATAACCACTGAAACCATTATTTTTATACTTTTTGCTTTAATTCAAGCAAATGTAACGATATTCATTCAAAAAACTGTTAAAATTCAATTTTTCAATAAGAAATCGTTGTCACGGATATTGTATCTTGAAGAAAAAAAACATGCGATTTTTTCGGTACACTTTTGAATGCATTTTTTTTTTGGAGAAATGTTTGACCGAATTCAGCTTAATTCCCTATAAAACACTCTTTGAAAGTGATTTCATCTTGATTGAACAATAATTAAAAATTTACCTCGATTTTTAATAACATTTTCAAAATCGACGTTTCACGGCCAAAGAAGCATACTTTGAGTATTTCTTCACTATTTTCAAATATGTTCACTGAAAACCATTATTTTTATACTTTTTGCTTTAATTCAAGCAATGTAACGATATTCATTCAAAAAACTGTTAAAATTCAATTTTCAGTAAGAAATCGTATTCACGGATTTTGTGTCTTGAAGAAGAAAAACCTGCGATTTTTTCGGTACTTTTTTGAATGAATTTTTTTCTGGAGAAATTTTTGACCGAATTCAGCTTAATTCCCTATAAAACACTCATTAAAAGTGATTTCATCTCGATTGAACAATAAATAAAAATGTACCTCGATTTTTAATAACATTTTCAAAATCGACGTTTCATGGCCAAAGAAGCATATTTTGAGTATTTCTTCACTATTTTCAAAAATAACCACTGAAACCATTATTTTTATACTTTTTGCTTTAATTCAAGCAAATGTAACGATATTCATTCAACAAACTGTTAAAATTCAATTTTAAATAAGAAATCGTTGTCACGGATTTTGTATCTTGAAGAAAAAAAACATGCGATTTTTTCGGTACACTTTTGAATGCATTTTTTTCTGGAGAAATTTTTGACCGAATTCAGCTTAATTCCCTATAAAACACTCAATAAAAGTGATTTCATCTCGATTGAACAATAAATAAAAATGTACCTCGATTTTTAATAACATTTTCAAAATCGACGTAACTCGGCCTAAGAAAAACATTTTGAGTATTTGTTCATTGTTTTCAAATATAACCACTGAAACCATTATTTTTGTAATTTTTGCGTTAATTCAAGCAAATGTAACGATATTCAATCAACAAACTGTTAAAATTCAATTTTAAATAAGAAATCGTTGTCACGGATTTTGTATCTTGAAGAAAAAAAACATGCGATTTTTTCGGTACTTTTTTGAATGCATTTTTTTCAGGAGAAATGTTTGACCGAATTCAGCTTAATTCCCTATAAAACACTCATTAAAAGTGATTTCATCTCGATTGAACAATAATTAAAAATATACCTCGATTTTTAATAACATTTTCAAAATCGACGTTTCACGGCCAAAGAAGCATATTTTGAGTATTTCTTCACTATTTACAAATATATTCACTGAAACCATTATTTTTATACTTTTTGCTTTAATTCAAGCAAATGTAACGATATTCATTCAAAAAACTGTTAAAATTCAATTTTCAATAAGAAATCGTTGTCACGGATTTTGTATCTTGAAGAAGAAAAACATGCGATTTTTTCGGTACTTTTTTGAATGCATTTTTTTCTGGAGAAATTTTTGACCGAATTCAGCTTAATTCCCTATAAAACACTCATTGAAAGTGATTTCATCTTGAATGAACAATAAATAAAAATTTACCTCGATTTTTAATAACATTTTCAAAATCGACGTTTCACGGCCAAAGAAGCATACTTTGAGTATTTCTTCACTATTTTCAAATATGTTCACTGAAACCTTTATTTTTGTAATTTTTGCGTTAATTCAAGCAAATGTAACGATATTCATTCAAAAAACTGTTAAAATTCAATTTTCAGTAAGAAATCGTATTCACGGATTTTGTGTCTTGAAGAAGAAAAACCTGCGATTTTTTCGGTACTTTTTTGAATGCATTTTTTTCAGGAGAAATTTTTGACCGAATTCAGCTTAATTCCCTATAAAACACTCATTAAAAGTGATTTCATCTCGATTGAACAATAAATAAAAATATACCTCGATTTTTAATAACATTTTCAAAATCGACGTTTCACGGCCAAAGAAGCATATTTTGAGTATTTCTTCACTATTTTCAAATATAACCACTGAATCCATTATTTTTATACCTTTTGCTTTAATTCAAGCAATGTAACGATATTCATTCAAAAAACTGTTAAAATTCAATTTTCAATAAGAAATCGTTGTCACGGATATGGTATCTTGAAGAAAAAAAACATGCGATTTTTTCGGTACACTTTTGAATGCATTTTTTTTTGGAGAAATGTTTGACCGAATTCAGCTTAATTCCCTATAAAACACTCTTTGAAAGTGATTTCATCTTGAATGAACAATAATTAAAAATTTACCTCGATTTTTAATAACATTTTCAAAATCGACGTTTCACGGCCAAAGAAGCATACTTTGAGTATTTCTTCACTATTTTCAAATATGTTCACTGAAACCATTATTTTTATACTTTTTGCTTTTATTCAAGCAATGTAACGATATTCATTCAAAAAACTGTTAAAATTCAATTTTCAGTAAGAAATCGTATTCACGGATTTTGTGTCTTGAAGAAGAAAAACCTGCGATTTTTTCGGTACTTTTTTGAATGCATTTTTTTCTGGAGAAATTTTTGACCGAATTCAGCTTAATTCCCTATAAAACACTCATTGAAAGTGATTTCATCTCGATTGAACAATAAATAAAAATGTACCTCGATTTTTAATAACATTTTCAAAATCGACGTAACTCGGCCTAAGAAAAACATTTTGAGTATTTGTTCACTATTTACAAATATATTCACTGAAACCATTATTTTTATACTTTTTGCTTTAATTCAAGCAAATGTAACGATATTCATTCAAAAAACTGTTACAATTCAATTTTTCAATAAGAAATCGTTGTCACGGATTTTGTATCTTGAAGAAGAAAAACATGCGATTTTTTCGGTACTTTTTTGAATGCATTTTTTTCTGGAGAAATTTTTGACCGAATTCAGCTTAATTCGCTATAAAACACTCATTGAAAGTGATTTTATCTCGATTGAACAATAAATAAAAATGTACCTCGATTTTTAATAACATTTTCAAAATCGACGTAACTCGGCCTAAGAAAAACATTTTGAGTATTTGTTCACTGTTTTGAAATATAACCACTGAAACCATTATTTTTGTAATTTTTGCGTTAATTCAAGCAAATGTAACGATATTCATTCAACAAACTGTTAAAATTCAATTTTAAATAAGAAATCGTTGTCACGGATTTTGTATCTTGAAGAAAAAAAACATGCGATTTTTTCGGTACACTTTTGAATGCATTTTTTTCTGGAGAAATGTTTGACCGAATTCAGCTTAATTCCCTATAAAACACTCATTAAAAGTGATTTCATCTCGATTGAACAATAATAAAAAATTTACCTCGATTTTTAATAACATTTTCAAAATCGACGTTTCACGGCCAAAGAAGCTTACTTTGAGTATTTCTTCACTATTTTCAAATATATTCATTGAAACCATTATTTTTATACTTTTTGCTTTAATTCAAGCAAATGTAACGATATTCATTCAAAAAACTGTTAAAATTCAATTTTCAGTAAGAAATCGTATTCACGGATTTTGTGTCTTGAAGAAGAAAAACCTGCGATTTTTTCGGTACTTTTTTGAATGAATTTTTTTCTGGAGAAATTTTTGACCGAATTCAGCTTAATTCCCTATAAAACACTCATTGAAAGTGATTTCATCTCGATTGAACAATAAATAAAAATGTACCTCGATTTTTAATAACATTTTCAAAATCGACGTAACTCAACCTAAGGAAAACATTTTGAGTATTTGTTCACTGTTTTCAAATATAACCACTGAAACCATTATTTTTGTAATTTTTGCGTTAATTCAAGCAAATGTAACGATATTCATTCAACAAACTGTTAAAATTCAATTTTAAATAAGAAATCGTTGTCACGGATTTTGTATCTTGAAGAAAAAAAACATGCGATTTTTTCGGTACACTTTTGAATGCATTTTTTTCTGGAGAAATGTTTGACCGAATTCAGCTTAATTCCCTATAAAACACTCATTGAAAGTGATTTCATCTCGATTGAAAAATAATTAAAAATTTACCTCGATTTTTAATAACATTTTCAAAATCGACGTTTCACGGCCAAAGAAGCTTACTTTGAGTATTTCTTCACTATTTTCAAATATGTTCACTGAAAGCATTATTTTTATACTTTTTGCTTTAATTCAAGCAAATGTAACGATATTCATTCAAAAAACTGTTAAAATTCTATTTTTCAATAAGAAATCGTTGTCACGGATTTTGTATCTTGAAGAAGAAAAACATGCGATTTTTTCGGTACTTTTTTGAATGCATTTTTTTCTGGAGAAATTTTTGACCGAATTCAGCTTAATTCCCTATAAAACACTCATTGAAAGTGATTTCATCTCGATTGAACAATAAATAAAAATGTACCTCGATTTTTAATAACATTTTCAAAATCGACGTAACTCGGCCTAAGAAAAACATTTTGAGTATTTGTTCACTGTTTTCAAATATAACCACTGAAACCTTTATTTTTGTAATTTTTGCGTTAATTCAAGCAAATGTAACGATTTTCATTCAAAAAACTGTTAAAATTCAATTTTCAATAAGAAATCGTTGTCACGGATATGGTATCTTGAAGAAGAAAAACATGCGATTTTTTCGGTACTTTTTTGAATGCATTTTTTTCAGGAGAAATTTTTGACCGAATTCAGCTTAATTCCCTATAAAACACTCATTAAAAGTGATTTCATCTCGATTGAACAATAAATAAAAATATACCTCGATTTTTAATAACATTTTCAAAATCGACGTTTCACGGCCAAAGAAGCATATTTTGAGTATTTCTTCACTATTTTCAAAAATAACCACTGAAACCATTATTTTTATACTTTTTGCTTTAATTCAAGCAAATGTAACGATATTCATTCAACAAACTGTTAAAATTCAATTTTAAATAAGAAATCGTTGTCACGGATTTTGTATCTTGAAGAAAAAAAACATGCGATTTTTTCGGTACACTTTTGAATGCATTTTTTTCTGAAGAAATTTTTGACCGAATTCAGCTTAATTCCCTATAAAACACTCAATAAAAGTGATTTCATCTCGATTGAACAATAAATAAAAATGTACCTCGATTTTTAATAACATTTTCAAAATCGACGTAACTCGGCCTAAGAAAAACATTTTGAGTATTTGTTCATTGTTTTCAAATATAACCACTGAAACCATTATTTTTGTAATTTTTGCGTTAATTCAAGCAAATGTAACGATATTCAATCAACAAACTGTTAAAATTCAATTTTAAATAAGAAATCGTTGTCACGGATTTTGTATCTTGAAGAAAAAAAACATGCGATTTTTTCGGTACACTTTTAAATGCATTTTTTTCTGGAGAAATGTTTGACCGAATTCAGCTTAATTCCCTATAAAACACTCATTAAAAGTGATTTCATCTCGATTGAACAATAATTAAAAATGTACCTCGATTTTTAATAACATTTTAAAAATCGACGTTTCACCGCCAACGAAGCATATTTTGAGTATTTCTTCACTATTTACAAATATATTCACTGAAACCATTATTTTTATACTTTTTGCTTTAATTCAAGCAAATGTAACGATATTCATTCAAAAAACTGTTAAAATTCTATTTTTCAATAAGAAATCGTTGTCACGGATTTTGTATCTTGAAGAAGAAAAACATGCGATTTTTTCGGTACTTTTTTGAATGCATTTTTTTCTGGAGAAATTTTTGACCGAATTCAGCTTAATTCCCTATAAAACACTCATTGAAAGTGATTTCATCTCGATTGAACAATAAATAAAAATGTACCTCGATTTTTAATAACATTTTCAAAATCGACGTAGCTCGGCCTAAGAAAAACATTTTGAGTATTTGTTCACTGTTTTCAAATATAACCACTGAAACCTTTATTTTTGTAATTTTTGCGTTAATTCAAGCAAATGTAACGATATTCATTCAAAAAACTGTTAAAATTCAATTTTCAATAAGAAATCGTTGTCACGAATATGGTATCTTGAAGAAGAAAAACATGCGATTTTTTCGGTACTTTTTTGAATGCATTTTTTTCAGGAGAAATTTTTGACCGAATTCAGCTTAATTCCCTATAAAACACTCATTAAAAGTGATTTCATCTCGATTGAACAATAAATAAAAATATACCTCGATTTTTAATAACATTTTCAAAATCGACGTTTCACGGCCAAAGAAGCATATTTTGAGTATTTCTTCACTATTTTCAAATATAACCACTGAATCCATTATTTTTATACCTTTTGCTTTAATTCAAGCAATGTAACGATATTCATTCAAAAAACTGTTAAAATTCAATTTTCAATAAGAAATCGTTGTCACGGATATGGTATCTTGAAGAAAAAAAACATGCGATTTTTTCGGTACACTTTTGAATGCATTTTTTTTTTGGAGAAATGTTTGACCGAATTCAGCTTAATTCCCTATAAAACACTCTTTGAAAGTGATTTCATCTTGAATGAACAATAATTAAAAATTTACCTCGATTTTTAATAACATTTTCAAAATCGACGTTTCACGGCCAAAGAAGCATACTTTGAGTATTTCTTCACTATTTTCAAATATGTTCACTGAAACCATTATTTTTATACTTTTTGCTTTTATTCAAGCAATGTAACGATATTCATTCAAAAAACTGTTAAAATTCAATTTTCAGTAAGAAATCGTATTCACGGATTTTGTGTCTTGATGAAGAAAAACCTGCGATTTTTTCGGTACTTTTTTGAATGCATTTTTTTCTGGAGAAATTTTTGACCGAATTCAGCTTAATTCCCTATAAAACACTCATTGAAAGTGATTTCATCTCGATTGAACAATAATTAAAAATTTACCTCGATTTTTAATAACATTTTCAAAATCGACGTTTCACGGCCAAAGAAGCATATTTTGAGTATTTCTTCACTATTTTCAAAAATAACCACTGAAACCATTATTTTTATACTTTTTGCTTTAATTCAAGCAAATGTAACGATATTCATTCAACAAACTGTTAAAATTCAATTTTAAATAAGAAATCGTTGTCACGGATTTTGTATCTTGAAGAAAAAAAACATGCGATTTTTTCGGTACACTTTTGAATGCATTTTTTTCTGGAGAAATTTTTGACCGAATTCAGCTTAATTCGCTATAAAACACTCATTGAAAGTGATTTTATCTCGATTGAACAATAAATAAAAATGTACCTCGATTTTTAATAACATTTTCAAAATCGACGTAACTCGGCCTAAGAAAAACATTTTGAGTATTTGTTCACTGTTTTCAAATATAACCACTGAAACCATTATTTTTGTAATTTTTGCGTTAATTCAAGCAAATGTAACGATATTCATTCAACAAACTGTTAAAATTCAATTTTAAATAAGAAATCGTTGTCACGGATTTTGTATCTTGAAGAAAAAAAACATGCGATTTTTTCGGTACACTTTTGAATGCATTTTTTTCTGGAGAAATGTTTGACCGAATTCAGCTTAATTCCCTATAAAACACTCATTAAAAGTGATTTCATCTCGATTGAACAATAATAAAAAATTTACCTCGATTTTTAATAACATTTTCAAAATCGACGTTTCACGGCCAAAGAAGCTTACTTTGAGTATTTCTTCACTATTTTCAAATATATTCATTGAAACCATTATTTTTATACTTTTTGCTTTAATTCAAGCAAATGTAACGATATTCATTCAAAAAACTGTTAAAATTCAATTTTCAGTAAGAAATCGTATTCACGGATTTTGTGTCTTGAAGAAGAAAAACCTGCGATTTTTTCGGTACTTTTTTGAATGAATTTTTTTCTGGAGAAATTTTTGACCGAATTCAGCTTAATTCCCTATAAAACACTCATTGAAAGTGATTTCATCTCGATTGAACAATAAATAAAAATGTACCTCGATTTTTAATAACATTTTCAAAATCGACGTAACTCAACCTAAGGAAAACATTTTGAGTATTTGTTCACTGTTTTCAAATATAACCACTGAAACCATTATTTTTGTAATTTTTGCGTTAATTCAAGCAAATGTAACGATATTCATTCAACAAACTGTTAAAATTCAATTTTAAATAAGAAATCGTTGTCACGGATTTTGTATCTTGAAGAAAAAAAACATGCGATTTTTTCGGTACACTTTTGAATGCATTTTTTTCTGGAGAAATGTTTGACCGAATTCAGCTTAATTCCCTATAAAACACTCATTGAAAGTGATTTCATCTCGATTGAAAAATAATTAAAAATTTACCTCGATTTTTAATAACATTTTCAAAATCGACGTTTCACGGCCAAAGAAGCTTACTTTGAGTATTTCTTCACTATTTTCAAATATGTTCACTGAAAGCATTATTTTTATACTTTTTGCTTTAATTCAAGCAAATGTAACGATATTCATTCAAAAAACTGTTAAAATTCTATTTTTCAATAAGAAATCGTTGTCACGGATTTTGTATCTTGAAGAAGAAAAACATGCGATTTTTTCGGTACTTTTTTGAATGCATTTTTTTCTGGAGAAATTTTTGACCGAATTCAGCTTAATTCCCTATAAAACACTCATTGAAAGTGATTTCATCTCGATTGAACAATAAATAAAAATGTACCTCGATTTTTAATAACATTTTCAAAATCGACGTAGCTCGGCCTAAGAAAAACATTTTGAGTATTTGTTCACTGTTTTCAAATATAACCACTGAAACCTTTATTTTTGTAATTTTTGCGTTAATTCAAGCAAATGTAACGATATTCATTCAAAAAACTGTTAAAATTCAATTTTCAATAAGAAATCGTTGTCACGGATATGGTATCTTGAAGAAGAAAAACATGCGATTTTTTCGGTACTTTTTTGAATGCATTTTTTTCAGGAGAAATTTTTGACCGAATTCAGCTTAATTCCCTATAAAACACTCATTAAAAGTGATTTCATCTCGATTGAACAATAAATAAAAATATACCTCGATTTTTAATAACATTTTCAAAATCGACGTTTCACGGCCAAAGAAGCATATTTTGAGTATTTCTTCACTATTTTCAAATATAACCACTGAATCCATTATTTTTATACCTTTTGCTTTAATTCAAGCAATGTAACGATATTCATTCAAAAAACTGTTAAAATTCAATTTTCAATAAGAAATCGTTGTCACGGATATGGTATCTTGAAGAAAAAAAACATGCGATTTTTTCGGTACACTTTTGAATGCATTTTTTTTTTGGAGAAATGTTTGACCGAATTCAGCTTAATTCCCTATAAAACACTCTTTGAAAGTGATTTCATCTTGAATGAACAATAATTAAAAATTTACCTCGATTTTTAATAACATTTTCAAAATCGACGTTTCACGGCCAAAGAAGCATACTTTGAGTATTTCTTCACTATTTTCAAATATGTTCACTGAAACCATTATTTTTATACTTTTTGCTTTTATTCAAGCAATGTAACGATATTCATTCAAAAAACTGTTAAAATTCAATTTTCAGTAAGAAATCGTATTCACGGATTTTGTGTCTTGATGAAGAAAAACCTGCGATTTTTTCGGTACTTTTTTGAATGCATTTTTTTCTGGAGAAATTTTTGACCGAATTCAGCTTAATTCCCTATAAAACACTCATTGAAAGTGATTTCATCTCGATTGAACAATAATTAAAAATTTACCTCGATTTTTAATAACATTTTCAAAATCGACGTTTCACGGCCAAAGAAGCATACTTTGAGTATTTCTTCACTATTTTCTAAAATAACCACTGAAACCATTATTTTTATACTTTTTGCTTTAATTCAAGCAAATGTAACGATATTCATTCAACAAACTGTTAAAATTCAATTTTAAATAAGAAATCGTTGTCACGGATTTTGTATCTTGAAGAAAAAAAACATGCGATTTTTTCGGTACTTTTTTGAATGCTTTTTTTTCTGGAGAAATTTTTGACCGAACTCAGCTTAATTCCCTATAAAACACTCAATAAAAGAGATTTCATCTCGATTGAACAATAAATAAAAATGTACCTCGATTTTTAATAACATTTTCAAAATCGACGTAACTCGGCCTAAGAAAAACATTTTGAGTATTTGTTCACTATTTACAAATATATTCACTGAAACCATTATTTTTATACTTTTTGCTTTAATTCAAGCAAATGTAACGATATTCATTCAAAAAACTGTTACAATTCAATTTTTCAATAAGAAATCGTTGTCACGGATTTTGTATCTTGAAGAAGAAAAACATGCGATTTTTTCGGTACTTTTTTGAATGCATTTTTTTCTGGAGAAATTTTTGACCGAATTCAGCTTAATTCGCTATAAAACACTCATTGAAAGTGATTTTATCTCGATTGAACAATAAATAAAAATGTACCTCGATTTTTAATAACATTTTAAAAATCGACGTTTCACCGCCAACGAAGCATATTTTGAGTATTTCTTCACTATTTACAAATATAACCACTGAAACCATTATTTTTATACTTTTTGCTTTAATTCAAGCAAATGTAACGATATTCATTCAAAAAACTGTTAAAATTCAATTTTTCAATAAGAAATCGTTGTCACGGATATTGTATCTTGAAGAAAAAAAACATGCGATTTTTTCGGTACACTTTTGAATGCATTTTTTTTTTGGAGAAATGTTTGACCGAATTCAGCTTAATTCCCTATAAAACACTCTTTGAAAGTGATTTCATCTTGATTGAACAATAATTAAAAATTTACCTCGATTTTTAATAACATTTTCAAAATCGACGTTTCACGGCCAAAGAAGCATACTTTGAGTATTTCTTCACTATTTTCAAATATGTTCACTGAAAACCATTATTTTTATACTTTTTGCTTTAATTCAAGCAATGTAACGATATTCATTCAAAAAACTGCTAAAATTCAATTTTCAGTAAGAAATCGTATTCACGGATTTTGTGTCTTGAAGAAGAAAAACCTGCGATTTTTTCGGTACTTTTTTGAATGAATTTTTTTCTGGAGAAATTTTTGACCGAATTCAGCTTAATTCCCTATAAAACACTCATTAAAAGTGATTTCATCTCGATTGAACAATAAATAAAAATGTACCTCGATTTTTAATAACATTTTCAAAATCGACGTTTCACGGCCAAAGAAGCATATTTTGAGTATTTCTTCACTATTTTCAAAAATAACCACTGAAACCATTATTTTTATACTTTTTGCTTTAATTCAAGCAAATGTAACGATATTCATTCAACAAACTGTTAAAATTCAATTTTAAATAAGAAATCGTTGTCACGGATTTTGTATCTTGAAGAAAAAAACATGCGATTTTTTCGGTACACTTTTGAATGCATTTTTTTCTGGAGAAATTTTTGACCGAATTCAGCTTAATTCCCTATAAAACACTCAATAAAAGTGATTTCATCTCGATTGAACAATAAATAAAAATGTACCTCGATTTTTAATAACATTTTCAAAATCGACGTAACTCGGCCTAAGAAAAACATTTTGAGTATTTGTTCATTGTTTTCAAATATAACCACTGAAACCATTATTTTTGTAATTTTTGCGTTAATTCAAGCAAATGTAACGATATTCAATCAACAAACTGTTAAAATTCAATTTTAAATAAGAAATCGTTGTCACGGATTTTGTATCTTGAAGAAAAAAAACATGCGATTTTTTCGGTACACTTTTAAATGCATTTTTTTCTGGAGAAATGTTTGACCGAATTCAGCTTAATTCCCTATAAAACACTCATTAAAAGTGATTTCATCTCGATTGAACAATAATTAAAAATGTACCTCGATTTTTAATAACATTTTAAAAATCGACGTTTCACCGCCAACGAAGCATATTTTGAGAATTTCTTCACTATTTACAAATATATTCACTGAAACCATTATTTTTATACTTTTTGCTTTAATTCAAGCAAATGTAACGATATTCATTCAAAAAACTGTTAAAATTCTATTTTTCAATAAGAAATCGTTGTCACGGATTTTGTATCTTGAAGAAGAAAAACATGCGATTTTTTCGGTACTTTTTTGAATGCATTTTTTTCTGGAGAAATTTTTGACCGAATTCAGCTTAATTCCCTATAAAACACTCATTGAAAGTGATTTCATCTCGATTGAACAATAAATAAAAATGTACCTCGATTTTTAATAACATTTTCAAAATCGACGTAGCTCGGCCTAAGAAAAACATTTTGAGTATTTGTTCACTGTTTTCAAATATAACCACTGAAACCTTTATTTTTGTAATTTTTGCGTTAATTCAAGCAAATGTAACGATATTCATTCAAAAAACTGTTAAAATTCAATTTTCAATAAGAAATCGTTGTCACGGATATGGTATCTTGAAGAAGAAAAACATGCGATTTTTTCGGTACTTTTTTGAATGCATTTTTTTCAGGAGAAATTTTTGACCGAATTCAGCTTAATTCCCTATAAAACACTCATTAAAAGTGATTTCATCTCGATTGAACAATAAATAAAAATATACCTCGATTTTTAATAACATTTTCAAAATCGACGTTTCACGGCCAAAGAAGCATATTTTGAGTATTTCTTCACTATTTTCAAATATAACCACTGAATCCATTATTTTTATACCTTTTGCTTTAATTCAAGCAATGTAACGATATTCATTCAAAAAACTGTTAAAATTCAATTTTCAATAAGAAATCGTTGTCACGGATATGGTATCTTGAAGAAAAAAAACATGCGATTTTTTCGGTACACTTTTGAATGCATTTTTTTTTTGGAGAAATGTTTGACCGAATTCAGCTTAATTCCCTATAAAACACTCTTTGAAAGTGATTTCATCTTGAATGAACAATAATTAAAAATTTACCTCGATTTTTAATAACATTTTCAAAATCGACGTTTCACGGCCAAAGAAGCATACTTTGAGTATTTCTTCACTATTTTCAAATATGTTCACTGAAACCATTATTTTTATACTTTTTGCTTTTATTCAAGCAATGTAACGATATTCATTCAAAAAACTGTTAAAATTCAATTTTCAGTAAGAAATCGTATTCACGGATTTTGTGTCTTGATGAAGAAAAACCTGCGATTTTTTCGGTACTTTTTTGAATGCATTTTTTTCTGGAGAAATTTTTGACCGAATTCAGCTTAATTCCCTATAAAACACTCATTGAAAGTGATTTCATCTCGATTGAACAATAATTAAAAATGTACCTCGATTTTTAATAACATTTTCAAAATCGACGTTTCACGGCCAAAGAAGCATACTTTGAGTATTTCTTCACTATTTTCTAAAATAACCACTGAAACCATTATTTTTATACTTTTTGCTTTAATTCAAGCAAATGTAACGATATTCATTCAACAAACTGTTAAAATTCAATTTTAAATAAGAAATCGTTGTCACGGATTTTGTATCTTGAAGAAAAAAAACATGCGATTTTTTCGGTACTTTTTTGAATGCTTTTTTTTCTGGAGAAATTTTTGACCGAACTCAGCTTAATTCCCTATAAAACACTCAATAAAAGAGATTTCATCTCGATTGAACAATAAATAAAAATGTACCTCGATTTTTAATAACATTTTCAAAATCGACGTAACTCGGCCTAAGAAAAACATTTTGAGTATTTGTTCACTATTTACAAATATATTCACTGAAACCATTATTTTTATACTTTTTGCTTTAATTCAAGCAAATGTAACGATATTCATTCAAAAAACTGTTACAATTCAATTTTTCAATAAGAAATCGTTGTCACGGATTTTGTATCTTGAAGAAGAAAAACATGCGATTTTTTCGGTACTTTTTTGAATGCATTTTTTTCTGGAGAAATTTTTGACCGAATTCAGCTTAATTCGCTATAAAACACTCATTGAAAGTGATTTTATCTCGATTGAACAATAAATAAAAATGTACCTCGATTTTTAATAACATTTTAAAAATCGACGTTTCACCGCCAACGAAGCATATTTTGAGTATTTCTTCACTATTTACAAATATAACCACTGAAACCATTATTTTTATACTTTTTGCTTTAATTCAAGCAAATGTAACGATATTCATTCAAAAAACTGTTAAAATTCAATTTTTCAATAAGAAATCGTTGTCACGGATATTGTATCTTGAAGAAAAAAAACATGCGATTTTTTCGGTACACTTTTGAATGCATTTTTTTTTTGGAGAAATGTTTGACCGAATTCAGCTTAATTCCCTATAAAACACTCTTTGAAAGTGATTTCATCTTGATTGAACAATAATTAAAAATTTACCTCGATTTTTAATAACATTTTCAAAATCGACGTTTCACGGCCAAAGAAGCATACTTTGAGTATTTCTTCACTATTTTCAAATATGTTCACTGAAAACCATTATTTTTATACTTTTTGCTTTAATTCAAGCAATGTAACGATATTCATTCAAAAAACTGCTAAAATTCAATTTTCAGTAAGAAATCGTATTCACGGATTTTGTGTCTTGAAGAAGAAAAACCTGCGATTTTTTCGGTACTTTTTTGAATGAATTTTTTTCTGGAGAAATTTTTGACCGAATTCAGCTTAATTCCCTATAAAACACTCATTAAAAGTGATTTCATCTCGATTGAACAATAAATAAAAATGTACCTCGATTTTTAATAACATTTTCAAAATCGACGTTTCACGGCCAAAGAAGCATATTTTGAGTATTTCTTCACTATTTTCAAAAATAACCACTGAAACCATTATTTTTATACTTTTTGCTTTAATTCAAGCAAATGTAACGATATTCATTCAACAAACTGTTAAAATTCAATTTTAAATAAGAAATCGTTGTCACGGATTTTGTATCTTGAAGAAAAAAAACATGCGATTTTTTCGGTACACTTTTGAATGCATTTTTTTCTGGAGAAATTTTTGACCGAATTCAGCTTAATTCCCTATAAAACACTCAATAAAAGTGATTTCATCTCGATTGAACAATAAATAAAAATGTACCTCGATTTTTAATAACATTTTCAAAATCGACGTAACTCGGCCTAAGAAAAACATTTTGAGTATTTGTTCATTGTTTTCAAATATAACCACTGAAACCATTATTTTTGTAATTTTTGCGTTAATTCAAGCAAATGTAACGATATTCAATCAACAAACTGTTAAAATTCAATTTTAAATAAGAAATCGTTGTCACGGATTTTGTATCTTGAAGAAAAAAAACATGCGATTTTTTCGGTACACTTTTAAATGCATTTTTTTCTGGAGAAATGTTTGACCGAATTCAGCTTAATTCCCTATAAAACACTCATTAAAAGTGATTTCATCTCGATTGAACAATAATTAAAAATGTACCTCGATTTTTAATAACATTTTAAAAATCGACGTTTCACCGCCAACGAAGCATATTTTGAGTATTTCTTCACTATTTACAAATATATTCACTGAAACCATTATTTTTATACTTTTTGCTTTAATTCAAGCAAATGTAACGATATTCATTCAAAAAACTGTTAAAATTCTATTTTTCAATAAGAAATCGTTGTCACGGATTTTGTATCTTGAAGAAGAAAAACATGCGATTTTTTCGGTACTTTTTTGAATGCATTTTTTTCTGGAGAAATTTTTGACCGAATTCAGCTTAATTCCCTATAAAACACTCATTGAAAGTGATTTCATCTCGATTGAACAATAAATAAAAATGTACCTCGATTTTTAATAACATTTTCAAAATCGACGTAGCTCGGCCTAAGAAAAACATTTTGAGTATTTGTTCACTGTTTTCAAATATAACCACTGAAACCTTTATTTTTGTAATTTTTGCGTTAATTCAAGCAAATGTAACGATATTCATTCAAAAAACTGTTAAAATTCAATTTTCAATAAGAAATCGTTGTCACGGATATGGTATCTTGAAGAAGAAAAACATGCGATTTTTTCGGTACTTTTTTGAATGCATTTTTTTCAGGAGAAATTTTTGACCGAATTCAGCTTAATTCCCTATAAAACACTCATTAAAAGTGATTTCATCTCGATTGAACAATAAATAAAAATATACCTCGATTTTTAATAACATTTTCAAAATCGACGTTTCACGGCCAAAGAAGCATATTTTGAGTATTTCTTCACTATTTTCAAATATAACCACTGAATCCATTATTTTTATACCTTTTGCTTTAATTCAAGCAATGTAACGATATTCATTCAAAAAACTGTTAAAATTCAATTTTCAATAAGAAATCGTTGTCACGGATATGGTATCTTGAAGAAAAAAAACATGCGATTTTTTCGGTACACTTTTGAATGCATTTTTTTTTGGAGAAATGTTTGACCGAATTCAGCTTAATTCCCTATAAAACACTCTTTGAAAGTGATTTCATCTTGAATGAACAATAATTAAAAATTTACCTCGATTTTTAATAACATTTTCAAAATCGACGTTTCACGGCCAAAGAAGCATACTTTGAGTATTTCTTCACTATTTTCAAATATGTTCACTGAAACCATTATTTTTATACTTTTTGCTTTTATTCAAGCAATGTAACGATATTCATTCAAAAAACTGTTAAAATTCAATTTTCAGTAAGAAATCGTATTCACGGATTTTGTGTCTTGAAGAAGAAAAACCTGCGATTTTTTCGGTACTTTTTTGAATGCATTTTTTTCTGGAGAAATTTTTGACCGAATTCAGCTTAATTCCCTATAAAACACTCATTGAAAGTGATTTCATCTCGATTGAACAATAAATAAAAATGTACCTCGATTTTTAATAACATTTTCAAAATCGACGTAACTCGGCCTAAGAAAAACATTTTGAGTATTTGTTCACTATTTACAAATATATTCACTGAAACCATTATTTTTATACTTTTTGCTTTAATTCAAGCAAATGTAACGATATTCATTCAAAAAACTGTTACAATTCAATTTTTCAATAAGAAATCGTTGTCACGGATTTTGTATCTTGAAGAAGAAAAACATGCGATTTTTTCGGTACTTTTTTGAATGCATTTTTTTCTGGAGAAATTTTTGACCGAATTCAGCTTAATTCGCTATAAAACACTCATTGAAAGTGATTTTATCTCGATTGAACAATAAATAAAAATGTACCTCGATTTTTAATAACATTTTCAAAATCGACGTAACTCGGCCTAAGAAAAACATTTTGAGTATTTGTTCACTGTTTTCAAATATAACCACTGAAACCATTATTTTTGTAATTTTTGCGTTAATTCAAGCAAATGTAACGATATTCATTCAACAAACTGTTAAAATTCAATTTTAAATAAGAAATCGTTGTCACGGATTTTGTATCTTGAAGAAAAAAAACATGCGATTTTTTCGGTACACTTTTGAATGCATTTTTTTCTGGAGAAATGTTTGACCGAATTCAGCTTAATTCCCTATAAAACACTCATTAAAAGTGATTTCATCTCGATTGAACAATAATAAAAAATTTACCTCGATTTTTAATAACATTTTCAAAATCGACGTTTCACGGCCAAAGAAGCTTACTTTGAGTATTTCTTCACTATTTTCAAATATATTCATTGAAACCATTATTTTTATACTTTTTGCTTTAATTCAAGCAAATGTAACGATATTCATTCAAAAAACTGTTAAAATTCAATTTTCAGTAAGAAATCGTATTCACGGATTTTGTGTCTTGAAGAAGAAAAACCTGCGATTTTTTCGGTACTTTTTTGAATGAATTTTTTTCTGGAGAAATTTTTGACCGAATTCAGCTTAATTCCCTATAAAACACTCATTGAAAGTGATTTCATCTCGATTGAACAATAAATAAAAATGTACCTCGATTTTTAATAACATTTTCAAAATCGACGTAACTCAACCTAAGGAAAACATTTTGAGTATTTGTTCACTGTTTTCAAATATAACCACTGAAACCATTATTTTTGTAATTTTTGCGTTAATTCAAGCAAATGTAACGATATTCATTCAACAAACTGTTAAAATTCAATTTTAAATAAGAAATCGTTGTCACGGATTTTGTATCTTGAAGAAAAAAAACATGCGATTTTTTCGGTACACTTTTGAATGCATTTTTTTCTGGAGAAATGTTTGACCGAATTCAGCTTAATTCCCTATAAAACACTCATTGAAAGTGATTTCATCTCGATTGAAAAATAATTAAAAATTTACCTCGATTTTTAATAACATTTTCAAAATCGACGTTTCACGGCCAAAGAAGCTTACTTTGAGTATTTCTTCACTATTTTCAAATATGTTCACTGAAAGCATTATTTTTATACTTTTTGCTTTAATTCAAGCAAATGTAACGATATTCATTCAAAAAACTGTTAAAATTCTATTTTTCAATAAGAAATCGTTGTCACGGATTTTGTATCTTGAAGAAGAAAAACATGCGATTTTTTCGGTACTTTTTTGAATGCATTTTTTTCTGGAGAAATTTTTGACCGAATTCAGCTTAATTCCCTATAAAACACTCATTGAAAGTGATTTCATCTCGATTGAACAATAAATAAAAATGTACCTCGATTTTTAATAACATTTTCAAAATCGACGTAACTCGGCCTAAGAAAAACATTTTGAGTATTTGTTCACTGTTTTCAAATATAACCACTGAAACCTTTATTTTTGTAATTTTTGCGTTAATTCAAGCAAATGTAACGATTTTCATTCAAAAAACTGTTAAAATTCAATTTTCAATAAGAAATCGTTGTCACGGATATGGTATCTTGAAGAAGAAAAACATGCGATTTTTTCGGTACTTTTTTGAATGCATTTTTTTCAGGAGAAATTTTTGACCGAATTCAGCTTAATTCTCTATAAAACACTCATTAAAAGTGATTTCATCTCGATTGAACAATAAATAAAAATATACCTCGATTTTTAATAACATTTTCAAAATCGACGTTTCACGGCCAAAGAAGCATATTTTGAGTATTTCTTCACTATTTTCAAATATAACCACTGAAACCATTATTTTTATACCTTTTGCTTTAATTCAAGCAATGTAACGATATTCATTCAAAAAACTGTTAAAATTCAATTTTCAATAAGAAATCGTTGTCACGGATATGGTATCTTGAAGAAAAAAAACATGCGATTTTTTCGGTACACTTTTGAATGCATTTTTTTTGGAGAAATGTTTGACCGAATTCAGCTTAATTCCCTATAAAACACTCTTTGAAAGTGATTTCATCTTGATTGAACAATAATTAAAAATTTACCTCGATTTTTAATAACATTTTCAAAATCGACGTTTCACGGCCAAAGAAGCATACTTTGAGTATTTCTTCACTATTTTCAAATATGTTCACTGAAACCATTATTTTTATACTTTTTGCTTTTATTCAAGCAATGTAACGATATTCATTCAAAAAACTGTTAAAATTCAATTTTCAGTAAGAAATCGTATTCACGGATTTTGTGTCTTGAAGAAGAAAAACCAGCGATTTTTTCGGTACTTTTTTGAATGAATTTTTTTCTGGAGAAATTTTTGACCGAATTCAGCTTAATTCCCTATAAAAGACTCATTGAAAGTGATTTCATCTCGATTGAACAATAATTAAAAATTTACCTCGATTTTTAATAACATTTTCAAAATCGACGTTTCACGGCCAAAGAAGCTTACTTTGAGTATTTCTTCACTATTTTCAAATATATTCATTGAAACCATTATTTTTATACTTTTTGCTTTAATTCAAGCAAATGTAACGATATTCAATCAAAAAACTGTTAAAATTAAATTTTTTAATAAGAAATCGTTGTCACGGATTTTGTATCTTGAAGAAGAAAAACATGCGATTTTTTCGGTACTTTTTTGAATGCATTTTTTTCTGGAGAAATTTTTGACCGAATTCAGCTTAATTCCCTATAAAACACTCATTGAAAGTGATTTCATCTCGATTGAACAATAAATAAAAATGTACCTCGATTTTTAATAACATTTTCAAAATCGACGTAACTCGGCCTAAGAAAAACATTTTGAGTATTTGTTCACTGTTTTCAAATATAACCACTGAAACCATTATTTTTGTAATTTTTGCGTTAATTCAAGCAAATGTAACGATATTCATTCAACAAACTGTTAAAATTCAATTTTAAATAAGAAATCGTTGTCACGGATTTTGTATCTTGAAGAAGAAAAACATGCGATTTTTTCGGTACTTTTTTGAATGCATTTTTTTCTGGAGAAATGTTTGACCGAATTCAGCTTAATTCCCTATAAAACACTCATTGAAAGTGATTTCATCTCGATTGAACAATAAATAAAAATGTACCTCGATTTTTAATAACATTTTCAAAATCGACGTTTCACGGCCAAAGAAGCATATTTTGAGTATTTCTTCACTATTTTCAAAAATAACCACTGAAACCATTATTTTTATACTTTTTGCTTTAATTCAAGCAAATGTAACGATATTCATTCAAAAAACTATTAAAGTTCAATTTTTCAATAAGAAATCGTTGTCACGGATTTTGTATCTTGAAGAAGAAAAACATGCGATTTTTTCGGTACTTTTTTGAATGCATTTTTTTCTGGAGAAATTTTTGACCGAATTCAGCTTAATTCCCTATAAAACACTCATTGAAAGTGATTTCATCTCGATTGAACAATAAATAAAAATGTACCTCGATTTTTAATAACATTTTCAAAATTGACGTAACTCGGCCTAAGAAAAACATTTTGAGTATTTGTTCACTGTTTTCAAATATAACCACTGAAACCATTATTTTTGTAATTTTTGCGTTAATTCAAGCAAATGTAACGATATTCATTCAACAAACTGTTAAAATTCAATTTTAAATAAGAAATCGTTGTCACGGATTTTGTATCTTGAAGAAGAAAAACATGCGATTTTTTCGGTACTTTTTTGAATGCATTTTTTTCTGGAGAAATGTTTGACCGAATTCAGCTTAATTCCCTATAAAACACTCATTGAAAGTGATTTCATCTCGATTGAACAATAAATAAAAATGTACCTCGATTTTTAATAACATTTTCAAAATCGACGTTTCACGGCCAAAGAAGCATATTTTGAGTATTTCTTCACTATTTTCAAAAATAACCACTGAAACCATTATTTTTATACTTTTTGCTTTAATTCAAGCAAATGTAACGATATTCATTCAAAAAACTATTAAAGTTCAATTTTTCAATAAGAAATCGTTGTCACGGATTTTGTATCTTGAAGAAGAAAAACATGCGATTTTTTCGGTACTTTTTTGAATGCATTTTTTTCTGGAGAAATTTTTGACCGAATTCAGCTTAATTCCCTATAAAACACTCATTGAAAGTGATTTCATCTCGATTGAACAATAAATAAAAATGTACCTCGATTTTTAATAACATTTTCAAAATTGACGTAACTCGGCCTAAGAAAAACATTTTGAGTATTTGTTCACTGTTTTCAAATATAACCACTGAAACCATTATTTTTGTAATTTTTGCGTTAATTCAAGCAAATGTAACGATATTCATTCAACAAACTGTTAAAATTCAATTTTAAATAAGAAATCGTTGTCACGGATTTTGTATCTTGAAGAAAAAAAACATGCGATTTTTTCGGTACACTTTTGAATGCATTTTTTTCTGGAGAAATGTTTGACCGAATTCAGCTTAATTCCCTATAAAACACTCATTAAAAGTGATTTCATCTCGATTGAACAATAATTAAAAATTTACCTCGATTTTTAATAACATTTTAAAAATCGACGTTTCACCGCCAACGAAGCATATTTTGAGTATTTCTTCACTATTTACAAATATAACCACTGAAACCATTATTTTTATACTTTTTGCTTTAATTCAAGCAAATGTAACGATATTCATTCAAAAAACTGTTAAAATTCAATTTTTCAATAAGAAATCGTTGTCACGGATATTGTATCTTGAAGAAAAAAAACATGCGATTTTTTCGGTACACTTTTGAATGCATTTTTTTTTTGGAGAAATGTTTGACCGAATTCAGCTTAATTCCCTATAAAACACTCTTTGAAAGTGATTTCATCTTGATTGAACAATAATTAAAAATTTACCTCGATTTTTAATAACATTTTCAAAATCGACGTTTCACGGCCAAAGAAGCATACTTTGAGTATTTCTTCACTATTTTCAAATATGTTCACTGAAAACCATTATTTTTATACTTTTTGCGTTAATTCAAGCAAATGTAACGATATTCATTCAACAAACTGTTAAAATTCAATTTTAAATAAGAAATCGTTGTCACGGATTTTGTATCTTGAAGAAAAAAAACATGCGATTTTTTCGGTACACTTTTGAATGCATTTTTTTCTGGAGAAATGTTTGACCGAATTCAGCTTAATTCCCTATAAAACACTCATTAAAAGTGATTTCATCTCGATTGAACAATAATTAAAAATTTACCTCGATTTTTAATAACATTTTAAAAATCGACGTTTCACCGCCAACGAAGCATATTTTGAGTATTTCTTCACTATTTACAAATATAACCACTGAAACCATTATTTTTATACTTTTTGCTTTAATTCAAGCAAATGTAACGATATTCATTCAAAAAACTGTTAAAATTCAATTTTTCAATAAGAAATCGTTGTCACGGATATTGTATCTTGAAGAAAAAAAACATGCGATTTTTTCGGTACACTTTTGAATGCATTTTTTTTTTGGAGAAATGTTTGACCGAATTCAGCTTAATTCCCTATAAAACACTCTTTGAAAGTGATTTCATCTTGATTGAACAATAATTAAAAATTTACCTCGATTTTTAATAACATTTTCAAAATCGACGTTTCACGGCCAAAGAAGCATACTTTGAGTATTTCTTCACTATTTTCAAATATGTTCACTGAAAACCATTATTTTTATACTTTTTGCTTTAATTCAAGCAATGTAACGATATTCATTCAAAAAACTGTTAAAATTCAATTTTCAGTAAGAAATCGTATTCACGGATTTTGTGTCTTGAAGAAGAAAAACCTGCGATTTTTTCGGTACTTTTTTGAATGAATTTTTTTCTGGAGAAATTTTTGACCGAATTCAGCTTAATTCCCTATAAAACACTCATTAAAAGTGATTTCATCTCGATTGAACAATAAATAAAAATGTACCTCGATTTTTAATAACATTTTCAAAATCGACGTAACTCGGCCCAAGAAAAACATTTTGAGTATTTGTTCACTATTTACAAATATATTCACTGAAACCATTATTTTTATACTTTTTGCTTTAATTCAAGCAAATGTAACGATATTCATTCAAAAAACTGTTACAATTCAATTTTTCAATAAGAAATCGTTGTCACGGATTTTGTATCTTGAAGAAGAAAAACATGCGATTTTTTCGGTACTTTTTTGAATGCATTTTTTTCTGGAGAAATTTTTGACCGAATTCAGCTTAATTCGCTATAAAACACTCATTGAAAGTGATTTTATCTCGATTGAACAATAAATAAAAATGTACCTCGATTTTTAATAACATTTTCAAAATCGACGTAACTCGGCCTAAGAAAAACATTTTGAGTATTTGTTCACTGTTTTCAAATATAACCACTGAAACCATTATTTTTGTAATTTTTGCGTTAATTCAAGCAAATGTAACGATATTCATTCAACAAACTGTTAAAATTCAATTTTAAATAAGAAATCGTTGTCACGGATTTTGTATCTTGAAGAAAAAAAACATGCGATTTTTTCGGTACACTTTTGAATGCATTTTTTTCTGGAGAAATGTTTGACCGAATTCAGCTTAATTCCCTATAAAACACTCATTAAAAGTGATTTCATCTCGATTGAACAATAATTAAAAATTTACCTCGATTTTTAATAACATTTTCAAAATCGACGTTTCATGGCCAAAGAAGCTTACTTTGAGTATTTCTTCACTATTTTCAAATATATTCATTGAAACCATTATTTTTATACTTTTTGCTTTAATTCAAGCAAATGTAACGATATTCATTCAAAAAACTGTTAAAATTCAATTTTCAGTAAGAAATCGTATTCACGGATTTTGTGTCTTGAAGAAGAAAAACCTGCGATTTTTTCGGTACTTTTTTGAATGAATTTTTTTCTGGAGAAATTTTTGACCGAATTCAGCTTAATTCCCTATAAAACACTCATTGAAAGTGATTTCATCTCGATTGAACAATAAATAAAAATGTACCTCGATTTTTAATAACATTTTCAAAATCGACGTAACTCAACCTAAGGAAAACATTTTGAGTATTTGTTCACTGTTTTCAAATATAACCACTGAAACCATTATTTTTGTAATTTTTGCGTTAATTCAAGCAAATGTAACGATATTCATTCAACAAACTGTTAAAATTCAATTTTAAATAAGAAATCGTTGTCACGGATTTTGTATCTTGAAGAAAAAAAACATGCGATTTTTTCGGTACACTTTTGAATGCATTTTTTTCTGGAGAAATGTTTGACCGAATTCAGCTTAATTCCCTATAAAACACTCATTGAAAGTGATTTCATCTCGATTGAAAAATAATTAAAAATTTACCTCGATTTTTAATAACATTTTCAAAATCGACGTTTCACGGCCAAAGAAGCTTACTTTGAGTATTTCTTCACTATTTTCAAATATGTTCACTGAAAGCATTATTTTTATACTTTTTGCTTTAATTCAAGCAAATGTAACGATATTCATTCAAAAAACTGTTAAAATTCTATTTTTCAATAAGAAATCGTTGTCACGGATTTTGTATCTTGAAGAAGAAAAACATGCGATTTTTTCGGTACTTTTTTGAATGCATTTTTTTCTGGAGAAATTTTGGACCGAATTCAGCTTAATTCCCTATAAAACACTCATTGAAAGTGATTTCATCTCGATTGAACAATAAATAAAAATGTACCTCGATTTTTAATAACATTTTCAAAATCGACGTAACTCGGCCTAAGAAAAACATTTTTTGTATTTGTTCACTGTTTTCAAATATAACCACTGAAACCTTTATTTTTGTAATTTTTGCGTTAATTCAAGCAAATGTAACGATTTTCATTCAAAAAACTGTTAAAATTCAATTTTCAATAAGAAATCGTTGTCACGGATATGGTATCTTGAAGAAGAAAAACATGCGATTTTTTCGGTACTTTTTTGAATGCATTTTTTTCAGGAGAAATTTTTGACCGAATTCAGCTTAATTCCCTATAAAACACTCATTAAAAGTGATTTCATCTCGATTGAACAATAAATAAAAATATACCTCGATTTTTAATAACATTTTCAAAATCGACGTTTCACGGCCAAAGAAGCATATTTTGAGTATTTCTTCACTATTTTCAAATATAACCACTGAAACCATTATTTTTATACCTTTTGCTTTAATTCAAGCAATGTAACGATATTCATTCAAAAAACTGTTAAAATTCAATTTTCAATAAGAAATCGTTGTCACGGATATGGTATCTTGAAGAAAAAAAACATGCGATTTTTTCGGTACACTTTTGAATGCATTTTTTTTTGGAGAAATGTTTGACCGAATTCAGCTTAATTCCCTATAAAACACTCTTTGAAAGTGATTTCATCTTGATTGAACAATAATTAAAAATTTACCTCGATTTTTAATAACATTTTCAAAATCGACGTTTCACGGCCAAAGAAGCATACTTTGAGTATTTCTTCACTATTTTCAAATATGTTCACTGAAACCATTATTTTTATACTTTTTGCTTCTATTCAAGCAATGTAACGATATTCATTCAAAAAACTGTTAAAACTCAATTTTCAGTAAGAAATCGTATTCACGGATTTTGTGTCTTGAAGAAGAAAAACCTGCGATTTTTTCGGTACTTTTTTGAATGCATTTTTTTCTGGAGAAATTTTTGACCGAATTCAGCTTAATTCCCTATAAAACACTCATTGAAAGTGATTTCATCTCGATTGAACAATAATTAAAAATTTACCTCGATTTTTAATAACATTTTCAAAATCGACGTTTCACGGCCAAAGAAGCATACTTTGAGTATTTCTTCACTATTTTCTAAAATAACCACTGAAACCATTATTTTTATACTTTTTGCTTTAATTCAAGCAAATGTAACGATATTCATTCAACAAACTGTTAAAATTCAATTTTAAATAAGAAATCGTTGTCACGGATTTTGTATCTTGAAGAAAAAAAACATGCGATTTTTTCGGTACTTTTTTGAATGCTTTTTTTTCTGGAGAAATTTTTGACCGAACTCAGCTTAATTCCCTATAAAACACTCAATAAAAGAGATTTCATCTCGATTGAACAATAAATAAAAATGTACCTCGATTTTTAATAACATTTTCAAAATCGACGTAACTCGGCCTAAGAAAAACATTTTGAGTATTTGTTCACTATTTACAAATATATTCACTGAAACCATTATTTTTATACTTTTTGCTTTAATTCAAGCAAATGTAACGATATTCATTCAAAAAACTGTTACAATTCAATTTTTCAATAAGAAATCGTTGTCACGGATTTTGTATCTTGAAGAAGAAAAACATGCGATTTTTTCGGTACTTTTTTGAATGCATTTTTTTCTGGAGAAATTTTTGACCGAATTCAGCTTAATTCGCTATAAAACACTCATTGAAAGTGATTTTATCTCGATTGAACAATAAATAAAAATGTACCTCGATTTTTAATAACATTTTCAAAATCGACGTAACTCGGCCTAAGAAAAACATTTTGAGTATTTGTTCACTGTTTTCAAATATAACCACTGAAACCATTATTTTTGTAATTTTTGCGTTAATTCAAGCAAATGTAACGATATTCATTCAACAAACTGTTAAAATTCAATTTTAAATAAGAAATCGTTGTCACGGATTTTGTATCTTGAAGAAAAAAAACATGCGATTTTTTCGGTACACTTTTGAATGCATTTTTTTCTGGAGAAATGTTTGACCGAATTCAGCTTAATTCCCTATAAAACACTCATTAAAAGTGATTTCATCTCGATTGAACAATAATTAAAAATTTACCTCGATTTTTAATAACATTTTCAAAATCGACGTTTCACGGCCAAAGAAGCTTACTTTGAGTATTTCTTCACTATTTTCAAATATATTCATTGAAACCATTATTTTTATACTTTTTGCTTTAATTCAAGCAAATGTAACGATATTCATTCAAAAAACTGTTAAAATTCAATTTTCAGTAAGAAATCGTATTCACGGATTTTGTGTCTTGAAGAAGAAAAACCTGCGATTTTTTCGGTACTTTTTTGAATGAATTTTTTTCTGGAGAAATTTTTGACCGAATTCAGCTTAATTCCCTATAAAACACTCATTGAAAGTGATTTCATCTCGATTGAACAATAAATAAAAATGTACCTCGATTTTTAATAACATTTTCAAAATCGACGTAACTCAACCTAAGGAAAACATTTTGAGTATTTGTTCACTGTTTTCAAATATAACCACTGAAACCATTATTTTTGTAATTTTTGCGTTAATTCAAGCAAATGTAACGATATTCATTCAACAAACTGTTAAAATTCAATTTTAAATAAGAAATCGTTGTCACGGATTTTGTATCTTGAAGAAAAAAAACATGCGATTTTTTCGGTACACTTTTGAATGCATTTTTTTCTGGAGAAATGTTTGACCGAATTCAGCTTAATTCCCTATAAAACACTCATTGAAAGTGATTTCATCTCGATTGAAAAATAATTAAAAATTTACCTCGATTTTTAATAACATTTTCAAAATCGACGTTTCACGGCCAAAGAAGCTTACTTTGAGTATTTCTTCACTATTTTCAAATATGTTCACTGAAAGCATTATTTTTATACTTTTTGCTTTAATTCAAGCAAATGTAACGATATTCATTCAAAAAACTGTTAAAATTCTATTTTTCAATAAGAAATCGTTGTCACGGATTTTGTATCTTGAAGAAGAAAAACATGCGATTTTTTCGGTACTTTTTTGAATGCATTTTTTTCTGGAGAAATTTTTGACCGAATTCAGCTTAATTCCCTATAAAACACTCATTGAAAGTGATTTCATCTCGATTGAACAATAAATAAAAATGTACCTCGATTTTTAATAACATTTTCAAAATCGACGTAACTCGGCCTAAGAAAAACATTTTTTGTATTTGTTCACTGTTTTCAAATATAACCACTGAAACCTTTATTTTTGTAATTTTTGCGTTAATTCAAGCAAATGTAACGATTTTCATTCAAAAAACTGTTAAAATTCAATTTTCAATAAGAAATCGTTGTCACGGATATGGTATCTTGAAGAAGAAAAACATGCGATTTTTTCGGTACTTTTTTGAATGCATTTTTTTCAGGAGAAATTTTTGACCGAATTCAGCTTAATTCCCTATAAAACACTCATTAAAAGTGATTTCATCTCGATTGAACAATAAATAAAAATATACCTCGATTTTTAATAACATTTTCAAAATCGACGTTTCACGGCCAAAGAAGCATATTTTGAGTATTTCTTCACTATTTTCAAATATAACCACTGAAACCATTATTTTTATACCTTTTGCTTTAATTCAAGCAATGTAACGATATTCATTCAAAAAACTGTTAAAATTCAATTTTCAATAAGAAATCGTTGTCACGGATATGGTATCTTGAAGAAAAAAAACATGCGATTTTTTCGGTACACTTTTGAATGCATTTTTTTTGGAGAAATGTTTGACCGAATTCAGCTTAATTTCTATAAAACACTCTTTGAAAGTGATTTCATCTTGATTGAACAATAATTAAAAATTTACCTCGATTTTTAATAACATTTTCAAAATCGACGTTTCACGGCCAAAGAAGCATACTTTGAGTATTTCTTCACTATTTTCAAATATGTTCACTGAAACCATTATTTTTATACTTTTTGCTTTTATTCAAGCAATGTAACGATATTCATTCAAAAAACTGTTAAAATTCAATTTTCAGTAAGAAATCGTATTCACGGATTTTGTGTCTTGAAGAAGAAAAACCTGCGATTTTTTCGGTACTTTTTTGAATGAATTTTTTTCTGGAGAAATTTTTGACCGAATTCAGCTTAATTCCCTATAAAAGACTCATTGAAAGTGATTTCATCTCGATTGAACAATAATTAAAAATTTACCTCGATTTTTAATAACATTTTCAAAATCGACGTTTCACGGCCAAAGAAGCTTACTTTGAGTATTTCTTCACTATTTTCAAATATATTCATTGAAACCATTATTTTTATACTTTTTGCTTTAATTCAAGCAAATGTAACGATATTCAATCAAAAAACTGTTAAAATTAAATTTTTTAATAAGAAATCGTTGTCACGGATTTTGTATCTTGAAGAAGAAAAACATGCGATTTTTTCGGTACTTTTTTGAATGCATTTTTTTCTGGAGAAATGTTTGACCGAATTCAGCTTAATTCCCTATAAAACACTCATTGAAAGTGATTTCATCTCGATTGAACAATAATTAAAAATTTACCTCGATTTTTAATAACATTTTCAAAATCGACGTTTCACGGCCAAAGAAGCTTACTTTGAGTATTTCTTCACTATTTTCAAATATATTCATTGAAACCATTATTTTTATACTTTTTGCTTTAATTCAAGCAAATGTAGCGATATTCATTCAAAAAACTGTTAAAATTCAATTTTCAGTAAGAAATCGTATTCACGGATTTTGTGTCTTGAAGAAGAAAAACCTGCGATTTTTTCGGACCTTTTTTGAATGAATTTTTTTCTGGAGAAATTTTTGACCGAATTCAGCTTAATTCCCTATAAAACACTCATTGAAAGTGATTTCATCTCGATTGAACAATAAATAAAAATGTACCTCGATTTTTAATAACATTTTCAAAATCGACGTAACTCAACCTAAGGAAAACATTTTGAGTATTTGTTCACTGTTTTCAAATATAACCACTGAAACCATTATTTTTGTAATTTTTGCGTTAATTCAAGCAAATGTAACGATATTCATTCAACAAACTGTTAAAATTCAATTTTAAATAAGAAATCGTTGTCACGGATTTTGTATCTTGAAGAAAAAAAACATGCGATTTTTTCGGTACACTTTTGAATGCATTTTTTTCTGGAGAAATGTTTGACCGAATTCAGCTTAATTCCCTATAAAACACTCATTGAAAGTGATTTCATCTCGATTGAAAAATAATTAAAAATTTACCTCGATTTTTAATAACATTTTCAAAATCGACGTTTCACGGCCAAAGAAGCTTACTTTGAGTATTTCTTCACTATTTTCAAATATGTTCACTGAAAGCATTATTTTTATACTTTTTGCTTTAATTCAAGCAAATGTAACGATATTCATTCAAAAAACTGTTAAAATTCTATTTTTCAATAAGAAATCGTTGTCACGGATTTTGTATCTTGAAGAAGAAAAACATGCGATTTTTTCGGTACTTTTTTGAATGCATTTTTTTCTGGAGAAATTTTTGACCGAATTCAGCTTAATTCCCTATAAAACACTCATTGAAAGTGATTTCATCTCGATTGAACAATAAATAAAAATGTACCTCGATTTTTAATAACATTTTCAAAATCGACGTAACTCGGCCTAAGAAAAACATTTTGAGTATTTGTTCACTGTTTTCAAATATAACCACTGAAACCTTTATTTTTGTAATTTTTGCGTTAATTCAAGCAAATGTAACGATTTTCATTCAAAAAACTGTTAAAATTCAATTTTCAATAAGAAATCGTTGTCACGGATATGGTATCTTGAAGAACAAAAACATGCGATTTTTTCGGTACTTTTTGAATGCATTTTTTTCAGGAGAAATTTTTGACCGAATTCAGCTTAATTCCCTATAAAACACTCATTAAAAGTGATTTCATCTCGATTGAACAATAAATAAAAATATACCTCGATTTTTAATAACATTTTCAAAATCGACGTTTCACGGCCAAAGAAGCATATTTTGAGTATTTCTTCACTATTTTCAAATATAACCACTGAAACCATTATTTTTATACCTTTTGCTTTAATTCAAGCAATGTAACGATATTCATTCAAAAAACTGTTAAAATTCAATTTTCAATAAGAAATCGTTGTCACGGATATGGTATCTTGAAGAAAAAAAACATGCGATTTTTTCGGTACACTTTTGAATGCATTTTTTTTGGAGAAATGTTTGACCGAATTCAGCTTAATTCCCTATAAAACACTCTTTGAAAGTGATTTCATCTTGATTGAACAATAATTAAAAATTTACCTCGATTTTTAATAACATTTTCAAAATCGACGTTTCACGGCCAAAGAAGCATACTTTGAGTATTTCTTCACTATTTTCAAATATGTTCACTGAAACCATTATTTTTATACTTTTTGCTTTTATTCAAGCAATGTAACGATATTCATTCAAAAAACTGTTAAAATTCAATTTTCAGTAAGAAATCGTATTCACGGATTTTGTGTCTTGAAGAAGAAAAACCTGCGATTTTTTCGGTACTTTTTTGAATGAATTTTTTTCTGGAGAAATTTTTGACCGAATTCAGCTTAATTCCCTATAAAAGACTCATTGAAAGTGATTTCATCTCGATTGAACAATAATTAAAAATTTACCTCGATTTTTAATAACATTTTCAAAATCGACGTTTCACGGCCAAAGAAGCTTACTTTGAGTATTTCTTCACTATTTTCAAATATATTCATTGAAACCATTATTTTTATACTTTTTGCTTTAATTCAAGCAAATGTAACGATATTCAATCAAAAAACTGTTAAAATTAAATTTTTTAATAAGAAATCGTTGTCACGGATTTTGTATCTTGAAGAAGAAAAACATGCGATTTTTTCGGTACTTTTTTGAATGCATTTTTTTCTGGAGAAATGTTTGACCGAATTCAGCTTAATTCCCTATAAAACACTCATTGAAAGTGATTTCATCTCGATTGAACAATAAATAAAAATGTACCTCGATTTTTAATAACATTTTCAAAATCGACGTTTCACGGCCAAAGAAGCATATTTTGAGTATTTCTTCACTATTTTCAAAAATAACCACTGAAACCATTATTTTTATACTTTTTGCTTTAATTCAAGCAAATGTAACGATATTCATTCAAAAAACTATTAAAGTTCAATTTTTCAATAAGAAATCGTTGTCACGGATTTTGTATCTTGAAGAAGAAAAACATGCGATTTTTTCGGTACTTTTTTGAATGCATTTTTTTCTGGAGAAATTTTTGACCGAATTCAGCTTAATTCCCTATAAAACACTCATTGAAAGTGATTTCATCTCGATTGAACAATAAATAAAAATGTACCTCGATTTTTAATAACATTTTCAAAATCGACGTTTCACGGCCAAAGAAGCATATTTTGAGTATTTCTTCACTATTTTCAAAAATAACCACTGAAACCATTATTTTTATACTTTTTGCTTTAATTCAAGCAAATGTAACGATATTCATTCAAAAAACTATTAAAGTTCAATTTTTCAATAAGAAATCGTTGTCACGGATTTTGTATCTTGAAGAAGAAAAACATGCGATTTTTTCGGTACTTTTTTGAATGCATTTTTTTCTGGAGAAATTTTTGACCGAATTCAGCTTAATTCCCTATAAAACACTCATTGAAAGTGATTTCATCTCGATTGAACAATAAATAAAAATGTACCTCGATTTTTAATAACATTTTCAAAATTGACGTAACTCGGCCTAAGAAAAACATTTTGAGTATTTGTTCACTGTTTTCAAATATAACCACTGAAACCATTATTTTTGTAATTTTTGCGTTAATTCAAGCAAATGTAACGATATTCATTCAACAAACTGTTAAAATTCAATTTTAAATAAGAAATCGTTGTCATGGATTTTGTATCTTGAAGAAAAAAAACATGCGATTTTTTCGGTACACTTTTGAATGCATTTTTTTCTGGAGAAATGTTTGACCGAATTCAGCTTAATTCCCTATAAAACACTCATTAAAAGTGATTTCATCTCGATTGAACAATAATTAAAAATTTACCTCGATTTTTAATAACATTTTCAAAATCGACGTTTCACGGCCAAAGAAGCTTACTTTGAGTATTTCTTCACTATTTTCAAATATATTCATTGAAACCATTATTTTTATACTTTTTGCTTTAATTCAAGCAAATGTAACGATATTCATTCAAAAAACTGTTAAAATTCAATTTTCAGTAAGAAATCGTATTCACGGATTTTGTGTCTTGAAGAAGAAAAACCTGCGATTTTTTCGGTACTTTTTTGAATGAATTTTTTTCTGGAGAAATTTTTGACCGAATTCAGCTTAATTCCCTATAAAACACTCATTGAAAGTGATTTCATCTCGATTGAACAATAAATAAAAATGTACCTCGATTTTTAATAACATTTTCAAAATCGACGTAACTCAACCTAAGGAAAACATTTTGAGTATTTGTTCACTGTTTTCAAATATAACCACTGAAACCATTATTTTTGTAATTTTTGCGTTAATTCAAGCAAATGTAACGATATTCATTCAACAAACTGTTAAAATTCAATTTTAAATAAGAAATCGTTGTCACGGATTTTGTATCTTGAAGAAAAAAAACATGCGATTTTTTCGGTACACTTTTGAATGCATTTTTTTCTGGAGAAATGTTTGACCGAATTCAGCTTAATTCCCTATAAAACACTCATTGAAAGTGATTTCATCTCGATTGAACAATAATTAAAAATTTACCTCGATTTTTAATAACATTTTCAAAATCGACGTTTCACGGCCAAAGAAGCTTACTTTGAGTATTTCTTCACTATTTTCAAATATGTTCACTGAAAGCATTATTTTTATACTTTTTGCTTTAATTCAAGCAAATGTAACGATATTCATTCAAAAAACTGTTAAAATTCTATTTTTCAATAAGAAATCGTTGTCACGGATTTTGTATCTTGAAGAAGAAAAACATGCGATTTTTTCGGTACTTTTTTGAATGCATTTTTTTCTGGAGAAATTTTTGACCGAATTCAGCTTAATTCCCTATAAAACACTCATTGAAAGTGATTTCATCTCGATTGAACAATAAATAAAAATGTACCTCGATTTTTAATAACATTTTCAAAATCGACGTAACTCGGCCTAAGAAAAACATTTTGAGTATTTGTTCACTGTTTTCAAATATAACCACTGAAACCTTTATTTTTGTAATTTTTGCGTTAATTCAAGCAAATGTAACGATTTTCATTCAAAAAACTGTTAAAATTCAATTTTCAATAAGAAATCGTTGTCACGGATATGGTATCTTGAAGAAGAAAAACATGCGATTTTTTCGGTACACTTTTAAATGCATTTTTTTCTGGAGAAATGTTTGACCGAATTCAGCTTAATTCCCTATAAAACACTCATTAAAAGTGATTTCATCTCGATTGAACAATAATTAAAAATGTACCTCGATTTTTAATAACATTTTAAAAATCGACGTTTCACCGCCAACGAAGCATATTTTGAGTATTTCTTCACTATTTTCAAATATGTTCACTGAAACCATTATTTTTATACTTTTTGCTTTTATTCAAGCAATGTAACGATATTCATTCAAAAAACTGTTAAAATTCAATTTTCAGTAAGAAATCGTATTCACGGATTTTGTGTCTTGAAGAAGAAAAACCTGCGATTTTTTCGGTACTTTTTTGAATGCATTTTTTTCAGGAGAAATTTTTGACCGAATTCAGCTTAATTCCCTATAAAACACTCATTAAAAGTGATTTCATCTCGATTGAACAATAAATAAAAATATACCTCGATTTTTAATAACATTTTCAAAATCGACGTTTCACGGCCAAAGAAGCATATTTTGAGTATTTCTTCACTATTTTCAAATATAACCACTGAAACCATTATTTTTATACCTTTTGCTTTAATTCAAGCAATGTAACGATATTCATTCAAAAAACTGTTAAAATTCAATTTTCAATAAGAAATCGTTGTCACGGATATGGTATCTTGAAGAAAAAAAACATGCGATTTTTTCGGTACACTTTTGAATGCATTTTTTTTGGAGAAATGTTTGACCGAATTCAGCTTAATTCCCTATAAAACACTCTTTGAAAGTGATTTCATCTTGATTGAACAATAATTAAAAATTTACCTCGATTTTTAATAACATTTTCAAAATCGACGTTTCACGGCCAAAGAAGCATACTTTGAGTATTTCTTCACTATTTTCAAATATGTTCACTGAAACCATTATTTTTATACTTTTTGCTTTTATTCAAGCAATGTAACGATATTCATTCAAAAAACTGTTAAAATTCAATTTTCAGTAAGAAATCGTATTCACGGATTTTGTGTCTTGAAGAAGAAAAACCTGCGATTTTTTCGGTACTTTTTTGAATGAATTTTTTTCTGGAGAAATTTTTGACCGAATTCAGCTTAATTCCCTATAAAAGACTCATTGAAAGTGATTTCATCTCGATTGAACAATAATTAAAAATTTACCTCGATTTTTAATAACATTTTCAAAATCGACGTTTCACGGCCAAAGAAGCTTACTTTGAGTATTTCTTCACTATTTTCAAATATATTCATTGAAACCATTATTTTTATACTTTTTGCTTTAATTCAAGCAAATGTAACGATATTCAATCAAAAAACTGTTAAAATTAAATTTTTTAATAAGAAATCGTTGTCACGGATTTTGTATCTTGAAGAAGAAAAACATGCGATTTTTTCGGTACTTTTTTGAATGCATTTTTTTCTGGAGAAATGTTTGACCGAATTCAGCTTAATTCCCTATAAAACACTCATTGAAAGTGATTTCATCTCGATTGAACAATAAATAAAAATGTACCTCGATTTTTAATAACATTTTCAAAATCGACGTTTCACGGCCAAAGAAGCATATTTTGAGTATTTCTTCACTATTTTCAAATATAACCACTGAAACCATTATTTTTATACCTTTTGCTTTAATTCAAGCAATGTAACGATATTCATTCAAAAAACTGTTAAAATTCAATTTTCAATAAGAAATCGTTGTCACGGATATGGTATCTTGAAGAAAAAAAACATGCGATTTTTTCGGTACACTTTTGAATGCATTTTTTTTGGAGAAATGTTTGACCGAATTCAGCTTAATTCCCTATAAAACACTCTTTGAAAGTGATTTCATCTTGATTGAACAATAATTAAAAATTTACCTCGATTTTTAATAACATTTTCAAAATCGACGTTTCACGGCCAAAGAAGCATACTTTGAGTATTTCTTCACTATTTTCAAATATGTTCACTGAAACCATTATTTTTATACTTTTTGCTTTTATTCAAGCAATGTAACGATATTCATTCAAAAAACTGTTAAAATTCAATTTTCAGTAAGAAATCGTATTCACGGATTTTGTGTCTTGAAGAAGAAAAACCTGCGATTTTTTCGGTACTTTTTTGAATGAATTTTTTTCTGGAGAAATTTTTGACCGAATTCAGCTTAATTCCCTATAAAAGACTCATTGAAAGTGATTTCATCTCGATTGAACAATAATTAAAAATTTACCTCGATTTTTAATAACATTTTCAAAATCGACGTTTCACGGCCAAAGAAGCATACTTTGAGTATTTCTTCACTATTTTCAAAATAACCACTGAAACCATTATTTTTATACTTTTTGCTTTAATTCAAGCAAATGTAACGATATTCATTCAACAAACTGTTAAATTTCAATTTTAAATAAGAAATCGTTGTCACGGATTTTGTATCTTGAAGAAAAAAAACATGCGATTTTTTCGGTACTTTTTTGAATGCATTTTTTTCTGGAGAAATTTTTGACCGAATTCAGCTTAATTCCCTATAAAACACTCATTGAAAGTGATTTCATCTCGATTGAACAATAAATAAAAATGTACCTCGATTTTTAATAACATTTTCAAAATCGACGTAACTCAACCTAAGGAAAACATTTTGAGTATTTGTTCACTGTTTTCAAATATAACCACTGAAACCATTATTTTTGTAATTTTTGCGTTAATTCAAGCAAATGTAACGATATTCATTCAACAAACTGTTAAAATTCAATTTTAAATAAGAAATCGTTGTCACGGATTTTGTATCTTGAAGAAAAAAACATGCGATTTTTTCGGTACACTTTTGAATGCATTTTTTTCTGGAGAAATGTTTGACCGAATTCAGCTTAATTCCCTATAAAACACTCATTGAAAGTGATTTCATCTCGATTGAACAATAATTAAAAATTTACCTCGATTTTTAATAACATTTTCAAAATCGACGTTTCACGGCCAAAGAAGCTTACTTTGAGTATTTCTTCACTATTTTCAAATATGTTCACTGAAACCATTATTTTTATACTTTTTGCTTTAATTCAAGCAAATGTAACGATATTCAATCAAAAAACTGTTAAAATTAAATTTTTTAATAAGAAATCGTTGTCACGGATTTTGTATCTTGAAGAAGAAAAACATGCGATTTTTTCGGTACCTTTTTGAATGCATTTTTTTCTGGAGAAATTTTTGACCGAATTCAGCTTAATTCCCTATAAAACACTCATTGAAAGTGATTTCATCTCGATTGAACAATAAATAAAAATGTACCTCGATTTTTAATAACATTTTCAAAATCGACGTTTCACGGCCAAAGAAGCATATTTTGAGTATTTCTTCACTATTTTCAAAAATAACCACTGAAACCATTATTTTTATACTTTTTGCTTTAATTCAAGCAAATGTAACGATATTCATTCAAAAAACTATTAAAATTCAATTTTTCAATAAGAAATCGTTGTCACGGATTTTGTATCTTGAAGAAGAAAAACATGCGATTTTTTCGGTATTTTTTTGAATGCATTTTTTTCTGGAGAAATTTTTGACCGAATTCAGCTTAATTCTCTATAAAACACTCATTGAAAGTGATTTCATCTCGATTGAACAATAAATAAAAATGTACCTCGATTTTTAATAACATTTTCAAAATCGACGTAACTCGGCCTAAGAAAAACATTTTGAGTATTTGTTCACTGTTTTCAAATATAACCACTGAAACCATTATTTTTGTAATTTTTGCGTTAATTCAAGCAAATGTAACGATATTCATTCAACAAACTGTTAAAATTCAATTTTAAATAAGAAATCGTTGTCACGGATTTTGTATCTTGAAGAAAAAAACATGCGATTTTTTCGGTACACTTTTGAATGCATTTTTTTCAGGAGAAATTTTTGACCGAATTCAGCTTAATTCCCTATAAAACACTCATTAAAAGTGATTTCATCTCGATTGAACAATAAATAAAAATATACCTCGATTTTTAATAACATTTTCAAAATCGACGTTTCACGGCCAAAGAAGCTTACTTTCAGTATTTCTTCACTATTTTCAAATATGTTCACTGAAACCATTATTTTTATACTTTTTGCTTTAATTCAAGCAAATGTAACGATATTCAATCAAAAAACTGTTAAAATTAAATTTTTCAATAAGAAATCGTTGTCACGGATTATGTATCTTGAAGAAGAAAAACATGCGATTTTTTCGGTACTTTTTTGAATGCATTTTTTTCAGGAGAAATTCTTGACCGAATTCAGCTTAATTCCCTATAAAACACTCATTAAAAGTGATTTCATCTCGATTGAACAATAAATAAAAATGTACCTCGATTTTTAATAACATTTTCAAAATCGACGTTTCACGGCCAAAGAAGCATACTTTGAGTATTTCTTCACTATTTTCAAATATGTTCACTGAAAGCATTATTTTTATACTTTTTGCTTTAATTCAAGCAAATGTAACGATATTCAATCAAAAAACTGTTAAAATTAAATTTTTCAATAAGAAATCGTTGTCACGGATTTTGTATCTTGAAGAAGAAAAACATGCGATTTTTTCGGTACTTTTTTGAATGCATTTTTTCAGGAGAAATTTTTGACCGAATTCAGCTTAATTCCCTATAAAACACTCATTAAAAGTGATTTCATCTCGATTGAACAATAAATGAAAATGTACCTCGATTTTTAATAACATTTTCAAAATCGACGTAACTCGGCCTAAGAAGCATATTTTGAGTATTTCTTCACTATTTTCAAAAATAACCACTGAAACCATTATTTTTATACTTTTTGCTTTAATTCAAGCAAATGTAACGATATTCATTCAAAAAACTATTAAAATTCAATTTTTCAATAAGAAATCGTTGTCACGGATTTTGTATCTTGAAGAAGAAAAACATGCGATTTTTTCGGTACTTTTTTGAATGCATTTTTTTCTGGAGAAATTTTTGACCGAATTCAGCTTAATTCTCTATAAAACACTCATTGAAAGTGATTTCATCTCGATTGAACAATAAATAAAAATGTACCTCGATTTTTAATAACATTTTCAAAATCGACGTAACTCGGCCTAAGAAAAACATTTTGAGTATTTGTTCACTGTTTTCAAATATAACCACTGAAACCATTATTTTTGTAATTTTTGCGTTAATTCAAGCAAATGTAACGATATTCATTCAACAAACTGTTAAAATTCAATTTTAAATAAGAAATCGTTGTCACGGATTTTGTATCTTGAAGAAAAAAAACATGCGATTTTTTCGGTACACTTTTGAATGCATTTTTTTCAGGAGAAATTTTTGACCGAATTCAGCTTAATTCCCTATAAAACACTCATTAAAAGTGATTTCATCTCGATTGAACAATAAATAAAAATATACCTCGATTTTTAATAACATTTTCAAAATCGACGTTTCACGGCCAAAGAAGCTTACTTTGAGTATTTCTTCACTATTTTCAAATATGTTCACTGAAACCATTATTTTTATACTTTTTGCTTTAATTCAAGCAAATGTAACGATATTCAATCAAAAAACTGTTAAAATTAAATTTTTCAATAAGAAAACGTTGTCACGGATTATGTATCTTGAAGAAGAAAAACATGCGATTTTTTCGGTACTTTTTTGAATGCATTTTTTTCAGGAGAAATTTTTGACCGAATTCAGCTTAATTCCCTATAAAACACTCATTAAAAGTGATTTCATCTCGATTGAACAATAAATAAAAATGTACCTCGATTTTTAATAACATTTTCAAAATCGACGTTTCACGGCCAAAGAAGCATACTTTGAGTATTTCTTCACTATTTTCAAATATGTTCACTGAAAGCATTATTTTTATACTTTTTGCTTTAATTCAAGCAAATGTAACGATATTCAATCAAAAAACTGTTAAAATTAAATTTTTCAATAAGAAATCGTTGTCACGGATTTTGTATCTTGAAGAAGAAAAACATGCGATTTTTTCGGTACTTTTTTGAATGCATTTTTTCAGGAGAAATTTTTGACCGAATTCAGCTTAATTCCCTATAAAACACTCATTAAAAGTGATTTCATCTCGATTGAACAATAAATGAAAATGTACCTCGATTTTTAATAACATTTTCAAAATCGACGTAACTCGGCCTAAGAAAAACATTTTGAGTATTTGTTCACTGTTTTCAAATATAACCACTGAAACCATTATTTTTGTAATTTTTGCGTTAATTCAAGCAAATGTAACGATATTCATTCAACAAACTGTTAAAATTCAATTTTAAATAAGAAATCGTTGTCACGGATATTGTATCTTGAAGAAAAAAAACATGCGATTTTTTCGGTACACTTTTGAATGCATTTTTTTTTGGAGAAATGTTTGACCGAATTCAGCTTAATTCCCTATAAAACACTCTTTGAAAGTGATTTCATCTCGATTTAACAATAATTAAAAATTTACCTCGATTTTTAATAACATTTTCAAAATCGACGTTTCACGGCCAAAGAAGCATATTTTGAGTATTTCTTCACTATTTTCAAAAATAACCACTGAAACCATTATTTTTATACTTTTTGCTTTAATTCAAGCAAATGTAACGATATTCATTCAAAAAACTATTAAAATTCAATTTTTCAATAAGAAATCGTTGTCACGGATTTTGTATCTTGAAGAAGAAAAACATGCGATTTTTTTCGGTACTTTTTTGAATGCATTTTTTTCTGGAGAAATTTTTGACCGAATTCAGCTTAATTCCCTATAAAACACTCATTGAAAGTGATTTCATCTCGATTGACCAATAATTAAAAATTTACCTCGATTTTTAATAACATTTTCAAAATCGACGTTTCACGGCCAAAGAAGCATACTTTGAGTATTTCTTCACTATTTTCAAATATATTCATTGAAACCATTATTTTTATACTTTTTGCTTTAATTCAAGCAATGTAACGATATTCATTCAAAAAACTGTTAAAATTCAATTTTCAATAAGAAATCGTATTCACGGATTTTGTGTCTTGAAGAAGATAAACCTGCGATTTTTTCGGTACTTTTTTGAACGAATTTTTTTCAGGAGAAATTTTTGACCGAATTCAGCTTAAGTCCCTATAAAACACTCATTGAAAGTGATTTCATCTCGATTTAACAATAATTAAAAATTTACCTCGAATTTTAATAACATTTTCAAAATCGACGTTTCACGGCCAAAGAAGCTTACTTTGAGTATTTCTTCACTATTTTCAAATATGTTCACTGAAACCATTATTTTTATACTTTTTGCTTTAATTCAAGCAAATGTAACGATATTCAATCAAAAAACTGTTAAAATTAAATTTTTCAATAAGAAATCGTTGTCACGGATTATGTATCTTGAAGAAGAAAAACATGCGATTTTTTCGGTACTTTTTTGAATGCATTTTTTTCAGGAGAAATTTTTGACCGAATTCAGCTTAATTCCCTATAAAACACTCATTAAAAGTGATTTCATCTCGATTGAACAATAAATGAAAATGTACCTCGATTTTTAATAACATTTTCAAAATCGACGTAACTCGGCCTAAGAAAAACATTTTGAGTATTTGTTCACTGTTTTCAAATATAACCACTGAAACCATTATTTTTGTAATTTTTGCGTTAATTCAAGCAAATGTAACGATATTCATTCAACAAACTGTTAAAATTCAATTTTAAATAAGAAATCGTTGTCACGGATATTGTATCTTGAAGAAAAAAAACATGCGATTTTTTCGGTACACTTTTGAATGCATTTTTTTTTGGAGAAATGTTTGACCGAATTCAGCTTAATTCCCTATAAAACACTCTTTGAAAGTGATTTCATCTCGATTTAACAATAATTAAAAATTTACCTCGATTTTTAATAACATTTTCAAAATCGACGTTTCACGGCCAAAGAAGCATATTTTGAGTATTTCTTCACTATTTTCAAAAATAACCACTGAAACCATTATTTTTATACTTTTTGCTTTAATTCAAGCAAATGTAACGATATTCATTCAAAAAACTATTAAAATTCAATTTTTCAATAAGAAATCGTTGTCACGGATTTTGTATCTTGAAGAAGAAAAACATGCGATTTTTTTCGGTACTTTTTTGAATGCATTTTTTTCTGGAGAAATTTTTGACCGAATTCAGCTTAATTCCCTATAAAACACTCATTGAAAGTGATTTCATCTCGATTGACCAATAATTAAAAATTTACCTCGATTTTTAATAACATTTTCAAAATCGACGTTTCACGGCCAAAGAAGCATACTTTGAGTATTTCTTCACTATTTTCAAATATATTCATTGAAACCATTATTTTTATACTTTTTGCTTTAATTCAAGCAATGTAACGATATTCATTCACAAAACTGTTAAAATTCAATTTTCAATAAGAAATCGTATTCACGGATTTTGTGTCTTGAAGAAGATAAACCTGCGATTTTTTCGGTACTTTTTTGAATGAATTTTTTTCTGGAGAAATTTTTGACCGAATTCAGCTTAATTCCCTATAAAACACTCATTGAAAGTGATTTCATCTCGATTTAACAATAATTAAAAATTTACCTCGAATTTTAATAACATTTTCAAAATCGACGTTTCACGGCCAAAGAACCATACTTTGAGTATTTCTTCACTATTTTCAAATATGTTCACTGAAAGCATTATTTTTATACTTTTTGCTTTAATTCAAGCAAATGTAACGATATTCATTCAAAAAACTGTTAAAATTCAATTTTTCAATAAGAAATCGTTGTCACGGATTTTGTATCTTGAAGAAGAAAAACATGCGATTTTTTCGGTACACTTTTGAATGCATTTTTTTCTGGAGAAATTTTTGACCGAATTCAGCTTAATTCCCTATAAAACACTCATTGAAAGTGATTTCATCTCGATTTAACAATAATTAAAAATTTACCTCGATTTTTAATAACATTTTCAAAATCGACGTTTCACGGCCAAAGAAGCATACTTTGAGTATTTCTTCACTTTTTTCAAATATGTTCACTGAAACCATTATTTTTATACTTTTTGCTTTAATTCAAGCAAATGTAACGATATTCAATCAAAAAACTGTTAAAATTAAATTTTTCAATAAGAAATCGTTGTCACGGATTTTGTATCTTGAAGAAGAAAAACATGCGATTTTTTCGGTACTTTTTTGAATGCATTTTTTTCTGGAGAAATTTTTGACCGAATTCAGCTTAATTCCCTATAAAACACTCAATAAAAGTGATTGTGTAAAAACCTTGACTTTTTACGTCACATCTTAGACCTCACAACACCGCTCCCGGATGGGCTCGAACCACCAACCTATTGGTTAACAGCCGAACGCGCTAACCATTGCGCCACGGAAGCCCAAAAATTAAATGGTCGTCAGGTATTGTGGAAAAACTTTGGCTTTTTACGTTACATTTGAGATCCAAAAACACCGCTCCCGGGTGGGTTCGAACCACCAACCTATTGGTTAACAGCCGAACGCGCTAACCATTGAGCCACGGAAGATCAGAAATTAAATGGTTGTCACGTATTGTGGAAAAGTTTTGACTTTTAACGCTACATCTGAGACCCCACAACACCTCTTCCGGGTGGGCTCAAACCACCAACCTTTCGATTAAGAGCTGGACGCGCTAATTACTGCGCCACGGAAGCCCAAAAATTAAATGTTCGTCAGGTATTGTGGAAAAACTCTGACATTTTACGTCACATCTGAGACCTCACAACACCGCTCCCGGATGGGCTCGAACCACCAACCTTTCGGTTAACAGCCGAACGCGCTAGCCATTGCGCCACGGACACCCAAAAATTAAATGGTTGTCAGGTATTGTTGAAAAGTTACGACTTTTCACGCTACATCTGAGACCCCACAAATCCTCTCTCGTTTGGGCTCGAACCACCAACCTTTCGGTTAACAGCTGAACGCACTAACCATTGCGCCACGGAAGCCCAAAAATTAAATGGTCGTCAGGTATTGTAGAAAAACTTTGGCTATTTACGTTACGTTTGAGATCCAAAAACACCGCTCCCGGGTGGGCTCGAACCACCAAGCTATTGGTTAGCAGCCGAACGCGCTAACCATTGAGCCACGAAAGATCAGAAAATAAATGGTTATCACGTATTATGGAAAAAGTTTGACTTTTCACGCTACATCTGAGACCTCACAACACCTCTTCCGGGTGGGCTCGAACCACCAACCTTTCGATTAACAGCTAAACGCGCTAACCATTGCTCCACGGAAGCCCAAAAATTAAATGCTCGTCAGGTATTGTGGAAAAACTCTGACATTTTACGTTACATCTGAGACGTCACAACACCGCTCCCGGGAGGGCTCGAACCACCAACCTTTCAGTTAACAGCTGAACGCGCTGACCATTGCGCCACTGAAGCCCAAAAATTAAATTTTCGTCAGGTATTGAGGTAAAACTTTGACTTTTTACTTCACATCCTAGACCTCAAAACACCGCTCCCGGATGGGCTCCAACCACCAACCTTTCGATTGACAGCCGAACGCGCTAACCATTGAGCCACGGAAGCTCAGAAATTAAATGGTTGTCACGTATTGTGGAAAAGTTTTGACTTTTTACGCTACATCTGAGACCCCACAACACCTCTTCCGGGTGGGCTCGAACCACCAACCTTTCGATTAACAGCTGAACGCGCTAACCATTGCGCCACGGAAGCCCAAAAATTAAATGTTCGTCAGGTATTGTGGAAAAACTCCGACATTTTACGTTACATCTGAGACGTCACAACACTTCTCCCGGATGGGCTAGAACCTCCAACCTATTGGTTAACAGCCGAACGCGCTAACCATTGAGCCACTGAAGCTCAGAAATTAAATGGTTGTCAGGTATTGTTGAAAAGTTTCGACTTTTCAAGCTACATCTGAGACCCCACAAAACCTCTCTCGTTTGGGCTCGAACCACCAACCTTTCGGTTAACAGCTGAACGCGCTGACCATTGCGCCACTGAAGCCCAAAAATTAAATGTTCGTCAGGTATTGTGGAAAAACTCCGACATTTTACGTTACATCTGAGACGTCAGAACACTTCTCCCGGATGGGCTCGAACCACCAACCTATTGGTTAATAGCCGAACGCGCTAACCATTGCGCCACTGAAGCCCAAAAATTAAATTTTCGTCAGGTATTGAGGTAAAACTTTGACTTTTTACTTCACATCTGAGGCCTCACAACACCGCTCCCGGATGGGCTCGAACCACCAACCTTTCGGTTAACAGCCGAACGCGCTAGCCATTGCGCCACGGACGCCCAAAAAAAAATGGTCGTCAGGTATTGCGGAAAAACTTTGGCTATTTACGTTACATTTGAGATCCAAAAACACCGCTCCTGGGTGGGCTCGAACCACCAAGCTATTGGTTAACAGCCGAACGCGCTAACCATTGAGCCACGAAAGATCAGAAAATAAATGGTTATCACGTATTATGGAAAAAGTTTGACTTTTCACGCTTCATCTGAGACCTCACAACACCTCTCCCGGGTGGGCTCGAATACCAACCTTTCGATTAACAGCTGAACGCGCTAACCATTGCGCCACGGAAGCCCAAAAATTAAATGCTCGTCAGGTATTGTGGAAAAACTCTGACATTTTACGTTACATCTGAGACGTCACAACACCGCTCCCGGGAGGGCTCGAACCACCAACCTTTCGGTTAACAGCTGAACGCGCTGACCATTGCGCCACTGAAGCCCAAAAATTAAATTTTCGTCAGGTATTGAGGTAAAACCTTGTCTTTTTACTTCACATCTGAGACCTCACAACACCGCTCCCGGATGGTCTCGAACCACCAACCTTTCGGTTTACAGCCGAACGCGCTAACCATTCGCCACGGACGCCCAAAAATTAAATGGTCGTCAGGTATTGTGGAAAAACTTTGGCTATTTACGTTACATTTGAGATCCAAAAACACCGCTCCCGGGTGGGCTCGAACCACCAACCTATTGGTTAACAGCCGAACGCGCTAACCATTGAGCCACGGAAGATCAGAAATTAAATGGTTGTCACGTATTGTGGAAAAGTTTTGACTTTTAACGCTACATCTGAGACCCCACAACACCTCTTCCGGTGGGCTCGAACCACCAACCTTTCGATTAAGTGCTCGACGCGCTAATTATTGCGCCACGGAAGGCCAAAAATTAAATGTTCGTCAGGTATTGTGGAAAAACTCCGACATTTTACGTTACATCTGAGACGTCACAACACCGCTCCCGGGAGGGCTCGAACCACCAACCTTTCGGTTAACAGCTGAACGCGCTGACCATTGCGCCACTGAAGCCCAAAAATTAAATTTTCGTCAGGTATTGAGGTAAAACCTTGTCTTTTTACTTCACATCTGAGACCTCACAACACCGCTCCCGGATGGGCTCGAACCACCAACCTTTCGGTTAACAGCCGAACGCGCTAACCATTCGCCACGGACGCCCAAAAATTAAATGGTCGTCAGGTATTGTGGAAAAACTTTGGCTATTTACGTTACATTTGAGATCCAAAAACACCGCTCCCGGGTGGGCTCGAACCACCAACCTATTGGTTAACAGCCGAACTCGCTAACCATTGAGCCACGGAAGATCAGAAATTAAATGGTTGTCACGTATTGTGGAAAAGTTTTGACTTTTAACGCTACATCTGAGACCCCACAACACCTCTTCCGGTGGGCTCGAACCACCAACCTTTCGATTAAGTGCTCGACGCGCTAATTATTGCGCCACGGAAGGCCAAAAATTAAATGTTCGTCAGGTATTGTGGAAAAACTCCGACATTTTACGTTACATCTGAGACGTCACAACACCGCTCCCGGGAGGGCTCGAACCACCAACCTTTCGGTTAACAGCTGAACGCGCTGACCATTGCGCCACTGAAGCCCAAAAATTAAATTTTCGTCAGGTATTGAGGTAAAACTTTGACTTTTTACTTCACATCCTAGACCTCACAACACCGCTCCCGGATGGGCTCCAACCACCAACCTTTCGGTTAACAGCCGAACGCGCTAACCATTGCGCCACGGACGCCCAAAAAAATGGTCGTCAGGTATTGCGGAAAAACTTTGGCTATTTACGTTACATTTGAGATCCAAAAACACCGCTCCCGGGTGGACTCGAACCACCAAGCTATTGGTTAACAGCCGAACGCGCTAACCATTGAGCCACGAAAGATCAGAAAATAAATGGTTATCACGTATTATGGAAAAAGTTTGACTTTTCACGCTTCATCTGAGACCTCACAACACCTCTCCCGGGTGGGCTCGAATACCAACCTTTCGATTAACAGCTGAACGCGCTAACCATTGCGCCACGGAAGCCCAAAAATTAAATGCTCGTCAGGTATTGTGGAAAAACTCTGACATTTTACGTTACATCTGAGACGTCACAACACCGCTCCCGGGAGGGCTCGAACCACCAACCTTTCGGTTAACAGCTGAACGCGCTGACCATTGCGCCACTGAAGCCCAAAAATTAAATTTTCGTCAGGTATTGAGGTAAAACTTTGACTTTTTACTTCACATCCTAGACCTCACAACACCGCTCCCGGATGGGCTCCAACCACCAACCTTTCGGTTAACAGCCGAACGCGCTAACCATTGCGCCACGGACGCCCAAAAAAAATGGTCGTCAGGTATTGCGGAAAAACTTTGGCTATTTACGTTACATTTGAGATCCAAAAACACCGCTCCCGGGTGGGCTCGAACCACCAAGCTATTGGTTAACAGCCGAACGCGCTAACCATTGAGCCACGAAAGATCAGAAAATAAATGGTTATCACGTATTATGGAAAAAGTTTGACTTTTCACGCTTCATCTGAGACCTCACAACACCTCTCCCGGGTGGGCTCGAATACCAACCTTTCGATTAACAGCTGAACGCGCTAACCATTGCGCCACGGAAGCCCAAAAATTAAATGCTCGTCAGGTATTGTGGAAAAACTCTGACATTTTACGTTACATCTGAGACGTCACAACACCGCTCCCGGGAGGGCTCGAACCACCAACCTTTCGGTTAACAGCTGAACGCGCTGACCATTGCGCCACTGAAGCCCAAAAATTAAATTTTCGTCAGGTATTGAGGTAAAACCTTGTCTTTTTACTTCACATCTGAGACCTCACAACACCGCTCCCGGATGGGCTCGAACCACCAACCTTTCGGTTAACAGCCGAACGCGCTAACCATTCGCCACGGACGCCCAAAAATTAAATGGTCGTCAGGTATTGTGGAAAAACTTTGGCTATTTACGTTACATTTGAGATCCAAAAACACCGCTCCCGGGTGGGCTCGAACCAACAACCTATTGGTTAACAGCCGAACGCGCTAACCATTGAGCCACGGAAGATCAGAAATTAAATGGTTGTCACGTATTGTGGAAAAGTTTTGACTTTTAACGCTACATCTGAGACCCCACAACACCTCTTCCGGTGGGCTCGAACCACCAACCTTTCGATTAAGTGCTCGACGCGCTAATTATTGCGCCACGGAAGGCCAAAAATTAAATGTTCGTCAGGTATTGTGGAAAAACTCTGACATTTTACGTAACAACTGAGACGTCACAACACCGCTCCCGGATGGGCTCGAACCACCAACCTTTCGGTTAACAGCCGAACGCGCTAGCCATTGCGCCACGGACGCCCAAAAATTAAATGGTTGTCAGGTTTTGTTGAAAAGTTACGACTTTTCACGCTACATCTGAGACCCCACAAAACCTCTCTTTTGGGCTCGAACCACCAACCTTTCGGTTAACAGCTGAACGCGCTAACCATTGCGCCACGGAAGCCCAAAAATTAAATGGTCGTCAGGTATTGCGGAAAAACTTTGGCTATTTACGTTACATTTGAGATCCAAAAACACCGCTCCCGGGTGGGCTCGAACCACCAAGCTATTGGTTAACAGCCGAACGCGCTAACCATTGAGCCACGAAAGATCAGAAAATAAATGGTTATCACGTATTATGGAAAAAGTTTGACTTTTCACGCTTCATCTGAGACCTCACAACACCTCTCCCGGGTGGGCTCGAATACCAACCTTTCGATTAACAGCTGAACGCGCTAACCATTGCGCCACGGAAGCCCAAAAATTAAATGCTCGTCAGGTATTGTGGAAAACTCTGACATTTTACGTTACATCTGAGACGTCACAACACCGCTCCCGGGAGGGCTCGAACCACCAACCTTTCGGTTAACAGCTGAACGCGCTGACCATTGCGCCACTGAAGCCCAAAAATTAAATTTTCGTCAGGTATTGAGGTAAAACCTTGTCTTTTTACTTCACATCTGAGACCTCACAACACCGCTCCCGGATGGGCTCGAACCACCAACCTTTCGGTTAACAGCCGAACGCGCTAACCATTCGCCACGGACGCCCAAAAATTAAATGGTCGTCAGGTATTGTGGAAAAACTTTGGCTTTTTACGTTACATTTGAGATCCAAAAACACCGCTCCCGGGTGGGCTCGAACCACCAACCTATTGGTTAACAGCCGAACGCGCTAACCATTGAGCCACGGAAGATCAGAAATTAAATGGTTGTCACGTATTGTGGAAAAGTTTTGACTTTTAACGCTACATCTGAGAACCCACAACACCTCTTCCGGTGGGCTCGAACCACCAACCTTTCGATTAAGTGCTCGACGCGCTAATTATTGCGCCACGGAAGGCCAAAAATTAAATGTTCGTCAGGTACTGTGGAAAAACTCTGACATTTTACGTAACATCTGAGACGTCACAGCACCGCTCCCGGATGGGCTCGAACCACCAACCTTTCGGTTAACAGCCGAACGCGCTAGCCATTGCGCCACGGACGCCCAAAAATTAAATGGTTGTCAGGTTTTGTTGAAAAGTTACGACTTTTCACGCTACATCTGAGACCCCACAAAACCTCTCTTTTGGGCTCGAACCACCAACCTTTCGGTTAACAGCTGAACGCGCTAACCATTGCGCCACGGAAGCCCAAAAATTAAATGGTCGTCAGGTATTGTGGAAAAACTTTGGCTATTTACGTTACATTTGAGATCCAAAAACACCGCTCCCAGGTGGGCTCGAACCACCAAGCTAATGGTTAACAGCCGAACGCGCTAACCATTGAGCCACGAAAGATCAGAAAATAAATGGTTATCACGTATTATGGAATAAGTTTGACTTTTCACGCTACATCTGAGACCTCACAACACCTCTCCCGGGTGGGCTCGAACCACCAACCTTTCGATTAACAGATGAACGCGCTAACCATTGCGCCACGGAAGCCCAAAAAGAAATGCTCGTCAGGTATTGAGGTAAAACTTTGACTTTTTACTTCACATCCGAGACCTCACAACACCGCTCCCGGATGGGCTCGAACCACCAACCTTTCGATTAACAGCCGAACGCGCTAACCATTGAGCCACGGAAGCTCAGAAATTAAATGGTTGTCACGTATTGTGGAAAAGTTTTGACTTTTTACGCTACATCTGAGACCCCACATCACCTCTTCCGGGTGGGCTCGAAGCACCAACCTTTCGATCAACAGCTGAACGCGCTAACCATTGCGCCACGGAAGCCCAAAAATTAAATGTTCGTCAGGTATTGTGGAAAAACTCTGACATTTTACGTTACATCTGAGACATCACAACACCGCTCCCGGATGGGCTAGAACCACCAACCTATTGGTTAACAGCCGAACGCGCTAACCATTGAGCCACGGAATCTCAGAAATTAAATGGTTGTCAGGTATTGTTGAAAAGTTACGACTTTTCACGCTACATCTGAGACCCCACAAAACCTCTCTCGTTTGGGCTCGAACCACCAACCTTTCGATTGACAGCCGAACGCGCTAACCATTGAGCCACGGAAGCTCAGAAATTAAATGGTTGTCACGTATTGTGGAAAAGTTTTGACTTTTTACGCTACATCTGAGACCCCACAACACCTCTTCCGGGTGGGCTCGAACCACCAACCTTTCGATTAACAGCTGAACGCGCTGACCATTGCGCCACTGAAGCCCAAAAATTAAATGTTCGTCAGGTATTGTGGAAAAACTCTGACATTTTACGTTACATCTGAGACGTCACAACACTTCTCCCGGATGGGCTCGAACCACCAACCTATTGGTTAATAGCCGAACGCGCTAACCATTGCGCCACTGAAGCCCAAAAATTAAATTTTCGTCAGGTATTGAGGTAAAACTTTGACTTTTTCCTTCACATCTGAGGCCTCACAACACCGCTCCCGGATGGGCTCGAACCACCAACCTTTCGGTTAACAGCCGAATGCGCTAACCATTCGCCACGGACGCCCAAAAATTAAATGGTCGTCAGGTATTGTGGAAAAACTCTGACATTTTACGTTACATCTGAGACGTCACAACACTTCTCCCGGATGGGCTCGAACCACCAACCTTTCGGTTAACAGCTGAACGCGCTAACCATTGCGCCACTGAAGCCCAAAAATTAAATTTTCGTCAGGTATTGAGGTAAAACTTTGACTTTTTACTTCACATCCGAGACCTCACAACACCGCTCCCGGATGGGCTCGAACCACCAACCTTTCGATTGACAGCCGAACGCGCTAACCATTGAGCCACGGAAGCTCAGAAATTAAATGGTTGTCACGTATTGTGGAAAAGTTTTGACTTTTTACGCTACATCTGAGACCCCACAACACCTCTTCCGGGCGGGCTCGAACCACCAACCTATTGGTTAACAGCCGAACGCGCTAACCATTGAGCCACGGAAGATCAGAAATTAAATGGTTGTCACGTATTGTGGAAAAGTTTTGACTTTTAACGCTACATCTCAGACCCCACAACACCTCTTTTGGGTGGGCTCAAACCACCAACCTTTCGATTAAGAGCTGGACGCGCTAATTACTGCGCCACGGAAGCCCAAAAATTAAATGTTCGTCAGGTATTGTGGAAAAACTCTGACATTTTACGTAACATCTGAGACGTCACAACACCGCTCCCGGATGGGCTCGAACCACCAACCTTTCGGTTAACAGCCGAACGCGCTAGCCATTGCGCCACGGACGCCCAAAAATTAAATGGTTGTCAGGTATTGTTGAAAAGTTACGACTTTTCACGCTACATCTGAGACCCCACAAATCCTCTCTCGTTTGGGCTCGAACCACCAACCTTTCGGTTAACAGCTGAACGCACTAACCATTGCGCCACGGAAGCCCAAAAATTAAATGGTCGTCAGGTATTGTAGAAAAACTTTGGCTATTTACGTTACATTTGAGATCCAAAAACACCGCTCCCGGGTGGGCTCGAACCACCAAGCTATTGGTTAACAGCCGAACGCGCTAACCATTGAGCCACGAAAGATCAGAAAATAAATGGTTATCACGTATTATGGAAAAAGTTTGACTTTTCACGCTACATCTGAGACCTCACAACACCTCTCCCGGGTGGGCTCGAACCACCAACCTTTCGATTAACAGATGAACGCGCTAAAAATTGCGCCACGGAAGCCCAAAAATTAAATGCTCGTCAGGTATTGTGGAAAAACTCTCACATTTTACGTTACATCTGAGACGTCACAACACCGCTCCCGGGAGGGCTCGAACCACCAACCTTTCGGTTAACAGCTGAACGCGCTGACCATTGCGCCACTGAAGCCCAAAAATTAAATTTTCGTCAGGTATTGAGGTAAAACTATGACTTTTTACTTCACATCCGAGACCTCACAACACCGCTCCAGGATGGGATCGAACCACCAACCTTTCGATTGACAGCCGAACGCGCTAACCATTGAGCCACGGAAGCTCAGAAATTAAATGGTTGTCACGTATTGTGGAAAAGTTTTGACTTTTTACGCTACATCTGAGACCCCACAACACCTCTTCCGGGTGGGCACGAACCACCAACCTTTCGATTAACAGCTGAACGCGCTAACCATTGCGCCACGGAAGCCCAAAAATTAAATGTTCGTCAGGTATTGTGGAAAAACTCTGACATTTTACGTTACATCTGAGACATCACAACACCGCTCCCGGATGGGCTAGAACCTCCAACCTATAGGTTAACAGCCGAACGCGCTAACCATTGAGCCACGGAAGCTCAGAAATTAAATGGTTGTCAGGTATTGATGAAAAGTTACGACTTTTCAAGCTACATCTGAGACCCCACAAAACCTCTCTCGTTTGGGCTCGAACCACCAACCTTTCGGTTAACAGCTGAACGCGCTGACCATTGCGCCACTGAAGCCCAAAAATTAAATGTTCGTCAGGTATTGTGGAAAAACTCCGACATTTTACGTTACATCTGAGACGTCACAACACTTCTCCCGGATGGGCTCGAACCACCAACCTATTGGTTTATAGCCGAACGCGCTAACCATTGCGCCACTGAAGCCCAAAAATTAAATTTTCGTCAGGTATTGAGGTAAAACTTTGACTTTTTACTTCACATCTGAGGCCTCACAACACCGCTCCCGGATGGGCTCGAACCACCAACCTTTCGGTTAACAGCCGAACGCGCTAACCATTCGCCACGGACGCCCAAAAATTAAATGGTCGTCAGGTATTGTGGAAAAACTTTGGCTATTTACGTTACATTTGAGATCCAAAAACACCGCTCCCGGGTGGGCTCGAACCACCAACCTATTGGTTAACAGCCGAACGCGCTAACCATTGACCCACGGAAGATCAGAAATTAAATGGTTGTCACGTATTGTGGAAAAGTTTTGACTTTTAACGCTACATCTGAGACCCCACAACACCTCTTCTGGGTGGGCTCAAACCACCAACCTTTCGATTAAGAGCTGGACGCGCTAATTACTGCGCCACGGAAGCCCAAAAATTAAATGTTCGTCAGGTATTGTGGAAAAACTCTGACATTTTACGTAACATCTGAGACGTCACAACACCGCTCCCGGATGGGCTCGAACCACCAACCTTTCGGTTAACAGCCGAACGCGCTAGCCATTGCGCCACGGACGCCCAAAAATTAAATGGTTGTCAGGTATTGTTGAAAATTTACGACTTTTCACGCTACATCTGAGACCCCACAAAACCTCTCTCGTTTGGGCTCGAACCACCAACCTTTCGGTTAACAGCTGAACGCGCTGACCATTGCGCCACTGAAGCCCAAAAATTAAATGTTCGTCAGGTATTGTGGAAAAACTCCGACATTTTACGTTACATCTGAGACGTCACAACACTTCTCCCGGATGGGCTCGAACCACCAACCTATTGGTTTATAGCCGAACGCGCTAACCATTGCGCCACTGAAGCCCAAAAATTAAATTTTCGTCAGGTATTGAGGTAAAACTTTGACTTTTTACTTCACATCTGAGGCCTCACAACACCGCTCCCGGATGGGCTCGAACCACCAACCTTTCGGTTAACAGCCGAACGCGCTAACCATTGCGCCATGGACGCCCAAAAAAAATGGTAGTCAGGTATTGCGGAAAAACTTTGGCTATTTACGTTACATTTGAGATCCAAAAACACCGCTCCCGGGTGGGCTCGAACCACCAAGCTATTGGTTAACAGCCGAACGCGCTAACCATTGAGCCACGAAAGATCAGAAAATAAATGGTTATCACGTATTATGGAAAAGTTTTGACTTTTAACGCTACATCTGAGACCCCACAACACCTCTTCCGGGTGGGCTCGAACCACCAACCTTTCGATTAAGTGCTCGACGCGCTAATTATTGCGCCACGGAAGGCCAAAAATTAAATGTTCGTCAGGTATTGTGGAAAAACTCTGACATTTTACGTAACATCTGAGACGTCACAACACCGCTCCCGGATGGGCTCGAACCACCAACCTTTCGGTTAACAGCCGAACGCGCTAGCCATTGCGCCACGGACGCCCAAAAATTAAATGGTTGTCAGGTTTTGTTGAAAAGTTACGACTTTTCACGCTACATCTGAGACCCCACAAAACCTCTTTTGGGCTCGAACCACCAACCTTTCGGTTAACAGCTGAACGCGCTAACCATTGCGCCACGGACGCCCAAAAATTAAATGGTCGTCAGGTATTGTGGAAAAACTTTGGCTATTTACGTTACATTTGAGATCCAAAAACACCGCTCCCGGGTGGGCTCGAACCACCAAGCTATTGGTTAACAGCCGAACGCGCTAACCATTGAGCCACGAAAGATCAGAAAATAAATGGTTATCACGTATTGTGGAAAAGTTTTTACTTTTTACGCTACATATGAGACCCCAAAACACCTCTCCTGGTTGGGCTCGAAACACTAACCTTTCGATTAACAGCTGAACGCGCTAACCATTGCGCCACGGAAGCCCAAAAATTAAATGCTCGTCAGGTATTGTGGAAAAACTCTCACATTTTACGTTACATCTGAGACGTCACAACACCGCTCCCGGGTGGGCTCGAACCACCAAGCTATTGGTTAACAGCCGAACGCGCTAACCATTGAGCCACGAAAGATCAGAAAATAAATGGTTATCACGTATTATGGATAAACTTTGACTTTTTACTTCACATCTGAGGCCTCACAACACCGCTCCCGGATGGGCTCGAACCACCAACCTTTCGGTTAACAGCCGAACGCGCTAACCATTGCGCCATGGACGCCCAAAAAAAATGGTAGTCAGGTATTGCGGAAAAACTTTGGCTATTTACGTTACATTTGAGATCCAAAAACACCGCTACCGGGTGGGCTCGAACCACCAAGCTATTGGTTAACAGCCGAACGCGCTAACCATTGAGCCACGAAAGATCAGAAAATAAATGGTTATCACGTATTATGGAAAAAGTTTGACTTTTCACGCTTCATCTGAGACCTCACAACACCTCTCCCGGGTGGGCTCGAATACCAACCTTTCGATTAACAGCTGAACGCGCTAACCATTGCGCCACGGAAGCCCAAAAATTAAATGCTCGTCAGGTATTGTGGAAAAACTCTGACATTTTACGTTACATCTGAGATGTCACAACACCGCTCCCGGGAGGGCTCGAACCACCAACCTTTCGGTTAACAGCTGAACGCGCTGACCATTGCGCCACTAAAGCCCAAAAATTAAATTTTCGTCAGGTATTGAGGTAAAACCTTGTCTTTTTACTTCACATCTGAGACCTCACAACACCGCTCCCGGATGGGCTCGAACCACCAACCCTTCGGTTAACAGCCGAACGCGCTAACTATTCGCCACGGACGCCCAAAAATTAAATGGTCGTCAGGTATTGTGGAAAAACTTTGGCTATTTACGTTACATTTGAGATCCAAAAACACCGCTCCCGGGTGGGCTCGAACCACCAACCTATTGGTTAACAGCCGAACGCGCTAACCATTGAGCCACGGAAGATCAGAAATTAAATGGTTGTCACGTATTGTGGAAAAGTTTTGACTTTTAACGCTACATCTGAGACCCCACAACACCTCTTCCGGGTGGGCTCGAACCACCAACCTTTCGATTAAGTGCTCGACGCGCTAATTATTGCGCCACGGAAGGCCAAAAATTAAATGTTCGTCAGGTATTGTGGAAAAACTCTGACATTTTACGTAACATCTGAGACGTCACAACACCGCTCCCGGATGGGCTCGAACCACCAACCTTTCGGTTAACAGCCGAACGCGCTAGCCATTGCGCCACGGACGCCCAAAAATTAAATGGTTGTCAGGTTTTGTTGAAAAGTTACGACTTTTCACGCTACATCTGAGACCCCACAAAACCTCTCTTTTGGGCTCGAACCACCAACCTTTCGGTTAACAGCTGAACGCGCTAACCATTGCGCCACGGACGCCCAAAAATTAAATGGTCGTCAGGTATTGTGGAAAAACTTTGGCTATTTACGTTACATTTGAGATCCAAAAACACCGCTCCCGGGTGGGCTCGAACCACCAAGCTATTGGTTAACAGCCGAACGCGCTAACCATTGAGCCACGAAAGATCAGAAAATAAATGGTTATCACGTATTGTGGAAAAGTTTTTACTTTTTACGCTACATATGAGACCCCAAAACACCTCTCCTGGTTGGGCTCGAAACACCAACCTTTCGATTAACAGCTGAACGCGCTAACCATTGCGCCACGGAAGCCCAAAAATTAAATGCTCGTCAGGTATTGTGGAAAAACTCTCACATTTTACGTTACATCTGAGACGTCACAACACCGCTCCCGGGTGGGCTCGAACCACCAAGCTATTGGTTAACAGCCGAACGCGCTAACCATTGAGCCACGAAAGATCAGAAAATAAATGGTTATCACGTATTATGGATAAACTTTGACTTTTTACTTCACATCTGAGGCCTCACAACACCGCTCCCGGATGGGCTCGAACCACCAACCTTTCGGTTAACAGCCGAACGCGCTAACCATTGCGCCATGGACGCCCAAAAAAAATGGTAGTCAGGTATTGCGGAAAAACTTTGGCTATTTACGTTACATTTGAGATCCAAAAACACCGCTCCCGGGTGGGCTCGAACCACCAAGCTATTGGTTAACAGCCGAACGCGCTAACCATTGAGCCACGAAAGATCAGAAAATAAATGGTTATCACGTATTATGGAAAAAGTTTGACTTTTCACGCTTCATCTGAGACCTCACAACACCTCTCCCGGGTGGGCTCGAATACCAACCTTTCGATTAACAGCTGAACGCGCTAACCATTGCGCCACGGAAGCCCAAAAATTAAATGCTCGTCAGGTATTGTGGAAAAACTCTGACATTTTACGTTACATCTGAGATGTCACAACACCGCTCCCGGGAGGGCTCGAACCACCAACCTTTCGGTTAACAGCTGAACGCGCTGACCATTGCGCCACTAAAGCCCAAAAATTAAATTTTCGTCAGGTATTGAGGTAAAACCTTGTCTTTTTACTTCACATCTGAGACCTCACAACACCGCTCCCGGATGGGCTCGAACCACCAACCTTTCGGTTAACAGCCGAACGCGCTAACTATTCGCCACGGACGCCCAAAAATTAAATGGTCGTCAGGTATTGTGGAAAAACTTTGGCTATTTACGTTACATTTGAGATCCAAAAACACCGCTCCCGGGTGGGCTCGAACCACCAACCTATTGGTTAACAGCCGAACGCGCTAACCATTGAGCCACGGAAGATCAGAAATTAAATGGTTGTCACGTATTGTGGAAAAGTTTTGACTTTTAACGCTACATCTGAGACCCCACAACACCTCTTCCGGGTGGGCTCGAACCACCAACCTTTCGATTAAGTGCTCGACGCGCTAATTATTGCGCCACGGAAGGCCAAAAATTAAATGTTCGTCAGGTATTGTGGAAAAACTCTGACATTTTACGTAACATCTGAGACGTCACAACACCGCTCCCGGATGGGCTCGAACCACCAACCTTTCGGTTAACAGCCGAACGCGCTAGCCATTGCGCCACGGACGCCCAAAAATTAATTGGTTGTCAGGTTTTGTTTAAAAGTTACGACTTTTCACGCTACATCTGAGACCCCACAAAACCTCTCTTTTGGGCTCGAACCACCAACCTTTCGGTTAACAGCTGAACGCGCTAACCATTGCGCCACGGACGCCCAAAAATTAAATGGTCGTCAGGTATTGTGGAAAAACTTTGGCTATTTACGTTACATTTGAGATCCAAAAACACCGCTCCCGGGTGGGCTCGAACCACCAAGCTATTGGTTAACAGCCGAACGCGCTAACCATTGAGCCACGAAAGATCAGAAAATAAATGGTTATCACGTATTGTGGAAAAGTTTTTACTTTTTACGCTACATATGAGACCCCAAAACACCTCTGCTGGTTGGGCACGAAACACCAACCTTTCGATTAACAGCTGAACGCGCTAACCATTGCGCCACGGAAGCCCAAAAATTAAATGCTCGTCAGGTATTGTGGAAAAACTCTCACATTTTACGTTACATCTGAGACGTCACAACACCGCTCCCGGGTGGGCTCGAACCACCAAGCTATTGGTTAACAGCCGAACGCGCTAACCATTGAGCCACGAAAGATCAGAAAATAAATGGTTATCACGTATTATGGATAAACTTTGACTTTTTACTTCACATCTGAGGCCTCACAACACCGCTCCCGGATGGGCTCGAACCACCAACCTTTCGGTTAACAGCCGAACGCGCTAACCATTCGCCACGGACGCCCAAAAATTAAATGGTCGTCAGGTATTGTGGAAAAACTTTGGCTATTTACGTTACTTTTGAGATCCAAAAACACCGCTCCCGGGTGGGCTCGAACCACCAACCTATTGGTTAACAGCCGAACGCGCTAACCATTGAGCCACGGAAGATCAGAAATTAAATGGTTGTCACGTATTGTGGAAAAGTTTTGACTTTTAACGCTACATCTGAGACCCCACAACACCTCTTCTGGGTGGGCTCAAACCACCAACCTTTCGATTAAGAGCTGGACGCGCTAATTACTGCGCCACGGAAGCCCAAAAATTAAATGTTCGTCAGGTATTGTGGAAAAACTCTGACATTTTACGTAACATCTGAGACGTCACAACACCGCTCCCGGATGGGCTCGAACCATCAACCTTTCGGTTAACAGCCGAACGCGCTAGCCATTGCGCCACGGACGCCCAAAAATTAAATGGTTGTCAGGTATTGTTGAAAATTTACGACTTTTCACGCTACATCTGAGACCCCACAAAACCTCTCTCGTTTGGGCTCGAACCACCAACCTTTCGGTTAACAGCTGAACGCGCTGACCATTGCGCCACTGAAGCCCAAAAATTAAATGTTCGTCAGGTATTGTGGAAAAACTCCGACATTTTACGTTACATCTGAGACGTCACAACACTTCTCCCGGATGGGCTCGAACCACCAACCTATTGGTTTATAGCCGAACGCGCTAACCATTGCGCCACTGAAGCCCAAAAATTAAACTTTCGTCAGGTATTGAGGTAAAACTTTGACTTTTTACTTCACATCTGAGGCCTCACAACACCGCTCCCGGATGGGCTCGAACCACCAACCTTTCGGTTAACAGCAGACGCGCTAACCATTGCGCCACGGACGCCCAAAAAAATGGTAGTCAGGTATTGCGGAAAAACTTTGGCTATTTACGTTACATTTGAGATCCAAAAACACCGCTCCCGGGTGGGCTCGAACCACCAAGCTATTGGTTAACAGCCGAACGCGCTAACCATTGAGCCACGAAAGATCAGAAAATAAATGGTTATCACGTATTATGGAAAAAGTTTGACTTTTCACGCTTCATCTGAGACCTCACAACACCTCTCCCGGGTGGGCTCGAATACCAACCTTTCGATTAACAGCTGAACGCGCTAACCATTGCGCCACGGAAGCCCAAAAATTAAATGCTCGTCAGGTATTGTGGAAAAACTCTGACATTTTACGTTACATCTGAGACGTCACAACACCGCTCCCGGGAGGGCTCGAACCACCAACCTTTCGGTTAACAGCTGAACGCGCTGACCATTGCGCCACTGAAGCCCAAAAATTAAATTTTCGTCAGGTATTGAGGTAAAACCTTGTCTTTTTACTTCACATCTGAGACCTCACAACACCGCTCCCGGATGGGCTCGAACCACCAACCTTTCGGTTAACAGCCGAACGCGCTAACCATTCGCCACGGACGCCCAAAAATTAAATGGTCGTCAGGTATTGTGGAAAAACTTTGGCTATTTACGTTACATTTGAGATCCAAAAACACCGCTCCCGGGTGGGCTCGAACCACCAACCTATTGGTTAACAGCCGAACGCGCTAACCATTGAGCCACGGAAGATCAGAAATTAAATGGTTGTCACGTATTGTGGAAAAGTTTTGACTTTTAACGCTACATCTGAGACCCCACAACACCTCTTCCGGGTGGGCTCGAACCACCAACCTTTCGATTAAGTGCTCGACGCGCTAATTATTGCGCCACGGAAGGCCAAAAATTAAATGTTCGTCAGGTATTGTGGAAAAACTCTGACATTTTACGTAACATCTGAGACGTCACAACACCGCTCCCGGATGGGCTCGAACCACCAACCTTTCGGTTAACAGCCGAACGCGCTAGCCATTGCGCCACGGACGCCCGAAAATTAAATGGTTGTCAGGTTTTGTTGAAAAGTTACGACTTTTCACGCTACATCTGAGACCCCACAAAACCTCTCTTTTGGGCTCGAACCACCAACCTTTCGGTTAACAGCTGAACGCGCTAACCATTGCGCCACGGACGCCCAAAAATTAAATGGTCGTCAGGTATTGTGGAAAAACTTTGGCTATTTACGTTACATTTGAGATCCAAAAACACCGCTCCCGGGTGGGCTCGAACCACCAACCTATTGGTTAACAGCCGAACGCGCTAACCATTGAGCCACGGAAGATCAGAAATTAAATGGTTGTCACGTATTGTGGAAAAGTTTTGACTTTTAACGCTACATCTGAGACCCCACAACACCTCTTCTGGGTGGGCTCAAACCACCAACCTTTCGATTAAGAGCTGGACGCGCTAATTACTGCGCCACGGAAGCCCAAAAATTAAATGTTCGTCAGGTATTGTGGAAAAACTCTGACATTTTACGTAACATCTGAGACGTCACAACACCGCTCCCGGATGGGCTCGAACCACCAACCTTTCGGTTAACAGCCGAACGCGCTAGCCATTGCGCCACGGACGCCCAAAAATTAAATGGTTGTCAGGTATTGTTGAAAATTTACGACTTTTCACGCTACATCTGAGACCCCACAAAACCTCTCTCGTTTGGGCTCGAACCACCAACCTTTCGGTTAACAGCTGAACGCGCTGACCATTGCGCCACTGAAGCCCAAAAATTAAATGTTCGTCAGGTATTGTGGAAAAACTCCGACATTTTACGTTACATCTGAGACGTCACAACACTTCTCCCGGATGGGCTCGAACCACCAACCTATTGGTTTATAGCCGAACGCGCTAACCATTGCGCCACTGAAGCCCAAAAATTAAACTTTCGTCAGGTATTGAGGTAAAACTTTGACTTTTTACTTCACATCTGAGGCCTCACAACACCGCTCCCGGATGGGCTCGAACCACCAACCTTTCGGTTAACAGCAGACGCGCTAACCATTGCGCCACGGACGCCCAAAAAAATGGTAGTCAGGTATTGCGGAAAAACTTTGGCTATTTACGTTACATTTGAGATCCAAAAACACCGCTCCCGGGTGGGCTCGAACCACCAAGCTATTGGTTAACAGCCGAACGCGCTAACCATTGAGCCACGAAAGATCAGAAAATAAATGGTTATCACGTATTATGGAAAAAGTTTGACTTTTCACGCTTCATCTGAGACCTCACAACACCTCTCCCGGGTGGGCTCGAATACCAACCTTTCGATTAACAGCTGAACGCGCTAACCATTGCGCCACGGAAGCCCAAAAATTAAATGCTCGTCAGGTATTGTGGAAAAACTCTGACATTTTACGTTACATCTGAGACGTCACAACACCGCTCCCGGGAGGGCTCGAACCACCAACCTTTCGGTTAACAGCTGAACGCGCTGACCATTGCGCCACTGAAGCCCAAAAATTAAATTTTCGTCAGGTATTGAGGTAAAACCTTGTCTTTTTACTTCACATCTGAGACCTCACAACACCGCTCCCGGATGGGCTCGAACCACCAACCTTTCGGTTAACAGCCGAACGCGCTAACCATTCGCCACGGACGCCCAAAAATTAAATGGTCGTCAGGTATTGTGGAAAAACTTTGGCTATTTACGTTACATTTGAGATCCAAAAACACCGCTCCCGGGTGGGCTCGAACCACCAACCTATTGGTTAACAGCCGAACGCGCTAACCATTGAGCCACGGAAGATCAGAAATTAAATGGTTGTCACGTATTGTGGAAAAGTTTTGACTTTTAACGCTACATCTGAGACCCCACAACACCTCTTCCGGGTGGGCTCGAACCACCAACCTTTCGATTAAGTGCTCGACGCGCTAATTATTGCGCCACGGAAGGCCAAAAATTAAATGTTCGTCAGGTATTGTGGAAAAACTCTGACATTTTACGTAACATCTGAGACGTCACAACACCGCTCCCGGATGGGCTCGAACCACCAACCTTTCGGTTAACAGCCGAACGCGCTAGCCATTGCGCCACGGACGCCCAAAAATTAAATGGTTGTCAGGTTTTGTTGAAAAGTTACGACTTTTCACGCTACATCTGAGACCCCACAAAACCTCTCTTTTGGGCTCGAACCACCAACCTTTCGGTTAACAGCTGAACGCGCTAACCATTGCGCCACGGACGCCCAAAAATTAAATGGTCGTCAGGTATTGTGGAAAAACTTTGGCTATTTACGTTACATTTGAGATCCAAAAACACCGCTCCCGGGTGGGCTCGAACCACCAAGCTATTGGTTAACAGCCGAACGCGCTAACCATTGAGCCACGGAAGATCAGAAATTAAATGGTTGTCACGTATTGTGGAAAAGGTTTGACTTTTAACGCTACATCTGAGACCCCACAACACCTCTTCCGGGTGGGCTCGAACCACCAACCTTTCGATTAAGTGCTCGACGCGCTAATTATTGCGCCACGGAAGGCCAAAAATTAAATGTTCGTCAGGTATTGTGGAAAAACTCTGACATTTTACGTAACATCTGAGACGTCACAACACCGCTCCCGGATGGGCTCGAACCACCAACCTTTCGGTTAACAGCCGAACGCGCTAGCCATTGCGCCACGGACGCCCAAAAATTAAATGGTTGTCAGGTTTTGTTGAAAAGTTACGACTTTTCACGCTACATCTGAGACCCCACAAAACCTCTCTTTTGGGCTCGAACCACCAACCTTTCGGTTAACAGCTGAACGCGCTAACCATTGCGCCACGGACGCCCAAAAATTAAATGGTCGTCAGGTATTGTGGAAAAACATTGGCTATTTACGTTACATTTGAGATCCAAAAACACCGCTCCCGGGTGGGCTCGAACCACCAAGCTATTGGTTAACAGCCGAACGCGCTAACCATTGAGCCACGAAAGATCAGAAAATAAATGGTTATCACGTATTGTGGAAAAGTTTTGACTTTTTACGCTACATATGAGACCCAACAACACCTCTCCCGGGTGGGCTCGAACCACCAACCTTTCGATTAACAGCTGAACGCGCTAACCATTGCGCCACGCAAGCCCAAAAATTAAATGTTCGCAATAGGTTGGTGGTTCGAGCCCATCCGGGAGAAGTGTAACGTAAAACGTCAGAGTTTTTCCACAATACCTGACGAACATTTAATTTTTGGGCTTCCGTGGCTCAATGGTTAGAGCGTTCGGCTGTTAACCAATAGGTTGGTGGTTCGAGCCAGTGATGGGCATTTTTAATATTTTTCTTCCCTCTCCCACTCACACCTTTTTTCAAATATTGACCAAAGCGCCGCTCTCCTCTCCCATCTCATAAGATGGTGAAATATTTTTAAACCTCTCCTCTCCTTATTTTATCAAATTCAAATACAATTCCATCTCATCTCACGTGATCAAAATGGCGCTTTTCTATAGAAACCTCTCCTCTATGGCTCACCTCTTTTATTTTATAAATTGGAACCAAATATCAAGCGCACTACTGTTCGTCAGTGTTATTGAAACTCATTTTTGGGTCCTCTCCTTTCCGTAATATACATTTTCTCTCATTTCATGGCAGCCCTCAAATCAGAGCCTTAGTTCGGCTCTCCTCTCCTCCTCTCCTTTCAGTTTTCTTTCTAGTAGATATATCTCTCGGTGAGTTTATCCTGCGTTTTGCCTATCATCTCATTTTAAGCACCTGCAATGTCATCTGGTATTTTTCACTCATCTCATTTAAACACTCATGAAGTCTTAGTTTTGAACTCAAAACTATTTCTTTATTCTCACTTCATTTTATTTTTAGCGCTCATCTCATTTTTAAATTAGCACTTATCTTATTGTAAAAGGGTGTTTTATTATATTACATGGCTCGAGCAAGCTTCAATGAAGTATACTTTTTGTTTTTCGTTTATGCACTTATGCTATAAAATAAGGCACAAAGTGCTTGTTCTCACTGAGCCTCTAATAGAGTTTAATCAAAGCTAATCAGATAAAAAAATAATGAAAGGCAGAATTAAAAGAGGTGAAGTCAAACATTACTAATAAAAAATGTCATTTTTGTCAAAGACGGGAAAGTGTAAAAGATAAGTGTAGAAAATTAATTGCCTGAAGTAACAGATATTCAAATTTTCCATTTTGAAAACATGATTATAAAACATCAATTATTTGATAAAATTCTTATCTTAATTTAGTTCACCAAATTTACTTCGGTAAATATAATTTAACATGGAAGATATGCATAATTTGCATTTTATTTTCTCTCAAACATTTACAATTAGGTTGAGAATTCGGCCCTATAAGGAGAATAAAATGGACAGAAAAACTTTTCGTTTATTGTAAAGTTTTCGAAGTTTTAAAAATTTACGTGTTGTGTAGCTCTCAAGATATCACGATCAATCTACAGATTTTTTAGACACTAATAGTGAAATCACAATGAAAATGCCTATGTTATTTTCCGCTTAGTAATATTTCCAATTTTAAAATTTAAACTGATATATATACCGTATCAATATTTCCAATTTTATAATATAAAACTTTAATCTGATCAAGCTACATTTTTTTCAGATATCTGAGTATTTGAATCTTCTATAAGCAAAGTATAATGTATAACATTGCATCCCTTAAACAATTCTTGAAGGTGACTTATTTTCTAGAACTACTAGAAAAATACTGTGCTTAAATTTTTTGGGCAAATGAAATTTTAGGTGAAAAAACTATAATAAGAATTTTTTCAGATAATTGATGATTTATAATCATTTCCTCGAAAAGGAAAATTTGAATATCTGTACTTCAGGCAATTAATTTTCTATACTTATCTTTTACACTTTCCCTTTTTTGTCTACAAAGGCAGTTTTTATTAATATCTTCTAATTCAGTCTTAATATTATTTAAAATTGTTTAGAATCATTGGAAAGAAAACGTATTAGGGCGTTGCGCGTCCAACGGTAATCTAGCTTCAATACCAGTAGTCGGTAATCTACCGCTCTCTTAGAATACTAAGGCTTATCTTATTAACGCGTGTTTTAAATTCTTTGAACCCCTATAAATAACATAAGTCGCTTCAAAGATAATGTCAAAATTTATCAAAAGTACAAACTCAAAACACGTTATCGCGTAATTTCCGTTTAGCTGAAAAACTGACAGCCACAACATAATTAAATAAATCTTTATTATGGTTGAGATAGTAGGGTTTTGCCTTTGAAAGTAACTCATTTAAATTTCAGGCGGTGCAAAGTTTCTCTTTTCTATTTATCAGTTGTAGTATTTTTTACCTACTGCCCAAAATAAGTCTCCCATCAACCACTACTTTCATCCAGTATCTCACCAAGCACTTCTATCATCAAGTATAACGACATCTCGTCAACCACTCCTTTCATCGAGTATAAGAACTTCTCATCAACCACTCATTTCATAGCACATTAAAAAACCTATTTCATATCAACCACTCATTCCATGGAAAACCAAAAACTTATATCATACACTCACTTCAAGAAAAAAATTGCCCTTTTAACAGCCTCTCACCTATCACTCCACTCATGGACTACCGAAAAATCATATCTCACATCCAACTACTCTCCTCATGATCCAAAAAAATTGCTCTCAACACTAGGTTATCTCTTCGAGTTTTGAAAATAAAATATCTCACCACAAAAGTTACTCGTGGAGGTTGAAAAACCACCTCTCATCTCAAACTCACTTCCAATTTCAAATTTTAGTACCTCTCCTCTCCTGCTAATATCACAAGCTCAAAAAAGCCCTCTCCTATACTCATAAATTACTCAAAATTATGAATAGGAGATGAGAGCGCCCATCACTGGTTCGAGCCCTCCCGGGAGCGGTGTTGTGACGTCTCAGATGTAACGTAAAATGTCAGAGTTTTTCCACAATACTTGACGAGCATTTAATTTTTGGGCTTCAGTGGCGCAATGGTTAGCGCGTTCAGCTGTTAATCGAAAGGTTGGTGGTTCGAGCCCATCCGGGAGCGGTGTTGTGAGGTCTCAGATGTGAAGTAAAAAGTCAAAGTTTTACCTCAATACCTGACGAAAATTTAATTTTTGGGCTTCAGTGGCAAAATGGTTAGCGCGTTCGGCTGTTAACCAATAGGTTGGTGGTTCGAGCTCATCCGGGAGAGGTGTTGTGACGTCTCAGATGTAACGTAAAATGTCAGAGTTTTTCCACAATACCTGACGACCATTTAATTTTTGGGCGTCCGTGGCGAATGGTTAGCGCGTTCGGCTGTTAATCGAAAGGTTGGTGGTTCGAGCCCATCCGGGAGCGGTGTTGTGAGGTCTCAGATGTAGCGTGAAAAGTCAAACTTTTTCCATAATACGTGATAACCATTTATTTTCTGAGCTTCCGTGGCTCAATTGTTAGCGCGTTCGGCTTTTAACCAATAGGTTGGTGGTTCGAGCCCACCCGGGAGCGGTGTTTTGGGATCTCAAATGTAACGTAAATAGCCTAAGTTTTACCTCAATACCTGACGAACATTTCATTTTTGGGCGTCCGTGGCGCAATGGTTAGCGCGTTCGGCTGTTAACCGAGAGGTTGGTGGTTCGAGCCCATCCGGGAGCGGTGTTGTGACGTCTCAGATGTTACGTAAAATGTCAGAGTTTTTCCACAATACCTGACGAACATTTCATTTTTGGGCTTCCGTGGCGCAATAATTAGCGCGTCCAGCTGTTAATCGAAAGGTTGGTGGTTCGAGCCCACCCGGGAGCGGTGTTGTGGGATCTGTAATGTAACGTAAAAACCAAAGTTTTTCCACAATACCTGACGACGATTGAATTTTTGGGTTTCCGTGGCGCATTGGTTAGCGCGTTCGGCTATGAACCGAAAGGTTGGTGGTTCGTGCCCATCCGGGAGCGGTGTTGTGAGGTCTCAGATGTGACGTAAAAAGTCAGAGTTTTTCCACAATACCTGACGAACATTTAATTTTTGGGCTTCCGTGGCGCAATGGTTAGCGTGCTCAACTGTTATTCAAAAGGTTGGTGGTTCGAGCGTACCCGGGAGCGGTGTTGTGATGTCTCAGATGTGACGTAAAAAGTCGAGGGTTTTCCACAATACCTGACGACCATTTAATATTTGGGCTTCCGTGGCGCAATGGTTAGCGCGTTCAGCAGTTAACCGAAAGGTTGGTGTTTCGAGCCCAACCAGGAGAGGTGTTTTGGGGTCTCAGATGTAGCGTAAAAAGTCAAAACTTTTTCACAATACGGGAAAAACATTTAATTTCTGAACTTCCGTGGCTCAATGGTTAGCGCGTTCGGCTGTTAACCAATAGGTTGGTGGTTCGAGCCCATCTGGGAGCGGTGTTGTGAGGTCTCAGTTGTAACGTTAAAAGTCAAACGTTTTCCACAATAACTGACGAACCGAAAGTTTGGTGGTTCGAGCCCATCCGGGAGCGTTTTGTGGTGTCTCAGATGTAACGTGAAAAGTCAGAGTTTTTCCACAATACCTGACGAACATTTAATTTTTGGGCTTCCTTGGCGCAATGGTTAGTGCGCTCAGCTGTTATTCAAAAGGTTGGTGGTTCGAGCCCCTCCGGGAGCGTTTTGTGGGGTCTCAGATATAATGTAAAAAGTCAGAGTTTCTCCACAATACCTGACAACCAATTAATTACTGAGCTTCCGTGGCTCAATGGTTAGCGCGTTCGGCTGATAACCAATAGGTTGGTGGTTCGAGCCCATCTGGGAGCGGTGTTGTGAGGTCTCAGATGTAACGTAAAAAGTCAAACGTTTTCCACAATAACTGACGAACCGAAAGTTTGGTGGTTCGAGCCCATCCGGGAGCGTTTTGTGGTGTCTCAGATGTAACGTGAAAAGTCAGAGTTTTTCCACAATACCTGACGAACATTTAATTTTTGGGCTTCCGTGGCGCAATGGTTAGTGCGCTCAGCTGTTATTCAAAAGGTTGGTGGTTCGAGCCCCTCCGGGAGCGTTTTGTGGGGTCTCAGATATAATGTAAAAAGTCTGAGTTTCTCCACAATACCTGACAACCAATTAATTACTGAGCTTCCGTGGCTCAATGGTTAGCGCGTTCGGCTGATAACCAATAGGTTGGTGGTTCGAGCCCATCCGGGAGCGGTGTTGTGAGGTCTCAGATGTAACGTAAAATGTCATAGTTTTTCCACAGCACCTGACGACCATTTAAATTTTGGGCTTCCGTGGCGCAATGGTTAGCGCGTTCGGCTATTAACCAATAGGTTGGTGGTTCGAGCCCATCCGGGAGAAGTGTTGTGACGTCTCAGATGTAACGTAAAATGTCGGAGTTTTTCCACAATACCTGACGAACATTTAATTTTTGGGCTTCAGTGGCGCAATGGTCAGCGCGTTCAGCTGTTAACCGAAAGGTTGGTGGTTCGAGCCAAAACGAGAGAGGTTTTGTGGGGTCTCAGATGTAGCTTGAAAAGTCGTAACTTTTCAACAATACCTGACAACCATTTAATTTCTGAGCTTCCGTGGCTCAATGGTTAGCGCGTTCGGCTGTTAACCTATAGGTTGGAGGTTCTAGCCCATCCGGGAGCGGTGTTGTGATGTCTCGGATGTGAAGTAAAAAGTCAAAGTTTTACCTCAATACCTGACGAAAATTTAATTTTTGGGCTTCAGTGGCGCAATGGTCAGCGCGTTCAGCTGTTAACCGAAAGGTTGGTGGTTCGAGCCCTCCCGGGAGCGGTGTTGTGACGTCTCAGATGTAACGTAAAATGTGAGAGTTTTTCCACAATACCTGACGAGCATTTAATTTTTGGGCTTCCGTGGCGCAATGGTTAGCGCGTTCAGCTGTTAATCGAAAGGTTGGTGGTTCGAGCCCACCCGGGAGAGGTGCTGTGAGGTCTCAGATGTAGCGTGAAAAGTCAAACTTTTTCCATAATACGTGATAACCATTTATTTTCTGATCTTTCGTGGCTCAATGGTTAGCGCGTTCGGCTGTTAACCAATAGCTTGGTGGTTCGAGCCCACCCGGGAGCGGTGTTTTTGGATCTCAAATGTAACGTAAATAGCCAAAGTTTTTCTACAATACCTGACGACCATTTAATTTTTGGGCTTCCGTGGCGCAATGGTTAGTGCGTTCAGCTGTTAACCGAAAGGTTGGTGGTTCGAGCCCAAACGAGAGAGGATTTGTGGGGTCTCAGATGTAGCGTGAAAAGTCGTATCTTTTCAACAATACCTGACAACCATTTAATTTTTGGGCGTCCGTGGCGCAATGGCTAGCGCGTTCGGCTGTTAACCGAAAGGTTGGTGGTTCGAGCCCATCCGGGAGCGGTGTTGTGACGTCTCAGATGTTACGTAAAATGTCAGAGTTTTTCCACAATACCTGACGAACATTTAATTTTTGGGCTTCCGTGGCGCAGTAATTAGCGCGTCCAGCTCTTAATCGAAAGGTTGGTGGTTTGAGCCCACCCGGAAGAGGTGTTGTGGGATCTCAGATGTAGCGTTAAAAGTCAAAACTTTTCCACAATACGTGACAACCATTTAATTTCTGATCTTCCGTGGCTCAATGGTTAGCGCGTTCGGCTGTTAACCAATAGGTTGGTGGTTCGAGCCCACCCGGGAGCGGTGTTTTTGGATCTCAAATGTAACGTAAATAGCCAAAGTTTTTCCACAATACCTGACGACCATTTAATTTTTGGGCGTCCGTGGCGAATGGTTAGCGCGTTCGGCTGTTAACCGAAAGGTTGGTGGTTCGAGCCCATCCGGGAGCGGTGTTGTGAGGTCTCAGATGAGAAGTAAAATGTCAAGGTTTTACCTCAATACCTGACGAAAATTTAATTTTTGGGCTTCAGTGGCGCAATGGTCAGCGCGTTCAGCTGTTAACCGAAAGGTTGGTGGTTCGAGCCCATCCGGGAGCGGTGTTGTGAGGTCTCAGATGAGAAGTAAAATGTCAAGGTTTTACCTCAATACCTGACGAAAATTTAATTTTTGGGCTTCAGTGGCGCAATGGTTAGCGCGTTAGGCTGTTAACCAATAGCTTGGTGGTTCGAGCCCATCCGGGAGCGTTTTGTGGTGTCTCAGATGTAACGTGAAAAGTCAGAGTTTTTCCACAATACCTGACGAACATTTAATTTTTGGGCTTCCTTGGCGCAATGGTTAGTGCGCTCAGCTGTTATTCAAAAGGTTGGTGGTTCGAGCCCCTCCGGGAGCGTTTTGTGGGGTCTCAGATATAATGTAAAAAGTCAGAGTTTCTCCACAATACCTGACAACCAATTAATTACTGAGCTTCCGTGGCTCAATGGTTAGCGCGTTCGGCTGATAACCAATAGGTTGGTGGTTCGAGCCCATCTGGGAGCGGTGTTGTGAGGTCTCAGATGTAACGTAAAAAGTCAAACGTTTTCCACAATAACTGACGAACCGAAAGTTTGGTGGTTCGAGCCCATCCGGGAGCGTTTTGTGGTGTCTCAGATGTAACGTGAAAAGTCAGAGTTTTTCCACAATACCTGACGAACATTTAATTTTTGGGCTTCCGTGGCGCAATGGTTAGTGCGCTCAGCTGTTATTCAAAAGGTTGGTGGTTCGAGCCCCTCCGGGAGCGTTTTGTGGGGTCTCAGATATAATGTAAAAAGTCTGAGTTTCTCCACAATACCTGACAACCAATTAATTACTGAGCTTCCGTGGCTCAATGGTTAGCGCGTTCGGCTGATAACCAATAGGTTGGTGGTTCGAGCCCATCCGGGAGCGGTGTTGTGAGGTCTCAGATGTAACGTAAAATGTCATAGTTTTTCCACAGCACCTGACGACCATTTAAATTTTGGGCTTCCGTGGCGCAATGGTTAGCGCGTTCGGCTATTAACCAATAGGTTGGTGGTTCGAGCCCATCCGGGAGAAGTGTTGTGACGTCTCAGATGTAACGTAAAATGTCGGAGTTTTTCCACAATACCTGACGAACATTTAATTTTTGGGCTTCAGTGGCGCAATGGTCAGCGCGTTCAGCTGTTAACCGAAAGGTTGGTGGTTCGAGCCCAAACGAGAGAGGTTTTGTGGGGTCTCAGATGTAGCTTGAAAAGTCGTAACTTTTCAACAATACCTGACAACCATTTAATTTCTGAGCTTCCGTGGCTCAATGGTTAGCGCGTTCGGCTGTTAACCTATAGGTTGGAGGTTCTAGCCCATCCGGGAGCGGTGTTGTGATGTCTCGGATGTGAAGTAAAAAGTCAAAGTTTTACCTCAATACCTGACGAAAATTTAATTTTTGGGCTTCAGTGGCGCAATGGTCAGCGCGTTCAGCTGTTAACCGAAAGGTTGGTGGTTCGAGCCCTCCCGGGAGCGGTGTTGTGACGTCTCAGATGTAACGTAAAATGTGAGAGTTTTTCCACAATACCTGACGAGCATTTAATTTTTGGGCTTCCGTGGCGCAATGGTTAGCGCGTTCAGCTGTTAATCGAAAGGTTGGTGGTTCGAGCCCACCCGGGAGAGGTGCTGTGAGGTCTCAGATGTAGCGTGAAAAGTCAAACTTTTTCCATAATACGTGATAACCATTTATTTTCTGATCTTTCGTGGCTCAATGGTTAGCGCGTTCGGCTGTTAACCAATAGCTTGGTGGTTCGAGCCCACCCGGGAGCGGTGTTTTTGGATCTCAAATGTAACGTAAATAGCCAAAGTTTTTCTACAATACCTGACGACCATTTAATTTTTGGGCTTCCGTGGCGCAATGGTTAGTGCGTTCAGCTGTTAACCGAAAGGTTGGTGGTTCGAGCCCAAACGAGAGAGGATTTGTGGGGTCTCAGATGTAGCGTGAAAAGTCGTATCTTTTCAACAATACCTGACAACCATTTAATTTTTGGGCGTCCGTGGCGCAATGGCTACCGCGTTCGGCTGTTAACCGAAAGGTTGGTGGTTCGAGCCCATCCGGGAGCGGTGTTGTGACGTCTCAGATGTTACGTAAAATGTCAGAGTTTTTCCACAATACCTGACGAACATTTAATTTTTGGGCTTCCGTGGCGCAGTAATTAGCGCGTCCAGCTCTTAATCGAAAGGTTGGTGGTTTGAGCCCACCCGGAAGAGGTGTTGTGGGATCTCAGATGTAGCGTTAAAAGTCAAAACTTTTCCACAATACGTGACAACCATTTAATTTCTGATCTTCCGTGGCTCAATGGTTAGCGCGTTCGGCTGTTAACCAATAGGTTGGTGGTTCGAGCCCACCCGGGAGCGGTGTTTTTGGATCTCAAATGTAACGTAAATAGCCAAAGTTTTTCCACAATACCTGACGACCATTTAATTTTTGGGCGTCCGTGGCGAATGGTTAGCGCGTTCGGCTGTTAACCGAAAGGTTGGTGGTTCGAGCCCATCCGGGAGCGGTGTTGTGAGGTCTCAGATGAGAAGTAAAATGTCAAGGTTTTACCTCAATACCTGACGAAAATTTAATTTTTGGGCTTCAGTGGCGCAATGGTCAGCGCGTTCAGCTGTTAACCGAAAGGTTGGTGGTTCGAGCCCATCCGGGAGCGGTGTTGTGAGGTCTCAGATGAGAAGTAAAATGTCAAGGTTTTACCTCAATACCTGACGAAAATTTAATTTTTGGGCTTCAGTGGCGCAATGGTTAGCGCGTTAGGCTGTTAACCAATAGCTTGGTGGTTCGAGCCCATCCGGGAGCGGTGTTTTTGGATCTCAAATGTAACGTAAATAGCCAAAGTTTTTCTACAATACCTGACGACCATTTAATTTTTGGGCTTCAGTGGCGCAATGGTCAGCGCGTTCAGCTGTTAACCGAAAGGTTGGTGGTTCGAGCCCAAACGAGAGAGGTTTTGTGGGGTCTCAGATGTAGCTTGAAAAGTCGTAACTTTTCAACAATACCTGACAACCATTTAATTTCTGAGCTTCCGTGGCTCAATGGTTAGCGCGTTCGGCTGTTAACCTATAGGTTGGAGGTTCTAGCCCATCCGGGAGCGGTGTTGTGATGTCTCAGATGTAACGTAAAATGTCAGAGTTTTTCCACAATACCTGACGAACATTTAATTTTTGGGCTTCCGTGGCGCAATGGTTAGCGCGTTCAGCTGTTAATCGAAAGGTTGGTGGTTCGAGCCCACCCGGAAGAGGTGTTGTGGGGTCTCAGATGTAGCGTAAAAAGTCAAAACTTTTCCACAATACGTGACAACCATTTAATTACTGAGCTTCCGTGGCTCAATGGTTAGCGCGTTCGGCTGTCAATCGAAAGGTTGGTGGTTCGATCCCATCCGGGAGCGGTGTTGTGAGGTCTCGGATGTGAAGTAAAAAGTCAAAGTTTTACCTCAATACCTGACGAAAATTTAATTTTTGGGCTTCAGTGGCGCAATGGTCAGCGCGTTCAGCTGTTAACCGAAAGGTTGGTTGTTCGAGCCCTCCCGGGAGCGGTGTTGTGACGTCTCAGATGTAACGTAAAATGTGAGAGTTTTTCCACAATACCTGACGAACATTTAATTTTTGGGCTTCCGTGGCGCAATGGTTAGCGCGTTCAGCTGTTAATCGAAAGGTTGGTGGTTCGAGCCCACCCGGAAGAGGTGTTGTGGAGTCTCAGATGTAGCGTTAAAAGTCAAAATTTTTCCACAATACGTGACAACCATTTAATTTTTGGGCTTCCTTGGCGCAATGGTTAGCGCGTTCGGCTGTTAACCGAAAGGATGGTGGTTCGAGCCCACCTGGGAGAGGTGTTGTAGGGTCTCAGATGTAACGTAAAAAGTCATAACTTATCCACAAAACCTAACAACCATTTAATTTCTGAGCTTCTGTGGCTCAATGGTTAGCGCGTTCGGCTGTTAACCAATTGGTTGGTGGTTCGAGCCTATCCGGGAGAAGTGTTGTGACGTCTCAGATGTAACGTAAAATGTCAGAGTTTTTCCACAATACCTGACGAACATTTAATTTTTGGGCTTGCGTGGCGCAATGGTTAGCGCGTTCAGCTGTTAATCGAAAGGTTGGTGGTTCGAGCCCACCCGGGAGAGGTGTTGTTGGGTCTCATATGTAGCGTAAAAAGTCAAAACTTTTCCACAATACGTGACAACCATTTATTTTCTGAGCTTTCTTGGCTCAATGGTTAGCGCGTTCGGCTGTTAACCAATAGGTTGGTGGTTCGAGCCCACCCGGGAGCGGTGTTTTTGGATCTCAAATGTAACGTAAATAGCCAAAGTTTTTCTACAATACCTGACGACCATTTAATTTTTGGGCTTCCGTGGCGCAATGGTTAGAGCGTTCAGCTGTTAACCGAAAGATTGGTGGTTCGAGCCCAAACGAGAGAGGATTTGTGGGGTCTCAGATGTAGCGTGAAAAGTCGTAACTTTTCAACAATACCTGACAACCATTTAATTTTTGGGCGTCCGTGGCACAATGGCTAGCGCGTTCGGCTGTTAACCGAAAGGTTGGTGGTTCGAGCCCATCCGGGAGCGGTGTTGTGACGTCTCAGATGTTACGTAAAATGTCAGAGTTTTTCCACAATACCTGACGAACATTTAATTTTTGGGCTTCCGTGGCGCAGTAATTAGCGCGTCCAGCTCTTAATCGAAAGGTTGGTGGTTCGAGCCCACCCGGAAGAGGTGTTGTGGGGTCTCAGATGTAGCGTTAAAAAACAAAACTTTTCCACAATACGTGACAACCATTTAATTTTTGGGCTTCCTTGGCGCAATGGTTAGCGCGTTCGGCTGTTAACCGAAAGGATGGTGGTTCGAGCCCACCTGGGAGAGGTGTTGTAGGGTCTCAGATGTAACGTAAAAAGTCATAACTTATCCACAAAACCTAACAACCATTTAATTTCTGAGCTTCTGTGGCTCAATGGTTAGCGCGTTCGGCTGTTAACCAATTGGTTGGTGGTTCGAGCCTATCCGGGAGAAGTGTTGTGACGTCTCAGATGTAACGTAAAATGTCAGAGTTTTTCCACAATACCTGACGAACATTTAATTTTTGGGCTTGCGTGGCGCAATGGTTAGCGCGTTCAGCTGTTAATCGAAAGGTTGGTGGTTCGAGCCCCCCCGGGAGAGGTGTTGTTGGGTCTCATATGTAGCGTAAAAAGTCAAAACCTTTCCACAATACGTGACAACCATTTATTTTCTGAGCTTTCGTGGCTCAATGGTTAGCGCGTTCGGCTGTTAACCAATAGGTTGGTGGTTCGAGCCCACCCGGGAGCGGTGTTTTTGGATCTCAAATGTAACGTAAATAGCCAAAGTTTTTCCACAATACCTGACGACCATTTAATTTTTGGGCGTCCGTGGCGAATGGTTAGCGCATTCGGCTGTTAACCGAAAGGTTGGTGGTTCGAGCCCATCCGGGAGCGGTGTTGTGAGGCCTCAGATGTGAAGTAAAAAGTCAAAGTTTTACCTCAATACCTGACGAAAATTTAATTTTTGGGCTTCAGTGGCGCAATGGTTAGCGCGTTCGGCTATTAACCAATAGGTTGGTGGTTCGAGCCCATCCGGGAGAAGTGTTGTGACGTCTCAGATGTAACGTAAAATGTCAGAATTTTTCCACAATACCTGACGAACATTTAATTTTTGGGCTTCAGTGGCGCAATGGTCAGCGCGTTCAGCTGTTAACCGAAAGGTTGGTGGTTCGAGCCCAAACGAGAGAGGTTTTGTGGGGTCTGAGATGTAGCGTGAAAAGTCGTAACTTTTCAACAATACCTGACAACCATTTAATTTCTGAGATTCCGTGGCTCAATGGTTAGCGCGTTCGGTTGTTAACCAATAGGTTGGTGGTTCTAGCCCATCCGGGAGCGGTGTTGTGATGTCTCAGATGTAACGTAAAATGTCAGAGTTTTTCCACAATACCTGTCGAACATTTAATTTTTGGGCTTCCGTGGCGCAATGGTTAGCGCGTTCAGCTGTTAATCGAAAGGTTGGTGGTTCGAGCCCACCCGGAAGAGGTGTTGTAGGGTCTCAGATGTAGCGTAAAAAGTCAAAACTTTTCCACAATACGTGACAACCATTTTATTTCTGAGCTTCCGTGGCTCAATGGTTAGCGCGCTCGGCTGTCAATCGAAAGGTTGGTGGTTGGAGCCCATCCGGGAGCGGTGTTGTGAGGTCTAGGATGTGAAGTAAAAAGTCAAAGTTTTACCTCAATACCTGACGAAAATTTAATTTTTGGGCTTCAGTGGCGCAATGGTCAGCGCGTTCAGCTGTTAACCGAAAGGTTGGTGGTTCGAGCCCTCCCGGGAGCGGTGTTGTGACGTCTCAGATATAACGTAAAATGTCAGAGTTTTTCCACAATACCTGACGGGCATTTAATTTTTGGGCTTCCGTGGCGCAATGGTTAGCGCGTTCAGCTGATAATCGAAAGGTTGGTGGTTCGAGCCCACCCGGGAGAGGTGTTGTGAGGTCTCAGATTTAGCGTGAAAAGTCGTAACTTTTCAACAATACCTGACAACCATTTAATTTTTGGGCGTCCGTGGCGCAATGGCTAGCGCGTTCGGCTGTTAACCGAAAGGTTGGTGGTTCGAGCCCATCCGGGAGCGGTGTTGTGACGTCTCAGATGTTACGTAAAATGTCAGAGTTTTTCCACAATACCTGACGAACATTTAATTTTTGGGCTTCCGTGGCGCAGTAATTAGCGCGTCCAGCTCTTAATCGAAAGGTTGGTGGTTTGAGCCCACCCGGAAGAGGTGTTGTGGGGTCTCAGATGTAGCGTTAAAAGTCAAAACTTTTCCACAATACGTGACAACCATTTAATTTCTGATCTTCCGTGGCTCAATGGTTAGCGCGTTCGGCTGTTAACCAATAGGTTGGTGGTTCGAGCCCACCCGGGAGCCTTGTTTTTGGATCTCAAATGTAACGTAAATAGCCAAAGTTTTTCCACAATACCTGACGACCATTTAATTTTTGGGCGTCCGTGGCGAATGGTTAGCGCGTTCAGCTGTTAATCGAAAGGTTGGTGGTTCGAGCCCACCCGGGAGAGGTGTTGTGGGGTCTCAAATGTAACGTAGAAAGCCAAAGTTTTTCCACAACACCTGACAACCATTTAATTTCTGAGCTTCCGTGGCTCAATGGTTAGCGCGTTCGGCTGTAAACCAATAGGTTGGTGTTTCGAGCCCATCCGGGAGCGGTGTTGTGAGGTCTCAGATGTGACGTAAAAAGTCAAGGTTTTTACACAATACCTGACGAGCATTTAACTTTCGGGCTTCCGTGGCGCAATGGTTAGCGCGTTCGGCTGTTAACCAATAGGTTGGTGGTTCGAGCCCATCCGGGAGCGGTGTTGTGAGGTCTCAGATGTGACGTAAAAAGTCAAGGTTTTTACACAATACCTGACGAGCATTTAAATTTTGGGCTTCCTTGGCGCAATGGTTAGCGCGTTCGGCTGTTAACCAATAGGTTGGTGGTTCGAGCCCACCCGGGAGCGGTGTTGTGTGATCTCAAATGTAACGTAGAAAGCCAAAATTTTTCCACAATACCTGACGACCATTTAATTTTTGGGCTTCCGTGGCGCAATGGTTAGCACGTTCGGCTGTTAACCAATAGGTTGGTGGTTCGAGCCCATCCGGGAGCGGTGTTGTGAGGTCTCAGATGTGACGTAAAAAGTCAAGGTTTTCCACAATACCTGACAACCATTTAATTTCTGAGCTTCCGTGGCTCAATGGTTAGCGCGTTCGGCTGTTAAGCAATAGGTTGGTGGTTCGAGCCCATCCGGGAGCGGTGTTGTGAGGTCTCAGATGTGACGTAAAAAGTCAAGGTTTTTACACAATACCTGTCGAGCATTTAACTTTTGGGCTTCCGTGGCGCAATGGTTAGCGCGTTCGGCTGTTAACCAATAGGTTGGTGGTTCGAGCCCATCCGGGAGCGGTGTTGTGAGGTCTCAGATGTGACGTAAAAAGTCAAGTTTTTTACACAATACCTGACGAGCATTAAACTTTTGGGCTTCCGTGGCGCAATGGTTAGCGCGTTCGGCTGTTAACCAATAGGTTGGTGGTTCGAGCCCATCCGGGAGCGGTGTTGTGAGGTCTCAGATGTGACGTAAAAAGTCAAGGTTTTTACACAATACCTGACGAGCATTTAACATTTGGGCTTCCGTGGCGCAATGTTTAGCGCGTTCGGCTGTTAACCAATAGGTTGGTGGTTCGAGCCCATCCGGGAGCGGTGTTGTGAGGTCTCAGATGTGACGTAAAAAGTCAAGGTTTTTACACAATACCTGACGAGCATTTAACTTTTGGGCTTCCGTGGCGCAATGTTTAGCGCGTTCGGCTGTTAACCAATAGGTTGGTGGTTCGAGCCCATCCGGGAGCGGTGTTGTGAGGTCTCAGATGTGACGTAAAAAGTCAAGGTTTTTACACAATACCTGACGAGCATTTAATTTTTGGGATTCCGTGGCGCAATGGTTAGCGCGTTCAGCTGTTAATCGAAAGGTTGGTGGTTCGAGCCCACCCGGGAGAGGTGTTGTGGGGTCTCAAATGTAACGTAGAAAGCCAAAGTTTTTCCACAACACCTGACAACCATTTAATTTCTGAGCTTCCGTGGCTCAATGATTAGCGCGTTCGGCTGTTAACCAATAGGTTGGTGGTTCGAGCCCATCCGGGAGCGGTGTTGTGAGGTCTCAGATGTGACGTAAAAAGTCAAGGTTTTTACACAATACCTGACGAGCATTTAAATTTTGGGCTTCCTTGGCGCAATGGTTAGCGCGTTCGGCTGTTAACCAATAGGTTGGTGGTTCGAGCCCACCCGGGAGCGGTGTTGTGTGATCTCAAATGTAACGTAGAAAGCCAAAATTTTTCCACAATACCTGACGACCATTTAATTTTTGGGCTTCCGTGGCGCAATGGTTAGCACGTTCGGCTGTTAACCAATAGGTTGGTGGTTCGAGCCCATCCGGGAGCGGTGTTGTGAGGTCTCAGATGTGACGTAAAAAGTCAAGGTTTTCCACAATACCTGACAACCATTTAATTTCTGAGCTTCCGTGGCTCAATGGTTAGCGCGTTCGGCTGTTAAGCAATAGGTTGGTGGTTCGAGCCCATCCGGGAGCGGTGTTGTGAGGTCTCAGATGTGACGTAAAAAGTCAAGGTTTTTACACAATACCTGTCGAGCATTTAACTTTTGGGCTTCCGTGGCGCAATGGTTAGCGCGTTCGGCTGTTAACCAATAGGTTGGTGGTTCGAGCCCATCCGGGAGCGGTGTTGTGAGGTCTCAGATGTGACGTAAAAAGTCAAGTTTTTTACACAATACCTGACGAGCATTAAACTTTTGGGCTTCCGTGGCGCAATGGTTAGCGCGTTCGGCTGTTAACCAATAGGTTGGTGGTTCGAGCCCATCCGGGAGCGGTGTTGTGAGGTCTCAGATGTGACGTAAAAAGTCAAGGTTTTTACACAATACCTGACGAGCATTTAACATTTGGGCTTCCGTGGCGCAATGTTTAGCGCGTTCGGCTGTTAACCAATAGGTTGGTGGTTCGAGCCCATCCGGGAGCGGTGTTGTGAGGTCTCAGATGTGACGTAAAAAGTCAAGGTTTTTACACAATACCTGACGAGCATTTAACTTTTGGGCTTCCGTGGCGCAATGTTTAGCGCGTTCGGCTGTTAACCAATAGGTTGGTGGTTCGAGCCCATCCGGGAGCGGTGTTGTGAGGTCTCAGATGTGACGTAAAAAGTCAAGGTTTTTACACAATACCTGACGAGCATTTAATTTTTGGGATTCCGTGGCGCAATGGTTAGCGCGTTCAGCTGTTAATCGAAAGGTTGGTGGTTCGAGCCCACCCGGGAGAGGTGTTGTGGGGTCTCAAATGTAACGTAGAAAGCCAAAGTTTTTCCACAACACCTGACAACCATTTAATTTCTGAGCTTCCGTGGCTCAATGGTTAGCGCGTTCGGCTGTTAACCAATAGGTTGGTGGTTCGAGCCCATCCGGGAGCGGTGTTGTGAGGTCTCAGATGTGACGTAAAAAGTCAAGGTTTTTACACAATACCTGACGAGCATTTAACTTTTGGGCTTCCGTGGCGCAATGGTTAGCGCGTTCGGCTGTTAACCAATAGGTTGGTGGTTCGAGCCCATCCGGGAGCGGTGTTGTGAGGTCTCAGATGTGACGTAAAAAGTCAAGTTTTTTGCACAATACCTGACGAGCATTTAGGTTTTGGGCTTCCGTGGCGCAATGGTTAGCGCGTTCGGCTGTTAAGCAATAAGTTGGTGGTTCGAGCCCATCCGGGAGCGGTGTTGTGAGGTCTCAGATGTGACGTAAAAAGTCAAGGTTTTTACACAATACCTGACGAGCATTTAAATTTTGGGCTTCCTTGGCGCAATGGTTAGCGCGTTCGGCTGTTAACCAATAGGTTGGTGGTTCGAGCCCACCCGGGAGCGGTGTTGTGTGATCTCAAATGTAACGTAGAAAGCCAAAATTTTTCCACAATACCTGACGACCATTTAATTTTTGGGCTTCCGTGGCGCAATGGTTAGCACGTTCGGCTGTTAACCAATAGGTTGGTGGTTCGAGCCCATCCGGGAGCGGTGTTGTGAGGTCTCAGATGTGACGTAAAAAGTCAAGGTTTTCGACAATACCTGACAACCGTTTAATTTCTGAGCTTCCGTGGCTCAATGGTTAGCGCGTTCGGGTGTTAACCAATAGGTTGGTGGTTCGAGCCCATCCGGGAGCGGTGTTGTGAGGTCTCAGATGTGACGTAAAAAGTCAAGTTTTTTGCACAATACCTGACGAGCATTTAGGTTTTGGGCTTCCGTGGCGCAATGGTTAGCGCGTTCGGCTGTTAAGCAATAAGTTGGTGGTTCGAGCCCATCCGGGAGCGGTGTTGTGAGGTCTCAGATGTGACGTAAAAAGTCAAGGTTTTCGACAATACCTGACAACCGTTTAATTTCTGAGCTTCCGTGGCTCAATGGTTAGCGCGTTCGGGTGTTAACCAATAGGTTGGTGGTTCGAGCCCATCCGGGAGCGGTGTTGTGAGGTCTCAGATGTGACGTAAAAAGTCAAGGTTTTTACACAATACCTGACGAGCATTTAACATTTGGGCTTCCGTGGCGCAATGTTTAGCGCGTTCGGCTGTTAACCAATAGGTTGGTGGTTCGAGCCCATCCGGGAGCGGTGTTGTGAGGTCTCAGATGTGACGTAAAAAGTCAAGGTTTTTACACAATACCTGACGAGCATTTAACTTTTGGGCTTCCGTGGCGCAATGTTTAGCGCGTTCGGCTGTTAACCAATAGGTTGGTGGTTCGAGCCCATCCGGGAGCGGTGTTGTGAGGTCTCAGATGTGACGTAAAGAGTCAAGGTTTTCCACAATACGTGACAACCATTTAATTTCTGGGCTTCCGTGGCTCAATGGTTAGCGCGTTCGGCTGTTAACCAATAGGTTGGTGGTTCGAGCCCACCCGGGAGCGGTGTTGTGGGATCTGAAATGTAACGTAGAAAGCCAAAGTTTTTGCACAATAAATGACGACCATTTAATTTTTGGGCTTCCGTGGCGCAATGGTTAGCGCGTTCGGCTGTTAACCAATAGGTTGGTGGTTCGACCCCATCCGGGAGCGGTGTTGTGAGGTCTCAGATGTGACGTAAAGAGTCAAGGTTTTCCACAATACCTGACAACCATTTAATTTCTGAGCTTCCGTGGCTCAATGGTTAGCGCGTTCGGCTGTTAACCAATAGGTTGGTGGTTCGAGCCCACCCGGGAGCGGTGTTGTGGGATCTGAAATGTAACGTAGAAAGCCAAAGTTTTTCCACAATACCTGTCGAACATTGAATTTTTGGGCTTCCGTGGCGCAATGGTTAGCTCGTTCAGCTGTTAATCGAGAGGTTGGTGGTACGAGCCCACCCGGGAGAGGTGTTGTGGGGTCTCAGATGTAGCGTAAAAAGTCAAAACTTTTCCACAATACGTGACAACCATTTAATTTCTGGGCTTCCGTGGCTCAATGATTAGCGCGTTCGGCTGTTAACCAATAGGTTTGTGGTTCGAGCCCATCCGGGATGCGGTGTTGTGAGGTCTCAGATGTAACGTAAAATGTCAGAGTTTTTTACAATACCTGACGAACATTTAATTTTTGGGCTTCCGTGGCGCAATGATTAGCGCGTTCAGCTGTTAATCGAAAGGTTGAAGGTTCGAGCCCACCCGGGAGAGGTGTTGTGGGATCTGAAATGTAACGTAGAAAGCCAAAGTTTTTCCACAATACCTGTCGAACATTGAATTTTTGGGCTTCCGTGGCGCAATGGTTAGCTCGTTCAGCTGTTAATCGAGAGGTTGGTGGTACGAGCCCACCCGGGAGAGGTGTTGTGGGGTCTCATATGTAGCGTAAAAAGTCAAAACTTATCCACAATACGTGACAATCATTTAATTTCTGAGCTTCCGTGGCTCAATGGTTAGCGCGTTCGGCTGTTAACCAATAGGTTGGTGGTTCGAGCTCATCCGGGAGCGGTGTTGTGAGGTCTCAGATGTGACGTAGAAAGCCAAAGTTTTTCCAAAATACCTGACGACCATTTAATTTTTGGGCTTCCGTGGCTCAATGGTTAGCGCGTTCGGCTATTAACAAATTGGTTAGTGGTTCGAGCACACCCGGGAGCGGCGTTGTGGGATCTCAAACGTAACGTAGAAAGCCAAAGTTTTTCCAAAATACCTGACGACCATTTAATTTTTGGGCTTCCGTGGCGCAATGGTTAACGCGTTCGGCTGTTAACCAATAGGTTGGTGGTTCGAGCCCACCCGGGAGCGGTGTTGTGGGATCTCAAATGTAACGTAGAAAGCCAAAGTTTTTCCACAATACGTGACGACCATTTAATTTCTGAGCTTCCGTGGCTCAATGGTTAGCGCGTTCGGCTGTTAACCAATAGGTTGGTGGTTCGAGCCCATCCAGGAGCGGTGTTGTGAGGTCTCAGATGTGACGTAAAAAGTCAAGGTTTTTCCACAATACCTGACGAACATTTAATTTTTGGGCTTCCATGGCGCAATGGTTAGCGCGTTCGGCTGTTAACCGAAAGGTTGGTGGTTCGAGCCCACCCGGGAGAGGTGTTGTGGGGTCTCAGATGTAGCGTTAAAAGTCAAAACGTTTCCACAATACGTGAAAACCATTTAATTTCTGAGCCTCCGTGGCTCAATGGTTAGCGCGTTCGGCTGTTAACCAATAGGTTAGTGGTTCGAGCCCACCCGGGAGCGGCGTTGTGGGATCTCAAATGTAACGTAGAAAGCCAAAGTTTTTCCACAATACCTGACGATCATTTAATTTTTGGGCTTCCGTGGCGCAATGGTTAGGGCGTTCGGCTGTTAACCAATAGGTTGGTGGTTCGAGCCCACCCGGAAGCGGTGTTGTGGGATCTCAAACGTAACGTAGAAAGCCAATGTTTTTCCACAATACCTGACGACCATTTAATTTTTGGGCTTCCGTGGCGCAATGATTAGCGCGTTCAGCTGTTAATCGAAAGGTTGAAGGTTCGAGCCCACCCGAGAGAGGTGTTGTGGGGTCTCAGATGTAGCGTAAAAAGTCAAAACGTTTCCGCAATACGTGAAAACCATTTAATTTCTGAGCTTCCGTGGCTCAATGGTTAGCGCGTTCGGCTGTTAACCAATAGGTTGGTGGTTCGAGCCCATCCGGGATGCGGTGTTGTGAGGTCTCAGATGTAACGTAAAATGTCAGAGTTTTTTACAATACCTGACGAACATTTAATTTTTGGGCTTCCGTGGCGCAATGATTAGCGCGTTCAGCTGTTAATCGAAAGGTTGAAGGTTCGAGCCCACCCGGGAGAGGTGTTGTGGGATCTGAAATGTAACGTAGAAAGCCAAAGTTTTTCCACAATACCTGTCGAACATTGAATTTTTGGGCTTCCGTGGCGCAATGGTTAGCTCGTTCAGCTGTTAATCGAGAGGTTGGTGGTACGAGCCCACCCGGGAGAGGTGTTGTGGGGTCTCATATGTAGCGTAAAAAGTCAAAACTTATCCACAATACGTGACAATCATTTAATTTCTGAGCTTCCGTGGCTCAATGGTTAGCGCGTTCGGCTGTTAACCAATAGGTTGGTGGTTCGAGCTCATCCGGGAGCGGTGTTGTGAGGTCTCAGATGTGACGTAGAAAGCCAAAGTTTTTCCAAAATACCTGACGACCATTTAATTTTTGGGCTTCCGTGGCTCAATGGTTAGCGCGTTCGGCTATTAACAAATTGGTTAGTGGTTCGAGCCCACCCGGGAGCGGCGTTGTGGGATCTCAAACGTAACGTAGAAAGCCAAAGTTTTTCCAAAATACCTGACGACCATTTAATTTTTGGGCTTCCGTGGCGCAATGGTTAACGCGTTCGGCTGTTAACCAATAGGTTGGTGGTTCGAGCCCACCCGGGAGCGGTGTTGTGGGATCTCAAATGTAACGTAGAAAGCCAAAGTTTTTCCACAATACGTGACGACCATTTAATTTCTGAGCTTCCGTGGCTCAATGGTTAGCGCGTTCGGCTGTTAACCAATAGGTTGGTGGTTCGAGCCCATCCAGGAGCGGTGTTGTGAGGTCTCAGATGTGACGTAAAAAGTCAAGGTTTTTCCACAATACCTGACGAACATTTAATTTTTGGGCTTCCATGGCGCAATGGTTAGCGCGTTCGGCTGTTAACCGAAAGGTTGGTGGTTCGAGCCCACCCGGGAGAGGTGTTGTGGGGTCTCAGATGTAGCGTTAAAAGTCAAAACGTTTCCACAATACGTGAAAACCATTTAATTTCTGAGCCTCCGTGGCTCAATGGTTAGCGCGTTCGGCTGTTAACCAATAGGTTAGTGGTTCGAGCCCACCCGGGAGCGGCGTTGTGGGATCTCAAATGTAACGTAGAAAGCCAAAGTTTTTCCACAATACCTGACGATCATTTAATTTTTGGGCTTCCGTGGCGCAATGGTTAGGGCGTTCGGCTGTTAACCAATAGGTTGGTGGTTCGAGCCCACCCGGGCGCGGTGTTGTGGGATCTCAAACGTAACGTAGAAAGCCAATGTTTTTCCACAATACCTGACGACCATTTAATTTTTGGGCTTCCGTGGCGCAATGATTAACGCGTTCAGCTGTTAATCGAAAGGTTGAAGGTTCGAGCCCACCCGAGAGAGGTGTTGTGGGGTCTCAGATGTAGCGTAAAAAGTCAAAACGTTTCCGCAATACGTGAAAACCATTTAATTTCTGAGCTTCCGTGGCTCAATGGTTAGCGCGTTCGGCTGTTAACCAATAGGTTGGTGGTTCGAGCCCATCCGGGAGCGGTGTTGTGACGTCTCAGATGTGACGTAAAAAGTCCAGGTTTTTCCACAATACCGGACGACCATTTAATTTTGGGGCTTCCGTGGCGCAATCGTTAGCGCGTTCGGCTGTTAACAGAAAGGTTGGTGGTTCGAGCACACCCGGGAGCGGTGCTATGAGGTCTCAAATGTTACGTAAAAAGTCCAGGTTTTTCCACAATACCGGACGACCATTTAATTTTTGGGCTTCCGTGGCGCAATGGTTAGCGCGTTCAGCTGCTATTCAAAAGACTGGTGGTTTGAGCCCTTCCGGGAGCGGTGTTGTGACGTCTCAGATGTAACATAAAATGTCAGAGTTTTTCCACAATACCTGACGAATATTGAACTTTTGGGCTTCCGTGGCGCAATGGTTAGCGCGTTCGGCTGTTAACCAATAGGTTGGTGGTTCGAGCCCATCCGGGAGCGGTGTTGTGAGGTCTCAGATGTGACGTAAAAAGTCAAGTTTTTTGCACAATACCTGACGAGCATTTAGGTTTTGGGCTTCCGTGGCGCAATGGTTAGCGCGTTCGGCTGTTAAGCAATAGGTTGGTGGTTCGACCCCATCCGGGAGCGGTGTTGTGAGGTCTCAGATGTGACGTAAAAAGTCAAGGTTTTTACACAATACCTGACGAGCATTTAAATTTTGGGCTTCCTTGGCGCAATGGTTAGCGCGTTCGGCTGTTAACCAATAGGTTGGTGGTTCGAGCCCACCCGGGAGCGGTGTTGTGTGATCTCAAATGTAACGTAGAAAGCCAAAATTTTTCCACAATACCTGACGACCATTTAATTTTTGGGCTTCCGTGGCGCAATGGTTAGCGCGTTCGGCTGTTAACCAATAGGTTGGTGGTTCGAGCCCACCCGGGCGCGGTGTTGTGGGATCTCAAACGTAACGTAAAAAGCCAAAGTTTTTCCACAATACCTGACGACCATTTAATTTTTGGGCTTACGTGGCGCAATGATTAGCGCGTTCAGCTGTTAATCGAAAGGTTGAAGGTTCGAGCCCACCCGGGAGAGGTGTTGAGGGGTCTCAGATGTAGCGTAAAAAGTCAAAACTTTTCCACAATACGTGACAACCATTTAATTTCTGAGCTTCCGTGGCGCAATGGTTAGCGCGTTCAGCAGTTAACAAATAATTTAGTGGTTCGAGCCCACCCGGGAGCGGCGTTGTGGGATCTCAAACGTAACGTAGAAAGCCAAAGTTTTTCCACAATACCTGACGACCATTTAATTTTTGGGCTTCCGTGGCGCAATGGTTAGCGCGTTCGGCTGGTAACCGAAAGGTTGGTGGTTCAAGCCCACCCGGGAGCGGTGTTGTGGGATCACGAATGTAACGTAGAAAGCCAAAGTTTTTCCAGAATACCTGACGACCATTTAATTTTTGGGCTTCCGTGGCGCAATAATTAGCGCATTCAGCTGTTAATCGAAAGGTTGGTGGTTCGAGCCCACCCGAGAGAGGTGTTGTGGGGTCTCAGATGTAGCGTAAAAAGTCAAAACTTTTCCACAATACGTGAAAACGATTTAATTTCTGAGCTTCCGTGGCTCAATGTTTAGCGCGTTCGGCTGTTAGCCAAAAGGTTGGTGGTTCGAGCAAACCCGGGAGCGGTGTTGTGGGATCTCAATTGTAACGTAGAAAGCCAAAGTTTTTCCACAATACCTGACGACCATTTAATTTCTGAGCTTCCGTGGCTCAATGGTTAGCGCGTTCGGCTGTTAACCAATAGTTTGGTAGTTCGAGCCCATCCGGGAGCGGTGTTGTGAGGTCTCAGATGTGACGTAAAAAGTCAAGGTTTTTCCACAATACCTGACGACCATTTAATTTTTGAGCTTCCGTGGCGCAATGGTTAGCGCGTTCTTCTGTTAATCGAAAGGTTGGTGGTTCGAGCCCACCCGGGAGAGGTGTTGTGGGGTCTCAGATGTAGCGTAAAAAGTCAAAACTTTTCCACAATACGTGACAACGATTTAATTTCTGAGCTTCCGTGGCTCAATGTTTAGCGTGTTCGGCTGTTACCCAATAGGTTGGTGGTTCGGGCCCACCCGGGAGCGGTGTTGTGAGTTCTCAGATGTGACGTAAAATGTCAGAGTTTTTCCACAATACCTGACGAATATTTAATATTTGGGCTTCCTTGGCGCAATGGTTAGCGCGTTTGGCTGTTAACAGAAAGGTTGGTGGTTCGAGCACACCCGGGAGCGGTGCTATGAGGTCTCAGATGTTACGTAAAAAGTCAAAGTTTTTCCACAATACCGGACGACCATTTAATTTCAGAGCTTCCGTGGCTCAATGGCTAGCGCTTTCGGCTTTTAACCGAAATTTTGGTTTTTCGAGCCCATCCGGGAGCGTTTTGTGAGGTCTCAGATGTAACGTAAAAAGTCAGAGTTTTTCCACAATACATGACGACCATTTAATATTTAGGCTTCCGTGGCGCAATGGTTAGCGCGTTCAGCTGCTATTCAAAAGACTGGTGGTTTGAGCCCTCCCGGGAGCGGTGTTGTGACGTCTCGAATGTAACGTAAAATGTCAGAGTTTTTCCACAATACCTGACGAACATTTAATTTTTGGGCTTCCGTGGCGCAATAATTAGCGCGTTCAGCTGTTAATCGAAAGGTTGGTGGTTCGAGCCCACCCGGGAGAGGTTTTGTGGGGTCTCAGATGTAGCGTAAAATGTCAAAACTTTTCCACAATACGTAACAACCATTTAATTTCTGAGCTTCCGTGGCTCAATGCTTAGCGCGTTCGGCTGTTAGCCAATAGGTTGGTGGTTCGAGCCCACCCGGGAGCGGTGTTGTGGGATCTCAAATGTAACGTAGAAAGCCAAAGTTTTTCCACAATACCTGACGACCATTTATTTTTTGGGCTTCCTTGGCGCAATGGTTAGCGCGTTCGGCTGTTAACCGAAAGGTTGGTGGTTCGAGCCCAACCGAGAGAGGTGTTGTAGGGTCTCAGATGTAAAGTTATGAGTCATAACTTATCCACAATACGTGACAACCATTTAATTTCTGAGCTTCCGTGGCTGAGTGGTTAGCGCGTTCGGCTGTTAACCAATAGGTTGGTGGTTCGAGCCCACCCGGGAGCGATGGTGTGGGATCTCAAATGTAACGTAGAAAGCCAAAGTTTTGCCACAATACCTGACGACCATTAAATTTTTGGGCTTCCTTGGCGCAATGGTTAGCGCGTTCGGCTGTTAACCGAAAGGTTGGTGGTTCGAGCCCAACCGCAATAGGTGTTGTGACGTCTCAGATGTGACGTAAAAAGCCAAGGTTTTTTCCACAACACCTGACGACCATTTAATTTTTGGGCTTCCGTGGCGCAATGGTTAGCGCGTTCGGCTTTTAACCAATAGGTTGGTGGTTCGAGCCCATCCGGGAGCGGTGTTGTGAGGTCTCAGATGTGACGTAAAAAGTCAAGTTTTTTGCACAATACCTGACGAGCATTTAGGTTTTGGGCTTCCGTGGCGCAATGGTTAGCGCGTTCGGCTGTTAAGCAATAGGTTGGTGGTTCGACCCCATCCGGGAGCGGTGTTGTGAGGTCTCAGATGTGACGTAAAAAGTCAAGGTTTTTACACAATACCTGACGAGCATTTAAATTTTGGGCTTCCTTGGCGCAATGGTTAGCGCGTTCGGCTGTTAACCAATAGGTTGGTGGTTCGAGCCCACCCGGGAGCGGTGTTGTGTGATCTCAAATGTAACGTAGAAAGCCAAAATTTTTCCACAATACCTGACGACCATTTAATTTTTGGGCTTCCGTGGCGCAATGGTTAGCGCGTTCGGCTGTTAACCAATAGGTTGGTGGTTCGAGCCCACCCGGGCGCGGTGTTGTGGGATCTCAAACGTAACGTAAAAAGCCAAAGTTTTTCCACAATACCTGACGACCATTTAATTTTTGGGCTTACGTGGCGCAATGATTAGCGCGTTCAGCTGTTAATCGAAAGGTTGAAGGTTCGAGCCCACCCGGGAGAGGTGTTGAGGGGTCTCAGATGTAGCGTAAAAAGTCAAAACTTTTCCACAATACGTGACAACCATTTAATTTCTGAGCTTCCGTGGCGCAATGGTTAGCGCGTTCAGCAGTTAACAAATAATTTAGTGGTTCGAGCCCACCCGGGAGCGGCGTTGTGGGATCTCAAACGTAACGTAGAAAGCCAAAGTTTTTCCACAATACCTGACGACCATTTAATTTTTGGGCTTCCGTGGCGCAATGGTTAGCGCGTTCGGCTGGTAACCGAAAGGTTGGTGGTTCAAGCCCACCCGGGAGCGGTGTTGTGGGATCACGAATGTAACGTAGAAAGCCAAAGTTTTTCCAGAATACCTGACGACCATTTAATTTTTGGGCTTCCGTGGCGCAATAATTAGCGCATTCAGCTGTTAATCGAAAGGTTGGTGGTTCGAGCCCACCCGAGAGAGGTGTTGTGGGGTCTCAGATGTAGCGTAAAAAGTCAAAACTTTTCCACAATACGTGACAACGATTTAATTTCTGAGCTTCCGTGGCTCAATGTTTAGCGCGTTCGGCTGTTAGCCAAAAGGTTGGTGGTTCGAGCAAACCCGGGAGCGGTGTTGTGGGATCTCAATTGTAACGTAGAAAGCCAAAGTTTTTCCACAATACCTGACGACCATTTAATTTCTGAGCTTCCGTGGCTCAATGGTTAGCGCGTTCGGCTGTTAACCAATAGTTTGGTAGTTCGAGCCCATCCGGGAGCGGTGTTGTGAGGTCTCAGATGTGACGTAAAAAGTCAAGGTTTTTCCACAATACCTGACGACCATTTAATTTTTGAGCTTCCGTGGCGCAATGGTTAGCGCGTTCTTCTGTTAATCGAAAGGTTGGTGGTTCGAGCCCACCCGGGAGAGGTGTTGTGGGGTCTCAGATGTAGCGTAAAAAGTCAAAACTTTTCCACAATACGTGACAACGATTTAATTTCTGAGCTTCCGTGGCTCAATGTTTAGCGTGTTCGGCTGTTACCCAATAGGTTGGTGGTTCGGGCCCACCCGGGAGCGGTGTTGTGAGTTCTCAGATGTGACGTAAAATGTCAGAGTTTTTCCACAATACCTGACGAATATTTAATATTTGGGCTTCCTTGGCGCAATGGTTAGCGCGTTTGGCTGTTAACAGAAAGGTTGGTGGTTCGAGCACACCCGGGAGCGGTGCTATGAGGTCTCAGATGTTACGTAAAAAGTCAAAGTTTTTCCACAATACCGGACGACCATTTAATTTCAGAGCTTCCGTGGCTCAATGGCTAGCGCTTTCGGCTTTTAACCGAAATTTTGGTTTTTCGAGCCCATCCGGGAGCGTTTTGTGAGGTCTCAGATGTAACGTAAAAAGTCAGAGTTTTTCCACAATACATGACGACCATTTAATATTTAGGCTTCCGTGGCGCAATGGTTAGCGCGTTCAGCTGCTATTCAAAAGACTGGTGGTTTGAGCCCTCCCGGGAGCGGTGTTGTGACGTCTCGAATGTAACGTAAAATGTCAGAGTTTTTCCACAATACCTGACGAACATTTAATTTTTGGGCTTCCGTGGCGCAATAATTAGCGCGTTCAGCTGTTAATCGAAAGGTTGGTGGTTCGAGCCCACCCGGGAGAGGTTTTGTGGGGTCTCAGATGTAGCGTAAAATGTCAAAACTTTTCCACAATACGTAACAACCATTTAATTTCTGAGCTTCCGTGGCTCAATGCTTAGCGCGTTCGGCTGTTAGCCAATAGGTTGGTGGTTCGAGCCCACCCGGGAGCGGTGTTGTGGGATCTCAAATGTAACGTAGAAAGCCAAAGTTTTTCCACAATACCTGACGACCATTTATTTTTTGGGCTTCCTTGGCGCAATGGTTAGCGCGTTCGGCTGTTAACCGAAAGGTTGGTGGTTCGAGCCCAACCGAGAGAGGTGTTGTAGGGTCTCAGATGTAAAGTTATGAGTCATAACTTATCCACAATACGTGACAACCATTTAATTTCTGAGCTTCCGTGGCTGAATGGTTAGCGCGTTCGGCTGTTAACCAATAGGTTGGTGGTTCGAGCCCACCCGGGAGCGATGGTGTGGGATCTCAAATGTAACGTAGAAAGCCAAAGTTTTGCCACAATACCTGACGACCATTAAATTTTTGGGCTTCCTTGGCGCAATGGTTAGCGCGTTCGGCTGTTAACCGAAAGGTTGGTGGTTCGAGCCCAACCGCAATAGGTGTTGTGACGTCTCAGATGTGACGTAAAAAGCCAAGGTTTTTTCCACAACACCTGACGACCATTTAATTTTTGGGCTTCCGTGGCGCAATGGTTAGCGCGTTCGGCTTTTAACCAATAGGTTGGTGGTTCGAGCCCATCCGGGAGCGGTGTAGTGAGGTCTCAGATGTAACGTAAAATGTCAGAGTTTTTCCACAATACCTGACGAACATTTAATTTTTGGGCTTCCGTGCCGCAATGACTAGCGCGTTCAGCTGTTAATCGAAAGGTTGAAGGTTCGAGCCCACCCGGGTAAGGTGTTGTGGGGTCTCAGATGTAGCGTAAAAAGTCAAAACTTTTCCACAATACGTGACAACCATTTAATTTCAGAGCTTCCGTGGCTCAATGGTTAGCGCGTTCGGCTGTTAACCAATAGGTTGGTGGTTCGAGCCCATCCGTGAGCGGTGTTGTGACGTCTCAGATGTGACGTAAAAAGTCAAGGTTTTTCCACAATACCGGACGACCATTTAAATTTTGGGCTTCCGTGGCGCAATCGTTAGCGCGTTCGGCTGTTAACAGAAAGGTTGGTGGTTCGAGCACACCCGGGAGCGGTGCTATGAGGTCTCAGATGTTACGTAAAAAGTCAAAGTTTTTCCACAATACCGGACGACCATTTAATTTTTGGGCTTCCGTGGCGCAATGGTTAGCGCGTTCAGCTGCTATTCAAAAGCCTGGTGGTTCGAGCCCAAACGAGAGAGGATTTGTGGGGTCTCAGATGTAGCGAGAAAAGTCGTAACTTTTCCACAATACCTGACGAACATTTAATTTTTGGGCTTCCGTGGCGCAGTAATTAGCGCGTCCAGCTCTTAATCGAAAGGTTGGTGGTTCGAGCCCACCCGGAAGAGGTGTTGTGGGGTCTCAGATGTTGCGTTAAAAGTCAAAACTTTTCCACAATACGTGACAACCATTTAATTTCTGATCTTCCTTGGCTCAATGGTTAGCGCGTTCGGCTGTTAACCAATAGGTTGGTGGTTCATGCCCACCCGGGAGCGGTGTTTTTGGATCTCAATTGTAACGTAAATAGCCAAAGTTTTTCCACAATACCTGACGACCATTTAATTTTTGGGCGTCCGTGGCGAATGGTTAGCGCGTTCGGCTGTTAACCGAAAGGTTGGTGGTTCGAGCCCATCCGGGAGCGGTGTTGTGAGGTCTCAGATGTAACGTAAAATGTCAGAGTTTTTCCACAATACCTGACGAACATTTTATTTTTGGGCTTCCGTGGCGCAATGATTAGCGCGTTCAGCTGTTAATCGAAAGGTTGAAGGTTCGAGCCCACCCGGGAGAGGTGTTGTGGGGTCTCAGATGTAGCGTAAAAAGTCAAAACTTTTCCACAATACGTGACAACCATTTAATTTCTGAGCTTCCGTGGCTCAATGGTTAGCGCGTTCGGCTGTTAACCAATAGGTTGGTGGTTCGAGCCCATCCGGGAGCGGTGTTGTGAGGTCTCAGATGTGACGTAAAAAGTCAAGGTTTTTACACAATACCTGACGAGCATTTAACTTTGGGCTTCCGTGGCTCAATGGTTAGCGCGTTCGGCTGTTAACCAATAGGTTGGTGGTTCGAGCCCATCCGGGAGCGGTGTTGTGAGGTCTCAGATGTAACGTAAAATGTCAGAGTTTTTCCACAATACCTGACGAACATTTAATTTTTGGGTTTCCGTGACGCAATGATTAGCGCGTTCAGCTGTTAATCGAAAGGTTGAAGGTTCGAGCCCACCCGGGAGAGGTGTTGTGGGGTCTCAGATGTAGCGTAAAAAGTCAAAACTTTTCCACAATACGTGACAACCGTTTAATTTCTGAGCTTCCGTGGCTCAATGGTTAGCGCGTTCGGCTGTTAACCAATAGGTTGGTGGTTCGAGCCCATCCGGGAGCGGTATTGTGACGTCTCAGATGTGACGTTAAAAGTCAAGGTTTTTCCAAAATACCTGACGACCGTTTAATTTTTGGGCTTCCGTGGCGCAATGGTTAGCGCGTTCAGCTGCTATTCAAAAGACTGGTGGTTTGAGCCCTCCCGGGAGCGGTGTTATGACGTCTCAAATGTAACATAAAATGTCAGAGTTTTTCCACAATACCTGTCGAACATTGAATTTTTGGGCTTCCGTGGCGCAATGGTTAGCGCGATCAGCTGTTAATCGAAAGGTTGGTGGTACGAGCCCACCCGGGAGAGGTGTTGTGGGGTCTCAGATGTAGCGTAAAAGGTCATAACTTTTCCACAATACGTGACAACCATTTAATTTCTGAGCTTCCGTGGCTCAATGGTTAGCGCGTTCGGCTGTTAACCAATAGGTTAGTGGTTCGAGCCCATCCGGGAACGGTGTTGTGAGGTCTCAGATGTGACGTAAAAAGTCAAGGTTTTTACACAATACCTGACGAGCATTTAATTTTTGGGCTTCCGTGGCGCAATGGTTAGCGCGTTCGGCTGTTAACCAATAGGTTGGTGGTTCGGCCCCTGTTTGTCGTAGAGCCGAGATATTAAGCAAAATGTTCGTCAACTTTGGTATCGTCTCACTTATTTTTATTATGTTACTTATGATTTTTGCACTAAACTTTGGAGGCTCATAACTCTTGTTCTACAAGAGATACTGGGATCTCCTTTGGATATGTTATAGTACTCTTTGCTCCCCATACAAGGATACTTTAAACTTGAGGCTACCTCAATATCGTCGTCAACTTACTTTTTGTCTCACTTATTGTTAGAAGGTTACTTTTGTTTTTTGAAAATATACTTTGCAGGCTCGTAACTCTGTTTCTACTGGAGATACGGGGATGTCCTTTGAGTATGTTATAGACCAATTTGTCCCCCATCTAGCCATACTAAGAATTAGGGCTACGACAAACAGTAGTCGAGTAATTAAGCTAATCGTATACAAACAAACCCCTCCATAGGAAATACATTAGACTAAATTCTGGAGGCTCGTAACTCTGGTTCTACCAGAGATACGGGGATGTAAATAATGTGACCTTGACACAAATGTTCGGATAATTATAAAGGTCTTTGTTCCAAACAAAAAAAAAAACTTCGTGGTTTCGAACCTGTGGCCTTCCGAGAGTGAGGCGGATGCGATAACCGCTACACTAAAGATATGGTATCATTTATAATCGAAAGAACAGGGTCAAGTAATTAAGCAATACGTGAAAAAACAAACCCCTCCATAGAAAATGCATTAGACTATACTTTGCAGGCTCGTAACTCTGTTTCTACTGGAGATACGGGGATGTCCTTTGAGTATGTTATAGTCCAATTTGTCCCCCATCTAACCATACTAAAAACATTGAGCTACGACAAACAGGGGCCGAGTAATTAAGCTAAAAATAAACAAACAACCCGTCCATAGCAAATGCATTAGACTATACTTTGCAGGCCCATAACTCTGTGTCTACTAGAGATACGGGGATGTCCTTAGGATATGTTATAGTCCAAATTGCCCCCATCTAACCATACTAAAAACATTGAGCTAGGACAAACAGGGTCCGAGATATTAAGCAAAATGTTCGTCAACTTTTGTATCGTCTCACTTATTTTTATTATGTTACTTATGATTTTTGCACTAAACTTTGGAGGCTCATAACTCTTGTTCTACAAGAGATACTGGGATCTCCTTTGGATATGTTATAGTACTCTTTGCTCCCCATACAAGGATACTTTAAACTTGAGGCTACCGCAATATCGTCGTCAACTTATTTTTTGTCTCACTTATTGTTAGAAGGTTACTTTTGATTTTTGAAAATAAATTTTGCAGGCTCGTAACTCTGTTTCTACTGGAGATACGGGGATGTCTTTTGAGTATGTTATAGACCAATTTGTCCTTCATCTAGCCATACCAAGAATTAGGGCTACGACAAACAGTAGTCGAGTAATTAAGCTAATCGTAAACAAACAAACCCCCTCCATAGGAAATACATTAGACTAAATTCTGGAGGCTCGTAACTCTGGTTCTACCAGAGATACGGGGATGTAAATAATGTGACCTTGACACAAATGTTCGGATAATTATAAAAAAAAACTTCGCGGTTTCGAACCTGTGGCCTTCCGGGAGTGAGGCGGCTGCGATAACCGCTACACTAAAGATATGTTATTATTTTTAATCGAAAGAACAGGGTCAAGTAATTAAGCAATACGTGAAAAAACAAACCCCTCCATAGAAAATGCATTAGACTATACTTTGCAGGCTCCTAACTCTGTTTCTACTGGAGATACGGGGATGTCCTTTGAGTATGTTATAGTCCAATTTGTCCCCCTTCTAACCATACTAAAAATATTGAGCTACGACCAACAGGGGCCGAGTAATTAAGCTAAACGTAAACAAACAACCCGTCCATAGGAAATGCAGTAGACTATATTTTGCAGGCCCATAACTCTGTGTCTACTAGAGATACGGGGATGTCCTTAGGATATGTTATAGTCCAAATTGTCCCCCATATAACCATACTAAAAACATTGAGCTACGACAAACATTGGCCGAGATATTAAGCAAAATGTTCGTCAACTTTGGTATCGTCTCACTTATTTTTATTATGTTACTTATGATTTTTGCACTAAACTTTGGAGGCTCTTAACTCTTGTTCTACAAGAGATACTGGGATCTCTTTTGGATATGTTATAGTACTCTTTGCTCCCCATACAAGGATACTTTAAACTTGAGGCTACCTCAATATCGTCGTCAACTTATTTTTTGTCTCACTTATTGTTAGAAGGTTACTTTTGATTTTTGAAAATAAACTTTGCAGGTTCGTAACTCTGGTTCTACCAGAGATACGGGGATGTAAATAATGTGACCTTGACACAAATGTTCGGATAATTATAAAGGTCTTTGCATGTTCCAAGCAAAAAAAAACTTCGCGGTTTCGAACCTGTGGCCTTCCGAGAGTGAGGCGGATGCGATAACCGCTACACTAAAGATATGTTATTATTATTAATCGAAAGAACAGGGTCAAGTAATTAAGCAATACGTGAACAAACAAACCCCTCCATAGAAAATGCATTAGACTATACTTTGCAGGCTCGTAACTCTGTTTCTACTGGAGATACGGGGATGTCCTTTGAGTATGTTATAGTCCAATTTGTCCCCCATCTAACCATACTAAAAACATTGAGCTACGACAAACAGCAGTCGAGTAATTAAGCTAATCGTAAACAAACAAACCCCTCCATAGGAAATGCATTAGACTATACTTTGCAGGCCCATAACTCTGTGTCTACTAGAGATACGGGGATGTCCTTAGGATATGTTATAGTCCAAATTTTCCCCCATCTAACCATACTAAACACTTTTGGCTACGACAAACAGGGGCCGAGTACTTAAGCAAAACGTAACGAAACAAACCCCCTCCATAGGAAATGTATTAGACTATACTTTGCAGGCTCGTAAATCTGTTTCTACTAGAGATACGGGGATGTCCTTTGAGTATGTTATAGTCCAATTTGTCCCCCATCTAACCATACTACAAATAATGAGCTACGACAAACAAGGGCCGAGTAATTAAGCTAAACGTAAACAAACAACCCGTCCATAGGAAATGCATTAGACTATATTTTGCAGGCCCATAACTCTGTGTCTACTAGAGATACGGGGATGTCCTTAGGATATGTTATAGTCCAAATTGTCCCCCATCTAACCATACTAAAAACATTGAGCTACGACAAACAGGGGCCGAGATATTAAGCAAAATGTTCGTCAACTTTGGTATCGTCTCACTTATTTTTATTATGTTACTTATAATTTTTGCACTAAACTTTGGAGGCTCATAACTCTTGTTCTACAAGAGATACTGGGATCTCCTTTGGATTAATCAAAAATGTCTTGATTAGAATCAAGACCTAAAAAGTATCGATAAGACTGAGGTTATCACTTGTCTGAAGGATCAGATATTAATTTTTCTTTTTAATTGAAACTTAAATGTATGCTTAAGAAAAAACAACGTTCCATTACCGTTTTCCGTTGAAATAAATTATTTTTCTGGTAATCAATTTCAAAAATTTACTTATCTCGGCTTTTCGACCACAATTCCATTCCCCGAAAACATTTTATCATTACATTAATTACTTTTGGGAGAGTACGTGTATGGTTTTTGCGTTTTAAAAGGTTCCTAAAGACGTTACATCCCCATTCGTGACCAGCACGCTTCGCAGTGGAACATTTTAATTATTCTAAAACCAATGGCGCCAAATTCAATAGGGACAGTAACATTTTTACTCGCGGTTTTGCAAAATGATGTAATATCTAGTGTACTTTAGTGAACCGTCGTATTGTTCTTTCTCATAGTTCAGGGCATGATCAGTGTTACTGCCAGATTTCTCTCTCTAGTTTCTAACAATGGTTAGAGACTATTTGATAAGGCGCGGCACAACGTTATATTCTAAGTAGCACAAAAGGAAAAAGAATCCATTTTTTTATATTTTGGTTTGAAATAAATAACTCATGATAGTAGTTATAACGAACAGAAAGTCAAGGGAATGGCACCGGTAATGAGCAGCAAAAAGAGAGGAAATTTTGCTTCAAGGTAGCAGAGGGACATGGTAGTGAAAATAGTAATCTAGAATTTTGTTCGTTCAAACCTTAATATATCATGAAATATTCAATTGAGGAGGCGGCACTACCTAGAAAGATTGATTTTGACAGATAACAGCGAAAAACATTAGGTTCTACACACACTGGGACTGTGGGAGAGTTTCTGGGCCGCAGGTCGCACATGATGAAATTTCAACTCCAGTTTACATCAATTCTCCCTCTTCGTACTAGTAGCAGGTTAAGCTATAGTTTGCTCAGGTCCTGTTAGTCTCGAATGGGTTATATAGTCCTTGTAACTTTTAAAAGGTTGTTGTCATGGCTTAACAGACCGCTATTACAGTTTTTTATTGTTTTATAGGTTATTTTGACACGTTATCTCCCAAAAGTAATTACTGTAATGAGAAAATGTTTTCGGGGAATGGAATTGTGGTCGAAAAGCCGACATAAGTAAATTTTTGAAATTGATTACCAGTAAAATAATTTATTTCAACGGAAAACGGTAATGGAACGTTGTTTTTTCTTAAGCATACATTTAAGTTTCAATTAAAAAGAAAAATTAATATCTGATCCTTCAGACAAGTGATAACCTCAGTCTTATCGATACTTTTTAGGTCTTGATTCTAATCAAGACATTTTTGATTAATATCTGTTCCTTCAGTCTTCATTTTAATTAAGAATGTTAAGAAACTGTTTTACATTTTCAAAATCTGCACTAAGCAGAAACATAGATAAAGGGGACCATAACTTTAGCTCAATCAGACATTTATTTATAATGATACTTCAAAAAAACGTAAATCAATAAAAGTTTGTATTCTTATTGTAATTAACATAATACAATTTTTTACAATCATTTATTGAAACGCGAGGCGCCCCCCTAAAAATTCCAGAAATAGGACCAAATTGACAATTTTACAAAATTTTTAAAAATGCTGATTTATGTCCGTTTATCATTTAGCTCAAAATTGTCATACGCCCAATATGAAATTCCGATATGCTTAAAACTTCATAAAGACGATCCGAGATTTTCAATTTCACACTTTTTTTTGTAGCATAAACTAACGTCTGTTTGATATTAAGCTTAAAACCTTAAACAAAATATAGTCAGGGCTACCCTAAAAGTTCACAAAGATGATCCAAGATTGTTAATACGCGTAAAAAGTGCCATCTTCAAAATATGTAGCCGGGGAAAAGAGAGCGTGATCGAGTGGGCTATGCTAGTGGTTGGAAGTCCCGTAGGTTGGGACAGTGATAAGGGAGTTGAGATGGATTGGAAAGGATGATGGGCGACCTGCGGCACCGTATCTCTCCCTATGTACCTCGCGCACGCCCCTACCCTTCGGTAGGCGATTGCTAAGTGCTGCCGCGGAGCGCCATTTTATTTGTATGAGAACTAGCTTCTATTTTGAAGATAGAGGGAGCACCCTTTACAATTTCGTCCAGTACGACCCTACCTAACCGCTGAGGATGCTGAGAGGACTGTGTTGCCGTAGGTGGGGGTACAGAGGCAACGCTATGGATATGAGGGTTTCTACTCCATTCCTCTCTCCTTCAAGGTTGGGACTCCAGGCATAGCCAACTCCATCACGCACTCGACAACGCAAAGCAACTCGCGCCAGCGTGGGAAATAAGGCGGTGACACAGGGCAAATGACCAGTTTAAAAATTCACTGGTCCAGTTCAAAAATTGTAGTCCACGAGACTACTAAGAAAGTTCAAGGGTAATCAGACTCCACACATTAAAATTCTAATATTTTAATTATCCACTTCTTTAGTTTAGCAGACGACGTGCTCTGGTCAATGGTAACGGACCAGTTTATTTATTCCAAGTCAGGAAAGTCACTGGCCTAAAGTCCAGTTTAAAAAATGCTTATTTGGTCACGGACCAGAAAACTCACGTAAATGCGACGCGAATGACGAAAACTACGTATTTTCCGACTGCCGAGAGGCGAAATAGCCCGGCCTCCTTTTACGTCCCCCCCTTGTATTTTGAAAGTGGGACTGGGACTATGGCGCGCGAATACTTAGGCATCTAATACCTTCTCCCTAGTAAACTAGATATCGCTTCTTGGTAAAACTTTATATAAATAAAACCATGAGTTTATAACATATGTTCCATAACAAGCTTCATACAACTTTTGGAAAACAAATTTCCCTGAGATTTCCAGGCTTTTCCCCATATACTTCCCTGAGTTTTCCAGGTTTTTCCCGTATATGGAGTATCCCATGGAGCAAATGTTAACAAAGGAGGGAAGGGGCAAATAGGACTATTACACAATCAAAGATATCCCCGTATCTCTAATAAAACCAGTGTGACGAGCTTCCAAAATTTAATATAATGTTAATCCTATGGAGGAGGCAACAAGTACCTACAAGCACCCACAAGTACCCACAAGCACCCACAAGTACCCACAAGCACGCACAAGTACCCACAAGCAGGCACAAGCACCCACAAGTACCCACAAGCACCCACAAGTACCCACAAGCACGCACAATTACCCACATGCAGGCACAAGTACCTACAAGTACCCACAATTGCCTACAAGTACCCACAGGTACCTACAAGTACCCACAAGTATCCACAAGTACCCACAAGTACCTACAAGTACCCACAAGCACCCACAAGTACCTACAAGTACCTACAAGTACCCACAAGCACCTACAAGTACCTACAAGTACCTACAAGTACCTACAAGTACCTACAAGTACCCACAAGCACCCACAAGTACCCACAATTACCCACAAGTACCCACAAGTACCTACAAGCACCCACAAGTACCTACAATCACCCACAAGTACCCACAAGTACCTACAAGCACCCACAATTACCCACAAGCACCCACAAGTACGTACAAGTACCCACAAGTACCTACAATCACCCACAAGTACCTACAATCACCCACAAGTACCTACAATCACCCACAAGTACCTACAATCACCCACAAGTACCCACAAGCACCCACAAGTACCCACAAGTACCCACAAGCACCCACAAGTACCCACAAGCACCCACAAGTACCCACAAGAACCCACAAGCACCCACAAGCACCCACAAGCACCCACAAGTACCCACAAGAACCCACAAGCACCCACAAGCACCCACAAGCACCTACAAGCACCCACAAGCACCTACAAGCACCCACAAGCACCTACAAGCACCCACAAGTACCTACAAGCACCCACAAGTACCTACAAGCACCCACAAGTACCTACAAGCACCCACAAGTACCTACAAGCACCCACAAGTACCTACAAGCACCCACAAGTACCTTCAAGTACCCACAAGTACCTACAAGCACCCACAAGTACCTACAAGCACCCACAAGTACCTACAATCACCCACAAGTACCTACAAGCACCCACAAGTACCTACAAGCACCCACAAGTACCTTCAAGCACCCACAAGTACCTTCAAGCACCTACAACTACCTACAAGCACCCACAAGTACCTACAATCACCCACAAGTACCTACAAGCAACCACAAGTACCTACAAGCACCCACAAGTACCTTCAAGCACCCACAAGTACCCACAAGTACCTTCAAGCACCCACAAGTACCCACAAGCACCCACAAGTACCCACAAGCACCCACAAGTACCCACAAAAACCCACAAGTACCCACAAGCACCCACAAGTACCCACAAAAACCCACAAGTACCCACAAGAACCCACAAGTACCTACAAGCACCCACAAGTACCTACAAGCACCCACAAGTACCTACAAGCACCCACCAGTACCCACAAGTACCGACAAGCACCCACAAGAACCCACAAGTACCTACAAGCACCCACAAGTACCTACAAGCACCCACAAGTACCTACAAGCACCCACCAGTACCCACAAGTACCTACAATCACCTACAAGTACCCACAAGCACCTAAAAGAGCCCACAAGTACCCGCAAGCACCTACAAGCACCTACAAGTATCCACAAGCACGCACAAGCACCCGGGCAAAGCACCTACAAGAGCTCAAACGCCATGTTTTTCTTGCTTAATATCCCTCTAACGGAGTGAATCACGACAAAAACGCCGTAAGTCCAATATAAAAAATTAGGGCTAAAATGCGTGTCTCTAACAGTGGTAAAACGCCGTAATTTCTATACCCAAAATAACGTAAGTCAGAGTATGTGTTAATAATGATAAAAATCAATACTTAAACTTAATTGATCTTAATGAAACTAAGAAAAGGCACATCTATGGACTGCTATCTTTCATTTAAGATGGTTCTCAAACGTAACGAATGATTAGTTTTCTTTATACACGATCCCAATTAAGGTAATTTTTCAAAAAAATCCCATGTTATCTCTATGGAACAATATAGTATTTTTCACCAAATGTCTGATTAATTATATGGATTCTAAAACCACCCTTAACAACTTTTTTCATTATAGAATTAACTATTAGTTGGATCTCTTTGAAATTTTAACCACATAATTAGGGCCCAAATTTTAGTTCACTGGCAAAATTTTAAAGCAGCAAACACAATACGAAAAAAGTTACGGCCAATCAAAGAACCCTCCTTTAGCATTAGAGGCAGTATCAAGTCTTATCTAAGAGAGCGACCGCTCTCCTAGAATATGTTATAGTACTCTTTGCTCCCCATACAAGGATACTTTAAACTTGAGGCTACCTCAATATCGTCGTCAACTTATTTTTTGTCTCACTTATTGTTAGAAGGTTACTTTTGATTTTTGAAAATAAACTTTGCAGGCTCGTAACTCTGGTTCTACCAGAGATACGGGGATGTAAATAATGTGACCTTGACACAAATGTTCGGATAATTATAAAGGTCTTTGCATGTTCCAAGCAAAAAAAAAAACTTCGCGGTTTCGAACCTGTGGCCTTCCGGGAGTGAGGCGGATGCGATAACCGCTACACTAAAGATATGTTATTATTTTTAATCGAAAGAACAGGGTCAAGTAATTAAGCAATACGTGAACAAACAAACGCCTCCATAGGAAATGCATTAGACTATACATTGCAAGGCCCATAACTCTGTGTCTACTAGAGATACCGGGATGTCCTTTGGATATGTTATGGTCCAATTTGTCCTTCATCTAACCATACTAAAAACTTTGGGCTACGACAAACAGGGGCCGAGTACTTAAGCAAAACGTAAAGAAACAAACCCCCTCCATAGGAAATGAGTTAGACTATACTTTGCAGGCTCGTAACTCTGTTTCCACTGGAGATACGGGGATGTCCTTTGAGTATGTTATAGTCCAATTTGTCCCCCATCTAACCATACTAAAAACATTGAGCCACGAGAAACAGGGGCCGAGTAATTAAGCCAAACGTAAACAAACAACTCGTCCTTAGGAAATGCATTAGACTATACTTTGCAGGCCCATAACTCTGTGTCTACTAGAGATACGGGGATGTACTTAGGATATGTTATAGTCCAAATTGTCCCCCATCTAACCATACTAAAAACATTGAGGTACGACAAACAAGGGCCGAGATATTAAGCAAAATGTTCGTCATTTTTGGTATCGTCTCACTTATTTTTATTATGTTACTTATGATTTTTGCACTAAACTTTGGAGGCTCATAACTCTTGTTCTACAAGAGATACTGGGATCTCCTTTGGATATGTTATAGTACTCTTTGCTCCCCATACAAGGATACTTTAAACTTGAGGCTACCTCAATATCGTCGTCAACTTATTTTTTGTCTCACTTATTGTTAGAAGGTTACTTTTGATTTTTGAAAATAAACTTTGCAGGCTCGTAACTCTGTTTCTACTGGAAATACGGGTATGTCCTTTGAGTATGTTTTAGTCCAATTTGTCCCCCATCTAACCATACAAAAACATTGAGCTACGACAAACAGGGGCCGAGATATTAAGCAAAATGTTCGTCATTTTTGGTAACGTCTCACTTATTTTTATTATGTAACTTATGATTTTTGCACTAAACTTTGGCGGCTCATAACTCTTGTCGTAGCTCAATGTTTTTCGTATGGTTAGATGGGGGACAAATTGGACTAAAACATATTCAAAGGACATCCCCGTATCTCCAGTAGAAACAGAGTTACGAGCCTGCAAAGTATAGTCTAATGCATTTCCTATGGAGGGGTTGTTTGTTTACGTTTAGCTTAATTACTCGGCCCCTGTTTGTCGTAGCCCAAAGTTTTTAGTATGGTTAGATGAAGGACAAATTGGACTATAACATAACCTAAGGACATCCCGGTATCTCTAGTAGACACAGAGTTATGGGCCTGCAAATTATAGTCTAATGCATTTCCTATGGACGGGTTGTTTGTTTACGTTTAGCTTAATTACTCGGCCCCAGTTTGTCGTAGCTCAGTGTTTTTAGTATGGTTAGATGGGGGACAAATTGGACTATAACATATTCAAAGGACATCCCCGTATCTCCAGTAGAAACAGAGTTACGAGCCTGCAAAGTATAGTCTAATGCATTTCCTATGGAGGTGGTTTGTTTCGTTACGTTTTGCTTAAGTACTCGGCCCCTGTTTGTCGTAGCCCAAAGTTTTTAGTATGGTGAGAAGGGGGACAATTTGGACTATAACATATCCTAAGGACATCCCCGTATCTCTAGTAGACACAGAGTTATGGGCCTGCAAAGTATAGTCTAATGCATTTCCTATGGAGGGGTTTGTTTGTTTACGATTAGCTTAATTACTCGACTACTGTTTGTCGTAGCTCAATGATTTTAGTATGGTTAGATGGGGGACAAAATGGAATATAACATACTCAAAGGACATCGCCGTATCTACAGTAGAAACAGAGTTACGAGCCTGCAAAGTATAGTCTAATGCATTTTCTATGGAGGGGTTTGTTTGTTCATGTATTGCTTAATTACTTGACCCTGTTCTTTCGATTAAAAATAATAACATATATTTAGCGTAGCGGTTATCGCATCCGCCTCACTCCCGGAAGGCCACAGGTTCGAAACCGCGAAATTTTTTTTTATAATTATCCGAACATTTGTGTCAAGGTCACATTATTTACATCCCCGTATCTCTGGTAGAACCAGAGTTACGAGCCTCCAAAATTTAGTCTAATGGATTTCCTATGGAGGGGTTTGTTTGTTTACGATTAGCTTAATTACTCGACTACTGTTTGTCGTAGCTCAATGTTTTTAGTATGGTTAGATGGGGGACAAATTGGACTATAACATACTCAAAGGACATCCCCGTATCTACAGTAGAAACAGATGTACGAGCCTGCAAAATATAGTCTAATGCATTTTCTATGGAGGGGTTTGTTTGTTCACGTATTGCTTAATTACTTGACCCTGTTCTTTCGATTAAAAATAATAACATATCTTTAGTGTAGCGGTTATCGCATCCGCCTCACTCCCGGAAGGCCACAGGTTCGAAACCGCGAAGTTTTTTTTTTTTTTGCTTGGAACATGCAAAGACCTTTATAATTATCCGAACATTAGTGTCAAGGTCACATTATTTACATCCCCGTATCTCTGGTAGAACCAGAGTTACGAGCCTCCAGAATTTAGTCTAATGTATTTCCTATGGAGGGGTTTGTTTGTTTACGATTAGCTTAATTACTCGACTACTGTTTGTCGTAGCCCTAATTCTTAGTATGGCTAGATGGGGGACAAATTGGTCTATAACATTCTCAAAGGACATCCCCGTATCTCCAGTAGAAACAGAGTTACGAGCCTGCAAAGTTTATTTTCAAAAATCAAAAGTAACCTTCTAACAATAAGTGAGACAAAAAGTAAGTTGACGACGATATTGAGGTAGCCTCAAGTTTAAAGTATCCTAGTATGGGGAGCAAAGAGTACTATAACATATCCAAAGGAGATCCCAGTATCTCTTGTAGAACAAGAGTTATGAGCCTCCAAAGTTTAGTGCAAAAATCATAAGTAACATAATAAAAATAAGTGAGACGATACCAAAATTGACGAACATTTTGCTTAATATCTCGGCCCCTGTTTTTCGTAGCTTAATGTTTTTAGTATGGTTAGATGGGGGACAAATTGGACTATAACATACTCAAAGGACATCCCCGTATCTACAGTAGAAACAGATTTACGAGCCTGCAAAATATAGTCTAATGCATTTTCTACGGAGGGGTTTGTTTGTTCACGTATTGCTTAATTACTTGACCCTGTTCTTTCGATTAAAAATAATAACATATCTTTAGTGTAGCGGTTATCGCATCCGCCTCACTCCCGGAAGGCCACAGGTTCGAAACCGCGAGGTTTTTTTTTTTTGCTTGGAACATGCAAAGACCTTTATAATTATCCGAACATTTGTGTCAAGGTCACATTATTTACATCCCCGTATCTCTGGTAGAACCAGAGTTACGAGCCTCCAGAATTTAGTCTAATGTATTTCCTATGGAGGGGTTTGTTTGTTTACGATTAGCTTAATTACTCGACTACTGTTTGTCGTAGCCCTAATTCTTAGTATGGCTAGATGGGGGACAAATTGGTCTATAACATACTCAAAGGACATCCCCGTATCTCCAGTAGAAACAGAGTTACGAGCCTGCAAAGTTTATTTTCAAAAATCAAAAGTAACCTTCTAACAATAAGTGAGACAAAAAGTAAGTTGACGACGATATTGAGGTAGCCTCAAGTTTAAAGTATCCTTGTATGGGGAGCAAAGAGTACTATAACATATGCAATGGAGATCCCAGTATCGCTTGTAGAACAAGAGTTATGAGCCGCCAAAGTTTAGTGCAAAAATCATAAGTAACATAATAAAAATAAGTGAGACGATACCAAAGTTGACGAACATTTTGCTTAATATCTCGGCCCCTGTTTGTCGTAGCTCAATGTTTTTAGTATGGTTAGATGAAGGACAAATTGGACTATAACATATCCTAAGGACATCTTGGTATCTTTAGTAGACACAGAGTTATGGGCCTGCAAAGCATAGTCTAATGCATTTCCTATGGAGGGGTTTGTTTGTTCACGTATTGCTTAATTACTTGACCCTGTTCTTTCGATTAAAAATAATAACATATCTTTAGTGTAGCGGTTATCGCATCCGCCTCACTCCCGGAAGGCCACAGGTTCGAAACCGCGAAGTTTTTTTTTTTTTTTGCTTGGAACATGCAAAGACCTTTATAATTATCCGAACATTTGTGTCAAGGTCACATTATTTACATCCCCGTATCTCTGGTAGAACCAGAGTTACGAGCCTGCAAAGTTTATTTTCAAAAATCAAAAGTAACCTTCTAACAATAAGTGAGACAAAAAATAAGTTGACGACGATATTGAGGTAGCCTCAAGTTTAAAGTATCCTTGTATGGGGAGCAAAGAGTACTATAACATATCCAAAGGAGATCCCAGTATCTCTTGTAGAACAAGAGTTATGAGCCTCCAAAGTTTAGTGCAAAAATCATAAGTAACATAATAAAAATAAGTGAGACGATACCAAAGTTGACGAACATTTTGCTTAATATCTCGGCCCTTGTTTGTCGTAGCTCAATATTTTTAGTATGGTTAGATGGGGGACAAATTGGACTATAACATACTCAAAGGACATCCCCGTATCTCCAGTATAAACAGAGTTACGAGCCTGCAAAGTATAGTCTAATGCATTTTCTATGGAGGGGTTTGTTTGTTCACGTTTAACTTAATTACTCGGCCCCTGTTTGTCGGAGCCCAACGTTTTTAGTATGGTTAGATGGGGGACAATTTGGACTATAACATATCCTAAGGACATCCTCGTATCTCCAGTAGAAACAGAGTTACGAGCCTGCAAAGTATAGTCTAACTCATTTCCTATGGAGGGGGTTTGTTTCTTTACGTTTTGCTTAAGTACTCGGCCCCTGTTTGTCGTAACCCAAATATTTTAGTATGGTTAGATGGGGGACAAATTGGACAATACCATACTTAAAGGACATCCCCGTATCTCCAGTAGAAACAGAGTTACGAGCCGGAAAAGTATAGTCTAATGCATTTCCTATGGAGGGGTTGTTTGTTTACGTTTAGCTTAATTACTCGGCCCCTGTTTGTTGTAGCTCAATGTTTTTAGTATGGTTCGATGGAAGACAAATTGGACTATAACATACTCAAAGGACATCCCCGTATCTCTAGTAGAAACAGAGTTATGAGCCTGCAAATTATAGTCTAACTCATTTCCTATGGAGGGGGTTTGTTTCATTACGTTTTGCTTAAGTACTCGGCCCCTGTTTGTCGTACCCCAAAGTTTTTAAAATGGTTAGATGAAGGACAAATTGGACTATAACATATCTTAAGGACATCCCGGTATCTCTAGTAGACACAGAGTTATGGGCCTGCAAAGTATAGTCTAATGTATTTCCTATGAAGGGGTTTGTTTGTTTACGATTAGCTTAATTACTCGACTACTGTTTGTCGTAGCCCTAATTCTTAGTATGGCTAGATGGGGGACAAATTGGTCTATAACATACTCAAAGGACATCCCCGTATCTCCAGTAGAAACAGAGTTACGAGCCAGCAAAGTTTATTTTCAAAAATCAAAAGTAACCTTCTAACAATAAGTGAGACCAAAAATAAGTTGACGACGATATTGAGGTAGCCTCAAGTTTAAAGTATCCTTGTATGGGGAGCAAAGAGTACTATAACATATCCAAAGGAGATCCCAGTATCTCTTGTAGAACAAGAGTTATGAGCCTCCAAAGTTTAGTGCAAAAATCATAAGTAACATAATAAAAATAAGTGAGACGATACCAAAGTTGACGAACATTTTGCTTAATATCTCGGCCCCTGTTTGTCGTAGCTCAATGTTTTTAGTATGGTTAGATGACAGACAAATTGGACTAAAACATACTCAAAGGACATCCCCGTATCTCCAGTAGAAACAGAGTTACGAGCCTGCAAAGTATAGTCTAATGCATTTACTATGGAGGGGTTGTTTTTTTACGTTTAACTTAATTACTCGGCCCCTGTTTGTCGTAGCCCAACGTTTTAACTATGGTTAGATGGGGGACAATTTGGACTATAACATATCCTAGGGACATCCCCGTATCTCCAGTAGAAACAGACTTACGAGCCTGCAAAGTATAGTCTAATGCATTTTCTATGGAGGGGTTTGTTTGTTCACGTATTGCTTAATTACTTGACCCTGTTCTTTCGATTAAAAATAATAACATATCTTTAGTGTAGCGGTTATTGCATCCGCCTCACTCTCGGAAGGCCACAGATTCGAAACCACGAAGTTTTTTTTTTTGCTTGGAACATGCAAAGACCTTTATAATTATAACTCTTGTTCTACAAGAGATACTGGGATCTCCTTTGGATATGTTATAGTACTCTTTGCTCCCCATACAAGGATACTTTAAACTTGAGGCTACCGCAATATCGTCGTCAACTTATTTTTTGTCTCACTTATTGTTAGAAGGTTACTTTTGATTTTTGAAAATAAATTTTGCAGGCTCGTAACTGTTTCTACTGGAGATACGGGGATGTCCTTTGAGTATGTTATAGACCAATTTGTCCTTCATCTAGCCATACCAAGAATTAGGGCTACGACAAACAGTAGTCGAGTAATTAAGCTAATCGTAAACAAACAAACCCCCTCCATAGGAAATACATTAGACTAAATTCTGGAGGCTCGTAACTCTGGTTCTACCAGAGATACGGGGATGTAAATAATGTGACCTTGACACAAATGTTCGGATAATTATAAAAAAAAACTTCGCGGTTTCGAACCTGTGGCCTTCCGGGAGTGAGGCAGATGCGATAACCGCTACACTAAAGATATGTTATTATTTTTAATCGAAAGAACAGGGTCAAGTAATTAAGCAATACGTGAAAAAACAAACCCCTCCATAGAAAATGCATTAGACTATACTTTGCAGGCTCCTAACTCTGTTTCTACTGGAGATACGGGGATGTCCTTTGAGTATGTTATAGTCCAATTTGTCCCCCATCTAACCATACTAAAAATATTGAGCTACGACCAACAGGGGCCGAGTAATTAAGCTAAACGTAAACAAACAACCCGTCCATAGGAAATGCAGTAGACTATATTTTGCAGGCCCATAACTCTGTGTCTACTAGAGATACGGGGATGTCCTTAGGATATGTTATAGTCCAAATTGTCCCCCATCTAACCATACTAAAAACATTGAGCTACGACAAACATTGGCCGAGATATTAAGCAAAATGTTCGTCAACTTTGGTATCGTCTCACTTATTTTTATTATGTTACTTATGATTTTTGCACTAAACTTTGGAGGCTCATAACTCTTGTTCTACAAGAGATACTGGGATCTCCTTTGGATATGTTATAGTACTCTTTGCTCCCCATACAAGGATACTTTAAACTTGAGGCTACCTCAATATCGTCGTCAACTTATTTTTTGTCTCACTTATTGTTAGAAGGTTACTTTTGATTTTTGAAAATAAACTTTGCAGGCTCGTAACTCTGGTTCTACCAGAGATACAGGGATGTAAATAATGTGACCTTGACACAAATGTTCGGATAATTATAAAGGTCTTTGCATGTTCCAAGCAAAAAAAAAAACTTCGCGGTTTCGAACCTGTGGCCTTACGAGAGTGAGGCGGATGCGATAACCGCTACACTAAAGATATTTTATTATTTTTAATCGAAAGAACAGGGTCAAGTAATTAAGCAATACGTGAACAAACAAACCCCTCCATAGAAAATGCATTATTCTATACTTTGCAGGCTCGTAACTCTGTTTCTACTGTAGATACGGGGATGTCCTTTGAGTATGATATAGTCCAATTTGTCCCCCATCTAACCATACTAAAAACATTGAGCTACGACAAACAGTAGTCGAGTAATTAAGCTAATCGTAAACAAACAAACCCCTCCATAGGAAATCCATTAGACTAAATTCTGGAGGCTCGTAACTCTGGTTCTACCAGAGATACGGGGATGTAAATAATGTGACCTTGACACAAATGTTCGGATAATTATAAAAAAAAACTTCGCGGTTTCGAACCTGTGGCCTTCCGGGAGTGAGGCGGATGCGATAACCGCTACACTAAAGATATGTTATTATTTTCAATCGAAAGAACAGGGTCAAGAAATTAAGCAATACATGAACAAACAAACCCCTCCATAGAAAATGCATTAGTGTATACTTTGCAGGCTCGTAACTCTGTTTCTACTGTAGATACGGCGATGTCCTTTGAGTATGTTATATTCCAATTTGTCCCCCATCTAACCATACTAAAAACATTGAGCTACGAAAAACAGGGGCCGAGTAATTAAGCTAAACGTAAACAAACAACCCGTCCAAAGGAAATGCATTAGACTATGCTTTGCAGGCCCATAACTCTGTGTTTACTAGAGATACGGGGATGTCCTTAGGATATGTTATAGTCCAAATTGTCCCCCATCTAATTATACTAAAAACATTGAGCTACGACAAACAGGGGCCGAGTATTTAAGCTAAACGTAAACAAACAACCCGTCCATAGGAAATGCATTAGACTATATTTTGCAGGCCCATAACTCTGTGTCTACTAGAGATACGGGGATGTCTTTAGGATATGTTATAGTCCAAATTGTCCCCCATCTAACCATACTAAAAACATTGAGCTACGACAAACAGTAGTCGAGTAATTAAGCTAATCGTAAACAAACAAACCCCTCCATAGGAAATCCATTAGACTAAATTCTGGAGGCTCGTAACTCTGGTTCTACCAGAGATACGGGGATGTAAATAATGTGACCTTGACACAAATGTTCGGATAATTATAAAAAAAACTTCGCGGTTTCGAACCTGTGGCCTTCCGGGAGTGAAGCGGATGCGATAACCGCTACACTAAAGATATGTTATTATTTTTAATCGAAAGAACAAGGTCAAGTAATTAAGCAATACGTGAACAAACAAACCCCTCCATAGAAAATGCATTATTCTATACTTTGCAGGCTCGTAACTCTGTTTCTACTGTAGATACGGGGATGTCCTTTGAGTATGATATAGTCCAATTTGTCCCCCATCTAACCATACTAAAAACATTGAGCTACGACAAACAGTAGTCGAGTAATTAAGCTAATCGTAAACAAACAAACCCCTCCATAGGAAATCCATTAGACTAAATTCTGGAGGCTCGTAACTCTGGTTCTACCAGAGATACGGGGATGTAAATAATGTGACCTTGGCACAAATGTTCGGATAATTATAAAAAAAAACTTCGCGGTTTCGAACCTGTGGCCTTCCGGGAGTGAGGCGGATGCGATAACCGCTACACTAAAGATATGTTATTATTTTCAATCGAAAGAACAGGGTCAAGAAATTAAGCAATACATGAACAAACAAACCCCTCCATAGAAAATGCATTAGTGTATACTTTGCAGGCTCGTAACTCTGTTTCTACTGTAGATACGGCGATGTCCTTTGAGTATGTTATATTCCAATTTGTCCCCCATCTAACCATACTAAAAACATTGAGCTACGAAAAACAGGGGCCGAGTAATTAAGCTAAACGTAAACAAACAACCCGTCCAAAGGAAATGCATTAGACTATGCTTTGCAGGCCCATAACTCTGTGTTTACTAGAGATACGGGGATGTCTTTAGGATATGTTATAGTCCAATTTGTCCCCCATCTAACCATACTAAAAACATTGATCTACGACAAACAGTAGTCGAGTAATTAAGCTAATCGTAAACAAACAAACCCCTCCATAGGAAATCCATTAGACTAAATTCTGGAGGCTCGTAACTCTGGTTCTACCAGAGATACGGGGATGTAAATAATGTGACCTTGACACAAATGTTCGGATAATTATAAAAAAAAACTTCGTGGTTTCGAACCTGTGGACTTCCGGGAGTGAGGCGGATGCGATAACCGCTACACTAAAGATATGTTATTATTTGTAATCGAAAGAACAGGGTCAAGTAATTAAGAAATACGTGAAAAAACACACCCCTCCATAGAAAATGCATTAGACTATATTTTGCAGGCTCGTAACTCTGTTTCTACTGGAGATACGGGGATGTCCTTTGAGTATGTTATAGTCCAATTTGTCCCCCATCTAACCATACTAAAAACATTGAGCTACGAAAAACAGGGGCCGAGTAATTAAGCTAAAAGTAAACAAACAACCCGTCCAAAGGAAATGCATTAGACTATGCTTTGCAGGCCCATAACTCTGTGTTTACTAGAGATACGGGGATGTCCTTAGGATATGTTATAGTCCAAATTGTCCCCCATCTAACCATACTAAAAACATTGAGCTACGACAAACAGGGGCCGAGTATTTAAGCTAAACGTAAACAAACAACCCGTCCATAGGAAATGCATTAGACTATATTTTGCAGGCCCATAACTCTGTGTCTACTAGAGATACGGGGATGTCTTTAGGATATGTTATAGTCCAAATTGTCCCCCATCTAACCATATTAAAAACATTAAGCTACGACAAACAGGGGCCGAGATATTAAGCAAAATGTTCGTCAATTTTGGTATCGTCTCACTTATTTTTATTATGTTACTTATGATTTTTGCACTAAACTTTGGAGGCTCATAACTCTTGTTCTACAAGAGATACTGGGATCTCCTTTGGATATGTTATAGTACTCTTTGCTCCCCATACAAGGATACTTTAAACTTGAGGCTACCTCAATATCGTCGTCAACTTATTTTTTGTCTCACTTATTGTTAGAAGGTTACTTTTGATTTTGAAAATAAACTTTGCAGGCTCGTAACTCTGTTTCTACTGGAGATTCAAGGATGTCCTTTGAGTATGTTATAGACCAATTTGTCCCCCATCTAGCCATACTAAAAATTAGGGCTTCGACAAACAGTAGTCGAGTAATTAAGCTAATCGTAAACAAACAAACCCCTCCATAGGAAATACATTAGACTAAATTCTGGAGGCTGGTAACTCTGGTTCTACCAGAGATACGGGGATGTAAATAATGTGACCTTGACACAAATGTTCGGATAATTATAAAAAAAAACTTCGCGGTTTCGAACCTGTGGCCTTCCGGGAGTGAAGCGGATGCGATAACCGCTACACTAAAGATATGTTATTATTTTTAATCGAAAGAACAAGGTCAAGTAATTAAGCAATAAGTGAACAAACAAACCCCTCCATAGAAAATGCATTATTCTATACTTTGCAGGCTCGTAACTCTGTTTCTACTGTAGATACGGGTATGTCCTTTGAGTATGTTACAGTCCAATTTGTCCCCCATCTAACCATACTAAAAACATTGAGCTACGACAAACAGGGGCCGAGTAATTAAGCTAAACGTAAACAAACAACCCGTCCATAGGAAATCCATTAGACTATACTTTGCAGGCCCATAACTCTGTGTCTACTAGAGATACGGGGATGTCCTTAGGATATGATATAGTCCAAATTGTCCCCCATCTAACCATACTAAAAACTTTGGGCTACGACAAACAGGGGCCGAGTAATTAAGCTAAACGTAAACAAACGACCCCTCCATAGGAAATGCATTAGACTATACTTTGCAGGCTCGTAACTCTGTTTCTACTGGAGATACGGGGATGTCCTTTGAGTATGTTTTAGTCCAATTTGTCTAACCATACTAAAAACATTGAGCTACGACAAACAGGGGCCGAGATATTAAGCAAAATGTTCGTCAAATTTGGTATCGTCTCACTTATTTTTATTATGTTACTTATGATTTTTGCACTAAACTTTGGCGGCTCATAACTGTTGTCGTAGCTCAATGTTTTTAGTATGGTTAGATGGGGGACAAATTGGACTAAAACATACTCAAAGGACATCCCCGTATCTCCAGTAGAAACAGAGTTACGAGCCTGCAAAGTTTATTTTCAAAAATCAAAAGTAACCTTCTAACAATAAGTGAGACAAAAAATAAGTTGACGACGATATTGAGGTAGCCTCAAGTTTAAAGTATCCTTGTATGGGGAGCAAAGAGTACTATAACATATCCAAAGGAGATCCCAGTATCTCTTGTAGAACAAGAGTTATGAGCCTCCAAAGTTTAGTGCAAAAATCATAAGTAACATAATAAAAATAAGTGAGAAGATACCAAAGTTGACGAACATTTTGCTTAATATCTCGGCCCTTGTTTGTCGTAGCTCAATGTTTTTAGTATGGTTAGATGGGGGACAATTTGGACTATAACATACCCTAAGGACATCCCCGTATCTCTAGTAGACACAGAGTTATGGGCCTGCAAAGTATAGTCTAATGCATTTCCTATGGAGGGGTTTGTTTGTTTACGATTAGCTTAATTACTCGACTACTGTTTGTCGTAGCTCAATGTTTTTAGTATGGTTAGATGGGGGACAAATTGGACTATAACATACTCAAAGGACATCCCCGTATCTCCAGTAGAAACAGAGTTACGAGCCTGCAAAGTATATTTTCAAAAATCAAAAGTAACCTTCTAACAATAAGTGAGACAAAAAGTAAGTTGACGACGATATTGAGGTAGCCTCAAGTTTAAAGTATCCTTGTATGAGGAGCAAAGAGTACTATAACATATGCAAAGGAGATCCCAGTATCTCTTGTAGAACAAGAGTTATGAGCCTCCAAAGTTTAGTGCAAAAATCATAAGTAACATAATAAAAATAAGTGAGACGATACCAAAGTTGACGAACATTTTGCTTAATATCTCGGCCCCTTTTTGTCCTAGCTCAATGTTTTTAGTATGGTTAGATGAAGGACAAATTGGACTATAACATATCCTAAGGACATCCCGGTATCTCTAGTAGACACAGAGTTATGGGCCTGCAAAGCATAGTCTAATGCATTTCCTATGGAGGCGTTTGTTTGTTCACGTATTGCTTAATTACTTGACCCTGTTCTTTCTATTAAAAATAATAACATATCTTTAGTGTAGCGGTTATCGCATCCGCCTCACTCTCGGAAGGCCACAGGTTCGAAACCGCGAAGTTTTTTTTTTTTTGCTTGGAACATGCAAAGACCTTTATAATTATCCGAACATTTGTGTCAATGTCACATTATTTACATCCCCGTATCTCTGGTAGAACCAGAGTTACGAGCCTCCAGATTTTAGTCTAATGTATTTCCTATGGAGGGGTTTGTTTGTATACGATTAGCTTAATTACTCGACTACTGTTTGTCGTAGCCCTAATTCTTAGTATGGCTAGATGGGGGACAAATTGGTCTATAACATACTCAAAGGACATCCCCGTATCTCCAGTAGAAACAGAGTTACGAGCCTGCAAAGTATATTTTCAAAAATCAAAAGTAACCTTCTAACAATAAGTGAGACAAAAAGTAAGTTGACGACGATATTGAGGTAGCCTCAAGTTTAAAGTATCCTTGTATGAGGAACAAAGAGTACTATAACATATGCAAAGGAGATCCCAGTATCTCTTGTAGAACAAGAGTTATGAGCCTCCAAAGTTTAGTGCAAAAATCATAAGTAACATAATAAAAATAAGTGAGACGATACCAAAGTTGACGAACATTTTGCTTAATATCTCGGCCCCTTTTTGTCCTAGCTCAATGTTTTTAGTATGGTTAGATGAAGGACAAATTGGACTATAACATATCCTAAGGACATCCCGGTATCTCTAGTAGACACAGAGTTATGGGCCTGCAAAGCATAGTCTAATGCATTTACTATGGAGGCGTTTGTTTGTTCACGTATTGCTTAATTACTTGACCCTGTTCTTTCGATTAAAAATAATAACATATCTTTAGTGTAGCGGTTATCGCATCCGCCTCACTCCCGGAAGGCCACAGGTTCGAAACCGCGAAGTTTTTTTATTGCTTGGAACATGCAAAGACCTTTATAATTATCCGAACATTTGTGTCAAGGTCACATTATTTACATCCCCGTATCTCTGGTAGAACCAGAGTTACGAGCCTCCAGAATTTAGTCTAATGTATTTCCTATGGAGGGGTTTGTTTGTATACGATTAGCTTAATTACTCGACTACTGTTTGTCGTAGCCCTAATTCTTAGTATGGCTAGATGGGGGACAAATTGGTCTATAACATACTCAAAGGACATCCCCGTATCTCCAGTAGAAACAGAGTTACGAGCCTGCAAAGTATATTTTCAAAAATCAAAAGTAACCTTCTAACAATAAGTGAGACAAAAAGTAAGTTGACGACGATATTGAGGTAGCCTCAAGTTTAAAGTATCCTTGTATGGGGAGCAAAGAGTACTATAACATATGCAAAGGAGATCCCAGTATCTCTTGTAGAACAAGAGTTATGAGCCTCCAAAGTTTAGTGCAAAAATCATAAGTAACATAATAAAAATAAGTGAGACGATACCAAAGTTGACGAACATTTTGCTTAATATCTCGGCCCCTTTTTGTCCTAGCTCAATGTTTTTAGTATGGTTAGATGAAGGACAAATTGGACTATAACATATCCTAAGGACATCCCGGTATCTCTAGTAGACACAGAGTTATGGGCCTGCAAAGCATAGTCTAATGCATTTCCTATGGAGGCGTTTGTTTGTTCACGTATTGCTTAATTACTTGACCCTGTTCTTTCGATTAAAAATATTAACATATCTTTAGTGTAGCGGTTATCGCATCCGCCTCACTCCCGGAAGGCCACAGGTTCGAAACCGCGAAGTTTTTTTATTGCTTGGAACATGCAAAGACCTTTATAATTATCCGAACATTTGTGTCAAGGTCACATTATTTACATCCCCGTATCTCTGGTAGAACCAGAGTTACGAGCCTGCAAAGTTTATTTTCAAAAATCAAAAGTAACCTTCTAACAATAAGTGAAACAAAAAATAAGTTGACGACGATATTGAGGTAGCCTCAAGTTTAAAGTATCCTTGTATGGGGAGCAAAGAGTACTATAACATATCCAAAGGAGATCCCAGTATCTCTTGTAGAACAAGAGTTATGAGCCTCCAAAGTTTAGTGCAAAAATCATAAGTAACATAATAAAAATAAGTGAGACGATACCAAAGTTGACGAACATTTTGCTTAATATCTCGGCCCTTGTTTGTCGTAGCTCAATGTTTTTAGTATGGTTAGATGGGGGACAATTTGGACTATAGCATATCCTAAGGACATCCCCGTATCTTTAGTAGACACAGAGTTATGGGCCTGCAAAATATAGTCTAATGCATTTCCTATGGACGGGTTGTTTGTTTACGTTTAGCTTAATTACTCGGCCAATGTTTGTCGTAGCTCAAAATTTTTAGTATGGTTAGATGGGGGACAAATTGGACTATAACATACTCAAAGGACTTCCCCGTATCTCCAGTAGAAACAGAGTTAAGAGCCTCCAAAGTATAGTCTAATGCATTTCCTATGGAGGGGGTTTGTTTCTTTACGTTTTGCTTAAGTACTCGGCCCCTGTTTGTCGTAGCCCAAAGTTTTTAGTATGGTTAGATGGGGGACAATTTAGACTATAAAATATCCTAAGGACATCCCCGTATCTCTAGTAGACACAGAGTTATGGGCCTGCAAAATATAGTCTAATGCATTTCCTATGGAGGGGTTTGTTTGTATACGATTAGCTTAATTACTCGACTACTGTTTGTCGTAGCCCTAATTCTTAGTATGGCTAGATGGGGGACAAATTGGTCTATAACATACTCAAAGGACATCCCCGTATCTCCAGTAGAAACAGAGTTACGAGCCTGCAAAGTATATTTTCAAAAATCAAAAGTAACCTTCTAACAATAAGTGAGACAAAAAGTAAGTTGACGACGATATTGAGGTAGCCTCAAGTTTAAAGTATCCTTGTATGGGGAGCAAAGAGTACTATAACATATCCAAAAGAGATCCCAGTATCTCTTGTAGAACAAGAGTTATGAGCCTCCAAAGTTTAGTGCAAAAATCATAAGTAACATAATAAAAATAAGTGAGACGATACCAAAGTTGACGAACATTTTGCTTAATATCTCGGCCCCTGTTTGTCGTAGCTCAGTGTTTTTAGTATGGTTAGATGGGGACTATATCATATCCTAAGGACATCCCCGTATCTCTTGTAGACACATAGTTATGGGCCTGCAAAGTATAGTCTAATGCATTTCCTATGGACGGGTTGTTTGTTTACGTTTAGCTTAATTACTCGGCCCCTGTTTGTCGTAGCTCAATGTTTTTAGTATGGTTAGATGGGGGACAAATTGGACTATAACATATCCTAAGGACATCCCGGTATCTCCAGTAGAAACAGAGTTACGAGCCTGCAAAGTTTATTTTCAAAAATCAAAAGTAACCTTCTAACAATAAGTGAGACAAAAAATAAGTTGACGACGATATTGAGGTAGCCTCAAGTTTAAAGTATCCTTGTATGGGGAGCAAAGAGTACTATAACATATCCACAGGAGATCCCAGTATCTCTTGTAGAACAAGAGTTATGAGCCTCCAAAGTTTAGTGCAAAAATCATAAGTAACATAATAAAAATAAGTGAGACGATACCAAAGTTGACGAACATTTTGCTTAATATCTCGGCCCTTGTTTGTCGTAGCTCAATGTTTTTAGTATGGTTAGATGGGGGACAAATTGGACTATAACATACTCAAAGGACATCCCCGTATCTCCAGTAGAAACAGAGTTACGAGCCTGCAAAGTATAGTCTAATGCATTTTCTATGGAGGGGTTTGTTTGTTCACGTATTGCTTAATTACTTGACCCTGTTCTTTCGATTAAAAATAATAACATATCTTTAGTGTAGCGGTTATCGCATCCGCCTCACTCCCGGAAGGCCACAGGTTCGAAACCGCGAAGTTTTTTTTTATAATTATCCGAACATTTGTGTCAAGGTCACATTATTTACATCCCCGTATCTCTGGTAGAACCAGAGTTACGAGCCTCCAGAATTTAGTCTAATGGATTTCCTATGGAGGGGTTTGTTTGTTTACGATTAGCTTAATTACTCGACTACTGTATGTCGTAGCTCAATGTTTTTAGTATGGTTAGATGGGGGACAAATTGGACTATAACATACTCAAAGGACATCCCCGTATCTACAGTAGAAACAGAGTTACGAGCCTGCAAAGTATAGTCTAACTCATTTCCTATGGAGGGGGTTTGTTTCTTTACGTTTTGCTTAAGTACTCGGCCCCTGTTTGTCGTAGCCCAAAGTCTTTAGTATGGTTAGATGAAGGACAAATTGGACTATAACATATCCTAAGGACATCCCGGTATCTCCAGTAGAAACAGAGTTACGAGCCTGCAAAATTTATTTTCAAAAATCAAAAGTAACCTTCTAACAATAAGTGAGACAAAAAATAAGTTGACGACGATATTGAGGTAGCCTCAAGTTTAAAGTATCCTTGTATGGGGAGCAAAGAGTACTATAACATATCCAAAGGAGATCCCAGTATCTCTTGTAGAACAAGAGTTATGAGCCTCCAAAGTTTAGTGCAAAAATCATAAGTAACATAATAAAAATAAGTGAGACGATACCAAAGTTGACGAACATTTTGCTTAATATCTCGGCCCTTGTTTGTCGTAGCTCAATGTTTTTAGTATGGTTAGATGGGGGACAAATTGGACTATAACATACTCAAAGGACATCCCCGTATCTCCAGTAGAAACAGAGTTACGAGCCTCCAAAGTATAGTCTAATGCATTTCCTATGAAGGGGGTTTGTTTCGTTACGTTTTGCTTAAGTACTCGGCCCCTGTTTGTCGTAGCCCAAAGTTTTTAGTATGGTTAGATGGGGGACAATTTGGACTATAACATATCCTAAGGACATCCCCGTATCTCTAGTAGACACAGAGTTATGGGCCTGCAAAGTATAGTCTAATGCATTTCCTATGGAGGGGTTTGTTTGTTTACGATTAGCTTAATTACTCGACTACTGTTTGTCGTAGCTCAATGTTTTTAGTATGGTTAGATGGGGGACAAATTGGACTATAACATACTCAAAGGACATCCCCGTATCTCCAGTAGAAACAGAGTTACGAGCCTGCAAAGTATTGTCTAATGCATTTTCTATGGAGGGGTTTGTTTGTTCACGTATTGCTTAATTACTTGACCCTGTTCTTTCTATTAAAAATAATAACATATCTTTAGTGTAGCGGTTATCGCATCCGCCTCACTCTCGGAAGGCCACAGGTTCGAAACCACGAAGTTTTTTTTTTGCTTGGAACATGCAAAGACCTTTATAATTATCCGAACATTTGTGTCAAGGTCACATTATTTACATCCCCGTATCTCTGGTAGAACCAGAGTTACGAGCCTCCAGAATTTAGTCTAATGTATTTCCTATGGAGGGGTTTGTTTGTATACGATTAGCTTAATTACTCGACTACTGTTTGTCGTAGCCCTAATTCTTAGTATGGCTAGATGGGGGACAAATTGGTCTATAACATACTCAAAGGACATCCCCGTATCTCCAGTAGAAACAGAGTTACGAGCCTGCAAAGTATATTTTCAAAAATCAAAAGTAACCTTCTAACAATAAGTGAGACAAAAAGTAAGTTGACGACGATATTGAGGTAGCCTCAAGTTTAAAGTATCCTTGTATGGGGAGCAAAGAGTACTATAACATATCCAAAGGAGATCCCAGTATCTCTTGTAGAACAAGAGTTATGAGCCTCCAAAGTTTAGTGCAAAAATCATAAGTAACATAATAAAAATAAGTGAGACGATACCAAAGTTGACGAACATTTTGCTTAATATCTCGGCCCTTGTTTGTCGTAGCTCAATGTTTTTAGTATGGTTAGATGGGGGACAAATTGGACTATAACATACTCAAAGGACATCCCCGTATCTCCAGTAGAAACAGAGTTACGAGCCTGCAAAGTATAGTCTAATGCATTTTCTATGGAGGGGTTTGTTTGTTCACGTATTGCTTAATTACTTGACCCTGTTCTTTCGATTAAAAATAATAACATATCTTTAGTGTAGGAGATCCCAGTATCTCTTGTAGAACAAGAGTTATGAGCCTCCAAAGTTTAGTGCAAAAATCATAAGTAACATAATAAAAATAAGTGAGACGATACCAAAGTTGACGAACATTTTGCTTAATATCTCGGCCCTTGTTTGTCGTAGCTCAATGTTTTTAGTATGGTTAGATGGGGGACAAATTGGACTATAACATACTCAAAGGACATCCTCGTATCTCCAGTAGAAACAGAGTTACAAGCCTGCAAAGTATAGTCTAATGCATTTTCTATGGAGGGGTTTGTTTGTTCACGTATTGCTTAATTACTTGACCCTGTTCTTTCTATTAAAAATAATAACATATCTTTAGTGTAGCGGTTATCGCATCCGCCTCACTCTCGGAAGGCCACAGGTTCGAAACCACGAAGTTTTTTTTTTTGCTTGGAACATGCAAAGACCTTTATAATTATCCGAACATTTGTGTCAAGGTCACATTATTTACATCCCCGTATCTCTGGTAGAACCAGAGTTACGAGCCTCCAGAATTTAGTCTAATGTATTTCCTATGGAGGGGTTTGTTTGTATACGATTAGCTTAATTACTCGACTACTGTTTGTCGTAGCCCTAATTCTTAGTATGGCTAGATGGGGGACAAATTGGTCTATAACATACTCAAAGGACATCCCCGTATCTCCAGTAGAAACAGAGTTACGAGCCTGCAAAGTATATTTTCAAAAATCAAAAGTAACCTTCTAACAATAAGTGAGACAAAAAGTAAGTTGACGACGATATTGAGGTAGCCTCAAGTTTAAAGTATCCTTGTATGGGGAGCAAAGAGTACTATAACATATCCAAAGGAGATCCCAGTATCTCTTGTAGAACAAGAGTTATGAGCCTCCAAAGTTTAGTGCAAAAATCATAAGTAACATAATAAAAATAAGTGAGACGATACCAAAGTTGACGAACATTTTGCTTAATATCTCGGCCCTTGTTTGTCGTAGCTCAATGTTTTTAGTATGGTTAGATGGGGGACAAATTGGACTATAACATACTCAAAGGACATCCCCGTATCTCCAGTAGAAACAGAGTTACGAGCCTGCAAAGTATAGTCTAATGCATTTTCTATGGAGGGGTTTGTTTGTTCACGTATTGCTTAATTACTTGACCCTGTTCTTTCGATTAAAAATAATAACATATCTTTAGTGTAGGAGATCCCAGTATCTCTTGTAGAACAAGAGTTATGAGCCTCCAAAGTTTAGTGCAAAAATCATAAGTAACATAATAAAAATAAGTGAGACGATACCAAAGTTGACGAACATTTTGCTTAATATCTCGGCCCTTGTTTGTCGTAGCTCAATGTTTTTAGTATGGTTAGATGGGGGACAAATTGGACTATAACATACTCAAAGGACATCCCCGTATCTCCAGTAGAAACAGAGTTATGAGCCTCCAAAGTATAGTCCAATGCATTTCTTAAGAAGGGGGTTTGTTTCGTTACGTTTTGCTTAAGTACTCGGCCCCTGTTTGTCGTAGCCCAAAGTTTTTAGTATAGTTAGATGGGGGACAATTTGGACTATAACATATCCTAAGGACATCCTCGTAACTCTAGTAGACACAGAGTTATGGGCCTGCAAAGTATAGTCTAATGCATTTCCTATGGAGCGGTTTGTTTGTTTACGATTAGCTTAATTACTCGACTACTGTTTGTCGTAGCTCAATGTTTTTAGTATGGTTAGATGGGGGACAAATTGGACTATAACATACTCAAAGGACATCCCCGTATCTCCAGTAGAAACAGAGTTACGAGCCTGCAAAGTATAGTCTAATGCATTTTCTATGGAGGGGTTTGTTTGTTCACGTATTGCTTAATTACTTGACCCTGTTCTTTCGATTAAAAATAATAACATATCTTTAGTGTAGGAGATCCCAGTATCTCTTGTAGAACAAGAGTTATGAGCCTCCAAAGTTTAGTGCAAAAATCATAAGTAACATAATAAAAATAAGTGAGACGATACCAAAGTTGACGAACATTTTGCTTAATATCTCGGCCCTTGTTTGTCGTAGCTAAATGTTTTTAGTATGGTTAGATGGGGGACAAATTGGACTATAACATACTCAAAGGACATCCTCGTATCTCCAGTAGAAACAGAGTTACAAGCCTGCAAAGTATAGTCTAATGCATTTTCTATGGAGGGGTTTGTTTGTTCACGTATTGCTTAATTACTTGACCCTGTTCTTTCTATTAAAAATAATAACATATCTTTAGTGTAGCGGTTATCGCATCCGCCTCACTCTCGGAAGGCCACAGGTTCGAAACCACGAAGTTTTTTTTTTTGCTTGGAACATGCAAAGACCTTTATAATTATCCGAACATTTGTGTCAAGGTCACATTATTTACATCCCCGTATCTCTGGTAGAACCAGAGTTACGAGCCTCCAGAATTTAGTCTAATGTATTTCCTATGGAGGGGTTTGTTTGTATACGATTAGCTTAATTACTCGACTACTGTTTGTCGTAGCCCTAATTCTTAGTATGGCTAGATGGGGGACAAATTGGTCTATAACATACTCAAAGGACATCCCCGTATCTCCAGTAGAAACAGAGTTACGAGCCTGCAAAGTATATTTTCAAAAATCAAAAGTAACCTTCTAACAATAAGTGAGACAAAAAGTAAGTTGACGACGATATTGAGGTAGCCTCAAGTTTAAAGTATCCTTGTATGGGGAGCAAAGAGTACTATAACATATCCAAAGGAGATCCCAGTATCTCTTGTAGAACAAGAGTTATGAGCCTCCAAAGTTTAGTGCAAAAATCATAAGTAACATAATAAAAATAAGTGAGACGATACCAAAGTTGACGAACATTTTGCTTAATATCTCGGCCCTTGTTTGTCGTAGCTCAATGTTTTTAGTATGGTTAGATGGGGGACAAATTGGACTATAACATACTCAAAGGACATCCCCGTATCTCCAGTAGAAACAGAGTTACGAGCCTGCAAAGTATAGTCTAATGCATTTTCTATGGAGGGGTTTGTTTGTTCACGTATTGCTTAATTACTTGACCCTGTTCTTTCGATTAAAAATAATAACATATCTTTAGTGTAGGAGATCCCAGTATCTCTTGTAGAACAAGAGTTATGAGCCTCCAAAGTTTAGTGCAAAAATCATAAGTAACATAATAAAAATAAGTGAGACGATACCAAAGTTGACGAACATTTTGCTTAATATCTCGGCCCTTGTTTGTCGTAGCTCAATGTTTTTAGTATGGTTAGATGGGGGACAAATTGGACTATAACATACTCAAAGGACATCCCCGTATCTCCAGTAGAAACAGAGTTACGAGCCTGCAAAGTATAGTCTAATGCATTTTCTATGGAGGGGTTTGTTTGTTCACGTATTGCTTAATTACTTGACCCTGTTCTTTCGATTAAAAATAATAACATATCTTTAGTGTAGGAGATCCCAGTATCTCTTGTAGAACAAGAGTTATGAGCCTCCAAAGTTTAGTGCAAAAATCATAAGTAACATAATAAAAATAAGTGAGACGATACCAAAGTTGACGAACATTTTGCTTAATATCTCGGCCCTTGTTTGTCGTAGCTCAATGTTTTTAGTATGGTTAGATGGGGGACAAATTGGACTATAACATACTCAAAGGACATCCTCGTATCTCCAGTAGAAACAGAGTTACAAGCCTGCAAAGTATAGTCTAATGCATTTTCTATGGAGGGGTTTGTTTGTTCACGTATTGCTTAATTACTTGACCCTGTTCTTTCTATTAAAAATAATAACATATCTTTAGTGTAGCGGTTATCGCATCCGCCTCACTCTCGGAAGGCCACAGGTTCGAAACCACGAAGTTTTTTTTTTTGCTTGGAACATGCAAAGACCTTTATAATTATCCGAACATTTGTGTCAAGGTCACATTATTTACATCCCCGTATCTCTGGTAGAACCAGAGTTACGAGCCTCCAGAATTTAGTCTAATGTATTTCCTATGGAGGGGTTTGTTTGTATACGATTAGCTTAATTACTCGACTACTGTTTGTCGTAGCCCTAATTCTTAGTATGGCTAGATGGGGGACAAATTGGTCTATAACATACTCAAAGGACATCCCCGTATCTCCAGTAGAAACAGAGTTACGAGCCTGCAAAGTATATTTTCAAAAATCAAAAGTAACCTTCTAACAATAAGTGAGACAAAAAGTAAGTTGACGACGATATTGAGGTAGCCTCAAGTTTAAAGTATCCTTGTATGGGGAGCAAAGAGTACTATAACATATCCAAAGGAGATCCCAGTATCTCTTGTAGAACAAGAGTTATGAGCCTCCAAAGTTTAGTGCAAAAATCATAAGTAACATAATAAAAATAAGTGAGACGATACCAAAGTTGACGAACATTTTGCTTAATATCTCGGCCCTTGTTTGTCGTAGCTCAATGTTTTTAGTATGGTTAGATGGGGGACAAATTGGACTATAACATACTCAAAGGACATCCCCGTATCTCCAGTAGAAACAGAGTTACGAGCCTGCAAAGTATAGTCTAATGCATTTTCTATGGAGGGGTTTGTTTGTTCACTTATTGCTTAATTACTTGACCCTGTTCTTTCGATTAAAAACAATAACATATCTTTAGTGTAGCGGTTATCGCATCCGCCTCACTCCCGGAAGGCCACAGGTTCGAAACCGCGAAGTTTTTTTTTATAATTATCCGAACATTTGTGTCAAGGTCACATTATTTACATCCCCGTATCTCTGGTAGAACCAGAGTTACGAGCCTCCAGAATTTAGTCTAATGGATTTCCTATGGAGGGGTTTGTTTGTTTACGATTAGCTTAATTACTCGACTACTGTTTGTCGTAGCTCAATGTTTTTAGTATGGTTAGATGGGGGACAAATTGGACTATAACATACTCAAAGGACATCCCCGTATCTACAGTAGAAACAGAGTTCTGAGCCTGCAAAGTATAGTCTAACTCATTTCCTATGGAGGGGGTTTGTTTCTTTACGTTTTGCTTAAGTACTCGGCCCCTGTTTGTCGTAGCCCAAAGTTTTTAGTATGGTTAGATGAAGGACAAATTGGACTATAACATATCCTAAGGACATCCCGGTATCTCCAGTAGAAACAGAGTTACGAGCCTGCAAAGTTTATTTTCAAAAATCAAAAGTAACCTTCTAACAATAAGTGAGACAAAAAATAAGTTGACGACGATATTGAGGTAGCCCAAAGTTTAAAGTATCCTTGTATGGGGAGCAAAGAGTACTATAACATATCCAAAGGAGATCCCAGTATCTCTTGTAGAACAAGAGTTATGAGCCTCCAAAGTTTAGTGCAAAAATCATAAGTAACATAATAAAAATAAGTGAGACGATACCAAAGTTGACGAACATTTTGCTTAATATCTCGGCCCTTGTCTGTCGTAGCTCAATGTTTTTAGTATGGTTAGATGGCGGACTATTTGGACTATATCATATCCTAAGGACATCCCCGTATCTCTTGTAGACACAGAGTTATGGGCCTGCAAAGTATAGTCTAATGCATTTCCTATGGACGGGTTGTTTGTTTACGTTTAGCTTAATTACTCGGCCCCTGTTTGTCGTAGCTCAATGTTTTTAGTATGGTTAGATGGGGGACAAATTGGACTATAAAATACTCAAAGGACATCCCCGTATCTCCAGTAGAAACAGAGTTACGAGCCTGCAAAGTATAGTCTAACTCATTTCCTATGGAGGGGGTTTGTTTCTTTACGTTTTGCTTAAGTACTCGGCCCCTGTTTGTCGGAGCCCAAAGTTTTTAGTATGGTTAGATGAAGGACAAATTGGACTATAGCATATCCTAAGGACATCCCGGTATCTCCAGTAGAAACAGAGTTACGAGCCTGCAAAGTTTATTTTCAAAAATCAAAAGTAACCTTCTGACAATAAGTGAGACAAAAAATAAGTTGACGACGATATTGAGGTAGCCTCAAGTTTAAAGTATCCTTGTATGGGGAGCAAAGAGTACTATAACATATCCAAAGGAGATCCCAGTATCTCTTGTAGAACAAGAGTTATGAGCCTCCAAAGTTTAGTGCAAAAATCATAAGTAACATAATAAAAATAAGTGAGACGATACCAAAGTTGACGAACATTTTGCTTAATATCTCGGCCCTTGTTTGTCGTAGCTCAATGTTTTTAGTATGGTTAGATGGGGGACAAATTGGACTATAACATACTCAAAGGACATCCCCGTATCTCCAGTAGAAACAGCGTTACGAGCCTGCAAAGTATAGTCTAATGCATTTTCTATGGAGGGGTTTGTTTGTTCACGTATTGCTTAATTACTTGACCCTGTTCTTTCGATTAAAAACAATAACATATCTTTAGTGTAGCGGTTATCGCATCCGCCTCACTCCCGGATGGCCACAGGTTCGAAACCGCGAAGTTTTTTTTTATAATTATCCGAACATTTGTGTCAAGGTCACATTATTTACATCCCCGTATCTCTGGTAGAACCAGAGTTACGAGCCTCCAGAATTTAGTCTAATGGATTTCCTATGGAGGGGTTTGTTTGTTTACGATTAGCTTAATTACTCGACTACTGTTTGTCGTAGCTCAATGTTTTTTGTATGGTTAGATGGGGGACAAATTGGACTATAACATACTCAAAGGACATCCCCGTATCTACAGTAGAAACAGAGTTACGAGCCTGCAAAGTATAGTCTAACTCATTTCCTATGGAGGGGGTTTGTTTCTTTACGTTTTGCTTAAGTACTCGGTCCCTGTTTGTCGTAGCCCAAAGTTTTTAGTATGGTTAGATGAAGGACAAATTGGACTATAACATATCCTAAGGACATCGCGGTATCTCCAGTAGAAACAGAGTTACGAGCCTGCAAAGTTTATTTTCAAAAATCAAAAGTAACCTTCTAACAATAAGTGAGACAAAAAATAAGTTGACGACGATATTGAGGTAGCCTCAAGTTTAAAGTATCCTTGTATGGGGAGCAAAGAGTACTATAACATATCCAAAGGAGATCCCAGTATCTCTTGTAGAACAAGAGTTATGAGCCTCCAAAGTTTAGTGCAAAAATCATAAGTAACATAATAAAAATAAGTGAGACGATACCAAAGTTGACGAACATTTTGCTTAATATCTCGGCCCTTGTTTGTCGTAGCTCAATGTTTTTAGTATGGTTAGATGGGGGACAAATTGGACTATAACATACTCAAAGGACATCCCCGTATCTCCAGTAGAAACAGAGTTACGAGCCTCCAAAGTATAGTCTAATGCATTTCCTATGAAGGGGGTTTGTTTCGTTACGTTTTGCTTAATTACTTGACCCTGTTCTTTCGATTAAAAACAATAACATATCTTTAGTGTAGCGGTTATCGCATCCGCCTCACTCCCGGAAGGCCACAGGTTCGAAACCGCGAAGTTTTTTTTTATAATTATCCGAACATTTGTGTCAAGGTCACATTATTTACATCCCCGTATCTCTGGTAGAACCAGAGTTACGAGCCTCCAGAATTTAGTCTAATGGATTTCCTATGGAGGGGTTTGTTTGTTTACGATTAGCTTAATTACTCGACTACTGTTTGTCGTAGCTCAATGTTTTTAGTATGGTTAGATGGGGGACAAATTGGACTATAACATACTCAAAGGACATCCCCGTATCTACAGTAGAAACAGAGTTCTGAGCCTGCAAAGTATAGTCTAACTCATTTCCTATGGAGGGGGTTTGTTTCTTTACGTTTTGCTTAAGTACTCGGCCCCTGTTTGTCGTAGCCCAAAGTTTTTAGTATGGTTAGATGAAGGACAAATTGGACTATAACATATCCTAAGGACATCCCGGTATCTCCAGTAGAAACAGAGTTACGAGCCTGCAAAGTTTATTTTCAAAAATCAAAAGTAACCTTCTAACAATAAGTGAGACAAAAAATAAGTTGACGACGATATTGAGGTAGCCCAAAGTTTAAAGTATCCTTGTATGGGGAGCAAAGAGTACTATAACATATCCAAAGGAGATCCCAGTATCTCTTGTAGAACAAGAGTTATGAGCCTCCAAAGTTTAGTGCAAAAATCATAAGTAACATAATAAAAATAAGTGAGACGATACCAAAGTTGACGAACATTTTGCTTAATATCTCGGCCCTTGTCTGTCGTAGCTCAATGTTTTTAGTATGGTTAGATGGCGGACTATTTGGACTATATCATATCCTAAGGACATCCCCGTATCTCTTGTAGACACAGAGTTATGGGCCTGCAAAGTATAGTCTAATGCATTTCCTATGGACGGATTGTTTGTTTACGTTTAGCTTAATTACTCGGCCCCTGTTTGTCGTAGCTCAATGTTTTTAGTATGGTTAGATGGGGGACAAATTGGACTATAAAATACTCAAAGGACATCCCCGTATCTCCAGTAGAAACAGAGTTACGAGCCTGCAAAGTATAGTCTAACTCATTTCCTATGGAGGGGGTTTGTTTCTTTACGTTTTGCTTAAGTACTCGGCCCCTGCTTGTCGGAGCCCAAAGTTTTTAGTATGGTTAGATGAAGGACAAATTGGACTATAACATATCCTAAGGACATCCCGGTATCTCCAGTAGAAACAGAGTTACGAGCCTGCAAAGTTTATTTTCAAAAATCAAAAGTAACCTTCTGACAATAAGTGAGACAAAAAATAAGTTGACGACGATATTGAGGTAGCCTCAAGTTTAAAGTATCCTTGTATGGGGAGCAAAGAGTACTATAACATATCCAAAGGAGATCCCAGTATCTCTTGTAGAACAAGAGTTATGAGCCTCCAAAGTTTAGTGCAAAAATCATAAGTAACATAATAAAAATAAGTGAGACGATACCAAAGTTGACGAACATTTTGCTTAATATCTCGGCCCTTGTTTGTCGTAGCTCAATGTTTTTAGTATGGTTAGATGGGGGACAAATTGGACTATAACATACTCAAAGGACATCCCCGTATCTCCAGTAGAAACAGCGTTACGAGCCTGCAAAGTATAGTCTAATGCATTTTCTATGGAGGGGTTTGTTTGTTCACGTATTGCTTAATTACTTGACCCTGTTCTTTCGATTAAAAACAATAACATATCTTTAGTGTAGCGGTTATCGCATCCGCCTCACTCCCGGATGGCCACAGGTTCGAAACCGCGAAGTTTTTTTTTATAATTATCCGAACATTTGTGTCAAGGTCACATTATTTACATCCCCGTATCTCTGGTAGAACCAGAGTTACGAGCCTCCAGAATTTAGTCTAATGGATTTCCTATGGAGGGGTTTGTTTGTTTACGATTAGCTTAATTACTCGACTACTGTTTGTCGTAGCTCAATGTTTTTAGTATGGTTAGATGGGGGACAAATTGGACTATAACATACTCAAAGGACATCCCCGTATCTACAGTAGAAACAGAGTTACGAGCCTGCAAAGTATAGTCTAACTCATTTCCTATGGAGGGGGTTTGTTTCTTTACGTTTTGCTTAAGTACTCGGCCCCTGTTTGTCGTAGCCCAAAGTTTTTAGTATGGTTAGATGAAGGACAAATTGGACTATAACATATCCTAAGGACATCGCGGTATCTCCAGTAGAAACAGAGTTACGAGCCTGCAAAGTTTATTTTCAAAAATCAAAAGTAACCTTCTAACAATAAGTGAGACAAAAAATAAGTTGACGACGATATTGAGGTAGCCTCAAGTTTAAAGTATCCTTGTATGGGGAGCAAAGAGTACTATAACATATCCAAAGGAGATCCCAGTATCTCTTGTAGAACAAGAGTTATGAGCCTCCAAAGTTTAGTGCAAAAATCATAAGTAACATAATAAAAATAAGTGAGACGATACCAAAGTTGACGAACATTTTGCTTAATTTCTCGGCCCCTGTTTGTCGTAGCTCAATGTTTTTAGTATGGTTAGATGGGGGACAATTTGGACTATATCTTATCCTAAGGGCATCCCCGTATCTCCAGTAGAAACAGAGTTACGAGCCTGCAAAGTTTATTTTCAAAAATCAAAAGTAACCTTCTAACAATAAGTGAGACAAAAAATAAGTTGACGACGATATTGAGGTAGCCCAAAGTTTAAAGTATCCTTGTATGGGGAGCAAAGAGTACTATAACATATCCAAAGGAGATCCCAGTATCTCTTGTAGAACAAGAGTTATGAGCCTCCAAAGTTTAGTGCAAAAATCATAAGTAACATAATAAAAATAAGTGAGACGATACCAAAGTTGACGAACATTTTGCTTAATATCTCGGCCCTTGTCTGTCGTAGCTCAATGTTTTTAGTATGGATAGATGGGGGACTATTTGGACTATATCATATCCTAAGGACATTCCCGTATCTCTTGTAGACACAGAGTTATGGGCCTGCAAAGTATAGTCTAATGCATTTCCTATGGACGGGTTGTTTGTTTACGTTTAGCTTAATTACTCGGCCCCTGTTTGTCGTAGCCCAAAGTTTTTAGTATGGTTAGATGGGGGACAATTTGGACTATAACATATCCTAAGGACATCCCCGTATCTCTAGTAGACACAGAGTTATGGGCCTGCAAAGTATAGTCTAATGCATTTCCTATGGAGGGGTTTGTTTGTTTACGATTAGCTTAATTACTCGACTACTGTTTGTCGTAGCCCAAAGTTTTTAGTATGGTTAGATGGGGGACAAATTGGACTATAACATACTCAAAGGACATCCCCGTATCTCCAGTAGAAACAGAGTTACGAGCCTGCAAAGTATATTTTCAAAAATCAAAAGTAACCTTCTAACAATAAGTGAGACAAAAAGTAAGTTGACGACGATATTGAGGTAGCCTCAAGTTTAAAGTATCCTTGTATGGGGAGCAAAGAGTACTATAACATATCCAAAGGAGATCCCAGTATCTCTTGTAGAACAAGAGTTATGAGCCTCCAAAGTTTAGTGCAAAAATCATAAGTAACATAATAAAAATAAGTGAGACGATACCAAAGTTGACGAACATTTTGCTTAATTTCTCGGCCCCTGTTTGTCGTAGCTCAATGTTTTTAGTATGGTTAGATGGGGGACAATTTGGACTATATCTTATCCTAAGGGCATCCCCGTATCTCCAGTAGAAACAGAGTTACGAGCCTGCAAAGTTTATTTTCAAAAATCAAAAGTAACCTTCTAACAATAAGTGAGACAAAAAATAAGTTGACGACGATATTGAGGTAGCCCAAAGTTTAAAGTATCCTTGTATGGGGAGCAAAGAGTACTATAACATATCCAAAGGAGATCCCAGTATCTCTTGTAGAACAAGAGTTATGAGCCTCCAAAGTTTAGTGCAAAAATCATAAGTAACATAATAAAAATAAGTGAGACGATACCAAAGTTGACGAACATTTTGCTTAATATCTCGGCCCTTGTCTGTCGTAGCTCAATGTTTTTAGTATGGATAGATGGGGGACTATTTGGACTATATCATATCCTAAGGACATTCCCGTATCTCTTGTAGACACAGAGTTATGGGCCTGCAAAGTATAGTCTAATGCATTTCCTATGGACGGGTTGTTTGTTTACGTTTAGCTTAATTACTCGGCCCCTGTTTGTCGTAGCTCAATGTTTTTAGTATGGTTAGATGGGGGACAAATTGGACTATAAAATACTCAAAGGACATCCCCGTATCTCCAGTAGAAACAGAGTTACGAGCCTGCAAAGTATAGTCTAACTCATTTCCTATGGAGGGGGTTTGTTTCTTTACGTTTTGCTTAAGTACTCGGCCCCTGTTTGTCGGAGCCCAAAGTTTTTAGTATGTTTAGATGAAGGACAAATTGGACTATAACATATCCTAAGGACATCCCGGTATCTCCAGTAGAAACAGAGTTACGAGCCTGCAAAGTTTATTTTCAAAAATCAAAAGTAACCTTCTAACAATAAGTGAGACAAAAAATAAGTTGACGACGATATTGAGGTAGCCTCAAGTTTAAAGTATCCTTGTATGGGGAGCAAAGAGTACTATAACATATCCAAAGGAGATCCCAGTATCTCTTGTAGAACAAGAGTTATGAGCCTCCAAAGTTTAGTGCAAAAATCATAAGTAACATAATAAAAATAAGTGAGACGATACCAAAGTTGACGAACATTGTGCTTAATATCTCAGCCCTTGTTTGTCGTAGCTCAATGTTTTTAGTATGGTTAGATGGGGGACAAATTGGACTATAACATACTCAAAGGACATCCCCGTATCTCCAGTAGAAACAGCGTTACGAGCCTGCAAAGTATAGTCTAATGCATTTTCTATGGAGGGGTTTGTTTGTTCACGTATTGCTTAATTACTTGACCCTGTTCTTTCGATTAAAAACAATAACATATCTTTAGTGTAGCGGTTATCGCATCCGCCTCACTCCCGGATGGCCACAGGTTCGAAACCGCGAAGTTTTTTTTTATAATTATCCGAACATTTGTGTCAAGGTCACATTATTTACATCCCCGTATCTCTGGTAGAACCAGAGTTACGAGCCTCCAGAATTTAGTCTAATGGATTTCCTATGGAGGGGTTTGTTTGTTTACGATTAGCTTAATTACTCGACTACTGTTTGTCGTAGCTCAATGTTTTTAGTATGGTTAGATGGGGGACAAATTGGACTATAAAATACTCAAAGGACATATCCGTATCTCCAGTAGAAACAGAGTTACGAGCCTGCAAAGTATAGTCTAACTCATTTCCTATGGAGGGGGTTTGTTTCTTTACGTTTTGCTTAAGTACTCGGCCCCTGTTTGTCGGAGCCCAAAGTTTTTAGTATGTTTAGATGAAGGACAAATTGGACTATAACATATCCTAAGGACATCCCGGTATCTCCAGTAGAAACAGAGTTACGAGCCTGCAAAGTTTATTTTCAAAAATCAAAAGTAACCTTCTAACAATAAGTGAGACAAAAAATAAGTTGACGACGATATTGAGGTAGCCTCAAGTTTAAAGTATCCTTGTATGGGGAGCAAAGAGTACTATAACATATCCAAAGGAGATCCCAGTATCTCTTGTAGAACAAGAGTTATGAGCCTCCAAAGTTTAGTGCAAAAATCATAAGTAACATAATAAAAATAAGTGAGACGATACCAAAGTTGACGAACATTTTGCTTAATATCTCAGCCCTTGTTTGTCGTAGCTCAATGTTTTTAGTATGGTTAGATGGGGGACAAATTGGACTATAACATACTCAAAGGACATCCCCGTATCTCCAGTAGAAACAGCGTTACGAGCCTGCAAAGTATAGTCTAATGCATTTTCTATGGAGGGGTTTGTTTGTTCACGTATTGCTTAATTACTTGACCCTGTTCTTTCGATTAAAAACAATAACATATCTTTAGTGTAGCGGTTATCGCATCCGCCTCACTCCCGGATGGCCACAGGTTCGAAACCGCGAAGTTTTTTTTTATAATTATCCGAACATTTGTGTCAAGGTCACATTATTTACATCCCCGTATCTCTGGTAGAACCAGAGTTACGAGCCTCCAGAATTTAGTCTAATGGATTTCCTATGGAGGGGTTTGTTTGTTTACGATTAGCTTAATTACTCGACTACTGTTTGTCGTAGCTCAATGTTTTTAGTATGGTTAGATGGGGGACAAATTGGACTATAAAATACTCAAAGGACATCCCCGTATCTCCAGTAGAAACAGAGTTACGAGCCTGCAAAGTATAGTCTAACTCATTTCCTATGGAGGGGGTTTGTTTCTTTACGTTTTGCTTAAGTACTCGGCCCCTGTTTGTCGGAGCCCAAAGTTTTTAGTATGTTTAGATGAAGGACAAATTGGACTATAACATATCCTAAGGACATCCCGGTATCTCCAGTAGAAACAGAGTTACGAGCCTGCAAAGTTTATTTTCAAAAATCAAAAGTAACCTTCTAACAATAAGTGAGACAAAAAATAAGTTGACGACGATATTGAGGTAGCCTCAAGTTTAAAGTATCCTTGTATGGGGAGCAAAGAGTACTATAACATATCCAAAGGAGATCCCAGTATCTCTTGTAGAACAAGAGTTATGAGCCTCCAAAGTTTAGTGCAAAAATCATAAGTAACATAATAAAAATAAGTGAGACGATACCAAAGTTGACGAACATTTTGCTTAATATCTCAGCCCTTGTTTGTCGTAGCTCAATGTTTTTAGTATGGTTAGATGGGGGACAAATTGGACTATAACATACTCAAAGGACATCCCCGTATCTCCAGTAGAAACAGCGTTACGAGCCTGCAAAGTATAGTCTAATGCATTTTCTATGGAGGGGTTTGTTTGTTCACGTATTGCTTAATTACTTGACCCTGTTCTTTCGATTAAAAACAATAACATATCTTTAGTGTAGCGGTTATCGCATCCGCCTCACTCCCGGATGGCCACAGGTTCGAAACCGCGAAGTTTTTTTTATAATTATCCGAACATTTGTGTCAAGGTCACATTATTTACATCCCCGTATCTCTGGTAGAACCAGAGTTACGAGCCTCCAGAATTTAGTCTAATGGATTTCCTATGGAGGGGTTTGTTTGTTTACGATTAGCTTAATTACTCGACTACTGTTTGTCGTAGCTCAATGTTTTTAGTATGGTTAGATGGGGGACAAATTGGACTATAACATACTCAAAGGACATCCCCGTATCTACAGTAGAAACAGAGTTACGAGCCTGCAAAGTATAGTCTAACTCATTTCCTATGGAGGGGGTTTGTTTCTTTACGTTTTGCTTAAGTACTCGGCCCCTGTTTGTCGTAGCCCAAAGTTTTTAGTATGGTTAGATGAAGGACAAATTGGACTATAACATATCCTAAGGACATCCCGGTATCTCCAGTAGAAACAGAGTTACGAGCCTGCAAAGTTTATTTTCAAAAATCAAAAGTAACCTTCTAACAATAAGTGAGACAAAAAATAAGTTGACGACGATATTGAGGTAGCCTCAAGTTTAAAGTATCCTTGTATGGGGAGCAAAGAGTACTATAACATATCCAAAGGAGATCCCAGTATCTCTTGTAGAACAAGAGTTATGAGCCTCCAAAGTTTAGTGCAAAAATCATAAGTAACATAATAAAAATAAGTGAGACGATACCAAAGTTGACGAACATTTTGCTTAATATCTCGGCCCTTGTTTGTCGTAGCTCAATGTTTTTAGTATGGTTAGATGGAGGACAAATTGGACTATAACATACTCAAAGGACATCCCCGTATCTCCAGTAGAAACAGAGTTACGAGCCTCCAAAGTATAGTCTAATGCATTTCCTATGAAGGGGGTTTGTTTCGTTACGTTTTGCTTAAGTACTCGGCCCCTGTTTGTCGTAGCCCAAAGTTTTTAGTATGGTTAGATGGGGGACAATTTGGACTATAACATATCCTAAGGACATCCCCGTATCTCTAGTAGACACAGAGTTATGGGCCTGCAAAGTATAGTCTAATGCATTTCCTATGGAGGGGTTTGTTTGTTTACGATTAGCTTAATTACTCGACTACTGTTTGTCGTAGCCCAAAGTTTTTAGTATGGTTAGATGGGGGACAAATTGGACTATAACATACTCAAAGGACATCCCCGTATCTCCAGTAGAAACAGAGTTACGAGCCTGCAAAGTATATTTTCAAAAATCAAAAGTAACCTTCGAACAATAAGTGAGACAAAAAGTAAGTTGACGACGATATTGAGGTAGCCTCAAGTTTAAAGTATCCTTGTATGGGGAGCAAAGAGTACTATAACATATCCAAAGGAGATCCCAGTATCTCTTGTAGAACAAGAGTTATGAGCCTCCAAAGTTTAGTGCAAAAATCATAAGTAACATAATAAAAATAAGTGAGACGATACCAAAGTTGACGAACATTTTGCTTAATTTCTCGGCCCCTGTTTGTCGTAGCTCAATGTTTTTAGTATGGTTAGATGGAGGACAATTTGGACTATATCATATCCTAAGGACATCCCCGTATCTCTTGTAGACACAGAGTTATGGGCCTGCAAAGTATAGTCTAATGCATTTCCTATGGACGGGTTGTTTGTTTACGTTTAGCTTAATTACTCGGCCCCTGTTTGTCGTAGCTCAATGTTTTTAGTACGGTAAGATGGGGGACAAATTGGACTATAAAATACTCAAAGGACATCCCCGTATCTCCAGTAGAAACAGAGTTACGAGCCTGCAAAGTATAGTCTAACTCATTTCCTATGGAGGGGGTTTGTTTCTTTACGTTTTGCTTAAGTACTCGGCCCCTGTTTGTCGTAGCCCAAAGTTTTTAGTATGGTTAGATGAAGGACAAATTGGACTATAACATATCCTAAGGACATCCCGGTATCTCCAGTAGAAACAGAGTTACGAGCCTGCAAAGTTTATTTTCAAAAATCAAAAGTAACCTTCTAGCAATAAGTGAGACAAAAAATAAGTTGACGACGATATTGAGGTAGCCTCAAGTTTAAAGTATCCTTGTATGGGGAGCAAAGAGTACTATAACATATCCAAAGGAGATCCCAGTATCTCTTGTAGAACAAGAGTTATGAGCCTCCAAAGTTTAGTGCAAAAATCATAAGTAACATAATAAAAATAAGTGAGACGATACCAAAGTTGACGAACATTTTGCTTAATTTCTCGGCCCCTGTTTGTCGTAGCTCAATGTTTTTAGTATGGTTAGATGGAGGACAATTTGGACTATATCATATCCTAAGGACATCCCCGTATCTCTTGTAGACACAGAGTTATGGGCCTGCAAAGTATAGTCTAATGCATTTCCTATGGACGGGTTGTTTGTTTACGTTTAGCTTAATTACTCGGCCCCTGTTTGTCGTAGCTCAATGTTTTTAGTACGGTAAGATGGGGGACAAATTGGACTATAAAATACTCAAAGGACATCCCCGTATCTCCAGTAGAAACAGAGTTACGAGCCTGCAAAGTATAGTCTAACTCATTTCCTATGGAGGGGGTTTGTTTCTTTACGTTTTGCTTAAGTACTCGGCCCCTGTTTGTCGTAGCCCAAAGTTTTTAGTATGGTTAGATGAAGGACAAATTGGACTATAACATATCCTAAGGACATCCCGGTATCTCCAGTAGAAACAGAGTTACGAGCCTGCAAAGTTTATTTTCAAAAATCAAAAGTAACCTTCTAGCAATAAGTGAGACAAAAAATAAGTTGACGACGATATTGAGGTAGCCTCAAGTTTAAAGTATCCTTGTATGGGGAGCAAAGAGTACTATAACATATCCAAAGGAGATCCCAGTATCTCTTGTAGAACAAGAGTTATGAGCCTCCAAAGTTTAGTGCAAAAATCATAAGTAACATAATAAAAATAAGTGAGACGATACCAAAGTTGACGAACATTTTGCTTAATATCTCGGCCCTTGTTTGTCGTAGCTCAATGTTATTAGTATGGTTAGATGGGGGACAAATTGGACTATAACATACTCAAAGGACATCCCCGTATCTCCAGTAGAAACAGAGTTACGAGCCTGCAAAGTATAGTCTAATGCATTTTCTATGGAGGGGTTTGTTTGTTCACGTATTGCTTAATTACTTGACCCTGTTCTTTCGATTAAAAATAATAACATATCTTTAGTGTAGGAGATCCCAGTATCTCTTGTAGAACACGAGTTATGAGCCTCCAAAGTTAAGTGCAAAAATCATAAGTAACATAATAAAAATAAGTGAGACGATACCAAAGTTGACGAACATTTTGCTTAATATCTCGGCCCTTGTTTGTCGAAGCTCAATGTTTTTAGTATGGTTAGATGGGGGACAAATTGGACTATAACATACTCAAAGGACATCCCCGTATCTCCAGTAGAAACAGAGTTACGAGCCTGCAAAGTATAGTCTAATGCATTTTCTATGGAGGGGTTTGTTTGTTCACGTATTGCTTAATTACTTGACCCTGTTCTTTCGATTAAAAATAATAACATATCTTTAGTGTAGCGGTTATCGCATCCGCCTCACTCCCGGAAGGCCACAGGTTCGAAACCGCAAAGTTTTTTTTTATAATTATCCGAACATTTGTGTCAAGGTCACATTATTTACATCCCCGTATCTCTGGTAGAACCAGAGTTACCAGCCTCCAGAATTTAGTCTAATGTATTTCCTATGGAGGGGTTTGTTTGTTTACGATTAGCTTAATTACTCGACTACTGTTTGTCGTAGCCCTAATTCTTAGTATGGCTAGATGGGGGACAAATTGGTCTATAACATACTCAAAGGACATCCCCGTATCTCCAGTGGAAACAGAGTTACGAGCCTGCAAAGTATAGTCTAACTCATTTCCTATGGAGGGGGTTTGTTTCTTTACGTTTTGCTTAAGTACTCGGCCCCTGTTTGTCGTAGCCCAAAGTTTTTAGTATAGTTAGATGGGGGACAATTTGGACTATAACATATCCTAAGGACATCCCCGTATCTCTAGTAGACACAGAGTTATGGGCCTGCAAATTATAGTCTAATGTATTTCCTATGGAGGGGTTTGTTTGTTTACGATTAGCTTAATTACTCGACTACTGTTTGTCGTAGCTCAATGTTTTTAGTATGGTTAGATGGGGGACAAATTGGACTATAACATACTCAAAGGACATCCCCGTATCTACAGTAGAAACAGAGTTACGGGCCTGCAAAGTATCGTCTAACTCATTTCCTATGGAGGGGGTTTGTTTCTTTACGTTTTGCTTAAGTACTCGGCCCCTGTTTGTCGTAGCCCAAAGTTTTTAGTATGGTTAGATGAAGGACAAATTGGACTATAACATATCCTAAGGACATCCCGGTATCTCCAGTAGAAACAGAGTTACGAGCCTGCAAAGTTTATTTTCAAAAATCAAAAGTAACCTTCTAACAATAAGTGAGACAAAAAATAAGTTGACGACGATATTGAGGTAGCCTCAAGTTTAAAGTATGCTTGTATGGGGAGCAAAGAGTACTATAACATATCCAAAGGAGATCCCAGTATCTCTTGTAGAACAAGAGTTATGAGCCTCCAAAGTTTAGTGCAAAAATCATAAGTAACATAATAAAAATAAGTGAGACGATACCAAAGTTGACGAACATTTTGCTTAATATCTCGGCCCTTGTTTGTCGTAGCTCAATGTTTTTAGTATGGTTAGATGGGGGACAAATTGGACTATAACATACTCAAAGGACATCCCCGTATCTCCAGTAGAAACAGAGTTACGAGCCTGAAAAGTATAGTCTAATGCATTTTCTATGGAGGGGTTTGTTTGTTCACGTATTGCTTAATTACTTGACCCTGTTCTTTCGATTAAAAATAATAACATATCTTTAGTGTAGGAGATCCCAGTATCTCTTGTAGAACAAGAGTTATGAGCCTCCAAAGTTTAGTGCAAAAATCGTAAGTAACATAATAAAAATAAGTGAGACGATACCAAAGTTGACGAACATTTTGCTTAATATCTCGGCCCTTGTTTGTCGTAGCTCAATGTTTTTAGTATGGTTAGATGGGGGACAAATTGGACTATAACATACTCAAAGGACATCCCCGTATCTCCAGTAGAAACAGAGTTACGAGCCTGCAAAGTATAGTCTAATGCATTTTCTATGGAGGGGTTTGTTTGTTCACGTATTGCTTAATTACTTGACCCTGTTCTTTCGATTAAAAATAATAACATATCTTTAGTGTAGCAGTTATCGCATCCGCCTCACTCCCGGAAGGCCACAGGTTCGAAACCGCAAAGTTTTTTTTTATAATTATCCGAACATTTGTGTCAAGGTCACATTATTTACATCCCCGTATCTCTGGTAGAACCAGAGTTACCAGCCTCCAGAATTTAGTCTAATGTATTTCCTATGGAGGGGTTTGTTTGTTAACGATTAGCTTAATTACTCGACTACTGTTTGTCGTAGCCCTAATTCTTAGTATGGCTAGATGGGGGACAAATTGGTCTATAACATACTCAAAGGACATCCCCGTATCTCCAGTGGAAACAGAGTTACGAGCCTGCAAAGTATAGTCTAACTCATTTCCTATGGAGGGGGTTTGTTTCTTTACGTTTTGCTTAAGTACTCGGCCCCTGTTTGTGGTAGCCCAAAGTTTTTAGTATAGTTAGATGGGGGACAATTTGGACTATAACATATCCTAAGGACATCCCCGTATCTCTAGTAGACACAGAGTTATGGGCCTGCAAAGTATAGTCTAATGTATTTCCTATGGAGGGGTTTGTTTGTTTACGATTATCTTAATTACTCGACTACTGTTTGTCGTAGCTCAATGTTTTTAGTATGGTTAGATGGGGGACAAATTGGACTATAACATACTCAAAGGACATCCCCGTATCTCCAGTAGAAACAGCGTTACGAGCCTGCAAAGTATAGTCTAATGCATTTTCTATGGAGGGGTTTGTTTGTTCACGTATTGCTTAATTACTTGACCCTGTTCTTTCGATTAAAAATAATAACATATCTTTAGTGTAGGAGATCCCAGTATCTCTTGTAGAACAAGAGTTATGAGCCTCCAAAGTTTAGTGCAAAAATCATAAGTAACATAATAAAAATAAGTGAGACGATACCAAAGTTGACGAACATTTTGCTTAATATCTCGGCCCTTGTTTGTCGTAGCTCAATGTTTTTAGTATGGTTAGATGGGGGACAAATTGGACTATAACATACTCAAAGGACATCCCCGTATCTCCAGTAGAAACAGAGTTACGAGCCTGCAAAGTATAGTCTAATGCATTTTCTATGGAGGGGTTTGTTTGTTCACGTATTGCTTAATTACTTGACCCTGTTCTTTCGATTAAAAATAATAACATATCTTTAGTGTAGCGGTTATCGCATCCGCCTCACTCCCGGAAGGCCACAGGTTCGAAACCGCAAAGTTTTTTTTTATAATTATCCGAACATTTGTGTCAAGGTCACATTATTTACATCCCCGTATCTCTGGTAGAACCAGAGTTACCAGCCTCCAGAATTTAGTCTAATGTATTTCCTATGGAGGGGTTTGTTTGTTTACGATTAGCTTAATTACTCGACTACTGTTTGTCGTAGCCCTAATTCTTAGTATGGCTAGATGGGGGACAAATTGGTCTATAACATACTCTAAGGACATCCCCGTATCTCCAGTGGAAACAGAGTTACGAGCCTTCAAAGTATAGTCTAACTCATTTCCTATGGAGGGGGTTTGTTTCTTTACGTTTTGCTTAAGTACTCGGCCCCTGTTTGTCGTAGCCCAAAGTTTTTAGTATGGTTAGATGAAGGACAAATTGGACTATAACATATCCTAAGGACATCCCGGTATCTCCAGTAGAAACAGAGTTACGAGCCTGCAAAGTTTATTTTCAAAAATCAAAAGTAACCTTCTAACAATAAGTGAGACAAAAAATAAGTTGACGACGATATTGAGGTAGCCTCAAGTTTAAAGTATCCTTGTATGGGGAGCAAAGAGTACTATAACATATCCAAAGGAGATCCCAGTATCTCTTGTAGAACAAGAGTTATGAGCCTCCAAAGTTTAGTGCAAAAATCATAAGTAACATAATAAAAATAAGTGAGACGATACCAAAGTTGACGAACATTTTGCTTAATATCTCAGCCCTTGTTTGTCGTAGCTCAATGTGTTTAGTATGGTTAGATGGGGGACAAATTGGACTATAACATACTCAAAGGACATCCCCGTATCTCCAGTAGAAACAGCGTTACGAGCCTGCAAAGTATAGTCTAACTCATTTCCTATGGAGGGGGTTTGTTTCTTTACGTTTTGCTTAAGTACTCGGCCCCTGTTTGTCGTAGCCCAAAGTTTTTAGTATAGTTAGATGGGGGACAATTTGGACTATAACATATCCTAAGGACATCCCCATATCTCTAGTAGACACAGAGTTATGGGCCTGCAAAGTATAGTCTAATGTATTTCCTATGGAGGGGTTTGTTTGTTTACGATTATCTTAATTACTCGACTACTGTTTGTCGTAGCTCAATGTTTTTAGTATGGTTAGATGGGGGACAAATTGGACTATAACATACTCAAAGGACATCCCCGTATCTCCAGTAGAAACAGCGTTACGAGCCTGCAAAGTATAGTCTAATGCATTTTCTATGGAGGGGTTTGTTTGTTCACGTATTGCTTAATTACTTGACCCTGTTCTTTCGATTAAAAATAATAACATATCTTTAGTGTAGGAGATCCCAGTATCTCTTGTAGAACAAGAGTTATGAGCCTCCAAAGTTTAGTGCAAAAATCATAAGTAACATAATAAAAATAAGTGAGACGATACCAAAGTTGACGAACATTTTGCTTAATATCTCGGCACTTGTTTGTCGTAGCTCAATGTTTTTAGTATGGTTAGATGGGGGACAAATTGGACTATAACATACTCAAAGGACATCCCCGTATCTCCAGTAGAAACAGAGTTACGAGCCTGCAAAGTATAGTCTAATGCATTTTCTATGGAGGGGTTTGTTTGTTCACGTATTGCTTAATTACTTGACCCTGTTCTTTCGATTAAAAATAATAACATATCTTTAGTGTAGCGGTTATCGCATCCGCCTCACTCCCGGAAGGCCACAGGTTCGAAACCGCAAAGTTTTTTTTTATAATTATCCGAACATTTGTGTCAAGGTCACATTATTTACATCCCCGTATCTCTGGTAGAACCAGAGTTACCAGCCTCCAGAATTTAGTCTAATGTATTTCCTATGGAGGGGTTTGTTTGTTTACGATTAGCTTAATTACTCGACTACTGTTTGTCGTAGCCCTAATTCTTAGTATGGCTAGATGGGGGACAAATTGGTCTATAACATACTCAAAGGACATCCCCGTATCTCCAGTGGAAACAGAGTTACGAGCCTTCAAAGTATAGTCTAACTCATTTCCTATGGAGGGGGTTTGTTTCTTTACGTTTTGCTTAAGTACTCGGCCCCTGTTTGTCGTAGCCCAAAGTTTTTAGTATGGTTAGATGAAGGACAAATTGGACTATAACATATCCTAAGGACATCCCGGTATCTCCAGTAGAAACAGAGTTACGAGCCTGCAAAGTTTATTTTCAAAAATCAAAAGTAACCTTCTAACAATAAGTGAGACAAAAAATAAGTTGACGACGATATTGAGGTAGCCTCAAGTTTAAAGTATCCTTGTATGGGGAGCAAAGAGTACTATAACATATCCAAAGGAGATCCCAGTATCTCTTGTAGAACAAGAGTTATGAGCCTCCAAAGTTTAGTGCAAAAATCATAAGTAACATAATAAAAATAAGTGAGACGATACCAAAGTTGACGAACATTTTGCTTAATATCTCAGTCCTTGTTTGTCGTAGCTCAATGTGTTTAGTATGGTTAGATGGGGGACAAATTGGACTATAACATACTCAAAGGACATCCCCGTATCTCCAGTAGAAACAGCGTTACGAGCCTGCAAAGTATAGTCTAACTCATTTCCTATGGAGGGGGTTTGTTTCTTTACGTTTTGCTTAAGTACTCGGCCCCTGTTTGTCGTAGCCCAAAGTTTTTAGTATAGTTAGATGGGGGACAATTTGGACTATAACATATCCTAAGGACATCCCCATATCTCTAGTAGACACAGAGTTATGGGCCTGCAAAGTATAGTCTAATGTATTTCCTATGGAGGGGGTTTGTTTCTTTACGTTTTGCTTAAGTACTCGGCCCCTGTTTGTCGGAGCCCAAAGTTTTTAGTATGGTTAGATGAAGGACAAATTGGACTATAACATATCCTAAGGACATCCCGGTATCTCCAGTAGAAACAGAGTTACGAGCCTGCAAAGTTTATTTTCAAAAATCAAAAGTAACCTTCTAACAATAAGTGAGACAAAAAATAAGTTGACGACGATATTGAGGTAGCCTCAAGTTTAAAGTATCCTTGTATGGGGAGCAAAGAGTACTATAACATATCCAAAGGAGATCCCAGTATCTCTTGTAGAACAAGAGTTATGAGCCTCCAAAGTTTAGTGCAAAAATCATAAGTAACATAACAAAAATAAGTGAGACGATACCAAAGTTGACGAACATTTTGCTTAATATCTCGGCCCTTGTTTGTCGTAGCTCAATGTTTTTAGTATGGTTAGATGGGGGACAAATTGGACTATAACATACTCAAAGGACATCCCCGTATCTCCAGTAGAAACAGCGTTACGAGCCTGCAAAGTATAGTCTAATGCATTTTCTATGGAGGGGTTTGTTTGTTCACGTATTGCTTAACTACTTGACCCTGTTCTTTCGATTAAAAACAATAACATATCTTTAGTGTAGCGGTTATCGCATCCGCCTCACTCCCGGAAGGCCACAGGTTCGAAACCGCGAAGTTTTTTTTTATAATTATCCGAACATTTGTGTCAAGGTCACATTATTTACATCCCCGTATCTCTGGTAGAACCAGAGTTACGAGCCTCCAGAATTTAGTCTAATGGATTTCCTATGGAGGGGTTTGTTTGTTTACGATTAGCTTAATTACTCGACTACTGTTTGTCGTAGCTCAATGTTTTTAGTATGGTTAGATGGGGGACAAATTGGACTATAACATACTCAAAGGACATCCCCGTATCTACAGTAGAAACAGAGTTACGGGCCTGCAAAGTATCGTCTAACTCATTTCCTATGTAGGGGGTTTGTTTCTTTACGTTTTGCTTAAGTACTCGGCCCCTGTTTGTCGTAGCCCAAAGTTTTTAGTATGGTTAGATGAAGGACAAATTGGACTATAACATATCCTAAGGACATCCCGGTATCTCCAGTAGAAACAGAGTTACGAGCCTGCAAAGTTTATTTTCAAAAATCAAAAGTAACCTTCTAACAATAAGTGAGACAAAAAATAAGTTGACGACGATATTGAGGTAGCCTCAAGTTTAAAGTATGCTTGTATGGGGAGCAAAGAGTACTATAACATATCCAAAGGAGATCCCAGTATCTCTTGTAGAACAAGAGTTATGAGCCTCCAAAGTTTAGTGCAAAAATCATAAGTAACATAATAAAAATAAGTGAGACGATAGCAAAGTTGACGAACATTTTGCTTAATATATCGGCCCTTGTTTGTCGTAGCTCAATGTTTTTAGTATGGTTAGATGGGGGACAAATTGGACTATAACATACTCAAAGGACATCCCCGTATCTCCAGTAGAAACAGAGTTACGAGCCTGCAAAGTATAGTCTAATGCATTTTCTATGGAGGGGTTTGTTTGTTCACGTATTGCTTAATTACTTGACCCTGTTCTTTCGATTAAAAATAATAACATATCTTTAGTGTAGGAGATCCCAGTATCTCTTGTAGAACAAGAGTTATGAGCCTCCAAAGTTTAGTGCAAAAATCATAAGTAACATAATAAAAGTAAGTGAGACGATACCAAAGTTGACGAACATTTTGCTTAATATCTCGGCCCTTGTTTGTCGTAGCTCAATGTTTTTAGTATGGTTAGATGGGGGACAAATTGGACTATAACATATCCTAAGGACATCCCGGTATCTCCAGTAGAAACAGAGTTACGAGCCTGCAAAGTTTATTTTCAAAAATCAAAAGTAACCTTCTAACAATAAGTGAGACAAAAAATAAGTTGACGACGATATTGAGGTAGCCTCAAGTTTAAAGTATGCTTGTATGGGGAGCAAAGAGTACTATAACATATCCAAAGGAGATCCCAGTATCTCTTGTAGAACAAGAGTTATGAGCCTCCAAAGTTTAGTGCAAAAATCATAAGTAACATAATAAAAATAAGTGAGACGATACCAAAGTTGACGAACATTTTGCTTAATATCTCGGCCCTTGTTTGTCGTAGCTCAATGTTTTTAGTATGGTTAGATGGGGGACAAATTGGACTATAACATACTCAAAGGACATCCCCGTATCTCCAGTAGAAACAGCGTTACGAGCCTGCAAAGTATAGTCTAATGCATTTTCTATGGAGGGGTTTGTTTGTTCACGTATTGCTTAATTACTTGACCCTGTTCTTTCGATTAAAAACAATAACATATCTTTAGTGTAGCGGTTATCGCATCCGCCTCACTCCCGGAAGGCCACAGGTTCGAAACCGCGAAGTTTTTTTTTATAATTATCCGAACATTTGTGTCAAGGTCACATTATTTACATCCCCGTATCTCTGGTAGAACCAGAGTTACGAGCCTCCAGAATTTAGTCTAATGGATTTCCTATGGAGGGGTTTGTTTGTTTACGATTAGCTTAATTACTCGACTACTGTTTGTCGTAGCTCAATGTTTTTAGTATGGTTAGATGGGGGACAAATTGGACTATAACATACTCAAAGGACATCCCCGTATCTACAGTAGAAACAGAGTTACGGGCCTGCAAAGTATCGTCTAACTCATTTCCTATGGAGGGGGTTTGTTTCTTTACGTTTTGCTTAAGTACTCGGCCCCTGTTTGTCGTAGCCCAAAGTTTTTAGTATGGTTAGATGAAGGACAAATTGGACTATAACATATCCTAAGGACATCCCGGTATCTCCAGTAGAAACAGAGTTACGAGCCTGCAAAGTTTATTTTCAAAAATCAAAAGTAACCTTCTAACAATAAGTGAGACAAAAAATAAGTTGACGACGATATTGAGGTAGCCTCAAGTTTAAAGTATCCTTGTATGGGGAGCAAAGAGTACTATAACATATCCAAAGGAGATCCCAGTATCTCTTGTAGAACAAGAGTTATGAGCCTCCAAAGTTTAGTGCAAAAATCATAAGTAACATAATGAAAATAAGTGAGACGATACCAAAGTTGACGAACATTTTGCTTAATATCTCGGCCCTTGTTTGTCGTAGCTCAATGTTTTTAGTATGGTTAGATGGGGGACAAATTGGACTATAACATACTCAAAGGACATCCCCGTATCTCCAGTAGAAACAGCGTTACGAGCCTGCAAAGTATAGTCTAATGCATTTTCTATGGAGGGGTTTGTTTGTTCACGTATTGCTTAACTACTTGACCCTGTTCTTTCGATTAAAAACAATAACATATCTTTAGTGTAGCGGTTATCGCATCCGCCTCACTCCCGGAAGGCCACAGGTTCGAAACCGCGAAGTTTTTTTTTATAATTATCCGAACATTTGTGTCAAGGTCACATTATTTACATCCCCGTATCTCTGGTAGAACCAGAGTTACGAGCCTCCAGAATTTAGTCTAATGGATTTCCTATGGAGGGGTTTGTTTGTTTACGATTAGCTTAATTACTCGACTACTGTTTGTCGTAGCTCAATGTTTTTAGTATGGTTAGATGGGGGACAAATTGGACTATAACATACTCAAAGGACATCCCCGTATCTACAGTAGAAACAGAGTTACGGGCCTGCAAAGTATCGTCTAACTCATTTCCTATGGAGGGGGTTTGTTTCTTTACGTTTTGCTTAAGTACTCGGCCCCTGTTTGTCGTAGCCCAAAGTTTTTAGTATGGTTAGATGAAGGACAAATTGGACTATAACATATCCTAAGGACATCCCGGTATCTCCAGTAGAAACAGAGTTACGAGCCTGCAAAGTTTATTTTCAAAAATCAAAAGTAACCTTCTAACAATAAGTGAGACAAAAAATAAGTTGACGACGATATTGAGGTAGCCTCAAGTTTAAAGTATGCTTGTATGGGGAGCAAAGAGTACTATAACATATCCAAAGGAGATCCCAGTATCTCTTGTAGAACAAGAGTTATGAGCCTCCAAAGTTTAGTGCAAAAATCATAAGTAACATAATAAAAATAAGTGAGACGATAGCAAAGTTGACGAACATTTTGCTTAATATATCGGCCCTTGTTTGTCGTAGCTCAATGTTTTTAGTATGGTTAGATGGGGGACAAATTGGACTATAACATACTCAAAGGACATCCCCGTATCTCCAGTAGAAACAGAGTTACGAGCCTGCAAAGTATAGTCTAATGCATTTTCTATGGAGGGGTTTGTTTGTTCACGTATTGCTTAATTACTTGACCCTGTTCTTTCGATTAAAAATAATAACATATCTTTAGTGTAGGAGATCCCAGTATCTCTTGTAGAACAAGAGTTATGAGCCTCCAAAGTTTAGTGCAAAAATCATAAGTAACATAATAAAAGTAAGTGAGACGATACCAAAGTTGACGAACATTTTGCTTAATATCTCGGCCCTTGTTTGTCGTAGCTCAATGTTTTTAGTATGGTTAGATGGGGGACAAATTGGACTATAACATATCCTAAGGACATCCCGGTATCTCCAGTAGAAACAGAGTTACGAGCCTGCAAAGTTTATTTTCAAAAATCAAAAGTAACCTTCTAACAATAAGTGAGACAAAAAATAAGTTGACGACGATATTGAGGTAGCCTCAAGTTTAAAGTATGCTTGTATGGGGAGCAAAGAGTACTATAACATATCCAAAGGAGATCCCAGTATCTCTTGTAGAACAAGAGTTATGAGCCTCCAAAGTTTAGTGCAAAAATCATAAGTAACATAATAAAAATAAGTGAGACGATACCAAAGTTGACGAACATTTTGCTTAATATCTCGGCCCTTGTTTGTCGTAGCTCAATGTTTTTAGTATGGTTAGATGGGGGACAAATTGGACTATAACATACTCAAAGGACATCCCCGTATCTCCAGTAGAAACAGCGTTACGAGCCTGCAAAGTATAGTCTAATGCATTTTCTATGGAGGGGTTTGTTTGTTCACGTATTGCTTAATTACTTGACCCTGTTCTTTCGATTAAAAACAATAACATATCTTTAGTGTAGCGGTTATCGCATCCGCCTCACTCCCGGAAGGCCACAGGTTCGAAACCGCGAAGTTTTTTTTTATAATTATCCGAACATTTGTGTCAAGGTCACATTATTTACATCCCCGTATCTCTGGTAGAACCAGAGTTACGAGCCTCCAGAATTTAGTCTAATGGATTTCCTATGGAGGGGTTTGTTTGTTTACGATTAGCTTAATTACTCGACTACTGTTTGTCGTAGCTCAATGTTTTTAGTATGGTTAGATGGGGGACAAATTGGACTATAACATACTCAAAGGACATCCCCGTATCTACAGTAGAAACAGAGTTACGGGCCTGCAAAGTATCGTCTAACTCATTTCCTATGGAGGGGGTTTGTTTCTTTACGTTTTGCTTAAGTACTCGGCCCCTGTTTGTCGTAGCCCAAAGTTTTTAGTATGGTTAGATGAAGGACAAATTGGACTATAACATATCCTAAGGACATCCCGGTATCTCCAGTAGAAACAGAGTTACGAGCCTGCAAAGTTTATTTTCAAAAATCAAAAGTAACCTTCTAACAATAAGTGAGACAAAAAATAAGTTGACGACGATATTGAGGTAGCCTCAAGTTTAAAGTATGCTTGTATGGGGAGCAAAGAGTACTATAACATATCCAAAGGAGATCCCAGTATCTCTTGTAGAACAAGAGTTATGAGCCTCCAAAGTTTAGTGCAAAAATCATAAGTAACATAATAAAAATAAGTGAGACGATAGCAAAGTTGACGAACATTTTGCTTAATATATCGGCCCTTGTTTGTCGTAGCTCAATGTTTTTAGTATGGTTAGATGGGGGACAAATTGGACTATAACATACTCAAAGGACATCCCCGTATCTCCAGTAGAAACAGAGTTACGAGCCTGCAAAGTATAGTCTAATGCATTTTCTATGGAGGGGTTTGTTTGTTCACGTATTGCTTAATTACTTGACCCTGTTCTTTCGATTAAAAATAATAACATATCTTTAGTGTAGGAGATCCCAGTATCTCTTGTAGAACAAGAGTTATGAGCCTCCAAAGTTTAGTGCAAAAATCATAAGTAACATAATAAAAGTAAGTGAGACGATACCAAAGTTGACGAACATTTTGCTTAATATCTCGGCCCTTGTTTGTCGTAGCTCAATGTTTTTAGTATGGTTAGATGGGGGACAAATTGGACTATAACATATCCTAAGGACATCCCGGTATCTCCAGTAGAAACAGAGTTACGAGCCTGCAAAGTTTATTTTCAAAAATCAAAAGTAACCTTCTAACAATAAGTGAGACAAAAAATAAGTTGACGACGATATTGAGGTAGCCTCAAGTTTAAAGTATGCTTGTATGGGGAGCAAAGAGTACTATAACATATCCAAAGGAGATCCCAGTATCTCTTGTAGAACAAGAGTTATGAGCCTCCAAAGTTTAGTGCAAAAATCATAAGTAACATAATAAAAATAAGTGAGACGATACCAAAGTTGACGAACATTTTGCTTAATATCTCGGCCCTTGTTTGTCGTAGCTCAATGTTTTTAGTATGGTTAGATGGGGGACAAATTGGACTATAACATACTCAAAGGACATCCCCGTATCTCCAGTAGAAACAGCGTTACGAGCCTGCAAAGTATAGTCTAATGCATTTTCTATGGAGGGGTTTGTTTGTTCACGTATTGCTTAATTACTTGACCCTGTTCTTTCGATTAAAAACAATAACATATCTTTAGTGTAGCGGTTATCGCATCCGCCTCACTCCCGGAAGGCCACAGGTTCGAAACCGCGAAGTTTTTTTTTATAATTATCCGAACATTTGTGTCAAGGTCACATTATTTACATCCCCGTATCTCTGGTAGAACCAGAGTTACGAGCCTCCAGAATTTAGTCTAATGGATTTCCTATGGAGGGGTTTGTTTGTTTACGATTAGCTTAATTACTCGACTACTGTTTGTCGTAGCTCAATGTTTTTAGTATGGTTAGATGGGGGACAAATTGGACTATAACATACTCAAAGGACATCCCCGTATCTACAGTAGAAACAGAGTTACGGGCCTGCAAAGTATCGTCTAACTCATTTCCTATGGAGGGGGTTTGTTTCTTTACGTTTTGCTTAAGTACTCGGCCCCTGTTTGTCGTAGCCCAAAGTTTTTAGTATGGTTAGATGAAGGACAAATTGGACTATAACATATCCTAAGGACATCCCGGTATCTCCAGTAGAAACAGAGTTACGAGCCTGCAAAGTTTATTTTCAAAAATCAAAAGTAACCTTCTAACAATAAGTGAGACAAAAAATAAGTTGACGACGATATTGAGGTAGCCTCAAGTTTAAAGTATGCTTGTATGGGGAGCAAAGAGTACTATAACATATCCAAAGGAGATCCCAGTATCTCTTGTAGAACAAGAGTTATGAGCCTCCAAAGTTTAGTGCAAAAATCATAAGTAACATAATAAAAATAAGTGAGACGATACCAAAGTTGACGAACATTTTGCTTAATATCTCGGCCCTTGTTTGTCGTAGCTCAATGTTTTTAGTATGGTTAGATGGGGGACAAATTGGACTATAACATATCCTAAGGACATCCCGGTATCTCCAGTAGAAACAGAGTTACGAGCCTGCAAAGTTTATTTTCAAAAATCAAAAGTAACCTTCTAACAATAAGTGAGACAAAAAATAAGTTGACGACGATATTGAGGTAGCCTCAAGTTTAAAGTATGCTTGTATGGGGAGCAAAGAGTACTATAACATATCCAAAGGAGATCCCAGTATCTCTTGTAGAACAAGAGTTATGAGCCTCCAAAGTTTAGTGCAAAAATCATAAGTAACATAATAAAAATAAGTGAGACGATACCAAAGTTGACGAACATTTTGCTTAATATCTCGGCCCTTGTTTGTCGTAGCTCAATGTTTTTAGTATGGTTAGATGGGGGACAAATTGGACTATAACATACTCAAAGGACATCCCCGTATCTCCAGTAGAAACAGCGTTACGAGCCTGCAAAGTATAGTCTAATGCATTTTCTATGGAGGGGTTTGTTTGTTCACGTATTGCTTAATTACTTGACCCTGTTCTTTCGATTAAAAACAATAACATATCTTTAGTGTAGCGGTTATCGCATCCGCCTCACTCCCGGAAGGCCACAGGTTCGAAACCGCGAAGTTTTTTTTTATAATTATCCGAACATTTGTGTCAAGGTCACATTATTTACATCCCCGTATCTCTGGTAGAACCAGAGTTACGAGCCTCCAGAATTTAGTCTAATGGATTTCCTATGGAGGGGTTTGTTTGTTTACGATTAGCTTAATTACTCGACTACTGTTTGTCGTAGCTCAATGTTTTTAGTATGGTTAGATGGGGGACAAATTGGACTATAACATACTCAAAGGACATCCCCGTATCTACAGTAGAAACAGAGTTACGGGCCTGCAAAGTATCGTCTAACTCATTTCCTATGGAGGGGGTTTGTTTCTTTACGTTTTGCTTAAGTACTCGGCCCCTGTTTGTCGTAGCCCAAAGTTTTTAGTATGGTTAGATGAAGGACAAATTGGACTATAACATATCCTAAGGACATCCCGGTATCTCCAGTAGAAACAGAGTTACGAGCCTGCAAAGTTTATTTTCAAAAATCAAAAGTAACCTTCTAACAATAAGTGAGACAAAAAATAAGTTGACGACGATATTGAGGTAGCCTCAAGTTTAAAGTATGCTTGTATGGGGAGCAAAGAGTACTATAACATATCCAAAGGAGATCCCAGTATCTCTTGTAGAACAAGAGTTATGAGCCTCCAAAGTTTAGTGCAAAAATCATAAGTAACATAATAAAAATAAGTGAGACGATACCAAAGTTGACGAACATTTTGCTTAATATCTCGGCCCTTGTTTGTCGTAGCTCAATGTTTTTAGTATGGTTAGATGGGGGACAAATTGGACTATAACATATCCTAAGGACATCCCGGTATCTCCAGTAGAAACAGAGTTACGAGCCTGCAAAGTTTATTTTCAAAAATCAAAAGTAACCTTCTAACAATAAGTGAGACAAAAAATAAGTTGACGACGATATTGAGGTAGCCTCAAGTTTAAAGTATGCTTGTATGGGGAGCAAAGAGTACTATAACATATCCAAAGGAGATCCCAGTATCTCTTGTAGAACAAGAGTTATGAGCCTCCAAAGTTTAGTGCAAAAATCATAAGTAACATAATAAAAATAAGTGAGACGATACCAAAGTTGACGAACATTTTGCTTAATATCTCGGCCCTTGTTTGTCGTAGCTCAATGTTTTTAGTATGGTTAGATGGGGGACAAATTGGACTATAACATACTCAAAGGACATCCCCGTATCTCCAGTAGAAACAGCGTTACGAGCCTGCAAAGTATAGTCTAATGCATTTTCTATGGAGGGGTTTGTTTGTTCACGTATTGCTTAATTACTTGACCCTGTTCTTTCGATTAAAAACAATAACATATCTTTAGTGTAGCGGTTATCGCATCCGCCTCACTCCCGGAAGGCCACAGGTTCGAAACCGCGAAGTTTTTTTTTATAATTATCCGAACATTTGTGTCAAGGTCACATTATTTACATCCCCGTATCTCTGGTAGAACCAGAGTTACGAGCCTCCAGAATTTAGTCTAATGGATTTCCTATGGAGGGGTTTGTTTGTTTACGATTAGCTTAATTACTCGACTACTGTTTGTCGTAGCTCAATGTTTTTAGTATGGTTAGATGGGGGACAAATTGGACTATAACATACTCAAAGGACATCCCCGTATCTACAGTAGAAACAGAGTTACGGGCCTGCAAAGTATCGTCTAACTCATTTCCTATGGAGGGGGTTTGTTTCTTTACGTTTTGCTTAAGTACTCGGCCCCTGTTTGTCGTAGCCCAAAGTGTTTAGTATGGTTAGATGAAGGACAAATTGGACTATAACATATCCTAAGGACATCCCGGTATCTCCAGTAGAAACAGAGTTACGAGCCTGCAAAGTTTATTTTCAAAAATCAAAAGTAACCTTCTAACAATAAGTGAGACAAAAAATAAGTTGACGACGATATTGAGGTAGCCTCAAGTTTAAAGTATGCTTGTATGGGGAGCAAAGAGTACTATAACATATCCAAAGGAGATCCCAGTATCTCTTGTAGAACAAGAGTTATGAGCCTCCAAAGTTTAGTGCAAAAATCATAAGTAACATAATAAAAATAAGTGAGACGATACCAAAGTTGACGAACATTTTGCTTAATATCTCGGCCCTTGTTTGTCGTAGCTCAATGTTTTTAGTATGGTTAGATGGGGGACAAATTGGACTATAACATACTCAAAGGACATCCCCGTATCTCCAGTAGAAACAGAGTTACGAGCCTGCAAAGTATAGTCTAATGCATTTTCTATGGAGGGGTTTGTTTGTTCACGTATTGCTTAATTACTTGACCCTGTTCTTTCGATTAAAAATAATAACATATCTTTAGTGTAGGAGATCCCAGTATCTCTTGTAGAACAAGAGTTATGAGCTTCCAAAGTTTAGTGCAAAAATCATAAGTAACATAATAAAAATAAGTGAGACGATACCAAAGTTGACGAACATTTTGCTTAATATCTCGGCCCTTGTTTGTCGTAGCTCAATGTTTTTAGTATGGTTAGATGGGGGACAAATTGGACTATAACATATCCTAAGGACATCCCGGTATCTCCAGTAGAAACAGAGTTACGAGCCTGCAAAGTTTATTTTCAAAAATCAAAAGTAACCTTCTAACAATAAGTGAGACAAAAAATAAGTTGACGACGATATTGAGGTAGCCTCAAGTTTAAAGTATGCTTGTATGGGGAGCAAAGAGTACTATAACATATCCAAAGGAGATCCCAGTATCTCTTGTAGAACAAGAGTTATGAGCCTCCAAAGTTTAGTGCAAAAATCATAAGTAACATAATAAAAATAAGTGAGACGATACCAAAGTTGACGAACATTTTGCTTAATATCTCGGCCCTTGTTTGTCGTAGCTCAATGTTTTTAGTATGGTTAGATGGGGGACAAATTGGACTATAACATACTCAAAGGACATCCCCGTATCTCCAGTAGAAACAGAGTTACGAGCCTGCAAAGTATAGTCTAATGCATTTTCTATGGAGGGGTTTGTTTGTTCACGTATTGCTTAATTACTTGACCCTGTTCTTTCGATTAAAAATAATAACATATCTTTAGTGTAGCGGTTATCGCATCCGCCTCACTCCCGGAAGGCCACAGGTTCGAAACCGCGAAGTTTTTTTTTTTTGCTTGGAACATGCAAAGACCTTTATAATTATCCGAACATTTGTGTCAAGGTCACATTATTTACATCCCCGTATCTCTGGTAGAACCAGAGTTACGAGCCTGCAAAGTTTATTTTCAAAAATCAAAAGTAACCTTCTAACAATAAGTGAGACAAAAAATAATATCTCGGCCCTTGTTTGTCGTAGCTCAATGTTTTTAGTATGGTTAGATGGGGGACAAATTGGACTATAACATATCCTAAGGACATCCCGGTATCTCCAGTAGAAACAGAGTTACGAGCCTGCAAAGTTTATTTTCAAAAATCAAAAGTAACCTTCTAACAATAAGTGAGACAAAAAATAAGTTGACGACGATATTGAGGTAGCCTCAAGTTTAAAGTATGCTTGTATGGGGAGCAAAGAGTACTATAACATATCCAAAGGAGATCCCAGTATCTCTTGTAGAACAAGAGTTATGAGCCTCCAAAGTTTAGTGCAAAAATCATAAGTAACATAATAAAAATAAGTGAGACGATACCAAAGTTGACGAACATTTTGCTTAATATCTCGGCCCTTGTTTGTCGTAGCTCAATGTTTTTAGTATGGTTAGATGGGGGACAAATTGGACTATAACATACTCAAAGGACATCCCCGTATCTCCAGTAGAAACAGAGTTACGAGCCTGCAAAGTATAGTCTAATGCATTTTCTATGGAGGGGTTTGTTTGTTCACGTATTGCTTAATTACTTGACCCTGTTCTTTCGATTAAAAACAATAACATATCTTTAGTGTAGCGGTTATCGCATCCGCCTCACTCCCGGAAGGCCACAGGTTCGAAACCGCGAAGTTTTTTTTTATAATTATCCGAACATTTGTGTCAAGGTCACATTATTTACATCCCCGTATCTCTGGTAGAACCAGAGTTACGAGCCTCCAGAATTTAGTCTAATGGATTTCCTATGGAGGGGTTTGTTTGTTTACGATTAGCTTAATTACTCGACTACTGTTTGTCGTAGCTCAATGTTTTTAGTATGGTTAGATGGGGGACAAATTGGACTATAACATACTCAAAGGACATCCCCGTATCTACAGTAGAAACAGAGTTACGGGCCTGCAAAGTATCGTCTAACTCATTTCCTATGGAGGGGGTTTGTTTCTTTACGTTTTGCTTAAGTACTCGGCCCCTGTTTGTCGTAGCCCAAAGTGTTTAGTATGGTTAGATGAAGGACAAATTGGACTATAACATATCCTAAGGACATCCCGGTATCTCCAGTAGAAACAGAGTTACGAGCCTGCAAAGTTTATTTTCAAAAATCAAAAGTAACCTTCTAACAATAAGTGAGACAAAAAATAAGTTGACGACGATATTGAGGTAGCCTCAAGTTTAAAGTATGCTTGTATGGGGAGCAAAGAGTACTATAACATATCCAAAGGAGATCCCAGTATCTCTTGTAGAACAAGAGTTATGAGCCTCCAAAGTTTAGTGCAAAAATCATAAGTAACATAATAAAAATAAGTGAGACGATACCAAAGTTGACGAACATTTTGCTTAATATCTCGGCCCTTGTTTGTCGTAGCTCAATGTTTTTAGTATGGTTAGATGGGGGACAAATTGGACTATAACATACTCAAAGGACATCCCCGTATCTCCAGTAGAAACAGAGTTACGAGCCTGCAAAGTATAGTCTAATGCATTTTCTATGGAGGGGTTTGTTTGTTCACGTATTGCTTAATTACTTGACCCTGTTCTTTCGATTAAAAATAATAACATATCTTTAGTGTAGGAGATCCCAGTATCTCTTGTAGAACAAGAGTTATGAGCTTCCAAAGTTTAGTGCAAAAATCATAAGTAACATAATAAAAATAAGTGAGACGATACCAAAGTTGACGAACATTTTGCTTAATATCTCGGCCCTTGTTTGTCGTAGCTCAATGTTTTTAGTATGGTTAGATGGGGGACAAATTGGACTATAACATATCCTAAGGACATCCCGGTATCTCCAGTAGAAACAGAGTTACGAGCCTGCAAAGTTTATTTTCAAAAATCAAAAGTAACCTTCTAACAATAAGTGAGACAAAAAATAAGTTGACGACGATATTGAGGTAGCCTCAAGTTTAAAGTATGCTTGTATGGGGAGCAAAGAGTACTATAACATATCCAAAGGAGATCCCAGTATCTCTTGTAGAACAAGAGTTATGAGCCTCCAAAGTTTAGTGCAAAAATCATAAGTAACATAATAAAAATAAGTGAGACGATACCAAAGTTGACGAACATTTTGCTTAATATCTCGGCCCTTGTTTGTCGTAGCTCAATGTTTTTAGTATGGTTAGATGGGGGACAAATTGGACTATAACATACTCAAAGGACATCCCCGTATCTCCAGTAGAAACAGAGTTACGAGCCTGCAAAGTATAGTCTAATGCATTTTCTATGGAGGGGTTTGTTTGTTCACGTATTGCTTAATTACTTGACCCTGTTCTTTCGATTAAAAATAATAACATATCTTTAGTGTAGCGGTTATCGCATCCGCCTCACTCCCGGAAGGCCACAGGTTCGAAACCGCGAAGTTTTTTTTTTTTGCTTGGAACATGCAAAGACCTTTATAATTATCCGAACATTTGTGTCAAGGTCACATTATTTACATCCCCGTATCTCTGGTAGAACCAGAGTTACGAGCCTGCAAAGTTTATTTTCAAAAATCAAAAGTAACCTTCTAACAATAAGTGAGACAAAAAATAATATCTCGGCCCTTGTTTGTCGTAGCTCAATGTTTTTAGTATGGTTAGATGGGGGACAAATTGGACTATAACATATCCTAAGGACATCCCGGTATCTCCAGTAGAAACAGAGTTACGAGCCTGCAAAGTTTATTTTCAAAAATCAAAAGTAACCTTCTAACAATAAGTGAGACAAAAAATAAGTTGACGACGATATTGAGGTAGCCTCAAGTTTAAAGTATGCTTGTATGGGGAGCAAAGAGTACTATAACATATCCAAAGGAGATCCCAGTATCTCTTGTAGAACAAGAGTTATGAGCCTCCAAAGTTTAGTGCAAAAATCATAAGTAACATAATAAAAATAAGTGAGACGATACCAAAGTTGACGAACATTTTGCTTAATATCTCGGCCCTTGTTTGTCGTAGCTCAATGTTTTTAGTATGGTTAGATGGGGGACAAATTGGACTATAACATACTCAAAGGACATCCCCGTATCTCCAGTAGAAACAGAGTTACGAGCCTGCAAAGTATAGTCTAATGCATTTTCTATGGAGGGGTTTGTTTGTTCACGTATTGCTTAATTACTTGACCCTGTTCTTTCGATTAAAAATAATAACATATCTTTAGTGTAGCGGTTATCGCATCCGCCTCACTCCCGGAAGGCCACAGGTTCGAAACCGCGAAGTTTTTTTTTTTTGCTTGGAACATGCAAAGACCTTTATAATTATCCGAACATTTGTGTCAAGGTCACATTATTTACATCCCCGTATCTCTGGTAGAACCAGAGTTACGAGCCTGCAAAGTTTATTTTCAAAAATCAAAAGTAACCTTCTAACAATAAGTGAGACAAAAAATAATATCTCGGCCCTTGTTTGTCGTAGCTCAATGTTTTTAGTATGGTTAGATGGGGGACAAATTGGACTATAACATATCCTAAGGACATCCCGGTATCTCCAGTAGAAACAGAGTTACGAGCCTGCAAAGTTTATTTTCAAAAATCAAAAGTAACCTTCTAACAATAAGTGAGACAAAAAATAAGTTGACGACGATATTGAGGTAGCCTCAAGTTTAAAGTATGCTTGTATGGGGAGCAAAGAGTACTATAACATATCCAAAGGAGATCCCAGTATCTCTTGTAGAACAAGAGTTATGAGCCTCCAAAGTTTAGTGCAAAAATCATAAGTAACATAATAAAAATAAGTGAGACGATACCAAAGTTGACGAACATTTTGCTTAATATCTCGGCCCTTGTTTGTCGTTGCTCAATGTTTTTAGTATGGTTAGATGGGGGACAAATTGGACTATAACATACTCAAAGGACATCCCCGTATCTCCAGTAGAAACAGAGTTACGAGCCTGCAAAGTATAGTCTAATGCATTTTCTATGGAGGGGTTTGTTTGTTCACGTATTGCTTAATTACTTGACCCTGTTCTTTCGATTAAAAATAATAACATATCTTTAGTGTAGCGGTTATCGCATCCGCCTCACTCCCGGAAGGCCACAGGTTCGAAACCGCGAAGTTTTTTTTTTTGCTTGGAACATGCAAAGACCTTTATAATTATCCGAACATTTGTGTCAAGGTCACATTATTTACATCCCCGTATCTCTGGTAGAACCAGAGTTACGAGCCTGCAAAGTTTATTTTCAAAAATCAAAAGTAACCTTCTAACAATAAGTGAGACAAAAAATAAGTTGACGACGATATTGAGGTAGCCTCAAGTTTAAAGTATCCTTGTATGGGGAGCAACGAGTACTATAACATTTCCAAAGGAGATCCCAGTATCTCTTGTAGAACAAGAATTATGAGCCTCCAAAGTTTAGTGCAAAAATCATAAGTAACATAACAAAAATAAGTGAGACGATACCAAAGTTGACGAACATTTTGCTTAATATCTCGGCCCTTGTTTGTCGTAGCTCAATGTCGTAGCTCTCGGCAACGGCCATATCACGCTGAATTCACCGGTTCTCGTCCGATAACCAAAGTTAAGCAGCGTCGAGCGCAGTCAGTACTTGGGAGGGCGACCACTTAGGAACACTGCGTGCCGTTAGCTTTTTCACTTTTTTTTCCTCTTTTAAATTCCAATAGATATGAAAAAAGCAAACATATTTTCTTTTTGTTATTGTTTGAAAAAGATGAAGGTTAATTTGTCTCACTTAATTTAAATTCGAATTATTATCTAGCACTCTCGGCAACGGCCATATCACGCTGAGAACACCGGTTCTCGTCCGATCGCCGACGTTAGCAGCGTCGAGCGCAGTCAGTACTTGGGAATACTGCGTGCCGTTTGCTTTTTCACTTTTGTTTCCTCTTTCAAATTCCACCAGATATGAAAAAAGCAAACATATCTTCTTTTTGTTATTGTTTTATAATGATGAAAGTTAATTAAATTCAAATTATTAACTAGCACTCTCGGCAACGGCCATATCACGCTGAATACACCGGTTCTCGTCCGATAACCGAAGTTAAGCAGCGTCGAGCGCAGTCACTACTTGGGAGGGAGACCACTTAGGAACACTGCGTGCCGTTGTCTTTTTCACTTTTTTTCCCCATTTAAATTTTAATAGATATGAAAAAAGAAAACATGTTTTCTTTTTGTTATTGTTTTAAAATGATGAAGGTTAATTTGTCTCACTTAATTTAAATTCGAATTATTAACTAGCACTCTCGACAACGGCCATATCACGCAGAAAACACCGGTTCACGTCCGATCACCGAAGTTAAGCAGCGTCGAGCGCATACAGTACTTGGGAATACTGCGTGCCGTTTGTTTTTTCACTTTTGTTTCCTCTTTTAAATTCCACCAGATATGAAAAAAGCAAACATATCTTCTTTTTGTTATTGTTTTATAAAGATGAAGGTTAATTAAATTCACATTATTAACTAGCACTCTCGGCAACGGCCATATCACGCTGAGTACACCGGTTCTCGTCCGATAACCGAAGTTAAGCAGCGTCGAGCGCAGTCACTCCTTGGGAGGGAGACCACTTAGGAACACTGCGTGGCGTTGGCTTTTTCACTTTTTTTTCCTCTTTTAAATTTTAATAGATATGAAAAAAGCAAACATGTTTTCTTTTTGTTATTGTTTTAAAATGATGAAGGTTAATTTGTCTCATTTAATTTAAATTCGAATTATTAACTAGCACTCTCGGCAACGGCCATATCACGCTGAAAAGACCGGTTCACGTCCGATCACCGAAGTTAAGCAGCGTCGAGCGCATACAGTACTTGGGAATACTGCGTGCCGTTTGTTTTTTCACTTTTGTTTCCTCTTTTAAATTCCACCAGATATGAAAAAAGCAAACATATCTTCTTTTTGTTATTGTTTTATAAAGATGAAGGTTAATTAAATTCAAATTATTAACTAGCACTCTCGGCAACGGCCATATCACGCTGAATACACCAGTTCTCGTCCGATAACCAAAGTTAAGCAGCGTCGAGCGCAGTCAGTACTTGGGAGGGCGACCACTTAGGAACACTGCGTGCCGTTAGTTTTTCACTTTTTTTTCCTCCTTTAAATTCCAATAGATATGAAAAAAGCAAACATATTTTCTTTTTGTTATTGTTTGAAAAAGATGAAGGTTAATTTGTCTCACTTAATTTAAATTCGAATTATTATCTAGCACTCTCGGCAACGGCCATATCACGCTGAAAAGACCGGTTCACGTCCGATCACCGAAGTTAAGCAGCGTCGAGCGCATACAGTACTTGGGAATACTGCGTGCCGTTTGTTTTTTCACTTTTGTTTCCTCTTTTAAATTCCACCAGATATGAAAAAAGCAAACATATCTTCTTTTTGTTATTGTTTTATAAAGATGAAGGTTAATTAAATTCAAATTATTAACTAGCACTCTCGGCAACGGCCATATCACGCTGAATACACCAGTTCTCGTCCGATAACCAAAGTTAAGCAGCGTCGAGCGCAGTCAGTACTTGGGAGGGCGACCACTTAGGAACACTGCGTGCCGTTAACTTTTTCACTTTTTTTTCCTCTTTTAAATTCCAATAGATATGAAAAAAGCAAACATATTTTCTTTTTGTTATTGTTTGAGAAAGATGAAGGTTTATTTGTCTCACTTAATTTAAATTCGAATTATTATCTAGCACTCTCGGCAACGGCCATATCACGCTGACAACACCGGTTCTCGTCCGATCGCCGACGTTAGCAGCGTCGAGCGCAGTCAGTACTTGGGAATACTGCGTGCCGTTTGCTTTTTCACTTTTGTTTCCTCTTTCAAATTCTACCAGATATGAAAAAAGCAAACATATCTTCTTTTTGTTATTGTTTTATAATGATGAAAGTTAATTAAATTCAAATTATTAACTAGCACTCTCAGCAACGGCCATATCACGCTGAATACACCGGTTCTCGTCCGATAACCGAAGTTAAGCAGCGTCGAGCGCAGTCACTACTTGGGAGGGAGGCCACTTAGGAACACTGCGTGCCGTTGGCTTTTTCAATTTTTCTTCCCCATTTAAATTTTAATAGATATGAAAAAAGCAAACATGTTTTCTTTTTGTTATTGTTTTAAAATGATGAAGGTTAATTTGTCTCACTTAATTTAAATTCGAATTATTAACTAGCACTCTCGGCAACGGCCATATCACGCTGAAAACACCGGATCACGTCCGATCACCGAAGTTAAGCAGCGTCGAGCGCATACAGTACTTGGGAATACTGCGTGCCGTTTGTTTTTTCACTTTTGTTTCCTCTTTTAAATTCCACCAGATATGAAAAAAGGAAACATATCTTCTTTTTGTTATTGTTTTATAAAGATGAAGGTTAATTAAATTCAAATTATTAACTAGCACTCTCGGCAACGGCCATATCACGCTGAATACACCGGTTCTCGTCCGATAACCGAAGTTAAGCAGCGTCGAGCGCAGTCACTACTTGGGAGGGAGGCCACTTAGGAACACTGCGTGCCGTTGGCTTTTTCAATTTTTCTTCCCCATTTAAATTTTAATAGATATGAAAAAAGCAAACATGTTTTCTTTTTGTTATTGTTTTAAAATGATGAAGGTTAATTTGTCTCACTTAATTTAAATTCGAATTATTAACTAGCACTCTCGGCAACGGCCATATCACGCTGAAAACACCGGATCACGTCCGATCACCGAAGTTAAGCAGCGTCGAGCGCATACAGTACTTGGGAATACTGCGTGCCGTTTGTTTTTTCACTTTTGTTTCCTCTTTTAAATTCCACCAGATATGAAAAAAGGAAACATATCTTCTTTTTGTTATTGTTTTATAAAGATGAAGGTTAATTAAATTCAAATTATTAACTAGCACTCTCGGCAACGGCCATATCACGCTGAATACACCAGTTCTCGTCCGATAACCAAAGTTAAGCAGCGTCGAGCGCAGTCAGTACTTGGGAGGGCGACCACTTAGGAACACTGCGTGCCGTTAGCTTTTTCACTTTTTTTTCCTCCTTTAAATTCCAATAGATATGAAAAAAGCAAACATATTTTCTTTTTGTTATTGTTTGAAAAAGATGAAGGTTAATTTGTCTCACTTAATTTAAATTCGAATTATTATCTAGCACTCTCGGCAACGGCCATATCACGCTGAGAACACCGGTTCTCGTCCGATCGCCGACGTTAGCAGCGTCGAGCGCAGTCAGTACTTGGGAATACTGCGTGCCGTTTGCTTTTTCACTTTTGTTTCCTCTTTCAAATTCTACCAGATATGAAAAAAGCAAACATATCTTCTTTTTGTTATTGTTTTATAATGATGAAAGTTAATTAAATTCAAATTATTAACTAGCACTCTCGGCAACGGCCATATCACGCTGAATACACCGGCTCTCGTCCGATAACCGAAGTTAAGCAGCGTCGAGCGCAGTCACTACTTGGGAGGGAGACCACTTAGGAACACTGCGTGCCGTTGGCTTTTTCAATTTTTCTTCCCCATTTAAATTTTAAGAGATATGAAAAAAGCAAACATGTTTTCTTTTTGTTATTGTTTTAAAATGATGAAGGTTAATTTGTCTCACTTAATTTAAATTCGAATTATTAACTAGCACTCTCGGCAACGGCCATATCACGCTGAAAACACCGGTTCACGTCCGATCACCGAAGTTAAGCAGCGTCGAGCGCATACAGTACTTGGGAATACTGCGTGCCGTTTGTTTTTTCACTTTTGTGTCCTCTTTTAAATTCCACCAGATATGAAAAAATCAAACATATCTTCTTTTTGTTATTGTTTTATAAAGATGAAGGTTAATGAAATTCAAATTATTAACTAGCACTCTCGGCAACGGCCATATCACGCTGAATTCACCGGTTCTCGTCCGATAACCGAAGTTAAGCAGCGTCGAGCGCAGTCACTACTTGGGAGGGAGACCACTTAGGAACACTGCGTGCCGTTGGCTTTTTCACTTTTTTTTCCTCTTTTAAATTTTAATAGATATGAAAAAAGCAAACATGTTTTCTTTTTGTTATTGTTTTAAAATGATGAAGGTTAATTTGTCTCACTCAATTTAAATTCGAATTATTAACTAGCACTCTCGGCAACGGCCATATCACGCTGAAAACACCGGTTCACGTCCGATCACCGAAGTTAAGCAGCGTCGAGCGCATACAGTACTTGGGAATACTGCGTGCCGTTGGCTTTTTCACTTTTGTTTCCTCTTTCAAATTCCACCAGATATGAAAAAAGCAAACATATCTTCTTTTTTGTTATTGTTTTATAATGATGAAAGTTAATTAAATTCAAATTATTAACTAGCACTCTCGGCAACGGCCATATCACGCTGAATACACCGGTTCTCGTCCGATAACCGAAGTTAAGCAGCGTCGAGCGCAGTCAGTACTTGGGAGGGCGACCACTTAGGAACACTGCTTGCCGTTAACTTTTTCACTTTTTTTTCCTCTTTTAAATTCCAATAGATATGAAAAAAGCAAACATATTTTCTTTTTGTTATTGTTTGAAAAAGATGAAGGTTAATTTGTCTCACTTAATTTAAATTCGAATTATTATCTAGCACTCTCGGCAACGGCCATATCACGCTGAGAACACCGGATCTCGTCCGATCGCCGACGTTAGCAGCGTCGAGCGCAGTCAGTACTTGGGAATACTGCGTGCCGTTTGCTTTTTTCACTTTAGTTTCCTCTTTCAAATTCCACCAGATATGAAAAAAGCAAACAAATCTTCTTTTAGTTATTGTTTTATAAAGATGAAAGTTAATTAAATTCAAATTATTAACTAGCACTCTCGGCAACGGCCATATCACGCTGAATACACCGGTTCTCGTCCGATAACCGAAGTTAAGCAGCGTCGAGCGCAGTCAGTACTTGGGAGGGCGACCACTTAGGAACACTGCGTGCCGTTAGCTTTTTCACTTTTTTTTTCTCTTTTAAATTCCAATAGATATGAAAAAAGCAAACATATTTTCTTTTTGTTATTGTTTGAAAAAGATGAAGGTTAATTTGTCTCACTTAATTTAAATTCGAATTATTATCTAGCACTCTCGGCAACGGCCATATCACGCTGAGAACACCGGATCTCGTCCGATCGCCGACGTTAGCAGCGTCGAGCGCAGTCAGTACTTGGGAATACTGCGTGCCGTTTGCTTTTCTCACTTTTGTTTCCTCTTTCAAATTCCACCAGATATGAAAAAAGCAAACAAATCTTCCTTTAGTTATTGTTTTATAAAGATGAAAGTTAATTAAATTCAAATTATTAACTAGCACTCTCGGCAACGGCCATATCACGCTGAATACACCGGTTCTCGTCAGATAACCGAAGTTAAGCAGCGTCGAGCGCAGTCACTACTTGGGAGGGAGACCACTTAGGAACACTGCGTGCCGTTGGCTTTTTCACTTTTTTTTCCTCTTTTAAATTTTAATAGATATGAAAAAAGCAAACATGTTTTCTTTTTGTTATTGTTTTAAAATGATGAAGGTTAATTTGTCTCACTTAATTTAAATTCGAATTATTAACTAGCACTCTCGGCAACGGCCATATCACGCTGAACACACCGGTTCTCGTCCGATAACCGAAGTTAAGCAGCTTCGAGCGCAGTCAGTACTTGGGAGGGCGACCACTTAGGAACACTGCGTGCCGTTAGCTTTTTCACTTTTTTTTTCTCTTTTAAATTCCAATAGATATGAAAAAAGCAAACATATTATCTTTTTGTTATTGTTTGAAAAAGATGAAGGTTAACTTGTCTCACTTAATTTAAATTCGAATTATTATCTAGCACTCTCGGCAACGGCCATATCACGCTGAGAACACCGGTTCTCGTCCGATCGCCGACGTTAGCAGCGTCGAGCGCAGTCAGTACTTGGGAATACTGCGTGCCGTTTGCTTTTTCACTTTTTTTCCTCTTTTAAATTCCAATAGATATGAAAAAAGCAAACATATTTTCTTTTTGTTATTGTTTGAAAAAGGTGAAGGTTAATTTGTCTCACTTAATTTAAATTCGAATTATTATCTAGCACTCTCGGCAACGGCCATATCACGCTGAGAACACCGGTTCTCGTCCGATCGCCGACGTTAGCAGCGTCGAGCGCAGTCAGTACTTGGGAATACTGCGTGCCGTTTGCTTTTTTCACTTTAGTTTCCTCTTTCAAATTCCACCAGATATGAAAAAAGCAAACAAATCTTCTTTTAGTTATTGTTTTATAAAGATGAAAGTTAATTAAATTCAAATTATTAACTTGCACTCTCGGCAACGGCCATATCACGCTGAATACACCGATTCTCGTCCGATAACCGAAGTTAACCAGCGTCGAGCGCAGTCATTACTTGGGAGGGAGACCACTTAGGAACACTGCGTGCCGTTGGCTTTTTCACTTTTTTTTCCTCTTTTAAATTTTAATAGATATGAAAAAAGCAAACATGTTTTCTTTTTGTTATTGTTTTAAAATGATGAAGGTTAATTTGTCTCACTTAATTTAAATTCGAATTATTAACTAGCACTCTCGGCAACGGCCATATCACGCTGAATACACCGGTTCTCGTCCGATAACCGAAGTTAAGCAGCGTCGAGCGCAGTCAGTACTTGGGAGGGCGACCACTTAGGAACACTGCGTGCCGTTAGCTTTTTCACTTTTTTTTTCTCTTTTAAATTCCAATAGATATGAAAAAAGCAAACATATTTTCTTTTTGTTATTGTTTGAAAAAGATGAAGGTTAACTTGTCTCACTTAATTTAAATTCGAATTATTATCTAGCACTCTCGGCAACGGCCATATCACGCTGAGAACACCGGTTCTCGTCCGATCGCCGACGTTAGCAGCGTCGAGCGCAGTCAGTACTTGGGAATACTGCGTGCCGTTTGCTTTTTCACTTTTTTTCCTCTTTTAAATTCCAATAGATATGAAAAAAGCAAACATATTTTCTTTTTGTTATTGTTTGAAAAAGGTGAAGGTTAATTTGTCTCACTTAATTTAAATTCGAATTATTATCTAGCACTCTCGGCAACGGCCATATCACGCTGAGAACACCGGTTCTCGTCCGATCGCCGACGTTAGCAGCGTCGAGCGCAGTCAGTACTTGGGAATACTGCGTGCCGTTTGCTTTTTTCACTTTAGTTTCCTCTTTCAAATTCCACCAGATATGAAAAAAGCAAACAAATCTTCTTTTAGTTATTGTTTTATAAAGATGAAAGTTAATTAAATTCAAATTATTAACTTGCACTCTCGGCAACGGCCATATCACGCTGAATACACCGATTCTCGTCCGATAACCGAAGTTAACCAGCGTCGAGCGCAGTCATTACTTGGGAGGGAGACCACTTAGGAACACTGCGTGCCGTTGGCTTTTTCACTTTTTTTTCCTCTTTTAAATTTTAATAGATATGAAAAAAGCAAACATGTTTTCTTTTTGTTATTGTTTTAAAATGATGAAGGTTAATTTGTCTCACTTAATTTAAATTCGAATTATTAACTAGCACTCTCTGCAACGGCCATATCACGCTGAATACACCGGTTCTCGTCCGATAACCGAAGTTAAGCAGCGTCGAGCGCAGTCAGTACTTGGGAGGGCGACCACTTAGGAACACTGCGTGCCGTTAGCTTTTTCACTTTTTTTTTCTCTTTTAAATTCCAATAGATATGAAAAAAGCAAACATATTTTCTTTTTGTTATTGTTTGAAAAAGATGAAGGTTAATTTGTCTCACTTAATTTAAATTCGAATTATTATCTAGCACTCTCGGCAACGGCCATATCACGCTGAGAACACCGGTTCTCGTCCGATCGCCGACGTTAGCAGCGTCGAGCGCAGTCAGTACTTGGGAATACTGCGTGCCGTTTGCTTTTTCACTTTTGTTTCCTCTTTCAAATTCAACCAGATATGAAAAAAGCAAACATATCTTCTTTTTGTTATTGTTTTATAAAGATGAAAGTTAATTAAATTCAATTATTAACTAGCACTCTCGGCAACGGCCATATCACGCTGAATACACCGATTCTCGTCCGATAACCGAAGTTAAGCAGCGTCGAGCGCAGTCATTACTTGGGAGGGAGACCACTTAGGAACACTGCGTGCCGTTGGCTTTTTCACTTTTTTTCCTCTTTTAAATTTTAATAGATATGAAAAAAGCAAACACGTTTTCTTTTTGTTATTGTTTTAAAATGATGAAGGTTAATTTGTCTCACTTAATTTAAATTCGAATTATTATCTAGCACTCTCGGCAACGGCCATATCACGCTGAATACACCGGTTCTCGTCCGATAACCGAAGTTAAGCAGCGTCGAGCGCAGTCATTACTTGGGAGGGAGACCACTTAGGAACACTGCGTGCCGTTGGCTTTTTCACTTTTTTTTCCTCTTTTAAATTTTAATAGATATGAAAAAAGCAAATATATTTTCTTTTTTGTTATTGTTTGAAAAAGATGAAGGTTAATTTGTCTCACTTAATTTAAATTCGAATTATTATCTAGCACTCTCGGCAACGGCCATATCACGCTGAATACACCGGTTCTCGTCCGATAACCGAAGTTAAGCAGCGTCGAGCGCAGTCATTACTTGGGAGGGAGACCACTTAGGAACACTGCGTGCCGTTGGCTTTTTCACTTTTTTTCCTCTTTTAAATTTTAATAGATATGTAAAAAGCAAACAGGTTTTCTTTTTGTTTTTGTTTTAAAATGATGAAGGTTAATTTGTCTCACTTATTTTAAATCCGAATAATTAAATAGCACTCTCGGCAACGGCCATATCACGCTGAGAACACCGGTTCTCGTCCGATCGCCGACGTTAGCAGCGTCGAGCGCAGTCAGTACTTGGGAATACTGCGTGCCGTTTGCTTTTTCACTTTTGTTTCCTCTTTCAAATTCCACCAGATATGAAAAAAGCAAACATATCTTCTTTTTGTTATTGTTTTATAAAGATGAAAGTTAATTAAATTCAAATTATTAACTAGCACTCTCGGCAACGGCCATATCACGCTGAAAACACCGGTTCACGTCCGATCACCGAAGTAAAGCAGCGTCGAGCGCATACAGTACTTGGGAATACTGCGTGCCGTTTGCTTTTTCACTTTTGTTTCCTCTTTTAAATTCCACCAGATATGAAAAAAGCAAACATATCTTCTTTTTGTTATTGTTTTATAAAGATGAAGGTTAATTAAATTCAAATTATTAACTAGCACTCTCGGCAACGGCCATATCACGCTGAATACACCGGTTCTCGTCCGATAACCGAAGTTAAGCAGCGTCGAGCGCAGTCAGTACTTGGGAGGGCGACCACTTAGGAACACTGCTTGCCGTTAACTTTTTCACTTTTTTTTCCTCTTTTAAATTCCAATAGATATGAAAAAAGCAAACATATTTTCTTTTTGTTATTGTTTGAAAAAGATGAAGGTTAATTTGTCTCACTTAATTTAAATTCGAATTATTATCTAGCACTCTCGGCAACGGCCATATCACGCTGAGAACACCGGATCTCGTCCGATCGCCGACGTTAGCAGCGTCGAGCGCAGTCAGTACTTGGGAATACTGCGTGCCGTTTGCTTTTTTCACTTTTGTTTCCTCTTTCAAATTCCACCAGATATGAAAAAAGCAAACAAATCTTCTTTTAGTTATTGTTTTATAAAGATGAAAGTTAATTAAATTCAAATTATTAACTAGCACTCTCGGCAACGGCCATATCACGCTGAATACACCGGTTCTCGTCAGAAAACCGAAGTTAAGCAGCGTCGAGCGCAGTCACTACTTGGGAGGGAGACCACTTAGGAACACTGCGTGCCGTTGGCTTTTTCACTTTTTTTTCCTCTTTTAAATTTTAATAGATATGAAAAAAGCAAACATGTTTTCTTTTTGTTATTGTTTTTTAAAATGATGAAGGTTAATTTGTCTCACTTAATTTAAATTCGAATTATTAACTAGCACTCTCGGCAACGGCCATATCACGCTGAACACACCGGTTCTCGTCCGATAACCGAAGTTAAGCAGCTTCGAGCGCAGTCAGTACTTGGGAGGGCGACCACTTAGGAACACTGCGTGCCGTTAGCTTTTTCACTTTTTTTCCTCTTTTAAATTCCAATAGATATGAAAAAAGCAAACATATTTTCTTTTTGTTATTGTTTGAAAAAGATGAAGGTTAATTTGTCTCACTTAATTTAAATTCGAATTATTATCTAGCACTCTCGGCAACGGCCATATCACGCTGAGAACACCGGTTCTCGTCCGATCGCCGACGTAAGCAGCGTCGAGCGCAGTCAGTACTTGGGAATACTGCGTGCCGTTTGCTTTTTTCACTTTAGTTTCCTCTTTCAAATTCCACCAGATATGAAAAAAGCAAACAAATCTTCTTTTAGTTATTGTTTTATAAAGATGAAAGTTAATTAAATTCAAATTATTAACTAGCACTCTCGGCAACGGCCATATCACGCTGAATACACCGGTTCTCGTCCGATAACCGAAGTTAAGCAGCGTCGAGCGCAGTCAGTACTTGGGAGGGCGACCACTTAGGAACACTGCGTGCCGTTAGCTTTTTCACTTTTTTTTTCTCTTTTAAATTCCAATAGATATGAAAAAAGCAAACATGTTTTCTTTTTGTTATTGTTTTAAAATGATGAAGGTTAATTTGTCTCACTTAATTTAAATTCGAATTATTAACTAGCACTCTCGGCAACGGCCATATCACGCTGAACACACCGGTTCTCGTCCGATAACCGAAGTTAAGCAGCTTCGAGCGCAGTCAGTACTTGGGAGGGCGACCACTTAGGAACACTGCGTGCCGTTAGCTTTTTCACTTTTTTTTTCTCTTTTAAATTCCAATAGATATGAAAAAAGCAAACATATTATCTTTTTGTTATTGTTTGAAAAAGATGAAGGTTAACTTGTCTCACTTAATTTAAATTCGAATTATTATCTAGCACTCTCGGCAACGGCCATATCACGCTGAGAACACCGGTTCTCGTCCGATCGCCGACGTTAGCAGCGTCGAGCGCAGTCAGTACTTGGGAATACTGCGTGCCGTTTGCTTTTTCACTTTTTTTCCTCTTTTAAATTCCAATAGATATGAAAAAAGCAAACATATTTTCTTTTTGTTATTGTTTGAAAAAGATGAAGGTTAATTTGTCTCACTTAATTTAAATTCGAATTATTATCTAGCACTCTCGGCAACGGCCATATCACGCTGAGAACACCGGTTCTCGTCCGATCGCCGACGTAAGCAGCGTCGAGCGCAGTCAGTACTTGGGAATACTGCGTGCCGTTTGCTTTTTTCACTTTAGTTTCCTCTTTCAAATTCCACCAGATATGAAAAAAGCAAACAAATCTTCTTTTAGTTATTGTTTTATAAAGATGAAAGTTAATTAAATTCAAATTATTAACTAGCACTCTCGGCAACGGCCATATCACGCTGAATACACCGGTTCTCGTCCGATAACCGAAGTTAAGCAGCGTCGAGCGCAGTCAGTACTTGGGAGGGCGACCACTTAGGAACACTGCGTGCCGTTAGCTTTTTCACTTTTGTTTTCTCTTTTAAATTCCAATAGATATGAAAAAAGCAAACATATTTTCTTTTTGTTATTGTTTGAAAAAGATGAAGGTTAATTTGTCTCACTTAATTTAAATTCGAATTATTATCTAGCACTCTCGGCAACGGCCATATCACGCTGAGAACACCGGATCTCGTCCGATCGCCGACGTTAGCAGCGTCGAGCGCAGTCAGTACTTGGGAATACTGCGTGCCGTTTGCTTTTCTCACTTTTGTTTCCTCTTTCAAATTCCACCAGATATGAAAAAAGCAAACAAATCTTCCTTTAGTTATTGTTTTATAAAGATGAAAGTTAATTAAATTCAAATTATTAACTAGCACTCTCGGCAACGGCCATATCACGCTGAATACACCGGTTCTCGTCAGATAACCGAAGTTAAGCAGCGTCGAGCGCAGTCACTACTTGGGAGGGAGACCACTTAGGAACACTGCGTGCCGTTGGCTTTTTCACTTTTTTTTCCTCTTTTAAATTTTAATAGATATGAAAAAAGCAAACATGTTTTCTTTTTGTTATTGTTTTAAAATGATGAAGGTTAATTTGTCTCACTTAATTTAAATTCGAATTATTAACTAGCACTCTCGGCAACGGCCATATCACGCTGAACACACCGGTTCTCGTCCGATAACCGAAGTTAAGCAGCTTCGAGCGCAGTCAGTACTTGGGAGGGCGACCACTTAGGAACACTGCGTGCCGTTAGCTTTTTCACTTTTTTTTTTCTCTTTTAAATTCCAATAGATATGAAAAAAGCAAACATATTTTCTTTTTGTTATTGTTTGAAAAAGATGAAGGTTAATTTGTCTCACTTAATTTAAATTCGAAATATTATCTAGCACTCTCGGCAACGGCCATATCACGCTGAGAACACCGGTTCTCGTCCGATCGCCGACGTTAGCAGCGTCGAGCGCAGTCAGTACTTGGGAATACTGCGTGCCGTTTGCTTTTTCACTTTTTTTCCTCTTTTAAATTCCAATAGATATGAAAAAAGCAAACATATTTTCTTTTTGTTATTGTTTGAAAAAGATGAAGGTTAATTTGTCTCACTTAATTTAAATTCGAATTATTATCTAGCACTCTCGGCAACGGCCATATCACGCTGAGAACACCGGTTCTCGTCCGATCGCCGACGTAAGCAGCGTCGAGCGCAGTCAGTACTTGGGAATACTGCGTGCCGTTTGCTTTTTTCACTTTAGTTTCCTCTTTCAAATTCCACCAGATATGAAAAAAGCAAACAAATCTTCTTTTAGTTATTGTTTTATAAAGATGAAAGTTAATTAAATTCAAATTATTAACTAGCACTCTCGGCAACGGCCATATCACGCTGAATACACCGGTTCTCGTCCGATAACCGAAGTTAAGCAGCGTCGAGCGCAGTCAGTACTTGGGAGGGCGACCACTTAGGAACACTGCGTGCCGTTAGCTTTTTCACTTTTTTTTTCTCTTTTAAATTCCAATAGATATGAAAAAAGCAAACATATTTTCTTTTTGTTATTGTTTGAAAAAGATGAAGGTTAATTTGTCTCACTTAATTTAAATTCGAATTATTATCTAGCACTCTCGGCAACGGCCATATCACGCTGAGAACACCGGATCTCGTCCGATCGCCGACGTTAGCAGCGTCGAGCGCAGTCAGTACTTGGGAATACTGCGTGCCGTTTGCTTTTCTCACTTTTGTTTCCTCTTTCAAATTCCACCAGATATGAAAAAAGCAAACAAATCTTCCTTTAGTTATTGTTTTATAAAGATGAAAGTTAATTAAATTCAAATTATTAACTAGCACTCTCGGCAACGGCCATATCACGCTGAATACACCGGTTCTCGTCAGATAACCGAAGTTAAGCAGCGTCGAGCGCAGTCACTACTTGGGAGGGAGACCACTTAGGAACACTGCGTGCCGTTGGCTTTTTCACTTTTTTTTCCTCTTTTAAATTTTAATAGATATGAAAAAAGCAAACATGTTTTCTTTTTGTTATTGTTTTAAAATGATGAAGGTTAATTTGTCTCACTTAATTTAAATTCGAATTATTAACTAGCACTCTCGGCAACGGCCATATCACGCTGAACACACCGGATCTCGTTAGATAACCGAAGTTAAGCAGCTTCGAGCGCAGTCAGTACTTGGGAGGGCGACCACTTAGGAACACTGCGTGCCGTTAGCTTTTTCACTTTTTTTTTCTCTTTTAAATTCCAATAGATATGAAAAAAGCAAACATATTATCTTTTTGTTATTGTTTGAAAAAGATGAAGGTTAACTTGTCTCACTTAATTTAAATTCGAATTATTATCTAGCACTCTCGGCAACGGCCATATCACGCTGAGAACACCGGTTCTCGTCCGATCGCCGACGTTAGCAGCGTCGAGCGCAGTCAGTACTTGGGAATACTGCGTGCCGTTTGCTTTTTCACTTTTTTTCCTCTTTTAAATTCCAATAGATATGAAAAAAGCAAACATATTTTCTTTTTGTTATTGTTTGAAAAAGATGAAGGTTAATTTGTCTCACTTAATTTAAATTCGAATTATTATCTAGCACTCTCGGCAACGGCCATATCACGCTGAGAACACCGGTTCTCGTCCGATCGCCGACGTAAGCAGCGTCGAGCGCAGTCAGTACTTGGGAATACTGCGTGCCGTTTGCTTTTTTCACTTTAGTTTCCTCTTTCAAATTCCACCAGATATGAAAAAAGCAAACAAATCTTCTTTTAGTTATTGTTTTATAAAGATGAAAGTTAATTAAATTCAAATTATTAACTAGCACTCTCGGCAACGGCCATATCACGCTGAATACACCGGTTCTCGTCCGATAACCGAAGTTAAGCAGCGTCGAGCGCAGTCAGTACTTGGGAGGGCGACCACTTAGGAACACTGCGTGCCGTTAGCTTTTTCACTTTTGTTTTCTCTTTTAAATTCCAATAGATATGAAAAAAGCAAACATATTTTCTTTTTGTTATTGTTTGAAAAAGATGAAGGTTAATTTGTCTCACTTAATTTAAATTCGAATTATTAACTAGCACTCTCGGCAACGGCCATATCACGCTGAAAACACCGGTTCACGTCCGATCACCGAAGTAAAGCAGCGTCGAGCGCATACAGTACTTGGGAATACTGCGTGCCGTTTGCTTTTTCACTTTTGTTTCCTCTTTTAAATTCCACCAGATATGAAAAAAGCAAACATATCTTCTTTTTGTTATTGTTTTATAAAGATGAAGGTTAATTAAATTCAAATTATTAACTAGCTCTCTCGGCAACGGCCATATCACGCTGAATACACCGGTTCTCGTCCGATAACCGAAGTTAAGCCGCGTCGAGCGCAGTCAGTACTTGGGAGGGCGACCACTTAGGAACACTGCGTGCCGTTAACTTTTTCACTTTTTTTTCCTCTTTTAAATTTTAATAGATATGAAAAAAGGAAATATATTTTCTTTTTTGTTATTGTTTGAAAAAGATGAAGGTTAATTTGTCTCACTTAATTTAAATTCGAATTATTATCTAGCACTCTCGGCAACGGCCATATCACGCTGAATACACCGGTTCTCGTCCGATAACCGAAGTTAAGCAGCGTCGAGCGCAGTCAGTACTTGGGAGGGCGACCACTTAGGAACACTGCGTGCCGTTAGCTTTTTCACTTTTTTTTTCTCTTTTAAATTCCAATAGATATGAAAAAAGCAAACATATTTTCTTTTTGTTATTGTTTGAAAAAGATGAAGGTTAATTTGTCTCACTTAATTTAAATTCGAATTATTATCTAGCACTCTCGGCAACGGCCATATCACGCTGAGAACACCGGTTCTCGTCCGATCGCCGACGTTAGCAGCGTCGAGCGCAGTCAGTACTTGGGAATACTGCGTGCCGTTTGCTTTTTCACTTTTGTTTCCTCTTTCAAATTCCACCAGATATGAAAAAAGCAAACATATCTTCTTTTTGTTATTGTTTTATAAAGATGAAAGTTAATTAAATTCAATTATTAACTAGCACTCTCGGCAACGGCCATATCACGCTGAATACACCGATTCTCGTCCGATAACCGAAGTTAAGCAGCGTCGAGCGCAGTCATTACTTGGGAGGGAGACCACTTAGGAACACTGCGTGCCGTTGGCTTTTTCACTTTTTTTCCTCTTTTAAATTTTAATAGATATGAAAAAAGCAAACACGTTTTCTTTTTGTTATTGTTTTAAAATGATGAAGGTTAATTTGTCTCACTTAATTTAAATTCGAATTATTAACTAGCACTCTCGGCAACGGCCATATCACGCTGAAAACACCGGTTCACGTCCGATCACCGAAGTAAAGCAGCGTCGAGCGCATACAGTACTTGGGAATACTGCGTGCCGTTTGCTTTTTCACTTTTGTTTCCTCTTTTAAATTCCACCAGATATGAAAAAAGCAAACATATCTTCTTTTTGTTATTGTTTTATAAAGATGAAGGTTAATTAAATTCAAATTATTAACTAGCTCTCTCGGCAACGGCCATATCACGCTGAATACACCGGTTCTCGTCCGATAACCGAAGTTAAGCCGCGTCGAGCGCAGTCAGTACTTGGGAGGGCGACCACTTAGGAACACTGCGTGCCGTTAACTTTTTCACTTTTTTTCCTCTTTTAAATTCCAATAGATATGAAAAAAGCAAACATATTTTCTTTTTTGTTATTGTTTGAAAAAGATGAAGGTTAATTTGTCTCACTTAATTTAAATTCGAATTATTATCTAGCACTCTCGGCAACGGCCATATCACGCTGAATACACCGGTTCTCGTCCGATAACCGAAGTTAAGCAGCGTCGAGCGCAGTCATTACTTGGGAGGGAGACCACTTAGGAACACTGCGTGCCGTTGGCTTTTTCACTTTTTTTTCCTCTTTTAAATTTTAATAGATATGAAAAAAGGAAATATATTTTCTTTTTTGTTATTGTTTGAAAAAGATGAAGGTTAATTTGTCTCACTTAATTTAAATTCGAATTATTATCTAGCACTCTCGGCAACGGCCATATCACGCTGAATACACCGGTTCTCGTCCGATAACCGAAGTTAAGCAGCGTCGAGCGCAGTCAGTACTTGGGAGGGCGACCACTTAGGAACACTGCGTGCCGTTAGCTTTTTCACTTTTTTTTTCTCTTTTAAATTCCAATAGATATGAAAAAAGCAAACATATTTTCTTTTTGTTATTGTTTGAAAAAGATGAAGGTTAATTTGTCTCACTTAATTTAAATTCGAATTAATATCTAGCACTCTCGGCAACGGCCATATCACTCTGAGAACACCGGTTCTCGTCCGATCGCCGACGTTAGCAGCGTCGAGCGCAGTCAGTACTTGGGAATACTGCGTGCCGTTTGCTTTTTCACTTTTGTTTCCTCTTTCAAATTCCACCAGATATGAAAAAAGCAAACATATCTTCTTTTTGTTATTGTTTTATAAAGATGAAAGTTAATTAAATTCAATTATTAACTTTCACTCTCGGCAACGGCCATATCACGCTGAATACACCGATTCTCGTCCGATAACCGAAGTTAAGCAGCGTCGAGCGCAGTCATTACTTGGGAGGGAGACCACTTAGGAACATTGCGTGCCGTTGGCTTTTTCACTTTTTTTCCTCTTTTAAATTTTAATAGATATGAAAAAAGCAAACACGTTTTCTTTTTGTTATTGTTTTAAAATGATGAAGGTTAATTTGTCTCACTTAATTTAAATTCGAATTATTAACTAGCACTCTCGGCAACGGCCATATCACGCTGAAAACACCGGTTCACGTCCGATCACCGAAGTAAAGCAGCGTCGAGCGCATACAGTACTTGGGAATACTGCGTGCCGTTTGCTTTTTCACTTTTGTTTCCTCTTTTAAATTCCACCAGATATGAAAAAAGCAAACATATCTTCTTTTTGTTATTGTTTTATAAAGATGAAGGTTAATTAAATTCAAATTATTAACTAGCTCTCTCGGCAACGGCCATATCACGCTGAATACACCGGTTCTCGTCCGATAACCGAAGTTAAGCCGCGTCGAGCGCAGTCAGTACTTGGGAGGGCGACCACTTAGGAACACTGCGTGCCGTTAACTTTTTCACTTTTTTTTCCTCTTTTAAATTTTAATAGATATGAAAAAAGGAAATATATTTTCTTTTTTGTTATTGTTTGAAAAAGATGAAGGTTAATTTGTCTCACTTAATTTAAATTCGAATTATTATCTAGCACTCTCGGCAACGGCCATATCACGCTGAATACACCGGTTCTCGTCCGATAACCGAAGTTAAGCAGCGTCGAGCGCAGTCAGTACTTGGGAGGGCGACCACTTAGGAACACTGCGTGCCGTTAGCTTTTTCACTTTTTTTTTCTCTTTTAAATTCCAATAGATATGAAAAAAGCAAACATATTTTCTTTTTGTTATTGTTTGAAAAAGATGAAGGTTAATTTGTCTCACTTAATTTAAATTCGAATTATTATCTAGCACTCTCGGCAACGGCCATATCACGCTGAGAACACCGGTTCTCGTCCGATCGCCGACGTTAGCAGCGTCGAGCGCAGTCAGTACTTGGGAATACTGCGTGCCGTTTGCTTTTTCACTTTTGTTTCCTCTTTCAAATTCCACCAGATATGAAAAAAGCAAACATATCTTCTTTTTGTTATTGTTTTATAAAGATGAAAGTTAATTAAATTCAATTATTAACTAGCACTCTCGGCAACGGCCATATCACGCTGAATACACCGATTCTCGTCCGATAACCGAAGTTAAGCAGCGTCGAGCGCAGTCATTACTTGGGAGGGAGACCACTTAGGAACACTGCGTGCCGTTGGCTTTTTCACTTTTTTTCCTCTTTTAAATTTTAATAGATATGAAAAAAGCAAACACGTTTTCTTTTTGTTATTGTTTTAAAATGATGAAGGTTAATTTGTCTCACTTAATTTAAATTCGAATTATTAACTAGCACTCTCGGCAACGGCCATATCACGCTGAAAACACCGGTTCACGTCCGATCACCGAAGTAAAGCAGCGTCGAGCGCATACAGTACTTGGGAATACTGCGTGCCGTTTGCTTTTTCACTTTTGTTTCCTCTTTTAAATTCCACCAGATATGAAAAAAGCAAACATATCTTCTTTTTGTTATTGTTTTATAAAGATGAAGGTTAATTAAATTCAAATTATTAACTAGCTCTCTCGGCAACGGCCATATCACGCTGAATACACCGGTTCTCGTCCGATAACCGAAGTTAAGCCGCGTCGAGCGCAGTCAGTACTTGGGAGGGCGACCACTTAGGAACACTGCGTGCCGTTAACTTTTTCACTTTTTTTCCTCTTTTAAATTCCAATAGATATGAAAAAAGCAAACATATTTTCTTTTTTGTTATTGTTTGAAAAAGATGAAGGTTAATTTGTCTCACTTAATTTAAATTCGAATTATTATCTAGCACTCTCGGCAACGGCCATATCACGCTGAATACACCGGTTCTCGTCCGATAACCGAAGTTAAGCAGCGTCGAGCGCAGTCATTACTTGGGAGGGAGACCACTTAGGAACACTGCGTGCCGTTGGCTTTTTCACTTTTTTTTCCTCTTTTAAATTTTAATAGATATGAAAAAAGGAAATATATTTTCTTTTTTGTTATTGTTTGAAAAAGATGAAGGTTAATTTGTCTCACTTAATTTAAATTCGAATTATTATCTAGCACTCTCGGCAACGGCCATATCACGCTGAATACACCGGTTCTCGTCCGATAACCGAAGTTAAGCAGCGTCGAGCGCAGTCAGTACTTGGGAGGGCGACCACTTAGGAACACTGCGTGCCGTTAGCTTTTTCACTTTTTTTTTCTCTTTTAAATTCCAATAGATATGAAAAAAGCAAACATATTTTCTTTTTGTTATTGTTTGAAAAAGATGAAGGTTAATTTGTCTCACTTAATTTAAATTCGAATTAATATCTAGCACTCTCGGCAACGGCCATATCACTCTGAGAACACCGGTTCTCGTCCGATCGCCGACGTTAGCAGCGTCGAGCGCAGTCAGTACTTGGGAATACTGCGTGCCGTTTGCTTTTTCACTTTTGTTTCCTCTTTCAAATTCCACCAGATATGAAAAAAGCAAACATATCTTCTTTTTGTTATTGTTTTATAAAGATGAAAGTTAATTAAATTCAATTATTAACTTTCACTCTCGGCAACGGCCATATCACGCTGAATACACCGATTCTCGTCCGATAACCGAAGTTAAGCAGCGTCGAGCGCAGTCATTACTTGGGAGGGAGACCACTTAGGAACACTGCGTGCCGTTGGCTTTTTCACTTTTTTTCCTCTTTTAAATTTTAATAGATATGAAAAAAGCAAACACGTTTTCTTTTTGTTATTGTTTTAAAATGATGAAGGTTAATTTGTCTCACTTAATTTAAATTCGAATTATTAACTAGCACTCTCGGCAACGGCCATATCACGCTGAAAACACCGGTTCACGTCCGATCACCGAAGTAAAGCAGCGTCGAGCGCATACAGTACTTGGGAATACTGCGTGCCGTTTGCTTTTTCACTTTTGTTTCCTCTTTTAAATTCCACCAGATATGAAAAAAGCAAACATATCTTCTTTTTGTTATTGTTTTATAAAGATGAAGGTTAATTAAATTCAAATTATTAACTAGCTCTCTCGGCAACGGCCATATCACGCTGAATACACCGGTTCTCGTCCGATAACCGAAGTTAAGCCGCGTCGAGCGAAGTCAGTACTTGGGAGGGCGACCACTTAGGAACACTGCGTGCCGTTAACTTTTTCACTTTTTTTTCCTCTTTTAAATTCCAATAGATATGAAAAAAGCAAACATATTTTCTTTTTTGTTATTGTTTGAAAAAGATGAAGGTTAATTTGTCTCACTTAATTTAAATTCGAATTATTATCTAGCACTCTCGGCAACGGCCATATCACGCTGAATACACCGGTTCTCGTCCGATAACCGAAGTTAAGCAGCGTCGAGCGCAGTCATTACTTGGGAGGGAGACCACTTAGGAACACTGCGTGCCGTTGGCTTTCTCACTTTTTTTTCCTCTTTTAAATTTTAATAGATATGAAAAAAGCAAATATATTTTCTTTTTTGTTATTGTTTGAAAAAGATGAAGGTTAATTTGTCTCACTTAATTTAAATTCGAATTATTATCTAGCACTCTCGGCAACGGCCATATCACGCTGAATACACCGGTTCTCGTCCGATAACCGAAGTTAAGCAGCGTCCAGCGCAGTCATTACTTGGGAGGGAGACCACTTAGGAACACTGCGTGCCGTTGGCTTTTTCACTTTTTTTTCCTCTTTTAAATTTTAATAGATATGTAAAAAGCAAACAGGTTTTCTTTTTGTTATTGTTTTAAAATGATGAAGGTTAATTTGTCTCACTTAATTTAAATCCGAATTATTAAATAGCACTCTCGGCAACGGCCATATCACGCTGAGAACACCGGTTCTCGTCCGATCGCCGACGTTAGCAGCGTCGAGCGCAGTCAGTACTTGGGAATACTGCGTGCCGTTTGCTTTTTCACTTTTGTTTCCTCTTTCAAATTCCACCAGATTTGAAAAAAGCAAACATATCTTCTTTTTGTTATTGTTTTATAAAGATGAAAGTTAATTAAATTCAAATTATTAACTAGCACTCTCGGCAACGGCCATATCACGCTGAATACACCGGTTCTCGTCCGATAACCGAAGTTAAGCAGCGTCGAGCGCGGTCATTAATTGGGAGGGAGACCACTTAGGAACACTGCGTGCCGATGGCTTTTTCACTTTTTTTTCCTCTTTTAAATTTTAATAGATATGTAAAAAGCAAACAGGTTTTCTTTTTGTTATTGTTTTAAAATGATGAAGGTTAATTTGTCTCACTTAATTTAAATTCGAATTATTAACTAGCACTCTCGGCAACGGCCATATCACGCTGAAAACACCGGTTCACGTCCGATCACCGAAGTTAAGCAGCGTCGAGCGCATACAGTACTTGGGAATACTGCGTGCCGTTGGCGTTTTCACTTTTGTTTCCTCTTTCAAATTCCACCAGATATGAAAAAAGCAAACTTATCTTCTTTTTGTTATTGTTTTACAAAGAAGAAAGTTAATTAAATTCAAATTATTAGCTAGCATTCTCGGCAACGGCCATATCACGCTGAATACACCGGTTCTCGTCCGATAACCGAAGTTAAGCAGCGTCGAGCGCAGTCATTACTTGGGAGGGAGACCACTTAGGAACACTGCGTGCCGTTGGCTTTTTCACTTTTTTTTCCTCTTTTAAATTTTAATAGATATGTAAAAAGCAAACAGGTTTTCTTTTTGTTATTGTTTTAAAATGATGAAGGTTAATTTGTCTCACTTAATTTAAATCCGAATTATTAACTAGCACTCTCGGCAACGGCCATATCACGCTGAAAACACCTGTTCACGTCCGATCACCGAAGTTAAGCAGCGTCGAGCGCATACAGTACTTGGGAATACTGCGTGCCGTTGGCTTTTCACTTTTGTTTCCTCTTTCAAATTCCACCAGATATGAAAAAAGCAAACATATCTTCTTTTTTGTTATTGTTTTATAGTGATGAAAGTTAATTAAATTCAAATTATTAACTAGCACTCTCGGCAACGGCCATATCACGCTGAATACACCGTTTCTCGTTCGATAACCGAAGTTAAGCAGCGTCGAGCGCAGTCACTACTTGGGAGGGAGACAGTAGCGCCGCCAGGATAATTTCTCGCGTAGGCACAGCATGATCTAGAGGCCCCCTCCCTTTTGTTTTGAAAATTTATCATGCATAATTTTGGAATATATTTCAGGATTTTGACGAATATCTCCAGATTTATGGATTATATTTCAGTATTTCCTTTTTTTTGTGAGATTATTAAGAGTACGGAGTTTTTGGCTAACGTGTCCTAGCGGCCCTTTTTATAAATTTAGTCAAAGAATGAAATTTTTCTATTCGAAGCTTTTCCGAATTCATGGACCATCTTATTTAGTTAGATTTATCTCGGTTAATTATAAAAGTATGGCCAGGTCTGATAACCTTTCCTCCCCCATTGTAGTACGTAATCGTATTCCAATTCTATTCAGGGAACTGAAACATCTTTCTTAAACTGTATTGGCTACGGGAATACTCAAAACAACAATATAATATTTTACTAGATCTCGAAAGCCATCTTTCATTGGCAATAAATACTCGTAACTGGAAGCTCTCACATGAGCGATTCCCGTATGAGTGGATTTCATAATAGCGGTCCTCATAACAGCAGTTCAATAAATAGCGGTTTCCCGAAATGGCAGTTTACCCGTTACAACAATTGCCGATACAGCGGTTCTCGTAAACGCAGCGTACCGTTACAGCAGTTCTCGTAATCGCAGCGTACCGTTACAGCAGTTCTCGTAATCGCAGCGTACCGTTACAGCAGTTCTCCTAAACGCAGCGTACCGTTACAGCAGTTCTTTAAAGAGCAGTAAAACAGATATGCGAAAAACGATAGTTGTTTATTATGGTGTAAGCTTAGCTGGCCCAGCTGGGTTAAATGAACTCAAATAGAACTAGTATAGATATGGATAATTTGGTTAGGTTAAAGTTCATTATTTCAACTAAACAGAATTAAATCAGGTTAGGTTGGGTTTTTACGTTTTGTTTCGTTTGGTTAGACATAGGTTAGTAATATTTTGGAAATAGTGCAACAATGGTACGCCTTTTCCAAAGTATTGTTGTTTATCTTCATTGACTTATATGCCTTTTCCAAAAAATTACTGTTTACTGTTTACAATTATCTACTTTGGAAATAAAATAAGCTTTCACGAATTATTTTTCTAACCTGGTATGAGAAATGTAAACTGATACAGCCTGAAGAATAGTTCAATATTTAAGTGTACTTCGAAAAAATTCAAAAACACGATCGGTTAGTAGGTCACATTACTGATTAAATGATCGCAGAAAAAGGTAGTTTTTGAAACCAACGAATATAACTGTATTGTTAAGAAATGCTCGAAACTCGACACAACCACCGCTATTTCTAAAACAGCAGTTTTGAACAATGCCGCTGTTTTTTGGAATTGCGGTTGGTATTTCGAGAACTGCTCTACCGGGAACTGCTCACACAAGGTACACCCAAAAAAAAAGTTACTCTCGGAAAATCTTGGGTGTTCTTGATACTACTGATAGTTAATAATCAAGTCTAATTAGACATGACTATTTAAATTACCTGTGAGATTGTGCATCACGACTGGAATGAATTTGGGTGCTTTTAATTTCAAATTGCAGCTTTGACAGGCACCCCCTCTATATTTTCCAGTGTAGTGGTCATGGTCGCATGTTTTGATTATAGTAGCCGTGAAGGATTCTTCACAAACGTAACAACGAGTCGGAGCTTCGTGTGAAGCTTCCTCGACTGATTAGAGTTGAGAAATTTTATTCCTCTCCTCTCCTCTACGCACGCCGCCTACCGTTTTCAGGTAGGGAGAGGAATTTCCGACTCGTGCCCTTTCTATTTTCTATGCAAGAGAGGTTTAACCTGGAGTTCAAAGGTCAACACTTTAGCGGGGGATCTTGTTCTTTAGAATATAAAGAAAACGGGTTTTGAAAATGCTCTCTTGTACATTACAAAAGCATAGTGTAGCGAATATGTCAAACAGGTGTGTTATGTTGTGTTAGATTTTTACAGATAGAAATATAAACTGTGAAAGTAAGAATTAAAATTTTATTTGAAGGCCTCTATTGGCACGTTTTTAAAAATTTGGAGGCCCTCCAAGTAGGCCAAAATTTTCCAACGTAGGCACGTGCCTACCCGTGCCTACTGCTGGCGGCGCGACTGGAGGGAGACCACTTAGGAACACTGCGTGCCGTTGGCTTTTTCACTTTTTTTTCCTCTTTTAAATTTTAATAGATATGAAAAAAGCAAACATGTTTTCTTTTTGTTATTGTTTTAAAATGATGAAGGTTAATTTGTCTCACTTAATTTAAATTCGAATTATTAACTAGCACTCTCGGTAACGGCCATATCACGCTGAATACACCGGTTCTCGTCCGATAACCGAAGTTAAGCAGCGTCGAGCGCAGTCAGTACTTGGGAGGGCGACCACTTAGGAACACTGCGTGCCGTTGGCTTTTTCACTTTTTTTTCCTCTTTTAAATTCCAATAGATATGAAAAAAGCAAACATATTTTCTTTTTGTTATTGTTTGAAAAATATGAAGGTTAATTTGTCTCACTTAATTTAAATTCGAATTATTATCTAGCACTCTCGGCAACGGCCATATCACGCTGAGAACACCGGTTCTCGTCCGATCGCCGACGTTAGCAGCGTCGAGCGCAGTCAGTACTTGGGAATTCTGCGTGCCGTTTGCTTTTTCACTTTTGTTTCCTCTTTCAAATTCCACCAGATATGAAAAAAGCAAACATATCTTCTTTTTGTTATTGTTTTATAAAGATGAAAGTTAATTAAATTCAAATTATTAACTAGCACTCTCGGCAACGGCCATATCACGCTGAATACACCGATTCCCGTCCGATAACCGAAGTTAAGCAGCGTCGAGCGCAGTCACTACTTGGGAGAGAGACCACTTAGGAACACTGCGTGCCGTTGGCTTTTTCACTTTTTTTTCCTCTTTTAAATTTTATTAGATATGAAAAAAGCAAACATGTTTTCTTTTTGTTATAGTTTTAAAATGATGAAGGTTAATTTGTCTCACTTAATTTAAATTCGAATTATTAACTAGCACTCTCGGCAACGGCCATATCACGCTGAAAACACCGGTTCACGTCCGATCACCGAAGTTAAGTAGCGTCGAGCGCATACAGTACTTGGGAATACTGCGTGCCGTTTGTTTTTTCACTTTTGTTTGCTCTTTCAAATTCCACCAGATATGAAAAAAGCAAACATATCTTCTTTTTGTTATTGTTTTATAAAGATGATAGTTAATTAAATTCAAATTATTAACTAGCACTCTCGGCAACGGCCATATCACGCTGAATACACCGGTTCATGTCCGATCACCGAAGTTAAGCAATACGTGAACAAACAAACCCCTCCATAGAAAATGCCTTAGACTATACTTTGCAGGCTCGTAACTCTGTTTTTACTGGAGATACGGCGATGTCCTTTGAGTATGTTATAGTCCAATTTGTCCCCCATCTAATCATACTAAAAACAATGAGCTACGACAAACAGGGGCCGAGTAATTAAGCTAAACGTAAACAAACAACCCGTCCATAGGAAATGCATAAGACTATACTTTGTAGGCCCATAACTCTGTGTCTACTAGAGATACGGGGATGTCCTTAGGATATGTTATAGTGCAAATTGTCCCTCATCTAACCATACTAAAAACATTGAGCTACGACAAACAGGGGCCGAGATATTAAGCAAAATGTTCGTCAACTTTGGTATCGTCTCACTTATTTTTATTATGTTACTTATGATTTTTGCACTAAACTTTGGAGGCTCATAACTCTTGTTCTACAAGAGATACTGGGATCTCCTTTGGATATGTTATAGTACTCTTCGCTCCCCATTCAAGGATACTTTAAACTTGAGGCTACCTCAATATCGTCGTCAACTTATTTTTTGTCTCACTTATTGTTAGAAGGTTACTTTTGATTTTTGAAAAAAAAACTTTGCGGGCTCGTAACTCTGTTTCTACTGGAGATACGGGGATGTCCTTTGAGTATGTTATAGACCAATTTGTCCCCCATCTAGCCATACTAAGAATTAGGGCTACGACAAACAGTAGTCGAGTAATTAAGCTAATCGTAAACAAACAAACCCCTCCATAGGAAATGCATTAGACTATACTTTGCAGGCCCATTACTCTGTGTCTACTTGAGATACGGGGATGTCCTTAGGATATGTTATAGTCCAATTTGTTTCCCATCTAACCATACTAAAAACTTTGGGCTACGACAAACAGGGGCCGAGTAATTAAGCTAAACGTAAACAAACAACCCCTCCATAGGAAATGCATTAGACTATACTTTGCAGGCTCTTAACTCTGTTTCTACTGGAGATACAAGGATGTCCTTTGAGTATGTTTTATTCCAATTTGTCCCCCATCTAACCATACTAAAAACATTGAGCTACGACAAACAGGGGCCGAGATATTAAGCAAAATGTTCGTCAACTTTGGTATCGTCTCACTTATTTTTATTATGTTACTTATGATTTTTGCACTAAACTTTGGAGGCTCATAACTCTTGTTCTACAAGAGATACTGGGATCTCCTTTGGATATGTTATAGTACTCTTTGCTCCCCTTACAAGGATACTTTAAACTTGAGGCTACCGCAATATCGTCGTCAACTTACATTTTGTCTCACTTATTGTTAGAAGGTTACTTTTGATTTTTGAAAATAAACTTTGCAGGCTCGTAACTCTGTTTCTACTGGAGATACGGGGATGTCCTTTGAGTATGTTATAGACCAATTTGTCCCCCATCTAGCCATACTAAGAATTAGGGCTACGACAAACAGTAGTCGAGTAATTAAGCTAATCGTAAACAAACAAACCCCTCCATAGGAAATACATTAGACTAAATTCTGGAGGCTTGTAACTCTGGTTCTACCAGAGATACGGTGATGTAAATAATGTGACCTTGACACAAATGTTCGGATAATTATAAAGGTCTTTGCATGTTCCAAGCAAAAAAAAAAAACTTCGCGGTTTCAAACCTGTGGCCTTCCGGGAGTGAGGCGGATGCGATAACCGCTACACTAAAGATATGTTATTATTTTTAATCGAAGGAACAGGGTCAAGTAATTAAGCAATACGTGAACAAACAAACCCCTCCATAGAAAATGCATTAGACTATACTTTGCAGGCTCGTAAATCTGTTTCTACTGGAGATACGGGGATGTCCTTTGAGTATGTTATAGACCAATTTGTCCAACATCTAGCCATACTAAGAATAAGGGCTACGACAAACAGTAGTCGAGTAATTAAGCTAATCGTAAACAAACAAACCCCTCCATAGGAAATACATTAGACTAAATTCTGGAGGCTTGTAACTCTGGTTCTACCAGAGATACGGTGATGTAAATAATGTGACCTTGACACAAATGTTCGGATAATTATAAAGGTCTTTGCATGTTCCAAGCAAAAAAAAAACTTCGCGGTTTCGAACCTGTGGCCTTCCGGGAGTGAGGCGGATGCGATAACCGCTACACTAAAGATATGTTATTATTTTTAATCGAAAGAACAGGGTCAAGTAATTAAGCAATACGTGAACAAACAAACCCCTCCATAGAAAATGCATTAGACTATACTTTGCAAGGCCCATAACTCTGTGTCTACTAGAGATACCGGGATGTCCTTAGGATATGTTATAGTCCAATTTGTCATTCATCTAACCATACTAAAAACTTTGGGCTACGACAAACAGGGGCCGAGTACTTAAGCGAAACGTAAAGAAACAAACCCCCTCCATAGGAAATGAGTTAGACTATACTTTGCAGGCTCGTAACTCTGTTTCCACTGGAGATACGGGGATGTCCTTTGAGTATGTTATAGTCCAATTTGTCCCCCATCTAACCATACTAAAAACATTGAGCTACGACAAACAGGGGCCGAGTAATTAAGCTAAACGTAAACAAACAACCCGTCCTTAGGAAATGCATTAGACTATACTTTGCAGGCCCATAACTCTGTGTCTACTAGAGATACGGGGATGTCCTTAGGATATGTTATAGTCCAAATTGTCCCCCATCTAACCATACTACAAATATTGAGCTACGACAAACAAGGGCCGAGATATTAAGCAAAATGTTCGTCAACTTTGGTATCGTCTCACTTATTTTTATTATGTTACTTATGATTTTTGCACTAAACTTTGGAGGCTCATAGCTCTTGTTCTACAAGAGATACTGGGATCTCCTTTGGAAATGTTATAGTACTCTTTGCTCCCCATACAAGGATAATTTAAACTTGAGGCTACCTCAATATCGTCGTCAACTTATTTTTTGTCTCACTTATTGTTAGAAGGTTACTTTTGATTTTTGAAAATAAACTTTGCAGGCTCGTAACTCTGTTTCTACTGGAGATACGGGGATGTCCTTAGAGTATGTTATAGACCAATTTGTCCCCCATCTAGCCACACTAAGAATTAGGGCTACGACAAACAGTAGTCGAGTAATTAAGCTAATCGTAAACAAACAAACCCCTCCATAGGAAATACATTAGACTAAATTCTGGAGGCTCGTAACTCTGGTTCTACCAGAGATACGGGGATGTAAATAATGTGACCTTGACACAAATGTTCGGATAATTATAAAGGTCTTTGCATGTTCCAAGCAAAAAAAAACTTCGCGGTTTCGAACCTGTGGCCTTCCGAGAGTGAGGCGGATGCGATAACCGCTACACTAAAGATATGTTATTATTTTTAATCGAAAGAACAAGGTCAAGTAATTAAGCAATACATGAACAAACAAACCCCTCCATAGAAAATGCATTAGACTATACTTTGCAGGCTCGTAACTCTGTTTCTACTGGAGATACGGGGATGTCCTTTGAGTATGTTATAGTCCAATTTGTCCCCCATCTAACCATACTAAAAACATTGAGCTACGACAAACAGTAGTCGAGTAATTAAGCTAATCGTAAACAAACAAACCCCTCCATAGGAAATACATTAGACTATACTTTGCAGGCCCATAACTCTGTGTCTACTAGAGATACGGGGATGTCCTTAGGATATGTTATAGTCCAAATTGTCCCCCATCTAACCATACTAAAAACTTTGGGCTACAACAAACAGGGGCCGAGTACTTAAGCAAAACGAAAAGAAACAAACCCCCTCCATAGGAAATGAGTTAGACTATACTTTGCAGGCTCGTAACTCTGTTTCCACTTTAGATACGGGGATGTCCTTTGAGTATGTTATAGTTCAATTTGTCCCCCATCTAACCATACTAAAAACATTGAGCTACGACAAACAGGGGCCGAAAAATTAAGCTAAACGTAAACAAACAACCCCTCCATAGAAAATGCATTAGACTATACTTTGCAAGGCCCATAACTCTGTGTCTACTTGAGATACCGGGATGTCCTTAGGATATGTTATGGTCCAATTTGTCCTTCATCTAACCATACTAAAAACTTTGGGCTACGACAAACAGGGGCCGAGTACTTAAGCAAAACGTAAAGAAACAAACCCCCTCCTTAGGAAATGAGTTAGACTATACTTTGCAGGCTCGTAACTCTGTTTCCACTGGAGATACGGGGATGTCCTTTGAGTATGTTATAGTTAAATTTGTCCCCCATCTAACTATACTAAAAATATTGAGCTACGACAAACAGGGGCCGAGTAATTAAGCTAAACGTAAACAAACAACCCGTCCATAGGAAATGCATTAGACTATATTTTGCAGGCCCATAACTCTGTGTCTACTAGAGATACGGGGATGTTCTTACGATATGATATAGTCCAAATTGTCCCCCATCTTACCATACTAAAAACATTGAGCTACGACAAACAGGGGCCGAGATATTAAGCAAAATGTTCGTCAACTTTGGTATCGTCTCACTTATTTTTATTATGTTACTTATGATTTTTGCACTAAACTTTGGAGGCTCATAACTCTTGTTCTACAAGAGATACTGGGATATCCGTTGGAAATGTTATAGTACTCTTTGCTCCCCATACAAGGATACTTTAAACTTGAGGCTACCTCAATATCGTCGTCAACATATTTTTTGTCTCACTTATTGTTAGAAGGTTACTTTTGATTTTTGAAAATAAACTTTGCAGGCTCGTAACTCTGTTTCTACTGGAGATACGGGGATGTCCTTAGAGTATGTTATAGACCAATTTGTCCCCCATCTAGCCACACTAAGAATTAGGGCTACGACAAACAGTAGTCGAGTAATTAAGCTAATCATAAACAAACAAACCCCTCCATAGGAAATACATTAGACTAAATTCTGGAGGCTCGTAACTCTGGTTCTACCAGAGATACGGGGATGTAAATAATGTGACCTTGACACAAATGTTCGGATAATTATAAAGGTCTTTGCATGTTCCAAGCAAAAAAAAAAACTTCGCGGTTTCGAACCTGTGGCCTTCCGAGAGTGAGGCGGATGCGATAACCGCTACACTAAAGATATGTTATTATTTTTAATCGAAAGAACAGGGTCAAGTAATTAAGCAATACGTGAACAAACAAACCCCTCCATAGAAAATGCATTAGACTATACTTTGCAGGCTCGTAACTCTGTTTCTACTGGAGATACGGGGATGTCCTTTGAGTATGTTATAGTCCAATTTGTCCCCCATCTAACCATACTAAAAACATTGAGCTACGACAAACAGGGGCCGAAAAATTAAGCTAAACGTAAACAAACAACCCCTCCATAGAAAATGCATTAGACTATACTTTGCAAGGCCCATAACTCTGTGTCTACTAGAGATACCGGGATGTCCTTAGGATATGTTATGGTCCAATTTGTCCTTCATCTAACCATACTAAAAACTTTGGGCTACGACAAACAGGGGCCGAGTACTTAAGCAAAACGTAAAGAAACAAACCCCCTCCTTAGGAAATGAGTTAGACTATACTTTGCAGGCTCGTAACTCTGTTTCCACTGGAGATACGGGGATGTCCTTTGAGTATGTTATAGTTCAATTTGTCCCCCATCTAACTATACTAAAAATATTGAGCTACGACAAACAGGGGCCGAGTAATTAAGCTAAACGTAAACAAACAACCCGTCCATAGGAAATGCATTAGACTATATTTTGCAGGCCCATAACTCTGTGTCTACTAGAGATACGGGGATGTCCTTACGATATGATATAGTCCAAATTGTCCCCCATCTTACCATACTAAAAACATTGAGCTACGACAAACAGGGGCCGAGATATTAAGCAAAATGTTCGTCAACTTTGGTATCGTCTCACTTATTTTTATTATGTTACTTATGATTTTTGCACTAAACTTTGGAGGCTCATAACTCTTGTTCTACAAGAGATACTGGGATATCCGTTGGAAATGTTATAGTACTCTTTGCTCCCCATACAAGGATACTTTAAACTTGAGGCTACCTCAATATCGTCGTCAACTTATTTTTTGTCTCACTTATTGTTAGAAGGTTACTTTTGATTTTTGAAAATAAACTTTGCAGGCTCGTAACTCTGTTTCTACTGGAGATACGGGGATGTCCTTAGAGTATGTTATAGACCAATTTGTCCCCCATCTAGCCACACTAAGAATTAGGGCTACGACAAACAGTAGTCGAGTAATTAAGCTAATCATAAACAAACAAACCCCTCCATAGGAAATACATTAGACTAAATTCTGGAGGCTCGTAACTCTGGTTCTACCAGAGATACGGGGATGTAAATAATGTGACCTTGACACAAATGTTCGGATAATTATAAAGGTCTTTGCATGTTCCAAGCAAAAAAAAAAACTTCGCGGTTTCGAACCTGTGGCCTTCCGAGAGTGAGGCGGATGCGATAACCGCTACACTAAAGATATGTTATTACTTTTAATCGAAAGAACAGGGTCAAGTAATTAAGCAATACGTGAACAAACAAACCCCTCCATAGAAAATGCATTAGACTATACTTTGCAGGCTCGTAACTCTGTTTCTACTGGAGATACGGGGATGTCCTTTGAGTATGTTATAGTCCAATTTGTCCCCCATCTAACCATACTAAAAACATTGAGCTACGACAAACAGTAGTCGAGTAATTAAGCTAATCGTAAACAAACAAACCCCTCCATAGGAAATACATTAGACTATACTTTGCAGTCCCATAACTCTGTGTCCACTAGAGATACAGGGATGTCCTTAGGATATGTTATAGTCCAAATTGTCCCCCATCTAACCATTCTAAAAACTTTGGGCTACGACAAACAGGGGCCGAGTACTTAAGCAAAACGTAAAGAAACAAACCCCCTCCATAGGAAATGAGTTAGACTATAATTTGCAGGCTCGTAACTCTGTTTCTACTGGAGATACGGGGATGTCCTTAGAGTATGTTATAGACCAATTTGTCCCCCATCTAGCCACACTAAGAATTAGGGCTACGACAAACAGTAGTCGAGTAATTAAGCTAATCATAAACAGACAAACCCCTCCATAGGAAATACATTAGACTAAATTCTGGAGGCTCGTAACTCTGGTTCTACCAGAGATACGGGGATGTAAATAATGTGACCTTGACACAAATGTTCGGATAATTATAAAGGTCTTTGCATGTTCCAAGCAAAAAAAAAAACTTCGCGGTTTCGAACCTGTGGCCTTCCGAGAGTGAGGCGGATGCGATAACCGCTACACTAAAGATATGTTATTATTTTTAATCGAAAGAACAGGGTCAAGTAATTAAGCAATACGTGAACAAACAAACCCCTCCATAGAAAATGCATTAGACTATACTTTGCAGGCTCGTAACTCTGTTTCTACTGGAGATACGGGGATGTCCTTTGAGTATGTTATAGTCCAATTTGTCCCCCATCTAACCATACTAAAAACATTGAGCTACGACAAACAGTAGTCGAGCAATTAAGCTAATCGTAAACAAACAAACCCCTCCATAGGAAATACATTAGACTATACTTTGCAGGCCCATAACTCTGTGTCTACTAGAGATACGGGGATGTCCTTAGGATATGTTATAGTCCAAATTGTCCCCCATCTAACCATACTAAAAACTTTGGGCTACGACAAACAGGGGCCGAGTACTTAAGCAAAACGTAAAGAAACAAACCCCCTCCATAGGAAATGAGTTAGACTATACTTTGCAGGCTCGTAACTCTGTTTCTACTGTAGATACGGGGATGTCCTTTGAGTATGTTATAGTTCAATTTGTCCCCCATCTAACCATACTAAAAACATTGAGCTACGACAAACAGGGGCCGAGATATTAGGCAAAATGTTCGTCAACTTTGGTATCGTCTCACTTATTTTTATTATGTTACTTATGATTTTTGCACTAAACTTTGGAGGCTCATAACTCTTGTTCTACAAGAGATACTTGGATATCCGTTGGATATGTTATAGTACTCTTTGCTCCCCATACAAGGATACTTTAAACTTGAGGCTACCTCAATATCGTCGTCAACTTACTTTTTGTCTCACTTATTGTTAGAAGGTTACTTTTGATTTTTGAAAATATACTTTGCAGGCTCGTAACTCTGTTTCTACTGGAGATACGGGGATGTCCTTAGGATATGTTATAGTCCAAATTGTCCCCCATCTAACCATACTAAAAACTTTGGGCTACGACAAACAGCGGCCGAGTACTTAAGCAAAACGTAAAGAAACAAACCCCCTCCATAGGAAATGAGTTAGACTATACTTTGCAGGCTCGTAGCTCTGTTTCCACTGGAGATACGGGGATGTCCTTTGAGTATGTTATAGTTCAATTTGTCCCCCATCTAACCATACTAAAAACATTGAGCTACGACAAACAGGGGCCGAAAAATTAAGCTAAACGTAAACAAACAACCCCTCCATAGAAAATGTATTAGACTATATTTTGCAAGGCCCATAACTCTGTGTCTACTAGAGATACCGGGATGTCCTTAGGATATGTTATGGTCCAATTTGTCCTGCATCTAACCATACTAAAAACTTTGGGCTACGACAAACAGGGGCCGAGTACTTAAGCAAAACGTAAAGAAACAAACCCCCTCCTTAGGAAATGAGTTAGACTATACTTTGCAGGCTCGTAACTCTGTTCCCACTGGAGATACGGGGATGTCCTTTGAGTATGTTATAGTTCAATTTGTCCCCCATCTAACCATACTAAAAACATTGAGCTACGACAAACAGGGGCCGAAAAATTAAGCTAAACGTAAACAAACAACCCCTCCATAGAAAATGCATTAGACTATACTTTGCAAGGCCCATAACTCTGTGTCTACTAGAGATACCGGGATGTCCTTAGGATATGTTATGGTCCAATTTGTCCTTCATCTAACCATACTAAAAACTTTGGGCTACGACAAACAGGGGCCGAGTACTTAAGCAAAACGTAAAGAAACAAACCCCCTCCTTAGGAAATGAGTTAGACTATACTTTGCAGGCTCGTAACTCTGTTTCCACTGGAGATACGGGGATGTCCTTTGAGTATGTTATAGTTCAATTTGTCCCCCATCTAACTATACTAAAAATATTGAGCTACGACAAACAGGGGCCGAGTAATTAAGCTAAACGTAAACAAACAACCCGTCCATAGGAAATGCATTAGACTATATTTTGCAGGCCCATAACTCTGTGTCTACTAGAGATACGGGGATGTCCTTACGATATGATATAGTCCAAATTGTCCCCCATCTTACCATACTAAAAACATTGAGCTACGACAAACAGGGGCCGAGATATTAAGCAAAATGTTCGTCAACTTTGGTATCGTCTCACTTATTTTTATTATGTTACTTATGATTTTTGCACTAAACTTTGGAGGCTCATAACTCTTGTTCTACAAGAGATACTGGGATATCCGTTGGAAATGTTATAGTACTCTTTGCTCCCCATACAAGGATACTTTAAACTTGAGGCTACCTCAATATCGTCGTCAACTTATTTTTTGTCTCACTTATTGTTAGAAGGTTACTTTTGATTTTTGAAAATAAACTTTGCAGGCTCGTAACTCTGTTTCTACTGGAGATACGGGGATGTCCTTAGAGTATGTTATAGACCAATTTGTCCCCCATCTAGCCACACTAAGAATTAGGGCTACGACAAACAGTAGTCGAGTAATTAAGCTAATCATAAACAAACAAACCCCTCCATAGGAAATACATTAGACTAAATTCTGGAGGCTCGTAACTCTGGTTCTACCAGAGATACGGGGATGTAAATAATGTGACCTTGACACAAATGTTCGGATAATTATAAAGGTCTTTGCATGTTCCAAGCAAAAAAAAAAAACTTCGCGGTTTCGAACCTGTGGCCTTCCGAGAGTGAGGCGGATGCGATAACCGCTACACTAAAGATATGTTATTATTTTTAATCGAAAGAACAGGGTCAAGTAATTAAGCAATACGTGAACAAACAAACCCCTCCATAGAAAATGCATTAGACTATACTTTGCAGGCTCGTAACTCTGTTTCTACTGGAGATACGGGGTTGTCCTTTGAGTATGTTATAGTCCAATTTGTCCCCCATCTAACCATACTAAAAACATTGAGCTACGACAAACAGTAGTCGAGTAATTAAGCTAATCGTAAACAAACAAACCCCTCCATAGGAAATACATTAGACTATACTTTGCAGTCCCATAACTCTGTGTCCACTAGAGATACAGGGATGTCCTTAGGATATGTTATAGTCCAAATTGTCCCCCATCTAACCATTCTAAAAACTTTGGGCTACGACAAACAGGGGCCGAGTACTTAAGCAAAACGTAAAGAAACACACCCCCTCCATAGGAAATGAGTTAGACTATAATTTGCAGGCTCGTAACTCTGTTTCTACTGGAGATACGGGGATGTCCTTAGAGTATGTTATAGACCAATTTGTCCCCCATCTAGCCACACTAAGAATTAGGGCTACGACAAACAGTAGTCGAGTAATTAAGCTAATCATAAACAGACAAACCCCTCCATAGGAAATACATTAGACTAAATTCTGGAGGCTCGTAACTCTGGTTCTACCAGAGATACGGGGATGTAAATAATGTGACCTTGACACAAATGTTCGGATAATTATAAAGGTCTTTGCATGTTCCAAGCAAAAAAAAAACTTCGCGGTTTCGAACCTGTGGCCTTCCGAGAGTGAGGCGGATGCGATAACCGCTACACTAAAGATATGTTATTATTTTTAATCGAAAGAACAGGGTCAAGTAATTAAGCAATACGTGAACAAACAAACCCCTCCATAGAAAATGCATTAGACTATACTTTGCAGGCTCGTAACTCTGTTTCTACTGGAGATACGGGGATGTCCTTTGAGTATGTTATAGTCCAATTTGTCCCCCATCTAACCATACTAAAAACATTGAGCTACGACAAACAGTAGTCGAGTAATTAAGCTAATCGTAAACAAACAAACCCCCTTCATAGGAAATGCATTAGACTATACTTTGGAGGCTCGTAACTCTGTTTCTACTGGAGATACGGGGATGTCCTTTGAGTATGTTATAGTCCAATTTGTCCCCCATCTAACCATACTAAAAACATTGAGCTACAACAAACAGGGGCCGAGTAATTAAGCTAAACGTAAACAAACAACCCCTCCATAGGAAATGCATTAGACTATACTTTTCCGGCTCGTAACTCTGTTTCTACTGGAGATATGGGGATGTCCTTTGAGTATGGTATTGTCCAATTTGTCCCCCATCTAACCATACTAAAATATTTGGGTTACGACAAACAGGGGCCGAGTACTTAAGCAAAACGTAAAGAAACAAACCCCCTCCATAGGAAATGAGTTAGACTATAATTTGCAGGCTCGTAACTCTGTTTCTACTCTAGATACGGGGATGTCCTTTGAGTATGTTATAGTCCAATTTGTCCCCCATCTAACCATACTAAAAACATTGAGCTACAACAAACAGGGGCCGAGTAATTAAGCTAAACGTAAACAAACAACCCCTCCATAGGAAATGCATTAGACTATACTTTTCCGGCTCGTAACTCTGTTTCTACCGGAGATATGGGGATGTCATTTGAGTATGGTATTGTCCAATTTGTCCCCCATCTAACCATACTAAAATATTTGGGTTACGACAAACAGGGGCCGAGTACTTAAGCAAAACGTAAAGAAACAAACCCCCTCCATAGGAAATGAGTTAGACTATAATTTGCAGGCTCGTAACTCTGTTTCTACTGGAGATACCGGGATGTCCTTAGGATATGTTATAGTCCAAATTGTCCCCCATCTAACCATACTAAAAACTTTGGGCTACGACAAACAGGGGCCGAGTACTTAAGCAAAACGTAACGAAACAAACCCCCTTCATAGGAAATGCATTAGACTATACTTTGGAGGCTCGTAACTCTGTTTCTACTTCAGATACGGGGATGTCCTTTGAGTATGTTATAGTCCAATTTGTCCCCCATCTAACCATACTAAAAACATTGAGCTACGACAAACAAGGGCCGAGATATTAAGCAAAATGTTCGTCAACTTTGGTATCGTCTCACTTATTTTTATTATGTTACTTATGATTTTTGCACTAAACTTTGGAGGCTCATAACTCTTGTTCTACAAGAGATACTGGGATCTCCTTTGGATATGTTATAGTACTCTTTGCTCCCCATACAAGGATACTTTAAACTTGAGGCTACCTCAATATCGTCGTCAACTTATTTTTGTCTCACTTATTGTTAGAAGGTTACTTTTGATTTTTGAAAATAAACTTTGCAGGCTCGTAACTCTGTTTCTACTGGAGATACCGGGATGTCCTTAGGATATGTTATAGTCCAATTTGTCCTTCATCTAACCATACTAAAAACTTTGGGCTACGACAAACAGGGGCCGAGTAGTTAAGCAAAACGTAAAGAAACAAACCCCCTCCATAGGAAATGAGTTAGACGATACTTTGCAGGCCCGTAACTCTGTTTCTACTGTAGATACGGGGATGTCCTTTGAGTATGTTATAGTCCAATTTGTCCCCCATCTAACCATACTAAAAACATTGAGCTACGACAAACAGTAGTCGAGTAATTAAGCTAATCGTAAACAAACAAACCCCTCCATAGGAAATCCATAAGACTATACTTTGCAGGCCCATAACTCTGTGTCTACAGGAGATACGGGGATGTCCTTAGGATATGATATAGTCCAAATAGTCCCCCATCTAACCATAATAAAAACATTGAGCTACGACAAACAGGGGCCGAGATATTAAGCAAAATGTTCGTCAACTTTGGTATCGTCTCACATATTTTTATTATGTTACTTATGATTTTTGCACTAAACTTTGGAGGCTCATAACTCTTGTTCTACAAGAGATACTGGGATCTCCTTTGGATATGTTATAGTACTCTTTGCTCCCCATACAAGGATACTTTAAACTTGAGGCTACCTCAATATCGTCGTCAACTTACTTTTTGTCTCACTTATTGTTAGAAGGTTACTTTTGATTTTTGAAAATATACTTTGCAGGCTCGTAACTCTGTTTCTACTGGAGATACGGGGATGTCCTTTGAGTATGTTATAGACCAATTTGTCCCCCATCTAGCCATACTTAGAATTAGGGCTACGACAAACAGTAGTCGAGTAATTAAGCTAATCGTATACAAACAAACCCCTCCATAGGAAATACATTAGACTAAATTCTGGAGGCTCGTAACTCTGGTTCTACCAGAGATACGGGGATGTAAATAATGTGACCTTGACACAAATGTTCGGATAATTATAAAGGTCTTTGCATGTTCCAAGCAAAAAAAAAAAAACTTCGTGGTTTCGAACCTGTGGCCTTCCGAGAGTGAGGCGGATGCGATAACCGCTACACTAAAGATATGTTATTATTTTTAATAGAAATAACAGGGTCAAGTAATTAAGCAATACGTGAACAAACAAACCCCTCCATAGAAAATGCATTAGACTATACTTTGCAGGCTCGTAACTCTGTTTCTACTGGAGATACGGGGATGTCCTTTGAGTATGTTATAGTCCAATTTGTCCCCCATCTAACCATACTAAAAACATTGAGCTACGACAAACAAGGGCCGAGATATTAAGCAAAATGTTCGTCAACTTTGGTATCGTCTCACTTATTTTTATTATGTTACTTATGATTTTTGCACTAAACTTTGGAGGCTCATAACTCTTGTTCTACAAGAGATACTGGGATCTCCTTTGGATATGTTATAGTACTCTTTGCTCCCCATACAAGGATACTTTAAACTTGAGGCTACCTCAATATCGTCGTCAACTTATTTTTTGTCTCACTTATTGTTAGAAGGTTACTTTTAATTTTTGAAAATAAACTTTGCAGGCTCGTAACTCTGTTTCTACTGGAGATACGGGGATGTCCTTTGAGTATGTTATAGACCAATTTGTCCAACATCTAGCCATACTAAGAATTAGGGCTACGACAAACAGTAGTCGCGTAATTAAGCTAATCGTAAACAAACAAACCCCTCCATAGGAAATACATTAGACTAAATTCTGGAGGCTCGTAACTCTGGTTCTACCAGAGATACGGGGATGTAAATAATGTGACCTTGACACAAATGTTCGGATAATTATAAAAAAAACTTCGCGGTTTCGAACCTGTGGCCTTCCGGGAGTGAGGCGGATGCGATAACCGCTACACTAAATATATGTTATTATTTTTAATCGAAAGAACAAGGTCAAGTAATTAAGCTAATCGTAAACAAACAAACCCCCTTCATAGGAAATGCATTAGACTATACTTTGGAGGCTCGTAACTCTGTTTCTACTGGAGATACGGGGATGTCCTTTGAGTATGTTATAGTCCAATTTGTCCCCCATCTAACCATACTAAAAACATTGAGCTACGACAAACAAGGGCCGAGATATTAAGCAAAATGTTCGTCAACTTTGGTATCGTCTCACTTATTTTTATTATGTTACTTATGATTTTTGCACTAAACTTTGGAGGCTCATAACTCTTGTTCTACAAGAGATACTGGGATCTCCTTTGGATATGTTATAGTACTCTTTGCTCCCCATACAAGGATACTTTAAACTTGAGGCTACCTCAATATCGTCGTCAACTTATTTTTTGTCTCACTTATTGTTAGAAGGTTACTTTTAATTTTTGAAAATAAACTTTGCAGGCTCGTAACTCTGTTTCTACTGGAGATACGGGGATGTCCTTTGAGTATGTTATAGACCAATTTGTCCAACATCTAGCCATACTAAGAATTAGGGCTACGACAAACAGTAGTCGCGTAATTAAGCTAATCGTAAACAAACAAACCCCTCCATAGGAAATACATTAGACTAAATTCTGGAGGCTCGTAACTCTGGTTCTACCAGAGATACGGGGATGTAAATAATGTGACCTTGACACAAATGTTCGGATAATTATAAAAAAAACTTCGCGGTTTCGAACCTGTGGCCTTCCGGGAGTAAGGCGGATGCGATAACCGCTACACTAAATATATGTTATTATTTTTAATCGAAAGAACAAGGTCAAGTAATTAAGCTAATCGTAAACAAACAAACCCCCTTCATAGGAAATGCATTAGACTATACTTTGGAGGCTCGTAACTCTGTTTCTACTGGAGATACGGGGATGTCCTTTGAGTATGTTATAGTCCAATTTGTCCCCCATCTAACCATACTAAAAACATTGAGCTACGACAAACAAGGGCCGAGATATTAAGCAAATTGTTCGTCAACTTTGGTATCGTCTCACTTATTTTTATTATGTTACTTATGATTTTTGCACTAAACTTTGGAGGCTCATAACTCTTGTTCTACAAGAGATACTGGGATCTCCTTTGGATATGTTATAGTACTCTTTGCTCTCCATACAAGGATACTTTAAACTTGAGGCTACCTCAATATCGTCGTCAACTTATTTTTTGTCTCACTTATTGTTAGAAGGTTACTTTTGATTTTTGAAAATAAACTTTGCAGGCTCGTAACTCTGTTTCTACTGGAGATACGGGGATGTCCTTTGAGTATGTTATAGACCAATTTGTCCAACATCTAGCCATACTAAGAATTAGGGCTACGACAAACAGTAGTCGCGTAATTAAGCTAATCGTAAACAAACAAACCCCTCCATAGGAAATACATTAGACTAAATTCTGGAGGCTCGTAACTCTGGTTCTACCAGAGATACGGGGATGTAAATAATGTGACCTTGACACAAATGTTCGGATAATTATAAAAAAAACTTCGCGGTTTCGAACCTGTGGCCTTCCGGGAGTGAGGCGGATGCGATAACCGCTACACTAAATATATGTTATTATTTTTAATCGAAAGAACAAGGTCAAGTAATTAAGCTAATCGTAAACAAACAAACCCCCTTCATAGGAAATGCATTAGACTATACTTTGGAGGCTCGTAACTCTGTTTCTACTGGAGATACGGGGATGTCCTTTGAGTATGTTATAGTCCAATTTGTCCCCCATCTAACCATACTAAAAACATTGAGCTACGACAAACAAGGGCCGAGATATTAAGCAAAATGTTCGTCAACTTTGGTATCGTCTCACTTATTTTTATTATGTTACTTATGATTTTTGCACTAAACTTTGGAGGCTCATAACTCTTGTTCTACAAGAGATACTGGGATCTCCTTTGGATATGTTATAGTACTCTTTGCTCCCCATACAAGGATACTTTAAACTTGAGGCTACCTCAATATCGTCGTCAACTTATTTTTTGTCTCACTTATTGTTAGAAGGTTACTTTTAATTTTTGAAAATAAACTTTGCAGGCTCGTAACTCTGTTTCTACTGGAGATACGGGGATGTCCTTTGAGTATGTTATAGACCAATTTGTCCAACATCTAGCCATACTAAGAATTAGGGCTACGACAAACAGTAGTCGCGTAATTAAGCTAATCGTAAACAAACAAACCCCTCCATAGGAAATACATTAGACTAAATTCTGGAGGCTCGTAACTCTGGTTCTACCAGAGATACGGGGATGTAAATAATGTGACCTTGACACAAATGTTCGGATAATTATAAAAAAAACTTCGCGGTTTCGAACCTGTGGCCTTCCGGGAGTAAGGCGGATGCGATAACCGCTACACTAAATATATGTTATTATTTTTAATCGAAAGAACAAGGTCAAGTAATTAAGCTAATCGTAAACAAACAAACCCCCTTCATAGGAAATGCATTAGACTATACTTTGGAGGCTCGTAACTCTGTTTCTACTGGAGATACGGGGATGTCCTTTGAGTATGTTATAGTCCAATTTGTCCCCCATCTAACCATACTAAAAACATTGAGCTACGACAAACAAGGGCCGAGATATTAAGCAAAATGTTCGTCAACTTTGGTATCGTCTCACTTATTTTTATTATGTTACTTATGATTTTTGCACTAAACTTTGGAGGCTCATAACTCTTGTTCTACAAGAGATACTGGGATCTCCTTTGGATATGTTATAGTACTCTTTGCTCCCCATACAAGGATACTTTAAACTTGAGGCTACCTCAATATCGTCGTCAACTTATTTTTTGTCTCACTTATTGTTAGAAGGTTACTTTTAATTTTTGAAAATAAACTTTGCAGGCTCGTAACTCTGTTTCTACTGGAGATACGGGGATGTCCTTTGAGTATGTTATAGACCAATTTGTCCAACATCTAGCCATACTAAGAATTAGGGCTACGACAAACAGTAGTCGCGTAATTAAGCTAATCGTAAACAAACAAACCCCTCCATAGGAAATACATTAGACTAAATTCTGGAGGCTCGTAACTCTGGTTCTACCAGAGATACGGGGATGTAAATAATGTGACCTTGACACAAATGTTCGGATAATTATAAAAAAAACTTCGCGGTTTCGAACCTGTGGCCTTCCGGGAGTGAGGCGGATGCGATAACCGCTACACTAAATATATGTTATTATTTTTAATCGAAAGAACAAGGTCAAGTAATTAAGCTAATCGTAAACAAACAAACCCCCTTCATAGGAAATGCATTAGACTATACTTTGGAGGCTCGTAACTCTGTTTCTACTGGAGATACGGGGATGTCCTTTGAGTATGTTATAGTCCAATTTGTCCCCCATCTAACCATACTAAAAACATTGAGCTACGACAAACAAGGGCCGAGATATTAAGCAAAATGTTCGTCAACTTTGGTATCGTCTCACTTATTTTTATTATGTTACTTATGATTTTTGCACTAAACTTTGGAGGCTCATAACTCTTGTTCTACAAGAGATACTGGGATCTCCTTTGGATACGTTATAGTACTCTTTGCTCCCCATACAAGGATACTTTAAACTTGAGGCTACCGCAATATCGTCGTCAACTTATTTTTTGTCTCACTTATTGTTAGAAGGTTACTTTTGATTTTTGAAAATAAATTTTGCAGGCTCGTAACTCTGTTTCTACTGGAGATACGGGGATGTCCTTTGAGTATGTTATAGACCAATTTGTCCTTCATCTAGCCATACCAAGAATTAGGGCTACGACAAACAGTAGTCGAGTAATTAAGCTAATCGTAAACAAACAAACCCCCTCCATAGGATATACATTAGACTTAATTCTGGAGGCTCGTAACTGTGGTTCTACCAGAGATACGGGGATGTAAATAATGTGACCTTGACACAAATGTTCGGATAATTATAAAAAAAAACTTCGCGGTTTCGAACCTGTGGCCTTCCGGGAGTGAGGCGGATGCGATAACCGCTACACTAAAGATATGTTATTATTTTTAATCGAAAGAACAGGGTCAAGTAATTAAGCAATACGTGAAAAAACAAACCCCTCCATAGAAAATGCATTAGACTATACTTTGCAGGCTCCTAACTCTGTTTCTACTGGAGATACGGGGATGTCCTTTGGGTATGTTATAGTCCAATTTGTCCCCCATCTAACCATACTAAAAATATTGAGCTACGACCAACAGGGGCCGAGTAATTAAGCTAAACGTAAACAAACAACCCGTCCATAGGAAATGCAGTAGACTATATTTTGCAGGCCCATAACTCTGTGTCTACTAGAGATACGGGGATGTCCTTAGGATTTGTTATAGTCCAAATTGTCCCCCATCTAACCATACTAAAAACTTTGGGCTACGACAAACAGGGGCCGAGTACTTAAGCAAAACGTAACGAAACAAACCCCCTCCATAGGAAATGCATTAGACTATACTTTGCAGGCCCATAACTCTGTGTCTACTAGAGATACGGGGATGTCCTTAGGATATGTTATAGTCCAAATTGTCCCCCATCTAACCATACTAAAAACATTTAGCTAGGACAAACAGGGTCCGAGATATTAAGCAAAATGTTCGTCAACTTTTGTATCGTCTCACTTATTTTTATTATGTTACTTATGATTTTTGCACTAATCTTTGGAGGCTCATAACTCTTGTTCTACAAGAGATACTGGGATCTCCTTTGGATATGTTATAGTACTCTTTGCTCCCCATACAAGGATACTTTAAACTTGAGGCTACCGCAATATCGTCGTCAACTTATTTTTTGTCTCACTTATTGTTAGAAGGTTACTTTTGATTTTTGAAAATAAATTTTGCAGGCTCGTAACTCTGTTTCTACTGGAGATACCGGGATGTCCTTAGGATATGTTATAGTCCAATTTGTCCTTCATCTAACCATACTAAAAACTTTGGGCTACGACAAACAGGGGCCGAGTACTTAAGCAAAACGTAAAGAAACAAACCCCCTCCATAGGAAATGAGTTAGACGATACTTTGCAGGCCCGTAACTCTGTTTCTACTGTAGATACGGGGATGTCCTTTGAGTATGTTATAGTCCAATTTGTCCCCCATCTAACCATACTAAAAACATTGAGCTACGACAAACAGTAGTCGAGTAATTAAGCTAATCGTAAACAAACAAACCCCCTTCATAGGAAATGCATTAGACTAAATTCTGGAGGCTCGTAACTCTGGTTCTACCAGAGATACGGGGATGTAAATAATGTGACCTTGACACAAATGTTCGGATAATTATAAAAAAAAACTTCGCGGTTTCGAACCTGTGGCCTTCCGGGAGTGAGGCGGATGCGATAACCGCTACACTAAAGATATGTTATTATTTTTAATCGAAAGAACAGGGTCAAGTAATTAAGCAATACGTGAACAAACAAACCCCTTCATAGAAAATGCATTAGACTATACTTTGCAGGCTCGTAACTCTGTTTCTACTGGAGATACGGGGATGTCCTTTGAGTATGTTATAGTCCAATTTGTCCCCCATCTAACCATACTAAAAACATTGAGCTACGACAAACAAGGGCCGAGATATTAAGCAAAATGTTCGTCAACTTTGGTATCGTCTCACTTATTTTTATTATGTTACTTATGATTTTTGTACTAAACTTTGGAGGCTCATAACTCTTGTTCTACAAGAGATACTGGGATCTCCTTTGGATATGTTATAGTACTCTTTGCTCCCCATACAAGGATACTTTAAACTTGAGGCTACCTCAATATCATCGTCAACTTATTTTTTGTCTCACTTATTGTTAGAAGGTTACTTTTGATTTTTGAAAATAAACTTTGCAGGCTCGTAACTCTGTTTCTACTGGAGATACCGGGATGTCCTTAGGATATGTTATAGTCCAATTTGTCCTTCATCTAACCATACTAAAAACTTTGAGCTACGACAAACAGTAGTCGAGTAATTAAGCTAATCGTAAACAAACAAACCCCCTTCATAGGAAATGCATTAGACTATACTTTGGAGGCTCGTAACTCTGTTTCTACTGGAGATACGGGGATGTCCTTTGAGTATGTTATAGTCCAATTTGTCCCCCATCTAACCATACTAAAAACATTGAGCTACGACAAACAGTAGTCGAGTAATTAAGCTAATCGTAAACAAACAAACCCCCTTCATAGGAAATGCATTAGACTATACTTTGGAGGCTCGTAACTCTGGTTCTACTGGAGATACGGGGATGTCCTTTGAGTATGTTATAGTCCAATTTGTCCCCCATCTAACCATACTAAAAACATTGAGCTACGACAAACAAGGGCCGAGATATTAAGCAAAATGTTCGTCAACTTTGGTATCGTCTCACTTATTTTTATTATGTTACTTATGATTTTTGCACTAAACTTTGGAGGCTCATAACTCTTGTTCTACAAGAGATACTGGGATCTCCTTTGGATATGTTATAGTACTCTTTGCTCCCCATACAAGGATACTTTAAACTTGAGGCTACCTCAATATCATCGTCAACTTATTTTTTGTCTCACTTATTGTTAGAAGGTTACTTTTGATTTTTGAAAATAAACTTTGCAGGCTCGTAACTCTGTTTCTACTGGAGATACCGGGATGTCCTTAGGATATGTTATAGTCCAATTTGTCCTTCATCTAACCATACTAAAAACTTTGAGCTACGACAAACAGTAGTCGAGTAATTAAGCTAATCGTAAACAAACAAACCCCCTTCATAGGAAATGCATTAGACTATACTTTGGAGGCTCGTAACTCTGTTTCTACTGGAGATACGGGGATGTCCTTTGAGTATGTCATAGTCCAATTTGTCCCCCATCTAACCATACTAAAAACATTGAGCTACGACAAACAGTAGTCGAGTAATTAAGCTAATCGTAAACAAACAAACCCCCTTCATAGGAAATGCATTAGACTATACTTTGGAGGCTCGTAACTCTGTTTCTACTGGAGATACGGGGATGTCCTTTGAGTATGTTATAGTCCAATTTGTCCCCCATCTAACCATACTAAAAACATTGAGCTACGACAAACAAGGGCCGAGATATTAAGCAAAATGTTCGTCAACTTTGGTATCGTCTCACTTATTTTTATTATGTTACTTATGATTTTTGCACTAAACTTTGGAGGCTCATAACTCTTGTTCTACAAGAGATACTGGGATCTCCTTTGGATATGTTATAGTACTCTTTGCTCCCCATACAAGGATACTTTAAACTTGAGGCTACCTCAATATCATCGTCAACTTATTTTTTGTCTCACTTATTGTTAGAAGGTTACTTTCGATTTTTGAAAATAAACTTTGCAGTCTCGTAACTCTGTTTCTACTGGAGATACCGGGATGTCCTTAGGATATGTTATAGTCCAATTTGTCCTTCATCTAACCATACTAAAAACTTTGGGCTACGACAAACAGGGGCCGAGTACTTAAGGAAAACGTAAAGAAACAAACCCCCTCCATAGGAAATGAGTTAGACGATACTTTGCAGGCCCGTAACTCTGTTTCTACTGTAGATACGAGGATGTCCTTTGAGTATAATATAGTCCAATTTGTCCCCCATCTAACCATACTAAAAACATTGAGCTACGACAAACAGTAGTCGAGTAATTAAGCTAATCGTAAACAAACAAACCCCTCCATAGGAAATCCATTAGACTATACTTTGCAGGCCCATAACTCTGTGTCTACAAGAGATACGGGGATGTCCTTAGGATATGATATAGTCCAAATAGTCCCCCATCTAACCATACTAAAAACATTGAGCTACGACAAACAGGGGCCGAGATATTAAGCAAAATGTTCGTCAACTTTGGTATCGTCTCACTTATTTTTATTATGTTACTTATGATTTTTGCACTAAACTTTGGAGGCTCATAACTCTTGTTCTACAAGAGATACTGGGATCTCCTTTGGATATGTTATAGTACTCTTTGCTCCCCATACAAGGATACTTTAAACTTGAGGCTACCTCAATATCGTCGTCAACTTACTTTTTGTCTCACTTATTGTTAGAAGGTTACTTTTGATTTTTGAAAATATACTTTGCAGGCTCGTAACTCTGTTTCTACTGGAGATACGGGGATGTCCTTTGAGTATGTTATAGACCAATTTGTCCCCCATCTAGCCATACTTAGAATTTGGGCTACGACAAACAGTAGTCGAGTAATTAAGCTAATCATATACAAACAAACCCCTCCATAGGAAATACATTAGACTAAATTCTGGAGGCTCGTAACTCTGGTTCTACCAGAGATACGGGGATGTAAATAATGTGACCTTGACACAAATGTTCGGATAATTATAAAGGTCTTTGCATGTTCCAAGCAAAAAAAAAAAAAAAAAACTTCGTGGTTTCGAACCTGTGGCCTTCCGAGAGTGAGGCGGATGCGATAACCGCTACACTAAAGATATGTTATTATTTTTAATAGAAAGAACAGGGTCAAGTAATTAAGCAATACGTGAACAAACAAACCCCTCCATAGAAAATGCATTAGACTATACTTTGCAGGCTCGTAACTCTGTTTCTACTGGAGATACGGGGATGTCCTTTGAGTATGTTATAGTCCAATTTGTCCCCCATCTAACCATACTAAAAACATTGAGCTACGACAAACAAGGGCCGAGATATTAAGCAAAATGTTCGTCAACTTTGGTATCGTCTCACTTATTTTTATTATGTTACTTATGATTTTTGCACTAAACTTTGGAGGCTCATAACTCTTGTTCTACAAGAGATACTGGGATCTCCTTTGGATATGTTATAGTACTCTTTGCTCCCCATACAAGGATACTTTAAACTTGAGGCTACCTCAATATCATCGTCAACTTATTTTTTGTCTCACTTATTGTTAGAAGGTTACTTTTGATTTTTGAAAATAAACTTTGCAGGCTCGTAACTCTGTTTCTACTGGAGATACCGGGATGTCCTTAGGATATGTTATAGTCCAATTTGTCCTTCATCTAACCATACTAAAAACTTTGAGCTACGACAAACAGTAGTCGAGTAATTAAGCTAATCGTAAACAAACAAACCCCCTTCATAGGAAATGCATTAGACTATACTTTGGAGGCTCGTAACTCTGTTTCTACTGGAGATACGGGGATGTCCTTTGAGTATGTCATAGTCCAATTTGTCCCCCATCTAACCATACTAAAAACATTGAGCTACGACAAACAGTAGTCGAGTAATTAAGCTAATCGTAAACAAACAAACCCCCTTCATAGGAAATGCATTAGACTATACTTTGGAGGCTCGTAACTCTGTTTCTACTGGAGATACGGGGATGTCCTTTGAGTATGTTATAGTCCAATTTGTCCCCCATCTAACCATACTAAAAACATTGAGCTACGACAAACAAGGGCCGAGATATTAAGCAAAATGTTCGTCAACTTTGGTATCGTCTCACTTATTTTTATTATGTTACTTATGATTTTTGCACTAAACTTTGGAGGCTCATAACTCTTGTTCTACAAGAGATACTGGGATCTCCTTTGGATATGTTATAGTACTCTTTGCTCCCCATACAAGGATACTTTAAACTTGAGGCTACCTCAATATCATCGTCAACTTATTTTTTGTCTCACTTATTGTTAGAAGGTTACTTTCGATTTTTGAAAATAAACTTTGCAGTCTCGTAACTCTGTTTCTACTGGAGATACCGGGATGTCCTTAGGATATGTTATAGTCCAATTTGTCCTTCATCTAACCATACTAAAAACTTTGGGCTACGACAAACAGGGGCCGAGTACTTAAGGAAAACGTAAAGAAACAAACCCCCTCCATAGGAAATGAGTTAGACGATACTTTGCAGGCCCGTAACTCTGTTTCTACTGTAGATACGAGGATGTCCTTTGAGTATAATATAGTCCAATTTGTCCCCCATCTAACCATACTAAAAACATTGAGCTACGACAAACAGTAGTCGAGTAATTAAGCTAATCGTAAACAAACAAACCCCTCCATAGGAAATCCATTAGACTATACTTTGCAGGCCCATAACTCTGTGTCTACAAGAGATACGGGGATGTCCTTAGGATATGATATAGTCCAAATAGTCCCCCATCTAACCATACTAAAAACATTGAGCTACGACAAACAGGGGCCGAGATATTAAGCAAAATGTTCGTCAACTTTGGTATCGTCTCACTTATTTTTATTATGTTACTTATGATTTTTGCACTAAACTTTGGAGGCTCATAACTCTTGTTCTACAAGAGATACTGGGATCTCCTTTGGATATGTTATAGTACTCTTTGCTCCCCATACAAGGATACTTTAAACTTGAGGCTACCTCAATATCGTCGTCAACTTACTTTTTGTCTCACTTATTGTTAGAAGGTTACTTTTGATTTTTGAAAATATACTTTGCAGGCTCGTAACTCTGTTTCTACTGGAGATACGGGGATGTCCTTTGAGTATGTTATAGACCAATTTGTCCCCCATCTAGCCATACTTAGAATTTGGGCTACGACAAACAGTAGTCGAGTAATTAAGCTAATCATATACAAACAAACCCCTCCATAGGAAATACATTAGACTAAATTCTGGAGGCTCGTAACTCTGGTTCTACCAGAGATACGGGGATGTAAATAATGTGACCTTGACACAAATGTTCGGATAATTATAAAGGTCTTTGCATGTTCCAAGCAAAAAAAAAAAAAAAAACTTCGTGGTTTCGAACCTGTGGCCTTCCGAGAGTGAGGCGGATGCGATAACCGCTACACTAAAGATATGTTATTATTTTTAATAGAAAGAACAGGGTCAAGTAATTAAGCAATACGTGAACAAACAAACCCCTCCATAGAAAATGCATTAGACTATACTTTGCAGGCTCGTAACTCTGTTTCTACTGGAGATACGGGGATGTCCTTTGAGTATGTTATAGTCCAATTTGTCCCCCATCTAACCATACTAAAAACATTGAGCTACGACAAACAAGGGCCGAGATATTAAGCAAAATGTTCGTCAACTTTGGTATCGTCTCACTTATTTTTATTATGTTACTTATGATTTTTGCACTAAACTTTGGAGGCTCATAACTCTTGTTCTACAAGAGATACTGGGATCTCCTTTGGATATGTTATAGTACTCTTTGCTCCCCATACAAGCATACTTTAAACTTGAGGCTACCTCAATATCGTCGTCAACTTACTTTTTGTCTCACTTATTGTTAGAAGGTTACTTTTGATTTTTGAAAATATACTTTGCAGGCTCGTAACTCTGTTTCTACTGGAGATACCGGGATGTCCTTAGGATATGTTATAGTCCAATTTGTCCTTCATCTAAACATACTAAAAACTTTGGGCTCCGACAAACAGGGGCCGAGTACTTAAGCAAAACGTAAAGAAACAAACCCCCTCCATAGGAAATGCATTAGACTATACTTTGGAGGCTCTTAACTCTGTTTCTACTGGAGATACGGGGAAGTCCTTTGAGTATGTTATAGTCCAATTTGTCCCCCATCTAACCATACTAAAAATTTTGAGCTACGACAAACAGTGGCCGAGTAATTAAGCTAAACGTAAACAAACAACCCGTCCATAGGAAATGCATTAGACTATATTTTGCATACCCATAACTCTGTGTCTACTAAAGATACGGGGATGTCCTTAGGATATGCTATAGTCCAAATTGTCCCCCATCTAACCATACTAAAAACATTGAGCTACGACAAACAAGGGCCGAGATATTAAGCAAAATGTTCGTCAACTTTGGTATCGTCTCACTTATTTTTATTATGTTACTTATGATTTTTGCACTAAACTTTGGAGGCTCATAAATCTTGTTCTACAAGAGATACTGGGATCTCCTTTGGATATGTTATAGTACTCTTTGCTCCAAACGCGCTAACCATTGCGCCACGGAAGCCCAAAAATTAGATGCTCGTCAGATATTGTGTAAAAACCTTGACTTTTTACGTCACATCTGACACCTCACAACACCGCTCCCGGATGGGCTCGAACCACCAACCTATTGGTTAACAGCCGAACGCGCAAACCATTGCGCCACGGAAGCCCAAAAGTTAAATGCTTGTTAGGTATTGTGTAAAAACCTTGACTTTTTACGTCACATCCGAGACCTCACAACACCGCTCCCGGATGGGCTCGAACCACCAACCTATTGGTTAACAGCCGAACGCGCTAACCATTGCGCCACGGAAGCCCAAAAGTTAAATGCTCGTCAGGTATTATGTAAAAACCTTGACTTTTTACGTCACATCTGAGACCTCACAACACCGCTCCCGGATGAGGTCGAACCACCAACCTATTGGTTAACAGCCGAACGCGCTAACCATTGCGCCACGGAAGCCCAAAAATTAAATGGTCGTCATTTATTGTGCAAAAACCTTGACTTTTTACGTCACATCTGAGACCTCACAACACCGCTCCCGGATGGGGTCGAACCACCAACCTATTGGTTAACAGCCGAACGCGCTAACCATTGCGCCACGGAAGCCCAAAAATTAAATGCTCGTCAGATATTGTGTAAAAACCTTGACTTTTTACGTCACATCTGAGACCTCACAACACCGCTCCCGGATGGGCTCGAACCACCAACCTATTGGTTAACAGCCGAACGCGCTAACCATTGCGCCACGGAAGCCCAAAAGTTAAATGCTCGTCAGGTATCGTGTAAAAACCTTGACTTTTTACGTCACATCTGAGACGTCACAACACCGCTCCTGGATGGGCTCGAACCACCAACCTTTCGGTTAACAGCCGAACGCGCTAACCATTGCGCCACGGACGCCCAAAAATTAAATGGTTGTCAGGTATTGTTGAAAAGTTACGACTTTTCACGCTACTTCTGAGACCCCACAAATCCTCTCTCGTTAGGGCTCGAACCACCAACCTTTCGGTTAACAGCTGAACGCCCTAACCATTGCGCCACTGAGGCCGAAAAATTAAATGGTCGTCAGGTATTGTGGAAAAACTTTGGCTATTTACGTTACATTTGAGATCCCAAAACACCGCTCCCGGGTGGGCTCGAACCACTAACCTATTGGATAACAGCCGAACGCGCTAACCATTGAGCCACGGAAGCTCAGAAAATAAATGGTTATCACGTATAATGGAAAAAGTTTGACTTTTCACGCTACATCTGAGACCTCACAACACCGTTCCCGGATGGGCTCGAACCACCAACCTTTCGATTAACAGCCGAACGCGCTAACCATTGAGCCACGGAAGCTCAGAAATTAAATGGTTGTCACGTATTGTGGAAAAGTTTTGACTTTTTACGCTACATCTGAGACCACACAATACCTCTTCCGGGCGGGGTCGAACCACCAACCTTTCGATTAACAGCTGAACGCGCTAACCATTGCGCCACGGAAGCCCAAAAGTTAAATGTTCGTCAGGTGTTGTGGAAAAACTCTGACATTTTACGTTACATCTGAGACGTCACAACACCGCTCGCGGGAGGGCTCGAACCACCAACCTTTCGGTTAACAGCTGAACGCGCTGACCATTGCGCCACTGAAGCCCAAAAATTAAATTTTCGTCAGGTATTGAGGTAAAACCTTGACTTTTTACTTCACATCTGAGACCTCACAACACCGCTCCCGGATGGGCTCGAACCACCAACCTTTCGGTTAACAGCCGAACGCGCTAACCATTCGCCACGGACGCCCAAATATTAAATGGTCGTCAGGTATTGTAGAAAAACTTTGGCTATTTACGTTTTATTTGAGTTCCAAAAACACCGCTCCCGGGTGGGCTCGAACCACCAAGCTATTGGTTAACAGCCGAACGCGCTAACCATTGAGCCACGAAAGATTAGAAAATAAATGGTTATCACGTATTATGGAAAAAGTTTAACTTTTCACGCTACATCTGAGACCTCACAACACCTCTCCCGGGTGGGCTCGAACCACCAACCTTTCGATTAACAGCTGAACGCGCTAACCATTGCGCCACGGAAGCCCAAAAATTAAATGCTCGTCAGGTATTGTGGAAAAACCTTGACTTTTTACGTCACATCTGAGACCTCACAACACCGCTCCCGGATGGGCTCGAACCACCAACCTATTGGTTAACAGCCGAACGCGCTAACCATTGCGCCACGGAAGCCCAAAAGTTAAATGCTCGTCAGGTATCGTGTAAAAACCTTGACTTTTTACGTCACATCTGAGACGTCACAACACCGCTCCTGGATGGGCTCGAACCACCAACCTTTCGGTTAACAGCTGAACGCGCTAACCATTGCGCCACTGAGGCCCAAAAATTAAATGGTCGTCAGGTATTGTGGAAAAACTTTGGCTATTTACGTTACATTTGAGATCCCAAAACACCGCTCCCGGGTGGGCTCCAACCACCAACCTATTGGATAACAGCCGAACGCGCTAACCATTGAGCCACGGAAGCTCAGAAAATAAATGGTTATCACGTATAATGGAAAAAGTTTGACTTTTCACGCTACATCTGAGACCTCACAACACCGTTCCCGGATGGGCTCGAACCACCAACCTTTCGATTAACAGCCGAACGCGCTAACCATTGAGCCACGGAAGCTCAGAAATTAAATGGTTGTCACGTATTGTGGAAAAGTTTTGACTTTTTACGCTACATCTGAGACCACACAATACCTCTTCCGGGCGGGCTCGAACCACCAACCTTTCGATTAACAGCTGAACGCGCTAACCATTGCGCCACGGAAGCCCAAAAGTTAAATGTTCGTCAGGTGTTGTGGAAAAACTCTGATATTTTACGTTACATCTGAGACGTCACAACACCGCTCCCGGGAGGGCTCGAACCACCAACCTTTCGGTTAACAGCCGAACGCGCTAACCATTCGCCACGGACGCCCAAAAATTAAATGGTCGTCAGGTATTGTGGAAAAACTTTGGCTATTTACGTTACATTTGAGATCCAAAAACACCGCTCCCGGGTGGGCACGAACCACCAACCTATTGGTTAACAGCCGAACGCGCTAACCATTGAGCCAAGGAAGATCAGAAATTAAATGGTTGTCACGTATTGTGGAAAAGATTTGACTTTTAACGCAACATCTGAGACCCCACAACACCTCTTCCGTGTGGGCTCGAACCACCAACCTTTCGATTAAGAGCTGGACGCGCTAATTACTGCGCCACGGAAGCCCAAAAATTAAATGTTCGTCAGGTATTGTGGAAAAGTTACGACTTTTCTCGCTACATCTGAGACCCCACAAATCCTCTCTCGTTTGGGCTCGAACCACCAACCTTTCGGTTAACAGCTGATTGCACTAACCATTGCGCCACGGAAGCCCAAAAATTAAATGGTCGTCAGGTATTGTAGAAAAACTTTGGCTATTTACGTTTTATTTGAGATCCAAAAACACCGCTCCCGGGTGGGCTCGAACCACCAAGCTATTGGTTAACAGCCGAACGCGCTAACCATTGAGCCACGAAAGATTAGAAAATAAATGGTTATCACGTATTATGGAAAAAGTTTGACTTTTCACGCTACATCTGAGACCTCACAACACCTCTCCCGGGTGGGCTCGAACCACCAACCTTTCGATTAACAGCTGAACGCGCTAACCATTGCGCCACGGAAGCCCAAAAATTAAATGCTCGTCAGGTATTGTGGAAAAACCTTGACTTTTTACGTCACATCTGAGACCTCACAACACCGCTCCCGGATGGGCTCGAACCACCAACCTATTGGTTAACAGCCGAACGCGCTAACCATTGCGCCACAGAAGCCCAAAAGTTAAATGCTCGTCAGGTATCGTGTAAAAACCTTGACTTTTTACGTCACATCTGAGACGTCACAACACCGCTCCTGGATGGGCTCGAACCACCAATCTTTCGGTTAACAGCCGAACGCGCTAACCATTGCGCCACGGACGCCCAAAAATTAAATGGTTGTCAGGTATTGTTGAAAAGTTACGACTTTTCACGCTACTTCTGAGACCCCACAAATCCTCTCTCGTTTGGGCTCGAACCTCCAACCTTTCGGTTAACAGCTGAACGCGCTAACCATTGCGCCACTGAGGCCCAAAAATTAAATGGTCGTCAGGTATTGTGGAAAAACTTTGGCTATTTACGTTACATTTGAGATCCCAAAACACCGCTCCCGGGTGGGCTCCAACCACCAACCTATTGGATAACAGCCGAATGCGCTAACCATTGAGCCACGGAAGCTCAGAAAATAAATGGTTATCACGTATAATGGAAAAAGTTTGACTTTTCACGCTACATCTGAGACCTCAGAACACCGTTCCCGGATGGGCTCGAACCACCAACCTTTCGATTAACAGCCGAACGCGCTAGACATTGAGCCACGGAAGCTCAGAAATTAAATGGTTGTCACGTATTGTGGAAAAGTTTTGACTTTTTACGCTACATCTGAGACCACACAATACCTCTTCCGGGCGGGCTCGAACCACCAACCTTTCGATTAACAGCTGAACGCGCTAACCATTGCGCCACGGAAGCCCAAAAGTTAAATGTTCGTCAGGTGTTGTGGAAAAACTCTGACATTTTACGTTACATCTGAGACGTCACAACACCGCTCCCGGGAGGGCTCGAACCACCAACCTTTCGGTTAACAGCTGAACGCGCTGACCATTGCGCCACTGAAGCCCAAAAATTAAATGGTCGTCAGGTATTGTGGAAAAACTTTGGCTATTTACGTTACATTTGAGATCCAAAAACACCGCTCCCGGGTGGGCACGAACCACCAACCTATTGGTTAACAGCCGAACGCGCTAACCATTGAGCCAAGGAAGATCAGAAATTAAATGGTTGTCACGTATTGTGGAAAAGATTTGACTTTTAACGCAACATCTGAGACCCCACAACACCTCTTCCGTGTGGGCTCGAACCACCAACCTTTCGATTAAGAGCTGGACGCGCTAATTACTGCGCCACGGAAGCCCAAAAATTAAATGTTCGTCAGGTATTGTGGAAAAGTTAGGACTTTTCTCGCTACATCTGAGACCCCACAAATCCTCTCTCGTTTGGGCTCGAACCACCAACCTTTCGGTTAACAGCTGATTGCACTAACCATTGCGCCACGGAAGCCCAAAAATTAAATGGTCGTCAGGTATTGTAAAAAAACTTTGGCTATTTACGTTTTATTTGAGATCCAAAAACACCGCTCCCGGGTGGGCTCGAACCACCAAGCTATTGGTTAACAGCCGAACGCGCTAACCATTGAGCCACGAAAGATTAGAAAATAAATGGTTATCACGTATTATGGAAAAAGTTTGACTTTTCACGCTACATCTGAGACCTCACAACACCTCTCCCGGGTGGGCTCGAACCACCAACCTTTCGATTAACAGCTGAACGCGCTAACCATTGCGCCACGGAAGCCCAAAAATTAAATGCTCGTCAGGTATTGTGGAAAAACTCTGACATTTTACGTTACATCTGAGACGACACAACACCGCTCCCGGATGGGCTCGAACCACCAACCTTTCGATTAACAGCCGAACGCGCTAACCATTGAGCCACGGAACCTCAGAAATTAAATGGTTGTCACGTATTGTGGAAAAGTTTTGACTTTTTACGCTACATCTGAGACCCCACAACACCTCTTCCGGGTGGGCTCGAACCACCAACCTTTCGATTAAAAGCTGAACGCGCTAACCATTGCCCCACGGAAGCCCAAAAATTAAATGCTCGTCAGGTATTTTGGAAAAACTCTGACATTTTACGTTACATCTGAGACGTCACAACACCGCTCCCGGGAGGGCTCGAACCACCAACCTTTCGGTTAACAGCTGAACGCGCTGACCATTGCGCCACTGAAGCCCAAAAATTAAATTTTCGTCAGGTATTGAGGTAAAACTTTGACTTTTTACTTCACATCTGCGGCCTCACAACACCGCTCCCGGATGGGCTCGAACCACCAACCTTTCGGTTAACAGCCGAACGCGCTAACCATTGCGCCACGGACGCCCAAAAAAAATGGTCGTCAGGTATTGCGGAAAAACTTTGGCTATTTACGTTACATTTGAGATCCAAAAACACCGCTCCCGGGTGGGCTCGAAACACCAAGCTATTGGTTAACAGCCGAACGCGCTAACCATTGAGCCACGGAAGCTCAGAAATTAAATGGTTGTCACGTATTGTGGAAAAGTTTTGACTTTTTACGCTACATCTGAGACCCCACAACACCTTTTCCGGGTGGGCTCGAACCACCAACCTTTCGATTAACAGCTGAACGCGCTAACCATTGCGCCACGGAAGCCCAAATATTAAATGCTCGTCAGGTATTGTGGAAAAACTCTGACATTTTACGTTACATCTGAGACGTCACAACACCGCTCCCGGGAGGGCTCGAACCACCAACCTTTCGGTTAACAGCCGAACCCGCTAACCATTCGCCACGGACGCCCAAAAATTAAATGTTCGTCAGGTATTGTGGAAAAACTCTGACATTTTACTTCACATCTGAGGCCTCACAACACCGCTCCCGGATGGGCTCGAACCACCAACCTTTCGGTTAACAGCCGAACGCGCTAACCATTCGCCACGGACGCCCAAAAATTAAATGGTCGTCAGGTATTGTGGAAAAACTTTGGCTATTTATGTTACATTTGAGATCCAAAAACACCGCTCCCGGGTGGGCTCGAACCACCAACCTATTGGTTAACAGCCGAACGCGCTAACCATTGAGCCACGAAAGCTCAGAAAATAAATGGTTGTCACGTATTGTGGAAAAGTTTTGTCTTTTTACGCTACATATGAGACCCAACAACACCTCTCCTTGGTGGGCTCAAACCACCAACCTTTCGATTAACAGCTGACCGCGCTAACCATTGCGCCATGCAAGCCCAAAAATTAAATGTTCGTCAGGTATTGTGGAAAAACTCTGACATTTTACGTTACATCTGAGACGTCTCAACACTTCTCCCGGATAGGCTCGAACCACCAACCAATTGGTTAGCAGCCGAACGCGCTAACCATTGAGCCACAGAAGCTCAGAAATTAAATGGTTGTTAGGTTTTGTGGATAAGTTATGACTTTTTACGTTACATCTGAGACCCTACAACACTTCTCCCAGGTGGGCTCGAACCACCATCCTTTCGGTTAACAGCCGAATGCGCTAACCATTGCGCCAAGGAAGCCCAAAAATTAAATGGTAGTCAGGTATTGTGAAAAAACTTTGGTTTTCTACGTTACATTTGAGATCCCACAACACCGCTCCCGGGTGGGCTCGAACCACCAACCTTTCGATTAACAGCTGGACGCGCTAATTATTGCGCCACGGAAGCCCGAAAATTAAATGTTCGTCAGGTATTGTGGAAAAACTCTGACATTTTACGTAACATCTGAGACGTCACAACACCGCTCCCGGATGGGCTCGAACCACCAACCTATCGGTTAACAGCCGAACGCGCTAACCATTGCGCCACGGACGCCAAAAAAAAAATGGTCGTCAGGTATTGTGGAAAAACTTTGGCTTTTTACGTTACATTAGAGATACCACAACACCGCTCCCGGGTGGGCTCGAACCACCAACCTTTCGGTTAACAGCCGAACGCGCTAACCATTGCGCAACGGAGGCCAAATATTAAATGGTCGTCAGGTATTGAGGTAAAACTTTGACTTTTTACTTCACATCTGGGACCTCACAACACCGCTACCGGATGGGCTCGAACCACCAACCTATTGGTTAACAGCCGAACGCGCTAACCATTGCGCCACGGAAGCCCAAAATTCAAATGGTCGTCAGGTGTTGTGGAAAAAACCTTGACTTTTTACGTCACATCTGAGACGTCACAACACCGCTCCCAGATGGGCTCGAACCACACACCTATTGGTTAACAGCCGAACGCGCTAACCTTTGAGCCACGGAAGCTCAGAAATTAAATGGTTGTCAGGTATTGTAGATAAGTTATGACTTTTTACGTTACATCTGAGACCCTACAACACCTCTTCCGGTTGGGCTCGAACCACCAACCTTTCGGTTAACAGCCGAACGCACTAACAATTGCGCCAAAAAGGCCCAAAAATTTAATGGTCGTCAGGTATTGTGGCAAAACTTTGGCTTTCTACGTTACATATGAGATCCCACACCACCGCTCCCGGGTGGGCTCGAACCACCAACCTATTGGTTAACAGCCGAACGCGCTAACCATTGAGCCACGGATGCCCAAAAATTAAATGCTCGTCAGGTATTGTGTAAAAACCTTGACTTTTTGCGTCACATCTGAGACCTGACAACACCGCTCCCGGATGGGCTCGAACAACCCACCTATTGGTTAACAGCCGAACGCGCTAACCATTGCGCCACGGAAGCCCAAAAATTAAATGTTCGTCAGGTATTTTGGAAAAACTCTGACATTTTACGTTACATCAGAGACCTCACAACACCGCTCCCGGATGGGTTCGAACCACCAACCTATTGGTTAACAGCCGAACGCGCTAACCATTGAGCCACGGAAGCTCAGAAATTAAATGGTTGTCAGGTATTGTGGATAAGTTATGACTTATTACGTTACATCTGAGACCCTACAACACCTCTCTCGGTTGGGCTCGAACCACCAACCTTTCGGTTAACAGCCGAACGCGCTAACCATTGCGCCAAGGAAGCCCAAAAAATAAATGGTCGTCAGGTATTGTGGAAAAACTTTGTCTTTCTACGTTACATTTGAGATCCCACAACACCGCTCCCGGGTGGGCTCGAACCACCACCCTATTGGTTAAAAGCTGAACGCGCTAACCATTGCGCCACGGAAGCCCAAAAATTAAACGCTCGTCAGGTATTGTGTAAAAACCTTGACTTTTTACGTCACATCTGAGACCTCACAACACCGCTCCCGGATGGGCTCGAACCACCAACCTATTGGTTAACAGCCGAACGCGCTAACCATTGAGCCACGGAAGCTCAGAAATTAAATGGTCGTCACGTATTGTGGAAAAACTTTGGCTTTCTACGTTACATTTGAGATCCCACAACGCCGCTCCCGGGTGGGCTCGAACCTTCAACCTTTCGATTAACAGCTGAACGCGCTAATCATTGCGCCACGGAAGCCCAAAAATTAAATGGTCGTCAGGTATTGTGGAAAAACTTTGGCTTTCTACGTTACGTTTGAGATCCCACAACACCGCGCCCGGGAGGGCTCGAACCACCAACCTATTGGTTAACAGCCGAACGCCCTAACCATTGCGCCACGGAAGCCCAAAAATTAAATGATCGTCAGGTATTGTGGAAAAACTTTGGCTTTCTACGTTACATTTGAGATCCCACAACGCCGCTCCCGGGTGGGCTCGAACCACTAACCTATTGGTTAACAGCCGACCGCGCTAACCATTGAGCCACGGAGGCTCAGAAATTAAATGGTTGTCACGTATTGTGGAAACGTTTTGACTTTTTACGCTACATCTGAGACCCCACAACACCTCTCCCGGGTGGGCTCGAACCACCAACCTTTCGATTAACAGCTGGACGCGCTAACCATTGCGCCACGGAAGCCCAAAAATTCAATGTTCGTCAGGTATTGTGGAAAAACTCTGACATTTTATGTTACATCTGAGACGTCACAACACCGCTCTCGGGAGGGCTCAAACCACCAGTCTTTTGAACAGCAGCTGAACGCGCTAACCATTGCGCAACGGAAACCCAAAAATTAAATGGTCGTCCGGTATTGTGGAAAAACTATGACTTTTTACGTAACATCTGAGACCTCATAGCACCGCTCCCGGGTGTGCTCGAACCACCAACCTTTCTGTTAACAGCCGAACGCGCTAACGATTGCGCCACGGAAGCCCAAAAATTAAATGGTCGTCCGGTATTGTGGAAAAACCTTGACTTTTTACGTCACATCTGAGACGTCACAACACCGCTCCCGGATGGGCTCGAACCACCAACCTACTGGTTAACAGGCGAACGCGCTAACCATTGAGCCACGGAAGCTCAGAATTTAAATGGTTGTCACGTATTGCGGAAAAGTTTTGACTTTTTACGCTACATCTGAGACCCCACAACACCGCTCTCGGGTGGGCTCGAACCTTCAACCTTTCGATTAACAGCTGAACGCGCTAATCATTGCGCCACGGAAGCCCAAAAATTAAATGGTCGTCAGGTGCTGTGGAAAAAACCTTGACTTTTTACGTCACATCTGAGACGTCACAACACCGCTCCCGGATGGGCTCGAACCACACACCTATTCGTTAACAGCCGAACGCGCTAACCTTTGAGCCAAGGAAGCCCAAAAATTTAATGGTCGTCAGGTATTGTGGCAAAACTTTGGCTTTCTACGTTACATTTGAGATCCCACACCACCGCTCCCGGGTGGGCTCGAACCACCAACCTATTGGTTAACAGCCGAACGAGCTAACCATTGAGCCAGGGAAGCTCAGAAATTAAATGGTTGTCACGTATTGTGGATAAGTTTTGACTTTTTACGCTACATCTGAGACCCCACAACACCTCTTCCGGGTGGGCCTGAACCACCAGCCTTTCGATTAACAGTTGAACGCGCTAATAATTGCGCCACGGAAGCCCAAAAATTAAATGTTCGTCAGGTATTGTGGAAAAACTCTGACATTTTACGTTACATCTGAGACCTCACAACACCGCTCCCGGATGGGCTCTAACCACCAACCTATTGGTTAACAGCCGAACGCGATAACCATTCAGCCACGGAAGCTCAGAAATTAAATGGTTGTCACGTATTGTGGAAAAGTTTTGACTTTTTACGCTACATCTGAGACCCCACAACACCTCTCCCGGTTGGGCTCGAACCACCAACCTTCCGATTAACAGCTGAACGCGCTAACCATTGCGCCACGGAAGCCCAAAAATTCAATGTTCGTCAGGTATTGTGGAAAAACCTTGACTTTTTACGTCACATCTGAGACCTCACAACACCGCTCCCGGATGGGCTCGAACCCCCAACCTATTGGTTAACAGCCGAACGCGCTAACCATTGAGCCACGGAAGCTCAGAAATTAAATGGTTGTCACGTATTGTGGATAAGTTTTGACTTTTTACGCTACATCTGAGACCCCACAACACCTCTTCCGGGTGGGCCTGAACCACCAGCCTTTCGATTAACAGTTGAACGCGCTAATAATTGCGCCACGCAAGCCCAAAAATTAAATGTTCGTCAGGTATTGTGGAAAAACTCTGACATTTTACGTTACATCTGAGACCTCACAACACCGCTCCCGGATGGGCTCTAACCACCAACCTATTGGTTAACAGCCGAACGCGCTAACCATTCAGCCACGGAAGCTCAGAAATTAAATGGTTGTCACGTATTGTGGAAAAGTTTTGACTTTTTACGCTACATCTGAGACCCCACAACACCTCTCCCGGTTGGGCTCGAACCACCAACCTTTCGATTAACAGCTGAACGCGCTAACCCTAGCGCCACGGAAGCCCAAAAATTCAATGTTCGTCAGGTATTGTGGAAAAACCTTGACTTTTTACGTTACATCTGAGACCTCACAACACCGCTCCCGGATGGGCTCTAACCACCAACCTATTGGTTAACAGCCGAACGCGCTAACCATTGAGCCACGGAAGCTCAGAAATTAAATGGTTGTCACGTATTGTGGAAAAGTTTTGACTTTTTACGCTACATCTGAGACCCCACAACACCTCTCCCGGGTGGGCTCGAACCACCAACCTTTCGATTAACAGCTGAACGCGCTAACCATTGCGCCACGGAAGCCCAAAATTTCAATGTTCGTCAGGTATTGTGGAAAAACTCTGACATTTTATGTTACATCTGAGACGTCACAACACCGCTCCCGGGAGGGCTCAAACCACCAGTCTTTTGAATAGCAGCTGAACGCGCTAACCATTGCGCCACGGAAGCCCAAAAATTAAATGGTCGTCCGGTATTGTGGAAAAACTTTGACTTTTTACGTAACATCTGAGACCTCATAGCACCGCTCCCGGGTGTGCTCGAACCACCAACCTTTCTGTTAACAGCCGAACGCGCTAACCATTGCGCCAAGGAAGGCCAAAAATTTAATGGTCGTCAGGTATTGTGGCAAAACTTTGGCTTTCTACGTTACATTTGAGATCCCGCACCACCGCTCCCGGGTGGGCTCGAACCACCAACCTATTGGTTAACAGCCGAACGCGCTAACCATTGAGCCACGGAAGCTCAGAAATTAAATGGTTGTCTCGTATTGTGGATAAGTTATGACTTATTACGTTACATCTGAGACCCTACAACACCTCTCTCGGTTGGGCTCGAACCACCAACCTTTCGGTTAACAGCCGAACGCGCTAACCATTGCGCCAAGGAAGCCCAAAAAATAAATGGTCGTCAGGTATTGTGGAAAAACTTTCTACGTTACATTTGAGATCCCACAACACCGCTCCCGGGTGGGCTCGAACCACCAACCTATTGGCTAACAGCCGAACGCGCTAAGCATTGAGCCACGGAAGCTCAGAAATTAAATGGTTGTTACGTATTGTGGAAAAGTTTTGACATTTTACGCTACATCTGAGACCCCACAAAACCTCTCCCGGGTGGGCTCGAACCACCAACCTTTCGATTAACAGCTGAACGCGCTAAATATTGCGCCACGGAAGCCCAAAAATTAAATGTTCGTCAGGTATTGTGGAAAAACTCTGACATTTTACGTTACATTCGAGACGTCACAACACCGCTCCCGGGAGGGCTCAAACCACCAGTCTTTTGAATAGCAGCTGAACGCGCTAACCATTGCGCCACGGAAGCCTAAATATTAAATGGTCGTCATGTATTGTGGAAAAACTCTGACTTTTTACGTTACATCTGAGACCTCACAAAACGCTCCCGGATGGGCTCGAAAAACCAAAATTTCGGTTAAAAGCCGAAAGCGCTAGCCATTGAGCCACGGAAGCTCTGAAATTAAATGGTCGTCCGGTATTGTGGAAAAACTTTGACTTTTTACGTAACATCTGAGACCTCATAGCACCGCTCCCGGGTGTGCTCGAACCACCAACCTTTCTGTTAACAGCCAAACGCGCTAACCATTGCGCCAAGGAAGCCCAAATATTAAATATTCGTCAGGTATTGTGGAAAAACTCTGACATTTTACGTCACATCTGAGAACTCACAACACCGCTCCCGGGTGGGCCCGAACCACCAACCTATTGGTTAACAGCCGAACACGCTAAACATTGAGCCACGGAAGCTCAGAAATTAAATCGTTGTCACGTATTGTGGAAAAGTTTTGACTTTTTACGCTACATCTGAGACCCCACAACACCTCTCCCGGGTGGGCTCGAACCACCAACCTTTCGATTAACAGAAGAACGCGCTAACCATTGCGCCACGGAAGCTCAAAAATTAAATGGTCGTCAGGTATTGTGGAAAAAACCTTGACTTTATACGTCACATCTGAGACCTCACAACACCGCTCCCGGATGGGCTCGAACTACCAAACTATTGGTTAACAGCAGAACGCGCTAACCATTGAGCCACGGAAGCTCAGAACTTAAATGGTCGTCAGGTATTGTGGAAAAACTTTGGCTTTCTACGTTACATTTGAGATCCCACAACACCGCTCCCGGGTGAACTCGAACCACCAACCTATTGGCTAACAGCCGAACGCGCTAAACATTGACCCACGGAAGCTCAGAAATTAAATCGTTGTCACGTATTGTGGAAAAGTTTTGACTTTTTACGCTACATCTGAGACCCCACAACACCTCTCCCGGGTGGGCTCGAACCACCAACCTTTCGATTAACAGAAGAACGCGCTAACCATTGCGCCACGAAAGCTCAAAAATTAAATGGTCGTCAGGTATTGTGGAAAAACCTTGACTTTTTACGTCACACTGAGACCTCACAACACCGCTCCCGAAAGGGCTCAAACCACCAGTCTTTTGAATAACAGCTGAACGCGCTAACCATTGCGCCCCGGAAGACCAAAAATTAAATGGTCGTCAGGTATTGTGGAAAAACTTTGGCTTTCTACGTTACATTTGAGATCCCACAACACCGCTCCCGGGTGGGCTCGAACCACCAACCTATTGGCTAACAGCCGAACGCGCTAACCATTGAGCCACGAAAGCTCAGAAATTAAATGGTTGTCACGTATTGTGGAAAAGTTTTGACTTTTTACGCTACATCTGAGACCCCACAACACCTCTCTCGGGTGGGCTCGAACCACCAACCTTTCGATTAACAGCTGAACGCGCTAATTATTGCGCCACGGAAGCCCAAAAATTAAATGGTCGTCAGGTATTCTGGAAAAACTTTGGCTTTCTACGTTACATTCGTGATCCCACAACACCGCTCACGGGTGGGCTTGAACCACCAACCTTTCGGTTACCAGCCGAACGCGCTAACCATTGCGCCACGGAAGCCCAAAAATTAAATGGTCGTCAGGTATTGTGGAAAAACTTTAGCTTTCTACGTTACATGTGAGATCCCACAACACCGCTCCCGGGTGGCCTCGAACCACCAACCTATTGGTTAACAGCCGAACGCGCTAACCATTGAGCCACGGAAGCCCAAAAATTAAATGGTCGTCAGGTATTGTGGAAAAACCTTGACTTTTTATGTAACATCTGAGACGTCACAACACCGCTCCCGGATGGGCTTGAACCACCAACCTTTCGGTTAACAGCCAAACGCGCTAACCATTGCGCCACGGAAGCCCAAAAAAAAATGGTCGTCAGGTATTGTGGAAAAACTTTGGCTTTCTACGTTACATTCGAGATCCCACAACACCGCTCCCGGGTATGCTTGAAGCACCAACCTATTGGCTAACAGCCGAACGCGCTAACCATTGAGCCACGGAAGCTCAGAAATTAAATGGTTGTCAGGTATTGTGGAAAAACTTTGGCTTTCTACGTTACATTTGAGACCCCACAACCACCAACCTTTCGATTAACAGCTGAACGCGCTAACCATTGAGCCACGGAAGCTCAGAAATTAAATGGTCGTCAGGTATTGTGGAAAAACTTTGGCTTTCTACGTTACATTTGAGATCCCACAACACCGCTCCCGGGTGGGCTCGAACCACCAACCTATGGGTCAACAGCAGAACGCGCTAACCATTGCGCCACGGAAGCCCAAAAATTAAATGCTCGTCAGGTTTTGCGTAAAAACCTAGACTTTTTACGTCACATCTGAGACCTCACAACACCGCTCCCGGATGAGCTCGAACCACCAACCTATTGGTTAACAGCCGAACGCGCTAACCATTGAGCCACGGAAGCTCAGAAATAAAACGATTGTCACGTATTGTGGATAAGTTTTGACTTTTTACGCTACATATGAGACCCCACAACACCTCTCCCGGGTGGGCTCGAACCTTCAACCTTCCGATTAACAGCTGAACGCGCTAATCATTGCGCCACGGAAGCCCAAAAATTAAATGGTCGTCAGGTATTGTGGAAAAACCTTGACTTTTTACGTCACATCTGAGACCTCACAACACCGCTCCCGGATGGGCTCGAACTACCAAACTATTGGTTAACAGCCGAACGCGCTAACCATTGAGCCACGGAAGCTCAGAAATTAAATGGTCGTCAGGTATTGTGGAAAAACTTTGGCTTTCTACGTTACATTAGAGATCCCACAACACCGCTCCCGGGTGGGCTCGAACCACCAACCTATTGGCTAACAGCTGAACGCGCTAACCATTGAGCCACGAAAGCTCAGAAATTAAATGGTTGTCACGTATTGTGGAAAAGTTTTGACTTTTTACGCTACATCTGAGACCCCACAACACCTCTCTCGGGTGGGCTCGAACCACCAACCTTTCGATTAACAGCTGAACGCGCTAATTATTGCGCCACGGAAGCCCAAAAATTAAATGGTCGTCAGGTATTGTGGAAAAACTTTGGCTTTCTACGTTACATGTGAGATCCCACAACACCGCTCCCGGGTGGCCTCGAACCACCAACCTATTGGTTAACAGCCGAACGCGCAAACCATTGAGCCACGGAAGCCCAAAAATTAAATGGTCGTCAGGTATTGTGAAAAACTCTGACATTTTACGTTACATCTGAGACCTCACAACACCGCATCCCGGATGGGCTCGAACCACAAACCTATTGGTTAACAGCCGAACGCGATAACCATTGAGCCACGGAAGCTCGGAAATTAAATGGTTGTCAGGTATTGTGGATAAGTTATGACTTATTACGTTACATCTGATACCCTACAACACCTCTCCCGGTTGGGATCGAACCACCAACCTTTCGGTTAACAGCCGAACGCGCTAACCATTGCCCCAAGGAAGCCCAAAAATTAAATGTTCGTCAGGTATTGTGGAAAAACCTTGGATTTTTACGTTACATTTGAGATCCCACAACACCGCTCCCGGGTGGGCTCGAACCACCAACCTATTGGTTAACAGCCGAACGCGCTAATCATTGAGCCACGGAAGCCCAGAAATTAAATGGTTGTCACGTATTGTGGAAAAGTTTTGACTTTTTACGCTACATCTGAGACCCCACAACACCTCTCCCGGGTGGGCTCGTACCACCAACCTTTCGATTAACAGCTGAACTCGCTAACCATTGCGCCACGGAAGCCCAAAAATTCAATGTTCGACAGGTATTGTGGAAAAACTCTGACATTTTATGTTACATTTGAGACGTCACAACACCGCTCCCGGGAGAGCTCAAACCACCAGTCTTTTGAATAGCAGCTGAACGCGCTAACCATTGCGCCACGGAAGCCCAAAAATTAAATGGTCGTCAGGTATTTTGGAAAAACCTTGACTTTTAACGTCACATCTGAGACGTCACAATACCGCTCCCGGATGGGCTCGAACCACCAACCTATTGGTTAACAGCCGAACGCGCTAACCATTGAGCCACGGAAGCCCAAAGTTAAATGCTCGTCAGGTATTGTGTAACAACCTTGACTTTTTACGTCACATCTGAGACCTCACAACACCGCTCCCGGATGGGCTCGAACCACCAACCTATTGGTTAACAGCCGAACGCGCTAACCATTGAGCCACGGAAGCCCAAAGTTAAAAGCTCGTCAGGTATTGTGTAAAAACCTTGACTTTTTCGTCACATCTGAGACCTCACAACACCGCTCCCGGATGGGCTCGAACCACCAACCTATTGGTTAACAGCCAAACGCGCTAACCATTGAGCCACGGAAGCTCAGAAATTAAATGGTTGTCACGAATTGTCGAAATGTTTTGACTTTTTACGCTACATCTGAGACCCCACAACACCTCTCCCGGGTGGGCTCGAACCTTCAACCTTTCGATTAACAGCTGAACGCGCTAATCATTGCGCCACGGAAGACCAAAAATTAAATGTTCGTCAGGTATTGTGGAAAAACTCTGACATTTTACGTTACATCTGAGACGTCACAACACCGCTCCCGGGTGGCCTCGAACCACCAACCTATTGGTTAACAGCCGAACGCGCTAACCATTGAGCCACGGAAGCCCAAAAATTAAATGGTCGTCAGGTATTGGGAAAAACTCTGACATTTTACGTTACATCTGAGACCTCACAACACCGCATCCCGGATGGGCTCGAACCACAAACCTATTGGTTAACAGCCGAACGCGATAACCATTGAGCCACGGAAGCTCGGAAATTAAATGGTTGTCAGGTATTGTGGATAAGTTATGACTTATTACGTTACATCTGATACCCTACAACACCTCTCCCGGTTGGGATCGAACCACCAACCTTTCGGTTAACAGCCGAACGCGCTAACCATTGCCCCAAGGAAGCCCAAAAATTAAATGTTCGTCAGGTATTGTGGAAAAACCTTGAATTTTTACGTTACATTTGAGATCCCACAACACCGCTCCCGGGTGGGCTCGAACCACCAACCTATTGGTTAACAGCCGAACGCGCTAATCATTGAGCCACGGAAGCCCAGAAATTAAATGGTTGTCACGTATTGTGGAAAAGTTTTGACTTTTTACGCTACATCTGAGACCCCACAACACCTCTCCCGGGTGGGCTCGTACCACCAACCTTTCGATTAATAGCTGAACGCGCTAACCATTGCGCCACGGAAGCCCAAAAATTCAATGTTCGACAGGTATTGTGGAAAAACTCTGACATTTTATGTTACATTTGAGACGTCACAACACCGCTCCCGGGAGAGCTCAAACCACCAGTCTTTTGAATAGCAGCTGAACGCGCTAACCATTGCGCCACGGAAGCCCAAAAATTAAATGGTCGTCAGGTATTTTGGAAAAACCTTGACTTTTAACGTCACATCTGAGACGTCACAATGCCGCTCCCGCATGGGCTCGAACCACCAACCTATTGGTTAACAGCCGAACGCGCTAACCATTGAGCCACGGAAGCCCAAAGTTAAATGCTCGTCAGGTATTGTGTAACAACCTTGACTTTTTACGTCACATCTGAGACCTCACAACACCGCTCCCGGATGGGCTCGAACCACCAACCTATTGGTTAACAGCCGAACGCGCTAACCATTGAGCCACGGAAGCCCAAAGTTAAATGCTCGTCAGGTATTGTGTAAAAACCTTGACTTTTTACGTCACATCTGAGACCTCACAACACCGCTCCCGGATGGGCTCGAACCACCAACCTATTGGTTAACAGCCAAACGCGCTAACCATTGAGCCACGGAAGCTCAGAAATTAAATGGTTGTCACGTATTGTGGAAATGTTTTGACTTTTTACGCTACATCTGAGACCCCACAACACCTCTCCCGGGTGGGCTCGAACCACCAACCTTTCGATTAACAGCTGAACGCGCTAACCATTGCGCCACGGAAGCCCAAAATTTCAATGTTCGTCAGGTATTGTGGAAAAACTCTGACATTTTATGTTACATCTGAGACGTCACAACACCGCTCCCGGGAGGGCTCAAACCACCAGTCTTTTGAATAGCAGCTGAACGCGCTAACCATTGCGCCACGGAAACCCAAAAATTAAATGGTCGTCCGGTATTGTGGAAAAACTTTGACTTTTTACGTGACATCTGAGACCTCATAGCACCGCTCCCGGGTGTGCTCGAACCACCAACCTTTCTGTTAACAGCCGAACGCGCTAACGATTGCGCCACGGAAGCCCAAAATTTAAATGGTCGTCCGGTATTGTGGAAAAACCTTGACTTTTTACGTCACATCTGAGACGTCACAACACCGCTCCCGGATGGGCTCGAACCACCAACCTATTGGTTAAAAGCCGAACGCGCTAACCATTGCGCCACGGAAGCTCAGAAATTAAATGGTTGTCACGTATTGTGGAAAAGTTTTGACTTTTTACGCTACATCTGAGACCCCACAACACCTCTCCCGGGTGGGCTCGAACCTTCAACCTATCGATTAACAGCTGAACGCGCTAGTCATTGCGGCACGGAAGCCCAAAAATTAAATGTTCGTCAGGTATTGTGGAAAAACTCTGACATTTTACGTTACATCTGAGACCTCACTACACCGCTCCCGGATGGGCTCGAACCACCAACCTAGTGGTTAAAAGCCGAACGCGCTAACCATTGCGCCACGGAAGCCCAAAAATTAAATGGTCGTCAGGTGTTGTGGAAAAAACCTTGGCTTTTTACGTCACATCTGAGACGTCACAACACCTATTCCGGTTGGGCTCGAACCACCAACCTTTCGGTTAACAGCCGAACGCGCTAACCATTGCGCCAAGGAAGGCCAAAAATTTAATGGTCGTCAGGTATTGTGCCAAAACTTTGGCTTTCTACGTTACATTTGAGATCCCGCACCACCGCTCCCGGGTGGGCTCGAACCACCAACCTATTGGTTAACAGCCGAACGCGCTAACCATTGAGCCACGGAAGCTCAGAAATTAAATGGTTGTCTCGTATTGTGGATAAGTTATGACTTATTACGTTACATCTGAGACCCTACAACACCTCTCTCGGTTGGGCTCGAACCACCAACCTTTCGGTTAACAGCCGAACGCGCTAACCATTGCGCCAAGGAAGCCCAAAAAATAAATGGTCGTCAGGTATTGTGGAAAAACTTTAGCTTTCTACGTTACATTTGAGATCCCACAACACCGCTCCCGGGTGGGCTCGAACCACCAACCTATTGGCTAACAGCCGAACGCGCTAAGCATTGAGCCACGGAAGCTCAGAAATTAAATGGTTGTTACGTATTGTGGAAAAGTTTTGACATTTTACGCTACATCTGAGACCCCACAAAACCTCTCCCGGGTGGGCTCGAACCACCAACCTTTCGATTAACAGCTGAACGCGCTAAATATTGCGCCACGGAAGCCCAAAAATTAAATGTTCGTCAGGTATTGTGGAAAAACTCTGACATTTTACGTTACATTCGAGACGTCACAACACCGCTCCCGGGAGGGCTCAAACCACCAGTCTTTTGAATAGCAGCTGAACGCGCTAACCATTGCGCCACGGAAGCCTAAATATTAAATGGTCGTCATGTATTGTGGAAAAACTCTGACTTTTTACGTTACATCTGAGACCTCACAAAACGCTCCCGGATGGGCTCGAAAAACCAAAATTTCGGTTAAAAGCCGAAAGCGCTAGCCATTGAGCCACGGAAGCTCTGAAATTAAATGGTCGTCCGGTATTGTGGAAAAACTTTGACTTTTTACGTAACATCTGAGACCTCATAGCACCGCTCCCGGGTGTGCTCGAACCACCAACCTTTCTGTTAACAGCCAAACGCGCTAACCATTGCGCCAAGGAAGCCCAAATATTAAATATTCGTCAGGTATTGTGGAAAAACTCTGACATTTTACGTCACATCTGAGAACTCACAACACCGCTCCCGGGTGGGCCCGAACCACCAACCTATTGGTTAACAGCCGAACACGCTAAACATTGAGCCACGGAAGCTCAGAAATTAAATCGTTCTCACGTATTGTGGAAAAGTTTTGACTTTTTACGCTACATCTGAGACCCCACAACACCTCTCCCGGGTGGGCTCGAACCACCAACCTTTCGATTAACAGAAGAACGCGCTAACCATTGCGCCACGGAAGCTCAAAAATTAAATGGTCGTCAGGTATTGTGGAAAAACCTTGACTTTATACGTCACATCTGAGACCTCACAACACCGCTCCCGGATGGGCTCGAACTACCAAACTATTGGTTAACAGCAGAACGCGCTAACCATTGAGCCACGGAAGCTCAGAACTTAAATGGTCGTCAGGTATTGTGGAAAAACTTTGGCTTTCTACGTTACATTTGAGATCCCACAACACCGCTCCCGGGTGAACTCGAACCACCAACCTATTGGCTAACAGCCGAACGCGCTAAACATTGACCCACGGAAGCTCAGAAATTAAATCGTTGTCACGTATTGTGGAAAAGTTTTGACTTTTTACGCTACATCTGAGACCCCACAACACCTCTCCCGGGTGGGCTCGAACCACCAACCTTTCGATTAACAGAAGAACGCGCTAACCATTGCGCCACGAAAGCTCAAAAATTAAATGGTCGTCAGGTATTGTGGAAAAACCTTGACTTTTTACGTCACACTGAGACCTCACAACACCGCTCCCGAAAGGGCTCAAACCACCAGTCTTTTGAATAACAGCTGAACGCGCTAACCATTGCGCCCCGGAAGACCAAAAATTAAATGGTCGTCAGGTATTGTGGAAAAACTTTGGCTTTCTACGTTACATTTGAGATCCCACAACACCGCTCCCGGGTGGGCTCGAACCACCAACCTATTGGCTAACAGCCGAACGCGCTAACCATTGAGCCACGAAAGCTCAGAAATTAAATGGTTGTCACGTATTGTGGAAAAGTTTTGACTTTTTACGCTACATCTGAGACCCCACAACACCTCTCTCGGGTGGGCTCGAACCACCAACCTTTCGATTAACAGCTGAACGCGCTAATTATTGCGCCACGGAAGCCCAAAAATTAAATGGTCGTCAGGTATTCTGGAAAAACTTTGGCTTTCTACGTTACATTCGTGATCCCACAACACCGCTCACGGGTGGGCTTGAACCACCAACCTTTCTGTTACCAGCCGAACGCGCTAACCATTGCGCCACGGAAGCCCAAAAATTAAATGGTCGTCAGGTATTGTGGAAAAACTTTAGCTTTCTACGTTACATGTGAGATCCCACAACACCGCTCCCGGGTGGCCTCGAACCACCAACCTATTGGTTAACAGCCGAACGCGCTAACCATTGAGCCACGGAAGCCCAAAAATTAAATGGTCGTCAGGTATTGTGGAAAAACCTTGACTTTTTACGTAACATCTGAGACGTCACAACACCGCTCCCGGATGGGCTTGAACCACCAACCTTTCGGTTAACAGCCAAACGCGCTAACCATTGCGCCACGGAAGCCCAAAAAAAAATGGTCGTCAGGTATTGTGGAAAAACTTTGGCTTTCTACGTTACATTCGAGATCCCACAACACCGCTCCCGGGTATGCTTGAAGCACCAACCTATTGGCTAACAGCCGAACGCGCTAACCATTGAGCCACGGAAGCTCAGAAATTAAATGGTTGTCAGGTATTGTGGAAAAACTTTGGCTTTCTACGTTACATTTGAGACCCCACAACCACCAACCTTTCGATTAACAGCTGAACGCGCTAACCATTGAGCCACGGAAGCTCAGAAATTAAATGGTCGTCAGGTATTGTGGAAAAACTTTGGCTTTCTACGTTACATTTGAGATCCCACAACACCGCTCCCGGGTGGGCTCGAACCACCAACCTATGGGTCAACAGCAGAACGCGCTAACCATTGCGCCACGGAAGCCCAAAAATTAAATGCTCGTCAGGTTTTGCGTAAAAACCTAGACTTTTTACGTCACATCTGAGACCTCACAACACCGCTCCCGGATGAGCTCGAACCACCAACCTATTGGTTAACAGCCGAACGCGCTAACCATTGAGCCACGGAAGCTCAGAAATAAAACGATTGTCACGTATTGTGGATAAGTTTTGACTTTTTACGCTACATATGAGACCCCACAACACCTCTCCCGGGTGGGCTCGAACCTTCAACCTTCCGATTAACAGCTGAACGCGCTAATCATTGCGCCACGGAAGCCCAAAAATTAAATGGTCGTCAGGTATTGTGGAAAAACCTTGACTTTTTACGTAACATCTGAGACGTCACAACACCGCTCCCGGATGGGCTTGAACCACCAACCTTTCGGTTAACAGCCAAACGCGCTAACCATTGCGCCACGGAAGCCCAAAAAAAAATGGTCGTCAGGTATTGTGGAAAAACTTTGGCTTTCTACGTTACATTCGAGATCCCACAACACCGCTCCCGGGTATGCTTGAAGCACCAACCTATTGGCTAACAGCCGAACGCGCTAACCATTGAGCCACGGAAGCTCAGAAATTAAATGGTTGTCAGGTATTGTGGAAAAACTTTGGCTTTCTACGTTACATTTGAGACCCCACAACCACCAACCTTTCGATTAACAGCTGAACGCGCTAACCATTGAGCCACGGAAGCTCAGAAATTAAATGGTCGTCAGGTATTGTGGAAAAACCTTGACTTTTTACGTCACATCTGAGACCTCACAACACCGCTCCCGGATGGGCTCGAACTACCAAACTATTGGTTAACAGCCGAACGCGCTAACCATTGAGCCACGGAAGCTCAGAAATTAAATGGTCGTCAGGTATTGTGGAAAAACTTTGGCTTTCTACGTTACATTAGAGATCCCACAACACCGCTCCCGGGTGGGCTCGAACCACCAACCTATTGGCTAACAGCTGAACGCGCTAACCATTGAGCCACGAAAGCTCAGAAATTAAATGGTTGTCACGTATTGTGGAAAAGTTTTGACTTTTTACGCTACATCTGAGACCCCACAACACCTCTCTCGGGTGTGCTCGAACCACCAACCTTTCGATTAACAGCTGAACGCGCTAATTATTGCGCCACGGAAGCCCAAAAATTAAATGGTCGTCAGGTATTGTGGAAAAACTTTGGCTTTCTACGTTACATGTGAGATCCCACAACACCGCTCCCGGGTGGCCTCGAACCACCAACCTATTGGTTAACAGCCGAACGCGCTAACCATTGAGCCACGGAAGCCCAAAAATTAAATGGTCGTCAGGTATTGTGAAAAACTCTGACATTTTACGTTACATCTGAGACCTCACAACACCGCATCCCGGATGGGCTCGAACCACAAACCTATTGGTTAACAGCCGAACGCGATAACCATTGAGCCACGGAAGCTCGGAAATTAAATGGTTGTCAGGTATTGTGGATAAGTTATGACTTATTACGTTACATCTGATACCCTACAACACCTCTCCCGGTTGGGATCGAACCACCAACCTTTCGGTTAACAGCCGAACGCGCTAACCATTGCCCCAAGGAAGCCCAAAAATTAAATGTTCGTCAGGTATTGTGGAAAAACCTTGGATTTTTACGTTACATTTGAGATCCCACAACACCGCTCCCGGGTGGGCTCGAACCACCAACCTATTGGTTAACAGCCGAACGCGCTAATCATTGAGCCACGGAAGCCCAGAAATTAAATGGTTGTCACGTATTGTGGAAAAGTTTTGACTTTTTACGCTACATCTGAGACCCCACAACACCTCTCCCGGGTGGGCTCGTACCACCAACCTTTCGATTAACAGCTGAACTCGCTAACCATTGCGCCACGGAAGCCCAAAAATTCAATGTTCGACAGGTATTGTGGAAAAACTCTGACATTTTATGTTACATTTGAGACGTCACAACACCGCTCCCGGGAGAGCTCAAACCACCAGTCTTTTGAATAGCAGCTGAACGCGCTAACCATTGCGCCACGGAAGCCCAAAAATTAAATGGTCGTCAGGTATTTTGGAAAAACCTTGACTTTTAACGTCACATCTGAGACGTCACAATACCGCTCCCGGATGGGCTCGAACCACCAACCTATTGGTTAACAGCCGAACGCGCTAACCATTGAGCCACGGAAGCCCAAAGTTAAATGCTCGTCAGGTATTGTGTAACAACCTTGACTTTTTACGTCACATCTGAGACCTCACAACACCGCTCCCGGATGGGCTCGAACCACCAACCTATTGGTTAACAGCCGAACGCGCTAACCATTGAGCCACGGAAGCCCAAAGTTAAAAGCTCGTCAGGTATTGTGTAAAAACCTTGACTTTTTCGTCACATCTGAGACCTCACAACACCGCTCCCGGATGGGCTCGAACCACCAACCTATTGGTTAACAGCCAAACGCGCTAACCATTGAGCCACGGAAGCTCAGAAATTAAATGGTTGTCACGTATTGTGGAAATGTTTTGACTTTTTACGCTACATCTGAGACCCCACAACACCTCTCCCGGGTGGGCTCGAACCTTCAACCTTTCGATTAACAGCTGAACGCGCTAATCATTGCGCCACGGAAGACCAAAAATTAAATGTTCGTCAGGTATTGTGGAAAAACTCTGACATTTTACGTTACATCTGAGACGTCACAACACCGCTCCCGGGTGGCCTCGAACCACCAACCTATTGGTTAACAGCCGAACGCGCTAACCATTGAGCCACGGAAGCCCAAAAATTAAATGGTCGTCAGGTATTGGGAAAAACTCTGACATTTTACGTTACATCTGAGACCTCACAACACCGCATCCCGGATGGGCTCGAACCACAAACCTATTGGTTAACAGCCGAACGCGATAACCATTGAGCCACGGAAGCTCGGAAATTAAATGGTTGTCAGGTATTGAGGATAAGTTATGACTTATTACGTTACATCTGATACCCTACAACACCTCTCCCGGTTGGGATCGAACCACCAACCTTTCGGTTAACAGCCGAACGCGCTAACCATTGCCCCAAGGAAGCCCAAAAATTAAATGTTCGTCAGGTATTGTGGAAAAACCTTGAATTTTTACGTTACATTTGAGTTCCCACAACACCGCTCCCGGGTGGGCTCGAACCACCAACCTATTGGTTAACAGCCGAACGCGCTAATCATTGAGCCACGGAAGCCCAGAAATTAAATGGTTGTCACGTATTGTGGAAAAGTTTTGACTTTTTACGCTACATCTGAGACCCCACAACACCTCTCCCGGGTGGGCTCGTACCACCAACCTTTCGATTAACAGCTGAACGCGCTAACCATTGCGCCACGGAAGCCCAAAAATTCAATGTTCGACAGGTATTGTGGAAAAACTCTGACATTTTATGTTACATTTGAGACGTCACAACACCGCTCCCGGGAGAGCTCAAACCACCAGTCTTTTGAATAGCAGCTGAACGCGCTAACCATTGCGCCACGGAAGCCCAAAAATTAAATGGTCGTCAGGTATTTTGGAAAAACCTTGACTTTTAACGTCACATCTGAGACGTCACAATGCCGCTCCCGGATGGGCTCGAACCACCAACCTATTGGTTAACAGCCGAACGCGCTAACCATTAAGCCACGGAAGCCCAAAGTTAAATGCTCGTCAGGTATTGTGTAACAACCTTGACTTTTTACGTCACATCTGAGACCTCACAACACCGCTCCCGGATGGGCTCGAACCACCAACCTATTGGTTAACAGCCGAACGCGCTAACCATTGAGCCACGGAAGCCCAAAGTTAAATGCTCGTCAGGTATTGTGTAAAAACCTTGACTTTTTACGTCACATCTGAGACCTCACAACACCGCTCCCGGATGGGCTCGAACCACCAACCTATTGGTTAACAGCCAAACGCGCTAACCATTGAGCCACGGAAGCTCAGAAATTAAATGGTTGTCACGTATTGTGGAAATGTTTTGACTTTTTACGCTACATCTGAGACCCCACAACACCTCTCCCGGGTGGGCTCGAACCTTCAACCTTTCGATTAACAGCTGAACGCGCTAATAATTGCGCCAAGGAAGCCCAAAAATTAAATGTTCGTCAGGTATTGTGGAAAAACTCTGACATTTTACGTTACATCTGAGACGTCACAACACCGCTCCCGGATGGGCTCGAACATTAACCTTTCGATTAACAGCTGAACGCGCTGACCATTGCGCCACGGAAGCCCAAAAATTAAATGGTCGTCAGGTATTGTGGAAAAATTTTGGCTTTCAACGTTACATTTGAGATCCCAAAACACCGCTCCCGGGTGGGCTCGAACCACCAACCTATTTGTTAACAGCCGAATTCGCTAACCATTGAGCCACGGAAGCTCAGAATTTAAATGGTCGTCAGGTGTTGTGGAAAAAACCTTGACTTTTTACTTCACATCTGATACGTCACAACACCGCTCCCGGATGGGCTCGAACCACACACCTATTGGTTAACAGCCGAACGCGCTAACCTTTGAGCCACGGAAGCTCAGAAATTAAATGGTTGTCAGGTATTGTAGATAAGTTAAGACTTTTTACGTTACATCTGAGACCCTACAACACCTCTCCCGGGTGGGCTCGAACCTTCAACCTTTCGATTAACAGCTGAACGCGCTAATCATTGCGCCACGGAAGCCCAAAAATTAAATGTTCGTCAGGTATTGTGGAAAAACTCTGACATTTTACGTTACATCTGAGACCTCACAACACCGCTCCCGGATGGGCTCGAACCACCAACCTATTGGTTAACAGCCGAACGCGCTAACCATTGCGCCACGGAAGCCCAAAATTTAAATGGTCGTCAGGTGTTGTGGAAAAAACCTTGACTTTTTACATCACATCTGGGACGTCACAACACCGCTCCCGGACGGGCTCGAACCACACACCTATAAGTTAACAGCCGAACGCGCTAACCTTTGAGCCACGGAAGCTCACAAATTAAATGGTTGTCAGGTATTGTAGATAAGTTATGACTTTTTACGTTACATCTGAGACCCTACAACACCTCTTCCGGTTGGGCACGAACCACCAACCTTTCGGTTAACAGCCGAACGCACTAACAATTGCGCCAAGGAAGCCCAAAAATTTAATGGTCGTCAGGTATTGTGGCAAAACTTTGGCTTTCTACGTTACATTTGAGATCCCACACCACCGCTTCCGGGTGGGCTCGAACCACCAACCTATTGGTTAACAGCCGAACGCGCTAACCATTGAGCCACGATGCGATAACCGTTACACTAAAGATATGTTATAATTTTTAATCGAAAGAACAGGGTCAAGTAATTAAGCAATACGTGAACAAACAAACCCCTCCATAGAAAATGCATTAGACTATACTTTGCAGGCCCATAACTCTGTGTCTACTAGAGATACCGGGATGTCCTTAGGATATGTTATAGTCCAATTTGTCCTTCATCTAAATATACTAAAAACTTTGGGCTACGACAAACAGGGGCCGAGTACTTAAGCAAAACGTAAAGAAACAAACCCCCTTCTTAGGAAATGAGTTAGACTATACTTTGCAGGCTCGTAACTCTGTTTCTACTGGAGATACAGGGATGTCCTTTGAGTATTTTATAGTCCAATTTGTCCCCCATCTAACCATACTAAAAACATTGAGCTACGACAAACAGGGGCCGAGTAATTAAGCTAAACGTAAACAAACAACCCGTCCAAAGGAAATGCATTAGACTATGCTTTGCAGGCCCATAACTCTGTGTTTACTAGAGATACGGGGATGTCCTTAAGATATGTTATAGTCCAAATTGTCGTCCATCTAACCATACTAAAAACATTGAGCTACGACAAACAGGGGCCGAGATATTAAGCAAAATGTTCGTCAACTTTGGTATCGTCTCACTTATTTTTATTATGTTACTTATGATTTTTGCACTAAACTTTGGAGGCTCATAACTCTTGTTCTACAAGAGATACTGGGATCTCCTTTGGATATGTTATAGTACTCTTTGCTCCCCATACAAGGATACTTTAAACTTGAGGCTACCTCAATATCGTCGTCAACTTATTTTTTGTCTCACTTATTGTTAGAAGGTTACTTTTGATTTTTGAAAATAAAGTTTGCAGGCTCGTAACTCTGGTTCTACCAGAGATACGGGGATGTAAATAATGTGACCTTGACACAAATGTTCGGATAATTATAAAGGTCTTTGCATGTTCCAAGCAAAAAAAAAACTTCGCGGTTTCGAACCTGTGGCCTTCCGGGAGTGAGGCGGATGCGATAACCGCTACACTAAAGATATGTTATTATTTTTAATCGAAAGAACAGGTTCAAGTAATTAAGCAATACATGAACAAACAAACCCCTCCATAGAAAATGCATTAGACTATACTTTGCAGGCTCGTAACTCTGTTTCTACTGGAGATACGGGGATGTCCTTTGAGTATGTTATAGTCCAATTTGTCCCCCATCTAACCATACTAAAAACATTGAGCTACGACAAACAGTAGTCGAGTAATTAAGCGAATCGTAAACAAACAAACCCCTCCATAGGAAATGCATTAGACTATACTTTGCAGGCCCATAACTCTGTTTCTACTGGAGATACGGGGATGTCCTTTGAGTATGTTATAGTCCAATTTGTCCCCCATCTAACCATACTAAAAACATTGAGCTACGACAAACAGTAGTCGAGTAATTAAGCTAATCGTAAACAAACAAACCCCTCCATAGGAAATGCATTAGACTATACTTTGCAGGCCCATAACTCTGTGTCTACTAGAGATACGGGGATGTCCTTAGGATATGTTATAGTCCAAATTGTCCCCCATCTAACCATACTAAAAACTTTGGGCTACGACAAACAGGGGCCGAGTACTTAAGCAAAACGTAACGAAACAAACCCCCTCCATAGGAAATGCATTAGACTATACTTTGCAGGCTCGTAACTCTGTTTCTACTGGAGATACGGGGATGTCCTTAGGATATGATATAGTCCAAATTGTCCCCCATCTAACCATACTAAACACATTGAGCTACGACAAACAGGGGCCGAGATATTAAGCAAAATGTTCGTCAACTTTGGTATCGTCTCACTTATTTTTATTATGTTACTTATGATTTTTGCACTAAACTTTGGAGGCTCATAACTCTTGTTCTACAAGAGGTACTGGGATCTCCTTTGGATATGTTATAGTACTCTTTGCTGCCCATACAAGGATACTTTAAACTTGAGGCTACCTCAATATCGTCGTCAACTTATTTTTTGTCTCACTTATTGTTAGAAGGTTACTTTTGATTTTTGAAAATAAACTTTGCAGGCTCGTAACTCTGGTTCTACCAAAGATACGGGGATGTAAATAATGTGACCTTGACACAAATGTTCGGATAATTATAAAGGTCTTTGCATGTTCCAAGCAAAAAAAAAGCTTCGCGGTTTCGAACCTGTGGCCTTCCGGGAGTGAGGCGGATGCGATAACCGTTACACTAAAGATATGTTATTATTTTTAATCGAAAGAACAGGGTCAAGTAATTAAGCAATACGTGAACAAACAAACCCCTCCATAGAAAATGCATTAGACTATACTTTGCAGGCCCATAACTCTGTGTCTACTAGAGATACCGGGATGTCCTTAGGATATGTTATAGTCCAATTTGTCCTTCATCTAAATATACTAAAAACTTTGGGCTACGACAAACAGGGGCCGAGTACTTAAGCAAAACGTAAAGAAACAAACCCCCTTCTTAGGAAATGAGTTAGACTATACTTTGCAGGCTCGTAACTCTGTTTTTACTGGAGATACAGGGATGTCCTTTGAGTATTTTATAGTCCAATTTGTCCCCCATCTAACCATACTAAAAACATTGAGCTACGACAAACAGGGGCCGAGTAATTAAGCTAAAGGTAAACAAACAACCCGTCCAAAGGAAATGCATTAGACTATGCTTTGCAGGCCCATAACTCTGTGTTTACTAGAGATACGGGGATGTCCTTAAGATATGTTATAGTCCAAATTGTCGTCCATCTAACCATACTAAAAACATTGAGCTACGACAAACAGGGGCCGAGTAATTAAGCTAAAGGTAAACAAACAACCCGTCCAAAGGAAATGCATTAGACTATGCTTTGCAGGCCCATAACTCTGTGTTTACTAGAGATACGGGGATGTCCTTAGGATATGTTATAGTCCAAATTGTCCCCCATCTAACCATACTAAAAACTTTGGGCTACGACGAACAGGGGCCGAGTACTTAAGCAAAACGTAACGAAACAAACCCCCTCCATAGGAAATGCATTAGACTATACTTTGCAGGCTCGTAACTCTGTTTCTACTGGAGATACGGGGATGTCCTTAGGATATGATATAGTCCAAATTGTCCCCCATCTAACCATACTAAACACATTGAGCTACGACAAACAGGGGCCGAGATATTAAGCAAAATGTTCGTCAACTTTGGTATCGTCTCACTTATTTTTATTATGTTACTTATGATTTTTGCACTAAACTTTGGAGGCTCATAACTCTTGTTCTACAAGAGGTACTGGGATCTCCTTTGGATATGTTATAGTACTCTTTGCTGCCCATACAAGGATACTTTAAACTTGAGGCTACCTCAATATCGTCGTCAACTTATTTTTTGTCTCACTTATTGTTAGAAGGTTACTTTTCATTTTTGAAAATAAACTTTGCAGGCTCGTAACTCTGGTTCTACCAAAGATACGGGGATGTAAATAATGTGACCTTGACACAAATGTTCGGATAATTATAAAGGTCTTTGCATGTTCCAAGCAAAAAAAAACTTCGCGGTTTCGAACCTGTGGCCTTCCGGGAGTGAGGCGGATGCGATAACCGTTACACTAAAGATATGTTATTATTTTTAATCGAAAGAACAGGGTCAAGTAATTAAGCAATACGTGAACAAACAAACCCCTCCATAGAAAATGCATTAGACTATACTTTGCAGGCCCATAACTCTGTGTCTACTAGAGATACCGGGATGTCCTTAGGATATGTTATAGTCCAATTTGTCCTTCATCTAAATATACTAAAAACTTTGGGCTACGACAAACAGGGGCCGAGTACTTAAGCAAAACGTAAAGAAACAAACCCCCTTCTTAGGAAATGAGTTAGACTATACTTTGCAGGCTCGTAACTCTGTTTTTACTGGAGATACAGGAATGTCCTTTGAGTATTTTATAGTCCAATTTGTCCCCCATCTAACCATACTAAAAACATTGAGCTACGACAAACAGGGGCCGAGTAATTAAGCTAAAGGTAAACAAACAACCCGTCCAAAGGAAATGCATTAGACTATGCTTTGCAGGCCCATAACTCTGTGTTTACTAGAGATACGGGGATGTCCTTAAGATATGTTATAGTCCAAATTGTCGTCCATCTAACCATACTAAAAACATTGAGCTACGACAAACAGGGGCCGAGATATTAAGCAAAATGTTCGTCAACTTTGGTATCGTCTCACTTATTTTTATTATGTTACTTATGATTTTTGCACTAAACTTTGGAGGCTCATAACTCTTGTTCTACAAGAGATACTGGGATCTCCTTTGGATATGTTATAGTACTCTTTGCTCCCCATACAAGGATACTTTAAACTTGAGGCTACCTCAATATCGTCGTCAACTTATTTTTTGTCTCACTTATTGTTAGAAGGTTACTTTTGATTTTTGAAAATAAAGTTTGCAGGCTCGTAACTCTGGTTCTACCAGAGATACGGGGATGTAAATAATGTGACCTTGACACAAATGTTCGGATAATTATAAAGGTCTTTGCATGTTCCAAGCAAAAAAAAAACTTCGCGGTTTCGAACCTGTGGCCTTCCGGGAGTGAGGCGGATGCGATAACCGCTACACTAAAGATATGTTATTATTTTTAATCGAAAGAACAGGTTCAAGTAATTAAGCAATACATGAACAAACAAACCCCTCCATAGAAAATGCATTAGACTATACTTTGCAGGCTCGTAACTCTGTTTCTACTGGAGATACGGGGATGTCCTTTGAGTATGTTATAGTCCAATTTGTCCCCCATCTAACCATACTAAAAACTTTGGGCTACGACAAACAGGGGCCGAGTACTTAAGCAAAACGTAAAGAAACAAACCCCCTCCATAGGAAATGAGTTAGACTATATTTGCAGGCTCGTAACTCTGTTTCTACTGGAGATACAGGGATGTCCTTTGAGTATTTTATAGTCCAATTTGTCCCCCATCTAACCATACTAAAAACATTGAGCTACGACAAACAGGGGCCGAGTAATTAAGCTAAAGGTAAACAAACAACCCGTCCAAAGGAAATGCATTAGACTATGCTTTGCAGGCCCATAACTCTGTGTTTACTAGAGATACGGGGATGTCCTTAAGATATGTTATAGTCCAAATTGTCGTCCATCTAACCATACTAAAAACATTGAGCTACGACAAACAGGGGCCGAGTAATTAAGCTAAAGGTAAACAAACAACCCGTCCAAAGGAAATGCATTAGACTATGCTTTGCAGGCCCATAACTCTGTGTTTACTAGAGATACGGGGATGTCCTTAGGATATGTTATAGTCCAAATTGTCCCCCATCTAACCATACTAAAAACTTTGGGCTACGACGAACAGGGGCCGAGTACTTAAGCAAAACGTAACGAAACAAACCCCCTCCATAGGAAATGCATTAGACTATACTTTGCAGGCTCGTAACTCTGTTTCTACTGGAGATACGGGGATGTCCTTAGGATATGATATAGTCCAAATTGTCCCCCATCTAACCATACTAAACACATTGAGCTACGACAAACAGGGGCCGAGATATTAAGCAAAATGTTCGTCAACTTTGGTATCGTCTCACTTATTTTTATTATGTTACTTATGATTTTTGCACTAAACTTTGGAGGCTCATAACTCTTGTTCTACAAGAGGTACTGGGATCTCCTTTGGATATGTTATAGTACTCTTTGCTGCCCATACAAGGATACTTTAAACTCGAGGCTACCTCAATATCGTCGTCAACTTATTTTTTGTCTCACTTATTGTTAGAAGGTTACTTTTGATTTTTGAAAATAAACTTTGCAGGCTCGTAACTCTGGTTCTACCAAAGATACGGGGATGTAAATAATGTGACCTTGACACAAATGTTCGGATAATTATAAAGGTCTTTGCATGTTCCAAGCAAAAAAAAACTTCGCGGTTTCGAACCTGTGGCCTTCCGGGAGTGAGGCGGATGCGATAACCGTTACACTAAAGATATGTTATTATTTTTAATCGAAAGAACAGGGTCAAGTAATTAAGCAATACGTGAACAAACAAACCCCTCCATAGAAAATGCATTAGACTATACTTTGCAGGCCCATAACTCTGTGTCTACTAGAGATACCGGGATGTCCTTAGGATATGTTATAGTCCAATTTGTCCTTCATCTAAATATACTAAAAACTTTGGGCTACGACAAACAGGGGCCGAGTACTTAAGCAAAACGTAAAGAAACAAACCCCCTTCTTAGGAAATGAGTTAGACTATACTTTGCAGGCTCGTAACTCTGTTTTTACTGGAGATACAGGGATGTCCTTTGAGTATTTTATAGTCCAATTTGTCCCCCATCTAACCATACTAAAAACATTGAGCTACGACAAACAGGGGCCGAGTAATTAAGCTAAAGGTAAACAAACAACCCGTCCAAAGGAAATGCATTAGACTATGCTTTGCAGGCCCATAACTCTGTGTTTACTAGAGATACGGGGATGTCCTTAAGATATGTTATAGTCCAAATTGTCGTCCATCTAACCATACTAAAAACATTGAGCTACGACAAACAGGGGCCGAGATATTAAGCAAAATGTTCGTCAACTTTGGTATCGTCTCACTTATTTTTATTATGTTACTTATGATTTTTGCACTAAACTTTGGAGGCTCATAACTCTTGTTCTACAAGAGATACTGGGATCTCCTTTGGATATGTTATAGTACTCTTTGCTCCCCATACAAGGATACTTTAAACTTGAGGCTACCTCAATATCGTCGTCAACTTATTTTTTGTCTCACTTATTGTTAGAAGGTTACTTTTGATTTTTGAAAATAAAGTTTGCAGGCTCGTAACTCTGGTTCTACCAGAGATACGGGGATGTAAATAATGTGACCTTGACACAAATGTTCGGATAATTATAAAGGTCTTTGCATGTTCCAAGCAAAAAAAAACTTCGCGGTTTCGAACCTGTGGCCTTCCGGGAGTGAGGCGGATGCGATAACCGCTACACTAAAGATATGTTATTATTTTTAATCGAAAGAACAGGTTCAAGTAATTAAGCAATACATGAACAAACAAACCCCTCCATAGAAAATGCATTAGACTATACTTTGCAGGCTCGTAACTCTGTTTCTACTGGAGATACGGGGATGTCCTTTGAGTATGTTATAGTCCAATTTGTCCCCCATCTAACCATACTAAAAACATTGAGCTACGACAAACAGTAGTCGAGTAATTAAGCTAATCGTAAACAAACAAACCCCTCCATAGGAAATGCATTAGACTATACTTTGCAGGCCCATAACTCTGTTTCTACTGGAGATACGGGGATGTCCTTTGAGTATGTTATAGTCCAATTTGTCCCCCATCTAATCATACTAAAAACATTGAGCTACGACAAACAGTAGTCGAGTAATTAAGCTAATCGTAAACAAACAAACCCCTCCATAGGAAATGCATTAGACTATACTTTGCAGGCCCATAACTCTGTGTCTACTAGAGATACGGGGATGTCCTTAGGATATGTTATAGTCCAAATTGTCATCCATCTAACCATACTAAAAACTTTGGGCTACGACAAACAGGGGCCGAGTACTTAAGCAAAACGTAACGAAACAAACCCCCTCCATAGGAAATGCATTAGACTATACTTTGCAGGCTCGTAACTCTGTTTCTACTGGAGATACGGGGATGTCCTTAGGATATGATATAGTCCAAATTGTCCCCCATCTAACCATACTAAACACATTGAGCTACGACAAACAGGGGCCGAGATATTAAGCAAAATGTTCGTCAACTTTGGTATCGTCTCACTTATTTTTATTATGTTACTTATGATTTTTGCACTAAACTTTGGAGGCTCATAACTCTTGTTCTACAAGAGGTACTGGGATCTCCTTTGGATATGTTATAGTACTCTTTGCTGCCCATACAAGGATACTTTAAACTTGAGGCTACCTCAATATCGTCGTCAACTTATTTTTTGTCTCACTTATTGTTAGAAGGTTACTTTTGATTTTTGAAAATAAACTTTGCAGGCTCGTAACTCTGGTTCTACCAAAGATACGGGGATGTAAATAATGTGACCTTGACACAAATGTTCGGATAATTATAAAGGTCTTTGCATGTTCCAAGCAAAAAAAAAACTTCGCGGTTTCGAACCTGTGGCCTTCCGGGAGTGAGGCGGATGCGATAACCGTTACACTAAAGATATGTTATTATTTTTAATCGAAAGAACAGGGTCAAGTAATTAAGCAATACGTGAACAAACAAACCCCTCCATAGAAAATGCATTAGACTATACTTTGCAGGCCCATAACTCTGTGTCTACTAGAGATACCGGGATGTCCTTAGGATATGTTATAGTCCAATTTGTCCTTCATCTAAATATACTAAAAACTTTGGGCTACGACAAACAGGGGCCGAGTACTTAAGCAAAACGTAAAGAAACAAACCCCCTTCTTAGGAAATGAGTTAGACTATACTTTGCAGGCTCGTAACTCTGTTTTTACTGGAGATACAGGGATGTCCTTTGAGTATTTTATAGTCCAATTTGTCCCCCATCTAACCATACTAAAAACATTGAGCTACGACAAACAGGGGCCGAGTAATTAAGCTAAAGGTAAACAAACAACCCGTCCAAAGGAAATGCATTAGACTATGCTTTGCAGGCCCATAACTCTGTGTTTACTAGAGATACGGGGATGTCCTTAAGATATGTTATAGTCCAAATTGTCGTCCATCTAACCATACTAAAAACATTGAGCTACGACAAACAGGGGCCGAGATATTAAGCAAAATGTTCGTCAACTTTGGTATCGTCTCACTTATTTTTATTATGTTACTTATGATTTTTGCACTAAACTTTGGAGGCTCATAACTCTTGTTCTACAAGAGATACTGGGATCTCCTTTGGATATGTTATAGTACTCTTTGCTCCCCATACAAGGATACTTTAAACTTGAGGCTACCTCAATATCGTCGTCAACTTATTTTTTGTCTCACTTATTGTTAGAAGGTTACTTTTGATTTTTGAAAATAAAGTTTGCAGGCTCGTAACTCTGGTTCTACCAGAGATACGGGGATGTAAATAATGTGACCTTGACACAAATGTTCGGATAATTATAAAGGTCTTTGCATGTTCCAAGCAAAAAAAAACTTCGCGGTTTCGAACCTGTGGCCTTCCGGGAGTGAGGCGGATGCGATAACCGCTACACTAAAGATATGTTATTATTTTTAATCGAAAGAACAGGTTCAAGTAATTAAGCAATACATGAACAAACAAACCCCTCCATAGAAAATGCATTAGACTATACTTTGCAGGCTCGTAACTCTGTTTCTACTGGAGATACGGGGATGTCCTTTGAGTATGTTATAGTCCAATTTGTCCCCCATCTAACCATACTAAAAACATTGAGCTACGACAAACAGTAGTCGAGTAATTAAGCTAATCGTAAACAAACAAACCCCTCCATAGGAAATGCATTAGACTATACTTTGCAGGCCCATAACTCTGTTTCTACTGGAGATACGGGGATGTCCTTTGAGTATGTTATAGTCCAATTTGTCCCCCATCTAATCATACTAAAAACATTGAGCTACGACAAACAGTAGTCGAGTAATTAAGCTAATCGTAAACAAACAAACCCCTCCATAGGAAATGCATTAGACTATACTTTGCAGGCCCATAACTCTGTGTCTACTAGAGATACGGGGATGTCCTTAGGATATGTTATAGTCCAAATTGTCATCCATCTAACCATACTAAAAACTTTGGGCTACGACAAACAGGGGCCGAGTACTTAAGCAAAACGTAACGAAACAAACCCCCTCCATAGGAAATGCATTAGACTATACTTTGCAGGCTCGTAACTCTGTTTCTACTGGAGATACGGGGATGTCCTTAGGATATGATATAGTCCAAATTGTCCCCCATCTAACCATACTAAACACATTGAGCTACGACAAACAGGGGCCGAGATATTAAGCAAAATGTTCGTCAACTTTGGTATCGTCTCACTTATTTTTATTATGTTACTTATGATTTTTGCACTAAACTTTGGAGGCTCATAACTCTTGTTCTACAAGAGGTACTGGGATCTCCTTTGGATATGTTATAGTACTCTTTGCTGCCCATACAAGGATACTTTAAACTTGAGGCTACCTCAATATCGTCGTCAACTTATTTTTTGTCTCACTTATTGTTAGAAGGTTACTTTTGATTTTTGAAAATAAACTTTGCAGGCTCGTAACTCTGGTTCTACCAAAGATACGGGGATGTAAATAATGTGACCTTGACACAAATGTTCGGATAATTATAAAGGTCTTTGCATGTTCCAAGCAAAAAAAAAACTTCGCGGTTTCGAACCTGTGGCCTTCCGGGAGTGAGGCGGATGCGATAACCGTTACACTAAAGATATGTTATTATTTTTAATCGAAAGAACAGGGTCAAGTAATTAAGCAATACGTGAACAAACAAACCCCTCCATAGAAAATGCATTAGACTATACTTTGCAGGCCCATAACTCTGTGTCTACTAGAGATACCGGGATGTCCTTAGGATATGTTATAGTCCAATTTGTCCTTCATCTAAATATACTAAAAACTTTGGGCTACGACAAACAGGGGCCGAGTACTTAAGCAAAACGTAAAGAAACAAACCCCCTTCTTAGGAAATGAGTTAGACTATACTTTGCAGGCTCGTAACTCTGTTTTTACTGGAGATACAGGGATGTCCTTTGAGTATTTTATAGTCCAATTTGTCCCCCATCTAACCATACTAAAAACATTGAGCTACGACAAACAGGGGCCGAGTAATTAAGCTAAAGGTAAACAAACAACCCGTCCAAAGGAAATGCATTAGACTATGCTTTGCAGGCCCATAACTCTGTGTTTACTAGAGATACGGGGATGTCCTTAAGATATGTTATAGTCCAAATTGTCGTCCATCTAACCATACTAAAAACATTGAGCTACGACAAACAGGGGCCGAGATATTAAGCAAAATGTTCGTCAACTTTGGTATCGTCTCACTTATTTTTATTATGTTACTTATGATTTTTGCACTAAACTTTGGAGGCTCATAACTCTTGTTCTACAAGAGATACTGGGATCTCCTTTGGATATGTTATAGTACTCTTTGCTCCCCATACAAGGATACTTTAAACTTGAGGCTACCTCAATATCGTCGTCAACTTATTTTTTGTCTCACTTATTGTTAGAAGGTTACTTTTGATTTTTGAAAATAAAGTTTGCAGGCTCGTAACTCTGGTTCTACCAGAGATACGGGGATGTAAATAATGTGACCTTGACACAAATGTTCGGATAATTATAAAGGTCTTTGCATGTTCCAAGCAAAAAAAAACTTCGCGGTTTCGAACCTGTGGACTTCCGGGAGTGAGGCGGATGCGATAACCGCTACACTAAAGATATGTTATTATTTTTAATCGAAAGAACAGGTTCAAGTAATTAAGCAATACATGAACAAACAAACCCCTCCATAGAAAATGCATTAGACTATACTTTGCAGGCTCGTAACTCTGTTTCTACTGGAGATACGGGGATGTCCTTTGAGTATGTTATAGTCCAATTTGTCCCCCATCTAACCATACTAAAAACATTGAGCTACGACAAACAGTAGTCGAGTAATTAAGCTAATCGTAAACAAACAAACCCCTCCATAGGAAATGCATTAGACTATACTTTGCAGGCCCATAACTCTGTTTCTACTGGAGATACGGGGATGTCCTTTGAGTATGTTATAGTCCAATTTGTCCCCCATCTAACCATACTAAAAACATTGAGCTACGACAAACAGTAGTCGAGTAATTAAGCTAATCGTAAACAAACAAACCCCTCCATAGGAAATGCATTAGACTATACTTTGCAGGCCCATAACTCTGTGTCTACTAGAGATACGGGGATGTCCTTAGGATATGTTATAGTCCAAATTGTCCCCCATCTAACCATACTAAAAACTTTGGGCTACGACAAACAGGGGCCGAGTACTTAAGCAAAACGTAACGAAACAAACCCCCTCCATAGGAAATGCATTAGACTATACTTTGCAGGCTCGTAACTCTGTTTCTACTGGAGATACGGGGATGTCCTTAGGATATGATATAGTCCAAATTGTCCCCCATCTAACCATACTAAACACATTGAGCTACGACAAACAGGGGCCGAGATGTTAAGCAAAATGTTCGTCAACTTTGGTATCGTCTCACTTATTTTTATTATGTTACTTATGATTTTTGCACTAAACTTTGGAGGCTCATAACTCTTGTTCTACAAGAGGTACTGGGATCTCCTTTGGATATGTTATAGTACTCTTTGCTGCCCATACAAGGATACTTTAAACTTGAGGCTACCTCAATATCGTCGTCAACTTATTTTTTGTCTCACTTATTGTTAGAAGGTTACTTTTGATTTTTGAAAATAAACTTTGCAGGCTCGTAACTCTGGTTCTACCAGAGATACGGGGATGTAAATAATGTGACCTTGACACAAATGTTCGGATAATTATAAAGGTCTTTGCATGTTCCAAGCAAAAAAAAACTTCGCGGTTTCGAACCTGTGGCCTTCCGGGAGTGAGGCGGATGCGATAACCGCTACACTAAAGATATGTTATTATTTTTAATCGAAAGAACAGGTTCAAGTAATTAAGCAATACATAAACAAACAAACCCCTCCATAGAAAATGCATTAGACTATACTTTGCAGGCTCGTAACTCTGTTTCTACTGTAGATACGGCGAGGTCCTTTGAGTATGTTATATTCCAATTTGTCCCCCATCTAACCATACTAAAAACATTGAGCTACGAAAAACAGGGGCCGAGTAATTAAGCTAAACGTAAACAAACAACCCGTCCAAAGGAAATGCATTAGACTATGCTTTGCAGGCCCATAACCCTGTGTTTACTAGAGATACGGGGATGTCCTTAGGATATGTTATAGTCCAAATTGTCCCCCATCTAACCATACTAAAAACATTGAGCTAAGACAAACAGGGGCCGAGATATTAAGCAAAATGTTCGTCAACTTTGGTATCGTCTCACTTATTTTTATTATGTTACTTATGATTTTTGCACTAAACTTTGGAGGCTCATAACTCTTGTTCTACAAGAGATACTGGGATCTCCTTTGGATATGTTATAGTACTCTTTGCTCCCCATACAAGGATACTTTAAACTTGAGGCTACCTCAATATCGTCGTCAACTTATTTTTTGTCTCACTTATTGTTAGAAGGTTACTTTTGATTTTTGAAAATAAAGTTTGCAGGCTCGTAACTCTGGTTCTACCAGAGATACGGGGATGTAAATAATGTGACCTTGACACAAATGTTCGGATAATTATAAAGGTCTTTGCATGTTCCAAGCAAAAAAAAAAAACTTCGCGGTTTCGAACCTGTGGCCTTCCGGGAGTGAGGCGGATGCGATAACCGCTACACTAAAGATATGTTATTATTTTTAATCGAAAGAACAGGGTCAAGTAATTAAGCAATACGTGAACAAACAAACCCCTCCATAGAAAATGCATTAGACTATACTTTGCAGGCCCATAACTCTGTGTCTACTAGAGATACCGGGATGTCCTTAGGATATGTTATAGTCCAATTTGTCCTTCATCTAAATATACTAAAAACTTTGGGCTACGACAAACAGGGGCCGAGTACTTAAGCAAAACGTAAAGAAACAAACCCCCTCCATAGGAAATGAGTTAGACTATATTTGCAGGCTCGTAACTCTGTTTCTACTGGAGATACGGGGATGTCCTTCGAGTATTTTATAGTCCAATTTGTCCCCCATCTAACCATACTAAAAACATTGAGCTACGACAAACAGGGGCCGAGTAATTAAGCTAAACGTAAACAAACAACCCGTCCAAAGGAAATGCATTAGACTATGCTTTGCAGGCCCATAACTCTGTGTTTACTAGAGATACGGGGATGTCCTTAGGATATGTTATAGTCCAAATTGTCCCCCATCTAACCATACTAAAAACATTGAGCTACGACAAACAGGGGCCGAGATATTAAGCAAAATGTTCGTCAACTTTGGTATCGTCTCACTTATTTTTATTATGTTAGTTTTGTTTTTTGTTCTAAACTTTGGAGGCTCATAACTCTTGTTCTACAAGAGATACTGGGATCTCCTTTGGATATGTTATAGTACTCTTTCCTCCCCATACAAGGATACTTTAAACTTGAGGCTACCTCAATATCGTCGTCAACTTATTTTTTGTCTCACTTATTGTTAGAAGGTTACTTTTGATTTTTGAAAATAAACTTTGCAGGCTCGTAACTCTGGTTCTACCAGAGATACGGGGATGTAAATAATGTGACCTTGACACAAATGTTCGGATAATTATAAAGGTCTTTGCATGTTCCAAGCAAAAAAAAAACTTCGCGGTTTCGAACCTGTGGCCTTCCGGGAGTGAGGCGGATGCGATAACCGTTACACTAAAGATATGTTATTATTTTTAATCGAAAGAACAGGGTCAAGTAATTAAGCAATACGTGAACAAACAAAACCCTCCATAGAAAATGCATTAGACTATACTTTGCAGGCCCATAACTCTGTGTTTACTAGAGATACCGGGATGTCCTTAGGATATGTTATAGTCCAATTTGTCCTTCATCTAAATATACTAAAAACTTTGGGCTACGACAAACAGGGGCCGAGTAATTAAGCTAAACGTAAACAAACAACCCGTCCAAAGGAAATGCATTAGACTATGCTTTGCAGGCCCATAACTCTGTGTTTACTAGAGATACGGGGATGTCCTTAGGATATGATATAGTCCAAATTGTCCCCCATCTAACCATACTAAAAACATTGAGCTACGACAAACAAGGGCCGAGATATTAAGCAAAATGTTCGTCAACTTTGGTATCGTCTCACTTATTTTTATTATGTTACTTATGATTTTTGCACTAAACTATGGAGGCTCATAACTCTTGATCTACAAGAGATACTGGGATCTCCTTCGGAAATGTTATAGTACTCTTTGCTCCCCATACAAGGATACTTTAAACTTGAGGCTACCTCAATATCGTCGTCAACTTATTTTTTGTCTCACTTATTGTTAGAAGGTTACTTTTGATTTTTGAAAATAAAGTTTGCAGGCTCGTAACTCTGGTTCTACCAGAGATACGGGGATGTAAATAATGTGACCTTGACACAAATGTTCGGATAATTATAAAGGTCTTTGCATGTTCCAAGCAAAAAAAAAACTTCGCGGTTTCGAACCTGTGGCCTTCCGGGAGTGAGGCGGATGCGATAACCGTTACACTAAAGATATGTTATTATTTTTAATCGAAAGAACAGGGTCAAGTAATTAAGCAATACGTGAACAAACAAAACCCTCCATAGAAAATGCATTAGACTATACTTTGCAGGCCCATAACTCTGTGTTTACTAGAGATACCGGGATGTCCTTAGGATATGTTTTAGTCCAATTTGTCCTTCATCTAAATATACTAAAAACTTTGGGCTACGACAAACAGGGGCCGAGTACTTAAGCAAAACGTAAAGAAACAAACCCCCTCCATAGGAAATGAGTTAGACTATACTTTGCAGGCTCGTAACTCTGTTTCTACTGGAGATACAGGGATGTCCTTTGAGTATTTTATAGTCCAATTTGTCCCCCATCTAACCATACTAAAAACATTGAGCTACGACAAACAGGGGCCGAGTAATTAAGCTAAACGTAAACAAACAACCCGTCCAAAGGAAATGCATTAGACTATGCTTTGCAGGCCCATAACTCTGTGTTTACTAGAGATACGGGGATGTCCTTAAGATATGTTATAGTCCAAATTGTCGTCCATCTAACCATACTAAAAACATTGAGCTACGACAAACAGGGGCCGAGATATTAAGCAAAATGTTCGTCAACTTTGGTATCGTCTCACTTATTTTATTATGTTACTTATGATTTTTGCACTAAACTTTGGAGGCTCATAACTCTTGTTCTACAAGAGATACTGGGATCTCCTTTGGATATGTTATAGTACTCTTTGCTCCCCATACAAGGATACTTTAAACTTGAGGCTACCTCAATATCGTCGTCAACTTATTTTTTGTCTCACTTATTGTTAGAAGGTTACTTTTGATTTTTGAAAATAAAGTTTGCAGGCTCGTAACTCTGGTTCTACCAGAGATACGGGGATGTAAATAATGTGACCTTGACACAAATGTTCGGATAATTATAAAGGTCTTTGCATGTTCCAAGCAAAAAAAAAACTTCGCGGTTTCGAACCTGTGGCCTTCCGGGAGTGAGGCGGATGCGATAACCGCTACACTAAAGATATGTTATTATTTTTAATCGAAAGAACAGGTTCAAGTAATTAAGCAATACATGAACAAACAAACCCCTCCATAGAAAATGCATTAGACTATACTTTGCAGGCTCGTAACTCTGTTTCTACTGTAGATACGGCGAGGTCCTTTGAGTATGTTATATTCCAATTTGTCCCCCATCTAACCATACTAAAAACATTGAGCTACGAAAAACAGGGGCCGAGTAATTAAGCTAAACGTAAACAAACAACCCGTCCAAACGAAATGCATTAGACTATGCTTTGCAGGCCCATAACTCTGTGTTTACTAGAGATACGGGGATGTCCTTAGGATATGTTATAGTCCAAATTGTCCCCCATCTAACCATACTAAAAACATTGAGCTACGACAAACAGGGGCCGAGATATTAAGCAAAATGTTCGTCAACTTTGGTATCGTCTCACTTATTTTTATTATGTTACTTATGATTTTTGCACTAATTTTTGGAGGCTCATAACTCTTGTTCTACAAGAGATACTGGGATCTCCTTTGGATATGTTATAGTACTCTTTGCTCCCCATACAAGGATACTTTAAACTTGAGGCTACCTCAATATCGTCGTCAACTTATTTTTTGTCTCACTTATTGTTAGAAGGTTACTTTTGATTTTTGAAAATAAAGTTTGCAGGCTCGTAACTCTGGTTCTACCAGAGATACGGGGATGTAAATAATGTGACCTTGACACAAATGTTCGGATAATTATAAAGGTCTTTGCATGTTCCAAGCAAAAAAAAAACTTCGCGGTTTCGAACCTGTGGCCTTCCGGGAGAGAGGCGGATGCGATAACCGTTACACTAAAGATATGTTATTATTTTTAATCGAAAGAACAGGGTCAAGTAATTAAGCAATACGTGAACAAACAAAACCCTCCATAGAAAATGCATTAGACTATATTTTGCAGGCCCATAACTCTGTGTTTACTAGAGATACCGGGATGTCCTTAGGATATGTTATAGTCCAATTTGTCCTTCATCTAAATATACTAAAAACTTTGGGCTACGACAAACAGGGGCCGAGTAATTAAGCTAAACGTAAACAAACAACCCGTCCAAAGGAAATGCATTAGACTATGCTTTGCAGGCCCATAACTCTGTGTTTACTAGAGATACGGGGATGTCCTTAGGATATGATATAGTCCAAATTGTCCCCCATCTAACCATACTAAAAACATTGAGCTACGACAAACAAGGGCCGAGATATTAAGCAAAATGTTCGTCAACTTTGGTATCGTCTCACTTATTTTTATTATGTTACTTATGATTTTTGCACTAAACTTTGGAGGCTCATAACTCTTGATCTACAAGAGATACTGGGATCTCCTTCGGAAATGTTATAGTATTCTTTGCTCCCCATACAAGGATACTTTAAACTTGAGGCTACCTCAATATCGTCGTCAACTTATTTTTTGTCTCACTTATTGTTAGAAGGTTACTTTTGATTTTTGAAAATAAAGTTTGCAGGCTCGTAACTCTGGTTCTACCAGAGATACGGGGATGTAAATAATGTGACCTTGACACAAATGTTCGGATAATTATAAAGGTCTTTGCATGTTCCAAGCAAAAAAAAAACTTCGCGGTTTCGAACCTGTGGCCTTCCGGGAGTGAGGCGGATGCGATAACCGCTACACTAAAGATATGTTATTATTTTTAATCGAAAGAACAGGTTCAAGTAATTAAGCAATACATGAACAAACAAACCCCTCCATAGAAAATGCATTAGACTATACTTTGCAGGCTCGTAACTCTGTTTCTACTGTAGATACGGCGAGGTCCTTTGAGTATGTTATATTCCAATTTGTCCCCCATCTAACCATACTAAAAACATTGAGCTACGAAAAACAGGGGCCGAGTAATTAAGCTAAACGTAAACAAACAACCCGTCCAAACGAAATGCATTAGACTATGCTTTGCAGGCCCATAACTCTGTGTTTACTAGAGATACGGGGATGTCCTTAGGATATGTTATAGTCCAAATTGTCCCCCATCTAACCATACTAAAAACATTGAGCTACGACAAACAGGGGCCGAGATATTAAGCAAAATGTTCGTCAACTTTGGTATCGTCTCACTTATTTTTATTATGTTACTTATGATTTTTGCACTAATTTTTGGAGGCTCATAACTCTTGTTCTACAAGAGATACTGGGATCTCCTTTGGATATGTTATAGTACTCTTTGCTCCCCATACAAGGATACTTTAAACTTGAGGCTACCTCAATATCGTCGTCAACTTATTTTTTGTCTCACTTATTGTTAGAAGGTTACTTTTGATTTTTGAAAATAAAGTTTGCAGGCTCGTAACTCTGGTTCTACCAGAGATACGGGGATGTAAATAATGTGACCTTGACACAAATGTTCGGATAATTATAAAGGTCTTTGCATGTTCCAAGCAAAAAAAAAACTTCGCGGTTTCGAACCTGTGGCCTTCCGGGAGTGAGGCGGATGCGATAACCGTTACACTAAAGATATGTTATTATTTTTAATCGAAAGAACAGGGTCAAGTAATTAAGCAATACGTGAACAAACAAAACCCTCCATAGAAAATGCATTAGACTATATTTTGCAGGCCCATAACTCTGTGTTTACTAGAGATACCGGGATGTCCTTAGGATATGTTATAGTCCAATTTGTCCTTCATCTAAATATACTAAAAACTTTGGGCTACGACAAACAGGGGCCGAGTAATTAAGCTAAACGTAAACAAACAACCCGTCCAAAGGAAATGCATTAGACTATGCTTTGCAGGCCCATAACTCTGTGTTTACTAGAGATACGGGGATGTCCTTAGGATATGATATAGTCCAAATTGTCCCCCATCTAACCATACTAAAAACATTGAGCTACGACAAACAAGGGCCGAGATATTAAGCAAAATGTTCGTCAACTTTGGTATCGTCTCACTTATTTTTATTATGTTACTTATGATTTTTGCACTAAACTTTGGAGGCTCATAACTCTTGATCTACAAGAGATACTGGGATCTCCTTCGGAAATGTTATAGTATTCTTTGCTCCCCATACAAGGATACTTTAAACTTGAGGCTACCTCAATATCGTCGTCAACTTATTTTTTGTCTCACTTATTGTTAGAAGGTTACTTTTGATTTTTGAAAATAAAGTTTGCAGGCTCGTAACTCTGGTTCTACCAGAGATACGGGGATGTAAATAATGTGACCTTGACACAAATGTTCGGATAATTATAAAGGTCTTTGCATGTTCCAAGCAAAAAAAAAACTTCGCGGTTTCGAACCTGTGGCCTTCCGGGAGTGAGGCGGATGCGATAACCGTTACACTAAAGATATGTTATTATTTTTAATCGAAAGAACAGGGTCAAGTAATTAAGCAATACGTGAACAAACAAAACCCTCCATAGAAAATGCATTAGACTATACTTTGCAGGCCCATAACTCTGTGTTTACTAGAGATACCGGGATGTCCTTAGGATATGTTATAGTCCAATTTGTCCTTCATCTAAATATACTAAAAACTTTGGGCTACGACAAACAGGGGCCGAGTACTTAAGCAAAACGTAAAGAAACAAACCCCCTCCATAGGAAATGAGTTAGACTATACTTTGCAGGCTCGTAACTCTGTTTCTACTGGAGATACAGGGATGTCCTTTGAGTATTTTATAGTCCAATTTGTCCCCCATCTAACCATACTAAAAACATTGAGCTACGACAAACAGGGGCCGAGTAATTAAGCTAAACGTAAACAAACAACCCGTCCAAAGGAAATGCATTAGACTATGCTTTGCAGGCCCATAACTCTGTGTTTACTAGAGATACGGGGATGTCCTTAAGATATGTTAAAGTCCAAATTGTCGTCCATCTAACCATACTAAAAACATTGAGCTACGACAAACAGGGGCCGAGATATTAAGCAAAATGTTCGTCAAGTTTGGTATCGTCTCACTTATTTTATTATGTTACTTATGATTTTTGCACTAAACTTTGGAGGCTCATAACTTTTGTTCTACAAGAGATACTGGGATCTCCTTTGGATATGTTATAGTACTCTTTGCTCCCCATACAAGGATACTTTAAACTTGAGGCTACCTCAATATCGTCGTCAACTTATTTTTTGTCTCACTTATTGTTAGAAGGTTACTTTTGATTTTTGAAAATAAAGTTTGCAGGCTCGTAACTCTGGTTCTACCAGAGATACGGGGATGTAAATAATGTGACCTTGACACAAATGTTCGGATAATTATAAAGGTCTTTGCATGTTCCAAGCAAAAAAAAAACTTCGCGGTTTCGAACCTGTGGCCTTCCGGGAGTGAGGCGGATGCGATAACCGCTACACTAAAGATATGTTATTATTTTTAATCGAAAGAACAGGTTCAAGTAATTAAGCAATACATGAACAAACAAACCCCTCCATAGAAAATGCATTAGACTATACTTTGCAGGCTCGTAACTCTGTTTCTACTGTAGATACGGCGAGGTCCTTTGAGTATGTTATATTCCAATTTGTCCCCCATCTAACCATACTAAAAACATTGAGCTACGAAAAACAGGGGCCGAGTAATTAAGCTAAACGTAAACAAACAACCCGTCCAAACGAAATGCATTAGACTATGCTTTGCAGGCCCATAACTCTGTGTTTACTAGAGATACGGGGATGTCCTTAGGATATGTTATAGTCCAAATTGTCCCCCATCTAACCATACTAAAAACATTGAGCTACGACAAACAGGGGCCGAGATATTAAGCAAAATGTTCGTCAACTTTGGTATCGTCTCACTTATTTTTATTATGTTACTTATGATTTTTGCACTAAACTTTGGAGGCTCATAACTCTTGATCTACAAGAGATACTGGGATCTCCTTCGGAAATGTTATAGTACTCTTTGCTCCCCATACAAGGATACTTTAAACTTGAGGCTACCTCAATATCGTCGTCAACTTATTTTTTGTCTCACTTATTGTTAGAAGGTTACTTTTGATTTTTGAAAATAAAGTTTGCAGGCTCGTAACTCTGGTTCTACCAGAGATACGGGGATGTAAATAATGTGACCTTGACACAAATGTTCGGATAATTATAAAGGTCTTTGCATGTTCCAAGCAAAAAAAAAACTTCGCGGTTTCGAACCTGTGGCCTTCCGGGAGTGAGGCGGATGCGATAACCGTTACACTAAAGATATGTTATTATTTTTAATCGAAAGAACAGGGTCAAGTAATTAAGCAATACGTGAACAAACAAAACCCTCCATAGAAAATGCATTAGACTATACTTTGCAGGCCCATAACTCTGTGTTTACTAGAGATACCGGGATGTCCTTAGGATATGTTTTAGTCCAATTTGTCCTTCATCTAAATATACTAAAAACTTTGGGCTACGACAAACAGGGGCCGAGTACTTAAGCAAAACGTAAAGAAACAAACCCCCTCCATAGGAAATGAGTTAGACTATACTTTGCAGGCTCGTAACTCTGTTTCTACTGGAGATACAGGGATGTCCTTTGAGTATTTTATAGTCCAATTTGTCCCCCATCTAACCATACTAAAAACATTGAGCTACGACAAACAGGGGCCGAGTAATTAAGCTAAACGTAAACAAACAACCCGTCCAAAGGAAATGCATTAGACTATGCTTTGCAGGCCCATAACTCTGTGTTTACTAGAGATACGGGGATGTCCTTAAGATATGTTATAGTCCAAATTGTCGTCCATCTAACCATACTAAAAACATTGAGCTACGACAAACAGGGGCCGAGATATTAAGCAAAATGTTCGTCAACTTTGGTATCGTCTCACTTATTTTATTATGTTACTTATGATTTTTGCACTAAACTTTGGAGGCTCATAACTCTTGTTCTACAAGAGATACTGGGATCTCCTTTGGATATGTTATAGTACTCTTTGCTCCCCATACAAGGATACTTTAAACTTGAGGCTACCTCAATATCGTCGTCAACTTATTTTTTGTCTCACTTATTGTTAGAAGGTTACTTTTGATTTTTGAAAATAAAGTTTGCAGGCTCGTAACTCTGGTTCTACCAGAGATACGGGGATGTAAATAATGTGACCTTGACACAAATGTTCGGATAATTATAAAGGTCTTTGCATGTTCCAAGCAAAAAAAAAACTTCGCGGTTTCGAACCTGTGGCCTTCCGGGAGTGAGGCGGATGCGATAACCGCTACACTAAAGATATGTTATTATTTTTAATCGAAAGAACAGGTTCAAGTAATTAAGCAATACATGAACAAACAAACCCCTCCATAGAAAATGCATTAGACTATACTTTGCAGGCTCGTAACTCTGTTTCTACTGTAGATACGGCGAGGTCCTTTGAGTATGTTATATTCCAATTTGTCCCCCATCTAACCATACTAAAAACATTGAGCTACGAAAAACAGGGGCCGAGTAATTAAGCTAAACGTAAACAAACAACCCGTCCAAACGAAATGCATTAGACTATGCTTTGCAGGCCCATAACTCTGTGTTTACTAGAGATACGGGGATGTCCTTAGGATATGTTATAGTCCAAATTGTCCCCCATCTAACCATACTAAAAACATTGAGCTACGACAAACAGGGGCCGAGATATTAAGCAAAATGTTCGTCAACTTTGGTATCGTCTCACTTATTTTTATTATGTTACTTATGATTTTTGCACTAATTTTTGGAGGCTCATAACTCTTGTTCTACAAGAGATACTGGGATCTCCTTTGGATATGTTATAGTACTCTTTGCTCCCCATACAAGGATACTTTAAACTTGAGGCTACCTCAATATCGTCGTCAACTTATTTTTTGTCTCACTTATTGTTAGAAGGTTACTTTTGATTTTTGAAAATAAAGTTTGCAGGCTCGTAACTCTGGTTCTACCAGAGATACGGGGATGTAAATAATGTGACCTTGACACAAATGTTCGGATAATTATAAAGGTCTTTGCATGTTCCAAGCAAAAAAAAAACTTCGCGGTTTCGAACCTGTGGCCTTCCGGGAGTGAGGCGGATGCGATAACCGTTACACTAAAGATATGTTATTATTTTTAATCGAAAGAACAGGGTCAAGTAATTAAGCAATACGTGAACAAACAAAACCCTCCATAGAAAATGCATTAGACTATATTTTGCAGGCCCATAACTCTGTGTTTACTAGAGATACCGGGATGTCCTTAGGATATGTTATAGTCCAATTTGTCCTTCATCTAAATATACTAAAAACTTTGGGCTACGACAAACAGGGGCCGAGTAATTAAGCTAAACGTAAACAAACAACCCGTCCAAAGGAAATGCATTAGACTATGCTTTGCAGGCCCATAACTCTGTGTTTACTAGAGATACGGGGATGTCCTTAGGATATGATATAGTCCAAATTGTCCCCCATCTAACCATACTAAAAACATTGAGCTACGACAAACAAGGGCCGAGATATTAAGCAAAATGTTCGTCAACTTTGGTATCGTCTCACTTATTTTTATTATGTTACTTATGATTTTTGCACTAAACTTTGGAGGCTCATAACTCTTGATCTACAAGAGATACTGGGATCTCCTTCGGAAATGTTATAGTATTCTTTGCTCCCCATACAAGGATACTTTAAACTTGAGGCTACCTCAATATCGTCGTCAACTTATTTTTTGTCTCACTTATTGTTAGAAGGTTACTTTTGATTTTTGAAAATAAAGTTTGCAGGCTCGTAACTCTGGTTCTACCAGAGATACGGGGATGTAAATAATGTGACCTTGACACAAATGTTCGGATAATTATAAAGGTCTTTGCATGTTCCAAGCAAAAAAAAAACTTCGCGGTTTAGAACCTGTGGCCTTCCGGGAGTGAGGCGGATGCGATAACCGCTACACTAAAGATATGTTATTATTTTTAATCGAAAGAACAGGTTCAAGTAATTAAGCAATACATGAACAAACAAACCCCTCCATAGAAAATGCATTAGACTATACTTTGCAGGCTCGTAACTCTGTTTCTACTGTAGATACGGCGAGGTCCTTTGAGTATGTTATATTCCAATTTGTCCCCCATCTAACCATACTAAAAACATTGAGCTACGACAAACAGGGGCCGAGTAATTAAGCTAAACGTAAACAAACAACCCGTCCATAGGAAATGCATTAGACTATACTTTGCAGGCCCATAACTCTGTGTCTATTAGAGATACGGGGATGTCCTTAGGATATGATATAGTCCAAATTGTCCCCCATCTAACCATACTAAAAACTTTGGGCTACGACAAACAGGGGCCGAGTAATTAAGCTAAACGTAAACAAACAACCCCTCCATAGGAAATGCATTAGACTATACTTTGCAGGCTCGTAACTCTGTTTCTACTGGAGATACGGGGATGTCCTTTGAGTATGTTATAGTCCAATTTGTCCCCCATCTAACCATACTAAAAACATTGAGCTACGACAAACAGTAGTCGAGTAATTAAGCTAATCGTAAACAAACAAACCCCTCCATAGGAAATGCATTAGACTATACTTTGCAGGCCCATAACTCTGTGTCTACTAGAGATACGGGGATGTCCTTAGGATATGTTATAGTCCAAATTGTCCCCCATCTAACCATACTAAAAACATTGAGCTACGACAAACAAGGGCCGAGATATTAAGCAAAATGTTCGTCAACTTTGGTATCGTCTCACTTATTTTTATTATGTTACTTATGATTTTTGCACTAAACTTTGGAGGCTCATAACTCTTGATCTACAAGAGATACTGGGATCTCCTTTGGAAATGTTATAGTATTCTTTGCTCCCCATACAAGGATACTTTAAACTTGAGGCTACCTCAATATCGTCGTCAACTTATTTTTTGTCTCACTTATTGTTAGAAGGTTACTTTTGATTTTTGAAAATAAAGTTTGCAGGCTCGTAACTCTGGTTCTACCAGAGATACGGGGATGTAAATAATGTGACCTTGACACAAATGTTCGGATAATTATAAAGGTCTTTGCATGTTCCAAGCAAAAAAAAAACTTCGCGGTTTCGAACCTGTGGCCTTCCGGGAGTGAGGCGGATGCGATAACCGTTACACTAAAGATATGTTATTATTTTTAATCGAAAGAACAGGGTCAAGTAATTAAGCAATACGTGAACAAACAAAACCCTCCATAGAAAATGCATTAGACTATACTTTGCAGGCCCATAACTCTGTAATTACTAGAGATACCGGGATGTCCTTAGGATATGTTATAGTCCAATTTGTCCTTCATCTAAATATACTAAAAACTTTGGGCTACGACAAACAGGGGCCGAGTACTTAAGCAAAACGTAAAGAAACAAACCCCCTCCATAGGAAATGAGTTAGACTATACTTTGCAGGCTCGTAACTCTGTTTCTACTGGAGATACAGGGATGTCCTTTGAGTATTTTATAGTCCAATTTGTCCCCCATCTAACCATACTAAAAACATTGAGCTACGACAAACAGGGGCCGAGTAATTAAGCTAAACGTAAACAAACAACCCGTCCAAAGGAAATGCATTAGACTATGCTTTGCAGGCCCATAACTCTGTGTTTACTAGAGATACGGGGATGTCCTTAAGATATGTTATAGTCCAAATTGTCGTCCATCTAACCATACTAAAAACATTGAGCTACGACAAACAAGGGCCGAGATATTAAGCAAAATGTTCGTCAACTTTGGTATCGTCTCACTTATTTTTATTATGTTACTTATGATTTTTGCACTAAACTTTGGAGGCTCATAACTCTTGATCTACAAGAGATACTGGGATCTCCTTTGGAAATGTTATAGTATTCTTTGCTCCCCATACAAGGATACTTTAAACTTGAGGCTACCTCAATATCGTCGTCAACTTATTTTTTGTCTCACTTATTGTTAGAAGGTTACTTTTGATTTTTGAAAATAAAGTTTGCAGGCTCGTAACTCTGGTTCTACCAGAGATACGGGGTTTCAAATAATGTGACCTTGACACAAATGTTCGGATAATTATAAAGGTCTTTGCATGTTCCAAGCAAAAAAAAAACTTCGCGGTTTCGAACCTGTGGCCTTCCGGGAGTGAGGCGGATGCGATAACCGTTACACTAAAGATATGTTATTATTTTTAATCGAAAGAACAGGGTCAAGTAATTAAGCAATACGTGAACAAACAAAACCCTCCATAGAAAATGCATTAGACTATACTTTGCAGGCCCATAACTCTGTAATTACTAGAGATACCGGGATGTCCTTAGGATATGTTATAGTCCAATTTGTCCTTCATCTAAATATACTAAAAACTTTGGGCTACGACAAACAGGGGCCGAGTACTTAAGCAAAACGTAAAGAAACAAACCCCCTCCATAGGAAATGAGTTAGACTATACTTTGCAGGCTCGTAACTCTGTTTCTACTGGAGATACAGGGATGTCCTTTGAGTATTTTATAGTCCAATTTGTCCCCCATCTAACCATACTAAAAACATTGAGCTACGACAAACAGGGGCCGAGTAATTAAGCTAAACGTAAACAAACAACCCGTCCAAAGGAAATGCATTAGACTATGCTTTGCAGGCCCATAACTCTGTGTTTACTAGAGATACGGGGATGTCCTTAAGATATGTTATAGTCCAAATTGTCGTCCATCTAACCATACTAAAAACATTGAGCTACGACAAACAGGGGCCGAGATATTAAGCAAAATGTTCGTCAACTTTGGTATCGTCTCACTTATTTTATTATGTTACTTATGATTTTTGCACTAAACTTTGGAGGCTCATAACTTTTGTTCTACAAGAGATACTGGGATCTCCTTTGGATATGTTATAGTACTCTTTGCTCCCCATACAAGGATACTTTAAACTTGAGGCTACCTCAATATCGTCGTCAACTTATTTTTTGTCTCACTTATTGTTAGAAGGTTACTTTTGATTTTTGAAAATAAAGTTTGCAGGCTCGTAACTCTGGTTCTACCAGAGATACGGGGATGTAAATAATGTGACCTTGACACAAATGTTCGGATAATTATAAAGGTCTTTGCATGTTCCAAGCAAAAAAAAAACTTCGCGGTTTCGAACCTGTGGCCTTCCGGGAGTGAGGCGGATGCGATAACCGCTACACTAAAGATATGTTATTATTTTTAATCGAAAGAACAGGTTCAAGTAATTAAGCAATACATGAACAAACAAACCCCTCCATAGAAAATGCATTAGACTATACTTTGCAGGCTCGTAACTCTGTTTCTACTGTAGATACGGCGAGGTCCTTTGAGTATGTTATATTCCAATTTGTCCCCCATCTAACCATACTAAAAACATTGAGCTACGAAAAACAGGGGCCGAGTAATTAAGCTAAACGTAAACAAACAACCCGTCCAAACGAAATGCATTAGACTATGCTTTGCAGGCCCATAACTCTGTGTTTACTAGAGATACGGGGATGTCCTTAGGATATGTTATAGTCCAAATTGTCCCCCATCTAACCATACTAAAAACATTGAGCTACGACAAACAGGGGCCGAGATATTAAGCAAAATGTTCGTCAACTTTGGTATCGTCTCACTTATTTTTATTATGTTACTTATGATTTTTGCACTAATTTTTGGAGGCTCATAACTCTTGTTCTACAAGAGATACTGGGATCTCCTTTGGATATGTTATAGTACTCTTTGCTCCCCATACAAGGATACTTTAAACTTGAGGCTACCTCAATATCGTCGTCAACTTATTTTTTGTCTCACTTATTGTTAGAAGGTTACTTTTGATTTTTGAAAATAAAGTTTGCAGGCTCGTAACTCTGGTTCTACCAGAGATACGGGGATGTAAATAATGTGACCTTGACACAAATGTTCGGATAATTATAAAGGTCTTTGCATGTTCCAAGCAAAAAAAAAACTTCGCGGTTTCGAACCTGTGGCCTTCCGGGAGTGAGGCGGATGCGATAACCGCTACACTAAAGATATGTTATTATTTTTAATCGAAAGAACAGGTTCAAGTAATTAAGCAATACATGAACAAACAAACCCCTCCATAGAAAATGCATTAGACTATACTTTGCAGGCTCGTAACTCTGTTTCTACTGTAGATACGGCGAGGTCCTTTGAGTATGTTATATTCCAATTTGTCCCCCATCTAACCATACTAAAAACATTGAGCTACGAAAAACAGGGGCCGAGTAATTAAGCTAAACGTAAACAAACAACCCGTCCAAACGAAATGCATTAGACTATGCTTTGCAGGCCCATAACTCTGTGTTTACTAGAGATACGGGGATGTCCTTAGGATATGTTATAGTCCAAATTGTCCCCCATCTAACCATACTAAAAACATTGAGCTACGACAAACAGGGGCCGAGATATTAAGCAAAATGTTCGTCAACTTTGGTATCGTCTCACTTATTTTTATTATGTTACTTATGATTTTTGCACTAATTTTTGGAGGCTCATAACTCTTGTTCTACAAGAGATACTGGGATCTCCTTTGGATATGTTATAGTACTCTTTGCTCCCCATACAAGGATACTTTAAACTTGAGGCTACCTCAATATCGTCGTCAACTTATTTTTTGTCTCACTTATTGTTAGAAGGTTACTTTTGATTTTTGAAAATAAAGTTTGCAGGCTCGTAACTCTGGTTCTACCAGAGATACGGGGATGTAAATAATGTGACCTTGACACAAATGTTCGGATAATTATAAAGGTCTTTGCATGTTCCAAGCAAAAAAAAAACTTCGCGGTTTCGAACCTGTGGCCTTCCGGGAGTGAGGCGGATGCGATAACCGCTACACTAAAGATATGTTATTATTTTTAATCGAAAGAACAGGTTCAAGTAATTAAGCAATACATGAACAAACAAACCCCTCCATAGAAAATGCATTAGACTATACTTTGCAGGCTCGTAACTCTGTTTCTACTGTAGATACGGCGAGGTCCTTTGAGTATGTTATATTCCAATTTGTCCCCCGTCTAACCATACTAAAAACATTGAGCTACGACAAACAGGGGCCGAGTAATTAAGCTAAACGTAAACAAACAACCCGTCCATAGGAAATGCATTAGACTATACTTTGCAGGCCCATAACTCTGTGTCTATTAGAGATACGGGGATGTCCTTAGGATATGATATAGTCCAAATTGTCCCCCATCTAACCATACTAAAAACTTTGGGCTACGACAAACAGGGGCCGAGTAATTAAGCTAAACGTAAACAAACAACCCCTCCATAGGAAATGCATTAGACTATACTTTGCAGGCTCGTAACTCTGTTTCTACTGGAGATACGGGGATGTCCTTTGAGTATGTTATAGTCCAATTTGTCCCCCATCTAACCATACTAAAAACATTGAGCTACGACAAACAGTAGTCGAGTAATTAAGCTAATCGTAAACAAACAAACCCCTCCATAGGAAATGCATTAGACTATACTTTGCAGGCCCATAACTCTGTGTCTACTAGAGATACGGGGATGTCCTTAGGATATGTTATAGTCCAAATTGTCCCCCATCTAACCATACTAAAAACTTTGGGCTACGACAAACAGGGGCCGAGTACTTAAGCAAAACGTAACGAAACAAACCCCCTCCATGGGAAATGCATTAGACTATACTTTGCAGGCTCGTAACTCTGTTTCTACTGGAGATACGGGGAAGTCCTTTGAGTATGTTATAGTCCAATTTGTCCCCCATCTAACCATACTAAAAATATTGAGCTACGACAAACAGGGGCCGAGTAATTAAGCTAAACGTAAACAAACAACCCGTCCATAGGAAATGCATTAGACTATATTTTGCAGGCCCATAACTCTGTGTCTACTAGAGATACGGGGATGTCCTTAGGATATGATATAGTCCAAATTGTCCCCCATCTAACCATACTAAACACATTGAGCTACGACAAACAGGGGCCGAGATATTAAGCAAAATGTTCGTCAACTTTGGTATCGTCTCACTTATTTTTATTATGTTACTTATGATTTTTGCACTAAACTTTGGAGGCTCATAACTCTTGTTCTACAAGAGGTACTGGGATCTCCTTTGGATATGTTATAGTACTCTTTGCTCCCCATACAAGGATACTTTAAACTTGAGGCTACCTCAATATCGTCGTCAACTTATTTTTTGTCTCACTTATTGTTAGAAGGTTACTTTTGATTTTTGAAAATAAAGTTTGCAGGCTCGTAACTCTGGTTCTACCAGAGATACGGGGATGTAAATAATGTGACCTTGACACAAATGTTCGGATAATTATAAAGGTCTTTGCATGTTCCAAGCAAAAAAAAAACTTCGCGGTTTCGAACCTGTGGCCTTCCGAGAGTGAGGCGGATGCGATAACCGTTACACTAAAGATATGTTATTATTTTTAATCGAAAGAACAGGGTCAAGTAATTAAGCAATACGTGAACAAACAAACCCCTCCATAGAAAATGCATTAGACTATACTTTGCAGGCCCATAACTCTGTGTCTACTAGAGATACCGGGATGTCCTTAGGATATGTTATAGTCCAATTTGTCCTTCATCTAAATATACTAAAAACTTTGGGCTACGACAAACAGGGGCCGAGTACTTAAGCAAAACGTAAAGAAACAAACCCCCTCCATAGGAAATGAGTTAGACTATACTTTGCAGGCTCGTAACTCTGTTTCCACTGGAGATACGGGGATGTCCTTTGAGTATGTTATAGTCCAATTTGTCCCCATCTAACCATTCTAAAAACATTGAGCTACGACAAACAGGGGCCGAGTAATTAAGCTAAACGTAAACAAACAACCCGTCCAAAGGAAATGCATTAGACTATGCTTTGCAGGCCCATAACTCTGTGTTTACTAGAGATACGGGGATGTCCTTAGGATATGATATAGTCCAAATTGTCCCCCATCTAACCATACTAAAAACATTGAGCTACGACAAACAAGGGCCGAGATATTAAGCAAAATGTTCGTCAACTTTGGTATCGTCTCACTTATTTTTATTATGTTACTTATGATTTTTGCACTAAACTTTGGAGGCTCATAACTCTTGATCTACAAGAGATACTGGGATCTCCTTTGGAAATGTTATAGTACTCTTTGCTCCCCATACAAGGATACTTTAAACTTGAGGCTACCTCAATATCGTCGTCAACTTATTTTTTGTCTCACTTATTGTTAGAAGGTTACTTTTGATTTTTGAAAATAAAGTTTGCAGGCTCGTAACTCTGGTTCTACCAGAGATACGGGGATGTAAATAATGTGACCTTGACACAAATGTTCGGATAATTATAAAGGTCTTTGCATGTTCCAAGCAAAAAAAAAACTTCGCGGTTTCGAACCTGTGGCCTTCCGGGAGTGAGGCGGATGCGATAACCGCTACACTAAAGATATGTTATTATTTTTAATCGAAAGAACAGGTTCAAGTAATTAAGCAATACATGAACAAACAAACCCCTCCGTAGAAAATGCATTAGACTATACTTTGCAGGCTCGTAACTCTGTTTCTACTGTAGATACGGCGAGGTCCTTTGAGTATGTTATATTCCAATTTGTCCCCCATCTAACCATACTAAAAACATTGAGCTACGAAAAACAGGGGCCGAGTAATTAAGCTAAACGTAAACAAACAACCCGTCCAAACGAAATGCATTAGACTATGCTTTGCAGGCCCATAACTCTGTGTTTACTAGAGATACGGGGATATCCTTAGGATATGTTATAGTCCAAATTGTCCCCCATCTAACCATACTAAAAACATTGAGCTACGACAAACAGGGGCCGAGATATTAAGCAAAATGTTCGTCAACTTTGGTATCGTCTCACTTATTTTTATTATGTTACTTATGATTTTTGCACTAATTTTTGGAGGCTCATAACTCTTGTTCTACAAGAGGTACTGGGATCTCCTTTGGATATGTTATAGTACTCTTTGCTCCCCATACAAGGATACTTTAAACTTGAGGCTACCTCAATATCGTCGTCAACTTATTTTTTGTCTCACTTATTGTTAGAAGGTTACTTTTGATTTTTGAAAATAAAGTTTGCAGGCTCGTAACTCTGGTTCTACCAGAGATACGGGGATGTAAATAATGTGACCTTGACACAAATGTTCGGATAATTATAAAGGTCTTTGCATGTTCCAAGCAAAAAAAAAACTTCGCGGTTTCGAACCTGTGGCCTTCCGGGAGTGAGGCGGATGCGATAACCGTTACACTAAAGATATGTTATTATTTTTAATCGAAAGAACAGGGTCAAGTAATTTAGCAATACGTGAACAAACAAACCCCTCCATAGAAAATGCATTAGACTATACTTTGCAGGTCCATAACTCTGTGTCTACTAGAGATACCGGGATGTCCTTAGGATATGTTATAGTCCAATTTGTCCTTCATCTAAATATACTAAAAACTTTGGGCTACGACAAACAGGGGCCGAGTACTTAAGCAAAACGTAAAGAAACAAACCCCCTCCATAGGAAATGAGTTAGACTATACTTTGCAGGCTCGTAACTCTGTTTCCACTGGAGATACGGGGATGTCCTTTGAGTATGTTATAGTCCAATTTGTCCCCATCTAACCATACTAAAAACATTGAGCTACGACAAACAGGGGCCGAGTAATTAAGCTAAACGTAAACAAACAACCCGTCCAAAGGAAATGCATTAGACTATGCTTTGCAGGCCCATAACTCTGTGTTTACTAGAGATACGGGGATGTCCTTAGGATATGATATAGTCCAAATTGTCCCCCATCTAACCATACTAAAAACATTGAGCTACGACAAACAAGGGCCGAGATATTAAGCAAAATGTTCGTCAACTTTGGTATCGTCTCACTTATTTTTATTATGTTACTTATGATTTTTGCACTAAACTTTGGAGGCTCATAACTCTTGATCTACAAGAGATACTGGGATCTCCTTTGGAAATGTTATAGTACTCTTTGCTCCCCATACAAGGATACTTTAAACTTGAGGCTACCTCAATATCGTCGTCAACTTATTTTTTGTCTCACTTATTGTTAGAAGGTTACTTTTGATTTTTGAAAATAAAGTTTGCAGGCTCGTAACTCTGGTTCTACCAGAGATACGGGGATGTAAATAATGTGACCTTGACACAAATGTTCGGATAATTATAAAGGTCTTTGCATGTTCCAAGCAAAAAAAAAACTTCGCGGTTTCGAACCTGTGGCCTTCCGGGAGTGAGGCGGATGCGATAACCGCTACACTAAAGATATGTTATTATTTTTAATCGAAAGAACAGGTTCAAGTAATTAAGCAATACATGAACAAACAAACCCCTCCGTAGAAAATGCATTAGACTATACTTTGCAGGCTCGTAACTCTGTTTCTACTGTAGATACGGCGAGGTCCTTTGAGTATGTTATATTCCAATTTGTCCCCCATCTAACCATACTAAAAACATTGAGCTACGAAAAACAGGGGCCGAGTAATTAAGCTAAACGTAAACAAACAACCCGTCCAAACGAAATGCATTAGACTATGCTTTGCAGGCCCATAACTCTGTGTTTACTAGAGATACGGGGATATCCTTAGGATATGTTATAGTCCAAATTGTCCCCCATCTAACCATACTAAAAACATTGAGCTACGACAAACAGGGGCCGAGATATTAAGCAAAATGTTCGTCAACTTTGGTATCGTCTCACTTATTTTTATTATGTTACTTATGATTTTTGCACTAATTTTTGGAGGCTCATAACTCTTGTTCTACAAGAGATACTGGGATCTCCTTTGGATATGTTATAGTACTCTTTGCTCCCCATACAAGGATACTTTAAACTTGAGGCTACCTCAATATCGTCGTCAACTTATTTTTTGTCTCACTTATTGTTAGAAGGTTACTTTTGATTTTTGAAAATAAAGTTTGCAGGCTCGTAACTCTGGTTCTACCAGAGATACGGGGATGTAAATAATGTGACCTTGACACAAATGTTCGGATAATTATAAAGGTCTTTGCATGTTCCAAGCAAAAAAAAAACTTCGCGGTTTCGAACCTGTGGCCTTCCGGGAGTGAGGCGGATGCGATAACCGTTACACTAAAGATATGTTATTATTTTTAATCGAAAGAACAGGGTCAAGTAATTAAGCAATACGTGAACAAACAAACCCCTCCTTGTTCACAGTGGCTGGTGCTCTGAAGTGTGAAAAATTGAGATTCCAAATTTTTCGTCGGTTGCTGATAAAATAAGAGATATTCGATTTTATTTTTTATATAGCGGGCGTTGAATGTTTCACGAAAGTACGTTGGTCTTGAATTTACACGCCATTTTTTTTGGGTTGCGACGCAATAACAGAAGATTTTTTAACACGGTTTGCTAGTTACTCGTTTTTGATGGGGCCGGATTTGGCAACAAAACTAATCGATCACGAGCGAAAGCGAACTGACTTCTCACAAGTAGGGCACAACAGAAAGATAGCAATAATCACGGTAGTGGGAGCGTCGAGAATGCAGTTAGATCTTGTTACCAGTGACTGAAGCTCCAAAGCGTTGAGATCACAATTTAAATCCTCGGTTGTAGATGAGATAAGCGAGAGTAGTTCCTTTCTTTTTTTTTAGAAGCGGGCGTTGATTTTTTTAAGAAGACCGATGCTCTTGGCTTTGCACGCCAGGTCTTTTTTAAGCGACGCAAGAACGGATGTTTTTTGTTTCAGCACGGATTGTAAGTTATGCGTTAATGGTACTTATCACGAGGCAAATACGGGTCTTGGAGAAAGCTGTCCACCAGCAAAAGCGGGATGACTTACGACGATTTGCAAGTAGCTAAGCCGACGGTAGCGATCACAGTGGAAGGCGAGACGTTGAATACGTTAAAGGTGATCATTCATACCTGAAAGATAGAATACAGTTAGTCCTTGTTCACAGTGGCTGGTGCTCTGAAGAGTGAAAAATTGAGATTCCAAATTTTTCGTCGGTTTCTGATAAAATAAGAGATATTCGATTTTATTTTTTATATAGCGGGCGTTGAATGTTTCACGAAAGTACGTTGGTCTTGAATTTACACGCCATTTTTTTTGGGTTGCGACGCAATAACAGAAGATTTTTTAACACGGTTTGCTAGTTACTCGTTTTTGATGGGCCGGATTTGGCGACAAAACTAATCGATCACGAGCGAAAGCGAACTGACTTCTCACAAGTAGGGCACAACAGAAAGATAGCAATAATCACGGTAGTGGGAGCGTCGAGAATGCAGTTAGATCTTGTTACCAGTGACTGTAGTATTTCTTCACTATTTTCAAATATGTTCACTGAAACCATTATTTTTATACTTTTTGCTTTAATTCAAGCAAATGTAACGATATTGAATCAAAAAACTGTTAAAATTAAATTTTTCAATCAGAAATCGTTGTCACGGATTTTGTATCTTGAAGAAGAAAAACATGCGATTTTTTCGGTACTTCTTTGAATGCATTTTTTTCTGGAGAAATTTTTGACCCAATTCAGCTTAATTCCCTATAAAACACTCATTAAAAGTGATTTCATCTCGATTGAACAATAAATAAAAATGTACCTCGATTTTTAATAACATTTTCAAAATCGACGTTTCACGGCCAAAGAAGCATATCTTGAGTATTTCTTCACTATTTTCAAATATAACCACTGAAACCATTATTTTTATACTTTTTGCTTTAATTCAAGCAAATATAACGATATTCATTCAAAAAACTGTTAAAATTCAATTTTTCAATAAGAAATCGTCGTCACGGATTTTGTATCTTGAAGAAGAAAAACATGCGATTTTTTCGGTACACTTTTGAATGCATTTTTTTCTGGAGAAATGTTTGACCGAATTCAGCTTAATTTCCTATAAAACACTCATAGAAAGTGGTGGTTCGAGCCCACCCGGGACCGGTGTTGTGGGATCTCAAATGTAACGTAAAAACCAAAGTTTTTCCACAATACCTGACAACCATTTAATATTTGGGTTTCCGTGCCGCATTGGTTAGCGCTTTCGGCTATGAACCGAAAGGTTGGTGGTTCGTGCCCATCCGGGAGCGGTGTTGTGAGGTCTCAGATGTGACGTAAAAAGTCAGAGTTTTTCCACAATACCTGACGACCATTTAATATTTGGGCTTCCGTGGCGCAATGGTTAGCGCGTTCGGCTGTTAACCGAAAGGTTAGTGGTTCGAGCCCACCCGAAAGCGGTGTTGTGAGGTCTCAGATGTAACGTAAAATGTCATAGTTTTTCCACAATAACTGACGAACATTTAATATTTGGGCTTCCGTGGAGCAATGGTTAGCGCGTTCAGCAGTTAACCGAAAGGTTGGTGTTTCGAGCCCACCCAGGAGAGGCGTTGTGGGGTCTCAGATGTAGCGTAAAAAGTCAAAATTTTCCACAATACGGGACAAACATTTAATTTCTGAATTTCTGTGGCTCAATGGTTAGCTCGTACAGCTGTTAACCGAAAGTTTGGTGGTTCGAGCCCACCCGGGAGAGGTGTTGTGAGGTCTCAGATGTGACGTAAAAAGTCAAAGTTTTTCCACAATACCTGACGACCATATAAGTTTCTAGCTTCCATGGCGCAATGGTTGGCGCGTTCGGCTGTTAACCGAAAGGTTGGTGGTTCGAGCCCATCCGGGAGCGGTGTTGTGAGGTCTCAGATGTGACGTAAAAAGTCAAGAGTTTTCCACAATACCTGACGACCATTTAATATTTGGGCTTCCGTGGCGCAATGGTTAACGCGTTCGGCTGTTAACCAGTAAGTTGGTGGTTCTAGCCCACCCGAAACCGGTGTTGTGAGGTCTCAGATGTGGCGTAAAAAGTCAAGGTTTTCCACAATACCTGACGACCATTCAATTTTTGGGCTTCCGTGTGGCAATGGTTAGCGCGTTCAGCTGTTATTCAAAAGAGTGGTGGTTTGAGCCCTCCCGGGAGCGGTGCTGTGAGGTCTCAGATGTAACGTAAAATGTCAGAGTTTTCCACAATAACTGACGAACATTTAATTTTTGGGCTTCCGTGGCGCAATGGTTAGTGCGTTCAGCAGTTAACCGAAAGGTGGGTGGTTCGAGCCCAACCGGGAGAGGTGTTGTGGGGTCTCAGATGTAGCGTAAAAAGTCAAAACTTTTCAACAATACGGGACAACCATTTAATTCCTGAGCTTCCGTGGCTCAATGGTTAGCGCGTTCGGCTGTTAACCAATAGGTTGGTGGTTCGAGCCCACCCGGGACCGGTGATGTGGGATCTCAAATGTAATGTAAAAACCAAAGTTTTTCCACAATACCTGACGACCATTTAATATTTGGGCTTCCGTGGCGCAATGGTTAGCGCGTTCGGCTGTTAACCGAAAGGTTGGTGGTTCGAGCCCACCCGAAAGCGGTGTTGTGAGGTCTCAGATGTAACGTAAAATGTCATAGTTTTTCCACAATACCTGACGACCATTTAATATTTGGGCTTACGTGGCGCAATGGTTAGTGCGCTCAGCTGTTATTCAAAAGGTTGGTGGTTCGAGCCCCTCCGGGAGCGTTTTGTGGGGTCTCAGATGTAACGTAAAAAGTCAGAGTTTCTCCACAATACCTGACAACCATTTAATTACTGAGCTTCCGTGGCTCAATGGTTAGCGCGTTCGGCTGTTAACCAATGGGTTGGTGATTCGAGCCCATCCGGGAGCGGTGTTGTGAGGTCTCAGATGTAGCGTGAAAAGTCAAACTTTTTCCATAATACGTGATAACCATTTATTTTCTGAGCTTCCGTGGCTCAATTGTTAGCGCGTTCGGCTGTTAACCAATAGGTTGGTGGTTCGAGCCCACCCGGGAGCGGTGTTTTGGGATCTCAAATGTAACGTAAATAGGCAAAGTTTTTCCACAATACCTGTCGACCATTTAATTTTCGGGCGTCCGTGGCGCAATGGTTAGCGCGTTCGGCTGTTAACTGAAAGGTTGGAGGTTCGAGCCCATCCGGGAGCGGTGTTGTGAGGTCTCAGATGTGAAAAGTCAAAGTTTCACCTCAATACCTGACGACCATTTAATATTTGGGCTTCCGTTGCGCTATGGTTAGCTCGTTCGGCTGTTAACCGAAAGGTTGGTGGTTCGAGCCCACCCGGGAGCGGTGTTTTGGGATCTCTAATGTAACGTAAAAACCCAAAGTTTTCCCACAATACCTGACGACCATTTAATTTTTGGGCGTCCGTGGCCTAATGGTTAGCGCGTTCGGCTGTTAACCGAAAGGTTGGTGGTTCGAGCCCATCCGGGAGCGGTGTTGTGAGGTCTCAGATGTAGCGTGAAAAGTCAAACTTTTTCCGTAATACATGATAACCATTTATTTTCTGAGCTTCCGTGGCTCAATGGTTAGCGCGTTCGGTTGTTAACTAATAGGTTGGTGGTTCGAGCCCATTCGGGAGAAGTGTTGTGACGTCTCAGATGTAACGTAAAATGTCAGAGTTTTTCCACAATACCTGACGAACATTTAATTTTTGGGCTTCCGTGGCTCAATGGTTAGCGCGTTCGGCTGTTAAGCAATAGGTTGGTGGTTCGAGCCCATCCGGGAGAAGTGTTGTGACGTCTCAGATGTGAAGTAAAAAGTCAAAGTTTTACCTCAATACCTGACGAAAATTTAATTTTTGGGCTTCAGTGGCGCAATGGTTAGCGCGTTCGGCTGTTAACCGAAAGGTTGGTGGTTCGAGCCCACCCGAAAGCGGTGTTGTGAGGTCTCAGATGTAACGTAAAATGTCATAGTTTTTCCACAATACCTGACGACCATTTAATATTTGGGCTTACGTGGCGCAATGGTTAGTGCGCTCAGCTGTTATTCAAAAGGTTGGTGGTTCGAGCCCCTCCGGGAGCGTTTTGTGGGGTCTCAGATGTAACGTAAAAAGTCAGAGTTTCTCCACAATACTTGACAACCATTTAATTACTGAGCTTCCGTGGCTCAATGGTTAGCGCGTTCGGCTGTTAACCAATGGGTTGGTGATTCGAGCCCATCCGGGAGCGGTGTTGTGAGGTCTCAGATGTAACGTAAAATGTCATAGTTTTTCCACAGCACCTGACGACCATTTAAATTTTGGGCTTCCGTGGCGCAATGGTTAGCGCGTTCAGCTGTTATTCAAAAGACCCTGTGGTTTGAGCCCTCCCGGGAGCGGTGTTGTGAGGTCTCAGATGTGACGTAAAAAGTCAAGGATTTTCCACAATACCTGACGACCTTTTAATATTTGGGCTTCCGTTGCGCAATGGTTAGCGCATTCGGCTGTTAATCGAAAGGTTGGTGGTTCGAGCCCATCCGGGAGCGGTGTTGTGAGGTCTCAGATGTAGCGTGAAAAGTCAAACTTTTTCCATAATACGTGATAACCATTTATTTTCTGAGCTTCCGTGGCTCAATTGTTAGCGCGTTCGGCTGTTAACCAATAGGTTGGTGGTTCGAGCCCACCCGGGAGCGGTGTTTTGGGATCTCAAATGTAACGTAAATAGCCAAAGTTTTTCCACAATACCTGTCGACCATTTAATTTTCGGGCGTCCGTGGCGCAATGGTTAGCGCGTTCGGCTGTTAACTGAAAGGTTGGAGGTTCGAGCCCATCCGAGAGCGGTGTTGTGAGGTCTCAGATGTGAAAAGTCAAAGTTTCACCTCAATACCTGACGACCATTTAATATTTGGGCTTCCGTTGCGCTATGGTTAGCGCGTTCGGCTGTTAACCGAAAGGTTGGTGGTTCGAGCCCACCCGGGAGCGGTGTTTTGGGATCTCTAATGTAACGTAAAAACCCAAAGTTTTCCCACAATACCTGACGACCATTTAATTTTTGGGCTTCCGTGGCTCAATGGTTAGCGCGTCCGGCTGTTAAGCAATAGGTTGGTGGTTCGAGCCCATCCGGGAGAAGTGTTGTGACGTCTCAGATGTAACGTAAAATGTCAGAGTTTTTCCACAATACCTGACGAACATTTAATTTTTGGGCTTCCGTGGCTCAATGGTTAGCGCGTTCGGCTGTTAAGCAATAGGTTGGTGGTTCGAGCCCATCCGGGAGAAGTGTTGTGACGTCTCAGATGTAACGTAAAATGTCAGAGTTTTTCCACAATACCTGACGAACATTTAATTTTTGGGCTTCCGTGGCTCAATGGTTAGAGCGTTCGGCTGTTAACCAATAGGTTGGTGGTTCGAGCCCTCCCGGGAGCGGTGTTGTGACGTCTCAGATGTAACGTAAAATGTCAGAGTTTTTCCACAATACTTGACGAGCATTTAATTTTTGGGCTTCAGTGGCGCAATGGTTAGCGCGTTCAGCTGTTAATCGAAAGGTTGGTGGTTCGAGCCCATCCGGGAGCGGTGTTGTGAGGTCTCAGATGTGAAGTAAAAAGTCAAAGTTTTACCTCAATACCTGACGAAAATTTAATTTTTGGGCTTCAGTGGCGCAATGGTTAGCGCGTTCGGCTGTTAACCAATAGGTTGGTGGTTCGAGCTCATCCGGGAGAGGTGTTGTGACGTCTCAGATGTAACGTAAAATGTCAGAGTTTTTCCACAATACCTGACGACCATTTAATTTTTGGGCGTCCGTGGCGAATGGTTAGCGCGTTCGGCTGTTAATCGAAAGGTTGGTGGTTCGAGCCCATCCGGGAGCGGTGTTGTGAGGTCTCAGATGTAGCGTGAAAAGTCACACTTTTTCCATAATATGTGATAACCATTTATTTTCTGAGCTTCCGTGGCTCAATTGTTAGCGCGTTCGGCTTTTAACCAATAGGTTGGTGGTTCGAGCCCACCCGGGAGCGGTGTTTTGGGATCTCAAATGTAACGTAAATAGCCTAAGTTTTACCTCAATACCTGACGAACATTTCATTTTTGGGCGTCCGTGGCGCAATGGTTAGCGCGTTCGGCTGTTAACCGAGAGGTTGGTGGTTCGAGCGCATCCTGGAGCGGTGTTGTGACGTCTCAGATAATACGTAAAATGTCAGAGTTTTTCCACAATACCTGACGAACATTTCATTTTTGGGCTTCCGTGGCGCAATAATTAGCGCGTCCAGCTGTTAATCGAAAGGTTGGTGGTTCGAGCCCAACCGGGAGCGGTGTTGTGGGATCTGTAATGTAACGTAAAAACCAAAGTTTTTCCACAATACCTGACGACGATTGAATTTTTGGGTTTCCGTGGCGCATTGGTTAGCGCGTTCGGCTATGAACCGAAAGGTTGGTGGTTCGTGCCCATCCGGGAGCGGTGTTGTGAGGTCTCAGATGTGACGTAAAAAGTCAGAGTTTTTCCACAATACCTGACGAACATTTAATTTTTGGGCTTCCGTGGCGCAATGGTTAGCGTGCTCAACTGTTATTCAAAAGGTTGGTGTTTCGAGCGTACCCGGGAGCGGTGTTGTGATGTCTCAGATGTGACGTAAAAAGTCGAGGGTTTTCCACAATACCTGACGACAATTAAATATTTGGGCTTCCGTGGCGCAATGGTTAGCGCGTTCGGCTGTTAACCGAAAGGTTGGTGGTTCGAGCGTACCCGGGAGCGGTGTTGTGATGTCTCAGATGTGACGAAAAAAGTCGAGGTTTTTCCACAATACCTGACGACCATTTAATATTTGGGCTTCCGTGGCGCAATGGTTAGCGCGTTCAGCAGTTAACCGAAAGGTTGGTGTTTCAAGCCCAACCAGGAGAGGTGTTGTGGGGTCTCAGATGTAGCGTAAAAAGTCAAAACTTTTTCACAATACGGGACAAACATTTAATTTCAGAAACTTCCGTGGCTCAATGGTTAGCGCGTTCGGCTGTTAACCAATAGGTTGGTGGTTCGAGCCCATCTGGGAGCGGTGTTGTGAGGTCTCAGATGTAATGTAAAAAGTCAAACGTTTTCCACAATAACTGACGAACCGAAAGTTTGGTGGTTCGAGCCCATCCGGGAGCGTTTTGTTGTGTCTCAGATGTAACGTGAAAAGTCAGAGTTTTTCCACAATACCTGACGAACATTTAATTTTTGGGCTTCCGTGGCGCAATGGTTAGTGCGCTCAGCTGTTATTCAAAAGGTTGGTGGTTCGAGCCCCTCCGGGAGCGTTTTGTGGGGTCTCAGATATAACGTAAAAAGTCAGAGTTTCTCCACAATACCTGACAACCAATTAATTACTGAGCTTCCGTGGCTCAATGGTTAGCGCGTTCGGCTGATAACCAATAGGTTGGTGGTTCGAGCCCATCCGGGAGCGGTGTTGTGAGGTCTCAGATGTAACGTAAAATGTCATAGTTTTTCCACAGCACCTGACGACCATTTAAATTTTGGGCTTCCGTGGCGCAATGGTTAGCGCGTTCAGCTGTTATTCAAAAGACTGGTGGTTTGAGCCCTCCCGGGAGCGGTGTTGTGAGGTCGCAAATGTGACGTAAAAAGTCAAGGATTTTCCACAATAACTGACGACCTTTTAATATTTGGGCTTCCGTTGCGCAATGGTTAGCGCGTTCGGCTGTTAACCGAAAGGTTGGTGGTTCGAGCCCACCCGGGAGCGTTGTTGTTGGATCTCTAATGTAACGTAAAAAGCCAAAGTTCTTCCACAATACCTGACGACCATTTAATTTTTGGGCGTCCGTGGCGCAATGGTTAGCGCGTTCGGCTGTTAACCGAAAGGTTGGTGGTTCGAGCCCATCCGGGAGCCGTGTTGTGACGTCTCAAATGTTACGTAAAATGTCAGAGTTTTTCCACAATACCTTACGAACATTTAATTTTTGGGCTTCCGTGGCGCAATAATTAGCGCGTCCAGCTATTAATCGAAAGGTTGGTGGTTCGAGCCCACCCGGGAGCGGTGTTGTGGGATCTCAAAGGTAACGTAGAAAGCCAAAGTTTTTCCACAATACCTGACTACCATTTAATTTTTGGGCTTCCTTGGCGCAATGGTTAGCGCGTTCGGCTGTTGACCGAAAGGTTGGTGGTTCGAGCCCACCTGGGAGAGGTGCTGTAGGGTCTCAGATGTAACGTAAAAAGTCATAACTTATCCACAATACCTAACAACCATTTAATTTCTGAGCTTCTGTGGCTCACTGGTTAGCGCGTTCGGCTGTTAACCAATAGGTTGGTGGTTGAGCCCATCCGGGAGAAGTGTTGTGACGTCTCAGATGTAACGTAAAATGTCAGAGTTTTTCCACAATACCTGACGAGCATTTAATTTTTGGGCTTCCGTGGCTCAATGGTTAGAGCGTTCGGCTGTTAACCAATAGGTTGATGGTTCGAGCCCTCCCGGGAGCGGTGTTGTGACGTCTCAGATGTAACGTAAAATGTCAGAGTTTTTCCACAATACCTGACGAGCATTTAATTTTTGGGCTTCCGTGGCGCAATGGTTAGCGCGTTCAGCTGTTAATCGAAAGGTTGGTGGTTCGAGCCCATCCGGGAGCGGTGTTGTGTGGTCTCAGATGTGAAGTAAAAAGTCAAAGTTTTACCTCAATACCTGACGAAAATTTAATTTTTGGGCTTCAGTGGCGCAATGGTCAGCGCGTTCAGCTGTTAACCAATAGGTTGGTGGTTCGAGCCCACCCGGGAGCGGTGTTTTGGGATCTCAAATGTAACGTAAATAGCCAAAGTTTTTCCACAATACCTGACGACCATTTAATTTTTGGGCGTCCGTGGCGCAATGGTTAGCGCGTTCGGCTGTTAACCGAAAGGTTGGTGGTTCGAGCCCACCCGGGAGCGGTGTTGTGGGATCTCTAATGTAACGTAAAAACCCAAATTTTCCCACAATACCTGACGACCATTTAATTTTTGGGCGTCCGTGGCGCAATGGTTAGCGCGTTCGGCTGTTAACCGAAAGGTTGGTGGTTCGAGCCCATCCGGGAGCGGTGTTGTGTGGTCTCAGATGTGAAGTAAAAAGTCAAGGATTTTCCACAATAACTGACGACCTTTTACTATTTGGGCTTCCGTTGCGCAAAGGTTAGCGCGTTCGGCTGTTAACCGAAAGGTTGGTGGTTCGAGCCCACCCGGGAGCGTTGTTGTTGGATCTCTAATGTAACGTAAAAAGCCAAAGTTCTTCCACAATACCTGACGACCATTTAATTTTTGGGCGTCCGTGGCGCAATGGTTAGCGCGTTCGGCTGTTAACCGAAAGGTTGGTGGTTCGAGCCCATCCGGGAGCCGTGTTGTGACGTCTCAAATGTTACGTAAAATGTCAGAGTTTTTCCACAATACCTTACGAACATTTAATTTTTGGGCTTCCGTGGCGCAATAATTAGCGCGTCCAGCTATTAATCGAAAGGTTGGTGGTTCGAGCCCACCCGGGAGCGGTGTTGTGGGATCTCAAATGTAACGTAGAAAGCCAAAGTTTTTCCACAATACCTGACTACCATTTAATTTTTGGGCTTCCTTGGCGCAATGGTTAGCGCGTTCGGCTGTTGACCGAAAGGTTGGTGGTTCGAGCCCACCTGGGAGAGGTGCTGTAGGGTCTCAGATGTAACGTAAAAAGTCATAACTTATCCACAATACCTAACAACCATTTAATTTCTGAGCTTCTGTGGCTCACTGGTTAGCGCGTTCGGCTGTTAACCAATAGGTTGGTGGTTGAGCCCATCCGGGAGAAATGTTGTGACGTCTCAAATGTTACGTAAAATGTCAGAGTTTTTCCACAATACCTGACGAACATTTAATTTTTGGGCTTCCGTGGCGCAATGGTTAGCGTGCTCAACTGTTATTCAAAAGGTTGGTGGTTCGAGCGTACCCGGGAGCGGTGTTGTGATGTCTCAGATGTGACGAAAAAAGTCGAGGTTTTTCCACAATACCTGACGACCATTTAATTTTTGGGCTTCCGTGGCGCAATGGTTAGCGCGTTCAGCAGTTAACCGAAAGGTTGGTGTTTCGAGCCCAACCAGGAGAGGTGTTGTGGGGTCTCAGATGTAGCGTAAAAAGTCAAACGTTTTCCACAATAACTGACGAACCGAAAGTTTGGTGGTTCGAGCCCATCCGGGAGTGTTTTGTGGTGTCTCAGATGTAACGTGAAAAGTCAGAGTTTTTCCACAATACCTGACGAACATTTAATTTTTGGGCTTCCGTGGCGCAATGGTTAGTGCGCTCAGCTGTTATTCAAAAGGTTGGTGGTTCGGGCCCCTCCGGGAGCGTTTTGTGGGGTCTCAGATATAATGTAAAAAGTCAGAGTTTCTCCACAATACCTGACAACCAATTAATTACTGAGCTTCCGTTGCGCAATGGTTAGCGCGTTCGGCTGTTAACCGAAAGGTTGGTGGTTCGAGCCCACCCGGGAGCGTTTTTGTTGGATCTCTAATGTAACGTAAAAAGCCAAAGTTCTTCCACAATACCTGACGACCATTTAATTTTCGGGCGTCCGTGGCGCAATGGTTAGCGCGTTCGGCTGTTAACCGAAAGGTTGGTGGTTCGAGCCCATCCGGGAGCCGTGTTGTGACGTCTCAAATGTAACGTAGAAAGCCAAAGTTTTTGCACAATACCTGACTACCATTTAATTTTTGGGCTTCCTTGGCGCAATGGTTAGCGCGTTCGGCTGTTGACCGAAAGGTTGGTGGTTCGAGCCCACCTTGGAGAGGTGCTGTAGGGTCTCAGATGTAACGTAAAAAGTCATAACTTATCCACAATACCTAACAACCATTTAATTTCTGAGCTTCTGTGGCTCACTGGTTAGCTTGTTCGGCTGTTAACCAATAGGTTGGTGGTTCGAGCCCATCCGGGAGAAGTGTTGTGACGTCTCAGATGTAACGTAAAATGTCAGAGTTTTTCCACAATACCTGACGAGCATTTAATTTTTGGGCTTCCGTGGCTCAATGGTTAGAGCGTTCGGCTGTTAACCAATAGGTTGGTGGTTCGAGCCCATCCGGGAGCGGTGTTGTGACGTCTCAGATGTAACGTAAAATGTCAGAGTTTTTCCACAATACCTGACGAGCATTTAATTTTTGGGCTTCCTTGGCGCAATGGTTAGCGCGTTCAGCTGTTAATCGAAAGGTTGGTGGTTCGAGCCCATCCGGGAGCGGTGTTGTGAGGTCTCAGATGTGAAGTAAAAATTCAAAGTTTTACCTCAATACCTGACGAAAATTTAACTTTTGGGCTTCAGTGGCGCAATGGTTAGCGCGTTCGGCTGTTAACCAATAGGTTGGTGGTTCGAGCTCATCCGGGAGAGGTGTTGTGACGTCTCAGATGTAACGTAAAATGTCAGAGTTTTTCCACAATACCTGACGACCATTTAATTTTTGGGCGTCCGTGGCGAATGTTTAGCGCGTTCGGCTGTTAATCGAAAGGTTGGTGGTTCGAGCCCATCCGGGAGCGGTGTTGTGAGGTCTCAGATGTAGCGTGAAAAGTCAAACTTTTTCCATAATATGTGATAACCATTTATTTTCTGAGCTTCCGTGGCTCAATTGTTAGCGCGTTCGGCTTTTAACCAATAGGTTGGTGGTTCGAGCCCACCCGGGAGCGGTGTTTTGGGATCTCAAATGTAACGTAAATAGCCTAAGTTTTACCTCAATACCTGACGAACATTTCATTTTTGGGCGTCCGTGGCGCAATGGTTAGCGCGTTCGGCTGTTAACCGAGAGGTTGGTGGTTCGAGCCCATCCTGGAGCGGTGTTGTGACGTCTCAGATAATACGTAAAATGTCAGAGTTTTTCCACAATACCTGACGAACATTTCATTTTTGGGCTTCCGTGGCGCAATAATTAGCGCGTCCAGCTGTTAATCGAAAGGTTGGTGGTTCGAGCCCAACCGGGAGCGGTGTTGTGGGATCTGTAATGTAACGTGAAAACCAAAGTTTTTCCACAATACCTGACGACGATTGAATTTTTGGGTTTCCGTGGCGCATTGGTTAGCGCGTTCGGCTATGAACCGAAAGGTTGGTGGTTCGTGCCCATCCGGGAGCGGTGTTGTGAGGTCTCAGATGTGACGTAAAAAGTCAGAGTTTTTCCACAATACCTGACGAACATTTAATTTTTGGGCTTCCGTGGCGCAATGGTTAGCGTGCTCAACTGTTATTCAAAAGGTTGGTGGTTCGAGCGTACCCGGGAGCGGTGTTGTGATGTCTCAGATGTGACGAAAAAAGTCGAGGTTTTTCCACAATACCTGACGACCATTTAATTTTTGGGCTTCCGTGGCGCAATGGTTAGCGCGTTCAGCAGTTAACCGAAAGGTTGGTGTTTCGAGCCCAACCAGGAGAGGTGTTGTGGGGTCTCAGATGTAGCGTAAAAAGTCAAACGTTTTCCACAATAACTGACGAACCGAAAGTTTGGTGGTTCGAGCCCATCCGGGAGTGTTTTGTGGTGTCTCAGATGTAACGTGAAAAGTCAGAGTTTTTCCACAATACCTGACGAACATTTAATTTTTGGGCTTCCGTGGCGCAATGGTTAGTGCGCTCAGCTGTTATTCAAAAGGTTGGTGGTTCGGGCCCCTCCGGGAGCGTTTTGTGGGGTCTCAGATATAATGTAAAAAGTCAGAGTTTCTCCACAATACCTGACAACCAATTAATTACTGAGCTTCCGTTGCGCAATGGTTAGCGCGTTCGGCTGTTAACCGAAAGGTTGGTGGTTCGAGCCCACCCGGGAGCGTTTTTGTTGGATCTCTAATGTAACGTAAAAAGCCAAAGTTCTTCCACAATACCTGACGACCATTTAATTTTCGGGCGTCCGTGGCGCAATGGTTAGCGCGTTCGGCTGTTAACCGAAAGGTTGGTGGTTCGAGCCCATCCGGGAGCCGTGTTGTGACGTCTCAAATGTAACGTAGAAAGCCAAAGTTTTTGCACAATACCTGACTACCATTTAATTTTTGGGCTTCCTTGGCGCAATGGTTAGCGCGTTCGGCTGTTGACCGAAAGGTTGGTGGTTCGAGCCCACCTTGGAGAGGTGCTGTAGGGTCTCAGATGTAACGTAAAAAGTCATAACTTATCCACAATACCTAACAACCATTTAATTTCTGAGCTTCTGTGGCTCACTGGTTAGCTTGTTCGGCTGTTAACCAATAGGTTGGTGGTTCGAGCCCATCCGGGAGAAGTGTTGTGACGTCTCAGATGTAACGTAAAATGTCAGAGTTTTTCCACAATACCTGACGAGCATTTAATTTTTGGGCTTCCGTGGCTCAATGGTTAGAGCGTTCGGCTGTTAACCAATAGGTTGGTGGTTCGAGCCCATCCGGGAGCGGTGTTGTGACGTCTCAGATGTAACGTAAAATGTCAGAGTTTTTCCACAATACCTGACGAGCATTTAATTTTTGGGCTTCCTTGGCGCAATGGTTAGCGCGTTCAGCTGTTAATCGAAAGGTTGGTGGTTCGAGCCCATCCGGGAGCGGTGTTGTGAGGTCTCAGATGTGAAGTAAAAATTCAAAGTTTTACCTCAATACCTGACGAAAATTTAATTTTTGGGCTTCAGTGGCGCAATGGTTAGCGCGTTCGGCTGTTAACCAATAGGTTGGTGGTTCGAGCTCATCCGGGAGAGGTGTTGTGACGTCTCAGATGTAACGTAAAATGTCAGAGTTTTTCCACAATACCTGACGACCATTTAATTTTTGGGCGTCCGTGGCGAATGTTTAGCGCGTTCGGCTGTTAATCGAAAGGTTGGTGGTTCGAGCCCATCCGGGAGCGGTGTTGTGAGGTCTCAGATGTAGCGTGAAAAGTCAAACTTTTTCCATAATATGTGATAACCATTTATTTTCTGAGCTTCCGTGGCTCAATTGTTAGCGCGTTCGGCTTTTAACCAATAGGTTGGTGGTTCGAGCCCACCCGGGAGCGGTGTTTTGGGATCTCAAATGTAACGTAAATAGCCTAAGTTTTACCTCAATACCTGACGAACATTTCATTTTTGGGCGTCCGTGGCGCAATGGTTAGCGCGTTCGGCTGTTAACCGAGAGGTTGGTGGTTCGAGCCCATCCTGGAGCGGTGTTGTGACGTCTCAGATAATACGTAAAATGTCAAAGTTTTTCCACAATACCTGACGAACATTTCATTTTTGGGCTTCCGTGGCGCAATAATTAGCGCGTCCAGCTGTTAATCGAAAGGTTGGTGGTTCGAGCCCAACCGGGAGCGGTGTTGTGGGATCTGTAATGTAACGTAAAAACCAAAGTTTTTCCACAATACCTGACGACGATTGAATTTTTGGGTTTCCGTGGCGCATTGGTTAGCGCGTTCGGCTATGAACCGAAAGGTTGGTGGTTCGTGCCCATCCGGGAGCGGTGTTGTGAGGTCTCAGATGTGACGTAAAAAGTCAGAGTTTTTCCACAATACCTGACGAACATTTAATTTTTGGGCTTCCGTGGCGCAATGGTTAGCGTGCTCAACTGTTATTCAAAAGGTTGGTGTTTCGAGCGTACCCGGGAGCGGTGTTGTGATGTCTCAGATGTGACGTAAAAAGTCGAGGGTTTTCCACAATACCTGACGACAATTAAATATTTGGGCTTCCGTGGCGCAATGGTTAGCGCGTTCGGCTGTTAACCGAAAGGTTGGTGGTTCGAGCGTACCCGGGAGCGGTGTTGTGATGTCTCAGATGTGACGAAAAAAGTCGAGGTTTTTCCACAATACCTGACGACCATTTAATATTTGGGCTTCCGTGGCGCAATGGTTAGCGCGTTCAGCAGTTAACCGAAAGGTTGGTGTTTCAAGCCCAACCAGGAGAGGTGTTGTGGGGTCTCAGATGTAGCGTAAAAAGTCAAAACTTTTTCACAATACGGGACAAACATTTAATTTCAGAAACTTCCGTGGCTCAATGGTTAGCGCGTTCGGCTGTTAACCAATAGGTTGGTGGTTCGAGCCCATCTGGGAGCGGTGTTGTGAGGTCTCAGATGTAATGTAAAAAGTCAAACGTTTTCCACAATAACTGACGAACCGAAAGTTTGGTGGTTCGAGCCCATCCGGGAGCGTTTTGTTGTGTCTCAGATGTAACGTGAAAAGTCAGAGTTTTTCCACAATACCTGACGAACATTTAATTTTTGGGCTTCCGTGGCGCAATGGTTAGTGCGCTCAGCTGTTATTCAAAAGGTTGGTGGTTCGAGCCCAACCGGGAGCGGTGTTGTGGGATCTGTAATGTAACGTAAAAACCAAAGTTTTTCCACAATACCTGACGACGATTGAATTTTTGGGTTTCCGTGGCGCATTGGTTAGCGCGTTCGGCTATGAACCGATAGGTTGGTGGTTCGTGCCCATCCGGGAGCGGTGTTGTGAGGTCTCAGATGTGACGTAAAAAGTCAGAGTTTTTCCACAATACCTGACGAACATTTAATTTTTGGGCTTCCGTGGCGCAATGGTTAGCGTGCTCAACTGTTATTCAAAAGGTTGGTGTTTCGAGCGTACCCGGGAGCGGTGTTGTGATGTCTCAGATGTGACGTAAAAAGTCGAGGGTTTTCCACAATACCTGACGACCATTTAATATTTGGGCTTCCGTGGCGCAATGGTTAGCGCGTTCGGCTGTTAACCGAAAGGTTGGTGGTTCGAGCGTACCCGGGAGCGGTGTTGTGATGTCTCAGATGTGACGAAAAAAGTCGAGGTTTTTCCACAATACCTGACGACCATTTAATATTTGGGCTTCCGTGGCGCAATGGTTAGCGCGTTCGGCTGTTAACCGAAAGGTTGGTGGTTCGAGCGTACCCGGGAGCGGTGTTGTGATGTCTCAGATGTGACGAAAAAAGTCGAGGTTTTTCCACAATACCTGACTACCATTTAATTTTTGGGCTTCCTTGGCGCAATGGTTAGCGCGTTCGGCTGTTGACCGAAAGGTTGGTGGTTCGAGTCCACCTTGGAGAGGTGCTGTAGGGTCTCAGATGTAACGTAAAAAGTCATAACTTATCCACAATACCTAACAACCATTTAATTTCTGAGCTTCTGTGGCTCACTGGTTAGCTTGTTCGGCTGTTAACCAATAGGTTGGTGGTTCGAGCCCATCCGGGAGAAGTGTTGTGACGTCTCAGATGTAACGTAAAATGTCAGAGTTTTTCCACAATACCTGACGAGCATTTAATTTTTGGGCTTCCGTGGCTCAATGGTTAGAGCGTTCGGCTGTTAACCAATAGGTTGGTGGTTCGAGCCCATCCGGGAGCGGTGTTGTGACGTCTCAGATGTAACGTAAAATGTCAGAGTTTTTCCACAATACCTGACGAGCATTTAATTTTTGGGCTTCCTTGGCGCAAAAGTTAGCGCGTTCAGCTGTTAATCGAAAGGTTGGTGGTTCGAGCCCATCCGGGAGCGGTGTTGTGAGGTCTCAGATGTGAAGTAAAAATTCAAAGTTTTACCTCAATACCTGACGAAAATTTAATTTTTGGGCTTCAGTGGCGCAATGGTTAGCGCGTTCGGCTGTTAACCAATAGGTTGGTGGTTCGAGCTCATCCGGGAGAGGTGTTGTGACGTCTCAGATGTAACGTAAAATGTCAGAGTTTTTCCACAATACCTGACGACCATTTAATTTTTGGGCGTCCGTGGCGAATGTTTAGCGCGTTCGGCTGTTAATCGAAAGGTTGGTGGTTCGAGCCCATCCGGGAGCGGTGTTGTGAGGTCTCAGATGTAGCGTGAAAAGTCAAACTTTTTCCATAATATGTGATAACCATTTATTTTCTGAGCTTCCGTGGCTCAATTGTTAGCGCGTTCGGCTTTTAACCAATAGGTTGGTGGTTCGAGCCCACCCGGGAGCGGTGTTTTGGGATCTCAAATGTAACGTAAATAGCCTAAGTTTTACCTCAATACCTGACGAACATTTCATTTTTGGGCGTCCGTGGCGCAATGGTTAGCGCGTTCGGCTGTTAACCGAGAGGTTGGTGGTTCGAGCCCATCCTGGAGCGGTGTTGTGACGTCTCAGATAATACGTAAAATGTCAAAGTTTTTCCACAATACCTGACGAACATTTCATTTTTGGGCTTCCGTGGCGCAATAATTAGCGCGTCCAGCTGTTAATCGAAAGGTTGGTGGTTCGAGCCCAACCGGGAGCGGTGTTGTGGGATCTGTAATGTAACGTAAAAACCAAAGTTTTTCCACAATACCTGACGACGATTGAATTTTTGGGTTTCCGTGGCGCATTGGTTAGCGCGTTCGGCTATGAACCGAAAGGTTGGTGGTTCGTGCCCATCCGGGAGCGGTGTTGTGAGGTCTCAGATGTGACGTAAAAAGTCAGAGTTTTTCCACAATACCTGACGAACATTTAATTTTTGGGCTTCCGTGGCGCAATGGTTAGCGTGCTCAACTGTTATTCAAAAGGTTGGTGTTTCGAGCGTACCCGGGAGCGGTGTTGTGATGTCTCAGATGTGACGTAAAAAGTCGAGGGTTTTCCACAATACCTGACGACAATTAAATATTTGGGCTTCCGTGGCGCAATGGTTAGCGCGTTCGGCTGTTAACCGAAAGGTTGGTGGTTCGAGCGTACCCGGGAGCGGTGTTGTGATGTCTCAGATGTGACGAAAAAAGTCGAGGTTTTTCCACAATACCTGACGACCATTTAATATTTGGGCTTCCGTGGCGCAATGGTTAGCGCGTTCAGCAGTTAACCGAAAGGTTGGTGTTTCAAGCCCAACCAGGAGAGGTGTTGTGGGGTCTCAGATGTAGCGTAAAAAGTCAAAACTTTTTCACAATACGGGACAAACATTTAATTTCAGAAACTTCCGTGGCTCAATGGTTAGCGCGTTCGGCTGTTAACCAATAGGTTGGTGGTTCGAGCCCATCTGGGAGCGGTGTTGTGAGGTCTCAGATGTAATGTAAAAAGTCAAACGTTTTCCACAATAACTGACGAACCGAAAGTTTGGTGGTTCGAGCCCATCCGGGAGCGTTTTGTTGTGTCTCAGATGTAACGTGAAAAGTCAGAGTTTTTCCACAATACCTGACGAACATTTAATTTTTGGGCTTCCGTGGCGCAATGGTTAGTGCGCTCAGCTGTTATTCAAAAGGTTGGTGGTTCGAGCCCCTCCGGGAGCGTTTTGTGGGGTCTCAGATATAACGTAAAAAGTCAGAGTTTCTCCACAATACCTGACAACCAATTAATTACTGAGCTTCCGTGGCTCAATGGTTAGCGCGTTCGGCTGATAACCAATAGGTTGGTGGTTCGAGCCCATCCGGGAGCGGTGTTGTGAGGTCTCAGATGTAACGTAAAATGTCATAGTTTTTCCACAGCACCTGACGACCATTTAAATTTTGGGCTTCCGTGGCGCAATGGTTAGCGCGTTCAGCTGTTATTCAAAAGACTGGTGGTTTGAGCCCTCCCGGGAGCGGTGTTGTGAGGTCGCAAATGTGACGTAAAAAGTCAAGGATTTTCCACAATAACTGACGACCTTTTAATATTTGGGCTTCCGTTGCGCAATGGTTAGCGCGTTCGGCTGTTAACCGAAAGGTTGGTGGTTCGAGCCCACCCGGGAGCGTTGTTGTTGGATCTCTAATGTAACGTAAAAAGCCAAAGTTCTTCCACAATACCTGACGACCATTTAATTTTTGGGCGTCCGTGGCGCAATGGTTAGCGCGTTCGGCTGTTAACCGAAAGGTTGGTGGTTCGAGCCCATCCGGGAGCCGTGTTGTGACGTCTCAAATGTTACGTAAAATGTCAGAGTTTTTCCACAATACCTTACGAACATTTAATTTTTGGGCTTCCGTGGCGCAATAATTAGCGCGTCCAGCTATTAATCGAAAGGTTGGTGGTTCGAGCCCACCCGGGAGCGGTGTTGTGGGATCTCAAAGGTAACGTAGAAAGCCAAAGTTTTTCCACAATACCTGACTACCATTTAATTTTTGGGCTTCCTTGGCGCAATGGTTAGCGCGTTCGGCTGTTGACCGAAAGGTTGGTGGTTCGAGCCCACCTGGGAGAGGTGCTGTAGGGTCTCAGATGTAACGTAAAAAGTCATAACTTATCCACAATACCTAACAACCATTTAATTTCTGAGCTTCTGTGGCTCACTGGTTAGCGCGTTCGGCTGTTAACCAATAGGTTGGTGGTTGAGCCCATCCGGGAGAAGTGTTGTGACGTCTCAGATGTAACGTAAAATGTCAGAGTTTTTCCACAATACCTGACGAGCATTTAATTTTTGGGCTTCCGTGGCTCAATGGTTAGAGCGTTCGGCTGTTAACCAATAGGTTGATGGTTCGAGCCCTCCCGGGAGCGGTGTTGTGACGTCTCAGATGTAACGTAAAATGTCAGAGTTTTTCCACAATACCTGACGAGCATTTAATTTTTGGGCTTCCGTGGCGCAATGGTTAGCGCGTTCAGCTGTTAATCGAAAGGTTGGTGGTTCGAGCCCATCCGGGAGCGGTGTTGTGTGGTCTCAGATGTGAAGTAAAAAGTCAAAGTTTTACCTCAATACCTGACGAAAATTTAATTTTTGGGCTTCAGTGGCGCAATGGTCAGCGCGTTCAGCTGTTAACCAATAGGTTGGTGGTTCGAGCCCACCCGGGAGCGGTGTTTTGGGATCTCAAATGTAACGTAAATAGCCAAAGTTTTTCCACAATACCTGACGACCATTTAATTTTTGGGCGTCCGTGGCGCAATGGTTAGCGCGTTCGGCTGTTAACCGAAAGGTTGGTGGTTCGAGCCCACCCGGGAGCGGTGTTGTGGGATCTCTAATGTAACGTAAAAACCCAAATTTTCCCACAATACCTGACGACCATTTAATTTTTGGGCGTCCGTGGCGCAATGGTTAGCGCGTTCGGCTGTTAACCGAAAGGTTGGTGGTTCGAGCCCATCCGGGAGCGGTGTTGTGTGGTCTCAGATGTGAAGTAAAAAGTCAAGGATTTTCCACAATAACTGACGACCTTTTACTATTTGGGCTTCCGTTGCGCAAAGGTTAGCGCGTTCGGCTGTTAACCGAAAGGTTGGTGGTTCGAGCCCACCCGGGAGCGTTGTTGTTGGATCTCTAATGTAACGTAAAAAGCCAAAGTTCTTCCACAATACCTGACGACCATTTAATTTTTGGGCGTCCGTGGCGCAATGGTTAGCGCGTTCGGCTGTTAACCGAAAGGTTGGTGGTTCGAGCCCATCCGGGAGCCGTGTTGTGACGTCTCAAATGTTACGTAAAATGTCAGAGTTTTTCCACAATACCTTACGAACATTTAATTTTTGGGCTTCCGTGGCGCAATAATTAGCGCGTCCAGCTATTAATCGAAAGGTTGGTGGTTCGAGCCCACCCGGGAGCGGTGTTGTGGGATCTCAAATGTAACGTAGAAAGCCAAAGTTTTTCCACAATACCTGACTACCATTTAATTTTTGGGCTTCCTTGGCGCAATGGTTAGCGCGTTCGGCTGTTGACCGAAAGGTTGGTGGTTCGAGCCCACCTGGGAGAGGTGCTGTAGGGTCTCAGATGTAACGTAAAAAGTCATAACTTATCCACAATACCTAACAACCATTTAATTTCTGAGCTTCTGTGGCTCACTGGTTAGCGCGTTCGGCTGTTAACCAATAGGTTGGTGGTTGAGCCCATCCGGGAGAAATGTTGTGACGTCTCAGATGTAACGTAAAATGTCAGAGTTTTTCCACAATACCTGACGAGCATTTAATTTTTGGGCTTCCGTGGCTCAATGGTTAGAGCGTTCGGCTGTTAACCAATAGGTTGGTGGTTCGAGCCCTCCCGGGAGCGGTGTTGTGACGTCTCAGATGTAACGTAAAATGTCAGAGTTTTTCCACAATACCTGACGAGCATTTAATTTTTGGGCTTCCGTGGCGCAATGGTTAGCGCGTTCAGCTGTTAATCGAAAGGTTGGTGGTTCGAGCCCATCCGGGAGCGGTGTTGTGTGGTCTCAGATGTGAAGTAAAAAGTCAAAGTTTTACCTCAATACCTGACGAAAATTTAATTTTTGGGCTTCAGTGGCGCAATGGTCAGCGCGTTCGGCTGTTAACCGAAAGGTTGGTGGTTCGAGCCCACCCGGGAGCGGTGTTGTGGGATCTCTAATGTAACGTAAAAACCCAAATTTTCCCACAATACCTGACGACCATTTAATTTTTGGGCGTCCGTGGCGCAATGGTTAGCGCGTTCGGCTGTTAACCGAAAGGTTGGTGGTTCAAGCCCATCCGGGAGCGGTGTTGTGTGGTCTCAGATGTGAAGTAAAAAGTCAAAGTTTTACCTCAATACCTGACGAAAATTTAATTTTTGGGCTTCAGTGGCGCAATGGTCAGCGCGTTCAGCTGTTAACCGAAAGGTTGGTGGTTCGAGCCCACCCGGGAGCGGTGTTTTTGGATCTCAAATGTAACGTAAATAGCCAAAGTTTTTCCACAATACCTGACGACCATTTAATTTTTGGGCGTCCGTGGCGAATGGTTAGCGCGTTCGGCTGTTAACCGAAAGGTTGGTGGTTCGAGCCCATCCGGGAGCGGTGTTGTGAGGTCTCAGATGTGAAGTAAAAAGTCAAAGTTTTACCTCAATACCTGACGAAAATTTAATTTTTGGGCTTCAGTGGCGCAATGGTTAGCGCGTTCGGCTGTTAACCAAGAGGTTGGTGGTTCGAGCCCATCCGGGAGAGGTGTTGTGACGTCTCAGATGTAACGTAAAATGTCAGAGTTTTTCCACAATACCTGACGAACATTTAATTTTTGGGCTTCCGTGGCTCAATGGTTAGCGCGTTCGGCTGTTAATCGAAAGGTTGGTGGTTCGAGCCCATCCGGGAGAGGTGTTGTGACGTCTCAGATGTAACGTAAAATGTCAGAGTTTTTCCACAATACCTGACGAACATTTAATTTTTGGGCTTCCGTGGCGCAATGGTTAGCGCGTTCAGCTGTTAATCGAAAGGTTGGTGGTTCGAGCCCATCCGGGAGCGGTGTTGTGTGGTCTCAGATGTGAAGTAAAAAGTCAAAGTTTTACCTCAATACCTGACGAAAATTGAATTTTTGGGCTTCAGTGGCGCAATGGTTAGCGCGTTCGGCTGTTAACCAATAGGTTGGTGGTTCGAGCCCATCCGGGAGAGGTGTTGTGACGTCTCAGATGTAACGTAAAATGTCAGAGTTTTTCCACAATACCTGACGAACATTTAATTTTTGGGCTTCCCTGGCTCAATGGTTAGCGCGTTCGGCTGTTAATCGAAAGGTTGGTGGTTCGAGCCCATCCGGGAGCGGTGTTGTGAGGCCTCAGATGTAGCGTGAACAGTCAAACTTTTTCCATAATACGTGATAACCATTTATTTTCTGAGCTTCCGTGGCTCAATTGTTAGCGCGTTCGGCTCTTAACCAATAGGTTGGTGGTTCGAGCCCACCCGGGAGCGGTGTTTTGGGATCTCAAATGTAACGTAAATAGCCAAAGTTTTTCCACAATACCTGACGACCATTAAATTTTTGGGCGTCCGTGGCGCAATGGTTAGCTCGTTCGGCTGTTAACCGAAAGGTTGGTGGTTCGAGCCCATCCGGGAGCGGTGCTGTGAGGTCTCAGATGTGAAGAAAAAGTCAAAGTTTTACCTCAATACCGGACGACCATTTAATATTTGGGCTTCCGTTGCGCAATGGTTAGCGCGTTCGGCTGTTGACCGAAAGGTTGGTGGTTCGAGCCCACCTGGGAGAGGTGTTGTAGGGTCTCAGATGTAACGTAAAAAGTCATAACTTATCCACAATACCTAACAACCATTTAATTTCTGAGCTTCTGTGGCTCACTGGTTAGCGCGTTCGGCTGTTAACCAATAGGTTGGTGGTTCGAGCCCATCCGGGAGAAGTGTTGTGACGTCTCAGATGTAACGTAAAATGTCAGAGTTTTTCCACAATACCTGACGAACATTTAATTTTTGGGCTTCCGTGGCTCAATGGTTAGAGCGTTCGGCTGTTAACCAATAGGTTGGTGGTTCGGGCCCTCCCGGGAGCGGTGTTGTGACGTCTCAGATGTAACGTAAAATGTCAGAGTTTTTCTACAATACCTGACGAACATTTAATTTTTGGGCTTCCGTGGCTCAATGGTTAGAGCGTTCGGCTGTTAACCAATAGGTTGGTGGTTCGGGCCCTCCCGGGAGCGGTGTTGTGACGTCTCAGATGTAACGTAAAATGTAAGAGTTTTTCCACAATACCTGACGAACATTTAATTTTTGGGCTTCCGTGGCTCAATGGTTAGAGCGTTCGGCTGTTAACCAATAGGTTGGTGGTTCGGGCCCTCCCGGGAGCGGTGTTGTGACGTCTCAGATGTAACGTAAAATGTCAGAGTTTTTCCACAATACCTGACGAACATTTAATTTTTGGGCATCCGTGGCTCAATGGTTAGAGCGTTCGGCTGTTAACCAATAGGTTGGTGGTTCGGGCCCTCCCGGAAGCGGTGTTGTGACGTCTCAGATGTAACGTAAAATGTCAGAGTTTTTCCACAATACCTGACGAACATTTAATTTTTGGGCTTCCGTGGCTCAATGGTTAGCGCGTTCGGCTGTTAATCGAAAGGTTGGTGGTTCGAGGCCATCCGGGAGCGGTGTTGTGAGGTCTCAGATGTAGCGTGAAAAGTCAAACTTTTTCCATAATACGTGATAACCATTTATTTTCTGAGCTTCCGTGGCTCAATTGTTAGCGCGTTCGGCTGTTAACCGAAAGGTTGGTGGTTCGAGCCCATCCGGGAGCGGTGTTGTGTGGTCTCAGATGTGAGGTAAAAAGTCAAAGTTTTACCTCAGTACCTGACGAAAATTTAATTTTTGGGCTTCAGTGGCGCAATGGTCAGCGCGTTCAGCTGTTAACCGAAAGGTTGGTGGTTCGACCCCACCCGGGAGCGGTGTTTTTGGATCTCAAATGTAACGTAAATAGCCAAAGTTTTTCCACAATACCTGACGACCATTTAATTTTTGGGCGTCCGTGGCGAATGGTTAGCGCGTTCGGCTGTTAACCGAAAGGTTGGTGGTTCGAGCCCATCCGGGAGCGGTGTTGTGAGGTCTCAGATGTGAAATAAAAAGTCAAAGTTTTTCCTCAATACCTGACGAAAATTTAATTTTTGGGCTTCAGTGGCGCAATGGTTAGCGCGTTCGGCTGTTAACCAATAGGTTGGTGGTTCGAGCCCATCCGGGAGAGGTGTTGTGACGTCTCAGATGTAACGTAAAATGTCAGAGTTTTTCCACAATACCTGACGAACATTTAATTTTTGGGCTTCCGTGGCTAAATGGTTAGCGCGTTCGGCTGTTAATCGAAAGGTTGGTGGTTCGAGCCCATCCGGGAGCGGTGTTGTGAGGTCTCAGATGTAGCGTGAAAAGTCAAACTTTTTCCATAATACGTGATAACCATTTATTTTCTGAGCTTCCGTGGCTCAATTGTTAGCGCGTTCGGCTGTTAACCAATAGGTTGGTGGTTCGAGCCCATCCTGGAGCGGTGTTGTGAGGTCTCAGGTGTGAAGTAAAAAGTCAAAGTTTTACCTCAATACCGGACGACCATTTAATATTTGGGCTTCCGTTGCGCTATGGTTAGCGCGTTCGGCTGTTGACCGAAAGGTTGGTGGTTCGAGCCCACCTGGGAGAGGTGTTGTAGGGTCTCAGATGTAACTTAAAAAGTCATAACTTATCCACAATACCTAACAACTATTTAATTTCTGAGCTTCTGTGGCTCACTGGTTAGCGCGTTCGGCTGTTAACCAATAGGTTGGTGGTTCGAGCCCATCCGGGAGAAGTGTTGTGACGTCTCAGATGTAACGTAAAATGTCAGAGTTTTTCCACAATACCTGACGAACATTTAATTTTTGGGCTTCCGTGGCTAAATGGTTAGCGCGTTCGGCTGTTAATCGAAAGGTTGGTGATTCGAGCCCATCCGGGAGCGGTGTTGTGAGGTCTCAGATGTAGCGTGAAAAGTCAAACTTTTTCCATAATACGTGATAACCATTTATTTTCTGAGCTTCCTTGGCTCAATTGTTAGCGCGTTCGGCTGTTAACCAATAGGTTGGTGGTTCGAGCCCATCCGGGAGCGGTGCTGTGAGGTCTCAGATGTGAAGTAAAAAGTCAAAGTTTTACCTCAATACCTGACGACCATTTAATATTTGGGCTTCCGTTGCGATATGGTTAGCGCGTTCGGCTGTTAACCGAAAGGTTGGTGGTTCGAGCCCACCCGGGAGCGGTGTTGTGGGATCTCTAATGTAACGTAAAAACCCAAATTTTCCCACAATACCTGACGACCATTTAATTTTTGGGCGTCCGTGGCGCAATGGTTAGCGCGTTCGGCTGTTAACCGAAAGGTTGGTGGTTCGAGCCCATCCGAGAGCGGTGTTGTGACGTCTCAGATGTTACGTAAAATGTCAGAGTTTTTCCACAATACCTGACGACCATTTAATATTTGGGCTTCCATTGCGCAATGGTTAGCGCGTTCGGCTGTTAACCGAAAGGTTGGTGGTTCGAGCCCACCCGGGAGCGGTGTTGTGGGATCTCTAATGTAACGTAAAAACCCAAAGTTTATCCACACTGAAACCATTATTTTTATACTTTTTGCTTAAATTCAAGCAAATGTAACGATATTCAATCAAAAAACTGTTAAAATTAAATTTTTCAATAAGAAATCGTTGTCACGGATTTTGTATCTTGAAGAAGAAAAACATGCGATTTTTTCGGTACTTTTTTGAATGCATTTTTTTCTGGAGAAATTTTTAACCGCAATCAGCTTAATTCCCTATAAAACACTCAATAAAAGTGATTTCATCTCGATTGAACATTAAATAAAAATGTACCTCGATTTTTAATAACATTTTCAAAATCGACGTTTCACCGCCAACGAAGCATATTTTGAGTATTTCTTCACTATTTACAAATATAACCACTGAAACCATTATTTTTGTAATTTTTGCGTTAATTCAAGCAAATGTAACGATATTCATTCAACAAACTGTTAAAATTCAATTTTAAATAAGAAATCGTTGTCACGGATTTTGTATCTTGAAGAAAAAAACATGCGATTTTTTCGGTACACTTTTAAATGCATTTTTTTCTGGAGAAATGTTTGACCGAATTCAGCTTAATTCCCTATAAAACACTCATTAAAAGTGATTTCATCTCGATTGAACAATAATTAAAAATGTACCTCGATTTTTAATAACATTTTAAAAAATCGACGTTTCACCGCCAACGAAGCATATTTTGAGTATTTCTTCACTATTTACAAATATATTCACTGAAACCATTATTTTTATACTTTTTGCTTTAATTCAAGCAAATGTAACGATATTCATTCAAAAAACTGTTAAAATTCAATTTTTCAATAAGAAATCGTTGTCACGGATTTTGTATCTTGAAAAAGAAAAACATGCGATTTTTTCGGTACTTTTTTGAATGCATTTTTTTCTGGAGAAATGTTTAACCGAATTCAGCTTAATTCCCTATAAAACACTCATTAAAAGTGATTTCATCTCGATTGAACAATAAATAAAAATGTACCTCGATTTTTAATAACATTTTCAAAATCGACGTTTCACGGCCAAAGAAGCATATTTTGAGTATTTCTTCACTATTTTCAAAAATAACCACTGAAACCATTATTTTTATACTTTTTGCTTTAATTCAAGCAAATGTAACGATATTCATTCAAAAAACTGTTAAAATTCAATTTTTCAATAAGAAATCGTTGTCACGGATTTTGTATCTTGAAGAAGAAAAACATGCGATTTTTTCGGTACTTTTTTGAATGCATTTTTTTCTGGAGAAATTTTTGACCGAATTCAGCTTAATTCCCTATAAAACGCTCATTGAAAGTGATTTCATCTCGATTGAACAATAAATAAAAATGTACCTCGATTTTTAATAACATTTTCAAAATCGACGTAACTCGGCCTAAGAAAAACATTTTTTGTATTTGTTCACTATTTTCAAATATATTCATTGAAACCATTATTTTTATACTTTTTGCTTTAATTCAAGCAATGTAACGATATTCATTCAAAAAACTGTTAAAATTCAATTTTCAATAAGAAATCGTATTCACGGATTTTGTGTCTTGAAGAAGAAAAACCTGCGATTTTTTCGGTACTTTTTTGAATGAATTTTTTTCTGGAGAAATTTTTGACCGAATTCAGCTTAATTCCCTATAAAACACTCATTGAAAGTGATTTCATCTCGATTGAACAATAATTAAAAATTTACCTCGATTTTTAATAACATTTTCAAAATCGACGTTTCACGGCCAAAGAAGCTTACTTTGAGTATTTCTTCACTATTTTCAAATATGTTCACTGAAACCATTATTTTTATACTTTTTGCTTTAATTCAAGCAAATGTAACGATATTCAATCAAAAAACTGTTAAAATTAAATTTTTCAATAAGAAATCGTTGTCACGGATTTTGTATCTTGAAGAAGAAAAACATGCGATTTTTTCGGTACTTTTTTGAATGAATTTTTTTCTGGAGAAATTTTTGACCGAATTCAGCTTAATTCCCTATAAAACACTCATTAAAAGTGATTTCATCTCGATTGAACAATAAATGAAAATGTACCTCGATTTTTAATAACATTTTCAAAATCCACGTTTCACGGCCAAAGAAACATATTTTGAGTATTTCTTCACTATTTTCAAAAATAACCACTGAAACCATTATTTTTATACTTTTTGCTTTAATTCAAGCAAATGTAACGATATTCATTCAAAAAACTGTTAAAATTCAATTTTTCAATAAGAAATCGTTGTCACGGATTTTGTATCTTGAAGAAGAAAAACATGCGATTTTTTCGGTACTTTTTTGAATGCATTTTTTTCTGGAGAAATTTTTGACCGAATTCAGCTTAATTCCCTATAAAACACTCATTGAAAGTGATTTCATCTCGATTGAACAATAAATAAAAATGTACCTCGATTTTTAATAACATTTTCAAAATCGACGTAACTCGGCCAAAGAAGCATATTTTGAGTATTTCTTCACTATTTTCAAAAATAACCACTGAAACCATTATTTTTATACTTTTTGCTCTAATTCAAGCAAATGTAACGATATTCATTCAAAAAACTTAAAGTTCAATTTTTCAATAAGAAATCGTTGTCACGGATTTTGTATCTTGAAGAAGAAAAACATGCGATTTTTTTCGGTACTTTTTTGAATGCATTTTTTTTTTTTTTGAGAAATCTTTGACCGAATTCAGCTTAATTCCCTATAAAACACTCATTGAAAGTGATTTCATCTCGATTGAACAATAATTAAAAATTTACCTCGATTTTTAATAACATTTTCAAAATCGACGTTTCACGGCCAAAGAAGCATACTTTGAGTATTTCTTCACTATTTTCAAATATGTTCACTGAAACCATTATTTTTATACTTTTTGCTTTAATTCAAGCAAATGTAACGATATTCAATCAAAAAACTGTTAAAATTAAATTTTTCAATAAGAAATCGTTGTCACGGATTTTGTATCTTGAAGAAGAAAAACATGCGATTTTTTCGGTACTTTTTTGAATGAATTTTTTTCTGGAGAAATTTTTGACCGAATTCAGCTTAATTCCCTATAAAACACTCATTGAAAGTGATTTCATCTCGATTGAACAATAATTAAAAATTTACCTCGATTTTAATAACATTTTCAAAATCGACGTTTCACGGCCAAAGAAGCATATTTTGAGTATTTCTTCACTATTTTCAAAAATAACCACTGAAACCATTATTTTTATACTTTTTGCTTTAATTCAAGCAAATGTAACGATATTCATTCAAAAAACTGTTAAAATTCAATTTTTCAATAAGAAATCGTTGTCACGGATTTTGTATCTTGAAGAAGAAAAACATGCGATTTTTTCGGTACTTTTTTGAATGCATTTTTTTCTGGAGAAATTTTTGACCGAATTCAGCTTAATTCCCTATAAAACACTCATTGAAAGTGATTTCATCTCGATTGAACAATAAATAAAAATGTACCTCGATTTTTAATAACATTTTCAAAATCGACGTAACTCGGCCAAAGAAGCATATTTTGAGTATTTCTTCACTATTTTCAAAAATAACCACTGAAACCATTATTTTTATACTTTTTGCTCTAATTCAAGCAAATGTAACGATATTCATTCAAAAAACTTAAAGTTCAATTTTTCAATAAGAAATCGTTGTCACGGATTTTGTATCTTGAAGAAGAAAAACATGCGATTTTTTTCGGTACTTTTTTGAATGCATTTTTTTTTTTGAGAAATCTTTGACCGAATTCAGCTTAATTCCCTATAAAACACTCATTGAAAGTGATTTCATCTCGATTGAACAATAATTAAAAATTTACCTCGATTTTTAATAACATTTTCAAAATCGACGTTTCACGGCCAAAGAAGCATACTTTGAGTATTTCTTCACTATTTTCAAATATGTTCACTGAAACCATTATTTTTATACTTTTTGCTTTAATTCAAGCAAATGTAACGATATTCAATCAAAAAACTGTTAAAATTAAATTTTTCAATAAGAAATCGTTGTCACGGATTTTGTATCTTGAAGAAGAAAAACATGCGATTTTTTCGGTACTTTTTTGAATGAATTTTTTTCTGGAGAAATTTTTGACCGAATTCAGCTTAATTCCCTATAAAACACTCATTGAAAGTGATTTCATCTCGATTGAACAATAATTAAAAATTTACCTCGATTTTAATAACATTTTCAAAATCGACGTTTCACGGCCAAAGAAGCATATTTTGAGTATTTCTTCACTATTTTCAAAAATAACCACTGAAACCATTATTTTTATACTTTTTGCTTTAATTCAAGCAAATGTAACGATATTCATTCAAAAAACTGTTAAAATTCAATTTTTCAATAAGAAATCGTTGTCACGGATTTTGTATCTTGAAGAAGAAAAACATGCGATTTTTTCGGTACTTTTTTGAATGCATTTTTTTCTGGAGAAATTTTTGACCGAATTCAGCTTAATTCCCTATAAAACACTCATTGAAAGTGATTTCATCTCGATTGAACAATAAATAAAAATGTACCTCGATTTTTAGTAACATTTTCAAAATCGACGTAACTCGGCCAAAGAAGCATATTTTGAGTATTTCTTCACTATTTTCAAAAATAACCACTGAAACCATTATTTTTATACTTTTTGCTCTAATTCAAACAAATGTAACGATATTCATTCAAAAAACTTAAAGTTCAATTTTTCAATAAGAAATCGTTGTCACGGATTTTGTATCTTGAAGAAGAAAAACATGCGATTTTTTTCGGTACTTTTTTGAATGCATTTTTTTTTTTTGAGAAATCTTTGACCGAATTCAGCTTAATTCCCTATAAAACACTCATTGAAAGTGATTTCATCTCGATTGAACAATAATTAAAAATTTACCTCGATTTTTAATAACATTTTCAAAATCGACGTTTCACGGCCAAAGAAGCATACTTTGAGTATTTCTTCACTATTTTCAAATATGTTCACTGAAACCATTATTTTTATACTTTTTGCTTTAATTCAAGCAAATGTAACGATATTCAATCAAAAAACTGTTAAAATTAAATTTTTCAATAAGAAATCGTTGTCACGGATTTTGTATCTTGAAGAAGAAAAACATGCGATTTTTTCGGTACTTTTTTGAATGAATTTTTTTCTGGAGAAATTTTTGACCGAATTCAGCTTAATTCCCTATAAAACACTCATTGAAAGTGATTTCATCTCGATTGAACAATAATTAGAAATTTACCTCGATTTTAATAACATTTTCAAAATCGACGTTTCACGGCCAAAGAAGCATATTTTGAGTATTTCTTCACTATTTTCAAAAATAACCACTGAAACCATTATTTTTATACTTTTTGCTTTAATTCAAGCAAATGTAACGATATTCATTCAAAAAACTGTTAAAATTCAATTTTTCAATAAGAAATCGTTGTCACGGATTTTGTATCTTGAAGAAGAAAAACATGCGATTTTTTCGGTACTTTTTTGAATGCATTTTTTTCTGGAGAAATTTTTGACCGAATTCAGCTTAATTCCCTATAAAACACTCATTGAAAGTGATTTCATCTCGATTGAACAATAAATAAAAATGTACCTCGATTTTTAATAACATTTTCAAAATCGACGTAACTCGGCCAAAGAAGCATATTTTGAGTATTTCTTCACTATTTTCAAAAATAACCACTGAAACCATTATTTTTATACTTTTTGCTCTAATTCAAGCAAATGTAACGATATTCATTCAAAAAACTTAAAGTTCAATTTTTCAATAAGAAATCGTTGTCACGGATTTTGTATCTTGAAGAAGAAAAACATGCGATTTTTTTCGGTACTTTTTTGAATGCATTTTTTTTTTTTTGAGAAATCTTTGACCGAATTCAGCTTAATTCCCTATAAAACACTCATTGAAAGTGATTTCATCTCGATTGAACAATAATTAAAAATTTACCTCGATTTTTAATAACATTTTCAAAATCGACGTTTCACGGCCAAAGAAGCATACTTTGAGTATTTCTTCACTATTTTCAAATATGTTCACTGAAACCATTATTTTTATACTTTTTGCTTTAATTCAAGCAAATGTAACGATATTCAATCAAAAAACTGTTAAAATTAAATTTTTCAATAAGAAATCGTTGTCACGGATTTTGTATCTTGAAGAAGAAAAACATGCGATTTTTTCGGTACTTTTTTGAATGAATTTTTTTCTGGAGAAATTTTTGACCGAATTCAGCTTAATTCCCTATAAAACACTCATTGAAAGTGATTTCATCTCGATTGAACAATAATTAAAAATTTACCTCGATTTTAATAACATTTTCAAAATCGACGTTTCACGGCCAAAGAAGCATATTTTGAGTATTTCTTCACTATTTTCAAAAATAACCACTGAAACCATTATTTTTATACTTTTTGCTTTAATTCAAGCAAATGTAACGATATTCATTCAAAAAACTGTTAAAATTCAATTTTTCAATAAGAAATCGTTGTCACGGATTTTGTATCTTGAAGAAGAAAAACATGCGATTTTTTCGGTACTTTTTTGAATGCATTTTTTTCTGGAGAAATTTTTGACCGAATTCAGCTTAATTCCCTATAAAACACTCATTGAAAGTGATTTCATCTCGATTGAACAATAAATAAAAATGTACCTCGATTTTTAATAACATTTTCAAAATCGACGTAACTCGGCCAAAGAAGCATATTTTGAGTATTTCTTCACTATTTTCAAAAATAACCACTGAAACCATTATTTTTATACTTTTTGCTCTAATTCAAGCAAATGTAACGATATTCATTCAAAAAACTTAAAGTTCAATTTTTCAATAAGAAATCGTTGTCACGGATTTTGTATCTTGAAGAAGAAAAACATGCGATTTTTTTCGGTACTTTTTTGAATGCATTTTTTTTTTTTGAGAAATCTTTGACCGAATTCAGCTTAATTCCCTATAAAACACTCATTGAAAGTGATTTCATCTCGATTGAACAATAATTAAAAATTTACCTCGATTTTTAATAACATTTTCAAAATCGACGTTTCACGGCCAAAGAAGCATACTTTGAGTATTTCTTCACTATTTTCAAATATGTTCACTGAAACCATTATTTTTATACTTTTTGCTTTAATTCAAGCAAATGTAACGATATTCAATCAAAAAACTGTTAAAATTAAATTTTTCAATAAGAAATCGTTGTCACGGATTTTGTATCTTGAAGAAGAAAAACATGCGATTTTTTCGGTACTTTTTTGAATGAATTTTTTTCTGGAGAAATTTTTGACCGAATTCAGCTTAATTCCCTATAAAACACTCATTGAAAGTGATTTCATCTCGATTGAACAATAATTAAAAATTTACCTCGATTTTAATAACATTTTCAAAATCGACGTTTCACGGCCAAAGAAGCATATTTTGAGTATTTCTTCACTATTTTCAAAAATAACCACTGAAACCATTATTTTTATACTTTTTGCTTTAATTCAAGCAAATGTAACGATATTCATTCAAAAAACTGTTAAAATTCAATTTTTCAATAAGAAATCGTTGTCACGGATTTTGTATCTTGAAGAAGAAAAACATGCGATTTTTTCGGTACTTTTTTGAATGCATTTTTTTCTGGAGAAATTTTTGACCGAATTCAGCTTAATTCCCTATAAAACACTCATTGAAAGTGATTTCATCTCGATTGAACAATAAATAAAAATGTACCTCGATTTTTAATAACATTTTCAAAATCGACGTAACTCGGCCAAAGAAGCATATTTTGAGTATTTCTTCACTATTTTCAAAAATAACCACTGAAACCATTATTTTTATACTTTTTGCTCTAATTCAAGCAAATGTAACGATATTCATTCAAAAAACTTAAAGTTCAATTTTTCAATAAGAAATCGTTGTCACGGATTTTGTATCTTGAAGAAGAAAAACATGCGATTTTTTTCGGTACTTTTTTGAATGCATTTTTTTTTTTGAGAAATCTTTGACCGAATTCAGCTTAATTCCCTATAAAACACTCATTGAAAGTGATTTCATCTCGATTGAACAATAATTAAAAATTTACCTCGATTTTTAATAACATTTTCAAAATCGACGTTTCACGGCCAAAGAAGCATACTTTGAGTATTTCTTCACTATTTTCAAATATGTTCACTGAAACCATTATTTTTATACTTTTTGCTTTAATTCAAGCAAATGTAACGATATTCAATCAAAAAACTGTTAAAATTAAATTTTTCAATAAGAAATCGTTGTCACGGATTTTGTATCTTGAAGAAGAAAAACATGCGATTTTTTCGGTACTTTTTTGAATGAATTTTTTTCTGGAGAAATTTTTGACCGAATTCAGCTTAATTCCCTATAAAACACTCATTGAAAGTGATTTCATCTCGATTGAACAATAATTAAAAATTTACCTCGATTTTAATAACATTTTCAAAATCGACGTTTCACGGCCAAAGAAGCATATTTTGAGTATTTCTTCACTATTTTCAAAAATAACCACTGAAACCATTATTTTTATACTTTTTGCTTTAATTCAAGCAAATGTAACGATATTCATTCAAAAAACTGTTAAAATTCAATTTTTCAATAAGAAATCGTTGTCACGGATTTTGTATCTTGAAGAAGAAAAACATGCGATTTTTTCGGTACTTTTTTGAATGCATTTTTTTCTGGAGAAATTTTTGACCGAATTCAGCTTAATTCCCTATAAAACACTCATTGAAAGTGATTTCATCTCGATTGAACAATAAATAAAAATGTACCTCGATTTTTAATAACATTTTCAAAATCGACGTAACTCGGCCAAAGAAGCATATTTTGAGTATTTCTTCACTATTTTCAAAAATAACCACTGAAACCATTATTTTTATACTTTTTGCTCTAATTCAAGCAAATGTAACGATATTCATTCAAAAAACTTAAAGTTCAATTTTTCAATAAGAAATCGTTGTCACGGATTTTGTATCTTGAAGAAGAAAAACATGCGATTTTTTTCGGTACTTTTTTGAATGCATTTTTTTTTTTGAGAAATCTTTGACCGAATTCAGCTTAATTCCCTATAAAACACTCATTGAAAGTGATTTCATCTCGATTGAACAATAATTAAAAATTTACCTCGATTTTTAATAACATTTTCAAAATCGACGTTTCACGGCCAAAGAAGCATACTTTGAGTATTTCTTCACTATTTTCAAATATGTTCACTGAAACCATTATTTTTATACTTTTTGCTTTAATTCAAGCAAATGTAACGATATTCAATCAAAAAACTGTTAAAATTAAATTTTTCAATAAGAAATCGTTGTCACGGATTTTGTATCTTGAAGAAGAAAAACATGCGATTTTTTCGGTACTTTTTTGAATGAATTTTTTTCTGGAGAAATTTTTGACCGAATTCAGCTTAATTCCCTATAAAACACTCATTGAAAGTGATTTCATCTCGATTGAACAATAATTAAAAATTTACCTCGATTTTAATAACATTTTCAAAATCGACGTTTCACGGCCAAAGAAGCATATTTTGAGTATTTCTTCACTATTTTCAAAAATAACCACTGAAACCATTATTTTTATACTTTTTGCTTTAATTCAAGCAAATGTAACGATATTCATTCAAAAAACTGTTAAAATTCAATTTTTCAATAAGAAATCGTTGTCACGGATTTTGTATCTTGAAGAAGAAAAACATGCGATTTTTTCGGTACTTTTTTGAATGCATTTTTTTCTGGAGAAATTTTTGACCGAATTCAGCTTAATTCCCTATAAAACACTCATTGAAAGTGATTTCATCTCGATTGAACAATAATTAAAAATTTACCTCGATTTTAATAACATTTTCAAAATCGACGTTTCACGGCCAAAGAAGCATATTTTGAGTATTTCTTCACTATTTTCAAAAATAACCACTGAAACCATTATTTTTATACTTTTTGCTTTAATTCAAGCAAATGTAACGATATTCATTCAAAAAACTGTTAAAATTCAATTTTTCAATAAGAAATCGTTGTCACGGATTTTGTATCTTGAAGAAGAAAAACATGCGATTTTTTCGGTACTTTTTTGAATGCATTTTTTTCTGGAGAAATTTTTGACCGAATTCAGCTTAATTCCCTATAAAACACTCATTGAAAGTGATTTCATCTCGATTGAACAATAATTAAAAATTTACCTCGATTTTAATAACATTTTCAAAATCGACGTTTCACGGCCAAAGAAGCATATTTTGAGTATTTCTTCACTATTTTCAAAAATAACCACTGAAACCATTATTTTTATACTTTTTGCTCTAATTCAAGCAAATGTAACGATATTCATTCAAAAAACTTAAAGTTCAATTTTTCAATAAGAAATCGTTGTCACGGATTTTGTATCTTGAAGAAGAAAAACATGCGATTTTTTTCGGTACTTTTTTGAATGCATTTTTTTTTTTGAGAAATCTTTGACCGAATTCAGCTTAATTCCCTATAAAACACTCATTGAAAGTGATTTCATCTCGATTGAACAATAATTAAAAATTTACCTCGATTTTTAATAACATTTTCAAAATCGACGTTTCACGGCCAAAGAAGCATACTTTGAGTATTTCTTCACTATTTTCAAATATGTTCACTGAAACCATTATTTTTATACTTTTTGCTTTAATTCAAGCAAATGTAACGATATTCAATCAAAAAACTGTTAAAATTAAATTTTTCAATAAGAAATCGTTGTCACGGATTTTGTATCTTGAAGAAGAAAAACATGCGATTTTTTCGGTACTTTTTTGAATGAATTTTTTTCTGGAGAAATTTTTGACCGAATTCAGCTTAATTCCCTATAAAACACTCATTGAAAGTGATTTCATCTCGATTGAACAATAATTAAAAATTTACCTCGATTTTAATAACATTTTCAAAATCGACGTTTCACGGCCAAAGAAGCATATTTTGAGTATTTCTTCACTATTTTCAAAAATAACCACTGAAACCATTATTTTTATACTTTTTGCTTTAATTCAAGCAAATGTAACGATATTCATTCAAAAAACTGTTAAAATTCAATTTTTCAATAAGAAATCGTTGTCACGGATTTTGTATCTTGAAGAAGAAAAACATGCGATTTTTTCGGTACTTTTTTGAATGCATTTTTTTCTGGAGAAATTTTTGACCGAATTCAGCTTAATTCCCTATAAAACACTCATTGAAAGTGATTTCATCTCGATTGAACAATAATTAAAAATTTACCTCGATTTTAATAACATTTTCAAAATCGACGTTTCACGGCCAAAGAAGCATATTTTGAGTATTTCTTCACTATTTTCAAAAATAACCACTGAAACCATTATTTTTATACTTTTTGCTTTAATTCAAGCAAATGTAACGATATTCATTCAAAAAACTGTTAAAATTCAATTTTTCAATAAGAAATCGTTGTCACGGATTTTGTATCTTGAAGAAGAAAAACATGCGATTTTTTCGGTACTTTTTTGAATGCATTTTTTTCTGGAGAAATTTTTGACCGAATTCAGCTTAATTCCCTATAAAACACTCATTGAAAGTGATTTCATCTCGATTGAACAATAAATAAAAATGTACCTCGATTTTTAATAACATTTTCAAAATCGACGTAACTCGGCCAAAGAAGCATATTTTGAGTATTTCTTCACTATTTTCAAAAATAACCACTGAAACCATTATTTTTATACTTTTTGCTCTAATTCAAGCAAATGTAACGATATTCATTCAAAAAACTTAAAGTTCAATTTTTCAATAAGAAATCGTTGTCACGGATTTTGTATCTTGAAGAAGAAAAACATGCGATTTTTTTCGGTACTTTTTTGAATGCATTTTTTTTTTTGAGAAATCTTTGACCGAATTCAGCTTAATTCCCTATAAAACACTCATTGAAAGTGATTTCATCTCGATTGAACAATAATTAAAAATTTACCTCGATTTTTAATAACATTTTCAAAATCGACGTTTCACGGCCAAAGAAGCATACTTTGAGTATTTCTTCACTATTTTCAAATATGTTCACTGAAACCATTATTTTTATACTTTTTGCTTTAATTCAAGCAAATGTAACGATATTCAATCAAAAAACTGTTAAAATTAAATTTTTCAATAAGAAATCGTTGTCACGGATTTTGTATCTTGAAGAAGAAAAACATGCGATTTTTTCGGTACTTTTTTGAATGAATTTTTTTCTGGAGAAATTTTTGACCGAATTCAGCTTAATTCCCTATAAAACACTCATTGAAAGTGATTTCATCTCGATTGAACAATAATTAAAAATTTACCTCGATTTTAATAACATTTTCAAAATCGACGTTTCACGGCCAAAGAAGCATATTTTGAGTATTTCTTCACTATTTTCAAAAATAACCACTGAAACCATTATTTTTATACTTTTTGCTTTAATTCAAGCAAATGTAACGATATTCATTCAAAAAACTGTTAAAATTCAATTTTTCAATAAGAAATCGTTGTCACGGATTTTGTATCTTGAAGAAGAAAAACATGCGATTTTTTCGGTACTTTTTTGAATGCATTTTTTTCTGGAGAAATTTTTGACCGAATTCAGCTTAATTCCCTATAAAACACTCATTGAAAGTGATTTCATCTCGATTGAACAATAAATAAAAATGTACCTCGATTTTTAATAACATTTTCAAAATCGACGTAACTCGGCCAAAGAAGCATATTTTGAGTATTTCTTCACTATTTTCAAAAATAACCACTGAAACCATTATTTTTATACTTTTTGCTCTAATTCAAGCAAATGTAACGATATTCATTCAAAAAACTTAAAGTTCAATTTTTCAATAAGAAATCGTTGTCACGGATTTTGTATCTTGAAGAAGAAAAACATGCGATTTTTTTCGGTACTTTTTTGAATGCATTTTTTTTTTTTGAGAAATCTTTGACCGAATTCAGCTTAATTCCCTATAAAACACTCATTGAAAGTGATTTCATCTCGATTGAACAATAATTAAAAATTTACCTCGATTTTTAATAACATTTTCAAAATCGACGTTTCACGGCCAAAGAAGCATACTTTGAGTATTTCTTCACTATTTTCAAATATGTTCACTGAAACCATTATTTTTATACTTTTTGCTTTAATTCAAGCAAATGTAACGATATTCAATCAAAAAACTGTTAAAATTAAATTTTTCAATAAGAAATCGTTGTCACGGATTTTGTATCTTGAAGAAGAAAAACATGCGATTTTTTCGGTACTTTTTTGAATGAATTTTTTTCTGGAGAAATTTTTGACCGAATTCAGCTTAATTCCCTATAAAACACTCATTGAAAGTGATTTCATCTCGATTGAACAATAATTAAAAATTTACCTCGATTTTAATAACATTTTCAAAATCGACGTTTCACGGCCAAAGAAGCATATTTTGAGTATTTCTTCACTATTTTCAAAAATAACCACTGAAACCATTATTTTTATACTTTTTGCTTTAATTCAAGCAAATGTAACGATATTCATTCAAAAAACTGTTAAAATTCAATTTTTCAATAAGAAATCGTTGTCACGGATTTTGTATCTTGAAGAAGAAAAACATGCGATTTTTTCGGTACTTTTTTGAATGCATTTTTTTCTGGAGAAATTTTTGACCGAATTCAGCTTAATTCCCTATAAAACACTCATTGAAAGTGATTTCATCTCGATTGAACAATAAATAAAAATGTACCTCGATTTTTAATAACATTTTCAAAATCGACGTAACTCGGCCAAAGAAGCATATTTTGAGTATTTCTTCACTATTTTCAAAAATAACCACTGAAACCATTATTTTTATACTTTTTGCTCTAATTCAAGCAAATGTAACGATATTCATTCAAAAAACTTAAAGTTCAATTTTTCAATAAGAAATCGTTGTCACGGATTTTGTATCTTGAAGAAGAAAAACATGCGATTTTTTTCGGTACTTTTTTGAATGCATTTTTTTTTTTGAGAAATCTTTGACCGAATTCAGCTTAATTCCCTATAAAACACTCATTGAAAGTGATTTCATCTCGATTGAACAATAATTAAAAATTTACCTCGATTTTTAATAACATTTTCAAAATCGACGTTTCACGGCCAAAGAAGCATACTTTGAGTATTTCTTCACTATTTTCAAATATGTTCACTGAAACCATTATTTTTATACTTTTTGCTTTAATTCAAGCAAATGTAACGATATTCAATCAAAAAACTGTTAAAATTAAATTTTTCAATAAGAAATCGTTGTCACGGATTTTGTATCTTGAAGAAGAAAAACATGCGATTTTTTCGGTACTTTTTTGAATGAATTTTTTTCTGGAGAAATTTTTGACCGAATTCAGCTTAATTCCCTATAAAACACTCATTGAAAGTGATTTCATCTCGATTGAACAATAATTAAAAATTTACCTCGATTTTTAATAACATTTTCAAAATCGACGTTTCACGGCCAAAGAAGCATACTTTGAGTATTTCTTCACTATTTTCAAATATGTTCACTGAAACCATTATTTTTATACTTTTTGCTTTAATTCAAGCAAATGTAACGATATTCAATCAAAAAACTGTTAAAATTAAATTTTTCAATAAGAAATCGTTGTCACGGATTTTGTATCTTGAAGAAGAAAAACATGCGATTTTTTCGGTACTTTTTTGAATGAATTTTTTTCTGGAGAAATTTTTGACCGAATTCAGCTTAATTCCCTATAAAACACTCATTGAAAGTGATTTCATCTCGATTGAACAATAATTAAAAATTTACCTCGATTTTAATAACATTTTCAAAATCGACGTTTCACGGCCAAAGAAGCATATTTTGAGTATTTCTTCACTATTTTCAAAAATAACCACTGAAACCATTATTTTTATACTTTTTGCTTTAATTCAAGCAAATGTAACGATATTCATTCAAAAAACTGTTAAAATTCAATTTTTCAATAAGAAATCGTTGTCACGGATTTTGTATCTTGAAGAAGAAAAACATGCGATTTTTTCGGTACTTTTTTGAATGCATTTTTTTCTGGAGAAATTTTTGACCGAATTCAGCTTAATTCCCTATAAAACACTCATTGAAAGTGATTTCATCTCGATTGAACAATAAATAAAAATGTACCTCGATTTTTAATAACATTTTCAAAATCGACGTAACTCGGCCAAAGAAGCATATTTTGAGTATTTCTTCACTATTTTCAAAAATAACCACTGAAACCATTATTTTTATACTTTTTGCTTTAATTCAAGCAAATGTAACGATATTCATTCAAAAAACTGTTAAAATTCAATTTTTCAATAAGAAATCGTTGTCACGGATTTTGTATCTTGAAGAAGAAAAACATGCGATTTTTTCGGTACTTTTTTGAATGCATTTTTTTCTGGAGAAATTTTTGACCGAATTCAGCTTAATTCCCTATAAAACACTCATTGAAAGTGATTTCATCTCGATTGAACAATAAATAAAAATGTACCTCGATTTTTAATAACATTTTCAAAATCGACGTAACTCGGCCAAAGAAGCATATTTTGAGTATTTCTTCACTATTTTCAAAAATAACCACTGAAACCATTATTTTTATACTTTTTGCTCTAATTCAAGCAAATGTAACGATATTCATTCAAAAAACTTAAAGTTCAATTTTTCAATAAGAAATCGTTGTCACGGATTTTGTATCTTGAAGAAGAAAAACATGCGATTTTTTTCGGTACTTTTTTGAATGCATTTTTTTTTTTGAGAAATCTTTGACCGAATTCAGCTTAATTCCCTATAAAACACTCATTGAAAGTGATTTCATCTCGATTGAACAATAATTAAAAATTTACCTCGATTTTTAATAACATTTTCAAAATCGACGTTTCACGGCCAAAGAAGCATACTTTGAGTATTTCTTCACTATTTTCAAATATGTTCACTGAAACCATTATTTTTATACTTTTTGCTTTAATTCAAGCAAATGTAACGATATTCAATCAAAAAACTGTTAAAATTAAATTTTTCAATAAGAAATCGTTGTCACGGATTTTGTATCTTGAAGAAGAAAAACATGCGATTTTTTCGGTACTTTTTTGAATGAATTTTTTTCTGGAGAAATTTTTGACCGAATTCAGCTTAATTCCCTATAAAACACTCATTGAAAGTGATTTCATCTCGATTGAACAATAATTAAAAATTTACCTCGATTTTAATAACATTTTCAAAATCGACGTTTCACGGCCAAAGAAGCATATTTTGAGTATTTCTTCACTATTTTCAAAAATAACCACTGAAACCATTATTTTTATACTTTTTGCTTTAATTCAAGCAAATGTAACGATATTCATTCAAAAAACTGTTAAAATTCAATTTTTCAATAAGAAATCGTTGTCACGGATTTTGTATCTTGAAGAAGAAAAACATGCGATTTTTTCGGTACTTTTTTGAATGCATTTTTTTCTGGAGAAATTTTTGACCGAATTCAGCTTAATTCCCTATAAAACACTCATTGAAAGTGATTTCATCTCGATTGAACAATAATTAAAAATTTACCTCGATTTTAATAACATTTTCAAAATCGACGTTTCACGGCCAAAGAAGCATATTTTGAGTATTTCTTCACTATTTTCAAAAATAACCACTGAAACCATTATTTTTATACTTTTTGCTTTAATTCAAGCAAATGTAACGATATTCATTCAAAAAACTGTTAAAATTCAATTTTTCAATAAGAAATCGTTGTCACGGATTTTGTATCTTGAAGAAGAAAAACATGCGATTTTTTCGGTACTTTTTTGAATGCATTTTTTTCTGGAGAAATTTTTGACCGAATTCAGCTTAATTCCCTATAAAACACTCATTGAAAGTGATTTCATCTCGATTGAACAATAAATAAAAATGTACCTCGATTTTTAATAACATTTTCAAAATCGACGTAACTCGGCCAAAGAAGCATATTTTGAGTATTTCTTCACTATTTTCAAAAATAACCACTGAAACCATTATTTTTATACTTTTTGCTCTAATTCAAGCAAATGTAACGATATTCATTCAAAAAACTTAAAGTTCAATTTTTCAATAAGAAATCGTTGTCACGGATTTTGTATCTTGAAGAAGAAAAACATGCGATTTTTTCGGTACTTTTTTGAATGAATTTTTTTCTGGAGAAATTTTTGACCGAATTCAGCTTAATTCCCTATAAAACACTCATTGAAAGTGATTTCATCTCGATTGAACAATAATTAAAAATTTACCTCGATTTTAATAACATTTTCAAAATCGACGTTTCACGGCCAAAGAAGCATATTTTGAGTATTTCTTCACTATTTTCAAAAATAACCACTGAAACCATTATTTTTATACTTTTTGCTTTAATTCAAGCAAATGTAACGATATTCATTCAAAAAACTGTTAAAATTCAATTTTTCAATAAGAAATCGTTGTCACGGATTTTGTATCTTGAAGAAGAAAAACATGCGATTTTTTCGGTACTTTTTTGAATGCATTTTTTTCTGGAGAAATTTTTGACCGAATTCAGCTTAATTCCCTATAAAACACTCATTGAAAGTGATTTCATCTCGATTGAACAATAAATAAAAATGTACCTCGATTTTTAATAACATTTTCAAAATCGACGTAACTCGGCCAAAGAAGCATATTTTGAGTATTTCTTCACTATTTTCAAAAATAACCACTGAAACCATTATTTTTATACTTTTTGCTCTAATTCAAGCAAATGTAACGATATTCATTCAAAAAACTTAAAGTTCAATTTTTCAATAAGAAATCGTTGTCACGGATTTTGTATCTTGAAGAAGAAAAACATGCGATTTTTTTCGGTACTTTTTTGAATGCATTTTTTTTTTGAGAAATCTTTGACCGAATTCAGCTTAATTCCCTATAAAACACTCATTGAAAGTGATTTCATCTCGATTGAACAATAATTAAAAATTTACCTCGATTTTTAATAACATTTTCAAAATCGACGTTTCACGGCCAAAGAAGCATACTTTGAGTATTTCTTCACTATTTTCAAATATGTTCACTGAAACCATTATTTTTATACTTTTTGCTTTAATTCAAGCAAATGTAACGATATTCAATCAAAAAACTGTTAAAATTAAATTTTTCAATAAGAAATCGTTGTCACGGATTTTGTATCTTGAAGAAGAAAAACATGCGATTTTTTCGGTACTTTTTTGAATGAATTTTTTTCTGGAGAAATTTTTGACCGAATTCAGCTTAATTCCCTATAAAACACTCATTGAAAGTGATTTCATCTCGATTGAACAATAATTAAAAATTTACCTCGATTTTAATAACATTTTCAAAATCGACGTTTCACGGCCAAAGAAGCATATTTTGAGTATTTCTTCACTATTTTCAAAAATAACCACTGAAACCATTATTTTTATACTTTTTGCTTTAATTCAAGCAAATGTAACGATATTCATTCAAAAAACTGTTAAAATTCAATTTTTCAATAAGAAATCGTTGTCACGGATTTTGTATCTTGAAGAAGAAAAACATGCGATTTTTTCGGTACTTTTTTGAATGCATTTTTTTCTGGAGAAATTTTTGACCGAATTCAGCTTAATTCCCTATAAAACACTCATTGAAAGTGATTTCATCTCGATTGAACAATAAATAAAAATGTACCTCGATTTTTAATAACATTTTCAAAATCGACGTAACTCGGCCTAAGAAAAACATTTTGAGTATTTGTTCACTGTTTTCAAATATAACCACTGAAACCATTATTTTTGTAATTTTTGCGTTAATTCAAGCAAATGTAACGATATTCATTCAACAAACTGTTAAAATTCAATTTTAAATAAGAAATCGTTGTCACGGATTTTGTATCTTGAAGAAAAAAAACATGCGATTTTTTCGGTACACTTTTAAATGCATTTTTTTCTGGAGAAATGTTTGACCGAATTCAGCTTAATTCCCTATAAAACACTCATTAAAAGTGATTTCATCTCGATTGAACAATAATTAAAAATGTACCTCGATTTTTAATAACATTTTAAAAATCGACGTTTCACCGCCAACGAAGCATATTTTGAGTATTTCTTCACTATTTACAAATATATTCACTGAAAACATTATTTTTATACTTTTTGCTTTAATTCAAGCAAATGTAACGATATTCATTCAAAAAACTGTTAAAATTCAATTTTTCAATAAGAAATCGTTGTCACGGATTTTGTATCTTGAAAAAGAAAAACATGCGATTTTTTCGGTACTTTTTTGAATGCATTTTTTTCTGGAGAAATTTTTGACCGAATTCAGCTTAATTCCCTATAAAACACTCATTGAAAGTGATTTCATCTCGATTGAACAATAATTAAAAATTTACCTCGATTTTTAATAACATTTTCAAAATCGACGTAACTCGGCCTAAGAAAAACATTTTGAGTATTTGTTCACTATTTTCAAATATATTCACTGAAACCATTATTTTTATACTTTTTGCTCTAATTCAAGCAAATGTAACGATATTCATTCAAAAAACTTAAAGTTCAATTTTTCAATAAGAAATCGTTGTCACGGATTTTGTATCTTGAAGAAGAAAAACATGCGATTTTTTCGGTACTTTTTTGAATGAATTTTTTTCTGGAGAAATTTTTGACCGAATTCAGCTTAATTCCCTATAAAACACTCATTAAAAGTGATTTCATCTCGATTGAACAATAAATGAAAATGTACCTCGATTTTTAATAACATTTTCAAAATCGACGTTTCACGGCCAAAGAAGCATATTTTGAGTATTTCTTCACTATTTTCAAAAATAACCACTGAAACCATTATTTTTATACTTTTTGCTTTAATTCAAGCAAATGTAACGATATTCATTCAAAAAACTGTTAAAATTCAATTTTTCAATAAGAAATCGTTGTCACGGATTTTGTATCTTGAAGAAGAAAAACATGCGATTTTTTCGGTACTTTTTTGAATGCATTTTTTTCTGGAGAAATTTTTGACCGAATTCAGCTTAATTCCCTATAAAACACTCATTGAAAGTGATTTCATCTCGATTGAACAATAAATAAAAATGTACCTCGATTTTTAATAACATTTTCAAAATCGACGTAACTCGGCCAAAGAAGCATATTTTGAGTATTTCTTCACTATTTTCAAAAATAACCACTGAAACCATTATTTTTATACTTTTTGCTCTAATTCAAGCAAATGTAACGATATTCATTCAAAAAACTTAAAGTTCAATTTTTCAATAAGAAATCGTTGTCACGGATTTTGTATCTTGAAGAAGAAAAACATGCGATTTTTTTCGGTACTTTTTTGAATGCATTTTTTTTTTGAGAAATTTTTGACCGAATTCAGCTTAATTCCCTATAAAACACTCATTGAAAGTGATTTCATCTCGATTGAACAATAATTAAAAATTTACCTCGATTTTTAATAACATTTTCAAAATCGACGTTTCACGGCCAAAGAAGCATACTTTGAGTATTTCTTCACTATTTTCAAATATGTTCACTGAAACCATTATTTTTATACTTTTTGCTTTAATTCAAGCAAATGTAACGATATTCAATCAAAAAACTGTTAAAATTAAATTTTTCAATAAGAAATCGTTGTCACGGATTTTGTATCTTGAAAAAGAAAAACATGCGATTTTTTCGGTAATTTTTGAATGCATTTTTTTCTGGAGAAATTTTTGACCGAATTCAGCTTAATTCCCTATAAAACACTCAATAAAAGTGATTTCATCTCGATTGAACAATAAATAAAAATGTACCTCGATTTTTAATAACATTTTCAAAATCGACGTAACTCGGCCTAAGAAAAACATTTTGAGTATTTGTTCACTGTTTTCAAATATAACCACTGAAACCATTATTTTTGTAATTTTTGCGTTAATTCAAGCAAATGTAACGATATTCATTCAACAAACTGTTAAAATTCAATTTTAAATAAGAAATCGTTGTCACGGATTTTGTATCTTGAAGAAAAAAAACATGCGATTTTTTCGGTACACTTTTGAATACATTTTTTTCTGGAGAACTTTTTGACCGAATTCAGCTTAATTCCCTATAAAACACTCATTGAAAGTGATTTCATCTCGATTGAACAATAATTAAAAATTTACCTCGATTTTTAATAACATTTTCAAAATCGACGTTTCACCGCCAACGAAGCATATTTTGAGTATTTCTTCACTATTTACAAATATATTCACTGAAAACATTATTTTTATACTTTTTGCGTTAATTCAAGCAAATGTAACGATATTCATTCAAACAACTGTTAAAATTCAATTTTTCAATAAGAAATCGTTGTCACGGATTTTGTATCTTGAAAAAGAAAAACATGCGATTTTTTCGGTACTTTTTTGAATACATTTTTTTCTGGAGAAATGTTTGACCGAATTCAGCTTAATTCCCTATAAAACACTCATTGAAAGTGATTTCATCTCGATTGAACAATAATTAAAAATTTACCTCGATTTTTAATAACATTTTCAAAATCGACGTAACTCGGCCTAAGAAAAACATTTTGAGTATTTGTTCACTATTTTCAAATATATTCACTGAAACCATTATTTTTATACTTTTTGCTCTAATTCAAGCAAATGTAACGATATTCATTCAAAAAACTTAAAGTTCAATTTTTCAATAAGAAATCGTTGTCACGGATTTTGTATCTTGAAGAAGAAAAACATGCGATTTTTTCGGTACTTTTTTGAATGAATTTTTTTCTGGAGAAATTTTTGACCGAATTCAGCTTAATTCCCTATAAAACACTCATTAAAAGTGATTTCATCTCGATTGAACAATAAATGAAAATGTACCTCGATTTTTAATAACATTTTCAAAATCGACGTTTCACGGCCAAAGAAGCATATTTTGAGTATTTCTTCACTATTTTCAAATATGTTCACTGAAACCATTATTTTTATACTTTTTGCTTTAATTCAAGCAAATGTAACGATATTCAATCAAAAAACTGTTAAAATTAAATTTTTCAATAAGAAATCGTTGTCACGGATTTTGTATCTTGAAGAAGAAAAACATGCGATTTTTTCGGTACTTTTTTGAATGAATTTTTTTCTGGAGAAATTTTTGACCGAATTCAGCTTAATTCCCTATAAAACACTCATTGAAAGTGATTTCATCTCGATTGAACAATAATTAAAAATTTACCTCGATTTTAATAACATTTTCAAAATCGACGTTTCACGGCCAAAGAAGCATATTTTGAGTATTTCTTCACTATTTTCAAAAATAACCACTGAAACCATTATTTTTATACTTTTTGCTTTAATTCAAGCAAATGTAACGATATTCATTCAAAAAACTGTTAAAATTCAATTTTTCAATAAGAAATCGTTGTCACGGATTTTGTATCTTGAAGAAGAAAAACATGCGATTTTTTCGGTACTTTTTTGAATGCATTTTTTTCTGGAGAAATTTTTGACCGAATTCAGCTTAATTCCCTATAAAACACTCATTGAAAGTGATTTCATCTCGATTGAACAATAAATAAAAATGTACCTCGATTTTTAATAACATTTTCAAAATCGACGTAACTCGGCCAAAGAAGCATATTTTGAGTATTTCTTCACTATTTTCAAAAATAACCACTGAAACCATTATTTTTATACTTTTTGCTCTAATTCAAGCAAATGTAACGATATTCATTCAAAAAACTTAAAGTTCAATTTTTCAATAAGAAATCGTTGTCACGGATTTTGTATCTTGAAGAAGAAAAACATGCGATTTTTTTCGGTACTTTTTTGAATGCATTTTTTTTTTTGAGAAATCTTTGACCGAATTCAGCTTAATTCCCTATAAAACACTCATTGAAAGTGATTTCATCTCGATTGAACAATAATTAAAAATTTACCTCGATTTTTAATAACATTTTCAAAATCGACGTTTCACGGCCAAAGAAGCATACTTTGAGTATTTCTTCACTATTTTCAAATATGTTCACTGAAACCATTATTTTTATACTTTTTGCTTTAATTCAAGCAAATGTAACGATATTCAATCAAAAAACTGTTAAAATTAAATTTTTCAATAAGAAATCGTTGTCACGGATTTTGTATCTTGAAGAAGAAAAACATGCGATTTTTTCGGTACTTTTTTGAATGAATTTTTTTCTGGAGAAATTTTTGACCGAATTCAGCTTAATTCCCTATAAAACACTCATTGAAAGTGATTTCATCTCGATTGAACAATAATTAAAAATTTACCTCGATTTTAATAACATTTTCAAAATCGACGTTTCACGGCCAAAGAAGCATATTTTGAGTATTTCTTCACTATTTTCAAAAATAACCACTGAAACCATTATTTTTATACTTTTTGCTTTAATTCAAGCAAATGTAACGATATTCATTCAAAAAACTGTTAAAATTCAATTTTTCAATAAGAAATCGTTGTCACGGATTTTGTATCTTGAAGAAGAAAAACATGCGATTTTTTCGGTACTTTTTTGAATGCATTTTTTTCTGGAGAAATTTTTGACCGAATTCAGCTTAATTCCCTATAAAACACTCATTGAAAGTGATTTCATCTCGATTGAACAATAAATAAAAATGTACCTCGATTTTTAATAACATTTTCAAAATCGACGTAACTCGGCCTAAGAAAAACATTTTGAGTATTTGTTCACTGTTTTCAAATATAACCACTGAAACCATTATTTTTGTAATTTTTGCGTTAATTCAAGCAAATGTAACGATATTCATTCAACAAACTGTTAAAATTCAATTTTAAATAAGAAATCGTTGTCACGGATTTTGTATCTTGAAGAAAAAAAACATGCGATTTTTTCGGTACACTTTTAAATGCATTTTTTTCTGGAGAAATGTTTGACCGAATTCAGCTTAATTCCCTATAAAACACTCATTAAAAGTGATTTCATCTCGATTGAACAATAATTAAAAATGTACCTCGATTTTTAATAACATTTTAAAAATCGACGTTTCACCGCCAACGAAGCATATTTTGAGTATTTCTTCACTATTTACAAATATATTCACTGAAAACATTATTTTTATACTTTTTGCTTTAATTCAAGCAAATGTAACGATATTCATTCAAAAAACTGTTAAAATTCAATTTTTCAATAAGAAATCGTTGTCACGGATTTTGTATCTTGAAAAAGAAAAACATGCGATTTTTTCGGTACTTTTTTGAATGCATTTTTTTCTGGAGAAATTTTTGACCGAATTCAGCTTAATTCCCTATAAAACACTCATTGAAAGTGATTTCATCTCGATTGAACAATAATTAAAAATTTACCTCGATTTTTAATAACATTTTCAAAATCGACGTAACTCGGCCTAAGAAAAACATTTTGAGTATTTGTTCACTATTTTCAAATATATTCACTGAAACCATTATTTTTATACTTTTTGCTCTAATTCAAGCAAATGTAACGATATTCATTCAAAAAACTTAAAGTTCAATTTTTCAATAAGAAATCGTTGTCACGGATTTTGTATCTTGAAGAAGAAAAACATGCGATTTTTTCGGTACTTTTTTGAATGAATTTTTTTCTGGAGAAATTTTTGACCGAATTCAGCTTAATTCCCTATAAAACACTCATTAAAAGTGATTTCATCTCGATTGAACAATAAATGAAAATGTACCTCGATTTTTAATAACATTTTCAAAATCGACGTTTCACGGCCAAAGAAGCATATTTTGAGTATTTCTTCACTATTTTCAAAAATAACCACTGAAACCATTATTTTTATACTTTTTGCTTTAATTCAAGCAAATGTAACGATATTCATTCAAAAAACTGTTAAAATTCAATTTTTCAATAAGAAATCGTTGTCACGGATTTTGTATCTTGAAGAAGAAAAACATGCGATTTTTTCGGTACTTTTTTGAATGCATTTTTTTCTGGAGAAATTTTTGACCGAATTCAGCTTAATTCCCTATAAAACACTCATTGAAAGTGATTTCATCTCGATTGAACAATAAATAAAAATGTACCTCGATTTTTAATAACATTTTCAAAATCGACGTAACTCGGCCAAAGAAGCATATTTTGAGTATTTCTTCACTATTTTCAAAAATAACCACTGAAACCATTATTTTTATACTTTTTGCTCTAATTCAAGCAAATGTAACGATATTCATTCAAAAAACTTAAAGTTCAATTTTTCAATAAGAAATCGTTGTCACGGATTTTGTATCTTGAAGAAGAAAAACATGCGATTTTTTTCGGTACTTTTTTGAATGCATTTTTTTTTTGAGAAATTTTTGACCGAATTCAGCTTAATTCCCTATAAAACACTCATTGAAAGTGATTTCATCTCGATTGAACAATAATTAAAAATTTACCTCGATTTTTAATAACATTTTCAAAATCGACGTTTCACGGCCAAAGAAGCATACTTTGAGTATTTCTTCACTATTTTCAAATATGTTCACTGAAACCATTATTTTTATACTTTTTGCTTTAATTCAAGCAAATGTAACGATATTCAATCAAAAAACTGTTAAAATTAAATTTTTCAATAAGAAATCGTTGTCACGGATTTTGTATCTTGAAAAAGAAAAACATGCGATTTTTTCGGTAATTTTTGAATGCATTTTTTTCTGGAGAAATTTTTGACCGAATTCAGCTTAATTCCCTATAAAACACTCAATAAAAGTGATTTCATCTCGATTGAACAATAAATAAAAATGTACCTCGATTTTTAATAACATTTTCAAAATCGACGTAACTCGGCCTAAGAAAAACATTTTGAGTATTTGTTCACTGTTTTCAAATATAACCACTGAAACCATTATTTTTGTAATTTTTGCGTTAATTCAAGCAAATGTAACGATATTCATTCAACAAACTGTTAAAATTCAATTTTAAATAAGAAATCGTTGTCACGGATTTTGTATCTTGAAGAACAAAAACATGCGATTTTTTCGGTACACTTTTGAATACATTTTTTTCTGGAGAACTTTTTGACCGAATTCAGCTTAATTCCCTATAAAACACTCATTGAAAGTGATTTCATCTCGATTGAACAATAATTAAAAATTTACCTCGATTTTTAATAACATTTTCAAAATCGACGTTTCACCGCCAACGAAGCATATTTTGAGTATTTCTTCACTATTTACAAATATATTCACTGAAAACATTATTTTTATACTTTTTGCGTTAATTCAAGCAAATGTAACGATATTCATTCAAACAACTGTTAAAATTCAATTTTTCAATAAGAAATCGTTGTCACGGATTTTGTATCTTGAAAAAGAAAAACATGCGATTTTTTCGGTACTTTTTTGAATACATTTTTTTCTGGAGAAATGTTTGACCGAATTCAGCTTAATTCCCTATAAAACACTCATTGAAAGTGATTTCATCTCGATTGAACAATAATTAAAAATTTACCTCGATTTTTAATAACATTTTCAAAATCGACGTAACTCGGCCTAAGAAAAACATTTTGAGTATTTGTTCACTATTTTCAAATATATTCACTGAAACCATTATTTTTATACTTTTTGCTCTAATTCAAGCAAATGTAACGATATTCATTCAAAAAACTTAAAGTTCAATTTTTCAATAAGAAATCGTTGTCACGGATTTTGTATCTTGAAGAAGAAAAACATGCGATTTTTTCGGTACTTTTTTGAATGAATTTTTTTCTGGAGAAATTTTTGACCGAATTCAGCTTAATTCCCTATAAAACACTCATTAAAAGTGATTTCATCTCGATTGAACAATAAATGAAAATGTACCTCGATTTTTAATAACATTTTCAAAATCGACGTTTCACGGCCAAAGAAGCATATTTTGAGTATTTCTTCACTATTTTCAAAAATAACCACTGAAACCATTATTTTTATACTTTTTGCTTTAATTCAAGCAAATGTAACGATATTCATTCAAAAAACTGTTAAAATTCAATTTTTCAATAAGAAATCGTTGTCACGGATTTTGTATCTTGAAGAAGAAAAACATGCGATTTTTTCGGTACTTTTTTGAATGCATTTTTTTCTGGAGAAATTTTTGACCGAATTCAGCTTAATTCCCTATAAAACACTCATTGAAAGTGATTTCATCTCGATTGAACAATAAATAAAAATGTACCTCGATTTTTAATAACATTTTCAAAATCGACGTAACTCGGCCAAAGAAGCATATTTTGAGTATTTCTTCACTATTTCCAAATATATTCATTGAAACCATTATTTTTATACTTTTTGCTCTAATTCAAGCAAATGTAACGATATTCATTCAAAAAACTGTTAAAGTTCAATTTTTCAATAAGAAATCGTTGTCACGGATTTTGTGTCTTGAAGAAGAAAAACCTGCGATTTTTTCGGTACTTTTTTGAATGAATTTTTTTCTGGAGAAATTTTTGACCGAATTCAGCTTAATTCCCTATAAAACACTCATTGAAAGTGATTTCATCTCGATTGAACAATAATTAAAAATTTACCTCGATTTTTAATAACATTTTCAAAATCGACGTTTCACGGCCAAAGAAGCATACTTTGAGTATTTCTTCACTATTTTCAAATATGTTCACTGAAACCATTATTTTTATACTTTTTGCTTTAATTCAAGCAAATGTAACGATATTCAATCAAAAAACTGTTAAAATTAAATTTTTCAATAAGAAATCGTTGTCACGGATTTTGTATCTTGAAAAAGAAAAACATGCGATTTTTTCGGTAATTTTTGAATGCATTTTTTTCTGGAGAAATTTTTGACCGAATTCAGCTTAATTCCCTATAAAACACTCAATAAAAGTGATTTCATCTCGATTGAACAATAAATAAAAATGTACCTCGATTTTTAATAACATTTTCAAAATCGACGTAACTCGGCCTAAGAAAAACATTTTGAGTATTTGTTCACTGTTTTCAAATATAACCACTGAAACCATTATTTTTGTAATTTTTGCGTTAATTCAAGCAAATGTAACGATATTCATTCAACAAACTGTTAAAATTCAATTTTAAATAAGAAATCGTTGTCACGGATTTTGTATCTTGAAGAAAAAAAACATGCGATTTTTTCGGTACACTTTTGAATACATTTTTTTCTGGAGAAATGTTTGACCGAATTCAGCTTAATTCCCTATAAAACACTCATTGAAAGTGATTTCATCTCGATTGAACAATAATTAAAAATTTACCTCGATTTTTAATAACATTTTCAAAATCGACGTTTCACGGCCAAAGAAGCTTACTTTGAGTATTTCTTCACTATTTTCAAATATGTTCACTGAAACCATTATTTTTATACTTTTTGCTTTAATTCAAGCAAATGTAACGATATTCAATCAAAAAACTGTTAAAATTAAATTTTTCAATAAGAAATCGTTGTCACGGATTTTGTATCTTGAAGAAGAAAAACATGCGATTTTTTCGGTACTTTTTTGAATGCATTTTTTTCTGGAGAAATTTTTGACCGAATTCAGCTTAATTCCCTATAAAACACTCATTGAAAGTGATTTCATCTCGATTGAACAATAAATAAAAATGTACCTCGATTTTTAATAACATTTTCAAAATCGACGTAACTCGGCCTAAGAAAAACATTTTGAGTATTTGTTCACTGTTTTCAAATATAACCACTGAAACCATTATTTTTGTAATTTTTGCGTTAATTCAAGCAAATGTAAAGATATTCATTCAACAAACTGTTAAAATTCAATTTTAAATAAGAAATCGTTGTCACGGATTTTGTATCTTGAAGAAAAAAAACATGCGATTTTTTCGGTACACTTTTGAATGCATTTAATTCTGGAGAAATGTTTGACAGAATTCATCTTAATTCCCTATAAAACACTCATTGAAAGTGATTTCATCTCGATTGAACCATAATTAAAACTTTACCTCGATTTTTAATAACATTTTCAAAATCGACGTTTCACGGCCAAAGAAGCATATTTTGAGTATTTCTTCACAATTTTCAAAAATAACCACTGAAACCATTATTTTTATACTTTTTGCTTTAATTCAAGCAAATGTAACGATATTCATTCAAAAAACTGTTAAAGTTCAATTTTTCAATAAGAAATCGTTGTCACGGATTTTGTATCTTGAAGAAGAAAAACATGCGATTTTTTCGGTACTTTTTTGAATGCATTTTTTTCTTGAGAAATCTTTGACCGAATTCAGCTTAATTCCCTATAAAACACTCATTGAAAGTGATTTCATCTCGATTGAACAATAATTAAAAATTTACCTCGATTTTTAATAACATTTTCAAAATCGACGTTTCACGGCCAAAGAAGCATACTTTGAGTATTTCTTCACTATTTTCAAATATATTCATTGAAACCATTATTTTTATACTTTTTGCTTTAATTCAAGCAATGTAACGATATTCATTCAAAAAACTGTTAAAATTCAATTTTCAATAAGAAATCGTATTCACGGATTTTGTGTTTTGAAGAAGAAAAACCTGCGATTTTTTCGGTACTTTTTTGAATGAATTTTTTTCTGGAGAAATTTTTGACCGAATTCAGCTTAATTCCCTATAAAACACTCATTGAAAGTGATTTCATCTCGATTGAACAATAATTAAAAATTTACCTCGATTTTTAATAACATTTTCAAAATCGACGTTTCACGGCCAAAGAAGCATACTTTGAGTATTTCTTCACTATTTTCAAATATGTTCACTGAAACCATTATTTTTATACTTTTTGCTTTAATTCAAGCAAATGTAACGATATTCATTCAAAAAACTGTTAAAGTTCAATTTTTCAATAAGAAATCGTTGTCACGGATTTTGTATCTTGAAGAAGAAAAACATGCGATTTTTTCGGTACTTTTTTGAATGCATTTTTTTCTTGAGAAATCTTTGACTGAATTCAGCTTAATTCCCTATAAAACACTCATTGAAAGTGATTTCATCTCGATTGAACAATAATTAAAAATTTACCTCGATTTTTAATAACATTTTCAAAATCGACGTTTCACGGCCAAAGAAGCATACTTTGAGTATTTCTTCACTATTTTCAAATATATTCATTGAAACCATTATTTTTATACTTTTTGCTTTAATTCAAGCAATGTAACGATATTCATTCAAAAAACTGTTAAAATTCAATTTTCAATAAGAAATCGTATTCACGGATTTTGTGTCTTGAAGAAGAAAAACCTGCGATTTTTTCGGTACACTTTTGAATGCATTTTTTTTTGGAGAAATGTTTGACCGAATTCAGCTTAATTCCCTATAAAACACTCTTTGAAAGTGATTTCATCTTGATTGAACAAAAATTAAAAATTTACCTCGAATTTTAATAACATTTTCAAAATCGACGTTTCACGGCCAAACAAGCATACTTTGAGTATTTCTTCACTATTTTCAAATATAACCATTGAAACCATTATTTTTGTACTTTTTGCTTTAATTCAAGCAATGTAACGATATTCATTCAAAAAACTGTTAAAATTCAATTTTCAATAAGAAATCGTTGTCACGGATATTGTATCTTGAAGAAAAAAAACATGCGATTTTTTCGGTACACTTTTGAATGCATTTTTTTTTGGAGAAATGTTTGACCGAATTCAGCTTAATTCCCTATAAAACACTCTTTGAAAGTGATTTCATCTTGATTGAACAAAAATTAAAAATTTACCTCGAATTTTAATAACATTTTCAAAATCGACGTTTCACGGCCAAAGAAGCATACTTTGAGTATTTCTTCACTATTTTCAAATATAACCATTGAAACCATTATTTTTGTACTTTTTGCTTTAATTCAAGCAATGTAACGATATTCATTCAAAAAACTGTTAAAATTCAATTTTCAGTAAGAAATCGTATTCACGGATTTTGTGTCTTGAAGAAGAAAAACCTGCGATTTTTTCGGTACTTTTTTGAATGAATTTTTTTCTGGAGAAATTTTTGACCGAATTCAGCTTAATTCCCTATAAAACACTCATTGAAAGTGATTTCATCTCGATTGAACAATAATTAAAAATTTACCTCGATTTTTAATAACATTTTCAAAATCGACGTTTCACGGCCAAAGAAGCATATTTTGAGTATTTCTTCACTATTTTCAAAAATAACCACTGAAACCATTATTTTTATACTTTTTGCTTTAATTCAAGCAAATGTAACGATATTCATTCAAAAAACTGTTAAAGTTCAATTTTTCAATAAGAAATCGTTGTCACGGATTTTGTATCTTGAAGAAGAAAAACATGCGATTTTTTCGGTACTTTTTTGAATGCATTTTTTTCTTGAGAAATCTTTGACCGAATTCAGCTTAATTCCCTATAAAACACTCATTGAAAGTGAATTCATCTCGATTGAACAATAATTAAAAATTTACCTCGAATTTTAATAACATTTTCAAAATCGACGTTTCACGGCCAAAGAAGCATACTTTGAGTATTTCTTCACTATTTTCAAATATGTTCACTGAAACCATTATTTTTATACTTTTTGCTTTAATTCAAGCAAATGTAACGATATTCAATCAAAAAACTGTTAAAATTAAATTTTTCAATAAGAAATCGTTGTCACGGATTTTGTATCTTGAAAAAGAAAAACATGCGATTTTTTCGGTACTTTTTTGAATGCATTTTTCTCTGGAGAAATTTTTGACCGAATTCAGCTTAATTCCCTATAAAACACTCAATAAAAGTGATTTCATCTCGATTGAACCATAATTAAAAATTTACCTCGATTTTTAATAACATTTTCAAAATCGACGTTTCACGGCCAAAGAAGCATATTTTGAGTATTTCTTCACTATTTTCAAAAATAACCACTGAAACCATTATTTTTATACTTTTTGCTTTAATTCAAGCAAATGTAACGATATTCATTCAAAAAACTGTTAAAGTTCAATTTTTCAATAAGAAATCGTTGTCACGGATTTTGTATCTTGAAGAAGAAAAACATGCGATTTTTTCGGTACTTTTTTGAATGCATTTTTTTCTTGAGAAATCTTTGACCGAATTCAGCTTAATTCCCTATAAAACACTCATTGAAAGTGAATTCATCTCGATTGAACAATAATTAAAAATTTACCTCGATTTTTAATAACATTTTCAAAATCGACGTTTCACGGCCAAAGAAGCATACTTTGAGTATTTCTTCACTATTTTCAAATATATTCATTGAAACCATTATTTTTATACTTTTTGCTTTAATTCAAGCAATGTAACGATATTCATTCAAAAAACTGTTAAAATTCAATTTTCAATAAGAAATCGTATTCACGGATTTTGTGTCTTGAAGAAGAAAAACCTGCGATTTTTTCGGTACTTTTTTGAATGAATTTTTTTCTGGAGAAATTTTTGACCGAATTCAGCTTAATTCCCTATAAAACACTCATTGAAAGTGATTTCATCTCGATTGAACAATAATTAAAAATTTACCTCGATTTTTAATAAGATTTTCAAAATCGACGTTTCACGGCCAAAGAAGCATACTTTGAGTATTTCTTCACTATTTTCAAATATGTTCACTGAAACCATTATTTTTATACTTTTTGCTTTAATTCAAGCAAATGTAACGATATTCAATCCTAAAACTGTTAAAATTAAATTTTTCAATAAGAAATCGTTGTCACGGATTTTGTATCTTGAAAAAGAAAAACATGCGATTTTTTCGGTACTTTTTTGAATGCATTTTTCTCTGGAGAAATTTTTGACCGAATTCAGCTTAATTCCCTATAAAACACTCAATAAAAGTGATTTCATCTCGATTGAACAATAAATAAAAATGTACCTCGATTTTTAATAACATTTTCAAAATCGACGAAACTCGGCCTAAGAAAAACATTTTGAGTATTTGTTCACTGTTTTCAAATATAACCACTGAAACCATTATTTTTGTAATTTTTGCGTTAATTCAAGCAAATGTAACGATATTCATTCAACAAACTGTTAAAATTAAATTTTTCAATAAGAAATCGTTGTCACGGATTTTGTATCTTGAAGAAGAAAAACATGCGATTTTTTCGGTACTTTTTTGAATGAATTTTTTTCTGGAGAAATTTTTGACCGAATTCAGCTTAATTCCCTATAAAACACTCATTAAAAGTGATTTCATCTCGATTGAACAATAAATAAAAATGTACCTCGATTTTTAATAACATTTTCAAAATCGACGTTTCACGGCCAAAGAAGCATATTTTGAGTATTTCTTCACTATTTTCAAAAATAACCACTGAAACCATTATTTTTATACTTTTTGCTTTAATTCAAGCAAATGTAACGATATTCATTCAAAAAACTGTTAAAATTCAATTTTTCAATAAGAAATCGTTGTCACGGATTTTGTATTTTGAAGAAGAAAAACATGCGATTTTTTCGGTACTTTTTTGAATGCATTTTTTTCTGGAGAAATTTTTGACCGAATTCAGCTTAATTCCCTATAAAACACTCATTGAAAGTGATTTCATCTCGATTGAACAATAAATAAAAATGTACCTCGATTTTTAATAACATTTTCAAAATCGACGTAACTCGGCCTAAGAAAAACATTTTGAGTATTTGTTCACTGTTTTCAAATATAACCACTGAAACCATTATTTTTGTAATTTTTGCGTTAATTCAAGCAAATGTAACGATATTCATTCAACAAACTGTTAAAATTAAATTTTTCAATAAGAAATCGTTGTCACGGATTTTGTATCTTGAAGAAGAAAAACATGCGATTTTTTCGGTACTTTTTTGAATGAATTTTTTTCTGGAGAAATTTTTGACCGAATTCAGCTTAATTCCCTATAAAACACTCATTAAAAGTGATTTCATCTCGATTGAACAATAAATAAAAATGTACCTCGATTTTTAATAACATTTTCAAAATCGACGTAACTCGGCCTAAGAAAAACATTTTGAGTATTTGTTCACTGTTTTCAAATATAACCACTGAAACCATTATTTTTGTAATTTTTGCGTTAATTCAAGCAAATGTAACGATATTCATTCAACAAACTGTTAAAATTCAATTTTAAATAAGAAATCGTTGTCACGGATTTTGTATCTTGAAGAAAAAAAACATGCGATTTTTTCGGTACACTTTTGAATGCATTTAATTCTGGAGAAATGTTTGACCGAATTCATCTTAATTCCCTATAAAACACTCATTGAAAGTGATTTCATCTCGATTGAACCATAATTAAAAATTTACCTCGATTTTTAATAACATTTTCAAAATCGACGTTTCACGGCCAAAGAAGCATATTTTGAGTATTTCTTCACTATTTTCAAAAATAACCACTGAAACCATTATTTTTATACTTTTTGCTTTAATTCAAGCAAATGTAACGATATTCATTCAAAAAACTGTTAAAATTCAATTTTCAATAAGAAATCGTATTCACGGATTTTGTGTCTTGAAGAAGAAAAACCTGCGATTTTTTCGGTACTTTTTTGAATGAATTTTTTTCTGGAGAAATTTTTGACCGAATTCAGCTTAATTCCCTATAAAACACACATTGAAAGTGATTTCATCTCGATTGAACAATAATTAAAAATTTACCTCGATTTTTAATAACATTTTCAAAATCGACGTTTCACGGCCAAAGAAGCATATTTTGAGTATTTCTTCACTATTTTCAAAAATAACCACTGAAACCATTATTTTTATACTTTTTGCTTTAATTCAAGCAAATGTAACGATATTTATTCAAAAAACTGTTAAAATTCAATTTTTCAATAAGAAATCGTTGTCACGGATTTTGTATCTTGAAGAAGAAAAACATGCGATTTTTTCGGTACTTTTTTGAATGCATTTTTTTCTTGAGAAATCTTTGACCGAATTCAGCTTAATTCCCTATAAAACACTCATTGAAAGTGATTTCATCTCGATTGAACAATAATTAAAAATTTACCTCGATTTTTAATAACATTTTCAAAATCGACGTTTCACGGCCAAAGAAGCATACTTTGAGTATTTCTTCACTATTTTCAAATATGTTCACTGAAACCATTATTTTTATACTTTTTGCTTTAATTCAAGCAAATGTAACGATATTCAATCCTAAAACTGTTAAAATTAAATTTTTCAATAAGAAATCGTTGTCACGGATTTTGTATCTTGAAAAAGAAAAACATGCGATTTTTTCGGTACTTTTTTGAATGCATTTTTCTCTGGAGAAATTTTTGACCGAATTCAGCTTAATTCCCTATAAAACACTCAATAAAAGTGATTTCATCTCGATTGAACAATAAATAAAAATGTACCTCGATTTTTAATAACATTTTCAAAATCGACGAAACTCGGCCTAAGAAAAACATTTTGAGTATTTGTTCACTGTTTTCAAATATAACCACTGAAACCATTATTTTTGTAATTTTTGCGTTAATTCAAGCAAATGTAACGATATTCATTCAACAAACTGTTAAAATTAAATTTTTCAATAAGAAATCGTTGTCACGGATTTTGTATCTTGAAGAAGAAAAACATGCGATTTTTTCGGTACTTTTTTGAATGAATTTTTTTCTGGAGAAATTTTTGACCGAATTCAGCTTAATTCCCTATAAAACACTCATTAAAAGTGATTTCATCTCGATTGAACAATAAATAAAAATGTACCTCGATTTTTAATAACATTTTCAAAATCGACGTTTCACGGCCAAAGAAGCATATTTTGAGTATTTCTTCACTATTTTCAAAAATAACCACTGAAACCATTATTTTTATACTTTTTGCTTTAATTCAAGCAAATGTAACGATATTCATTCAAAAAACTGTTAAAATTCAATTTTTCAATAAGAAATCGTTGTCACGGATTTTGTATTTTGAAGAAGAAAAACATGCGATTTTTTCGGTACTTTTTTGAATGCATTTTTTTCTGGAGAAATTTTTGACCGAATTCAGCTTAATTCCCTATAAAACACTCATTGAAAGTGATTTCATCTCGATTGAACAATAAATAAAAATGTACCTCGATTTTTAATAACATTTTCAAAATCGACGTAACTCGGCCTAAGAAAAACATTTTGAGTATTTGTTCACTGTTTTCAAATATAACCACTGAAACCATTATTTTTGTAATTTTTGCGTTAATTCAAGCAAATGTAACGATATTCATTCAACAAACTGTTAAAATTAAATTTTTCAATAAGAAATCGTTGTCACGGATTTTGTATCTTGAAGAAGAAAAACATGCGATTTTTTCGGTACTTTTTTGAATGAATTTTTTTCTGGAGAAATTTTTGACCGAATTCAGCTTAATTCCCTATAAAACACTCATTAAAAGTGATTTCATCTCGATTGAACAATAAATAAAAATGTACCTCGATTTTTAATAACATTTTCAAAATCGACGTAACTCGGCCTAAGAAAAACATTTTGAGTATTTGTTCACTGTTTTCAAATATAACCACTGAAACCATTATTTTTGTAATTTTTGCGTTAATTCAAGCAAATGTAACGATATTCATTCAACAAACTGTTAAAATTCAATTTTAAATAAGAAATCGTTGTCACGGATTTTGTATCTTGAAGAAAAAAAAACATGCGATTTTTTCGGTACACTTTTGAATGCATTTAATTCTGGAGAAATGTTTGACCGAATTCATCTTAATTCCCTATAAAACACTCATTGAAAGTGATTTCATCTCGATTGAACCATAATTAAAAATTTACCTCGATTTTTAATAACATTTTCAAAATCGACGTTTCACGGCCAAAGAAGCATATTTTGAGTATTTCTTCACTATTTTCAAAAATAACCACTGAAACCATTATTTTTATACTTTTTGCTTTAATTCAAGCAAATGTAACGATATTCATTCAAAAAACTGTTAAAATTCAATTTTCAATAAGAAATCGTATTCACGGATTTTGTGTCTTGAAGAAGAAAAACCTGCGATTTTTTCGGTACTTTTTTGAATGAATTTTTTTCTGGAGAAATTTTTGACCGAATTCAGCTTAATTCCCTATAAAACACACATTGAAAGTGATTTCATCTCGATTGAACAATAATTAAAAATTTACCTCGATTTTTAATAACATTTTCAAAATCGACGTTTCACGGCCAAAGAAGCATATTTTGAGTATTTCTTCACTATTTTCAAAAATAACCACTGAAACCATTATTTTTATACTTTTTGCTTTAATTCAAGCAAATGTAACGATATTTATTCAAAAAACTGTTAAAATTCAATTTTTCAATAAGAAATCGTTGTCACGGATTTTGTATCTTGAAGAAGAAAAACATGCGATTTTTTCGGTACTTTTTTGAATGCATTTTTTTCTTGAGAAATCTTTGACCGAATTCAGCTTAATTCCCTATAAAACACTCATTGAAAGTGATTTCATCTCGATTGAACAATAATTAAAAATTTACCTCGATTTTTAATAACATTTTCAAAATCGACGTTTCACGGCCAAAGAAGCATACTTTGAGTATTTCTTCACTATTTTCAAATATATTCATTGAAACCATTATTTTTATACTTTTTGCTTTAATTCAAGCAATGTAACGATATTCATTCAAAAAACTGTTAAAATTCAATTTTCAATAAGAAATCGTATTCACGGATTTTGTGTCTTGAAGAAGAAAAACCTGCGATTTTTTCGGTACTTTTTTGAATGAATTTTTTTCTGGAGAAATTTTTGACCGAATTCAGCTTAATTCCCTATAAAACACACATTGAAAGTGATTTCATCTCGATTGAACAATAATTAAAAATTTACCTCGATTTTTAATAACATTTTCAAAATCTACGTTTCACGGCCAAAGAAGCATATTTTGAGTATTTCTTCACTATTTTCAAAAATAACCACTGAAACCATTATTTTTATACTTTTTGCTTTAATTCAAGCAAATGTAACGATATTTATTCAAAAAACTGTTAAAATTCAATTTTTCAATAAGAAATCGTTGTCACGGATTTTGTATCTTGAAGAAGAAAAACATGCGATTTTTTCGGTACTTTTTTGAATGCATTTTTTTCTGGAGAAATTTTTGACCGAATTCAGCTTAATTCCCTATAAAACACTCATTGAAAGTGATTTCATCTCGATTGAACATTAAATAAAAATGTACCTCGATTTTTAATAACATTTTCAAAATCGACGTAACTCGGCCTAAGAAAAACATTTTGAGTATTTGTTCACTGTTTTCAGATATAACCACTGAAACCATTATTTTTGTAATTTTTGCGTTAATTCAAGCAAATGTAACGATATTCATTCAACAAACTGTTAAAATTCAATTTTAAATAAGAAATCGTTGTCACGGATTTTGTATCTTGAAGAAAAAAAACATGCGATTTTTTCGGTACACTTTTGAATGCATTTAATTCTTGAGAAATGTTTGACCGAATTCATCTTAATTCCCTATAAAACACTCATTGAAAGTGATTTCATCTCGATTGAACCATAATTAAAAATTTACCTCGATTTTTAATAACATTTTCAAAATCGACGTTTCACGGCCAAAGAAGCATATTTTGAGTATTTCTTCACTATTTTCAAAAATAACCACTGAAACCATTATTTTTATACTTTTTGCTTTAATTCAAGCAAATGTAACGATATTCATTCAAAAAACTGTTAAAATTCAATTTTTCAATAAGAAATCGTTGTCACGGATTTTGTATCTTGAAGAAGAAAAACATGCGATTTTTTCGGTACTTTTTTGAATGCATTTTTTTCTGGAGAAATTTTTGACCGAATTCAGCTTAATTCCCTATAAAACACTCATTGAAAGTGATTTCATCTCGATTGAACAATAAATAAAAATGTACCTCGATTTTTAATAACATTTTCAAAATCGACGTAACTCGGCCTAAGAAAAACATTTTGAGTATTTGTTCACTGTTTTCAGATATAACCACTGAAACCATTATTTTTGTAATTTTTGCGTTAATTCAAGCAAATGTAACGATATTCATTCAACAAACTGTTAAAATTCAATTTTAAATAAGAAATCGTTGTCACGGATTTTGTATCTTGAAGAAAAAAAACATGCGATTTTTTCGGTACACTTTTGAATGCATTTAATTCTGGAGAAATGTTTGACCGAATTCATCTTAATTCCCTATAAAACACTCATTGAAAGTGATTTCATCTCGATTGAACCATAATTAAAAATTTACCTCGATTTTTAATAACATTTTCAAAATCGACGTTTCACGGCCAAAGAAGCATACTTTGAGTATTTCTTCACTATTTTCAAATATATTCATTGAAACCATTATTTTTATACTTTTTGCTTTAATTCAAGCAATGTAACGATATTCATTCAAAAAACTGTTAAAATTCAATTTTCAATAAGAAATCGTATTCACGGATTTTGTGTCTTGAAGAAGAAAAACCTGCGATTTTTTCGGTACTTTTTTGAATGAATTTTTTTATGGAGAAATTTTTGACCGAATTCAGCTTAATTCCCTATAAAACACTCATTGAAAGTGATTTCATCTCGATTGAACAATAATTAAAAATTTACCTCGATTTTTAATAACATTTTCAAAATCGACGTTTCACGGCCAAAGAAGCATACTTTGAGTATTTCTTCACTATTTTCAAATATGTTCACTGAAACCATTATTTTTATACTTTTTGCTTTAATTCAAGCAAATGTAACGATATTCAATCAAAAAACTGTTAAAATTAAATTTTTCAATAAGAAATCGTTGTCACGGAATTTGTATCTTGAAAAAGAAAAACATGCGATTTTTTCGGTACTTTTTTGAATGCATTTTTCTCTGGAGAAATTTTTGACCGAATTCAGCTTAATTCCCTATAAAACACTCATTGAAAGTGATTTCATCTCGATTGAACAATAAATAAAAATGTACCTCGATTTTTAATAACATTTTCAAAATCGACGAAACTCGGCCTAAGAAAAACATTTTGAGTATTTGTTCACTGTTTTCAAATATAACCACTGAAACCATTATTTTTGTAATTTTTGCGTTAATTCAAGCAAATGTAACGATATTCATTCAACAAACTGTTAAAATTAAATTTTTCAATAAGAAATCGTTGTCACGGATTTTGTATCTTGAAGAAGAAAAACATGCGATTTTTTCGGTACTTTTTTGAATGCATTTTTTTCTGGAGAAATTTTTGACCGAATTCAGCTTAATTCCCTATAAAACACTCATTGAAAGTGATTTCATCTCGATTGAACAATAAATAAAAATGTACCTCGATTTTTAATAACATTTTCAAAATCGACGTAACTCGGCCTAAGAAAAACATTTTGAGTATTTGTTCACTGTTTTCAAAAATAACCACTGAAACCATTATTTTTGTAATTTTTGCGTTAATTCAAGCAAATGTAACGATATTCAATCAAAAAACTGTTAAAATTAAATTTTTCAATAAGAAATCGTTGTCACGGATTTTGTATCTTGAAAAAGAAAAACATGCGATTTTTTCGGTACTTTTTTGAATGCATTTTTCTCTGGAGAAATTTTTGACCGAATTCAGCTTAATTCCCTATAAAACACTCAATAAAAGTGATTTCATCTCGATTGAACAATAAATAAAAATGTACCTCGATTTTTAATAACATTTTCAAAATCGACGAAACTCGGCCTAAGAAAAACATTTTGAGTATTTGTTCACTGTTTTCAAATATAACCACTGAAACCATTATTTTTGTAATTTTTGCGTTAATTCAAGCAAATGTAACGATATTCATTCAACAAACTGTTAAAATTAAATTTTTCAATAAGAAATCGTTGTCACGGATTTTGTATCTTGAAGAAGAAAAACATGCGATTTTTTCGGTACTTTTTTGAATGAATTTTTTTCTGGAGAAATTTTTGACCGAATTCAGCTTAATTCCCTATAAAACACTCATTAAAAGTGATTTCATCTCGATTGAACAATAAATAAAAATGTACCTCGATTTTTAATAACATTTTCAAAATCGACGTTTCACGGCCAAAGAAGCATATTTTGAGTATTTCTTCACTATTTTCAAAAATAACCACTGAAACCATTATTTTTATACTTTTTGCTTTAATTCAAGCAAATGTAACGATATTCATTCAAAAAACTGTTAAAATTCAATTTTTCAATAAGAAATCGTTGTCACGGATTTTGTATCTTGAAGAAGAAAAACATGCGATTTTTTCGGTACTTTTTTGAATGCATTTTTTTCTGGAGAAATTTTTGACCGAATTCAGCTTAATTCCCTATAAAACACTCATTGAAAGTGATTTCATCTCGATTGAACAATAAATAAAAATGTACCTCGATTTTTAATAACATTTTCAAAATCGACGTAACTCGGCCTAAGAAAAACATTTTGAGTATTTGTTCACTGTTTTCAGATATAACCACTGAAACCATTATTTTTGTAATTTTTGCGTTAATTCAAGCAAATGTAACGATATTCATTCAACAAACTGTTAAAATTCAATTTTAAATAAGAAATCGTTGTCACGGATATTGTATCTTGAAGAAAAAAAACATGCGATTTTTTCGGTACACTTTTGAATGCATTTAATTCTGGAGAAATGTTTGACCGAATTCATCTTAATTCCCTATAAAACACTCATTGAAAGTGATTTCATCTCGATTGAACCATAATTAAAAATTTACCTCGATTTTTAATAACATTTTCAAAATCGACGTTTCACGGCCAAAGAAGCATATTTTGAGTATTTCTTCACTATTTTCAAAAATAACCACTGAAACCATTATTTTTATACTTTTTGCTTTAATTCAAGCAAATGTAACGATATTCATTCAAAAAACTGTTAAAGTTCAATTTTTCAATAAGAAATCGTTGTCACGGATTTTGTATCTTGAAGAAGAAAAACATGCGATTTTTTCGGTACTTTTTTGAATGCATTTTTTTCTTGAGAAATCTTTGACCGAATTCAGCTTAATTCCCTATAAAACACTCATTGAAAGTGATTTCATCTCGATTGAACAATAATTAAAAATTTACCTCGATTTTTAATAACATTTTCAAAATCGACGTTTCACGGCCAAAGAAGCATACTTTGAGTATTTCTTCACTATTTTCAAATATATTCATTGAAACCATTATTTTTATACTTTTTGCTTTAATTCAAGCAATGTAACGATATTCATTCAAAAAACTGTTAAAATTCAATTTTCAATAAGAAATCGTATTCACGGATTTTGTGTCTTGAAGAAGAAAAACCTGCGATTTTTTCGGTACTTTTTTGAATGAATTTTTTTATGGAGAAATTTTTGACCGAATTCAGCTTAATTCCCTATAAAACACTCATTGAAAGTGATTTCATCTCGATTGAACAATAATTAAAAATTTACCTCGATTTTTAATAACATTTTCAAAATCGACGTTTCACGGCCAAAGAAGCATACTTTGAGTATTTCTTCACTATTTTCAAATATGTTCACTGAAACCATTATTTTTATACTTTTTGCTTTAATTCAAGCAAATGTAACGATATTCAATCAAAAAACTGTTAAAATTAAATTTTTCAATAAGAAATCGTTGTCACGGAATTTGTATCTTGAAAAAGAAAAACATGCGATTTTTTCGGTACTTTTTTGAATGCATTTTTCTCTGGAGAAATTTTTGACCGAATTCAGCTTAATTCCCTATAAAACACTCATTGAAAGTGATTTCATCTCGATTGAACAATAAATAAAAATGTACCTCGATTTTTAATAACATTTTCAAAATCGACGAAACTCGGCCTAAGAAAAACATTTTGAGTATTTGTTCACTGTTTTCAAATATAACCACTGAAACCATTATTTTTGTAATTTTTGCGTTAATTCAAGCAAATGTAACGATATTCATTCAACAAACTGTTAAAATTAAATTTTTCAATAAGAAATCGTTGTCACGGATTTTGTATCTTGAAGAAGAAAAACATGCGATTTTTTCGGTACTTTTTTGAATGCATTTTTTTCTGGAGAAATTTTTGACCGAATTCAGCTTAATTCCCTATAAAACACTCATTGAAAGTGATTTCATCTCGATTGAACAATAAATAAAAATGTACCTCGATTTTTAATAACATTTTCAAAATCGACGTAACTCGGCCTAAGAAAAACATTTTGAGTATTTGTTCACTGTTTTCAAATATAACCACTGAAACCATTATTTTTGTAATTTTTGCGTTAATTCAAGCAAATGTAACGATATTCAATCAAAAAACTGTTAAAATTAAATTTTTCAATAAGAAATCGTTGTCACGGATTTTGTATCTTGAAAAAGAAAAACATGCGATTTTTTCGGTACTTTTTTGAATGCATTTTTCTCTGGAGAAATTTTTGACCGAATTCAGCTTAATTCCCTATAAAACACTCAATAAAAGTGATTTCATCTCGATTGAACAATAAATAAAAATGTACCTCGATTTTTAATAACATTTTCAAAATCGACGAAACTCGGCCTAAGAAAAACATTTTGAGTATTTGTTCACTGTTTTCAAATATAACCACTGAAACCATTATTTTTGTAATTTTTGCGTTAATTCAAGCAAATGTAACGATATTCATTCAACAAACTGTTAAAATTAAATTTTTCAATAAGAAATCGTTGTCACGGATTTTGTATCTTGAAGAAGAAAAACATGCGATTTTTTCGGTACTTTTTTGAATGAATTTTTTTCTGGAGAAATTTTTGACCGAATTCAGCTTAATTCCCTATAAAACACTCATTAAAAGTGATTTCATCTCGATTGAACAATAAATAAAAATGTACCTCGATTTTTAATAACATTTTCAAAATCGACGTTTCACGGCCAAAGAAGCATATTTTGAGTATTTCTTCACTATTTTCAAAAATAACCACTGAAACCATTATTTTTATACTTTTTGCTTTAATTCAAGCAAATGTAACGATATTCATTCAAAAAACTGTTAAAATTCAATTTTTCAATAAGAAATCGTTGTCACGGATTTTGTATCTTGAAGAAGAAAAACATGCGATTTTTTCGGTACTTTTTTGAATGCATTTTTTTCTGGAGAAATTTTTGACCGAATTCAGCTTAATTCCCTATAAAACACTCATTGAAAGTGATTTCATCTCGATTGAACAATAAATAAAAATGTACCTCGATTTTTAATAACATTTTCAAAATCGACGTAACTCGGCCTAAGAAAAACATTTTGAGTATTTGTTCACTGTTTTCAAATATAACCACTGAAACCATTATTTTTGTAATTTTTGCGTTAATTCAAGCAAATGTAACGATATTCATTCAACAAACTGTTAAAATTCAATTTTAAATAAGAAATCGTTGTCACGGATTTTGTATCTTGAAGAAAAAAAACATGCGATTTTTTCGGTACACTTTTGAATGCATTTAATTCTGGAGAAATGTTTGACCGAATTCATCTTAATTCCCTATAAAACACTCATTGAAAGTGATTTCATCTCGATTGAACCATAATTAAAAATTTACCTCGATTTTTAATAACATTTTCAAAATCGACGTTTCACGGCCAAAGAAGCATATTTTGAGTATTTCTTCACTATTTTCAAAAATAACCACTGAAACCATTATTTTTATACTTTTTGCTTTAATTCAAGCAAATGTAACGATATTCATTCAAAAAACTGTTAAAATTCAATTTTCAATAAGAAATCGTATTCACGGATTTTGTGTCTTGAAGAAGAAAAACCTGCGATTTTTTCGGTACTTTTTTGAATGAATTTTTTTCTGGAGAAATTTTTGACCGAATTCAGCTTAATTCCCTATAAAACACTCATTGAAAGTGATTTCATCTCGATTGAACAATAATTAAAAATTTACCTCGATATTTAATAACATTTTCAAAATCGACGTTTCACGGCCAAAGAAGCATATTTTGAGTATTTCTTCACTATTTTCAAAAATAACCACTGAAACCATTATTTTTATACTTTTTGCTTTAATTCAAGCAAATGTAACGATAATCATTCAAAAAACTGTTAAAATTCAATTTTTCAATAAGAAATCGTTGTCACGGATTTTGTATCTTGAAGAAGAAAAACATGCGATTTTTTCGGTACTTTTTTGAATGCATTTTTTTCTGGAGAAATTTTTGACCGAATTCAGCTTAATTCCCTATAAAACACTCATTGAAAGTGATTTCATCTCGATTGAACAATAAATAAAAATGTACCTCGATTTTTAATAACATTTTCAAAATCGACGTAACTCGGCCTAAGAAAAACATTTTGAGTATTTGTTCACTGTTTTCAGATATAACCACTGAAACCATTATTTTTGTAATTTTTGCGTTAATTCAAGCAAATGTAACGATATTCATTCAACAAACTGTTAAAATTCAATTTTAAATAAGAAATCGTTGTCACGGATTTTGTATCTTGAAGAAAAAAAACATGCGATTTTTTCGGTACACTTTTGAATGCATTTAATTCTGGAGAAATGTTTGACCGAATTCATCTTAATTCCCTATAAAACACTCATTGAAAGTGATTTCATCTCGATTGAACCATAATTAAAAATTTACCTCGATTTTTAATAACATTTTCAAAATCGACGTTTCACGGCCAAAGAAGCATATTTTGAGTATTTCTTCACTATTTTCAAAAATAACCACTGAAACCATTATTTTTATACTTTTTGCTTTAATTCAAGCAAATGTAACGATATTCATTCAAAAAACTGTTAAAATTCAATTTTCAATAAGAAATCGTATTCACGGATTTTGTGTCTTGAAGAAGAAAAACCTGCGATTTTTTCGGTACTTTTTTGAATGAATTTTTTTCTGGAGAAATTTTTGACCGAATTCAGCTTAATTCCCTATAAAACACTCATTGAAAGTGATTTCATCTCGATTGAACAATAATTAAAAATTTACCTCGATATTTAATAACATTTTCAAAATCGACGTTTCACGGCCAAAGAAGCATATTTTGAGTATTTCTTCACTATTTTCAAAAATAACCACTGAAACCATTATTTTTATACTTTTTGCTTTAATTCAAGCAAATGTAACGATAATCATTCAAAAAACTGTTAAAATTCAATTTTTCAATAAGAAATCGTTGTCACGGATTTTGTATCTTGAAGAAGAAAAACATGCGATTTTTTCGGTACTTTTTTGAATGCATTTTTTTCTGGAGAAATTTTTGACCGAATTCAGCTTAATTCCCTATAAAACACTCATTGAAAGTGATTTCATCTCGATTGAACAATAAATAAAAATGTACCTCGATTTTTAATAACATTTTCAAAATCGACGTAACTCGGCCTAAGAAAAACATTTTGAGTATTTGTTCACTGTTTTCAGATATAACCACTGAAACCATTATTTTTGTAATTTTTGCGTTAATTCAAGCAAATGTAACGATATTCATTCAACAAACTGTTAAAATTCAATTTTAAATAAGAAATCGTTGTCACGGATTTTGTATCTTGAAGAAAAAAAACATGCGATTTTTTCGGTACACTTTTGAATGCATTTAATTCTGGAGAAATGTTTGACCGAATTCATCTTAATTCCCTATAAAACACTCATTGAAAGTGATTTCATCTCGATTGAACCATAATTAAAAATTTACCTCGATTTTTAATAACATTTTCAAAATCGACGTTTCACGGCCAAAGAAGCATATTTTGAGTATTTCTTCACTATTTTCAAAAATAACCACTGAAACCATTATTTTTATACTTTTTGCGCTAATTCAAGCAAATGTAACGATATTCATTCAAAAAACTGTTAAAATTCAATTTTTCAATAAGAAATCGTTGTCACGGATTTTGTATCTTGAAGAAGAAAAACATGCGATTTTTTCGGTACTTTTTTGAATGCATTTTTTTCTGGAGAAATTTTTGACCGAATTCAGCTTAATTCCCTATAAAACACTCATTGAAAGTGATTTCATCTCGATTGAACAATAAATAAAAATGTACCTCGATTTTTAATAACATTTTCAAAATCGACGTAACTCGGCCTAAGAAAAACATTTTGAGTATTTGTTCACTGTTTTCAGATATAACCACTGAAACCATTATTTTTGTAATTTTTGCGTTAATTCAAGCAAATGTAACGATATTCATTCAACAAACTGTTAAAATTCAATTTTAAATAAGAAATCGTTGTCACGGATTTTGTATCTTGAAGAAAAAAAACATGCGATTTTTTCGGTACACTTTTGAATGCATTTAATTCTGGAGAAATGTTTGACCGAATTCATCTTAATTCCCTATAAAACACTCATTGAAAGTGATTTCATCTCGATTGAACCATAATTAAAAATTTACCTCGATTTTTAATAACATTTTCAAAATCGACGTTTCACGGCCAAAGAAGCATATTTTGAGTATTTCTTCACTATTTTCAAAAATAACCACTGAAACCATTATTTTTATACTTTTTGCTTTAATTCAAGCAAATGTAACGATATTCATTCAAAAAACTGTTAAAGTTCAATTTTTCAATAAGAAATCGTTGTCACGGATTTTGTATCTTGAAGAAGAAAAACATGCGATTTTTTCGGTACTTTTTTGAATGCATTTTTTTCTTGAGAAATCTTTGACCGAATTCAGCTTAATTCCCTATAAAACACTCATTGAAAGTGATTTCATCTCGATTGAACAATAATTAAAAATTTACCTCGATTTTTAATAACATTTTCAAAATCGACGTTTCACGGCCAAAGAAGCATACTTTGAGTATTTCTTCACTATTTTCAAATATATTCATTGAAACCATTATTTTTATACTTTTTGCTTTAATTCAAGCAATGTAACGATATTCATTCAAAAAACTGTTAAAATTCAATTTTCAATAAGAAATCGTATTCACGGATTTTGTGTCTTGAAGAAGAAAAACCTGCGATTTTTTCGGTACTTTTTTGAATGAATTTTTTTCTGGAGAAATTTTTGACCGAATTCAGCTTAATTCCCTATAAAACACTCATTGAAAATGATTTCATCTCGATTGAACAATAATTAAAAATTTACCTCGATTTTTAATAACATTTTCAAAATCGACGTTTCACGGCCAAAGAAGCATACTTTGAGTATTTCTTCACTATTTTCAAAAATAACCACTGAAACCATTATTTTTATACTTTTTGCTTTAATTCAAGCAAATGTAACGATATTCATTCAAAAAACTGTTAAAATTCAATTTTTCAATAAGAAATCGTTGTCACGGATTTTGTATCTTGAAGAAGAAAAACATGCGATTTTTTCGGTACTTTTTTGAATGCATTTTTTTCTGGAGAAATTTTTGACCGAATTCAGCTTAATTCCCTATAAAACACTCATTGAAAGTGATTTCATCTCGATTGAACAATAAATAAAAATGTACCTCGATTTTTAATAACATTTTCAAAATCGACGTAACTCGGCCTAAGAAAAACATTTTGAGTATTTGTTCACTGTTTTCAGATATAACCACTGAAACCATTATTTTTGTAATTTTTGCGTTAATTCAAGCAAATGTAACGATATTCATTCAACAAACTGTTAAAATTCAATTTTAAATAAGAAATCGTTGTCACGGATTTTGTATCTTGAAGAATAAAAACATGCGATTTTTTCGGTACACTTTTGAATGCATTTAATTCTGGAGAAATGTTTGACCGAATTCATCTTAATTCCCTATAAAACACTCATTGAAAGTGATTTCATCTCGATTGAACCATAATTAAAAATTTACCTCGATTTTTAATAACATTTTCAAAATCGACGTTTCACGGCCAAAGAAGCATATTTTGAGTATTTCTTCACTATTTTCAAAAATAACCACTGAAACCATTATTTTTATACTTTTTGCTTTAATTCAAGCAAATGTAACGATATTCATTCAAAAAACTGTTAAAATTCAATTTTCAATAAGAAATCGTATTCACGGATTTTGTGTCTTGAAGAAGAAAAACCTGCGATTTTTTCGGTACTTTTTTGAATGAATTTTTTTCTGGAGAAATTTTTGACCGAATTCAGCTTAATTCCCTATAAAACACTCATTGAAAGTGATTTCATCTCGATTGAACAATAATTAAAAATTTACCTCGATTTTTAATAACATTTTCAAAATCGACGTTTCACGGCCAAAGAAGCATATTTTGAGTATTTCTTCACTATTTTCAAAAATAACCACTGAAACCATTATTTTTATACTTTTTGCTTTAATTCAAGCAAATGTAACGATATTCATTCAAAAAACTGTTAAAATTCAATTTTTCAATAAGAAATCGTTGTCACGGATTTTGTATCTTGAAGAAGAAAAACATGCGATTTTTTCGGTACTTTTTTGAATGCATTTTTTTCTGGAGAAATTTTTGACCGAATTCAGCTTAATTCCCTATAAAACACTCATTGAAAGTGATTTCATCTCGATTGAACAATAAATAAAAATGTACCTCGATTTTTAATAACATTTTCAAAATCGACGTAACTCGGCCTAAGAAAAACATTTTGAGTATTTGTTCACTGTTTTTAAATATAACCACTGAAACCATTATTTTTGTAATTTTTGCGTTAATTCAAGCAAATGTAACGATATTCATTCAACAAACTGTTAAAATTCAATTTTAAATAAGAAATCGTTGTCACGGATTTTGTATCTTGAAGAAAAAAAACATGCGATTTTTTCGGTACACTTTTGAATGCATTTAATTCTGGAGAAATGTTTGACCGAATTCATCTTAATTCCCTATAAAACACTCATTGAAAGTGATTTCATCTCGATTGAACCATAATTAAAAATTTACCTCGATTTTTAATAACATTTTCAAAATCGACGTTTCACGGCCAAATAAGCATATTTTGAGTATTTCTTCACTATTTTCAAAAATAACCACTGAAACCATTATTTTTATACTTTTTGCTTTAATTCAAGCAAATGTAACGATATTCATTCAAAAAACTGTTAAAATTCAATTTTCAATAAGAAATCGTATTCACGGATTTTGTGTCTTGAAGAAGAAAAACCTGCGATTTTTTCGGTACTTTTTTGAATGAATTTTTTTCTGGAGAAATTTTTGACCGAATTCAGCTTAATTCCCTATAAAACACTCATTGAAAGTGATTTCATCTCGATTGAACAATAATTAAAAATTTACCTCGATTTTTAATAACATTTTCAAAATCGACGTTTCACGGCCAAAGAAGCATATTTTGAGTATTTCTTCACTATTTTCAAAAATAACCACTGAAACCATTATTTTTATACTTTTTGCTTTAATTCAAGCAAATGTAACGATATTCATTCAAAAAACTGTTAAAATTCAATTTTTCAATAAGAAATCGTTGTCACGGATTTTGTATCTTGAAGAAGAAAAACATGCGATTTTTTCGGTACTTTTTTGAATGCATTTTTTTCTGGAGAAATTTTTGACCGAATTCAGCTTAATTCCCTATAAAACACTCATTGAAAGTGATTTCATCTCGATTGAACAATAAATAAAAATGTACCTCGATTTTTAATAACATTTTCAAAATCGACGTAACTCGGCCTAAGAAAAACATTTTGAGTATTTGTTCACTGTTTTTAAATATAACCACTGAAACCATTATTTTTGTAATTTTTGCGTTAATTCAAGCAAATGTAACGATATTCATTCAACAAACTGTTAAAATTCAATTTTAAATAAGAAATCGTTGTCACGGATTTTGTATCTTGAAGAAAAAAAACATGCGATTTTTTCGGTACACTTTTGAATGCATTTAATTCTGGAGAAATGTTTGACCGAATTCATCTTAATTCCCTATAAAACACTCATTGAAAGTGATTTCATCTCGATTGAACCATAATTAAAAATTTACCTCGATTTTTAATAACATTTTCAAAATCGACGTTTCACGGCCAAAGAAGCATATTTTGAGTATTTCTTCACTATTTTCAAAAATAACCACTGAAACCATTATTTTTATACTGTTTGCTTTAATTCAAGCAAATGTAACGATATTCATTCAAAAAACTGTTAAAATTCAATTTTCAATAAGAAATCGTATTCACGGATTTTGTGTCTTGAAGAAGAAAAACCTGCGATTTTTTCGGTACTTTTTTGAATGAATTTTTTTCTGGAGAAATTTTTGACCGAATTCAGCTTAATTCCCTATAAAACACTCATTGAAAGTGATTTCATCTCGATTGAACAATAATTAAAAATTTACCTCGATTTTTAATAACATTTTCAAAATCGACGCTTCACGGCCAAAGAAGCATATTTTGAGTATTTCTTCACAATTTTCAAAAATAACCACTGAAACCATTATTTTTATACTTTTTGCTTTAATTCAAGCAAATGTAACGATATTCATTCAAAAAACTGTTAAAATTCAATTTTTCAATAAGAAATCGTTGTCACGGATTTTGTATCTTGAAGAAGAAAAACATGCGATTTTTTCGGTACTTTTTTGAATGCATTTTTTTCTGGAGAAATTTTTGACCGAATTCAGCTTAATTCCCTATAAAACACTCATTGAAAGTGATTTCATCTCGATTGAACAATAAATAAAAATGTACCTCGATTTTTAATAACATTTTCAAAATCGACGTAACTCGGCCTAAGAAAAACATTTTGAGTATTTGTTCACTGTTTTCAGATATAACCACTGATACCATTACTTTTGTAATTTTTGCGTTAATTCAAGCAAATGTAACGATATTCATTCAACAAACTGTTAAAATTCAATTTTAAATAAGAAATCGTTGTCACGGATTTTGTATCTTGAAGAAAAAAAACATGCGATTTTTTCGGTACACTTTTGAATGCATTTAATTCTGGAGAAATGTTTGACCGAATTCATCTTAATTCCCTATAAAACACTCATTGAAAGTGATTTCATCTCGATTGAACCATAATTAAAAATTTACCTCGATTTTTAATAACATTTTCAAAATCGACGTTTCACGGCCAAAGAAGCATATTTTGAGTATTTCTTCACTATTTTCAAAAATAACCACTGAAACCATTATTTTTATACTTTTTGCTTTAATTCAAGCAAATGTAACGATGTTCATTCAAAAAACTGTTAAAGTTCAATTTTTCAATAAGAAATCGTTGTCACGGATTTTGTATCTTGAAGAAGAAAAACATGCGATTTTTTCGGTACTTTTTTGAATGCATTTTTTTCTTGAGAAATCTTTGACCGAATTCAGCTTAATTCCCTATAAAACACTCATTGAAAGTGATTTCATCTCGATTGAACAATAAATAAAAATGTACCTCGATTTTTAATAACATTTTCAAAATCGACGTTTCACGGCCAAAGAAGCATACTTTGAGTATTTCTTCACTATTTTCAAATATATTCATTGAAACCATTATTTTTATACTTTTTGCTTTAATTCAAGCAATGTAACGATATTCATTCAAAAAACTGTTAAAATTCAATTTTCAATAAGAAATCGTATTCACGGATTTTGTGTCTTGAAGAAGAAAAACCTGCGATTTTTTCGGTACTTTTTTGAATGAATTTTTTTCTGGAGAAATTTTTGACCGAATTCAGCTTAATTCCCTATAAAACACTCATTGAAAGTGATTTCATCTCGATTGAACAATAATTAAAAATTTACCTCGATTTTTAATAACATTTTCAAAATCGACGTTTCACGGCCAAAGAAGCATACTTTGAGTATTTCTTCACTATTTTCAAATATGTTCACTGAAACCATTATTTTTATACTTTTTGCTTTAATTCAAGCAAATGTAACGATATTCAATCAAAAAACTGTTAAAATTAAATTTTTCAATAAGAAATCGTTGTCACGGATTTTGTATCTTGAAAAAGAAAAACATGCGATTTTTTCGGTACTTTTTTGAATGCATTTTTCTCTGGAGAAATTTTTGACCGAATTCAGCTTAATTCCCTATAAAACACTCAATAAAAGTGATTTCATCTCGATTGAACAATAAATAAAAATGTACCTCGATTTTTAATAACATTTTCAAAATCGACGAAACTCGGCCTAAGAAAAACATTTTGAGTATTTGTTCACTGTTTTCAAATATAACCACTGAAACCATTATTTTTGTAATTTTTGCGTTAATTCAAGCAAATGTAACGATATTCATTCAACAAACTGTTAAAATTAAATTTTTCAATAAGAAATCGTTGTCACGGATTTTGTATCTTGAAGAAGAAAAACATGCGATTTTTTCGGTACACTTTTGAATGCATTTTTTTCTTGAGAAATCTTTGACCGAATTCAGCTTAATTCCCTATAAAACACTCATTGAAAGTGATTTCATCTCGATTGAACAATAAATAAAAATGTACCTCGATTTTTAATAACATTTTCAAAATCGACGTTTCACGGCGAAAGAAGCATATTTTGAGTATTTCTTCACTATTTTCAAAAATAACCACTGAAACCATTATTTTTATACTTTTTGCTTTAATTCAAGCAAATGTAACGATATTCATTCAAAAAACTGTTAAAGTTCAATTTTTCAATAAGAAATCGTATACACGGATTTTGTATCTTGAAGAAGAAAAACATGCGATTTTTTCGGTACACTTTTGAATGCATTTTTTTCTGGAGAAATGTTTGACCGAATTCAGCTTAATTCCCTATAAAACACTCATTGAAAGTGATTTCATCTCGATTGAACAATAATTAAAAATTTACCTCGATTTTTAATAACATTTTCAAAATCGACGTTTCACGGCCAAAGAAGCATACTTTGAGTATTTCTTCACTATTTTCAAATATGTTCACTGAAACCATTATTTTTATACTTTTTGCTTTAATTCAAGCAAATGTAACGATATTCAATCAAAAAACTGTTAAAATTAAATTTTTCAATAAGAAATCGTTGTCACGGATTTTGTATCTTGAAGAAGAAAAACATGCGATTTTTTTGGTACTTTTTTGAATGCATTTTTTTCAGGAGAAATTTTTGACCGAATTCAGCTTAATTCGCTATAAAACACTCATTGAAAGTGATTTCATCTCGATTGAACAATAAATAAAAATGTACCTCGATTTTTAATAACATTTTCAAAATCGACGTAACTCGGCCTAAGAAAAACATTTTGAGTATTTGTTCACTGTTTTCAAATATAACCACTGAAACCATTATTTTTGTAATTTTTGCGTTAATTCAAGCAAATGTAACGATATTCATTCAACAAACTGTTAAAATTCAATTTTAAATAAGAAATCGTTGTCACGGATTTTGTATCTTGAAGAAAAAAAACATGCGATTTTTTCGGTACTTTTTTGAATGCATTTTTCTCTGGAGAAATTTTTGACCGAATTCAGCTTAATTCCCTATAAAACACTCAATAAAAGTGATTTCATCTCGATTGAACAATAAATAAAAATGTACCTCGATTTTTAATAACATTTTCAAAATCGACGAAACTCGGCCTAAGAAAAACATTTTGAGTATTTGTTCACTGTTTTCAAATATAACCACTGAAACCATTATTTTTGTAATTTTTGCGTTAATTCAAGCAAATGTAACGATATTCATTCAACAAACTGTTAAAATTAAATTTTTCAATAAGAAATCGTTGTCACGGATTTTGTATCTTGAAGAAGAAAAACATGCGATTTTTTCGGTACACTTTTGAATGCATTTTTTTCTTGAGAAATCTTTGACCGAATTCAGCTTAATTCCCTATAAAACACTCATTGAAAGTGATTTTATCTCGATTGAACAATAAATAAAAATGTACCTCGATTTTTAATAACATTTTCAAAATCGACGTTTCACGGCGAAAGAAGCATATTTTGAGTATTTCTTCACTATTTTCAAAAATAACCACTGAAACCATTATTTTTATACTTTTTGCTTTAATTCAAGCAAATGTAACGATATTCATTCAAAAAACTGTTAAAGTTCAATTTTTCAATAAGAAATCGTTGTCACGGATTTTGTATCTTGAAGAAGAAAAACATGCGATTTTTTCGGTACTTTTTTGAATGCATTTTTTTCTTGAGAAATCTTTGACCGAATTCAGCTTAATTCCCTATAAAACACTCATTGAAAGTGATTTCATCTCGATTGAACAATAATTAAAAATTTACCTCGATTTTTAATAACATTTTCAAAATCGACGTTTCACGGCCAAAGAAGCATACTTTGAGTATTTCTTCACTATTTTCAAATATGTTCACTGAAACCATTATTTTTATACTTTTTGCTTTAATTCAAGCAAATGTAACGATATTCAATCAAAAAACTGTAAAAATTAAATTTTTCAATAAGAAATCGTTGTCACGGATTTTGTATCTTGAAGAAGAAAAACATGCGATTTTTTCGGTACTTTTTTGAATGCATTTTTTTCAGGAGAAATTTTTGACCAAATTCAGCTTAATTCCCTATAAAACACTCATTAAAAGTGATTTCATCTCGATTGAACAATAAATAAAAATGTACCTCGATTTTTAATAACATTTTCAAAATCGACGTTTCACGGCCAAAGAAGCATATTTTGAGTATTTCTTCACTATTTTCAAATATAACCACTGAAACCATTATTTTTATACTTTTTGCTTTAATTCAAGCAATGTAACGATATTCATTCAAAAAACTGTTAAAATTCAATTTTCAATAAGAAATCGTTGTCACGGATATTGTATCTTGAAGAAAAAAAACATGCGATTTTTTCGGTACACTTTTGAATGCATTTTTTTCTTGAGAAATCTTTGACCGAATTCAGCTTAATTCCCTATAAAACACTCATTGAAAGTGATTTCATCTCGATTGAACAATAAATAAAAATGTACCTCGATTTTTAATAACATTTTCAAAATCGACGTTTCACGGCCAAAGAAGCATACTTTGAGTATTTCTTCACTATTTTCAAATATGTTCACTGAAACCATTATTTTTATACTTTTTGCTTTAATTCAAGCAAATGAAACGATATTCAATCAAAAAACTGTTAAAATTAAATTTTTCAATAAGAAATCGTTGTCACGGATTTTGTATCTTGAAGAAGAAAAACATGCGATTTTTTCGGTACTTTTTTGAATGCATTTTTTTCAGGAGAAATTTTTGACCGAATTCAGCTTAATTCGCTATAAAACACTCATTGAAAGTGATTTCATCTCGATTGAACAATAAATAAAAATGTACCTCGATTTTTAATAACATTTTCAAAATCGACGTAACTCGGCCAAAGAAGCATATTTTGAGTATTTCTTCACTATTTTCAAATATAACCACTGAAACCATTATTTTTATACTTTTTGCTTTAATTCAAGCAATGTAACGATATTCATTCAAAAAACTGTTAAAATTCAATTTTCAATAAGAAATCGTTGTCACGGATATTGTATCTTGAAGAAAAAAAACATGCGATTTTTTCGGTACACTTTTGAATGCATTTTTTTTGGAGAAATGTTTGACCGAATTCAGCTTAATTCCCTATAAAACACTCATTAAAAGTGATTTCATCTCGATTGAACAATAAATAAAAATGTACCTCGATTTTTAATAACATTTTCAAAATCGACGTTTCACGGCCAAAGAAGCATATTTTGAGTATTTCTTCACTATTTTCAAAAATAACCACTGAAACCATTATTTTTATACTTTTTGCTTTAATTCAAGCAAATGTAACGATATTCATTCAAAAAACTGTTAAAATTCAATTTTTCAATAAGAAATCGTTGTCACGGATTTTGTATCTTGAAGAAGAAAAACATGCGATTTTTTTCGGTACTTTTTTGAATGCATTTTTTCCTGGAGAAATTTTTGAACGAATTCAGCTTAATTCCCCATAAAACACTCATTGAAAGTGATTTCATCTCGATTGAACAATAATTAAAAATTTACCTCGATTTTTAATAACCTTTTCAAAATCGACGTTTCACGGCCAAAGAAGCATACTTTGAGTATTTCTTCACTATTTTCAAATATATTCATTGAAACCATTATTTTTATACTTTTTGCTTTAATTCAAGCAATGTAACGATATTCATTCAAAAAACTGTTAAAATTCAATATTCAATAAGAAATCGTATTCACGGATTTTGTGTCTTGAAGAAGAAAAACCTGCGATTTTTTCGGTACTTTTTTGAATGAATTTTTTTCTGGAGAAATTTTTGACCGAATTCAGCTTAATTCCCTATAAAACACTCATTGAAAGTGATTTCATCTCGATTGAACAATAAATAAAAATGTACCTCGATTTTTAATAACATTTTCAAAATCGACGTTTCACGGCCAAAGAAGCATATTTTGAGTATTTCTTCACTATTTTCAAATATAACCACTGAAACCATTATTTTTATACTTTTTGCTTTAATTCAAGCAATGTAACGATATTCATTCAAAAAACTGTTAAAATTCAATTTTCAATAAGAAATCGTTGTCACGGATATTGTATCTTGAAGAAGAAAAACATGCGATTTTTTCGGTACTTTTTTGAATGCATTTTTTTCAGGAGAAATTTTTGACCGAATTCAGCTTAATTCCCTATAAAACACTCATTAAAAGTGATTTCATCTCGATTGAACAATAAATAAAAATGTACCTCGATTTTTAATAACATTTTCAAAATCGACGTAACTCAACCTAAGGAAAACATTTTGAGTATTTGTTCACTGTTTTCAAATATAACCACTGAAACCATTATTTTTGTAATTTTTGCGTTAATTCAAGCAAATGTAACGATATTCATTCAACAAACTATTAAAATTCAATTTTAAATAAGAAAAGGTTGTCACGGATTTTGTATCTTGAAGAAAAAAAACATGCGATTTTTTCGGTACACTTTTGAATGCATTTTTTTCTGGAGAAATGTTTGACCGAATTCAGCTTAATTCCCTATAAAACACTCATTGAAAGTGATTTCATCTCGATTGAACAATAATTAAAACTTTACCTCGATTTTTAATAACATTTTCAAAATCGACGTTTCACGGCCAAAGAAGCTTACTTTGAGTATTTCTTCACTATTTTCAAATATGTTCACTGAAACCATTATTTTTATACTTTTTGCTTTAATTCAAGCAAATGTAACGATATTCAATCAAAAAACTGTTAAAATTAAATTTTTCAATAAGAAATCGTTGTCACGGATTTTGTATCTTGAAGAAGAAAAACATGCGATTTTTTCGGTACTTTTTTGAATGCATTTTTTCTGGAGAAATTTTTGACCGAATTCAGCTTAATTCCCTATAAAACACTCATTGAAAGTGATTTCATCTCGATTGAACAATATATAAAAATGTACCTCGATTTTTAATAACATTTTCAAAATCGACGTAACTCGGCCTAAGAAAAACATTTTGAGTATTTGTTCACTATTTTCAAATATAACCACTGAAACCATTATTTTTGTAATTTTTGCGTTAATTCAAGCAAATGTAACGATATTCATTCAACAAACTGTTAAAATTCAATTTTAAATAAGAAATCGTTGTCACGGATTTTGTATCTTGAAAAAAAAAAATGCGATTTTTTCGGTACACTTTTAAATGCATTTTTTTCTGGAGAAATGTTTGACCGAATTCAGCTTAATTCCCTATAAAACACTCATTAAAAGTGATTTCATCTCGATTGAACAATAAATAAAAATGTACCTCGATTTTTAATAACATTTTCAAAATCGACGTTTCACGGCCAAAGAAGCATACTTTGAGTATTTCTTCACTATTTTCAAATATGTTCACTGAAACCATTATTTTTATACTTTTTGCTTTAATTCAAGCAAATGTAACGATATTCAATCAAAAAACTGTTAAAATTAAATTTTTCAATAAGAAATCGTTGTCACGGATTTTGTATCTTGAAGAAGAAAAACATGCGATTTTTTCGGTACTTTTTTGAATGCATTTTTTTCTGGAGAAATTTTTGACCGAATTCAGCTTAATTCCCTTTAAAACACTCAATAAAAGTGATTTTGTAAAAACCTTGACTTTTTACGTCACATCTGAGACCTCACAACACCGCTCCCGGATGGGCTCGAACCACCAACCTATTGGTTAACAACCGAACGCGCTAACCATTGCGCCACGGAAGCCCAAAAGTTAAATGTTCGTCTGGTGTTCTGGAAAAACTCTGACATTTTACGTTACATCTGAGACGTCACAACACCGCTCCCGGGAGGGCTCGAACCACCAACCTTTCGGTTAACAGCTGAACGCGCTGACCATTGCGCCACTGAAGCCCAAAAATTAAATTTTCGTCAGGTATTGAGGTAAAACCTTGACTTTTTACTTCTCATCTGAGACCTCACAACACCGCTCCCGGATGGGCTCGAACCACCAACCTTTCGGTTAACAGCCGAACGCGCTAACCATTCGCCACGGACGCCCAAAAATTAAATGGTCGTCAGGTATTGTGGAAAAACTTTGGCTATTTACGTTACATTTGAGATCCAAAAACACCGCTCCCGGGTGGGCTCGAACCACCAACCTATTGGTTAACAGACGAAAGCGCTAACCATTGAGCCACGGAAGATCAGAAATTAAATGGTTGTCACGTATTGTGGAAAAGTTTTGACTTTTAACGCTACATCTGAGACCCCACAACACCTCTTCCGGTGGGCTCGAACCACCAACCTTTCGATTAAGTGCTCGACGCGCTAATTATTGCGCCACGGAAGGCCAAAAATTAAATGTTCGTCAGGTATTGTGGAAAAACTCTGACATTTTACGTAACTTCTGAGACGTCACAGCACCGCTCCCGGATGGGCTCGAACCACCAACCTTTCGGTTAACAGCCGAACGCGCTAGCCATTGCGCCACGGACGCCCAAAAATTAAATGGTTGTCAGGTTTTGTTGAAAAGTTACGACTTTTCACGCTACATCTGAGACCCCACAAAACCTCTCTTTTGGGCTCGAACCACCAACCTTTCGGTTAACAGCTGAACGCGCTAACCATTGCGCCACGGAAGCCCAAAAATTAAATGGTCGTCAGGTATTGTGGAAAAACTTTGGCTATTTACGTTACATTTGAGATCCAAAAACACCGCTCCCGGGTGGGCTCGAACCACCAAGCTAATGATTAACAGCCAAACGCGCTAACCATTGAGCCACGAAAGATCAGAAAATAAATGGTTATCACGTATTATGGAAAAAGTTTGACTTTTCACGCTACATCTGAGACCTCACAACACCTCTCCCGGGTGGGCTCGAACCACCAACCTTTCGATTAACAGCTGAACGCGCTAACCATTGCGCCACAGAAGCCCAAAAAATAAATGCTCGTCAGGTATTGAGGTAAAACTTTGACTTTTTACTTCACATCCGAGACCTCACAACACCGCTCCCGGATGGGCTCGAACCACCAACCTTTCGATTAACAGCCGAACGCGCTAACCATTGAGCCACGGAAGCTCAGAAATTAAATGGTTGTCACGTATTGTGGAAAAGTTTTGACTTTTTACGCTACATCTGAGACCCCACATCACCTCTTCCGGGTGGGCTCGAACCACCAACCTTTCGATTAACAGCTGAACGCGCTAACCATTGCGCCACGGAAGCCCAAAAATTAAATTTTCGTCAGGTATTGTGGAAAAACTCTGACATTTTACGTTACATCTGAGACATCACAACACCGCTCCCGGATGGGCTAGAACCACCAACCTATTGGTTAACAGCCGAACGCGCTAACCATTGAGCCACGGAATCTCAGAAATTAAATGGTTGTCAGGTATTGTGGAAAAGTTTTGACTTTTTACGCTACATCTGAGACCCCACAACACCTCTTCCGGTTGGGCTCGAACCACCAACCTTTCGATTAACAGCTGAACGCGCTGACCATTGCGCCACTGAAGCCCAAAAATTAAATTTTCGTCAGGTATTGAGGTAAAACTTTGACTTTTTCCTTCACATCTGAGGCCTCACAACACCGCTCCCGGATAGGCTCGAACCACCAACCAATAGGTTAACAGCCGAACGCGCTAACCATTGAGCCACAGAAGCTCAGAAATTAAATGTTTGTTAGGTTTTGTGGATAAGTTATGACTTTTTACGTTACATCTGAGACCCTACAACACCTCTCCCAGGTGGGCTCGAACCACCATCCTTTCGGTTAACAGCCGAACGCGCTAACCATTTCGCCAAGGAAGCCCAAAAATTAAATGGTTGTCACGTATTGTGGAAAAGTTTTGACTTTTAACGCTACATCTGAGACCCCACAACACCTCTTCCGGGCGGGCTCGAACCACCAACCCTTCGATTAACAGCTGAACGCGCTAACCATTGCGCCACGGAAGCCCAAAAGTTAAATGTTCGTCAGGTGTTGTGGAAAAACTCTGACATTTTACGTTACATCTGAGACATCACAACACCGCTCCCGGATGGGCTAGAACCTCCAACCTATAGGTTAACAGCCGAACGCGCTAACCATTGAGCCACGGAAGCTCAGAAATTAAATGGTTGTCAGGTATTGATGAAAAGTTACGACTTTTCAAGCTACATCTGAGACCCCACAAAACCTCTCTCGTTTGGGCTCGAACCACCAACCTTTCGGTTAACAGCTGAACGCGCTGACCATTGCGCCACTGAAGCCCAAAAATTAAATGTTCGTCAGGTATTGTGGAAAAACTCCGACATTTTACGTTACATCTGAGACGTCACAACACTTCTCCCGGATGGGCTCGAACCACCAACCTATTGGTTTATAGCCGAACGCGCTAACCATTGCGCCACTGAAGCCCAAAAATTAAATTTTCGTCAGGTATTGAGGTAAAACTTTGACTTTTTACTTCACATCTGAGGCCTCACAACACCGCTCCCGGATGGGCTCGAACCACCAACCTTTCGGTTAACAGCCGAACGCGCTAACCATTCGCCACGGACGCCCAAAAATTAAATGGTCGTCAGGTATTGTGGAAAAACTTTGGCTATTTACGTTACATTTGAGATCCAAAAACACCGCTCCCGGGTGGGCTCGAACCACCAACCTATTGGTTAACAGCCGAACGCGCTAACCATTGAGCCACGGAAGATCAGAAATTAAATGGTTGTCACGTATTGTGGAAAAGTTTTGACTTTTAACGCTACATCTGAGACCCCACAACACCTCTTCTGGGTGGGCTCAAACCACCAACCTTTCGATTAAGAGCTGGACGCGCTAATTACTGCGCCACGGAAGCCCAAAAATTAAATGTTCGTCAGGTATTGTGGAAAAACTCTGACATTTTACGTAACATCTGAGACGTCACAACACCGCTCCCGGATGGGCTCGAACCACCAACCTTTCGGTTAACAGCCGAACGCGCTAGCCATTGCGCCACGGACGCCCAAAAATTAAATGGTTGTCAGGTATTGTTGAAAATTTACGACTTTTCACGCTACATCTGAGACCCCACAAAACCTCTCTCGTTTGGGCTCGAACCACCAACCTTTCGGTTAACAGCTGAACGCGCTGACCATTGCGCCACTGAAGCCCAAAAATTAAATGTTCGTCAGGTATTGTGGAAAAACTCCGACATTTTACGTTACATCTGAGACGTCACAACACTTCTCCCGGATGGGCTCGAACCACCAACCTATTGGTTTATAGCCGAACGCGCTAACCATTGCGCCACTGAAGCCCAAAAATTAAATTTTCGTCAGGTATTGAGGTAAAACTTTGACTTTTTACTTCACATCTGAGGCCTCACAACACCGCTCCCGGATGGGCTCGAACCACCAACCTTTCGGTTAACAGCCGAACGCGCTAACCATTGCGCCACGGACGCCCAAAAAAAATGGTCGTCAGGTATTGCGGAAAAACTTTGGCTTTTTACGTTACATTTGAGATCCAAAAACACCGCTCCCGGGTGGGCTCGAACCACCAACCTATTGGTTAACAGCCGAACGCGCCAACCATTGAGCCACGGAAGATCAGAAATTAAATGGTTGTCACGTATTGTGGAAAAGTTTTGACTTTTAACGCTACATCTGAGACCCCACAACACCTCTTCTGGGTGGGCTCAAACCACCAACCTTTCGATTAAGAGCTGGACGCGCTAATTACTGCGCCACGGAAGCCCAAAAATTAAATGTTCGTCAGGTATTGTGGAAAAACTCTGACATTTTACGTAACATCTGAGACGTCACAACACCGCTCCCGGATGGGCTCGAACCACCAACCTTTCGGTTAACAGCCGAACGCGCTAGCCATTGCGCCACGGACGCCCAAAAATTAAATGGTTGTCAGGTATTGTTGAAAATTTACGACTTTTCACGCTACATCTGAGACCCCACAAAACCTCTCTCGTTTGGGCTCGAACCACCAACCTTTCGGTTAACAGCTGAACGCGCTGACCATTGCGCCACTGAAGCCCAAAAATTAAATGTTCGTCAGGTATTGTGGAAAAACTCCGACATTTTACGTTACATCTGAGACGTCACAACACTTCTCCCGGATGGGCTCGAACCACCAACCTATTGGTTTATAGCCGAACGCGCTAACCATTGCGCCACTGAAGCCCAAAAATTAAATTTTCGTCAGGTATTGAGGTAAAACTTTGACTTTTTACTTCACATCTGAGGCCTCACAACACCGCTCCCGGATGGGCTCGAACCACCAACCTTTCGGTTAACAGCCGAACGCGCTAACCATTGCGCCACGGACGCCCAAAAAAAATGGTCGTCAGGTATTGCGGAAAAACTTTGGCTATTTACGTTACATTTGAGATCCAAAAACACCGCTCCCGGGTGGGCTCGAACCACCAAGCTATTGGTTAACAGCCGAACGCGCTAACCATTGAGCCACGAAAGATCAGAAAATGAATGGTTATCACGTATTATGGAAAAAGTTTGACTTTTCACGCTTCATCTGAGACCTCACAACACCTCTCCCGGGTGGGCTCGAATACCAACCTTTCGATTAACAGCTGAACGCGCTAACCATTGCGCCACGGAAGCCCAAAAATTAAATGCTCGTCAGGTATTGTGGAAAAACTCTGACATTTTACGTTACATCTGAGACGTCACAACACCGCTCCCGGGAGGGCTCGAACCACCAACCTTTCGGTTAACAGCTGAACGCGCTGACCATTGCGCCACTGAAGCCCAAAAATTAAATTTTCGTCAGGTATTGAGGTAAAACCTTGTCTTTTTACTTCACATCTGAGACCTCACAACACCGCTCCCGGATGGGCTCGAACCACCAACCTTTCGGTTAACAGCCGAACGCGCTAACCATTCGCCACGGACGCCCCAAAAATTAAATGGTCGTCAGGTATTGTGGAAAAACTTTGGCTATTTACGTTACATTTGAGATCCAAAAACACCGCTCCCGGGTGGGCTCGAACCACCAACCTATTGGTTAACAGCCGAACGCGCTAACCATTGAGCCACGGAAGATCAGAAATTAAATGGTTGTCACGTATTGTGGAAAAGTTTTGACTTTTAACGCTACATCTGAGACCCCACAACACCTCTTCCGGGTGGGCTCGAACCACCAACCTTTCGATTAAGTGCTCGACGCGCTAATTATTGCGCCACGGAAGGCCAAAAATTAAATGTTCGTCAGGTATTGTGGAAAAACTCTGACATTTTACGTAACATCTGAGACGTCACAACACCGCTCCCGGATGGGCTCGAACCACCAACCTTTCGGTTAACAGCCGAACGCGCTAGCCATTGCGCCACGGACGCCCAAAAATTAAATGGTTGTCAGGTTTTGTTGAAAAGTTACGACTTTTCACGCTACATCTGAGACCCCACAAAACCTCTCTTTTGGGCTCGAACCACCAACCTTTCGGTTAACAGCTGAACGCGCTAACCATTGCGCCACGGACGCCCAAAAATTAAATGGTCGTCAGGTATTGTGGAAAAACTTTGGCTATTTACGTTACATTTGAGATCCAAAAACACCGCTCCCGGGTGGGCTCGAACCACCAAGCTATTGGTTAACAGCCGAACGCGCTAACCATTGAGCCACGAAAGATCAGAAAATAAATGGTTATCACGTATTGTGGAAAAGTTTTGACTTTTTACGCTACATATGAGACCCAACAACACCTCTCCCGGGTGGGCTCGAACCACCAACCTTTCGATTAACAGCTGAACGCGCTAACCATTGCGCCACGCAAGCCCAAAAATTAAATGTTCGCAATAGGTTGGTGGTTCGAGCCCATCCGGGAGAAGTGTTGTGACGTCTCAGATGTAACGTAAAACGTCAGAGTTTTTCCACAATACCTGACGAACATTTAATTTTTGGGCTTCCGTGGCTCAATGGTTAGAGCGTTCGGCTGTTAACCAATAGGTTGGTGGTTCGAGCCAGTGATGGGCATTTTTAATATTTTTCTTCCCTCTCCCACTCACACCTTTTTTCAAATATTGACCAAAGCGCCGCTCTCCTCTCCCATCTCATAAGATGGTGAAATATTTTTAAACCTCTCCTCTCCTTATTTTATCAAATTCAAATACAATTCCATCTCATCTCACGTGATCAAAATGGCGCTTTTCTATAGAAACCTCTCCTCTATGGCTCACCTCTTTAATTTTATAAATTGGAACCAAATATCAAGCGCACTACTGTTCGTCAGTGTTATTGAAACTCATTTTTGGGTCCTCTCCTTTCCGTAATATACATTTTCTCTCATTTCATGGCAGCCCTCAAATCAGAGCCTTAGTTCGGCTCTCCTCTCCTCCTCTCCTTTCAGTTTTCTTTCTAGTAGACATATCTCTCGGTGAGTTTATCCTGCGTTTTGCCTATCATCTCATTTTAAGCACCTGCAATGTCATCTGGTATTTTTCACTCATCTCATTTAAACACTCATGAAGTCTTAGTTTTGAACTCAAAACTATTTCTTTATTCTCACTTCATTTTATTTTTAGCGCTCATCTCATTTTTAAATTAGCACTTATCTCATTGTAAAAGGGTGTTTTATTATATTACATGGCTCGAGCAAGCTTCAATGAAGTATACTTTTTGTTGTTCGTTTATGCACTTATGCTATAAAATAAGGCACAAAGTGCTTGTTCTCACTGAGCCTCTAATAGAGTTTAATCAAAGCTAATCAGATAAAAAAATAATGAAAGGCAGAATTAAAAGAGGTGAAGTCAAACATTACTAATAAAAAATGTCATTTTTGTCAAAGACGGGAAAGTGTAAAAGATAAGTGTAGAAAATTAATTGCCTGAAGTAACAGATATTCAAATTTTCCATTTTGAAAACATGATTATAAACATCAATTATTTGATAAAATTCTTATCTTAATTTAGTTCACCAAATTTACTTCAGTAAATATAATTTAACATGGAAGATATGCATAATTTGCATTTTATTTTCTCTCAATCATTTACAATTAGGTTGAGAATTCGGCCCTATAAGGAGAATAAAATGGACAGAAAAACTTTTCGTTTATTGTAAAGTTTTCGAAGTTTTAAAAATTTACGTGTTGTGTAGCTCTCAAGATATCACGATCAATCTACAGATTTTTTAGACACTAATAGTGAAATCACAATGAAAATGCCTATGTTATTTTCCGCTTAGTAATATTTCCAATTTTAAAATTTAAACTGATATATATACCGTATCAATATTTCCAATTTTATAATATAAAACTTTAATCTGATCAAGCTACATTTTTTTCAGATATCTGAGTATTTGAATCTTCTATAAGCAAAGTATAAAGTATAACATTGCATCCCTTAAACAATTCTTGAAGGTGACTTATTTTCTAGAACTACTAGAAAAATACTGTGCTTAAATTTTTTGGGCAAATGAAATTTTAGGTGAAAAAACTATAATAAGAATTTTTTCAGATAATTGATGATTTATAATCATTTCCTCGAAAAGGAAAATTTGAATATCTGTACTTCAGGCAATTAATTTTCTATACTTATCTTTTACACTTTCCCTTTTTTGTCTACAAAGGCAGTTTTTATTAATATCTTCTAATTCAGTCTTAATATTATTTAAAATTGTTTAGAATCATTGGAAAGAAAACGTATTAGGGCGTTGCGCGTCCAACGGTAATCTAGCTTCAATACCAGTAGTCGGTAATCTACCGCTCTCTTAGAATACTAAGGCTTATCTTATTAACGCGTGTTTTAAATTCTTTGAACCCCTATAAATAACATAAGTCGCTTCAAAGATAATCTCAAAATTTATCAAAAGTACAAACTCAAAACACGTTATCCCGTAATTTCCGTTTAGCTGAAAAACTGACAGCCACAACATAATTAAATAAACCTTTATTATGGTTGAGATAGTAGGGTTTTGCCTTTGAAAGTAACTCATTTAAATTTCAGGCGGTGCAAAGTTTCTCTTTTCTATTTATCAGTTGTAGTATTTTTTACCTACTGCCCAAAGTAAGTCTCCCATCAACCACTACTTTCATCCAGTATCTCACCAAGCACTTCTATCATCAAGTATAACGACATCTCGTCAACCACTCCTTTCATCGAGTATAAGAACTTCTCATCAACCACTCATTTCATAGCACATTAAAAAACCTATTTCATATCAACCACTCATTCCATGGAAAACCAAAAACTTATATCATACACTCACTTCAAGAAAAAAATTGCCCTTTTAACAGCCTCTCACCTATCACTCCACTCATGGACTACCGAAAAATCATATCTCACATCCAACTACTCTCCTCATGATCCAAAAAAATTGCTCTCAACACTAGGTTATCTCTCCGAGTTTTGAAAATAAAATATCTCACCACAAAAGTTACTCGTGGAGGTTGAAAAACCACCTCTCATCTCAAACTCACTTCCAATTTCAAATTTTAGTACCTCTCCTCTCCTGCTAATATCACAAGCTCAAAAAAGCCCTCTCCTATACTCATAAATTACTCAAAATTATGAGTAGGAGATGAGAGCGCCCATCACTGGTTCGAGCCCTCCCGGGAGCGGTGTTGTGACGTCTCAGATGTAACGTAAAATGTCAGAGTTTTTCCACAATACTTGACGAGCATTTAATTTTTGGGCTTCAGTGGCGCAATGGTTAGCGCGTTCAGCTGTTAATCGAAAGGTTGGTGGTTCGAGCCCATCCGGGAGCGGTGTTGTGAGGTCTCAGATGTGAAGTAAAAAGTCAAAGTTTTACCTCAATACCTGACGAAAATTTAATTTTTGGGCTTCAGTGGCGCAATGGTTAGCGCGTTCGGCTGTTAACCAATAGGTTGGTGGTTCGAGCTCATCCGGGAGAGGTGTTGTGACGTCTCAGATGTAACGTAAAATGTCAGAGTTTTTCCACAATACCTGACGACCATTTAATTTTTGGGCGTCCGTGGCGAATGGTTAGCGCGTTCGGCTGTTAATCGAAAGGTTGGTGGTTCGAGCCCATCCGGGAGCGGTGTTGTGAGGTCTCAGATGTAGCGTGAAAAGTCAAACTTTTTCCATAATACGTGATAACCATTTATTTTCTGAGCTTCCGTGGCTCAATTGTTAGCGCGTTCGGCTTTTAACCAATAGGTTGGTGGTTCGAGCCCACCCGGGAGCGGTGTTTTGGGATCTCAAATGTAACGTAAATAGCCTAAGTTTTACCTCAATACCTGACGAACATTTCATTTTTGGGCGTCCGTGGCGCAATGGTTAGCGCGTTCGGCTGTTAACCGAGAGGTTGGTGGTTCGAGCCCATCCGGGAGCGGTGTTGTGACGTCTCAGATGTTACGTAAAATGTCAGAGTTTTTCCACAATACCTGACGAACATTTCATTTTTGGGCTTCCGTGGCGCAATAATTAGCGCGTCCAGCTGTTAATCGAAAGGTTGGTGGTTCGAGCCCACCCGGGAGCGGTGTTGTGGGATCTGTAATGTAACGTAAAAACCAAAGTTTTTCCACAATACCTGACGACGATTGAATTTTTGGGTTTCCGTGGCGCATTGGTTAGCGCGTTCGGCTATGAACCGAAAGGTTGGTGGTTCGTGCCCATCCAGGAGCGGTGTTGTGAGGTCTCAGATGTGACGTAAAAAGTCAGAGTTTTTCCACAATACCTGACGAACATTTAATTTTTGGGCTTCCGTGGCGCAATGGTTAGCGTGCTCAACTGTTATTCAAAAGGTTGGTGGTTCGAGCGTACCCGGGAGCGGTGTTGTGATGTCTCAGATGTGACGTAAAAAGTCGAGGTTTTTCCACAATACCTGACGACCATTTAATATTTGGGCTTCCGTGGCGCAATGGTTAGCGCGTTCAGCAGTTAACCGAAAGGTTGGTGTTTCGAGCCCAACCAGGAGAGGTGTTTTGGGGTCTCAGATGTAGCGTAAAAAGTCAAAACTTTTTCACAATACGGGAAAAACATTTAATTTCTGAACTTCCGTGGCTCAATGGGTAGCGCGTTCGGCTGTTAACCAATAGGTTGGTGGTTCGAGCCCATCTGGGAGCGGTGTTGTGAGGTCTCAGATGTAACGTAAAAAGTCAAACGTTTTCCACAATAACTGACGAACCGAAAGTTTGGTGGTTCGAGCCCATCCGGGAGCGTTTTGTGGTGTCTCAGATGTAACGTGAAAAGTCAGAGTTTTTCCACAATACCTGACGAACATTTAATTTTTGGGCTTCCTTGGCGCAATGGTTAGTGCGCTCAGCTGTTATTCAAAAGGTTGGTGGTTCGAGCCCCTCCGGGAGCGTTTTGTGGGGTCTCAGATATAATGTAAAAAGTCAGAGTTTCTCCACAATACCTGACAACCAATTAATTACTGAGCTTCCGTGGCTCAATGGTTAGCGCGTTCGGCTGATAACCAATAGGTTGGTGGTTCGAGCCCATCTGGGAGCGGTGTTGTGAGGTCTCAGATGTAACGTAAAAAGTCAAAGGTTTTCCACAATAACTGACGAACCGAAAGTTTGGTGGTTCGAGCCCACCCGGGAGCGTTTTGTGGTGTCTCAGATGTAACGTGAAAAGTCAGAGTTTTTCCACAATACCTAACGAACATTTAATTTTTGGGCTTCCGTGGCGCAATGGTTAGTGCGCTCAGCTGTTATTCAAAAGGTTGGTGGTTCGAGCCCCTCCGGGAGCGTTTTGTGGGGTCTCAGATATAATGTAAAAAGTCTGAGTTTCTCCACAATACCTGACAACCAATTAATTACTGAGCTTCCGTGGCTCAATGGTTAGCGCGTTCGGCTGATAACCAATAGGTTGGTGGTTCGAGCCCATCCGGGAGCGGTGTTGTGAGGTCTCAGATGTAACGTAAAATGTCATAGTTTTTCCACAGCACCTGACGACCATTTAAATTTTGGGCTTCCGTGGCGCAATGGTTAGCGCGTTCGGCTATTAACCAATAGGTTGGTGGTTCGAGCCCATCCGGGAGAAGTGTTGTGACGTCTCAGATGTAACGTAAAATGTCGGAGTTTTTCCACAATACCTGACGAACATTTAATTTTTGGGCTTCAGTGGCGCAATGGTCAGCGCGTTCAGCTGTTAACCGAAAGGTTGGTGGTTCGAGCCCAAACGAGAGAGGTTTTGTGGGGTCTCAGATGTAGCTTGAAAAGTCGTAACTTTTCAACAATACCTGACAACCATTTAATTTCTGAGCTTCCGTGGCTCAATGGTTAGCGCGTTCGGCTGTTAACCTATAGGTTGGAGGTTCTAGCCCATCCGGGAGCGGTGTTGTGATGTCTCAGATGTAACGTAAAATGTCAGAGTTTTTCCACAATACCTGACGAACATTTAATTTTTGGGCTTCCGTGGCGCAATGGTTAGCGCGTTCAGCTGTTAATCGAAAGGTTGGTGGTTCGAGCCCACCCGGAAGAGGTGTTGTGGGGTCTCAGATGTAGCGTAAAAAGTCAAAACTTTTCCACAATACGTGACAACCATTTAATTTCTGAGCTTCCGTGGCTCAATGGTTAGCGCGTTCGGCTGTCAATCGAAAGGTTGGTGGTTCGATCCCATCCGGGAGCGGTGTTGTGAGGTCTCGGATGTGAAGTAAAAAGTCAAAGTTTTACGTCAATACCTGACGAAAATTTAATTTTTGGGCTTCAGTGGCGCAATGGTCAGCGCGTTCAGCTGTTAACCGAAAGGTTGGTGGTTCGAGCCCTCCCGGGAGCGGTGTTGTGACGTCTCAGATGTAACGTAAAATGTCAGAGTTTTTCCACAATACCTGACGAGCATTTAATTTTTGGGCTTCCGTGGCGCAATGGTTAGCGCGTTCAGCTGTTAATCGAAAGGTTGGTGGTTCGAGCACACCCGGGAGAGGTGTTGTGAGGTCTCAGATGTAGCGTGAAAAGTTAAAATTATTCCATAATACGTGATAACCATTTATTTTCTGATCTTTCGTGGCTCAATGGTTAGCGCGTTAGGCTGTTAACCAATAGCTTGGTGGTTCGAGCCCATCCGGGAGCGGTGTTTTTGGATCTCAAATGTAACGTAAATAGCCAAAGTTTTTCTACAATACCTGACGACCATTTAATTTTTGGGCTTCAGTGGCGCAATGGTCAGCGCGTTCAGCTGTTAACCGAAAGGTTGGTGGTTCGAGCCCAAACGAGAGAGGTTTTGTGGGGTCTCAGATGTAGCTTGAAAAGTCGTAACTTTTCCACAATACCTGACGAACATTTAATTTTTGGGCTTCAGTGGCGCAATGGTCAGCGCGTTCAGCTGTTAACCGAAAGGTTGGTTGTTCGAGCCCTCCCGGGAGCGGTGTTGTGACGTCTCAGATGTAACGTAAAATGTGAGAGTTTTTCCACAATACCTGACGAACATTTAATTTTTGGGCTTCCGTGGCGCAATGGTTAGCGCGTTCAGCTGTTAATCGAAAGGTTGGTGGTTCGAGCCCACCCGGAAGAGGTGTTGTGGGGTCTCAGATGTAGCGTTAAAAGTCAAAACTTTTCCACAATACGTGACAACCATTTAATTTTTGGGCTTCCTTGGCGCAATGGTTAGCGCGTTCGGCTGTTAACCGAAAGGATGGTGGTTCGAGCCCACCTGGGAGAGGTGTTGTAGGGTCTCAGATGTAACGTAAAAAGTCATAACTTATCCACAAAACCTAACAACCATTTAATTTCTGAGCTTCTGTGGCTCAATGGTTAGCGCGTTCGGCTGTTAACCAATTGGTTGGTGGTTCGAGCCTATCCGGGAGAAGTGTTGTGACGTCTCAGATGTAACGTAAAATGTCAGAGTTTTTCCACAATACCTGACGAACATTTAATTTTTGGGCTTGCGTGGCGCAATGGTTAGCGCGTTCAGCTGTTAATCGAAAGGTTGGTGGTTCGAGCCCACCCGGGAGAGGTGTTGTTGGGTCTCATATGTAGCGTAAAAAGTCAAAACCTTTCCACAATACGTGACAACCATTTATTTTCTGAGCTTTCGTGGCTCAATGGTTAGCGCGTTCGGCTGTTAACCAATAGGTTGGTGGTTCGAGCCCACCCGGGAGCGGTGTTTTTGGATCTCAAATGTAACGTAAATAGCCAAAGTTTTTCCACAATACCTGACGACCATTTAATTTTTGGGCGTCCGTGGCGAATGGTTAGCGCATTCGGCTGTTAACCGAAAGGTTGGTGGTTCGAGCCCATCCGGGAGCGGTGTTGTGAGGCCTCAGATGTGAAGTAAAAAGTCAAAGTTTTACCTCAATACCTGACGAAAATTTAATTTTTGGGCTTCAGTGGCGCAATGGTTAGCGCGTTCGGCTATTAACCAATAGGTTGGTGGTTCGAGCCCATCCGGGAGAAGTGTTGTGACGTCTCAGATGTAACGTAAAATGTCAGAATTTTTCCACAATACCTGACGAACATTTAATTTTTGGGCTTGCGTGGCGCAATGGTTAGCGCGTTCAGCTGTTAATCGAAAGGTTGGTGGTTCGAGCCCACCCGGGAGAGGTGTTGTTGGGTCTCATATGTAGCGTAAAAAGTCAAAACTTTTCCACAATACGTGACAACCATTTATTTTCTGAGCTTTCGTGGCTCAATGGTTAGCGCGTTCGGCTGTTAACCAATAGGTTGGTGGTTCGAGCCCACCCGGGAGCGGTGTTTTTGGATCTCAAATGTAACGTAAATAGCCAAAGTTTTTCTACAATACCTGACGACCATTTAATTTTTGGGCTTCCGTGGCGCAATGGTTAGTGCGTTCAGCTGTTAACCGAAAGGTTGGTGGTTCGAGCCCAAACGAGAGAGGATTTGTGGGGTCTCAGATGTAGCGTGAAAAGTCGTAACTTTTCAACAATACCTGACAACCATTTAATTTTTGGGCGTCCGTGGCGCAATGGCTAGCGCGTTCGGCTGTTAACCGAAAGGTTGGTGGTTCGAGCCCATCCGGGAGCGGTGTTGTGACGTCTCAGATGTTACGTAAAATGTCAGAGTTTTTCCACAATACCTGGGGAACATTTAATTTTTGGGCTTCCGTGGCGCAGTAATTAGCGCGTCCAGCTCTTAATCGAAAGGTTGGTGGTTTGAGCCCACCCGGAAGAGGTGTTGTGGGATCTCAGATGTAGCGTTAAAAGTCAAAACTTTTCCACAATACGTGACAACCATTTAATTTCTGATCTTCCGTGGCTCAATGGTTAGCGCGTTCGGCTGTTAACCAATAGGATGGTGGTTCGAGCCCACCCGGGAGCGGTGTTTTTGGATCTCAAATGTAACGTAAATAGCCAAAGTTTTTCCACAATACCTGACGACCATTTAATTTTTGGGCGTCCGTGGCGAATGGTTAGCGCGTTCGGCTGTTAACCGAAAGGTTGGTGGTTCGAGCCCATCCGGGAGCGGTGTTGTGAGGTCTCAGATGAGAAGTAAAATGTCAAGGTTTTACCTCAATACCTGACGAAAATTTAATTTTTGGGCTTCAGTGGCGCAATGGTCAGCGCGTTCAGCTGTTAACCGAAAGGTTGGTGGTTCGAGCCCTCCCGGGAGCGGTGTTGTGACGTCTCAGATGTAACGTAAAATGTCAGAGTTTTTCCACAACACCTGACGAACATTTAACTTTTGGGCTGCCGTGGCGCAATGGTTAGCGCGTTCAGCTGTTAATCGAAGGGTTGGTGGTTCGAGCCCGCCCGGAAGAGGTTTTGTGGGGTCTCAGATGTAGCGTAAAAAGTCAAAACTTTTCCACAATACGTGACAACCATTTCATTTCTGAGCTTCCGTGGCTCAATGGTTACCGCGTTCGGCTGTCATTCGAAAGGTTGGTGGTTCGAGCCCATCCGGGAGCGGTGTTGTGAGGTCTCGGATGTGAAGTAAAAAGTCAAAGTTTTACGTCAATACCTGACGAAAATTTAATTTTTGGGCTTCAGTGGCGCAATGGTCAGCGCGTTCAGCTGTTAACCGAAAGGTTGGTGGTTCGAGCCCTCCCGGGAGCGGTGTTGTGACGTCTCAGATGTAACGTAAAATATCAGAGTTTTTCCACAATACCTGACGAGCATTTAATTTTTGGGCTTCCGTGGCGCAATGGTTAGCGCGTTCAGCTGTTAATCGAAAGGTTGGTGGTTCGAGCACACCCGGGAGAGGTGTTGTGAGGTCTCAGATGTAGCGTGAAAAGTTAAAATTATTCCATAATACGTGATAACCATTTATTTTCTGATCTTTCGTGGCTCAATGGTTAGCGCGTTAGGCTGTTAACCAATAGCCTGGTGGTTCGAGCCCATCCGGGAGCGGTGTTTTTGGATCTCAAATGTAACGTAAATAGCCAAAGTTTTTCTACAATACCTGACGACCATTTAATTTTTGGGCTTCAGTGGCGCAATGGTCAGCGCGTTCAGCTGTTAACCGAAAGGTTGGTGGTTCGAGCCCAAACGAGAGAGGTTTTGTGGGGTCTCAGATGTAGCTTGAAAAGTCGTAACTTTTCCACAATACCTGACGAACATTTAATTTTTGGGCTTCAGTGGCGCAATGGTCAGCGCGTTCAGCTGTTAACCGAAAGGTTGGTTGTTCGAGCCCTCCCGGGAGCGGTGTTGTGACGTCTTAGATGTAACGTAAAATGTGAGAGTTTTTCCACAATACCTGACGAACATTTAATTTTTGGGCTTCCGTGGCGCAATGGTTAGCGCGTTCAGCTGTTAATCGAAAGGTTGGTGGTTCGAGCCCACCCGGAAGAGGTGTTGTGGGGTCTCAGATGTAGCGTTAAAAGTCAAAACTTTTCCACAATACGTGACAACCATTTAATTTTTGGGCTTCCTTGGCGCAATGGTTAGCGCGTTCGGCTGTTAACCGAAAGGATGGTGGTTCGAGCCCACCTGGGAGAGGTGTTGTAGGGTCTCAGATGTAACGTAAAAAGTCATAACTTATCCACAAAACCTAACAACCATTTAATTTCTGAGCTTCTGTGGCTCAATGGTTAGCGCGTTCGGCTGTTAACCAATTGGTTGGTGGTTCGAGCCTATCCGGGAGAAGTGTTGTGACGTCTCAGATGTAACGTAAAATGTCAGAGTTTTTCCACAATACCTGACGAACATTTAATTTTTGGGCTTGCGTGGCGCAATGGTTAGCGCGTTCAGCTGTTAATCGAAAGGTTGGTGGTTCGAGCCCACCCGGGAGAGGTGTTGTTGGGTCTCATATGTAGCGTAAAAAGTCAAAACTTTTCCACAATACGTGACAACCATTTATTTTCTGAGCTTTCGTGGCTCAATGGTTAGCGCGTTCGGCTGTTAACCAATAGGTTGGTGGTTCGAGCCCACCCGGGAGCGGTGTTTTTGGATCTCAAATGTAACGTAAATAGCCAAAGTTTTTCTACAATACCTGACGACCATTTAATTTTTGGGCTTCCGTGGCGCAATGGTTAGTGCGTTCAGCTGTTAACCGAAAGGTTGGTGGTTCGAGCCCAAACGAGAGAGGATTTGTGGGGTCTCAGATGTAGCGTGAAAAGTCGTAACTTTTCAACAATACCTGACAACCATTTAATTTTTGGGCGTCCGTGGCGCAATGGCTAGCGCGTTCGGCTGTTAACCGAAAGGTTGGTGGTTCGAGCCCATCCGGGAGCGGTGTTGTGACGTCTCAGATGTTACGTAAAATGTCAGAGTTTTTCCACAATACCTGACGAACATTTAATTTTTGGGCTTCCGTGGCGCAGTAATTAGCGCGTCCAGCTCTTAATCGAAAGGTTGGTGGTTCGAGCCCACCCGGAAGAGGTGTTGTGGGGTCTCAGATGTAGCGTTAAAAGTCAAAATTTTTCCACAATACGTGACAACCATTTAATTTTTGGGCTTCCTTGGCGCAATGGTTAGCGCGTTCGGCTGTTAACCGAAAGGATGGTGGTTCGAGCCCACCTGGGAGAGGTGTTGTAGGGTCTCAGATGTAACGTAAAAAGTCATAACTTATCCACAAAACCTAACAACCATTTAATTTCTGAGCTTCTGTGGCTCAATGGTTAGCGCGTTCGGCTGTTAACCAATTGGTTGGTGGTTCGAGCCTATCCGGGAGAAGTGTTGTGACGTCTCAGATATAACGTAAAATGTCAGAGTTTTTCCACAATACCTGACGAACATTTAATTTTTGGGCTTGCGTGGCGCAATGGTTAGCGCGTTCAGCTGTTAATCGAAAGGTTGGTGGTTCGAGCCCACCCGGGAGAGGTGTTGTTGGGTCTCATATGTAGCGTAAAAAGTCAAAACTTTTCCACAATACGTGACAACCATTTATTTTCTGAGCTTTCGTGGCTCAATGGTTAGCGCGTTCGGCTGTTAACCAATAGGTTGGTGGTTCGAGCCCACCCGGGAGCGGTGTTTTTGGATCTCAAATGTAACGTAAATAGCCAAAGTTTTTCTACAATACCTGACGACCATTTAATTTTTGGGCTTCCGTGGCGCAATGGTTAGAGCGTTCAGCTGTTAACCGAAAGGTTGGTGGTTCGAGCCCACACGAGAGAGGATTTGTGGGGTCTCAGATGTAGCGTGAAAAGTCGTAACTTTTCAACAATACCTGACAACCATTTAATTTTTGGGCGTCCGTGGCACAATGGCTAGCGCGTTCGGCTGTTAACCGAAAGGTTGGTGGTTCGAGCCCATCCGGGAGCGGTGTTGTGACGTCTCAGATGTTACGTAAAATGTCAGAGTTTTTCCACAATACCTGACGAACATTTAATTTTTGGGCTTCCGTGGCGCAGTAATTAGCGCGTCCAGCTCTTAATCGAAAGGTTGGTGGTTCGAGCCCACCTGGAAGAGGTGTTGTGGGGTCTCAGATGTAGCGTTAAAAGTCAAAACTTTTCCACAATACGTGACAACCATTTAATTTTTGGGCTTCCTTGGCGCAATGGTTAGCGCGTTCGGCTGTTAACCGAAAGGATGGTGGTTCGAGCCCACCTGGGAGAGGTGTTGTAGGGTCTCAGATGTAACGTAAAAAGTCATAACTTATCCACAAAACCTAACAACCATTTAATTTCTGAGCTTCTGTGGCTCAATGGTTAGCGCGTTCGGCTGTTAACCAATTGGTTGGTGGTTCGAGCCTATCCGGGAGAAGTGTTGTGACGTCTCAGATGTAACGTAAAATGTCAGAGTTTTTCCACAATACCTGACGAACATTTAATTTTTGGGCTTGCGTGGCGCAATGGTTAGCGCGTTCAGCTGTTAATCGAAAGGTTGGTGGTTCGAGCCCACCCGGGAGAGGTGTTGTTGGGTCTCATATGTAGCGTAAAAAGTCAAAACCTTTCCACAATACGTGACAACCATTTATTTTCTGAGCTTTCGTGGCTCAATGGTTAGCGCGTTCGGCTGTTAACCAATAGGTTGGTGGTTCGAGCCCACCCGGGAGCGGTGTTTTTGGATCTCAAATGTAACGTAAATAGCCAAAGTTTTTCCACAATACCTGACGACCATTTAATTTTTGGGCGTCCGTGGCGAATGGTTAGCGCATTCGGCTGTTAACCGAAAGGTTGGTGGTTCGAGCCCATCCGGGAGCGGTGTTGTGAGGCCTCAGATGTGAAGTAAAAAGTCAAAGTTTTACCTCAATACCTGACGAAAATTTAATTTTTGGGCTTCAGTGGCGCAATGGTTAGCGCGTTCGGCTATTAACCAATAGGTTGGTGGTTCGAGCCCATCCGGGAGAAGTGTTGTGACGTCTCAGATGTAACGTAAAATGTCAGAATTTTTCCACAATACCTGACGAACATTTAATTTTTGGGCTTCAGTGGCGCAATGGTCAGCGCGTTCAGCTGTTAACCGAAAGGTTGGTGGTTCGAGCCCAAACGAGAGAGGTTTTGTGGGGTCTCAGATGTAGCGTGAAAAGTCGTAACTTTTCAACAATACCTGACAACCATTTAATTTCTGAGATTCCGTGGCTCAATGGTTAGCGCGTTCGGTTGTTAACCAATAGGTTGGTGGTTCTAGCCCATCCGGGAGCGGTGTTGTGAGGTCTCGGATGTGAAGTAAAAAGTCAAAGTTTTACCTCAATACCTGACGAGCATTTATTTTTTGGGCTTCCGTGGCGCAATGGTTAGCGCGTTCAGCTGTTAATCGAAAGGTTGGTGGTTCGAGCCCACCCGGGAGAGGTGTTGTGAGGTCTCAGATGTAGCGTGAAAAGTCAAACTTTTTCCATAATACGTGATAACCATTTATTTTCTGATCTTTCGTGGCTCAATGGTTAGCGCGTTCGGCTGTTAACCATTAGCTTGGTGGTTCGAGCCCACCCGGGAACGGTGTTTTTGGATCTCAAATGTAACGTAAATAGCCAAAGTTTTTCCACAATACCTGACGACCATTTAATTTTTGGGCTTCCGTGGCGCAATGGTTAGCGCGTTCAGCTGTTAACCGAAAGGTTGGTGGTTCGAGCCCAAAAGAGAGGTTTTGTGGGGTCTCAGATGTAGCGTGAAAAGTCGTAACTTTTCAACAAAACCTGACAACCATTTAATTTTTGGGCGTCCGTGGCGCAATGGCTAGCGCGTTCGGCTGTTAACCGAAAGGTTGGTGGTTCGAGCCCATCCGGGAGCGGTGTTGTGACGTCTCAGATGTTACGTAAAATGTCAGAGTTTTTCCACAATACCTGACGAACATTTAATTTTTGGCCTTCCGTGGCGCAAAAATTAGCGCGTCGAGCACTTAATCGAAAGGTTGGTGGTTCGAGCCCACCGGAAGAGGTGTTGTGGGGTCTCAGATGTAGCGTTAAAAGTCAAAACTTTTCCACAATACGTGACAACCATTTAATTTGTGATCTTCCGTGGCTCAATGGTTAGCGCGTTCGGCTGTTAACCAATAGGTTGGTGGTTCGAGCCCACCCGGGAGCGGTGTTTTTGGATCTCAAATGTAACGTAAATAGCCAAATTTTTTCCACAATACCTGACAACCATTTAATTTTTGGGCGTCCGTGGCGAATGGTTAGCGCGTTCGGCTGTTAACCGAAAGGTTGGTGGTTCGAGCCCATCCGGGAGCGGTGTTGTGAGGTCTCAGATGTGAAGTAAAAAGACAAGGTTTTACCTCAATACCTGACGAAAATTTAATTTTTGGGCTTCAGTGGCGCAATGGTCAGCGCGTTCAGCTGTTAACCGAAAGGTTGGTGGTTCGAGCCCTCCCGGGAGCGGTGTTGTGACGTCTCAGATGTAACGTAAAATGTCAGAGTTTTTCCACAATACCTGACGAGCATTTAATTTTTGGGCTTCCGTGGCGCAATGGTTAGCGGGTTCAGCTGTTAATCGAAAGGTTGGTATTCGAGCCCACCCGGGAGAGGTGTTGTGAGGTCTCAGATGAAGCGTGAAAAGTCAAACTTTTTCCATAATACGTGATAACCATTTACTTTCTGATCTTTCGTGGCTCAATGGTTAGCGCGTTCGGCTGTTAACCAATAGCTTGGTGGTTCGAGCCCACCCGGGAGCGGTGTTTTTGGATCTCAAATGTAACGTAAATAGCCAAAGTTTTTCCACAATACCTGACGACCATTTAATTTTTGGGCGTCCGTGGCGAATGGTTAGCGCGTTCGGCTGTTAACCGAAAGGTTGGTGGTTCGAGCCCATCCGGGAGCGGTGTTGTGAGGCCTCAGATGTGAAGTAAAAAGTCAAAGTTTTACCTCAATACCTGACGAAAATTTAATTTTTGGGCTTCAGTGGCGCAATGGTTAGCGCGTTCGGCTATTAACCAATAGGTTCATGGTTCGAGCCCATCTTGGAGAAGTGTTGTGAAGTCTCAGATGTAACGTAAAATGTCGGAGTTTTTCCACAATACCTGACGAACATTTAATTTTTGGGCTTCAGTGGCGCAATGGTCAGCGCGTTCAGCTGTTAACCGAAAGGTTGGTGGTTCGAGCCCAAACGAGAGAGGTTTTGTGGGGTCTCAGATGTAGCTTGAAAAGTCGTAACTTTTCAACAATACCTGACAACCATTTAATTTCTGAGCTTCCGTGGCTCAATGGTTAGCGCGTTCGGCTGTTAACCAATAGGTTGGAGGTTCTAGCCCATCCGGGAGCGGTGTTGTGATGTCTCCGATGCAACGTAAAATGTCAGAGTTTTTCCAAAATACCTGACGAAAATTTAATTTTTGGGCTTCCGTGGCGCAATGGTTAGCGCGTTCAGCTGTTAATCGAAAGGTTGGTGGTTCGAGCCCACCCGGAAGAGGTGTTGTGGGGTCTCAGATGTAGCGTAAAAAGTCAAAACCTTTCCACAATACGTGACAACCATTTTATTTCTGAGCTTCCGTGGCTCAATGGTTAGAGCGTTCGGCTGTCAATCGAAAGGTTGGTGGTTGGAGCCCATCCGGGAGCGGTGTTGTGAGGTCTAGGATGTGAAGTAAAAAGTCAAAGTTTTACCTCAATACCTGACGAAAATTTAATTTTTGGGCTTCAGTGGCGCAATGGTCAGCGCGTTCAGCTGTTAACCGAAAGGTTGGTGGTTCGAGCCCTCCCGGGAGCGGTGTTGTGACGTCTCAGATGTAACGTAAAATGTCAGAGTTTTTCCACAATACCTGACGAGCATTTAATTTTTGGGCTTCCGTGGCGCAATGGTTAGCGCGTTCAGCTGTTAATCGTAAGGTTATTGGTTCGAGCCCACCCGGGAGAGGTGTTGTGAGGTCTCAGATGTAGCGTGAAAAGTCAAACTTTTTCCATAATACGTGATAACCAATTATTTTCTGATCTTTCGTGGCTCAATGGTTAGCGCGTTCGGCTGTTAACCAATAGCTTGGTGGTTCGAGCCCACCCGGGAGCGGTGTTTTTGGATCTCAAATGTAACGTAAATAGCCAAAGTTTTTCAACAATACCTGACAACCATTTAATTTTTGGGCGTCCGTGGCGCAATGGCTAGCGCGTTCGGCTGTTAACCGAAAGGTTGGTGGTTCGAGCCCATCCGGGAGCGGTGTTGTGACGTCTCAGATGTTACGTAAAATGTCAGAGTTTTTCCACAATACCTGACGAACATTTAATTTTTGGGCTTCCGTGGCGCAGTAATTAGCGCGTCCAGCTCTTAATCGAAAGGTTGGTGGTTTGAGCCCACCCGGAAGAGGTGTTGTGGGGTCTCAGATGTAGCGTTAAAAGTCAAAACTTTTCCACAATACGTGACAACCATTTAATTTCTGATCTTCCGTGGCTCAATGGTTAGCGCGTTCGGCTGTTAACCAATAGGTTGGTGGTTCGAGCCCACCCGGGAGCGGTGTTTTTGGATCTCAAATGTAACGTAAATAGCCAAATTTTTTCCACAATACCTGACAACCATTTAATTTTTGGGCGTCCGTGGCGAATGGTTAGCGCGTTCGGCTGTTAACCGAAAGGTTGGTGGTTCGAGCCCATCCGGGAGCGGTGTTGTGAGGTCTCAGATGTGAAGTAAAAAGACAAGGTTTTACCTCAATACCTGACGAAAATTTAATTTTTGGGCTTCAGTGGCGCAATGGTCAGCGCGTTCAGCTGTTAACCGAAAGGTTGGTGGTTCGAGCCCTCCCGGAAGCGGTGTTGTGACGTCTCAGATGTAACGTAAAATGTCAGAGTTTTTCCACAATACCTGACGAGCATTTAATTTTTGGGCTTCCGTGGCGCAATGGTTAGCGGGTTCAGCTGTTAATCGAAAGGTTGGTATTCGAGCCCACCCGGGAGAGGTGTTGTGAGGTCTCAGATGAAGCGTGAAAAGTCAAACTTTTTCCATAATACGTGATAACCATTTACTTTCTGATCTTTCGTGGCTCAATGGTTAGCGCGTTCGGCTGTTAACCAATAGCTTGGTGGTTCGAGCCCACCCGGGAGCGGTGTTTTTGGATCTCAAATGTAACGTAAATAGAAAAAGTTTTTCCACAATACCTGACGACCATTTAATTTTTGGGCGTCCGTGGCGAATGGTTAGCGCGTTCGGCTGTTAACCGAAAGGTTGGTGGTTCGAGCCCATCCGGGAGCGGTGTTGTGAGGCCTCAGATGTGAAGTAAAAAGTCAAAGTTTTACCTCAATACCTGACGAAAATTTAATTTTTGGGCTTCAGTGGCGCAATGGTTAGCGCGTTCGGCTATTAACCAATAGGTTCATGGTTCGAGCCCATCCGGGAGAAGTGTTGTGACGTCTCAGATGTAACGTAAAATGTCGGAGTTTTTCCACAATACCTGACGAACATTTAATTTTTGGGCTTCAGTGGCGCAATGGTCAGCGCGTTCAGCTGTTAACCGAAAGGTTGGTGGTTCGAGCCCAAACGAGAGAGGTTTTGTGGGGTCTCAGATGTAGCTTGAAAAGTCGTAACTTTTCAACAATACCTGACAACCATTTAATTTCTGAGCTTCCGTGGCTCAATGGTTAGCGCGTTCGGCTGTTAACCAATAGGTTGGAGGTTCTAGCCCATCCGGGAGCGGTGTTGTGATGTCTCCGATGCAACGTAAAATGTCAGAGTTTTTCCAAAATACCTGACGAAAATTTAATTTTTGGGCTTCCGTGGCGCAATGGTTAGCGCGTTCAGCTGTTAATCGAAAGGTTGGTGGTTCGAGCCCACCCGGAAGAGGTGTTGTGGGGTCTCAGATGTAGCGTAAAAAGTCAAAACCTTTCCACAATACGTGACAACCATTTTATTTCTGAGCTTCCGTGGCTCAATGGTTAGAGCGTTCGGCTGTCAATCGAAAGGTTGGTGGTTGGAGCCCATCCGGGAGCGGTGTTGTGAGGTCTAGGATGTGAAGTAAAAAGTCAAAGTTTTACCTCAATACCTGACGAAAATTTAATTTTTGGGCTTCAGTGGCGCAATGGTCAGCGCGTTCAGCTGTTAACCGAAAGGTTGGTGGTTCGAGCCCTCCCGGGAGCGGTGTTGTGACGTCTCAGATGTAACGTAAAATGTCAGAGTTTTTCCACAATACCTGACGAGCATTTAATTTTTGGGCTTCCGTGGCGCAATGGTTAGCGCGTTCAGCTGTTAATCGAAAGGTTGGTGGTTCGAGCCCACCCGGGAGAGGTGTTGTGAGGTCTCAGATGTAGCGTGAAAAGTCAAACTTTTTCCATAATACGTGATAACCAATTATTTTCTGATCTTTCGTGGCTCAATGGTTAGCGCGTTCGGCTGTTAACCAATAGCTTGGTGGTTCGAGCCCACCCGGGAGCGGTGTTTTTGGATCTCAAATGTAACGTAAATAGCCAAAGTTTTTCAACAATACCTGACAACCATTTAATTTTTGGGCGTCCGTGGCGCAATGGCTAGCGCGTTCGGCTGTTAAACGAAAGGTTGGTGGTTCGAGCCCATCCGGGAGCGGTGTTGTGACGTCTCAGATGTTACGTAAAATGTCAGAGTTTTTCCACAATACCTGACGAACATTTAATTTTTGGGCTTCCGTGGCGCAGTAATTAGCGCGTCCAGCTCTTAATCGAAAGGTTGGTGGTTTGAGCCCACCCGGAAGAGGTGTTGTGGGGTCTCAGATGTAGCGTTAAAAGTCAAAACTTTTCCACAATACGTGACAACCATTTAATTTCTGATCTTCCGTGGCTCAATGGTTAGCGCGTTCGGCTGTTAACCAATAGGTTGGTGGTTCGAGCCCACCCGGGAGCGGTGTTTTTGGATCTCAAATGTAACGTAAATAGCCAAAGTTTTTCCACAATACCTGACGACCATTTAATTTTTGGGCGTCCGTGGCGAATGGTTAGCGCGTTCGGCTGTTAACCGAAAGGTTGGTGGTTCGAGCCCATCCGGGAGCGGTGTTGTGAGGTCTCAGATGAGAAGTAAAAAGTCAAGGTTTTACCTCAATACCTGACGAAAATTTAATTTTTGGGCTTCAGTGGCGCAATGGTCAGCGCGTTCAGCTGTTAACCGAAAGGTTGGTGGTTCGAGCCCTCCCGGGAGCGGTGTTGTGACGTCTCAGATGTAACGTAAAATGTCAGAGTTTTTCCACAACACCAGACGAACATTTAACTTTTGGGCTTCCGTGGCGCAATGGTTAGCGCGTTCGGCTGTTAACCAATAGGTTGGTGGTTCGAGCCCATCCGGGAGCGGTGTTGTGAGGTCTCAGATGTGACGTAAAAAGTCAAGGTTTTTACACAATACCTGAGGAGCATTTAATTTTTGGGATTCCGTGGCGCAATGGTTAGCGCGTTCAGCTGTTAATCGAAAGGTTGGTGGTTCGAGCCCACCCGGGAGAGGTGTTGTGGGGTCTCAAATGTAACGTAGAAAGCCAAAGTTTTTCCACAACACCTGACAACCATTTAATTTCTGAGCTTCCGTTGCTCAATGGTTAGCGCGTTCGGCTGTTAACCAATAGGTTGGTGGTTCGAGCCCATCCGGGAGCGGTGTTGTGAGGTCTCAGATGTGACGTAAATAGTCAAGGTTTTTACACAATACCTGACGAGCATTTAACTTTTGGGCTTCCGTGGCGCAATGGTTAGCGCGTTCGGCTGTTAACCAATAGGTTGGTGGTTCGAGCCCATCCGGGAGCGGTGTTGTGAGGTCTCAGATGTGACGTAAGAAGTCAAGGTTTTTACACAATACCTGACGAGTATTTAACTTTTGGGCTTCCGTGGCGCAATGGTTAGCGCGTTCGGCTGTTAACCAATAGGTTGGTGGTTCGAGCCCATCCGGGAGCGGTGTTGTGAGGTCTCAGATGTGACGTAAAAAGTCAAGTTTTTTGCACAATACCTGACGAGCATTTAGGTTTTGGGCTTCCGTGGCGCAATGGTTAGCGCGTTCGGCTGTTAAGCAATAGGTTGGTGGTTCGAGCCCATCCGGGAGCGGTGTTGTGAGGTCTCAGATGTGACGTAAAAAGTCAAGGTTTTTACACAATACCTGACGAGCATTTAAATTTTGGGCTTCCTTGGCGCAATGGTTAGCGCGTTCGGCTGTTAACCAATAGGTTGGTGGTTCGAACCCACCCGGGAGCGGTGTTGTGGGATCTGAAATGTAACGTAGAAAGCCAAAGTTTTTGCACAATAAATGACGACCATTTAATTTTTGGGCTTCCGTGGCGCAATGGTTAGCGCGTTCGGCTGTTAACCAATAGGTTGTTGGTTCGACCCCATCCGGGAGCGGTGTTGTGAGGTCTCAGATGTGACGTAAAAAGTCAAGGTTTTTACATAATACCTGACGAGCATTTAACTTTTGGGCTTCCGTGGCGCAATGGTTAGCGCGTTCGGCTGTTAACCAATAGGTTGGTGGTTCGAGCCCACCCGGGAGCGGTGTTGTGTGATCTCAAATGTAACGTAGAAAGCCAAAGTTTTTCCACAATACCTGACGACCATTTAATTTTTGGGCTTCCGTGGTGCAATGGTTAGCGCGTTCAGCTGCTATTCAAAAGACTGGTGGTTTGAGCTCTCCCGGGAGCGGTGTTGTGACGTCTCAAATGTAACATAAAATGTCAGAGTTTTTCCACAATACCTGTCGAACACTGAATTTTTGGGCTTCCGTGGCGCAATGGTTAGCGCGTTCAGCTGTTAATCGAGAGGTTGGTGGTACGAGCCCACCCGGGAGAGGTGTTGTGGAGTCTCAGATGTAGCGTAAAAAGTCAAAACTTTTCCACAATACGTGACAACCATTTAATTTCTGGGCTTCCGTGGCTCAATGATTAGCGCGTTCGGCTGTTAACCAATAGGTTTGTGGTTCGAGCCCATCCGGGATGCGGTGTTGTGAGGTCTCAGATGTAACGTAAAATGTCAGATTTTTTCACAATACCAGACGAACATTTAATTTTTGGGCTTCCGTGGCGCAATGATTAGCGCGTTCAGCTGTTAATCGAAAGGTTGAAGGTTCGAGCCCACCCGGGAGAGGTGTTGTGGGGTCTCATATGTAGCGTAAAATGTCAAAACTTATCCACAATACGTGACAATCATTTAATTTCTGAGCTTCCGTGGCTCAATGGTTAGCGCGTTCGGCTGTTAACCAATAGGTTGGTGGTTCGAGCTCATCCGGGAGCGGTGTTGTGAGGTCTCAGATGTGACGTGGAAAGCCAAAGTTTTTCCACAATACCTGACGACCATTTAATTGTTGGGCTTCCGTGGCTCAATGGTTAGCGCGTTCGGCTGTTAACCAATAGGTTGGTGGTTCGAGCCCATCCGGGAGCGGTGTTGTGTGATCTCAAATGTAATGTAGAAAGCCAATGTTTTTGCACAATAAATGACGACCATTTAATTTTTGGGCTTCCGTGGCGCAATGGTTAGCGCGTTCGGCTGTTAACCAATAGGTTGGTGGTTCGAACCATCCGGGAGCGGTGTAGTGAGGTCTCGGATTTGACGTAAAAAATCAAGGTTTTTACACAATACCTGACGAGCATTTAACTTTTGGGCTTCCGTGGCGCAATGGTTAGCGCGTTCGGCTGTTAACCAATAGGTTGGTGGTTCGAGCCCATCCGGGAGCGGTGTTGTGAGGTCTCAGATGTGACGTAAAAAGTCAAGGTTTTTACACAATACCTGACGAGCATTTAACATTTGGGCTTCCGTGGCGCAATGGTTAGCGCGTTCAGCTGTTAATCGAGAGGTTGGTGGTACGAGCCCACCCGGGAGAGGTGTTGTGGAGTCTCAGATGTAGCGTAAAAAGTCAAAACTTTTCCACAATACGTGACAACCATTTAATTTCTGGGCTTCCGTGGCTCAATGATTAGCGCGTTCGGCTGTTAACCAATAGGTTTGTGGTTCGAGCCCATCCGGGATGCGGTGTTGTGAGGTCTCAGATGTAACGTAAAATGTCAGATTTTTTCACAATACCTGACGAACATTTAATTTTTGGGCTTCCGTGGCGCAATGATTAGCGCGTTCAGCTGTTAATCGAAAGGTTGAAGGTTCGAGCCCACCCGGGAGAGGTGTTGTGGGGTCTCATATGTAGCGTAAAATGTCAAAACTTATCCACAATACGTGACAATCATTTAATTTCTGAGCTTCCGTGGCTCAATGGTTAGCGCGTTCGGCTGTTAACCAATAGGTTGGTGGTTCGAGCTCATCCGGGAGCGGTGTTGTGAGGTCTCAGATGTGACGTGGAAAGCCAAAGTTTTTCCACAATACCTGACGACCATTTAATTGTTGGGCTTCCGTGGCTCAATGGTTAGCGCGTTCGGCTGTTAACCAATAGGTTGGTGGTTCGAGCCCATCCGGGAGCGGTGTTGTGTGATCTCAAATGTAACGTAGAAAGCCAAAGTTTTTGCACAATAAATGACGACCATTTAATTTTTGGGCTTTCGTGGCGCAATGGTTAGCGCGTTCGGCTGTTAACCAATAGGTTGGTGGTTCGAACCATCCGGGAGCGGTGTAGTGAGGTCTCGGATTTGACGTAAAAAATCAAGGTTTTTACACAATACCTGACGAGCATTTAACTTTTGGGCTTCCGTGGCGCAATGGTTAGCGCGTTCGGCTGTTAACCAATAGGTTGGTGGTTCGAGCCCACCCGGGAGAGGTGTTTTGGGGTCTCAAATGTAACGTAGAAAGCCAAAGTTTTTCCACAACACCTGACAACCATTTAATTTCTGAGCTTCCGTGGCTCAATGGTTAGCGCGTTCGGCTGTTAACCAATAGGTTGGTGGTTCGAGCCCATCCGGGAGCGGTGTTGTGAGGTCTCAGATGTGACGTAAAAAGTCAAGGTTTTTACACAATACCTGACGAGCATTTAACTTTTGGGCTTCCGTGGCGCAATGGTTAGCGCGTTCGGCTGTTAACCAATAGGTTGGTGGTTCGAGCCCATCCGGGAGCGGTGTTGTGAGGTCTCAGATGTGACGTAAAAAGTCAAGTTTTTTGCACAATACCTGACGAGCATTTAGGTTTTGGGCTTCCGTGGCGCAATGGTTAGCGCGTTCGGCTGTTAAGCAATAGGTTGGTGGTTCGAGCCCATCCGGGAGCGGTGTTGTGAGGTCTCAGATGTGACGTAAAAAGTCAAGGTTTTTACACAATACCTGACGAGCATTTAAATTTTGGGCTTCCTTGGCGCAATGGTTAGCGCGTTCGGCTGTTAACCAATAGGTTGGTGGTTCGAGCCCACCCGGGAGCGGTGTTGTGTGATCTCAAATGTAACGTAGAAAGCCAAAATTTTTCCACAATACCTGACGACCATTTAATTTTTGGGCTTCCGTGGCGCAATGGTTAGCACGTTCGGCTGTTAACCAATAGGTTGGTGGTTCGAGCCCATCCGGGAGCGGTGTTGTGAGGTCTCAGATGTGACGTAAAAAGTCCAGGTTTTTACACAATACCTGTCGAGCATTTAACTTTTGGGCTTCCGTGGCGCAATGGTTAGCGCGTTCGGCTGTTAACCAATAGGTTGGTGGTTCGAGCCCATCCGGGAGCGGTGTTGTGAGGTCTCAGATGTGACGTAAAAAGTCAAGTTTTTTACACAATACCTGACGAGCATTAAACTTTTGGGCTTCCGTGGCGCAATGGTTAGCGCGTTCGGCTGTTAACCAATAGGTTGGTGGTTCGAGCCCATCCGGGAGCGGTGTTGTGAGGTCTCAGATGTGACGTAAAAAGTCAAGGTTTTTACACAATACCTGACGAGCATTTAACATTTGGGCTTCCGTGGCGCAATGTTTAGCGCGTTCGGCTGTTAACCAATAGGTTGGTGGTTCGAGCCCATCCGGGAGCGGTGTTGTGAGGTCTCAGATGTGACGTAAAAAGTCAAGGTTTTTACACAATACCTGACGAGCATTTAACTTTTGGGCTTCCGTGGCGCAATGTTTAGCGCGTTCGGCTGTTAACCAATAGGTTGGTGGTTCGAGCTCATCCGGGAGCGGTGTTGTGAGGTCTCAGATGTGACGTAAAAAGTCAAGGTTTTTACACAATACCTGACGAGCATTAAACTTTTGGGCTTCCGTGGCGCAATGGTTAGCGCGTTTGGCTGTTAACCAATAGGTTGGTGGTTCGAGCCCATCCGGGAGCGGTGTTGTGAGGTCTCAGATGTGACGTAAGAAGTCAAGGTTTTTACACAATACCTGACGAGTATTTAACTTTTGGGCTTCCGTGGCGCAATGGTTAGCGCGTTCGGCTGTTAACCAATAGGTTGGTGGTTCGAGCCCATCCGGGAGCGGTGTTGTGAGGTCTCAGATGTGACGTAAAAAGTCAAGGTTTTTACACAATACCTGACGAGCATTTAATTTTTGGGATTCCGTGGCGCAATGGTTAGCGCGTTCAGCTGTTAATCGAAAGGTTGGTGGTTCGAGCCCACCCGGGAGAGGTGTTGTGGGGTCTCAAATGTAACGTAGAAAGCCAAAGTTTTTCCACAACACCTGACAACCATTTAATTTCTGAGCTTCCGTGGCTCAATGGTTAGCGCGTTCGGCTGTTAACCAATAGGTTGGTGGTTCGAGCCCATCCGGGAGCGGTGTTGTGAGGTCTCAGATGTGACGTAAAAAGTCAAGGTTTTCCACAATACCTGACAACCATTTAATTTCTGAGCTTCCGTGGCTCAATGGTTAGCGCGTTCGGCTGTTAACCAATAGGTTGGTGGTTCGAGCCCATCCGGGAGCGGTGTTGTGAGGTCTCAGATGTGACGTAAAAAGTCAAGGTTTTTACACAATACCTGACGAGCATTTAACTTTTGGGCTTCCGTGGCGCAATGGTTAGCGCGTTCGGCTGTTAAGCAATAGGTTGGTGGTTCGAGCCCATCCGGGAGCGGTGTTGTGAGGTCTCAGATGTGACGTAAAAAGTCAAGGTTTTTACACAATACCTGACGAGCATTTAAATTTTGGGCTTCCTTGGCGCAATGGTTAGCGCGTTCGGCTGTTAACCAATAGGTTGGTGGTTCGAGCCCATCCGGGAGCGGTGTTGTGAGGTCTCAGATGTGACGTAAAAAGTCAAGGTTTTCCACAATACCTGACAACCATTTAATTTCTGAGCTTCCGTGGCTCAATGGTTAGCGCGTTCGGCTGTTAACCAATAGGTTGGTGGTTCGAGCCCATCCGGGAGCGGTGTTGTGAGGTCTCAGATGTGACGTAAAAAGTCAAGGTTTTTACACAATACCTGTCGAGCATTTAACTTTTGGGCTTCCTTGGCGCAATGGTTAGCGCGTTCGGCTGTTAACCAATAGGTTGGTGGTTCGAGCCCACCCGGGAGCGGTGTTGTGGGATCTGAAATGTAACGTAGAAAGCCAAAGTTTTTGCACAATAAATGACGACCATTTAATTTTTGGGCTTCCGTGGCGCAATGGTTAGCGCGTTCGGCTGTTAACCAATAGGTTGGTGGTTCGACCCCGTCCGGGAGCGGTGTTGTGAGGTCTCAGATGTGACGTAAAAAGTCAAGGTTTTTACATAATACCTGACGAGCATTTAATTTCTGGGCTTCCGTGGCGCAATGGTTAGCGCGTTCGGCTGTTAACCAATAGGTTGGTGGTTCGAGCCCACCCGGGAGTGGTGTTGTGGGATCTGAAATGTAACGTAGAAAGCCAAAGTTTTTGCACAATAAATGACGACCATTTAATTTTTGGGCTTCCGTGGTGCAATGGTTAGCGCGTTCGGCTGTTAACCAATAGGTTGGTGGTTCGACCCCATCCGGAAGCGCTGTTGTGAGGTCTCAGATGTGACGTAAAAAGTCAAGGTTTTTACATAATACCTGACGAGCATTTAACTTTTGGGCTTCCGTGGCGCAATGGTTAGCGCGTTCGGCTGTTAACCAATAGGTTGGTGGTTCGAGCCCACCCGGGAGCGGTGTTGTGTGATCTCAAATGTAACGTAGAAAGCCAAAGTTTTTCCACAATACCTGACGACCATTTAATTTTTGGGCTTCCGTGGCGCAATGGTTAGCGCGTTCAGCTGCTATTCAAAAGACTGGTGGTTTGAGCTCTCCCGGGAGCGGTGTTGTGACTTCTCAAATGTAACATAAAATGTCAGAGGTTTTCCACAATACCTGTCGAACATTGAATTTTTGGGCTTCCGTGGCGCAATGGTTAGCGCGTTCAGCTGTTAATCGAAAGGTTGGTGGTACGAGCCCACCCGGGAGAGGTGTTGTGGAGTCTCAGATGTAGCGTAAAAAGTCAAAACTTTTCCACAATACGTGACAACCATTTAATTTCTGGGCTTCCGTGGCTCAATGATTAGCGCGTTCGGCTGTTAACCAATAGGTTTGTGGTTCGAGCCCATCCGGGATGCGGTGTTGTGAGGTCTCAGATGTAACGTAAAATGTCAGAGTTTTTCACAATACCTGACGAACATTTAATTTTTGGGCTTCCGTGGCGCAATGATTAGCGCGTTCAGCTGTTAATCGAAAGGTTGAAGGTTCGAGCCCACCCGGGAGAGGTGTTGTGGGGTCTCATATGTAGCGTAAAATGTCAAAACTTATCCACAATACGTGACAATCATTTAATTTCTGAGCTTCCGTGGCTCAATGGTTAGCGCGTTCGGCTGTTAACCAATAGGTTGGTGGTTCGAGCTCATCCGGGAGCGGTGTTGTGAGGTCTCAGATGTGACGTGGAAAGCCAAAGTTTTTCCACAATACCTGACGACCATTTAATTTTTGGGCTTCCGTGGCTCAATGGTTAGCGCGTTCGGCTGTTAACCAATAGGTTGGTGGTTCGAGCCCATCCGGGAGCGGTGTTGTGTGATCTCAAATGTAACGTAGAAAGCCAAAGTTTTTGCACAATAAATGACGACCATTTAATTTTTGGGCTTCCGTGGCGCAATGGTTAGCGCGTTCGGCTGTTAACCAATAGGTTGGTGGTTCGACCCCATCCGGGAGCGGTGTAGTGAGGTCTCAGATTTGACGTAAAAAATCAAGGTTTTTACACAATACCTGACGAGCATTTAACTTTTGGGCTTCCGTGGCGCAATGGTTAGCGCGTTCGGCTGTTAACCAATAGGTTGGTGGTTCGAGCCCATCCGGGAGCGGTGTTGTGAGGTCTCAGATGTGACGTAAAAAGTCAAGGTTTTTACACAATACCTGACGAGCATTTAACATTTGGGCTTCCGTGGCGCAATGTTTAGCGCGTTCGGCTGTTAACCAATAGGTTGGTGGTTCGAGCCCATCCGGGAGCGGTGTTGTGAGGTCTCAGATGTGACGTAAAAAGTCAAGGTTTTTACACAATACCTGACGAGCATTTAACTTTTGGGCTTCCGTGGCGCAATGTTTAGCGCTTCGGCTGTTAACCAATAGGTTGGTGGTTCGAGCCCATCCGGGAGCGGTGTTGTGTGATCTCAAATGTAACGTAGAAAGCCAAAATTTTTCCACAATACCTGACGACCATTTAATTTTTGGGCTTCCGTGGCGCAATGGTTAGCACGTTCGGCTGTTAACCAATAGGTTGGTGGTTCGAGCCCATCCGGGAGCGGTGTTTTGAGGTCTCAGATGTGACGTTAAAAGTCAAGGTTTTCCACAATACCTGACAACCATTTAATTTCTGAGCTTCCGTGGCTCAATGGTTAGCGCGTTCGGCTGTTAACCAATAGGTTGGTGGTTCGAGCCCACCCGGGAGCGGTGTTGTGGGATCTGAAATGTAACGTAGAAAGCCAAAGTTTTTGCACAATAAATGACGACCATTTAATTTTTGGGCTTCCGTGGCGCAATGGTTAGCACGTTCGGCTGTTAACCAATAGGTTGGTGGTTCGAGCCCACCCGGGAGCGGTGTTGTGGGATCTGAAATGTAACGTAGAAAGCCAAAGTTTTTGCACAATAAATGACGACCATTTAATTTTTGGGCTTCCGTGGCGCAATGGTTAGCGCGTTCGGCTGTTAACCAATAGGTTGGTGGTTCGACCCCATCCGGAAGCGGTGTTGTGAGGTCTCAGATGTGACGTAAAAAGTCAAGGTTTTTACATAATACCTGACGAGCATTTAACTTTTGGGCTTCCGTGGCGCAATGGTTAGCGCGTTCGGCTGTTAACCAATAGGTTGGTGGTTCGAGCCCACCCGGGAGCGGTGTTGTGTGATCTCAAATGTAACGTAGAAAGCCAAAGTTTTTCCACAATACCTGACGACCATTTAATTTTTGGGCTTCCGTGGCGCAATGGTTAGCGCGTTCAGCTGCTATTCAAAAGACTGGTGGTTTGAGCTCTCCCGGGAGCGGTGTTGTGACGTCTCAAATGTAACATAAAATGTCAGAGTTTTTCCACAATACCTGTCGAACATTGAATTTTTGGGCTTCCGTGGCGCAATGGTTAGCGCGTTCAGCTGTTAATCGAGAGGTTGGTGGTACGAGCCCACCCGGGAGAGGTGTTGTGGAGTCTCAGATGTAGCGTAAAAAGTCAAAACTTTTCCACAATACGTGACAACCATTTAATTTCTGGGCTTCCGTGGCTCAATGATTAGCGCGTTCGGCTGTTAACCAATAGGTTTGTGGTTCGAGCCCATCCGGGATGCGGTGTTGTGAGGTCTCAGATGTAACGTAAAATGTCAGAGTTTTTCACAATACCTGACGAACATTTAATTTTTGGGCTTCCGTGGCGCAATGATTAGCGCGTTCAGCTGTTAATCGAAAGGTTGAAGGTTCGAGCCCACCCGGGAGAGGTGTTGTGGGGTCTCATATGTAGCGTAAAATGTCAAAACTTATCCACAATACGTGACAATCATTTAATTTCTGAGCTTCCGTGGCTCAATGGTTAGCGCGTTCGGCTGTTAACCAATAGGTTGGTGGTTCGAGCTCATCCGGGAGCGGTGTTGTGAGGTCTCAGATGTGACGTGGAAAGCCAAAGTTTTTCCACAATACCTGACGACCATAAAATTTTTGGGCTTCCGTGGCTCAATGGTTAGCGCGTTCGGCTGTTAACCAATAGGTTGGTGGTTCGAGCCCATCCGGGAGCGGTGTTGTGTGATCTCAAATGTAACGTAGAAAGCCAAAGTTTTTGCACAATAAATGACGACCATTTAATTTTTGGGCTTCCGTGGCGCAATGGTTAGCGCGTTCGGCTGTTAACCAATAGGTTGGTGGTTCGACCCCATCCGGGAGCGGTGTAGTGAGGTCTCAGATTTGACGTAAAAAATCAAGGTTTTTACACAATACCTGACGAGCATTTAACTTTTGGGCTTCCGTGGCGCAATGGTTAGCGCGTTCGGCTGTTAACCAATAGGTTGGTGGTTCGAGCCCATCCGGGAGCGTTGTTGTGAGGTCTCAGATGTGACGTAAAAAGTCAAGGTTTTTACACAATACCTGACGAGCATTTAACATTTGGGCTTCCGTGGCGCAATGTTTAGCGCGTTCGGCTGTTAACCAATAGGTTGGTGGTTCGAGCCCATCCGGGAGCGGTGTTGTGAGGTCTCAGATGTGACGTAAAAAGTCAAGGTTTTTACACAATACCTGACGAGCATTTAACTTTTGGGCTTCCGTGGCGCAATGTTTAGCGCTTCGGCTGTTAACCAATAGGTTGGTGGTTCGAGCCCATCCGGGAGCGGTGTTGTGTGATCTCAAATGTAACGTAGAAAGCCAAAATTTTTCCACAATACCTGACGACCATTTAATTTTTGGGCTTCCGTGGCGCAATGGTTAGCACGTTCGGCTGTTAACCAATAGGTTGGTGGTTCGAGCCCATCCGGGAGCGGTGTTTTGAGGTCTCAGATGTGACGTTAAAAGTCAAGGTTTTCCACAATACCTGACAACCATTTAATATCTGAGCTTCCGTGGCTCAATGGTTAGCGCGTTCGGCTGTTAACCAATAGGTTGGTGGTTCGAGCCCACCCGGGAGCGGTGTTGTGGGATCTGAAATGTAACGTAGAAAGCCAAAGTTTTTGCACAATAAATGACGACCATTTAATTTTTGGGCTTCCGTGGCGCAATGGTTAGCGCGTTCGGCTGTTAACCAATAGGTTGGTGGTTCGACCCCATCCGGGAGCGGTGTTGTGTGATCTCAAATGTAACGTAGAAAGCCAAAGTTTTTCCACAATACCTGACGACCATTTAATTTTTGGGCTTCCGTGGCGCAATGGTTAGCGCGTTCAGCTGCTATTCAAAAGACTGGTGGTTTGAGCTCTCCCGGGAGCGGTGTTGTGACGTCTCAAATGTAACATAAAATGTCAGAGTTTTTCCACAATACCTGTCGAACCATTTAATTTCTGAGCTTCCGTGGCTCAATGGTTAGCGCGTTCGGCTGTTAACCAATAGGTTGGTGGTTCGAGCCCATCCGGGAGCGGTGTTGTGAGGTCTCAGATGTGACGTAAAAAGTCAAGGTTTTTACACAATACCTGACGAGCATTTAACTTTTGGGCTTCCGTGGCGCAATGGTTAGCGCGTTCGGCTGTTAACCAATAGGTTGGTGGTTCGAGCCCATCCGGGAGCGGTGTTGTGAGGTCTCAGATGTGACGTAAAAAGTCAAGTTTTTTGCACAATACCTGACGAGCATTTAGGTTTTGAGCTTCCGTGGCGCAATGGTTAGCGCGTTCGGCTGTTAAGCAATAGGTTGGTGGTTCGAGCCCATCCGGGAGCGGTGTTGTGAGGTCTCAGATGTGACGTAAAAAGTGAAGGTTTTTACACAATACCTGACGAGCATTTAAATTTTGGGCTTCCTTGGCGCAATGGTTAGCGCGTTCGGCTGTTAACCAATAGGTTGGTGGTTCGAGCCCACCCGGGAGCGGTGTTGTGTGATCTCAAATGTAACGTAGAAAGCCAAAATTTTTCCACAATACCTGACGACCATTTAATTTTTGGGCTTCCGTGGCGCAATGGTTAGCACGTTCGGCTGTTAACCAATAGGTTGGTGGTTCGAGCCCATCCGGGAGCGGTGTTGTGAGGTCTCAGATGTGACGTAAAAAGTCAAGGTTTTCCACAATACCTGACAACCATTTAATTTCTGAGCTTCCGTGGCTCAATGGTTAGCGCGTTCGGCTGTTAAGCAATAGGTTGGTGGTTCGAGCCCATCCGGGAGCGGTGTTGTGAGGTCTCAGATGTGACGTAAAAAGTCAAGGTTTTTACACAATACCTGTCGAGCATTTAACTTTTGGGCTTCCGTGGCGCAATGGTTTGCGCGTTCGGCTGTTAACCAATAGGTTGGTGGTTCGAGCCCATCCGGGAGCGGTGTTGTGAGGTCTCAGATGTGACGTAAAAAGTCAAGTTTTTTACACAATACCTGACGAGCATTAAACTTTTGGGCTTCCGTGGCGCAATGGTTAGCGCGTTCGGCTGTTAACCAATAGGTTGGTGGTTCGACCCCATCCGGGAGCGGTGTTGTGAGGTCTCAGATGTGACGTAAAAAGTCAAGGTTTTTACATAATACCTGACGAGCATTTAACTTTTGGGCTTCCGTGGCGCAATGGTTAGCGCGTTCGGCTGTTAACCAATAGGTTGGTGGTTCGAGCCCACCCGGGAGCGGTGTTGTGTGATCTCAAATGTAACGTAGAAAGCCAAAGTTTTTCCACAATACCTGACGACCATTTAATTTTTGGGCTTCCGTGGCGCAATGGTTAGCGCGTTCAGCTGCTATTCAAAAGACTGGTGGTTTGAGCTCTCCCGGGAGCGGTGTTGTGACGTCTCAAATGTAACATAAAATGTCAGAGTTTTTCCACAATACCTGTCGAACCATTTAATTTCTGAGCTTCCTCGGCTCAATGGTTAGCGCGTTCGGCTGTTAACCAATAGGTTGGTGGTTCGAGCCCATCCGGGAGCGGTGTTGTGAGGTCTCAGATGTGACGTAAAAAGTCAAGGTTTTTACACAATACCTGACGAGCATTTAACTTTTGGGCTTCCGTGGCGCAATGGTTAGCACGTTCGGCTGTTAACCAATAGGTTGGTGGTTCGAGCCCATCCGGGAGCGGTGTTGTGAGGTCTCAGATGTGACGTAAAAAGTCTAGTTTTTTGCACAATACCTGACGAGCATTTAGGTTTTGGGCTTCCGTGGCGCAATGGTTAGCGCGTTCGGCTGTTAAGCAATAGGTTGGTGGTTCGAGCCCATCCGGGAGCGGTGTTGTGAGGTCTCAGATGTGACGTAAAAAGTGAAGGTTTTTACACAATACCTGACGAGCATTTAAATTTTGGGCTTCCTTGGCGCAATGGTTAGCGCGTTCGGCTGTTAACCAATAGGTTGGTGGTTCGAGCCCACCCGGGAGCGGTGTTGTGTGATCTCAAATGTAACGTAGAAAGCCAAAATTTTTCCACAATACCTGACGACCATTTAATTTTTGGGCTTCCGTGGCGCAATGGTTAGCACGTTCGGCTGTTAACCAATAGGTTGGTGGTTCGAGCCCATCCGGGAGCGGTGTTGTGAGGTCTCAGATGTGACGTAAAAAGTCAAGGTTTTCCACAATACCTGACAACCATTTAATTTCTGAGCTTCCGTGGCTCAATGGTTAGCGCGTTCGGCTGTTAAGCAATAGGTTGGTGGTTCGAGCCCATCCGGGAGCGGTGTTGTGAGGTCTCAGATGTGACGTAAAAAGTCAAGGTTTTTACACAATACCTGACGAGCATTTAACATTTGGGCTTCCGTGGCGCAATGTTTAGCGCGTTCGGCTGTTAACCAATAGGTTGGTGGTTCGAGCCCATCCGGGAGCGGTGTTGTGAGGTCTCAGATGTGACGTAAAAAGTCAAGGTTTTTACACAATACCTGACGAGCATTTAACTTTTGGGCTTCCGTGGCGCAATGTTTAGCGCGTTCGGCTGTTAACCAATAGGTTGGTGGTTCGAGCCCCTCCGGGAGCGGTGTTGTGAGGTCTCAGATGTGACGTAAAAAGTCAAGGTTTTTACACAATACCTGACGAGCATTTAACTTTTGGGCTTCCGTGGCGCAATGTTTAGCGCGTTCGGCTGTTAACCAATAGGTTGGTGGTTCGAGCCCATCCGGGAGCGGTGTTGTGAGGTCTCAGATGTGACGTAAAAAGTCAAGGTTTTTACACAATACCTGACGAGCATTAAACTTTTGGGCTTCCGTGGCGCAATGGTTAGCGCGTTCGGCTGTTAACCAATAGCTTGGTGGTTCGAGCCCATCCGGGAGCGGTGTTGTGAGGTCTCAGATGTGACGTAAGAAGTCAAGGTTTTTACACAATACCTGACGAGTATTTAACTTTTGGGCTTCCGTGGCGCAATGGTTAGCGCGTTCGGCTGTTAACCAATAGGTTGGTGGTTCGAGCCCATCCGGGAGCGGTGTTGTGAGGTCTCAGATGTGACGTAAAAAGTCAAGGTTTTTACACAATACCTGACGAGCATTTAATTTTTGGGATTCCGTGGCGCTATGGTTAGCGCGTTCAGCTGTTAAGCGAAAGGTTGGTGGTTCGAGCCCACCCGGGAGAGGTGTTGTGGGGTCTCATATGTAACGTAGAAAGCCAAAGTTTTTCCACAACACCTGACAACCATTTAATTTCTGAGCTTCCGTGGCTCAATGGTTAGCGCGTTCGGCTGTTAACCAATAGGTTGGTGGTTCGAGCCCATCCGGGAGCGGTGTTGTGAGGTCTCAGATGTGACGTAAAAAGTCAAGGTTTTTACACAATACCTGACGAGCATTTAACTTTTGGGCTTCCGTGGCGCAACGGTTAGCGCGTTAGGCTGTTAACCAATAGGTTGGTGGTTCGAGCCCATCCGGGAGCGGTGTTGTGAGGTCTCAGATGTGACGTAAAAAGTCAAGGTTTTTACACAATACCTGTCGAGCATTTAAATTTTGGGCTTCCGTGGCGCAATGTTTAGCGCGTTCGGCTGTTAACCAATAGGTTGGTGGTTCGAGCCCCTCCGGGAGCGGTGTTGTGAGGTCTCAGATGTGACGTAAAAAGTCAAGGTTTTTACACAATACCTGACGAGCATTTAACTTTTGGGCTTCCGTGGCGCAATGTTTAGCGCGTTCGGCTGTTAACCAATAGGTTGGTGGTTCGAGCCCATCCGGGAGCGGTGTTGTGAGGTCTCAGATGTGACGTAAAAAGTCAAGGTTTTTACACAATACCTGACGAGCATTAAACTTTTGGGCTTCCGTGGCGCAATGGTTAGCGCGTTCGGCTGTTAACCAATAGGTTGGTGGTTCGAGCCCATCCGGGAGCGATGTTGTGAGGTCTCAGATGTGACGTAAGAAGTCAAGGTTTTTACACAATACCTGACGAGTATTTAACTTTTGGGCTTCCGTGGCGCAATGGTTAGCGCGTTCGGCTGTTAACCAATAGGTTGGTGGTTCGAGCCCATCCGGGAGCGGTGTTGTGAGGTCTCAGATGTGACGTAAAAAGTCAAGGTTTTTACACAATACCTGACGAGCATTTAATTTTTGGGATTCCGTGGCGCAATGGTTAGCGCGTTCAGCTGTTAATCGAAAGGTTGGTGGTTCGAGCCCACCCGGGAGAGGTGTTGTGGGGTCTCAAATGTAACGTAGAAAGCCAAAGTTTTTCCACAACACCTGACAACCATTTAATTTCTGAGCTTCCGTGGCTCAATGGTTAGCGCGTTCGGCTGTTAACCAATAGGTTGGTGGTTCGAGCCCATCCGGGAGCGGTGTTGTGAGGTCTCAGATGTGACGTAAAAAGTCAAGGTTTTTACACAATACCTGACGAGCATTTAACTTTTGGGCTTCCGTGGCTCAATGGTTAGCGCGTTCGGCTGTTAACCAATAGGTTGGTGGTTCGAGCCCATCCGGGAGCGGTGTTGTGAGGTCTCAGATGTGACGTAAAAAGTCAAGGTTTTTACACAATACCTGACGAGCATTTAACTTTTGGGCTTCCGTGGCGCAACGGTTAGCGCGTTAGGCTGTTAACCAATAGGTTGGTGGTTCGAGCCCATCCGGGAGCGGTGTTGTGAGGTCTCAGATGTGACGTAAAAAGTCAAGGTTTTTACACAATACCTGACGAGCATTTAAATTTTGGGCTTCCTTGGCGCAATGGTTAGCGCGTTCAGCTGTTAATCGAAAGGTTGGTGGTTCGAGCCCACCCGGGAGAGGTGTTGTGGGGTCTCAAATGTAACGTAGAAAGCCAAAGGTTTTCCACAACACCTGACAACCATTTAATTTCTGAGCTTCCGTGGCTCAATGGTTAGCGCGTTCGGCTGTTAACCAATAGGTTGGTGGTTCGAGCCCATCCGGGAACGGTGTTGTGAGGTCTCAGATGTGACGTAAAAAGTCAAGGTTTTTACACAATACCTGACGAGCATTTAACTTTTGGGCTTCCGTGGCGCAATGGTTAGCGCGTTCGGCTGTTAACCAATAGGTTGGTGGTTCGAGCCCATCCGGGAGCGGTGTTGTGAGGTCTCAGATGTGACGTAAAAAGTCAAGGTTTTTACACAATACCTGACGAGCATTTAAATTTTGGGCTTCCTTGGCGCAATGGTTAGCGCGTTCGGCTGTTAACCAATAGGTTGGTGGTTCGAGCCCACCCGGGAGCGGTGTTGTGAGGTCTCAGATGTGACGTAAAAAGTCAAGGTTTTTACACAATACCTGACGAGCATTTAATTTTTGGGATTCCGTGGCGCAATGGTTAGCGCGTTCAGCTGTTAATCGAAAGGTTGGTGGTTCGAGCCCACCCGGGAGAGGTGTTGTGGGGTCTCAAATGTAACGTAGAAAGCCAAAGTTTTTCCACAACACCTGACAACCATTTAATTTCTGAGCTTCCGTGGCTCAATGGTTAGCGCGTTCGGCTGTTAACCAATAGGTTGGTGGTTCGAGCCCATCCGGGAGCGGTGTTGTGAGGTCTCAGATGTGACGTAAAAAGTCAAGGTTTTTACACAATACCTGACGAGCATTTAACTTTTGGGCTTCCGTGGCGCAACGGTTAGCGCGTTAGGCTGTTAACCAATAGGTTGGTGGTTCGAGCCCATCCGGGAGCGGTGTTGTGAGGTCTCAGATGTGACGTAAAAAGTCAAGGTTTTTACACAATACCTGACGAGCATTTAAATTTTGGGCTTCCTTGGCGCAATGGTTAGCGCGTTCAGCTGTTAATCGAAAGGTTGGTGGTTCGAGCCCACCCGGGAGAGGTGTTGTGGGGTCTCAAATGTAACGTAGAAAGCCAAAGTTTTTCCACAACACCTGACAACCATTTAATTTCTGAGCTTCCGTGGCTCAATGGTTAGCGCGTTCGGCTGTTAACCAATAGGTTGGTGGTTCGAGCCCATCCGGGAACGGTGTTGTGTGATCTCAAATGTAACGTAGAAAGCCAAAATTTTTCCACAATACCTGACGACCATTTAATTTTTGGGCTTCCGTGGCGCAATGGTTAGCACGTTCGGCTGTTAACCAATAGGTTGGTGGTTCGAGCCCATCCGGGAGCGGTGTTGTGAGGTCTCAGATGTGACGTAAAAAGTCAAGGTTTTCCACAATACCTGACAACCATTTAATTTCTGAGCTTCCGTGGCTCAATGGTTAGCGCGTTCGGCTGTTAACCAATAGGTTGGTGGTTCGAGCCCATCCGGGAGCGGTGTTGTGAGGTCTCAGATGTGACGTAAAAAGTCAAGGTTTTTACACAATACCGGTCGAGCATTTAACTTTTGGGCTTCCGTGGCGCAATGGTTAGCGCGTTCGGCTGTTAACCAATAGGTTGGTGGTTCGAGCCCATCCGGGAGCGGTGTTGTGAGGTCTCAGATGTGACGTAAAAAGTCAAGTTTTTTGCACAATACCTGACGACCATTTAGGTTTTGGGCTTCCGTGGCGCAATGGTTAGCGCGTTCGGCTGTTATGCAATAGGTTGGTGGTTCGAGCCCATCCGGGAGCGGTGTTGTGAGGTCTCAGATGTGACGTAAAAAGTCAAGGTTTTTACACAATACCTGACGAGCATTTAAATTTTGGGCTTCCTTGGCGCAATGGTTAGCGCGTTCGGCTGTTAACCAAAAGGTTGGTGGTTCGAGCCCACCCGGGAGCGGTGTTGTGTGATCTCAAATGTAACGTAGAAAGCCAAAATTTTTCCACAATACCTGACGACCATTTAATTTTTGGGCTTCCGTGGCGCAATGGTTAGCACGTTCGGCTGTTAACCAATTCTAGAGGGCCGGTAGGCCCTTCTAGATAAGATCCCACACCCTCCCGTAATGTTAAATGAAAATTCACAGATTTTTGCCGATTTTCCCATAGAAATAACATGGGGTTTTTGGTGCTCCTGTACATCGAATCATTTAAAAACTAAAGCGAAGTTACGTTTCGGAATACTTTCAAATTAACAAGTAACTATTCAAGGTGTGCCTTTTTCAAGTTTCATCAAAATTAATTAAGTCTAAGTATGTTAATTTAATTAAAAATGTAAGTACCTCAAAAGATTATTCTACAGCAGACGACGCTAATTGTTCATTACTCTACAGTAGACGACGCTAATTTGCCCTTTCACCGCCTTGAAACTTTAACTTGATATTTTTCAATAAATATAACACTATATTTATTAAAAATTTCTTTGGCGGGTCTATTTTTCGTTTAATTATGTGTCTCGGTTGAAATTATATACTTAAGATACCTTTTTAATTTATATTTTAGATGTTAGTTTCGACCAAGGCTTAAGTTGCCTTACTTGGCCATGGATTTATAATAGAAGCTTACGCTTCATGGATATTTCACTGTAGCCTTCAGTAAGGCATAAGGATAGATGGATCAGTGTTGGAAATAAGGATTTTTTTTTTAAACTGGACCTGTGGCCTAGGTATTTTTATTAAAACAACTGGCCACGGTGCCACTCACTGTAAACGTACAAGGGCAGTGAACGCAATGTCATGGATAATTGTAATCGTAGAGTGGACTGTAAAAGATACGGATTTGATAGTTTAAAAATCGTGGCAGGATGTTGGTTTTGAAGTTGACTATTAAGCTCGGGTTCTAAAACGAATTGTGAGCCGTATCTTATAAGAATTAGTAGAAGTGTAGAACCATTTTTAACCTCGTCCTAGAAGTGAAAAATTTCGCATTTCAGGCAAAAAATTGTTTTATAATAGATTAATACAAATGCAGACTGAAGGAACAGATATTATATAAAAAAGGACTTGGTTTGCCCAAGCCTGAAAAACAAAACGATAAGAGTTTTTTCCAGTTGACTGAAGCGCGGATATTTTATTTTTCTATATAATTTTAAAGACAATCCGTATTTTACTACTCTTTAGAATTTAATTCAATCTCCTGATTTTACTGCTAATGGATTTATTTCCTATAAATTAATTGAAATAAAAAATTACTTATCTCAGATTTTTCAACAATTCCATTTTCGTAAAATTTTATCCTGAAAAATCTGAGATAAGTAATTTTTTATTTCAATTAATTTATAGGAAATAAATCCATTAGCAGTAAAATCAGGAGATTGAATTAAATTCTAAAGAGTAGTAAAATACGGATTGTCTTTAAAATTATATAGAAAATAAAATATCCGCGCTTCAGTCAACTGGAAAAAACTCTTATCGTTTTGTTTTTCAGGCTTGGGCAAACCAAGTCCTTTTTTATATAATAGGTTGGTGGTTCGAGCCCATCCGGGAGCGGTGTTGTGAGGTCTCAGATGTGACGTAAAAAGTCAAGGTTTTCCACAATACCTGACAACCATTTAATTTCTGAGCTTCCGCGGCTCAATGGTTAGCGCGTTCGGCTGTTAACCAATAGGTTGGTGGTTCGAGCCCACCCGGGAGCGGCGTTGTGGGATCTCAAACGTAACGTAGAAAGCCAAAGTTTTTCCAAAATACCTGACGACCATTTAATTTTTGGGCTTCCGTGGCGCAATGGTTAACGCGTTCGGCTGTTAACCAATAGGTTGGTGGTTCGAGCCCACCCGGGAGCGGTGTTGTGGGATCTCAAATGTAACGTAGAAAGCCAAAGTTTTTCCACAATACGTGACGACCATTTAATTTCTGAGCTTCCGTGGCTCAATGGTTAGCGCTTTCGGCTGTTAACCAATAGGTTGGTGGTTCGAGCCCATCCGGGAGCGGTGTTGTGAGGTCTCAGATGTGACGTAAAAAGTCAAGGTTTTTCCACAATACCTGAGGAACATTTAATTTTTGGGCTTCCATGGCGCAATGGTTAGCGCGTTCGGCTGTTAACCGAAAGGTTGGTGGTTCGAGCCCACCCGGGAGAGGTGTTGTGGGGTCTCAGATGTAGCGTTAAAAGTCAAAACGTTTCCACAATACGTGACAACCATTTAATTTCTGAGCCTCCGTGGCTCAATGGTTAGTGGTTCGAGCCCACCCGGGAGCGGCGTTGTGGGATCTCAAATGTAACGTAGAAAGCCAAACTTTTTCCACAATACCTGACGATCATTTAATTTTTGGGCTTCCGTGGCGCAATGGTTAGGGCGTTCGGCTGTTAACCAATAGGTTGGTGGTTCGAGCCCACCCGGGCGCGGTGTTGTGGGATCTCAAACGTAACGTAGAAAGCCAATGTTTTTCCACAATACCTGACGACCATTTAATTTTTGGGCTTCCGTGGCGCAATGATTAGCGCGTTCAGCTGTTAATCGAAAGGTTGAAGGTTCGAGCCCACCCGAGAGAGGTGTTGTGGGGTCTCAGATGTAGCGTAAAAAGTCAAAACTTTTCCGCAATACGTGAAAACCATTTAATTTCTGAGCTTCCGTGGCTCAATGGTTAGCGCGTTCGGCTGTTAACCAATAGGTTGGCGGTTCGAGCCCATCCGGGAGCGGTGTTGTGACGTCTCAGATGTGACGTAAAAAGTCCAGGTTTTTCCACAATACCGGACGACCATTTAATTTTGGGGCTTCCGTGGCGCAATCGTTAGCGCGTTCGGCTGTTAACAGAAAGGTTGGTGGTTCGAGCACACCCGGGAGCGGTGCTATGAGGTCTCAGATGTTACGTAAAAAGTCCAGGTTTTTCCACAATACCGGACGACCATTTAATTTTTGGGCTTCCGTGGTGCAATGGTTAGCGCGTTCAGCTGCTATTCAAAAGACTGGTGGTTTGAGCCCTTCCAGGAGCGGTGTTGTGACGTCTCAGATGTAACATAAAATGTCAGAGTTTTTCCACAATACCTGACGAATATTGAACTTTTGGGCTTCCGTGGCGCAATGGTTAGCGCGTTCGGCTGTTAACCAATAGGTTGGTGGTTCGAGCCCATCCGGGAGCGGTGTTGTGAGGTCTCAGAAGTGACGTAAAAAGTCAAGGTTTTTACACAATACCTGACGAGCATTTAATTTTTGGGCTTCCGTGGCGCAATGGTTAGCGCGTTCAGCAGTTAACAAATAGGTTAGTGGTTCGAGCCCACCCGGGAGCGGCGTTGTGGGATCTCAAACGTAACGTAGAAAGCCAAAGTTTTTCCACAATACCTGACGACCATTTAATTTTTGGGCTTCCGTGGCGCAATGGTTAACGCGTTCGGCTGTTAACAAATAGGTTGGTGGTTCGAGCCCACCCGGGAGCGGTGTTGTGGGATCTCAAATAAAACGTAGAAAGCCAAAGTTTTTCCACAATACGTGACAACCATTTAATTTCTGAGCTTCCGGGGCTGAATGGTTAGCGCGTTCATCTTTTAACCAATAGGGTGGTGGTTCGAGCCCACCCGGGAGCGGTGTTGTGGGATCTCAAATGTAACGTAGAAAGACAAAGTTTTTCCACAATACCTGACGACCATTTATTTTTTGGGCTTCCTTGGCGCAATGGTTAGCGCGTTCGGCTGTTAACCGAAAGGTTGGTGGTTCGAGCCCAACCGAGAGAGGTGTTGTAGGGTCTCAGATGTAACGTAATAAGTCATAACTTATCCACAACACCTGACAACCATTTAATCTCTGAGCTTCCGTGGCTCAATGGTTAGCGCGTTCGGCTGTTAACCAATAGGTTGGTGGTTCGAGCCCATCCGGGAGCGGTGTTGTGAGGTCTCAGATGTAACGTAAAATGTCAGAGTTTTTCCACAATACCTGACGAACATTTAATTTTTGGGCTTCCGTGGCGCAATGGTTAGCGCGTTCGGCTGTTAACCAATAGGTTGGTGGTTCGAGCCCATCCGGGAGCGGTGTTGTGAGGTCTCAGAAGTGACGTAAAAAGTCAAGGTTTTTCCACAATACCTGACGAACATTTAATTTTTGGGCTTCCATGGCGCAATGGTTAGCGCGTTCGGCTGTTAACCGAAAGGTTGGTGGTTCGAGCCCATCCGGGAGCGGTGTTGTGAGGTCTCAGATGTGACGTAAAAAGTCAAGGTTTTTACACAATACCTGACGAGCATTTAATTTTTAGCTTCCGTGGCGCAATGGTTAGCGCGTTCAGCAGTTAACAAATAGGTTAGTGGTTCGAGCCCACCCGGGAGCGGCGTTGTGGGATCTCAAACGTAACGTAGAAAGCCAAAGTTTTTCCACAATACCTGACGACCATTTAATTTTTGGGCTTCCGTGGCGCAATGGTTAACGCGTTCGGCTGTTAACCAATAGGTTGGTGGTTTGAGCCCACCCGGGAGCGGTGTTGTGGGATCTCAAATGTAACGTAGAAAGCCAAAGTTTTTCCACAATACGTGACGACCATTTAATTTCTGAGCTTCCGTCGCTCAATGGTTAGCGCGTTCGGCTGTTAACCAATAGGTTGGTGGTTCGAGCCCATCCGGGAGCGGTGTTGTGAGGTCTCAGAAGTGACGTAAAAAGTCAAGGTTTTTCCACAATACCTGACGAACATTTAATTTTTGGGCTTCCATGGCGCAATGGTTAGCGCGTTCGGCTGTTAACCGAAAGGTTGGTGGTTCGAGCCCAACCGGGAGAGGTGTTGTAGGGTCTCAGATGTAACGTAATAAGTCATAACTTATCCACAATACCTGACAACAATTTAATCTCTGAGCTTCCGTGGCTCAATGGTTAGCGCGTTCGGCTGTTAACCAATAGGTTGGTGGTTCGAGCCCATCCGGGAGCGGTGTTGTGAGGTCTCAGATGTAACGTAAAATGTCAGAGTTTTTCCACAATACCTGACGAACATTTAATTTTTGGGCTTCCGTGGCGCAATGGTTAGCGCGTTCGGCTGTTAACCAATAGGTTAGTTGTTCGAGCCCATCCGGGAGCGGTGTTGGGAGGTCTCAGATGTGACGTAAAAAGTCAAGGTTTTTACACAATACCTGACGAGCATTTAACTTTTGGGCTTCCGTGGCGCAATGGTTAGCGCGTTCGGCTGTTAACCAATAGGTTGGTTGTTCGAGCCCATCCGGGAGCGGTGTTGTGAGGTCTCAGATGTGACGCAAAAAGTCAAGGTTTTTACACAATACCTGACGAGCATTTAATTTTTGGGCTTCCGTGGCTCAATGGTTAGCGCGTTCGGCTCTTAACCTAAAGGTTGGTGGTTCGTGCCCATCCGGGAGCGGTGTTGTGGCGTCTCAGATGTAACGTAAAATGTCAGAGTTTTTCCACAATACCTGACGAACATTTAATTTTTGGGCTTCCTTGGCGCAATTATTAGCGCGTTCAACTGTTAATCGAAAGGCTGGTGGTTCAAGCCCACCCGGAAGAGGTGTTGTGGGGTCTCAGATGTAGCGTAAAAAGTCAAAACTTATCCACAATACGTGACAACCATTTAATTTCTGAGATTCCGTGGCTCAATGGTTAGCGCGTTCGGCTGTTAACCGATAGGTTGGTGGTTCGAGCCCACCCGGGAGCGGTGGTGTGGGATCTCAAATGTAACGTAGAAAGCCAAAGTTTTGCCACAATACCTGACGACCATTAAATTTTTGGGCTTCCTTGGCGCAATTGTTAGTGCGTTCGGCTGTTAACCGAAAGGTTGGTGGTTCGTGCCCAACCGGAAGAGGTGTTGTAGGGTCTCAGATGTAACGTAAAAAGTCATAACTTATCTACAATACCTGACAACCATTTAATTTGTGAGCTTCCGTGGCTCAAAGGTTAGCGCGTTCGGCTGTTAACTAATAGGTGTGTGGTTCGAGCCCATCCGGGAGCGGTGTTGTGACGTCTCAGATGTGATGTAAAAAGTCAAGGTTTTTTCCACAACACCTGACGACCATTTAAATTTTGGGATTCCGTGGCGCAATGGTTAGCGCGTTCGGCTGTTAACCAATAGGTTGGTGGTTCGAGCCCATCCGGGAGCGGTGTTGTGAGGTCTCAGATGTAACGTAAAATGTCAGAGTTTTTCCACAATACCTGACGAACATTTAATTTTTGGGCTTCCTTGGCGCAATTATTAGCGCGTTCAACTGTTAATCGAAAGGCTGGTGGTTCAAGCGCACCCGGAAGAGGTGTTGTGGGGTCTCAGATGTAGCGTAAAAAGTCAAAACTTATCCACAATACGTGACAACCATTTAATTTCTGAGTTTCCGTGGCTCAAAGGTTAGCGCGTTCGGCTGTTAACCAATAGGTGTGTGGTTCGAGCCCATCCGGGAGCGGTGTTGTGACGTCTCAGATGTAACGTAAAATGTCAGAGTTTTTCCACAATACCTGACGAACATTTAATTTTTGGGCTTCCGTGGCGCAATGATTAGCGCGTTCAGCTGTTAATCGAAAGGTTGAAGGTTCGAGCCCACCCGGGAGAGGTGTTGTGGGGTCTCAGATGTAGCGTAAAAAGTCAAAACATTTCCACAATACGTGACAACCATTTAATTTCTGAGCTTCCGTGGCTCAATGGTTAGCGCGTTTGGCTGTTAACCAATAGGTTGGTGGTTCGAGCCCATCCGGGAGCGGTATTGTGACGTCTCAGATGTGACGTTAAAAGTCAAGGTTTTTCCAAAATACCTGACGACCATTTAATTTTTGGGCTTCCGTGGCGCAATGGTTAGCGCGTTCAGCTGCTATTCAAAAGACTGGTGGTTTGAGCTCTCCCGGGAGCGGTGTTGTGACGTCTCAAATGTAACATAAAATGTCAGAGTTTTTCCACAATACCTGACGAGCATTTAACTTTGGGCTTCCGTGGCTCAATGGTTAGCGCGTTCGGCTGTTAACCAAAAGGTTGGTGGTTCGAGCCCATCCGGGAGCGGTATTGTGACGTCTCAGATGTGACGTTAAAAGTCAAGGTTTTTCCAAAATACCTGACGACCATTTAATTTTTGGGCTTCCGTGGCGCAATGGTTAGCGCGTTCGGCTGTTAACCAATAGGTTGGTGGTTCGAGCCCCTCCGGGAGCGGTGTTGTGAGGTCTCAGATGTGACGTAAAAAGTCAAGGTTTTTACACAATACCTGACGAGCATTTAACTTTTGGGCTTCCGTGGCGCAATGTTTAGCGCGTTCGGCTGTTAACCAATAGGTTGGTGGTTCGAGCCCATCCGGGAGCGGTGTTGTGAGGTCTCAGATGTGACGTAAAAAGTCAAGGTTTTTACACAATACCTGACGAGCATTAAACTTTTGGGCTTCCGTGGCGCAATGGTTAGCGCGTTCGGCTGTTAACCAATAGGTTGGTGGTTCGAGCCCATCCGGGAGCGGTGTTGTGAGGTCTCAGATGTGACGTAAGAAGTCAAGGTTTTTACACAATACCTGACGAGTATTTAACTTTTGGGCTTCCGTGGCGCAATGGTTAGCGCGTTCGGCTGTTAACCAATAGGTTGGTGGTTCGAGCCCATCCGGGAGCGGTGTTGTGAGGTCTCAGATGTGACGTAAAAAGTCAAGGTTTTTACACAATACCTGACGAGCATTTAACTTTTGGGCTTCCGTGGCGCAATGGTTAGCGCGTTCGGCTGTTAACCAATAGGTTGGTGGTTCGAGCCCATCCGGGAGCGGTGTTGTGAGGTCTCAGATGTGACGTAAAAAGTCAAGTTTTTTGCACAATACCTGACGAGCATTTAGGTTTTGGGCTTCCGTGGCGCAATGGTTAGCGCGTTCGGCTGTTAAGCAATAGGTTGGTGGTTCGAGCCCATCCGGGAGCGGTGTTGTGAGGTCTCAGATGTGACGTAAAAAGTCAAGGTTTTTACACAATACCTGACGAGCATTTAAATTTTGGGCTTCCTTGGCGCAATGGTTAGCGCGTTCGGCTGTTAACCAATAGGTTGGTGGTTCGAGCCCACCCGGGAGCGGTGTTGTGTGATCTCAAATGTAACGTAGAAAGCCAAACTTTTTCCACAATACCTGACGACCATTTAATTTTTGGGCTTCCGTGGCGCAATGGTTAGCACGTTCGGCTGTTAACCAATAGGTTGGTGGTTCGAACCCATCCGGGAGCGGTGTTGTGAGGTCTCAGATGTGACGTAAAAAGTCAAGGTTTTCCACAATACCTGACAACCATTTAATTTCTGAGCTTCCGTGGCTCAATGGTTAGCGCGTTCGGCTGTTAAGCAATAGGTTGGTGGTTCGAGCCCATCCGGGAGCGGTGTTGTGAGGTCTCAGATGTGACGTAAAAAGTCAAGGTTTTTACACAATACCTGTCGAGCATTTAACTTTTGGGCTTCCGTGGCGCAATGGTTAGCGCGTTCGGCTGTTAACCAATAGGTTGGTGGTTCGAGCCCATCCGGGAGCGGTGTTGTGAGGTCTCAGATGTGACGTAAAAAGTCAAGTTTTTTACACAATACCTGACGAGCATTAAACTTTTGGGCTTCCGTGGCGCAATGGTTAGCGCGTTCGGCTGTTAACCAATAGGTTGGTGGTTCGAGCCCATCCGGGAGCGGTGTTGTGAGGTCTCAGATGTGACGTAAAAAGTCAAGGTTTTTACACAATACCTGACGAGCATTTAACATTTGGGCTTCCGTGGCGCAATGTTTAGCGCGTTCGGCTGTTAACCAATAGGTTGGTGGTTCGAGCCCATCCGGGAGCGGTGTTGTGAGGTCTCAGATGTGACGTAAAAAGTCAAGGTTTTTACACAATACCTGACGAGCATTTAACTTTTGGGCTTCCGTGGCGCAATGTTTAGCGCGTTCGGCTGTTAACCAATAGGTTGGTGGTTCGAGCCCCTCCGGGAGCGGTGTTGTGAGGTCTCAGATGTGACGTAAAAAGTCAAGGTTTTTACACAATACCTGACGAGCATTAAACTTTTGGGCTTCCGTGGCGCAATGGTTAGCGCGTTCGGCTGTTAACCAATAGGTTGGTGGTTCGAGCCCATCCGGGAGCGGTGTTGTGAGGTCTCAGATGTGACGTAAGAAGTCAAGGTTTTTACACAATACCTGACGAGTATTTAACTTTTGGGCTTCCGTGGCGCAATGGTTAGCGCGTTCGGCTGTTAACCAATAGGTTGGTGGTTCGAGCCCATCCGGGAGCGGTGTTGTGAGGTCTCAGATGTGACGTAAAAAGTCAAGGTTTTTACACAATACCTGACGAGCATTTAATTTTTGGGATTCCGTGGCGCAATGGTTAGCGCGTTCAGCTGTTAATCGAAAGGTTGGTGGTTCGAGCCCACCCGGGAGAGGTGTTGTGGGGTCTCAAATGTAACGTAGAAAGCCAAAGTTTTTCCACAACACCTGACAACCATTTAATTTCTGAGCTTCCGTGGCTCAATGGTTAGCGCGTTCGGCTGTTAACCAATAGGTTGGTGGTTCGAGCCCATCCGGGAGCGGTGTTGTGAGGTCTCAGATGTGACGTAAAAAGTCAAGGTTTTTACACAATACCTGACGAGCATTTAACTTTTGGGCTTCCGTGGCGCAATGTTTAGCGCGTTCGGCTGTTAACCAATAGGTTGGTGGTTCGAGCCCATCCGGGAGCGGTGTTGTGAGGTCTCAGATGTGACGTAAAAAGTCAAGGTTTTTACACAATACCTGACGAGCATTTAACATTTGGGCTTCCGTGGCGCAATGTTTAGCGCGTTCGGCTGTTAACCAATAGGTTGGTGGTTCGAGCCCATCCGGGAGCGGTGTTGTGAGGTCTCAGATGTGACGTAAAAAGTCAAGGTTTTTACACAATACCTGACGAGCATTTAACTTTTGGGCTTCCGTGGCGCAATGTTTAGCGCGTTCGGCTGTTAACCAATAGGTTGGTGGTTCGAGCCCCTCCGGGAGCGGTGTTGTGAGGTCTCAGATGTGACGTAAAAAGTCAAGGTTTTTACACAATACCTGACGAGCATTTAACATTTGGGCTTCCGTGGCGCAATGTTTAGCGCGTTCGGCTGTTAACCAATAGGTTGGTGGTTCGAGCCCATCCGGGAGCGGTGTTGTGAGGTCTCAGATGTGACGTAAGAAGTCAAGGTTTTTACACAATACCTGACGAGTATTTAACTTTTGGGCTTCCGTGGCGCAATGTTTAGCGCGTTCGGCTGTTAACCAATAGGTTGGTGGTTCGAGCCCCTCCGGGAGCGGTGTTGTGAGGTCTCAGATGTGACGTAAAAAGTCAAGGTTTTTACACAATACCTGACGAGCATTAAACTTTTGGGCTTCCGTGGCGCAATGGTTAGCGCGTTCGGCTGTTAACCAATAGGTTGGTGGTTCGAGCCCATCCGGGAGCGGTGTTGTGAGGTCTCAGATGTGACGTAAGAAGTCAAGGTTTTTACACAATACCTGACGAGTATTTAACTTTTGGGCTTCCGTGGCGCAATGGTTAGCGCGTTCGGCTGTTAACCAATAGGTTGGTGGTTCGAGCCCATCCGGGAGCGGTGTTGTGAGGTCTCAGATGTGACGTAAAAAGTCAAGGTTTTTACACAATACCTGACGAGCATTTAATTTTTGGGATTCCGTGGCGCAATGGTTAGCGCGTTCAGCTGTTAATCGAAAGGTTGGTGGTTCGAGCCCACCCGGGAGAGGTGTTGTGGGGTCTCAAATGTAACGTAGAAAGCCAAAGTTTTTCCACAACACCTGACAACCATTTAATTTCTGAGCTTCCGTGGCTCAATGGTTAGCGCGTTCGGCTGTTAACCAATAGGTTGGTGGTTCGAGCCCATCCGGGAGCGGTGTTGTGAGGTCTCAGATGTGACGTAAAAAGTCAAGGTTTTTACACAATACCTGACGAGCATTTAACTTTTGGGCTTCCGTGGCGCAATGTTTAGCGCGTTCGGCTGTTAACCAATAGGTTGGTGGTTCGAGCCCATCCGGGAGCGGTGTTGTGAGGTCTCAGATGTGACGTAAAAAGTCAAGGTTTTTACACAATACCTGACGAGCATTAAACTTTTGGGCTTCCGTGGCGCAATGGTTAGCGCGTTCGGCTGTTAACCAATAGGTTGGTGGTTCGAGCCCATCCGGGAGCGGTGTTGTGAGGTCTCAGATGTGACGTAAAAAGTCAAGTTTTTTGCACAATACCTGACGAGCATTTAGGTTTTGGGCTTCCGTGGCGCAATGGTTAGCGCGTTCGGCTGTTAAGCAATAGGTTGGTGGTTCGAGCCCATCCGGGAGCGGTGTTGTGAGGTCTCAGATGTGACGTAAAAAGTCAAGGTTTTTACACAATACCTGACGAGCATTTAAATTTTGGGCTTCCTTGGCGCAATGGTTAGCGCGTTCGGCTGTTAAGCAATAGGTTGGTGGTTCGAGCCCACCCGGGAGCGGTGTTGTGTGATCTCAAATGTAACGTAGAAAGCCAAACTTTTTCCACAATACCTGACGACCATTTAATTTTTGGGCTTCCGTGGCGCAATGGTTAGCACGTTCGGCTGTTAACCAATAGGTTGGTGGTTCGAACCCATCCGGGAGCGGTGTTGTGAGGTCTCAGATGTGACGTAAAAAGTCAAGGTTTTCCACAATACCTGACAACCATTTAATTTCTGAGCTTCCGTGGCTCAATGGTTAGCGCGTTCGGCTGTTAAGCAATAGGTTGGTGGTTCGAGCCCATCCGGGAGCGGTGTTGTGAGGTCTCAGATGTGACGTAAAAAGTCAAGGTTTTTACACAATACCTGTCGAGCATTTAACTTTTGGGCTTCCGTGGCGCAATGGTTAGCGCGTTCGGCTGTTAACCAATAGGTTGGTGGTTCGAGCCCATCCGGGAGCGGTGTTGTGAGGTCTCAGATGTGACGTAAAAAGTCAAGTTTTTTACACAATACCTGACGAGCATTAAACTTTTGGGCTTCCGTGGCGCAATGGTTAGCGCGTTCGGCTGTTAACCAATAGGTTGGTGGTTCGAGCCCATCCGGGAGCGGTGTTGTGAGGTCTCAGATGTGACGTAAAAAGTCAAGGTTTTTACACAATACCTGACGAGCATTTAACATTTGGGCTTCCGTGGCGCAATGTTTAGCGCGTTCGGCTGTTAACCAATAGGTTGGTGGTTCGAGCCCATCCGGGAGCGGTGTTGTGAGGTCTCAGATGTGACGTAAAAAGTCAAGGTTTTTACACAATACCTGACGAGCATTTAACTTTTGGGCTTCCGTGGCGCAATGTTTAGCGCGTTCGGCTGTTAACCAATAGGTTGGTGGTTCGAGCCCCTCCGGGAGCGGTGTTGTGAGGTCTCAGATGTGACGTAAAAAGTCAAGGTTTTTACACAATACCTGACGAGCATTAAACTTTTGGGCTTCCGTGGCGCAATGGTTAGCGCGTTCGGCTGTTAACCAATAGGTTGGTGGTTCGAGCCCATCCGGGAGCGGTGTTGTGAGGTCTCAGATGTGACGTAAGAAGTCAAGGTTTTTACACAATACCTGACGAGTATTTAACTTTTGGGCTTCCGTGGCGCAATGGTTAGCGCGTTCGGCTGTTAACCAATAGGTTGGTGGTTCGAGCCCATCCGGGAGCGGTGTTGTGAGGTCTCAGATGTGACGTAAAAAGTCAAGGTTTTTACACAATACCTGACGAGCATTTAATTTTTGGGATTCCGTGGCGCAATGGTTAGCGCGTTCAGCTGTTAATCGAAAGGTTGGTGGTTCGAGCCCACCCGGGAGAGGTGTTGTGGGGTCTCAAATGTAACGTAGAAAGCCAAAGTTTTTCCACAACACCTGACAACCATTTAATTTCTGAGCTTCCGTGGCTCAATGGTTAGCGCGTTCGGCTGTTAACCAATAGGGTGGTGGTTCGAGCCCATCCGGGAGCGGTGTTGTGAGGTCTCAGATGTGACGTAAAAAGTCAAGGTTTTTACACAATACCTGACGAGCATTTAACTTTTGGGCTTCCGTGGCGCAATGGTTAGCGCGTTCGGCTGTTAACCAATAGGTTGGTGGTTCGAGCCCATCCGGGAACGGTGTTGTGAGGTCTCAGATGTGACGTAAAAAGTCAAGGTTTTTACACAATACCTGACGAGCATTTAAATTTTGGGCTTCCTTGGCGCAATGGTTAGCGCGTTCGGCTGTTAACCAATAGGTTGGTGGTTCGAGCCCACCCGGGAGCGGTGTTGTGTGATCTCAAATGTAACGTAGAAAGCCAAAATTTTTCCACAATACCTGACGACCATTTAATTTTTGGGCTTCCGTGGCGCAATGGTTAGCACGTTCGGCTGTTAACCAATAGGTTGGTGGTTCGAGCCCATCCGGGAGCGGTGTTGTGAGGTCTCAGATGTGACGTAAAAAGTCAAGGTTTTCCACAATACCTGACAACCATTTAATTTCTGAGCTTCCGTGGCTCAATGGTTAGCGCGTTCGGCTGTTAAGCAATAGGTTGGTGGTTCGAGCCCATCCGGGAGCGGTGTTGTGAGGTCTCAGATGTGACGTAAAAAGTCAAGGTTTTTACACAATACCTGTCGAGCATTTAACTTTTGGGCTTCCGTGGCGCAATGGTTAGCGCGTTCGGCTGTTAACCAATAGGTTGGTGGTTCGAGCCCATCCGGGAGCGGTGTTGTGAGGTCTCAGATGTGACGTAAAAAGTCAAGTTTTTTACACAATACCTGACGAGCATTAAACTTTTGGGCTTCCGTGGCGCAATGGTTAGCGCGTTCGGCTGTTAACCAATAGGTTGGTGGTTCGAGGCCTTCCGGGAGCGGTGTTGTGAGGTCTCAGATGTGACGTAAAAAGTCAAGGTTTTTACACAATACCTGACGAGCATTTAACATTTGGGCTTCCGTGGCGCAATGTTTAGCGCGTTCGGCTGTTAACCAATAGGTTGGTGGTTCGAGCCCATCCGGGAGCGGTGTTGTGAGGTCTCAGATGTGACGTAAAAAGTCAAGGTTTTTACACAATACCTGACGAGCATTTAACTTTTGGGCTTCCGTGGCGCAATGTTTAGCGCGTTCGGCTGTTAACCAATAGGTTGGTGGTTCGAGCCCCTCCGGGAGCGGTGTTGTGAGGTCTCAGATGTGACGTAAAAAGTCAAGGTTTTTACACAATACCTGACGAGCATTTAACTTTTGGGCTTCCGTGGCGCAATGTTTAGCGCGTTCGGCTGTTAACCAATAGGTTGGTGGTTCGAGCCCATCCGGGAGCGGTGTTGTGAGGTCTCAGATGTGACGTAAAAAGTCAAGGTTTGCTTAAGTACTCGGCCCCTGTTTGTCGTAGCCCAAAGTTTTTAGTATATTTAGATGAAGGACAAATTGGACTATAACATATCCTAAGGACATCCCGGTATCTCTAGTAGACACAGAGTTATGGGCCTGCAAAGTATAGTCTAATGCATTTTCTATGGAGGGGTTTGTTTGTTCACGTATTGCTTAATTACTTGACCCTGTTCTTTCGATTAAAAATAATAACATATCTTTAGTGTAACGGTTATCGCATCCGCCTCACTCCCGGAAGGCCACAGGTTCGAAACCGCGAAGTTTTTTTTTTGCTTGGAACATGCAAAGACCTTTATGATTATCCGAACATTTGTGTCAAGGTCACATTATTTACATCCCCGTATCTCTGGTAGAACCAGAGTTACGAGCCTGCAAAGTTTATTTTCAAAAATCAAAAGTAACCTTCTAACAATAAGTGAGACAAAAAATAAGTTGACGACGATATTGAGGTAGCCTCAAGTTTAAAGTATCCTTGTATGGGGAGCAAAGAGTACTATAACATATCCTAAGGAGATCCCACTATCTCTTGTAGAACAAGAGTTATGAGCCTCCAAAGTTTAGTGCAAAAATCATAAGTAACATAATAAAAATAAGTGAGACGATACCAAAGTTGACGAACATTTTGCTTAATATCTCGGCCCTTGTTTGTTGTAGCTCAATGTTTTTAATATGGTTAGATGGGGGACAATTTGGACTATAACATATCCTAAGGACATCCCCGTATCTCTAGTAGACACAGAGTTATGGGCCTGCAAAATATAGTCTAATGCATTTCCTATGGACGGGTTGTTTGTTTACGTTTAGCTTAATTACTCGGCCCCTGTTTGTCGTAGCCCAAAGTTTTTAGTATGGTTAGATGGGGGACAATTTGGAGTATAACATATCCTAAGGACATTCCCGTATCTCTAGTAGACACAGAGTTATGGGCCTGCAAAGTATAGTCTAATGCATTTCCTATGGAGGGGTTTGTTTGTTTACGATTAGCTTAATTACTCGACTACTGTTTGTCGTAGCTCAATGTTTTTAGTATGGTTAGATGGGGGACAAATTGGTCTATAACATACTCAAAGGACATCCCCGTATCTCCAGTAGAAACAGAGTTACGAGCCTGCAAAGTATATTTTCAAAAATCAAAAGTAACCTTCTAACAATAAGTGAGACAAAAAGTAAGTTGACGACGATATTGAGGTAGCCTCAAGTTTAAAGTATCCTTGTATGGGGAGCAAAGAGTACTATAACATATCCAAAGGAGATCCCAGTACCTCTTGTAGAACAAGAGTTATGAGCCTCCAAAGTTTAGTGCAAAAATCATAAGTAACATAATGTAAATAAGTGAGACTATACCAAAGTTGACGAACATTTTGCTTAATATTTCGGCCCCTGTTTGTCGTAGCTCTATGTTTTTAGTATGGTTAGCTGAAGGACAATTTGGATTATATCACATCCTAAGGACATCCCCGTATCTCTAGTAGACACAGAGTTATGGGCCTGCAAAGTATAGTCTAATGCATTTCCTATGGACAGGTTGTTTCTTTACGTTTTGCTTAAGTACTCGGCCCCTATTTGTCGTAGCCCAAAGTTTTTAGTATGGTTAGCTGAAGGACAATTTGGACTATAACATATCCTAAGGACATCCCCATATCTCTAGTAGACACAGAGTTATGGGCCTGCAAAGCATAGTCTAATGCATTTCCTTTGGACGGGTTGTTTGTTTTAGTGTAGCGGTTATCGAATCCGCCTCACTCCCGGAAGGCCACAGGTTCGAAACCGCGAAGTTTTTTTTTTGCTTGGAACATGCAAAGACCTTTATAATTATCCGAACATTTGTGTCAAGGTCACATTATTTACATCCCCGTATCTCTGGTAGAACCAGAGTTACGAGCCTGCAAAGTTTATTTTCAAAAATCAAAAGTAACCTTCTAACAATAAGTGAGACAAAAAATAAGTTGACGACGATATTGAGGTAGCCTCAAGTTTAAAGTATCCTTGTATGGGGAGCAAAGAGTACTATAACATATCCAAAGGAGATCCCAGTATCTCTTGTAGAACAAGAGTTATGAGCCTCCAAAGTTTAGAACAAAAAACAAAACTAACATAATAAAAATAAGTGAGACGATACCAAAGTTGACGAACATTTTGCTTAATATCTCGGCCCCTGTTTGTCGTAGCTCAATGTTTTTAGTATGGTTAGATGGGGGACAATATGGACTATAACATATCCTAAGGACATCCCCGTATCTCTAGTAAACACAGAGTTATGGGCCTGCAAAGCATAGTCTAATGCATTTCCTTTGGACGGGTTGTTTGTTTACGTTTAGCTTAATTACTCGGCCCCTGTTTGTCGTAGCTCAATGTTTTTAGTATGGTTAGATGGGGGAAAAATTGGACTATAAAATACTCAAAGGACATCCCCGTATCTCTAGTAGAAACAGAGTTACGAGCCTGCAAAATATAGTCTAACTTATTTCCTATGGAGGGGGTTTGTTTCTTTACGTTTTGCTTAAGTACTCGGCCCCTGTTTGTCGTAGCCCAAAGTTTTTAGTATATTTAGATGAAGGACAAATTGGACTATAACATATCCTAAGGACATCCCGGTATCTCTAGTAGACACAGAGTTATGGGCCTGCAAAGTATAGTCTAATGCATTTTCTATGGAGGGGTTTGTTTGTTCACGTATTGCTTAATTACTTGACCCTGTTCTTTCGATTAAAAATAATAACATATCTTTAGTGTAACGGTTATCGCATCCGCCTCACTCCCGGAAGGCCACAGGTTCGAAACCGCGAAGTTTTTTTTTTGCTTGGAACATGCAAAGACCTTTATGATTATCCGAACATTTGTGTCAAGGTCACATTATTTACATCCCCGTATCTCTGGTAGAACCAGAGTTACGAGCCTGCAAACTTTATTTTCAAAAATCAAAAGTAACCTTCTAACAATAAGTGAGACAAAAAATAAGTTGACGACGATATTGAGGTAGCCTCAAGTTTAAAGTATCCTTGTATGGGGAGCAAAGAGTACTATAACATATCCTAAGGACATTCCCGTATCTCTAGTAGACACAGAGTTATGGGCCTGCAAAGTATAGTCTAATGCATTTCCTATGGAGGGGTTTGTTTGTTTACGATTAGCTTAATTACTCGACTACTGTTTGTCGTAGCTCAATGTTTTTAGTATGGTTAGATGGGGGACAAATTGGTCTATAACATACTCAAAGGACATCCCCGTATCTCCAGTAGAAACAGAGTTACGAGCCTGCAAAGTATATTTTCAAAAATCAAAAGTAACCTTCTAACAATAAGTGAGACAAAAAGTAAGTTGACGACGATATGGAGGTAGCCTCAAGTTTAAAGTATCCTTGTATGGGGAGCAAAGAGTACTATAACATATCCAAAGGAGATCCCAGTACCTCTTGTAGAACAAGAGTTATGAGCCTCCAAAGTTTAGTGCAAAAATCATAAGTAACATAATGTAAATAAGTGAGACTATACCAAAGTTGACGAACATTTTGCTTAATATTTCGGCCCCTGTTTGTCGTAGCTCTATGTTTTTAGTATGGTTAGCTGAAGGACAATTTGGATTATATCACATCCTAAGGACATCCCCGTATCTCTAGTAGACACAGAGTTATGGGCCTGCAAAGTATAGTCTAATGCATTTCCTATGGACAGGTTGTTTCTTTACGTTTTGCTTAAGTACTCGGCCCCTATTTGTCGTAGCCCAAAGTTTTTAGTATGGTTAGCTGAAGGACAATTTGGACTATAACATATCCTAAGGACATCCCCATATCTCTAGTAGACACAGAGTTATGGGCCTGCAAAGCATAGTCTAATGCATTTCCTTTGGACGGGTTGTTTGTTTTAGTGTAGCGGTTATCGAATCCGCCTCACTCCCGGAAGGCCACAGGTTCGAAACCGCGAAGTTTTTTTTTTGCTTGGAACATGCAAAGACCTTTATAATTATCCGAACATTTGTGTCAAGGTCACATTATTTACATCCCCGTATCTCTGGTAGAACCAGAGTTACGAGCCTGCAAAGTTTATTTTCAAAAATCAAAAGTAACCTTCTAACAATAAGTGAGACAAAAAATAAGTTGACGACGATATTGAGGTAGCCTCAAGTTTAAAGTATCCTTGTATGGGGAGCAAAGAGTACTATAACATATCCAAAGGAGATCCCAGTATCTCTTGTAGAACAAGAGTTATGAGCCTCCAAAGTTTAGAACAAAAAACAAAACTAACATAATAAAAATAAGTGAGACGATACCAAAGTTGACGAACATTTTGCTTAATATCTCGGCCCCTGTTTGTCGTAGCTCAATGTTTTTAGTATGGTTAGATGGGGGACAATTTGGACTATAACATATCCTAAGGACATCCCCGTATCTCTAGTAAACACAGAGTTATGGGCCTGCAAAGCATAGTCTAATGCATTTCCTTTGGACGGGTTGTTTGTTTACGTTTAGCTTAATTACTCGGCCCCTGTTTGTCGTAGCTCAATGTTTTTAGTATGGTTAGATGGGGGAAAAATTGGACTATAAAATACTCAAAGGACATCCCCGTATCTCTAGTAGAAACAGAGTTACGAGCCTGCAAAATATAGTCTAACTTATTTCCTATGGAGGGGGTTTGTTTCTTTACGTTTTGCTTAAGTACTCGGCCCCTGTTTGTCGTAGCCCAAAGTTTTTAGTATATTTAGATGAAGGACAAATTGGACTATAACATATCCTAAGGACATCCCGGTATCTCTAGTAGACACAGAGTTATGGGCCTGCAAAGTATAGTCTAATGCATTTTCTATGGAGGGGTTTGTTTGTTCACGTATTGCTTAATTACTTGACCCTGTTCTTTCGATTAAAAATAATAACATATCTTTAGTGTAACGGTTATCGCATCCGCCTCACTCCCGGAAGGCCACAGGTTCGAAACCGCGAAGTTTTTTTTTTGCTTGGAACATGCAAAGACCTTTATGATTATCCGAACATTTGTGTCAAGGTCACATTATTTACATCCCCGTATCTCTGGTAGAACCAGAGTTACGAGCCTGCAAACTTTATTTTCAAAAATCAAAAGTAACCTTCTAACAATAAGTGAGACAAAAAATAAGTTGACGACGATATTGAGGTAGCCTCAAGTTTAAAGTATCCTTGTATGGGGAGCAAAGAGTACTATAACATATCCAAAGGAGATCCCAGTATCTCTTGTAGAACAAGAGTTATGAGCCTCCAAAGTTTAGTGCAAAAATCATAAGTAACATAATAAAAATAAGTGAGACGATACCAAAGTTGACGAACATTTTGCTTAATATCTCGGCCCTGTTTGTCGGAGCTCAATGTGTTTAGTATGGTTAGATGGGGGACAATTTGGACTATATCATATCCTAAGGACATCCCCGTATCTCTAGTAGACACAGAGTTATGGGCCTGCAAAATATAGTCTAATGCATTTCCTATGGACGGGTTGTTTGTTTACGTTTAGCTTAATTACTCGGCCCCTGTTTGTCGTAGCTCAATATTTTTAGTATGGTTAGATGGGGGACAAATTGGACTATAACATACTCAAAGGACTTCCCCGTATCTCCAGTAGAAACAGAGTTACGAGCCTGCAAAGTATAGTCTAATGCATTTCCTATGGAGGGGGTTTGTTTCGTTACGTTTTGCTTAAGTACTCGGCCCCTGTTTGTCGTAGCCCAAAGTTTTTAGTATGGTTAGATGGGGGACAATTTGGACTATAACATATCCTAAGGACATCCCGGTATCTCTAGTAGACACAGAGTTATGGGCCTGCAAAGTATAGTCTAATGCATTTTCTATGGAGGGGTTTGTTTGTTCACGTATTGCTTAATTACTTGACCCTGTTCTTTCGATTAAAAATAATAACATATCTTTAGTGTAACGGTTATCGCATCCGCCTCACTCCCGGAAGGCCACAGGTTCGAAACCGCGAAGTTTTTTTTTTGCTTGGAACATGCAAAGACCTTTATAATTATCCGAACATTTGTGTCAAGGTCACATTATTTACATCCCCGTATCTCTGGTAGAACCAGAGTTACGAGCCTGCAAACTTTATTTTCAAAAATCAAAAGTAACCTTCTAACAATAAGTGAGACAAAAAATAAGTTGACGACGATATTGAGGTAGCCTCAAGTTTAAAGTATCCTTGTATGGGGAGCAAAGAGTACTATAACATATCCAAAGGAGATCCCAGTATCTCTTGTAGAACAAGAGTTATGAGCCTCCAAAGTTTAGTGCAAAAATCATAAGTAACATAATAAAAATAAGTGAGACGATACCAAAGTTGACGAACATTTTGCTTAATATCTCGGCCCTGTTTGTCGGAGCTCAATGTGTTTAGTATGGTTAGATGGGGGACAATTTGGACTATATCATATCCTAAGGACATCCCCGTATCTCTAGTAGACACAGAGTTATGGGCCTGCAAAATATAGTCTAATGCATTTCCTATGGACGGGTTGTTTGTTTACGTTTAGCTTAATTACTCGGCCCCTGTTTGTCGTAGCTCAATATTTTTAGTATGGTTAGATGGGGGACAAATTGGACTATAACATACTCAAAGGACTTCCCCGTATCTCCAGTAGAAACAAAGTTACGAGCCTGCAAAGTATAGTCTAATGCATTTCCTATGGAGGGGGTTTGTTTCGTTACGTTTTGCTTAAGTACTCGGCCCCTGTTTGTCGTAGCCCAAAGTTTTAAGTATGGTTAGATGGGGGACAATTTGGACTATAACATATCCTAAGGACATCCCCGTATCTCTAGTAGACACAGAGTTATTAGCCTGCAAAGTATAGTCTAATGCATTTCCTATGGAGGGGTTTGTTTGTTTACGATTAGCTTAATTACTCGACTACTGTTTGTCGTAGCTCAATGTTTTTAGTATGGTTAGATGGGGGACAAATTGGACTATAACATACTCAAAGGACATCCCTTATCTCCAGTAGAAACAGAGTTACGAGCCTGCAAAGTATAGTCTAATGCATTTCCTATGGACGGGTTGTTTGATTACGTTTAGCTTAATTACTCGGCCCCTGTTTGTCGTAGCTCAATGTTTTTAGTATGGTTAGATGGGGGACAAATTGGAATATAACATACTCAAAGGACCTCGCCGTATCTACAGTAGAAACAGAGTTACGAGCCTGCAAAGTATAGTCTAATGCATTTTCTATGGAGGGGTTTGTTTGTTCATGTATTGCTTAATTACTTGAACCTGTTCTTTCGATTAAAAATAATAACATATCTTTAGTGTAGCGGTTATCGCATCCGCCTCACTCCCGGAAGGCCACAGGTTCGAAACCGCGAAGTTTTTTTTTTGCTTGGAACATGCAAAGACCTTTATAATTATCCGAACATTTGTGTCAAGGTCACATTATTTACATCCCCGTATCTCCAGTAGAAACAGAGTTACGAGCCTGCAAAGTATATTTTCAAAAATCAAAAGTAACCTTCTAACAATAAGTGAGACAAAAAGTAAGTTGACGACGATATTGAGGTAGCCTCAAGTTTAAAGTATCCTTGTATGGGGAGCAAAGAGTACTATAACATATCCAAAGGAGAACCCAGTATCTCTTGTAGAACAAGAGTTATGAGCCTCCAAAGTTTAGTGCAAAAATCATAAGTAACATAATAAAAATAAGTGAGACGATACCAAAGTTGACGAACATTTTGCTTAATATCTCGGCCCCTGTTTGTCGTAGCTCAATGTTTTTAGTATGGTTAGATGGACGACAATTTGGACTATAACATATCTTAAGGACATCCCCGTATCTCTAGTAAACACAGAGTTATGGGCCTGCAAAGCATAGTCTAATGCATTTAATTTGGACGGGTTGTTTGTTTACGTTTAGCTTAATTACTCGGCCCCTGTTTGTCGTAGCTCAATGTTTTTAGTATGGTTAGATGGGGGACAAATTGGACTATAAAATACTCAAAGGACAACCCTGTATCTCCAGTAGAAACAGAGTTACGAGCCTGCAAAGTATAGTCTAATGCATTTTCTATGGAGGGGTTTGTTTGTTCACGTATTGCTTAATTACTTGACCCTGTTCTTTCGATTAAAAATAATAACATATCTTTAGTGTAGCGGTTATCGCATCCGCCTCACTCTCGGAAGGCCACACGTTCGAAACCGCGAAGTTTTTTTTTGCTTGGAACATGCAAAGACCTTTATAATTATCCGAACATTTGTGTCAAGGTCACATTATTTACATCCCCGTATCTCTGGTAGAACCATAGTTACGAGCCTCCAGAATTTAGTCTAATGTATTTCCTATGGAGGGGTTTGTTTAATTACGATTAGCTTAATTACTCGACTACTGTTTGTCGTAGCCCTAATTCTTAGTATGGCTAGATGGGGGACAAATTGGTCTATAACATACTCAAAGGACATCCCCGTATCTCCAGTAGAAACAGAGTTACGAGCCTGCAAAGTATATTTTCAAAAATCAAAAGTAACCTTCTAACAATAAGTGAGACAAAAAGTAAGTTGACGACGATATTGAGGTAGCCTCAAGTTTAAAGTATCCTTGTATGGGGAGCAAAGAGTACTATAACATATCCAAAGGAGATCCCAGTATCTCTTGTAGAACAAGAGTTATGAGCCTCCAAAGTTTAGTGCAAAAATCATAAGTAACATAATAAAAATAAGTGAGACGATACCAAAGTTGACGAACATTTTGCTTAATATCTCGGCCCCTGTTTGTCGTAGCTCAATGTTTTTAGTATGGTTAGATGGGGGACAATTTGGATTATATCACATCCTAAGGACATCCCCGTATCTCTAGTAGACACAGAGTTATGGGCCTGCAAAGTATAGTCTAATGCATTTCCTATGGACAGGTTGTTTCTTTACGTTTTGCTTAAGTACTCGGCCCCTGTTTGTCATAGCCCAAAGTTTTTAGTATGGTTAGATGGGGGACAATTTGGACTATAACATATCCTAAGGACATCCCGGTATCTCTAGTAGACACAGAGTTATGGGCCTGCAAAGTATAGTCTAATGCATTTTCTATGGAGGGGTTTGTTTGTTCACTTATTGCTTAATTACTTGACCCTGTTCTTTCGATTAAAAATAATAACATATCTTTAGTGTAACGGTTATCGCATCCGCCTCACTCCCGGAAGGCCACAGGTTCGAAACCGCGAAGTTTTTTTTTTGCTTGGAACATGCAAAGACCTTTATAATTATCCGAACATTTGTGTCAAGGTCACATTATTTACATCCCCGTATCTCTGGTAGAACCAGAGTTACGAGCCTGCAAACTTTATTTTCAAAAATCAAAAGTAACCTTCTAACAATAAGTGAGACTAAAAATAAGTTGACGACGATATTGAGGTAGCCGCAAGTTTAAAGTATCCTTGTATGGGGAGCAAAGAGTACTATAACATATCCAAAGGAGATCCCAGTATCTCTTGTAGAACAAGAGTTATGAGCCTCCAAAGTTTAGTGCAAAAATCATAAGTAACATAATAAAAATAAGTGAGACGATAAAAAAATTGACGAACATTTTGCTTAATATCTCGGCCCCTGTTTGTCTTAGCTCAATGTTTTTAGTATGGTTAGATGGTGAACAATTTGGACTATAACATATCCTAAGGACATCCCCGTATCTCTAGTAAACACAGAGTTATGGGCCTGCAAAGCATAGTCTAATGCATTTCCTTTGGACGGGTTGTTTGTTTACGTTTAGCTTAATTACTCGGCCCCTGTTTGTCGTAGCTCAATGTTTTTAGTATGGTTAGATGGGGGACAAATTGCACTATAAAATACTCAAAGGACATCCCCGTTTCTCCAGTAGAAACAGAGTTACGAGCCTGCAAAATGTAGTCTAACTCATTTCCTATGGAGGGGGTTTGTTTCTTTACGTTTTGCTTAAGTACTCGGCCCCTGTTTGTCGTAGCCCAAAGTTTTTAGTATATTTAGATGAAGGACAAATTGGACTATAACATATCCTAAGGAATCCCGGTATCTCTAGTAGACACAGAGTTATGGGCCTGCAAAGTATAGTCTAATGCATTTTCTATGGAGGGGTTTGTTTGTTCACGTATTGCTTAATTACTTGACCCTGTTCTTTCGATTAAAAATAAAAACATATATTTAGTGTAGCGGTTATCGCATCCGCCTCACTCCCGGAAGGCCACAGGTTCGAAACCGCGAAGTTTTTTTTTTTGCTTGGAACATGCAAAGACCTTTATAATTATCCGAACATTTGTGTCAAGGTCACATTATTTACATCCCCGTATCTCTGGTAGAACCAGAGTTACGAGCCTGCAAACTTTATTTTCAAAAATCAAAAGTAACCTTCTAACAATAAGTGAGACAAAAAATAAGTTGACGACGATATTGAGGTAGCCTCAAGTTTAAAGTATCCTTGTATGGGGAGCAAAGAGTACTATAACATATCCAAAGGAGATCCCAGTATCTCTTGTAGAACAAGAGTTATGAGCCTCCAAAGTTTAGTGCAAAAATCATAAGTAACATAATAAAAATAAGTGAGACGATACCAAAGTTGACGAACATTTTGCTTAATATCTCGGCCCTGTTTGTCGTAGCTCAATGTTTTTAGTATGGTTAGATGGGGGACAAATTGGACTATAACATACTCAAAGGACATCCCCGTATCTCCAGTGGAAACAGAGTTACGAGCCTGCAAAATATAGTCTAACTCATTTCCTATGGAGGGGGTTTGTTTCTTTACGTTTTGCTTAAGTTCTCGGCCCCTGTTTGTCGTAGCCCAAAGTTTTTAGTATGGTTAGCTGAAGGACAATTTGGACTATAACATATCCTAAGGACATCTCCGTATCTCTAGTAGACACAGAGTTATGGGCCTGCAAAGCATAGTCTAATGCATTTCCTTTGGACGGGTTGTTTGTTTTAGTGTAGCGGTTATCGCATCCGCCTCACTCCCGGAAGGCCACAGGTTCGAAACCGCGAAGTTTTTTTTTTTTGCTTGGAACATGCAAAGACCTTTATAATTATCCGAACATTTGTGTCAAGGTCACATTATTTACATCCCCGTATCTCTGGTAGAACCAGAGTTACGAGCCTGCAAACTTTATTTTCAAAAATCAAAAGTAACCTTCTAACAATAAGTGAGACAAAAAATAAGTTGACGACGATATTGAGGTAGCCTCAAGTTTAAAGTATCCTTGTATGGGGAGCAAAGAGTACTATAACATATCCAAAGGAGATCCCAGTATCTCTTGTAGAACAAGAGTTATGAGCCTCCAAAGTTTAGTGCAAAAATCATAAGTAACATAATAAAAATAAGTGAGACGATAAAAAAATTGACGAACATTTTGCTTAATATCTCGGCCCCTGTTTGTCTTAGCTCAATGTTTTTAGTATGGTTAGATGGTGAACAATTTGGACTATAACATATCCTAAGGACATCCCCGTATCTCTAGTAAACACAGAGTTATGGGCCTGCAAAGCATAGTCTAATGCATTTCCTTTGGACGGGTTGTTTGTTTACGTTTAGCTTAATTACTCGGCCCCTGTTTGTCGTAGCTCAATGTTTTTAGTATGGTTAGATGGGGGACAAATTGCACTATAAAATACTCAAAGGACATCCCCGTTTCTCCAGTAGAAACAGAGTTACGAGCCTGCAAAGTGTAGTCTAACTCATTTCCTATGGAGGGGGTTTGTTTCTTTACGTTTTGCTTAAGTACTCGGCCCCTGTTTGTCGTAGCCCAAAGTTTTTAGTATATTTAGATGAAGGACAAATTGGACTATAACATATCCTAAGGAATCCCGGTATCTCTAGTAGACACAGAGTTATGGGCCTGCAAAGTATAGTCTAATGCATTTTCTATGGAGGGGTTTGTTTGTTCACGTATTGCTTAATTACTTGACCCTGTTCTTTCGATTAAAAATAAAAACATATATTTAGTGTAGCGGTTATCGCATCCGCCTCACTCCCGGAAGGCCACAGGTTCGAAACCGCGAAGTTTTTTTTTTTGCTTGGAACATGCAAAGACCTTTATAATTATCCGAACATTTGTGTCAAGGTCACATTATTTACATCCCCGTATCTCTGGTAGAACCAGAGTTACGAGCCTGCAAACTTTATTTTCAAAAATCAAAAGTAACCTTCTAACAATAAGTGAGACAAAAAATAAGTTGACGACGATATTGAGGTAGCCTCAAGTTTAAAGTATCCTTGTATGGGGAGCAAAGAGTACTATAACATATCCAAAGGAGATCCCAGTATCTCTTGTAGAACAAGAGTTATGAGCCTCCAAAGTTTAGTGCAAAAATCATAAGTAACATAATAAAAATAAGTGAGACGATACCAAAGTTGACGAACATTTTGCTTAATATCTCGGCCCCTGTTTGTCGTAGCTCAATGTTTTTAGTATGGTTAGATGGGGGACAATTTGGACTATAACATATCCTAAGGACATCCCCGTATCTCTAGTAAACACAGAGTTATGGGCCTGCAAAGCATAGTCTAATGCATTTCCTTTGGACGGGTTGTTTGTTTACGTTTAGCTAAATTACTCGGCCCCTGTTTTTCGTAGCTCAATGTTTTTAGTATGGTTAGATGAGAGACAAATTGGAATATAACATACTCAAAGGACCTCGCCGTATCTACAGTAGAAACAGAGTTACGAGCCTGCAAAGTATAGTCTAATGCATTTTCTATTGAGGGGTTTGTTTGTTCATGTATTGCTTAATTACTTGAACCTGTTCTTTCGATTAAAAATAATAACATATCTTTAGTGTAGCGGTTATCGCATCCGCCTCACTCCCGGAAGGCCACAGGTTCGAAACCGCGAAGTTTTTTTTTTGCTTGGAACATGCAAAGACCTTTATAATTATCCGAACATTTGTGTCAAGGTCACATTATTTACATCCCCGTATCTCTGGTAGAACCAGAGTTAAGAGCCTGCAAAGTTTATTTTCAAAAATCAAAAGTAACCTTCTAACAATAAGTGAGACAAAAAATAAGTTGACGACGATATTGAGGTAGCCTCAAGTTTAAAGTATCCTTGTATGGGGAGCAAAGAGTATTATAACATATCCAAAGGAGATCCCAGTATCTCTTGTAGAACAAGAGTTATGAGCCTCCAAAGTTTAGTGCAAAAATCAAAACTAACATAATAAAAATAAGTGAGACGATACCAAAGTTGACGAACATTTTGCTTAATATCTCGGCCCCTGTTTGTCTTAGCTCAATGTTTTTAGTATGGTTAGATGGGGGACAATTTGGACTATAACATATCCTAAGGACATCCCCGTATCTCTAGTAAACACAGAGTTATGGGCCTGCAAAGCATAGCCTAATGCATTTCCTTTGGACGGGTTGTTTGTTTACGTTTAGCTTAATTACTCGGCCCCTGTTTGTCGTAGCTCAATGTTTTTAGTATGGTTAGATGGGGGACAAACTGGACTATAACATATCCTAAGGACATCCCCGTATCTCCAGTAGAAACAGAGTTACGAGCCTGCAAAGTATAGTCTAATGCATTTTCTATGGAGGGGTTTGTTTGTTCATGTATTGCTTAATTACTTGAACCTGTTCTTTCGATTAAAAATAATAACATATCTTTAGTGTAGCGGTTATCGCATCCGCCTCACTCCCGGAAGGCCACAGGTTCGAAACCGCGAAGTTTTTTTTTTGCTTGGAACATGCAAAGACCTTTATAATTATCCGAACATTTGTGTCAAGGTCACATTATTTACATCCCCGTATCTCTGGTAGAACCAGAATTAAGAGCCTGCAAAGTTTATTTTCAAAAATCAAAAGTAACCTTCTAACAATAAGTGAGACAAAAAATAAGTTGACGATATTGAGGTAGCCTCAAGTTTAAAGTATCCTTGTATGGGGAGCAAAGAGTACTATAACTTATCCAAAGGAGATCCCAGTATCTCTTGTAGAACAAGAGTTATGAGCCTCCAAAGTTTAGTGCAAAAATCAAAACTAACATAATAAAAATAAGTGAGACGATACCAAAGTTGACGAACATTTTGCTTAATATCTCGGCCCCTGTTTGTCTTAGCTCAATGTTTTTAGTATGGTTAGATGGGGGACAATTTGGACTATAACATATCCTAAGGACATCCCCGTATCTCTAGTAAACACAGAGTTATGGGCCTGCAAAGCATAGCCTAATGCATTTCCTTTGGACGGGTTGTTTGTTTACGTTTAGCTTAATTACTCGACCCCTGTTTGTCGTAGCTCAATGTTTTTAGTATGGTTAGATGGGGGACAAACTGGACTATAACATATCCTAAGGACATCCCCGTATCTCCAGTAGAAACAGAGTTACGAGCCTGCAAAGTATAGTCTAATGCATTTTCTATGGAGGGGTTTGTTTGTTCATGTATTGCTTAATTACTTGAACCTGTTCTTTCGATTAAAAATAATAACATATCTTTAGTGTAGCGGTTATCGCATCCGCCTCACTCCCGGAAGGCCACAGGTTCGAAACCGCGAAGTTTTTTTTTTGCTTGGAACATGCAAAGACCTTTATAATTATCCGAACATTTGTGTCAAGGTCACATTATTTACATCCCCGTATCTCTGGTAGAACCAGAATTAAGAGCCTGCAAAGTTTATTTTCAAAAATCAAAAGTAACCTTCTAACAATAAGTGAGACAAAAAATAAGTTGACGATATTGAGGTAGCCTCAAGTTTAAAGTATCCTTGTATGGGGAGCAAAGAGTACTATAACTTATCCAAAGGAGATCCCAGTATCTCTTGTAGAACAAGAGTTATGAGCCTCCAAAGTTTAGTGCAAAAATCAAAACTAACATAATAAAAATAAGTGAGACGATACCAAAGTTGACGAACATTTTGCTTAATATCTCGGCCCCTGTTTGTCTTAGCTCAATGTTTTTAGTATGGTTAGATGGGGGACAATTTGGACTATAACATATCCTAAGGACATCCCCGTATCTCTAGTAAACACAGAGTTATGGGCCTGCAAAGCATAGCCTAATGCATTTCCTTTGGACGGGTTGTTTGTTTACGTTTAGCTTAATTACTCGGCCCCTGTTTGTCGTAGCTCAATGTTTTTAGTATGGTTAGATGGGGGACAAACTGGACTATAACATATCCTAAGGACATCCCCGTATCTCCAGTAGAAACAGAGTTACGAGCCTGCAAAGTATAGTCTAATGCATTTTCTATGGAGGGGTTTGTTTGTTCATGTATTGCTTAATTACTTGAACCTGTTCTTTCGATTAAAAATAATAACATATCTTTAGTGTAGCGGTTATCGCATCCGCCTCACTCCCGGAAGGCCACAGGTTCGAAACCGCGAAGTTTTTTTTTTGCTTGGAACATGCAAAGACCTTTATAATTATCCGAACATTTGTGTCAAGGTCACATTATTTACATCCCCGTATCTCTGGTAGAACCAGAATTAAGAGCTTGCAAAGTTTATTTTCAAAAATCAAAAGTAACCTTCTAACAATAAGTGAGACAAAAAATAAGTTGACGACGATATTGAGGTAGCCTCAAGTTTAAAGTATCCTTGTATGGGGAGCAAAGAGTACTATAACATATCCAAAGGAGATCCCAGTATCTCTTGTAGAACAAGAGTTATGAGCCTCCAAAGTTTAGTGCAAAAATCAAAACTAACATAATAAAAATAAGTGAGACGATACCAAAGTTGACGAACATTTTGCTTAATATCTCGGCCCCTGTTTGTCTTAGCTCAATGTTTTTAGTATGGTTAGATGGGGGACAATTTGGACTATAACATATCCTAAGGACATCCCCGTATCTCCAGTAGAAACAGAGTTACGAGCCTGCAAAGTATAGTCTAACTCATTTCCTATGGAGGGGGTTTGTTTCTTTACGTTTTGCTTAAGTACTCGGCCCCTGTTTGTCGTAGCCCAAAGTTTTTAGTATATTTAGATGAAGGACAAATTGGACTATAACATATCCTAAGGACATCCCGGTATCTCTAGTAGACACAGAGTTATGGGCCTGCAAAGCATAGTCTAATGCATTTCGAGCCCACCCGGGAGAGGTGTTGTAGGGTCTCAGATGTAACGTAAAAAGTCTTAACTTATCTACAGTACCTGACAACCATTTAATTTCTGAGCTTCCGTGGCTCAAAGGTTAGCGCGTTCGGCTGTTAACCAATAGGTGTGTGGTTCGAGCCCATCCGGGAGCGGTGTTGTGACGTATCAGATGTGAAGTAAAAAGTCAAGGTTTTTTCCACAACACCTGACGACCATTTAAATTCTGAGCTTCCGTGGCTCAATGGTTAGCGAATTCGGCTGTTAACAAATAGGTTGGTGGTTCGAGCCCACCCGGGAGCGGTGTTTTGGGATCTCAAATGTAACGTTGAAAGCCAAAATTTTTCCACAATACCTCACGACCATTTAATTTTTGGGCTTCCGTGGCGCAATGGTCAGCGCGTTCAGCTGTTAACCGAAAGGTTAATGTTCGAGCCCATCCGGGAGCGGTGTTGTGACGTCTCAGATGTAACGTAAAATGTCAGAGTTTTTCCACAATACCTGACGAACATTTAATTTTTGGGCTTCCTTGGCGCAATTATTAGCGCGTTCAACTGTTAATCGAAAGGCTGGTGGTTCAAGCGCACCCGGAAGAGGTGTTGTGGGGTCTCAGATGTAGCGTAAAAAGTCAAAACTTATCCACAATACGTGACAACCATTTAATTTCTGAGCTTCCGTGGCTCAAAGGTTAGCGCGTTCGGCTGTTAACCAATAGGTTTGTGGTTCGAGCCCATCCGGGAGCGGTGTTGTGACGTCTCAGATGTAACGTAAAATGTCAGAGTTTTTCCATAAAACCTGACGAACATTTAATTTTTGGGCTTCCGTGGCGCAATGATTAGCGCGTTCAGCTGTTAATCGAAAGGTTGAAGGTTCGAGCCCACCCGGGAGAGGTGTTGTGGGGTCTCAGATGTAGCGTAAAAAGCCAAAATTTTTCCACAATACCTGACGACCATTTAATTTTTGGGCTTCCGTGGCGCAATGGTCAGCGCGTTCAGCTGTTAACCGAAAGGTTAATGTTCGAGCCCAACCGGGAGCGGTGTTGTGAGGTCTCAGATGTGACGTAAAAAGTCAAGGTTTTTACACAATACCTGACGAGCATTTAACTTTGGGCTTCCGTGGCTCAATGGTTAGCGCGTTCGGCTGTTAACCAATAGGTTGGTGGTTCGAGCCCATCCGGGAGCGGTGTTGTGAGGTCTCAGATGTGACGTAAAAAGTCAAGGTTGTTACACAATACCTGACGAGCATTTAACTTTGGGCTTCCGTGGCTCAATGGTTAGCGCGTTCGGCTGTTAACCAATAGGTTGGTGGTTCGAGCCCATCCGGGAGCGGTATTGTGACGTCTCAGATGTGACGTTAAAAGTCAAGGTTTTTCCAAAATACCTGACGACCATTTAATTTTTGGGCTTCCGTGGCGCAATGGTTAGCGCGTTCAGCTGCTATTCAAAAGACTGGTGGTTTGAGCTCTCCCGGGAGCGGTGTTGTGACGTCTCAAATGTAACATAAAATGTCAGAGTTTTTCCACAATACCTGTCGAACATTGAATTTTTGGGCTTCCGTGGCGCAATGGTTAGCGCCTTCAGCTGTTAATCGAAAGGTTGGTGGTACGAGCCCACCCGGGAGAGGTGTTGTGGGGTCTCAGATGTAGCGTAAAAAGTCAAAACATTTCCACAATACGTGACAACCATTTAATTTCTGGGCTTCCGTGGCTCAATGGTTATCGCGTTCGGCTGTTAACCAATAGGTTGGTGGTTCGAGCCCATCCGGGAGCGGTGTTGTGAGGTCTCAGATGTGACGTAAAAAGTCAAGGTTTTTACACAATACCTGACGAGCATTTAACTTTGGGCTTCCGTGGCTCAATGGTTAGCGCGTTCGGCTGTTAACCAATAGGTTGGTGGTTCGAGCCCATCCGGGAGCGGTGTTGTGAGGTCTCAGATGTGACGTAAAAAGTCAAGGTTGTTACACAATACCTGACGAGCATTTAACTTTGGGCTTCCGTGGCTCAATGGTTAGCGCGTTCGGCTGTTAACCAATAGGTTGGTGGTTCGAGCCCATCCGGGAGCGTTATTGTGACGTCTCAGATGTGACGTTAAAAGTCAAGGTTTTTCCAAAATACCTGACGACCATTTAATTTTTGGGCTTCCGTGGCGCAATGGTTAGCGCGTTCAGCTGCTATTCAAAAGACTGGTGGTTTGAGCTCTCCCGGGAGCGGTGTTGTGACGTCTCAAATGTAACATAAAATGTCAGAGTTTTTCCACAATACCTGTCGAACATTGAATTTTTGGGCTTCCGTCGCGCAATGGTTAGCGAGTTCAGCTGTTAATCGAAAGGTTGGTGGTACGAGCCCACCCGGGAGAGGTGTTGTGGGCTCTCAGATGTAGCGTAAAAAGTCAAAACTTTTCCACAATACGTGACAACCATTTAATTTCTGGGCTTCCTTGGGGCAATGGTTAGCGCGTTCGGCTGTTAACCGAAAGGTTGGTGGTTCGATCCCAACCGGGAGAGGTGTTGTAGGGTATCAGATGTAACGTAATAAGTCATAACTTATCCACAATACCTGACAACCATTTAATTTCCGAGCTTCCGTGGCTCAATGGTTATCGCGTTCGGCTGTTAACCAATAGGTTTGTGGTTCGAGCCCATCCGGGATGCGGTGTTGTGAGGTCTCAGATGTAACGTAAAATGTCAGAGTTTTTCACAATACCTGACGACCATTTAATTTTTGGGCTTCCGTGGCTCAATGGTTAGCGCGTTCGGCTGTTAACCAATAGGTTGGTGGTTCGAGGCCACCCGGGAGCGGTGTTGTGGGATCTCACATCTAACGTAGAAAACCAAAGTTTTTCCACAATACCTGACGACCATTTAATTTTTGGGCTTCCGTGGCGCAATGGTTAGCGCGTTCGGCTGTTAACCGAAAGGTTGGTGGTTCAAGCCCACCCGGGAGCAGTGTTGTGGGATCACGAATGTAACGTAGAAAGCCAAAGTTTTTCCAGAATACCTGACGACCATTTAATTTTTGGGCTTCCGTGGCGCAATAATTAGCGCGTTCAGCTGTTAATCGAAAGGTAGGTGGTTCGAGCCCACCCGAGAGAGGTGTTGTGGGGTCTCAGATGTAGCGTAAAAAGTCAAAACTTTTCCACAATACGTGACAACCATTTAATTTCTGAGCTTTCGTGGCTCAATGGTTAGCGCGTTCGGCTGTTAGCCAATAGGTTGGTGGTTCGAGCCCACCTGGGAGCGGTGTTGTGGGATCTCAAATGTAACGTAGAAAGCCAAAGTTTTTCCACAATACCTGACGACCATTTAATTTTTGGGCTTCCGGGGCGCAATGGATAGCGCGTTCAGCTGTTATTCAAAAGACTGGTGGTTTGAGCCCTTTCGGGAGCGGTGTTGTGAGGTCTCAGATGTGACGTAAAAAGTCAAGGTTTTTCCACAATACCTGACGACCATTTAATTTTTGAGCTTCCGTGGCGCAATGGTTAGCGCGTTCTTCTGTTAATCGAAAGGTTGGTGGTTCGAGCCCACCCAGGAGAGGTGTTGTGGGGTCTCAGATGTAGCGTAAAAAGTCAAAACTTTTCCACAATACGTGACAACGATTTAATTTCTGAGCTTCCGTGGCTCAATGTTTAGCGCGTTCGGCTGTTAGCCAATAGGTTGGTGGTTCGAGCCCACCCGGGAGCGGTGTTGTGGGATCTCTAATGTAACGTAGAAAGCCAAAGTTTTTCCACAATACCTGACGACCATTTAATTTCTGAGCTTCCGTGGCTCAATGGTTAGCGCGTTCGGCTGTTAACCAATAGTTTGGTAGTTCGAGCCCATCCGGGAGCGGTGTTGTGAGGTCTCAGATGTGACGTAAAAAGTCAAGGTTTTTCCAAAATACCTGACGACCATTTAATTTTTGGGCTTCCGTGGCGCAATGATTAGCGCGTTCAGCTGTTAATCGGAAGGTTGAAGGTTCGAGCCCACCCGGGAGAGGTGTTGTGGGGTCTCATATGTAGCGTAAAAAGTCAAAAATTATCCACAATACGTGACAATCGTTTAATTTCTGAGCTTCCGTGGCTCAATGGTTAGCGCGTTCGGCTGTTAACCAATAGGTTGGTGGTTCGAGCTCATCCGGGAGCGGTGTTGTGAGGTCTCAGATGTGACGTAAAAAGTCTAGGTTTTTACGCAAAACCTGACGAGCATTTAATTTTTGGGCTTCCGTGGCGCAATGGTTAGCGCGTTCTGCTGTTGACCCATAGGTTGGTGGTTCGAGCCCACCCGGGAGCGGTGTTGTGGGATCTCAAATGTAACGTAGAAAGCCAAAGTTTTTTCACAATACCTGACGACCATTTAATTTCTGAGCTTCCGTGGCTCAATGGTTAGCGCGTTCAGCTGTTAATCGAAAGGTTGGTGGTTGTGGGGTCTCAAATGTAACGTAGAAAGCCAAAGTTTTTCCACAATACCTGACAACCATTTAATTTCTGAGCTTCCGTGGCTCAATGGTTAGCGCGTTCGGCTGTTAGCCATTGGTTGGTGCTTCAAGCATACCCGGGAGCGGTGTTGTGGGATCTCGAATGTAACGTAGAAAGCCAAAGTTTTTCCACAATACCTGACGACCATTTAATTTTTGGGCTTCCGTGGCGCAATGGTTAGCGCGTTTGGCTGTTAACCGAAAGGTTGGTGGTTCAAGCCCATCCGGGAGCGGTGTTGTGACGTCTCAGATGTTACGTAAAAAGTCAAGGATTTCCACAATACCTGACGACCATTTAATTTTTGGGCTTCCGTGGCTCAATGGTTAGCGCGTTCGGCTGTTAACCAATAGGTTGGTGGTTCGAGGCCACCCGGGAGCGGTGTTGTGGGATCTCACATGTAACGTAGAAAGCCAAAGTTTTTCCACAATACCTGACGACCATTTAATTTTTGGGCTTCCGTGGCGCAATGGTTAGCGCGTTCGGCTGGTAACCGAAAGGTTGGTGGTTCAAGCCCACCCGTGAGCGGTGTTGTAGGATCACGAATGTAACGTAGAAAGCCAAAGTTTTTCCAGAATACCTGACGACCATTTAACTTTTGGTCTTCCGGGGCGCAATGGTTAGCGCGTTCAGCTGTTATTCAAAAGACTGGTGGTTTGAGCCCTTTCGGGAGCGGTGTTGTGAAGTCTCAGTGTGACGTAAAAAGTCAAGGTTTTTCCACAATACCTGACGACCATTTAATTTTTGAGCTTTCGTGGCGCAATGGTTAGCGCGTTTTTCTGTTAATCGAAGGGTTGGTGGTTCGAGCCCACCCGGGAGAGGTGTTGTGGGGTCTCAGATGTAGCGTAAAAAGTCAAAACTTTTCCACAATACGTGACAACGATTTAATTTCTGAGCTTCCGTGGGTCAATGTTTAGCGCGTTCGGCTGTTAGCCGATAGGTTGGTGGTTCGAGTTCACCCGGGAGCGGTGTTGTGGGATCTCAAATGTAACGTAGAAAGCCAAAGTTTTTCCACAATACCTGACGACCATTTAATTTTTTTTCTTCCGGGGCGCAATGGTTAGCGCGTTCAGCTGTTATTCAAAAGACTGGTGGTTTGAGCCCTTTCGGGAGCGGTGTTGTGAAGTCTCAGTGTGACGTAAAAAGTCAAGGTTTTTCCACAATACCTGACGACCATTTAATTTTTGAGCTTTCGTGGCGCAATGGTTAGCGCGTTCTTCTGTTAATCGAAAGGTTGGTGGTTCGAGCCCACCCGGGAGAGGTGTTGTGGGGTCTCAGATGTAGCGTAAAAAGTCAAAACTTTTCCACAATACGTGACAACGATTTAATTTCTGAGCTTCCGTGGGTCAATGTTTAGCGCGTTCGGCTGTTAGCCGATAGGTTGGTGGTTCGAGTTCACCCGGGAGCGGTGTTGTGGGATCTCAAATGTAACGTAGAAAGCCAAAGTTTTTCCACAATACCTGACGACCATTTAATTTCTGAGCTTCCGTGGCTCAATGGTTAGCGCGTTCTGCTGTTAACCAATAGTTTGGTAGTTCGAGCCCATCCGGGAGCGGTGTTGTGAGGTCTCAGATGTGACGTAAAAAGTCAAGGTTTTTCCACAATACCTGACGACCATTTAATTTTTGAGCTTCCGTGGCGCAATGGTTAGCGCGTTCTTCTGTTAATCGAAAGGTTGGTGGTTCGAGCCCACCCGGGAGAGGTGTTGTGGGGTCTCAGATGTAGCGTAAAAAGTCAAAACTTTTCCACAATACGTGACAACGATTTAACTTCTGAGCTTCCGTGGCTCAATGTTTAGCGTGTTCGGCTGTTAACCAATAGGTTGGTGGTTCGGGCCCACCCGGGAGCGGTGTTGTGAGTTCTCAGATGTGACGTAAAATGTCAGAGTTTTTCCACAATACCTGACGAATATTTAATATTTGGGCTTCCTTGGCGCAATGGTTAGCGCGTTTGGCTTTTAACAGAAAGGTTGGTGGTTCGAGCACACACGGGAGCGGTGCTATGAGGTCTCAGATGTTACGTAAAAAGTCAAAGTTTTTCCACAATACCGGACGACCATTTAATTTCAGAGCTTCCGTGGCTCAATGGCTAGCGCGTTCGGCTGTTAACCAATAGGTTGGTGGTTCGAGCCCACCCGGGAGCGGTGGTGTGGGATCTCAAATGTAACGTAGAAAGCCAAAGTTTTGCCACAACACCTGACGACCATTTAATTTTTGGGCTTCCGTGGCGCAATGGTTAGCGCGTTCGGCTTTTAACCAATAGGTTGGTGGTTCGAGCCCATCCGGGAGCGGTGTAGTGAGTCCTCAGATGTAACGTAAAATGTCAGAGTTTTTCCACAATACCTGACGAACATTTAATTTTTGGGCTTCCGTGCCGCAATGACTAGCGCGTTCAGCTGTTAATCGAAAGGTTGAAGGTTCGAGCCCACCCGGGAGAGGTGTTGTGGGGTCTCAGATGTAGCGTAAAAAGTCAAAACTTTTCCACAATACGTGACAACCATTTAATTTCTGAGCTTCCGTGGCTCAATGGTTGGCGCGTTCGGCTGTTAACCAATAGGTTGGTGGTTCGAGCCCATCCGGGAGCGGTGTTGTGACGTCTCAGATGTGACGTAAAAAGTCAAGGTTTTTCCACAATACCGGACGACCATTTAAATTTTGGGCTTCCGTGGCGCAATCGTTAGCGCGTTCGGCTGTTAACAGAAAGGTTGGTGGTTCGAGCACACCCGGGAGCGGTGCTATGAGGTCTCAGATGTTACGTAAAAAGTCAAAGTTTTTCCACAATACCGGACGACCATTTAATTTTTGGGCTTCCGTGGCGCAATGGTTAGCGCGTTCAGCTGCTATTCAAAAGACTGGTGGTTTGAGCCTTCCCGGGAGCAGTGTTGTGACGTCTCAGATGTAACATAAAATGTCAAAGTTTTTCCACAATACCTGACGAACATTGAAATTTTGGGCTTCCGTGGCGCAATGGTTAGCGCGTTCAGCTGTTAATCGAAAGGTTGGTGGTTCGAGCCCACCCGGGAGAGGTGTTTTGGGGTCTCAGATGTAGCGTAAAAAGTCAAAACTTTTCCACAATACGTGACAACCATTTAATTTCTGAGCTTCCGTGGCTCAATGGTTAGCACGTTCGGCTGTTAACTAATAGGTTAGTGGTTCGAGCCCACCCGGGAGCGGCGTTGTGGGATCTCAAATGTAACGTAGAAAGCCAAAGTTTTTCCACAATATCTGACGATCATTTAATTTTTGGGCTTCCGTGGCGCAATGGTTAGGGCGTTCGGCTGTTAACCAATAGGTTGGTGGTTCGAGCCCACCCGGGCGCGGTGTTGTGGGATCTCAAACGTAACGTGGAAAGCCAAAGTTTTTCCACAATACCTGACGACCATTTAATTTTTGGGCTTCCGTGGCGCAATGATTAGCGCGTTCAGCTGTTAATCGAAAGGTTGAAGGTTCGAGCCCACCCGGGAGAGGTGTTGTGGGGTCTCAGATGTAGCGTAAAAAGTCAAAACTTTTCCACAATACGTGACAACCATTTAATTTCTGAGCTTCCGTGGCGCAATGGTTAGCGCGTTCAGCAGTTAACAAATAATTTAGTGGTTCGAGCCCACCCGGGAGCGGCGTTGTGGGATCTCAAACGTAACGTAGAAAACCAAAGTTTTTCCACAATACCTGACGACCATTTAATTTTTGGGCTTCCGTGGCGCAATGGTTAACGCGTTCGGCTGTTAACCAATAGGTTGGTGGTTCGAGCCCACCCGGGAGCGGTGTTGTGGGATCTCAAATGTAACGTAGAAAGCCAAAGTTTTTCCACAATACGTGACGACCATTTAATTTCTGAGCTTTCGTGGCTCAATGGTTAGCGCGTTCGGCTGTTAACCAATAGGTTGGTGGTTAGAGCCCATCCGGGAGCGGTGTTGTGAGGTCTCAGATGTAACGTAAAAAGTCAAGGTTTTTCCAAAATACCTGACGAACATTGAATTTTTGGGCTTCCGTGGCGCAATTATTAGCGCGTTCAACTGTTAATCGAAAGGCTGGTGGTTCAGGCCCACCCGGAAGAGGTGTTGTGGGGTCTCAGATGTAGCGTAAAAAGTCAAAACTTATCCACAATACGTGACAACCATTTAATTTCTGAGCTTCCGTGGCTCAATGGTTAGCGCGTTCGGCTGTTAACCAATAGGTTGGTGGTTCGAGCCCATCCGGGAGCGGTGTTGTGAGGTCTCAGATGTGACGTAAAAAGTCAAGGTTTTTCCACAATACCTGACGAACATTGAATTTTTGGGCTTCCGTGGCGCAATGGTTAGCGCGTTCAGCTGTTAATCGGAAGGTTGGTGGTTCGAGCCCAACCGGGAGAGGTGTTGTGGGGTCTCAGATGTAGCGTAAAAAGTCAAAACTTTTCCACAATACGTGACAACCATTTAATTTCTGAGCTTCCGTGGCTGAATGGTTAGCGCGTTCGGCTGTTAACCAATAGGTTGGTGGTTAGAGCCCATCCGGGAGCGGTGTTGTGAGGTCTCAGATGTAACGTAAAATGTCAGAGTTTTTCCACAATACCTGACGAACATTTAATTTTTGGGCTTCCGTGGCGCAATTATTAGCGCGTTCAACTGTTAATCGAAAGGCTGGTGGTTCAGGCCCACCCGGAAGAGGTGTTGTGGGGTCTCAGATGTAGCGTAAAAAGTCAAAACTTATCCACAATACGTGACAACCATTTAATTTCTGAGCTTCCGTGGCTCAATGGTTAGCGCGTTCGGCTGTTAACCAATAGGTTGGTGGTTCGAGCCCATCCGGGAGCGGTGTTGTGAGGTCTCAGATGTGACGTAAAAAGTCAAGGTTTTTCCACAATACCTGATGAACATTGAATTTTTGGGCTTCCGTGGCGCAATGGTTAGCGCGTTCAGCTGTTAATCGGAAGGTTGGTGGTTCGAGCCCAACCGGGAGAGGTGTTGTGGGGTCTCAGATGTAGCGTAAAAAGTCAAAACTTTTCCACAATACGTGACAACCATTTAATTTCTGAGCTTCCGTGGCTGAATGGTTAGCGCGTTCGGCTGTTAACCAATAGGTTGGTGGTTAGAGCCCATCCGGGAGCGGTGTTGTGAGGTCTCAGATGTAACGTAAAATGTCAGAGTTTTTCCACAATACCTGACGAACATTTAATTTTTGGGCTTCCGTGGCGCAATTATTAGCGCGTTCAACTGTTAATCGAAAGGCTGGTGGTTCAGGCCCACCCGGAAGAGGTGTTGTGGGGTCTCAGATGTAGCGTAAAAAGTCAAAGCTTATCCACAATACGTGCTAACCATTTAATTTCTGAGCTTCCGTGGCTCAATGGTTAGCGCGTTCGGCTGTTAACCAATAGGTTGGTGGTTCGAGCCCACCCGGGAGCGGTGGTGTGGGATCTCAAATGTAACGTAGAAAGCCAAAGTTTTGCCACAATACCTGACGACCATTAAATTTTTGGGCTTCCTTGGCGCAATGGTTAGCGCGTTCGGCTGTTAACCGAAAGGTTGGTGGTTCGAGCCCAACCGGAAGAGGTGTTGTAGGGTCTCAGATGTAACGTAAAAAGTCATAACTTATCCACAATACCTGACAACCATTTGATTTCTGAGCTTCCGTGGCTCAAAGGTTAGCGCGTTCGGCTGATAATAAATAGGTTGGTGGTTCGAGCCCATCCGGGAGCGGTGTTGTGAGGTCTCAGATGTGACGTAAAAAGTCAAGGTTTTTTCCACAACACCTGACGACCATTTAATTTTTGGGCTTCCGTGGCGCAATGGTTAGCGCGTTCGGCTGTTAACCAATAGGTTGGTGGTTCGAGCCCATCTGGGAGCGGTGTTGTGAGGTCTCAGATGTAACGTAAAATGTCAGAGTTTTTCCACAATACCTGACGAACATTTAATTTTTGGGCTTCCGTGGCGCAGTGATTAGCGCGTTCAGCTGTTAATCGAAATTTTGAAGGTTCGAGCCCACCCGGGAGAGGTATTGTGGGGTCTCAGATGTAGCGTAAAAAGTCAAAACTTTTCCACAATACGTGACAACCATTTAAGTTCAGAGCTTCCGTAGCTCAATGGTTAGCGCGTTCGGCTGTTAACCAATAGGTTGGTGGTTCGAGCCCATCCGGGAGCGGTGTTGTGAGGTCTCAGATGTGAAGTAAAAAGTCAAAGTTTTACCTCAATACCTGACGACCATTTAATATTTGGCCTCCGTTGCGCAATGGTTAGCGCGTTCGGCTGTTAACCGAAAGGTTGGTGGTTCGAGCCCACCCGGGAGCGGTGTTGTGGGATCTCTAATGTAACGTAAAAAGCCAAAGTTTTTCCACAATACCTGACGACCATTTTTTTTTTGGGCGTCCGTGGCGCAATGGTTAGCGCGTTCGGCTGTTAACCGATAGGTTGGTGGTTCGAGCCCATCCGGGAGCGGTGTTGTGACGTCTCAGATGTTACGTAAAATGTCAGAGTTTTTCCACAATACCTGACTACCATTTAATTTTTGGGCTTCCTTGGCGCAATGGTTAGCGCGTTCGGCTGTTAACCGAAAGGATGGTGGTTCGAGCCCACCTGGGAGAAGTGTTGTAGGGTCTCAGATGTAACGTAAAAAGTCATAACTTATCCACAAAACCTAACAACCATTTAATTTCTGAGCTTCTGTGGCTCAATGGTTAGCGCGTTCGGCTGTTAACCAATTGGTTGGTGGTTCGAGCCTATCCGGGAGAAGTGTTGTGACGTCTCAGATGTAACGTAAAATGTCAGAGTTTTTCCACAATACCTGACGAACATTTAATTTTTGGGCTTGCATGGCGCAATGGTTAGCGCGGTCAGCTGTTAATCGAAAGGTTGGTGGTTCGAGCCCACCCGGGAGAGGTGTTGTTGGGTCTCATATGTAGCGTAAAAAGACAAAACTTTTCCACAATACGTGACAACCATTTATTTTCTGAGCTTTCGTGGCTCAATGGTTAGCGCGTTCGGCTGTTAACCAATAGGTTGGTGGTTCGAGCCCACCCGGGAGCGGTGTTTTTGGATCTCAAATGTAACATAAATAGCCAAAGTTTTTCCACAATACCTGACGAATACCTGACGACCATTTAATTTTTGGGCGTCCGTGGCGAATGGTTAGCGCGTTCGGCTGTTAACCGAAAGGTTGGTGGTTCGAGCCCATCCGGGAGCGGTGTTGTGAGGCCTCAGATGTGAAGTAAAATGTCAGAGTTTTTCCACAATACCTGACGAACATTTAATTTTTGGGCGTCCGTGGCGAATGGTTAGCGGGTTCGGCTGTTAACCGAAAGGTTGGTGGTTCGAGCCCTCCCGGGAGCGGTGTTGTGACGTCTCAGATGTAACGTAAAATGTCAGAGTTTTTCCACAATACCTGACGAGCATTTAATATTTGGGCTTCCGTGGCGCAATGGTTAGCGCGTTCAGCTGTTAATCGAAAGGTTGGTGGTTCGAGCCCACCCGGAAGAGGTGTTGTGGGGTCTCAGATGTAGCGTAAAAAGTCAAAACTTTTCCACAATACGTGACAACCATTTAATTTCTGAGCTTCCGTGGCTCAATGGTTAGCGCGTTCGGCTGTTAACCAATAGCTTGGTGTTTCGAGCCCACCCGGGAGCGGTGTTTTTGGATCTCAAATGTAACGTAAATAGCCAAAGTTTTTCCGCAATACCTGACGACCATTTTTTTTGGGCGTCCGTGGCGCAATGGTTAGCGCGTTCGGCTGTTAACCGAAAGGTTGGTGGTTCGAGCCCTCCCGGGAGCGGTGTTGTGTCGTCTCAGATGTAACGTAAAATGTCAGAGTTTTTCCACAATACCTGACGAGCATTTAATTTTTGGGCTTCCGTGGCGCAATGGTTAGCGCGTTCAGCTGTTAATCGAAAGGTTGGTGGTTCGAGCCCACCCGGGAGAGGTGTTGTGAGGTCTCAGATGTAGCGTGAAAAGTCAAACTTTTTCCATAATACGTGATAACCATTTCTTTTCTAATCTTTCGTGGCTCAATGGTTAGCGCGTTCGGCTGTTAACCAATAGCTTGGTGGTTCGAGCCCACCCGGGAGCGGTGTTTTTGGATCTCAAATAAAACGTATATAGCCAAAGTTTTTGTACAATACCTGACGACCATTTAATTTTTGGGCTTCCGTGGCGCAATGGTTAGTGCAATCAGCTGTTAACCGAAAGGTTGGTGGTTCGAGCCCAACCGAGAGAGGATTTGTGGGGTCTCAGATGTAGCGAGAAAAGTCGTAACTTTTCCACAATACCTGACGAACATTTAATTTTTGGGCTTCCGTGGCGCAGTAATTAGCGCGTCCAGCTCTTAATCGAAAGGTTGGTGGTTCGAGCCCACACGGAAGAGGTGTTGTGGGGTCTCAGATGTTGCGTTAAAAGTCAAATCTTTTCCACAATACGTGACAACCATTTAATTTCTGATCTTCCTTGGCTCAATGGTTAGCGCGTTCGGCTGTTAACCAATAGGTTGGTGGTTCGTGCCCACCCGGGAGCGGTGTTTTTGGATCTCAAATGTAACGTAAATAGCCAAAGTTTTTCCACAATACCTGACGACCATTTAATTTTTGGGCGTCCGTGGCGAATGGTTAGCGCGTTCGGCTGTTAACCGAAAGGTTGGTGGTTCGAGCCCATCCGGGAGCGGTGTTGTGAGGTCTCAGATGTGAAGTAAAAAGTCAAGGTTTTACCTCAATACCTGACGAAAATTTAATTTTTGGGCTTCAGTGGCGCAATGGTCAGCGCGTTCAGCTGTTAACCGAAAGGTTGGTGGTTCGAGCCCTCCCGGGAGCGGTGTTGTGACGTCTCAGATGTAACGTAAAATGTCAGAGTTTTTCCACAACACCTGACGAACATTTAACTTTTGGGCTTCCGTGGCGCAATGGTTAGCGCGTTCAGCTGTTTATCGAAAGGTTGGTGGTTCGAGCCCGCCCGGAAGAGGTATTGTGTGGTCTCAGATGTAGCGTAAAAAGTCAAAACTTTTCCACAATACGTGACAACCATTTAATTTCTGAGCTTCCGTGGCTCAATGGTTAGCGCGTTCGGCTGTTAATCGAAAGGTTGGTGGTTCGAGCCCATCCGGGAACGGTGTTGTGAGGTCTCAGATGTAGCGTGAAAAGTCAAAACTTTTCCACAATACGTGACAACCATTTAATTTCTGAGCTTCCGTGGCTCAATGGTTAGCGCGTTCGGCTGTTATCCAATAGGTTGGTGGTTCGAGCCCACCCGGGAGCGGTGTTTTGGGATCTCAAATGTAACGTAAATAGCCAAAGTTTTTCCACAATACCTGACGACCATTTAATTTTTGGGCCTCAGTGGCGCAATGGTTAGCGCGTTCAGCTGTTAACCGAAAGGTTGGTGGTTCGAGCCCAAACGAGAGAGGATTTGTGGGGTCTCAGAAGTAGCGTGAAAAGTCGTAACTTTTCAACAATACCTGACAACCATTTAATTTTTGGGCGTCCGTGGCGCAATGGTTAGCGCGTTCGGCTGTTAACCGAAAGGTTGGTGGTTCGAGCCCATCCAGGAGCGGTGTTGTGACGTCTCAGATGTGACGTAAAAAGTCAAGGTTTTTACACGATACCTGACTAGCATTTAACTTTTGGGCTTCCGTGGCGCAATGGTTAGCGCGTTCGGCTGTTAACCAATAGGTTGGTGGTTCGAGCCCATCCGGGAGCGGTGTTGTGAGGTCTCAGATGTGACGTAAAAAGTCAAGGTTTTTACACAATATCTGACGAGCATATAATTTTTGGGCTTCCGTGGCGCAATGGTTAGCGCGTTCAGCTGTTAATCGAAAGGTTGGTGGTTCGAGCCCACCCGGGAGAGGTGTTGTGGGGTCTCAAATGTAACGTAGAAAGCCAAAGTTTTTCCACAATACCTGACAACAATTTAATTTCTGAGCTTCCGTGGCTCAATGGTTAGCGCGTTCGGCTGTTAACCAATAGGTTGGTGGTTCGAGCCCATCCGGGAGCGGTGTCGTGAGGTCTCAGATGTGACGTAAAAAGTCAAGGTTTTTACACAATACCTGACGAGCATTTAACTTTTGGGCTTCCGTGGCGCAATGGTTAGCGCGTTCGGCTGTTAACCAATAGGTTGGTGGTTCGAGCCCATCCGGGAGCGGTGTTGTGGGATCTGAAATGTAACGTAGAAAGCCAAAGTTTTTGCACAATAAATGACGACCATTTAATTTTTGGGCTTCCGTGGCGCAATGGTTAGCGCGTTCGACTGTTAACCAATAGGTTGGTGGTTCGACCCCATCCGGGAGCGGTGTTGTGAGGTCTCAGATGTGACGTAAAAAGTCAAGGTTTTTACATAATACCTGACGAGCATTTAACTTTTGGGCTTCCGTGGCGCAATGGTTTGCGCGTTCGGCTGTTAACCAATAGGTTGGTGGTTCGAGCCCATCCGGGAGCGGTGTTGTGAGGTCTCAGATGTGACGTAAAAAGTCAAGGTTTTTACAAAAAATCTGACGAGCATCAAATTTTTGGGCTTCCGTGGCGCAATGGTTAGCGCGTTCAGCTGTTAATCGAAAGGTTGGTGGTTCGAGCCCACCCGGGAGAGGTGTTGTGGGGTCTCAAATGTAACGTAGAAAGCCAAAGTTTTTCCACAATACCTGACAACCGTTTAATTTCTGAGCTTCCGTGGCTCAATGGTTAGCGCGTTCAGCTGTTAACCAATAGGTTGGTGGTTCGAGCCCACCCGGGAGCGGTGTTGTGTGATCTCAAATGTAACGTAGAAAGCCAAAGTTTTTCCACAATACCTGACGACCATTTAATTTTTGGGCTTCCGTGGCGCAATGGTTAGCGCGTTCGGCTGTTAACCAATAGGTTGGTGGTTCGAGCCCATCCGGGAGCGGTGTCGTGAGGTCTCAGATGTGACGTAAAAAGTCAAGGTTTTTACACAATACCTGACGAGCATTTAACTTTTGGGCTTCCGTGGCGCAATGGTTAGCGCGTTCGGCTGTTAACCAATAGGTTGGTGGTTCGAGCCCATCCGGGAGCGGTGTTGTGAGGTCTCAGATGTGACGTAAAAAGTCAATTTTTTTCACAATACCTGACAACCATTTAATTTCTGAGCTTCCGTGGCTCAATGGTTAGCGCGTTCGGCTGTTAACCAATAGGTTGGTGGTTCGAGCCCACCCGGGAGCGGTGTTGTGGGATCTGAAATGTAACGTAGAAAGCCAAAGTTTTTGCACAATAAATGACGACCATTTAATTTTTGGGCTTCCGTGGCGCAATGGTTAGCGCGTTCGGCTGTTAACCAATAGGTTGGTGGTTCGACCCCATCCGGGAGCGGTGTTGTGAGGTCTCAGATGTGACGTAAAAAGTCAAGGTTTTTGCACAATAAATGACGACCATTTAATTTTTGGGCTTCCGTGGCGCAATGGTTAGCGCGTTCGGCTGTTAACCAATAGGTTGGTGGTTCGACCCCATCCGGGAGCGGTGTTGTGAGGTCTCAGATGTGACGTAAAAAGTCAAGGTTTTTACATAATACCTGACGAGCATTTAACTTTTGGGCTTCCGTGGCGCAATGGTTAGCGCGTTCGGCTGTTAACCAATAGGTTGGTGGTTCGAGCCCATCCGGGAGCGGTGTTGTGAGGTCTCGGATGTGACGTAAAAAGTCAAGGTTTTTACACAATACCTAACAAGCATTTAACTTTTGGGCTTCCGTGGCGCAATGGTTTGCGCGTTCGGCTGTTAACCAATAGGTTGGTGGTTCGAGCCCATCCGGGAGCGGTGTTGTGAGGTCTCAGATGTGACGTAAAAAGTCAAGGTTTTTACACAATATCTGACGAGCATCTAATTTTTGGGCTTCCGTGGCGCAATGGTTAGCGCATTCAGCTGTTAATCGAAAGGTTGGTGGTTCGAGCCCACCCGGGAGAGGTGTTGTGGGGTCTCAAATGTAACGTAGAAAGCCAAAGTTTTTCCACAATACCTGACAACCGTTTAATTTCTGAGCTTCCGTGGCTCAATGGTTAGCACGTTCAGCTGTTAACCAATAGGTTGGTGGTTCGAGCCCACCCGGGAGCGGTGTTGTGTGATCTCAAATGTAACGTAGAAAGCCAAAGTTTTTCCACAATACCTGACGACCATTTAATTTTTGGGCTTCCGTGGCGCAATGGTTAGCGCGTTCGGCTGTTAACCAATAGGTTGGTGGTTCGAGCCCATCCGGGAGCGGTGTTGTGAGGTCTCAGATGTGACGTAAAAAGTCAAGGTTTTTACACAATACCTGACGAGCATTTAATTTTTGGGCTTCCGTGGCACAATGGTTAGCGCGTTCAGCTGTTAATCGAAAGGTTGGTGGTTCGAGCCCACCCGGGAGAGGTGTTGTGGGGTCTCAAATGTAACGTAGAAAGCCAAAGTTTTTCCACAATACCTGACAACAATTTAATTTCTGAGCTTCTGTGGCTCAATGGTTAGCGCGTTCGGCTGTTAACCAATAGGTTGGTGGTTCGAGCCCATCCGGGAGCGGTGTTGTGAGGTCTCAGATGTGACGTAAAAAGTCAAGGTTTTTACACAATACCTAACGAGCATTTAACTTTTGGGCTTCCGTGGCACAATGGTTAGCGCGTTCAGCTGTTAATCGAAAGGTTGGTGGTTCGAGCCCACCCGGGAGAGGTGTTGTGGGGTCTCAAATGTAACGTAGAAAGCCAAAGTTTTACCACAATACCTGACAACAATTTAATTTCTGAGCTTCCGTGGCTCAATGGTTAGCGCGTTCGGCTGTTAACCAATAGGTTGGTGGTTCGACCCCATCCGGGAGCGGTGTTGTGAGGTCTCAGATGTGACGTAAAAAGTCAAGGTTTTTTCCACAACACCTGACGACCATTTAATTTTTGGGCTTCCGTGGCGCAATGGTTAGCGCGTTCGGCTGTTAACCAATGGGTTGGTGGTTCGAGCCCATCCGGGAGCGGTGTTGTGAGGTCTCAGATGTAACGTAAAATGTCAGAGTTTTTCCACAATACCTGACGAACATTTAATTTTTGGGCTTCCGTGGCGCAATGATTAGCGCGTTCAGCTGTTAATCGAAAGGTTGAAGGTTCGAGCCCACCCGGGAGAGGTGTTGTGGGGTCTCAGATGTAGCGTAAAAAGTCAAAACTTTTCCACAATACGTGACAACCATTTAATTTCTGAGCTTCCGTGGCTCAATGGTTAGCGCGTTCGGCTGTTAACCAATAGGTTGGTGGTTCGAGCCCATCCGGGAGCGGTGTTGTGTGGTCTCGGATGTGACGTAAAAAGTCAAGGTTTTTACACAATACCTAACAAGCATTTAACTTTTGGGCTTCCGTGGCGCAATGGTTTGCGCGTTCGGCTGTTAACCAATAGGTTGGTGGTTCGAGCCCATCCGGGAGCGGTGTTGTGAGGTCTCAGATGTGACGTAAAAAGTCAAGGTTTTTACACAATACCTAACGAGCATTTAACTTTTGGGCTTCCGTGGCACAATGGTTAGCGCGTTCAGCTGTTAATCGAAAGGTTGGTGGTTCGAGCCCACCCGGGAGAGGTGTTGTGGGGTCTCAAATGTAACGTAGAAAGCCAAAGTTTTTCCACAATACCTGACAACAATTTAATTTCTGAGCTTCCGTGGCTCAATGGTTAGCGCGTTCGGCTGTTAACCAATAGGTTGGTGGTTCGAGCCCATCCGGGAGCGGTGTTGTGTGGTCTCAGATGTGACGTAAAAAGTCAAGGTTTTTACACAATACCTGACGAGCATTTAACTTTGGGCTTCCGTGGCTCAATGGTTAGCGCGTTCGGCTGTTAACCAATAGGTTGGTGGTTCGAGCCCATCCGGGAGCGGTGTTGTGAGGTCTCAGATGTAACGTAAAATGTCAGAGTTTTTCCACAATACCTGACGAACATTTAATTTTTGGGTTTCCGTGACGCAATGATTAGCGCGTTCAGCTGTTAATCGAAAGGTTGAAGGTTCGAGCCCACCCGGGAGAGGTGTTGTGGGGTCTCAGATGTAGCGTAAAAAGTCAAGGTTTTTACACAATACCTGACGAGCATTTAATTTTTGGGCTTCCGTGGCGCAATGGTTAGCGCGTTCGGCTGTTAACCAATAGGTTGGTGGTTCGGCCCCTGTTTTTCGTAGAGCCGAGATATTAAGCAAAATGTTCGTCAACTTTGGTATCGTCTCACTTATTTTTATTATGTTACTTATGATTTTTGCACTAAACTTTGGAGGCTCATAACTCTTGTTCTACAAGAGATACTGGGATCTCCTTTGGATATGTTATAGTACTCTTTGCTCCCCATACAAGGATACTTTAAACTTGAGGCTACCTCAATATCGTCGTCAACTTACTTTTTGTCTCACTTATTGTTATAAGGTTACTTTTGATTTTTGAAAATATACTTTGCAGGCTCGTAACTCTGTTTCTACTGGAGATACGGGGATGTCCTTTGAGTATGTTATAGACCAATTTGTCCCCCATCTAGCCATACTAAGAATTAGGGCTACGACAAACAGTAGTCGAGTAATTAAGCTAATCGTATACAAACAAACCCCTCCATAGGAAATACATTAGACTAAATTCTGGAGGCTCGTAACTCTGGTTCTACCAGAGATACGGGGATGTAAATAATGTGACCTTGACACAAATGTTCGGATAATTATAAAGGTCTTTGCATGTTCCAAACAAAAAAAAAACTTCGTGGTTTCGAACCTGTGGCCTTCCGAGAGTGAGGCGGATGCGATAACCGCTACACTAAAGATATGTTATTATTTATAATCGAAAGAACAGGGTCAAGTAATTAAGCAATACGTGAACAAACAAACCCCTCCAAATGTTCGGATAATTATAAAGGTCTTTGCATGTTCCAAACAAAAAAAAAACTTCGTGGTTTCGAACCTGTGGCCTTCCGAGAGTGAGGCGGATGCGATAACCGCTACACTAAAGATATGTTATTATTTATAATCGAAAGAACAGGGTCAAGTAATTAAGCAATACGTGAACAAACAAACCCCTCCATAGAAAATGCATTAGACTATACTTTGCAGGCCCATAACTCTGTGTCTACTAGAGATACGGGGATGTCCTTAGGACATGTTATAGTCCAAATTGTCCCCCATCTAACCATACTAAAAACTTTGGGCTACGACAAACAGGGGCCGAGTACTTAAGCAAAACGTAACGAAACAAACCCCCTCCATAGGAAATGCATTAGACTATAGTTTGCAGGCTCGTAACTCTGTTTCTATTGGAGATACGGGGATGTCCTTTGAGTATGTTATAGTCCAATTTGTCCCCCATCTAACCATACTAAAAACATTGAGCTACGACAAACAGGGGCCGAGTAATTAAGCTAAAGGTAAACAAACAACCCGTCCATAGCAAATGCATTAGCCTATACTTTGCAGGCCCATAACTCTGTGTCTACTACAGATACGGGGATGTCCTTAGGATATGTTATAGTCCAAATTGTCCCCCATCTAACCATACTAAAAACATTGAGCTAGGACAAACAGGGTCCTTAATTACTCGGCCCCTGTTTGTTGTAGCTCAATGTTTTTAGTATGGTTAGATGGGAGACAAATTGGACTATAACATACTCAAAGGACATCCCCGTATCTCCAGTAGAAACAGAGTTACGAGCCTGCAAATTATAGTCTAACTCATTTCCTATGGAGGGGGTTTGTTTCTTTACGTTTTGCTTAAGTACTCGGCCCCTGTTTGTCGTAACCCAAATATTTTAGTATGGTTAGATGGGGGACAAATTGGACAATACCATACTCAAAGGACATCCCCATATCTCCAGTAGAAACAGAGTTACGAGCCGGAAAAGTATAGTCTAATGCATTTCCTATGGAGGGGTTGTTTGTTTACGTTTAGCTTAATTACTCGGCCCCTGTTTGTTGTAGCTCAATGTTTTTAGTATGGTTAGATGGGAGACAAATTGGACTATAACATACTCAAAGGACATCCCCGTATCTCCAGTAGAAACAGAGTTACGAGCCTGCAAATTATAGTCTAACTCATTTCCTATGGAGGGGGTTTGTTTCTTTACGTTTTGCTTAAGTACTCGGCCCCTGTTTGTCGTAACCCAAATATTTTAGTATGGTTAGATGGGGGACAAATTGGACAATACCATACTCAAAGGACATCCCCATATCTCCAGTAGAAACAGAGTTACGAGCCGGAAAAGTATAGTCTAATGCATTTCCTATGGAGGGGTTGTTTGTTTACGTTTAGCTTAATTACTCGGCCCCTATTTGTTGTAGCTCAATGTTTTTAGTATAGTTAGATGGGGGACAAATTGGACTATAACATACTCAAAGGACATCCCCGTATCCCCAGTAGAAACAGAGTTACGAGCCTGCAAATTATAGTCTAACTCATTTCCTATGGAGGGGGTTTGTTTCTTTACGTTTTGCTTAAGTACTCGGCCCCTGTTTGTCGTAGCCCTAATTCTTAGTATGGCTAGATGTTGGACAAATTGGTCTATAACATACTCAAAGGACATCCCCGTATCTCCAGTAGAAACAGAGTTACGAGCCTGCAAAGTATAGTCTAATGCATTATCTATGGAGGGGTTTGTTTGTTCACGTATTGCTTAATTACTTGACCCTGTTCCTTCGATTAAAAATAATAACATATCTTTAGTGTAGCGGTTATCGCATCCGCCTCACTCCCGGAAGGCCACAGGTTCGAAACCGCGAAGTTTTTTTTTTTGCTTGGAACATGCAAAGACCTTTATAATTATTCGAACATTTGTGTCAAGGTCACATTATTTACATCCCCTTATCTCTGGTAGAACCAGAGTTACGAGCCTCCAGAATTTAGTCTAATGTATTTCCTATGGAGGGGTTTGTTTGTTTACGATTAGCTTAATTACTCGACTACTGTTTGTCGTAGCCCTAATTCTTAGTATGGCTAGATGGGGGACAAATTGGACTATAACATACTCAAAGGACATCCCCGTATCTCCAGTAGAAACAGAGTTACGAGCCTGCAAAGTAGAGTCTAATGCATTTTCTATGGAGGGGTTTGTTTGTTCACTTATTGCTTAATTACTTGACCCTGTTCTTTCGATTAAAAATAATAACATATCTTAAGTGTAGAGGTTATCGCATCCGCCTCACTCCCGGAAGGCCACAGGTTCGAAACCGCGAAGTTTTTTTTTTTTTGCTTGGAACATGCAAAGACCTTTATAATTATCCGAACATTTGTGTCAAGGTCACATTATTTACATCCTCGTATCTCTGGTAGAACCAGAGTTACGAGCCTGCAAAGTATATTTTCAAAAATCAAAAGTAACCTTCTAACAATAAGTGAGACAAAAAGTAAGTTGACGACGATATTGAGGTAGCCTCAAGTTTAAAGTATCATTGTATGGGGAGCAAAGAGTACTATAACATATCCAAAGGAGATCCCAGTATCTCTTGTAGAACAAGAGTTATGAGCCTCCAAAGTTTAGTGCAAAAATCATAAATAACATAATAAAAATAAGTGAGACGATACCAAAGTTGACGAACAGTTTGCTTAATATCTCGGCCCCTGTTTGTCGTAGATCAATGTTTTTAGTATTGTTAGATGGGAGACAAATTGGACTAAAACATACTCAAAGGACATCCCCGTATCTCCAGTAGAAACAGAGTTACGAGCCTGCAAAGTATAGTATAATGCATTTTCTATGGAGGGGTTTGTTTGTTCACGTATTGCTTAATTACTTGACCCTGTTCTTTCGATTAAAAATAATAACATATCTTTAGTGTAGCGGTTATCGCATCCGCCTCACTCCCGGAAGGCCACAGGTTCGAAACCGCGAAGTTTTTTTTTATAATTATCCGAACATTTGTGTCAAGGTCACATTATTTACATCCCCGTATCTCTGGTAGAACCAGAGTTACGAGCCTCCAGAATTTAGTCTAATGGATTTCCTATGGAGGGGCTTGTTTGTTTACGATTAGCTTAATTACTCGACTACTGTTTGTCGTAGCCCTAATTCTTAGTATGGCTAGATGGGGGACAAATTGGTCTATAACATACTCTAAGGACATCCCCAATCTCCAGTAGAAACAGAGTTACGAGCCTGCAAAGTATATTTTCAAAAATCAAAAGTAACCTTCTAACAATAAGTGAGACAAAAAGTAAGTTGACGACGATATTGAGGTAGCCTCAAGTTTAAAGTATCCTTGTATGGGGAGCAAAGAGTACTATAACATATCCAACGGATATCCCAGTATCTCTTGTAGAACAAGAGTTATGAGCCTCCAAAGTTTAGTGCAAAAATCATAAGTAACATAATAAAAATAAGTGAGACGATACCAAAGTTGACGAACATTTTGCTTAATATCTCGGCCCCTGTTTGTCGTAGCTCAATGTTTTTAGTATTGTTAGATGGGAGACAAATTGGACTAAAACATACTCAAAGGACATCCCCGTATCTCCAGTAGAAACAGAGTTACGAGCCTGCAAAGTATAGTATAATGCATTTTCTATGGAGGGGTTTGTTTGTTCACGTATTGCTTAATTACTTGACCCTGTTCTTTCGATTAAAAATAATAACATATCTTTAGTGTAGCGGTTATCGCATCCGCCTCACTCCCGGAAGGCCACAGGTTCGAAACCGCGAAGTTTTTTTTTATAATTATCCGAACATTTGTGTCAAGGTCACATTATTTACATCCCCGTATCTCTGGTAGAACCAGAGTTACGAGCCTCCAGAATTTAGTCTAATGGATTTCCTATGGAGGGGCTTGTTTGTTTACGATTAGCTTAATTACTCGACTACTGTTTGTCGTAGCCCTAATTCTTAGTATGGCTAGATGGGGGACAAATTGGTCTATAACATACTCTAAGGACATCCCCAATCTCCAGTAGAAACAGAGTTACGAGCCTGCAAAGTATATTTTCAAAAATCAAAAGTAACCTTCTAACAATAAGTGAGACAAAAAGTAAGTTGACGACGATATTGAGGTAGCCTCAAGTTTAAAGTATCCTTGTATGGGGAGCAAAGAGTACTATAACATATCCAACGGATATCCCAGTATCTCTTGTAGAACAAGAGTTATGAGCCTCCAAAGTTTAGTGCAAAAATCATAAGTAACATAATAAAAATAAGTGAGACGATACCAAAGTTGACGAACATTTTGCTTAATATCTCGGCCCCTGTTTGTCGTAGCTCAATGTTTTTAGTATTGTTAGATGGGAGACAAATTGGACTAAAACATACTCAAAGGACATCCCCGTATCTCCAGTAGAAACAGAGTTACGAGCCTGCAAAGTATAGTATAATGCATTTTCTATGGAGGGGTTTGTTTGTTCACGTATTGCTTAATTACTTGACCCTGTTCTTTCGATTAAAAATAATAACATATCTTTAGTGTAGCGGTTATCGCATCCGCCTCACTCCCGGAAGGCCACAGGTTCGAAACCGCGAAGTTTTTTTTTATAATTATCCGAACATTTGTGTCAAGGTCACATTATTTACATCCCCGTATCTCTGGTAGAACCAGAGTTACGAGCCTCCAGAATTTAGTCTAATGGATTTCCTATGGAGGGGTTTGTTTGTTTACGATTAGCTTAATTACTCGACTACTGTTTGTCGTAGCCCTAATTCCTAGTGTGGCTAGATGGGGGACAAATTGGTCTATAACATACTCTAAGGACATCCCCGTATCTCCAGTAGAAACAGAGTTACAAGCCTGCAAAGTTTATTTTCAAAAATCAAAAGTAACCTTCTAACAATAAGTGAGACAAAAATAAGTTGACGACGATATTGAGGTAGCCTCAAGTTTAAAGTATCCTTGTATGGGGAGCAAAGAGTACTATAACATTTCCAACGGATATCCCAGTATCTCTTGTAGAACAAGAGTTATGAGCCTCCAAAGTTTAGTGCAAAAATCATAAGTAACATAATAAAAATAAGTGAGACGATACCAAAGTTGACGAACATTTTGCTTAATATCTCGGCCCCTGTTTGTCGTAGCTCAATGTTTTTAGTATGGTTAGATGGGGGACAATTTGGACTATATCATATCGTAAGGACATCCCCGTATCTCTAGTAGACACAGAGTTATGGGCCTGCAAAATATAGTCTAATGCATTTCCAATGGACGGGTTGTTTGTTTACGTTTAGCTTAATTACTCGGCCCCTGTTTGTCGTAGCTCAATATTTTTAGTATAGTTAGATGGGGGACAAATTGGAGTATAACATACTCAAAGGACATCCCCGTATCTCCAGTGGAAACAGAGTTACGAGCCTGCAAAGTATAGTCTAACTCATTTCCTAAGGAGGGGGTTTGTTTCTTTACGTTTTGCTTAAGTACTCGGCCCCTGTTCGTCGTAGCCCAAAGTTTTTAGTATGGTTAGATGAAGGACAAATTGGACCATAACATATCCTAAGGACATCCCGGTATCTCTAGTAGACACAGAGTTATGGGCCTTGCAAAGTATAGTCTAATGCATTTTCTATGGAGGGGTTTGTTTGTTCACGTATTGCTTAATTACTTGACCCTGTTCTTTCGATTAAAAATAATAACATATCTTTAGTGTAGCGGTTATCGCATCCGCCTCACTCCCGGAAGGCCACAGGTTCGAAACCGCGAAGTTTTTTTTTTTTTGCTTGGAACATGCAAAGACCTTTATAATTATCCGAACATTTGTGTCAAGGTCACATTATTTACATCCCCGTATCTCTGGTAGAACCAGAGTTACGAGCCTCCAGAATTTAGTCTAATGTATTTCCTATGGAGGGGTTTGTTTGTTTACGATTAGCTTAATTACTCGACTACTGTTTGTCGTAGCCCTTATTCTTAGTATGGCTAGATGTTGGACAAAATGGTCTATAACATACTCAAAGGACATCCCCGTATCTCCAGTAGAAACAGAGTTACGAGACTGCAAAGTTTATTTTCAAAAATCAAAAGTAACCTTCTAACAATAAGTGAGACAAAATGTAAGTTGACGACGATATTGCGGTAGCCTCAAGTTTAAAGTATCCTTGTAAGGGGAGCAAAGAGTACTATAACATATCCAAAGGAGATCCCAGTATCTCTTGTAGAACAAGAGTTATGAGCCTCCAAAGTTTAGTGCAAAAATCATAAGTAACATAATAAAAATAAGTGAGACGATACCAAAGTTGACGAACATTTTGCTTAATATCTCGGCCCCTGTTTGTCGTAGCTCAATGTTTTTAGTATGGTTAGATGGGGGACAAATTGGAATAAAACATACTCAAAGGACATCCCCGTATCTCCAGTAGAAACAGAGTTACGAGCCTGCAAAGTATAGTATAATGCATTTTCTATGGAGGGGTTTGTTTGTTCACGTATTGCTTAATTACTTGACCCTGTTCTTTCGAATAAAAATAATAACATATCTTTAGTGTAGCGGTTATCGCATCCGCCTCACTCCCGGAAGGCCACAGGTTCGAAACCGCGAAGTTTTTTTTTATAATTATCCGAACATTTGTGTCAAGGTCACATTATTTACATCCCCGTATCTCTGGTAGAACCAGAGTTACGAGCCTCCAGAATTTAGTCTAATGGATTTCCTATGGAGGGGTTTGTTTGTTTACGATTAGCTTAATTACTCGACTACTGTTTGTCGTAGCCCTAATTCTTAGTGTGGCTAGATGGGGGACAAATTGGTCTATAACATACTCTAAGGACATCCCCGTATCTCCAGTAGAAACAGAGTTACAAGCCTGCAAAGTTTATTTTCAAAAATCAAAAGTAACCTTCTAACAATAAGTGAGACAAAAATAAGTTGACGACGATATTGAGGTAGCCTCAAGTTTAAAGTATCCTTGTATGGGGAGCAAAGAGTACTATAACATTTCCAACGGATATCCCAGTATCTCTTGTAGAACAAGAGTTATGAGCCTCCAAAGTTTAGTGCAAAAATCATAAGTAACATAATAAAAATAAGTGAGACGATACCAAAGTTGACGAACATTTTGCTTAATATCTCGGCCCCTGTTTGTCGTAGCTCAATGTTTTTAGTATGGTAAGATGGGGGACAATTTGGACTATATCATATCGTAAGGACATCCCCGTATCTCTAGTAGACACAGAGTTATGGGCCTGCAAAATATAGTCTAATGCATTTCCAATGGACGGGTTGTTTGTTTACGTTTAGCTTAATTACTCGGCCCCTGTTTGTCGTAGCTCAATATTTTTAGTATAGTTAGATGGGGGACAAATTGGAGTATAACATACTCAAAGGACATCCCCGTATCTCCAGTGGAAACAGAGTTACGAGCCTGCAAAGTATAGTCTAACTCATTTCCTAAGGAGGGGGTTTGTTTCTTTACGTTTTGCTTAAGTACTCGGCCCCTGTTCGTCGTAGCCCAAAGTTTTTAGTATGGTTAGATGAAGGACAAATTGGACCATAACATATCCTAAGGACATCCCGGTATCTCTAGTAGACACAGAGTTATGGGCCTTGCAAAGTATAGTCTAATGCATTTTCTATGGAGGGGTTTGTTTGTTCACGTATTGCTTAATTACTTGACCCTGTTCTTTCGATTAAAAATAATAACATATCTTTAGTGTAGCGGTTATCGCATCCGCCTCACTCCCGGAAGGCCACAGGTTCGAAACCGCGAAGTTTTTTTTTTTTTGCTTGGAACATGCAAAGACCTTTATAATTATCCGAACATTTGTGTCAAGGTCACATTATTTACATCCCCGTATCTCTGGTAGAACCAGAGTTACGAGCCTCCAGAATTTAGTCTAATGTATTTCCTATGGAGGGGTTTGTTTGTTTACGATTAGCTTAATTACTCGACTACTGTTTGTCGTAGCCCTTATTCTTAGTATGGCTAGATGTTGGACAAAATGGTCTATAACATACTCAAAGGACATCCCCGTATCTCCAGTAGAAACAGAGTTACGAGACTGCAAAGTTTATTTTCAAAAATCAAAAGTAACCTTCTAACAATAAGTGAGACAAAATGTAAGTTGACGACGATATTGCGGTAGCCTCAAGTTTAAAGTATCCTTGTAAGGGGAGCAAAGAGTACTATAACATATCCAAAGGAGATCCCAGTATCTCTTGTAGAACAAGAGTTATGAGCCTCCAAAGTTTAGTGCAAAAATCATAAGTAACATAATAAAAATAAGTGAGACGATACCAAAGTTGACGAACATTTTGCTTAATATCTCGGCCCCTGTTTGTCGTAGCTCAATGTTTTTAGTATGGTTAGATGGGGGACAAATTGGAATAAAACATACTCAAAGGACATCCCCGTATCTCCAGTAGAAACAGAGTTACGAGCCTGCAAAGTATAGTATAATGCATTTTCTATGGAGGGGTTTGTTTGTTCACGTATTGCTTAATTACTTGACCCTGTTCTTTCGAATAAAAATAATAACATATCTTTAGTGTAGCGGTTATCGCATCCGCCTCACTCCCGGAAGGCCACAGGTTCGAAACCGCGAAGTTTTTTTTTATAATTATCCGAACATTTGTGTCAAGGTCACATTATTTACATCCCCGTATCTCTGGTAGAACCAGAGTTACGAGCCTCCAGAATTTAGTCTAATGGATTTCCTATGGAGGGGCTTGTTTGTTTACGATTAGCTTAATTACTCGACTACTGTTTGTCGTAGCCCTAATTCTTAGTATGGCTAGATGGGGGACAAATTGGTCTATAACATACTCTAAGGACATCCCCAATCTCGAGTAGAAACAGAGTTACGAGCCTGCAAAGTATATTTTCAAAAATCAAAAGTAACCTTCTAACAATAAGTGAGACAAAAAGTAAGTTGACGACGATATTGAGGTAGCCTCAAGTTTAAAGTATCCTTGTATGGGGAGCAAAGAGTACTATAACATATCCAACGGATATCCCAGTATCTCTTGTAGAACAAGAGTTATGAGCCTCCAAAGTTTAGTGCAAAAATCATAAGTAACATAATAAAAATAAGTGAGACGATACCAAAGTTGACGAACATTTTGCTTAATATCTCGGCCCCTGTTTGTCGTAGCTCAATGTTTTTAGTATTGTTAGATGGGAGACAAATTGGACTAAAACATACTCAAAGGACATCCCCGTATCTCCAGTAGAAACAGAGTTACGAGCCTGCAAAGTATAGTATAATGCATTTTCTATGGAGGGGTTTGTTTGTTCACGTATTGCTTAATTACTTGACCCTGTTCTTTCGATTAAAAATAATAACATATCTTTAGTGTAGCGGTTATCGCATCCGCCTCACTCCCGGAAGGCCACAGGTTCGAAACCGCGAAGTTTTTTTTTATAATTATCCGAACATTTGTGTCAAGGTCACATTATTTACATCCCCGTATCTCTGGTAGAACCAGAGTTACGAGCCTCCAGAATTTAGTCTAATGGATTTCCTATGGAGGGGTTTGTTTGTTTACGATTAGCTTAATTACTCGACTACTGTTTGTCGTAGCCCTAATTCTTAGTGTGGCTAGATGGGGGACAAATTGGTCTATAACATACTCTAAGGACATCCCCGTATCTCCAGTAGAAACAGAGTTACGAGCCTGCAAAGTTTATTTTCAAAAATCAAAAGTAACCTTCTAACAATAAGTGAGACAAAAATAAGTTGACGACGATATTGAGGTAGCCTCAAGTTTAAAGTATCCTTGTATGGGGAGCAAAGAGTACTATAACATTTCCAACGGATATCCCAGTATCTCTTGTAGAACAAGAGTTATGAGCCTCCAAAGTTTAGTGCAAAAATCATAAGTAACATAATAAAAATAAGTGAGACGATACCAAAGTTGACGAACATTTTGCTTAATATCTCGGCCCCTGTTTGTCGTAGCTCAATGTTTTTAGTATGGTAAGATGGGGGACAATTTGGACTATATCATATCGTAAGGACATCCCCGTATCTCTAGTAGACACAGAGTTATGGGCCTGCAAAATATAGTCTAATGCATTTCCAATGGACGGGTTGTTTGTTTACGTTTAGCTTAATTACTCGGCCCCTGTTTGTCGTAGCTCAATATTTTTAGTATAGTTAGATGGGGGACAAATTGGAGTATAACATACTCAAAGGACATCCCCGTATCTCCAGTGGAAACAGAGTTACGAGCCTGCAAAGTATAGTCTAACTCATTTCCTAAGGAGGGGGTTTGTTTCTTTACGTTTTGCTTAAGTACTCGGCCCCTGTTCGTCGTAGCCCAAAGTTTTTAGTATGGTTAGATGAAGGACAAATTGGACCATAACATATCCTAAGGACATCCCGGTATCTCTAGTAGACACAGAGTTATGGGCCTTGCAAAGTATAGTCTAATGCATTTTCTATGGAGGGGTTTGTTTGTTCACGTATTGCTTAATTACTTGACCCTGTTCTTTCGATTAAAAATAATAACATATCTTTAGTGTAGCGGTTATCGCATCCGCCTCACTCCCGGAAGGCCACAGGTTCGAAACCGCGAAGTTTTTTTTTTTTTGCTTGGAACATGCAAAGACCTTTATAATTATCCGAACATTTGTGTCAAGGTCACATTATTTACATCCCCGTATCTCTGGTAGAACCAGAGTTACGAGCCTCCAGAATTTAGTCTAATGTATTTCCTATGGAGGGGTTTGTTTGTTTACGATTAGCTTAATTACTCGACTACTGTTTGTCGTAGCCCTTATTCTTAGTATGGCTAGATGTTGGACAAAATGGTCTATAACATACTCAAAGGACATCCCCGTATCTCCAGTAGAAACAGAGTTACGAGACTGCAAAGTTTATTTTCAAAAATCAAAAGTAACCTTCTAACAATAAGTGAGACAAAATGTAAGTTGACGACGATATTGCGGTAGCCTCAAGTTTAAAGTATCCTTGTAAGGGGAGCAAAGAGTACTATAACATATCCAAAGGAGATCCCAGTATCTCTTGTAGAACAAGAGTTATGAGCCTCCAAAGTTTAGTGCAAAAATCATAAGTAACATAATAAAAATAAGTGAGACGATACCAAAGTTGACGAACATTTTGCTTAATATCTCGGCCCCTGTTTGTCGTAGCTCAATGTTTTTAGTATGGTTAGATGGGGGACAAATTGGAATAAAACATACTCAAAGGACATCCCCGTATCTCCAGTAGAAACAGAGTTACGAGCCTGCAAAGTATAGTATAATGCATTTTCTATGGAGGGGTTTGTTTGTTCACGTATTGCTTAATTACTTGACCCTGTTCTTTCGAATAAAAATAATAACATATCTTTAGTGTAGCGGTTATCGCATCCGCCTCACTCCCGGAAGGCCACAGGTTCGAAACCGCGAAGTTTTTTTTTATAATTATCCGAACATTTGTGTCAAGGTCACATTATTTACATCCCCGTATCTCTGGTAGAACCAGAGTTACGAGCCTCCAGAATTTAGTCTAATGGATTTCCTATGGAGGGGCTTGTTTGTTTACGATTAGCTTAATTACTCGACTACTGTTTGTCGTAGCCCTAATTCTTAGTATGGCTAGATGGGGGACAAATTGGTCTATAACATACTCTAAGGACATCCCCAATCTCGAGTAGAAACAGAGTTACGAGCCTGCAAAGTATATTTTCAAAAATCAAAAGTAACCTTCTAACAATAAGTGAGACAAAAAGTAAGTTGACGACGATATTGAGGTAGCCTCAAGTTTAAAGTATCCTTGTATGGGGAGCAAAGAGTACTATAACATATCCAACGGATATCCCAGTATCTCTTGTAGAACAAGAGTTATGAGCCTCCAAAGTTTAGTGCAAAAATCATAAGTAACATAATAAAAATAAGTGAGACGATACCAAAGTTGACGAACATTTTGCTTAATATCTCGGCCCCTGTTTGTCGTAGCTCAATGTTTTTAGTATTGTTAGATGGGAGACAAATTGGACTAAAACATACTCAAAGGACATCCCCGTATCTCCAGTAGAAACAGAGTTACGAGCCTGCAAAGTATAGTATAATGCATTTTCTATGGAGGGGTTTGTTTGTTCACGTATTGCTTAATTACTTGACCCTGTTCTTTCGATTAAAAATAATAACATATCTTTAGTGTAGCGGTTATCGCATCCGCCTCACTCCCGGAAGGCCACAGGTTCGAAACCGCGAAGTTTTTTTTTATAATTATCCGAACATTTGTGTCAAGGTCACATTATTTACATCCCCGTATCTCTGGTAGAACCAGAGTTACGAGCCTCCAGAATTTAGTCTAATGGATTTCCTATGGAGGGGTTTGTTTGTTTACGATTAGCTTAATTACTCGACTACTGTTTGTCGTAGCCCTAATTCTTAGTGTGGCTAGATGGGGGACAAATTGGTCTATAACATACTCTAAGGACATCCCCGTATCTCCAGTAGAAACAGAGTTACAAGCCTGCAAAGTTTATTTTCAAAAATCAAAAGTAACCTTCTAACAATAAGTGAGACAAAAATAAGTTGACGACGATATTGAGGTAGCCTCAAGTTTAAAGTATCCTTGTATGGGGAGCAAAGAGTACTATAACATTTCCAACGGATATCCCAGTATCTCTTGTAGAACAAGAGTTATGAGCCTCCAAAGTTTAGTGCAAAAATCATAAGTAACATAATAAAAATAAGTGAGACGATACCAAAGTTGACGAACATTTTGCTTAATATCTCGGCCCCTGTTTGTCGTAGCTCAATGTTTTTAGTATGGTAAGATGGGGGACAATTTGGACTATATCATATCGTAAGGACATCCCCGTATCTCTAGTAGACACAGAGTTATGGGCCTGCAAAATATAGTCTAATGCATTTCCAATGGACGGGTTGTTTGTTTACGTTTAGCTTAATTACTCGGCCCCTGTTTGTCGTAGCTCAATATTTTTAGTATAGTTAGATGGGGGACAAATTGGAGTATAACATACTCAAAGGACATCCCCGTATCTCCAGTGGAAACAGAGTTACGAGCCTGCAAAGTATAGTCTAACTCATTTCCTAAGGAGGGGGTTTGTTTCTTTACGTTTTGCTTAAGTACTCGGCCCCTGTTCGTCGTAGCCCAAAGTTTTTAGTATGGTTAGATGAAGGACAAATTGGACCATAACATATCCTAAGGACATCCCGGTATCTCTAGTAGACACAGAGTTATGGGCCTTGCAAAGTATAGTCTAATGCATTTTCTATGGAGGGGTTTGTTTGTTCACGTATTGCTTAATTACTTGACCCTGTTCTTTCGATTAAAAATAATAACATATCTTTAGTGTAGCGGTTATCGCATCCGCCTCACTCCCGGAAGGCCACAGGTTCGAAACCGCGAAGTTTTTTTTTTTTTGCTTGGAACATGCAAAGACCTTTATAATTATCCGAACATTTGTGTCAAGGTCACATTATTTACATCCCCGTATCTCTGGTAGAACCAGAGTTACGAGCCTCCAGAATTTAGTCTAATGTATTTCCTATGGAGGGGTTTGTTTGTTTACGATTAGCTTAATTACTCGACTACTGTTTGTCGTAGCCCTTATTCTTAGTATGGCTAGATGTTGGACAAAATGGTCTATAACATACTCAAAGGACATCCCCGTATCTCCAGTAGAAACAGAGTTACGAGACTGCAAAGTTTATTTTCAAAAATCAAAAGTAACCTTCTAACAATAAGTGAGACAAAATGTAAGTTGACGACGATATTGCGGTAGCCTCAAGTTTAAAGTATCCTTGTAAGGGGAGCAAAGAGTACTATAACATATCCAAAGGAGATCCCAGTATCTCTTGTAGAACAAGAGTTATGAGCCTCCAAAGTTTAGTGCAAAAATCATAAGTAACATAATAAAAATAAGTGAGACGATACCAAAGTTGACGAACATTTTGCTTAATATCTCGGCCCCTGTTTGTCGTAGCTCAATGTTTTTAGTATGGTTAGATGGGGGACAAATTGGAATAAAACATACTCAAAGGACATCCCCGTATCTCCAGTAGAAACAGAGTTACGAGCCTGCAAAGTATAGTCTAATGCATTTCCTATGGAGGGGTTGTTTGTTTACGTTTAGCTTAATTACTCGGCCCCTGTTTGTCGTAGCCCAAAGTTTTTAGTATGGTTAGATGGGAAACAAATTGGACTATAACATATCCTAAGGACATCCCCGTATATCAAGTAGACACAGAGTAATGGGCCTGCAAAGTATAGTCTAATGCATTTCCTATGGAGGGGTTTGTTTGTTTACGATTAGCTTAATTACTCGACTACTGTTTGTCGTAGCCCTAATTCTTAGTATGGCTAGATGGGGGACAAATTGGTCTATAACATACTCAAAGGACATCCCCGTATCTCCAGTAGAAACAGAGTTACGAGCCTGCAAAGTTTTTTTTTCAAAAATCAAAAGTAACCTTCTAACAATAAGTGAGACAAAAAATAAGTTGACGACGATATTGAGGTAGCCTCAAGTTTAAAGTATCCTTGTATGGGGAGCGAAGAGTACTATAACATATCCAAAGGATATCCCAGTATCTCTTGTAGAACAAGAGTTATGAGCCTCCAAAGTTTAGTGCAAAAATCATAAGTAACATAATAAAAATAAGTGAGACGATACCAAAGTTGACGAACATTTTGCTTAATATCTCGGCCCCTGTTTGTCGTAGCTCAATGTTTTTAGTATGGTTAGATGAGGGACAATTTGGACTATAACATATCCTAAGGACATCCCCGTATCTCTAGTAGACACAGAGTTATGGGCCTACAAAGTATAGTCTTATGCATTTCCTATGGACGGGTTGTTTGTTTACGTTTAGCTTAATTACTCGGCCCCTGTTTGTCGTAGCTCATTGTTTTTAGTATGATTAGATGGGGGACAAATTGGACTATAACATACTCAAAGGACATCGCCGTATCTCCAGTAAAAACAGAGTTACGAGCCTGCAAAGTATAGTCTAAGGCATTTTCTATGGAGGGGTTTGTTTGTTCACGTATTGCTTAACTTCGGTGATCGGACGTGAACCGGTGTATTCAGCGTGATATGGCCGTTGCCGAGAGTGCTAGTTAATAATTTGAATTTAATTAACTATCATCTTTATAAAACAATAACAAAAAGAAGATATGTTTGCTTTTTTCATATCTGGTGGAATTTGAAAGAGCAAACAAAAGTGAAAAAACAAACGGCACGCAGTATTCCCAAGTACTGTATGCGCTCGACCCTACTTAACTTCGGTGATCGGACGTGAACCGGTGTTTTCAGCGTGATATGGCCGTTGCCGAGAGTGCTAGTTAATAATTCGAATTTAAATTAAGTGAGACAAATTAACCTTCATCATTTTAAAACTATAACAAAAAGAAAACATGTTTGCTTTTTTCATATCTATTAAAATTTAAAAGAGGAAAAAAAGTGAAAAAGCCAACGGCACGCAGTGTTCCTAAGTGGTCTCTCTCCCAAGTAGTGACTGCGCTCGACGCTGCTTAACTTCGGTTATCGGACGGGAATCGGTGTATTCAGCGTGATATGGCCGTTGCCGAGAGTGCTAGTTAATAATTTGAATTTAATTAACTTTCATCTTTATAAAACAATAACAAAAAGAAGATATGTTTGCTTTTTTCATATCTGGTGGAATTTGAAAGAGGAAACAAAAGTGAAAAAGCAAACGGCACGCAGAATTCCCAAGTACTGACTGCGCTCGACGCTGCTAACGTCGGCGATCGGACGAGAACCGGTGTTCTCAGCGTGATATGGCCGTTGCCGAGAGTGCTAGATAATAATTCGAATTTAAATTAAGTGAGACAAATTAACCTTCATATTTTTCAAACAATAACAAAAAGAAAATATGTTTGCTTTTTTCATATCTATTGGAATTTAAAAGAGGAAAAAAAAGTGAAAAAGCCAACGGCACGCAGTGTTCCTAAGTGGTCGCCCTCCCAAGTACTGACTGCGCTCGACGCTGCTTAACTTCGGTTATCGGACGAGATCCGGTGTATTCAGCGTGATATGGCCGTTACCGAGAGTGCTAGTTAATAATTCGAATTTAAATTAAGTGAGACAAATTAACCTTCATCATTTTAAAACAATAACAAAAAGAAAACATGTTTGCTTTTTTCATATCTATTAAAATTTAAAAGAGGAAAAAAAAGTGAAAAAGCCAACGGCACGCAGTGTTCCTAAGTGGTCTCCCTCCAGTCGCGCCGCCAGCAGTAGGCACGGGTAGGCACGTGCCTACGTTGGAAAATTTTGGCCTACTTGGAGGGCCTCCAAATTTTTAAAAACGTGCCAATAGAGGCCTTCAAATAAAATTTTAATTCTTACTTTCACAGTTTATATTTCTATCTGTAAAAATCTAACACAACATAACACACCTGTTTGACATATTCGCTACACTATGCTTTTGTAATGTACAAGAGAGCATTTTCAAAACCCGTTTTCTTTATATTCTAAATAACAAGATCCCCCGCTAAAGTGTTGACCTTTGAACTCCAGGTTAAACCTCTCTTGCATAGAAAATAGAAAGGGCACGAGTCGGAAATTCCTCTCCCTACCTGAAAACGGTAGGCGGCGTGCGTAGAGGAGAGGAGAGGAATAAAATTTCTCAACTCTAATCAGTCGAGGAAGCTTCACACGAAGCTGCGACTCGTTGTTACGTTTGTGAAGAATCCTTCACGGCTACTATAATCAAAACATGCGACCATGACCACTACACTGGAAAATATAGAGGGGGTGCCTGTCAAAGCTGCAATTTGAAATTAAAAGCACCCAAATTCATTCCAGTCGTGATGCACAATCTCACAGGTAATTTAAATAGTCATGTCTAATTAGACTTGATTATTAACTATCAGTAGTATCAAGAACACCCAAGATTTTCCGAGAGTAACTTTTTTTTTGGGTGTACCTTGTATGAGCAGTTCCCGGTAGAGCAGTTCTCGAAATACCAACCGCAATTCCAAAAAACAGCGGCATTGTTCAAAACTGCTGTTTTAGAAATAGCGGTGGTTGTGCCGAGTTTCGAGCATTTCTTAACAATACAGTTATATTCGTTGGTTTCAAAAACTACCTTTTTCTGCGATCATTTAATCAGTAATGTGACCTACTAACCGATCGTGTTTTTGAATTTTTTTGAAGTAAACTTAAATATTGAACTATTCTTCAGGCTGTATCAGTTTACATTTCTCATACCAGGTTAGAAAAATAATTCGTGAAAGCTTATTTTATTTCCAAAGTAGATAATTGTAAACAGTAAACAGTAATTTTTTGGAAAAGGCATATTATTATTTGTGAAGTAAGTCAATGAAGATTAACAACAATACTTTGGAAAAGGCGTACCATTGTTGCACTATTTCCAAAATATTACTAACCTATGTCTAACCAAACGAAACAAAACGTAAAAACCCAACCTAACCTGATTTAATACTGTTTAGTTGAAATAATGAACTTTAACCTAACCAAATTATCCATATCTATACTAGTTCTATTTGAGTTCATTTAACCCAGCTGGGCCAGCTAAGCTTACACCATAATAAACAACTATCGTTTTTCGCATATCTGTTTTACTGCTCTTTAAAGAACTGCTGTAACGGTACGCTGCGTTTACGAGAACTGCTGTAACGGTACGCTGCGATTACGAGAACTGCTGTAACGGTACGCTGCGATTACGAGAACTGCTGTAACGGTACGCTGCGTTTACGAGAACCGCTGTATCGGCAATTGTTGTAACGGGTAAACTGCCATTTCGGGAAACCGCTATTTATTGAACTGCTGTTATGAGGACCGCTATTATGAAATCCACTCATACGGGAATCGCTCATGTGAGAGCTTCCAGTTACGAGTATTTATTGCCAATGAAAGATGGCTTTCGAGATCTAGTAAAATATTATATTGTTGTTTTGAGTATTCCCGTAGCCAATACAGTTTAAGAAAGATGTTTCAGTTCCCTGAATAGAATTGGAATACGATTACGTACTACAATGGGGGAGGAAAGGTTATCAGACCTGGCCATACTTTTATAATTAACCGAGATAAATCTAACTAAATAAGATGGTCCATGAATTCGGAAAAGCTTCGAATAGAAAAATTTCATTCTTTGACTAAATTTATAAAAAGGGCCGCTAGGACACGTTAGCCAAAAACTCCGTACTCTTAATAATCTCACAAAAAAAAGGAAATACTGAAATATAATCCATAAATCTGGAGATATTCGTCAAAATCCTGAAATATATTCCAAAATTATGCATGATAAATTTTCAAAACAAAAGGGAGGGGGCCTCTAGATCATGCTGTGCCTACGCGAGAAATTATCCTGGCGGCGCTACTGTCTCCCTCCCAAGTAGTGACTGCGCTCGACGCTGCTTAACTTCGGTTATCGAACGAGAAACGGTGTATTCAGCGTGATATGGCCGTTGCCGAGAGTGCTAGTTAATAATTTGAATTTAATTAACTTTCATCACTATAAAACAATAACAAAAAAGAAGATATGTTTGCTTTTTTCATATCTGGTGGAATTTGAAAGAGGAAACAAAAGTGAAAAGCCAACGGCACGCAGTATTCCCAAGTACTGTATGCGCTCGACGCTGCTTAACTTCGGTGATAGGACGTGAACAGGTGTTTTCAGCGTGATATGGCCGTTGGCGAGAATGCTAGTTAATAATTTGAATTTAATTAACTTTCTTCTTTGTAAAACAATAACAAAAAGAAGATAAGTTTGCTTTTTTCATATCTGGTGGAATTTGAAAGAGGAAACAAAAGTGAAAACGCCAACGGCACGCAGTATTCCCAAGTACTGTATGCGCTCGACGCTGCTTAACTTCGGTGATCGGACGTGAACCGGTGTTTTCAGCGTGATATGGCCGTTGCCGAGAATGCTAGTTAATAATTTGAATTTAATTAACTTTCTTCTTTGTAAAACAATAACAAAAAGAAGATAAGTTTGCTTTTTTCATATCTGGTGGAATTTGAAAGAGGAAACAAAAGTGAAAACGCCAACGGCACGAAGTATTCCCAAGTACTGTATGCGCTCGACGCTGCTTAACTTCGGTGATCGGACGTGAACCGGTGTTTTCAGCGTGATATGGCCGTTGCCGAGAGTGCTAGTTAATAATTCGAATTTAAATTAAGTGAGACAAATTAACCTTCATCATTTTAAAACAATAACAAAAAGAAAACCTGTTTGCTTTTTACATATCTATTAAAATTTAAAAGAGGAAAAAAAAGTGAAAAAGCCATCGGCACGCAGTGTTCCTAAGTGGTCTCCCTCCCAAGTAATGACCGCGCTCGACGCTGCTTAACTTCGGTTATCGGACGAGAACCGGTGTATTCAGCGTGATATGGCCGTTGCCGAGAATGCTAGTTAATAATTTGAATTTAATTAACTTTCTTCTTTGTAAAACAATAACAAAAAGAAGATAAGTTTGCTTTTTTCATATCTGGTGGAATTTGAAAGAGGAAACAAAAGTGAAAACGCCAACGGCACGCAGTATTCCCAAGTACTGTATGCGCTCGACACTGCTTAACTTCGGTGATCGGACGTGAACCGGTGTTTTCAGCGTGATATGGCCGTTGCCGAGAGTGCTAGTTAATAATTCGAATTTAAATTAAGTGAGACAAATTAACCTTCATCATTTTAAAACAATAACAAAAAGAAAACCTGTTTGCTTTTTACATATCTATTAAAATTTAAAAGAGGAAAAAAAAGTGAAAAAGCCATCGGCACGCAGTGTTCCTAAGTGGTCTCCCTCCCAAGTAATGACCGCGCTCGACGCTGCTTAACTTCGGTTATCGGACGAGAACCGGTGTATTCAGCGTGATATGGCCGTTGCCGAGAGTGCTAGTTAATAATTTGAATTTAATTAACTTTCATCTTTATAAAACAATAACAAAAAGAAGATATGTTTGCTTTTTTCATATCTGGTGGAATTTGAAAGAGGAAACAAAAGTGAAAAAGCAAACGGCACGCAGTATTCCCAAGTACTGACTGCGCTCGACGCTGCTAACGTCGGCGATCGGACGAGAACCGGTGTTCTCAGCGTGATATGGCCGTTGCCGAGAGTGCTATTTAATAATTCGGATTTAAATTAAGTGAGACAAATTAACCTTCATCATTTTAAAACAATAACAAAAAGAAAACCTGTTTGCTTTTTACATATCTATTAAAATTTAAAAGAGGAAAAAAATGTGAAAAAGCCAACGGCACGCAGTGTTCCTAAGTGGTCTCCCTCCCAAGTAATGACTGCGCTGGACGCTGCTTAACTTCGGTTATCGGACGAGAACCGGTGTATTCAGCGTGATATGGCCGTTGCCGAGAGTGCTAGTTAATAATTCGAATTTAAATTAAGTGAGACAAATTAACCTTCATCATTTTAAAACAATAACAAAAAGAAAACATGTTTGCTTTTTTCATATCTATTAAAATTTAAAAGAGGAAAAAAAAGTGAAAAAGCCAACGGCACGCAGTGTTCCTAAGTGGTCTCCCTCCCAAGTAAAGACTGCGCTCGACGCTGCTTAACTTCGGTTATCGGACGAGAATCGGTGTATTCAGCGTGATATGGCCGTTGCCGAGAGTGCTAGTTAATAATTTGAATTTAATTAACTTTCATCTTTATAAAACAATAACTAAAAGAAGATTTGTTTGCTTTTTTCATATCTGGTGGAATTTGAAAGAGGAAACTAAAGTGAAAAAAGCAAACGGCACGCAGTATTCCCAAGTACTGACTGCGCTCGACGCTGCTAACGTCGGCGATCGGACGAGAACCGGTGTTCTCAGCGTGATATGGCCGTTGCCGAGAGTGCTAGATAATAATTCGAATTTAAATTAAGTGAGACAAATTAACCTTCATCTTTTTCAAACAATAACAAAAAGAAAATATGTCTGCTTTTTTCATATCTATTGGAATTTAAAAGAGGAAAAAAAGTGAAAAAGCAAACGGCACGCAGTATTCCCAAGTACTGACTGCGCTCGACGCTGCTAACGTCGGCGATCGGACGAGAACCGGTGTTCTCAGCGTGATATGGCCGTTGCCGAGAGTGCTAGATAATAATTCGAATTTAAATTAAGTGAGACAAATTAACCTTCATCTTTATCAAACAATAACAAAAAGAAAATATGTTTGCTTTTTTCATATCTATTGGAATTTAAAAGAGAAAAAAAAAGTGAAAAAGCTAACGGCACGCAGTGTTCCTAAGTGGTCGCCCTCCCAAGTACTGACTGCGCTCGAAGCTGCTTAACTTCGGTTAACGGACGAGAACCGGTGTGTTCAGCGTGATATGGCCGTTGCCGAGAGTGCTAGTTAATAATTCGAATTTAAATTAAGTGAGACAAATTAACCTTCATCATTTTAAAACAATAACAAAAAGAAAACATGTTTGCTTTTTTCATATCTATTAAAATTTAAAAGAGGAAAAAAAAGTGAAAAAGCCAACGGCACGCAGTGTTCCTAAGTGATCTCCCTCCCAAGTAGTGACTGCGCTCGACGCTGCTTAACTTCGGTTATCTGACGAGAACCGGTGTATTCAGCGTGATATGGCCGTTGCCGAGAGTGCTAGTTAATAATTTGAATTTAATTAACTTTCATCTTTATAAAACAATAACTAAAAGAAGATTTGTTTGCTTTTTTCATATCTGGTGGAATTTGAAAGAGGAAACAAAAGTGAAAAAAGCAAACGGCACGCAGTATTCCCAAGTACTGACTGCGCTCGACGCTGCTAACGTCGGCGATCGGACGAGATCCGGTGTTCTCAGCGTGATATGGCCGTTGCCGAGAGTGCTAGATAATAATTCGAATTTAAATTAAGTGAGACAAATTAACCTTCATCTTTTTCAAACAATAACAAAAAGAAAATATGTTTGCTTTTTTCATATCTATTGGAATTTAAAAGAGAAAAAAAAAGTGAAAAAGCTAACGGCACGCAGTGTTCCTAAGTGGTCGCCCTCCCAAGTACTGACTGCGCTCGACGCTGCTTAACTTCGGTTATCGGACGAGAACCGGTGTATTCAGCGTGATATGGCCGTTGCCGAGAGTGCTAGTTAATAATTTGAATTTAATTAACTTTCATCTTTATCAAACAATAACAAAAAGAAAATATGTTTGCTTTTTTCATATCTATTGGAATTTAAAAGAGAAAAAAAAAGTGAAAAAGCTAACGGCACGCAGTGTTCCTAAGTGGTCGCCCTCCCAAGTACTGACTGCGCTCGAAGCTGCTTAACTTCGGTTATCGGACGAGAACCGGTGTGTTCAGCGTGATATGGCCGTTGCCGAGAGTGCTAGTTAATAATTCGAATTTAAATTAAGTGAGACAAATTAACCTTCATCATTTTAAAACAATAACAAAAAGAAAACATGTTTGCTTTTTTCATATCTATTAAAATTTAAAAGAGGAAAAAAAAGTTAAAAAGCCAACGGCACGCAGTGTTCCTAAGTGATCTCCCTCCCAAGTAGTGACTGCGCTCGACGCTGCTTAACTTCGGTTATCTGACGAGAACCGGTGTATTCAGCGTGATATGGCCGTTGCCGAGAGTGCTAGTTAATAATTTGAATTTAATTAACTTTCATCTTTATAAAACAATAACTAAAAGAAGATTTGTTTGCTTTTTTCATATCTGGTGGAATTTGAAAGAGGAAACAAAAGTGAAAAAAGCAAACGGCACGCAGTATTCCCAAGTACTGACTGCGCTCGACGCTGCTAACGTCGGCGATCGGACGAGATCCGGTGTTCTCAGCGTGATATGGCCGTTGCCGAGAGTGCTAGATAATAATTCGAATTTAAATTAAGTGAGACAAATTAACCTTCATCTTTTTCAAACAATAACAAAAAGAAAATATGTTTGCTTTTTTCATATCTATTGGAATTTAAAAGAGAAAAAAAAAGTGAAAAAGCTAACGGCACGCAGTGTTCCTAAGTGGTCGCCATCCCAAGTACTGACTGCGCTCGACGCTGCTTAACTTCGGTTATCGGACGAGAACCGGTGTATTCAGCGTGATATGGCGGTTGCCGAGAGTGCTAGTTAATAATTCGAATTTAAATTAAGTGAGACAAATTAACCTTCATCATTTTAAAACAATAACAAAAAGAAAACATGTTTGCTTTTTTCATATCTATTAAAATTTAAAAGAGGAAAAAAAAGTGAAAAAGCCAACGGCACGCAGTGTTCCTAAGTGATCTCCCTCCCAAGTAGTGACTGCGCTCGACGCTGCTTAACTTCGGTTATCTGACGAGAACCGGTGTATTCAGCGTGATATGGCCGTTGCCGAGAGTGCTAGTTAATAATTTGAATTTAATTAACTTTCATCTTTATAAAACAATAACTAAAAGAAGATTTGTTTGCTTTTTTCATATCTGGTGGAATTTGAAAGAGGAAACTAAAGTGAAAAAAGCAAACGGCACGCAGTATTCCCAAGTACTGACTGCGCTCGACGCTGCTAACGTCGGCGATCGGACGAGAACCGGTGTTCTCAGCGTGATATGGCCGTTGCCGAGAGTGCTAGATAATAATTCGAATTTAAATTAAGTGAGACAAATTAACCTTCATCTTTTTCAAACAATAACAAAAAGAAAATATGTTTGCTTTTTTCATATCTATTGGAATTTAAAAGAGAAAAAAAAAGTGAAAAAGCTAACGGCACGCAGTGTTCCTAAGTGGTCGCCATCCCAAGTACTGACTGCGCTCGACGCTGCTTAACTTCGGTTATCGGACGAGAACCGGTGTATTCAGCGTGATATGGCGGTTGCCGAGAGTGCTAGTTAATAATTCGAATTTAAATTAAGTGAGACAAATTAACCTTCATCATTTTAAAACAATAACAAAAAGAAAACATGTTTGCTTTTTTCATATCTATTAAAATTTAAAAGAGGAAAAAAAAGTGAAAAAGCCAACGGCACGCAGTGTTCCTAAGTGATCTCCCTCCCAAGTAGTGACTGCGCTCGACGCTGCTTAACTTCGGTTATCTGACGAGAACCGGTGTATTCAGCGTGATATGGCCGTTGCCGAGAGTGCTAGTTAATAATTTGAATTTAATTAACTTTCATCTTTATAAAACAATAACTAAAAGAAGATTTGTTTGCTTTTTTCATATCTGGTGGAATTTGAAAGAGGAAACTAAAGTGAAAAAAGCAAACGGCACGCAGTATTCCCAAGTACTGACTGCGCTCGACGCTGCTAACGTCGGCGATCGGACGAGAACCGGTGTTCTCAGCGTGATATGGCCGTTGCCGAGAGTGCTAGATAATAATTCGAATTTAAATTAAGTGAGACAAATTAACCTTCATCTTTTTCAAACAATAACAAAAAGAAAATATGTTTGCTTTTTTCATATCTATTGGAATTTAAAAGAGGAAAAAAAGTGAAAAAGCAAACGGCACGCAGTATTCCCAAGTAATGACTGCGCTGGACGCTGCTTAACTTCGGTTATCGGACGAGAACCGGTGTATTCAGCGTGATATGGCCGTTGCCGAGAGTGCTAGTTAATAATTTGAATTTAATTAACTTTCATCTTTATAAAACAATAACTAAAAGAAGATTTGTTTGCTTTTTTCATATCTGGTGGAATTTGAAAGAGGAAACTAAAGTGAAAAAAGCAAACGGCACGCAGTATTCCCAAGTACTGACTGCGCTCGACGCTGCTAACGTCGGCGATCGGACGAGAACCGGTGTTCTCAGCGTGATATGGCCGTTGCCGAGAGTGCTAGATAATAATTCGAATTTAAATTAAGTGAGACAAATTAACCTTCATCTTTTTCAAACAATAACAAAAAAGAAAATATATTTGCTTTTTTCATATCTATTAAAATTTAAAAGAGGAAAAAAAAGTGAAAAAGCCAACGGCACGCAGTGTTCCTAAGTGGTCTCCCTCCCAAGTAATGACTGCGCTCGACGCTGCTTAACTTCGGTTATCGGACGAGAACCGGTGTATTCAGCGTGATATGGCCGTTGCCGAGAGTGCTAGATAATAATTCGAATTTAAATTAAGTGAGACAAATTAACCTTCATCTTTTTCAAACAATAACAAAAAAGAAAATATGTTTGCTTTTTTCATATCTATTGGAATTTAAAAGAGGAAAAAAAAGTGAAAAAGTTAACGGCACGCAGTGTTCCTAAGTGGTCGCCCTCCCAAGTACTGACTGCGCTCGACGCTGCTTAACTTCGGTTATCGGAAGAGAACCGGTGTATTCAGCGTGATATGGCCGTTGCCGAGAGAGCTAGTTAATAATTTGAATTTAATTAACCTTCATCTTTATAAAACAATAACAAAAAGAAGATATGTTTGCTTTTTTCATATCTGGTGGAATTTAAAAGAGGAAACAAAAGTGAAAAAGCAAACGGCACGCAGTATTCCCAAGTACTGTATGCGCTCGACGCTGCTTTACTTCGGTGATCGGACGTGAACCGGTGTTTTCAGCGTGATATGGCCGTTGCCGAGAGTGCTAGTTAATAATTCGAATTTAAATTAAGTGAGACAAATTAACCTTCATCATTTTAAAACAATAACAAAAAGAAAACGTGTTTGCTTTTTTCATATCTATTAAAATTTAAAAGAGGAAAAAAAAGTGAAAAAGCCAACGGCACGCAGTGTTGCTAAGTGGTCTCCCTCCCAAGTAATGACTGCGCTGGACGCTGCTTAACTTCGGTTATCGGACGAGAACCGGTGTATTCAGCGTGATATGGCCGTTGCCGAGAGTGCTAGTTAATAATTCGAATTTAAATTAAGTGAGACAAATTAACCTTCATCATTTTAAAACAATAACAAAAAGAAAACATGTTTGCTTTTTTCATATCTATTAAAATTTAAAAGAGGAAAAAAAAGGGAAAAGCCAACGGCACGCAGTGTTCCTAAGTGGTCTCCCTCCCAAGTAATGACTGCGCTCGACGCTGCTTAACTTCGGTTATCGGACGAGAATCGGTGTATTCAGCGTGATATGGCCGTTGCCGAGAGTGCTAGTTAATAATTTGAATTTAATTAACTTTCATCTTTATAAAACAATAACTAAAAGAAGATTTGTTTGCTTTTTTCATATCTGGTGGAATTTGAAAGAGGAAACTAAAGTGAAAAAAGCAAACGGCACGCAGTATTCCCAAGTACTGACTGCGCTCGACGCTGCTAACGTCGGCGATCGGACGAGAACCGGTGTTCTCAGCGTGATATGGCCGTTGCCGAGAGTGCTAGATAATAATTCGAATTTAAATTAAGTGAGACAAATTAACCTTCATCTTTTTCAAACAATAACAAAAAGAAAATATGTCTGCTTTTTTCATATCTATTGGAATTTAAAAGAGGAAAAAAAGTGAAAAAGCAAACGGCACGCAGTATTCCCAAGTACTGACTGCGCTCGACGCTGCTAACGTCGGCGATCGGACGAGAACCGGTGTTCTCAGCGTGATATGGCCGTTGCCGAGAGTGCTAGATAATAATTCGAATTTAAATTAAGTGAGACAAATTAACCTTCATCTTTATCAAACAATAACAAAAAGAAAATATGTTTGCTTTTTTCATATCTATTGGAATTTAAAAGAGAAAAAAAAAGTGAAAATGCTAACGGCACGCAGTGTTCCTAAGTGGTCGCCCTCCCAAGTACTGACTGCGCTCGAAGCTGCTTAACTTCGGTTATCGGACGAGAACCGGTGTGTTCAGCGTGATATGGCCGTTGCCGAGAGTGCTAGTTAATAATTCGAATTTAAATTAAGTGAGACAAATTAACCTTCATCATTTTAAAACAATAACAAAAAGAAAACATGTTTGCTTTTTTCATATCTATTAAAATTTAAAAGAGGAAAAAAAAGTGAAAAAGCCAACGGCACGCAGTGTTCCTAAGTGATCTCCCTCCCAAGTAGTGACTGCGCTCGACGCTGCTTAACTTCGGTTATCTGACGAGAACCGGTGTATTCAGCGTGATATGGCCGTTGCCGAGAGTGCTAGATAATAATTCGAATTTAAATTAAGTGAGACAAATTAACCTTCATCTTTTTCAAACAATAACAAAAAGAAAATATGTTTGCTTTTTTCATATCTATTGGAATTTAAAAGAGGAAAAAAAGTGAAAAAGCAAACGGCACGCAGTATTCCCAAGTAATGACTGCGCTGGACGCTGCTTAACTTCGGTTATCGGACGAGAACCGGTGTATTCAGCGTGATATGGCCGTTGCCGAGAGTGCTAGATAATAATTCGAATTTAAATTAAGTGAGACAAATTAACCTTCATCTTTTTCAAACAATAACAAAAAAGAAAATATATTTGCTTTTTTCATATCTATTAAAATTTAAAAGAGGAAAAAAAAGTGAAAAAGCCAACGGCACGCAGTGTTCCTAAGTGGTCTCCCTCCCAAGTAATGACTGCGCTCGACGCTGCTTAACTTCGGTTATCGGACGAGAACCGGTGTATTCAGCGTGATATGGCCGTTGCCGAGAGTGCTAGATAATAATTCGAATTTAAATTAAGTGAGACAAATTAACCTTCATCTTTTTCAAAAAATAACAAAAAAGAAAATATGTTTGCTTTTTTCATATCTATTGGAATTTAAAAGAGAAAAAAAAAGTGAAAAAGCTAACGGCACGCAGTGTTCCTAAGTGGTCGCCATCCCAAGTACTGACTGCGCTCGACGCTGCTTAACTTCGGTTATCGGACGAGAACCGGTGTATTCAGCGTGATATGGCGGTTGCCGAGAGTGCTAGTTAATAATTCGAATTTAAATTAAGTGAGACAAATTAACCTTCATCATTTTAAAACAATAACAAAAAGAAAACATGTTTGCTTTTTTCATATCTATTAAAATTTAAAAGAGGAAAAAAAAGTGAAAAAGCCAACGGCACGCAGTGTTCCTAAGTGATCTCCCTCCCAAGTAGTGACTGCGCTCGACGCTGCTTAACTTCGGTTATCTGACGAGAACCGGTGTATTCAGCGTGATATGGCCGTTGCCGAGAGTGCTAGTTAATAATTTGAATTTAATTAACTTTCATCTTTATAAAACAATAACTAAAAGAAGATTTGTTTGCTTTTTTCATATCTGGTGGAATTTGAAAGAGGAAACTAAAGTGAAAAAAGCAAACGGCACGCAGTATTCCCAAGTACTGACTGCGCTCGACGCTGCTAACGTCGGCGATCGGACGAGAACCGGTGTTCTCAGCGTGATATGGCCGTTGCCGAGAGTGCTAGATAATAATTCGAATTTAAATTAAGTGAGACAAATTAACCTTCATCTTTTTCAAACAATAACAAAAAGAAAATATGTTTGCTTTTTTCATATCTATTGGAATTTAAAAGAGAAAAAAAAAGTGAAAAAGCTAACGGCACGCAGTGTTCCTAAGTGGTCGCCATCCCAAGTACTGACTGCGCTCGACGCTGCTTAACTTCGGTTATCGGACGAGAACCGGTGTATTCAGCGTGATATGGCGGTTGCCGAGAGTGCTAGTTAATAATTCGAATTTAAATTAAGTGAGACAAATTAACCTTCATCATTTTAAAACAATAACAAAAAGAAAACATGTTTGCTTTTTTCATATCTATTAAAATTTAAAAGAGGAAAAAAAAGTGAAAAAGCCAACGGCACGCAGTGTTCCTAAGTGATCTCCCTCCCAAGTAGTGACTGCGCTCGACGCAGCTTAACTTCGGTTATCTGACGAGAACCGGTGTATTCAGCGTGATATGGCCGTTGCCGAGAGTGCTAGTTAATAATTTGAATTTAATTAACTTTCATCTTTATAAAACAATAACTAAAAGAAGATTTGTTTGCTTTTTTCATATCTGGTGGAATTTGAAAGAGGAAACTAAAGTGAAAAAAGCAAACGGCACGCAGTATTCCCAAGTACTGACTGCGCTCGACGCTGCTAACGTCGGCGATCGGACGAGAACCGGTGTTCTCAGCGTGATATGGCCGTTGCCGAGAGTGCTAGATAATAATTCGAATTTAAATTAAGTGAGACAAATTAACCTTCATCATTTTAAAACAATAACAAAAAGAAAACATGTTTGCTTTTTTCATATCTATTAAAATTTAAAAGAGGAAAAAAAAGTGAAAAAGCCAACGGCACGCAGTGTTCCTAAGTGATCTCCCTCCCAAGTAGTGACTGCGCTCGACGCTGCTTAACTTCGGTTATCTGACGAGAACCGGTGTATTCAGCGTGATATGGCCGTTGCCGAGAGTGCTAGATAATAATTCGAATTTAAATTAAGTGAGACAAATTAACCTTCATCTTTTTCAAACAATAACAAAAAGAAAATATGTTTGCTTTTTTCATATCTATTGGAATTTAAAAGAGGAAAAAAAGTGAAAAAGCAAACGGCACGCAGTATTCCCAAGTAATGACTGCGCTGGACGCTGCTTAACTTCGGTTATCGGACGAGAACCGGTGTATTCAGCGTGATATGGCCGTTGCCGAGAGTGCTAGATAATAATTCGAATTTAAATTAAGTGAGACAAATTAACCTTCATCTTTTTCAAACAATAACAAAAAAGAAAATATATTTGCTTTTTTCATATCTATTAAAATTTAAAAGAGGAAAAAAAAGTGAAAAAGCCAACGGCACGCAGTGTTCCTAAGTGGTCTCCCTCCCAAGTAATGACTGCGCTCGACGCTGCTTAACTTCGGTTATCGGACGAGAACCGGTGTATTCAGCGTGATATGGCCGTTGCCGAGAGTGCTAGATAATAATTCGAATTTAAATTAAGTGAGACAAATTAACCTTCATCTTTTTCAAAAAATAACAAAAAAGAAAATATGTTTGCTTTTTTCATATCTATTGGAATTTAAAAGAGAAAAAAAAAGTGAAAAAGCTAACGGCACGCAGTGTTCCTAAGTGGTCGCCATCCCAAGTACTGACTGCGCTCGACGCTGCTTAACTTCGGTTATCGGACGAGAACCGGTGTATTCAGCGTGATATGGCGGTTGCCGAGAGTGCTAGTTAATAATTCGAATTTAAATTAAGTGAGACAAATTAACCTTCATCATTTTAAAACAATAACAAAAAGAAAACATGTTTGCTTTTTTCATATCTATTAAAATTTAAAAGAGGAAAAAAAAGTGAAAAAGCCAACGGCACGCAGTGTTCCTAAGTGATCTCCCTCCCAAGTAGTGACTGCGCTCGACGCTGCTTAACTTCGGTTATCTGACGAGAACCGGTGTATTCAGCGTGATATGGCCGTTGCCGAGAGTGCTAGTTAATAATTTGAATTTAATTAACTTTCATCTTTATAAAACAATAACTAAAAGAAGATTTGTTTGCTTTTTTCATATCTGGTGGAATTTGAAAGAGGAAACTAAAGTGAAAAAAGCAAACGGCACGCAGTATTCCCAAGTACTGACTGCGCTCGACGCTGCTAACGTCGGCGATCGGACGAGAACCGGTGTTCTCAGCGTGATATGGCCGTTGCCGAGAGTGCTAGATAATAATTCGAATTTAAATTAAGTGAGACAAATTAACCTTCATCTTTTTCAAACAATAACAAAAAGAAAATATGTTTGCTTTTTTCATATCTATTGGAATTTAAAAGAGAAAAAAAAAGTGAAAAAGCTAACGGCACGCAGTGTTCCTAAGTGGTCGCCATCCCAAGTACTGACTGCGCTCGACGCTGCTTAACTTCGGTTATCGGACGAGAACCGGTGTATTCAGCGTGATATGGCGGTTGCCGAGAGTGCTAGTTAATAATTCGAATTTAAATTAAGTGAGACAAATTAACCTTCATCATTTTAAAACAATAACAAAAAGAAAACATGTTTGCTTTTTTCATATCTATTAAAATTTAAAAGAGGAAAAAAAAGTGAAAAAGCCAACGGCACGCAGTGTTCCTAAGTGATCTCCCTCCCAAGTAGTGACTGCGCTCGACGCTGCTTAACTTCGGTTATCTGACGAGAACCGGTGTATTCAGCGTGATATGGCCGTTGCCGAGAGTGCTAGTTAATAATTTGAATTTAATTAACTTTCATCTTTATAAAACAATAACTAAAAGAAGATTTGTTTGCTTTTTTCATATCTGGTGGAATTTGAAAGAGGAAACTAAAGTGAAAAAAGCAAACGGCACGCAGTATTCCCAAGTACTGACTGCGCTCGACGCTGCTAACGTCGGCGATCGGACGAGAACCGGTGTTCTCAGCGTGATATGGCCGTTGCCGAGAGTGCTAGATAATAATTCGAATTTAAATTAAGTGAGACAAATTAACCTTCATCTTTTTCAAACAATAACAAAAAGAAAATATGTTTGCTTTTTTCATATCTATTGGAATTTAAAAGAGGAAAAAAAGTGAAAAAGCAAACGGCACGCAGTATTCCCAAGTAATGACTGCGCTGGACGCTGCTTAACTTCGGTTATCGGACGAGAACCGGTGTATTCAGCGTGATATGGCCGTTGCCGAGAGTGCTAGTTAATAATTTGAATTTAATTAACTTTCATCTTTATAAAACAATAACTAAAAGAAGATTTGTTTGCTTTTTTCATATCTGGTGGAATTTGAAAGAGGAAACTAAAGTGAAAAAAGCAAACGGCACGCAGTATTCCCAAGTACTGACTGCGCTCGACGCTGCTAACGTCGGCGATCGGACGAGAACCGGTGTTCTCAGCGTGATATGGCCGTTGCCGAGAGTGCTAGATAATAATTCGAATTTAAATTAAGTGAGACAAATTAACCTTCATCTTTTTCAAACAATAACAAAAAAGAAAATATGTTTGCTTTTTTCATATCTATTGGAATTTAAAAGAGGAAAAAAAAGTGAAAAAGTTAACGGCACGCAGTGTTCCTAAGTGGTCGCCCTCCCAAGTACTGACTGCGCTCGACGCTGCTTAACTTCGGTTATCGGAAGAGAACCGGTGTATTCAGCGTGATATGGCCGTTGCCGAGAGAGCTAGTTAATAATTTGAATTTAATTAACCTTCATCTTTATAAAACAATAACAAAAAGAAGATATGTTTGCTTTTTTCATATCTGGTGGAATTTAAAAGAGGAAACAAAAGTGAAAAAGCAAACGGCACGCAGTATTCCCAAGTACTGTATGCGCTCGACGCTGCTTTACTTCGGTGATCGGACGTGAACCGGTGTTTTCAGCGTGATATGGCCGTTGCCGAGAGTGCTAGTTAATAATTCGAATTTAAATTAAGTGAGACAAATTAACCTTCATCATTTTAAAACAATAACAAAAAGAAAACGTGTTTGCTTTTTTCATATCTATTAAAATTTAAAAGAGGAAAAAAAAGTGAAAAAGCCAACGGCACGCAGTGTTGCTAAGTGGTCTCCCTCCCAAGTAATGACTGCGCTGGACGCTGCTTAACTTCGGTTATCGGACGAGAACCGGTGTATTCAGCGTGATATGGCCGTTGCCGAGAGTGCTAGTTAATAATTCGAATTTAAATTAAGTGAGACAAATTAACCTTCATCATTTTAAAACAATAACAAAAAGAAAACATGTTTGCTTTTTTCATATCTATTAAAATTTAAAAGAGGAAAAAAAAGGGAAAAGCCAACGGCACGCAGTGTTCCTAAGTGGTCTCCCTCCCAAGTAATGACTGCGCTCGACGCTGCTTAACTTCGGTTATCGGACGAGAATCGGTGTATTCAGCGTGATATGGCCGTTGCCGAGAGTGCTAGTTAATAATTTGAATTTAATTAACTTTCATCTTTATAAAACAATAACTAAAAGAAGATTTGTTTGCTTTTTTCATATCTGGTGGAATTTGAAAGAGGAAACTAAAGTGAAAAAAGCAAACGGCACGCAGTATTCCCAAGTACTGACTGCGCTCGACGCTGCTAACGTCGGCGATCGGACGAGAACCGGTGTTCTCAGCGTGATATGGCCGTTGCCGAGAGTGCTAGATAATAATTCGAATTTAAATTAAGTGAGACAAATTAACCTTCATCTTTTTCAAACAATAACAAAAAGAAAATATGTCTGCTTTTTTCATATCTATTGGAATTTAAAAGAGGAAAAAAAGTGAAAAAGCAAACGGCACGCAGTATTCCCAAGTACTGACTGCGCTCGACGCTGCTAACGTCGGCGATCGGACGAGAACCGGTGTTCTCAGCGTGATATGGCCGTTGCCGAGAGTGCTAGATAATAATTCGAATTTAAATTAAGTGAGACAAATTAACCTTCATCTTTATCAAACAATAACAAAAAGAAAATATGTTTGCTTTTTTCATATCTATTGGAATTTAAAAGAGAAAAAAAAAGTGAAAAAGCTAACGGCACGCAGTGTTCCTAAGTGGTCGCCCTCCCAAGTACTGACTGCGCTCGAAGCTGCTTAACTTCGGTTATCGGACGAGAACCGGTGTGTTCAGCGTGATATGGCCGTTGCCGAGAGTGCTAGTTAATAATTCGAATTTAAATTAAGTGAGACAAATTAACCTTCATCATTTTAAAACAATAACAAAAAGAAAACATGTTTGCTTTTTTCATATCTATTAAAATTTAAAAGAGGAAAAAAAAGTGAAAAAGCCAACGGCACGCAGTGTTCCTAAGTGATCTCCCTCCCAAGTAGTGACTGCGCTCGACGCTGCTTAACTTCGGTTATCTGACGAGAACCGGTGTATTCAGCGTGATATGGCCGTTGCCGAGAGTGCTAGATAATAATTCGAATTTAAATTAAGTGAGACAAATTAACCTTCATCTTTTTCAAACAATAACAAAAAGAAAATATGTTTGCTTTTTTCATATCTATTGGAATTTAAAAGAGGAAAAAAAGTGAAAAAGCAAACGGCACGCAGTATTCCCAAGTAATGACTGCGCTGGACGCTGCTTAACTTCGGTTATCGGACGAGAACCGGTGTATTCAGCGTGATATGGCCGTTGCCGAGAGTGCTAGATAATAATTCGAATTTAAATTAAGTGAGACAAATTAACCTTCATCTTTTTCAAACAATAACAAAAAAGAAAATATATTTGCTTTTTTCATATCTATTAAAATTTAAAAGAGGAAAAAAAAGTGAAAAAGCCAACGGCACGCAGTGTTCCTAAGTGGTCTCCCTCCCAAGTAATGACTGCGCTCGACGCTGCTTAACTTCGGTTATCGGACGAGAACCGGTGTATTCAGCGTGATATGGCCGTTGCCGAGAGTGCTAGATAATAATTCGAATTTAAATTAAGTGAGACAAATTAACCTTCATCTTTTTCAAACAATAACAAAAAAGAAAATATGTTTGCTTTTTTCATATCTATTGGAATTTAAAAGAGGAAAAAAAAGTGAAAAAGTTAACGGCACGCAGTGTTCCTAAGTGGTCGCCCTCCCAAGTACTGACTGCGCTCGACGCTGCTTAACTTCGGTTATAGGAAGAGAACCGGTGTATTCAGCGTGATATGGCCGTTGCCGAGAGAGCTAGTTAATAATTTGAATTTAATTAACCTTCATCTTTATAAAACAATAACAAAAAGAAGATATGTTTGCTTTTTTCATATCTGGTGGAATTTAAAAGAGGAAACAAAAGTGAAAAAGCAAACGGCACGCAGTATTCCCAAGTACTGTATGCGCTCGACGCTGCTTTACTTCGGTGATCGGACGTGAACCGGTGTTTTCAGCGTGATATGGCCGTTGCCGAGAGTGCTAGTTAATAATTCGAATTTAAATTAAGTGAGACAAATTAACCTTCATCATTTTAAAACAATAACAAAAAGAAAACGTGTTTGCTTTTTTCATATCTATTAAAATTTAAAAGAGGAAAAAAAAGTGAAAAAGCCAACGGCACGCAGTGTTCCTAAGTGGTCTCCCTCCCAAGTAATGACTGCGCTGGACGCTGCTTAACTTCGGTTATCGGACGAGAACCGGTGTATTCAGCGTGATATGGCCGTTGCCGAGAGTGCTAGTTAATAATTCGAATTTAAATTAAGTGAGACAAATTAACCTTCATCATTTTAAAACAATAACAAAAAGAAAACATGTTTGCTTTTTTCATATCTATTAAAATTTAAAAGAGGAAAAAAAAGTGAAAAAGCCAACGGCACGCAGTGTTTCTAAGTGGTCTCCCTCCCAAGTAATGACTGCGCTCGACGCTGCTTAACTTCGGTTATCGGACGAGAATCGGTGTATTCAGCGTGATATGGCCGTTGCCGAGAGTGCTAGTTAATAATTTGAATTTAATTAACTTTCATCTTTATAAAACAATAACTAAAAGAAGATTTGTTTGCTTTTTTCATATCTGGTGGAATTTGAAAGAGGAAACTAAAGTGAAAAAAGCAAACGGCACGCAGTATTCCCAAGTACTGACTGCGCTCGACGCTGCTAACGTCGGCGATCGGACGAGAACCGGTGTTCTCAGCGTGATATGGCCGTTGCCGAGAGTGCTAGATAATAATTCGAATTTAAATTAAGTGAGACAAATTAACCTTCATCTTTTTCAAACAATAACAAAAAGAAAATATGTCTGCTTTTTTCATATCTATTGGAATTTAAAAGAGGAAAAAAAGTGAAATAGCAAACGGCACGCAGTATTCCCAAGTACTGACTGCGCTCGACGCTGCTAACGTCGGCGATCGGACGAGAACCGGTGTTCTCAGCGTGATATGGCCGTTGCCGAGAGTGCTAGATAATAATTCGAATTTAAATTAAGTGAGACAAATTAACCTTCATCTTTATCAAACAATAACAAAAAGAAAATATGTTTGCTTTTTTCATATCTATTGGAATTTAAAAGAGAAAAAAAAAGTGAAAAAGCTAACGGCACGCAGTGTTCCTAAGTGGTCGCCCTCCCAAGTACTGACTGCGCTCGAAGCTGCTTAACTTCGGTTATCGGACGAGAACCGGTGTGTTCAGCGTGATATGGCCGTTGCCGAGAGTGCTAGTTAATAATTCGAATTTAAATTAAGTGAGACAAATTAACCTTCATCATTTTAAAACAATAACAAAAAGAAAACATGTTTGCTTTTTTCATATCTATTAAAATTGAAAAGAGGAAAAAAAGTGAAAAAGCCAACGGCACGCAGTGTTCCTAAGTGATCTCCCTCCCAAGTAGTGACTGCGCTCGACGCTGCTTAACTTCGGTTATCTGACGAGAACCGGTGTATTCAGCGTGATATGGCCGTTGCCGAGAGTGCTAGTTAATAATTTGAATTTAATTAACTTTCATCTTTATAAAACAATAACTAAAAGAAGATTTGTTTGCTTTTTTCATATCTGGTGGAATTTGAAAGAGGAAACAAAAGTGAAAAAAGCAAACGGCACGCAGTATTCCCAAGTACTGACTGCGCTCGACGCTGCTAACGTCGGCGATCGGACGAGATCCGGTGTTCTCAGCGTGATATGGCCGTTGCCGAGAGTGCTAGATAATAATTCGAATTTAAATTAAGTGAGACAAATTAACCTTCATCTTTTTCAAACAATAACAAAAAGAAAATATGTTTGCTTTTTTCATATCTATTGGAATTTAAAAGAGAAAAAAAAAGTGAAAAAGCTAACGGCACGCAGTGTTCCTAAGTGGTCGCCCTCCCAAGTACTGACTGCGCTCGACGCTGCTTAACTTCGGTTATCGGACGAGAACCGGTGTATTCAGCGTGATATGGCCGTTGCCGAGAGTGCTAGTTAATAATTTGAATTTAATTAACTTTCATCTTTATCAAACAATAACAAAAAGAAAATAAGTTTGCTTTTTTCATATCTATTGGAATTTAAAAGAGAAAAAAAAAGTGAAAAAGCAAACGGCACGCAGTGTTCCTAAGTGGTCGCCCTCCCAAGTACTGACTGCGCTCGAAGCTGCTTAACTTCGGTTATCGGACGAGAACCGGTGTGTTCAGCGTGATATGGCCGTTGCCGAGAGTGCTAGTTAATAATTCGAATTTAAATTAAGTGAGACAAATTAACCTTCATCATTTTAAAACAATAACAAAAGGAAAACATGTTTGCTTTTTTCATATCTATTAAAATTTAAAAGAGGAAAAAAAAGTTAAAAAGCCAACGGCACGCAGTGTTCCGAAGTGATCTCCCTCCCAAGTAGTGACTGCGCTCGACGCTGCTTAACTTCGGTTATCTGACGAGAACCGGTGTATTCAGCGTGATATGGCCGTTGCCGAGAGTGCTAGTTAATAATTTGAATTTAATTAACTTTCATCTTTATAAAACAATAACTAAAAGAAGATTTGTTTGCTTTTTTCATATCTGGTGGAATTTGAAAGAGGAAACAAAAGTGAAAAAAGCAAACGGCACGCAGTATTCCCAAGTACTGACTGCGCTCGACGCTGCTAACGTCGGCGATCGGACGAGATCCGGTGTTCTCAGCGTGATATGGCCGTTGCCGAGAGTGCTAGATAATAATTCGAATTTAAATTAAGTGAGACAAATTAACCTTCATCTTTTTCAAACAATAACGAAAAGAAAATATGTTTGCTTTTTTCATATCTATTGGAATTTAAAAGAGAAAAAAAAAGTGAAAAAGCTAACGGCACGCAGTGTTCCTAAGTGGTCGCCCTCCCAAGTACTGACTGCGCTCGACGCTGCTTAACTTCGGTTATCGGACGAGAACCGGTGTATTCAGCGTGATATGGCCGTTGCCGAGAGTGCTAGTTAATAATTCGAATTTAAATTAAGTGAGACAAATTAACCTTCATCATTTTAAAACAATAACAAAAAGAAAACATGTTTGCTTTTTTCATATCTATTAAAATTTAAAAGAGGAAAAAAAAGTGAAAAAGCCAACGGCACGCAGTGTTCCTAAGTGATCTCCCTCCCAAGTAGTGACTGCGCTCGACGCTGCTTAACTTCGGTTATCTGACGAGAACCGGTGTATTCAGCGTGATATGGCCGTTGCCGAGAGTGCTAGTTAATAATTTGAATTTAATTAACTTTCATCTTTATAAAACAATAACTAAAAGAAGATTTGTTTGCTTTTTTCATATCTGGTGGAATTTGAAAGAGGAAACTAAAGTGAAAAAAGCAAACGGCACGCAGTATTCCCAAGTACTGACTGCGCTCGACGCTGATAACGTCGGCGATCGGACGAGAACCGGTGTTCTCAGCGTGATATGGCCGTTGCCGAGAGTGCTAGATAATAATTCGAATTTAAATTAAGTGAGACAAATTAACCTTCATCTTTTTCAAACAATAACAAAAAGAAAATATGTTTGCTTTTTTCATATCTATTGGAATTTAAAAGAGGAAAAAAAGTGAAAAAGCAAACGGCACGCAGTATTCCCAAGTAATGACTGCGCTGGACGCTGCTTAACTTCGGTAATCGGACGAGAACCGGTGTATTCAGCGTGATATGGCCGTTGCCGAGAGTGCTAGATAATAATTCGAATTTAAATTAAGTGAGACAAATTAACCTTCATCTTTTTCAAACAATAACAAAAAAGAAAATATATTTGCTTTTTTCATATCTATTAAAATTTAAAAGAGGAAAAAAAAGTGAAAAAGCCAACGGCACGCAGTGTTCCTAAGTGGTCTCCCTCCCAAGTAATGACTGCGCTCGACGCTGCTTAACTTCGGTTATCGGACGAGAACCGGTGTATTCAGCGTGATATGGCCGTTGCCGAGAGTGCTAGATAATAATTCGAATTTAAATTAAGTGAGACAAATTAACCTTCATCTTTTTCAAACAATAACAAAAAAGAAAATATATTTGCTTTTTTCATATCTATTGTAATTTAAAAGAGGAAAAAAAGTGAAAAAGTTAACGGCACGCAGTGTTCCTAAGTGGTCGCCCTCCCAAGTACTGACTGCGCTCGACGCTGCTTAACTTCGGTTATCGGAAGAGAACCGGTGTATTCAGCGTGATATGGCCGTTGCCGAGAGAGCTAGTTAATAATTTGAATTTAATTAACCTTCATCTTTATAAAACAATAACAAAAAGAAGATATGTTTGCTTTTTTCATATCTGGTGGAATTTAAAAGAGGAAACAAAAGTGAAAAAGCAAACGGCACGCAGTATTCCCAAGTACTGTATGCGCTCGACGCTGCTTTACTTCGGTGATCGGACGTGAACCGGTGTTTTCAGCGTGATATGGCCGTTGCCGAGAGTGCTAGTTAATAATTCGAATTTAAATTAAGTGAGACAAATTAACCTTCATCATTTTAAAACAATAACAAAAAGAAAAAGTGTTTGCTTTTTTCATATCTATTAAAATTTAAAAGAGGAAAAAAAAGTGAAAAAGCCAACGGCACGCAGTGTTCCTAAGTGGTCTCCCTCCCAAGTAATGACTGCGCTCGACGCTGCTTAACTTCGGTTATCGGACGAGAACCGGTGTATTCAGCGTGATATGGCCGTTGCCGAGAGTGCTAGTTAATAATTTGAATTTAATTAACTTTCATCTTTATAAAACAATAACTAAAAGAAGATTTGTTTGCTTTTTTCATATCTGGTGGAATTTGAAAGAGGAAACTAAAGTGAAAAAAGCAAACGGCACGCAGTATTCCCAAGTACTGACTGCGCTCGACGCTGCTAACGTCGGCGATCGGACGAGAACCGGTGTTCTCAGCGTGATATGGCCGTTGCCGAGAGTGCTAGATAATAATTCGAATTTAAATTAAGTGAGACAAATTAACCTTCATCTTTTTCAAACAATAACAAAAAGAAAATATGTCTGCTTTTTTCATATCTATTGGAATTTAAAAGAGGAAAAAAAGTGAAAAAGCAAACGGCACGCAGTATTCCCAAGTACTGACTGCGCTCGACGCTGCTAACGTCGGCGATCGGACGAGAACCGGTGTTCTCAGCGTGATATGGCCGTTGCCGAGAGTGCTAGATAATAATTCGAATTTAAATTAAGTGAGACAAATTAACCTTCATCTTTATCAAACAATAACAAAAAGAAAATATGTTTGCTTTTTTCATATCTATTGGAATTTAAAAGAGAAAAAAAAAGTGAAAAAGCTAACGGCACGCAGTGTTCCTAAGTGGTCGCCCTCCCAAGTACTGACTGCGCTCGAAGCTGCTTAACTTCGGTTATCGGACGAGAACCGGTGTGTTCAGCGTGATATGGCCGTTGCCGAGAGTGCTAGTTAATAATTCGAATTTAAATTAAGTGAGACAAATTAACCTTCATCATTTTAAAACAATAACAAAAAGAAAACATGTTTGCTTTTTTCATATCTATTAAAATTTAAAAGAGGAAAAAAAAGTGAAAAAGCCAACGGCACGCAGTGTTCCTAAGTGATCTCCCTCCCAAGTAGTGACTGCGCTCGACGCTGCTTAACTTCGGTTATCTGACGAGAACCGGTGTATTCAGCGTGATATGGCCGTTGCCGAGAGTGCTAGTTAATAATTTGAATTTAATTAACTTTCATCTTTATAAAACAATAACTAAAAGAAGATTTGTTTGCTTTTTTCATATCTGGTGGAATTTGAAAGAGGAAACAAAAGTGAAAAAAGCAAACGGCACGCAGTATTCCCAAGTACTGACTGCGCTCGACGCTGCTAACGTCGGCGATCGGACGAGATCCGGTGTTCTCAGCGTGATATGGCCGTTGCCGAGAGTGCTAGATAATAATTCGAATTTAAATTAAGTGAGACAAATTAACCTTCATCTTTTTCAAACAATAACAAAAAGAAAACATGTTTGCTTTTTTCATATCTATTAAAATTTAAAAGAGGAAAAAAAGTGAAAAAGCCAACGGCACGCAGTGTTCCTAAGTGATCTCCCTCCCAAGTAGTGACTGCGCTCGACGCTGCTTAACTTCGGTTATCTGACGAGAACCGGTGTATTCAGCGTGATATGGCCGTTGCCGAGAGTGCTAGTTAATAATTTGAATTTAATTAACTTTCATCTTTATAAAACAATAACTAAAAGAAGATTTGTTTGCTTTTTTCATATCTGGTGGAATTTGAAAGAGGAAACAAAAGTGAAAAAAGCAAACGGCACGCAGTATTCCCAAGTACTGACTGCGCTCGACGCTGCTAACGTCGGCGATCGGACGAGATCCGGTGTTCTCAGCGTGATATGGCCGTTGCCGAGAGTGCTAGATAATAATTCGAATTTAAATTAAGTGAGACGAATTAACCTTCATCTTTTTCAAACAATAACAAAAAGAAAATATGTTTGCTTTTTTCATATCTATTGGAATTTAAAAGAGAAAAAAAAAGTGAAAAAGCTAACGGCACGCAGTGTTCCTAAGTGGTCGCCCTCCCAAGTACTGACTGCGCTCGACGCTGCTTAACTTCGGTTATCGGACGAGAACCGGTGTATTCAGCGTGATATGGCCGTTGCCGAGAGTGCTAGTTAATAATTCGAATTTAAATTATGTGAGACAAATTAACCTTCATCATTTTAAAACAATAACAAAAAGAAAACATGTTTGCTTTTTTCATATCTATTAAAATTTAAAAGAGGAAAAAAAAGTGAAAAAGCCAACGGCACGCAGTGTTCCTAAGTGATCTTCCTCCCAAGTAGTGACTGCGCTCGACGCTGCTTAACTTCGGTTATCTGACGAGAATCGGTGTATTCAGCGTGATATGGCCGTTGCCGAGAGTGCTAGTTAATAATTTGAATTTAATTAACTTTCATCTTTATAAAACAATAACTAAAAGAAGATTTGTTTGCTTTTTTCATATCTGGTGGAATTTGAAAGAGGAAACTAAAGTGAAAAAAGCAAACGGCACGCAGTATTCCCAAGTACTGACTGCGCTCGACGCTGCTAACGTCGGCGATCTGACGAGAACCGGTGTTCTCAGCGTGATATGGCCGTTGCCGAGAGTGCTAGATAATAATTCGAATTTAAATTAAGTGAGACAAATTAACCTTCATCTTTTTCAAACAATAACAAAAAGAAAATATGTCTGCTTTTTTCATATCTATTGGAATTTAAAAGAGGAAAAAAAGTGAAAAAGCAAACGGCACGCAGTATTCCCAAGTACTGACTGCGCTCGACGCTGCTAACGTCGGCGATCGGACGAGAACCGGTGTTCTCAGCGTGATATGGCCGTTGCCGAGAGTGCTAGATAATAATTCGAATTTAAATTAAGTGAGACAAATTAACCTTCATCTTTATCAAACAATAACAAAAAGAAAATATGTTTGCTTTTTTCATATCTATTGGAATTTAAAAGAGAAAAAAAAAGTGAAAAAGCTAACGGCACGCAGTGTTCCTAAGTGGTCGCCCTCCCAAGTACTGACTGCGCTCGAAGCTGCTTAACTTCGGTTATCGGACGAGAACCGGTGTGTTCAGCGTGATATGGCCGTTGCCGAGAGTGCTAGTTAATAATTCGAATTTAAATTAAGTGAGACAAATTAACCTTCATCATTTTAAAACAATAACAAAAAGAAAACATGTTTGCTTTTTTCATATCTATTAAAATTTAAAAGAGGAAAAAAAAGTGAAAAAGCCAACGGCACGCAGTGTTCCTAAGTGATCTCCCTCCCAAGTAGTGACTGCGCTCGACGCTGCTTAACTTCGGTTATCTGACGAGAACCGGTGTATTCAGCGTGATATGGCCGTTGCCGAGAGTGCTAGTTAATAATTTGAATTTAATTAACTTTCATCTTTATAAAACAATAACTAAAAGAAGATTTGTTTGCTTTTTTCATATCTGGTGGAATTTGAAAGAGGAAACAAAAGTGAAAAAAGCAAACGGCACGCAGTATTCCCAAGTACTGACTGCGCTCGACGCTGCTAACGTCGGCGATCGGACGAGATCCGGTGTTCTCAGCGTGATATGGCCGTTGCCGAGAGTGCTAGATAATAATTCGAATTTAAATTAAGTGAGACAAATTAACCTTCATCTTTTTCAAACAATAACAAAAAGAAAACATGTTTGCTTTTTTCATATCTATTAAAATTTAAAAGAGGAAAAAAAGTGAAAAAGCCAACGGCACGCAGTGTTCCTAAGTGATCTCCCTCCCAAGTAGTGACTGCGCTCGACGCTGCTTAACTTCGGTTATCTGACGAGAACCGGTGTATTCAGCGTGATATGGCCGTTGCCGAGAGTGCTAGTTAATAATTTGAATTTAATTAACTTTCATCTTTATAAAACAATAACTAAAAGAAGACTTGTTTGCTTTTTTCATATCTGGTGGAATTTGAAAGAGGAAACAAAAGTGAAAAAAGCAAACGGCACGCAGTATTCCCAAGTACTGACTGCGCTCGACGCTGCTAACGTCGGCGATCGGACGAGATCCGGTGTTCTCAGCGTGATATGGCCGTTGCCGAGAGTGCTAGATAATAATTCGAATTTAAATTAAGTGAGACAAATTAACCTTCATCTTTTTCAAACAATAACAAAAAGAAAATATGTTTGCTTTTTTCATATCTATTGGAATTTAAAAGAGAAAAAAAAAGTGAAAAAGCTAACGGCACGCAGTGTTCCTAAGTGGTCGCCCTCCCAAGTACTGACTGCGCTCGACGCTGCTTAACTTCGGTTATCGGACGAGAACCGGTGTATTCAGCGTGATATGGCCGTTGCCGAGAGTGCTAGTTAATAATTCGAATTTAAATTAAGTGAGACAAATTAACCTTCATCATTTTAAAACAATAACAAAAAGAAAACATGTTTGCTTTTTTCATATCTATTAAAATTTAAAAGAGGAAAAAAAAGTGAAAAAGCCAACGGCACGCAGTGTTCCTAAGTGATCTTCCTCCCAAGTAGTGACTGCGCTCGACGCTGCTTAACTTCGGTTATCTGACGAGAATCGGTGTATTCAGCGTGATATGGCCGTTGCCGAGAGTGCTAGTTAATAATTTGAATTTAATTAACTTTCATCTTTATAAAACAATAACTAAAAGAAGATTTGTTTGCTTTTTTCATATCTGGTGGAATTTGAAAGAGGAAACTAAAGTGAAAAAAGCAAACGGCACGCAGTATTCCCAAGTACTGACTGCGCTCGACGCTGCTAACGTCGGCGATCGGACGAGAACCGGTGTTCTCAGCGTGATATGGCCGTTGCCGAGAGTGATAGATAATAATTCGAATTTAAATTAAGTGAGACAAATTAACCTTCATCTTTTTCAAACAATAACAAAAAGAAAATATGTTTGCTTATTTCATATCTATTGGAATTTAAAAGAGGAAAAAAAGTGAAAAAGCAAACGGCACGCAGTATTCCCAAGTACTGACTGCGCTCGACGCTGCTAACGTCGGCGATCGGACGAGAACCGGTGTTCTCAGCGTGATATGGCCGTTGCCGAGAGTGCTAGGTAATAATTCGAATTTAAATTAAGTGAGACAAATTAACCTTCATCTTTTTCAAACAATAACAAAAAGAAAATATGTTTGCTTTTTTCATATCTATTGGAATTTAAAAGAGAAAAAAAAAAGTGAAAAAGCTAACGGCACGCAGTGTTCCTAAGTGGTCGCCCTCCCAAGTACTGACTGCGCTCGAAGCTGCTTAACTTCGGTTATCGGACGAGAACCGGTGTGTTCAGCGTGATATGGCCGTTGCCGAGAGTGCTAGTTAATAATTCGAATTTTAATTAAGTGAGACAAATTAACCTTCATCATTTTAAAACAATAACAAAAAGAAAACATGTTTGCTTTTTTCATATCTATTAAAATTTAAAAGAGGAAAAAAAAGTGAAAAAGCCAACGGCACGCAGTGTTCCTAAGTGATCTCCCTCCCAAGTAGTGACTGCGCTCGACGCTGCTTAACTTCGGTTATCTGACGAGAACCGGTGTATTCAGCGTGATATGGCCGTTGCCGAGAGTGCTAGTTAATAATTTGAATTTAATTAACTTTCATCTTTATAAAACAATAACTAAAAGAAGATTTGTTTGCTTTTTTCATATCTGGTGGAATTTGAAAGAGGAAACAAAAGTGAAAAAAGCAAACGGCACGCAGTATTCCCAAGTACTGACTGCGCTCGACGCTGCTAACGTCGGCGATCGGACGAGATCCGGTGTTCTCAGCGTGATATGGCCGTTGCCGAGAGTGCTAGTTAATAATTCGAATTTAAATTAAGTGAGACAAATTAACCTTCATCATTTTAAAACAATAACAAAAAGAAAACATGTTTGCTTTTTTCATATCTATTAAAATTTAAAAGAGGAAAAAAAAGTGAAAAAGCCAACGGCACGCAGTGTTCCTAAGTGATCTTCCTCCCAAGTAGTGACTGCGCTCGACGCTGCTTAACTTCGGTTATCTGACGAGAATCGGTGTATTCAGCGTGATATGGCCGTTGCCGAGAGTGCTAGTTAATAATTTGAATTTAATTAACTTTCATCTTTATAAAACAATAACTAAAAGAAGATTTGTTTGCTTTTTTCATATCTGGTGGAATTTGAAAGAGGAAACTAAAGTGAAAAAAGCAAACGGCACGCAGTATTCCCAAGTACTGACTGCGCTCGACGCTGCTAACGTCGGCGATCGGACGAGAACCGGTGTTCTCAGCGTGATATGGCCGTTGCCGAGAGTGCTAGATAATAATTCGAATTTAAATTAAGTGAGACAAATTAACCTTCATCTTTTTCAAACAATAACAAAAAGAAAATATGTTTGCTTTTTTCATATCTATTGGAATTTAAAAGAGGAAAAAAAGTGAAAAAGCAAACGGCACGCAGTATTCCCAAGTACTGACTGCGCTCGACGCTGCTAACGTCGGCGATCGGACGAGAACCGGTGTTCTCAGCGTGATATGGCCGTTGCCGAGAGTGCTAGATAATAATTCGAATTTAAATTAAGTGAGACAAATTAACCTTCATCTTTTTCAAACAATAACAAAAAGAAAATATGTTTGCTTTTTTCATATCTATTGGAATTTAAAAGAGAAAAAAAAAAGTGAAAAAGCTAACGGCACGCAGTGTTCCTAAGTGGTCGCCCTCCCAAGTACTGACTGCGCTCGAAGCTGCTTAACTTCGGTTATCGGACGAGAACCGGTGTGTTCAGCGTGATATGGCCGTTGCCGAGAGTGCTAGTTAATAATTCGAATTTTAATTAAGTGAGACAAATTAACCTTCATCATTTTAAAACAATAACAAAAAGAAAACATGTTTGCTTTTTTCATATCTATTAAAATTTAAAAGAGGAAAAAAAAGTGAAAAAGCCAACGGCACGCAGTGTTCCTAAGTGATCTCCCTCCCAAGTAGTGACTGCGCTCGACGCTGCTTAACTTCGGTTATCTGACGAGAACCGGTGTATTCAGCGTGATATGGCCGTTGCCGAGAGTGCTAGTTAATAATTTGAATTTAATTAACTTTCATCTTTATAAAACAATAACTAAAAGAAGATTTGTTTGCTTTTTTCATATCTGGTGGAATTTGAAAGAGGAAACAAAAGTGAAAAAAGCAAACGGCACGCAGTATTCCCAAGTACTGACTGCGCTCGACGCTGCTAACGTCGGCGATCGGACGAGATCCGGTGTTCTCAGCGTGATATGGCCGTTGCCGAGAGTGCTAGATAATAATTCGAATTTAAATTAAGTGAGACAAATTAACCTTCATCTTTTTCAAACAATAACAAAAAGAAAACATGTTTGCTTTTTTCATATCTATTAAAATTTAAAAGAGGAAAAAAAAGTGAAAAAGCCAACGGCACGCAGTGTTCCTAAGTGATCTCCCTCCCAAGTAGTGACTGCGCTCGACGCTGCTTAACTTCGGTTATCTGACGAGAACCGGTGTATTCAGCGTGATATGGCCGTTGCCGAGAGTGCTAGTTAATAATTTGAATTTAATTAACTTTCATCTTTATAAAACAATAACTAAAAGAAGATTTGTTTGCTTTTTTCATATCTGGTGGAATTTGAAAGAGGAAACAAAAGTGAAAAAAGCAAACGGCACGCAGTATTCCCAAGTACTGACTGCGCTCGACGCTGCTAACGTCGGCGATCGGACGAGATCCGGTGTTCTCAGCGTGATATGGCCGTTGCCGAGAGTGCTAGATAATAATTCGAATTTAAATTAAGTGAGACAAATTAACCTTCATCTTTTTCAAACAATAACAAAAAGAAAATATGTTTGCTTTTTTCATATCTATTGGAATTTAAAAGAGAAAAAAAAAGTGAAAAAGCTAACGGCACGCAGTGTTCCTAAGTGGTCGCCCTCCCAAGTACTGACTGCGCTCGACGCTGCTTAACTTCGGTTATCGGACGAGAACCGGTGTATTCAGCGTGATATGGCCGTTGCCGAGAGTGCTAGTTAATAATTCGAATTTAAATTAAGTGAGACAAATTAACCTTCATCATTTTAAAACAATAACAAAAAGAAAACATGTTTGCTTTTTTCATATCTATTAAAATTTAAAAGAGGAAAAAAAAGTGAAAAAGCCAACGGCACGCAGTGTTCCTAAGTGATCTTCCTCCCAAGTAGTGAATGCGTTCGACGCTGCTTAACTTCGGTTATCTGACGAGAATCGGTGTATTCAGCGTGATATGGCCGTTGCCGAGAGTGCTAGTTAATAATTTGAATTTAATTAACTTTCATCTTTATAAAACAATAACTAAAAGAAGATTTGTTTGCTTTTTTCATATCTGGTGGAATTTGAAAGAGGAAACTAAAGTGAAAAAAGCAAACGGCACGCAGTATTCCCAAGTACTGACTGCGCTCGACGCTGCTAACGTCGGCGATCGGACGAGAACCGGTGTTCTCAGCGTGATATGGCCGTTGCCGAGAGTGCTAGATAATAATTCGAATTTAAATTAAGTGAGACAAATTAACCTTCATCTTTTTCAAACAATAACAAAAAGAAAATATGTTTGCTTTTTTCATATCTATTGGAATTTAAAAGAGGAAAAAAAGTGAAAAAGCAAACGGCACGCAGTATTCCCAAGTACTGACTGCGCTCGACGCTGCTAACGTCGGCGATCGGACGAGAACCGGTGTTCTCAGCGTGATATGGCCGTTGCCGAGAGTGCTAGATAATAATTCGAATTTAAATTAAGTGAGACAAATTAACATTCATCTTTTTCAAACAATAACAAAAAGAAAATATGTTTGCTTTTTTCATATCTATTGGAATTTAAAAGAGAAAAAAAAAAGTGAAAAAGCTAACGGCACGCAGTGTTCCTAAGTGGTCGCCCTCCCAAGTACTGACTGCGCTCGAAGCTGCTTAACTTCGGTTATCGGACGAGAACCGGTGTGTTCAGCGTGATATGGCCGTTGCCGAGAGTGCTAGTTAATAATTCGAATTTAAATTAAGTGAGACAAATTAACCTTCATCATTTTAAAACAATAACAAAAAGAAAACATGTTTGCTTTTTTCATATCTATTAAAATTTAAAAGAGGAAAAAAAAGTGAAAAAGCCAACGGCACGCAGTGTTCCTAAGTGGTCTCCCTCCCAAGTAGTGACTGCGCTCGACGCTGCTTAACTTCGGTTTTCTGACGAGAACCGGTGTATTCAGCGTGATATGGCCGTTGCCGAGAGTGCTAGTTAATAATTTGAATTTAATTAACTTTCATCTTTATAAAACAATAACTAAAAGAAGATTTGTTTGCTTTTTTTATATCTGGTGGAATTTGAAATAGGAAACAAAAGTGAAAAAAGCAAACGGCACGCAGTATTCCCAAGTACTGACTGCGCTCGACGCTGCTAACGTCGGCGATCGGACGAGATCCGGTGTTCTCAGCGTGATATGGCCGTTGCCGAGAGTGCTAGATAATAATTCGAATTTAAATTAAGTGAGACAAATTAACCTTCATCTTTTTCAAACAATAACAAAAAGAAAATATGTTTGCTTTTTTCATATCTATTGGAATTTAAAAGAGGAAAAAAAGTGAAAAAGTTAACGGCAAGCAGTGTTCCTAAGTGGTCGCCCTCCCAAGTACTGACTGCGCTCGACGCTGCTTAACTTCGGTTATCGGACGAGAACCGGTGTATTCAGCGTGATATGGCCGTTGCCGAGAGTGCTAGTTAATAATTTGAATTTAGTTAACCTTCATCTTTATAAAACAATAACAAAAAGAAGATATGTTTGCTTTTTTCATATCTGGTGGAATTTAAAAGAGGAAACAAAAGTGAAAAAGCAAACGGCACGCAGTATTCCCAAGTACTGTGTGCGCTCGACGCTGCTTTACTTCGGTGATCGGACGTGAACCGGTGTTTTCAGCGTGATATGGCCGTTGCCGAGAGTCCTAGTTAATAATTCGAATTTAAATTAAGTGAGACAAATTAACCTTCATCATTTTAAAACAATAACAAAAAGAAAACGTGTTTGCTTTTTTCATATCTATTAAAATTTAAAAGAGGAAAAAAAAGTGAAAAAGCCAACGGCACGCAGTGTTCCTAAGTGGTCTCCCTTCCAAGTAGTGACTGCGCTCGACGCTGCTTAACTTCGGTTATCTGACGAGAACCGGTGTATTCAGCGTGATATGGCCGTTGCCGAGAGTGCTAGTTAATAATTTGAATTTAATTAACTTTCATCTTTATAAAACAATAACTAAAAGAAGATTTGTTTGCTTTTTTCATATCTGGTGGAATTTGAAAGAGGAAACAAAAGTGAAAAAGCCAACGGCACGCAGTATTCCCAAGTACTCTATGCGCTCGACGCTGCTTAACTTCGGTGATCGGACGCGAACCGGTCTTTTCAGTGTGATATGGCCGTTGCCGAGAGTGCTAGTTAATAATTCGAATTTAAATTAAGTGAGACAAATTAACCTTCATCATTTTAAAACAATAACAAAAAGAAAACATGTTTGCTTTTTTCTTATCTATTAAAATTTAAAAGAGGAAAAAAAAGTGAAAAAGCCAACGGCACGCAGTGTTCCTAAGTGGTCTCCCTCCCAAGTAGTGACTGCGCTCGACGCTGCTTAACTTCGGTATTCGGACGAGAATCGGTGTATACAGCGTGATATGGCCGTTGCCGAGAGTGTTAGTTAATAATTTGAATTTAATTAACTTTCATCTTTATAAAACAATTACAAAAAGAAGATATGTTTGCTCTTTTCATATCTGGTGGAATTTGAAAGAGGAAACAAAAGTGAAGAAGCAATCGGCACGCAGTATTCCCAAATACTGACTGCGCTCGACGCTGCTAACGTCGGCGATCGGACGAGAACCGGTGTTCTCAGCGTGATATGGCCGTTGCCGAGAGTGCTAGATAATAATTCGAATTTAAATTAAGTGAGACAAATTAACCTTCATCTTTTTCAAACAATAGCAAAAAGAAAATATGTTTGCTTTTTTCATATCTATTGGAATTTAAAAGAGGAAAAAAAGTGAAAAAGCTTACGGCACGCAGTGTTCCTAAGTGGTCGCCCTCCCAAGTACTGACTGCGCTCGACGCTGCTTAACTTCGGTTATCGGACGAGAAACGGTGTATTCAGCGTGATATGGCCGTTGCCGAGAGTGCTAGTTAATAATTTGAATTTAATTAACGTTCATCTTTATAAAACAATAACAAAAAGAAGATATGTTTGCTTTTTTCATATCTGGTGGAATTTAAAAGAAGAAACAAAAGTGAAAAAACAAAGGGCACGCAGTATTTCCAAGTACTGTATGCGCTCGACGCTGCTTATTTTCGGTGATCGGACGTGAACCGGTGTTTTCAGCGTGATATGGCCGTTGCCGAGAGTGCTAGTTAATAATTCGAATTTAAATTGAGTGAGACAAATTAACCTTCATCATTTTAAAACAATAACAAAAAGAAAACATGTTTGCTTTTTTCATATCTATTAAAATTTAAAAGAGGAAAAAAAAGTGAAAAAGCCAACGGCACGCAGTGTTCCTAAGTGGTCTCCCTCCCAAGTAGTGACTGCGCTCGACGCTGCTTAACTTCGGTTATCGGACGAGAACCGGTGTATTCAGCGTGATATGGCCGTTGCCGAGAGTGCTTGTTAATAATTTGAATTTAATTAACTTTCATCATTATAAAACAATAACAAAAAGAAGATATGTTTGCTTTTTTCATATCTGGTAGAATTTGAAAGAGGAAACAAAAGTGAAAAAGCAAACTTCACGCAGTATTCCCAAGTACTGACTGCGCTCGACGCTGCTAACGTCGGCGATCGGACGAGAACCGGTGTTCTCAGCGTGATATGGCCGTTGCCGAGAGTGCTAGATAATAATTCGAATTTAAATTAAGTGAGACAAATTAACCTTCATCTTTTTCAAACAATAACAAAAAGAAAATATGTTTGCTTTTTTCATATCTTTTGGAATTTAAAGGAGGAAAAAAAAGTGAAAAAGCTAACGGCACGCAGTGTTCCTAAGTGGTCGCCCTCCCAAGTACTGACTGCGCTCGACGCTGCTTAACTTTGGTTATCGGACGAGAACTGGTGTATCCAGCGTGATATGGCCGTTGCCGAGAGTGCTAGTTAATAATTTGAATTTAATTAACCTTCATCTTTATAAAACAATAACAAAAAGAAGATATGTTTGCTTTTTTCATATCTGGTGGAATTTAAAAGAGGAAACAAAAGTGAAAAAACAAACGGCACGCAGTATTCCCAAGTACTGTATGCGCTCGACGCTGCTTAACTTCGGTGATCGGACGTGAACCGGTCTTTTCAGCGTGATATGGCCGTTGCCGAGAGTGCTAGTTAATAATTCGAATTTAAATTAAGTGAGACAAATTAACCTTCATCATTTTAAAACAATAACAAAAAGAAAACATGTTTGCTTTTTTCATATCTATTAAAATTTAAATGGGGAAGAAAAATTGAAAAAGCCAACGGCACGCAGTGTTCCTAAGTGGTCTCCCTCCCAAGTAGTGACTGCGCTCGACGCTGCTTAACTTCGGTTATCGGACGAGAACCAGTGTATTCAGCGTGATATGGCCGTTGCCGAGAGTGCTAGTTAATAATTTGAATTTAATTAACTTTCATCATTATAAAACAATAACAAAAAGAAGATATGTTTGCTTTTTTCATATCTGGTAGAATTTGAAAGAGGAAACAAAAGTGAAAAAGCAAACGGCACGCAGTATTCCCAAGTACTGACTGCGCTCGACGCTGCTAACGTCGGCGATCGGACGAGAACCGGTGTTCTCAGCGTGATATGGCCGTTGCCGAGAGTGGTAGATAATAATTCGAATTTAAATTAAGTGAGACAATTTAACCTTCATCTTTCTCAAACAATAACAAAAAGAAAATATGTTTGCTTTTTTCATATCTATTGGAATTTAAAAGAGGAAAAAAAAGTGAAAAAGTTAACGGCACGCAGTGTTCCTAAGTGGTCGCCCTCCCAAGTACTGACTGCGCTCGACGCTGCTTAACTTTGGTTATCGGACGAGAACTGGTGTATTCAGCGTGATATGGCCGTTGCCGAGAGTGCTAGTTAATAATTTGAATTTAATTAACCTTCATCTTTATAAAACAATAACAAAAAGAAGATATGTTTACTTTTTTCATATCTGGTGGAATTTAAAAGAGGAAACAAAAGTGAAAAAACAAACGGCACGCAGTATTCCCAAGTACTGTATGCGCTCGACGCTGCTTAACTTCGGTGATCGGACGTGAACCGGTCTTTTCAGCGTGATATGGCCGTTGCCGAGAGTGCTAGTTAATAATTCGAATTTAAATTAAATGAGACAAATTAACCTTCATCATTTTAAAACAATAACAAAAAGAAAACATGTTTGCTTTTTTCATATCTTTTAAAATTTAAAAGAGGAAAAAAAAGTGAAAAAGCCAACGGCACGCAGTGTTCCTAAGTGGTCTCCCTCCCAAGTAGTGACTGCGCTCGACGCTGCTTAACTTCGGTTATCGGACGAGAACCGGTGTACTCAGCGTGATATGGCCGTTGCCGAGAGTGCTAGTTAATAATTTGAATTTAATTAACCTTCATCTTTATAAAACAATAACAAAAAGAAGATATGTTTGCTTTTTTCATATCTGGTGGAATTTAAAAGAGGAAACAAAAGTGAAAAAACAAACGGCACGCAGTATTCCCAAGTACTGTATGCGCTCGACGCTGCTTAACTTCGGTGATCGGACGTGAACCGGTGTTTTCTGCGTGATATGGCCGTTGTCGAGAGTGCTAGTTAATAATTCGAATTTAAATTAAGTGAGACAAATTAACCTTCATCATTTTAAAACAATAACAAAAAGAAAACATGTTTGCTTTTTTCATATCTATTAAAATTTAAATGGGGAAAAAAAGTGAAAAAGCCAACGGCACGCAGTGTTCCTAAGTGGTCTCCCTCCCAAGTAGTGACTGCGCTCGACGCTGCTTAACTTCGGTTATCGGACGAGAACCGGTGTATTCAGCGTGATATGGCCGTTGCCGAGAGTGATAGTTAATAATTTGAATTTAATTAACTTTCATCATTATAAAACAATAACAAAAAGAAGATATGTTTGCTTTTTTCATATCTGGTGGAATTTGAAAGAGGAAACAAAAGTGAAAAAGCAAACGGCACGCAGTATTCCCAAGTACTGACTGCGCTCGACGCTGCTAACGTCGGCGATCGGACGAGAACCGGTGTTTTCAGCGTGATATGGCCGTTGCCGAGAGTGCTAGTTAATAATTCGAATTTAAATTAAGTGAGACAAATTAACCTTCATCATTTTAAAACAATAACAAAAAGAAAACATGTTTGCTTTTTTCTTATCTATTAAAATTTAAAAGAGGAAAAAAAAGTGAAAAAGCTAACGGCACGCAGTGTTCCTAAGTGGTCTCCCTCCCAAGTAGTGACTGCGCTCGACGCTGCTTAACTTCGGTTAACGGACGAGAACCGGTGTATTCAGCGTGATATGGCCGTTGCCGAGAGTGCTAGTTAATAATTTGAATTTAATTAACCTTCATCTTTATAAAACAATAACAAAAAGAAGATATGTTTGCTTTTTTCATATCTGGTGGAATTTAAAAGAGGAAACAAAAGTGAAAAAACAAACGGCACGCAGTATTCCCAAGTACTGTATGCGCTCGACGCTGCTTAACTTCGGTGATCGGACGTGAACCGGTGTTTTCTGCGTGATATGGCCGTTGTCGAGAGTGCTAGTTAATAATTCGAATTTAAATTAAGTGAGACAAATTAACCTTCATCATTTTAAAACAATAACAAAAAGAAAACATGTTTGCTTTTTTCATATCTATTAAAATTTAAATGGGGAAAAAAAGTGAAAAAGCCAACGGCACGCAGTGTTCCTAAGTGGTCTCCCTCCCAAGTAGTGACTGCGCTCGACGCTGCTTAACTTCGGTTATCGGACGAGAACCGGTGTATTCAGCGTGATATGGCCGTTGCCGAGAGTGATAGTTAATAATTTGAATTTAATTAACTTTCATCATTATAAAACAATAACAAAAAGAAGATATGTTTGCTTTTTTCATATCTGGTGGAATTTGAAAGAGGAAACAAAAGTGAAAAAGCAAACGGCACGCAGTATTCCCAAGTACTGACTGCGCTCGACGCTGCTAACGTCGGCGATCGGACGAGAACCGGTGTTTTCAGCGTGATATGGCCGTTGCCGAGAGTGCTAGTTAATAATTCGAATTTAAATTAAGTGAGACAAATTAACCTTCATCATTTTAAAACAATAACAAAAAGAAAACATGTTTGCTTTTTTCTTATCTATTAAAATTTAAAAGAGGAAAAAAAAGTGAAAAAGCTAACGGCACGCAGTGTTCCTAAGTGGTCTCCCTCCCAAGTAGTGACTGCGCTCGACGCTGCTTAACTTCGGTTAACGGACGAGAACCGGTGTATTCAGCGTGATATGGCCGTTGCCGAGAGCTACGACATTGAGCTACGACAAACAAGGGCCGAGATATTAAGCAAAATGTTCGTCAACTTTGGTATCGTCTCACTTATTTTTATTATGTTACTTATGATTTTTGCACTAAACTTTGGAGGCTCATAACTCTTGTTCTACAAGAGATACTGGGATCTCCTTTGGAAATGTTATAGTACTCTTTGCTCCCCATACAAGGATACTTTAAACTTGAGGCTACCTCAATATCGTCGTCAACTTATTTTTTGTCTCACTTATTGTTAAAAGGTTACTTTTGATTTTTGAAAATAAACTTTGCAGGCTCGTAACTCTGGTTCTACCAGAGATACGGGGATGTAAATAATGTGACCTTGACACAAATGTTCGGATAATTATAAAGGTCTTTGCATGTTCCAAGCAAAAAAAAAAAACTTCGCGGTTTCGAACCTGTGGCCTTCCGGGAGTGAGGCGGATGCGATAACCGCTACACTAAAGATATGTTATTATTTTTAATCGAAAGAACAGGGTCAAGTAATTAAGCAATACGTGAACAAACAAACCCCTCCATAGAAAATGCATTAGACTATACTTTGCAAGGCCCATAACTCTGTGTCTACTAGAGATACCGGGATGTCCTTAGGATATGTTATAGTCCAATTTGTCATACATCTAACCATACTAAAAACTTTGGGCTACGACAAACAGGGGCCGAGTACTTAAGCGAAACGTAAAGAAACAAACCCCCTCCATAGGAAATGAGTTAGACTATACTTTGCAGGCTCGTAACTCTGTTTCCACTGGAGATACGGGGATGTCCTTTGAGTATGTTATAGTCCAATTTGTCCCCCATCTAACCATACTAAAAACATTGAGCTACGACAAACAGGGGCCGAGTAATTAAGCTAAACGTAAACAAACAACCCGTCCTTAGGAAATGCATTAGACTATACTTTGCAGGCCCATAACTCTGTGTCTACTAGAGATACGGGGATGTCCTTAGGATATGTTATAGGCCAAATTGTCTTCCATCTAACCATACTAAAAACATTGAGCTACAACAAACAAGGGCCGAGATATTAAGCAAAATGTTCGTCAACTTTGGTATCGTCTCACTTATTTTTATTATGTTACTTATGATTTTTGCACTAAACTTTGGAGGCTCAAAACTCTTGTTCTACAAGAGATACTGGGATCTCCTTTGGAAATGTTATAGTACTCTTTGCTCCCCATACAAGGATACTTTAAACTTGAGGCTACCACAATATCGTCGTCAACTTATTTTTTGTCTCACTTATTGTTAGAAGGTTACTTTTGATTTTTGAAAATAAACTTTGCAGGCTCGTAACTCTGGTTCTACCAGAGATACGGGGATGTAAATAATGTGACCTTGACACAAATGTTCGGATAATTATAAAGGTCTTTGCATGTTCCAAGCAAAAAATAAAACTTCGCGGTTTCGAACCTGTGGCCTTCCGGGAGTGAGGCGGATGCGATAACCGCTACACTAAAGATATGTTATTATTTTTAATCGAAAGAACAGGGTCAAGTAATTAAGCAATACGTGAACAAACAAACCCCTCCATAGAAAATGCATTAGACTATACTTTGCAAGGCCCATAACTCTGTGTCTACTAGAGATACCGGGATGTCCTTAGGATATGTTATAGTCCAATTTGTCATTCATCTAACCATACTAAAAACTTTGGGCTACGAAAAACAGGGGCCGAGTACTTAAGCGAAACGTAAAGAAATAAACCCCCTCCTTAGGAAATGAGTTAGACTATACTTTGCAGGCTCGTAACTCTGTTTCTACTGGAGATACGGGGATGTCCTATGAGTATGTTATAGTCCAATTTGTCCCCCATCTAATTATACTAAAAACATTGAGCTACGACAAACAGGGGCCGAAAAATTAAGCTAAACGTAAACAAACAACCCCTCCATAGAAAATGCATTAGACTATACTTTGCAAGGCCCATAACTCTGTGTCTACTAGAGATACCGGGATGTCCTTAGGATATGTTATGGTCCAATTTGTCCTTCACCTAACTATACTAAAAACTTTGGGCTACGACAAACAGGGGCCGAGTACTTAAGCAAAACGTAAAGAAACAAACCCCCTCCCTAGGAAATGAGTTAGACTATACTTTGCAGGCTCGTAACTCTGTTTCCACTGGAGATACGGGGATGTCCTTTGAGTATGTTATACTGCAATTTGTCCCCCATCTAACTATACTAAAAATATTGAGCTACGACAAACAGGGGCCGAGTAATTAAGCTAAACGTAAACAAACAACCCGTCCATAGGAAATGCATTAGACTATATTTTGCAGGCCCATAACTCTGTGTCTACTAGAGATACGGGGATGTCCTTACGATATGATATAGTCCAAATTGTCCCCCATCTTACCATACTAAAAACATTGAGCTACGACAAACAGGCGCCGAGATATTAAGCAAAATGTTCGTCAACTTTGGTATCGTCTCACTTATTTTTATTATGTTACTTATGATTTTTGCACTAAACTTTGGAGGCTCATAACTCTTGTTCTACAAGAGATACTGGGATCTCCTTTGGATATGTTATAGTACTCTTTGCTCCCCATACAAGCATACTTTAAACTTGAGGCTACCTCAATATCGTCGTCAACTTATTTTTTGTCTCACTTATTGTTAGAAGGTTACTTTTGATTTTTGAAAATAAACTTTGCAGGCTCGTAACTCTGTTTCTACTGGAGATACCGGGATGTCCTTAGGATATGTTATAGTCCAATTTGTCCTTCATCTAACCATACTAAAAACTTTGGGCTACGACAAACAGGGGCCGAGTACTTAAGCAAAACGTAAAGAAACAAACCCCCTCCATAGGAAATGAGTTAGACGATACTTTGCAGGCCCGTAACTCTGTTTCTACTGTAGATACGGGGATGTCCTTTGAGTATGTTATAGTCCAATTTGTCCCCCATCTAACCATACTAAAAACATTGAGCTACGACAAACAGTAGTCGAGTAATTAAGCTAATCGTAAACAAACAAACCCCTCCATAGGAAATCCATTAGACTAAATTCTGGAGGCTCGTAACTCTGGTTCTACCAGAGATACGGGGATGTAAATAATGTGACCTTGACACAAATGTTCGGATAATTATAAAAAAAAACTTCGCGGTTTCGAACCTGTGGCCTTCCGGGAGTGAGGCGGATGCGATAACCGCTACACTAAAGATATGTTATTGTTTTTAATCGAAAGAACAGGGTCAAGTAATTAAGCAATACATGAACAAACAAACCCCTCCATAGAAAATGCATTAGACTATACTTTGCAGGCTCGTAACTCTGTTTCTACTGGAGATACGGGGATGTCCTTTGAGTATGTTATAGTCCAATTTGTCCCCCATCTAACCATACTAAAAACATTGAGCTACGACAAACAAGGGCCGAGATATTAAGCAAAATGTTCGTCAACTTTGGTATCGTCTCACTTATTTTTATTAAGTTACTTATGATTTTTGCACTAAATTTTGGAGGCTCATAACTCTTGTTCTACAAGAGATACTGGGATCTCCTTTGGATATGTTATAGTACTCTTTGCTCCCCATACAAGGATACTTTAAACTTGAGGCTACCTCAATATCGTCGTCAACTTATTTTTTGTCTCACTTATTGCTTGAAGGTTACTTTTGATTTTTGAAAATAAACTTTGCAGGCTCGTAACTCTGTTTCTACTGGAGATACCGGGATGTCCTTAGGATATGTTATAGTCCAATTTGTCCTTCATCTAACCATACTAAAAACTTTGGGCTACGACAAACAGGGGCCGATTACTTAAGCAAAACGTAAAGAAACAAACCCCCTCCATAGGAAATGAGTTAGACGATACTTTGCAGGCCCGTAACTCTGTTTCTACTGTAGATACGGGGATGTCCTTTGAGTATGTTATAGTCCAATTTGTCCCCCATCTAACCATACTAAAAACATTGAGCTACGACAAACAGGGGCCGAGTAATTAAGCTAAACGTAAACAAACAACCCGTCCATAGGAAATGCATTAGACTATACTTTGCAGGCCAATAACTCTGTGTCTACAAGAGATACGGGGATGTCCTTAGGATATGATATAGTCCCCATCTAACCATACTAAAAACACTGAGCTACGACAAACAGGGGCCGAGATATTAAGCAAAATGTTCGTCAACTTTGGTATCGTCTCACTTATTTTTATTATGTTACTTATGATTTTTGCACTAAACTTTGGAGGCTCATAACTCTTGTTCTACAAGAGATACTGGGATCTCCTTTGGATATGTTATAGTACTCTTTGCTCCCCATACAAGGATACTTTAAACTTGAGGCTACCTCAATATCGTCGTCAACTTACTTTTTGTCTCACTTATTGTTAGAAGGTTACTTTTGATTTTTGAAAATATACTTTGCAGGCTCGTAACTCTGTTTCTACTGGAGATACGGGGATGTCCTTTGAGTATGTTATAGACCAATTTGTCCCCCATCTAGCCATACTAAGAATTAGGGCTACGACAAACAGTAGTCGAGTAATTAAGCTAATCGTATACAAACAAACTCCTTCATAGGAAATACATTAGACTAAATTCTGGAGGCTCGTAACTCTGGTTCTACCAGAGATACGGGGATGTAAATAATGTGACCTTGACACAAATGTTCGGATAATTATAAAGGTCTTTGCATGTTCCAAGCAAAAAAAAAAAACTTCGTGGTTTCGAACCTGTGGCCTTCCGAGAGTGAGGCGGATGCGATAACCGCTACACTAAAGATATGTTATTATTTTTAATAGAAAGAACAGGGTCAAGTAATTAAGCAATACGTGAACAAACAAACCCCTCCATAGAAAATGCATTAGACTATACTTTGCAGGCCCATAACTCTGTGTCTACTAGAGATACGGGGATGTCCTTAGGATATGTTATAGTCCAATTTGTCCCCCATATAACCATACTAAAAATTTTGAGCTACGACAAACAGTGGCCGAGTAATTAAGCTAAACGTAAACAAACAACCCGTCCATAGGAAATGCATTAGACTATATTTTGCAGGCCCATAACTCTGTGTCTACTAAAGATACGGGGATGTCCTTAGGATATGCTATAGTCCAAATTGTCCCCCATCTAACCATACTAAAAACATTGAGCTACGACAAACAAGGGCCGAGATATTAAGCAAAATGTTCGTCAACTTTGGTATCGTCTCACTTATTTTTATTATGTTACTTATGATTTTTGCACTAAATTTTGGAGGCTCATAACTCTTGTTCTACAAGAGATACTGGGATCTCCTTTGGATATGTTATAGTACTCTTTGCTCCCCATACAAGGATACTTTAAACTTGAGGCTACCTCAATATCGTCGTCAACTTATTTTTAGTCTCACTTATTGCTTGAAGGTTACTTTTGATTTTTGAAAATAAACTTTGCAGGCTCGTAACTCTGTTTCTACTGGAGATACCGGGATGTCCTTAGGATATGTTATAGTCCAATTTGTCCTTCATCTAACCATACTAAAAACTTTGGGCTACGACAAACAGGGGCCGATTACTTAAGCAAAACGTAAAGAAACAAACCCCCTCCATAGGAAATGAGTTAGACGATACTTTGCAGGCCCGTAACTCTGTTTCTACTGTAGATACGGGGATGTCCTTTGAGTATGTTATAGTCCAATTTGTCCCCCATCTAACCATACTAAAAACATTGAGCTACGACAAACAGGGGCCGAGTAATTAAGCTAAACGTAAACAAACAACCCGTCCATAGGAAATGCATTAGACTATACTTTGCAGGCCAATAACTCTGTGTCTACAAGAGATACGGGGATGTCCTTAGGATATGATATAGTCCCCATCTAACCATACTAAAAACACTGAGCTACGACAAACAGGGGCCGAGATATTAAGCAAAATGTTCGTCAACTTTGGTATCGTCTCACTTATTTTTATTATGTTACTTATGATTTTTGCACTAAACTTTGGAGGCTCATAACTCTTGTTCTACAAGAGATACTGGGATCTCCTTTGGATATGTTATAGTACTCTTTGCTCCCCATACAAGGATACTTTAAACTTGAGGCTACCTCAATATCGTCGTCAACTTACTTTTTGTCTCACTTATTGTTAGAAGGTTACTTTTGATTTTTGAAAATATACTTTGCAGGCTCGTAACTCTGTTTCTACTGGAGATACGGGGATGTCCTTTGAGTATGTTATAGACCAATTTGTCCCCCATCTAGCCATACTAAGAATTAGGGCTACGACAAACAGTAGTCGAGTAATTAAGCTAATCGTATACAAACAAACTCCTTCATAGGAAATACATTAGACTAAATTCTGGAGGCTCGTAACTCTGGTTCTACCAGAGATACGGGGATGTAAATAATGTGACCTTGACACAAATGTTCGGATAATTATAAAGGTCTTTGCATGTTCCAAGCAAAAAAAAAAAACTTCGTGGTTTCGAACCTGTGGCCTTCCGAGAGTGAGGCGGATGCGATAACCGCTACACTAAAGATATGTTATTATTTTTAATAGAAAGAACAGGGTCAAGTAATTAAGCAATACGTGAACAAACAAACCCCTCCATAGAAAATGCATTAGACTATACTTTGCAGGCCCATAACTCTGTGTCTACTAGAGATACGGGGATGTCCTTAGGATATGTTATAGTCCAATTTGTCCCCCATATAACCATACTAAAAATTTTGAGCTACGACAAACAGTGGCCGAGTAATTAAGCTAAACGTAAACAAACAACCCGTCCATAGGAAATGCATTAGACTATATTTTGCAGGCCCATAACTCTGTGTCTACTAAAGATACGGGGATGTCCTTAGGATATGCTATAGTCCAAATTGTCCCCCATCTAACCATACTAAAAACATTGAGCTACGACAAACAAGGGCCGAGATATTAAGCAAAATGTTCGTCAACTTTGGTATCGTCTCACTTATTTTTATTATGTTACTTATGATTTTTGCACTAAACTTTGGAGGCTCATAACTCTTGTTCTACAAGAGATACAGGGATCTCCTTTGGATATGTTATAGTACTCTTTGCTCCCCATACAAGGATACTTTAAACTTGAGGCTACCTCAATATCGTCGTCAACTTATTTTTTGTTTCACTTATTGTTAGAAGGTTACTTTTGATTTTTGAAAATAAACTTTGCAGGCTCGTAACTCTGGTTCTACCAGAGATACGGGGATGTAAATAATGTGACCTTGACACAAATGTTCGGATAATTATAAAGGTCTTTGCATGTTCCAAGCAAAAAAAAAACTTCGCGGTTTCGAACCTGTGGCCTTCCGAGAGTGAGGCGGATGCGATAACCGCTACACTAAAGATATGTTATTATTTTTAATAGAAAGAACAGGGTCAAGTAATTAAGCAATACGTGAACAAACAAACCCCTCCATAGAAAATGCATTAGACTATACTTTGCAGGCTCGTAACTCTGTTTCTACTGGAGATACGGAGATGTCCTTTGAGTATGTTATAGTCCGATTTGTCCCCCATCTAACCATACTAAAAACATTGAGCTACGACAAACAGTAGTCGAGTAATTAAGCTAATCGTAAACAAACAAACCCCTCCATAGGAAATGCATTAGACTATATTTTGCAGGCCCATAACTCTGTGTCTACTAGAGATACGGGGATGTCCTTAGGATATGTTATAGTCCAAATTGTCCCCCATCTAACCATACTAAAAACTTTGGGCTACGACAAACAGGGGCCGAGTACTTAAGCAAAACGTAAAGAAACAAACCCCCTCCATAGGAAATGCATTAGACTATACTTTGGAGGCTCTTAACTCTGTTTCTACTGGAGATACGGGGAAGTCCTTTGAGTATGTTATAGTCCAATTTGTCCCCCATCTAACCATACTAAAAATTTTGAGCTACGACAAACAGTGGCCGAGTAATTAAGCTAAACGTAAACAAACAACCCGTCCATAGGAAATGCATTAGACTATATTTTGCAGGCCCATAACTCTGTGTCTACTAAAGATACGGGGATGTCCTTAGGATATGCTATAGTCCAAATTGTCCCCCATCTAACCATACTAAAAACATTGAGCTACGACAAACAAGGGCCGAGATATTAAGCAAAATGTTCGTCAACTTTGGTATCGTCTCACTTATTTTTATTATGTTACTTATGATTTTTGCACTAAACTTTGGAGGCTCATAACTCTTGTTCTACAAGAGATACTGGGATCTCCTTTGGATATGTTATAGTACTCTTTGCTCCCCATACAAGGATACTTTAAACTTGAGGCTACCTCAATATCGTCGTCAACTTATTTTTTGTTTCACTTATTGTTAGAAGGTTACTTTTGATTTTTGAAAATAAACTTTGCAGGCTCGTAACTCTGGTTCTACCAGAGATACGGGGATGTAAATAATGTGACCTTGACACAAATGTTCGGATAATTATAAAGGTCTTTGCATGTTCCAAGCAATCAAAAAACTTCGCGGTTTCGAACCTGTGGCCTTCCGGGAGTGAGGCGGATGCGATAACCGCTACACTAAAGATTATGTTATTATTTTTAATCGAAAGAACAGGGTCAAGTAATTAAGCAATACGTGAACAAACAAACGCCTCCATAGGAAATGCATTAGACTATGCTTTGCAGGCCCATAACTCTGTGTCTACTAGAGATACCGGGATGTCCTTAAGATATGTTATAGTCCAATTTGTCCTTCATCTAACCATACTAAAAACATTGAGCTAGGACAAAAAGGGGCCGAGATATTAAGCAAAATGTTCGTCAACTTTGGTATCGTCTCACTTATTTTTATTATGTTACTTATGATTTTTGCACTAAACTTTGGAGGCTCATAACTCTTGTTCTACAAGAGATACTGGGATCTCCTTTGCATATGTTATAGTACTCTTTGCTCCCCATACAAGGATACTTTAAACTTGAGGCTACCTCAATATCGTCGTCAACTTACTTTTTGTCTCACTTATTGTTAGAAGGTTACTTTTGATTTTTGAAAATATACTTTGCAGGCTCGTAACTCTGTTTCTACTGGAGATAAGGGGATGTCCTTTGAGTATGTTATAGACCAATTTGTCCCCCATCTAGCCATACTAAGAATTAGGGCTACGACAAACAGTAGTCGAGTAATTAAGCTAATCGTATACAAACAAACCCCTCCATAGGAAATACATTAGACTAAATTCTGGAGGCTCGTAACTCTGGTTCTACCAGAGATACGGGGATGTAAATAATGTGACCTTGACACAAATGTTCGGATAATTATAAAGGTCTTTGCATGTTCCAAGCAAAAAAAAAACTTCGTGGTTTCGAACCTGTGGCCTTCCGAGAGTGAGGCGGATGCGATAACCGCTACACTAAAGATATGTTATTATTTTTAATAGAAAGAACAGGGTCAAGTAATTAAGCAATACGTGAACAAACAAACCCCTCCATTGAAAATGCATTAGACTATACTTTGCAGGCTCGTAACTCTGTTTCTACTGGAGATACGGGGATGTCCTTTGAGTATGTTATAGTCCAATTTGTCCCCCATCTAACCATACTAAAAACATTGAGCTACGACAAACAGTAGTCGAGTAATTAAGCTAATCGTAAACAAACAAACCCCTCCATAGGAAATGCATTAGACTATACTTTGCAGGCCCATAACTCTGTGTCTACTAGAGATACGGGGATGTCCTTAGGATATGTTATAGTCCAAATTGTCCCCCATCTAACCATACTAAAAACTTTGGGCTACGACAAACAGGGGCCGAGTACTTAAGCAAAACGTAACGAAACAAACCCCCTCCATAGGAAATGCATTAGACTATACTTTGGAGGCTCGTAACTCTGTTTCTACTGGAGATACGGGGAAGTCCTTTGAGTATGTTATAGTCCAATTTGTCCCCCATCTAACCATACTAAAAATATTGAGCTACGACAAACAGGGGCCGAGTAATTAAGCTAAACGTAAACAAACAACCCGTCCATAGGAAATGCATTAGACTATATTTTGCAGGCCCATAACTCTGTGTCTACTAAAGATACGGGGATGTCCTTAGGATATGTTATAGTCCAAATTGTCCCCCATCTAACCATACTAAAAACATTGAGCTACGACAAACAAGGGCCGAGATATTAAGCAAAATGTTCGTCAAATTTGGTATCGTCTCACTTATTTTTATTATGTTTCTTATGATTTTTGCACTAAACTTTGGAGGCTCATAACTCTTGTTCTACAAGAGATACTGGGATCTCCTTTGGATATGTTATAGTACTCTTTGCTCCCCATACAAGGATACTTTAAACTTGAGGCTACCTCAATATCGCCGTCAACTTATTTTTTGTCTCACTTATTGTTAGAAGGTTACTTTTGATTTTTGAAAATAAACTTTGCAGGCTCGTAACTCTGGTTCTACCAGAGATACGGGGATGTCCTTTGAGTATGTTATAGACCAATTTGTCCCCCATCTAGCCATACTAAGAATTAGGGCTACGACAAACAGTAGTCGAGTAATTAAGCTAATCGTATACAAACAAACCCCTCCATAGGAAATACATTAGACTAAATTCTGGAGGCTCGTAACTCTGGTTCTACCAGAGATACGGGGATGTAAATAATGTGACCTTGACACAAATGTTCGGATAATTATAAAGGTCTTTGCATGTTCCAAGCAAAAAAAAAACTTCGTGGTTTCGAACCTGTGGCCTTCCGAGAGTGAGGCGGATGCGATAACCGCTACACTAAAGATATGTTATTATTTTTAATAGAAAGAACAGGGTCAAGTAATTAAGCAATACGTGAACAAACAAACCCCTCCATTGAAAATGCATTAGACTATACTTTGCAGGCTCGTAACTCTGTTTCTACTGGAGATACGGGGATGTCCTTTGAGTATGTTATAGTCCAATTTGTCCCCCATCTAACCATACTAAAAACATTGAGCTACGACAAACAGTAGTCGAGTAATTAAGCTAATCGTAAACAAACAAACCCCTCCATAGGAAATGCATTAGACTATACTTTGCAGGCCCATAACTCTGTGTCTACTAGAGATACGGGGATGTCCTTAGGATATGTTATAGTCCAAATTGTCCCCCATCTAACCATACTAAAAACTTTGGGCTACGACAAACAGGGGCCGAGTACTTAAGCAAAACGTAACGAAACAAACCCCCTCCATAGGAAATGCATTAGACTATACTTTGGAGGCTCGTAACTCTGTTTCTACTGGAGATACGGGGAAGTCCTTTGAGTATGTTATAGTCCAATTTGTCCCCCATCTAACCATACTAAAAATATTGAGCTACGACAAACAGGGGCCGAGTAATTAAGCTAAACGTAAACAAACAACCCGTCCATAGGAAATGCATTAGACTATATTTTGCAGGCCCATAACTCTGTGTCTACTAAAGATACGGGGATGTCCTTAGGATATGTTATAGTCCAAATTGTCCCCCATCTAACCATACTAAAAACATTGAGCTACGACAAACAAGGGCCGAGATATTAAGCAAAATGTTCGTCAAATTTGGTATCGTCTCACTTATTTTTATTATGTTTCTTATGATTTTTGCACTAAACTTTGGAGGCTCATAACTCTTGTTCTACAAGAGATACTGGGATCTCCTTTGGATATGTTATAGTACTCTTTGCTCCCCATACAAGGATACTTTAAACTTGAGGCTACCTCAATATCGCCGTCAACTTATTTTTTGTCTCACTTATTGTTAGAAGGTTACTTTTGATTTTTGAAAATAAACTTTTCAGGCTCGTAACTCTGGTTCTACCAGAGATACGGGGATGTCCTTTGAGTATGTTATAGACCAATTTGTCCCCCATCTAGCCATACTAAGAATTAGGGCTACGACAAACAGTAGTCGAGTAATTAAGCTAATCGTATACAAACAAACCCCTCCATAGGAAATACATTAGACTAAATTCTGGAGGCTCGTAACTCTGGTTCTACCAGAGATACGGGGATGTAAATAATGTGACCTTGACACAAATGTTCGGATAATTATAAAGGTCTTTGCATGTTCCAAGCAAAAAAAAAACTTCGTGGTTTCGAACCTGTGGCCTTCCGAGAGTGAGGCGGATGCGATAACCGCTACACTAAAGATATGTTATTATTTTTAATAGAAAGAACAGGGTCAAGTAATTAAGCAATACGTGAACAAACAAACCCCTCCATTGAAAATGCATTAGACTATACTTTGCAGGCTCGTAACTCTGTTTCTACTGGAGATACGGGGATGTCCTTTGAGTATGTTATAGTCCAATTTGTCCCCCATCTAACCATACTAAAAACATTGAGCTACGACAAACAGTAGTCGAGTAATTAAGCTAATCGTAAACAAACAAACCCCTCCATAGGAAATGCATTAGACTATACTTTGCAGGCCCATAACTCTGTGTCTACTAGAGATACGGGGATGTCCTTAGGATATGTTATAGTCCAAATTGTCCCCCATCTAACCATACTAAAAACTTTGGGCTACGACAAACAGGGGCCGAGTACTTAAGCAAAACGTAACGAAACAAACCCCCTCCATAGGAAATGCATTAGACTATACTTTGGAGGCTCGTAACTCTGTTTCTACTGGAGATACGGGGAAGTCCTTTGAGTATGTTATAGTCCAATTTGTCCCCCATCTAACCATACTAAAAATATTGAGCTACGACAAACAGGGGCCGAGTAATTAAGCTAAACGTAAACAAACAACCCGTCCATAGGAAATGCATTAGACTATATTTTGCAGGCCCATAACTCTGTGTCTACTAAAGATACGGGGATGTCCTTAGGATATGTTATAGTCCAAATTGTCCCCCATCTAACCATACTAAAAACATTGAGCTACGACAAACAAGGGCCGAGATATTAAGCAAAATGTTCGTCAAATTTGGTATCGTCTCACTTATTTTTATTATGTTTCTTATGATTTTTGCACTAAACTTTGGAGGCTCATAACTCTTGTTCTACAAGAGATACTGGGATCTCCTTTGGATATGTTATAGTACTCTTTGCTCCCCATACAAGGATACTTTAAACTTGAGGCTACCTCAATATCGCCGTCAACTTATTTTTTGTCTCACTTATTGTTAGAAGGTTACTTTTGATTTTTGAAAATAAACTTTGCAGGCTCGTAACTCTGGTTCTACCAGAGATACGGGGATGTCCTTTGAGTATGTTATAGACCAATTTGTCCCCCATCTAGCCATACTAAGAATTAGGGCTACGACAAACAGTAGTCGAGTAATTAAGCTAATCGTATACAAACAAACCCCTCCATAGGAAATACATTAGACTAAATTCTGGAGGCTCGTAACTCTGGTTCTACCAGAGATACGGGGATGTAAATAATGTGACCTTGACACAAATGTTCGGATAATTATAAAGGTCTTTGCATGTTCCAAGCAAAAAAAAAACTTCGTGGTTTCGAACCTGTGGCCTTCCGAGAGTGAGGCGGATGCGATAACCGCTACACTAAAGATATGTTATTATTTTTAATAGAAAGAACAGGGTCAAGTAATTAAGCAATACGTGAACAAACAAACCCCTCCATTGAAAATGCATTAGACTATACTTTGCAGGCTCGTAACTCTGTTTCTACTGGAGATACGGGGATGTCCTTTGAGTATGTTATAGTCCAATTTGTCCCCCATCTAACCATACTAAAAACATTGAGCTACGACAAACAGTAGTCGAGTAATTAAGCTAATCGTAAACAAACAAACCCCTCCATAGGAAATGCATTAGACTATACTTTGCAGGCCCATAACTCTGTGTCTACTAGAGATACGGGGATGTCCTTAGGATATGTTATAGTCCAAATTGTCCCCCATCTAACCATACTAAAAACTTTGGGCTACGACAAACAGGGGCCGAGTACTTAAGCAAAACGTAACGAAACAAACCCCCTCCATAGGAAATGCATTAGACTATACTTTGGAGGCTCGTAACTCTGTTTCTACTGGAGATACGGGGAAGTCCTTTGAGTATGTTATAGTCCAATTTGTCCCCCATCTAACCATACTAAAAATATTGAGCTACGACAAACAGGGGCCGAGTAATTAAGCTAAACGTAAACAAACAACCCGTCCATAGGAAATGCATTAGACTATATTTTGCAGGCCCATAACTCTGTGTCTACTAAAGATACGGGGATGTCCTTAGGATATGTTATAGTCCAAATTGTCCCCCATCTAACCATACTAAAAACATTGAGCTACGACAAACAAGGGCCGAGATATTAAGCAAAATGTTCGTCAAATTTGGTATCGTCTCACTTATTTTTATTATGTTTCTTATGATTTTTGCACTAAACTTTGGAGGCTCATAACTCTTGTTCTACAAGAGATACTGGGATCTCCTTTGGATATGTTATAGTACTCTTTGCTCCCCATACAAGGATACTTTAAACTTGAGGCTACCTCAATATCGCCGTCAACTTATTTTTTGTCTCACTTATTGTTAGAAGGTTACTTTTGATTTTTGAAAATAAACTTTGCAGGCTCGTAACTCTGGTTCTACCAGAGATACGGGGATGTCCTTTGAGTATGTTATAGACCAATTTGTCCCCCATCTAGCCATACTAAGAATTAGGGCTACGACAAACAGTAGTCGAGTAATTAAGCTAATCGTATACAAACAAACCCCTCCATAGGAAATACATTAGACTAAATTCTGGAGGCTCGTAACTCTGGTTCTACCAGAGATACGGGGATGTAAATAATGTGACCTTGACACAAATGTTCGGATAATTATAAAGGTCTTTGCATGTTCCAAGCAAAAAAAAAACTTCGTGGTTTCGAACCTGTGGCCTTCCGAGAGTGAGGCGGATGCGATAACCGCTACACTAAAGATATGTTATTATTTTTAATAGAAAGAACAGGGTCAAGTAATTAAGCAATACGTGAACAAACAAACCCCTCCATTGAAAATGCATTAGACTATACTTTGCAGGCTCGTAACTCTGTTTCTACTGGAGATACGGGGATGTCCTTTGAGTATGTTATAGTCCAATTTGTCCCCCATCTAACCATACTAAAAACATTGAGCTACGACAAACAGTAGTCGAGTAATTAAGCTAATCGTAAACAAACAAACCCCTCCATAGGAAATGCATTAGACTATACTTTGCAGGCCCATAACTCTGTGTCTACTAGAGATACGGGGATGTCCTTAGGATATGTTATAGTCCAAATTGTCCCCCATCTAACCATACTAAAAACTTTGGGCTACGACAAACAGGGGCCGAGTACTTAAGCAAAACGTAACGAAACAAACCCCCTCCATAGGAAATGCATTAGACTATACTTTGGAGGCTCGTAACTCTGTTTCTACTGGAGATACGGGGAAGTCCTTTGAGTATGTTATAGTCCAATTTGTCCCCCATCTAACCATACTAAAAATATTGAGCTACGACAAACAGGGGCCGAGTAATTAAGCTAAACGTAAACAAACAACCCGTCCATAGGAAATGCATTAGACTATATTTTGCAGGCCCATAACTCTGTGTCTACTAAAGATACGGGGATGTCCTTAGGATATGTTATAGTCCAAATTGTCCCCCATCTAACCATACTAAAAACATTGAGCTACGACAAACAAGGGCCGAGATATTAAGCAAAATGTTCGTCAAATTTGGTATCGTCTCACTTATTTTTATTATGTTTCTTATGATTTTTGCACTAAACTTTGGAGGCTCATAACTCTTGTTCTACAAGAGATACTGGGATCTCCTTTGGATATGTTATAGTACTCTTTGCTCCCCATACAAGGATACTTTAAACTTGAGGCTACCTCAATATCGCCGTCAACTTATTTTTTGTCTCACTTATTGTTAGAAGGTTACTTTTGATTTTTGAAAATAAACTTTGCAGGCTCGTAACTCTGGTTCTACCAGAGATACGGGGATGTCCTTTGAGTATGTTATAGACCAATTTGTCCCCCATCTAGCCATACTAAGAATTAGGGCTACGACAAACAGTAGTCGAGTAATTAAGCTAATCGTATACAAACAAACCCCTCCATAGGAAATACATTAGACTAAATTCTGGAGGCTCGTAACTCTGGTTCTACCAGAGATACGGGGATGTAAATAATGTGACCTTGACACAAATGTTCGGATAATTATAAAGGTCTTTGCATGTTCCAAGCAAAAAAAAAACTTCGTGGTTTCGAACCTGTGGCCTTCCGAGAGTGAGGCGGATGCGATAACCGCTACACTAAAGATATGTTATTATTTTTAATAGAAAGAACAGGGTCAAGTAATTAAGCAATACGTGAACAAACAAACCCCTCCATTGAAAATGCATTAGACTATACTTTGCAGGCTCGTAACTCTGTTTCTACTGGAGATACGGGGATGTCCTTTGAGTATGTTATAGTCCAATTTGTCCCCCATCTAACCATACTAAAAACATTGAGCTACGACAAACAGTAGTCGAGTAATTAAGCTAATCGTAAACAAACAAACCCCTCCATAGGAAATGCATTAGACTATACTTTGCAGGCCCATAACTCTGTGTCTACTAGAGATACGGGGATGTCCTTAGGATATGTTATAGTCCAAATTGTCCCCCATCTAACCATACTAAAAACTTTGGGCTACGACAAACAGGGGCCGAGTACTTAAGCAAAACGTAACGAAACAAACCCCCTCCATAGGAAATGCATTAGACTATACTTTGGAGGCTCGTAACTCTGTTTCTACTGGAGATACGGGGAAGTCCTTTGAGTATGTTATAGTCCAATTTGTCCCCCATCTAACCATACTAAAAATATTGAGCTACGACAAACAGGGGCCGAGTAATTAAGCTAAACGTAAACAAACAACCCGTCCATAGGAAATGCATTAGACTATATTTTGCAGGCCCATAACTCTGTGTCTACTAAAGATACGGGGATGTCCTTAGGATATGTTATAGTCCAAATTGTCCCCCATCTAACCATACTAAAAACATTGAGCTACGACAAACAAGGGCCGAGATATTAAGCAAAATGTTCGTCAAATTTGGTATCGTCTCACTTATTTTTATTATGTTTCTTATGATTTTTGCACTAAACTTTGGAGGCTCATAACTCTTGTTCTACAAGAGATACTGGGATCTCCTTTGGATATGTTATAGTACTCTTTGCTCCCCATACAAGGATACTTTAAACTTGAGGCTACCTCAATATCGCCGTCAACTTATTTTTTGTCTCACTTATTGTTAGAAGGTTACTTTTGATTTTTGAAAATAAACTTTGCAGGCTCGTAACTCTGGTTCTACCAGAGATACGGGGATGTCCTTTGAGTATGTTATAGACCAATTTGTCCCCCATCTAGCCATACTAAGAATTAGGGCTACGACAAACAGTAGTCGAGTAATTAAGCTAATCGTATACAAACAAACCCCTCCATAGGAAATACATTAGACTAAATTCTGGAGGCTCGTAACTCTGGTTCTACCAGAGATACGGGGATGTAAATAATGTGACCTTGACACAAATGTTCGGATAATTATAAAGGTCTTTGCATGTTCCAAGCAAAAAAAAAACTTCGTGGTTTCGAACCTGTGGCCTTCCGAGAGTGAGGCGGATGCGATAACCGCTACACTAAAGATATGTTATTATTTTTAATAGAAAGAACAGGGTCAAGTAATTAAGCAATACGTGAACAAACAAACCCCTCCATTGAAAATGCATTAGACTATACTTTGCAGGCTCGTAACTCTGTTTCTACTGGAGATACGGGGATGTCCTTTGAGTATGTTATAGTCCAATTTGTCCCCCATCTAACCATACTAAAAACATTGAGCTACGACAAACAGTAGTCGAGTAATTAAGCTAATCGTAAACAAACAAACCCCTCCATAGGAAATGCATTAGACTATACTTTGCAGGCCCATAACTCTGTGTCTACTAGAGATACGGGGATGTCCTTAGGATATGTTATAGTCCAAATTGTCCCCCATCTAACCATACTAAAAACTTTGGGCTACGACAAACAGGGGCCGAGTACTTAAGCAAAACGTAACGAAACAAACCCCCTCCATAGGAAATGCATTAGACTATACTTTGGAGGCTCGTAACTCTGTTTCTACTGGAGATACGGGGAAGTCCTTTGAGTATGTTATAGTCCAATTTGTCCCCCATCTAACCATACTAAAAATATTGAGCTACGACAAACAGGGGCCGAGTAATTAAGCTAAACGTAAACAAACAACCCGTCCATAGGAAATGCATTAGACTATATTTTGCAGGCCCATAACTCTGTGTCTACTAAAGATACGGGGATGTCCTTAGGATATGTTATAGTCCAAATTGTCCCCCATCTAACCATACTAAAAACATTGAGCTACGACAAACAAGGGCCGAGATATTAAGCAAAATGTTCGTCAAATTTGGTATCGTCTCACTTATTTTTATTATGTTTCTTATGATTTTTGCACTAAACTTTGGAGGCTCATAACTCTTGTTCTACAAGAGATACTGGGATCTCCTTTGGATATGTTATAGTACTCTTTGCTCCCCATACAAGGATACTTTAAACTTGAGGCTACCTCAATATCGCCGTCAACTTATTTTTTGTCTCACTTATTGTTAGAAGGTTACTTTTGATTTTTGAAAATAAACTTTGCAGGCTCGTAACTCTGGTTCTACCAGAGATACGGGGATGTAAATAATGTGACCTTGACACAAATGTTCGGATAATTATAAAGGTCTTTGCATGTTCCAAGCAAAAAAAAAAACCTCGCGGTTTCGAACGTGTGGCCTTCCGGGAGTGAGGCGGATGCGATAACCGCTACACTAAAGATATGTTATTATTTTTAATCGAAAGAACAGGGTCAAGTAATTAAGCAATACATGAACAAACAAACCCCTCCATAGAAAATGCATTAGACTATACTTTGCAGGCTCGTAACTCTGTTTCTACTGTAGATACGGCGATGTCCTATGAGTATGTTATAGACCAATTTGTCCCCCATCTAGCCATACTAAGAATTAGGGCTTCGACAAACAGTAGTCGAGTAATTAAGCTAATCGTAAACAAACAAACCCCTCCATAGGAAGTACATTAGACTAAATTCTGGAGGCTGGTAACTCTGGTTCTACCAGACATACGGGGATGTAAATAATGTGACCTTGACACAAATGTTCGGATAATTATAAAAAAAAACTTCGCGGTTTCGAACCTGTGGCCTTCCGGGAGTGAGGCGGATGCGATAACCGCTACACTAAAGATATGTCATTATTTTTAATCGAAAGAACAGGGTCAAGTAATTAAGCAATACGTGAACAAACAAACCCCTCCATAGAAAATGCATTAGACTATACTTTGCAGGCTCGTAACTCTGTTTCTACTGTAGATACGGGGATGTCCTTTGAGTATGTTACAGTCCAATTTGTCCCCCATCTAACCATACTAAAAACATTGAGCTACGACAAACAGGGGCCGAGTAATTCAGCTAAACGTAAACAAACAACCCGTCCATAGGAAATGCATTAGACTATACTTTGCAGGCCCATAACTCTGTGTCTACTAGAGATACGGGGATGTCCTTAGGATATGATATAGTCCAAATTTTCCCCCATCTAACCATACTAAAAACTTTTGGCTACGACAAACAGGGGCCGAGTAATTAAGCTAAACGTAAACAAACAACCCCTCCATAGGAAATGCATTAGACTATACTTTGCAGGCTTGTAACTCTGTTTCTACTGGAGATACGGGGATGTCCTTTGAGTATGTTTTAGTCCAATTTGTCCCCCATCTAACCATACTAAAAACATTGAGCTACGACAAGAGTTATGAGCCGCCAAAGTTTAGTGCAAAAATCATAAGTAACATAATAAAAATAAGTGAGACGATACCAAAGTTGACGAACATTTTGCTTAATATCTCGGCCCCTGTTTGTCGTAGCTCAATGTTTTTAGTATGGTTAGATGGGAGACAAATTGGACTAAAACATACTCAAAGGACATCCCCGTATCTCCAGTAGAAACAGAGTTACGAGCCTGCAAAGTATAGTCTAATGCATTTCCTATGGAGGGGTCGTTTGTTTACGTTTAGCTTAATTACTCGGCCCCTGTTTGTCGTAGCTCAATGTTTTTAGTATGGTTAGATGGGGGACAATTTGGACTATATCATATCCTAAGTACATCCCCGTATCTCTAGTAGACACAGAGTTATGGGCCTGCAAAGTATAGTCTAATGCATTTCCTATGGACGGGTTGTTTGTTTACGTTTAGCTTAATTACTCGGCCCCTGTTTGTCGTAGCTCAATGTTTTTAGTATGGTTAGATGGGGGACAAATTGGACTGTAACATACTCAAAGGACATCCCCGTATCTACAGTAGAAACAGAGTTACGAGCCTGCAAAGTATAGAATAATGCATTTTCTATGGAGGGGTTTGTTTGTTCACGTATTGCTTAATTACTTGACCTTGTTCTTTCGATTAAAAATAATAACATATCTTTAGTGTAGCGGTTATCGCATCCGCCTCACTCCCGGAAGGCCACAGGTTCGAAACCGCGAAGTTTTTTTTTATAATTATCCGAACATTTGTGTCAAGGTCACATTATTTACATCCCCGTATCTCTGGTAGAACCAGAGTTACCAGGCTCCAGAATTTAGTCTAATGTATTTCCTATGGAGGGGTTTGTTTGTTTACGATTAGCTTAATTACTCGACTACTGTTTGTCGAAGCCCTAATTCTTAGTATGGCTAGATGGGGGACAAATTGGTCTATAACATACTCAAAGGACATCCTTGAATCTCCAGTAGAAACAGAGTTACGAGCCTGCAAAGTTTATTTTCAAAATCAAAAGTAGCCTTCTAACAATAAGTGAGACAAAAAATAAGTTGACGACGATATTGAGGTAGCCTCAAGTTTAAAGTATCCTTGTATGGGGAGCAAAGAGTACTATAACATATCCAAAGGAGATCCCAGTATCTCTTGTAGAACAAGAGTTATGAGCCTCCAAAGTTTAGTGCAAAAATCATAAGTAACATAATAAAAATAAGTGAGACGATACCAAAATTGACGAACATTTTGCTTAATATCTCGGCCCCTGTTTGTCGTAGCCTAATGTTTTTAATATGGTTAGATGGGGGACAATTTGGACTATAACATATCCTAAAGACATCCCCGTATCTCTAGTAGACACAGAGTTATGGGCCTGCAAAATATAGTCTAATGCATTTCCTATGGACGGGTTGTTTGTTTACGTTTAGCTTAAATACTCGGCCCCTGTTTGTCGTAGCTCAATGTTTTTAGTATGGTTAGATGGGGGACAATTTGGACTATAACATACTCAAAGGACATCGCCGTATCTACAGTAGAAACAGAGTTACGAGCCTGCAAAGTATAGTCTAATGCATTTTCTATGGAGGGGTTTGTTTGTTCATGTATTGCTTAATTACTTGACCCTGTTCTTTCGATTAAAAATAATAACATATCTTTAGTGTAGCGGTTATCGCATCCGCCTCACTCCCGGAAGGCCACAGGTTCGAAACAGCGAAGTTTTTTTTATAATTATCCGAACATTTGTGTCAAGGTCACATTATTTACATCCCCGTATCTCTGGTAGAACCAGAGTTACGAGCCTCCAGAATTTAGTCTAATGTATCTCCTATGGAGGGGTTTGTTTGTTTACGATTAGCTTAATTACTCGACTACTGTTTGTCGTAGCTCAATGTTTTTAGTATGGTTAGATGGGGGACAAATTGGACTATAACATACTCAAAGGACATCCCCGTATCTACAGTAGAAACAGATTTACGAGCCTGCAAAATATAGTCTAATGCATTTTCTATGGAGGGGTTTGTTTGTTCACGTATTGCTTAATTACTTGACCCTGTTCTTTCGATTAAAAATAATAACATATCTTTAGTGTAGCGGTTATCGCATCCGCCTCACTCCCGGAAGGCCACAGGTTCGAAACCGCGAAGTTTTTTTTTATAATTATCCGAACATTTGTGTCAAGGTCACATTATTTACATCCCCGTATCTCTGGTAGAACCAGAGTTACGAGCCTCCAGAATTTAGTCTAATGGATTTCCTATGGAGGGGTTTGTTTGTTTACGATTAGCTTAATTACTCGACTACTGTTTGTCGTAGCTCAATGTTTTTAGTATGGTTAGATGGGGGACAATTTGGACTATAACATATCCTAAAGACATCCCCGTATCTCTAGTAGACACAGAGTTATGGGCCTGCAAAATATAGTCTAATGCATTTCCTATGGACTGGTTGTTTGTTTACGTTTAGCTTAAATACTCGGCCCCTGTTTGTCGTAGCTCAATGTTTTTAGTATAATTAGATGGGGGACAATTTGGACTATAACATATCCTAAGGACATCCCCGTATCTCTAGTAAACACAGAGTTATGGGCCTGCAAAGCATAGTCTAGTGCATTTCCTTTGGACGGGTTGTTTGTTTACGTTTAGCTTAATTACTCGGCCCCTGTTTTTCGTAGCTCAATGTTTTTAGTATGGTTAGATGGGGGACAAATTGGAATATAACATACTCAAAGGACATCGCCGTATCTACAGTAGAAACAGAGTTACGAGCCTGCAAAGTATAGTCTAATGCATTTCCTATGGAGGGGTCGTTTGTTTACGTTTAGCTTAATTACTCGGCCCCTGTTTGTCGTAGCCCAAAGTTTTTAGTATGGTTAGATGGGGGACAATTTGGACTATATCATATCCTAAGGACATCCCCGTATCTCTAGTAGACACAGAGTTATGGGCCTGCAAAGTATAGTCTAATGCATTTCCTATGGACGGGTTGTTTGTTTACGTTTAGCTTAATTACTCGGCCCCTGTTAGTCGTAGCTCAATGTTTTTAGTATGGTTAGATGGGGGACAAATTGGACTGTAACATACTCAAAGGACATCCCCGTATCTACAGTAGAAACAGAGTTACGAGCCTGCAAAGTATAGAATAATGCATTTTCTATGGAGGGGTTTGTTTGTTCACGTATTGCTTAATTACTTGACCTTGTTCTTTCGATTAAAAATAATAACATATCTTTAGTGTAGCGGTTATCGCATCCGCCTCACTCCCGGAAGGCCACAGGTTCGAAACCGCGAAGTTTTTTTTTATAATTATCCGAACATTTGTGTCAAGGTCACATTATTTACATCCCCGTATCTCTGGTAGAACCAGAGTTACCAGCCTCCAGAATTTAGTCTAATGTATTTCCTATGGAGGGGTTTGTTTGTTTACGATTAGCTTAATTACTCGACTACTGTTTGTCGAAGCCCTAATTCTTAGTATGGCTAGATGGGGGACAAATTGGTCTATAACATACTCAAAGGACATCCTTGAATCTCCAGTAGAAACAGAGTTACGAGCCTGCAAAGTTTATTTTCAAAATCAAAAGTAGCCTTCTAACAATAAGTGGGACAAAAAATAAGTTGACGACGATATTGAGGTAGCCTCAAGTTTAAAGTATCCTTGTATGGGGAGCAAAGAGTACTATAACATATCCAAAGGAGATCCCAGTATCTCTTGTAGAACAAGAGTTATGAGCCTCCAAAGTTTAGTGCAAAAATCATAAGTAACATAATAAAAATAAGTGAGACGATACCAAAATTGACGAACATTTTGCTTAATATCTCGGCCCCTGTTTGTCGTAGCCTAATGTTTTTAATATGGTTAGATGGGGGACAATTTGGACTATAACATATCCTAAAGACATCCCCGTATCTCTAGTAGACACAGAGTTATGGGCCTGCAAAATATAGTCTAATGCATTTCCTATGGACGGGTTGTTTGTTTACGTTTAGCTTAAATACTCGGCCCCTGTTTGTCGTAGCTCAATGTTTTTAGTATGGTTAGATGGGGGACAATTTGGACTATAACATATCCTAAGGACATCCCCGTATCTCTAGTAAACACAGAGTTATGGGCCTGCAAAGCATAGTCTAATGCATTTCCTTTGGACGGGTTGTTTGTTTACGTTTAGCTTAATTACTCGGCCCCTGTTTTTCGTAGCTCAATGTTTTTAGTATGGTTAGATGGGGGACAAATTGGAATATAACATACTCAAAGGACATCGCCGTATCTACAGTAGAAACAGAGTTACGAGCCTGCAAAGTATAGTCTAATGCATTTTCTATGGAGGGGTTTGTTTGTTCATGTATTGCTTAATTACTTGACCCTGTTCTTTCGATTAAAAATAATAACATATCTTTAGTGTAGCGGTTATCGCATCCGCCTCACTCCCGGAAGGCCACAGGTTCGAAACAGCGAAGTTTTTTTTTATAATTATCCGAACATTTGTGTCAAGGTCACATTATTTACATCCCCGTATCTCTGGTAGAACCAGAGTTACGAGCCTCCAGAATTTAGTCTAATGGATTTCCTATGGAGGGGTTTGTTTGTTTACGATTAGCTTAATTACTCGACTACTGTTTGTCGTAGCTCAATGTTTTTAGTATAATTAGATGGGGGACAAATTGGACTATATCATACTCAAAGGACATCCCCGTATCTACAGTAGAAACAGATTTACGAGCCTGCAAAATATAGTCTAATGCATTTTCTATGGAGGGGTTTGTTTGTTCACGTATTGCTTAATTACTTGACCCTGTTCTTTCGATTAAAAATAATAACATATCTTTAGTGTAGCGGTTATCGCATCCGCCTCACTCCCGGAAGGCCACAGGTTCGAAACCGCGAAGTTTTTTTTTATAATTATCCGAACATTTGTGTCAAGGTCACATTATTTACATCCCCGTATCTCTGGTAGAACCAGAGTTACGAGCCTCCAGAATTTAGTCTAATGGATTTCCTATGGAGGGGTTTGTTTGTTTACGATTAGCTTAATTACTCGACTACTGTTTGTCGTAGCTCAATGTTTTTAGTATGGTTAGATGGGGGACAAATTGGACTATATCATACTCAAAGGACATCCCCGTATCTACAGTAGAAACAGATTTACGAGCCTGCAAAATATAGTCTAATGCATTTTCTATGGAGGGGTTTGTTTGTTCACGTATTGCTTAATTACTTGACCCTGTTCTTTCGATTAAAAATAATAACATATCTTTAGTGTAGCGGTTATCGCATCCGCCTCACTCCCGGAAGGCCACAGGTTCGAAACCGCGAAGTTTTTTTTATAATTATCCGAACATTTGTGTCAAGGTCACATTATTTACATCCCCGTATCTCTGGTAGAACCAGAGTTACGAGCCTCCAGAATTTAGTCTAATGGATTTCCTATGGAGGGGTTTGTTTGTTTACGATTAGCTTAATTACTCGACTACTGTTTGTCGTAGCTCAATGTTTTTAGTATGGTTAGATGGGGGACAAATTGGACTATAACATACTCAAAGGACATCCCCGTATCTACAGTAGAAACAGATTTACGAGCCTGCAAAATATAGTCTAATGCATTTTCTATGGAGGGGTTTGTTTGTTCACGTATTGCTTAATTACTTGACCCTGTTCTTTCGATTAAAAATAATAACATATCTTTAGTGTAGCGGTTATCGCATCCGCCTCACTCCCGGAAGGCCACAGGTTCGAAACCGCGAGGTTTTTTTTTTGCTTGGAACATGCAAAGACCTTTATAATTATCCGAACATTTGTGTCAAGGTCACATTATTTACATCCCCGTATCTCTGGTAGAACCAGAGTTACGAGCCTCCAGAATTTAGTCTAATGTATTTCCTATGGAGGGGTTTGTTTGTTTACGATTAGCTTAATTACTCGACTACTTTTTGTCGTAGCCCTAATTCTTAGTATGGCTAGATGGGGGACAAATTGGTCTATAACATACTCAAAGGACATTCCCGTATCTCCAGTAGAAACAGAGTTACGAGCCTGCAAAGTTTATTTTCAAAAATCAAAAGTAACCTTCTAACAATAAGTGAGACAAAAAGTAAGTTGACGACGATATTGAGGTAGCCTCAAGTTTAAAGTATCCTTGTATGGGGAGCAAAGAGTACTATAACATATCCAAAGGAGATCCCAGTATCTCTTGTAGAACTCTGTTTCTACTGGAGATACGGGGATGTCCTTTGAGTATGTTATAGTCCAATTTGTCCCCCATCTAACCATACTAAAAACATTGAGCTGCGACAAACAGGGGCCGAGTAATTAAGCTAAACGTAAACAAACAACCCGTCCATAGCAAATGCATTAGACTGTACTTTGCAGGCCCATAACTCTGTGTCTACTAGAGATACGGGGATGTCCATAGGATATGTTATAGTACAAATTGTCCCCCATCTAACCATACTAAAAACATTGAGCTACGACAAACAGGGGCCGAGATATTAAGCAAAATGTTCGTCAACTTTGGCATCGTCTCACTTCTTTTTATTATGTTACTTATGATTTTTGCACTAAACTTTGGAGGCTCATAACTCTTGTTCTACAAGAGATACTGGGATCTCCTTTGGATATGTTATAGTACTCTTTGCTCCCCATACAAGGATACTTTAAACTTGAGGCTACCGCAATATCGTCGTCAACTTATTTTTTGTCTCACTTATTGTTAGAAGGTTACTTTTGATTTTTGAAAATAAATTTTGCAGGCTCGTAACTCTGTTTCTACTGGAGATACGGGGATGTCCTTTGAGTATGTTATAGACCAATTTGTCCCCCATCTAGCCATACTAAGAATTAGGGCTACGACAAACAGTAGTCGAGTAATTAAGCTAATCGTAAACAAACAAACCCCCTCCATAGGAAATACATTAGACTAAATTCTGGAGGCTCGTAACTCTGGTTCTACCAGAGATACGGGGATGTAAATAATGTGACCTTGACACAAATGTTCGGATAATTATAAAAAAAAACTTCGCGGTTTCGAACCTGTGGCCTTCCGGGAGTGAGGCGGATGCGATAAATGCTACACTAAAGATATGTTATTATTTTTAATCGAAAGAACAGGGTCAAGTAATTGAGCAATACATGAACAAACAAATCCCTCCATAGAAAATGCATAAGACTATAGTTTGCAGGCTCGTAACTCTGTTTCTACTGGAGATACGGGGATGTCCTTTGAGTATGTTATAGTCCAATTTGTCCCCCATCTAACCATACTAAAAACATTGAGCTACGACAAACAGGGGCCGAGTAATTAAGCTAAACGTAAACAAACAACCCGTCCATAGCAAATGCATTAGACTGTACTTTGCAGGCCCATAACTCTGTGTCTACTAGAGATACGGGGATGTCCTTAGGATATGTTATAGTCCAATTTGTCCTTCATCTAACCATACTGAAAACATTGAGCTACGACAAACAGGGGCCGAGATATTAAGCAAAATGTTCGTCAACTTTGGTATCGTCTCACTTATTTTTATTATGTTACTTATGATTTTTGCACTAAACTTTGGAGGCTCATAACTCTTGTTCTACAAGAGATACTGAGATCTCCTTTGCATATGTTATAGTACTCTTTGCTCCCCATACAAGGATACATTAAACTTGAGGCTACCTCAATATCGTCGTCAACTTACTTTTTGTCTCACTTATTGTTAGAAGGTTACTTTTGATTTTTGAAAATAAACTTTGCAGGCTCGTAACTCTGTTTCTACTGGAGATAAGGGGATGACCTTTGAGTATGTTATAGACCAATTTGTCCCCCATCTAGCCATACTAAGAATTAGGGCTACGACAAACAGTAGTCGAGTAATTAAGCTAATCGTATACAAAGAAACCCCTCCATAGGAAATACATTAGACTAAATTCTGGAGGCTCGTAACTCTGGTTCTACCAGAGATACGGGGATGTAAATAATGTGACCTTGACACAAATGTTCGGATAATTATAAAGGTCTTTGCATGTTCCAAGCAAAAAAAAACTTCGTGGTTTCGAATCTGTGGCCTTCCGAGAGTGAGGCGGATGCGATAGCCGCTACACTAAAGATATGTTATTATTTTTAATCGAAAGAACAGGGTCAAGTAATTAAGCAATACGTGAACAAACAAACCCCTCCATAGAAAATGCATTAGACTATACTTTGCCGGCTCGTAACTCTGTTTCTACTGGAGATACGGGGATGTCCTTTGAGTATGTTATAGTCCAATTTGTCCTCCATCTAACCATACTAAAAACATTGAGCTACGACAAACAGTAGTCGAGTAATTAAGCTAATCGTAAACAAACAAACCCCTCCATAGGAAATGCATTAGACTATACTTTGCAGGCCCATAACTCTGTGTCTACTAGAGAAACGGGGATGTCCTTAGGATATGTTATAGTCCAAATTGTCCCCCATCTAACCATACTAAAAACTTTGGGCTACGACAAACAGGGGCCGAGTACTTAAGCAAAACGTAACGAAACAAACCCCCTCCATAGGAAATGCATTAGACTATACTTTGGAGGCTCGTAACTCTGTTTCTACTGGAGATACGGGGAAGTCCTTTGAGTATGTTATAGTCCAATTTGTCCCCCATCTAACCATACTAAAAATATTGAGCTACGACAAACAGGGGCCGAGTAATTAAGCTAAACGTAAACAAACAACCCGTCCATTGGAAATGCATTAGACTATATTTTGCAGGCCCATAACTCTGTGTCTACTAAAGATACGGGGATGTCCTTAGGATATGCTATAGTCCAAATTGTCCCCCATCTAACCATACTAAAAACATTGAGCTACGACAAACAGTAGTCGAGTAATTAAGCTAATCGTAAACAAACAAACCCCTCCATAGGAAATCCATTAGACTAAATTCTGGAGGCTCGTAACTCTGGTTCTACCAGAGATACGGGGATGTAAATAATGTGACCTTGACACAAATGTTCGGATAATTATAAAAATAAAACTTCGCGGTTTCGAACCTGTGGCCTTCCGGGAGTGAGGCGGATGCGATAACCGCTACACTAAAGATATGTTATTATTTTTAATCGAAAGAACAGGGTCAAGTAATTAAGCAATACATGAACAAACAAACCCCTCCATAGAAAATGCATTAGACTATACTTTGCAGGCTCGTAACTCTGTTTCTACTGTAGATACGGCGATGTCCTTTGAGTATGTTATATTCCAATTTGTCCCCCATCTAACCATACTAAAAACATTGAGCTACGAAAAACAGGGGCCGAGTAATTAAGCTAAACGTAAACAAACAACCCGTCCAAAGGAAATGCATTAGACTATGCTTTGCAGGCCCATAACTCTGTGTTTACTAGAGATACGGGGATGTCCTTAGGATATGTTATAGTCCAAATTGTCCCCCATCTAACCATACTAAAAACTTTGGGCTACGACAAACAGGGGCCGAGTACTTAAGAAAAACGTAACGAAACAAACCCCCTCCATAGGAAATGCATTAGACTATACTTTGCAGGCTCGTAAATCTGTTTCTACTGGAGATACGGGGATGTCCTTTGAGTATGTTATAGTCCAATTTGTCCCCCATCTAACCATACTACAAATAATGAGCTACGTCAAACAAGGGCCGAGTAATTAAGCTAAACGTAAACAAACAACCCGTCCATAGGAAATGTATTAGACTATATTTTGCAGGCCCATAACTCTGTGTCTACTAGAGATAGGGGATGTCCTTAGGATATGTTATAGTCCAAATTGTCACCCATCTAACCATACTAAAAACATTGAGCTACGACAAACAGGGGCCGAAATATTAAGCAAAATGTTCGTCAACTTTGGTATCGTCTCACTTATTTTTATTATGTTACTTATGATTTTTGCACTAAACTTTGGAGGCTCATAACTCTTGTTCTACAAGAGATACTGGGATCTCCTTTGGATATTTTATAGTACTCTTTGCTCCCCATACAAGGATACTTTAAACTTGAGGCTACCTCAATATCGTCGTCAACTTACTTTTTGTCTCACTTATTTTTAGAAGGTTACTTTTGATTTTTGAAAATAAACTTTGCAGGCTCGTAACTCTGTTTCTACTGGAGATACGGGGATGTCCTTTGAGTATGTTATAGACCAATTTGTCCCCCATCTAGCCATACTAAGAATTAGGGCTACGACAAACAGTAGTCGAGTAATTAAGCTAATCGTAAACAAACAAACCCCTCCATAGGAAATACATTAGACTAAATTCTGGAGGCTCGTAACTCTGGTTCTACCAGAGATACGGGGATGTAAATAATGTGACCTTGACACAAATTTTCGGATAATTATAAAGGTCTTTGCATGTTCCAAGCAAAAAAAAAACTTCGCGGTTTCGAACCTGTGGCCTTCCGGGAGTGAGGCGGATGCGATAACCGCTACACTAAAGATATGTTATTATTTTTAATCGAAAGAACAGGGTCAATTAATTAAGCAATACGTGAACAAACAAACCCCTCCATAGAAAATGCATTAGACTATACTTTGCAGGCTCGTAACTCTGTTTCTACTGGAGATACGGGGATGTCCTTTGAGTATGATATAGTCCAATTTGTCCCCCATCTAACCATACTAAAAACATTGAGCTACGACAAACAGTAGTCGAGTAATTAAGCTAATCGTAAACAAACAAACCCCTCCATAGGAAATACATTAGACTAAATTCTGGAGGCTCGTAACTCTGGTTCTACCAGAGATACGGGGATCTAAATAATGTGACCTTGACACAAATGTTCGGATAATTATAAAAAAAAACTTCGCGGTTTCGAACCTGTGGCCTTCGGGGAGTGAGGCGGATGCGATAACCGCTACACTAAAGATATGTTATTATTTTTAATCGAAAGAACAGGGTCAAGTAATTAAGCAAAACGTAACGAAACAAACCCCCTCCATAGGAAATGCATTAGACTATACTTTGCAGGCTCGTAACTCTGTTTCTACTGGAGATACGGGGATGTCCTTTGAGTATGTTATTGTCCAATTTGTCCCCCATCTAACCATACTAAAAACATTGAGCTACGACAAACATTGGCCGAGATATTAAGCAAAATGTTCGTCAACTTTGGTATCGTCTCACTTATTTTAATTATGTTATTTATGATTTTTGCACTAAACTTTGGAGGCTCATAACTCTTGTTCTACAAGAGATACTGGGATCTCCTTTGGATATGTTATAGTACTCTTTGCTCCCCATACAAGGATACTTTAAACTTGAGGCTACCTCAATATCGTTGTCAACTTACTTTTTGTCTCACTTATTGTTAGAAGGTTACTTTTGATTTTTGAAAATATACTTTGCAGGCTAGTAACTCTGGTTCTACCAGAGATACGGGGATGTAAATAATGTGACCTTGACACAAATGTTCGGATAATTATAAAGGTCTTTGCATGTTCCAAGCAAAAAAAAACTTTGCGGTTTCGAACCTGTGGCCTTCCGGGAGTGAGGCGGATGCGATAACCGCTACACTAAAGATATGTTATTATTTTTAATCGAAGGAACAGGGTCAAGTAATTAAGCAATACGTGAACAAACAAACCCCTCCATAGAAAATGCATTAGACTATACTTTGCAGGCTCGTAACTCTGTTTCTACTGGAGATACGGGGATGTCCTTTGAGTATGTTATAGACCAATTTGTCCCCCATCTAGCCATACTAAGAATTAGGGCTACGACAAACAGTAGTCGAGTAATTAAGCTAACCGTAAACAAACAAACCCCTCCATAGGAAATACATTAGACTAAATTCTGGAGGCTCGTAAATCTGGTTCTACCAGAGATACGGGGATGTAAATAATGTGACCTTGACACAAATGTTCGGATAATTATAAAGGTCTTTGCATGTTCCAAGCAAAAAAAAAAAAAAAACTTCGCGGTTTCGAACCTGTGGCCTTCCGGGAGTGAGGCGGATGCGATAACCGCTACACTAAAGATATGTTATTATTTTTAATCGAAAGAACAGGGTCAAGTAATTGAGCAATACGTGAACAAACAAACCCCTCCATAGAAAATGCATTAGACTATACTTTGCAGGCTCGTAACTCTGTTTCTACTGTAGATACGGGGATGTCCTTTGAGTATGTTACAGTCCAATTTGTCCCCCATCTAACCATACTAAAAACTTTGGGCTACGACAAACAGGGGCCGAGTAATTAAGCTAAACGTAAACAAACAACCCCTCCATAGGAAATGCATTAGACTATACTTTGCAGGCTCGTAACTCTGTTTCTACTGGAGATACGGGGATGTCCTTTGAATATGTTTTAGTCCAATTTGTCCCCCATCTAACCATACTAAAAACATTGAGCTACGACAAGAGTTATGAGCCGCCAAAGTTTAGTGCAAAAATCATAAGTAACATAATAAAAATAAGTGAGACGATACCAAAGTTGACGAACATTTTGCTTAATATCTCGGCCCCTGTTTGTCGTAGCTCAATGTTTTTGTATGGTTAGATGGGGGACAAATTGGACTAAAACATACTCAAAGGACATACCCGTATCTCCAGTAGAAACAGAGTTACGAGCCTGCAAAGTATAGTCTAATGCATTTCCTATGGAGGGGTTGTTTGTTTACGTTTAGCTTAATTACTCGGCCCCTGTTTGTCGTAGCCCAAAGTTTTTAGTATGGTTAGATGGGGGACAATTTGGAATATATCATATCCTAAGGACATCCCCGTATCTCTAGTAGACACAGAGTTATGGGCCTGCAAAGTATAGTCTAATGCATTTCCTATGGACGGGTTGTTTGTTTACGTTTAGCTTAATTACTCGGCCCCTGTTTGTCGTAGCTCAACGTTTTTAGTATGGTTAGATGGGGGACAAATTGGACTGTAACATACTCAAAGGACATCTACGTATCTACAGTAGAAACAGAGTTACGAGCCTGCAAAGTATAGTCTAATGCATTTTCTATGGAGGGGTTTGTTTGTTCACGTATTGCTTAATTACTTGACCCTGTTCTTTCGATTAAAAATAATAACATATCTTTAGTGTAGCGGTTATCGCATCCGCCTCACTCCCGGAAGGCCACAGGTTCGAAACCGCGAAGTTTTTTTTATAATTATCCGAACATTTGTGTCAAGGTCACATTATTTACATCCCCGTATCTCTGGTAGAACCAGAGTTACCAGCCTCCAGAATTTAGTCTAATGTATTTCCTATGGAGGGGTTTGTTTGTTTACGATTAGCTTAATTACTCGACTACTGTTTGTCGAAGCCCTAATTCTTAGTATGGCTAGATGGGGGACAAATTGGTCTATAACATACTCAAAGGACATCCCCGTATCTCCAGTAGAAACAGAGTTACGAGTCTGCAAAGTTTATTTTCAAAAATCAAAAGTAACCTTCTAACAATAAGTGAGACAAAAAATAAGTTGACGACGATATTGAGGTAGCCTCAAGTTTAAAGTATCCTTGTATGGGGAGCAAAGAGTACTATAACATATCCAAAGGAGATCCCAGTATCTCTTGTAGAACAAGAGTTATGAGCCTCCAAAGTTTAGTGCAAAAATCATAAGTAACATAATAAAAATAAGTGAGACGATACCAAAAATGACGAACATTTTCCTTAATATCTCGGCCCTTGTTTGTCGTAGCTCAATGTTTTTAGTATGGTTAGATGGGGGACAATTTGGACTATAACATATCCTAAGTACATCCTCGTATCTCTAGTAGACACAGAGTTATGGGCCTGCAAAGTATAGTCTAATGCATTTCCTAAGGACGGGTTGTTTGTTTACGTTTGGCTTAATTACTCGGCCCCTGCTTGTCGTAGCTCAATGTTTTTAGTATGGTTAGATGGGGGAGAAATTGGACTATAACATACTCAAAGGACATTCCCGTATCTCCAGTGGAAACAGAGTTACGAGCCTGCAAAGTATAGTCTAACTCATTTCCTATGGAGGGGGTTTGTTTCTTTACGTTTTGCTTAAGTACTCGGCCCCTGTTTGTCGTAGCCCAAAGTTTTTAGTATGGTTAGATGAAGGACAAATTGGACCATAACATATCCTAAGGACATCCCCGTATCTCCAGTAGAAACAGAGTTACGAGCCTGCAAAATATAGTCTAATGCATTTTCTATGGAGGGGTTTGTTTGTTCACGTATTGCTTAATTACTTGACCCTGTTCTTTCGATTAAAAATAATAACATATCTTTAGTGTAGCGGTTATCGCATCCGCCTCACTCCCGGAAGGCCACAGGTTCGAAACCGCGAAGTTTTTTTTATAATTATCCGAACATTTGTGTCAAGGTCACATTATTTACATCCCCGTATCTCTGGTAGAACCAGAGTTACCAGCCTCCAGAATTTAGTCTAATGTATTTCCTATGGAGGGGTTTGTTTGTTTACGATTAGCTTAATTACTCGACTACTGTTTGTCGAAGCCCTAATTCTTAGTATGGCTAGATGGGGGACAAATTGGTCTATAACATACTCAAAGGACATCCCCGTATCTCCAGTAGAAACAGAGTTACGAGTCTGCAAAGTTTATTTTCAAAAATCAAAAGTAACCTTCTAACAAAAAGTGAGACAAAAAATAAGTTGACGACGATATTGCGGTAGCCTCAAGTTTAAAGTATCCTTGTATGGGGAGCAAAGAGTACTATAACATATCCAAAGGAGATCCCAGTATCTCTTGTAGAACAAGAGTTATGAGCCTCCAAAGTTTAGTGCAAAAATCATAAGTAACATAATAAAAATAAGTGAGACGATATCAAAAATGACGAACATTTTCCTTAATATCTCGGCCCTTGTTTGTCGTAGCTCAATGTTTTTAGTATGGTTAGATGGGGGAAAATTTGGACTATAACATATCCTAAGTACATCCCCGTATCTCTAGTAGACACAGAGTTATGGGCCTGCAAAGTATAGTCTAATGCATTTCCTAAGGACGGGTTGTTTGTTTACGTTTGGCTTAATTACTCGGCCCCTGTTTGTCGTAGCTCAATGTTTTTAGTATGGTTAGATGGGGGACAAATTGGACTATAACATACTCAAAGGACATTCCCGTATCTCCAGTGGAAACAGAGTTACGAGCCTGCAAAGTATAGTCTAACTCATTTCCTATGGAGGGGGTTTGTTTCTTTACGTTTTGCTTAAGTACTCGGCCCCTGTTTGTCGTAGCCCAAAGTTTTTAGTATGGTTAGATGAAGGACAAATTGGACCATAACATATCCTAAGGACATCCCCGTATCTCCAGTAGAAACAGAGTTACGAGCCTGCAAAATATAGTCTAATGCATTTTCTATGGAGGGGTTTGTTTGTTCACGTATTGCTTAATTACTTGACCCTGTTCTTTCGATTAAAAATAATAACATATCTTTAGTGTAGCGGTTATCGCATCCGCCTCACTCCCGGAAGGCCACAGGTTCGAAACCGCGAAGTTTTTTTTATAATTATCCGAACATTTGTGTCAAGGTCACATTATTTACATCCCCGTATCTCTGGTAGAACCAGAGTTACCAGCCTCCAGAATTTAGTCTAATGTATTTCCTATGGAGGGGTTTGTTTGTTTACGATTAGCTTAATTACTCGACTACTGTTTGTCGAAGCCCTAATTCTTAGTATGGCTAGATGGGGGACAAATTGGTCTATAACATACTCAAAGGACATCCCCGTATCTCCAGTAGAAACAGAGTTACGAGTCTGCAAAGTTTATTTTCAAAAATCAAAAGTAACCTTCTAACAATAAGTGAGACAAAAAATAAGTTGACGACGATATTGCGGTAGCCTCAAGTTTAAAGTATCCTTGTATGGGGAGCAAAGAGTACTATAACATATCCAAAGGAGATCCCAGTATCTCTTGTAGAACAAGAGTTATGAGCCTCCAAAGTTTAGTGCAAAAATCATAAGTAACATAATAAAAATAAGTGAGACGATATCAAAAATGACGAACATTTTCCTTAATATCTCGGCCCTTGTTTGTCGTAGCTCAATGTTTTTAGTATGGTTAGATGGGGGAAAATTTGGACTATAACATATCCTAAGTACATCCCCGTATCTCTAGTAGACACAGAGTTATGGGCCTGCAAAGTATAGTCTAATGCATTTCCTAAGGACGGGTTGTTTGTTTACGTTTGGCTTAATTACTCGGCCCCTGTTTGTCGTAGCTCAATGTTTTTAGTATGGTTAGATGGGGGACAAATTGGACTATAACATACTCAAAGGACATCCCCGTATCTCCAGTGGAAACAGAGTTACGAGCCTGCAAAGTATAGTCTAACTCATTTCCTATGGAGGGGGTTTGTTTCTTTACGTTTTGCTTAAGTACTCGGCCCCTGTTTGTCGTAGCCCAAAGTTTTTAGTATGGTTAGATGAAGGACAAATTGGACCATAACATATCCTAAGGACATCCCCGTATCTCCAGTAGAAACAGAGTTACGAGCCTGCAAAGTATATTCTAATGCATTTTCTATGGAGGGGTTTGTTTGTTCACGTATTGCTTAATTACTTGACCCTGTTCTTTCGATTAAAAATAATAACATATCTTTAGTGTAGCGGTTATCGCATCCGCCTCACTCCCGGAAGGCCACAGGTTCGAAACCGCGAAGTTTTTTTTATAATTATCCGAACATTTGTGTCAAGGTCACATTATTTACATCCCCGTATCTCTGGTAGAACCAGAGTTACCAGCCTCCAGAATTTAGTCTAATGTATTTCCTATGGAGGGGTTTGTTTGTTTACGATTAGCTTAATTACTCGACTACTGTTTGTCGAAGCCCTAATTCTTAGTATGGCTAGATGGGGGACAAATTGGTCTATAACATACTCAAAGGACATCCCCGTATCTCTAGTAGAAACAGAGTTACGAGTCTGCAAAGTTTATTTTCAAAAATCAAAAGTAACCTTCTAACAATAAGTGAGACAAAAAATAAGTTGACGACGATATTGAGGTAGCCTCAAGTTTAAAGTATCCTTGTATGGGGAGCAAAGAGTACTATAACATATCCAAAGGAGATCCCAGTATCTCTTGTAGAACAAGAGTTATGAGCCTCCAAAGTTTAGTGCAAAAATCATAAGTAACATAATAAAAATAAGTGAGACGATACCAAAAATGACGAACATTTTCCTTAATATCTCGGCCCTTGTTTGTCGTAGCTCAATGTTTTTAGTATGGTTAGATGGGGGACAATTTGGACTATAACATATCCTAAGTACATCCCCGTATCTCTAGTAGACACAGAGTTATGGGCCTGCAAAGTATAGTCTAATGCATTTCCTAAGGACGGGTTGTTTGTTTACGTTTGGCTTAATTACTCGGCCCCTGCTTGTCGTAGCTCAATGTTTTTAGTATGGTTAGATGGGGGAGAAATTGGACTATAACATACTCAAAGGACATTCCCGTATCTCCAGTGGAAACAGAGTTACGAGCCTGCAAAGTATAGTCTAACTCATTTCCTATGGAGGGGGTTTGTTTCTTTACGTTTTGCTTAAGTACTCGGCCCCTGTTTGTCGTAGCCCAAAGTGTTTAGTATGGTTAGATGAAGGACAAATTGGACCATAACATATCCTAAGGACATCCCCGTATCTCCAGTAGAAACAGAGTTACGAGCCTGCAAAGTATAGTCTAATGCATTTTCTATGGAGGGGTTTGTTTGTTCACGTATTGCTTAATTACTTGACCCTGTTCTTTCGATTAAAAATAATAACATATCTTTAGTGTAGCGGTTATCGCATCCGCCTCACTCCCGGAAGGCCACAGGTTCGAAACCGCGAAGTTTTTTTTATAATTATCCGAACATTTGTGTCAAGGTCACATTATTTACATCCCCGTATCTCTGGTAGAACCAGAGTTACCAGCCTCCAGAATTTAGTCTAATGTATTTCCTATGGAGGGGTTTGTTTGTTTACGATTAGCTTAATTACTCGACTACTGTTTGTCGAAGCCCTAATTCTTAGTATGGCTAGATGGGGGACAAATTGGTCTATAACATACTCAAAGGACATCCCCGTATCTCTAGTAGAAACAGAGTTACGAGTCTGCAAAGTTTATTTTCAAAAATCAAAAGTAACCTTCTAACAATAAGTGAGACAAAAAATAAGTTGACGACGATATTGAGGTAGCCTCAAGTTTAAAGTATCCTTGTATGGGGAGCAAAGAGTACTATAACATATCCAAAGGAGATCCCAGTATCTCTTGTAGAACAAGAGTTATGAGCCTCCAAAGTTTAGTGCAAAAATCATAAGTAACATAATAAAAAGAAGTGAGACGATGCCAAAGTTGACGAACATTTTGCTTAATATCTCGGCCCCTGTTTGTCGTAGCTCAATGTTTTTAGTATGGTTAGATGGGGGACAATTTGTACTATAACATATCCTATGGACATCCCCGTATCTCTAGTAGACACAGAGTTATGGGCCTGCAAAGTACAGTCTAATGCATTTGCTATGGACGGGTTGTTTGTTTACGTTTGGCTTAATTACTCGGCCCCTGTTTGTCGTAGCTCAATGTTTTTAGTATGGTTAGATGGGGGACAAATTGGACTATAACATACTCAAAGGACATCCCCGTATCTCCAGTGGAAACAGAGTTACGAGCCTGCAAAGTATAGTCTAACTCATTTCCTATGGAGGGGGTTTGTTTCTTTACGTTTTGCTTAAGTACTCGGCCCCTGTTTGTCGTAACCCAAAGTTTTTAGTATGGTTAGATGAAGGACAAATTGGACCATAACATATCCTAAGGACATCCCCGTATCTCCAGTAGAAACAGAGTTACGAGCCTGCAAAGTAGAGTCTAATGCATTTTCTATGGAGGGGTTTGTTTGTTCACGTATTGCTTAATTACTTGACCCTGTTCTTTCGATTAAAAATAATAACATATCTTTAGTGTAGCGGTTATCGCATCCGCCTCACTCCCGGAAGGCCACAGGTTCGAGACCGCGAAGTTCTTTTTATAATTATCCGAACATTTGTGTCAAGGTCACATTATTTACATCCCCGTATCTCTGGTAGAACCAGAGTTACCAGCCTCCAGAATTTAGTCTAATGTATTTCCTATGGAGGGGTTTGTATGTTTACGATTAGCTTAATTACTCGACTACTGTTTGTCGAAGCCCTAATTCTTAGTATGGCTAGATGGGGGACAAATTGGTCTATAACATACTCAAAGGACATCCCCGTATCTCCAGTAGAAACAGAGTTACGAGTCTGCAAAGTTTATTTTCAAAAATCAAAAGTAACCTTCTAACAATAAGTGAGACAAAAAATAAGTTGACGACGATATCGAGGTAGCCTCAAGTTTAAAGTATCCTCGTATGGGGAGCAAAGAGTACTATAACATATCCAAAGGAGATCCCAGTATCTCTTGTAGAACAAGAGTTATGAGCCTCCAAATTTTAGTGCAAAAATCATAAGTAACATAATAAAAATAAGTGAGACGATACCAAAAATGACGAACATTTTCCTTAATATCTCGGCAATTGTTTGTCGTAGCTCAATGTTTTTAGTATGGTTAGATGGGGGACAATTTGGACTATAACATATCCTAAGTACATCCCCGTATCTCTAGTAGACACAGAGTTATGGGCCTGCAAAGTATAGTCTAATGCATTTCCTAAGGACGGGTTGTTTGTTTACGTTTGGCTTAATTACTCGGCCCCTGTTTGTCGTAGCTCAATGTTTTTAGAATGGTTAGATGGGGGACAAATTGGACTATAACATACTCAAAGGACATCCCCGTATCTCCAGTGGAAACAGAGTTACGAGCCTGCAAAGTATAGTCTAACTCATTTCCTATGGAGGGGGTTTGTTTCTTTACGTTTTGCTTAAGTACTCGGCCCCTGTTTGTCGTAGCCCAAAGTTTTTAGTATGGTTAGATGAAGGACAAATTGGACCATAACATATCCTAAGGACATCCCCGTATCTCCAGTAGAAACAGAGTTACGAGCCTGCAAAGTATAGTCTAATGCATTTTCTATGGAGGGGTTTGTTTGTTCACGTATTGCTTAATTACTTGACCCTGTTCTTTCGATTAAAAATAATAACATATCTTTAGTGTAGCGGTTATCGCATCCGCCTCACTCCCGGAAGGCCACAGGCTCGAAACCGCGAAGTTTTTTTTATAATTATCCGAACATTTGTGTCAAGGTCACATTATTTACATCCCCGTATCTCTGGTAGAACCAGAGTTACCAGCCTCCAGAATTTAGTCTAATGTATTTCCTATGGAGGGGTTTGTTTGTTTACGATTAGCTTAATTACTCGACTACTGTTTGTCGAAGCCCTAATTCTTAGTATGGCTAGATGGGGGACAAATTGGTCTATAACATACTCAAAGGACATCCCCGTATCTCTAGTAGAAACAGAGTTACGAGTCTGCAAAGTTTATTTTCAAAAATCAAAAGTAACCTTCTAACAATAAGTGAGACAAAAAATAAGTTGACGACGATATTGAGGTAGCCTCAAGTTTAAAGTATCCTTGTATGGGGAGCAAAGAGTACTATAACATATCCAAAGGAGATCCCAGTATCTCTTGTAGAACAAGAGTTATGAGCCTCCAAAGTTTAGTGCAAAAATCATAAGTAACATAATAAAAATAAGTGAGACGATACCAAAAATGACGAACATTTTCCTTAATATCTCGGCCCTTGTTTGTCGTAGCTCAATGTTTTTAGTATGGTTAGATGGGGGACAATTTGGACTATAACATATCCTAAGTACATCCCCGTATCTCTAGTAGACACAGAGTTATGGGCCTGCAAAGTATAGTCTAATGCATTTCCTAAGGACGGGTTGTTTGTTTACGTTTGGCTTAATTACTCGGCCCCTGTTTGTCGTAGCTCAATGTTTTTAGTATGGTTAGATGGGGGACAAATTGGACTATAACATACTCAAAGGACATCCCCGTATCTCCAGTGGAAACAGAGTTACGAGCCTGCAAAGTATAGTCTAACTCATTTCCTATGGAGGGGGTTTGTTTCTTTACGTTTTGCTTAAGTACTCGGCCCCTGTTTGTCGTAGCCCAAAGTTTTTAGTATGGTTAGATGAAGGACAAATTGGACCATAACATATCCTAAGGACATCCCCGTATCTCCAGTAGAAACAGAGTTACGAGCCTGCAAAGTATAGTCTAATGCATTTTCTATGGAGGGGTTTGTTTGTTCACGTATTGCTTAATTACTTGACCCTGTTCTTTCGATTAAAAATAATAACATATCTTTAGTGTAGCGGTTATCGCATCCGCCTCACTCCCGGAAGGCCACAGGTTCGAAACCGCGAAGTTTTTTTTATAATTATCCGAACATTTGTGTCAAGGTCACATTATTTACATCCCCGTATCTCTGGTAGAACCAGAGTTACCAGCCTCCAGAATTTAGTCTAATGTATTTCCTATGGAGGGGTTTGTTTGTTTACGATTAGCTTAATTACTCGACTACTGTTTGTCGAAGCCCTAATTCTTAGTATGGCTAGATGGGGGACAAATTGGTCTATAACATACTCAAAGGACATCCCCGTATCTCTAGTAGAAACAGAGTTACGAGTCTGCAAAGTTTATTTTCAAAAATCAAAAGTAACCTTCTAACAATAAGTGAGACAAAAAATAAGTTGACGACGATATTGAGGTAGCCTCAAGTTTAAAGTATCCTTGTAAGGGGAGCAAAGAGTACTATAACATATCCAAAGGAGATCCCAGTATCTCTTGTAGAACAAGAGTTATGAGCCTCCAAAGTTTAGTGCAAAAATCATAAGTAACATAATAAAAATAAGTGAGACGATACCAAAAATGACGAACATTTTCCTTAATATCTCGGCCCTTGTTTGTCGTAGCTCAATGTTTTTAGTATGGTTAGATGGGGGACAATTTGGACTATAACATATCCTAAGTACATCCCCGTATCTCTAGTAGACACAGAGTTATGGGCCTGCAAAGTATAGTCTAATGCATTTCCTAAGGACGGGTTGTTTGTTTACGTTTGGCTTAATTACTCGGCCCCTGTTTGTCGTAGCTCAATGTTTTTAGTATGGTTAGATGGGGGACAAATTGGACTATAACATACTCAAAGGACATCCCCGTATCTCCAGTGGAAACAGAGTTACGAGCCTGCAAAGTATAGTCTAACTCATTTCCTATGGAGGGGGTTTGTTTCTTTACGTTTTGCTTAAGTACTCGGCCCCTGTTTGTCGTAACCCAAAGTTTTTAGTATGGTTAGATGAAGGACAAATTGGACCATAACATATCCTAAGGACATCCCCGTATCTCCAGTAGAAACAGAGTTACGAGCCTGCAAAGTAGAGTCTAATGCATTTTCTATGGAGGGGTTTGTTTTTTCACGTATTGCTTAATTACTTGACCCTGTTCTTTCGATTAAAAATAATAACATATCTTTAGTGTAGCGGTTATCGCATCCGCCTCACTCCCGGAAGGCCACAGGTTCGAAACCGCGAAGTTCTTTTTATAATTATCCGAACATTTGTGTCAAGGTCACATTATTTACATCCCCGTATCTCTGGTAGAACCAGAGTTACCAGCCTCCAGAATTTAGTCTAATGCATTTCCTATGGAGGGGTTTGTATGTTTACGATTAGCTTAATTACTCGACTACTGTTTGTCGAAGCCCTAATTCTTAGTATGGCTAGATGGGGGACAAATTGGTCTATAACATACTCAAAGGACATCCCCGTATCTCCAGTAGAAACAGAGTTACGAGCCTGCAAAGTTTATTTTCAAAAATCAAAAGTAACCTTCTAACAATAAGTGAGACAAAAAATAAGTTGACGACGATATTGAGGTAGCCTCAAGTTTAAAGTATCCTTGTATGGGGAGCAAAGAGTACTATAACATATCCAAAGGAGATCCCAGTATCTCTTGTAGAACAAGAGTTATGAGCCTCCAAAGTTTAGTGCAAAAATCATAAGTAACATAATAAAAATAAGTGAGACGATACCAAAAATGACGAACATTTTGCTTAATATCTCGGCCCTTGTTTGTCGTAGCTCAATGTTTTTAGTATGGTTAGATGGGGGACAATTTGGACTATAACATATCCTAAGTACATCCCCGTATCTCTAGTAGACACAGAGTTATGGGCCTGCAAAGTATAGTCTAATGCATTTTCTATGGACGGGTTGTTTGTTTACGTTTAGCTTAATTACTCGGCCCCTGTTTGTCGTAGCTCAATGTTTTTAGTATGGTTAGATGGGGGACAAATTGGACTATAAAATACTCAAAGGACATCCCCGTATCTCCAGTAGAAACAGAGTTACGAGCCTGCAAAGTATAGTCTAACTCATTTCCTATGGAGGGGGTTTGTTTCTTTACGTTTTGCTTAAGTACTCGGCCCCTGTTTGTCGTAGCCCAAAGTTTTTAGTATGGTTAGATGAAGGACAAATTGGACTATAACATATCCTAAGGACATCCCGGTATCTCTAGTAGACACAGAGTTATGGGCCTGCAAAGTATAGTCTAATGCATTTTCTATGGAGGGGTTTGTTTGTTCACGTATTGCTAAATTACTTGACCCTGTTCTTTCGATTAAAAATAATAACATATCTTTAGTGTAGCGGTTATCGCATCCGCCTCACTCCCGGAAGGCCACAGGTTCGAAACCGCGAAGTTTTTTTTTTGCTTGGAACATGCAAAGACCTTTATAGTTATCCGAACAATTGTGTCAAGGTCACATTTTTACATCCCCGTATCTCTGGTAGAACCAGAGTTACGAGCCTGCAAAGTTTATTTTCAAAAATCAAAAGTAACCTTCTAACAATAAGTGAGACAAAAAATAAGTTGACGACGATATTGAGGTAGCCTCAAGTTTAAAGTATCCTTGTATGGGGAGCAAAGAGTACTATAACATATCCAAAGGAGATCCCAGTATCTCTTGTAGAACAAGAGTTATGAGCCTCCAAAGTTTAGTGCAAAAATCATAAGTAACATAATAAAAATAAGTGAGACGATACCAAAAATGACGAACATTTTGCTTAATATCTCGGCCCTTGTTTGTCGTAGCTCAATGTTTTTAGTATGGTTAGATGGGGGACAATTTGGACTATAACATATCCTAAGTACATCCCCGTATCTCTAGTAGACACAGAGTTATGGGCCTGCAAAGTATAGTCTAATGCATTTCCTATGGACGGGTTGTTTGTTTACGTTTAGCTTAATTACTCGGCCCCTGTTTGTCGTAGCTCAATGTTTTTAGTATGGTTAGATGGGGGACAAATTGGACTATAAAATACTCAAAGGACATCCCCGTATCTCCAGTAGAAACAGAGTTACGAGCCTGCAAAGTATAGTCTAACTCATTTCCTATGGAGGGGGTTTGTTTCTTTACGTTTTGCTTAAGTACTCGGCCCCTGTTTGTCGTAGCCCAAAGTTTTTAGTATGGTTATATGAAGGACAAATTGGACTATAACATATCCTAAGGACATCCCGGTATCTCTAGTAGACACAGAGTTATGGGCCTGCAAAGTATAGTCTAATGCATTTTCTATGGAGGGGTTTGTTTGTTCACGTATTGCTTAAATACTTGACCCTGTTCTTTCGATTAAAAATAATAACATATCTTTAGTGTTGCGGTTATCGCATCCGCCTCACTCCCGGAAGGCCACAGGTTCGAAACCGCGAAGTTTTTTTTTTGCTTGGAACATGCAAAGACCTTTATAATTATCCGAACATTTGTGTCAAGGTCACATTTTTACATCCCCGTATCTCTGGTAGAACCAGAGTTACGAGCCTGCAAAGTTTATTTTCAAAAATCAAAAGTAACCTTCTAACAATAAGTGAGACAAAAAATAAGTTGACGACGATATTGAGGTAGCCTCAAGTTTAAAGTATCCTTGTATGGGGAGCAAAGAGTACTATAACATATCCAAAGGAGATCCCAGTATCTCTTGTAGAACAAGAGTTATGAGCCTCCAAAGTTTAGTGCAAAAATCATAAGTAACATAATAAAAATAAGTGAGACGATACCAAAAATGACGAACATTTTGCTTAATATCTCGGCCCTTGTTTGTCGTAGCTCAATGTTTTTAGTATGGTTAGATGGGGGACAATTTGGACTATAACATATCCTAAGTACATCCCCGTATCTCTAGTAGACACAGAGTTATGGGCCTGCAAAGTATATTCTAATGCATTTCCTATGGACGGGTTGTTTGTTTACGTTTAGCTTAATTACTCGGCCCCTGTTTGTCGTAGCTCAATGTTTTTAGTATGGTTAGATGGGGGACAAATTGGACTATAAAATACTCAAAGGACATCCCCGTATCTCCAGAAGAAACAGAGTTACGAGCCTGCAAAGTATAGTCTAACTCATTTCCTATGGAGGGGGTTTGTTTCTTTACGTTTTGCTTAAGTACTCGGCCCCTGTTTGTCGTAGCCCAAAGTTTTTAGTATGGTTAGATGAAGGACAAATTGGACTATAACATATCCTAAGGACATCCCGGTATCTCTAGTAGACACAGAGTTATGGGCCTGCAAAGTATAGTCTAATGCATTTTCTATGGAGGGGTTTGTTTGTTCACGTATTGCTAAATTACTTGACCCTGTTCTTTCGATTAAAAATAATAACATATCTTTAGTGTAGCGGTTATCGCATCCGCCTCACTCCCGGAAGGCCACAGGTTCGAAACCGCGAAGTTTTTTTTTTGCTTGGAACATGCAAAGACCTTTATAATTATCCGAACATTTGTGTCAAGGTCACATTTTTACATCCCCGTATCTCTGGTAGAACCAGAGTTACGAGCCTGCAAAGTTTATTTTCAAAAATCAAAAGTAACCTTCTAACAATAAGTGAGACAAAAAATAAGTTGACGACGATATTGAGGTAGCCTCAAGTTTAAAGTATCCTTGTATGGGGAGCAAAGAGTACTATAACATATCCAAAGGAGATCCCAGTATCTCTTGTAGAACAAGAGTTATGAGCCTCCAAAGTTTAGTGCAAAAATCATAAGTAACATAATAAAAATAAGTGAGACGATACCAAAAATGACGAACATTTTGCTTAATATCTCGGCCCTTGTTTGTCGTAGCTCAATGTTTTTAGTATGGTTAGATAAGGGACAATTTGGACTATAACATATCCTAAGTACATCCCCGTATCTCTAGTAGACACAGAGTTATGGGCCTGCAAATTATATTCTAATGCATTTCCTATGGACGGGTTGTTTGTTTACGTTTAGCTTAATTACTCGGCCCCTGTTTGTCGTAGCTCAATGTTTTTAATATGGTTAGATGGGGGACAAATTGGACTATAAAATACTCAAAGGACATCCCCGTATCTCCAGAAGAAACAGAGTTACGAGCCTGCAAAGTATAGTCTAACTCATTTCCTATGGAGGGGGTTTGTTTCTTTACGTTTTGCTTAAGTACTCGGCCCCTGTTTGTCGTAGCCCAAAGTTTTTAGTATGGTTAGATGAAGGACAAATTGGACTATAACATATCCTAAGGACATCCCGGTATCTCTAGTAGACACAGAGTTATGGGCCTGCAAAGTATAGTCTAATGCATTTTCTATGGAGGGGTTTGTTTGTTCACGTATTGCTTAATTACTTGACCCTGTTCTTTCGATTAAAAATAATAACATATCTTTAGTGTAGCGGTTATCGCATCCGCCTCACTCCCGGAAGGCCACAGGTTCGAAACCGCGAAGTTTTTTTTTTGCTTGGAACATGCAAAGACCTTTATAATTATCCGAACATTTGTGTCAAGGTCACATTTTTACATCCCCGTATCTCTGGTAGAACCAGAGTTACGAGCCTGCAAAGTTTATTTTCAAAAATCAAAAGTAACCTTCTAACAATAAGTGAGACAAAAAATAAGTTGACGACGATATTGAGGTAGCCTCAAGTTTAAAGTATCCTTGTATGGGGAGCAAAGAGTACTATAACATATCCAAAGGAGATCCCAGTATCTCTTGTAGAACAAGAGTTATGAGCCTCCAAAGTTTAGTGCAAAAATCATAAGTAACATAATAAAAATAAGTGAGACGATACCAAAAATGACGAACATTTTGCTTAATATCTCGGCCCTTGTTTGTCGTAGCTCAATGTTTTTAGTATGGTTAGATGGGGGACAATTTGGACTATAACATATCCTAAGTACATCCCCGTATCTCTAGTAGACACAGAGTTATGGGCCTGCAAAGTATATTCTAATGCATTTCCTATGGACGGGTTGTTTGTTTACGTTTAGCTTAATTACTCGGCCCCTGTTTGTCGTAGCTCAATGTTTTTAGTATGGTTAGATGGGGGACAAATTGGACTATAAAATACTCAAAGGACATCCCCGTATCTCCAGAAGAAACAGAGTTACGAGCCTGCAAAGTATAGTCTAACTCATTTCCTATGGAGGGGGTTTGTTTCTTTACGTTTTGCTTAAGTACTCGGCCCCTGTTTGTCGTAGCCCAAAGTTTTTAGTATGGTTAGATGAAGGACAAATTGGACTATAACATATCCTAAGGACATCCCGGTATCTCTAGTAGACACAGAGTTATGGGCCTGCAAAGTATAGTCTAATGCATTTTCTATGGAGGGGTTTGTTTGTTCACGTATTGCTAAATTACTTGACCCTGTTCTTTCGATTAAAAATAATAACATATCTTTAGTGTAGCGGTTATCGCATCCGCCTCACTCCCGGAAGGCCACAGGTTCGAAACCGCGAAGTTTTTTTTTTGCTTGGAACATGCAAAGACCTTTATAGTTATCCGAACAATTGTGTCAAGGTCACATTTTTACATCCCCGTATCTCTGGTAGAACCAGAGTTACGAGCCTGCAAAGTTTATTTTCAAAAATCAAAAGTAACCTTCTAACAATAAGTGAGACAAAAAATAAGTTGACGACGATATTGAGGTAGCCTCAAGTTTAAAGTATCCTTGTATGGGGAGCAAAGAGTACTATAACATATCCAAAGGAGATCCCAGTATCTCTTGTAGAACAAGAGTTATGAGCCTCCAAAGTTTAGTGCAAAAATCATAAGTAACATAATAAAAATAAGTGAGACGATACCAAAAATGACGAACATTTTGCTTAATATCTCGGCCCTTGTTTGTCGTAGCTCAATGTTTTTAGTATGGTTAGATGGGGGACAATTTGGACTATAACATATCCTAAGTACATCCCCGTATCTCTAGTAGACACAGAGTTATGGGCCTGCAAAGTATAGTCTAATGCATTTCCTATGGACGGGTTGTTTGTTTACGTTTAGCTTAATTACTCGGCCCCTGTTTGTCGTAGCTCAATGTTTTTAGTATGGTTAGATGGGGGACAAATTGGACTATAAAATACTCAAAGGACATCCCCGTATCTCCAGTAGAAACAGAGTTACGAGCCTGCAAAGTATAGTCTAACTCATTTCCTATGGAGGGGGTTTGTTTCTTTACGTTTTGCTTAAGTACTCGGCCCCTGTTTGTCGTAGCCCAAAGTTTTTAGTATGGTTATATGAAGGACAAATTGGACTATAACATATCCTAAGGACATCCCGGTATCTCTAGTAGACACAGAGTTATGGGCCTGCAAAGTATAGTCTAATGCATTTTCTATGGAGGGGTTTGTTTGTTCACGTATTGCTTAAATACTTGACCCTGTTCTTTCGATTAAAAATAATAACATATCTTTAGTGTAGCGGTTATCGCATCCGCCTCACTCCCGGAAGGCCACAGGTTCGAAACCGCGAAGTTTTTTTTTTGCTTGGAACATGCAAAGACCTTTATAATTATCCGAACATTTGTGTCAAGGTCACATTTTTACATCCCCGTATCTCTGGTAGAACCAGAGTTACGAGCCTGCAAAGTTTATTTTCAAAAATCAAAAGTAACCTTCTAACAATAAGTGAGACAAAAAATAAGTTGACGACGATATTGAGGTAGCCTCAAGTTTAAAGTATCCTTGTATGGGGAGCAAAGAGTACTATAACATATCCAAAGGAGATCCCAGTATCTCTTGTAGAACAAGAGTTATGAGCCTCCAAAGTTTAGTGCAAAAATCATAAGTAACATAATAAAAATAAGTGAGACGATACCAAAAATGACGAACATTTTGCTTAATATCTCGGCCCTTGTTTGTCGTAGCTCAATGTTTTTAGTATGGTTAGATGGGGGACAATTTGGACTATAACATATCCTAAGTACATCCCCGTATCTCTAGTAGACACAGAGTTATGGGCCTGCAAAGTATATTCTAATGCATTTCCTATGGACGGGTTGTTTGTTTACGTTTAGCTTAATTACTCGGCCCCTGTTTGTCGTAGCTCAATGTTTTTAGTATGGTTAGATGGGGGACAAATTGGACTATAAAATACTCAAAGGACATCCCCGTATCTCCAGAAGAAACAGAGTTACGAGCCTGCAAAGTATAGTCTAACTCATTTCCTATGGAGGGGGTTTGTTTCTTTACGTTTTGCTTAAGTACTCGGCCCCTGTTTGTCGTAGCCCAAAGTTTTTAGTATGGTTAGATGAAGGACAAATTGGACTATAACATATCCTAAGGACATCCCGGTATCTCTAGTAGACACAGAGTTATGGGCCTGCAAAGTATAGTCTAATGCATTTTCTATGGAGGGGTTTGTTTGTTCACGTATTGCTAAATTACTTGACCCTGTTCTTTCGATTAAAAATAATAACATATCTTTAGTGTAGCGGTTATCGCATCCGCCTCACTCCCGGAAGGCCACAGGTTCGAAACCGCGAAGTTTTTTTTTTGCTTGGAACATGCAAAGACCTTTATAATTATCCGAACATTTGTGTCAAGGTCACATTTTTACATCCCCGTATCTCTGGTAGAACCAGAGTTACGAGCCTGCAAAGTTTATTTTCAAAAATCAAAAGTAACCTTCTAACAATAAGTGAGACAAAAAATAAGTTGACGACGATATTGAGGTAGCCTCAAGTTTAAAGTATCCTTGTATGGGGAGCAAAGAGTACTATAACATATCCAAAGGAGATCCCAGTATCTCTTGTAGAACAAGAGTTATGAGCCTCCAAAGTTTAGTGCAAAAATCATAAGTAACATAATAAAAATAAGTGAGACGATACCAAAAATGACGAACATTTTGCTTAATATCTCGGCCCTTGTTTGTCGTAGCTCAATGTTTTTAGTATGGTTAGATAAGGGACAATTTGGACTATAACATATCCTAAGTACATCCCCGTATCTCTAGTAGACACAGAGTTATGGGCCTGCAAATTATATTCTAATGCATTTCCTATGGACGGGTTGTTTGTTTACGTTTAGCTTAATTACTCGGCCCCTGTTTGTCGTAGCTCAATGTTTTTAATATGGTTAGATGGGGGACAAATTGGACTATAAAATACTCAAAGGACATCCCCGTATCTCCAGAAGAAACAGAGTTACGAGCCTGCAAAGTATAGTCTAACTCATTTCCTATGGAGGGGGTTTGTTTCTTTACGTTTTGCTTAAGTACTCGGCCCCTGTTTGTCGTAGCCCAAAGTTTTTAGTATGGTTAGATGAAGGACAAATTGGACTATAACATATCCTAAGGACATCCCGGTATCTCTAGTAGACACAGAGTTATGGGCCTGCAAAGTATAGTCTAATGCATTTTCTATGGAGGGGTTTGTTTGTTCACGTATTGCTTAATTACTTGACCCTGTTCTTTCGATTAAAAATAATAACATATCTTTAGTGTAGCGGTTATCGCATCCGCCTCACTCCCGGAAGGCCACAGGTTCGAAACCGCGAAGTTTTTTTTTTGCTTGGAACATGCAAAGACCTTTATAATTATCCGAACATTTGTGTCAAGGTCACATTTTTACATCCCCGTATCTCTGGTAGAACCAGAGTTACGAGCCTGCAAAGTTTATTTTCAAAAATCAAAAGTAACCTTCTAACAATAAGTGAGACAAAAAATAAGTTGACGACGATATTGAGGTAGCCTCAAGTTTAAAGTATCCTTGTATGGGGAGCAAAGAGTACTATAACATATCCAAAGGAGATCCCAGTATCTCTTGTAGAACAAGAGTTATGAGCCTCCAAAGTTTAGTGCAAAAATCATAAGTAACATAATAAAAATAAGTGAGACGATACCAAAAATGACGAACATTTTGCTTAATATCTCGGCCCTTGTTTGTCGTAGCTCAATGTTTTTAGTATGGTTAGATGGGGGACAATTTGGACTATAACATATCCTAAGTACATCCCCGTATCTCTAGTAGACACAGAGTTATGGGCCTGCAAAGTATATTCTAATGCATTTCCTATGGACGGGTTGTTTGTTTACGTTTAGCTTAATTACTCGGCCCCTGTTTGTCGTAGCTCAATGTTTTTAGTATGGTTAGATGGGGGACAAATTGGACTATAAAATACTCAAAGGACATCCCCGTATCTCCAGAAGAAACAGAGTTACGAGCCTGCAAAGTATAGTCTAACTCATTTCCTATGGAGGGGGTTTGTTTCTTTACGTTTTGCTTAAGTACTCGGCCCCTGTTTGTCGTAGCCCAAAGTTTTTAGTATGGTTAGATGAAGGACAAATTGGACTATAACATATCCTAAGGACATCCCGGTATCTCTAGTAGACACAGAGTTATGGGCCTGCAAAATATAGTCTAATGCATTTTCTATGGAGGGGTTTGTTTGTTCACGTATTGCTTAATTACTCGACTACTGTTTGTCGAAGCCCTAATTCTTAGTATGGCTAGATGGGGGACAAATTGGTCTATAACATACTCAAAGGACATCCTTGAATCTCCAGTAGAAACAGAGTTACGAGCCTGCAAAGTTTATTTTCAAAATCAAAAGTAGCCTTCTAACAATAAGTGAGACAAAAAATAAGTTGACGACGATATTGAGGTAGCCTCAAGTTTAAAGTATCCTTGTATGGGGAGCAAAGAGTACTATAACATATCCAAAGGAGACCCCAGTATCTCTTGTAGAACAAGAGTTATGAGCCTCCAAAGTTTAGTGCAAAAATCATAAGTAACATAATAAAAATAAGTGAGACGATACCAAAGTTGACGAACATTTTGCTTAATATCTCGGCCCCTGTTTGTCGTAGCTCAATGTTTTTAGTATGGTTAGATGGGGGACAATTTGGACTATAACATATCCTAAGGACATCCCCGTATCTCTAGTAGACACAGAGTTATGGGCCTGCAAAATATAGTCTAATGCATTTCCTATGGACGGGTTGTTTGTTTACGTTTAGCTTAATTACTCGGCCCTTGTTTGTCGTAGCTCATTATTTGTAGTATGGTTAGATGGGGGACAAATTGTACTATAACATACTCAAAGGACATCCCCGTATCGCCAGTAGAAACAGATTTACGAGCCTGCAAAGTATAGTCTAATGCATTTTCTATGGAGGGGGTTTGTTTCGTTACGTTTTGCTTAAGTACTCGGTCCCTGTTTGTCGTAGCCCAAAGTTTTTAGTATGGTTAGATGGGGGACAATTTGGACTATAACATAGCCTAAGGATATCCCCGTATCTCTAGTAGACACAGAGTTATGGGCCTGCAAAGTATAGTCTAATGCATTTCCTATGGAGGGGTTTGTTTGTTTACGATTAGCTTAATTACTCGACTGCTGTTTGTCGTAGCTCAATGTTTTTAGTATGGTTAGATGGGGGACAAATTGGACTATAACATACTCAAAGGACATCCACGTATCTCCAGTAGAAACAGAGTTACGAGCCTGCAAAGTATAGTCTAATGCATTTTCTATGGAGGGGTTTGTTTGTTCACGTATTGCTTAATTACTTGACCCTGTTCTTTCGATTAAAAATAATAACATATCTTTAGTGTAGCGGTTATCGCATCCGCCTCACTCCCGGAAGGCCACAGGTTCGAAACCGCGAAGTTTTTTTTTATAATTATCCGAACATTTGTGTCAAGGTCACATTATTTACATCCCCGTATCTCTGGTAGAACCAGAGTTACGAGCCTCCAGAATTTAGACTAATGTATTTCCTATGGAGGGGGTTTGTTTGTTTACGATTAGCTTAATTACTCGACTACTGTTTGTCGTAGCCCTAATTCTTGGTATGGCTAGATGAAGGACAAATTGGTCTATAACATACTCAAAGGACATCCCCGTATCTCCAGTAGAAACAAAGTTACGAGCCTGCAAAATTTATTTTCAAAAATCAAAAGTAACCTTCTAACAATAAGTGAGACAAAAAATAAGTTGACGACGATATTGCGGTAGCCTCAAGTTTAAAGTATCCTTGTATGGGGAGCAAAGAGTACTATAACATATCCAAAGGAGATCCCAGTATCTCTTGTAGAACAAGAGTTATGAGCCTCCAAAGTTTAGTGCAAAAATCATAAGTAACATAATAAAAAGAAGTGAGACGATGCCAAAGTTGACGAACATTTTGCTTAATATCTCGGCCCCTGTTTGTCGTAGCTCAATGTTTTTAGTATGGTTAGATGGGGGACAATTTGGACTATAACATATCCTAAGGACATCCCCGTATCTCTAGTAGACACAGAGTTATGGGCCTGCAAAATATAGTCTACTGCATTTCCTATGGACGGGTTGTTTGTTTACGTTTAGCTTAATTACTCGGCCCCTGTTGGTCGTAGCTCAATGTTTTTAGTATGGTTAGATGGGGGACAAATTGGACTATAACATACTCAAAGGACATCCCCGTATCTCCAGTAGAAACAGAGTTAGGAGCCTGCAAAGTATAGTCTAATGCATTTTCTATGGAGGGGTTTGTTTTTTCACGTATTGCTTAATTACTTGACCCTGTTCTTTCGATTAAAAATAATAACATATCTTTAGTGTAGCGGTTATCGCATCCGCCTCACTCCCGGAAGGCCACAGGTTCGAAACCGCGAAGTTTTTTTTTTATAATTATCCGAACATTTGTGTCAAGGTCACATTATTTACATCCCCGTATCTCTGGTAGAACCAGAGTTACCAGCCTCCAGAATTTAGTCTAATGTATTTCCTATGGAGGGGTTTGTTTGTTTACGATTAGCTTAATTACTCGACTACTGTTTGTCGAAGCCCTAATTCTTAGTATGGCTAGATGGGGGACAAATTGGTCTATAACATACTCAAAGGACCTCCTTGAATCTCCAGTAGAAACAGAGTTACGAGCCTGCAAAGTTTATTTTCAAAATCAAAAGTAGCCTTCTAACAATAAGTGAGACAAAAAATAAGTTGACGACGATATTGAGGTAGCCTCAAGTTTAAAGTATCCTTGTATGGGGAGCAAAGAGTACTATAACATATCCAAAGGAGATCCCAGTATCTCTTGTAGAACAAGAGTTATGAGCCTCCAAAGTTTAGTGCAAAAATCATAAGTAACATAATAAAAATAAGTGAGACGATACCAAAAATGACGAACATTTTGCTTAATATCTCGGCCCTTGTTTGTCGTAGCTCAATGTTTTTAGTATGGTTAGATGGGGGACAATTTGGACTATAACATATCCTAAGTACATCCCCGTATCTCTAGTAGACACAGAGTTATGGGCCTGCAAAGTATAGTCTAATGCATTTCCTATGGACGGGTTGTTTGTTTACGTTTAGCTTAATTACTCGGCCCCTGTTTGTCGTAGCTCAATGTTTTTAGTATGGTTAGATGGGGGACAAATTGGAATATAAAATACTCAAAGGACATCCCCGTATCTCCAGTAGAAACAGAGTTACGAGCCTGCAAAGTATAGTCTAACTCATTTCCTATGGAGGGGGTTTGTTTCTTTACGTTTTGCTTAAGTACTCGGCCCCTGTTTGTCGTAGCCCAAAGTTTTTAGTATGGTTAGATGGGGGACAATTTGGACTATAACATATCCTAAGGACATCCCCGTATCTCTAGTAGACACAGAGTTATGGGCCTGCAAAGTATAGTCTAATGCATTTCCTATGGACGGGTTGTTTGTTTACGTTTAGCTTAATTACTCGGCCCTTGTTTGTCGTAGCTCATTATTTGTAGTATGGTTAGATGGGGGACAAATTGGACTATAACATACTCAAAGGACATCCCCGTATCTCCAGTAGAAACAGATTTACGAGCCTGCAAAGTATAGTCTAATGCATTTCCTATGGACGGGTTGTTTGTTTACGTTTAGCTTAATTACTCGGCCCTTGTTTGTCGTAGCTCATTATTTGTAGTATGGTTAGATGGGGGACAAATTGGACTATAACATACTCAAAGGACATCCCCGTATCTCCAGTAGAAACAGATTTACGAGCCTGCAAAGTATAGTCTAATGCATTTCTTATGGAGGGGGTTTGTTTCGTTACGTTTTGCTTAAGTACTCGGCCCCTGTTTGTCGTAGCCCAAAGTTTTTAGTATGGTTAGATGGGGGAAAATTTGGACTATAACATATCCTAAGGACATCCCCGTATCTCTAGTAGACACAGAGTTATGGGCCTGCAAAGTATAGTCTAATGCATTTCCTATGGAGGGGTTTGTTTGTTTACGATTAGCTTAATTACTCGACTGCTGTTTGTCGTAGCTCAATGTTTTTAGTATGGTTAGATGGGGGACAAATTGGACTATAACATACTCAAAGGGCATCCCCGTATCTCCAGTAGAAACAGAGTTACGAGCCTGCAAAGTATAGTGTAATGCATTTTCTATGGAGGGGTTTGTTTGTTCACGTATTGCTTAATTACTTGACCCTGTTCTTTCAATTAATAATAATAACATATCTTTAGTGTAGCGGTTATCGCATCCGCCTCACTCTCGGAAGGCCACAGGTTCGAAACCGCGAAGTTTTTTTTTTGCTTGGAACATGCAAAGACCTTTATAATTATCCGAACATTTGTGTCAAGGTCACATTATTTACATCCCCGTATCTCTGGTAGAACCAGAGTTACGAACCTGCAAAGTTTATTTTCAAAAATCAAAAGTAACCTTCTAACAATAAGTGAGACAAAAAATAAGTTGACGACGATATTGAGGTAGCCTCAAGTTTAAAGTATCCTTGTATGGGGAGCAAAGAGTACTATAACATATCCAAAGGAGATCCCAGTATCTCTTGTAGAACAAGAGTTATGAGCCTCCAAAGTTTAGTGCAAAAATCATAAGTAACATAATAAAAATAAGTGAGACGATACCAAAGTTGACGAACATTTTGCTTAATATCTCGGCCAATGTTTGTCGTAGCTCAATGTTTTTAGTATGGTTATATGGGGGACAATTTGGACTATAACATATCCTAAGGACATCCCCGTATCTCTAGTAGACACAGAGTTATGGGCCTGCAAAATATAGTCTACTGCATTTCCTATGGAGGGGGTTTGTTTCGTTACGTTTTGCTTAAGTACTCGGCCCCTGTTTGTCGTAGCCCAAAGTTTTTAGTATGGTTAGATGGGGGACAATTTGGACTATAACAAATCCTAAGGACATCCCCGTATCTCTAGTAGACACAGAGTTATGGGCCTGCAAAATATAGTCTACTGCATTTCCTATGGACGGGTTGTTTGTTTACGTTTAGCTTAATTACTCGGCCCCTGTTGGTCGTAGCTCAATATTTTTAGTATGGTTAGATGGGGGACAAATTGGACTATAACATACCCAAAGGACATCCCCGTATCTCCAGTAGAAACAGAGTTAGGAGCCTGCAAAGTATAGTCTAATGCATTTTCTATGGAGGGGTTTGTTTTTTCACGTATTGCTTAATTACTTGACCCTGTTCTTTCGATTAAAAATAATTACATATCTTTAGTGTAGCGGTTATCGCATCCGCCTCACTCCCGGAAGGCCACAGGTTCGAAACCGCGAAGTTTTTTTTTATAATTATCCGAACATTTGTGTCAAGGTCACATTATTTACATCCCCGTATCTCTGGTAGAACCACAGTTACGAGCCTCCAGAATTAAGTCTAATGTATTTCCTATGGAGGGGGTTTGTTTGTTTACGATTAGCTTAATTACTCGACTACTGTTTGTCGTAGCCCTAATTCTTGGTATGGCTAGATGAAGGACAAATTGGTCTATAACATACTCAAAGGACATCCCCGTATCTCCAGTAGAAACAGAGTTACGAGCCTGCAAAATTTATTTTCAAAAATCAAAAGTAACCTTCTAACAATAAGTGAGACAAAAAATAAGTTGACGACGATATTGCGGTAGCCTCAAGTTTAAAGTATCCTTGTATGGGGAGCAAAGAGTACTATAACATATCCAAAGGAGATCCCAGTATCTCTTGTAGAACAAGAGTTATGAGCCTCCAAAGATTAGTGCAAAAATCATAAGTAACATAATAAAAATAAGTGAGACGATACAAAAGTTGACGAACATTTTGCTTAATATCTCGGACCCTGTTTGTCCTAGCCAAATGTTTTTAGTATGGTTAGATGGGGGACAATTTGGACTATAACATATCCTAAGGACATCCCCGTATCTCTAGTAGACACAGAGTTATGGGCCTGCAAAGTATAGTCTAATGCATTTGCTATGGACGGGTTGTTTGTTTATTTTTAGCTTAATTACTCGGCCCCTGTTTGTCGTAGCTCAATGTTTTTAGTATGGTTAGATGGGGGACAAATTGGACTATAACATACTCAAAGGACATCCCCGTATCTCCAATAGAAACAGAGTTACGAGCCTGCAAACTATAGTCTAATGCATTTCCTATGGAGGGGGTTTGTTTCGTTACGTTTTGCTTAAGTACTCGGCCCCTGTTTGTCGTAGCCCAAAGTTTTTAGTATGGTTAGATGGGGGACAATTTGGACTATAACATATCCTAAGGACATCCCCGTATCTCTAGTAGACACAGAGTTATGGGCCTGCAAAATATAGTCTAATGCATTTCCTATGGACGGGTTGTTTGTTTACGTTTAGCTTAATTACTCGGCCCTTGTTTGTCGTAGCTCATTATTTGTAGTATGGTTAGATGGGGGACAAATTGGACTATAACATACTCAAAGGACATCCCCGTATCTCCAGTAGAAACAGATTTACGAGCCTGCAAAGTATAGTCTAATGCATTTCCTATGGAGGGGGTTTGTTTCGTTACGTTTTGCTTAAGTACTCGGCCCCTGTTTGTCGTAGCCCAAAGTTTTTAGTATGGTTAGATGGGGGACAATTTGGACTATAACAAATCCTAAGGACATCCCCGTATCTCTAGTAGACACAGAGTTATGGGCCTGCAAAATATAGTCTACTGCATTTCCTATGGACGGGTTGTTTGTTTACGTTTAGCTTAATTACTCGGCCCCTGTTGGTCGTAGCTCAATATTTTTAGTATGGTTAGATGGGGGACAAATTGGACTATAACATACCCAAAGGACATCCCCGTATCTCCAGTAGAAACAGAGTTAGGAGCCTGCAAAGTATAGTCTAATGCATTTTCTATGGAGGGGTTTGTTTTTTCACGTATTGCTTAATTACTTGACCCTGTTCTTTCGATTAAAAATAATAACATATCTTTAGTGTAGCGGTTATCGCATCCGCCTCACTCCCGGAAGGCCACAGGTTCGAAACCGCGAAGTTTTTTTTTATAATTATCCGAACATTTGTGTCAAGGTCACATTATTTACATCCCCGTATCTCTGGTAGAACCACAGTTACGAGCCTCCAGAATTAAGTCTAATGTATTTCCTATGGAGGGGGTTTGTTTGTTTACGATTAGCTTAATTACTCGACTACTGTTTGTCGTAGCCCTAATTCTTGGTATGGCTAGATGAAGGACAAATTGGTCTATAACATACTCAAAGGACATCCCCGTATCTCCAGTAGAAACAGAGTTACGAGCCTGCAAAATTTATTTTCAAAAATCAAAAGTAACCTTCTAACAATAAGTGAGACAAAAAATAAGTTGACGACGATATTGCGGTAGCCTCAAGTTTAAAGTATCCTTGTATGGGGAGCAAAGAGTACTATAACATATCCAAAGGAGATCCCAGTATCTCTTGTAGAACAAGAGTTATGAGCCTCCAAAGATTAGTGCAAAAATCATAAGTAACATAATAAAAATAAGTGAGACGATACAAAAGTTGACGAACATTTTGCTTAATATCTCGGACCCTGTTTGTCCTAGCTAAATGTTTTTAGTATGGTTAGATGGGGGACAATTTGGACTATAACATATCCTAAGGACATCCCCGTATCTCTAGTAGACACAGAGTTATGGGCCTGCAAAGTATAGTCTAATGCATTTGCTATGGACGGGTTGTTTGTTTATTTTTAGCTTAATTACTCGGCCCCTGTTTGTCGTAGCTCAATGTTTTTAGTATGGTTAGATGGGGGACAAATTGGACTATAACATACTCAAAGGACATCCCCGTATCTCCAATAGAAACAGAGTTACGAGCCTGCAAACTATAGTCTAATGCATTTCCTATGGAGGGGGTTTGTTTCGTTACGTTTTGCTTAAGTACTCGGCCCCTGTTTGTCGTAGCCCAAAGTTTTTAGTATGGTTAGATGGGGGACAATTTGGACTATAACATATCCTAAGGACATCCCCGTATCTCTAGTAGACACAGAGTTATGGGCCTGCAAAATATAGTCTAATGCATTTCCTATGGACGGGTTGTTTGTTTACGTTTAGCTTAATTACTCGGCCCTTGTTTGTCGTAGCTCATTATTTGTAGTATGGTTAGATGGGGGACAAATTGGACTATAACATACTCAAAGGACATCCCCGTATCTCCAGTAGAAACAGATTTACGAGCCTGCAAAGTATAGTCTAATGCATTTCCTATGGAGGGGGTTTGTTTCGTTACGTTTTGCTTAAGTACTCGGCCCCTGTTTGTCGTAGCCCAAAGTTTTTAGTATGGTTAGATGGGGGACAATTTGGACTATAACAAATCCTAAGGACATCCCCGTATCTCTAGTAGACACAGAGTTATGGGCCTGCAAAATATAGTCTACTGCATTTCCTATGGACGGGTTGTTTGTTTACGTTTAGCTTAATTACTCGGCCCCTGTTGGTCGTAGCTCAATATTTTTAGTATGGTTAGATGGGGGACAAATTGGACTATAACATACCCAAAGGACATCCCCGTATCTCCAGTAGAAACAGAGTTAGGAGCCTGCAAAGTATAGTCTAATGCATTTTCTATGGAGGGGTTTGTTTTTTCACGTATTGCTTAATTACTTGACCCTGTTCTTTCGATTAAAAATAATAACATATCTTTAGTGTAGCGGTTATCGCATCCGCCTCACTCCCGGAAGGCCACAGGTTCGAAACCGCGAAGTTTTTTTTTATAATTATCCGAACATTTGTGTCAAGGTCACATTATTTACATCCCCGTATCTCTGGTAGAACCACAGTTACGAGCCTCCAGAATTAAGTCTAATGTATTTCCTATGGAGGGGGTTTGTTTGTTTACGATTAGCTTAATTACTCGACTACTGTTTGTCGTAGCCCTAATTCTTGGTATGGCTAGATGAAGGACAAATTGGTCTATAACATACTCAAAGGACATCCCCGTATCTCCAGTAGAAACAGAGTTACGAGCCTGCAAAATTTATTTTCAAAAATCAAAAGTAACCTTCTAACAATAAGTGAGACAAAAAATAAGTTGACGACGATATTGCGGTAGCCTCAAGTTTAAAGTATCCTTGTATGGGGAGCAAAGAGTACTATAACATATCCAAAGGAGATCCCAGTATCTCTTGTAGAACAAGAGTTATGAGCCTCCAAAGATTAGTGCAAAAATCATAAGTAACATAATAAAAATAAGTGAGACGATACAAAAGTTGACGAACATTTTGCTTAATATCTCGGACCCTGTTTGTCCTAGCTAAATGTTTTTAGTATGGTTAGATGGGGGACAATTTGGACTATAACATATCCTAAGGACATCCCCGTATCTCTAGTAGACACAGAGTTATGGGCCTGCAAAGTATAGTCTAATGCATTTCCTATGGAGGGGGTTAGTTTCGTTACGTTTTGCTTAAGTACTCGGCCCCTGTTTGTCGTAGCCCAAAGTTTTTAGTATGGTTAGATGGGGGACAATTTGGACTATAACATATCCTAAGGACATCCCCGTATCTCTAGTAGACACAGAGTTATGGGCCTGCAAAGTATAGTCTAATGCATTTGCTATGGACGGGTTGTTTGTTTATTTTTAGCTTAATTACTCGGCCCCTGTTTGTCGTAGCTCAATGTTTTTAGTATGGTTAGATGGGGGACAAATTGGACTATAACATACTCAAAGGACATCCCCGTATCTCCAATAGAAACAGAGTTACGAGCCTGCAAACTATAGTCTAATGCATTTCCTATGGAGGGGGTTTGTTTCGTTACGTTTTGCTTAAGTACTCGGCCCCTGTTTGTCGTAGCCCAAAGTTTTTAGTATGGTTAGATGGGGGACAATTTGGACTATAACATATCCTAAGGACATCCCCGTATCTCTAGTAGACACAGAGTTATGGGCCTGCAAAATATAGTCTAATGCATTTCCTATGGACGGGTTGTTTGTTTACGTTTAGCTTAATTACTCGGCCCTTGTTTGTCGTAGCTCATTATTTGTAGTATGGTTAGATGGGGGACAAATTGGACTATAACATACTCAAAGGACATCCCCGTATCTCCAGTAGAAACAGATTTACGAGCCTGCAAAGTATAGTCTAATGCATTTCCTATGGAGGGGGTTTGTTTCGTTACGTTTTGCTTAAGTACTCGGCCCCTGTTTGTCGTAGCCCAAAGTTTTTAGTATGGTTAGATGGGGGACAATTTGGACTATAACATATCCTAAGGACATCCCCGTATCTCTAGTAGACACAGAGTTATGGGCCTGCAAAATATAGTCTACTGCATTTCCTATGGACGGGTTGTTTGTTTACGTTTAGCTTAATTACTCGGCCCCTGTTGGTCGTAGCTCAATATTTTTAGTATGGTTAGATGGGGGACAAATTGGACTATAACATACCCAAAGGACATCCCCGTATCTCCAGTAGAAACAGAGTTAGGAGCCTGCAAAGTATAGTCTAATGCATTTTCTATGGAGGGGTTTGTTTTTTCACGTATTGCTTAATTACTTGACCCTGTTCTTTCGATTAAAAATAATAACATATCTTTAGTGTAGCGGTTATCGCATCCGCCTCACTCCCGGAAGGCCACAGGTTCGAAACCGCGAAGTTTTTTTTTATAATTATCCGAACATTTGTGTCAAGGTCACATTATTTACATCCCCGTATCTCTGGTAGAACCACAGTTACGAGCCTCCAGAATTTAGTCTACTGCATTTCCTATGGACGGGTTGTTTGTTTACGTTTAGCTTAATTACTCGGCCCCTGTTGGTCGTAGCTCAATATTTTTAGCATGGCTAGATGGGGGACAAATTGGTCTATAACATACTCAATGGACATCCCCGTATCTCCAGTGGAAACAGAGTTACGAGCCTGCAAAATTTATTTTCAAAAATCAAAAGTAACCTTCTAACAATAAGTGAGACAAAAAATAAGTTGACGACGATATTGCGGTAGCCTCAAGTTTAAAGTATCCTTGTATGGGGAGCAAAGAGTACTATAACATATCCAAAGGAGATCCCAGTATCTCTTGTAGAACAAGAGTTATGAGCCTCCAAAGATTAGTGCAAAAATCATAAGTAACATAATAAAAATAAGTGAGACGATACAGAAGTTGACGAACATTTTGCTTAATATCTCGGACCCTGTTTGTCCTAGCTAAATGTTTTTAGTATGGTTAGATGGGGGACAATTTGGACTATAACATATCCTAAGGACATCCCCGTATCTCTAGTAGACACAGAGTTATGGGCCTGCAAAGTATAGTCTAATGCATTTCCTATGGAGGGGGTTTGTTTCGTTACGTTTTGCTTAAGTACTCGGCCCCTGTTTGTCGTAGCCCAAAGTTTTTAGTATGGTTAGATGGGGGACAATTTGGACTATAACATATCCTAAGGACATCCCCGTATCTCTAGTAGACACAGAGTTATGGGCCTGCAAAATATAGTCTACTGCATTTCCTATGGACGGGTTGTTTGTTTACGTTTAGCTTAATTACTCGGCCCCTGTTGGTCGTAGCCCAAAGTTTTTAGTATGGTTAGATGGGGGACAATTTGGACTATAAAAAATCCTACGGACATCCCCGTATCTCTAGTAGACACAGAGTTATGGGCCTGCAAAATATAGTCTACTGCATTTCCTATGGACGGGTTGTTTGTTTACGTTTAGCTTAATTACTCGGCCCCTGTTGGTCGTAGCTCAATATTTTTAGTATAATTAGATGGGGGACAAATTGGACTATAACATACCCAAAGGACATCCCCGTATCTCCAGTAGAAACAGAGTTAGGAGCCTGCAAAGTATAGTCTAATGCATTTTCTATGGAGGGGTTTGTTTTTTCACGTATTGCTTAATTACTTGACCCTGTTCTTTCGATTAAAAATAATAACATATCTTTAGTGTAGCGGTTATCGCCTCCGCCTCACTCCCGGAAGGCCACAGGTTCGAAACCGCGAAGTTTTTTTTTATAATTATCCGAACATTTGTGTCAAGGTCACATTATTTACATCCCCGTATCTCTGGTAGAACCACAGTTACGAGCCTCCAGAATTAAGTCTAATGTATTTCCTATGGAGGGGGTTTGTTTGTTTACGATTAGCTTAATTACTCGACTACTGTTTGTCGTAGCCCTAATTCTTGGTATGGCTAGATGAAGGACAAATTGGTCTATAACATACTCAATGGACATCCCCGTATCTCCAGTAGAAACAGAGTTACGAGCCTGCAAAATTTATTTTCAAAAATCAAAAGTAACCTTCTAACAATAAGTGAGACAAAAAATAAGTTGACGACGATATTGCGGTAGCCTCAAGTTTAAAGTATCCTTGTATGGGGAGCAAAGAGTACTATAACATATCCAAAGGAGATCCCAGTATCTCTTGTAGAACAAGAGTTATGAGCCTCCAAAGATTAGTGCAAAAATCATAAGTAACATAATAAAAATAAGTGAGACGATACAGAAGTTGACGAACATTTTGCTTAATATCTCGGACCCTGTTTGTCCTAGCTAAATGTTTTTAGTATGGTTAGATGGGGGACAATTTGGACTATAACATATCCTAAGGACATCCCCGTATCTCTAGTAGACACAGAGTTATGGGCCTGCAAAGTATAGTCTAATGCATTTCCTATGGAGGGGGTTTGTTTCGTTACGTTTTGCTTAAGTACTCGGCCCCTGTTTGTCGTAGCCCAAAGTTTTTAGTATGGTTAGATGGGGGACAATTTGGACTATAACATATCCTAAGGACATCCCCGTATCTCTAGTAGACACAGAGTTATGGGCCTGCAAAATATAGTCTACTGCATTTCCTATGGACGGGTTGTTTGTTTACGTTTAGCTTAATTACTCGGCCCCTGTTGGTCGTAGCCCAAAGTTTTTAGTATGGTTAGATGGGGGACAATTTGGACTATAAAAAATCCTACGGACATCCCCGTATCTCTAGTAGACACAGAGTTATGGGCCTGCAAAATATAGTCTACTGCATTTCCTATGGACGGGTTGTTTGTTTACGTTTAGCTTAATTACTCGGCCCCTGTTGGTCGTAGCTCAATATTTTTAGTATGGTTAGATGGGGGACAAATTGGACTATAACATACCCAAAGGACATCCCCGTATCTCCAGTAGAAACAGAGTTAGGAGCCTGCAAAGTATAGTCTAATGCATTTTCTATGGAGGGGTTTGTTTTTTCACGTATTGCTTAATTACTTGACCCTGTTCTTTCGATTAAAAATAATAACATATCTTTAGTGTAGCGGTTATCGCCTCCGCCTCACTCCCGGAAGGCCACAGGTTCGAAACCGCGAAGTTTTTTTTTATAATTATCCGAACATTTGTGTCAAGGTCACATTATTTACATCCCCGTATCTCTGGTAGAACCACAGTTACGAGCCTCCAGAATTAAGTCTAATGTATTTCCTATGGAGGGGGTTTGTTTGTTTACGATTAGCTTAATTACTCGACTACTGTTTGTCGTAGCCCTAATTCTTGGTATGGCTAGATGAAGGACAAATTGGTCTATAACATACTCAATGGACATCCCCGTATCTCCAGTAGAAACAGAGTTACGAGCCTGCAAAATTTATTTTCAAAAATCAAAAGTAACCTTCTAACAATAAGTGAGACAAAAAATAAGTTGACGACGATATTGCGGTAGCCTCAAGTTTAAAGTATCCTTGTATGGGGAGCAAAGAGTACTATAACATATCCAAAGGAGATCCCAGTATCTCTTGTAGAACAAGAGTTATGAGCCTCCAAAGATTAGTGCAAAAATCATAAGTAACATAATAAAAATAAGTGAGACGATACAGAAGTTGACGAACATTTTGCTTAATATCTCGGACCCTGTTTGTCCTAGCTAAATGTTTTTAGTATGGTTAGATGGGGGACAATTTGGACTATAACATATCCTAAGGACATCCCCGTATCTCTAGTAGACACAGAGTTATGGGCCTGCAAAGTATAGTCTAATGCATTTCCTATGGAGGGGGTTTGTTTCGTTACGTTTTGCTTAAGTACTCGGCCCCTGTTTGTCGTAGCCCAAAGTTTTTAGTATGGTTAGATGGGGGACAATTTGGACTATAACATATCCTAAGGACATCCCCGTATCTCTAGTAGACACAGAGTTATGGGCCTGCAAAATATAGTCTACTGCATTTCCTATGGACGGGTTGTTTGTTTACGTTTAGCTTAATTACTCGGCCCCTGTTGGTCGTAGCCCAAAGTTTTTAGTATGGTTAGATGGGGGACAATTTGGACTATAAAAAATCCTACGGACATCCCCGTATCTCTAGTAGACACAGAGTTATGGGCCTGCAAAATATAGTCTACTGCATTTCCTATGGACGGGTTGTTTGTTTACGTTTAGCTTAATTACTCGGCCCCTGTTGGTCGTAGCTCAATATTTTTAGTATGGTTAGATGGGGGACAAATTGGACTATAACATACCCAAAGGACATCCCCGTATCTCCAGTAGAAACAGAGTTAAGAGCCTGCAAAGTATAGTCTAATGCATTTTCTATGGAGGGGTTTGTTTTTTCACGTATTGCTTAATTACTTGACCCTGTTCTTTCGATTAAAAATAATAACATATCTTTAGTGTAGCGGTTATCGCCTCCGCCTCACTCCCGGAAGGCCACAGGTTCGAAACCGCGAAGTTTTTTTTTATAATTATCCGAACATTTGTGTCAAGGTCACATTATTTACATCCCCGTATCTCTGGTAGAACCACAGTTACGAGCCTCCAGAATTAAGTCTAATGTATTTCCTATGGAGGGGGTTTGTTTGTTTACGATTAGCTTAATTACTCGACTACTGTTTGTCGTAGCCCTAATTCTTGGTATGGCTAGATGAAGGACAAATTGGTCTATAACATACTCAATGGACATCCCCGTATCTCCAGTAGAAACAGAGTTACGAGCCTGCAAAATTTATTTTCAAAAATCAAAAGTAACCTTCTAACAATAAGTGAGACAAAAAATAAGTTGACGACGATATTGCGGTAGCCTCAAGTTTAAAGTATCCTTGTATGGGGAGCAAAGAGTACTATAACATATCCAAAGGAGATCCCAGTATCTCTTGTAGAACAAGAGTTATGAGCCTCCAAAGATTAGTGCAAAAATCATAAGTAACATAATAAAAATAAGTGAGACGATACAGAAGTTGACGAACATTTTGCTTAATATCTCGGACCCTGTTTGTCCTAGCTAAATGTTTTTAGTATGGTTAGATGGGGGACAATTTGGACTATAACATATCCTAAGGACATCCCCGTATCTCTAGTAGACACAGAGTTATGGGCCTGCAAAGTATAGTCTAATGCATTTCCTATGGAGGGGGTTTGTTTCGTTACGTTTTGCTTAAGTACTCGGCCCCTGTTTGTCGTAGCCCAAAGTTTTTAGTATGGTTAGATGGGGGACAATTTGGACTATAACATATCCTAAGGACATCCCCGTATCTCTAGTAGACACAGAGTTATGGGCCTGCAAAATATAGTCTACTGCATTTCCTATGGACGGGTTGTTTGTTTACGTTTAGCTTAATTACTCGGCCCCTGTTGGTCGTAGCTCAATATTTTTAGTATGGTTAGATGGGGGACAAATTGGACTATAACATACCCAAAGGACATCCCCGTATCTCCAGTAGAAACAGAGTTAGGAGCCTGCAAAGTATAGTCTAATGCATTTTCTATGGAGGGGTTTGTTTTTTCACGTATTGCTTAATTACTTGACCCTGTTCTTTCGATTAAAAATAATAACATATCTTTAGTGTAGCGGTTATCGCATCCGCCTCACTCCCGGAAGGCCACAGGTTCGAAACCGTGAAGTTTTTTTTTATAATTATCCGAACATTTGTGTCAAGGTCACATTATTTACATCCCCGTATCTCTGGTAGAACCACAGTTACGAGCCTCCAGAATTTAGTCTACTGCATTTCCTATGGACGGGTTGTTTGTTTACGTTTAGCTTAATTACTCGGCCCCTGTTGGTCGTAGCTCAATATTTTTAGCATGGCTAGATGGGGGACAAATTGGTCTATAACATACTCAAAGGACATCCCCGTATCTCCAGTAGAAACAGAGTTACGAGCCTGCAAAGTATATTTTCAAAAATCAAAAGTAACCTTCTAACAATAAGTGAGACAAAAAGTAAGTTGACGACGATATTGAGGTAGCCTCAAGTTTAAAGTATCCTTGTATGGGGAGCAAAGAGTACTATAACATATCCAAAGGAGATCCCAGTATCTCTTGTAGAACAAGAGTTATGAGCCTCCAAAGTTTAGTGCAAAAATCATAAGTAACATAATAAAAATAAGTGAGACGATACCAAAGTTGACGAACATTTTGCTTAATATCTCGGCTCTACGACAAACAGGGGCCGAACCACCAACCTTTCGATTAACAGCTGATCGCGCTAACCATTGCGCCACAGAAGCCCAAAAATTCAATGTTCGACAGGTATTGTGGAAAAACTCTGACATTTTATGTTACATTTGAGACGTCACAACACCGCTCCCGGGAGGGCTCAAACCACCAGTCTTTTGAATAGCAGCTGAACGCGCTAACCATTGCGCCACGGAAGCCCAAAAATTAAATGGTCGTCAGGTATTTTGGAAAAACCTTGACTTTTAACGTCACATCTGAGACGTCACAATACCGCTCCCGGATGGGCTCGAACCACCAACCTATTGGTTAACAGCCGAACGCGCTAACCATTGAGCCACGGAAGCTCAGAAATTAAACGGTTGTCACGTATTGTGGAAAAGTTTTGACTTTTTACGCTACATCTGAGACCCCACAACACCTCTCCCGGGTGGGCTCGAACCTTCAACCTTTCGATTAACAGCTGAACGCGCTAATCATTGCGTCACGGAAACCCAAAAATTAAATGTTCGTCAGGTATTGTGGAAAAACCTTGACTTTTTACGTCACATCTGAGACCTCACAACACCGCTCCCGGATGGGCTCGAACCACCAACCTATTGGTTAACAGCCGAACGCGCTAACCATTGAGCCACGGAAGCTCAGAAATTAAATTGTTGTCAGGTATTGTGGAAAAACTTTGGCTTTCTACGTTACATTTGAGACCCCACAACACCTCTCCCGGGTGGGCTCGAACCACCAACCTTTCGATTAACAGCTGAACGCGCTAACCATTGTGCCACGGAAGCCCAAAAGTTAAATGCTCGTTAGGTATTGTGTAAAAACCTTGACTTTTTACGTCACATCTGAGACCTCACAACACCGCTCCCGGATGGGGTCGAACCACCAACCTATTGGTTAACAGCCGAACGCGCTAACCATTGAGCCACAGAAGCTCAGAAATTAAATTGTTGTCAGGTATTGTGGAAAAACTTTGGCTTTCTACGTTACATTTGAGACCCCACAACACCTCTCCCGGTAGGGCTCGAACCACCAACCTTTCGATTAACAGCTGAACGCGCTAACCACTGTGCCACGGAAGCCCAAAAATTAAATGCTCGTCAGGTATTGTGTAAAAACCTTGACTTTTTACGTCACATCTGAGACCTCACAACACCGCTCCCGGATGGGCTCGAACCACCAACCTATTGGTTAACAGCCGAACGCGCTAACCATTGCGCCACGGAAGCCCAAAAATTAAATGGTCGTCAGGTATTGTGGAAAAACTTTGGCTTTCTACGTTACATTTGAGATCACACAACACCGCTCCCGGGTGGGCTCGAACCACCAACCTATTGGTTAACAGCTGAACGCGCTAACCATTGAGCCACGGAAGCTCAGAAATTAAACGGTTGTCAGGTATTGTGGAAAAACTTTGGCTTTCTACGTTACATTTGAGACCCCACAACACCTCTCCCGGGTGGGCTCGAACCACCAACCTTTCGATTAACAGCTGAACGCGCTAACCATTGCGCCACGGAAGCCCAAAAATTAGATGCTCGTCAGATATTGTGTAAAAACCTTGACTTTTTACGTCACATCTGAGACCTCACAACACCGCTCCCGGTTGGGCTCGAACCACCAACCTATTGGTTAACAGCCGAACGCGCTAACCATTGCGCCACGGAAGCCCAAAAGTTAAATGCTTGTTAGGTATTGTGTAAAAACCTTGACTTTTTACGTCACATCCGAGACCTCACAACACCGCTCCCGGATGGGCTCGAACCACCAACCTATTGGTTAACAGCCGAACGCGCTAACCATTGCGCCACGGAAGCCCAAAAGTTAAATGCTTGTTAGGTATTGTGTAAAAACCTTGACTTTTTACGTCACATCCGAGACCTCACAACACCGCTCCCGGATGGGCTCGAACCACCAACCTATTGGTTAACAGCCGAACGCGCTAACCATTGCGCCACGGAAGCCCAAAAGTAAAATGCTCGTTAGGTATTATGTAAAAACCTTGACTTTTTACGTCACATCTGAGACCTCACAACACCGCTCCCGGATGGGGTGGAACCACCAACCTATTGGTTAACAGCCGAACGCGCTAACCATTGCGCCACGGAAGCCCAAAAATTAAATGGTCGTCATTTATTGTGCAAAAACTTTGGCTTTCTACGTTACATTTGAGATCCCACAACACCGCTCCCGAGTGGGCTCGAACCACCAACCTATTGTTTAACAGCCGAACGCGCTAACCATTGAGCCACGGAAGCTCAGAAATTTAATGGTTGTCAGGTATTGTGGAAAACCTTGACTTTTTACGTCACATCTGAGACCTCACAACACCGCTCCCGGATGGGCTCGAACCACCAACCTATTGGTTAACAGCCGAACGCGCTAACCATTGCGCCACGGAAGGCCAAAAGTTAAATGCTCGTCAGGTATTGTGTAAAAACCTTGACTTTTTACGTCACATCTGAGACCTCACGACACCGCTCCCGGATGGGCTCGAACCACCAACCTATTGGTTAACAGCCGAACGCGCTAACCATTGAGCCACGGAAGCTCAGAAATTAAATTGTTGTCAGGTATTGTGGAAAAACTTTGGCTTTCTACGTTACATTTGAGACCCCACAACACCTCTCCCGGGTGGGCTCGAACCACCAACCTTTCGATTAACAGCTGAACTTTCTAACCATTGTGCCACGGAAGCCCAAAAATTAAATGCTCGTCAGGTATTGTGTAAAAACCTTGACTTTTTACGTCACGTCTGAGACCTCACAACACCGCTCCCGGATGGGCTCGAACCACCAACCTATTGGTTAACAGCCGAACGCGCTAACCATTGCGCCACGGAAGCCCAAAAATTAAATGGTCGTCAGGTATTGTGGAAAAACTTTGGCTTTCTACGTTACATTTGAGATCACACAACACCGCTCCCGGGTGGGCTCAAACCACCAACCTATTGGTTAACAGCTGAACGCGCTAACCATTGAGCCACGGAAGCTCAGAAATTAAACGGTTGTCAGGTATTGTGGAAAAACTTTGGCTTTCTACGTTACATTTGAGACCCCACAACACCTCTCCCGGGTGGGCTCGAACCACCAACCTTTCGATTAACAGCTGAACGCGCTAACCATTGCGCCACGGAAGCCCAAAAATTAGATGCTCGTCAGATATTGTGTAAAAACCTTGACTTTTTACGTCACATCTGAGACCTCACAACACCGCTCCCGGATGGGCTCGAACCACCAACCTATTGGTTAACAGCCGAACGCGCTAACCATTGCGCCACGGAAGCCCAAAAGTTAAATGCTCGTCAGGTATCGTGTAAAAACCTTGACTTTTTACGTCACATCTGAGACGTCACAATACCGCTCCTGGATGGGCTCGAACCACCAACCTTTCGGTTAACAGCCGAACGCGCTAACCATTGCGCCACGGACGCCCAAAAATTAAATGGTTGTCAGGTATTGTTGAAAAGTTCCGACTTTTCACGCTACTTCTGAGACCCCACAAATCCTCTCTCGTTTGGGCTCGAACCACCAACCTTTCGGTTAACAGCTGAACGCGCTAACAATTGCGCCACTGAGGCCCAAAAATTAAATGGTCGTCAGGTATTGTGGAAAAACTTTGGCTATTTACGTTACATTTGAGATCCCAAAACACCGCTCCCGGGTGGGCTCGAACCACCAACCTATTGGATAACAGCCGAACGCGCTAACCATTGAGCCACGGAAGCTCAGAAAATAAATGGTTATCACGTATTATGGAAAAAGTTTGACTTTTCACGCTACATCTGAGACCTCACAACACCGCTCCCGGATGGGCTCGAACCACCAACCTTTCGATTAACAGCCGAACGCGCTAACCATTGAGTCACGGAAGCTCAGAAATTAAATGGTTGTCACGTATTGTGGAAAAGTTTGACTTTTTACGCTACATCTGAGACCACACAATACCTCTTCCGGGCGGGCTCGAACCACCAACCTTTCGATTAACAGCTGAACGCGCTAACCATTGCGCCACGGAAGCCCAAAAGTTAAATGTTCGTCAGGTGTTGTGGAAAAACTCTGACATTTGACGTTACATCTGAGACGTCACAACACCGCTCCCGGGAGGGCTCGAACCACCAACCTTTCGGTTAACAGCTGAACGCGCTGACCATTGCGCCACTGAAGCCCAAAAATTAAATTTTCGTCAGGTATTGAGGTAAAACCTTGACTTTTTACTTCACATCTGAGACCTCACAACACCGCTCCCGGATGGGCTCGAACCACCAACCTTTCGGTTAACAGCCGAACGCGCTAACCATTCGCCACGGACGCCCAAAAATTAAATGGTCGTCAGGTATTGTGGAAAAACTTTGGCTATTTACGTTACATTTGAGATCCAAAAACACCGCTCCCGGGTGGGCATGAACCACCAACCTATTGGTTAACAGCCGAACGCGCTAACCATTGAGCCAAGGAAGATCAGAAATTAAATGGTTGTCACGTATTGTGGAAAAGTTTTGACTTTTAACGCAACATCTGAGACCCCACAACACCTCTTCCGGGTGGGCTCGAACCACCAACCTTTCGATTAAGAGCTGGACGCGCTAATTACTGCGCCACGGAAGCCCAAAAATTAAATGTTCGTCAGGTATTGTGGAAAAGTTACGACTTTTCTCGCTACATCTGAGACCCCACAAATCCTCTCTCGTTTGGGCTCGAACCACCAACCTTTCGGTTAACAGCTGATTGCACTAACCATTGCGCCACGGAAGCCCAAAAATTAAATGGTCGTCAGGTATTGTAGAAAAACTTTGGCTATTTACGTTTTATTTGAGATCCAAAAACACCGCTCCCGGGTGGGCTCGAACCACCAACCTTTCGATTAACAGCCGAACGCGCTAACCATTGAGCCACGGAAGCTCAGAAATTAAATGGTTGTCACGTATTATGGAAAAAGTTTGACTTTTCACGCTACATCTGAGACCTCACAACACCTCTCCCGGGTGGGCTCGAACCACCAACCTTTCGATTAACAGCTGAACGCGCTAACCATTGCGCCACGGAAGCCCAAAAATTAAATGCTCGTCAGGTATTTTGGAAAAACTCTGACATTTTACATTACATCTGAGACGTCACAACACCGCTTCCGGGAGGGCTCGAACCACCAACCTTTCGGTTAACAGCTGAACGCGCTGACCATTGCGCCACTGAAGCCCAAAAATTAAATTTTCGTCAGGTATTGTGTAAAAACCTTGACTTTTTACGTCACATCTGAGACCTCACAACACCGCTCCCGGATGGGCTCGAACCACCAACCTAATGGTTAACAGCCGAACGCGCTAACCATTGAGCCACGGAAGCTCAGAAATTAAATGGTTGTCACGTATTGTGGAAACGTTTTGACTTTTTACGCTACATCTGAGACCCCACAACACCTCTCCCGGGTGGGCTCGAACCTTCAACCTTTCGATTAACAGCCGAACGCGCTAACCATTGCGCCACGGAAGCCCAAAAATTAAATGGTCGTCAGGTGTTGTGGAAAAAACCTTGACTTTTTACGTCACATCTGAGACCTCACAACACCGCTCCCGGATGGGGTCGAACCACCAACCTATTGGTTAACAGCCGAACGCGCTAACCATTGAGCCACGGAAGCTCAGAAATTAAATTGTTGTCAGGCATTGTGGAAAAACTTTGGCTTTCTACGTTACATTTGAGACCCCACAACACCTCTCCCGGGTGGGCTCGAACCACCAACCTTTCGATTAACAGCTGAACGCGCTAACCATTGTGCCACGGAAGCCCAAAAGTTAAATGCTCGTTAGGTATTGTGTAAAAATCTGACTTTTTACGTCACATCTGAGAACTCACAACACCGCTCCCGGATGGGCTCGAACCACCAACCTATTGGTTAACAGCCGAACGCGCTAACCATTGCGACACGGAAGCCCAAAAGTTAAATGCTCGTCAGGGATTATGTAAAAACCTTGACTTTTTACGTCACATCTGAGACCTCACAACACCGCTCCCGGATGGGGTCGAACCACCAACCTATTGGTTAACAGCCGAACGCGCTAACCATTGAGCCACAGAAGCTCAGAAATTAAATTGTTGTCAGGTATTGTGGAAAAACTTTGGCTTTCTACGTTACATTTGAGACCACACAACACCTCTCCCGGGTGGGCTCGAACCACCAACCTTTCGATTAACAGCTGAACGCGCTAACCATTGTGCCACGGAAGCCCAAAAATTAAATGCTCGTCAGGTATTGTGTAAAAACCTTGACTTTTTACGTCACATCTGAGACCTCACAACACCGCTCCCGGATGGGCTCGAACCACCAACCTATTGGTTAACAGCCGAACGCGCTAACCATTGCGCCACGGAAGCCCAAAAATTAAATGGTCGTCAGGTATTGTGGAAAAGTTACGACTTTTCTCGCTACATCTGAGACCCCACAAATCCTCTCTCGTTTGGGCTCGAACCACCAACCTTTCGGTTAACAGCTGATTGCACTAACCATTGCGCCACGGAAGCCCAAAAATTAAATGGTCGTCAGGTATTGTAGAAAAACTTTGGCTATTTACGTTTTATTTGAGATCCAAAAACACCGCTCCCGGGTGGGCTCGAACCACCAACCTTTCGATTAACAGCCGAACGCGCTAACCATTGAGCAACGGAAGCTCAGAAATTAAATGGTTGTCACGTATTATGGAAAAAGTTTGACTTTTCACGCTACATCTGAGACCTCACAACACCTCTCCCGGGTGGGCTCGAACCACCAACCTTTCGATTAACAGCTGAACGCGCTAACCATTGCGCCACGGAAGCCCAAAAATTAAATGCTCGTCAGGTATTTTGGAAAAACTCTGACATTTTACATTACATCTGAGACGTCACAACACCGCTCCCGGGAGGGCTCGAACCACCAACCTTTCGGTTAACAGCTGAACGCGCTGACCATTGCGCCACTGAAGCCCAAAAATTAAATTTTCGTCAGGTATTGTGTAAAAACCTTGACTTTTTACGTCACATCTGAGACCTCACAACACCGCTCCCGGATGGGCTCGAACCACCAACCTAATGGTTAACAGCCGAACGCGCTAACCATTGAGCCACGGAAGCTCAGAAATTAAATGGTTGTCACGTATTGTGGAAACGTTTTGACTTTTTACGCTACATCTGAGACCCCACAACACCTCTCCCGGGTGGGCTCGAACCTTCAACCTTTCGATTAACAGCCGAACGCGCTAACCATTGCGCCACGGAAGCCCAAAAATTAAATGGTCGTCAGGTGTTGTGGAAAAAACCTTGACTTTTTACGTCACATCTGAGACCTCACAACACCGCTCCCGGATGGGGTCGAACCACCAACCTATTGGTTAACAGCCGAACGCGCTAACCATTGAGCCACGGAAGCTCAGAAATTAAATTGTTGTCAGGCATTGTGGAAAAACTTTGGCTTTCTACGTTACATTTGAGACCCCACAACACCTCTCCCGGGTGGGCTCGAACCACCAACTTTTCGATTAACAGCTGAACGCGCTAACCATTGTGCCACGGAAGCCCAAAAGTTAAATGCTCGTTAGGTATTGTGTAAAAACCTTGACTTTTTACGTCACATCTGAGAACTCACAACACCGCTCCCGGATGGGCTCGAACCACCAACCTATTGGTTAACAGCCGAACGCGCTAACCATTGCGACACGGAAGCCCAAAAGTTAAATGCTCGTCAGGTATTATGTAAAAACCTTGACTTTTTACGTCACATCTGAAACCTCACAACACCGCTCCCGGATGGGGTCGAACCACCAACCTATTGGTTAACAGCCGAACGCGCTAACCATTGAGCCACAGAAGCTCAGAAATTAAATTGTTGTCAGGTATTGTGGAAAAACTTTGGCTTTCTACGTTACATTTGAGACCACACAACACCTCTCCCGGGTGGGCTCGAACCACCAACCTTTCGATTAACAGCTGAACGCGCTAACCATTGTGCCACGGAAGCCCAAAAATTAAATGCTCGTCAGGTATTGTGTAAAAACCTTGACTTTTTACGTCACATCTGAGACCTCACAACACCGCTCCCGGATGGGCTCGAACCACCAACCTATTGGTTAACAGCCGAACGCGCTAACCATTGCGCCACGGAAGCCCAAAAATTAAATGGTCGTCAGGTATTGTGGAAAAACTTTGGCTTTCTACGTTACATTTGAGATCACACAACACCGTTCCCGGGTGGGCTCGAACCACCAACCTATTGGTTAACAGCTGAACGCGCTAACCATTGAGCCACGGAAGCTCAGAAATTAAACGGTTGTCAGGTATTGTGGAAAAACTTTGGCTTTCTACGTTACATTTGAGACCCCACAACACCTCTCCCGGGTGGGCTCGAACCACCAACCTTTCGATTAACAGCTGAACGCGCTAACCATTGCGCCACGGAAGCCCAAAAATTAGATGCTCGTCAGATATTGTGTAAAAACCTTGACTTTTTACGTCACATCTGAGACCTCACAACACCGCTCCCGGATGGGCTCGAACCACCAACCTATTGGTTAACAGCCGAACGCGCAAACCATTGCGCCACGGAAGCCCAAAAGTTAAATGCTCGTCAGGTATTGTGTAAAAACCTTGACTTTTTACGTCACATCTGAGACCTCACAACACCGCTCCCGGATGGGCTCGAACCACCAACCTATTGGTTAACAGCCGAACGCGCTAACCATTGCGCCACGGAAGCCCAAAAGTTAAATGCTCGTCAGGTATTATGCAAAAACCTTGACTTTTTACGTCACATCTGAGACCTCACAACACCGCTCCCGGATGGGGTCGAACCACCAACCTATTGGTTAACAGCCGAACGCGCTAACCATTGCGCCACGGAAGCCCAAAAATTAAATGGTCGTCATTTATTGTGCAAAAACTTTGGCTTTCTACGTTACATTTCAGATCCCACAACACCGCTCCCGAGTGGGCTCGAGCCACCAACCTATTGGTTAACAGCCGAACGCGCTAACCATTGAGCCACGGAAACTCAGAAATTAAATGGTTGTCAGGTATTGTGGAAAACCTTGACTTTTTACGTCACATCTGAGACCTCACAACACCGCTCCCGGATGGGCTCGAACCACCAACCTATTGGTTAACAGCCGAACGCGCTAACCATTGCCCCACGGAAGCCCAAAAGTTAAATGCTCGTCAGGTATTGTGTAAAAACCTTGACTTTTTACGTCACATCTGAGACCTCACGACACCGCTCCCGGATGGGCTCGAACCACCAACCTATTGGTTAACAGCCGAACGCGCTAACCATTGAGCCACGGAAGCTCAGAAATTAAATTGTTGTCAGGTATTGTGGAAAAACTTTGGCTTTCTACGTTACATTTGAGACCCCACAACACCTCTCCCGGGTGGGCTCGAACCACCAACCTTTCGATTAACAGCTGAACGCGCTAACCATTGTGCCACGGAAGCCCAAAAATTAAATGCTCGTCAGGTATTGTGTAAAAACCTTGACTTTTTACGTCACGTCTGAGACCTCACAACACCGCTCCCGGATGGGCTCGAACCACCAACCTATTGGTTAACAGCCGAACGCGCTAACCATTGCGCCACGGAAGCCCAAAAATTAAATGGTCGTCAGGTATTGTGGAAAAACTTTGGCTTTCTACGTTACATTTGAGATCACACAACACCGCTCCCGGGTGGGCTCGAACCACCAACCTATTGGTTAACAGCTGAACGCGCTAACCATTGAGCCACGGAAGCTCAGAAATTAAACGGTTGTCAGGTATTGTGGAAAAACTTTGGCTTTCTACGTTACATTTGAGACCCCACAACACCTCTCCCGGGTGGGCTCGAACCACCAACCTTTCGATTAACAGCTGAACGCGCTAACCATTGCGCCACGGAAGCCCAAAAATTAGATGCTCGTCAGATATTGTGTAAAAACCTTGACTTTTTACGTCACATCTGAGACCTCACAACACTGCTCCCGGATGGGCTCGAACCACCAACCTATTGGTTAACAGCCGAACGCGCAAACCATTGCGCCACGGAAGCCCAAAAGTTAAATGCTCGTCAGGTATTGTGTAAAAACCTTGACTTTTTACGTCACATCTGAGACCTCACAACACCGCTCCCGGATGGGCTCGAACCACCAACCTATTGGTTAACAGCCGAACGCGCTAACCATTGCGCCACGGAAGCCCAAAAGTTAAATGCTTGTTAGGTATTGTGTAAAAACCTTAACTTTTTACGTCACATCCGAGACCTCACAACACCGCTCCCGGATGGACTCGAACCACCAACCTATTGGTTAACAGCCGAACGCGCTAACCATTGCGCCACGGAAGCCCAAAAGTTAAATGCTCGTCAGGTATTATGCAAAAACCTTGACTTTTTACGTCACATCTGAGACCTCACAACACCGCTCCCGGATGGGGTCGAACCACCAACCTATTGGTTAACAGCCGAACGCGCTAACCATTGCGCCACGGAAGCCCAAAAATTAAATGGTCGTCATTTATTGTGCAAAAACTTTGGCTTTCTACGTTACATTTCAGATCCCACAACACCGCTCCCGAGTGGGCTCGAGCCACCAACCTATTGGTTAACAGCCGAACGCGCTAACCATTGAGCCACGGAAACTCAGAAATTAAATGGTTGTCACGTATTGTGGAAAACTTTTGACTTTTTACGCTACATCTGAGACCACACAATACCTCTTCCGGGCGGGCTCGAACCACCAACCTTTCGATTAACAGCTGAACGCGCTAACCATTGCGCCACGGAAGCCCAAAAGTTAAATGTTCGTCAGGTGTTGTGGAAAAACTCTGACATTTTACGTTACATCTGAGACGTCACAACACCGCTCCCGGGAGGGCTCGAACCACCACCCTTTCGGTTAACAGCTGAACGCGCTGACCATTGCGCCACTGAAGCCCAAAAATTTAATTTTCGTCAGGTATTGAGGTAAAACCTTGACTTTTTACTTCACATCTGAGACCTCACAACACCGCTCCCGGATGGGCTCGAACCACCAACCTTTCGGTTAACAGCCGAACGCGCTAACCATTCGCCACGGACGCCCAAAAATTAAATGGTCGTCAGGTATTGTGGAAAAACTTTGGCTATTTACGTTACATTTGAGATCCAAAAACACCGCTACCGGGTGGGCACGAACCACCAACCTATTGGTTAACAGCCGAACGCGCTAACCATTGAGCCAAGGAAGATCAGAAATTAAATGGTTGTCACGTATTGTGGAAAAGTTTTGACTTTTAACGCAACATCTGAGACCCCACAACACCTCTTCCGGGTGGGCTCGAACCACCAACCTTTCGATTAAGAGCTGGACGCGCTAATTACTTCGCCACGGAAGCCCAAAAATTAAATGTTCGTCAGGTATTGTGGAAAAGTTACGACTTTTCTCGCTACATCTGAGACCCCACAAATCCTCTCTCGTTTGGGCTCGAACCACCAACCTTTCGGTTAACAGCTGAACGCGCTGACCATTGCGCCACTGAAGCCCAAAAACTAAATTTTCGTCAGGTATTGAGGTAAAACTTTGACTTTTTACTTCACATCCGAGACCTCACAACAGCGCTCCCGGATGGGCTCGAACCACCAACCTTTCGATTAACAGCCGAACGCGCTAACCATTGAGCCACGGAAGCTCAGAAATTAAATGGTTGTCACGTACTCTGGAAAAGTTTTGACTTTTTACGCTACATCTGAGACCCCACAACACCTCTTCCGGGTGGGCTCGAACCACCAACCTTTCGATTAAAAGCTGAACGCGCTAACCATTGCGCCACGGAAGCCCAAAAATTAAATGCTCGTCAGGTATTTTGGAAAAACTCTGACATTTTACGTTACATCTGAGACGTCACAACACCGCTCCCGGGAGGGCTCGAACCACCAACCTTTCGGTTAACAGCTGAACGCGCTGACCATTGCGCCACTGAAGCCCAAAAATTAAATTTTCGTCAGGTATTGAGGTAAAACTTTGACTTTTTACTTCACATCTGAGGCCTCACAACACCGCTCCCGGATGGGCTCGAACCACCAACCCTTCGGTTAACAGCCGAACGCGCTAACCATTGCGCCACGGACGCCCAAAAGAAATGGTCGTCAGGTATTGCGGAAAAACTTTGGCTATTTACGTTACATTTGAGATCCAACAAGTCGGGAAAACCAAAATATTACCTCTCCGTGTCGAGAAGATTATATAACCTTAAGTATCCAATGAAAACGTCGACCTTTTGCCCTCATCCTTTCCCGCGCTTTGCGCTTCCGCATTTCATCCTTACTCTCAACATTATCTTCCTCCATTTTACATATAAAAATCAAATACTCACAAAAAGAAGTGGCAAAAACCTGCTGGCTCTTTACAACCACTTAATTTGACTTAATATCCAATTTCCAACAACAATAATATACCGGTAGTTTAATTGACAACCTACTAGCATCGAAATTCTCATAAGGAATGGCTCCGGCGGATAAAAAACGGCAATTTTCAACTAGGTGGGCGTTATCTCATAAGATTTGAAAAATATCATTTGTCTTTTTTACCAATGCCTAACCGTTTGGATTTTTTAAAGCAGTCTTAGCACCAAAAAATATTTTTGAATGAGGATAAAAAAGGTCTGTCCTCTCGTAATTTTTTAAGCTTTTATCATTATTACTCTATACAACATTAACAAGGAGCATAAACGCATTAGTGGAAGCAGTATTTTTTTCCCAAAACAATCTCGCTTATGTTTATGCAATGAATGAAATATATCACAATGCACGGGCCTTGATAGATATAGGAGGCAATGAAGGAAATATATCGCATGCACGGGCCTTGGTAGATATAGGAGGCAATGATAATCTCTCTCTTTGCACGAGAGGTTTATCTTTAATATTTAAATAAATATAATTATTTTTAATTATTTTAATCTTCAATAATTAACATTAATAATAGTTAAATCGTTTAAAATAAAGTTATACTTATTATCTTCTCAAACTTTGCTAATATTGACGTTTAAAGTGAAGGGTACCCCTCTTCCCGCTTTCTTCAAATTTTGGGGTATATATACGATTCGTTTCCATTATAATAGTAAGGAAAAACCGCAAATGCGAAAACCTTTGGTAGCGATCCTACCTTAGGGAGGCTAGACGTTTCTCGTAACCCTAGCTGATCGCCGCGTATATCCTAAAACCAAACGATGATAATGGAGTAGAAGCCAATGATACAGATTGGTGTCTATGTGGAATAGACGGAAGACCAGTGGATGGTGGTGTTAGAAGGCAGTGTAAGTGCAGACGGGTGTCAATGTGGGATTGACAAAGAACAGAAGATGGTGGTGATTAGAAGCCAGTATGTACAGCCTGGTGTCCACGTGGAATGGACGAAGACCAGAAGATGGTGGTGATTAGCAGCCAGTAAGAACAGACTAGTGTCCGTGTGGTATGGACAAAGACCAGAAGATTGGTGGTGTGAGAACTCAAGTAGAGGAGCCATTTCCGTGACTGTGAAAGCAGTTCGGAAATGGCGAACACGTTTGCTCCGATACGCAAACTGCGAACGCGGTCACGTGGGTGTAACAACGGACAGACAGACACACACACAGACAGACAGACACACAGACAGACACGGCCGTTACAGAACCTCTCCTGGACTACGTCACACGGAGAGGTAAAAACACCGCTCCCGGGTGGGCTCGAAACACCAAGCTATTGGTTAACAGCCGAACGCGCTAACCATTGAGCCACGAAAGATCAGAAAATAAATGGTTATCACGTATTATGGAAAAAGTTTGACTTTTCACGCTATATCTGAGACCTCACAACACCTCTCCCGGGTGGGCTCGAACCACCAACCTTTCGATTAACAGCTGAACGCGCTAACCATTGCGCCACGGAAGCCCAAATATTAAATGCTCGTCAGGTATTGTGGAAAAACTCTGACATTTTACGTTACATCTGAGACGTCACAACACCGCTCCCGGGAGGGCTCGAACCACCAACCTTTCGGTTAACAGCCGAACGCGCTAACCATTCGCCACGGACGCCCAAAAATTAAATGTTCGTCAGGTATTGTGGAAAAACTCTGACATTTTACGTTATATCTGAGACGACACAACACCGCTCCCGGGAGGGCTCGAACCACCAACCTTTCGGTTAACAGCTGAACGCGCTGACCATTGCGCCACTGAAGCCCAAAAATTAAATTTTCGTCAGGTATTGAGGTAAAACTTTGACTTTTTACTTCACATCCGAGACCTCACAACACCGCTCCCGGATGGGCTCGAACCACCAACCTTTCGATTAACAGCCAAACGCGCTAACCATTGAGCCACGGAAGCTCAGAAATTAAATGGTTGTCACGTATTGTGGAAAAGTTTTGACTTTTTACGCTACATCTGAGACCCCACAACACCTCTTCCGGGTGGGCTCGAACCACCAACCTTTCGATTAACAGCTGAACGCGCTAACCATTGCGCCACGGAAGCCCAGATATTAAATGCTCGTCAGGTATTGTGGAAAAACTCTGACATTTTACGTTACATCTGAGACGTCACAACACCGCTCCCGGGAGGGCTCGAACCACCAACCTTTCGGTTAACAGCCGAACGCGCTAACCATTGCGCCAAGGAAGCCCAAAAATTAAATGGTAGTCAGGTATTGTGGAAAAACTTTGGTTTTCTACGTTACATTTGAGATCGCACAACACCGCTCCCGGGTGGGCTCGAACCACCAACCTTTCAATTAACAGCTGGACGCGCTAATTTTTGCGCCACGGAAGCCCAAAAATTAAATGTTCGTCAGGTATTGTGGAAAAACTCTGACATTTTACGTAACATCTGAAACGTCACAACACCGCTCCCGGATGGGCTCGAACCACCAACCTTTCGGTTAACAGCCGAACGCGCTAACCATTGCGCAACGGAGGCCAAATATTAAATGGTCGTCAGGTATTGAGGTAAAACTTTGACTTTTTACTTCTCATCTGAGACCTCACAACACCGCTCCCGGGAGGGCTCGAACCACCAACCTTTCGGTTAACAGCCGAACGCGCTAACCATTCGCCACGGACGCCCAAAAATTAAATGTTCGTCAGGTATTGTGGAAAAACTCTGACATTTTACGTTATATCTGAGACGACACAACACCGCTCCCGGGAGGGCTCGAACCACCAACCTTTCGGTTAACAGCTGAACGCGCTGACCATTGCGCCACTGAAGCCCAAAAATTAAATTTTCGTCAGGTATTGAGGTAAAACTTTGACTTTTTACTTCACATCCGAGACCTTACAACATCGCTCCCGGATGGGCTCGAACCACCAACCTTTCGATTAACAGCCGAACGCGCTAACCATTGAGCCACGGAAGCTCAGAAATTAAATGGTTGTCACGTATTGTGGAAAAGTTTTGACTTTTTACGCTACATCTGAGACCCCACAACACCTCTTTCGGGTGGGCTCGAACCACCAACCTTTCGATTAACAGCTGAACGCGCTAACCATTGCGCCACGGAAGCCCAGATATTAAATGCTCGTCAGGTATTGTGGAAAAACTCTGACATTTTACGTTACATCTGAGACGTCACAACACCGCTCCCGGGAGGGCTCGAACCACCAACCTTTCGGTTAACAGCCGAACGCACTAACCATTGCGCCAAGGAAGCCCAAAAATTAAATGGTAGTCAGGTATTGTGGAAAAACTTTGGTTTTCTACGTTACATTTGAGATCGCACAACACCGCTCCCGGGTGGGCTCGAACCACCAACCTTTCAATTAACAGCTGGACGCGCTAATGTTTGCGCCACGGAAGCCCAAAAATTAAATGTTCGTCAGGTATTGTGGAAAAACTCTGACATTTTACGTAACATCTGAAACGTCACAACACCGCTCCCGGATGGGCTCGAACCACCAACCTTTCGGTTAACAGCCGAACGCGCTAACCATTGCGCAACGGAGGCCAAATATTAAATGGTCGTCAGGTATTGAGGTAAAACTTTGACTTTTTACTTCTCATCTGAGACCTCACAACACCGCTCCCGGATGGGCTCGAACCACCAACCTATTGGTTAACAGCCGAACGCGCTAACCATTGAGCCACGGAAGCTCAGAAATTAAATGGTTGTCACGTATTGTGGAAAAGTTTTGACTTTTTACGCTACATCTGAGACCCCACAACACCTCTCCCGAGTGGGCTCGAACCTTCAAAATTTCGATTAACAGCTGAACGCGCTAATCATTGCGCCACGGAAGCCCAAAAATTAAATGTTCGTCAGGTATTGTGGAAAAACTCTGACATTTTACGTTACATCTGAGACCTCACAACACCGCTCCCGGATGGGCTCGAACCACCAGCCTATTGGTTAACAGCCGAACGCGCTAACCATTGCGCCACGGAAGCCCAAAAATTAAGTGGTCGTCAGGTGTTGTGGAAAAAACCTTGACTTTTTACGTCACATCTGAGACCTCACAACACCGCTTCCGGATGGGCTCGAACCACCAACCTATTTGTTATCAGCCGAACGCTCTAACCTTTGAGCCACGGAAGCTCAGAAATCAAATGGTTGTCAGGTATTGTGGATAAGTTATGACTTTTTACGTTACATCTGAGACCCTACAACACCTCTTCCGGTTGGGCTCGAACCACCAACCTTTCGGTTAACAGCCGAACGCGCTAACCATTGCGCCAAGGAAGCCCAAAATTTTAATGGTCGTCAGGTATTGTGGCAAAACTTTGGCTTTCTACGTTACACTTGAGATCCCACACCACCGCTCCCGGGTGGGCTCGAACCACCAACCTATTGGTTAACAGCCGAACGCGCTAACCATTGAGCCATGGAAGCTCAGAAATTAAATGGTTGTCACGTATTGTGGATAAGTTTTGACTTTTTACGCTACATCTGAGACCCCACAACACCTCTTCCGGGTGCGCTTGAACCACCAGCCTTTCGATTAACAGTTGAACGCGCTAATAATTGCGCCACGGAAGCCCAAAAATTAAATGTTCGTCAGGTATTGTGGAAAAACTCTGACATTTTACGTTATATCTGAGACGTCACAACACCGCTCCCGGATGGGCTCTAACCACCAACCTATTGGTTAACAGCCGAACGCGCTAACCATTGAGCCACGAAAGCTCAGAAATTAAATGGTCGTCACGTATTGTGGAAAAACTTTGGCTTTCTACGTTACATTTGAGATCCCACAACACCGCTCCCGGGTGGGCTCGAACCACCAACCTATTGGTTAACAGCCGAACGCGTTAACCATTGCGCCACGGAAGCCCAAAAATTAAATGGTCGTCAGGTATTGTGGAAAAACTTTGGCTTTCTACGTTACGTTTGAGATCCCACAACGCCGCTCCCGGGTGGGCTCGAACCACTAAATTATTTGTTAACTGCTGAACGCGCTAACCATTGCGCCACGGAAGCTCAGAAATTAAATGGTTGTCACGTATTGTGGAAAAGTTTTGACTTTTTACGCTACATCTGAGACCCCACAACACCTCTCCCGGATGGGCTCGAACCACCAACCTATTGGTTAAAAGCCGAACGCGCTAACCATTGCGCCACGGAAGCCCAAAAATTAAATGGTCGTCAGGTGTTGTGGAAAAAACCTTGGCTTTTTACGTCACATCTGAGACGTCACAACACCTATTCCGGTTGGGCTCGAACCACCAACCTTTCGGTTAACAGCCGAACGCGCTAACCATTGCGCCAAGGAAGCCCAAAAATTTAATGGTCGTCAGGTATTGTGGCAAAACTTTGGCTTTCTACGTTACATTTGAGATCCCACACCATCGCTCCCGGGTGGGCTCGAACCACCAACCTATTGGCAACAGCCGAACGCGCTAAGCATTGAGCCACGGAAGCTCAGAAATTAAATGGTTGTCACGTATTGTGGAAAAGTTTTGACTTTTTACGCTACATCTGAGACCCCACAACACCTCTCCCGGATGGGCTCGAACCACCAACCTATTGGTTAAAAGCCGAACGCGCTAACCATTGCGCCACGGAAGCCCAAAAATTAAATGGTCGTCAGGTGTTGTGGAAAAAACCTTGGCTTTTTACGTCACATCTGAGACGTCACAACACCTATTCCGGTTGGGCTCGAACCACCAACCTTTCGGTTAACAGCCGAACGCGCTAACCATTGCGCCAAGGAAGCCCAAAAATTTAATGGTCGTCAGGTATTGTGGCAAAACTTTGGCTTTCTACGTTACATTTGAGATCCCACACCATCGCTCCCGGGTGGGCTCGAACCACCAACCTATTGGTTAACAGCCGAACGCGCTAAGCATTGAGCCACGGAAGCTCAGAAATTAAATGGTTGTCACGTATTGTGGATAAGTTATGACTTATAACTTTACATCTGAGACCCTACAACACCTCTCTCGGTTGGGCTCGAACCACCAACCTTTCGGTTAACAGCCGAACGCGCTAACCATTGCGCCAAGGAAGCCCAAAAAATAAATGGTCGTCAGGTATTGTGGAAAAACTTTGGCTTTCTACGTTACATTTGAGATCCCACAACACCGCTCCCGGGTGGGCTCGAACCACCAACCTATTGGCTAACAGCCGAACGCGCTAAGCATTGAGCCACGGAAGCTCAGAAATTAAATGGTTGTTACGTATTGTGGAAAAGTTTTGACATTTTACGCTACATCTGAGACCCCACAAAACCTCTCCCGGGTGGGCTCGAACCACCAACCTTTCGATTAACAGCTGAACGCGCTAATTATTGCGCCACGGAAGCCCAAAAATTGAATGTTCGTCAGGTATTGTGGAAAAACTCTGACATTTTACGTTACATTCGAGACGTCACAACACCGCTCCCGGGAGGGGTCAAACCACCAGTCTTTTGAATAGCAGCTTAACGCGCTAACCATTGCGCCACGGAAGCCTAAATATTAAATGGTTGTCATGTATTGTGGAAAAACTCTGACTTTTTACGTTACATCTGAGACCTCACAAAACGCTCCCGGATGGGCTCGAAAAACCAAAATTTCGGTTAAAAGCCGAAAGCGCTAGCCATTGAGCCACGGAAGCTCTGAAATTAAATGGTCGTCCGGTATTGTGGAAAAACTTTGACTTTTTACGTAACATCTGAGACCTCATAGCACCGCTCCCGGGTGTGCTCGAACCACCAACCTTTCTGTTAACAGCCAAACGCGCTAACCATTGCGCCAAGGAAGCCCAAATATTAAATATTCGTCAGGTATTGTGGAAAAACTCTGACATTTTACGTCACATCTGAGAACTCACAACACCGCTCCCGGGTGGGCCCGAACCACCAACCTATTGGTTAACAGCCGAACGCGCTAACCATTGAGCCACGGAAGCTCAGAAATTAAATGGTCGTCAGGTATTGTGGAAAAACTTTGGCTTTCTACGTTACATTTGAGATCCCACAACACCGCTCCCGGGTTTGCTCGAACCACCAACCTATTGGCTAACAGCCGAACGCGCTAAACATTGAACCACGGAAGCTCAGAAATTAAATGGTTGTCACGTATTGTGGAAAAGTTTTGACTTTTTACGCTACATCTGAGACCCCACAACACCGCTCCCGGGTGGGCTTGAACCACCAACCTTTCGGTTACCAGCCGAACGCGCTAACCATTGCGCCACGGAAGCCCAAAAATTAAATGGTCGTCAGGTATTGTGGAAAAACTTTGGCCTTCTACGTTACATGTGAGATCCCACAACACCGCTCCCGGGTGGCCTCGAACCACCAACCTATTGGTTAACAGCCGAACGCGCTAACCATTGAGCCACGGAAGCCCAAAAATTAAATGGTCGTCAGGTATTGAGGAAAAACCTTGACTTTTTACGTAACATCTGAGACGTCACAACACCGCTCCCGGGTATGCTTGAAGCACCAACCTATTGGCTAACAGCCGAACGCGCTAACCATTGAGCCACGGAAGCTCAGAAATTAAATAGTTGTCAGGTATTGTGGAAAAACTTTGGCTTTCTACGTTACATTTGAGACCCCACAACCACCAACCTTTCGATTAACAGCTGAACGCGCTAACCATTGAGCCACGGAAGCTCAGAAATTAAATGGTCGTCAGGTATTGTGGAAAAACTTTGGCTTTCTACGTTACATTTGAGATCCCACAACACCGCTCCCGGATGAGCTCGAACCACCAACCAATTGGTTAACAGCCGAACGCGCTAACCATTGAGCCACGGAAGCTCAGAAATTAAATGATTGTCACGTATTGTGGATAAGTTTTGACTTTCTACGCTACATATGAGACCCCACAACACCTCTCCCGGGTGGGCTCGAACCTTCAACCTTTCGATTAACAGCTGAACGCGCTAACCATTGCGCCACGGAAGCCCAAAAATTAAATGGTCGTCAGGTATTGTGGAAAAACCTTGACTTTTTACGTCACATCTGAGACCTCACAACACCGCTCCCGAAAGGGCTCAAACCACCAGTCTTTTGAATAACAGCTGAACGCGCTAACCATTGCGCCCCGGAAGCCCAAAAATTAAATGGTCGTCAGGTATTGTGGAAAAACTTTGGCTTTCTACGTTACATTTGAGATCCCACAACACCGCTCCCGGGTGGGCTCGAACCACCAACCTATTGGCTAACAGCCGAACGCGCTAACCATTGAGCCACGAAAGCTCAGAAATTAAATGGTTGTCACGTATTGTGGAAAAGTTTTGACTTTTTACGCTACATCTGAGACCCCACAACACCTCTCTCGGGTGGCCTCGAACCACCAACCAATTGGTTAACAGCCGAACGCGCTAACCATTGAGCCACGGAAGCCCAAAAATTAAATGGTCGTCAGGTATTGTGGAAAAACCTTGACTTTTTACGGAACATCTGAGACGTCACAACACCGCTCCCGGATGGGCTTGAACCACCAACCTTTCGGTTAACAGCCGAACGCGCTAACCATTGCGCCACGGAAGCCCAAAAATTAAATGGTCGTCAGGTATTGTGGAAAAACTTTGGCTTTCTACGTTACATTCGAGATCCCACAACACCGCTCCCGGGTATGCTTGAAGCACCAACCTATTGGCTAACAGCCGAACGCGCTAACCATTGAGCCACGGAAGCTCAGAAATTAAATGGTTGTCAGGTATTGTGGAAAAACTTTGGCTTTCTACGTTACATTTGAGACCCCACAACCACCAACCTTTCGATTAACAGCTGAACGCGCTAACCATTGAGCCACGGAAGCTCAGAAATTAAATGGTCGTCAGGTATTGTGGAAAAACTTTGGCTTTCTACGTTACATTTGAGATCCCACAACACCGCTCCCGGGTGGGCTCGAACCACCAACCTATGGGTCAACAGCAGAACGCGCTAACCATTGCGCCACGGAAGCCCAAAAATTAAATGCTCGTCAGGTTTTGCGTAAAAACCTTGACTTTTTACGTCACATCTGAGACCTCACAACACCGCTCCCGGATGAGCTCGAACCACCAACCTATTGGTTAACAGCCGAACGCGCTAACCATTGAGCCACGGAAGCTCAGAAATTAAATGATTGTCACGTATTGTGGATAAGTTTTGACTTTCTACGCTACATATGAGACCCCACAACACCTCTCCCGGGTGGGCTCGAACCTTCAACCTTTCGATTAACAGCTGAACGCGCTAATCATTGCGCCACGGAAGCCCAAAAATTAAATGGTCGTCAGGTATTGTGGAAAAACCTTGACTTTTTACGTCACATCTGAGACCTCACAACACCGCTCCCGGATGGGCTCGAACTACCAAACTATTGGTTAACAGCCGAACGCGCTAACCATTGAGCCACGGAAGCTCAGAAATTAAATGGTCGTCAGGTATTGTGGAAAAACTTTGGCTTTCTACGTTACATTTGAGATCCCACAACACCGCTCCCGGGTGGGCTCGAACCACCAACCTATTGGCTAACAGCCGAACGCGCTAAACATTGAGCCACGGAAGCTCAGAAATTAAATCGTTGTCACGTATTGTGGAAAAGTTTTTACTTTTTACGCTACATCTGAGACCCCACAACACCTCTCCCGGGTGGGCTCAAACCACCAACCTTTCGATTAACAGAAGAACGCGCTAACCATTGCGCCACGGAAGCTCAAAAATTAAATGGTCGTCAGGTATTGTGGAAAAACCTTGACTTTTTACGTCACATCTGAGACCTCACAACACCGCTCCCGAAAGGGCTCAAACCACCAGTCTTTTGAATAACAGCTGAACGCGCTAACCATTGCGCCCCGGAAGCTCAAAAATTAAATGGTCGTCAGGTATTGTGGAAAAACTTTGGCTTTCTACGTTACATTTGAGATCCCACAACACCGCTCCCGGGTGGGCTCGAACCACCAACCTATTGGCTAACAGCCGAACGCGCTAACCATTGAGCCACGAAAGCTCAGAAATTAAATGGTTGTCACGTATTGTGGAAAAGTTTTGACTTTTTACGCTACATCTGAGACCCCACAACACCTCTCTCGGGTGGGCTCGAACCACCAACCTTTCGATTAACAGCTGAACGCGCTAATTATTGCGCCACGGAAGCCCAAAAATTAAATGGTCGTCAGGTATTCTGGAAAAACTTAGGCTTTCAACGTTACATTCGTGATCCCACAACACCGCTCCCGGGTGGGCTTGAACCACCAACCTTTCGGTTAACAGCCGAACGCGCTAACCATTGCGCCACGGAAGCCCAAAAATTAAATGGTCGTCAGGTATTGTGGAAAAACTTTGGCTTTCTACGTTACATGTGAGATCCCACAACACCGCTCCCGGGTGGCCTCGAACCACCAACCAATTGGTTAACAGCCGAACGCGCTAACCATTGAGCCACGGAAGCCCAAAAATTAAATGGTCGTCAGGTATTGTGGAAAAACCTTGACTTTTTACGTAACATCTGAGACGTCACAACACCGCTCCCGGATGGGCTTGAACCACCAACCTTTCGGTTAACAGCCGAACGCGCTAACCATTGCGCCACGGAAGCCCAAAAATTAAATGGTCGTCAGGTATTGTGGAAAAACTTTGGCTTTCTACGTTACATGTGAGATCCCACAACACCGCTCCCGGGTGGCCTCGAACCACCAACCAATTGGTTAACAGCCGAACGCGCTAACCATTGAGCCACGGAAGCCCAAAAATTAAATGGTCGTCAGGTATTGTGGAAAAACCTTGACTTTTTACGTAACATCTGAGACGTCACAACACCGCTCCCGGATGGGCTTGAACCACCAACCTTTCGGTTAACAGCCGAACGCGCTAACCATTGCGCCACGGAAGCCCAAAAATTAAATGGTCGTCAGGTATTGTGGAAAAACTTTGGCTTTCTACGTTACATTCGAGATCCCACAACACCGCTCCCGGGTATGCTTGAAGCACCAACCTATTGGCTAACAGCCGAACGCGCTAACCATTGAGCCACGGAAGCTCAGAAATTAAATGGTTGTCAGGTATTGTGGAAAAACTTTGGCTTTCTACGTTACATTTGAGACCCCACAACCACCAACCTTTCGATTAACAGCTGAACGCGCTAACCATTGAGCCACGGAAGCTCAGAAATTAAATGGTCGTCAGGTATTGTGGAAAAACTTTGGCTTTCTACGTTACATTTGAGATCCCACAACACCGCTCCCGGGTGGGCTCGAACCACCAACCTATGGGTCAACAGCAGAACGCGCTAACCATTGCGCCACGGAAGCCCAAAAATTAAATGCTCGTCAGGTTTTGCGTAAAAACCTTGACTTTTTACGTCACATCTGAGACCTCACAACACCGCTCCCGGGTGGGCTCGAACCACCAACCTATTGGCTAACAGCCGAACGCGCTAACCATTGAGCCACGAAAGCTCAGAAATTAAATGATTGTCACGTATTGTGGAAAAGTTTTGACTTTTTACGCTACATCTGAGACCCCACAACACCTCTCTCGGGTGGGCTCGAACCACCAACCTTTCGATTAACAGCTGAACGCGCTAATTATTGCGCCACGGAAGCCCAAAAATTAAATGGTCGTCAGGTATTCTGGAAAAACTTTGGCTTTCAACGTTACATTCGTGATCCCACAACACCGCTCCCGGGTGGGCTTGAACCACCAAACTATTGGTTAACAGCCGAACGCGCTAACCATTGCGCCACGGAAGCCCAAAAATTAAATGGTCGTCAGGTATTGTGGAAAAACTTTGGCTTTCTACGTTACATGTGAGATCCCACAACACCGCTCCCGGGTGGGCTCGAACCACCAACCTATGGGTCAACAGCAGAACGCGCTAACCATTGCGCCACAAGGGCCCAAAAATTAAATGCTCGTCAGGTTTTGCGTAAAAACCTTGACTTTTTACGTCACATCTGAGACCTCACAACACCGCTCCCGGATGAGCTCGAACCACCAACCTATTGGTTAACAGCCGAACGCGCTAACCATTGAGCCACGGAAGCTCAGAAATTAAATGATTGTCACGTATTGTGGATAAGTTTTGACTTTTTACGCTACATATGAGACCCCACAACACCTCTCCCGGGTGGGCTCGAACCTTCAGCCTTTCGATTAACGCGCACAAACCTATTGGTTAACAGCCGAACGCGATAACCATTGAGCCACGGAAGCTCGGAAATTAAATGGTTGTCAGGTATTGTGGATAAGTTATGACTTATTACGTTACATCTGATACCCTACAACACCTCTCCCGGTTGGGATCGAACCACCAACCTTTCGGTTAACAGCCGAACGCGCTAACCATTGCCCCAAGGAAGCCCAAAAATTAAATGTTCGTCAGGTATTGTGGAAAAACTTTGGCTTTCTACGTTACATTTGAGATCCCACACCACCGCTCCCGGGTGGGCTCGAACCACCGACCTATTGGCTAACAGCCGAACGCGCTAAACATTGAGCCACGGAAGCTCAGAAATTAAATCGTTGTCACGTATTGTGGAAAAGTTTTGACTTTTTACGCTACATCTGAGACCCCACAACACCTCTCCCGGGTGGGCTCAAACCACCAACCTTTCGATTAACAGAAGAACGCGCTAACCATTGCGCCACGGAAGCTCAAAAATTAAATGGTCGTCAGGTATTGTGGAAAAACCTTGACTTTTTACGTCACATCTGAGACCTCACAACACCGCTCCAAAAAGGGCTCAAACCACCAGTCTTTTGAATAACAGCTGAACGCGCTAACCATTGCGCCCCGGAAGCCCAAAAATTAAATGGTCGTCAGGTATTGTGGAAAAACTTTGGCTTTCTACGTTACATTTGAGATCCCACAACACCGCTCCCGGGTGGGCTCGAACCACCAACCTATGGGTCAACAGCAGAACGCGCTAACCATTGCGCCACGGAAACCCAAAAATTAAATGCTCGTCAGGTTTTGCGTAAAAACCTTGACTTTTTACGTCACATCTGAGACCTCACAACACCGCTCCCGGATGAGCTCGAACCACCAACCTATTGGTTAACAGCCGAACGCGCTAACCATTGAGCCACGGAAGCTCAGAAATTAAATGATTGTCACGTATTGTGGATAAGTTTTGACTTTCTACGCTACATATGAGACCCCACAACACCTCTCCCGGGTGGGCTCGAACCTTCAACCTTTCGATTAACAGCTGAACGCGCTAATCATTGCGCCACGGAAGCCCAAAAATTAAATGGTCGTCAGGTATTGTGGAAAAACCTTGACTTTTTACGTCACATCTGAGACCTCACAACACCGCTCCCGGATGGGCTCGAACTACCAAACTATTGGTTAACAGCCGAACGCGCTAACCATTGAGCCACGGAAGCTCAGAAATTAAATGGTCGTCAGGTATTGTGGAAAAACTTTGGCTTTCTACGTTACATTTGAGATCCCACAACACCGCTCCCGGGTGGGCTCGAACCACCAACCTATTGGCTAACAGCCGAACGCGCTAAACATTGAGCCACGGAAGCTCAGAAATTAAATCGTTGTCACGTATTGTGGAAAAGTTTTGACTTTTTACGCTACATCTGAGACCCCACAACACCTCTCCCGGGTGGGCTCAAACCACCAACCTTTCGATTAACAGAAGAACGCGCTAACCATTGCGCCACGGAAGCTCAAAAATTAAATGGTCGTCAGGTATTGTGGAAAAACCTTGACTTTTTACGTCACATCTGACACCTCACAACACCGCTCCCGAAAGGGCTCAAACCACCAGTCTTTTGAATAACAGCTGAACGCGCTAACCATTGCGCCCCGGAAGCCCAAAAATTAAATGGTCGTCAGGTATTGTGGAAAAACTTTGGCTTTCTACGTTACATTTGAGATCCCACAACACCGCTCCCGGGTGGGCTCGAACCACCAACCTTTTGGCTAACAGCCGAACGCGCTAACCATTGAGCCACGAAAGCTCAGAAATTAAATGGTTGTCACGTATTGTGGAAAAGTTTTGACTTTTTACGCTACATCTGAGACCCCACAACACCTCTCTCGGGTGGGCTCGAACCACCAACCTTTCGATTAACAGCTGAACGCGCTAATTATTGCGCCACGGAAGCCCAAAAATTAAATGGTCGTCAGGTATTCTGGAAAAACTTTGGCTTTCAACGTTACATTCGTGATCCCACAACACCGCTCCCGGGTGGGCTTGAACCACCAACCTTTCGGTTAACAGCCGAACGCGCTAACCATTGCGCCACGGAAGCCCAAAAATTAAATGGTCGTCAGGTATTGTGGAAAAACTTTGGCTTTCTACGTTACATGTGAGATCCCACAACACCGCTCCCGGGTGGCCTCGAACCACCAACCAATTGGTTAACAGCCGAACGCGCTAACCATTGAGCCACGGAAGCCCAAAAATTAAATGGTCGTCAGGTATTGTGGAAAAACCTTGACTTTTTACGTAACATCTGAGACGTCACAACACCGCTCCCGGATGGGCTTGAACCACCAACCTTTCGGTTAACAGCCGAACGCGCTAACCATTGCGCCACGGAAGCCCAAAAATTAAATGGTCGTCAGGTATTGTGGAAAAACTTTGGCTTTCTACGTTACATTCGAGATCCCACAACACCGCTCCCGGGTATGCTTGAAGCACCAACCTAATGGCTAACAGCCGAACGCGCTAACCATTGAGCCACGGAAGCTCAGAAATTAAATGGTTGTCAGGTATTGTGGAAAAACTTTGGCTTTCTACGTTACATTTGAGACCCCACAACCACCAACCTTTCGATTAACAGCTGAACGCGCTAACCATTGAGCCACGGAAGCTCAGAAATTAAATGGTCGTCAGGTATTGTGGAAAAACTTTGGCTTTCTACGTTACATTTGAGATCCCACAACACCGCTCCCGGGTGGGCTCGAACCACCAACCTATGGGTCAACAGCAGAACGCGCTAACCATTGCGCCACGGAAGCCCAAAAATTAAATGCTCGTCAGGTTTTGCGTAAAAACCTTGACTTTTTACGTCACATCTGAGACCTCACAACACCGCTCCCGGGTGGGCTCGAACCACCAACCTATTGGCTAACAGCCGAACGCGCTAACCATTGAGCCACGAAAGCTCAGAAATTAAATGGTTGTCACGTATTGTGGAAAAGTTTTGACTTTTTACGCTACATCTGAGACCCCACAACACCTCTCTCGGGTGGGCTCGAACCACCAACCTTTCGATTAACAGCTGAACGCGCTAATTATTGCGCCACGGAAGCCCAAAAAATAAATGGTCGTCAGGTATTCTGGAAAAACTTTGGCTTTCAACGTTACATTCGTGATCCCACAACACCGCTCCCGGGTGGGCTTGAACCACCAACCTTTCGGTTAACAGCCGAACGCGCTAACCATTGCGCCACGGAAGCCCAAAAATTAAATGGTCGTCAGGTATTGTGGAAAAACTTTGGCTTTCTACGTTACATTCGAGATCCCACAACACCGCTCCCGGGTATGCTTGAAGCACCAACCTATTGGCTAACAGCCGAACGCGCTAACCATTGAGCCACGGAAGCTCAGAAATTAAATGGTTGTCAGGTATTGTGGAAAAACTTTGGCTTTCTACGTTACATTTGAGACCCCACAACCACCAACCTTTCGATTAACAGCTGAACGCGCTAACCATTGAGCCACGGAAGCTCAGAAATTAAATGGTCGTCAGGTATTGTGGAAAAACTTTGGCTTTCTACGTTACATTTGAGATCCCACAACACCGCTCCCGGGTGGGCTCGAACCACCAACCTATGGGTCAACAGCAGAACGCGCTAACCATTGCGCCACGGAAGCCCAAAAATTAAATGCTCGTCAGGTTTTGCGTAAAAACCTTGACTTTTTACGTCACATCTGAGACCTCACAACACCGCTCCCGGGTGGGCTCGAACCACCAACCTATTGGCTAACAGCCGAACGCGCTAACCATTGAGCCACGAAAGCTCAGAAATTAAACGGTTGTCACGTATTGTGGAAAAGTTTTGACTTTTTACGCTACATCTGAGACCCCACAACACCTCTCTCGGGTGGGCTCGAACCACCAACCTTTCGATTAACAGCTGAACGCGCTAATTATTGCGCCACGGAAGCCCAAAAAATAAATGGTTGTCAGGTATTCTGGAAAAACTTTGGCTTTCAACGTTACATTCGTGATCCCACAACACCGCTCCCGGGTGGGCTTGAACCACCAACCTTTCGGTTAACAGCCGAACGCGCTAACCATTGCGCCACGGAAGCCCAAAAATTAAATGGTCGTCAGGTATTGTGGAAAAACTTTGGCTTTCTACGTTACATTCGAGATCCCACAACACCGCTCCCGGGTATGCTTGAAGCACCAACCTATTGGCTAACAGCCGAACGCGCTAACCATTGAGCCACGGAAGCTCAGAAATTAAATGGTTGTCAGGTATTGTGGAAAAACTTTGGCTTTCTACGTTACATTTGAGACCCCACAACCACCAACCTTTCGATTAACAGCTGAACGCGCTAACCATTGAGCCACGGAAGCTCAGAAATTAAATGGTCGTCAGGTATTGTGGAAAAACTTTGGCTTTCTACGTTACATTTGAGATCCCACAACACCGCTCCCGGATGAGCTCGAACCACCAACCAATTGGTTAACAGCCGAACGCGCTAACCATTGAGCCACGGAAGCTCAGAAATTAAATGATTGTCACGTATTGTGGATAAGTTTTGACTTTCTACGCTACATATGAGACCCCACAACACCTCTCCCGGGTGGGCTCGAACCTTCAACCTTTCGATTAACAGCTGAACGCGCTAATCATTGCGCCACGGAAGCCCAAAAATTAAATGGTCGTCAGGTATTGTGGAAAAACCTTGACTTTTTACGTCACATCTGAGACCTCACAACACCGCTCCCGGATGGGCTCGAACTACCAAACTATTGGTTAACAGCCGAACGCGCTAACCATTGAGCCACGGAAGCTCAGAAATTAAATGGTCGTCAGGTATTGTGGAAAAACTTTGGCTTTCTACGTTACATTTGAGATCCCACAACACCGCTCCCGGGTGGGCTCGAACCACCAACCTATTGGCTAACAGCCGAACGCGCTAAACATTGAGCCACGGAAGCTCAGAAATTAAATCGTTGTCACGTATTGTGGAAAAGTTTTGACTTTTTACGCTACATCTGAGACCCCACAACACCTCTCCCGGGTGGGCTCAAACCACCAACCTTTCGATTAACAGAAGAACGCGCTAACCATTGCGCCACGGAAGCCCAAAAATTAAATGGTCGTCAGGTATTGTGGAAAAACCTTGACTTTTTACGTCACATCTGAGACCTCACAACACCGCTCCCGAAAGGGCTCAAACCACCAGTCTTTTGAATAACAGCTGAACGCGCTAACCATTGCGCCCCGGAAGCCCAAAAATTAAATGGTCGTCAGGTATTGTGGAAAAACTTTGGCTTTCTACGTTACATTTGAGATCCCACAACACCGCTCCCGGGTGGGCTCGAACCACCAACCTATTGGCTAACAGCCGAACGCGCTAACCATTGAGCCACGAAAGCTCAGAAATTAAATGGTTGTCACGTATTGTGGAAAAGTTTTGACTTTTTACGCTACATCTGAGACCCCACAACACCTCTCTCGGGTGGCCTCGAACCACCAACCAATTGGTTAACAGCCGAACGCGCTAAACATTGAGCCACGGAAGCCCAAAAATTAAATGGTCGTCAGGTATTGTGGAAAAACCTTGACTTTTTACGGAACATCTGAGACGTCACAACACCGCTCCCGGATGGGCTTGAACCACCAACCTTTCGGTTAACAGCCGAACGCGCTAACCATTGCGCCACGAAAGCCCAAAAATTAAATGGTCGTCAGGTATTGTGGAAAAACTTTGGCTTTCTACGTTACATTCGAGATCCCACAACACCGCTCCCGGGTATGCTTGAAGCACCAACCTATTGGCTAACAGCCGAACGCGCTAACCATTGAGCCACGGAAGCTCAGAAATTAAATGGTTGTCAGGTATTGTGGAAAAACTTTGGCTTTCTACGTTACATTTGAGACCCCACAACCACCAACCTTTCGATTAACAGCTGAACGCGCTAACCATTGAGCCACGGAAGCTCAGAAATTAAATGGTCGTCAGGTATTGTGGAAAAACTTTGGCTTTCTACGTTACATTTGAGATCCCACAACACCGCTCCCGGGTGGGCTCGAACCACCAACCTATGGGTCAACAGCAGAACGCGCTAACCATTGCGCCACGGAAGCCCAAAAATTAAATGCTCGTCAGGTTTTGCGTAAAAACCTTGACTTTTTACGTCACATCTGAGACCTCACAACACCGCTCCCGGATGAGCTCGAACCACCAACCTATTGGTTAACAGCCGAACGCGCTAACCATTGAGCCACGGAAGCTCAGAAATTAAATGATTGTCACGTATTGTGGATAAGTTTTGACTTTCTACGCTACATATGAGACCCCACAACACCTCTCCCGGGTGGGCTCGAACCTTCAACCTTTCGATTAACAGCTGAACGCGCTAATCATTGCGCCACGGAAGCCCAAAAATTAAATGGTCGTCAGGTATTGTGGAAAAACCTTGACTTTTTACGTCACATCTGAGACCTCACAACACCGCTCCCGGATGGGCTCGAACTACCAAACTATTGGTTAACAGCCGAACGCGCTAACCATTGAGCCACGGAAGCTCAGAAATTAAATGGTCGTCAGGTATTGTGGAAAAACTTTGGCTTTCTACGTTACATTTGAGATCCCACAACACCGCTCCCGGGTGGGCTCGAACCACCAACCTATTGGCTAACAGCCGAACGCGCTAAACATTGAGCCACGGAAGCTCAGAAATTAAATCGTTGTCACGTATTGTGGAAAAGTTTTTACTTTTTACGCTACATCTGAGACCCCACAACACCTCTCCCGGGTGGGCTCAAACCACCAACCTTTCGATTAACAGAAGAACGCGCTAACCATTGCGCCACGGAAGCTCAAAAATTAAATGGTCGTCAGGTATTGTGGAAAAACCTTGACTTTTTACGTCACATCTGAGACCTCACAACACCGCTCCCGAAAGGGCTCAAACCACCAGTCTTTTGAATAACAGCTGAACGCGCTAACCATTGCGCCCCGGAAGCTCAAAAATTAAATGGTCGTCAGGTATTGTGGAAAAACTTTGGCTTTCTACGTTACATTTGAGATCCCACAACACCGCTCCCGGGTGGGCTCGAACCACCAACCTATTGGCTAACAGCCGAACGCGCTAACCATTGAGCCACGAAAGCTCAGAAATTAAATGGTTGTCACGTATTGTGGAAAAGTTTTGACTTTTTACGCTACATCTGAGACCCCACAACACCTCTCTCGGGTGGGCTCGAACCACCAACCTTTCGATTAACAGCTGAACGCGCTAATTATTGCGCCACGGAAGCCCAAAAATTAAATGGTCGTCAGGTATTCTGGAAAAACTTTGGCTTTCAACGTTACATTCGTGATCCCACAACACCGCTCCCGGGTGGGCTTGAACCACCAACCTTTCGGTTAACAGCCGAACGCGCTAACCATTGCGCCACGGAAGCCCAAAAATTAAATGGTCGTCAGGTATTGTGGAAAAACTTTGGCTTTCTACGTTACATGTGAGATCCCACAACACCGCTCCCGGGTGGCCTCGAACCACCAACCAATTGGTTAACAGCCGAACGCGCTAACCATTGAGCCACGGAAGCCCAAAAATTAAATGGTCGTCAGGTATTGTGGAAAAACCTTGACTTTTTACGTAACATCTGAGACGTCACAACACCGCTCCCGGATGGGCTTGAACCACCATACTTTCGGTTAACAGCCGAACGCGCTAACCATTGCGCCACGGAAGCCCAAAAATTAAATGGTCGTCAGGTATTGTGGAAAAACTTTGGCTTTCTACGTTACATTCGAGATCCCACAACACCGCTCCCGGGTATGCTTGAAGCACCAACCTATTGGCTAACAGCCGAACGCGCTAACCATTGAGCCACGGAAGCTCAGAAATTAAATGGTTGTCAGGTATTGTGGAAAAACTTTGGCTTTCTACGTTACATTTGAGACCCCACAACCACCAACCTTTCGATTAACAGCTGAACGCGCTAACCATTGCGCCACGGAAGCTAAAAATTAAATGCTCGTCAGGTATTGTGTAAAAACCTTGACTTTTTACGTCACATCTGAGACCTCACAACACCGCTCCCGGATGGGCTCGCACCACCAACCTATTGGTTAACAGCCGAACGCGCTAACCATTGCGCCACTGAAGCCCAAAAATTAAATGTTCGTCAGGTATTGTGGAAAAACTCTGACATTTTACGTTACATCTGAGACCTCACAACACCGCTCCCGGATGGGCTCGAACCACCAACCTATTGGTTAACAGCCGAACGCGCTAACCATTGAGCCACGGAAGCTCAGAGATTAAATGGTTGTCAGGTGTTGTGGATAAGTTATGACTTATTACGTTACATCTGAGACCCTACAACACCTCTCTCTGTTGGGCTCGAACCACCAACCTTTCGGTTAACAGCCGAACGCGCTAACCATTGCGCCAAGGAAGCCCAAAAAATAAATGGTCGTCAGGTATTGTGGAAAAACTTTGTCTTTCTACGTTACATTTGAGATCCCACAACACCGCATCCCAGATGGGCTCGAACCACAAACCTATCGGTTAACAGCCGAACGCGCTAACCATTGCGCCACGGAAGCCCAAAAGTTCAATATTCGTCAGGTATTGTGGAAAAACTCTGACATTTTATGTTACATCTGAGACCTCACAACACCGCTCCCGGAAGGGCTCAAACCACCAGTCTTTTGAATAGCAGCTGAACGCGCTAACCATTGCGCCACGGAAGCCCAAAAATTAAATGGTCGTCCGGTATTGTGGAAAAACCTGGACTTTTTACGTAACATCTGAGACCTCATAGCACCGCTCCCGGGTGTGCTCGAACCACCAACCTTTATGTTAACAGCCGAACGCGCTAACGATTGCGCCACGGAAGCCCCAAAATTAAATGGTCGTCCGGTATTGTGGAAAAACCTGGACTTTTTACGTCACATCTGAGACCTCACAACACCGCATCCCAGATGGGCTCGAACCACAAACCTATCGGTTAACAGCCGAACGCGATAACCATTGAGCCAAGGAAGCTCGGAAATTAAATGGTTGTCAGGTATTGTGGATAAGTTATGACTTATTACGTTACATCTGATACCCTACAACACCTCTCCCGGTTGGGATCGAACCACCAACCTTTCGGTTGCCCTCATCCTTTCCCGCGCTTTGCGCTTCCGCATTTCATCCTTACTCTCAACATTATCTTCCTCCATTTTACATATAAAAATCAAATACTCACAAAAAGAAGTGGCAAAAACCTGCTGGCTCTTTACAACCACTTAATTTGACTTAATATCCAATTTCCAACAACAATAATATACCGGTAGTTTAATTGACAACCTACTAGCATCGAAATTCTCATAAGGAATGGCTCCCGCGGATAAAAAACGGCAATTTTCAACTAGGTGGGCGTTATCTCATAAGATTTGAAAAATATCATTTGTCTTTTTTACCAATGCCTAACCGTTTGGATTTTTTAAAGCAGTCTTAGCACCAAAAAATATTTTTGAATGAGGATAAAAAAGGTCTGTCCTCTCGTAATTTTTTAAGCTTTTATCATGATTACTCTATACAACAGTAACAAGGAGTATAAACGCATTAGTGGAAGCAGTATTTTTTTCCCAAAACAATCTCGCTTATGTTTATGCAATGAATGAAATATATCACAATGCACGGGCCTTGATAGATATAGGAGGCAATGAAGGAAATATATCGCATGCACGGGCCTTGGTAGATATAGGAGGCAATGATAATCTCTCTCTTTGCACGAGAGGTTTATCTTTAATATTTAAATAAATATAATTATTTTTAATTATTTTAATCTTCAATAATTAACATTAATAATAGTTAAATCGTTTAAAATAAAGTTATACTTATTATCTTCTCAAACTTTGCTAATATTGACGTTTAAAGTGAAGGGTACCCCTCTTCCCGCTTTCTTCAAATTTTGGGGTATATATACGATTCGTTTCCATTATAATAGTAAGGAAAAACCGCAAATGCGAAAACCTTTGGTAGCGATCCTACCTTAGGGAGGCTAGACGTTTCTCGTAACCCTAGCTGATCGCCGCGTATATCCTAAAACCAAACGATGATAATGGAGTAGAAGCCAATGATACAGATTGGTGTCTATGTGGAATAGACGGAAGACCAGTGGATGGTGGTGTTAGAAGGCAGTGTAAGTGCAGACGGGTGTCAATGTGGGATTGACAAAGAACAGAAGATGGTGGTGATTAGAAGCCAGTATGTACAGACTGGTGTCCACGTGGAATGGACGAAGACCAGAAGATGGTGGTGATTAGCAGCCAGTAAGAACAGACTAGTGTCCGTGTGGTATGGACAAAGACCAGAAGATTGGTGGTGTGAGAACTCAAGTAGAGGAGCCATTTCCGTGACTGTGAAAGCAGTTCGGAAATGGCGAACACGTTTGCTCCGATACGCAAACTGCGAACGCGGTCACGTGGGTGTAACAACGGACAGACAGACACACACACAGACAGACAGACACACAAACAGACACGGCCGTTACAGAACCTCTCCTGGACTACGTCACACGGAGAGGAAAAAACACCGCTCCCGGGTGGGCTCGAAACACCAAGCTATTGGTTAACAGCCGAACGCGCTAACCATTGAGCCACGAAAGATCAGAAAATAAATGGTTATCACGTATTATGGAAAAAGTTTGACTTTTCACGCTACATCTGAGACCTCACAACACCTCTCCCGGGTGGGCTCGAACCACCAACCTTTCGATTAACAGCTGAACGCGCTAACCATTGCGCCACGGAAGCCCAATTTTTGGGTTTCCGTGACGCAATGATTAGCGCGTTCAGCTGTTAATCGAAAGGTTGAAGGTTCAAGCCCACCCGGGAGAGGTGTTGTGGGGTCTCAGATGTAGCGTAAAAAGTCAAAACTTTTCCACAATACGTGACAACCATTTAATTTCTGAGCTTTCGTGGCTCAATGGTTAGCGCGTTCGGCTGTTAACCAATAGGTTGGTGGTTCGAGCCCATCCGGGAGCGGTATTGTGACGTCTCAGATGTGACGTTAAAAGTCAAGGTTTTTCCAAAATACCTGACGACCGTTTAATTTTTGGGCTTCCGTGGCGCAATGGTTAGCGCGTTCAGCTGCTATTCAAAAGACTGGTGGTTTGAGCCCTCCCGGGAGCGGTGTTGTGACGTCTCAAATGTAACATAAAATGTCAGAGTTTTTCCACAATACCTGTCGAACATTGAATTTTTGGGCTTCCGTGGCGCAATGGTTAGCGCGATCAGCTGTTAATCGAAAGGTTGGTGGTACGAGCCCACCCGGGAGAGGTGTTGTGGGGTCTCAGATGTAGCGTAAAAGGTCATAACTTTTCCACAATACGTGACAACCATTTAATTTCTGAGCTTCCGTGGCTCAATGGTTAACGCGTTCGGCTGTTAACCAATAGGTTAGTGGTTCGAGCCCATCCGGGAACGGTGTTGTGAGGTCTCAGATGTGACGTAAAAAGTCAAGGTTTTTACACAATACCTGACGAGCATTAAATTTTTGGGCTTCCGTGGCGCAATGGTTAGCGCGTTCGGCTGTTAACCAATAGGTTGGTGGTTCGGCCCCTGTTTGTCGTAGAGCCGAGATATTAAGCAAAATGTTCGTCAACTTTGGTATCGTCTCACTTATTTTTATTATGTTACTTATGATTTTTGCACTAAACTTTGGAGGCTCATAACTCTTGTTCTACAAGAGATACTGGGATCTCCTTTGGATATGTTATAGTACTCTTTGCTCCCCATACAAGGATACTTTAAACTTGAGGCTACCTCAATATCGTAGTCAACTTACTTTTTGTCTCACTTATTGTTAGAAGGTTACTTTTGATTTTTGAAAATATACTTTGCAGGCTCGTAACTCTGTTTCTACTGGAGATACGGGGATGTCCTTTGAGTATGTTATAGACCAATTTGTCCCCCATCTAGCCATACTAAGAATTAGGGCTACGACAAACAGTAGTCGAGTAATTAAGCTAATCGTATACAAACAAACCCCTCCATAGGAAATACATTAGACTAAATTCTGGAGGCTCGTAACTCTGGTTCTACCAGAGATACGGGGATGTAAATAATGTGACCTTGACACAAATGTTCGGATAATTATAAAGGTCTTTGCATGTTCCAAACAAAAAAAAAAAAACTTCGTGGTTTCGAACCTGTGGCCTTCCGAGAGTGAGGCGGATGCGATAACCGCTACAGTTATCATTTATAATCGAAAGAACAGGGTCAAGTAATTAAGCAATACGTGAACAAACAAACCCCTCCATAGAAAATGCATTAGACTATACTTTGCAGGCTCGTAACTCTGTTTCTACTGGAGATACGGGGATGTCCTTTGAGTATGTTATAGTCCAATTTGTCCCCCATCTAAATATACTAAAAACATTGAGCTACGACAAACAGTTGTCGAGTAATTAAGCTAATCGTAAACAAACAAACCCCTCCATAGGAAATGCATTAGACTATACTTTGCAGGCTCATAACTCTGTGTCTACTAGAGATACGGGGATGTCCTTAGGATATGTTATAGTCCAAATTGTCCCCCATCTAACCATACTAAAAACTTTGGGCTACGACAAACAGGGGCCGAGTAATTAAGCTAAACGTAAACAAACAACCCGTCCATAGCAAATGCATTAGACTATACTTTGCAGGCCCATAACTCTGTGTCTACTAGAGATACGGGGATGTCCTTAGGATATGTTATAGTCCAAATTGTCCCCCATCTAACCATACTAAAAACATTGAGCTAGGACAAACAGGGTCGGAGATATTAAGCAAAATGTTCGTCAACTTTTGTATCGTCTCACTTATTTTTATTATGTTACTTATGATTTTTGCACTAAACTTTGGAGGCTCATAACTCTTGTTCTACAAGAGATACTGGGATCTCCTTTGGATATGTTATAGTACTCTTTGCTCCCCATACAAGGATACTTTAAACTTGAGGCTACCGCAATATCGTCGTCAACTTATTTTTTGTCTCACTTATTGTTAGAAGGTTACTTTTGATTTTTGAAAATAAATTTTGCAGGCTCGTAACTCTGTTTCTACTGGAGATACGGGGATGTCCTTTGAGTATGTTATAGACCAATTTGTCCTTCATCTAGCCATACCAAGAATTAGGGCTACGACAAACAGTAGTCGAGTAATTAAGCTAATCGTAAACAAACAAACCCCCTCCATAGGAAATACATTAGACTAAATTCTGGAGGCTCGTAACTCTGGTTCTACCAGAGATACGGGGATGTAAATAATGTGACCTTGACACAAATGTTCGGATAATTATAAAAAAAAACTTCGCGGTTTCGAACCTGTGGCCTTCCGGGAGTGAGGCGGATGCGATTACCGCTACACTAAAGATATGTTATTATTTTTAATCGAAAGAACAGGGTCAAGTAATTAAGCAATACGTGAAAAAACAAACCCCTCCATAGAAAATGCATTAGACTATACTTTGCAGGCTCCTAACTCTGTTTCTACTGGAGATACGGGGATGTCCTTTGAGTATGTTATAGTCCAATTTGTCCCCCATCTAACCATACTAAAAATATTGAGCTACGATCAACAGGGGCCGAGTAATTAAGCTAAACGTAAACAAACAACCCGTCCTTAGATGAAATCACTTTTATTGAGTGTTTTATAGGTAATTAAGCTGAATTCGGTCAAAAATTTCTCCAGAAAAAAATGCATTCAAAAAAGTACCGAAAAAATCGCATGTTTTTTTTCTTTAAGATACAAAATCCGTGACAACGATTTCTTATTTAAAATTGAATTTTAACAGTTTGTTGAATGAATATCGTTACATTTGCTTGAATTAAAGCAAAAAGTATAAAAATAATGGTTTCAGTGGTTATTTTTGAAAGTAGTGAAGAAATACTCAAAATATGCTTCTTTGGCCGTGAAACGTCGATTTTGAAAATGTTATTAAAAATCGAGGTACATTTTTATTTATTGTTCAATCGAGATGAAATCACTTTTAATGAGTGTTTTATAGGGAATTAAGCTGAATTCGGTCAAAAATTTCTCCAGAAAAAAATTCATTCAAAAAAGTACCGAAAAAATCGCAGGTTTTTCTTCTTCAAGACACAAAATCCGTGAATACGATTTCTTACTGAAAATTGAATTTTAACAGTTTTTTGAATGAATATCGTTACATTGCTTGAATTAAAGCAAAAAGTATAAAAATAATGGTTTCAGTGAACATATTTGAAAATAGTGAAGAAATACTTAAAGTATGCTTCTTTGGCCGTGAAACGTCGATTTTGAAAATGTTATTAAAAATCGAGGTAAATTTTTAATTATTGTTCAATCGAGATGAAATCACTTTCAATGAGTGTTTTATAGGGAATTAAGATGAATTCGGTCAAACATTTCTCCAAAAAAAATGCATTCAAAAGTGTACAGAAAAAATCGCATGTTTTTTTTCTTCAAGATACCATATCCGTGACAACGATTTCTTATTGAAAATTGAATTTTAACAGTTTTTTGAATGAATATCGTTACATTGCTTGAATTAAAGCAAAAAGTATAAAAATAATGGTTTCAGTGGTTATATTTGAAAATAGTGAAGAAATACTCAAAATATGCTTCTTTGGCCGTGAAACGTCGATTTTGAAAATGTTATTAAAAATCGAGGTACATTTTTATTTATTGTTCAATCGAGATGAAATCACTTTCAATGAGTGTTTTATAGGGAATTAAGCTGAATTCGGTCAAAAATTTCTCCAGAAAAAAATGCATTCAAAAAAGTACCGAAAAAATCGCATGTTTTTCTTCTTCAAGATACAAAATCCGTGACAACGATTTCTTATTGAAAAATTTAATTTTAACAGTTTTTTGATTGAATATCGTTACATTTGCTTGAATTAAAGTAAAAAGTATAAAAATAATGCTTTCAGTGAACATATTTGAAAATAGTGAACAAATACTCAAAATGTTTTTCTTAGGCCGAGTTACGTCGATTTTGAAAATGTTATTAAAAATCGAGGTACATTTTTATTTATTGTTCAATCGAGATGAAATCACTTTTATTGAGTGTTTTATAGGGAATTAAGCTGAATTCGGTCAAAAATTTCTCCAGAAAAAAATGCATTCAAAAAAGTACCGAAAAAATCGCATGTTTTTTTTCTTCAAGATACAAAATCCGTGACAACGATTTCTTATTTAAAATTGAATTTTAACAGTTTGTTGAATGAATATCGTTACATTTGCTTGAATTAAAGCAAAAAGTATAAAAATAATGGTTTCAGTGGTTATTTTTGAAATTAGTGAAGAAATACTCAAAATATGCTTCTTTGGCCGTGAAACGTCGATTTTGAAAATGTTATTAAAAATCGAGGTACATTTTTATTTATTGTTCAATCGAGATGAAATCACTTTTAATGAGTGTTTTATAGGGAATTAAGCTGAATTCGGTCAAAAATTTCTCCAGAAAAAAATTCATTCAAAAAAGTACCGAAAAAATCGCATGTTTTTCTTCTTCAAGATACAAAATCCGTGACAACGATTTCTTATTGAAAAATTTAATTTTAACAGTTTTTTGATTGAATATCGTTACATTTGCTTGAATTAAAGCAAAAAGTATAAAAATAATGCTTTCAGTGAACATATTTGAAAATAGTGAAGAAATACTCAAAGTATGCTTCTTTGGCCGTGAAACGTCGATTTTGAAAATGTTATTAAAAATCGAGGTAAATTTTTAATTATTGTTCAATCGAGATGAAATCACTTTCAGTGAGTGTTTTATAGGGAATTAAGCTGAATTCGGTCAAAAATTTCTCCAGAAAAAAATTCATTCAAAAAAGTACCGAAAAAATCGCAGGTTTTTCTTCTTCAAGACACAAAATCCGTGATTACGATTTCTTATTGAAAATTGAATTTTAACAGTTTTTTGAATGAATATCGTTACACTGCTTGAATTAAAGCAAAAAGTATAAAAATAATGGTTTCAATGAATATATTTGAAAATAGTGAAGAAATACTCAAAGTATGCTTCTTTGGCCGTGAAACGTCGATTTTGAAAATGTTATTAAAAATCGAGGTAAATTTTTAATTATTGTTCAATCGAGATGAAATCACTTTCAATGAGTGTTTTATAGGGAATTAAGCTGAATTCGGTCAAACATTTCTCCAAAAAAAAATGCATTCAAAAGTGTACAGAAAAAATCGCATGTTTTTTTTCTTCAAGATACCATATCCGTGACAACGATTTCTTATTGAAAATTGAATTTTAACAGTTTTTTGAATGAATATCGTTACATTGCTTGAATTAAAGCAAAAAGTATAAAAATAATGGTTTCAGTGGTTATATTTGAAAATAGTGAAGAAATACTCAAAATATGCTTCTTTGGCCGTGAAACGTCGATTTTGAAAATGTTATTAAAAATCGAGGTACATTTTTATTTATTGTTCAATCGAGATGAAATCACTTTCAATGAGTGTTTTATAGGGAATTAAGCTGAATTCGGTCAAAAATTTCTCCAGAAAAAAATGCATTCAAAAAAGTACCGAAAAAATCGCATGTTTTTCTTCTTCAAGATACAAAATCCGTGACAACGATTTCTTACGTCACTTCTGAGACCTCACAACACCGCTCCCGGATGGGCTCGAACCACCAACCTATTGGTTAACAGCCGAACGCGCTAACCATTGCGCCACGGAAGCCCAAAAGTTCAATATTCGTCAGGTATTGTGAAAAAACTCTGACATTTTATGTTACATCTGAGACGTCACAACACCGCTCCCGGAAGGGCTCAAACCACCAGTCTTTTGAATAGCAGCTGAACGCGCTAACCATTGCGCCACGGAAGCCCAAAAATTAAATGGTCGTCCGGTATTGTGGAAAAACCTGGACTTTTTACGTAACATCTGAGACCTCATAGCACCGCTCCCGGGTGTGCTCGAACCACCAACCTTTCTGTTAACAGCCGAACGCGCTAACGATTGCGCCACGGAAGCCCCAAAATTAAATGGTCGTCCGGTATTGTGGAAAAACCTGGACTTTTTACGTCACATCTGAGACCTCACAACACCGCATCCCAGATGGGCTCGAACCACAAACCTATTGGTTAACAGCCGAACGCGATAACCATTGAGCCAAGGAAGCTCGGAAATTAAATGGTTGTCAGGTATTGTGGATAAGTTATGACTTATTACGTTACATCTGATACCCTACAACACCTCTCCCGGTTGGGATCGAACCACCAACCTTTCGGTTAACAGCCGAACGCGCTAACCATTGCGCCAAGGAAGCCCAAAAATTAAATGTTCGTCAGGTATTGTGGAAAAACCTTGAATTTTTACGTTACATTTGAGATCCCACAACACCGCTCCCGGTTGGGCTCGAACCACCAACCTATTGGTTAACAGCCGAACGCGCTAATCATTGAGCCACGGAAGCCCAGAAATTAAATGGTTGTGACGTATTGTGGAAAAGTTTTGACTTTTTACGCTACATCTGAGACCCCACAACACCTCTCCCGGGTGGGCTCGTACCACCAACCTTTCGATTAACAGCTGAACGCGCTAACCATTGCGCCACGGAAGCCCAAAAATTCAATGTTCGACAGGTATTGTGGAAAAACTCTGACATTTTATGTTACATTTGAGACGTCACAACACCGCTCCCGGGAGAGCTCAAACCACCAGTCTTTTGAATAGCAGCGGAACGCGCTAACCATTGCGCCACGGAAGCCCAAAAATTAAATGGTCGTCGGGTATTTTGGAAAAACCTTGACTTTTAACGTCACATCTGAGACGTCACAATACCGCTCCCGGATGGGCTCGAACCACCAACCTATTGGTTAACAGCCGAACGCGCTAACCATTGAGCCACGGAAGCCCAAAGTTAAATGCTCGTCAGGTATTGTGTAAAAACCTTGACTTTTTACGTCACATCTGAGACCTCACAACACCGCTCCCGGATGGGCTCGAACCACCAACCTATTGGTTAACAGCCAAACGCGCTAACCATTGAGCCACGGAAGCTCAGAAATTAAATGGTTGTCACGTATTGTGGAAATGTTTTGACTTTTTACGCTACATCTGAGACCCCACAACACCTCTTCCGGGTGGGCTCGAACCACCAGCCTTTCGATTAACAGTTGAACGCGCTAATAATTGCGCCAAGGAAGCCCAAAAATTAAATGTTCGTCAGGTATTGTGGAAAAACTCTGACATTTTACGTTACATCTGAGACGCCACAACACCGCTCCCGGATGGGCACGAACCACCAACCTTTAGGTTAAGAGCCGAACGCGCTAACCATTGAGCAACGGAAGCCCAAAAATTAAATGCTCGTCAGGTATTGTGTAAAAACCTTGACTTTTTGCGTCACATCTGAGACCTCACAACACCGCTCTCGGATGGGCTCGAACCACCAACCTTTCGGTTAACAGCCGAACGCGCTAACCATTGCGCCAAGGAAGCCCAAAAAATAAATGGTCGTCAGGTATTGTGGAAAAACTTTGTCTTTCTACGTTACATTTGAGATCCCACAACACCGTTCCCGGGTGGGCTCGAACCACCACCATATTAGTTAAAAGCTGAACGCGCTAACCATTCAGCCACGGAAGCTCAGAAATTAAATGGTTGTCACGTATTGTGGAAAAGTTTTGACTTTTTACGCTACATGTGAGACCCCACAACACCTCTCCCGGTTGGGCTCGAACCACCAACCTTTCGGTTAACAGCCGAACGCGCTAACCATTGCGCCAAGGAAGCCCAAAAAATAAATGGTCGTCAGGTATTGTGGAAAAACTTTGTCTTTCTACGTTACATTTGAGATCCCACAACACCGCTCCCGGGTGGGCTCGAACCACCACCCTATTGGTTAAAAGCTGAACGCGCTAACCATTCAGCCACGGAAGCTCAGAAATTAAATGGTTGTCACGTATTGTGGAAAAACTTTGGCTTTCTACGTTACATTTGAGATCCCACAACACCGCTCCCGGGTGGGCTCGAACCACCAACCTATTTGTTAACAGCCGAACGCGTTAACCATTGCGCCACGGAAGCCCAAAAATTAAATGGTCGTCAGGTATTGTGGAAAAACTTTGGCTTTCTACGTTACGTTTGAGATCCCACAACGCCGCTCCCGGGTGGGCTCGAACCACTAACCTATTTGTTAACTGCTGAACGCGCTAACCATTGCGCCACGGAAGCCCAAAAATTAAATGCTCGTCAGGTATTGTGTAAAAACCTTGACTTTTTACGTCACTTCTGAGACCTCACAACACCGCTCCCGGATGGGCTCGAACCACCAAACTATTGGTTAACAGCCGAACGCGCTAACCATTGCGCCACGGAAGCCCAAAAGTTCAATATTCGTCAGGTATTGTGGAAAAACTCTGACATTTTATGTTACATCTGAGACGTCACAACACCGCTCCCGGATAATTATAAAGGTCTTTGCATGTTCCAAGCAAAAAAAAAAAACTTCGCGGTTTCGAACCTGTGGCCTTCCGGGAGTGAGGCGGATGCGATAACCTCTACACTAAAGATATGTTATTGTTTTTAATCGAAAGAACAGGGTCAAGTAATTAAGCAATACGTGAACAAACAAACCCCTCCATAGAAAATGCATTAGACTATAATTTGCAGGCTCGTAACTCTGTTTCTACTGGAGATACGGGGATGTCCTTTGAGTATGTTATAGTCCAATTTGTCCAACATCTAACCATACTAAAAACTTTGGGCTACGACAAACAGGGGCCGAGTACTTAAGCAAAACGTAAAGAAACAAACCCCCTCCATAGGAAATGAGTTAGACTATAATTTGCAGGTTCGTAACTCTGTTTCTACTGGAGATACGAGGATGTCCTTTGAGTATGTTATAGACCAATTTGTCCAACATCTAGCCATACTAAGAATTAGGGCTACGACAAACAGTAGTCGAGTAATTAAGCTAATCGTAAACAAACAAACCCCTTCATAGGAAATACATTAGACTAAATTCTGGAGGCTCGTAACTCTGGTTCTACCAGAGATACGGGGATGTAAATAATGTGACCTTGACACAAATGTTCGGATAATTATAAAGATCTTTGCATGTTCCAATAAAAAAAAAACTTCGCGGTTTCGAACCTGTGGCCTTCCGGGAGTGAGGCGGATGCGATAACCGCTACACCAAAGATATGTTATTATTTATAATCGAAAGAACAGGGTCAAGTAATTAAGCAATACGTGAACAAACAAACCCCTCCATAGAAAATGCATTAGACTATACTTTGCAGGCCCATAACTCTGTGTCTACTAGAGATACCGGGATGTCCTTAGGATACGTTATAGTCCAATTTGTCCTTCATCTAACCATTTTAAAAACTTTGGGCTACGACAAACAGGGGCCGAGTACTTAAGCAAAACGTAAAGAAACAAACCCCCTCCTTAGGAAATGAGTTAGACTATAATTTGCAGGCTCGTAACTCTGTTTCTACTAGAGATACGGGGATGTCCTTTGAGTATGTTATAGTCCAATTTGTCCCCCATCTAACCATACTAAAAACATTGAGCTACAACAAACAGGGGCCGAGTAATTAAGCTAAACGTAAACAAACACCCCTCCATAGGAAATGCATTAGACTATACTTTGCAGGCCCATAACTCTGTGTCTACTAGAGATACGGGGATGTCCTTAAGATATGATATAGTCCAAATTGTCCCCCATCTAACCATACTAAAAACTTTTGGCTACGACAAACAGGGGCCGAGTAATTAAGCTAAACGTAAACAAACAACCCCTCCATAGGAAATGCATTAGACTATACTTTGCAGGCTCGTAACTCTGTTTCTACTGGAGATACGGGGATGTCCTTTGAGTATGTTTTAGTCCAATTTGTCCCCCATCTAACCATACTAAAACATTGAGCTACGACAAGAGTTATGAGCCGCCAAAGTTTAGTGCAAAAATCATAAGTAACATAATAAAAATAAGTGAGACGATACCAAAGTTGACGAACATTTTGCTTAATATCTCGGCCCCTTTTTGTCGTAGCTCAATGTTTTTAGTATGGTTAGATGGGGGACAAATTGGACTATAAAATACTCAAAGGACATCCCCGTATCTCCAGTAGAAACAGAGTTACGAGCCTGCAAATTATAGTCTAATGCATTTCCTATGGAGGGGTTGTTTGTTTACGTTTAGCTTAATTACTCGGCCCCTGTTTGTCGTAGCCCAAAGTTTTTAGTATGGTTAGATGGGGGACAATTTGGACTATATCATATCCTAAGGACATCCCCGTATCTCTAGTAGACACAGAGTTATGGGCCTGCAAAGTATAGTCTAATGCATTTCCTATGGACGGGTTGTTTGTTTACGTTTAGCTTAATTACTCGGCCCCTGTTTGTCGTAGCTCAATGTTTTTAGTATGGTTAGATGGGGGACAAATTGGACTGTAACATTCTCAAAGGACATCCCCGTATCTACAGTAGAAACAGAGTTACGAGCCTGCAAAGTATAGAATAATGCATTTTCTATGGAGGGGTTTGTTTGTTCACGTATTGCTTAATTACTTGACCTTGTTCTTTCGATTAAAAATAATAACATATCTTTAGTGTAGCGGTTATCGCATCCGCCTCACTCCCGGAAGGCCACAGGTTCGAAACCGCAAAGTTTTTTTTTATAATTATCCGAACATTTGTGTCAAGGTCACATTATTTACATCCCCGTATCTCTGGTAGAACCAGAGTTACCAGCCTCCAGAATTTAGTCTAATGTATTTCCTGTGGAGGGGTTTGTTTGTTTACGATTAGCTTAATTACTCGACTACTGTTTGTCGAAGCCCTAATTCTTAGTATGGCTAGATGGGGGACAAATTGGTCTATAACATACTCAAAGGACATCCCCGAATCTCCAGTAGAAACAGAGTTACGAGCCTGCAAAGTTTATTTTCAAAATCAAAAGTAACCTTCTAACAATAAGTGAGACAAAAAATAAGTTGACGACGATATTGAGGTAGCCTCAAGTTTAAAGTATCCTTGTATGGGGAGCAAAGAGTACTATAACATATCCAAAGGAGATCCCAGTATCTCTTGTAGAACAAGAGTTATGAGCCTCCAAAGTTTAGTGCAAAAATCATAAGTAACATAATAAAAATAAGTGAGACGATACCAAAATTGACGAACATTTTGCTTAATATCTCGGCCCCTGTTTGTCGTAGCTTAATGTTTTTAGTATGGTTAGATGGGGGACAATTTGGACTATAACATATCCTAAAGACATCCCCGTATCTCTAGTAGACACAGAGTTATGGGCCTGCAAAATATAGTCTAATGCATTTCCTATGGACGGGTTGTTTGTTTACGTTTAGCTTAAATACTCGGCCCCTGTTTGTCGTAGCTCAATGTTTTTAGTATGGTTAGATGGGGGACAATTTGGAATATAACATACTCAAAGGACATCGCCGTATCTACAGTAGAAACAGAGTTACGAGCCTGCAAAGTATAGTCTAATGCATTTTCTATGGAGGGGTTTGTTTGTTCATGTATTGCTTAATTACTTGACCCTGTTCTTTCGATTAAAAATAATAACATATCTTTAGTGTAGCGGTTATCGCATCCGCCTCACTCCCGGAAGGCCACAGGTTCGAAACCGCGAAGTTTTATTTTATAATTATCCGAACATTTGTGTCAAGGTCACATTATTTACATCCCCGTATCTCTGGTAGAACCAGAGTTACGAGCCTCCAGAATTTAGTCTAATGGATTTCCTATGGAGGGGTTTGTTTGTTTACGATTAGCTTAATTACTCGACTACTGTTTGTCGTAGCTCAATGTTTTTAGTATGGTTAGATGGGGGACAAATTGGACTATAACATACTCAAAGGACATCCCCGTATCTCTAGTAGAAACAGAGTTACGAGCCTGCAAAGTATAGTCTAATGCATTTCCTATGGAGGGGTTGTTTGTTTACGTTTAGCTTAATTACTCGGCCCCTGTTTGTCGTAGCCCAAAGTTTTTAGTATGGTTAGATGGGAGACAATTTGGACTATATCATATCCTAAGGACATCCCCGTATCTCTAGTAGACCCAGAGTTATGGGCCTGCAAAGTATAGTCTAATGCATTTCCTATGGACGGGTTGTTTGTTTACGTTTAGCTTAATTACTCGGCCCCTGTTTGTCGTAGCTCAATGTTTTTAGTATGGTTAGATGGGGGACAAATTGGACTGTAACATACTCAAAGGACGTCCCCGTATCTACAGTAGAAACAGAGTTACGAGCCTGCAAAGTATAGTCTAATGCATTTTCTATGGAGGGGTTAGTTTGTTCACGTATTGCTTAATTACTTGACCCTGTTCTTTCGATTAAAAATAATAACATATCTTTGGTGTAGCGGTTATCGCATCCGCCTCACTCCCGGAAGGCCACAGGTTCGAAACCGCGAAGTTTTTTTTTTCTTGGAACATGCAAAGACCTTTATAATTATCCGAACATTTGTGTCAAGGTCACATTATTTACATCCCCGTATCTCTGGTAGAATCAGAGTTACGAGCCTCCAGAATTTAGTCTAATGTATTTCCTATGGAATGGTTTGTTTGTTTACGATTAGCTTAATTACTCGACTACTGTTTGTCGTAGCCCTATTTCTTAGTATGGCTAGATGGGGGACAAATTGGTCTATAACATACTCAAAGGACATCCCCGTAAATCCAGTAGAAACAGAGTTACGAGCCTGCAAAGTTCATTTTCAAAAATCAAAAGTAACCTTCTAACAATAAAAGAGACAAAAAGTAAGTTGACGACGATATTGAGGTAGCCTCAAGTTTAAAGTATCCTTGTATGGGGAGCAAAGAGTACTATAACATAACCAAAGGAGATCCCAGTATCTCTTGTAGAACAAGAGTTATGAGCCTCCAAAGTTTAGTGCAAAAATCATAAGTAACATAATAAAAATAAGTGAGACGATACCAAAATTGACGAACATTTTGCTTAATATCTCGGCCCCTGTTTGTCGTAGATTAATGTTTTTAGTATGGTTAGATGGGGGACAATTTGGACTATAACATATCCTAAAGACATCCCCGTATCTCTAGTAGACACAAAGTTATGGGCCTGCAAAATATAGTCTAATGCATTTCCTATGGACGGGTTGTTTGTTTACGTTTAGCTTAATTACTCGGCCCCTGTTTGTCGTAGCTTAATGTTTTTAGTATGGTTAGATGGGGGACAATTTGGACTATAACATATCCTAAAGACATCCCCGTATCTCTAGTAGACACAGAGTTATGGGCCTGCAAAATATAGTCTAATGCATTTCCTATGGACGGGTTGTTTGTTTACGTTTAGCTTAAATACTCGGCCCCTGTTTGTCGTAGCTCAATGTTTTTAGTATGGTTAGATGGGGGACATTTTGGACTATAACATATCCTAAGGACATCCCCGTATCTCTAGTAAACACAGAGTTATGGGCCTGCAAAGCATAGTCTAATGCATTTCCTTTGGACGGGTTGTTTGTTTACGTTCAGCTTAATAACTCGGCCCCTGTTTTTCGTAGCTCAATGTTTTTAGTATGGTTAGATGGGGGACAAATTGGAATATAACATACTCAAAGGACATCGCCGTATCTACAGTAGAAACAGAGTTACGAGCCTGCAAAGTATAGTCTAATGCATTTTCTATGGAGGGGTTTGTTTGTTCATGTATTGCTTAATTACTTGACCCTGTTGTTTCGATTAAAAATAATAACATATCTTTAGTGTAGCGGTTATCGCATCCGCCTCACTCCCGGAAGGCCACAGGTTCGAAACCGCGAAGTTTTTTTTTATAATTATCCGAACATTTGTGTCAAGGTCACATTATTTACATCCCCGTATCTCTGGTAGAACCAGAGTTACGAGCCTCCAGAATTTAATCTAATGGATTTCCTATGGAGGGGTTTGTTTGTTTACGATTAGCTTAATTACTCGACTACTGTTTGTCGTAGCTCAATGTTTTTAGTATGGTTAGATGGGGGACAAATTGGACTATAACATACTCAAAGGACATCCCCGTATCTCGAGTAGAAACAGAGTTACGAGCCTGCAAAGTATAGTCTAATGCATTTTCTATGGAGGGGTTAGTTTGTTCACGTATTGCTTAATTACTTGACCCTGTTCTTTCGATTAAAAATAATAACATATCTTTGGTGTAGCGGTTATCGCATCCGCCTCACTCCCGGAAGGCCACAGGTTCGAAACCGCGAAGTTTTTTTTTTCTTGGAACATGCAAAGACCTTTATAATTATCCGAACATTTGTGTCAAGGTCACATTATTTACATCCCCGTATCTCTGGTAGAATCAGAGTTACGAGCCTCCAGAATTTAGTCTAATGTATTTCCTATGGAGGGGTTTGTTTGTTTACGATTAGCTTAATTACTCGACTACTGTTTGTCGTAGCCCTATTTCTTAGTATGGCTAGATGGGGGACAAATTGGTCTATAACATACTCAAAGGACATCCCCGTAAATCCAGTAGAAACAGAGTTACGAGCCTGCAAAGTTCATTTTCAAAAATCAAAAGTAACCTTCTAACAATAAAAGAGACAAAAAGTAAGTTGACGACGATATTGAGGTAGCCTCAAGTTTAAAGTATCCTTGTATGGGGAGCAAAGAGTACTATAACATAACCAAAGGAGATCCCAGTATCTCTTGTAGAACAAGAATTATGAGCCTCCAAAGTTTAGTGCAAAAATCATAAGTAACATAATAAAAATAAGTGAGACGATACCAAAATTGACGAACATTTTGCTTAATATCTCGGCCCCTGTTTGTCGTAGATTAATGTTTTTAGTATGGTTAGATGGGGGACAATTTGGACTATAACATATCCTAAAGACATCCCCGTATCTCTAGTAGACACAAAGTTATGGGCCTGCAAAATATAGTCTAATGCATTTCCTATGGACGGGTTGTTTGTTTACGTTTAGCTTAATTACTCGGCCACTGTTTGTCGTACCTCAATGTTTTTAGTATGGTTAGATGGGGGACAAATTGGACTATAACATACTCAAAGGACATCCCCGTATCTCCAGTAGAAACAGAGTTACGAGCCTGCAAAGTATAGTCTAATGCATTTTCTATGGAGGGGTGTGTTTTTTCACGTATTGCTTAATTACTTGACCCTGTTCTTTCGATTACAAATAATAACATATCTTTAGTGTAGCGGTTATCGCATCCGCCTCACTCCCGGAAGTCCACAGGTTCGAAACCGCGAAGTTTTTTTTTATAATTATCCGAACATTTGTGTCAAGGTCACATTATTTACATCCCCGTATCTCTGGTAGAACCAGAGTTACGAGCCTCCAGAATTTAGTCTAATGGATTTCCTATGGAGGGGTTTGTTTGTTTACGTTTAGCTTAAATACTCGGCCCCTGTTTGTCGTAGCTCAATGTTTTTAGTATAATTAGATGGGGGACAATTTGGACTATAACATATCCTAAGGACATCCCCGTATCTCTAGTAAACACAGAGTTATGGGCCTGCAAAGCATAGTCTAATGCATTTCCTTTGGACGGGTTGTTTGTTTACGTTTAGCTTAATTACTCGGCCCCTGTTTTTCGTAGCTCAATGTTTTTAGTATGGTTAGATGGGGGACAAATTGGAATATAACATACTCAAAGGACATCGCCGTATCTACAGTAGAAACAGAGTTACGAGCCTGCAAAGTATAGTGTAATGCATTTTCTATGGAGGGGTTTGTTTGTTCATGTATTGCTTAATTTCTTGACCCTGTTCTTTCGATTAAAAATAATAACATATCTTTAGTGTAGCGGTTATCGCATCCGCCTCACTCCCGGAAGGCCACAGGTTCGAAACCGCGAAGTTTTTTTTATAATTATCCGAACATTTGTGTCAAGGTCACATTATTTACATCCCCGTATCTCTGGTAGAACCAGAGTTACGAGCCTCCAGAATTTAGTCTAATGGATTTCCTATGGAGGGGTTTGTTTGTTTACGATTAGCTTAATTACTCGACTACTGTTTGTCGTAGCTCAATGTTTTTAGTATGGTCAGATGGGGGACAAATTGGACTATATCATACTCAAAGGACATCCCCGTATCTACAGTAGAAACAGATTTACGAGCCTGCAAAATATAGTCTAATGCATTTTCTATGGAGGGGTTTGTTTGTTAACGTATTGCTTAATTACTTGACCCTGTTCTTTCGATTAAAAATAATAACATATCTTTAGTGTAGCGGTTATCGCATCCGCCTCACTCCCGGAAGGCCACAGGTTCGAAACCGCGAAGTTTTTTTTTATAATTATCCGAACATTTGTGTCAAGGTCACATTATTTACATCCCCGTATCTCTGGTAGAACCAGAGTTACGAGCCTCCAGAATTTAGTCTAATGTATTTCCTATGGAGGGGGTTTGTTTGTTTACGATTAGCTTAATTACTCGACTACTGTTTGTCGTAGCCCTAATTCTTGGTATGGCTAGATGAAGGACAAATTGGTCTATAACATACTCAAAGGACATCCCCGTATCTCCAGTAGAAACAGAGTTACGAGCCTGCAAAGTTTATTTTCAAAAATCAAAAGTAACCTTCTAACAATAAGTGAGACAAAAAATAAGTTGACGACGATATTGCGGTAGCCTCAAGTTTAAAGTATCCTTGTATGGGGAGCAAAGAGTACTATAACATATCCAAAGGAGATCCCAGTATCTCTTGTAGAACAAGAGTTATGAGCCTCCAAAGTTTAGTGCAAAAATCATAAGTAACATAATAAAAATAAGTGAGACGATACAAAAGTTGACGAACATTTTGCTTAATATCTCGGACCCTGTTTGTCCTAGCTCAATCTTTTTAGTATGGTTAGATGGGGGACAATTTGGACTATAACATATCCTAAGGACATCCCCGTATCTCTAGTAGACACAGAGTTATGGGCCTGCAAAGTATAGTCTAATGCATTTGCTATGGACGGGTTGTTTGTTTACGTTTAGCTTAATTACTCGGCCCCTGTTTGTCGTAGCTCAATGTTTTTAGTATGGTTAGATGGGGGACAAATTGGACTATAACATACTCAAAGGACATCCCCGTATCTCCAATAGAAACAGAGTTACGAGCCTGCAAACTATAGTCTAATGCATTTCCTATGGAGGGGGTTTGTTTCGTTACGTTTTGCTTAAGTACTCGGCCCCTGTTTGTCGTAGCCCAAATTTTTTAGTATGGTTAGATGGGGGACAATTTGGACTATAACATATCCTAAGGACATCCCCGTATCTCTAGTAGACACAGAGTTATGGGCCTGCAAAGTATAGTCTAATGCATTTCCTATGGAGGGGTTTGTTTGTTTACGATTAGCTTAATTACTCGGCCCCTGTTGGTCGTAGCTCAATGTTTTTAGTATGGTTAGATGGGGGACAAATTGGACTATAACATACTCAAAGGACATCCCCGTATCTCCAGTAGAAACAGAGTTAGGAGCCTGCAAAGTATAGTCTAATGCATTTTCTATGGAGGGGTTTGTTTTTTCACGTATTGCTTAATTACTTGACCCTGTTCTTTCGATTAAAAATAATAACATATCTTTAGTGTAGCGGTTATCGCATCCGCCTCACTCCCGGAAGGCCACAGGTTCGAAACCGCGAAGTTTTTTTTTATAATTATCCGAACATTTGTGTCAAGGTCACATTATTTACATCCCCGTATCTCTGGTAGAACCAGAGTTACGAGCCTCCAGAATTTAGTCTAATGTATTTCCTATGGAGGGGGTTTGTTTGTTTACGATTAGCTTAATTACTCGACTACTGTTTGTCGTAGCCCTAATTCTTGGTATGGCTAGATGAAGGACAAATTGGTCTATAACATACTCAAAGGACATCCCCGTATCTCCAGTAGAAACAGAGTTACGAGCCTGCAAAGTTTATTTTCAAAAATCAAAAGTAACCTTCTAACAATAAGTGAGACAAAAAATAAGTTGACGACGATATTGCGGTAGCCTCAAGTTTAAAGTATCCTTGTATGGGGAGCAAAGAGTACTATAACATATCCAAAGGAGATCCCAGTATCTCTTGTAGAACAAGAGTTATGAGCCTCCAAAGTTTAGTGCAAAAATCATAAGTAACATAATAAAAATAAGTGAGACGATACAAAAGTTGACGAACATTTTGCTTAATATCTCGGACCCTGTTTGTCCTAGCTCAATCTTTTTAGTATGGTTAGATGGGGGACAATTTGGACTATAACATATCCTAAGGACATCCCCGTATCTCTAGTAGACACAGAGTTATGGGCCTGCAAAGTATAGTCTAATGCATTTGCTATGGACGGGTTGTTTGTTTACGTTTAGCTTAATTACTCGGCCCCTGTTTGTCGTAGCTCAATGTTTTTAGTATGGTTAGATGGGGGACAAATTGGACTATAACATACTCAAAGGACATCCCCGTATCTCCAATAGAAACAGAGTTACGAGCCTGCAAACTATAGTCTAATGCATTTCCTATGGAGGGGGTTTGTTTCGTTACGTTTTGCTTAAGTACTCGGCCCCTGTTTGTCGTAGCCCAAATTTTTTAGTATGGTTAGATGGGGGACAATTTGGACTATAACATATCCTAAGGACATCCCCGTATCTCTAGTAGACACAGAGTTATGGGCCTGCAAAGTATAGTCTAATGCATTTCCTATGGAGGGGTTTGTTTGTTTACGATTAGCTTAATTACTCGGCCCCTGTTGGTCGTAGCTCAATGTTTTTAGTATGGTTAGATGGGGGACAAATTGGACTATAACATACTCAAAGGACATCCCCGTATCTCCAGTAGAAACAGAGTTAGGAGCCTGCAAAGTATAGTCTAATGCATTTTCTATGGAGGGGTTTGTTTTTTCACGTATTGCTTAATTACTTGACCCTGTTCTTTCGATTAAAAATAATAACATATCTTTAGTGTAGCGGTTATCGCATCCGCCTCACTCCCGGAAGGCCACAGGTTCGAAACCGCGAAGTTTTTTTTTATAATTATCCGAACATTTGTGTCAAGGTCACATTATTTACATCCCCGTATCTCTGGTAGAACCAGAGTTACGAGCCTCCAGAATTTAGTCTAATGTATTTCCTATGGAGGGGGTTTGTTTGTTTACGATTAGCTTAATTACTCGACTACTGTTAGTCGTAGCCCTAATTCTTGGTATGGCTAGATGAAGGACAAATTGGTCTATAACATACTCAAAGGACATCCCCGTATCTCCAGTAGAAACAGAGTTACGAGCCTGCAAAGTTTATTTTCAAAAATCAAAAGTAACCTTCTAACAATAAGTGAGACAAAAAATAAGTTGATGACGATATTGCGGTAGCCTCAAGTTTAAAGTATCCTTGTATGGGGAGCAAAGAGTACTATAACATATCCAAAGGAGATCCCAGTATCTCTTGTAGAACAAGAGTTATGAGCGTCCAAAGTTTAGTGCAAAAATCATAAGTAACATAATAAAAATAAGTGAGACGATACAAAAGTTGACGAACATTTTGCTTAATATCTCGGACCCTGTTTGTCCTAGCTCAATGTTTTTAGTATGGTTAGATGGGGGACAATTTGGACTATAACATATCCTAAGGACATCCCCGTATCTCTAGTAGACACAGAGTTATGGGCCTGCAAAGTATAGTCTAATGCATTTGCTATGGACGGGTTGTTTGTTTACGTTTAGCTTAATTACTCGGCCCCTGTTTGTCGTAGCTCAATGTTTTTAGTATGGTTAGATGGGGAACAAATTGGACTATAACATACTCAAAGGACATCCCCGTATCTCCAATAGAAACAGAGTTACGAGCCTGCAAACTATAGTCTAATGCATTTCCTATGGAGGGGGTTTGTTTCGTTACGTTTTGCTTAGGTACTCGGCCCCTGTTTGTCGTAGCCCAAATTTTTTAGTATGGTTAGATGGGGGACAATTTGGACTATAACATATCCTAAGGACATCCCCGTATCTCTAGTAGACACAGAGTTATGGGCCTGCAAAGTATAGTCTAATGCATTTCCTATGGAGGGGTTTGTTTGTTTACGATTAGCTTAATTACTCGACTACTGTTTGTCGTAGCTCAATGTTTTTAGTATGGTAAGATGGGGGACAAATTGGACTATAACATACTCAAAGGACATCCCCGTATCTCCAGTAGAAACAGAGTTAGGAGCCTTCAAAGTATAGTCTAATGCATTTTCTATGGAGGGGTTTGTTTTTTCACGTATTGCTTAATTACTTGACCCTGTTCTTTCGATTAAAAATAATAACATATCTTTAGTGTAGCGGTTATCGCATCCGCCTCACTCCCGGAAGGCCACAGGTTCGAAACCGCGAAGTTTTTTTTTATAATTATCCGAACATTTGTGTCAAGGTCACATTATTTACATCCCCGTATCTCTGGTAGAACCAGAGTTACGAGCCTCCAGAATTTAGTCTAATGTATTTCCTATGGAGGGGGTTTGTTTGTTTACGATTAGCTTAATTACTCGACTACTGTTTGTCGTAGCCCTAATTCTTGGTATGGCTAGATGAAGGACAAATTGGTCTATAACATACTCAAAGGACATCCCCGTATCTCCAGTAGAAACAGAGTTACGAGCCTGCAAAGTTTATTTTCAAAAATCAAAAGTAACCTTCTAACAATAAGTGAGACAAAAAATAAGTTGACGACGATATTGCGGTAGCCTCAAGTTTAAAGTATCCTTGTATGGGGAGCAAAGAGTACTATAAGAGAGTATAGACGACCGTATACGCCAGTTTCACTGGCGTATAAAATCGTCTGGTGGGGAGGGGGGGGGTTCATTACTTCCCACTTTTCGTTCTACTCTCTAGGCGGTACCGTGCCTGAAGGGCGAAAGTATGGTTGGGGGGGGTTTGATGCCGTCACGTATCACGTGATGTTGTTGGCGGGAAATTTGAATTTATAGGGGTATTATTGCGGTGTATTTTTAGGTTATTGTGTCTATTTAAGGTATAATTTACGGGTAATTCTATAGGTTCATTAGGCCCTTTCTGCCTGTAATGCTATTCTCTGTATGATTTTGAGGTCTCTCCGTGTAGGCTTATGTTATACTAAAGAACTAGATTAGGTTTACATTGCAAAAGGTACCAATTAAGCTACGATGCGGTTCTAGGTGTACTCATGTTTTGTATTGTTATTTTTAGGTGTATCTTTAGGATATTGTGTACATTTAGGATATGATTTTTATAGGTTCAGTAGGCCCTTTCTACACCATCCTGTAATGCTATTCTCTGTATGATTTTGAGGTCTCTCCATGTATGATTATGTTATATTACATGAACTAGTTTTAATTGAGATATGGTTTACATTGAAAAAGGGTACAAATTACACGCGGTTCTAGGTGTACTCATGTTTTGTATTGTTATTATTAGGTGTATCTTTAGGATATTACGTTCATTTAGGGTATGATTTATATAAGTTCAAGTAAACCCTTTCTGCACCATCCTGTAATGCTATTCTCTGTATGATTTTGAGGTCTCTCCGTGTACGCTTATGTTATACTAAAGAACTAGATTTAAGTGAGATAAGGTTTACATTACAAAAGGTACCAATTAAGCTACGATGCGGTTCTAGGTGTACTCATGTTTTGTATTGTTATTTTTAGGTGTATCTTTAGGATATTGTGTACATTTAGGATATGATTTTTATAGGTTCAGTAGGCCCTTTCTACACCCTCCTGTAATGCTATTCTCTGTATGATTTTGAGGTCTCTCCATGTATGCTTATGTCATACTAAAGAACTAGTTTTAATTGAGGTACGGTTTACATTGCAAAAGGTACCAATTATGTTACGACGCGGTTCTAGGTGTTCTCGTTTTTTGTGTATTGGTTATTAAGCGAGTTACAGGGTTAGAACAATAGTACATTTTAATAACATAAACGTGGTATTACGGCAGTTTTTGCACAGTTTGGTAGCTGGTAATTAGATAAAATGAAGAAGTACTGATAAAGCATCATAAATAAAATTTGATTCACATTAGTTTTAATACGAATTTATAGAATAAGTACGATTACTTGAGTAAAAATGCGAAATATTACTGAAAAAACATACTGAAAATACGAATTACATAGAATACATGGTAAGTAAGCACAATACTAGTTATTAAATTAAAAATCCTCATAGGACTGACTGAAAAATATATATTTTCCTACGCGCTAAAATATTGATATACAGTTAAAATGCGCAATCATAACTAAAGAACATCATTAGACAATACGAATTACAATGGTTTTGATAACAAACAAATTCAATAAAATGCAAAATTAATACTACTTCAAAAAAAAATCGTAGTACAAGATGATTAAGCACATAGACATTTACCATCATAGAAAATAGAACAATATTACTGCATGCGAGATTATTAAATACATATATACCCATGTACCTTCATGGAGAATATAACAATACTACGTTTTAATATGATTTAAAAGCTACAATGGTTATTATACGATTTTAGTACAAATATTAGGCTAGTTATTAAACTAAAATGTTCATAGGATTGACGAAAAAATATATTTTTTCTGACGCGCTATACACGCTAAAATACTGATATACGATTACGGATAAAAATATGGAAATATTACTTAAAAAATTACTACAATTATCATCAAAAAATAAAAATTACAATTATACAAAACAATATAAATTCAATACTTATTGACTAAAGTGCTAATATATATTAATTAAAAACAGCTTATTAAATGCAAAAATATTACCAAAAACGCTGCGTATTCGTTAAAATATTGTTACATGTTGAAATACGTTAATATTACTATAAATAATACTTGAAATACTAATTAAAATACTGATACTGGGTATCTAGAATATATACGAGTAACTGATGTCGAAAATGTCAAAGATTCTAATTAATATAACCGTATGGGGCTGTTTTATAATCAGGAAGTATTCTAACTTTATCCACTACGACCTGATATGTTTTGGTCTGGTTGATCGTGATCAGTGTGTCTGATTTGTGGGCCTATAGGGACTTGAACCGAGTTCAGTAGAGGTTCACCTTCATTGTTTACGCCTAGTAGGTTCTTCATTGTTTCAAAATTTATATAATTTTCTGTAGAGGCGTTTAAATAAAATCCTTTAACTTTGATAATGTTAGTTTTAGTGCCGGTTTTAGGGTCGAGAATGTCCATGGAATAGTTCTTTGGTCCAGCACTCCCCCATTCACAAATATAAGCGTCTTGTCCATAGGATTCTAATTCATTTTTAAGTTGCCCCAAATAATCGCCTGTGGGTAGCAAATGAGCGCCGTCTGGCGAGAGGTACACTAAACTATCCGTGTCATAATAAAAACAAAGGTCACCGACCTTTTCAAGATGTTTTAGTAAATGTAATCGCGCCATAGATGTTGTATAACAAGCGATAACTACGTTTGTGTGTTTGTGCACAATCTCGTTTTCTAGAATGTGTTCGTACTTTACTAATACGGTGTTTTCGTTGATTGTTAGTAAACTTTTAACCTCCAAGTCTGGATTTAATATTAATCCGTACAATTTGTTGGCATCTTTGATTAGTTCTGTAGAGGTGTGCCTTGTTTTTTGGCCAAATTTACCCCAAAAAGAGTTGAGCATAAGTTTGCTAAGGCATCTGAGACCTTCATTTTTCTCTACTTTAGTGATATCCAGTTCTACACCCTCTTCGGCTTTGAAGTTTTTGACATAGTTCTCCTTATCTTCTTGAGTCTGGCAATCTGCTGGAAAGCCGCTAGCTAGGGTTTTGTATTCTAAAAAGGTATTAACATAATCTTTAAAGAGTCCTCCCTGTTCTGTTTTGGGGTCGTACTGTGTCACTTTGTATGACCAAGCCTCGTACATTCGTGTGATTGTGTAACCATTCTCTACTGCATGACGTAACTCGTCGACTACCCATGTGCCTCTCAATTCTCTTTGTTCTGTAGTATGTTCGCAATCACCCTGAAATTGGGTTTTACAACATGTGTAACATAGTGGAAATGTTAATTTTCCGTTAATACGAGCAGGCAGAACGGGATGAATTAGGTTTTGGGCCGGTAATATGTCACACTTAAGAAGACCATCAAACGAAAATATGTCAGGAAAGTTATCTAATATGATTTCAGGATGTCCTATAGGTATCTTGGTGGTTTTATTAATGAATGGGTATAGACTTGTGAAATCCACGTAGTGAATACGCTCCGATCCTGTTGTTTTATGGTATAGTTTTGTTGCGCAACATCTCCCCCCGAAGAATGCATCACGGGGGTCTAATCTTTTCACTATTTTAGGCATAATATCATTATGGTTTAAAAACTCTATTATTTCGGGCTTATTTAATTTTTCCTTCTGCCAGTCACATTCCCACTTGACATTCACTTTATAATTGAGGGATTCTAATTTGGCTAACATGAGCATGCTTCTAAAATATCTGGAATTCAAAGTCTGTGCAGGGTCTCCGTGCAAAGCCTTGTTTCTGTTTAAGGGAAAGTGTATTTTACACCCATGATAAAAACACCCCCAGTACTCGAATATTTCCTTGTTGATTTCACAAAATCCGTCTACTTTGAGTTTTTGTATTCTGGTTTCTTTACCTCTAAAGGATGATTGGATAGATATATTTCTTTTGTTGGCGGTCCACTCTAACCATTCTATAGCCCCTATCGACTGATTTTCGCTAAGTCTATAACAATTAGCGGGTATGATGCCTATAGTATCGGGTTTAAGATAATTCCTGCGAAATACGTAAGAGCAAACGCCAGGAAGAGTAATTGCGCCGCAATTAAATGGATCTACACCCGTTACTTTAAAGAGTAATGTACGAAACGTTATACATCCAAGGAATAGTAAAACCGTGTCGTTCTCACAATAATAATTGAGTTCCTTCACGAAGTCGAAACCTTTACCTTTACTATCTTCGGAGCTATGCCATTTTAAGAAGACATCTAAATTTTTCCTTGTAAAATATTGACAGCCATAAGCTTCGATAGGGGGTAGACTACTTTCTATAACATAATTGGTTTCATCCTGTCTATCTACATCAAATTTATGTTCTATTACATTGAATAAAAAATGTGGAAAATACCCTTTAGCGGCGTCTGATATGCCAAAAGTAGCGGGAAACTTTGCCAAGGCTACAGGAATGAAATTATAAGAATCCAGAAATAACAAGTTAAACAATTTCATTTCTAAAATTCGAGTTCCGTTAATTTTCAAAGACGGAACGAATTTTTCATCCCTATTAATGATTTCTCGAATTAGTAGTTGATTATCATAATTACTGCCATAGTGAGACAGTATAATGACGTTCTTAACGGCATGCAATTGCATTAAATAATCTAGAAATAGAGATATAGGATTCCCACCCGAGAAATGTTGTTTACGAGGTCCGAATTGCCCGCACATGGTGCAACTAAAGTCTAGGGATGTCTTGTCTATACAATTTTCGCAAACGGTTATACTGACTAACAGGATAGCCTGGTGTTCATAGGCTCCTAACTCTTCCTGACATACCTTCGTTTGTATACATTCTACGTCAAAGAAAATATACATAAGGTTAGGCTGATTAGGTCTAGGCTTTTTAACGGATGGCACTTTCAGAGGTTTGTCTGTGATAATTTGAATAAAACATAAGTGGTTGCTGGGCAAATATTTCTTGCAGACCTGGCAATATATCTCATCACACGTATGCATCTCAGTTCTTCGGGAAAAATCAATAATTTTTAAACAGTCTCTACAGTGAAAAAGGCGCTCACATAGCGGCTTTTTACTGCTGGAAGATGCTAAGTGGCTTTGATAGCATTCATTGCCTAAGAATTTTCGTAAACAAAATCTACAAGCTTTCTGGGGGCCTTGGCAGATAGTGGGTCTCATGCAACTAAAACAAAAGTCATTACATTTATGGGACTGTATTCGCCAATAAGGGATAAGGCACTTTTCGCAGAATCGGTCGTGGTTAAAAAGTGGCCTTAATTTTGTAATAACGTTATAATGGTTATTTTCATTCAATAAAAAGAGGCGGGGCCTAGTATCATATGGATCGTTTTCACCTAAAATCAAAACAGGGACGCTATTTTCGAATTTGTAGACGAAAATCGAATACTGACTTAAATGAGTTTTGAACTTATCAAAAGATTCGGCAGTTCCACACTCACTAGCCCTTACTCCTGCCTTATAACATAGTTCTAAAGCAGCTTCTTATTGCGCTTTATTTCCTGGTCTTGCCCTAGATATAGCTTCGTATTGAGTTTTTAGAGTCTTGTCTTCGGTTGTATCATTAGCATAATTTCTATGATTTATAGCCACACAAAGCGATCGGGCTAAACACAGGTTGTCAGAATTAACTATGCGTACAATACCACGTCTATCTTGACAGAATAGATTAAAAGGTTTAATACCTCGGGCCGTAGAGAGGGTCTTGCCCTCAGGCAATCGTACAATGCTAAAAATAATTTTAACAGGACCCAGGAAAAATGCTTCCATTTCGTCATCATAAAGCATAACACTAAGCTGGTCAAAAAGAATATTAGGGTCGACTTGATCTAATCGTCTAAAAGATAATTCTAGTTCGGACCTACAAATATTTGCCGCACTCTTTAAAGTAATTTGGACGTAATCTGTAGGCCTATACTTGCTAAGAACGCTTTTGGTTACGGTACATACACGGGCTACGGGATCTTCAGTAATTCTAAGAACTACCTCTCTACCATACATGTTAAAATGTTCGTAAAATCTCTCACTTTGACCTAGTATCTCGCAAGAAGGTACGCTGTCAATAGGTATGGGCTGGTCCGTTTCTCCTCCTCCCCATTGTACATCGATATCATCGTCAGAAAGCGCCTCTTCAGATCCGCTCTCCCTCTCTAAGGTATCGTTCAAAAGTATCTCCTTTATGGGGGGTCCTTGGGCCGTTCGGGCTAAAAACGTGGCTATCTCTTTGTCATATTGCGAGTTGTTGAAGTCGGCGATCTGGGCTTCCTCTTCCCGTATACCACGCTCAATTTCTTCTTGTCGTTTCGCTAGGCGATCTGAGTATTCATTTCTTAAGGGACTAGGAATTAGATTTCTTAGGTTTTCCAATTCTTCTATGGCGGTACAGTCCTCTGGTGTTCGAACAACTGTTTTCATATATTCGAGTAAGTCGAGGCAGGCTTGAATGACATTTAAGTCAGCCTGTACTACGAGTTGTGGTAGAGTCTGAGGTCCGTACATCGGATCTATTCGCAGATAGGCGCATAGGTAGAAATAAAACTCATATATTAAACGTAACGGCCAAGGTCTATTTATAGTCAGTTCGTTCAAAGTTGTACTAAGAGTTTCAGGATCCATGTTTATCTTTCGGTGTTTGAAGATCGACTGTGTATTTTGATCATTTCCTCAGCCGCTTTTATACTAAATTTCTGAATAGACACGCCCACATTCCTCAATAATTTAACAATAGCCTGATTTATTGCTTATCAGTCACCAGATGCTTTCTCACAATGCATTTCTGACACACGCTTGTTAATAGTTTACCGATTTTATAACTAAAGAACGTTGGATTTGCTTTATGTCAAATAAATTGTCAACAAAAGAGCGGCCTATAAATAGAATTTTGTTATAAACACTGCAAATAAGCGACAATTTTATTGGGGCAATAAATAAAAAACATGGTGTGTAAAGCATTTCTGGAGATTCTCAAATGAGAAAATATCCTTTGTTATCTTCAAGTCTGTTAAATAATAACGTTCCGAATTTCTCTAACAGGTCATAAAAACCCTTGTACACTTTTCAAAAAAAATGCTACCTTAACGTAACGAAATTTCTTAATAGACACGCCCACATTATTCAATCGTTCAACAATAGCCTGATTTATTGTTTACCAGTCTCCGGATGTTTTTCTCACTATGCATTTTAGGACACACGCCTGTTAATAGTTTTCCGATTTTATAATAAAAGAACGTTGGATTTGCTTTATGTCAAATAAATTGTCAAGAAAAGAGTGGTCTATAAATAGATTTTTGGTATAAACACCGCAAATAAGGGTAATAAATAAAAAACATGGTGTGTAAAAAGTTTCTAGTGATTCTATATTGTGAAAATATCCTTTGTTATCTTCAAGTCTGTTAAATAATAACGTTCCGAATTTCTCTAACAGGTCATAAAAACCCTTGTACACTTTTCTAACCTATGACAAGATAGTTTCTCACGGTCATGAGTCACACTATGATTGTGTAGGAGAGAAGTCAGCCTACACAATTAAAAAAGCAATGAATCACAAAATAAATTCCGTTCATAACAATGCAATAGCACGGGTCAACCACCTCCTAAAGCCCTTGCCTGAACGTGTTTACGGAACAGGCAATAAAATATTTTTAATCAACCAGGTAGCAACTAGGCATTTAAATATAACATATTTAATTCCTTAAGAGGCTAAATTTCGAAAGTTTTATAGTAGAGACAATGCCAATTGAGCTAGTATTCGTTATGAAAAGGTTTATCAAAGGAATGAAATTCTCAAAACAAGTCCAAACATTAAACGTCTTTCGCAGGAATAGAACAAAAGACCTTTCTCCACCGATGTGTATACAAAATTGGCATAACAAAGGCGTATAACTCCGAAATGCTATTGATTGGGTTAATTTGTGATTAATGATAATTTTCGCTACTGGCTAGTGTAGCGATAGACTGTTGTACCTTTTAAAAGGGACACAATTGATTGTGAAAGGTTTGTAAATAAAGAAAGCTAAACCCAGAGCAATTTGATCCTATCTGGACAAATAATTCCAGTATTCCAAAATAAAATTATGGTTTTGTCTGAAAAAGGTCACTGTCCGTCTAACGAGGGATTAAGACTTTGAAGCACTTAATTTTAAAAGTGTTAACGCATTCGTATCATGGGGACGATAGAGTCAAGGGATTTCTCTTATCATTCATTAATAAAAACGGCACACAACAACGTTTCGTCTTCTAAAGTTTATTTGTAAACCCTAATTAAATAAACCTGTTAACCTCACTAAAAAATCAGAGACTTTGTGAGAATGACTGAAAAAGCAAGGATTTGAGCGTGATTTTTCTACCAAAGTATTCTTAATCTCGTCAAAGTTCTGTATAGGCGTAAATATCTGGCAAGGACTGTTTTACTCTACCCAACTTGTTAACAATGTTGAACCCCCCAACCAGTATTTAAGATAGGCTTAAGAGACTTCATCGAGCGGGAAAATCACAATATATTGAATGGTTTGCGATAAAAAAGGTTAAAAAATGTACTGTTCTTTAACAAATGTTTTGATTAATCCTAGATTGATACAGCGTTTACTTGTAAACACTGAAAGTTTTTGATTTAGCTGTCAGATTGAAGGTAAAATGGAGTATTTAGGATAGCTTTGTTACATTATTTGCTACGTTAAAGATGATAAAAGAGCGTTATTTCCTTTAAAAAAAAGAACGAAATTAGTCTCCTATAGTTCTGGAAAAATACTCATATATTTTCATGGTTTCGGTTAGCGCAGCAAAGACATAACGTGTAGAGACTTGTCAGGATAATGGCTTCGGGGCAAACTCCTCGAATCAAATGTTTCGTGGTAGGAAGAGTCACCAACTAAAAAAGCAATAAATCCGAAAATAAATTCCATTCATAACAATACAAATGGTTCGACCATGCCCCTAAAAGCCATCACGTAGGGACGTGTTTAAGTAAAAATAAAAACGGATGGGGATAAATCCTTTTGTTATGGATCAAGTTCGACCTCTTCCCCCTAACCCTCATAAAACCAAGTGGGTGGTTAAATTAAAGAAAGGACAATAAACTCCAATGTAACTAAAAAAAATCTATGAGCATCAGACAACAATCGAGGGAAGCACCACCCTAAAGTCTGAACATCTCAAGAATAAGCGACCCTAACCACTAATAACAGTGTTATATTAAATTTAGTCAAGGCAGGCGTCAAATTTTGTAACTACTGGTGTAAAAACCAGTATTTTTCATGATATTCAAATGTATTATTAAGGAACATTTTAATGACGTAACTGAATGTTTAAATTTAACCATTTTGTAAGATTTCTCTCTTTTGTTAGTTCATTTGTACGTTTCTGTTTGTAATATTCCCCGTTTGTATATACTCTCGTATTGTATCTAGACTCTTGTGCCCTGGAGGGGGGTTGTACCCAAGCCCTGACGGCTTCACGACCCTATCCCTAGAGCCTTATTAAATAAATAAATAAATAAATTGCAACGATAAGAGTAAAGCTAGTTTTGAGGTATAGAAAACTAAATTCCTTAAGTCTGTAACACCATCTAGTTATGTATTGAAATTAATGATTCTGAAATAAATGAAAATATGCTTTTCATCGAATCATTTTGATAAATATTGCGAAAATCATCGCAACGTTTTTAGTCATGTGAACTGTTTTTCAAATGACTCGTTTCGTCATTTTAAGGCAACTAAAGAAAAAAAGTGAGTTGGATTAACTGAAGTCAGTACTTTTTCAAATTTTGTATGCAATTCTTTGGGGAATTTAGGAAACCCAAATAAGCATTTTTATATGTTAGAAAAATGTTGCGTACAATATTTCCATCTATAGCTAGAAATCCACGATTCATGCACTGACATTAGCTAAAATGACACTCTGTGTTGTACTTTGAACTTTTCGCTGGTGCTATATTCTGTTTTAGTATATAGGGACGTATGTCTTTTCTAAAGGTGTTAGTTAAAATCTGTGTTTTTCCCTAGAACAGTGTAAATAGCAGTGAAATTCTAGTGTGAAACTATGTAAATGATTCGGCATTGTAAACATATACTTTGGTCTCGTGCTCGAATTGATTGACGTTTCCCTAGAAATACTTAATTAGCTTAGTCTTTGTTATAGTAAAAGATTGCTATACTAGAAGAGGGGGGGCGGGGTCAATAGGTGATAAATTTTTATTTAAATAGAAAATAATTGCTGAAATTTTGCTAAATCAAAAGTGTTTTTGGTGAAACATAGAGTAATTTTGATAAATGCTGTGCAAATTTATCGACACGTTTTTAACAATATGAAATGTTTTTTAAAAGACGCTTTTAGTCTCGGTTAAATGTATGCTAAACAACTCATTTCGTTTCGGTGGTCTATTAGTTTTTACATGTATTCCTATGGGATTTTAGGAATTTCAAATGATCAATTTCGGTTCGAAAAAATGTAACGTTGTTGATCAAAAACGTTTCGGTTGTTTTTTACTTCTAACACGAAATGCGTTGTGAATGATGTTTCTTTCATTAACGTTTTACATTTTCCACAAATTTTTGATTACGCTGCCGATAATTTTGATAAATATAGTATAGTCAATGCTTCGGTCTAATGATATATTGCGTTTCTGCTAACGCTACAAAAACATCTTAGACTTGTCCTAATAATGCCTTCGGGGCAAACACCTAGAATCAAATGTTTGGTGGTAGAGTGAGTCACCAATTAAAGCAATAAATCCGAAAATAAATTCCATTGTTAACAATACAACTGGTTCAACCACGCCCGTTTTAAGGTAATAAACCACCTGATGGGTGGTCCAATTAAAGAATTGACCAAATAAATTCCTTTGTTCAATTTACGCCCCTTTTTATGGCCATAGACCCGTCTGAACGATGTTACGTATAAATAAAATGCCGATGGATTCATGGAATGTCTTAACACGTTTGTGTAGTCATAAATCACTCTAAATACAGATCCATTGTTAACAATACAACTGGCTCGACCAAGCCCCCTTTTAAGGTCCTAAACTACCTGGTTGGAGGTCCACTTAAAGAAAAATAAATTCCATTGATAAGAATACAAGGAATCAAATGGCCCTGCCCCCCCCCCTATCTCAAAAAATCTAGACACGTCTGAAAGTGTTTACGTATAAATAAAAACAGATGGGGATAAATTCTTTTGTTATGTACCAAATTCGACCTCCTCCTCCCCCTTAATGTCATATAACCTATATTTGGAGGTCGGCCCTGAAAGGGGATTTTGTAAACTATAGAGAGTCATTTCAATTCCGAACTCTGGAGAGAAAGGTCATTGACAAGGCTGGTAAGAAATCACGTGTTTCCTCCGATGAACCTTACGTAATATGTAATTCTTTTTTCGTAAAAATATCACTTAAAATGTGTGCTAAATAGAAAATATATGAAACAGTCAAGCTATATTCGTCTATACTTTTGTTAGGATCACCATTTTATGATGTTTTATAATAATATTTGTTCATTTTATCTAATTACCAGCTACCAAACTGTGTAAAAACTGCCGTAATACAACGTTTATGATATTAAAATGTACTCTTGTTCTAACCATGTAACTCGCTTAATAACCAATACACAAAAGATGAGTACACCTAGAACCGCGTCATAGCTTAATTTGTAAATGTATTTTGCAATGTAGACCTTATCTCAATTAAAACTGGTTCTTTAGTATAAGAGAAACATAAACATACATGAAGAGACCTTAAAATCTTACAAAGAACAACATTACGGGAAGGGTGTGTGTAGAAAGGGCCTACTGAACCTATAGAATTACCAATAAATCATCCCCTAAATGTATACAATATCCTAAAGATACACCAAAATAATAACAATATGGACACTGAATGCCTTCAACACCAATAAATTACGTGACGTCATACCAATACACGATAAAAAAACCCTACAAATTCAAATTTCCCGCCAACAACATCACGTGATACGTGACGTCAACCCCCTCCAACCATATTTCCTCCCTCTGACACGGTACCATCTAGAGCGAGAGGTAAGAGATAGATAGAAAAAGGGGGAAGAAACGAACCCCCCCCCTCCCCACCAGACGATTTTATACGCCAGTGAAACTGGCGTATACGGTCGTCTATACTCTCTACTATAACATATCCAAAGGAGATCCCAGTATCTCTTGTAGAACAAGAGTTATGAGCCTCCAAAGTTTAGTGCAAAAATCATAAGTAACATAATAAAAATAAGTGAGACGATACAAAAGTTGACGAACATTTTGCTTAATATCTCGGACCCTGTTTGTCCTAGCTCAATGTTTTTAGTATGGTTAGATGGGGGACAATTTGGACTATAACATATCCTAAGGACATCCCCGTATCTCTAGTAGACACAGAGTTATGGGCCTGCAAAGTATAGTCTAATGCATTTGCTATGGACGGGTTGTTTGTTTACGTTTAGCTTAATTACTCGGCCCCTGTTTGTCGTAGCTCAATGTTTTTAGTATGGTTAGATGGGGGACAAATTGGACTATAACATACTCAAAGGACATCCCCGTATCTCCAATAGAAACAGAGTTACGAGCCTGCAAACTATAGTCTAATGCATTTCCTATGGAGGGGGTTTCTTTCGTTACGTTTTGCTTAAGTACTCGGCCCCTGTTTGTCGTAGCCCAAATTTTTTAGTATGGTTAGATGGGGGACAATTTGGACTATAACATATCCTAAGGACATCCCCGTATCTCTAGTAGACACAGAGTTATGGGCCTGCAAAGTATAGTCTAATGCATTTCCTATGGAGGTGTTTGTTTGTTTACGATTAGCTTAATTACTCGACTACTGTTTGTCGCAGCTCAATGTTTTTAGTATGGTTAGATGGGGGACAAATTGGACTATAACATACTCAAAGGACATCCCCGTATCTCCAGTAGAAACAGAGTTAGGAGCCTGCAAAGTATAGTCTAATGCATTTTCTATGGAGGGGTTTGTTTTTTCACGTATTGCTTAATTACTTGACCCTGTTCTTTCGATTAAAAATAATAACATATCTTCAGTGTAGCGGTTATCGCATCCGCCTCACTCCCGGAAGGCCACAGGTTCGAAACCGCGAAGTTTTTTTTATAATTATCCGAACATTTGTGTCAAGGTCACATTATTTACATCCCCGTATCTCTGGTAGAACCAGAGTTACGAGCCTCCAGAATTTAGTCTAATGTATTTCCTATGGAGGGGGTTTGTTTGTTTACGATTAGCTTAATTACTCGACTACTGTTTGTCGTAGCCCTAATTCTTGGTATGGCTAGATGAAGGACAAATTGGTCTATAACATACTCAAAGGACATCCCCGTATCCCCAGTAAAAACAGAGTTACGAGCCTGCAAAGTTTATTTTCAAAAATCAAAAGTAACCTTCTAACAATAAGTGAGACAAAAAATAAGTTGACGACGATATTGCGGTAGCCTCAAGTTTAAAGTATCCTTGTATGGGGAGCAAAGAGTACTATAACATATCCAAAGGAGATCCCAGTATCTCTTGTAGAACAAGAGTTATGAGCCTCCAAAGTTTAGTGCAAAAATCATAAGTAACATAATAAAAATAAGTGAGACGATACAAAAGTTGACGAACATTTTGCTTAATATCTCGGACCCTGTTTGTCCTAGCTCAATGTTTTTAGTATGGTTAGATGGGGGACAATGTGGACTATAACATATCCTAAGGACATCCCCGTATCTCTAGTAGACACAGAGTTATGGGCCTGCAAAGTATAGTCTAATGCATTTGCTTGGGACGGGTTGTTTGTTTACGTTTAGCTTAATTACTCGGCCCCTGTTTGTCGTAGCTCAATGTTTTTAGTATGGTTAGATGGGGGACAAATTGGACTATAACATACTCAAAGGACATCCCCGTATCTCCAATAGAAACAGAGTTACGAGCCTGCAAACTATAGTCTAATGCATTTCCTATGGAGGGGGTTTATTTCGTTACGTTTTGCTTAAGTACTCGGCCCCTGTTTGTCGTAGCCCAAATTTTTTAGTATGGTTAGATGGGGGACAATTTGGACTATAACATATCCTAAGGACATCCCCGTATCTCTAGTAGACACAGAGTTATGGGCCTGCAAAGTATAGTCTAATGCATTTCCTATGGAGGGGTTTGTTTGTTTACGATTAGCTTATTTACTCGACTACTGTTTGTCGTAGCACAATGTTTTTAGTATGGTTAGATGGGGGACAAATTGGACTATAACATACTCAAAGGACATCCCCGTATCTCCAGTAGAAACAGAGTTAGGAGCCTGCAAAGTATAGTCTAATGCATTTTCTATGGAGGGGTTTGTTTTTTCACGTATTGCTTAATTACTTGACCCTGTTCTTTCGATTAAAAATAATAACATATCTTTAGTGTAGAGGTTATCGCAACCGCCTCACTCCCGGAAGGCCACAAGTTCGAAACCGCGAAGTTTTTTTTATAATTATCCGAACATTTGTGTCAAGGTCACATTATTTACATCCCCGTATCTCTGGTAGAACCAGAGTTACGAGCCTCCAGAATTTAGTCTAATGTATTTCCTATGGAGGGGGTTTGTTTGTTTACGATTAGCTTAATTACTCGACTACTGTTTGTCGTAGCCCTAATTCTTGGTATGGCTAGATGAAGGACAAATTGGTCTATAACATACTCAAAGGACATCCCCGTATCCCCAGTAAAAACAGAGTTACGAGCCTGCAAAGTTTATTTTCAAAAATCAAAAGTAACCTTCTAACAATAAGTGAGACAAAAAATAAGTTGACGACGATATTGCGGTAGCCTCAAGTTTAAAGTATCCTTGTATGGGGAGCAAAGAGTACTATAACATATCCAAAGGAGATCCCAGTATCTCTTGTAGAACAAGAGTTATGAGCGTCCAAAGTTTAGTGCAAAAATCATAAGTAACATAATAAAAATAAGTGAGACGATACAAAAGTTGACGAACATTTTGCTTAATATCTCGGACCCTGTTTGTCCTAGCTCAATGTTTTTAGTATGGTTAGATGGGGGACAATTTGGACTATAACATATCCTAAGGACATCCCCGTATCTCTAGTAGACACAGAGTTATGGGCCTGCAAAGTATAGTCTAATGCATTTGCTATGGACGGGTTGTTTGTTTACGTTTAGCTTAATTACTCGGCCCCTGTTTGTCGTAGCTCAATGTTTTTAGTATGGTTAGATGGGGGACAAATTGGACTATAACATACTCAAAGGACATCCCCGTATCTCCAATAGAAACAGAGTTACGAGCCTGCAAACTATAGTCTAATGCATTTCCTATGGAGGGGGTTTGTTTCGTTACGTTTTGCTTAAGTACTCGGCCCCTGTTTGTCGTAGCCCAAATTTTTTAGTATGGTTAGATGGGGGACAATTTGGACTATAACATATCCTAAGGACATCCCCGTATCTCTAGTAGACACAGAGTTATGGGCCTGCAAAGTATAGTCTAATGCATTTCCTATGGAGGGGTTTGTTTGTTTACGATTAGCTTAATTACTCGACTACTGTTTGTCGTAGCTCAATGTTTTTAGTATGGTTAGATGGGGGACAAATTGGACTATAACATACTCAAAGGACATCCCCGTATCTCCAGTAGAAACAGAGTTAGGAGCCTGCAAAGTATAGTCTAATGCATTTTCTATGGAGGGGTATGTTTTTTCACGTATTGCTTAATTACTTGACCCTGTTCTTTCGATTAAAAATAATAACATATCTTTAGTGTAGCGGTTATCGCATCCGCCTCACTCCCGGAAGGCCACAGGTTCGAAACCGCGAAGTTTTTTTTATAATTATCCGAACATTTGTGTCAAGGTCACATTATTTACATCCCCGTATCTCTGGTAGAACCAGAGTTACGAGCCTCCAGAATTTAGTCTAATGTATTTCCTATGGAGGGGGTTTGTTTGTTTACGATTAGCTTAATTACTCGACTACTGTTTGTCGTAGCCCTAATTCTTGGTATGGCTAGATGAAGGACAAATTGGTCTATAACATACTCAAAGGACATCCCCGTATCTCCAGTAGAAACAGAGTTACGAGCCTGCAAAGTTTATTTTCAAAAATCAAAAGTAACCTTCTAACAATAAGTGAGAAAAAAATAAGTTGACGACGATATTGCGGTAGCCTCAAGTTTAAAGTATCCTTGTATGGGGAGCAAAGAGTACTATAACATATCCAAAGGAGATCCCAGTATCTCTTGTAGAACAAGAGTTATGAGCCTCCAAAGTTTAGTGCAAAAATCATAAGTAACATAATAAAAATAAGTGAGACGATACAAAAGTTGACGAACATTTTGCTTAATATCTCGGACCCTGTTTGTCCTAGCTCAATGTTTTTAGTATGGTTAGATGGGGGACAATGTGGACTATAACATATCCTAAGGACATCCCCGTATCTCTAGTAGACACAGAGTTATGGGCCTGCAAAGTATAGTCTAATGCATTTGCTTGGGACGGGTTGTTTGTTTACGTTTAGCTTAATTACTCGGCCCCTGTTTGTCGTAGCTCAATGTTTTTAGTATGGTTAGATGGGGGACAAATTGGACTATAACATACTCAAAGGACATCCCCGTATCTCCAATAGAAACAGAGTTACGAGCCTGCAAACTATAGTCTAATGCATTTCCTATGGAGGGGGTTTATTTCGTTACGTTTTGCTTAAGTACTCGGCCCCTGTTTGTCGTAGCCCAAATTTTTTAGTATGGTTAGATGGGGGACAATTTGGACTATAACATATCCTAAGGACATCCCCGTATCTCTAGTAGACACAGAGTTATGGGCCTGCAAAGTATAGTCTAATGCATTTCCTATGGAGGGGTTTGTTTGTTTACGATTAGCTTATTTACTCGACTACTGTTTGTCGTAGCACAATGTTTTTAGTATGGTTAGATGGGGGACAAATTGGACTATAACATACTCAAAGGACATCCCCGTATCTCCAGTAGAAACAGAGTTAGGAGCCTGCAAAGTATAGTCTAATGCATTTTCTATGGAGGGGTTTGTTTTTTCACGTATTGCTTAATTACTTGACCCTGTTCTTTCGATTAAAAATAATAACATATCTTTAGTGTAGAGGTTATCGCAACCGCCTCACTCCCGGAAGGCCACAAGTTCGAAACCGCGAAGTTTTTTTTATAATTATCCGAACATTTGTGTCAAGGTCACATTATTTACATCCCCGTATCTCTGGTAGAACCAGAGTTACGAGCCTCCAGAATTTAGTCTAATGTATTTCCTATGGAGGGGGTTTGTTTGTTTACGATTAGCTTAATTACTCGACTACTGTTTGTCGTAGCCCTAATTCTTGGTATGGCTAGATGAAGGACAAATTGGTCTATAACATACTCAAAGGACATCCCCGTATCTCCAGTAGAAACAGAGTTACGAGCCTGCAAAGTTTATTTTCAAAAATCAAAAGTAACCTTCTAACAATAAGTGAGACAAAAAATAAGTTGACGACGATATTGCGGTAGCCTCAAGTTTAAAGTATCCTTGTATGGGGAGCAAAGAGTACTATAACATATCCAAAGGAGATCCCAGTATCTCTTGTAGAACAAGAGTTATGAGCCTCCAAAGTTTAGTGCAAAAATCATAAGTAACATAATAAAAATAAGTGAGACGATACAAAAGTTGACGAACATTTTGCTTAATATCTCGGACCCTGTTTGTCCTAGCTCAATGTTTTTAGTATGGTTAGATGGGGGACAATGTGGACTATAACATATCCTAAGGACATCCCCGTATCTCTAGTAGACACAGAGTTATGGGCCTGCAAAGTATAGTCTAATGCATTTGCTATGGACGGGTTGTTTGTTTACGTTTAGCTTAATTACTCGGCCCCTGTTTGTCGTAGCTCAATGTTTTTAGTATGGTTAGATGGGGGACAAATTGGACTATAACATACTCAAAGGACATCCCCGTATCTCCAATAGAAACAGAGTTACGAGCCTGCAAACTATAGTCTAATGCATTTCCTATGGAGGGGGTTTATTTCGTTACGTTTTGCTTAAGTACTCGGCCCCTGTTTGTCGTAGCCCAAATTTTTTAGTATGGTTAGATGGGGGACAATTTGGACTATAACATATCCTAAGGACATCCCCGTATCTCTAGTAGACACAGAGTTATGGGCCTGCAAAGTATAGTCTAATGCATTTCCTATGGAGGGGTTTGTTTGTTTACGATTAGCTTATTTACTCGACTACTGTTTGTCGTAGCTCAATGTTTTTAGTATGGTTAGATGGGGGACAAATTGGACTATAACATACTCAAAGGACATCCCCGTATCTCCAGTAGAAACAGAGTTAGGAGCCTGCAAAGTATAGTCTAATGCATTTTCTATGGAGGGGTTTGTTTTTTCACGTATTGCTTAATTACTTGACCCTGTTCTTTCGATTAAAAATAATAACATATCTTTAGTGTAGAGGTTATCGCAACCGCCTCACTCCCGGAAGGCCACAAGTTCGAAACCGCGAAGTTTTTTTTATAATTATCCGAACATTTGTGTCAAGGTCACATTATTTACATCCCCGTATCTCTGGTAGAACCAGAGTTACGAGCCTCCAGAATTTAGTCTAATGTATTTCCTATGGAGGGGGTTTGTTTGTTTACGATTAGCTTAATTACTCGACTACTGTTTGTCGTAGCCCTAATTCTTGGTATGGCTAGATGAAGGACAAATTGGTCTATAACATACTCAAAGGACATCCCCGTATCTCCAGTAGAAACAGAGTTACGAGCCTGCAAAGTTTATTTTCAAAAATCAAAAGTAACCTTCTAACAATAAGTGAGACAAAAAATAAGTTGACGACGATATTGCGGTAGCCTCAAGTTTAAAGTATCCTTGTATGGGGAGCAAAGAGTACTATAACATATCCAAAGGAGATCCCAGTATCTCTTGTAGAACAAGAGTTATGAGCCTCCAAAGTTTAGTGCAAAAATCATAAGTAACATAATAAAAATAAGTGAGACGATACAAAAGTTGACGAACATTTTGCTTAATATCTCGGACCCTGTTTGTCCTAGCTCAATGTTTTTAGTATGGTTAGATGGGGGACAATGTGGACTATAACATATCCTAAGGACATCCCCGTATCTCTAGTAGACACAGAGTTATGGGCCTGCAAAGTATAGTCTAATGCATTTGCTATGAACGGGTTGTTTGTTTACGTTTAGCTTAATTACTCGGCCCCTGTTTGTCGTAGCTCAATGTTTTTAGTATGGTTAGATGGGGGACAAATTGGACTATAACATACTCAAAGGACATCCCCGTATCTCCAATAGAAACAGAGTTACGAGCCTGCAAACTATAGTCTAATGCATTTCCTATGGAGGGGGTTTATTTCGTTACGTTTTGCTTAAGTACTCGGCCCCTGTTTGTCGTAGCCCAAATTTTTTAGTATGGTTAGATGGGGGACAATTTGGACTATAACATATCCTAAGGACATCCCCGTATCTCTAGTAGACACAGAGTTATGGGCCTGCAAAGTATAGTCTAATGCATTTCCTATGGAGGGGTTTGTTTGTTTACGATTAGCTTATTTACTCGACTACTGTTTGTCGTAGCTCAATGTTTTTAGTATGGTTAGATGGGGGACAAATTGGACTATAACATACTCAAAGGACATCCCCGTATCTCCAGTAGAAACAGAGTTAGGAGCCTGCAAAGTATAGTCTAATGCATTTTCTATGGAGGGGTTTGTTTTTTCACGTATTGCTTAATTACTTGACCCTGTTCTTTCGATTAAAAATAATAACATATCTTTAGTGTAGAGGTTATCGCAACCGCCTCACTCCCGGAAGGCCACAAGTTCGAAACCGCGAAGTTTTTTTTATAATTATCCGAACATTTGTGTCAAGGTCACATTATTTACATCCCCGTATCTCTGGTAGAACCAGAGTTACGAGCCTCCAGAATTTAGTCTAATGTATTTCCTATGGAGGGGGTTTGTTTGTTTACGATTAGCTTAATTACTCGACTACTGTTTGTCGTAGCCCTAATTCTTGGTATGGCTAGATGAAGGACAAATTGGTCTATAACATACTCAAAGGACATCCCCGTATCTCCAGTAGAAACAGAGTTACGAGCCTGCAAAGTTTATTTTCAAAAATCAAAAGTAACCTTCTAACAATAAGTGAGACAAAAAATAAGTTGACGACGATATTGCGGTAGCCTCAAGTTTAAAGTATCCTTGTATGGGGAGCAAAGAGTACTATAACATATCCAAAGGAGATCCCAGTATCTCTTGTAGAACAAGAGTTATGAGCCTCCAAAGTTTAGTGCAAAAATCATAAGTAACATAATAAAAATAAGTGAGACGATACAAAAGTTGACGAACATTTTGCTTAATATCTCGGACCCTGTTTGTCCTAGCTCAATGTTTTTAGTATGGTTAGATGGGGGACAATGTGGACTATAACATATCCTAAGGACATCCCCGTATCTCTAGTAGACACAGAGTTATGGGCCTGCAAAGTATAGTCTAATGCATTTGCTATGGACGGGTTGTTTGTTTACGTTTAGCTTAATTACTCGGCCCCTGTTTGTCGTAGCTCAATGTTTTTAGTATGGTTAGATGGGGGACAAATTGGACTATAACATACTCAAAGGACATCCCCGTATCTCCAATAGAAACAGAGTTACGAGCCTGCAAACTATAGTCTAATGCATTTCCTATGGAGGGGGTTTATTTCGTTACGTTTTGCTTAAGTACTCGGCCCCTGTTTGTCGTAGCCCAAATTTTTTAGTATGGTTAGATGGGGGACAATTTGGACTATAACATATCCTAAGGACATCCCCGTATCTCTAGTAGACACAGAGTTATGGGCCTGCAAAGTATAGTCTAATGCATTTCCTATGGAGGGGTTTGTTTGTTTACGATTAGCTTATTTACTCGACTACTGTTTGTCGTAGCTCAATGTTTTTAGTATGGTTAGATGGGGGACAAATTGGACTATAACATACTCAAAGGACATCCCCGTATCTCCAGTAGAAACAGAGTTAGGAGCCTGCAAAGTATAGTCTAATGCATTTTCTATGGAGGGGTTTGTTTTTTCACGTATTGCTTAATTACTTGACCCTGTTCTTTCGATTAAAAATAATAACATATCTTTAGTGTAGAGGTTATCGCAACCGCCTCACTCATGGAAGGCCACAAGTTCGAAACCGCGAAGTTTTTTTTATAATTATCCGAACATTTGTGTCAAGGTCACATTATTTACATCCCCGTATCTCTGGTAGAACCAGAGTTACGAGCCTCCAGAATTTAGTCTAATGTATTTCCTATGGAGGGGGTTTGTTTGTTTACGATTAGCTTAATTACTCGACTACTGTTTGTCGTAGCCCTAATTCTTGGTATGGCTAGATGAAGGACAAATTGGTCTATAACATACTCAAAGGACATCCCCGTATCTCCAGTAGAAACAGAGTTACGAGCCTGCAAAGTTTATTTTCAAAAATCAAAAGTAACCTTCTAACAATAAGTGAGACAAAAAATAAGTTGACGACGATATTGCGGTAGCCTCAAGTTTAAAGTATCCTTGTATGGGGAGCAAAGAGTACTATAACATATCCAAAGGAGATCCCAGTATCTCTTGTAGAACAAGAGTTATGAGCCTCCAAAGTTTAGTGCAAAAATCATAAGTAACATAATAAAAATAAGTGAGACGATACAAAAGTTGACGAACATTTTGCTTAATATCTCGGACCCTGTTTGTCCTAGCTCAATGTTTTTAGTATGGTTAGATGGGGGACAATTTGGACTATAACATATCCTAAGGACATCCCCGTATCTCTAGTAGACACAGAGTTATGGGCCTGCAAAGTATAGTCTAATGCATTTCCTATGGAGGGGTTTGTTTGTTTACGATTAGCTTATTTACTCGACTACTGTTTGTCGTAGCTCAATGTTTTTAGTATGGTTAGATGGGGGACAAATTGGACTATAACATACTCAAAGGACATCCCCGTATCTCCAGTAGAAACAGAGTTAGGAGCCTGCAAAGTATAGTCTAATGCATTTTCTATGGAGGGGTTTGTTTTTTCACGTATTGCTTAATTACTTGACCCTGTTCTTTCGATTAAAAATAATAACATATCTTTAGTGTAGAGGTTATCGCAACCGCCTCACTCATGGAAGGCCACAAGTTCGAAACCGCGAAGTTTTTTTTATAATTATCCGAACATTTGTGTCAAGGTCACATTATTTACATCCCCGTATCTCTGGTAGAACCAGAGTTACGAGCCTCCAGAATTTAGTCTAATGTATTTCCTATGGAGGGGGTTTGTTTGTTTACGATTAGCTTAATTACTCGACTACTGTTTGTCGTAGCCCTAATTCTTGGTATGGCTAGATGAAGGACAAATTGGTCTATAACATACTCAAAGGACATCCCCGTATCTCCAGTAGAAACAGAGTTACGAGCCTGCAAAGTTTATTTTCAAAAATCAAAAGTAACCTTCTAACAATAAGTGAGACAAAAAATAAGTTGACGACGATATTGCGGTAGCCTCAAGTTTAAAGTATCCTTGTATGGGGAGCAAAGAGTACTATAACATATCCAAAGGAGATCCCAGTATCTCTTGTAGAACAAGAGTTATGAGCCTCCAAAGTTTAGTGCAAAAATCATAAGTAACATAATAAAAATAAGTGAGACGATACAAAAGTTGACGAACATTTTGCTTAATATCTCGGACCCTGTTTGTCCTAGCTCAATGTTTTTAGTATGGTTAGATGGGGGACAATGTGGACTATAACATATCCTAAGGACATCCCCGTATCTCTAGTAGACACAGAGTTATGGGCCTGCAAAGTATAGTCTAATGCATTTGCTATGAACGGGTTGTTTGTTTACGTTTAGCTTAATTACTCGGCCCCTGTTTGTCGTAGCTCAATGTTTTTAGTATGGTTAGATGGGGGACAAATTGGACTATAACATACTCAAAGGACATCCCCGTATCTCCAATAGAAACAGAGTTACGAGCCTGCAAACTATAGTCTAATGCATTTCCTATGGAGGGGGTTTATTTCGTTACGTTTTGCTTAAGTACTCGGCCCCTGTTTGTCGTAGCCCAAATTTTTTAGTATGGTTAGATGGGGGACAATTTGGACTATAACATATCCTAAGGACATCCCCGTATCTCTAGTAGACACAGAGTTATGGGCCTGCAAAGTATAGTCTAATGCATTTCCTATGGAGGGGTTTGTTTGTTTACGATTAGCTTATTTACTCGACTACTGTTTGTCGTAGCTCAATGTTTTTAGTATGGTTAGATGGGGGACAAATTGGACTATAACATACTCAAAGGACATCCCCGTATCTCCAGTAGAAACAGAGTTAGGAGCCTGCAAAGTATAGTCTAATGCATTTTCTATGGAGGGGTTTGTTTTTTCACGTATTGCTTAATTACTTGACCCTGTTCTTTCGATTAAAAATAATAACATATCTTTAGTGTAGAGGTTATCGCAACCGCCTCACTCCCGGAAGGCCACAAGTTCGAAACCGCGAAGTTTTTTTTATAATTATCCGAACATTTGTGTCAAGGTCACATTATTTACATCCCCGTATCTCTGGTAGAACCAGAGTTACGAGCCTCCAGAATTTAGTCTAATGTATTTCCTATGGAGGGGGTTTGTTTGTTTACGATTAGCTTAATTACTCGACTACTGTTTGTCGTAGCCCTAATTCTTGGTATGGCTAGATGAAGGACAAATTGGTCTATAACATACTCAAAGGACATCCCCGTATCTCCAGTAGAAACAGAGTTACGAGCCTGCAAAGTTTATTTTCAAAAATCAAAAGTAACCTTCTAACAATAAGTGAGACAAAAAATAAGTTGACGACGATATTGCGGTAGCCTCAAGTTTAAAGTATCCTTGTATGGGGAGCAAAGAGTACTATAACATATCCAAAGGAGATCCCAGTATCTCTTGTAGAACAAGAGTTATGAGCCTCCAAAGTTTAGTGCAAAAATCATAAGTAACATAATAAAAATAAGTGAGACGATACAAAAGTTGACGAACATTTTGCTTAATATCTCGGACCCTGTTTGTCCTAGCTCAATGTTTTTAGTATGGTTAGATGGGGGACAATGTGGACTATAACATATCCTAAGGACATCCCCGTATCTCTAGTAGACACAGAGTTATGGGCCTGCAAAGTATAGTCTAATGCATTTGCTATGGACGGGTTGTTTGTTTACGTTTAGCTTAATTACTCGGCCCCTGTTTGTCGTAGCTCAATGTTTTTAGTATGGTTAGATGGGGGACAAATTGGACTATAACATACTCAAAGGACATCCCCGTATCTCCAATAGAAACAGAGTTACGAGCCTGCAAACTATAGTCTAATGCATTTCCTATGGAGGGGGTTTATTTCGTTACGTTTTGCTTAAGTACTCGGCCCCTGTTTGTCGTAGCCCAAATTTTTTAGTATGGTTAGATGGGGGACAATTTGGACTATAACATATCCTAAGGACATCCCCGTATCTCTAGTAGACACAGAGTTATGGGCCTGCAAAGTATAGTCTAATGCATTTCCTATGGAGGGGTTTGTTTGTTTACGATTAGCTTATTTACTCGACTACTGTTTGTCGTAGCTCAATGTTTTTAGTATGGTTAGATGGGGGACAAATTGGACTATAACATACTCAAAGGACATCCCCGTATCTCCAGTAGAAACAGAGTTAGGAGCCTGCAAAGTATAGTCTAATGCATTTTCTATGGAGGGGTTTGTTTTTTCACGTATTGCTTAATTACTTGACCCTGTTCTTTCGATTAAAAATAATAACATATCTTTAGTGTAGAGGTTATCGCAACCGCCTCACTCATGGAAGGCCACAAGTTCGAAACCGCGAAGTTTTTTTTATAATTATCCGAACATTTGTGTCAAGGTCACATTATTTACATCCCCGTATCTCTGGTAGAACCAGAGTTACGAGCCTCCAGAATTTAGTCTAATGTATTTCCTATGGAGGGGGTTTGTTTGTTTACGATTAGCTTAATTACTCGACTACTGTTTGTCGTAGCCCTAATTCTTGGTATGGCTAGATGAAGGACAAATTGGTCTATAACATACTCAAAGGACATCCCCGTATCTCCAGTAGAAACAGAGTTACGAGCCTGCAAAGTTTATTTTCAAAAATCAAAAGTAACCTTCTAACAATAAGTGAGACAAAAAATAAGTTGACGACGATATTGCGGTAGCCTCAAGTTTAAAGTATCCTTGTATGGGGAGCAAAGAGTACTATAACATATCCAAAGGAGATCCCAGTATCTCTTGTAGAACAAGAGTTATGAGCCTCCAAAGTTTAGTGCAAAAATCATAAGTAACATAATAAAAATAAGTGAGACGATACAAAAGTTGACGAACATTTTGCTTAATATCTCGGACCCTGTTTGTCCTAGCTCAATGTTTTTAGTATGGTTAGATGGGGGACAATGTGGACTATAACATATCCTAAGGACATCCCCGTATCTCTAGTAGACACAGAGTTATGGGCCTGCAAAGTATAGTCTAATGCATTTGCTATGGACGGGTTGTTTGTTTACGTTTAGCTTAATTACTCGGCCCCTGTTTGTCGTAGCTCAATGTTTTTAGTATGGTTAGATGGGGGACAAATTGGACTATAACATACTCAAAGGACATCCCCGTATCTCCAATAGAAACAGAGTTACGAGCCTGCAAACTATAGTCTAATGCATTTCCTATGGAGGGGGTTTGTTTCGTTACGTTTTGCTTAAGTACTCGGCCCCTGTTTGTCGTAGCCCAAATTTTTTAGTATGGTTAGATGGGGGACAATTTGGACTATAACATATCCTAAGGACATCCCCGTATCTCTAGTAGACACAGAGTTATGGGCCTGCAAAGTATAGTCTAATGCATTTCCTATGGAGGGGTTTGTTTGTTTACGATTAGCTTATTTACTCGACTACTGTTTGTCGTAGCTCAATGTTTTTAGTATGGTTAGATGGGGGACAAATTGGACTATAACATACTCAAAGGACATCCCCGTATCTCCAGTAGAAACAGAGTTAGGAGCCTGCAAAGTATAGTCTAATGCATTTTCTATGGAGGGGTTTGTTTTTTCACGTATTGCTTAATTACTTGACCCTGTTCTTTCGATTAAAAATAATAACATATCTTTAGTGTAGAGGTTATCGCAACCGCCTCACTCCCGGAAGGCCACAAGTTCGAAACCGCGAAGTTTTTTTTATAATTATCCGAACATTTGTGTCAAGGTCACATTATTTACATCCCCGTATCTCTGGTAGAACCAGAGTTACGAGCCTCCAGAATTTAGTCTAATGTATTTCCTATGGAGGGGGTTTGTTTGTTTACGATTAGCTTAATTACTCGACTACTGTTTGTCGTAGCCCTAATTCTTGGTATGGCTAGATGAAGGACAAATTGGTCTATAACATACTCAAAGGACATCCCCGTATCTCCAGTAGAAACAGAGTTACGAGCCTGCAAAGTTTATTTTCAAAAATCAAAAGTAACCTTCTAACAATAAGTGAGACAAAAAATAAGTTGACGACGATATTGCGGTAGCCTCAAGTTTAAAGTATCCTTGTATGGGGAGCAAAGAGTACTATAACATATCCAAAGGAGATCCCAGTATCTCTTGTAGAACAAGAGTTATGAGCGTCCAAAGTTTAGTGCAAAAATCATAAGTAACATAATAAAAATAAGTGAGACGATACAAAAGTTGACGAACATTTTGCTTAATATCTCGGACCCTGTTTGTCCTAGCTCAATGTTTTTAGTATGGTTAGATGGGGAACAATTTGGACTATAACATATCCTAAGGACATCCCCGTATCTCTAGTAGACACAGAGTTATGGGCCTGCAAATTATAGTCTAATGCATTTGCTATGGACGGGTTGTTTGTTTACGTTTAGCTTAATTACTCGGCCCCTGTTTGTCGTAGCTCAATGTTTTTAGTATGGTTAGATGGGGGACAAATTGGACTATAACATACTCAAAGGACATCCCCGTATCTCCAATAGAAACAGAGTTACGAGCCTGCAAACTATAGTCTAATGCATTTCCTATGGAGGGGGTTTGTTTCGTTACGTTTTGCTTAAGTACTCGGCCCCTGTTTGTCGTAGCCCAAATATTTTAGTATGGTTAGATGGGGGACAATTTGGACTATAACATATCCTAAGGACATCCCCGTATCTCTAGTAGACACAGAGTTATGGGCCTGCAAAGTATAGTCTAATGCATTTCCTATGGAGGGGATTGTTTGTTTACGATTAGCTTAATTACTCGACTACTGTTTGTCGTAGCTCAATGTTTTTAGTATGGTTAGATGGAAGACAAATTGGACTATAACATACTCAAAGGACATCCCCGTATCTCCAGTAGAAACAGAGTTAGGAGCCTGCAAAGTATAGTCTAATGCATTTTCTATGGAGGGGTTTGTTTTTTCACGTATTGCTTAATTACTTGACCCTGTTCTTTCGATTAAAAATAATAACATATCTTTAGTGTAGCGGTTATCGCATCCGCCTCACTCCCGGAAGGCCACAGGTTCGAAACCGCGAAGTTTTTTTTTATAATTATCCGAACATTTGTGTCAAGGTCACATTATTTACATCCCCGTATCTCTGGTAGAACCAGAGTTACGAGCCTCCAGAATTTAGTCTAATGTATTTCCTATGGAGGGGGTTTGTTTGTTTACGATTAGCTTAATTACTCGACTACTGTTTGTCGTAGCCCTAATTCTTGGTATGGCTAGATGAAGGACAAATTGGTCTATAACATACTCAAAGGACATCCCCGTATCTCCAGTAGAAACAGAGTTACGAGCCTGCAAAGTTTATTTTCAAAAATCAAAAGTAACCTTCTAACAATAAGTGAGACAAAAAATAAGTTGACGACGATATTGCGGTAGCCTCAAGTTTAAAGTATCCTTGTATGGGGAGCAAAGAGTACTATAACATATCCAAAGGAGATCCCAGTATCTCTTGTAGAACAAGAGTTATGAGCGTCCAAAGTTTAGTGCAAAAATCATAAGTAACATAATAAAAATAAGTGAGACGATACAAAAGTTGACGAACATTTTGCTTAATATCTCGGACCCTGTTTGTCCTAGCTCAATGTTTTTAGTATGGTTAGATGGGGAACAATTTGGACTATAACATATCCTAAGGACATCCCCGTATCTCTAGTAGACACAGAGTTATGGGCCTGCAAATTATAGTCTAATGCATTTGCTATGGACGGGTTGTTTGTTTACGTTTAGCTTAATTACTCGGCCCCTGTTTGTCGTAGCTCAATGTTTTTAGTATGGTTAGATGGGGGACAAATTGGACTATAACATACTCAAAGGACATCCCCGTATCTCCAATAGAAACAGAGTTACGAGCCTGCAAACTATAGTCTAATGCATTTCCTATGGAGGGGGTTTGTTTCGTTACGTTTTGCTTAAGTACTCGGCCCCTGTTTGTCGTAGCCCAAATATTTTAGTATGGTTAGATGGGGGACAATTTGGACTATAACATATCCTAAGGACATCCCCGTATCTCTAGTAGACACAGAGTTATGGGCCTGCAAAGTATAGTCTAATGCATTTCCTATGGAGGGGATTGTTTGTTTACGATTAGCTTAATTACTCGACTACTGTTTGTCGTAGCTCAATGTTTTTAGTATGGTTAGATGGAAGACAAATTGGACTATAACATACTCAAAGGACATCCCCGTATCTCCAGTAGAAACAGAGTTAGGAGCCTGCAAAGTATAGTCTAATGCATTTTCTATGGAGGGGTTTGTTTTTTCACGTATTGCTTAATTACTTGACCCTGTTCTTTCGATTAAAAATAATAACATATCTTTAGTGTAGCGGTTATCGCATCCGCCTCACTCCCGGAAGGCCACAGGTTCGAAACCGCGAAGTTTTTTTTTATAATTATCCGAACATTTGTGTCAAGGTCACATTATTTACATCCCCGTATCTCTGGTAGAACCAGAGTTACGAGCCTCCAGAATTTAGTCTAATGTATTTCCTATGGAGGGGGTTTGTTTGTTTACGATTAGCTTAATTACTCGACTACTGTTTGTCGTAGCCCTAATTCTTGGTATGGCTAGATGAAGGACAAATTGGTCTATAACATACTCAAAGGACATCCCCGTATCTCCAGTAGAAACAGAGTTACGAGCCTGCAAAGTTTATTTTCAAAAATCAAAAGTAACCTTCTAACAATAAGTGAGACAAAAAATAAGTTGACGACGATATTGCGGTAGCCTCAAGTTTAAAGTATCCTTGTATGGGGAGCAAAGAGTACTATAACATATCCAAAGGAGATCCCAGTATCTCTTGTAGAACAAGAGTTATGAGCCTCCAAAATTTAGTGCAAAAATCATAAGTAACATAATAAAAATAAGTGAGACGATACAAAAGTTGACGAACATTTTGCTTAATATCTCGGACCCTGTTTGTCCTAGCTCAATGTTTTTAGTATGGTTAGATGGGGGACAATTTGGACTATAACATATCCTAAGGACATCCCCGTATCTCTAGTAGACACAGAGTTATGGGCCTGCAAAGTATAGTCTAATGCATTTGCTATGGACGGGTTGTTTGTTTACGTTTAGCTTAATTACTCGGCCCCTGTTTGTCGTAGCTCAATGTTTTTAGTATGGTTAGATGGGGGACAAATTGGACTATAACATACTCAAAGGACATCCCCGTATCTCCAATAGAAACAGAGTTACGAGCCTGCAAACTATAGTCTAATGCATTTCCTATGGAGGGGGTTTGTTTCGTTACGTTTTGCTTAAGTACTCGGCCCCTGTTTGTCGTAGCCCAAATTTTTTAGTATGGTTAGATGGGGGACAATTTGGACTATAACATATCCTAAGGACATCCCCGTATCTCTAGTAGACACAGAGTTATGGGCCTGCAAAGTATAGTCTAATGCATTTCCTATGGAGGGGTTTGTTTGTTTACGATTAGCTTATTTACTCGACTACTGTTTGTCGTAGCTCAATGTTTTTAGTATGGTTAGATGGGGGACAAATTGGACTATAACATACTCAAAGGACATCCCCGTATCTCCAGTAGAAACAGAGTTAGGAGCCTGCAAAGTATAGTCTAATGCATTTTCTATGGAGAGGTTTGTTTTTTCACGTATTGCTTAATTACTTGACCCTGTTCTTTCGATTAAAAATAATAACATATCTTTAGTGTAGCGGTTATCGCATCCGCCTCACTCCCGGAAGGCCACAGGTTCGAAACCGCGAAGTTTTTTTTTATAATTATCCGAACATTTGTGTCAATGTCACATTATTTACATCCCCGTATCTCTGGTAGAACCAGAGTTACGAGCCTCCAGAATTTAGTCTAATGTATTTCCTATGGAGGGGGTTTGTTTGTTTACGATTAGCTTAATTACTCGACTACTGTTTGTTTTAGCCCTAATTCTTGGTATGGCTAGATGAAGGACAAATTGGTCTATAACATACTCAAAGGACATCCCCGTATCTCCAGTAGAAACAGAGTTACGAGCCTGCAAAGTTTATTTTCAAAAATCAAAAGTAACCTTCTAACAATAAGTGAGACAAAAAATAAGTTGACGACGATATTGCGGTAGCCTCAAGTTTAAAGTATCCTTGTATGGGGAGCAAAGAGTACTATAACATATCCAAAGGAGATCCCAGTATCTCTTGTAGAACAAGAGTTATGAGCGTCCAAAGTTTAGTGCAAAAATCATAAGTAACATAATAAAAATAAGTGAGACGATACAAAAGTTGACGAACATTTTGCTTAATATCTCGGACCCTGTTTGTCCTAGCTCAATGTTTTTAGTATGGTTAGATGGGGGACAATTTGGACTATAACATATCCTAAGGACATCCCCGTATCTCTAGTAGACACAGAGTTATGGGCCTGCAAAGTATAGTCTAATGCATTTGCTATGGACGGGTTGTTTGTTTACGTTTAGCTTAATTACTCGGCCCCTGTTTGTCGTAGCTCAATGTTTTTAGTATGGTTAGATGGGGGACAAATTGGACTATAACATACTCAAAGGACATCCCCGTATCTCCAATAGAAACAGAGTTACGAGCCTGCAAACTATAGTCTAATGCATTTCCTATGGAGGGGGTTTGTTTCGTTACGTTTTGCTTAAGTACTCGGCCCCTGTTTGTCGTAGCCCAAATTTTTTAGTATGGTTAGATGGGGGACAATTTGGACTATAACATATCCTAAGGACATCCCCGTATCTCTAGTAGACACAGAGTTATGGGCCTGCAAAGTATAGTCTAATGCATTTCCTATGGAGGGGTTTGTTTGTTTACGATTAGCTTATTTACTCGACTACTGTTTGTCGTAGCTCAATGTTTTTAGTATGGTTAGATGGGGGACAAATTGGACTATAACATACTCAAAGGACATCCCCGTATCTCCAGTAGAAACAGAGTTAGGAGCCTGCAAAGTATAGTCTAATGCATTTTCTATGGAGGGGTTTGTTTTTTCACGTATTGCTTAATTATTTGACCCTGTTCTTTCGATTAAAAATAATAACATATCTTTAGTGTAGCGGTTATCGCATCCGCCTCACTCCCGGAAGGCCACAGGTTCGAAACCGCGAAGTTTTTTTTTATAATTATCCGAACATTTGTGTCAAGGTCACATTATTTACATCCCCGTATCTCTGGTAGAACCAGAGTTACGAGCCTCCAGAATTTAGTCTAATGTATTTCCTATGGAGGGGGTTTGTTTGTTTACGATTAGCTTAATTACTCGACTACTGTTTTTTTTAGCCCTAATTCTTGGTATGGCTAGATGAAGGACAAATTGGTCTATAACATACTCAAAGGACATCCCCGTATCTCCAGTAGAAACAGAGTTACGAGCCTGCAAAGTTTATTTTCAAAAATCAAAAGTAACCTTCTAACAATAAGTGAGACAAAAAATAAGTTGACGACGATATTGCGGTAGCCTCAAGTTTAAAGTATCCTTGTATGGGGAGCAAAGAGTACTATAACATATCCAAAGGAGATCCCAGTATCTCTTGTAGAACAAGAGTTATGAGCCTCCAAAGTTTAGTGCAAAATCATAAGTAACATAATAAAAATAAGTGAGACGATACAAAAGTTGACGAACATTTTGCTTAATATCTCGGACCCTGTTTGTCCTAGCTCAATGTTTTTAGTATGGTTAGATGGGGGACAATTTGGACTATAACATATCCTAAGGACATCCCCGTATCTCTAGTAGACACAGAGTTATGGGCCTGCAAAGTATAGTCTAATGCATTTGCTATGGACGGGTTGTTTGTTTACGTTTAGCTTAATTACTCGGCCCCTGTTTGTCGTAGCTCAATGTTTTTAGTATGGTTAGATGGGGGACAAATTGGACTATAACATACTCAAAGGACATCCCCGTATCTCCAATAGAAACAGAGTTACGAGCCTGCAAACTATAGTCTAATGCATTTCCTATGGAGGGGGTTTGTTTCGTTACGTTTTGCTTAAGTACTCGGCCCCTGTTTGTCGTAGCCCAAATTTTTTAGTATGGTTAGATGGGGGACAATTGGGACTATAACATATCCTAAGGACATCCCCGTATCTCTAGTAGACACAGAGTTATGGGCCTGCAAAGTATAGTCTAATGCATTTCCTATGGAGGGGTTTGTCTGTTTACGATTAGCTTATTTACTCGACTACTGTTTGTCGTAGCTCAATGTTTTTAGTATGGTTAGATGGGGGACAAATTGGACTATAACATACTCAAAGGACATCCCCGTATCTCCAGTAGAAACAGAGTTAGGAGCCTGCAAAGTATAGTCTAATGCATTTTCTATGGAGGGGTTTGTTTTTTCACGTATTGCTTAATTACTTGACCCTGTTCTTTCGATTAAAAATAATAACATATCTTTAGTGTAGAGGTTATCGCATCCGCCTCACTCCCGGAAGGCCACAAGTTCGAAACCGCGAAGTTTTTTTTATAATTATCCGAACATTTGTGTCAAGGTCACATTATTTACATCCCCGTATCTCTGGTAGAACCAGAGTTACGAGCCTCCAGAATTTAGTCTAATGTATTTCCTATGGAGGGGGTTTGTTTGTTTACGATTAGCTTAATTACTCGACTACTGTTTGTCGTAGCCCTAATTCTTGGTATGGCTAGATGAAGGACAAATTGGTCTATAACATACTCAAAGGACATCCCCGTATCTCCAGTAGAAACAGAGTTACGAGCCTGCAAAGTTTATTTTCAAAAATCAAAAGTAACCTTCTAACAATAAGTGAGACAAAAAATAAGTTGACGACGATATTGCGGTAGCCTCAAGTTTAAAGTATCCTTGTATGGGGAGCAAAGAGTACTATAACATATCCAAAGGAGATCCCAGTATCTCTTGTAGAACAAGAGTTATGAGCCTCCAAAGTTTAGTGCAAAATCATAAGTAACATAATAAAAATAAGTGAGACGATACAAAAGTTGACGAACATTTTGCTTAATATCTCGGACCCTGTTTGTCCTAGCTCAATGTTTTTAGTATGGTTAGATGGGGGACAATTTGGACTATAACATATCCTAAGGACATCCCCGTATCTCTAGTAGACACAGAGTTATGGGCCTGCAAAGTATAGTCTAATGCATTTGCTATGGACGGGTTGTTTGTTTACGTTTAGCTTAATTACTCGGCCCCTGTTTGTCGTAGCTCAATGTTTTTAGTATGGTTAGATGGGGGACAAATTGGACTATAACATACTCAAAGGACATCCCCGTATCTCCAATAGAAACAGAGTTACGAGCCTGCAAACTATAGTCTAATGCATTTCCTATGGAGGGGGTTTGTTTCGTTACGTTTTGCTTAAGTACTCGGCCCCTGTTTGTCGTAGCCCAAATTTTTTAGTATGGTTAGATGGGGGACAATTGGGACTATAACATATCCTAAGGACATCCCCGTATCTCTAGTAGACACAGAGTTATGGGCCTGCAAAGTATAGTCTAATGCATTTCCTATGGAGGGGTTTGTCTGTTTACGATTAGCTTATTTACTCGACTACTGTTTGTCGTAGCTCAATGTTTTTAGTATGGTTAGATGGGGGACAAATTGGACTATAACATACTCAAAGGACATCCCCGTATCTCCAGTAGAAACAGAGTTAGGAGCCTGCAAAGTATAGTCTAATGCATTTTCTATGGAGGGGTTTGTTTTTTCACGTATTGCTTAATTACTTGACCCTGTTCTTTCGATTAAAAATAATAACATATCTTTAGTGTAGAGGTTATCGCATCCGCCTCACTCCCGGAAGGCCACAAGTTCGAAACCGCGAAGTTTTTTTTATAATTATCCGAACATTTGTGTCAAGGTCACATTATTTACATCCCCGTATCTCTGGTAGAACCAGAGTTACGAGCCTCCAGAATTTAGTCTAATGTATTTCCTATGGAGGGGGTTTGTTTGTTTACGATTAGCTTAATTACTCGACTACTGTTTGTCGTAGCCCTAATTCTTGGTATGGCTAGATGAAGGACAAATTGGTCTATAACATACTCAAAGGACATCCCCGTATCTCCAGTAGAAACAGAGTTACGAGCCTGCAAAGTTTATTTTCAAAAATCAAAAGTAACCTTCTAACAATAAGTGAGACAAAAAATAAGTTGACGACGATATTGCGGTAGCCTCAAGTTTAAAGTATCCTTGTATGGGGAGCAAAGAGTACTATAACATATCCAAAGGAGATCCCAGTATCTCTTGTAGAACAAGAGTTATGAGCCTCCAAAGTTTAGTGCAAAAATCATAAGTAACATAATAAAAATAAGTGAGACGATACAAAAGTTGACGAACATTTTGCTTAATATCTCGGACCCTGTTTGTCCTAGCTCAATGTTTTTAGTATGGTTAGATGGGGGACAATTTGGACTATAACATATCCTAAGGACATCCCCGTATCTCTAGTAGACACAGAGTTATGGGCCTGCAAAGTATAGTCTAATGCATTTGCTATGGACGGGTTGTTTGTTTACGTTTAGCTTAATTACTCGGCCCCTGTTTGTCGTAGCTCAATGTTTTTAGTATGGTTAGATGGGGGACAAATTGGACTATAACATACTCAAAGGACATCCCCGTATCTCCAATAGAAACAGAGTTACGAGCCTGCAAACTATAGTCTAATGCATTTCCTATGGAGGGGGTTTGTTTCGTTACGTTTTGCTTAAGTACTCGGCCCCTGTTTGTCGTAGCCCAAATTTTTTAGTATGGTTAGATGGGGGACAATTGGGACTATAACATATCCTAAGGACATCCCCGTATCTCTAGTAGACACAGAGTTATGGGCCTGCAAAGTATAGTCTAATGCATTTCCTATGGAGGGGTTTGTCTGTTTACGATTAGCTTATTTACTCGACTACTGTTTGTCGTAGCTCAATGTTTTTAGTATGGTTAGATGGGGGACAAATTGGACTATAACATACTCAAAGGACATCCCCGTATCTCCAGTAGAAACAGAGTTAGGAGCCTGCAAAGTATAGTCTAATGCATTTTCTATGGAGGGGTTTGTTTTTTCACGTATTGCTTAATTACTTGACCCTGTTCTTTCGATTAAAAATAATAACATATCTTTAGTGTAGAGGTTATCGCATCCGCCTCACTCCCGGAAGGCCACAAGTTCGAAACCGCGAAGTTTTTTTTATAATTATCCGAACATTTGTGTCAAGGTCACATTATTTACATCCCCGTATCTCTGGTAGAACCAGAGTTACGAGCCTCCAGAATTTAGTCTAATGTATTTCCTATGGAGGGGGTTTGTTTGTTTACGATTAGCTTAATTACTCGACTACTGTTTGTCGTAGCCCTAATTCTTGGTATGGCTAGATGAAGGACAAATTGGTCTATAACATACTCAAAGGACATTCCCGTATCTCCAGTAGAAACAGAGTTACGAGCCTGCAAAGTTTATTTTCAAAAATCAAAAGTAACCTTCTAACAATAAGTGAGACAAAAAATAAGTTGACGACGATATTGCGGTAGCCTCAAGTTTAAAGTATCCTTGTATGGGGAGCAAAGAGTACTATAACATATCCAAAGGAGATCCCAGTATCTCTTGTAGAACAAGAGTTATGAGCCTCCAAAGTTTAGTGCAAAAATCATAAGTAACATAATAAAAATAAGTGAGACGATACAAAAGTTGACGAACATTTTGCTTAATATCTCGGACCCTGTTTGTCCTAGCTCAATGTTTTTAGTATGGTTAGATGGGGGACAATTTGGACTATAACATATCCTAAGGACATCCCCGTATCTCTAGTAGACACAGAGTTATGGGCCTGCAAAGTATAGTCTTATGCATTTGCTATGGACGGGTTGTTTGTTTACGTTTAGCTTAATTACTCGGCCCCTGTTTGTCGTAGCTCAATGTTTTTAGTATGGTTAGATGGGGGACAAATTGGACTATAACATACTCAAAGGACATCCCCGTATCTCCAATAGAAACAGAGTTACGAGCCTGCAAACTATAGTCTAATGCATTTCCTATGGAGGGGGTTTGTTTCGTTACGTTTTGCTTAAGTACTCGGCCCCTGTTTGTCGTAGCCCAAATTTTTTAGTATGGTTAGATGGGGGACAATTTGGACTATAACATATCCTAAGGACATCCCCGTATCTCTAGTAGACACAGAGTTATGGGCCTGCAAAGTATAGTCTAATGCATTTCCTATGGAGGGGTTTGTCTGTTTACGATTAGCTTATTTACTCGACTACTGTTTGTCGTAGCTCAATGTTTTTAGTATGGTTAGATTAGGGACAAATTGGACTATAACATACTCAAAGGACATCCCCGTATCTCCAGTAGAAACAGAGTTAGGAGCCTGCAAAGTATAGTCTAATGCATTTTCTATGGAGGGGTTTGTTTTTTCACGTATTGCTTAATTACTTGACCCTGTTCTTTCGATTAAAAATAATAACATATCTTTAGTGTAGAGGTTATCGCATCCGCCTCACTCCCGGAAGGCCACAAGTTCGAAACCGCGAAGTTTTTTTTATAATTATCCGAACATTTGTGTCAAGGTCACATTATTTACATCCCCGTATCTCTGGTAGAACCAGAGTTACGAGCCTCCAGAATTTAGTCTAATGTATTTCCTATGGAGGGGGTTTGTTTGTTTACGATTAGCTTAATTACTCGACTACTGTTTGTCGTAGCCCTAATTCTTGGTATGGCTAGATGAAGGACAAATTGGTCTATAACATACTCAAAGGACATCCCCGTATCTCCAGTAGAAACAGAGTTACGAGCCTGCAAAGTTTATTTTCAAAAATCAAAAGTAACCTTCTAACAATAAGTGAGACAAAAAATAAGTTGACGACGATATTGCGGTAGCCTCAAGTTTAAAGTATCCTTGTATGGGGAGCAAAGAGTACTATAACATATCCAAAGGAGATCCCAGTATCTCTTGTAGAACAAGAGTTATGAGCGTCCAAAGTTTAGTGCAAAAATCATAAGTAAAATAATAAAAATAAGTGAGACGATACAAAAGTTGACGAACATTTTGCTTAATATCTCGGACCCTGTTTGTCCTAGCTCAATGTTTTTAGTATGGTTAGATGGGGGACAATTTGGACTATAACATATCCTAAGGACATCCCCGTATCTCTAGTAGACACAGAGTTATGGGCCTGCAAAGTATAGTCTAATGCATTTGCTATGGACGGGTTGTTTGTTTACGTTTAGCTTAATTACTCGGCCCCTGTTTGTCGTAGCTCAATGTTTTTAGTATGGTTAGATGGGGGACAAATTGGACTATAACATACTCAAAGGACATCCCCGTATCTCCAATAGAAACAGAGGTACGAGCCTGCAAACTATAGTCTAATGCATTTCCTATGGAGGGGGTTTGTTTCGTTACGTTTTGCTTAAGTACTCGGCCCCTGTTTGTCGTAGCCCAAATTTTTTAGTATGGTTAGATGGGGGACAATTTGGACTATAACATATCCTAAGGACATCCCCGTATCTCTAGTAGACACAGAGTTATGGGCCTGCAAAGTATAGTCTAATGCATTTCCTATGGAGGGTTTGTTTGTTTACGATTAGCTTATTTACTCGACTACTGTTTGTCGTAGCTCAATGTTTTTAGTATGGTTAGATGGGGGACAAATTGGACTATAACATACTCAAAGGACATCCCCGTATCTCCAGTAGAAACAGAGTTAGGAGCCTGCAAAGTATAGTCTAATGCATTTTCTATGGAGGGGTTTGTTTTTTCACGTATTGCTTAATTACTTGACCCTGTTCTTTCGATTAAAAATAATAACATATCTTTAGTGTAGAGGTTATCGCATCCGCCTCACTCCCGGAAGGCCACAAGTTCGAAACCGCGAAGTTTTTTTTATAATTATCCGAACATTTGTGTCAAGGTCACATTATTTACATCCCCGTATCTCTGGTAGAACCAGAGTTACGAGCCTCCAGAATTTAGTCTAATGTATTTCCTATGGAGGGGGTTTGTTTGTTTACGATTAGCTTAATTACTCGACTACTGTTTGTCGTAGCCCTAATTCTTGGTATGGCTAGATGAAGGACAAATTGGTCTATAACATACTCAAAGGACATCCCCGTATCTCCAGTAGAAACAGAGTTACGAGCCTGCAAAGTTTATTTTCAAAAATCAAAAGTAACCTTCTAACAATAAGTGAGACAAAAAATAAGTTGACGACGATATTGCGGTAGCCTCAAGTTTAAAGTATCCTTGTATGGGGAGCAAAGAGTACTATAACATATCCAAAGGAGATCCCAGTATCTCTTGTAGAACAAGAGTTATGAGCGTCCAAAGTTTAGTGCAAAAATCATAAGTAACATAATAAAAATAAGTGAGACGATACAAAAGTTGACGAACATTTTGCTTAATATCTCGGACCCTGTTTGTCCTAGCTCAATGTTTTTAGTATGGTTAGATGGGGGACAATTTGGACTATAACATATCCTAAGGACATCCCCGTATCTCTAGTAGACACAGAGTTATGGGCCTGCAAAGTATAGTCTAATGCATTTGCTATGGACGGGTTGTTTGTTTACGTTTAGCTTAATTACTCGGCCCCTGTTTGTCGTAGCTCAATGTTTTTAGTATGGTTAGATGGGGGACAAATTGGACTATAACATACTCAAAGGACATCCCCGTATCTCCAATAGAAACAGAGTTACGAGCCTGCAAACTATAGTCTAATGCATTTCCTATGGAGGGGGTTTGTTTCGTTACGTTTTGCTTAAGTACTCGGCCCCTGTTTGTCGTAGCCCAAATTTTTTAGTATGGTTAGATGGGGGACAATTTGGACTATAACATATCCTAAGGACATCCCCGTATCTCTAGTAGACACAGAGTTATGGGCCTGCAAAGTATAGTCTAATGCATTTCCTATGGAGGGGTTTGTTTGTTTACGATTAGCTTATCTACTCGACTACTGTTTGTCGTAGCTCAATGTTTTTAGTATGGTTAGATGGGGGACAAATTGGACTATAACATACTCAAAGGACATCCCCGTATCTCCAGTAGAAACAGAGTTAGGTGCCTGCAAAGTATAGTCTAATGCATTTTCTATGGAGGGGTTTGTTTTTTCACGTATTGCTTAATTACTTGACCCTGTTCTTTCGATTAAAAATAATAACATATCTTTAGTGTAGCGGTTATCGCATCCGCCTCACTCCCGGAAGGCCACAGGTTCGAAACCGCGAAGTTTTTTTTTATAATTATCCGAACATTTGTGTCAAGGTCACATTATTTACATCCCCGTATCTCTGGTAGAACCAGAGTTACGAGCCTCCAGAATTTAGTCTAATGTATTTCCTATGGAGGGGGTTTGTTTGTTTACGATTAGCTTAATTACTCGACTACTGTTTGTCGTAGCCCTAATTCTTGGTATGGCTAGATGAAGGACAAATTGGTCTATAACATACTCAAAGGACATCCCCGTATCTCCAGTAGAAACAGAGTTACGAGCCTGCAAAGTTTATTTTCAAAAATCAAAAGTAACCTTCTAACAATAAGTGAGACAAAAAATAAGTTGACGACGATATTGCGGTAGCCTCAAGTTTAAAGTATCCTTGTATGGGGAGCAAAGAGTACTATAACATATCCAAAGGAGATCCCAGTATCTCTTGTAGAACAAGAGTTATGAGCGTCCAAAGTTTAGTGCAAAAATCATAAGTAACATAATAAAAATAAGTGAGACGATACAAAAGTTGACGAACATTTTGCTTAATATCTCGGACCCTGTTTGTCCTAGCTCAATGTTTTTAGTATGGTTAGATGGGGGACAATTTGGACTATAACATATCCTAAGGACATCCCCGTATCTCTAGTAGACACAGAGTTATGGGCCTGCAAAGTATAGTCTAATGCATTTGCTATGGACGGGTTGTTTGTTTACGTTTAGCTTAATTACTCGGCCCCTGTTTGTCGTAGCTCAATGTTTTTAGTATGGTTAGATGGGGGACAAATTGGACTATAACATACTCAAAGGACATCCCCGTATCTCCAATAGAAACAGAGTTACGAGCCTGCAAACTATAGTCTAATGCATTTCCTATGGAGGGGGTTTGTTTCGTTACGTTTTGCTTAAGTACTCGGCCCCTGTTTGTCGTAGCCCAAATTTTTTAGTATGGTTAGATGGGGGACAATTTGGACTATAACATATCCTAAGGACATCCCCGTATCTCTAGTAGACACAGAGTTATGGGCCTGCAAAGTATAGTCTAATGCATTTCCTATGGAGGGGTTTGTTTGTTTACGATTAGCTTATTTACTCGACTACTGTTTGTCGTAGCTCAATGTTTTTAGTATGGTTAGATGGGGGACAAATTGGACTATAACATACTCAAAGGACATCCCCGTATCTCCAGTAGAAACAGAGTTAGGAGCCTGCAAAGTATAGTCTAATGCATTTTCTATGGAGGGGTTTGTTTTTTCACGTATTGCTTAATTACTTGACCCTGTTCTTTCGATTAAAAATAATAACATATCTTTAGTGTAGCGGTTATCGCATCCGCCTCACTCCCGGAAGGCCACAGGTTCGAAACCGCGAAGTTTTTTTTTTATAATTATCCGAACATTTGTGTCAAGGTCACATTATTTACATCCCCGTATCTCTGGTAGAACCAGAGTTACGAGCCTCCAGAATTTAGTCTAATGTATTTCCTATGGAGGGGGTTTGTTTGTTTACGATTAGCTTAATTACTCGACTACTGTTTGTCGTAGCCCTAATTCTTGGTATGGCTAGATGAAGGACAAATTGGTCTATAACATACTCAAAGGACATCCCCGTATCTCCAGTAGAAACAGAGTTACGAGCCTGCAAAGTTTATTTTCAAAAATCAAAAGTAACCTTCTAACAATAAGTGAGACAAAAAATAAGTTGACGACGATATTGCGGTAGCCTCAAGTTTAAAGTATCCTTGTATGGGGAGCAAAGAGTACTATAACATATCCAAAGGAGATCCCAGTATCTCTTGTAGAACAAGAGTTATGAGCGTCCAAAGTTTAGTGCAAAAATCATAAGTAACATAATAAAAATAAGTGAGACGATACAAAAGTTGACGAACATTTTGCTTAATATCTCGGACCCTGTTTGTCCTAGCTCAATGTTTTTAGTATGGTTAGATGGGGGACAATTTGGACTATAACATATCCTAAGGACATCCCCGTATCTCTAGTAGACACAGAGTTATGGGCCTGCAAAGTATAGTCTAATGCATTTGCTATGGACGGGTTGTTTGTTTTCGTTTAGCTTAATTACTCGGCCCCTGTTTGTCGTAGCTCAATGTTTTTAGTATGGTTAGATGGGGGACAAATTGGACTATAGCATACTCAAAGGACATCCCCGTATCTCCAATAGAAACAGAGTTACGAGCCTGCAAACTATAGTCTAATGCATTTCCTATGGAGGGGGTTTGTTTCGTTACGTTTTGCTTAAGTACTCGGCCCCTGTTTGTCGTAGCCCAAATTTTTTAGTATGGTTAGATGGGGGACAATTTGGACTATAACATATCCTAAGGACATCCCCGTATCTCTAGTAGACACAGAGTTATGGGCCTGCAAAGTATAGTCTAATGCATTTCCTATGGAGGGGTTTGTTTGTTTACGATTAGCTTATTTACTCGACTACTGTTTGTCGTAGCTCAATGTTTTTAGTATGGTTAGATGGGGGACAAATTGGACTATAACATACTCAAAGGACATCCCCGTATCTCCAGTAGAAACAGAGTTAGGAGCCTGCAAAGTATAGTCTAATGCATTTTCTATGGAGGGGTTTGTTTTTTCACGTATTGCTTAATTACTTGACCCTGTTCTTTCGATTAAAAATAATAACATATCTTTAGTGTAGAGGTTATCGCATCCGCCTCACTCCCGGAAGGCCACAAGTTCGAAACCGCGAAGTTTTTTTTATAATTATCCGAACATTTGTGTCAAGGTCACATTCTTTACATCCCCGTATCTCTGGTAGAACCAGAGTTACGAGCCTCCAGAATTTAGTCTATTGTATTTCCTATGGAGGGGGTTTGTTTGTTTACGATTAGCTTAATTACTCGACTACTGTTTGTCGTAGCCCTAATTCTTGGTATGGCTATATGAAGGACAAATTGGTCTATAACATACTCAAAGGACATCCCCGTATCTCCAGTAGAAACAGAGTTACGAGCCTGCAAAGTTTATTTTCAAAAATCAAAAGTAACCTTCTAACAATAAGTGAGACAAAAAATAAGTTGACGACGATATTGCGGTAGCCTCAAGTTTAAAGTATCCTTGTATGGGGAGCAAAGAGTACTATAACATATCCAAAGGAGATCCCAGTATCTCTTGTAGAACAAGAGTTATGAGCGTCCAAAGTTTAGTGCAAAAATCATAAGTAACATAATAAAAATAAGTGAGACGATACAAAAGTTGACGAACATTTTGCTTAATATCTCGGACCCTGTTTGTCCTAGCTCAATGTTTTTAGTATGGTTAGATGGGGAACAATTTGGACTATAACATATCCTAAGGACATCCCCGTATCTCTAGTAGACACAGAGTTATGGGCCTGCAAAGTATAGTCTAATGCATTTGCTATGGACGGGTTGTTTGTTTACGTTTAGCTTAATTACTCGCCCCTGTTTGTCGTAGCTCAATGTTTTTAGTATGGTTAGATGGGGGACAAATTGGACTATAACATACTCAAAGGACATCCCCGTATCTCCAATAGAAACAGAGTTACGAGCCTGCAAACTATAGTCTAATGCATTTCCTATGGAGGGGGTTTGTTTCGTTACGTTTTGCTTAAGTACTCGGCCCCTGTTTGTCGTAGCCCAAATTTTTTAGTATGGTTAGATGGGGGACAATTTGGACTATAACATATCCTAAGGACATCCCCGTATCTCTAGTAGACACAGAGTTATGGGCCTGCAAAGTATAGTCTAATGCATTTCCTATGGAGGGGTTTGTTTGTTTACGATTAGCTTAATTACTCGACTACTGTTTGTCGTAGCTCAATGTTTTTAGTATGGTTAGATGGGGGACAAATTGGACTATAACATACTCAAAGGACATCCCCGTATCTCCAGTAGAAACAGAGTTAGGAGCCTGCAAAGTATAGTCTAATGCATTTTCTATGGAGGGGTTTGTTTTTTCACGTATTGCTTAATTACTTGACCCTGTTCTTTCGATTAAAAATAATACATATCTTTAGTGTAGCGGTTATCGCATCCGCCTCACTCCCGGAAGGCCACAGGTTCGAAACCGCGAAGTTTTTTTTTTATAATTATCCGAACATTTGTGTCAAGGTCACATTATTTACATCCCCGTATCTCTGGTAGAACCAGAGTTACGAGCCTCCAGAGTTTAGTCTAATGTATTTCCTATGGAGGGGGTTTGTTTGTTTACGATTAGCTTAATTACTCGACTACTGTTTGTCGTAGCCCTAATTCTTGGTATGGCTAGATGAAGGACAAATTGGTCTATAACATACTCAAAGGACATCCCCGTATCTCCAGTAGAAACAGAGTTACGAGCCTGCAAAGTTTATTTTCAAAAATCAAAAGTAACCTTCTAACAATAAGTGAGACAAAAAATAAGTTGACGACGATATTGCGGTAGCCTCAAGTTTAAAGTATCCTTGTATGGGGAGCAAAGAGTACTATAACATATCCAAAGGAGATCCCAGTATCTCTTGTAGAACAAGAGTTATGAGCGTCCAAAGTTTAGTGCAAAAATCATAAGTAACATAATAAAAATAAGTGAGACGATACAAAAGTTGACGAACATTTTGCTTAATATCTCGGACCCTGTTTGTCCTAGCTCAATGTTTTTAGTATGGTTAGATGGGGGACAATTTGGACTATAACATATCCTAAGGACATCCCCATATCTCTAGTAGACACAGAGTTATGGGCCTGCAAAGTATAGTCTAATGCATTTGCTATGGACGGGTTGTTTGTTTACGTTTAGCTTAATTACTCGGCCCCTGTTTGTCGAAGCTCAATGTTTTTAGTATGGTTAGATGGGTACAAATTGGACTATAACATACTCAAAGGACATCCCCGTATCTCCAATAGAAACAGAGTTACGAGCCTGCAAACTATAGTCTAATGCATTTCCTATGGAGGGGGTTTGTTTCGTTACGTTTTGCTTAAGTACTCGGCCCCTGTTTGTCGTAGCCCAAATTTTTTAGTATGGTTAGATGGGGGACAATTTGGACTATAACATATCCTAAGGACATCCCCGTATCTCTAGTAGACACAGAGTTATGGGCCTGCAAAGTATAGTCTAATGCATTTCCTATGGAGGGGTTTGTTTGTTTACGATTAGCTTAATTACTCGACTACTGTTTGTCGTAGCTCAATGTTTTTAGTATGGTTAGATGGGGGACAAATTGGACTATAACATACTCAAAGGACATCCCCGTATCTCCAGTAGAAACAGAGTTAGGAGCCTGCAAAGTATAGTCTAATGCATTTTCTATGGAGGGGTTTGTTTTTTCACGTATTGCTTAATTACTTGACCCTGTTCTTTCGATTAAAAATAATAACATATCTTTAGTGTAGCGGTTATCGCATCCGCCTCACTCCCGGAAGGCCACAGGTTCGAAACCGCGAAGTTTTTTTTTATAATTATCCGAACATTTGTGTCAAGGTCACATTATTTACATCCCCGTATCTCTGGTAGAACCAGAGTTACGAGCCTCCAGAATTTAGTCTAATGTATTTCCTATGGAGGGGGTTTGTTTGTTTACGATTAGCTTAATTACTCGACTACTGTTTGTCGTAGCCCTAATTCTTGGTATGGCTAGATGAAGGACAAATTGGTCTATAACATACTCAAAGGACATCCCCGTATCTCCAGTAGAAACAGAGTTACGAGCCTGCAAAGTTTATTTTCAAAAATCAAAAGTAACCTTCTAACAATAATTGAGACAAAAAATAAGTTGACGACGATATTGCGGCAACCTCAAGTTTAAAGTATCCTTGTATGGGGAGAAAAGAGTACTATAACATATCCAAAGGAGATCCCAGTATCTCTTGTAGAACAAGAGTTATGAGCCTCCAAAGTTTAGTGCAAAAATCATAAGTAACATAATAAAAATAAGTGAGACGATACAAAAGTTGACGAACATTTTGCTTAATATCTCGGACCCTGTTTGTCCTAGCTCAATGTTTTTAGTATGGTTAGATGGGGGACAATTTGGACTATAACATATCCTAAGGACATCCCCGTATCTCTAGTAGACACAGAGTTATGGGCCTGCAAAGTATAGTCTAATGCATTTGCTATGGACGGGTTGTTTGTTTACGTATAGCTTAATTACTCGGCCCCTGTTTGTCGTAGCTCAATGTTTTTAGTATGGTTAGATGGGGGACAAATTGGACTATAACATACTCAAAGGACATCCCCGTATCTCCAATAGAAACAGAGTTACGAGCCTGCAAACTATAGTCTAATGCATTTCCTATGGAGGGGGTTTGTTTCGTTACGTTTTGCTTAAGTACTCGGCCCCTGTTTGTCGTAGCCCAAATTTTTTAGTATGGTTAGATGGGGGACAATTTGGACTATAACATATCCTAAGGACATCCCCGAATCTCTAGTAGACACAGAGTTATGGGCCTGCAAAGTATAGTCTAATGCATTTCCTATGGAGGGGTTTGTTTGTTTACGATTAGCTTATTTACTCGACTACTGTTTGTCGTAGCTCAATGTTTTTAGTATGGTTAGATGGGGGACAAATTGGACTATAACATACTCAAAGGACATCCCCGTATCTCCAGTAGAAACAGAGTTAGGAGCCTGCAAAGTATAGTCTAATGCATTTTCTATGGAGGGGTTTGTTTTTTCACGTATTGCTTAATTACTTGACCCTGTTCTTTCGATTAAAAATAATAACATATCTTTGGGTGTAGAGGTTATCGCATCCGCCTCACTCCCGGAAGGCCACAAGTTCGAAACCGCGAAGTTTTTTTTATAATTATCCGAACATTTGTGTCAAGGTCACATTATTTACATCCCCGTATCTCTGGTAGAACCAGAGTTACGAGCCTCCAGAATTTAGTCTAATGTATTTCCTATGGAGGGGGTTTGTTTGTTTACGATTAGCTTAATTACTCGTAGCCCTAATTCTTGGTATGGCTAGATGAAGGACAAATTGGTCTATAACATACTCAAAGGACATCCCCGTATCTCCAGTAGAAACAGAGTTACGAGCCTGCAAAGTTTATTTTTAAAAATCAAAAGTAACCTTCTAACAATAAGTGAGACAAAAAATAAGTTGACGACGATATTGCGGTAGCCTCAAGTTTAAAGTATCCTTGTATGGGGAGCAAAGAGTACTATAACATATCCAAAGGAGATCCCAGTATCTCTTGTAGAACAAGAGTTATGAGCCTCCAAAGTTTAGTGCAAAAATCATAAGTAACATAATAAAAATAAGTGAGACGATACAAAAGTTGACGAACATTTTGCTTAATATCTCGGACCCTTTTTGTCCTAGCTCAATGTTTTTAGTATGGTTAGATGGGGGACAATTTGGACTATAACATATCCTAAGGACATCCCCGTATCTCTAGTAGACACAGAGTTATGGGCCTGCAAAGTATAGTCTAATGCATTTGCTATGGACGGGTTGTTTGTTTACGTTTAGCTTAATTACTCGGCCCCTGTTTGTCGTAGCTCAATGTTTTTAGTATGGTTAGATGGGGGACAAATTGGACTATAACATACTCAAAGGACATCCCCGTATCTCCAATAAAAACAGAGTTACGAGCCTGCAAACTATAGTCTAATGCATTTCCTATGGAGGGGGTTTGTTTCGTTACGTTTTGCTTAAGTACTCGGCCCCTGTTTGTCGTAGCCCAAATTTTTTAGTATGGTTAGATGGGGGACAATTTGGACTATAACATATCCTAAGGACATCCCCGTATCTCTAGTAGACACAGAGTTATGGGCCTGCAAAGTATAGTCTAATGCATTTCCTATGGAGGGGTTTGTTTGTTTACGATTAGCTTATTTACTCGACTACTGTTTGTCGTAGCTCAATGTTTTTAGTATGGTTAGATGGGGGACAAATTGGACTATAACATACTCAAAGGACATCCCCGTATCTCCAGTAGAAACAGAGTTAGGAGCCTGCAAAGTATAGTCTAATGCATTTTCTATGGAGGGGTTTGTTTTTTCACGTATATCTTAATTACTTGACCCTGTTCTTTCGATTAAAAATAATAACATATCTTTAGTGTAGAGGTTATCGCATCCGCCTCACTCCCGGAAGGCCACAAGTTCGAAACCGCGAAGTTTTTTTTATAATTATCCGAACATTTGTGTCAAGGTCACATTATTTACATCCCCGTATCTCTGGTAGAACCAGAGTTACGAGCCTCCAGAATTTAGTCTAATGTATTTCCTATGGAGGGGGTTTGTTTGTTTACGATTAGCTTAATTACTCGACTACTGTTTGTCGTAGCCCTAATTCTTGGTATGGCTAGATGAAGGACAAATTGGTCTATAACATACTCAAAGGACATCCCCGTATCTCCAGTAGAAACAGAGTTACGAGCCTGCAAAGTTTATTTTTAAAAATCAAAAGTAACCTTCTAACAATAAGTGAGACAAAAAATAAGTTGACGACGATATTGCGGTAGCCTCAAGTTTAAAGTATCCTTGTATGGGGAGCAAAGAGTACTATAACATATCCAAAGGAGATCCCAGTATCTCTTGTAGAACAAGAGTTATGAGCCTCCAAAGTTTAGTGCAAAAATCATAAGTAACATAATAAAAATAAGTGAGACGATACAAAAGTTGACGAACATTTTGCTTAATATCTCGGACCCTTTTTGTCCTAGCTCAATGTTTTTAGTATGGTTAGATGGGGGACAATTTGGACTATAACATATCCTAAGGACATCCCCGTATCTCTAGTAGACACAGAGTTATGGGCCTGCAAAGTATAGTCTAATGCATTTGCTATGGACGGGTTGTTTGTTTACGTTTAGCTTAATTACTCGGCCCCTGTTTGTCGTAGCTCAATGTTTTTAGTATGGTTAGATGGGGGACAAATTGGACTATAACATACTCAAAGGACATCCCCGTATCTCCAATAAAAACAGAGTTACGAGCCTGCAAACTATAGTCTAATGCATTTCCTATGGAGGGGGTTTGTTTCGTTACGTTTTGCTTAAGTACTCGGCCCCTGTTTGTCGTAGCCCAAATTTTTTAGTATGGTTAGATGGGGGACAATTTGGACTATAACATATCCTAAGGACATCCCCGTATCTCTAGTAGACACAGAGTTATGGGCCTGCAAAGTATAGTCTAATGCATTTCCTATGGAGGGGTTTGTTTGTTTACGATTAGCTTATTTACTCGACTACTGTTTGTCGTAGCTCAATGTTTTTAGTATGGTTAGATGGGGGACAAATTGGACTATAACATACTCAAAGGACATCCCCGTATCTCCAGTAGAAACAGAGTTAGGAGCCTGCAAAGTATAGTCTAATGCATTTTCTATGGAGGGGTTTGTTTTTTCACGTATATCTTAATTACTTGACCCTGTTCTTTCGATTAAAAATAATAACATATCTTTAGTGTAGAGGTTATCGCATCCGCCTCACTCCCGGAAGGCCACAAGTTCGAAACCGCGAAGTTTTTTTTATAATTATCCGAACATTTGTGTCAAGGTCACATTATTTACATCCCCGTATCTCTGGTAGAACCAGAGTTACGAGCCTCCAGAATTTAGTCTAATGTATTTCCTATGGAGGGGGTTTGTTTGTTTACGATTAGCTTAATTACTCGACTACTGTTTGTCGTAGCCCTAATTCTTGGTATGGCTAGATGAAGGACAAATTGGTCTATAACATACTCAAAGGACATCCCCGTATCTCCAGTAGAAACAGAGTTACGAGCCTGCAAAGTTTATTTTCAAAAATCAAAAGTAACCTTCTAACAATAAGTGAGACAAAAAATAAGTTGACGACGATATTGCGGTAGCCTCAAGTTTAAAGTATCCTTGTATGGGGAGCAAAGAGTACTATAACATATCCAAAGGAGATCCCAGTATCTCTTGTAGAACAAGAGTTATGAGCGTCCAAAGTTTAGTGCAAAAATCATAAGTAACATAATAAAAATAAGTGAGACGATACAAAAGTTGACGAACATTTTGCTTAATATCTCGGACCCTGTTTGTCCTAGCTCAATGTTTTTAGTATGGTTAGATGGGGGACAATTTGGACTATAACATATCCTAAGGACATCCCCGTATCTCTAGTAGACACAGAGTTATGGGCCTGCAAAGTATAGTCTAATGCATTTGCTATGGACGGGTTGTTTGTTTACGTTTAGCTTAATTACTCGGCCCCTGTTTGTCGTAGCTCAATGTTTTTAGTATGGTTAGATGGGGGACAAATTGGACTATAACATACTCAAAGGACATCCCCGTATCTCCAATAGAAACAGAGTTACGAGCCTGCAAACTATAGTCTAATGCATTTCCTATGGAGGGGGTTTGTTTCGTTACGTTTTGCTTAAGTACTCGGCCCCTGTTTGTCGTAGCCCAAATTTTTTAGTATGGTTAGATGGGGGACAATTTGGACTATAACATATCCTAAGGACATCCCCGTATCTCTAGTAGACACAGAGTTATGGGCCTGCAAAGTATAGTCTAATGCATTTCCTATGGAGGGGTTTGTTTGTTTACGATTAGCTTATTTACTCGACTACTGTTTGTCGTAGCTCAATGTTTTTAGTATGGTTAGATGGGGGACAAATTGGACTATAACATACTCAAAGGACATCCCCGTATCTCCAGTAGAAACAGAGTTAGGAGCCTGCAAAGTATAGTCTAATGCATTTTCTATGGAGGGGTTTGTTTTTTCACGTATTGCTTAATTACTTGACCCTGTTCTTTCGATTAAAAATAATAACATATCTTTAGTGTAGAGGTTATCGCATCCGCCTCACTCCCGGAAGGCCACAAGTTCGAAACCGCGAAGTTTTTTTTATAATTATCCGAACATTTGTGTCAAGGTCACATTATTTACATCCCCGTATCTCTGGTAGAACCAGAATTACGAGCCTCCAGAATTTAGTCTAATGTTGTTCCTATGGAGGGGGTTTGTTTGTTTACGATTAGCTTAATTACTCGACTACTGTTTGTCGTAGCCCTAATTCTTGGTATGGCTAGATGAAGGACAAATTGGTCTATAACATACTCAAAGGACATCCCCGTATCTCCAGTAGAAACAGAGTTACGAGCCTGCAAAGTTTATTTTTAAAAATCAAAAGTAACCTTCTAACAATAAGTGAGACAAAAAATAAGTTGACGACGATATTGCGGTAGCCTCAAGTTTAAAGTATCCTTGTATGGGGAGCAAAGAGTACTATAACATATCCAAAGGAGATCCCAGTATCTCTTGTAGAACAAGAGTTATGAGCCTCCAAAGTTTAGTGCAAAAATCATAAGTAACATAATAAAAATAAGTGAGACGATACAAAAGTTGACGAACATTTTGCTTAATATCTCGGACCCTTTTTGTCCTAGCTCAATGTTTTTAGTATGGTTAGATGGGGGACAATTTGGACTATAACATATCCTAAGGACATCCCCGTATCTCTAGTAGACACAGAGTTATGGGCCTGCAAAGTATAGTCTAATGCATTTGCTATGGACGGGTTGTTTGTTTACGTTTAGCTTAATTACTCGGCCCCTGTTTGTCGTAGCTCAATGTTTTTAGTATGGTTAGATGGGGGACAAATTGGACTATAACATACTCAAAGGACATCCCCGTATCTCCAATAAAAACAGAGTTACGAGCCTGCAAACTATAGTCTAATGCATTTCCTATGGAGGGGGTTTGTTTCGTTACGTTTTGCTTAAGTACTCGGCCCCTGTTTGTCGTAGCCCAAATTTTTTAGTATGGTTAGATGGGGGACAATTTGGACTATAACATATCCTAAGGACATCCCCGTATCTCTAGTAGACACAGAGTTATGGGCCTGCAAAGTATAGTCTAATGCATTTCCTATGGAGGGGTTTGTTTGTTTACGATTAGCTTATTTACTCGACTACTGTTTGTCGTAGCTCAATGTTTTTAGTATGGTTAGATGGGGGACAAATTGGACTATAACATACTCAAAGGACATCCCCGTATCTCCAGTAGAAACAGAGTTAGGAGCCTGCAAAGTATAGTCTAATGCATTTTCTATGGAGGGGTTTGTTTTTTCACGTATTGCTTAATTACTTGACCCTGTTCTTTCGATTAAAAATAATAACATATCTTTAGTGTAGAGGTTATCGCATCCGCCTCACTCCCGGAAGGCCACAAGTTCGAAACCGCGAAGTTTTTTTTATAATTATCCGAACATTTGTGTCAAGGTCACATTATTTACATCCCCGTATCTCTGGTAGAACCAGAGTTACGAGCCTCCAGAATTTAGTCTAATGTATTTCCTATGGAGGGGGTTTGTTTGTTTACGATTAGCTTAATTACTCGACTACTGTTTGTCGTAGCCCTAATTCTTGGTATGGCTAGATGAAGGACAAATTGGTCTATAACATACTCAAAGGACATCCCCGTATCTCCAGTAGAAACAGAGTTACGAGCCTGCAAAGTTTATTTTCAAAAATCAAAAGTAACCTTCTAACAATAAGTGAGACAAAAAATAAGTTGACGACGATATTGCGGTAGCCTCAAGTTTAAAGTATCCTTGTATGGGGAGCAAAGAGTACTATAACATATCCAAAGGAGATCCCAGTATCTCTTGTAGAACAAGAGTTATGAGCCTCCAAAGTTTAGTGCAAAAATCATAAGTAACATAATAAAAATAAGTGAGACGATACAAAAGTTTACGAACATTTTGCTTAATATCTCGGACCCTGTTTGTCCTAGCTCAATGTTTTTAGTATGGTTAGATGGGGGACAATTTGGACTATAACATATCCTAAGGACATCCCCGTATCTCTAGTAGACACAGAGTTATGGGCCTGCAAAGTATAGTCTAATGCATTTGCTATGGACGGGTTGTTTGTTTACGTTTAGCTTAATTACTCGGCCCCTGTTTGTCGTAGCTCAATGTTTTTAGTATGGTTAGATGGGGGACAAATTGGACTATAACATACTCAAAGGACATCCCCGTATCTCCAATAGAAACAGAGTTACGAGCCTGCAAACTATAGTCTAATGCATTTCCTATGGAGGGGGTTTGTTTCGTTACGTTTTGCTTAAGTACTCGGCCCCTGTTTGTCGTAGCCCAAATTTTTTAGTATGGTTAGATGGGGGACAATTTGGACTATAACATATCCTAAGGACATCCCCGTATCTCTAGTAGACACAGAGTTATGGGCCTGCAAAGTATAGTCTAATGCATTTCCTATGGAGGGGTTTGTTTGTTTACGATTAGCTTAATTACTCGACTACTGTTTGTCGTAGCTCAATGTTTTTAGTATGGTTAGATGGGGGACAAATTGGACTATAACATACTCAAAGGACATCCCCGTATCTCCAGTAGAAACAGAGTTAGGAGCCTGCAAAGTATAGTCTAATGCATTTTCTATGGAGGGGTTTGTTTTTTCACGTATTGCTTAATTACTTGACCCTGTTCTTTCGATTAAAAATAATAACATATCTTTAGTGTAGCGGTTATCGCATCCGCCTCACTCCCGGAAGGCCACAGGTTCGAAACCGCGAAGTTTTTTTTTAATAATTATCCGAACATTTGTGTCAAGGTCACATTATTTACATCCCCGTATCTCTGGTAGAACCAGAGTTACGAGCCTCCAGAATTTAGTCTAATGTATTTCCTATGGAGGGGGTTTGTTTGTTTACGATTAGCTTAATTACTCGACTACTGTTTGTCGTAGCCCTAATTCTTGGTATGGCTAGATGAAGGACAAATTGGTCTATAACATACTCAAAGGACATCCCCGTATCTCCAGTAGAAACAGAGTTACGAGCCTGCAAAGTTTATTTTCAAAAATCAAAAGTAACCTTCTAACAATAAGTGAGACAAAAAATAAGTTGACGACGATATTGCGGTAGCCTCAAGTTTAAAGTATCCTTGTATGGGGAGCAAAGAGTACTATAACATATCCAAAGGAGATCCCAGTATCTCTTGTAGAACAAGAGTTATGAGCCTCCAAAGTTTAGTGCAAAAATCATAAGTAACATAATAAAAATAAGTGAGACGATACAAAAGTTGACGAACATTTTGCTTAATATCTCGGACCCTGTTTGTCCTAGCTCAATGTTTTTAGTATGGTTAGATGGGGGACAATTTGGACTATAACATATCCTAAGGACATCCCCGTATCTCTAGTAGACACAGAGTTATGGGCCTGCAAAGTATAGTCTAATGTATTTGCTATGGACGGGTTGTTTGTTTACGTTTAGCTTAATTACTCGGCCCCTGTTTGTCGTAGCTCAATGTTTTTAGTATGGTTAGATGGGGGACAAATTGGACTATAACATACTCAAAGGACATCCCCGTATCTCCAATAGAAACAGAGTTACGAGCCTGCAAACTATAGTCTAATGCATTTCCTATGGAGGGGGTTTGTTTCGTTACGTTTTGCTTAAGTACTCGGCCCCTGTTTGTCGTAGCCCAAATTTTTTAGTATGGTTAGATGGGGGACAATTTGGACTATAACATATCCTAAGGACATCCCCGTATCTCTAGTAGACACAGAGTTATGGGCCTGCAAAGTATAGTCTAATGCATTTCCTATGGAGGGGTTTGTTTGTTTACGATTAGCTTAATTACTCGACTACTGTTTGTCGTAGCTCAATGTTTTTAGTATGGTTAGATGGGGGACAAATTGGACTATAACATACTCAAAGGACATCCCCGTATCTCCAGTAGAAACAGAGTTAGGAGCCTGAAAAGTATAGTCTAATGCATTTTCTATGGAGGGGTTTGTTTTTTCACGTATTGCTTAATTACTTGACCCTGTTCTTTCGATTAAAAATAATAACATATCTTTAGTGTAGCGGTTATCGCATCCGCCTCACTCCCGGAAGGCCACAGGTTCGAAACCGCGAAGTTTTTTTTTTATAATTATCCGAACATTTGTGTCAAGGTCACATTATTTACATCCCCGTATCTCTGGTAGAACCAGAGTTACGAGCCTCCAGAATTTAGTCTAATGTATTTCCTATGGAGGGGGTTTGTTTGTTTACGATTAGCTTAATTACTCGACTACTGTTTGTCGTAGCCCTAATTCTTGGTATGGCTAGATGAAGGACAAATTGGTCTATAACATACTCAAAGGACATCCCCGTATCTCCAGTAGAAACAGAGTTACGAGCCTGCAAAGTTTATTTTCAAAAATCAAAAGTAACCTTCTAACAATAAGTGAGACAAAAAATAAGTTGACGACGATATTGCGGTAGCCTCAAGTTTAAAGTATCCTTGTATGGGGAGCAAAGAGTACTATAACATATCCAAAGGAGATCCCAGTATCTCTTGTAGAACAAGAGTTATGAGCCTCCAAAGTTTAGTGCAAAAATCATAAGTAACATAATAAAAATAAGTGAGACGATACAAAAGTTTACGAACATTTTGCTTAATATCTCGGACCCTGTTTGTCCTAGCTCAATGTTTTTAGTATGGTTAGATGGGGGACAATTTGGACTATAACATATCCTAAGGACATCCCCGTATCTCTAGTAGACACAGAGTTATGGGCCTGCAAAGTATAGTCTAATGCATTTGCTATGGACGGGTTGTTTGTTTACGTTTAGCTTAATTACTCGGCCCCTGTTTGTCGTAGCTCAATGTTTTTAGTATGGTTAGATGGGGGACAAATTGGACTATAACATACTCAAAGGACATCCCCGTATCTCCAATAGAAACAGAGTTACGAGCCTGCAAACTATAGTCTAATGCATTTCCTATGGAGGGGGTTTGTTTCGTTACGTTTTGCTTAAGTACTCGGCCCCTGTTTGTCGTAGCCCAAATTTTTTAGTATGGTTAGATGGGGGACAATTTGGACTATAACATATCCTAAGGACATCCCCGTATCTCTAGTAGACACAGAGTTATGGGCCTGCAAAGTATAGTCTAATGCATTTCCTATGGAGGGGTTTGTTTGTTTACGATTAGCTTAATTACTCGACTACTGTTTGTCGTAGCTCAATGTTTTTAGTATGGTTAGATGGGGGACAAATTGGACTATAACATACTCAAAGGACATCCCCGTATCTCCAGTAGAAACAGAGTTAGGAGCCTGCAAAGTATAGTCTAATGCATTTTCTATGGAGGGGTTTGTTTTTTCACGTATTGCTTAATTACTTGACCCTGTTCTTTCGATTAAAAATAATAACATATCTTTAGTGTAGCGGTTATCGCATCCGCCTCACTCCCGGAAGGCCACAGGTTCGAAACCGCGAAGTTTTTTTTTAATAATTATCCGAACATTTGTGTCAAGGTCACATTATTTACATCCCCGTATCTCTGGTAGAACCAGAGTTACGAGCCTCCAGAATTTAGTCTAATGTATTTCCTATGGAGGGGGTTTGTTTGTTTACGATTAGCTTAATTACTCGACTACTGTTTGTCGTAGCCCTAATTCTTGGTATGGCTAGATGAAGGACAAATTGGTCTATAACATACTCAAAGGACATCCCCGTATCTCCAGTAGAAACAGAGTTACGAGCCTGCAAAGTTTATTTTCAAAAATCAAAAGTAACCTTCTAACAATAAGTGAGACAAAAAATAAGTTGACGACGATATTGCGGTAGCCTCAAGTTTAAGTTATCCTTGTATGGGGAGCAAAGAGTACTATAACATATCCAAAGGAGATCCCAGTATCTCTTGTAGAACAAGAGTTATGAGCCTCCAAAGTTTAGTGCAAAAATCATAAGTAACATAATAAAAATAAGTGAGACGATACAAAAGTTTACGAACATTTTGCTTAATATCTCGGACCCTGTTTGTCCTAGCTCAATGTTTTTAGTATGGTTAGATGGGGGACAATTTGGACTATAACATATCCTAAGGACATCCCCGTATCTCTAGTAGACACAGAGTTATGGGCCTGCAAAGTATAGTCTAATGCATTTGCTATGGACGGGTTGTTTGTTTACGTTTAGCTTAATTACTCGGCCCCTGTTTGTCGTAGCTCAATGTTTTTAGTATGGTTAGATGGGGGACAAATTGGACTATAACATACTCAAAGGACATCCCCGTATCTCCAATAGAAACAGAGTTACGAGCCTGCAAACTATAGTCTAATGCATTTCCTATGGAGGGGGTTTGTTTCGTTACGTTTTGCTTAAGTACTCGGCCCCTGTTTGTCGTAGCCCAAATTTTTTAGTATGGTTAGATGGGGGACAATTTGGACTATAACATATCCTAAGGACATCCCCGTATCTCTAGTAGACACAGAGTTATGGGCCTGCAAAGTATAGTCTAATGCATTTCCTATGGAGGGGTTTGTTTGTTTACGATTAGCTTAATTACTCGACTACTGTTTGTCGTAGCTCAATGTTTTTAGTATGGTTAGATGGGGGACAAATTGGACTATAACATACTCAAAGGACATCCCCGTATCTCCAGTAGAAACAGAGTTAGGAGCCTGCAAAGTATAGTCTAATGCATTTTCTATGGAGGGGTTTGTTTTTTCACGTATTGCTTAATTACTTGACCCTGTTCTTTCGATTAAAAATAATAACATATCTTTAGTGTAGCGGTTATCGCATCCGCCTCACTCCCGGAAGGCCACAGGTTCGAAACCGCGAAGTTTTTTTTTTTTATAATTATCCGAACATTTGTGTCAAGGTCACATTATTTACATCCCCGTATCTCTGGTAGAACCAGAGTTACGAGCCTCCAGAATTTAGTCTAATGTATTTCCTATGGAGGGGGTTTGTTTGTTTACGATTAGCTTAATTACTCGACTACTGTTTGTCGTAGCCCTAATTCTTGGTATGGCTAGATGAAGGACAAATTGGTCTATAACATACTCAAAGGACATCCCCGTATCTCCAGTAGAAACAGAGTTACGAGCCTGCAAAGTTTATTTTCAAAAATCAAAAGTAACCTTCTAACAATAAGTGAGACAAAAAATAAGTTGACGACGATATTGCGGTAGCCTCAAGTTTAAAGTATCCTTGTATGGGGAGCAAAGAGTACTATAACATATCCAAAGGAGATCCCAGTATCTCTTGTAGAACAAGAGTTATGAGCCTCCAAAGTTTAGTGCAAAAATCATAAGTAACATAATAAAAATAAGTGAGACGATACAAAAGTTGACGAACATTTTGCTTAATATCTCGGACCCTGTTTGTCCTAGCTCAATGTTTTTAGTATGGTTAGATGGGGGACAATTTGGACTATAACATATCCTAAGGACATCCCCGTATCTCTAGTAGACACAGAGTTATGGGCCTGCAAAGTATAGTCTAATGCATTTGCTATGGACGGGTTGTTTGTTTACGTTTAGCTTAATTACTCGGCCCCTGTTTGTCGTAGCTCAATGTTTTTAGTATGGTTAGATGGGGGACAAATTGGACTATAACATACTCAAAGGACATCCCCGTATCTCCAATAGAAACAGAGTTACGAGCCTGCAAACTATAGTCTAATGCATTTCCTATGGAGGGGGTTTGTTTCGTTACGTTTTGCTTAAGTACTCGGCCCCTGTTTGTCGTAGCCCAAATTTTTTAGTATGGTTAGATGGGGGACAATTTGGACTATAACATATCCTAAGGACATCCCCGTATCTCTAGTAGACACAGAGTTATGGGCCTGCAAAGTATAGTCTAATGCATTTCCTATGGAGGGGTTTGTTTGTTTACGATTAGCTTAATTACTCGACTACTGTTTGTCGTAGCTCAATGTTTTTAGTATGGTTAGATGGGGGACAAATTGGACTATAACATACTCAAAGGACATCCCCGTATCTCCAGTAGAAACAGAGTTAGGAGCCTGCAAAGTATAGTCTAATGCATTTTCTATGGAGGGGTTTGTTTTTTCACGTATTGCTTAATTACTTGACCCTGTTCTTTCGATTAAAAATAATAACATATCTTTAGTGTAGCGGTTATCGCATCCGCCTCACTCCCGGAAGGCCACAGGTTCGAAACCGCGAAGTTTTTTTTTATAATTATCCGAACATTTGTGTCAAGGTCACATTATTTACATCCACGTATCTCTGGTAGAACCAGAGTTACGAGCCTCCAGAATTTAGTCTAATGTATTTCCTATGGAGGGGGTTTGTTTGTTTACGATTAGCTTAATTACTCGACTACTGTTTGTCGTAGCCCTAATTCTTGGTATGGCTAGATGAAGGACAAATTGGTCTATAACATACTCAAAGGACATCCCCGTATCTCCAGTAGAAACAGAGTTACGAGCCTGCAAAGTTTATTTTCAAAAATCAAAAGTAACCTTCTAACAATAAGTGAGACAAAAAATAAGTTGACGACGATATTGCGGCAACCTCAAGTTTAAAGTATCCTTGTATGGGGAGAAAAGAGTACTATAACATATCCAAAGGAGATCCCAGTATCTCTTGTAGAACAAGAGTTATGAGCCTCCAAAGTTTAGTGCAAAAATCATAAGTAACATAATAAAAATAAGTGAGACGATACAAAAGTTGACGAACATTTTGCTTAATATCTCGGACCCTGTTTGTCCTAGCTCAATGTTTTTAGTATGGTTAGATGGGAAACAATTTGGACTATAACATATCCTAAAGACATCCCCGTATCTCTAGTAGACACAGAGTTATGGGCCTGCAAAGTATAGTCTAATGCATTTGCTATGGACGGGTTGTTTGTTTACGTTTAGCTTAATTACTCGGCCCCTGTTTGTCGTAGCTCAATGTTTTTAGTATGGTTAGATGGGGGACAAATTGGACTATAACATACTCAAAGGACATCCCCGTATCTCCAATAGAAACAGAGTTACGAGCCTGCAAACTATAGTCTAATGCATTTCCTATGGAGCGGGTTTGTTTCGTTACGTTTTGCTTAAGTACTCGGCCCCTGTTTGTCGTAGCCCAAAGTTTTTAGTATGGTTAGATGGGGGACAATTTGGACTATAACATATCCTAAGGACATCCCCGTATCTCTAGTAGACACAGAGTTATGGGCCTGCAAAGTATAGTCTAATGCATTTCCTATGGAGGGGTTTGTTTGTTTACGATTAGCTTAATTACTCGACTACTGTTTGTCGTAGCTCAATGTTTTTAGTATGGTTAGATGGGGGACAAATTGGACTATAACATACTCAAAGGACATCCCCGTATCTCCAGTAGAAACAGAGTTAGGAGCCTGCAAAGTATAGTCTAATGCATTTTCTATGGAGGGGTTTGTTTTTTCACGTATTGCTTAATTACTTGACCCTGTTCTTTCGATTAAAAATAATAACATATCTTTAGTGTAGCGGTTATCGCATCCGCCTCACTCCCGGAAGGCCACAGGTTCGAAACCGCGAAGTTTTTTTATAATTATCCGAACATTTGTGTCAAGGTCACATTATTTACATCCCCGTATCTCTGGTAGAACCAGAGTTACGAGCCTCCAGAATTTAGTCTAATGTATTTCCTATGGAGGGGGTTTGTTTGTTTACGATTAGCTTAATTACTCGACTACTGTTTGTCGTAGCCCTAATTCTTGGTATGGCTAGATGAAAGACAAATTGGTCTATAACATACTCAAAGGACATCCCCGTATCTCCAGTAGAAACAGAGTTACGAGCCTGCAAAGTTTATTTTCAAAAATCAAAAGTAACCTTCTAACAATAAGTGAGACAAAAAATAAGTTGACGACGATATTGCGGCAACCTCAAGTTTAAAGTATCCTTGTATGGGGAGAAAAGAGTACTATAACATATCCAAAGGAGATCCCAGTATCTCTTGTAGAACAAGAGTTATGAGCCTCCAAAGTTTAGTGCAAAAATCATAAGTAACATAATAAAAATAAGTGAGACGATACAAAAGTTGACGAACATTTTGCTTAATATCTCGGACCCTGTTTGTCCTAGCTCAATGTTTTTAGTATGGTTAGATGGGGGACAATTTGGACTATAACATATCCTAAAGACATCCCCGTATCTCTAGTAGACACAGAGTTATGGGCCTGCAAAGTATAGTCTAATGCATTTGCTATGGACGGGTTGTTTGTTTACGTTTAGCTTAATTACTCGGCCCCTGTTTGTCGTAGCTCAATGTTTTTAGTATGGTTAGATGGGGGACAAATTGGACTATAACATACTCAAAGGACATCCCCGTATCTCCAATAGAAACAGAGTTACGAGCCTGCAAACTATAGTCTAATGCATTTCCTATGGAGCGGGTTTGTTTCGTTACGTTTTGCTTAAGTACTCGGCCCCTGTTTGTCGTAGCCCAAAGTTTTTAGTATGGTTAGATGGGGGACAATTTGGACTATAACATATCCTAAGGACATCCCCGTATCTCTAGTAGACACAGAGTTATGGGCCTGCAAAGTATAGTCTAATGCATTTTCTATGGAGGGGTTTGTTTGTTCACGTATTGCTTAATTACTTGACCCTGTTCTTTCGATTAAAAATAATAACATATCTTTAGTGTAGCGGTTATCGCATCCGCCTCACTCCCGGAAGGCCACAGGTTCGAAACCGCGAAGTTTTTTTTTATAATTATCCGAACATTTGTGTCAAGGTCACATTATTTACATCCCCGTATCTCTGGTAGAACCAGAGTTACGAGCCTCCAGAATTTAGTCTAATGTATTTCCTATGGAGGGGTTTGTTTGTATACGATTAGCTTAATTACTCGACTACTGTTTGTCGTAGCCCTAATTCTTAGTATGGCTAGATGGGGGACAAATTGGTCTATAACATACTCAAAGGACATCCCCGTATCTCCAGTAGAAACAGAGTTACGAGCCTGCAAAGTATATTTTCAAAAATCAAAAGTAACCTTATAACAATAAGTGAGACAAAAAGTAAGTTGACGACGATATTGAGGTAGCCTCAAGTTTAAAGTATCCTTGTATGGGGAGCAAAGAGTACTATAACATATCCAAAGGAGATCCCAGTATCTCTTGTACAACAAGAGTTATGAGCCTCCAAAGTTTAGTGCAAAAATCATAAGTAACATAATAAAAATAAGTGAGACGATACCAAAGTTGACGAACATTTTGCTTAATATCTCGGCTCTACGACAAACAGGGGCCGAACCACCAACCTATTGGTTAACAGCCGAACGCGCTAACCATTGCGCCACGGAAGCCCAAAAATTAAATGCTTGTCAGGTATTGTGTAAAAACCTTGACTTTTTACGTCACATCTGAGACCTCACAACACCGTTCCCGGATGGGCTCGAACCACTAACCTATTGGTTAACAGCCGAACGCGCTAACCATTGAGCCACGGAAGCTCAGAAATTAAATGGTTGTCACGTATTGTGGAAAAGTTATGACATTTTATGTTACATTTGAGACGTCACAACACCGCTCCCGGGAGGGCTCAAACCACCAGTCTTTTGAATAGCAGCTGAACGCGCTAACCATTGCGCCACGGAAGCCCAAAAATTAAATGGTCGTCAGGTATTTTGGAAAAACCTTGACTTTTAACGTCACATCTGAGACGTCACAATACCGCTCCCGGATGGGCTCGAACCACCAACCTATTGGTTAACAGCCGAACGCGCTAACCATTGAGCCACGGAAGCTCAGAAATTAAATGGTTGTCACGTATTGTGGAAAAGTTTTGACTTTTTACGCTACATCTGAGACCCCACAACACCTCTCCCGGGTGGGCTCGAACCTTCAACCTTTCGATTAACAGCTGAACGCGCTAATCATTGCGTCACGGAAACCCAAAAATTAAATGTTCGTCAGGTATTGTGGAAAAACTCTGACATTTTACGTTACTTCTGAGACCTCACAACACCGCTCCCGGATGGGCTCGAACCACCAACCTATTGGTTAACAGCCGAACCCGCTAACCATTGAGCCACGGAAGCCCAAAGTTAAATGCTCGTCAGGTATTGTGTAAAAACCTTGACTTTTTACGTCACATCTGAGACCTCACAACACCGCTCCCGGATGGGCTCGAACCACCAACCTATTGGTTAACAGCCGAACGCGCTAACCATTGAGCCACGGAAGCTCAGAAATTAAATTGTTGTCAGGTATTGTGGAAAAACTTTGGCTTTCTACGTTACATTTGAGACAACACAACACCTCTCCCGGGTGGGCTCGAACCACCAACCTTTCGATTAACAGCTGAACGCGCTAACCATTGTGCCACGGAAGCCCAAAAGTTAAATGCTCGTTAGGTATTGTGTAAAAACCTTGACTTTTTACGTCACATCTGAGACCTCACAACACCGCTCCCGGATGGGCTCGAACCACCAACCTATTGGTTAACAGCCGAACGCGCTAACCATTGCGACACGGAAGCCCAAAAGTTAAATGCTCGTCAGGTATTATGTAAAAACCTTGATTTTTACGTCACATCTGAGACCTCACAACACCGCTCCCGGATGGGGTCGAACCACCAACCTATTGGTTAACAGCCGAACGCGCTAACCATTGAGACACAGAAGCTCAGAAATTAAATTGTTGTCAGGTATTGTGGAAAAACTTTGGCTTTCTACGTTACATTTGAGACCCCAAAACACCTCTCCTGGGTGGGCTCGAACCACCAACCTTTCGATTAACAGCTGAACGCGCTAACCATTGTGCCACGGAAGCCCAAAAATTAAATGCTCGTCAGGTATTGTGTAAAAACCTTGACTTTTTACGTCACATCTGAGACCTCACAACACCGCTCCCGGATGGGCTCGAACCACCAACCTATTGGTTAACAGCCGAACGCGCTAACCATTGCGCCACGGAAGCCCAAAAATTAAATGGTCGTCAGGTATTGTGGAAAAACTTTGGCTTTCTACGTTACATTTGAGACCCCACAACACCTCTCCCGGGTGGGCTCGAACCACCAACCTTTCGATTAACAGCTGAACGCGCTAACCATTGCGCCACGGAAGCCCAAAAATTAGATGCTCGTCAGATATTGTGTAAAAACCTTGACTTTTTACGTCACATCTGAGACCTCACAACACCGCTCCCGGATGGGCTCGAACCACCAACCTATTGGTTAACAGCCGAACGCGCTAATCATTGCGTCACGGAAACCCAAAAATTAAATGTTCGTCAGGTATTGTGGAAAAACTCTGACATTTTACGTTACTTCTGAGACCTCACAACACCGCTCCCGGATGGGCTCGAACCACCAACCTATTGGTTAACAGCCGAACCCGCTAACCATTGAGCCACGGAAGCCCAAAGTTAAATGCTCGTCAGGTATTGTGTAAAAACCTTGACTTTTTACGTCACATCTGAGACCTCACAACACCGCTCCCGGATGGGCTCGAACCACCAACCTATTGGTTAACAGCCGAACGCGCTAACCATTGAGCCACGGAAGCTCAGAAATTAAATTGTTGTCAGGTATTGTGGAAAAACTTTGGCTTTCTACGTTACATTTGAGACAACACAACACCTCTCCCGGGTGGGCTCGAACCACCAACCTTTCGATTAACAGCTGAACGCGCTAATCATTGCGTCACGGAAGCTCAGAAATTAAATGGTTGTCACGTATTGTGGAAAAGTTTTGACTTTTTACGCTACATCTGAGACCCCACAACACCTCTCCCGGGTGGGCTCGAACCTTCAACCTTTCGATTAACAGCTGAACGCGCTAATCATTGCGTCACGGAAACCCAAAAATTAAATGTTCGTCAGGTATTGTGGAAAAACTCTGACATTTTACGTTACTTCTGAGACCTCACAACACCGCTCCCGGATGGGCTCGAACCACCAACCTATTGGTTAACAGCCGAACCCGCTAACCATTGAGCCACGGAAGCCCAAAGTTAAATGCTCGTCAGGTATTGTGTAAAAACCTTGACTTTTTACGTCACATCTGAGACCTCACAACACCGCTCCCGGATGGGCTCGAACCACCAACCTATTGGTTAACAGCCGAACGCGCTAACCATTGAGCCACGGAAGCTCAGAAATTAAATTGTTGTCAGGTATTGTGGAAAAACTTTGGCTTTCTACGTTACATTTGAGACAACACAACACCTCTCCCGGGTGGGCTCGAACCACCAACCTTTCGATTAACAGCTGAACGCGCTAACCATTGTGCCACGGAAGCCCAAAAGTTAAATGCTCGTTAGGTATTGTGTAAAAACCTTGACTTTTTACGTCACATCTGAGACCTCACAACACCGCTCCCGGATGGGCTCGAACCACCAACCTATTGGTTAACAGCCGAACGCGCTAACCATTGCGACACGGAAGCCCAAAAGTTAAATGCTCGTCAGGTATTATGTAAAAACCTTGATTTTTACGTCACATCTGAGACCTCACAACACCGCTCCCGGATGGGGTCGAACCACCAACCTATTGGTTAACAGCCGAACGCGCTAACCATTGAGACACAGAAGCTCAGAAATTAAATTGTTGTCAGGTATTGTGGAAAAACTTTGGCTTTCTACGTTACATTTGAGACCCCAAAACACCTCTCCTGGGTGGGCTCGAACCACCAACCTTTCGATTAACAGCTGAACGCGCTAACCATTGTGCCACGGAAGCCCAAAAATTAAATGCTCGTCAGGTATTGTGTAAAAACCTTGACTTTTTACGTCACATCTGAGACCTCACAACACCGCTCCCGGATGGGCTCGAACCACCAACCTATTGGTTAACAGCCGAACGCGCTAACCATTGCGCCACGGAAGCCCAAAAATTAAATGGTCGTCAGGTATTGTGGAAAAACTTTGGCTTTCTACGTTACATTTGAGACCCCACAACACCTCTCCCGGGTGGGCTCGAACCACCAACCTTTCGATTAACAGCTGAACGCGCTAACCATTGCGCCACGGAAGCCCAAAAATTAGATGCTCGTCAGATATTGTGTAAAAACCTTGACTTTTTACGTCACATCTGAGACCTCACAACACCGCTCCCGGATGGGCTCGAACCACCAACCTATTGGTTAACAGCCGAACGCGCTAATCATTGCGTCACGGAAACCCAAAAATTAAATGTTCGTCAGGTATTGTGGAAAAACTCTGACATTTTACGTTACTTCTGAGACCTCACAACACCGCTCCCGGATGGGCTCGAACCACCAACCTATTGGTTAACAGCCGAACCCGCTAACCATTGAGCCACGGAAGCCCAAAGTTAAATGCTAGTCAGGTATTGTGTAAAAGCTTGACTTTTTACGACACATCTGAGACCTCACAACACCGCTCCCGGATGGGCTCGAACCACCAACCTATTGGTTAACAGCCGAACGCGCTAACCATTGAGCCACGGAAGCTCAGAAATTAAATTGTTGTCAGGTATTGTGGAAAAACTTTGGCTTTCTACGTTACATTTGAGACAACACAACACCTCTCCCGGGTGGGCTCGAACCACCAACCTTTCGATTAACAGCTGAACGCGCTAATCATTGCGTCACGGAAACCCAAAAATTAAATGTTCGTCAGGTATTGTGGAAAAACTCTGACATTTTACGTTACTTCTGAGACCTCACAACACCGCTCCCGGATGGGCTCGAACCACCAACCTATTGGTTAACAGCCGAACCCGCTAACCATTGAGCCACGGAAGCCCAAAGTTAAATGCTCGTCAGGTATTGTGTAAAAACCTTGACTTTTTACGTCACATCTGAGACCTCACAACACCGCTCCCGGATGGGCTCGAACCACCAACCTATTGGTTAACAGCCGAACGCGCTAACCATTGAGCCACGGAAGCTCAGAAATTAAATTGTTGTCAGGTATTGTGGAAAAACTTTGGCTTTCTACGTTACATTTGAGACAACACAACACCTCTCCCGGGTGGGCTCGAACCACCAACCTTTCGATTAACAGCTGAACGCGCTAACCATTGTGCCACGGAAGCCCAAAAGTTAAATGCTCGTTAGGTATTGTGTAAAAACCTTGACTTTTTACGTCACATCTGAGACCTCACAACACCGCTCCCGGATGGGCTCGAACCACCAACCTATTGGTTAACAGCCGAACGCGCTAACCATTGCGACACGGAAGCCCAAAAGTTAAATGCTCGTCAGGTATTATGTAAAAACCTTGATTTTTACGTCACATCTGAGACCTCACAACACCGCTCCCGGATGGGGTCGAACCACCAACCTATTGGTTAACAGCCGAACGCGCTAACCATTGAGACACAGAAGCTCAGAAATTAAATTGTTGTCAGGTATTGTGGAAAAACTTTGGCTTTCTACGTTACATTTGAGACCCCAAAACACCTCTCCTGGGTGGGCTCGAACCACCAACCTTTCGATTAACAGCTGAACGCGCTAACCATTGTGCCACGGAAGCCCAAAAATTAAATGCTCGTCAGGTATTGTGTAAAAACCTTGACTTTTTACGTCACATCTGAGACCTCACAACACCGCTCCCGGATGGGCTCGAACCACCAACCTATTGGTTAACAGCCGAACGCGCTAACCATTGCGCCACGGAAGCCCAAAAATTAAATGGTCGTCAGGTATTGTGGAAAAACTTTGGCTTTCTACGTTACATTTGAGACCCCACAACACCTCTCCCGGGTGGGCTCGAACCACCAACCTTTCGATTAACAGCTGAACGCGCTAACCATTGCGCCACGGAAGCCCAAAAATTAGATGCTCGTCAGATATTGTGTAAAAACCTTGACTTTTTACGTCACATCTGAAACCTCACAACACCGCTCCCGGATGGGCTCGAACCACCAACCTATTGGTTAACAGCCGAACGCGCTAATCATTGCGTCACGGAAACCCAAAAATTAAATGTTCGTCAGGTATTGTGGAAAAACTCTGACATTTTACGTTACTTCTGAGACCTCACAACACCGCTCCCGGATGGGCTCGAACCACCAACCTATTGGTTAACAGCCGAACCCGCTAACCATTGAGCCACGGAAGCCCAAAGTTAAATGCTCGTCAGGTATTGTGTAAAAACCTTGACTTTTTACGTCACATCTGAGATCTCACAACACCGCTCCCGGATGGGCTCGAACCACCAACCTATTGGTTAACAGCCGAACGCGCTAACCATTGAGCCACGGAAGCTCAGAAATTAAATTGTTGTCAGGTATTGTGGAAAAACTTTGGCTTTCTACGTTACATTTGAGACAACACAACACCTCTCCCGGGTGGGCTCGAACCACCAACCTTTCGATTAACAGCTGAACGCGCTAACCATTGTGCCACGGAAGCCCAAAAGTTAAATGCTCGTTAGGTATTGTGTAAAAACCTTGACTTTTTACGTCACATCTGAGACCTCACAACACCGCTCCCGGATGGGCTCGAACCACCAACCTATTGGTTAACAGCCGAACGCGCTAACCATTGCGACACGGAAGCCCAAAAGTTAAATGCTCGTCAGGTATTATGTAAAAACCTTGATTTTTACGTCACATCTGAGACCTCACAACACCGCTCCCGGATGGGGTCGAACCACCAACCTATTGGTTAACAGCCGAACGCGCTAACCATTGAGACACAGAAGCTCAGAAATTAAATTGTTGTCAGGTATTGTGGAAAAACTTTGGCTTTCTACGTTACATTTGAGACCCCAAAACACCTCTCCTGGGTGGGCTCGAACCACCAACCTTTCGATTAACAGCTGAACGCGCTAACCATTGTGCCACGGAAGCCCAAAAATTAAATGCTCGTCAGGTATTGTGTAAAAACCTTGACTTTTTACGTCACATCTGAGACCTCACAACACCGCTCCCGGATGGGCTCGAACCACCAACCTATTGGTTAACAGCCGAACGCGCTAACCATTGCGCCACGGAAGCCCAAAAATTAAATGGTCGTCAGGTATTGTGGAAAAACTTTGGCTTTCTACGTTACATTTGAGACCCCACAACACCTCTCCCGGGTGGGCTCGAACCACCAACCTTTCGATTAACAGCTGAACGCGCTAACCATTGCGCCACGGAAGCCCAAAAATTAGATGCTCGTCAGATATTGTGTAAAAACCTTGACTTTTTACGTCACATCTGAGACCTCACAACACCGCTCCCGGATGGGCTCGAACCACCAACCTATTGGTTAACAGCCGAACGCGCTAACCATTGCACCACGGAAGCCCAAAAGTTAAATGCTTGTTAGGTATTGTGTAAAAACCTTGACTTTTTACGTCACATCCGAGACCTCACAACACCGCTCCCGGATGGGCTCGAACCACCAACCTATTGGTTAACAGCCGAACGCGCTAACCATTGCGCCACGGAAGCCCAAAAGTTAAATGCTCGTCAGGTATTATGTAAAAACCTTGACTTTTTACGTCACATCTGAGACCTCACAACACCGCTCCCGGATGGGGTCGAACCACCAACCTATTGGTTAACAGCCGAACGCGCTAACCATTGCGCCACGGAAGCCCAAAAATTAAATGGTCGTCATTTATTGTGCAAAAACTTTGGCTTTCTACGTTACATTTCAGATCCCACAACACCGCTCCCGGGTGGGCTCGAACCACCAACCTATTGGTTAACAGCCGAACACGCTAACCATTGAGCCACGGAAGCTCAGAAATTAAATGGTTGTCAGGTATTGTGGAAAACCTTGACTTTTAACGTCACATCTGAGACCTCACAACACCGCTCCCGGATGGGCTCGAACCACCAACCTATTGGTTAACAGCCGAACGCGCTAACCATTGCGCCACGGAAGCCCAAAAGTTAAATGCTCGTCAGGTATTGTGTAAAAACCTTGACTTTTTACGTCACATCTGAGACCTCACGACACCGCTCCCGGATGGGCTCGAACCACCAACCTATTGGTTAACAGCCGAACGCGCTAACCATTGAGCCACGGAAGCTCAGAAATTAAATTGTTGTCAGGTATTGTGGAAAAACTTTGGCTTTCTACGTTACATTTGAGACAACACAACACCTCTCCCGGGTGGGCTCGAACCACCAACCTTTCGATTAACAGCTGAACGCGCTAACCATTGTGCCACGGAAGCCCAAAAGTTAAATGCTCGTTAGGTATTGTGTAAAAACCTTGACTTTTTACGTCACATCTGAGACCTCACAACACCGCTCCCGGATGGGCTCGAACCACCAACCTATTGGTTAACAGCCGAACGCGCTAACCATTGCGCCACGGAAGCCCAAAAGTTAAATGCTCGTCAGGTATTGTGTAAAAACCTTGACTTTTTACGTCACATCTGAGACCTCACGACACCGCTCCCGGATGGGCTCAACCACCAACCTATTGGTTAACAGCCGAACGCGCAAACCATTGCGCCACGGAAGCCCAAAAGTTAAATGCTCGTCAGGTATTGTGTAAAAACCTTGACTTTTTACGTCACATCTGAGACCTCACAACACCGCTCCCGGATGGGCTCGAACCACCAACCTATTGGTTAACAGCCGAACGCGCTAACCATTGCGCCACGGAAGCCCAAAAGTTAAATGCTCGTCAGGTATTATGTAAAAACCTTGACTTTTTACGTCACATCTGAGACCTCACAACACCGCTCCCGGATGGGGTCGAACCACCAACCTATTGGTTAACAGCCGAACGCGCTAACCATTGCGCCACGGAAGCCCAAAAATTAAATGGTCGTCATTTATTGTGCAAAAACTTTGGCTTTCTACGTTACATTTCAGATCCCACAACACCGCTCCCGGGTGGGCTCGAACCACCAACCTATTGGTTAACAGCCGGACGCGCTAACCATTGAGCCACGGAAGCTCAGAAATTAAATGGTTGTCAGGTATTGTGGAAAACCTTGACTTTTTACGTCACATCTGAGACCTCACAACACCGCTCCCGGATGGGCTCGAACCACCAACCTAATGGTTAACAGCCGAACGCGCTAACCATTGCGCCACGGAAGCCCAAAAGTTAAATGCTCGTCAGGTATTGTGTAAAAACCTTGACTTTTTACGTCACATCTGAGACCTCACGACACCGCTCCCGGATGGGCTCGAACCACCAACCTATTGGTTAACAGCCGAACGCGCTAACCATTGAGCCACGGAAGCTCAGAAATTAAATTGTTGTCAGGTATTGTGGAAAAACTTTGGCTTTCTACGTTACATTTGAGACAACACAACACCTCTCCCGGGTGGGCTCGAACCACCAACCTTTCGATTAACAGCTGAACGCGCTAACCATTGTGCCACGGAAGCCCAAAAGTTAAATGCTCGTTAGGTATTGTGTAAAAACCTTGACTTTTTACGTCACATCTGAGACCTCACAACACCGCTCCCGGATGGACTCGAACCACCAACCTATTGGTTAACAGCCGAACGCGCTAACCATTGCGCCACGGAAGCCCAAAAGTTAAATGCTCGTCAGGTATTGTGTAAAAACCTTGACTTTTTACGTCACATCTGAGACCTCACGACACCGCTCCCGGATGGGCTCGAACCACCAACCTATTGGTTAACAGCCGAACGCGCTAACCATTGAGCCACGGAAGCTCAGAAATTAAATTGTTGTCAGGTATTGTGGAAAAACTTTGGCTTTCTACGTTACATTTGAGACAACACAACACCTCTCCCGGGTGGGCTCGAACCACCAACCTTTCGATTAACAGCTGAACGCGCTAACCATTGTGCCACGGAAGCCCAAAAGTTAAATGCTCGTTAGGTATTGTGTAAAAACCTTGACTTTTTACGTCACATCTGAGACCTCACAACACCGCTCCCAGATGGACTCGAACCACCAACCTATTGGTTAACAGCCGAACGCGCTAACCATTGCGCCACGGAAGCCCAAAAGTTAAATGCTCGTCAGGTATTGTGTAAAAACCTTGACTTTTTACGTCACATCTGAGACCTCACGACACCGCTCCCGGATGGGCTCGAACCACCAACCTATTGGTTAACAGCCGAACGCGCTAACCATTGAGCCACGGAAGCTCAGAAATTAAATTGTTGTCAGGTATTGTGGAAAAACTTTGGCTTTCTACGTTACATTTGAGACCCCACAACACCTCTCTCGGGTGGGCTCGAACCACCAACCTTTCGATTAACAGCTGAACGCGCTAACCATTGCGCCACGGAAGCCCAAAAATTAGATGCTCGTCAGATATTGTGTAAAAACCTTGACTTTTTACGTCACATCTGAGACCTCACAACACCGCTCCCGGATGGGCTCGAACCACCAACCTATTGGTTAACAGCCGAACGCGCTAACCATTGCGCCACGGAAGCCCAAAAGTTAAATGCTCGTCAGGTATCGTGTAAAAACGTTGACTTTTTACGTCACATCTGAGACGTCACAACACCGCTCCTGGATGGGCTCGAACCACCAACCTTCCGGTTAACAGCCGAACGCGCTAACCATTGCGCCACGGACGCCCAAAAATTAAATGGTTGTCAGGTATTGTTGAAAAGTTACGACTTTTCACGCTACTTCTGAGACCGAACAAATCCTCTCTCGTTTGGGCTCGAACCACCAACCTTTCGGTTAACAGCTGAACGCGCTAACCATTGCGCCACTGAGGCCCAAAAATTAAATGGTCGTCAGGTATTGTGGAAAAACTTTGGCTATTTACGTTACATTTGAGATCCCAAAACACCGCTTCCGGGTGGGCTCGAACCACCAACCTATTGGATAACAGCCGAACGCGCTAACCATTGAGCCACGGAAGCTCAGAAAATAAATGGTTATCACGTATTATGGAAAAAGTTTGACTTTTCACGCTACATCTGAGACCTCACAACACCGCTCCCGGATGGGCTCGAACCACCAACCTTTCGATTAACAGCCGAACGCGCTAACCATTGCGCCACGGAAGCACAAAAGTTAAATGTTCGTCAGGTGTTGTGGAAAAACTCTGACATTTTACGTTACATCTGAGACGTCACAACACCGCTCCCGGGAGGGCTCGAACCACCAACCTTTCGGTTAACAGCTGAACGCGCTGACCATTGCGCCACTGAAGCCCAAAAATTAAATTTTCGTCAGGTATTGAGGTAAAACCTTGACTTTTTACTTCACATCTGAGACCTCACAACACCGCTCCCGGATGGGCTCGAACCACCAACCTTTCGGTTAACAGCCGAACGCGCTAACCATTGCGCCACGGAAGCACAAAAGTTAAATGTTCGTCAGGTGTTGTGGAAAAACTCTGACATTTTACGTTACATCTGAGACCTCACAACACCGCTCCCGGATGGGCTCGAACCACCAACCTTTCGGTTAACAGCCGAACGCGCTAACCATTCGCCACGGACGCCCAAAAATTAAATGGTCGTCAGGTATTGTGGAAAAACTTTGGCTATTTACGTTACATTTGAGATCCAAAAACACCGCTCCCGGGTGAGCACGAACCACCAACCTATTGGTTAACAGCCGAACGCGCTAACCATTGAGCCAAGGAAGCTCAGAAATTAAACGGTTGTCAGGTATTGTGGAAAAACTTTGGCTTTCTACGTTACATTTGAGACCCCACAACACCTCTCCCGGGTGGGCTCGAACCACCAACCTTTCGATTAACAGCCGAACGCGCTAACCATTGCGCCACGGAAGCCCAAAAATTAGATGCTCGTCAGATATTGTGTAAAAACCTTGACTTTTTACGTCACATCTGAGACCTCACAACACCGCTCCCGGATGGGCTCGAACCACCAACCTATTGGTTAACAGCCGAACGCGCAAACCATTGCGCCACGGAAGCCCAAAAGTTAAATGCTCGTCAGGTATTGTGTAAAAACCTTGACTTTTTACGTCACATCTGAGACCTCACAACACCGCTCCCGGATGGGCTCGAACCACCAACCTATTGGTTAACAGCCGAACGCGCTAACCATTGCACCACGGAAGCCCAAAAGATAAATGCTTGTTAGGTATTGTGTAAAAACCTTGACTTTTTACGTCACATCCGAGACCTCACAACACCGCTCCCGGATGGGCTCGAACCACCAACCTATTGGTTAACAGCCGAACGCGCTAACCATTGCGCCACGGAAGCCCAAAAGTTAAATGCTGTCAGGTATTATGTAAAAACCTTGACTTTTTACGTCACATCTGAGACCTCACAACACCGCTCTCGTTTGGGCTCGAACCACCAACCTTTCGGTTAACAGCTGAACGCGCTAACCATTGCGCCACTGAGGCCCAAAAATTAAATGGTCGTCAGGTATTGTGGAAAAACTTTGGCTATTTACGTTACATTTGAGATCCCAAAACACCGCTTCCGGGTGGGCTCGAACCACCAACCTATTGGATAACAGCCGAACGCGCTAACCATTGAGCCACGGAAGCTCAGAAAATAAATGGTTATCACGTATTATGGAAAAAGTTTGACTTTTCACGCTACATCTGAGACCTCACAACACCGCTCCCGGATGGGCTCGAACCACCAACCTTTCGATTAACAGCCGAACGCGCTAACCATTGCGCCACGGAAGCACAAAAGTTAAATGTTCGTCAGGTGTTGTGGAAAAATTCTGACATTTTACGTTACATCTGAGACGTCACAACACCGCTCCCGGGAGGGCTCGAACCACCAACCTTTCGGTTAACAGCTGAACGCGCTGACCATTGCGCCACTGAAGCCCAAAAATTAAATTTTCGTCAGGTATTGAGGTAAAACCTTGACTTTTTACTTCACATCTGAGACCTCACAACACCGCTCCCGGATGGGCTCGAACCACCAACCTTTCGGTTAACAGCCGAACGCGCTAACCATTGCGCCACGGAAGCACAAAAGTTAAATGTTCGTCAGGTGTTGTGGAAAAACTCTGACATTTTACGTTACATCTGAGACCTCACAACACCGCTCCCGGATGGGCTCGAACCACCAACCTTTCGGTTAACAGCCGAACGCGCTAACCATTCGCCACGGACGCCCAAAAATTAAATGGTCGTCAGGTATTGTGGAAAAACTTTGGCTATTTACGTTACATTTGAGATCCAAAAACACCGCTCCCGGGTGAGCACGAACCACCAACCTATTGGTTAACAGCCGAACGCGCTAACCATTGAGCCAAGGAAGCTCAGAAATTAAACGGTTGTCAGGTATTATGGAAAAACTTTGGCTTTCTACGTTACATTTGAGACCCCACAACACCTCTCCCGGGTGGGCTCGAACCACCAACCTTTCGATTAACAGCCGAACGCGCTAACCATTGCGCCACGGAAGCCCAAAAATTAGATGCTCGTCAGATATTGTGTAAAAACCTTTACTTTTTACGTCACATCTGAGACCTCACAACACCGCTCCCGGATGGGCTCGAACCACCAACCTATTGGTTAACAGCCGAACGCGCAAACCATTGCGCCACGGAAGCCCAAAAGTTAAATGCTCGTCAGGTATTGTGTAAAAACCTTGACTTTTTACGTCACATCTGAGACCTCACAACACCGCTCCCGGATGGGCTCGAACCACCAACCTATTGGTTAACAGCCGAACGCGCTAACCATTGCACCACGGAAGCCCAAAAGTTAAATGCTTGTTAGGTATTGTGTAAAAACCTTGACTTTTTACGTCACATCCGAGACCTCACAACACCGCTCCCGGATGGGCTCGAACCACCAACCTATTGGTTAACAGCCGAACGCGCTAACCATTGCGCCACGGAAGCCCAAAAGTTAAATGCTCGTCAGGTATTATGTAAAAACCTTGACTTTTTACGTCACATCTGAGACCTCACAACACCGCTCCCGGATGGGGTCGAACCACCAACCTATTGGTTAACAGCCGAACGCGCTAACCATTGCGCCACGGAAGCCCAAAAATTAAATGGTCGTCATTTATTGTGCAAAAACTTTGGCTTTCTACGTTACATTTCAGATCCCACAACACCGCTCCCGGGTGGGCTCGAACCACCAACCTATTGGTTAACAGCCGAACGCGCTAACCATTGAGCCACGGAAGCTCAGAAATTAAATGGTTGTCAGGTATTGTGGAAAACCTTGACTTTTTACGTCACATCTGAGACCTCACAACACCGCTCCCGGATGGGCTCGAACCACCAACCTATTGGTTAACAGCCGAACGCGCTAACCATTGCGCCACGGAAGCCCAAAAGTTAAATGCTCGTCAGGTATTGTGTAAAAACCTTGACTTTTTACGTCACATCTGAGACCTCACGACACCGCTCCCGGATGGGCTCGAACCACCAACCTATTGGTTAACAGCCGAACGCGCTAACCATTGAGCCACGGAAGCTCAGAAATTAAATTGTTGTCAGGTATTGTGGAAAAACTTTGGCTTTCTACGTTACATTTGAGACCCCACAAATCCTCTCTCGTTTGGGCTCGAACCACCAACCTTTCGGTTAACAGCTGAACGCGCTAACCATTGCGCCACTGAGGCCCAAAAATTAAATGGTCGTCAGGTATTGTGGAAAAACTTTGGCTATTTACGTTACATTTGAGATCCCAAAACACCGCTCCCGGGTGGGCTCGAACCACCAACCTATTGGATAACAGCCGAACGCGCTAACCATTGAGCCACGGAAGCTCAGAAAATAAATGGTTATCACGTATTATGGAAAAAGTTTGACTTTTCACGCTACATCTGAGACTTCACAACACCGCTCCCGGATGGGCTCGAACCACCAACCTTTCGATTAACAGCCGAACGCGCTAACCATTGAGCCACGGAAGCTCAGAAATTAAATGGTTGTCACGTATTGTGGAAAAGTTTTTACTTTTTACGCTACATCTGAGACCACACAATACCTCTTCCGGGCGGGCTCGAAACACCAACCTTTCGATTAACAGCTGAACGCGCTAACCATTGCGCCACGGAAGCACAAAAGTTAAATGTTCGTCAGGTGTTGTGGAAAAACTCTGACATTTTACGTTACATCTGAGACGTCACAACACCGCTCCCGGGAGGGCTCGAACCACCAACCTTTCGGTTAACAGCTGAACGCGCTGACCATTGCGCCACTGAAGCCCAAAAATTAAATTTTCGTCAGGTATTGAGGTAAAACCTTGACTTTTTACTTCACATCTGAGACCTCACAACACCGCTCCCGGATGGGCTCGAACCACCAACCTTTCGGTTAACAGCCGAACGCGCTAACCATTCGCCACGGACGCCCAAAAATTAAATGGTCGTCAGGTATTGTGAAAAACTTTGGCTATTTACGTTACATTTGAGATCCAAAAACACCGCTCCCGGGTGGGCACGAACCACCAACCTATTGGTTAACAGCCGAACGCGCTAACCATTGAGCCAAGGAAGATCAGAAATTAAATGGTTGTCACGTATTGTGGAAAAGTTTTGACTTTTAACGCAACATCTGAGACCCCACAACACCTCTTCCGGGTGGGCTCGAACCACCAACCTTTCGATTAAGAGCTGGACGCGCTAATTACTGCGCCACGGAAGCCCAAAAATTAAATGTTCGTCAGGTATTGTGGAAAAGTTACGACTTTTCTCGCTACATCTGAGACCCCACAAATCCTCTCTCGTTTGGGCTCGAACCACCAACCTTTCGGTTAACAGCTGATTCCACTAACCATTGCGCCACGGAAGCCCAAAAATTAAATGGTCGTCAGGTATTGTGTAAAAACCTTGACTTTTTACGTCACATCTGAGACCTCACAACACCGCTCCCGGATGGGCTCGAACCACCAACCTATTGGTTAACAGCCGAACGCGCTAACCATTGCACCACGGAAGCCCAAAACTTAAATGCTTGTTAGGTATTGTGTAAAAACCTTGACTTTTTACGTCACATCCGAGACCTCACAACACCGCTCCCGGATGGGCTCGAACCACCAACCTATTGGTTAACAGCCGAACGCGCTAACCATTGCGCCACGGAAGCCCAAAAGTTAAATGCTCGTCAGGTATTATGTAAAAACCTTGACTTTTTACGTCACATCTGAGACCTCACAACACCGCTCCCGGATGGGGTCGAACCACCAACCTATTGGTTAACAGCCGAACGCGCTAACCATTGCGCCACGGAAGCCCAAAAATTAAATGGTCGTCATTTATTGTGCAAAAACTTTGGCTTTCTACGTTACATTTCAGATCCCACAACACCGCTCCCGGTTGGGCTCGAACCACCAACCTATTGGTTAACAGCCGAACGCGCTAACCATTGAGCCACGGAAGCTCAGAAATTAAATGGTTGTCAGGTATTGTGGAAAACCTTGACTTTTTACGTCACATCTGAGACCTCACAACACCGCTCCCGGATGGGCTCGAACCACCAACCTATTGGTTAACAGCCGAACGCGCTAACCATTGCGCCACGGAAGCCCAAAAGTTAAATGCTCGTCAGGTATTGTGTAAAAACCTTGACTTTTTACGTCACATCTGAGACCTCACGACACCGCTCCCGGATGGGCTCGAACCACCAACCTATTGGTTAACAGCCGAACGCGCTAACCATTGAGCCACGGAAGCTCAGAAATTAAATTGTTGTCAGGTATTGTGGAAAAACTTTGGCTTTCTACGTTACATTTGTGACCCCACAACACCACTCCCGGGTGGGCTCGAACCACCAACCTTTCGATTAACAGCTGAACGCGCTAACCATTGCGCCACGGAAGCCCAAAAATTAAATGCTCGTCAGATATTGTGTAAAAACCTTGACTTTTTACGTCACATCTGAGACCTCACAACACCGCTCCCGGATGGGCTCGAACCACCAACCTATTGGTTAACAGCCGAACGCGCTAACCATTGCGCCACGGAAGCCCAAAAGTTAAATGCTCGTCAGGTATCGTGTAAAAACCTTGACTTTTTACGTCACATCTGAGACGTCACAACACCGCTCCTGGATGGGCTCGAACCACCAACCTTTCGGTTAACAGCCGAACGCGCTAACCATTGCGCCACGGACGCCCAAAAATTAAATGGTTGTCAGGTATTGTTGAAAAGTTACGACTTTTCACGCTACTTCTGAGACCCCACAAATCCTCTCTCGTTTGGGCTCGAACCACCAACCTTTCGGTTAACAGCTGAACGCGCTAACCATTGCGCCACTGAGGCCCAAAAATTAAATGGTCGTCAGGTATTGTGGAAAAACTTTGGCTATTTACGTTACATTTGAGATCCCAAAACACCGCTCCCGGGTGGGCTCGAACCACCAACCTATTGGATAACAGCCGAACGCGCTAACCATTTAGCCACGGAAGCTCAGAAAATAAATGGTTATCACGTATTATGGAAAAAGTTTGACTTTTCACGCTACATCTGAGACCTCACAACACCGCTCCCGGATGGGCTCGAACCACCAACCTTTCGATTAACAGCCGAACGCGCTAACCATTGAGCCACGGAAGCTCAGAAATTAAATGGTTGTCACGTATTGTGGAAAAGTTTTGACTTTTTACGCTACATCTGAGACCACACAATACCTCTTCCGGGCGGGCATGAACCACCAACCTTTCGATTAACAGCTGAACGCGCTAACCATTGCGCCACGGAAGCCCAAAAGTTAAATGTTCGTCAGGTGTTGTGGAAAAACTCTGACATTTTACGTTACATCTGAGACGTCACAACACCGCTCCCGGGAGGGCTCGAACCACCAACCTTTCGGTTAACAGCTGAACGCGCTGACCATTGCGCCACTGAAGCCCAAAAATTAAATTTTCGTCAGGTATTGAGGTAAAACCTTGACTTTTTACTTCACATCTGAGATCTCACAACACCGCTCCCGGATGGGCTCGAACCACCAACCTTTCGGTTAACAGCCGAACGCGCTAACCATTCGCCACGGACGCCCAAAAATTAAATGGTCGTCAGGTATTGTGGAAAAACTTTGGCTATTTACGTTACATTTGAGATCCAAAAACACCGCTCCCGGGTGGGCACGAACCACCAACCTATTGGTTAACAGCCGAACGCGCTAACCATTGAGCCAAGGAAGATCAGAAATTAAATGGTTGTCACGTATTGTGGAAAAGTTTTGACTTTTAACGCAACATCTGAGACCCCACAACACCTCTTCCGGGTGGGCTCGAACCACCAACCTTTCGATTAAGAGCTGGACGCGCTAATTACTGCGCCACGGAAGCCCAAAAATTAAATGTTCGTCAGGTATTGTGGAAAAGTTACGACTTTTCTCGCTACATCTGAGACCCCACAAATCCTCTCTCGTTTGGGCTCGAACCACCAACCTTTCGGTTAACAGCTGATTGCACTAACCATTGCGCCACGGAAGCCCAAAAATTAAATGGTCGTCAGGTATTGTAGAAAAACTTTGGCTATTTACGTTTTATTTGAGATCCAAAAACACCGCTCCCGGGTGGGCTCGAACCACCAAGCTATTGGTTAACAGCCGAACGCGCTAACCATTGAGCCACGAAAGATTAGAAAATAAATGGTTATCACGTATTATGGAAAAAGTTTGACTTTTCACGCTACATCTGAGACCTCACAACACCTCTCCCGGGTGGGCTCGAACCACCAACCTTTCGATTAACAGCTGAACGCGCTAACCATTGCGCCACGGAAGCCCAAAAATTAAATGCTCGTCAGGTATTGTGGAAAAACTCTGACATTTTACGTTACATCTGAGACGACACAACACCGCTCTCGGATGGGCTCGAACCACCAACCTTTCGATTAACAGCCGAACGCGCTAACCATTGAGCCACGGAAGCTCAGAAATTAAATGGTTGTCACGTATTGTGGAAAAGTTTTGACTTTGTACGCTACATCTGAGACCCCACAACACCTCTTCCGGGTGGGCTCGAACCACCAACCTTTCGATTAAAAGCTGAACGCGCTAACCATTGCGCCACGGAAGCCCAAAAATTAAATGCTCGTCAGGTATTTTGGAAAAACTCTGACATTTTACGTTACATCTGAGACGTCACAACACCGCTCCCGGGAGGGCTCGAACCACCAACCTTTCGGTTAACAGCTGAACGCGCTGACCATTGCGCCACTGAAGCCCAAAAATTAAATTTTCGTCAGGTATTGAGGTAAAACTTTGACTTTTTACTTCACATCTGAGGCCTCACAACACCGCTCCCGGATGGGCTCGAACCACCAACCTTTCGGTTAACAGCCGAACGCGCTAACCATTGCGCCACGGACGCCCAAAAAAATGGTCGTCAGGTATTGCGGAAAAACTTTGGCTATTTACGTTACATTTGAGATCCAAAAACACCGCTCCCGGGTGGGCTCGAAACACCAAGCTATTGGTTATAAGCCGAACGCGCTAACCATTGAGCCACGAAAGATCAGAAAATAAATGGTTATCACGTATTATTGAAAAAGTTTGACTTTTCACGCTACATCTGAGACCTCACAACCCCTCTCCCGGGTGGGCTCGAACCACCAACCTTTCGATTAACAGCTGAACGCGCTAACCATTGCGTCACGGAAGCCCATATATTAAATGCTCGTCAGGTATTGTGGAAAAACTCTGACATTTTACGTTACATCTGAGACGTCACAACACCGCTCCCGGGAGGGCTCGAACCACCAACCTTTCGGTTAACAGCCGAACGCGCTAACCATTCGCCACGGACGCCCAAAAATTAAATGTTCGTCAGGTATTGTGGAATAACTCTGACATTTTACGTTATATCTGAGACGACACAACACCGCTCCCGGGAGGGCTCGAACCACCAACCTTTCGGTTAACAGCTGAACGCGCTGACCATTGCGCCACTGAAGCCCAAAAATTAAATGGTCGTCAGGTATTGTGGAAAAACTTTGGCTATTTATGTTACATTTGAGATCCAAAAACACCGCTCCCGGGTGGGCTCGAACCACCAACCTATTGGTTAACAGCCGAACGCGCTAACCATTGAGCCACGAAAGCTCAGAAAGTAAATGGTTATCACGTATTGTGGAAAAGTTTTGTCTTTTTACGCTACACATGAGACCCAACAACACCTCTCCCGGGTGGGCTCGAACCACCAACCTTTCGATTAACAGCTGACCGCGCTAACCATTGCGCCACGCAAGCCCAAAAATTAAATGTTCGTCAGGTATTGTGGAAAAACTCTGACATTTTACGTTACATCTGAGACGTCACAACACTTCTCCCGGATAGGCTCGAACCACCAACCAATTGGTTAACAGCCGAACGCGCTAACCATTGAGCCACAGAAGCTCAGAAATTAAATGGTTGTTAGGTTTTGTGGATAAGTTATGACTTTTTACGTTACATCTGAGACCCTACAACACTTCTCCCAGGTGGGCTTGAACCACCATCCTTTCGGTTAACAGCCGAACGCGCTAACCATTGCGCCAAGGAAGCCCAAAAATTAAATGGTAGTCAGGTATTGTGGAAAAACTTTGGTTTTCTACGTTACATTTGAGATCCCACAACACCGCTCCCGGGTGGGCTCGAACCACCAACCTTTCGATTAACAGCTGGACGCGCTAATTATTGCGCCACGGAAGCCCGAAAATTAAATGTTCGTCAGGTATTGTGGAAAAACTCTGACATTTTACGTAACATCTGAGACGTCACAACACCGCTCCCGGATGGGCTCGAACCACCAACCTTTCGATTAACAGCCGAACGCGCTAACCATTGAGCCACGGAAGCTCAGAAATTAAATGGTTGTCACGTATTGTGGAAAAGTTTTGACTTTTTACGCTACATCTGAGACCCCACAACACCTCTTCCGGGTGGGCTCGAACCACCAACCTTTCGATTAACAGTTGAACGCGCTAACCATTGCGCCACGGAAGCCCAAATTTTAAATGCTCGTCAGGTATTGTGGAAAAACTCTGACATTTTACGTTACATCTGAGACGTCACAACACCGCTCCCGGGAGGGCTCGAACCACCAACCTTTCGGTTAACAGCCGAACCCGCTAACCATTCGCCACGGACGCCCAAAAATTAAATGTTCGTCAGGTATTGTGGAAAAACTCTGACATTTTACTTCACATCTGAGGCCTCACAACACCGCTCCCGGATGGGCTCGAACCACCAACCTTTCGGTTAACAGCCGAGCGCGCTAATCATTCGCCACGGACGCCCAAAAATTAAATGGTCGTCAGGTATTGTGGAAAAACTTTGGCTATTTATGTTACATTTGAGATCCAAAAACACCGCTCCCGGGTGGGCTCGAACCACCAACCTATTGGTTAACAGCCGAACGCGCTAACCATTGAGCCACGAAAGCTCAGAAAATAAATGGTTGTCACGTATTGTGGAAAAGTTTTGTCTTTTTACGCTACATATGAGACCCAACAACACCTCTCCCGGGTGGGCTCGAACCACCAACCTTTCGATTAACAGCTGACCGCGCTAACCATTGCGCCACGCAAGCCCAAAAATTAAATGTTCGTCAGGTATTGTGGAAAAACTCTGACATTTTACGTTACATCTGAGACGTCACAACACTTCTCCCGGATAGGCTCGAACCACCAACCAATTGGTTAACAGCCGCACGCGCTAACCATTGAGCCACAGAAGCTCAGAAATTAAATGGTTGTTAGGTTTTGTGGATAAGTTATGACTTTTTACGTTACATCTGAGACCCTACAACACTTCTCCCAGGTGGGCTCGAACCACCATCCTTTCGGTTAACAGCCGAACGCGCTAACCATTGCGCCAAGGAAGCCCAAAAATTAAATGGTAGTCAGGTATTGTGGAAAAACTTTGGTTTTCTACGTTACATTTGAGATCCCACAACACCGCTCCCGGGTGGGCTCGAACCACCAACCTTTCGATTAACAGCTGGACGCGCTAATTATTGCGCCACGGAAGCCCGAAAATTAAATGTTCGTCAGGTATTGTGGAAAAACTCTGACATTTTACGTAACATCTGAGACGTCACAACACCGCTCCCGGATTGGCTCGAACCACCAACCTTTCGGTTAACAGCCGAACGCGCAAACCATTGCGCCACGGTCGCCCAAAAAAAAAATGGTCGTCAGGTATTGTGGAAAAACTTTGGCTTTTTACGTTACATTAGAGATCCCACAACACCGCTCCCGGGTGGGCTCGAACCACCAACCTTTCGGTTAACAGCCGAACGCGCTAACCATTGCGCAACGGAGGCCAAATATTAAATGGTCGTCAGGTATTGAGGTAAAACTTTGACTTTTTACTTCACATCTGAGACCTCACAACACCGCTCCCGGATGGGCTCGAACCACCAACCTATTGGTTAACAGCCGAACGCGCTAACCATTGCGCCACGGAAGCCCAAAAATTAAATGGTCGTCAGGTGTTGTGGAAAAAACCTTGACTTTTTACGTCACATCTGAGACCTCACAACACCGCTCCCGGATGGGCTGAACCACCAACCTATTTGTTATCAGCCGAACGCGCTAACCTTTGAGCCACGGAAGCTCAGAAATCAAATGGTTGTCAGGTATTGTGGATAAGTTATGACTTTTTACGTTACATCTGAGACCCTACAACACCTCTTCCGGTTGGGCTCGAACCACCAACCTTTCGGTTAACAGCCGAACGCGCTAACCATTGCGCCAAGGAAGCCCAAAAATTTAATGGTCGTCAGGTATTGTGGCAAAACTTTGGCTTTCTACGTTACATTTGAGATCCCACACCACCGCTCCCGGGTGGGCTCGAACCACCAACCTATTGGTTAACAGCCGAACGCGCTAACCATTGAGCCACGGAAGCTCAGAAATTAAATGGTTGTCACGTATTGTGGATAAGTTTTGACTTTTTACGCTACATCTGAGACCCCACAACACCTCTTCCGGGTGCGCTTGAACCACCAGCCTTTCGATTAACAGTTGAACGCGCTAATAATTGCGCCACGGAAGCCCAAAAATTAAATGTTCGTCAGGTATTGTGGAAAAACTCTGACATTTTACGTAACATCTGAGACGTCACAACACCGCTCCCGGATTGGCTCGAACCACCAACCTTTCGGTTAACAGCCGAACGCGCAAACCATTGCGCCACGGTCGCCCAAAAAAAAAATGGTCGTCAGGTATTGTGGAAAAACTTTGGCTTTTTACGTTACATTAGAGATCCCACAACACCGCTCCCGGGTGGGCTCGAACCACCAACCTTTCGGTTAACAGCCGAACGCGCTAACCATTGCGCAACGGAGGCCAAATATTAAATGGTCGTCAGGTATTGAGGTAAAACTTTGACTTTTTACTTCACATCTGAGACCTCACAACACCGCTCCCGGATGGGCTCGAACCACCAACCTATTGGTTAACAGCCGAACGCGCTAACCATTGCGCCACGGAAGCCCAAAAATTAAATGGTCGTCAGGTGTTGTGGAAAAAACCTTGACTTTTTACGTCACATCTGAGACCTCACAACACCGCTCCCGGATGGGCTGAACCACCAACCTATTTGTTATCAGCCGAACGCGCTAACCTTTGAGCCACGGAAGCTCAGAAATCAAATGGTTGTCAGGTATTGTGGATAAGTTATGACTTTTTACGTTACATCTGAGACCCTACAACACCTCTTCCGGTTGGGCTCGAACCACCAACCTTTCGGTTAACAGCCGAACGCGCTAACCATTGCGCCAAGGAAGCCCAAAAATTTAATGGTCGTCAGGTATTGTGGCAAAACTTTGGCTTTCTACGTTACATTTGAGATCCCACACCACCGCTCCCGGGTGGGCTCGAACCACCAACCTATTGGTTAACAGCCGAACGCGCTAACCATTGAGCCACGGAAGCTCAGAAATTAAATGGTTGTCACGTATTGTGGATAAGTTTTGACTTTTTACGCTACATCTGAGACCCCACAACACCTCTTCCGGGTGCGCTTGAACCACCAGCCTTTCGATTAACAGTTGAACGCGCTAATAATTGCGCCACGGAAGCCCAAAAATTAAATGTTCGTCAGGTATTGTGGAAAAACTCTGACATTTTACGTTACATCTGAGACGTCACAACACCGCTCCCCGATGGGCTCGAACCACCAACCTTTCGGTTAACAGCTGAACGCGCTGACCATTGCGCCACGGAAGCCCAAAAATTAAATGGTCGTCAGGTATTGTGGAAAAATTTTGGCTTTCAACGTAACATTTGAGATCCCAAAACACCGCTCCCGGGTGGGCTCGAACCACCAACCTTTTTGTTAACAGCCGAATTCGCTAACCATTGAGCCACGGAAGCTCAGAATTTAAATGGTTGTCAGGTATTGTAGATAAGTTATGACTTTTTACGTTACATCTGAGACCCTACAACACCTCTTCCGGTTGGGCTCGAACCACCAACCTTTCGGTTAACAGCCGAACGCACTAACAATTGCGCCAAGAAGGCCCAAAAATTTAATGGTCGTCAGGTATTGTGGCAAAACTTTGGCTTTCTACGTTACATATGAGATCCCACACCACCGCTCCCGGGTGGGCTCGAACCACCAACCTATTGGTTAACAGCCGAACGCGCTAACCATTGAGCCACGGAAGCCCAAAAATTAAATGCTCGTCAGGTATTGTGTAAAAACCTTGACTTTTTGCGTCACATCTGAGACCTGACAACACCGCTCCCGGATGGGCTCGAACAACCCACCTATTGGTTAATAGCCGAACGCGCTAACCATTGCGCCACGGAAGCCCAAAAATTAAATGTTCGTCAGGTATTGTGGAAAAACTCTGACATTTTACGATACATCTGAGACCTCACAACACCGCTCCCGGATGGGCTCGAACCACCAACCTATTGGTTAACAGCCGAACGCGCTAACCATTGAGCCACGGAAGCTCAGAAATTAAATGGTTGTCAGGTATTGTGGATAAGTTATGACTGATTACGTTACATCTGAGACCCTACAACACCTCTCTCGGTTGGGCTCGAACCACCAACCTTTCGGTTAACAGCCGAACGCGCTAACCATTGCGCCAAGGAAGCCCAAAAAATAAATGGTCGTCAGGAAATGTGGAAAAACTTTGTCTTTCTACGTTACATTTGAGATCCCACAACACCGCTCCCGGGTGGGCTCGAACCACCACCCTATTGGATAAAAGCTGAACGTTTTTCCACAATACCTGACGACCATTTAATTTTTGGGCTTCCGGGGCGCAATGGTTAGCGCGTTCAGCTGTTATTCAAAAGACTGGTGGTTTGAGCCCTTTCGGGAGCGGTGTTGTGAGGTCTCAGATGTGACGTAAAAAGTCAAGGTTTTTCCACAATACCTGACGACCATTTAATTTTTGAGCTTCCGTGGCGCAATGGTTAGCGAGTTCTTCTGTTAATCGAAAGGTTGGTGGTTCGAGCCCACCCGGGAGAGGTGTTGTGGGGTCTCAGATGTAGCGTAAAAAGTCAAAACTTTTCCACAATACCTGACAACGATTTAATTTCTGAGCTTCCGTGGCTCAATGTTTAGCGCGTTCGGCTGTTAGCCAATAGGTTGGTGGTTCGAGCCCACCCGGGAGCGGTGTTGTGGTATCTCAAATGTAACGTAGAAAGCCAAAGTTTTTCCACAATACCTGACGACCATTTAATTTTTGGGCTTCCGTGACGCAATGGTTAGCGCGTTCGGCTGTTAACCGAAAGGTTGGTGGTTCAAGCCCACCCGGGAGCGGTGTTGTGGGATCACGAATGTAACGTAGAAAGCCAAAGTTTTTCCAGAATACCTGACGACCATTTAATTTTTGGGCTTCCGTGGCGCAATAATTAGCGCGTTCAGCTGTTAATCGATAGGTTGGTGGTTCGAGCCCACCCGAGAGAGGTGTTGTGGGGTCTCAGATGTAGCGTAAAAAGTCAAAACTTTTCCACAATACGTTACAACCATTTAATTTCTGAGCTTTCGTGGCTCAATGGTTAGCGCGTTCGGCTGTTAGCCAATAGGTTGGTGGTTCGAGCTCACCCGGGAGCGGTGTTGTGGGATCTCAAATGTAACGTAGAAAGCCAAAGTTTTTCCACAATACCTGACGACCATTTAATTTTTGGGCTTCCGGGGCGCAATGGTTAGCGCGTTCAGCTGTTATTCAAAAGACTGGTGGTTTGAGCCCTTTCGGGAGCGGTGTTGTGAGGTCTCAGATGTGACGTAAAAAGTCAAGGTTTTTCCACAATACCTGACGACCATTTAATTTTTGAGCTTCCGTGGCGCAATGGTTAGCGAGTTCTTCTGTTAATCGAAAGGTTGGTGGTTCGAGCCCACCCGGGAGAGGTGTTGTGGGGTCTCAGATGTAGCGTAAAAAGTCAAAACTTTTCCACAATACCTGAACACGATTTAATTTCTGAGCTTCCGTGGCTCAATGTTTAGCGCGTTCGGCTGTTAGCCAATAGGTTGGTGGTTCGAGCCCACCCGGGAGCGGTGTTGTGGGATCTCAAATGTAACGTAGAAAGCCAAAGTTTTTCCACAATACCTGACGACCATTTAATTTCTGAGCTTCCGTGGCTCAATGGTTAGCGCGTTCGGCTGTTAACCAATAGTTTGGTAGTTCGAGCCCATCCGGGAGCGGTGTTGTGAGGTCTCAGATGTGACGTAAAAAGTCAAGGTTTTTCCACAATACCTGACGACCATTTAATTTTTGGGCTTCCGTGGCGCAATGATTAGCGCGTTCAGCTGTTAATCGAAAGGTTGAAGGTTCGAGCCCACCCGGGAGAGGTGTTGTGGGGTCTCATATGTAGCGTAAAAAGTCAAAACTTATCCACAATACGTGGCAATCATTTAATTTCTGAGCTTCCGTGGCTCAGTGGTTAGCGCGTTCGGCTGTTAACCAATAGGTTGGTGGTTCGAGCTCATCCGGGAGCGGTGTTGTGAGGTCTCAGATGTGACGTAAAAAGTCTAGGTTTTTACGCAAAACCTGACGAGCATTTAATTTTTGGGCTTCCGTGGCGCAATGGTTAGCGCGTTCTGCTGTTGACCCATAGGTTGGTGGTTCGAGCCCACCCGGGAGCGGTGTTGTGGGATCTCAAATGTAACGTAGAAAGCCAAAGTTTTTCCACAATACCTGACGACCATTTAATTTCTGAGCTTCCGTGGCTCAATGGTTAGCGCGTTCAGCTGTTAATCGAAAGGTTGGTGGTTGTGGGGTCTCAAATGTAACGTAGAAAGCCAAAGTTTTTCCACAATACCTGACGACCATTTAATTTTTGGGCTTCCGTGGCGCAATGGTTAGCGCGTTCGGCTGTTAACCGAAAGGTTGGTGGTTCAAGCCCATCCGGGAGCGGTGTTGTGACGTCTCAGATGTTACGTAAAAAGTCAAGGTTTTTCCACAATACCTGACGACCATTTAATTTTTGGGCTTCCGTGGCTCAATGGTTAGCGCGTTCGGCTGTTAACCAATAGGTTGGTGGTTCGAGGCCACCCGGGAGCGGTGTTGTGGGATCTCACATGTAACGTAGAAAGCCAAAGTTTTTCCACAATACCTGACGACCATTTAATTTTTGGGCTTCCGTGGCGCAATGGTTAGCGCGTTCGGCTGGTAACCGAAAGGTTGGTGGTTCAAGCCCACCCGTGAGCGGTGTTGTGGGATCACGAATGTAACGTAGAAAGCCAAAGTTTTTCCAGAATACCTGACGACCATTTAATTTTTGGGCTTCCGTGGCGCAATAATTAGCGCGTTCAGCTGTTAATCGAAAGGTTGGTGGTTCGAGCCCACCCGAGAGAGGTGTTGTGGGGTCTCAGATGTAGCGTAAAAAGTCAAAACTTTTCCACAATACGTGACAACCATTTAATTTCTGAGCTTTCGTGGCTCAATGGTTAGCGCGTTCGGCTGTTAGCCAATAGGTTGGTGGTTCGAGCCCACCCGGGAGCGGTGTTGTGGGATCTCAAATGTAACGTAGAAAGCCAAAGTTTTTCCACAATACCTGACGACCATTTAATTTTTGGGCTTCCGGGGCGCAATGGTTAGGGCGTTCGGCTGTTAACCAATAGGTTGGTGGTTCGAGCCCTCCCGGGCGCGGTGTTGTGGGTTCTCAAACGTAACGTAGAAAGCCAAAGTTTTTCCACAATACCTGACGACCATTTAATTTTTGGGCTTCCGTGGCGCAATGGTTAGCGCGTTCAGCTGTTAATCGAAAGGTTGAAGGTTCGAGCCCACCCGGGAGAGGTGTTGTGGGGTCTCAGATGTAGCGTAAAAATTCAAAACTTTTCCACAATACGTGACAACCATTTAATTTCTGAGCCTCCGTGGCTCAATGGTAAGCGCTTTCGGCTGTTAACCAATAGGTTGGTGGTTCGAGCCCATCCGGGAGCGGTGTTGTGAGGTCTCAGATGTGACGTAAAAAGTCAAGGTTTTTACACAATACCTGACGAGCGTTTAATTTTTGGGCTTCCTTGGCGCAACGGTTAGCGCGTTCGGCTGTTAACCGAAAGGTTGGTGGTTCGAGCCCAACCGGGAGAGGTGTTGTAGGGTCTCAGATGTAACGTAATAAGTCATAACTTATCCACAATACCTGACAACCATTTAATTTCTGAGCTTCCGTGGCTCAATGGTTAGCGCTTTCGGCTGTTAACCAATAGGTTGGTGGTTCGAGCCCATCCGGGAGCGGTGTTGTGAGGTCTCAGATGTTACGTAAAAAGTCAAGGTTTTTACACAATACCTGACGAGCGTTTAATTTTTGGGCTTCCGTGGCGCAATGGTTAGAACGTTCAGCTTTTATCCAATAGGGTGGTGGTTCGAGCCCACCCGGGAGCGGTGTTGTGGGATCTCAAATGTAACGTAGAAAGACAAAGTTTTTCCACATTTCCTGACGACCATTTATTTTTTGGGCTTCCTTGGCGCAATGGTTAGCGCGTTCGGCTGTTAACCGAAAGGTTGGTGGTTCGAGCCCAACCGAGAGAGGTGTTGTAGGGTCTCAGATGTAACGTAATCAGTCATAACTTATCCACAATACCTGACAACCATTTAATTTCTGAGCTTCCGTGGCTCAATGGTTAGCGCGTTCGGCTGTTAACCAATAGGTTGGTGGTTCGAGCCCATCCGGGAGCGGTGTTGTGAGGTCTCAGATGTAACGTAAAATGTCAGAGTTTTTCCACAATACCTGACGAACATTTAATTTTTGGGCTTCCGTGGCGCAATGGTTAGCGCGTTCGGCTGTTAACCAATAGGTGGGTTGTTCGAGCCCATCCGGGAGCGGTGTTGTCAGGTCTCAGATGTGACGCAAAAAGTCAAGGTTTTTACACAATACCTGACGAGCATTTAATTTTTGGGCTTCCGTGGCTCAATGGTTAGCGCGTTCGGCTGTTAACCAATAGGTTGGTGGTTCGAGCCCACCCGGGAGCGGTGGTGTGGGATCTCATATGTAACGTAGAAAGCCAAAGTTTTGCCACAATACCTGACGACCATTAATTTTTGGGCCTTCTTGGCGCAATTGTTAGTGCGTTCGGCTGTTAACCGAAAGGTTGGTGGTTCGAGCCCAACCGGAAGAGGTGTTGTAGGGTCTCAGATGTAACGTAAAAAGTCATAACTTATCTACAATACCTGACAACCATTTAAATTCTGAGCTTCCGTGGCTCAATGGTTAGCGAATTCGGCTGTTAACAAAAAGGTTGGTGGTTCGAGCCCACCCGGGAGCGGTGTTTTGGGATCTCAAATGTTACGTTGAAAGCCAAAATTTTTCCACAATACCTGACGACCATTTAATTTTTGGGCTTCCGTGGCGCAATGGTCAGCGCGTTCAGCTGTTAACCGAAAGGTTGGTGGTTCGAGCCCATCGGGGAGCGGTGTTGTGACGTCTCAGATGTAACGTAAAATGTCAGAGTTTTTCCACAATACCTGACGAACATTTAATTTTTGGGCTTCCGTGGCGCAATTATTAGCGCGTTCAACTGTTAATCGAAAGGCTGGTGGTTCAAGCGCACCCGGAAGAGGTGTTGTGGGGTCTCAGATGTAACGTAAAAAGTCAAAACTTATCCACAATACGTGACAACCATTTAATTTCTGAGCTTCCGTGGCTCAATGGTTAGCGCGTTCGGCTGTTAACCAATAGGTTGGTGGTTCGAGCCCACCCGGGAGCGGTGGTGTGGGATCTCAAATGTAACGTAGAAAGCCAAAGTTTTGCCACAATACCTGACGACCATTAAATTTTTGGGCTTCCTTGGCGCAATGGTTAGCGCGTTCGGCTGTTAACCGAAAGGTTGGTGGTTCGAGCCCAACCGGAAGAGGTGTTGTAGGGTCTCAGATGTAACGTAAAAAGTCATAACTTATCCACAATACCTGACAACCATTTGATTTCTGAGCTTCCGTGGCTCAAAGGTTAGCGCGTTCGGCTGATAACAAATAGGTTGGTGGTTCAGCCCATCCGGGAGCGGTGTTGTGAGGTCTCAGATGTGACGTAAAAAGTCAAGGTTTTTTCCACAACGCCTGACGACCATTTAATTTTTGGGCTTCCGTGGCGCAATGGTTAGCGCGTTCGGCTGTTAACCAATAGGTTGGTGGTTCAAGCCCATCCGGGAGCGGTGTTGTGAGGTCTCAGATGTAACGTAAAATGTCAGAGTTTTTCCACAATACCTGACGAACATTTAATTTTTTGGCTTCCGTGGCGCAATGATTAGCGCGTTCAGCTGTTAATCGAAATTTTGAAGGTTCGAGCCCACCCGGGAGAGGTGTTGTGGGGTCTCAGATGTAGCGAAAAAAGTCAAAACTTTTCCACAATACGTGACAACCATTTAATTTCTGAGCTTCCGTGGCTCAATGGTTAGCGCGTTCGGCTGTTAACCAATAGGTTGGTGGTTCGAGCCCATCCGGGAGCGGTGTTGTGAGGTCTCTAATGTAACGTAAAAAGCCAAAGTTTTTCCACAATACCTGACGACCATTTTTTTTTTGGGCGTCCGTGGCGCAATGGTTAGCGCGTTCGGCTGTTAACCGAAAGGTTGGTGGTTCGAGCCCATCCGGGAGCGGTGTTATGACGTCTCAGATGTTACGTAAAATGTCAGAGTTTTTCCACAATACTTGACGAACATTTAATTTTCGGGCTTCCGTGGCGCAATAATTAGCGCGTCCAGCTGTTAATCGAAAGGTTGGTGGTTCGAGCCCACCCGGGAGCGGTGTTGTGGGATCTCAAATGTAACGTAGAAAACCAAAGTTTTTCCACAATACCTGACTACCATTTAATTTTTGGGCTTCCTTGGCGCAATGGTTAGCGCGTTCGGCTGTTAACCGAAAGGATGGTGGTTCGAGCCCACCTGGGAGAAGTGTTGTAGGGTCTCAGATGTAACGTAAAAAGTCATAACTTATCCACAAAACCTAACAACCATTTAATTTCTGAGCTTCTGTGGCTCAATGGTTAGCGCGTTCGGCTGTTAACCAATTGGTTGGTGGTTCGAGCCTATCCGGGAGAAGTGTTGTGACGTCTCAGATGTAACGTAAAATGTCAGAGTTTTTCCACAATACCTGACGAACATTTAATTTTTGGGCTTCCGTGGCGCAATGATTAGCGCGTTCAGCTGTTAATCGAAATTTTGAAGGTTCGAGCCCACCCGGGAGAGGTGTTGTGGGGTCTCAGATGTAGCGAAAAAAGTCAAAACTTTTCCACAATACGTGACAACCATTTAATTTCTGAGCTTCCGTGGCTCAATGGTTAGCGCGTTCGGCTGTTAACCAATAGGTTGGTGGTTCGAGCCCATCCGGGAGCGGTGTTGTGAGGTCTCAGATGTGAAGTAAAAAGTCAAAGTTTTACCTCAATACCTGACGACCATTTAATATTTGGCCTCCGTTGCGCAATGGTTAGCGCGTTCGGCTGTTAACCGAAAGGTTGGTGGTTCGAGCCCACCCGGGAGCGGTGTTGTGGGATCTCTAATGTAACGTAAAAAGCCAAAGTTTTTCCACAATACCTGACGACCATTTTTTTTTTGGGCGTCCGTGGCGCAATGGTTAGCGCGTTCGGCTGTTAACCGAAAGGTTGGTGGTTCGAGCCCATCCGGGAGCGGTGTTATGACGTCTCAGATGTTACGTAAAATGTCAGAGTTTTTCCACAATACTTGACGAACATTTAATTTTCGGGCTTCCGTGGCGCAATAATTAGCGCGTCCAGCTGTTAATCGAAAGGTTGGTGGTTCGAGCCCACCCGGGAGCGGTGTTGTGGGATCTCAAATGTAACGTAGAAAACCAAAGTTTTTCCACAATACCTGACTACCATTTAATTTTTGGGCTTCCTTGGCGCAATGGTTAGCGCGTTCGGCTGTTAACCGAAAGGATGGTGGTTCGAGCCCACCTGGGAGAAGTGTTGTAGGGTCTCAGATGTAACGTAAAAAGTCATAACTTATCCACAAAACCTAACAACCATTTAATTTCTGAGCTTCTGTGGCTCAATGGTTAGCGCGTTCGGCTGTTAACCAATTGGTTGGTGGTTCGAGCCTATCCGGGAGAAGTGTTGTGACGTCTCAGATGTAACGTAAAATGTCAGAGTTTTTCCACAATACCTGACGAACATTTAATTTTTGGGCTTCCGTGGCGCAATGATTAGCGCGTTCAGCTGTTAATCGAAATTTTGAAGGTTCGAGCCCACCCGGGAGAGGTGTTGTGGGGTCTCAGATGTAGCGAAAAAAGTCAAAACTTTTCCACAATACGTGACAACCATTTAATTTCTGAGCTTCCGTGGCTCAATGGTTAGCGCGTTCGGCTGTTAACCAATAGGTTGGTGGTTCGAGCCCATCCGGGAGCGGTGTTGTGAGGTCTCAGATGTGAAGTAAAAAGTCAAAGTTTTACCTCAATACCTGACGACCATTTAATATTTGGCCTCCGTTGCGCAATGGTTAGCGCGTTCGGCTGTTAACCGAAAGGTTGGTGGTTCGAGCCCACCCGGGAGCGGTGTTGTGGGATCTCTAATGTAACGTAAAAAGCCAAAGTTTTTCCACAATACCTGACGACCATTTTTTTTTTGGGCGTCCGTGGCGCAATGGTTAGCGCGTTCGGCTGTTAACCGAAAGGTTGGTGGTTCGAGCCCATCCGGGAGCGGTGTTATGACGTCTCAGATGTTACGTAAAATGTCAGAGTTTTTCCACAATACTTGACGAACATTTAATTTTCGGGCTTCCGTGGCGCAATAATTAGCGCGTCCAGCTGTTAATCGAAAGGTTGGTGGTTCGAGCCCACCCGGGAGCGGTGTTGTGGGATCTCAAATGTAACGTAGAAAACCAAAGTTTTTCCACAATACCTGACTACCATTTAATTTTTGGGCTTCCTTGGCGCAATGGTTAGCGCGTTCGGCTGTTAACCGAAAGGATGGTGGTTCGAGCCCACCTGGGAGAAGTGTTGTAGGGTCTCAGATGTAACGTAAAAAGTCATAACTTATCCACAAAACCTAACAACCATTTAATTTCTGAGCTTCTGTGGCTCAATGGTTAGCGCGTTCGGCTGTTAACCAATTGGTTGGTGGTTCGAGCCTATCCGGGAGAAGTGTTGTGACGTCTCAGATGTAACGTAAAATGTCAGAGTTTTTCCACAATACCTGACGAACATTTAATTTTTGGGCTTACGTGGCGAAATGGTTAGCGCGGTCAGCTGTTAATCGAAAGGTTGGTGGTTCGAGCCCACCCGGGAGAGGTGTTGTTGGGTCTCATATGTAGCGTAAAAAGACAAAACTTTTCCACAATACGTGACAACCATTTATTTTCTGAGCTTTCGTGGCTCAATGGTTAGCGCGTTCGGCTGTTAACCAATAGGTTGGTGGTTCGAGCCCACCCGGGAGCGGTGTTTTTGGATCTCAAATGTAACATAAATAGCCAAAGTTTTTCCACAATACCTGACGACCATTTAATTTTTGGGCGTCCGTGGCGAATGATTAGCGCGCTCGGCTGTTAACCGAAAGGTTGGTGGTTCGAGCCCATCCGGGAGCGGTGTTGTGAGGCCTCAGATGTGAAGTAAAATGTCAGAGTTTTTCCACAATACCTGACGAACATTTAATTTTTGGGCGTCCGTGGCGAATGGTTAGCGGGTTCGGCTGTTAACCGAAAGGTTGGTGGTTCGAGCCCTCCCGGGAGCGGTGTTGTGACGTCTCAGATGTAACGTAAAATGTCAGAGTTTTTCCACAATACCTGACGAGCATTTAAAATTTGGGCTTCCGTGGCGCAATGGTTAGCGCGTTCAGCTGTTAATCGAAAGGTTGGTGGTTCGAGCCCACCCGGAAGAGGTGTTGTGGGGTCTCAGATGTAGCGTAAAAAGTCAAAACTTTTCCACAATACGTGACAACCATTTAATTTCTGAGCTTCCGTGGCTCAATGGTTAGCGCGTTCGGCTGTTAATCGAAAGGTTGGTGGTTCGAGCCCATCCGGGAGCGGTGTTGTGACGTCTCAGATGTTACGTAAAATGTCAGAGTTTTTCCACAATACCTGACGAACATTTAATTTTCGGGCTTCCGTGGCGCAATAATTAGCGCGTCCAGCTGTTAATCGAAAGGTTGGTGGTTCGAGCCCACCCGGGAGCGGTGTTGTGGGATCTCAAATGTAACGTAGAAAACCAAAGTTTTTCCACAATACCTGACTACCATTTAATTTTTGGGCTTCCTTGGCGCAATGGTTAGCGCGTTCGGCTGTTAACCGAAAGGATGGTGGTTCGAGCCCACCTGGGAGAAGTGTTGTAGGGTCTCAGATGTAACGTAAAAAGTCATAACTTATCCACAAAACCTAACAACCATTTAATTTCTGAGCTTCTGTGGCTCAATGGTTAGCGCGTTCGGCTGTTAACCAATTGGTTGGTGGTTCGAGCCTATCCGGGAGAAGTGTTGTGACGTCTCAGATGTAACGTAAAATGTCAGAGTTTTTCCACAATACCTGACGAACATTTAATTTTTGGGCTTGCGTGGCGCAATGGTTAGCGCGGTCAGCTGTTAATCGAAAGGTTGGTGGTTCGAGCCCACCCGGGAGAGGTGTTGTTGGGTCTCATGTGTAGCGTAAAAAGACAAAACTTTTCCACAATACGTGACAACCATTTATTTTCTGAGCTTTCGTGGCTCAATGGTTAGCGCGTTCGGCTGTTAACCAATAGGTTGGTGGTTCGAGCCCACCCGGGAGCGGTGTTTTTGGATCTCAAATGTAACATAAATAGCCAAAGTTTTTCCACAATACCTGACGACCATTTAATTTTTGGGCTTCAGTGGCGCAATGGTCAGCGCGTTCAGCTGTTAACCGAAAGGTTGGTGGTTCGAGCCCTCCCGGGAGCGGTGTTGTGTCGTCTCAGATATAACGTAAAATGTCAGAGTTATTCCACAATACCTGACGAACATTTAATTTTTGGGCGTCCGTGGCGAATGGTTAGCGCGTTCGGCTGTTAACCGAAAGGTTGGTGGTTCGAGCCCTCCCGGGAGCGGTGTTGTGACGTCTCAGATGTAACGTAAAATGTCAGAGTTTTTCCACAATACCTGACGAGCATTTAGTTTTTGGGCTTCCGTGGCGCAATGGTTAGCGCGTTCGGCTGTTAACCAATAGGTTGGTGGTTCGAGCCCATCCGGGAGCGGTGTCGTGAGGTCTCAGATGTGACGTAAAAAGTCAAGGTTTTTACACAATACCTGACGAGCATTTAACTTTTGGGCTTCCGTGGCGCAATGGTTAGCGCGTTCGGCTGTTAACCAATAGGTTGGTGGTTCGAGCCCATCCGGGAGCGGTGTTATGACGTCTCAGATGTTACGTAAAATGTCAGAGTTTTTCCACAATACTTGACGAACATTTAATTTTCGGGCTTCCGTGGCGCAATAATTAGCGCGTCCAGCTGTTAATCGAAAGGTTGGTGGTTCGAGCCCACCCGGGAGCGGTGTTGTGGGATCTCAAATGTAACGTAGAAAACCAAAGTTTTTCCACAATACCTGACTACCATTTAATTTTTGGTCGTCCGTGGCGAATGGTTAGCGCGTTCGGCTGTTAACCGAAAGGTTGGTGGTTCGAGCCCTCCCGGGAGCGGTGTTGTGACGTCTCAGATGTAACGTAAAATGTCAGAGTTTTTCCACAATACCTGACGAGCATTTAGTTTTTGGGCTTCCGTGGCGCAATGGTTAGCGCGTTCAGCTTTTAATCGAAAGGTTGGTGGTTCGAGCCCACCCGGAAGAGGTGTTGTGGGGTCTCAGATGTAGCGTACAAAGTCAAAACTTTTCCACAATACGTGACAACCATTTAATTTCTGAGCTTCCGTGGCTCAATGGTTAGCGCGTTCGGCTGTTAATCGAAAGGTTGGTGGTTCGAGCCCATCCGAGAGCGGTGTTGTGTCGTCTCAGATGTAACGTAAAATGTCAGAGTTTTTCCACAATACCTGACGAGCATTTAATTTTTGGGCTTCCGTGGCGCAATGGTTAGCGCGTTCAGCTGTTAATCGAAAGGTTGGTGGTTCGAGCCCTCCCGGGAGAGGTGTTGTGAGGTCTCAGATGTAGCGTGAAAAGTCAAACTTTTTCCATAATACGTGATAACCATTTATTTTCTAATCTTTCGTGGCTCAATGGTTAGCGCGTTCGGCTGTTAACCAATAGCTTGGTGGTTCGAGCCCACCCGGGAGCGGTGTTTTTGGATCTCAAATAAAACGTAAATAGCCAAAGTTTTTCTACAATACCTGACGACCATTTAATTTTTGGGCTTCCGTGGCGCAATGGTTAGTGCAATCAGCTGTTAACCGAAAGGTTGGTGGTTCGAGCCCAAACGAGAGAGGATTTGTGGGGTCTCAGATGTAGCGAGAAAAGTCGTAACTTTTCCACAATACCTGACGAACATTTAATTTTTGGGCTTCCGTGGCGCAGTAATTAGCGCGTCCAGCTCTTAATCGAAAGGTTGGTGGTTCGAGCCCACCCGGAAGAGGTGTTGTGGGGTCTCAGATGTTGCGTTAAAAGTCAAAACTTTTCCACAATACGTGACAACCATTTAATTTCTGATCTTCCTTGGCTCAATGGTTAGCGCGTTCGGCTGTTAACCAATAGGTTGGTGGTTCGTGCCCACCCGGGAGCGGTGTTTTTGGATCTCAAATGTAACGTAAATAGCCAAAGTTTTTCCACAATACCTGACGACCATTTAATTTTTGGGCGTCCGTGGCGAATGGTTAGCGCGTTCGGCTGTTAACCGAAAGGTTGGTGGTTCGAGCCCATCCGGGAGCGGTGTTGTGAGGTCTCAGATGTGAAGTAAAAAGTCAAGGTTTTACCTCAATACCTGACGAAAATTTAATTTTTGGGCTTCAGTGGCGCAATGGTCAGCGCGTTCAGCTGTTAACCGAAAGGTTGGTGGTTCGAGCCCTCCCGGGAGCGGTGTTGTGACGTCTCAGATGTAACGTAAAATGTCAGAGTTTTTCCACAACACCTGACGAACATTTAACTTTTGGGCTTCCGTGGCGCAATGGTTAGCGCGTTCAGCTGTTAATCGAAAGGTTGGTGGTTCATGCCCGCCCGGAAGAGGTATTGTGTGGTCTCAGATGTAGCGTAAAAAGTCAAAACTTTTCCACAATACGTGACAATCATTTAATTTCTGAGCTTCCGTGGCTCAATGGTTAGCGCGTTCGGCTGTTAATCGAAAGGTTGGTGGTTCGAGCCCATCCGGGAGCGGTGTTGTGAGGTCTCAGATGTAGCGTGAAAAGTCAAACTTTTTCCATAATACGTGATAACCATTTATTTTCTGAGCTTCCGTGGCTCAATGGTTAGCGCGTTCGGCTGTTATCCAATAGGTTGGTGGTTCGAGCCCACCCGGGAGCGGTGTTTTGGGATCTCAAATGTAACGTAAATAGCCAAAGTTTTTCCACAATACCTGACGACCATTTAATTTTTGGGCCTCAGTGGCGCAATGGTTAGCGCGTTCAGCTGTTAACCGAAAGGTTGGTGGTTCGAGCCCAAACGAGAGAGGATTTGTGGGGTCTCAGAAGTAGCGTGAAAAGTCGTAACTTTTCAACAATACCTGACAACCATTTAATTTTTGGGCGTCCGTGGCGCAATGGTTAGCGCGTTCGGCTGTTAACCGAAAGGTTGGTGGTTCGAGCCCATCCAGGAGCGGTGTTGTGACGTCTCAGATGTGACGTAAAAAGTCAAGGTTTTTACACGATACCTGACGAGCATTTAACTTTTGGGCTTCCGTGGCGCAATGGTTAGCGCGTTCGGCTGTTAACCAATAGGTTGGTGGTTCGAGCCCATCCGGGAGCGGTGTTGTGAGGTCTCAGATGTGACGTAAAAAGTCAAGGTTTTTACACAATATCTGACGAGCATCTAATTTTTGGGCTTCCGTGGCGCAATGGTTAGCGCGTTCAGCTGTTAATCGAAAGGTTGGTGGTTCGAGCCCACCCGGGAGAGGTGTTGTGGGGTCACAAATGTAACGTAGAAAGCCAAAGTTTTTCCACAATACCTGACAACAATTTAATTTCTGAGCTTCCGTGGCTCAATGGTTAGCGCGTTCGGCTGTTAGCCAATAGGTTGGTGGTTCGAGCCCATCCGGGAGCGGTGTCGTGAGGTCTCAGATGTGACGTAAAAAGTCAAGGTTTTTACACAATACCTGACGAGCATTTAACTTTTGGGCTTCCGTGGCGCAATGGTTAGCGCGTTCGGCTGTTAACCAATAGGTTGGTGGTTCGAGCCCATCCGGGAGCGGTGTCGTGAGGTCTCAGATGTGACGTAAAAAGTCAAGGTTTTTACACAATACCTGACGAGCATTTAACTTTTGGGCTTCCGTGGCGCAATGGTTAGCGCGTTCGGCTGTTAACCAATAGGTTGGTGGTTCGAGCCCATCCGGGAGCGGTGTTATGACGTCTCAGATGTTACGTAAAATGTCAGAGTTTTTCCACAATACTTGACGAACATTTAATTTTCGGGCTTCCGTGGCGCAATAATTAGCGCGTCCAGCTGTTAATCGAAAGGTTGGTGGTTCGAGCCCACCCGGGAGCGGTGTTGTGGGATCTCAAATGTAACGTAGAAAACCAAAGTTTTTCCACAATACCTGACTACCATTTAATTTTTGGGCTTCCTTGGCGCAATGGTTAGCGCGTTCGGCTGTTAACCGAAAGGATGGTGGTTCGAGCCCACCTGGGAGAAGTGTTGTAGGGTCTCAGATGTAACGTAAAAAGTCATAACTTATCCACAAAACCTAACAACCATTTAATTTCTGAGCTTCTGTGGCTCAATGGTTAGCGCGTTCGGCTGTTAACCAATTGGTTGGTGGTTCGAGCCTATCCGGGAGAAGTGTTGTGACGTCTCAGATGTAACGTAAAATGTCAGAGTTTTTCCACAATACCTGACGAACATTTAATTTTTGGGCTTACGTGGCGAAATGGTTAGCGCGGTCAGCTGTTAATCGAAAGGTTGGTGGTTCGAGCCCACCCGGGAGAGGTGTTGTTGGGTCTCATATGTAGCGTAAAAAGACAAAACTTTTCCACAATACGTGACAACCATTTATTTTCTGAGCTTTCGTGGCTCAATGGTTAGCGCGTTCGGCTGTTAACCAATAGGTTGGTGGTTCGAGCCCACCCGGGAGCGGTGTTTTTGGATCTCAAATGTAACATAAATAGCCAAAGTTTTTCCACAATACCTGACGACCATTTAATTTTTGGGCGTCCGTGGCGAATGATTAGCGCGCTCGGCTGTTAACCGAAAGGTTGGTGGTTCGAGCCCATCCGGGAGCGGTGTTGTGAGGCCTCAGATGTGAAGTAAAATGTCAGAGTTTTTCCACAATACCTGACGAACATTTAATTTTTGGGCGTCCGTGGCGAATGGTTAGCGGGTTCGGCTGTTAACCGAAAGGTTGGTGGTTCGAGCCCTCCCGGGAGCGGTGTTGTGACGTCTCAGATGTAACGTAAAATGTCAGAGTTTTTCCACAATACCTGACGAGCATTTAAAATTTGGGCTTCCGTGGCGCAATGGTTAGCGCGTTCAGCTGTTAATCGAAAGGTTGGTGGTTCGAGCCCACCCGGAAGAGGTGTTGTGGGGTCTCAGATGTAGCGTAAAAAGTCAAAACTTTTCCACAATACGTGACAACCATTTAATTTCTGAGCTTCCGTGGCTCAATGGTTAGCGCGTTCGGCTGTTAATCGAAAGGTTGGTGGTTCGAGCCCATCCGGGAGCGGTGTTGTGACGTCTCAGATGTTACGTAAAATGTCAGAGTTTTTCCACAATACCTGACGAACATTTAATTTTCGGGCTTCCGTGGCGCAATAATTAGCGCGTCCAGCTGTTAATCGAAAGGTTGGTGGTTCGAGCCCACCCGGGAGCGGTGTTGTGGGATCTCAAATGTAACGTAGAAAACCAAAGTTTTTCCACAATACCTGACTACCATTTAATTTTTGGGCTTCCTTGGCGCAATGGTTAGCGCGTTCGGCTGTTAACCGAAAGGATGGTGGTTCGAGCCCACCTGGGAGAAGTGTTGTAGGGTCTCAGATGTAACGTAAAAAGTCATAACTTATCCACAAAACCTAACAACCATTTAATTTCTGAGCTTCTGTGGCTCAATGGTTAGCGCGTTCGGCTGTTAACCAATTGGTTGGTGGTTCGAGCCTATCCGGGAGAAGTGTTGTGACGTCTCAGATGTAACGTAAAATGTCAGAGTTTTTCCACAATACCTGACGAACATTTAATTTTTGGGCTTGCGTGGCGCAATGGTTAGCGCGGTCAGCTGTTAATCGAAAGGTTGGTGGTTCGAGCCCACCCGGGAGAGGTGTTGTTGGGTCTCATGTGTAGCGTAAAAAGACAAAACTTTTCCACAATACGTGACAACCATTTATTTTCTGAGCTTTCGTGGCTCAATGGTTAGCGCGTTCGGCTGTTAACCAATAGGTTGGTGGTTCGAGCCCACCCGGGAGCGGTGTTTTTGGATCTCAAATGTAACATAAATAGCCAAAGTTTTTCCACAATACCTGACGACCATTTAATTTTTGGGCTTCAGTGGCGCAATGGTCAGCGCGTTCAGCTGTTAACCGAAAGGTTGGTGGTTCGAGCCCTCCCGGGAGCGGTGTTGTGTCGTCTCAGATATAACGTAAAATGTCAGAGTTATTCCACAATACCTGACGAACATTTAATTTTTGGGCGTCCGTGGCGAATGGTTAGCGCGTTCGGCTGTTAACCGAAAGGTTGGTGGTTCGAGCCCTCCCGGGAGCGGTGTTGTGACGTCTCAGATGTAACGTAAAATGTCAGAGTTTTTCCACAATACCTGACGAGCATTTAGTTTTTGGGCTTCCGTGGCGCAATGGTTAGCGCGTTCAGCTTTTAATCGAAAGGTTGGTGGTTCGAGCCCACCCGGAAGAGGTGTTGTGGGGTCTCAGATGTAGCGTACAAAGTCAAAACTTTTCCACAATACGTGACAACCATTTAATTTCTGAGCTTCCGTGGCTCAATGGTTAGCGCGTTCGGCTGTTAATCGAAAGGTTGGTGGTTCGAGCCCATCCGAGAGCGGTGTTGTGTCGTCTCAGATGTAACGTAAAATGTCAGAGTTTTTCCACAATACCTGACGAGCATTTAATTTTTGGGCTTCCGTGGCGCAATGGTTAGCGCGTTCAGCTGTTAATCGAAAGGTTGGTGGTTCGAGCCCTCCCGGGAGAGGTGTTGTGAGGTCTCAGATGTAGCGTGAAAAGTCAAACTTTTTCCATAATACGTGATAACCATTTATTTTCTAATCTTTCGTGGCTCAATGGTTAGCGCGTTCGGCTGTTAACCAATAGCTTGGTGGTTCGAGCCCACCCGGGAGCGGTGTTTTTGGATCTCAAATAAAACGTAAATAGCCAAAGTTTTTCTACAATACCTGACGACCATTTAATTTTTGGGCTTCCGTGGCGCAATGGTTAGTGCAATCAGCTGTTAACCGAAAGGTTGGTGGTTCGAGCCCAAACGAGAGAGGATTTGTGGGGTCTCAGATGTAGCGAGAAAAGTCGTAACTTTTCCACAATACCTGACGAACATTTAATTTTTGGGCTTCCGTGGCGCAGTAATTAGCGCGTCCAGCTCTTAATCGAAAGGTTGGTGGTTCGAGCCCACCCGGAAGAGGTGTTGTGGGGTCTCAGATGTTGCGTTAAAAGTCAAAACTTTTCCACAATACGTGACAACCATTTAATTTCTGATCTTCCTTGGCTCAATGGTTAGCGCGTTCGGCTGTTAACCAATAGGTTGGTGGTTCGTGCCCACCCGGGAGCGGTGTTTTTGGATCTCAAATGTAACGTAAATAGCCAAAGTTTTTCCACAATACCTGACGACCATTTAATTTTTGGGCGTCCGTGGCGAATGGTTAGCGCGTTCGGCTGTTAACCGAAAGGTTGGTGGTTCGAGCCCATCCGGGAGCGGTGTTGTGAGGTCTCAGATGTGAAGTAAAAAGTCAAGGTTTTACCTCAATACCTGACGAAAATTTAATTTTTGGGCTTCAGTGGCGCAATGGTCAGCGCGTTCAGCTGTTAACCGAAAGGTTGGTGGTTCGAGCCCTCCCGGGAGCGGTGTTGTGACGTCTCAGATGTAACGTAAAATGTCAGAGTTTTTCCACAACACCTGACGAACATTTAACTTTTGGGCTTCCGTGGCGCAATGGTTAGCGCGTTCAGCTGTTAATCGAAAGGTTGGTGGTTCATGCCCGCCCGGAAGAGGTATTGTGTGGTCTCAGATGTAGCGTAAAAAGTCAAAACTTTTCCACAATACGTGACAATCATTTAATTTCTGAGCTTCCGTGGCTCAATGGTTAGCGCGTTCGGCTGTTAATCGAAAGGTTGGTGGTTCGAGCCCATCCGGGAGCGGTGTTGTGAGGTCTCAGATGTAGCGTGAAAAGTCAAACTTTTTCCATAATACGTGATAACCATTTATTTTCTGAGCTTCCGTGGCTCAATGGTTAGCGCGTTCGGCTGTTATCCAATAGGTTGGTGGTTCGAGCCCACCCGGGAGCGGTGTTTTGGGATCTCAAATGTAACGTAAATAGCCAAAGTTTTTCCACAATACCTGACGACCATTTAATTTTTGGGCCTCAGTGGCGCAATGGTTAGCGCGTTCAGCTGTTAACCGAAAGGTTGGTGGTTCGAGCCCAAACGAGAGAGGATTTGTGGGGTCTCAGAAGTAGCGTGAAAAGTCGTAACTTTTCAACAATACCTGACAACCATTTAATTTTTGGGCGTCCGTGGCGCAATGGTTAGCGCGTTCGGCTGTTAACCGAAAGGTTGGTGGTTCGAGCCCATCCAGGAGCGGTGTTGTGACGTCTCAGATGTGACGTAAAAAGTCAAGGTTTTTACACGATACCTGACGAGCATTTAACTTTTGGGCTTCCGTGGCGCAATGGTTAGCGCGTTCGGCTGTTAACCAATAGGTTGGTGGTTCGAGCCCATCCGGGAGCGGTGTTGTGAGGTCTCAGATGTGACGTAAAAAGTCAAGGTTTTTACACAATATCTGACGAGCATCTAATTTTTGGGCTTCCGTGGCGCAATGGTTAGCGCGTTCAGCTGTTAATCGAAAGGTTGGTGGTTCGAGCCCACCCGGGAGAGGTGTTGTGGGGTCACAAATGTAACGTAGAAAGCCAAAGTTTTTCCACAATACCTGACAACAATTTAATTTCTGAGCTTCCGTGGCTCAATGGTTAGCGCGTTCGGCTGTTAGCCAATAGGTTGGTGGTTCGAGCCCATCCGGGAGCGGTGTCGTGAGGTCTCAGATGTGACGTAAAAAGTCAAGGTTTTTACACAATACCTGACGAGCATTTAACTTTTGGGCTTCCGTGGCGCAATGGTTAGCGCGTTCGGCTGTTAACCAATAGGTTGGTGGTTCGAGCCCATCCGGGAGCGGTGTTGTGAGGTCTCAGATGTGACGTAAAAAGTCAAGGTTTTCCACAATACCTGACAACCATTTAATTTCTGAGCTTCCGTGGCTCAATGGTTAGCGCGTTCGGCTGTTAACCAATAGGTTGGTGGTTCGAGCCCAACCGGGAGCGGTGTTGTGGGATCCGAAATGTAACGTAGAAAGCCAAAGTTTTTGCACAATAAATGACGACCATTTAATTTTTGGGCTTCCGTGGCGCAATGGTTAGCGCGTTCGGCTGTTAACCAATAGGTTGGTGGTTCGACCCCATCCGGGAGCGGTGTTGTGAGGTCTCAGATGTGACGTAAAAAGTCAAGGTTTTTACATAATACCTGACGAGCATTTAACTTTTGGGCTTCCGTGGCGCAATGGTTAGCGCGTTCGGCTGTTAACCAATAGGTTGGTGGTTCGAGCCCATCCGGGAGCGGTGTTGTGAGGTCTCGGATGTGACGTAAAAAGTCAAGGTTTTTACACAATACCTAACAAGCAATTAAGTTTTGGGCTTCCGTGGTGCAATGGTTAGCGCGTTCGGCTGTTAACCAATAGGTTGGTGGTTCGAGCCCATCCGGGAGCGGTGTTGTGAGGTCTCAGATGTGACGTAAAAAGTCAAGGTTTTTACACAATACCTGACGACCATTTAATTTTTGGGCTTCCGTGGCGCAATGGTTAGTGGAATCAGCTGTTAACCGAAAGGTTGGTGGTTCGAGCCCAAACGAGAGAGGATTTGTGGGGTCTCAGATGTAGCGAGAAAAGTCGTAACTTTTCCACAATACCTGACGAACATTTAATTTTTGGGCTTCCGTGGCGCAGTAATTAGCGCGTCCAGCTCTTAATCGAAAGGTTGGTGGTTCGAGCCCACCCGGAAGAGGTGTTGTGGGGTCTCAGATGTTGCGTTAAAAGTCAAAACTTTTCCACAATACATGACAACCATTTAATTTCTGAGCTTCCGTGGCTCAATGGTTAGCGCGTTCGGCTGTTAATCGAAAGGTTGGTGGTTCGAGCCCATCCGGGAGCGGTGTTGTGAGGTCTCAGATGTAGCGTGAAAAGTCAAACTTTTTCCATAATACGTGATAACCATTTATTTTCTGAGCTTCCGTGGCTCAATGGTTAGCGCGTTCGGCTGTTAACCGAAAGGTTGGTGGTTCGAGCCCATCCGGGAGCGGTGTTGTGAGGTCTCAGATGTGAAGTAAAAAGTCAAGGTTTTACCTCAATACCTGACGAAAATTTAATTTTTGGGCTTCAGTGGCGCAATGGTCAGCGCGTTCAGCTGTTAACCGAAAGGTTGTTGGTTCGAGCCCTCCCGGGAGCGGTGTTGTGACGTCTCAGATGTAACGTAAAATGTCAGAGTTTTTCCACAACACCTCACGAACATTTAACTTTTGTGCTTCCGTGGCGCAATGGTTAGCGCGTTCAGCTGTTAATCGAAAGGTTGGTGGTTCGAGCCCGCCCGGAAGAGGTATTGTGTGGTCTCAGATGTAGCGTAAAAAGTCAAAACTTTTCCACAATACGTGACAACCATTTAATTTCTGAGCTTCCGTGGCTCAATGGTTAGCGCGTTCGGCTGTTAATCGAAAGGTTGGTGGTTCGAGCCCATCCGGGAGCGGTGTTGTGAGGTCTCAGATGTAGCGTGAAAAGTCAAACTTTTTCCATAATACGTGATAACCATTTATTTTCTGAGCTTCCGTGGCTCAATGGTTAGCGCGTTCGGCTGTTATCCAATAGGTTGGTGGTTCGAGCCCACCCGGGAGCGGTGTTTTGGGATCTCAAATGTAACGTAAATAGCCAAAGTTTTTCCACAATACCTGACGACCATTTAATTTTTGGGCCTCAGTGGCGCAATGGTTAGCGCGTTCAGCTGTTAACCGAAAGGTTGGTGGTTCGAGCCCAAACGAGAGAGGATTTGTGGGGTCTCAGAAGTAGCGTGAAAAATCGTAACTTTTCAACAATACCTGACAACCATTTAATTCTTGGGCGTCCGTGGCACAATGGTTAGCGCGTTCAGCTGTTAATCGAAAGGTTGGTGGTTCGAGCCCACCCGGGAGAATTGTTGTGGGGTCTCAAATGTAACGTAGAAAGCCAAAGTTTTTCCACAATACCTGACAACAATTTAATTTCTGAGCTTCCGTGGCTCAATGGTTAGCGCGTTCGGCTGTTAACCAATAGGTTGGTGGTTCGAGCCCATCCGGGAGCGGTGTCGTGAGGTCTCAGATGTGACGTAAAAAGTCAAGGTTTTTACACAATACCTGACGAGCATTTAACTTTTGGGCTTCCGTGGCGCAATGGTTAGCGCGTTCGGCTGTTAACCAATAGGTTGGTGGTTCGAGCCCATCCGGGAGCGGTGTTGTGAGGTCTCAGATGTGACGTAAAAAGTCAAGGTTTTCCACAATACCTGACAACCATTTAATTTCTGAGCTTCCGTGGCTCAATGGTTAGCGCGTTCGGCTGTTAACCAATAGGTTGGTGGTTCGAGCCCACCCGGGAGCGGTGTTGTGGGATCTGAAATGTAACGTAGAAAGCCAAAGTTTTTGCACAATAAATGACGACCATTTAATTTTTGGGCTTCCGTGGCGCAATGGTTAGCGCGTTCGGCTGTTAACCAATAGGTTGGTGGTTCGACCCCATCCGGGAGCGGTGTTGTGAGGTCTCAGATGTGACGTAAAAAGTCAAGGTTTTTACATAATACCTGACGAGCATTTAACTTTTGGGCTTCCGTGGCGCAATGGTTAGCGCGTTCGGCTGTTAACCAATAGGTTGGTGGTTCGAGCCCATCCGGGAGCGGTGTTGTGAGGTCTCGGATGTGACGTAAAAAGTCAAGGTTTTTACACAATACCTAACAAGCATTTAACTTTTGGGCTTCCGTGGTGCAATGGTTAGCGCGTTCGGCTGTTAACCAATAGGTTGGTGGTTCGAGCCCATCCGGGAGCGGTGTTGTGAGGTCTCAGATGTGACGTAAAAAGTCAAGGTTTTTACACAATACCTGACGAGCATTTAACTTTTGGGCTTCCGTGGCGCAATGGTTTGCGCGTTCGGCTGTTAACCAATAGGTTGGTGGTTCGAGCCCATCCGGGAGCGGTGTTGTGAGGTCTCAGATGTGACGTAAAAAGTCAAGGTTTTTACACAATATCTGACGAGCATCTAATTTTTGGGCTTCCGTGGCGCAATGGTTAGCGCGTTCAGCTGTTAATCGAAAGGTTGGTGGTTCGAGCCCACCCGGGAGAGGTGTTGTGGGGTCTCAAATGTAACGTAGAAAGCCAAAGTTTTTCCACAATACCTGACAAAAGTTTAATTTCTGAGCTTCCGTGGCTCAATGGTTAGCGCGTTCGGCTGTTAACCAATAGGTTGGTGGTTCGAGCCCACCCGGGAGCGGTGTTGTGTGATCTCAAATGTAACGTAGAAAGCCAAAGTTTTTCCACAATACCTGACGACCATTTAATTTCTGATCTTCCTTGGCTCAATGGTTAGCGCGTTCGGCTGTTAACCAATAGGTTGGTGGTTCGTGCTCACCCGGGAGCGGTGTTTTTGGATCTCAAATGTAACGTAAATAGCCAAAGTTTTTCCACAATACCTGACGACCATTTAATTTTTGGGCGTCCGTGGCGAATGGTTAGCGCGTTCGGCTGTTAACCGAAAGGTTGGTGGTTCGAGCCCATCCGGGAGCGGTGTTGTGAGGTCTCAGATGTGAAGTAAAAAGTCAAGGTTTTACCTCAATACCTGACGAAAATTAAATTTTTGGGCTTCAGTGGCGCAATGGTCAGCGCGTTCAGCTGTTAACCGAAAGGTTGGTGGTTCGAGCCCTCCCGGGAGCGGTGTTGTGACGTCTCAGATGTAACGTAAAATGTCAGAGTTTTTCCACAACACCTGACGAACATTTAACTTTTGTGCTTCCGTGGCGCAATGGTTAGCGCGTTCGGCTGTTAACCGAAAGGTTGGTGGTTCGAGCCCATCCGGGAGCGGTGTTGTGAGGTCTCAGATGTGAAGTAAAAAGTCAAGGTTTTACCTCAATACCTGACGAAAATTTAATTTTTGGGCTTCAGTGGCGCAATGGTCAGCGCGTTCAGCTGTTAACCGAAAGGTTGGTGGTTCGAGCCCTCCCGGGAGCGGTGTTGTGACGTCTCAGATGTAACGTAAAATGTCAGAGTTTTTCCACAACACCTGACGAACATTTAACTTTTGTGCTTCCGTGGCGCAATGGTTAGCGCGTTCGGCTGTTAATCGAAAGGTTGGTGGTTCGAGCCCATCCGGGAGCGGTGTTGTGAGGTCTCAGATGTAGCGTGAAAAGTCAAACTTTTTCCATAATACGTGATAACCATTTATTTTCTGAGCTTCCGTGGCTCAATGGTTAGCGCTTTCGGCTGTTATCCAATAGGTTGGTGGTTCGAGCCCACCCGGAAGCGGTGTTTTGGGATCTCAAATGTAACGTAAATAGCCAAAGTTTTTCCACAATACCTGACGACCATTTAATTTTTGGGCCTCAGTGGCGCAATGGTTAGCGCGTTCAGCTGTTAACCGAAAGGTTGGTGGTTCGAGCCCAAACGAGAGAGGATTTGTGGGGTCTCAGAAGTAGCGTGAAAAGTCGTAACTTTTACACGATACCTGACGAGCATTTAACTTTTGGGCTTCCGTGGCGCAATGGTTAGCGCGTTCGGCTGTTAACCAATAGGTTGGTGGTTCGAGCCCATCCGGGAGCGGTGTTGTGAGGTCTCAGATGTGACGTAAAAAGTCAAGGTTTTTACACAATACCTAACGAGCATTTAATTTTTGGGCTTCCGTGGCACAATGGTTAGCGCGTTCAGCTGTTAATCGAAAGGTTGGTGGTTCGAGCCCACCCGGAAGAGGTGTTGTGGGGTCTCAAATGTAACGTAGAAAGCCAAAGTTTTTCCACAATACCTGACAACAATTTAATTTCTGAGCTTCCGTGGCTCAATGGTTAGCGCGTTCGGCTGTTAACCAATAGGTTGGTGGTTCGAGCCCATCCGGGAGCGGTGTCGTGAGGTCTCAGATGTGACGTAAATAGTCAAGGTTTTTACACAATACCTGACGAGCATTTAACTTTTGGGCTTCCGTGGCGCAATGGTTAGCGCGTTCGGCTGTTAACCAATAGGTTGGTGGTTCGAGCCCATCCGGGAGCGGTGTTGTGAGGTCTCAGATGTGACGTAAAAAGTCAAGGTTTTCCACAATACCTGACAACCATTTAATTTCTGAGCTTCCGTGGCTCAATGGTTAGCGCGTTCGGCTGTTAACCAATAGGTTGGTGGTTCGAGCCCACCCGGGAGCGGTGTTGTGGGATCTGAAATGTAACGTAGAAAGCCAAAGTTTTTGCACAATAAATGACGACCATTTAATTTTTGGGCTTCCGTGGCGCAATGGTTAGCGCGTTCGGCTGTTAACCAATAGGTTGGTGGTTCGACCCCATCCGGGAGCGGTGTTGTGAGGTCTCAGATGTGACGTAAAAAGTCAAGGTTTTTACATAATACCTGACGAGCATTTAACTTTTGGGCTTCCGTGGCGCAATGGTTAGCGCGTTCGGCTGTTAACCAATAGGTTGGTGGTTCGAGCCCATCCGGGAGCGGTGTTGTGAGGTCTCGGATGTGACGTAAAAAGTCAAGGTTTTTACACAATACCTAACAAGCATTTAACTTTTGGGCTTCCGTGGTGCAATGGTTAGCGCGTTCGGCTGTTAACCAATAGGTTGGTGGTTCGAGCCCATCCGGGAGCGGTGTTGTGAGGTCTCAGATGTGACGTAAAAAGTCAAGGTTTTTACACAATACCTGACGAGCATTTAACTTTTGGGCTTCCGTGGCGCAATGGTTTGCGCGTTCGGCTGTTAACCAATAGGTTGGTGGTTCGAGCCCATCCGGGAGCGGTGTTGTGAGGTCTCAGATGTGACGTAAAAAGTCAAGGTTTTTACACAATATCTGACGAGCATCTAATTTTTGGGCTTCCGTGGCGCAATGGTTAGCGCGTTCAGCTGTTAATCGAAAGGTTGGTGGTTCGAGCCCACCCGGGAGAGGTGTTGTGGGGTCTCAAATGTAACGTAGAAAGCCAAAGTTTTTCCACAATACCTGACAACCGTTTAATTTCTAAGCTTCCGTGGCTCAATGGTTAGCGCGTTCAGCTGTTAACCAATAGGTTGGTGGTTCGAGCCCACCCGGGAGCGGTGTTGTGTGATCTCAAATGTAACGTAGAAAGCCAAAGTTTTTCCACAATACCTGACGACCATTTAATTTTTGGGCTTCCGTGGCGCAATGGTTAGCGCGTTCGGCTGTTAACCAATAGGTTGGTGGTTAGAGCCCATCCGGGAGCGGTGTTGTGAGGTCTCAGATGTGACGTAAAAAGTCAAGGTTTTTACACAATACCTGACGAGCATTTAATTTTTGGGCTTCCGTGGCACAATGGTTAGCGCGTTCAGCTGTTAATCGAAAGGTTGGTGGTTCGAGCCCACCCAGGAGAGGTGTTTTGGGGTCTCAAATGTAACGTAGTAAGCCAAAGTTTTTCCACAATACCTGACAACAATTTAATTTCTGAGCTTCTGTGTCTCAATGGTTAGCGCGTTCGGCTGTTAACCAATAGGTTGGTGGTTCGACCCCATCCGGGAGCGGTGTTGTGAGGTCTCAGATGTGACGTAAAAATCAAGGTTTTTACATAATACCTGACGAGCATTTAACTTTTGGGCTTCCGTGTCGCAATGGTTAGCGCGTTCGGCTGTTAACCAATAGGTTGGTGGTTCGAGCCCATCCGGGAGCGGTGTTGTGAGGTCTCAGATGTGACGTAAAAAGTCAAGGTTTTTACACAATACCTAACGAGCATTTAACTTTTGGGCTTCCGTGGCACAATGGTTAGCGCGTTCAGCTGTTAATCGAAAGGTTGGTGGTTCGAGCCCACCCGGGAGAGGTGTTGTGTTGTCTCAAATGTAACGTAGAAAGCCAAAGTTTTTCCACAATACCTGACAACAATTTAATTTCTGAGCTTCCGTGGCTCAATGGTTAGCGCGTTCGGCTGTTAACCTATAGGTTGGTGGTTCGAGCTCATCCGGGAGCGGTGTTGTGAGGTCTCAGATGTGACGTAAAAAGTCAAGGTTTTTACACAATACCTGACGAGCATTTAACTTTGGGCTTCCGTGGCTCAATGGTTAGCGGGTTCGGCTGTTAACCAATAGGTTGGTGGTTCGAGCCCATCCGGGAGCGGTGTTGTGAGGTCTCAGAAGTAACGTAAAATGTCAGAGTTTTTCCACAATACCTGACGAACATTTAATTTTTGGGTTTCCGTGACGCAATGATTAGCGCGTTCAGCTGTTAATCGAAAGGTTGAAGGTTCGAGCCCACCCGGGAGAGGTGTTGTGGGGTCTCAGATGTAGCGTAAAAAGTCAAAACTTTTCCACAATACGTGACAACCATTTAATTTCTGAGCTTCCGTGGCTCAATGGTTAGCGCGTTCGGCTGTTAACCAATAGGTTGGTGGTTCGAGCCCATCCGGGAGCGGTATTGTGACGTCTCAGATGTGACGTTAAAAGTCAAGGTTTTTCCAAAATACCTGACGACCATTTAATTTTTGGGCTTCCGTGGCGCAATGGTTAGCGCGTTCAGCTGCTATTCAAAAGACTGGTGGTTTGAGCCCTCCCGGGAGCGGTGTTGTGACGTCTCAAATGTAACATAAAATGTCATAACTTTTCCACAATACGTGACAACCATTTAATTTCTGAGCTTCCTTGGCTCAATGGTTAGCGCGTTCGGCTGTTAACCAATAGGTTAGTGGTTCGAGCCCATCCGGGAACGGTGTTGTGAGGTCTCAGATGTGACGTAAAAAGTCAAGGTTTTTACACAATACCTGACAAGCATTTAATTTTTGGGCTTCCGTGGCGCAATGGTTAGCGCGTTCGGCTGTTAACCAATAGGTTGGTGGTTCGGCCCCTGTTTGTCGTAGAGCCGAGATATTAAGCAAAATGTTCGTCAACTTTGGTATCGTCTCACTTATTTTTATTATGTTACTTATGATTTTTGCACTAAACTTTGGAGGCTCATAACTCTTGTTCTACAAGAGATACTGGGATCTCCTTTGGATATGTTATAGTACTCTTTGCTCCCCATACAAGGATACTTTAAACTTGAGGCTACCTCAATATCGTCGTCAACTTACTTTTTGTCTCACTTATTGTTATAAGGTTACTTTTGATTTTTGAAAATATACTTTGCAGGCTCGTAACTCTGTTTCTACTGGAGATACGGGGATGTCCTTTGAGTATGTTATAGACCAATTTGTCCCCCATCTAGCCATACTAAGAATTAGGGCTACGACAAACAGTAGTCGAGTAATTAAGCTAATCGTATACAAACAAACCCCTCCATAGGAAATACATTAGACTAAATTCTGGAGGCTCGTAACTCTGGTTCTACCAGAGATACGGGGATGTAAATAATGTGACCTTGACACAAATGTTCGGATAATTATAAAAAAAAACTTCGCGGTTTCGAACCTGTGGCCTTCCGGGAGTGAGGCGGATGCGATAACCGCTACACTAAAGATATGTTATTATTTTTAATCGAAAGAACAGGGTCAAGTAATTAAGCAATACGTGAACAAACAAACCCCTCCATAGAAAATGCATTAGACTATACTTTGCAGGCCCATAACTCTGTGTCTACTAGAGATACGGGGATATCCTTAGGATATGTTATAGTCCAAATTGTCCCCCATCTAACCATACTAAAAACTTTGGGCTACGACAAACAGGGGCCGAGTACTTAAGCAAAACGTAACGAAACAAACCCGCTCCATAGGAAATGCATTAGACTATAGTTTGCAGGCTCGTAACTCTGTTTCTATTGGAGATACGGGGATGTAAATAATGTGACCTTGACACAAATGTTCGGATAATTATAAAAAAAAACTTCGCGGTTTCGAACCTGTGGCCTTCCGGGAGTGAGGCGGATGCGATAACCGCTACACTAAAGATATGTTATTATTTTTAATCGAAAGAACAGGGTCAAGTAATTAAGCAATACGTGAAAAAACAAACCCCTCCATAGAAAATGCATTAGACTATACTTTGCAGGCTCCTAACTCTGTTTCTACTGGAGATACGGGGATGTCCTTTGAGTATGTTATAGTCCAATTTGTCCCCCCTCTAACCATACTAAAAACATTGAGCTACGACAAACAGTAGTCGAGTAATTAAGCTAATCGTAAACAAACAAACCCCTCCATAGGAAATGCATTAGACTATACTTTGCAGGCCCATAACTCTGTGTCTACTAGAGATACGGGGATGTCCTTAGGATATGTTATAGTCCAAATTGTCCCCCATCTAACCATACTAAAAAATTTGGGCTACGACAAACAGGGGCCGAGTACTTAAGCAAAACGTAACGAAACAAACCCCCTCCATAGGAAATGCATTAGACTATAGTTTGCAGGCTCGTAACTCTGTTTCTATTGGAGATACGGGGATGTCCTTTGAGTATGTTATAGTCCAATTTGTCCCCCATCTAACCATACTAAAAACATTGAGCTACGACAAACAGGGGGCGAGTAATTAAGCAAAACGTAAACAAACAACCCGTCCATAGCAAATGCATTAGACTATACTTTGCAGGCCCATAACTCTGTGTCTACTAGAGATACGGGGATGTCTTTAGGATATGTTATAGTCCAAATTGTCCCCCATCTAACCATACTAAAAACATTGAGCTAGGACAAACAGGGTCCGTGACGTAAAAGCCAAAGTTTTTCCACAATACCTGACAACCGTTTAATTTCTGAGCTTCCGTGGCTCAATGGTTAGCGCGTTCGGCTGTTAACCAATAGGTTGGTGGTTCGAGCCCACCCGGGAGCGGTGTTGTGTGATCTCAAATGTAACGTAGAAAGCCAAAGTTTTTCCACAATACCTGACGACCATTTAATTTCTGATCTTCCTTGGCTCAATGGTTAGCGCGTTCGGCTGTTAACCAATAGGTTGGTGGTTCGTGCTCACCCGGGAGCGGTGTTTTTGGATCTCAAATGTAACGTAAATAGCCAAAGTTTTTCCACAATACCTGACGACCATTTAATTTTTGGGCGTCCGTGTCGAATGGTTAGCGCGTTCGGCTGTTAACCGAAAGGTTGGTGGTTCGACCCCATCCGGGAGCGGTGTTTTGAGGTCTCAGATTTGACGTAAAAAGTCAAGGTTTTTACACAATACCTGACGAGCATTAAACTTTTGGGCTTCCGTGGCGCAATGGTTAGCGCGTTCGGCTGTTAACCAATAGGTTGGTGGTTCGAGCCCATCCGGGAGCGGTGTTGTGAGGTCTCAGATGTGACGTAAAAAGTCAAGGTTTTTACACAATACCTGACGAGCATTTAACTTTTGGGCTTCCGTGGCGCTATGTTTAGCGCGTTCGGCTGTTAACCAATAGGTTGGTGGTTCGAGCCCATCCGGGAGCGGCGTTGTGAGGTCTCAGATGTGACGTAAAAAGTCAAGGTTTTTACACAATACCTGACGAGCATTTAATTTTTGGGCTCCCGTGGCGCAATGGTTAGCGCGTTCAGCTGTTAATCGAAAGGTTGGTGGTTCGAGCCCACCCGGGAAAGGTGTTGTGGGGTCTCAAATGTAACGTAGAAAGCCAAAGTTTTTCCACAATACCTGACGACCATTTAATTTTTGGGCTTCCGTGGCGCAATGGTTAGCACGTTCGGCTGTTAACCAATAGGTTGGTGGTTCGAGCCCATCCGGGAGCCGTGTTGTGAGGTCTCAGATGTGACGTAAAAAGTCAAGGTTTTCCACAATACCTGACAACCATTTAATTTCGGAGCTTCCGTGGCTCAATGGTTAGCGCGTTCGGCTGTTAACCAATAGGTTGGTGGTTCGAGCCCACCCGGGAGCGGTGTTGTGGGATCTGAAATGTAACGTAGAAAGCCAAAGTTTTTGCACAATAAATGACGACCATTTAATTTTTGGGCTTCCGTGGCGCAATGGTTAGCGCGTTCGGCTGTTAACCAATAGGTTGGTGGTTCGACCCCATCAGGGAGCGGTGTTCTGAGGTCTCAGATGTGACGTAAAAAGTCAAGGTTTTTACATAATACCTGACGAGCATTTAACTTTTGGGCTTCCGTGGCGCAATGGTTAGCACGTTCGGCTGTTAACCAATAGGTTGGTGGTTCGAGCCCATCCGGGAGCGGTGTTGTGAGGTCTCAGATGTGACGTAAAAAGTCAAGGTTTTTACACAATACCTAACGAGCATTTAACTTTTGGGCTTCCGTGGCGCTATGTTTAGCGCGTTCGGCTGTTAACCAATAGGTTGGTGGTTCGAGCCCATCCGGGAGCGGTGTTGTGAGGTCTCAGATGTGACGTAAAAAGTCAAGGTTTTTACACAATACCTGACGAGCATTTAATTTTTGGGCTCCCGTGGCGCAATGGTTAGCGCGTTCAGCTGTTAATCGAAAGGTTGGTGGTTCGAGCCCACCCGGGAAAGGTGTTGTGGGGTCTCAAATGTAACGTAGAAAGCCAAAGTTTTTCCACAATACCTGACGACCATTTATTTTTTGGGCTTCCGTGGCGCAATGGTTAGCACGTTCGGCTGTTAACCAATAGGTTGGTGGTTCGAGCCCATCCGGGAGCCGTGTTGTGAGGTCTCAGATGTGACGTAAAAAGTCAAGGTTTTCCACAATACCTGACAACCATTTAATTTCGGAGCTTCCGTGGCTCAATGGTTAGCGCGTTCGGCTGTTAACCAATAGGTTGGTGGTTCGAGCCCACCCGGGAGCGGTGTTGTGGGATCTGAAATGTAACGTAGAAAGCCAAAGTTTTTGCACAATAAATGACGACCATTTAATTTTTGGGCTTCCGTGGCGCAATGGTTAGCGCGTTCGGCTGTTAACCAATAGGTTGGTGGTTCGACCCCATCAGGGAGCGGTGTTCTGAGGTCTCAGATGTGACGTAAAAAGTCAAGGTTTTTACATAATACCTGACGAGCATTTAACTTTTGGGCTTCCGTGGCGCAATGGTTAGCACGTTCGGCTGTTAACCAATAGGTTGGTGGTTCGAGCCCATCCGGGAGCGGTGTTGTGAGGTCTCAGATGTGACGTAAAAAGTCAAGGTTTTTACACAATACCTAACGAGCATTTAACTTTTGGGCTTCCGTGGCGCAATGGTTAGCGTGTTCGGCTGTTAACCAATAGGTTGGTGGTTCGAGCCCATCCGGGAGCGGTGTTGTGAGGTCTCAGATGTGACGTAAAAAGTCAAGGTTTTTACACAATACCTGACGAGCATTTAACTTTTGGGCTTCCGTGGCGCAATGGTTAGCGCGTTCGGCTCTTAACCAATAGGTTAGTGGTTCGAGCCCACCCGAGAGCGGTGTTGTGGGATCTGAAATGTAACGTAGAAAGCCAAAGTTTTTGCACAATAAATGACGACCATTTAATTTTTGGGCTTCCGTGGCGTAATGGTTAGCGCGTTCGGCTGTTAACCAATAGGTTGGTCGTTCGACCCCATCCGGGAGCGGTGTTGTGAGGTCTCAGATGTGACGTAAAAAGTCAAGGTTATAAAGATGAAGGTTAATTTGTCTCACTTAATTTAAATTCGAATTTTTAACTAGCACTCTCGGCAACGGCCATATCTTAGGCCGAGTTACGTCGATTTTGAAAATGTTATTAAAAATCGAGGTACATTTTTATTTATTGTTCAATCGAGATGAAATCACTTTTAATGAGTGTTTTATTGGAATTACGCTACATATGAGACCCAACAACACCTCTCCCGGGTGGGCTCGAACCACCAACCTTTCGATTAACAGCTGAACGCGCTAACCATTGCGCCACGCAAGCCCAAAAATTAAATGTTCGTCAGGTATTGTGGATAAGTTATGACTTTTTACGTTACATCTGAGACCCTACAACACCTCTCCCAGGTGGGCTCGAACCACCAACCTTTCGATTGACAGCCGAACGCGCTAACCATTGAGCCACGGAAGCTCAGAAATTAAATGGTTGTCACGTATTGTGGAAAAGTTTTGACTTTTTACGCTACAACTGAGACCCCACAACACCTCTTCCGGGCGGGCTCGAACCACCAACCCTTCGATTAACAGCTGAACGCGCTAACCATTGCGCCACGGAAGCCCAAAAGTTAAATGTTCGTCAGGTGTTTTGGAAAAACTCTGACATTTTACGTTACATCTGTGACGTCACAACACCGCTCCCGGGAGGGCTCGAACCACCAACCTTTCGGTTAACAGCTGAACGCGCTGACCATTGCGCCACTGAAGCCCAAAAATGAAATTTTCGTCAGGTATTGAGGTAAAACCTTGACTTTTTACTTCTCATCTGAGACCTCACACCACCGCTCCCGGATGGGCTCGAACCACCAACCTTTCGGTTAACAGCCGAACGCGCTAACCATTCGCCACGGACGCCCAAAAATTAAATGGTCGTCAGGTATTGTGGAAAAACTTTGGCTATTTACGTTACATTTGAGATCCAAAAACACCGCTCCCGGGTGGGCTCGAACCACCAACCTATTGGTTAACAGCCGAACGCGCTAACCATTGAGCCACGGAAGATCAGAAATTAAATGGTTGTCACGTATTGTGGAAAAGTTTTGACTTTTAACGCTATATCTGAGACCCCACAACACCTCTTCCGGGTGGGCTCAAACCACCAACCTATTGGTTAACAGCCGAACGCGCTAACCATTGAGCCACGGAAGATCAGAAATTAAATGGTTGTCACGTATTGTGGAAAAGTTTTGACTTTTAACGCTACATCTGAGACCCCACAACACCTCTTCCGGGTGGGCTCAAACCACCAACCTTTCGATTAAGAGCTGGACGCGCTAATTACTGCGCCACGGAAGCCCAAAAATTAAATGTTCGTCAGGTATTGTGGAAAAACTCTCACATTTTACGTTACATCTGAGACGTCACAACACCGCTCCCGGGAGGGCTCGAACCACCAACTTTTCGGTTAACAGATGAACGCGCTGACCATTGCGCCACTGAAGCCCAAAAATTAAATTTTCGTCAGGTATTGAGGTAAAACTATGACTTTTTACTTCACATCCGAGACCTCACAACACCGCTCCCGGATGGGATCGAACCACCAACCTTTCGATTGACAGCCGAACGCGCTAACCATTGAGCCACGGAAGCTCAGAAATTAAATGGTTGTCACGTATTGTGGAAAAGTTTTGACTTTTTACGCTACATCTGAGACCCCACAACACCTCTTCCGGGTGGGCTCGAACCACCATTCTTTCGATTAACAGCTGAACGCGCTAACCATTGCGCCACGGAAGCCCAAAAATTAAATGTTCGTCAGGTATTGTGGAAAAACTCTGACATTTTACGTTACATCTGAGACATCACAACACCGCTCCCGGATGGGCTAGAACCTCCAACCTATAGGTTAACAGCCGAACGCGCTAACCATTGAGCCACTGAAGCCCAAAAATTAAATTTTCGTCAGGTATTGAGGTAAAACTTTGACTTTTTACTTCACATCTGAGGCCTCACAACACCGCTCCCGGATGGGCTCGAACCACCAACCTTTCGGTTAACAGCCGAACGCGCTAACCATTGCGCCACGGACGCCCAAAAAAAAATGGTCGTCAGGTATTGCGGAAAAACTTTGGCTATTTACGTTACATTTGAGATCCAAAAACACCGCTCCCGGGTGGGCTCGAACCACCAAGCTATTGGTTAACAGCCGAACGCGCTAACCATTGAGCCACGAAAGATCAGAAAATAAATGGTTATCACGTATTATGGAAAAAGTTTGACTTTTCACGCTTCATCTGAGACCTCACAACACCTCTCCCGGGTGGGCTCGAATACCAACCTTTCGATTAACAGCTGAACGCGCTAACCATTGCGCCACGGAAGCCCAAAAATTAAATGCTCGTCAGGTATTGTGGAAAAACTCTGACATTTTACGTTACATCTGAGACGTCACAACACCGCTCCCGGGAGGGCTCGAACCACCAACCTTTCGGTTAACAGCTGAACGCGCTGACCATTGCGCCACTGAAGCCCAAAATTTAAATTTTCGTCAGGTATTGAGGTAAAACCTTGTCTTTTTACTTCACATCTGAGACCTCACAACACCGCTCCCGGATGGGCTCGAACCACCAACCTTTCGGTTAACAGCCGAACGCGCTAACCATTCGCCACGGACGCCCAAAAATTAAATGGTCGTCAGGTATTGTGGAGAAACTTTGGCTATTTACGTTACATTTGAGATCCAAAAACACCGCTCCCGGGTGGGCTCGAACCACCAACCTATTGGTTAACAGCCGAACGCGCTAACCATTGAGCCACGGAAGATCAGAAATTAAATGGTTGTCACGTATTGTGGAAAAGTTTTGACTTTTAACGCTACATCTGAGACCCCACAACACCTCTTCCGGGTGGGCTCGAACCACCAACCTTTCGATTAAGTGCTCGACGCGCTAATTATTGCGCCACGGAAGGCCAAAAATTAAATGTTCGTCAGGTATTGTGGAAAAACTCTGACATTTTACGTAACATCTGAGACGTCACAACACCGCTCCCGGATAGGCTCGAACCACCAACCTTTCGGTTAACAGCCGAACGCGCTAGCCATTGCGCCACGGACGCCCAAAAATTAAATGGTTGTCAGGTTTTGTTGAAAAGTTACGACTTTCACGCTACATCTGAGACCCCACAAAACCTCTCTTTTGGGCTCGAACCACCAACCTTTCGGTTAACAGCTGAACGCGCTAACCATTGCGCCACGGAAGCCCAAAAATTAAATGGTCGTCAGGTATTGTGGAAAAACTTTGGCTATTTACGTTACATTTGAGATCCAAAAACACCGCTCCCGGGTGGGCTCGAACCACCAAGCTATTGGTTAACAGCCGAACGCGCTAACCATTGAGCCACGAAAGATCAGAAAATAAATGGTTATCACGTATTATGGAAAAAGTTTGACTTTTCACGCTACATCTGAGACCTCACAACACCTCTCCCGGGTGGGCTCGAACCACCAACCTTTCGATTAACAGCTGAACGCGCTAACCATTGCGCCACGGAAACCCAAAAAATAAATGCTCGTTAGGTATTGAGGTAAAACTTTGACTTTTTACTTCACATCCGAGACCTCACAACACCGCTCCCGGATGGGCTCGAACCACCAACCCTTCGATTAACAGCCGAACGCGCTAACCATTGAGCCACGGAAGCTCAGAAATTAAATGGTTGTCACGTATTGTGGAAATGTTTTGACTTTTTATGCTACATCTGAGACCCCACATCACCTCTTCCGGGTGGGCTCGAACCACCAACCTTTCGATTAACAGCTGAACGCGCTAACCATTGCGCCACGGAAGCCCAAAAAATAAATGTTCGTCAGGTATTGTGGAAAAACTCTGACATATTACGTTACATCTGAGACATCACAACACCGCTCCCGGATGGGCTATAACCACCAACCTATTGGTTAACAGCCGAACGCGCTAACCATTGAGCCACGGAAGCTCAGAAATTAAATGGTTGTCAGGTATTGTTGAAAAGTTACGACTTTTCACGCTACATCTGAGACCCCACAAAACCTCTCTCGTTTGGGCTCGAACCACCAACCTTTCTGTTAACAGCTGAACGCGCTGACCATTGCGCCACTGAAGCCCAAAAATTAAATGTTCGTCAGGTATTGTGGAAAAACTCTGACATTTTACGTTACATCTGAGACGTCACAACACTTCTCCCGGATGGGCTCGAACCACCAACCTATTAGTTAATAGCCGAACGCGCTAACCATTGCGCCACTGAAGCCCAAAAATTAAATTTTCGTCAGGTATTGAGGTAAAATTTTGACTTTTTACTTCACATCTGAGGCCTCACAACACCGCTCCCGGATGGGCTCGAACCACCAACCTTTCGGTTAACAGCCGAATGCGCTAACCATTCGCCACGGACGCCCAAAAATTAAATGGTCGTCAGGTATTGTGGAAAAACTTTGGCTATTTACGTTACATTTGAGATCCAAAAACACCGCTCCCGGGTGGGCTCGAACCACCAACCTATTGGTTAACAGCCGAACGCGCTAACCATTGAGCGATGAAAGCTCAGAAAATAAATGTTTGTCACGTATTGTGGAAAAGTTTTGACTTTTTACGCTACATATGAGACCCAACAACACCTCTCCCGGGTGGGCTCGAACCACCAACCTTTCGATTAACAGCTGAACGCGCTAACCATTGCGCCACGCAAGCCCAGAAATTAAATGTTCGTCAGGTATTGTGGAAAAACTCTGACATTTTAAGTTACATCTGAGACGTCACAACACTTCTCCCGGATAGGCTCGAACCACCAACCAATTGGTTAACAGCCGAACGCGCTAACCATTGAGCCACAGAAGCTCAGAAATTAAATGGTTGTTAGGTTTTGTGGATAAGTGTGACATTATGCTTTGTATTATTAGTAGGCCAGTTTATGAACAGCCCCATATTAGCTTAATGTCTATTATTTATCTAATCTCTCGTGTATAAAAAGGCCCCCTCTCTGTGTTAAAAATTCAGTCTATCTCGGACCTCGATCATGTATAAATCATTGTAAATAAAACCATAGTTTTAAAGTATCAACTCCTGTGTAGTCGTACAAACACACAACATGGTGTCAGAAGTTCGTTAATGTGGTATTTAGTCGCGCGATATCACGGTTAGCTTTAATTCGTTAATCAGTAATCGACTAGATTTGCGGTCTACCTCGACACGGAAAATGCAGAACGCCGCAGCCTTTCAAGTGCAACCGCCTTGCCAATTCAACTTTTCGAATTCCAATGAGTGGCCCCGATGGAGGAGGAGGTTCGAGAGATTCAGATCCGCGTCCGGTCTTAGTTCCAAGACAGGAGAGGAACAAGTCAACGCGTTAATATACATGATGGGCGACAAAGCTGATGACGTATTCTTGTCATTTACGTTTGCCACCGATGCAGAGAAGTCTGACTTCTGCGTTCAGCTGTTAATCGAAAGGTTGGTATTCGAGCCCACCCGGGAGAGGTGTTGTGAGGTCTCAGATGAAGCGTGAAAAGTCAAACTTTTTCCATAATACGTGATAACCATTTATTTTCTGATCTTTCGTGGCTTAATGGTTAGCGCGTTCGGCTGTTAACCAATAGCTTGGTGGTTCGAGCCCACCCGGGAGCGGTGTTTTTGGATCTCAAATGTAACGTAAATAGCCAAAGTTTTTCCGCAATACCTGACGACCATTTTTTTTGGGCGTCCGTGGCGCAATGGTTAGCGCGTTCGGCTGTTAACCGAAAGGTTGGTGGTTCGAGCCTATCCGGGAGCGGTGTTGTGAGGCCTCAGATGTGAAGTAAAAAGTCAAAGTTTTACCTCAATACCTGACGAAAATTTAATTTTTGGGCTTCAGTGGCGCAATGGTTAGCGCGTTCGGCTATTAACCAATAGGTTGGTGGTTCGAGCCCATCCGGGAGAAGTGTTGTGACGTCTCAGATGTAACGTAAAATGTCGGAGTTTTTCCACAATACCTGACGAACATTTAATTTTTGGGCTTCAGTGGCGCAATGGTCAGCGCGTTCAGCTGTTAACCGAAAGGTTGGTGGTTCGAGCCCAAACGAGAGAGGTTTTGTGGGGTCTCAGATGTAGCTTGAAAAGTCGTAACTTTTCATCAATACCTGACAACCATTTAATTTCTGAGCTTCCGTGGCTCAATGGTTAGCGCGTTCGGCTGTTAACCTATAGGTTGGAGGTTCTAGCCCATCCGGGAGCGGTGTTGTGATGTCTCAGATGTAACGTAAAATGTCAGAGTTTTTCCACAATACCTGACGAACATTTAATTTTTGGGCTTCCGTGGCGCAATGGTTAGCGCGTTCAGCTGTTAATCGAAAGAATGGTGGTTCGAGCCCACCCGGAAGAGGTGTTGTGGGGTCTCAGATGTAGCGTAAAAAGTCAAAACTTTTCCACAATACGTGACAACCATTTAATATCTGAGCTTCCGTGGCTCAATGGTTAGCGCGTTCGGCTGTCAAACGAAAGGTTGGTGGTTCGATCCCATCCGGGAGCGGTGTTGTGAGGTCTCGGATGTGAAGTAAAAAGTCATAGTTTTACCTCAATACCTGACGAAAATTTAATTTTTGGGCTTCAGTGGCGCAATGGTCAGCGCGTTCAGCTGTTAACCGAAAAGTTGGTGGTTCGAGCCCTCCCGGGAGCGGTGTTGTGACGTCTCAGATGTAACGTAAAATGTGAGAGTTTTTCCACAATACCTGACGAATATTTAATTTTTGGGCTTCCGTGGCGCAGTAATAAGCGCGTCCAGCTCTTAATCGAAAGGTTGGTGGTTTGAGCCCACCCGGAAGAGGTGTTGTGGGGTCTCAGATATAGCGTTAAAAGTCAAAACTTTTCCACAATACGTGACAACCATTTAATTTCTGATCTTCCGTGGCTCAATGGTTAGCGCGTTCGGCTGTTAACCAATAGGTTGGTGGTTCGAGCCCACCCGGGAGCGGTGTTTTTGGATCTCAAATGTAACGTAAATAGCCAAAGTTTTTCCACAATACTTGACGACCATTTAATTTTTGGGCGTCCGTGGCGAATGGTTAGCGCGTTCGGCTGTTAACCGAAAGGTTGGTGGTTCGAGCCCATCCGGGAGCGGTGGTGTGAGGTCTCAGATGAGAAGTAAAAAGTCAAGGTTTTACCTCAATACCTGACGAAAATTTAATTTTTGGGCTTCAGTGGCGCAATGGTCAGCGCGTTCAGCTGTTAACCGAAAGGTTGGTGGTTCGAGCCCTCCCGGGAGCGGTGTTGTGACGTCACAGATGTAACGTAAAATGTCAGAGTTTTTCCAAAACACCTGACGAACATTTAACTTTTGGGCTTCCGTGGCGCAATGGTTAGCGCGTTCAGCTGTTAATCGAAGGGTTGGTGGTTCGAGCCCGCCCGGAAGAGGTGTTGTGGGGTCTCAGTTGTAGCGTAAAAAGTCAAAACTTTTCCACAATACGTGACAACCATTTAATTTCTGAGCTTCCGTGGCTCAATGGTTAGCGCGTTCGGCTGTCAATCGAAAGGTTGGTGTTTCGAGCCCACCTGGGAGAGGTGTTGTAGGGTCTCAGATGTAACGTAAAAAGTCATAACTTATCCACAAAACCTAACAACCATTTAATTTCTGAGCTTCTGTGGCTCAATGGTTAGCACGTTCGGCTGTTAACCAATTGGTTGGTGGTTCGAGCCTATCTGGGAGAAGTGTTGTGACGTCTCAGATGTAACGTAAAATGTCAGAGTTTTTCCACAATACCTGACGAACATTTAATTTTTGGGCTTGCGTGGCGCAATGGTTAGCGCGTTCAGCTGTTAATCGAAAGGTTGGTGGTTCGAGCCCATCCGGGAGAGGTGTTGTTGGGTCTCATATGTAGCGTAATTCCAATAAAACACTCATTAAAAGTGATTTCATCTCGATTGAACAATAAATAAAAATGTACCTCGATTTTTAATAACATTTTCAAAATCGACGTAACTCGGCCTAAGATATGGCCGTTGCCGAGAGTGCTAGTTAAAAATTCGAATTTAAATTAAGTGAGACAAATTAACCTTCATCTTTATAACCTTGACTTTTTACGTCACATCTGAGACCTCACAACACCGCTCCGGGATGGGCTCGAACCACCAACCTATTGGTTAACAGCCGAACGCGCTAACCATTGAGCCACGGAAGCTCAGAAATTAAACGGTTGTCAGGTATTGTGGAAAAACTTTGGCTTTTTACGTTACATTTGAGACCCCACAACACCTCTCCCGGGTGGGCTCGAACCACCAACCTTTCGATTAACAGCTGAACGCGCTAACCATTGCGCCACGGAAGCCCAAAAATTAGATGCTCGTCAGATATTGTGTAAAAACCTTGACTTTTTACGTCACATCTGAGACCTCACAACACCGCTCCCGGATGGGCTCGAACCACCAACCTATTGGTTAACAGCCGAACGCGCTAACCATTGCGCCACGGAAGCCCAAAAGTTAAATGCTCGTCAGGTATCGTGTAAAAACCTTGACTTTTTACGTCACATCTGAGACGTCACAACACCGCTCCTGGATGGGCTCGAACCACCAACCTTTCGGTTAACAGCCGAACGCGCTAAAAATTGCGCCACGGACGCCCAACAATTAAATGGTTGTCAGGTATTGTTAAAAAGTTACGACTTTTCACGCTACTTCTGAGACCCCACAAATCCTCTCTCGTTTGGGCTCGAACCACCAACCTTTCGGTTAACAGCTGAACGCGCTAACCATTGCGCCACTGAGGCCCAAAAATTAAATGGTCGTCAGGTATTGTGGAAAAACTTTGGCTATTTACGTTACATTTGAGATCCCAAAACACCGCTCCCGGGTGGGCTCGAACCACCAACCTATTGGATAACAGCCGAACGCGCTAACCATTGAGCCACGGAAGCTCAGAAAATAAATGGTTATCACGTATTATGGAAAAAGTTTGACTTTTCACGCTACATCTGAGACCTCACAACACCGCTCCCGGATGGGCTCGAACCACCAACCTTTCGATTAACAGCCGAACGCGCTAACCATTGAGCCACGGAAGCTCAAAAATTAAATGGTTGTCACGTATTGTGGTAAAGTTTTGACTTTTTACGCTACATCTGAGACCACACAATACCTCTTCCGGGCGGGCTCGAACCACCAACCTTTCGATTAACAGCTGAACGCGCTAACCATTGCGCCACGGAAGCCCAAAAGTTAAATGTTCGTCAGGTGTTGTGGAAAAACTCTGACATTTTACGTTACATCTGAGACGTCACAACACCGCTCCCGGGAGGGCTCGAACCACCAACCTTTCGGTTAACAGCTGAACGCGCTGACCATTGCGCCACTGAAGCCCAAAAATTAAATTTTCGTCAGGTATTTAGGTAAAACCTTGACTTTTTACTTCACATCTGAGACCTCACAACGCCGCTCCCGGATGGGCTCGAACCACCAACCTTTCGGTTAACAGCCGAACGCGCTAACCATTCGCCACGGACGCCCAAAAATTAAATGGTCGTCAGGTATTGTGGAAAAACTTTGGCTATTTACGTTACATTTGAGATCCAAAAACACCGCTCCCGGGAGGGCGCGAACCACCAACCTATTGGTTAACAGCCGAACGCGCTAACCATTGAGCCAAGGAAGATCAGAAATTAAATGGTTGTCACGTATTGTGGAAAAGTTTTGACTTTTAACGCAACATCTGAGACCTCACAACACCTCTCCCGGATGGGCTCGAACCACCAACCTTTCGATTAACAGCTGAACGCGCTAACCATTGCGCCACGGAAGCCCAAAAATTAAATGCTCGTCAGGTATTGTGGAAAAACTCTGACATTTTACGTTACATCTGAGACGACACAACACCGCTCCCGGGAGGGCTCGAACCACCAACCTTTCGGTTAACAGCTGAACGCGCTGACCATTGCGCCACTGAAGCCCAAAAATTAAATTTTCGTCAGGTATTGAGGTAAAACTTTGACTTTTTACTTCACATCCGAGACCTCACAACAGCGCTCCCGGATGGGCTCGAACCACCAACCTTTCGATTAACAGCCGTACGCGCTAACCATTGAGCCACGGAGGCTCAGAAATTAAATGGTTGTCACGTATTGTGGAAAAGTTTTGACTTTTTACGCTACATCTGAGACCCCACAACACCTCTTCCGGGTGGGCTCGAACCACCAACCTTTCGATTAAAAGCTGAACGCGCTAACCATTGCGCCACGGAAGCCCAAAAATTAAATGCTCGTCAGGTATTTTGGAAAAACTCTGACATTTTACGTTACATCTGAGACGTCACAACACCGCTCCCGGGAGGGCTCGAACCACCAACCTTTCGGTTAACAGCTGAACGCGCTGACCATTGCGCCACTGAAGCCCAAAAATTAAATTTTCGTCAGGTATTGAGGTAAAACTTTGACTTTTTACTTCACATCTGAGGCCTCACAACACCGCTCCCGGATGGGCTCGAACCACCAACCTTTCGGTTAACAGCCGAACGCGCTAACCATTGCGCCACGGACGCCCAAAAAAAGTGGTCGTCAGGTATTGCGGAAAAACTTTGGCTATTTACGTTACATTTGAGATCCAAAAACACCGCTCCCGGGTGGGCTCGAAACACCAAGCTATTGGTTAACAGCCGAACGCGCTAACCATTGAGCCACGAAAGATCAGAAAATAAATGGTTATCACGTATTATGGAAAAAGTTTGACTTTTCACGCTACATCTGAGACTTCACAACACCTCTCCCGGGTGGGCTCGAACCACCAACCTTTCGATTAACAGCTGAACGCGCTAACCATTGCGCCACGGAAGCCCAAATATTAAATGCTCGTCAGGTATTGTGGAAAAACTCTGACATTTTACGTTACATCTGAGACGTCACAACACCGCTCCCGGGAGGGCACGAACCACCAACCTTTCGGTTAACAGCCGAACGCGCTAACCATTCGCCACGGACGCCCAAAAATTAAATGTTCGTCAGGTATTGTGGAAAAACTCTGACATTTTACGTTATATCTGAGACGACACAACACCGCTCCCGGGAGGGCTCGAACCACCAACCTTTCGGTTAACAGCTGAACGCGCTGACCATTGCGCCACTGAAGCCCAAAAATTAAATTTTCGTCAGGTATTGAGGTAAAACTTTGACTTTTTACTTCACATCCGAGACCTCACAACACCGCTCCCGGATGGGCTCGAACCACCTACCTTTCGATTAACAGCCGAACGCGCTAACCATTGAGCCACGAAAGATCAGAAAATAAATGGTTATCACGTATTATGGAAAAAGTTTGACTTTTCACGCTACATCTGAGACCTCACAACACCTCTCCCGGGTGGGCTCGAACCACCAACCTTTCGATTAACAGCTGAACGCGCTAACCATTGCGCCACGGAAGCCCAAATATTAAATGCTCGTCAGGTATTGTGGAAAAACTCTGACATTTTACGTTACATCTGAGACGTCACAACACCGCTCCCGGGAGGGCTCGAACCACCAACCTTTCGGTTAACAGCCGAACCCGCTAACCATTCGCCACGGACACCAAAAATTAAATGTTCGTCAGGTATTGTGGAAAAACTCTGACATTTTACTTCACATCTGAGGCCTCACAACACCGCTCCCGGATGGGCTCGAACCACCAACCTTTCGGTTAACAGCCGAACGCGCTAACCATTCGCCACGGACGCCCAAAAATTAAATGGTCGTCAGGTATTGTGGAAAAACTTTGGCTATTTATGTTACATTTGAGATCCAAAAACACCGCTCCCGGGTGCGCTCGAACCACCAACCTTTCGATTAACAGCTGAACGCGCTAACCATTGCGCCACGGAAGCCCAAATATTAAATGCTCGTCAGGTATTGTGGAAAAACTCTGACATTTTACGTTACATCTGAGACGTCACAACACCGCTCCCGGGAGGGCTCGAACCACCAACCTTTCGGTTAACAGCCGAACCAGCTAACCATTCGCCACGGACGCCCAAAAATTAAATGTTCGTCAGGTATTGTGGAAAAACTCTGACATTTTACGTAACATCTGAGACGTCACAACACCGCTCCCGGATGGGCTCGAACCACCAACCTTTCGGTTAACAGCCGAACGCGCTAACCATTGCGCCACGGACGCCCAAAAAAAAATGGTCGTCAGGTATTGTGGAAAAAACCTTGACTTTTTACGTCACATCTGAGACGTCACAACACCGCTCCCGGATGGGCTCGAACCACACACCTATTGGTTAACAGCCGAACGCGCTAACCTTTGAGCCACGGAAGCTCAGAAATTAAATGGTTGTCAGGTATTGTAGATAAGTTATGACTTTTTACGTTACATCTGAGACCCTACAACACCTCTTCCGGTTGGGCTCGAACCACCAACCTTTCGGTTAACAGCCGAACGCACTAACAATTGCGCCAAGAAGGCCCAAAAATTTAATGGTCGTCAGGTATTGTGGCAAAACTTTGGCTTTTTACGTTACATTAGAGATCCCACAGCACCGCTCCCGGGTGGGCTCGAACCACCAACCTTTCGGTTAACAGCTGGACGCGCTAACCATTGAGCCACGGAAGCTCAGAAATTAAATGGTTGTCACGTATTGTGGATAAGTTTTGACTTTTTACGCTACATCTGAGACCCCACAACACCTCTTCCGGGTGCGCTTGAACCTCCAGCCTTTCGATTAACAGTTGAACGCGCTAATAATTGCGCCACGGAAGCCCAAAAATTAAATGTTCGTCAGGTATTGTGGAAAAACTCTGACATTTTACGTTACATCTGAGACGTCACAACACCGCTCCCGGATGGGCTCGAACCACCAACCTTTCGGTTAACAGCTGAACGCGCTGACCATTGCGCCACGGAAGCCCAAAAATTAAATGGTCGTCAGGTACTGTGGAAAAATTTTGGCTTTCAACGTTACATTTGAGATCCCAAAACACCGCTCCCGGGTGGGCTCGAACCACCAACCTATTTGTTAACAGCCGAATTCGCTAACCATTGAGCCACGGAAGCTCAGAATTTAAATGGTCGTCAGGTGTTGTGGAAAAAACCTTGACTTTTTACGTCACATCTGAGACGTCACAACACCGCTCCCGGATGGGCTCGAACCACACACCTATTGGTTAACAGCCGAACGCGCTAACCTTTGAGCCACGGAAGCTCAGAAATTAAATGGTTGTCAGGTATTGTAGATAAGTTAAGACTTTTTACGTTACATCTGAGACCCTACAACACCTCTCCCGGGTGGGCTCGAACCTTCAACCTTTCGATTAACAGCTGAACGCGCTAATCATTGCGCCACGGAAGCCCAAAAATTAAATGTTCGTCAGGTATTGTGGAAAAACTCTGACATTTTACGTTACATCTGAGACCTCACAACACCGCTACCGGATGGGCTCGAACCACCAACCTATTGGTTAACAGCCGAACGCGCTAACCATTGCGCCACGGAAGCCCAAAATTTAAATGGTCGTCAGGTGTTGTGGAAAAAACCTTGACTTTTTACGTCACATCTGAGACGTCACAACACCGCTCCCGGATGGGCTCGAACCACACACCTATTGGTTAACAGCCGAACGCGCTAACCTTTGAGCCACGGAAGCTCAGAAATTAAATGGTTGTCAGGTATTGTAGATAAGTTATGACTTTTTACGTTACATCTGAGACCCTACAACACCTCTTCCGGTTGGGCTCGAACCACCAACCTTTCGGTTAACAGCCGAACGCACTAACAATTGCGCCAAGAAGGCCCAAAAATTTAATGGTCGTCAGGTATTGTGGCAAAACTTTGGCTTTCTACGTTACATATGAGATCCCACAACACCGCTCCCGGGTGGGCTCGAACCACCAACCTATTGGTTAACAGCCGAACGCGCTAACCATTGAGCCACGGAAGCTCAGAAATTAAATGGTCGTCACGTATTGTGGAAAAACTTTGGCTTTCTACGTTACATTTGAGATCCCACAACACCGCTCCCGGGTGGGCTCGAAAAACCAACCTATTGGTTAACAGCCGAACGCGTTAACCATTGCGCCACGGAAGCCCAAAAATTAAATGGTCGTCAGGTATTGTGGAAAAACTTTGGCTTTCTACGTTACGTTTGAGATCCCACAACGCCGCTCCCGGGTGGGCTCGAACCACTAACCTATTTGTTAACTGCTGAACGCGCTAACCATTGCGCCACGGAAGCCCAAAAATTAAATGCTCGTCAGGTATTGTGTAAAAACCTTGACTTTTTACGTCACATCTGAGACCTCACAACACCGCTCCCGGATGGGCTCGCACCACCAACCTATTGGTTAACAGCCGAAAGCGCTAACCATTGAGCCACGGAAGCTCAGAAATTAAATGGTTGTCACGTATTGTGGAAAAGTTTTGAATTTTTACGCTACATCTGAGACCCTACAACACCTCTTCCGGTTGGGCTCGAACCACCAACCTTTCGGTTAACAGCCGAACGCACTAACAATTGCGCCAAGAAGGCCCAAAAATTTAATGGTCGTCAGGTATTGTGGCAAAACTTTGGCTTTCTACGTTACATATGAGATCCCACAACACCTCTCCCGGGTGGGCTCGAACCTTCAACCTTTCGATTAACAGCTGAACGCGCTAATCATTGCGCCACGGAAGCCCAAAAATTAAATGGTCGTCAGGTATTGTGGAAAAACTTTGGCTTTCTACGTTACGTTTGAGATCCCACAACACCGCGCCCGGGAGGGCTCGAACCACCAACCTATTGGTTAACAGCCGAACGCCCTAACCATTGCGCCACGGAAGCCCAAAAATTCAATGATCGTCAGGTATTGTGGAAAAACTTTGGCTTTCTACGTTACATTTGAGATCCCACAACGCCGCTCCCGGATGGGATCGAACCACCAACCTTTCGATTGACAGCCGAACGCGCTAACCATTGAGCCACGGAAGCTCAGAAATTAAATGGTTGTCACGTATTGTGGAAAAGTTTTGACTTTTTACGCTACATCTGAGACCCCACAACACCTCTTCCGGGTGGGCTCGAACCACCATTCTTTCGATTAACAGCTGAACGCGCTAACCTTTGAGCCACGGAAGCTCAGAAATGGTTGTCAGGTATTGTAGATAAGTTATGACTTTTTACGTTACATCTGAGACCCTACAACACCTCTTCCGGTTGGGCTCGAACCACCAACCTTTCGGTTAACAGCCGAACGCACTAACAATTGCGCCACGGAAGCCCAAAAATTAAATGCTCGTCAGGTATTGTGTAAAAACCTTGACTTTTTACGTCACATCTGAGACCTCACAACACCGCTCCCGGATGGGCTCGCACCACCAACCTATTGGTTAACAGCCGAAAGCGCTAACCATTGAGCCACGGAAGCTCAGAAATTAAATGGTTGTCACGTATTGTGGAAAAGTTTTGAATTTTTACGCTACATCTGAGACCCTACAACACCTCTTCCGGTTGGGCTCGAACCACCAACCTTTCGGTTAACAGCCGAACGCACTAACAATTGCGCCAAGAAGGCCCAAAAATTTAATGGTCGTCAGGTATTGTGGCAAAACTTTGGCTTTCTACGTTACATATGAGATCCCACAACACCTCTCCCGGGTGGGCTCGAACCTTCAACCTTTCGATTAACAGCTGAACGCGCTAATCATTGCGCCACGGAAGCCCAAAAATTAAATGGTCGTCAGGTATTGTGGCAAAACTTTGGCTTTCTACGTTACATATGAGATCCCACAACACCGCTCCCGGGTGGGCTCCAACCACCAACCTATTGGTTAACAGCCGAACGCGCTAACCATTGAGCCACGGAAGCTCAGAAATTAAATGGTCGTCACGTATTGTGGAAAAACTTTGGCTTTCTACGTTACATTTGAGATCCCACAACACCGCTCCCGGGTGGGCTCGAAAAACCAACCTATTGGTTAACAGCCGAACGCGTTAACCAATGCGCCACGGAAGCCCAAAAATTAAATGGTCGTCAGGTATTGTGGAAAAACTTTGGCTTTCTACGTTACGTTTGAGATCCCACAACGCCGCTCCCGGGTGGGCTCGAACCACTAACCTATTTGTTAACTGCTGAACGCGCTAACCATTGCGCCACGGAAGCCCAAAAATTAAATGCTCGTCAGGTATTGTGTAAAAACCTTGACTTTTTACGTCACATCTGAGACCTCACAACACCGCTCCCGGATGGGCTCGCACCACCAACCTATTGGTTAACAGCCGAAAGCGCTAACCATTGAGCCACGGAAGCTCAGAAATTAAATGGTTGTCACGTATTGTGGAAAAGTTTTGAATTTTTACGCTACATCTGAGACCCTACAACACCTCTTCCGGTTGGGCTCGAACCACCAACCTTTCGGTTAACAGCCGAACGCACTAACAATTGCGCCAAGAAGGCCCAAAAATTTAATGGTCGTCAGGTATTGTGGCAAAACTTTGGCTTTCTACGTTACATATGAGATCCCACAACACCTCTCCCGGGTGGGCTCGAACCTTCAACCTTTCGATTAACAGCTGAACGCGCTAATCATTGCGCCACGGAAGCCCAAAAATTAAATGGTCGTCAGGTATTGTGGAAAAACTTTGGCTTTCTACGTTACGTTTGAGATCCCACAACACCGCGCCCGGGAGGGCTCGAACCACCAACCTATTGGTTAACAGCCGAACGCCCTAACCATTGCGCCACGGAAGCCCAAAAATTCAATGATCGTCAGGTATTGTGGAAAAACTTTGGCTTTCTACGTTACATTTGAGATCCCACAACGCCGCTCCCGGATGGGATCGAACCACCAACCTTTCGATTGACAGCCGAACGCGCTAACCATTGAGCCACGGAAGCTCAGAAATTAAATGGTTGTCACGTATTGTGGAAAAGTTTTGACTTTTTACGCTACATCTGAGACCCCACAACACCTCTTCCGGGTGGGCTCGAACCACCATTCTTTCGATTAACAGCTGAACGCGCTAACCTTTGAGCCACGGAAGCTCAGAAATGGTTGTCAGGTATTGTAGATAAGTTATGACTTTTTACGTTACATCTGAGACCCTACAACACCTCTTCCGGTTGGGCTCGAACCACCAACCTTTCGGTTAACAGCCGAACGCACTAACAATTGCGCCAAGAAGGCCCAAAAATTTAATGGTCGTCAGGTATTGTGGCAAAACTTTGGCTTTCTACGTTACATATGAGATCCCACAACACCGCTCCCGGGTGGGCTCCAACCACCAACCTATTGGTTAACAGCCGAACGCGCTAACCATTGAGCCACGGAAGCTCAGAAATTAAATGGTCGTCACGTATTGTGGAAAAACTTTGGCTTTCTACGTTACATTTGAGATCCCACAACACCGCTCCCGGGTGGGCTCGAAAAACCAACCTATTGGTTAACAGCCGAACGCGTTAACCAATGCGCCACGGAAGCCCAAAAATTAAATGGTCGTCAGGTATTGTGGAAAAACTTTGGCTTTCTACGTTACGTTTGAGATCCCACAACGCCGCTCCCGGGTGGGCTCGAACCACTAACCTATTTGTTAACTGCTGAACGCGCTAACCATTGCGCCACGGAAGCCCAAAAATTAAATGCTCGTCAGGTATTGTGTAAAAACCTTGACTTTTTACGTCACATCTGAGACCTCACAACACCGCTCCCGGATGGGCTCGCACCACCAACCTATTGGTTAACAGCCGAAAGCGCTAACCATTGAGCCACGGAAGCTCAGAAATTAAATGGTTGTCACGTATTGTGGAAAAGTTTTGAATTTTTACGCTACATCTGAGACCCTACAACACCTCTTCCGGTTGGGCTCGAACCACCAACCTTTCGGTTAACAGCCGAACGCACTAACAATTGCGCCAAGAAGGCCCAAAAATTTAATGGTCGTCAGGTATTGTGGCAAAACTTTGGCTTTCTACGTTACATATGAGATCCCACAACACCTCTCCCGGGTGGGCTCGAACCTTCAACCTTTCGATTAACAGCTGAACGCGCTAATCATTGCGCCACGGAAGCCCAAAAATTAAATGGTCGTCAGGTATTGTGGAAAAACTTTGGCTTTCTACGTTACGTTTGAGATCCCACAACACCGCGCCCGGGAGGGCTCGAACCACCAACCTATTGGTTAACAGCCGAACGCCCTAACCATTGCGCCACGGAAGCCCAAAAATTAAATGATCGTCAGGTATTGTGGAAAAACTTTGGCTTTCTACGTTACATTTGAGATCCCACAACGCCGCTCCCGGGTGGGCTCGAACCACTAACCTATTGGTTAACAGCCGAACGCGCTAACCATTCAGCCACGGAGGCTCAGAAATTAAATGGTTGTCACGTATTGTGGAAACGTTTTGACTTTTTACGCCACATCTGAGACCCCACAACACCTCTCCCGGGTGGGCTCGAACCATTAACCTTTCGATTAACAGCTGAACGCGCTAACCATTGCGCCACGGAAGCCCAAAAATTAAATGCTCGTCAGGTATTGTGTAAAAACCTTGACTTTTTACGTCACATCTGAGACCTCACAACACCGCTCCCGGATGGGCTCGCACCACCAACCTATTGGTTAACAGCCGAAAGCGCTAACCATTGAGCCACGGAAGCTCAGAAATTAAATGGTTGTCACGTATTGTGGAAAAGTTTTGAATTTTTACGCTACATCTGAGACCCTACAACACCTCTTCCGGTTGGGCTCGAACCACCAACCTTTCGGTTAACAGCCGAACGCACTAACAATTGCGCCAAGAAGGCCCAAAAATTTAATGGTCGTCAGGTATTGTGGCAAAACTTTGGCTTTCTACGTTACATATGAGATCCCACAACACCGCTCCCGGGTGGGCTCGAACCACCAACCTATTGGTTAACAGCCGAACGCGCTAACCATTGAGCCACGGAAGCTCAGAAATTAAATGGTCGTCACGTATTGTGGAAAAACTTTGGCTTTCTACGTTACATTTGAGATCCCACAACACCGCTCCCGGGTGGGCTCGAAAAACCAACCTATTGGTTAACAGCCGAACGCGTTAACCATTGCGCCACGGAAGCCCAAAAATTAAATGGTCGTCAGGTATTGTGGAAAAACTTTGGCTTTCTACGTTACGTTTGAGATCCCACAACGCCGCTCCCGGGTGGGCTCGAACCACTAACCTATTTGTTAACTGCTGAACGCGCTAACCATTGCGCCACGGAAGCCCAAAAATTAAATGCTCGTCAGGTATTGTGTAAAAACCTTGACTTTTTACGTCACATCTGAGACCTCACAACACCGCTCCCGGATGGGCTCGCACCACCAACCTATTGGTTAACAGCCGAAAGCGCTAACCATTGAGCCACGGAAGCTCAGAAATTAAATGGTTGTCACGTATTGTGGAAAAGTTTTGAATTTTTACGCTACATCTGAGACCCTACAACACCTCTTCCGGTTGGGCTCGAACCACCAACCTTTCGGTTAACAGCCGAACGCACTAACAATTGCGCCAAGAAGGCCCAAAAATTTAATGGTCGTCAGGTATTGTGGCAAAACTTTGGCTTTCTACGTTACATATGAGATCCCACAACACCTCTCCCGGGTGGGCTCGAACCTTCAACCTTTCGATTAACAGCTGAACGCGCTAATCATTGCGCCACGGAAGCCCAAAAATTAAATGGTCGTCAGGTATTGTGGAAAAACTTTGGCTTTCTACGTTACATTTGAGATCCCACAACGCCGCTCCCGGGTGGGCTCGAACCACTAACCTATTGGTTAACAGCCGAACGCGCTAACCATTCAGCCACGGAGGCTCAGAAATTAAATGGTTGTCACGTATTGTGGAAACGTTTTGACTTTTTACGCTACATCTGAGACCCCACAACACCTCTCCCGGGTGGGCTCGAACCACCAACCTTTCTGTTAACAGCCGAACGCGCTAACGATTGCGCCACGGAAGCCCAAAAATTAAATGGTCGTCCGGTATTGTGGAAAAACCTTGACTTTCTACGTTACGTTTGAGATCCCACAACACCGCGCCCGGGAGGGCTCGAACCACCAACCTATTGGTTAACAGCCGAACGCCCTAACCATTGCGCCACGGAAGCCCAAAAATTAAATGATCGTCAGGTATTGTGGAAAAACTTTGGCTTTCTACATTACATTTGAGATCCCACAACGCCGCTCCCGGGTGGGCTCGAACCACTAACCTATTGGTTAACAGCCGAACGCGCTAACCATTCAGCCACGGAGGCTCAGAAATTAAATGGTTGTCACGTATTGTGGAAACGTTTTGACTTTTTACGCTACATCTGAGACCCCACAACACCTCTCCCGGGTGGGCTCGAACCATTAACCTTTCGATTAACAGCTGAACGCGCTAACCATTGCGCCACGGAAGCCCAAAAATTCAATGTTCGTCAGGTATTGTGGAAAAACTCTGACATTTTATGTTACATCTGAGACGTCACAACACCGCTCCCGGGAGGGCTCAAACCACCAGTCTTTTGAACAGCAGCTGAACGCGCTAACCATTGCGCAACGGAAGCCCAAAAATTAAATGGTCGTCCGGTATTGTGGAAAAACTTTGACTTTTTACGTAACATCTGAGACCTCATAGCACCGCTCCCGGGTGTACTCGAACCACCAACCTTTCTGTTAACAGCCGAACGCGCTAACGATTGCGCCACGGAAGCCCAAAAATTAAATGGTCGTCCGGTATTGTGGAAAAACCTTGACTTTCTACGTTACGTTTGAGATCCCACAACACCGCTCCCGGGTGGGCTCGAAAAACCAACCTATTGGTTAACAGCCGAACGCGTTAACCAATGCGCCACGGAAGCCCAAAAATTAAATGGTCGTCAGGTATTGTGGAAAAACTTTGGCTTTCTACGTTACGTTTGAGATCCCACAACGCCGCTCCCGGGTGGGCTCGAACCACTAACCTATTTGTTAACTGCTGAACGCGCTAACCATTGCGCCACGGAAGCCCAAAAATTAAATGCTCGTCAGGTATTGTGTAAAAACCTTGACTTTTTACGTCACATCTGAGACCTCACAACACCGCTCCCGGATGGGCTCGCACCACCAACCTATTGGTTAACAGCCGAAAGCGCTAACCATTGAGCCACGGAAGCTCAGAAATTAAATGGTTGTCACGTATTGTGGAAAAGTTTTGAATTTTTACGCTACATCTGAGACCCTACAACACCTCTTCCGGTTGGGCTCGAACCACCAACCTTTCGGTTAACAGCCGAACGCACTAACAATTGCGCCAAGAAGGCCCAAAAATTTAATGGTCGTCAGGTATTGTGGCAAAACTTTGGCTTTCTACGTTACATATGAGATCCCACAACACCTCTCCCGGGTGGGCTCGAACCTTCAACCTTTCGATTAACAGCTGAACGCGCTAATCATTGCGCCACGGAAGCCCAAAAATTAAATGGTCGTCAGGTATTGTGGAAAAACTTTGGCTTTCTACGTTACATTTGAGATCCCACAACGCCGCTCCCGGGTGGGCTCGAACCACTAACCTATTGGTTAACAGCCGAACGCGCTAACCATTCAGCCACGGAGGCTCAGAAATTAAATGGTTGTCACGTATTGTGGAAACGTTTTGACTTTTTACGCTACATCTGAGACCCCACAACACCTCTCCCGGGTGGGCTCGAACCACCAACCTTTCTGTTAACAGCCGAACGCGCTAACGATTGCGCCACGGAAGCCCAAAAATTAAATGGTCGTCCGGTATTGTGGAAAAACCTTGACTTTCTACGTTACGTTTGAGATCCCACAACACCGCGCCCGGGAGGGCTCGAACCACCAACCTATTGGTTAACAGCCGAACGCCCTAACCATTGCGCCACGGAAGCCCAAAAATTAAATGATCGTCAGGTATTGTGGAAAAACTTTGGCTTTCTACATTACATTTGAGATCCCACAACGCCGCTCCCGGGTGGGCTCGAACCACTAACCTATTGGTTAACAGCCGAACGCGCTAACCATTCAGCCACGGAGGCTCAGAAATTAAATGGTTGTCACGTATTGTGGAAACGTTTTGACTTTTTACGCTACATCTGAGACCCCACAACACCTCTCCCGGGTGGGCTCGAACCATTAACCTTTCGATTAACAGCTGAACGCGCTAACCATTGCGCCACGGAAGCCCAAAAATTCAATGTTCGTCAGGTATTGTGGAAAAACTCTGACATTTTATGTTACATCTGAGACGTCACAACACCGCTCCCGGGAGGGCTCAAACCACCAGTCTTTTGAACAGCAGCTGAACGCGCTAACCATTGCGCAACGGAAGCCCAAAAATTAAATGGTCGTCCGGTATTGTGGAAAAACTTTGACTTTTTACGTAACATCTGAGACCTCATAGCACCGCTCCCGGGTGTACTCGAACCACCAACCTTTCTGTTAACAGCCGAACGCGCTAACGATTGCGCCACGGAAGCCCAAAAATTAAATGGTCGTCCGGTATTGTGGAAAAACCTTGACTTTCTACGTTACGTTTGAGATCCCACAACACCGCTCCCGGGTGGGCTCGAAAAACCAACCTATTGGTTAACAGCCGAACGCGTTAACCAATGCGCCACGGAAGCCCAAAAATTAAATGGTCGTCAGGTATTGTGGAAAAACTTTGGCTTTCTACGTTACGTTTGAGATCCCACAACGCCGCTCCCGGGTGGGCTCGAACCACTAACCTATTTGTTAACTGCTGAACGCGCTAACCATTGCGCCACGGAAGCCCAAAAATTAAATGCTCGTCAGGTATTGTGTAAAAACCTTGACTTTTTACGTCACATCTGAGACCTCACAACACCGCTCCCGGATGGGCTCGCACCACCAACCTATTGGTTAACAGCCGAAAGCGCTAACCATTGAGCCACGGAAGCTCAGAAATTAAATGGTTGTCACGTATTGTGGAAAAGTTTTGAATTTTTACGCTACATCTGAGACCCTACAACACCTCTTCCGGTTGGGCTCGAACCACCAACCTTTCGGTTAACAGCCGAACGCACTAACAATTGCGCCAAGAAGGCCCAAAAATTTAATGGTCGTCAGGTATTGTGGCAAAACTTTGGCTTTCTACGTTACATATGAGATCCCACAACACCTCTCCCGGGTGGGCTCGAACCTTCAACCTTTCGATTAACAGCTGAACGCGCTAATCATTGCGCCACGGAAGCCCAAAAATTAAATGGTCGTCAGGTATTGTGGAAAAACTTTGGCTTTCTACGTTACATTTGAGATCCCACAACGCCGCTCCCGGGTGGGCTCGAACCACTAACCTATTGGTTAACAGCCGAACGCGCTAACCATTCAGCCACGGAGGCTCAGAAATCAAATGGTTGTCACGTATTGTGGAAACGTTTTGACTTTTTACGCCACATCTGAGACCCCACAACACCTCTCCCGGGTGGGCTCGAACCATTAACCTTTCGATTAACAGCTGAACGCGCTAACCATTGCGCCACGGAAGCCCAAAAATTAAATGCTCGTCAGGTATTGTGTAAAAACCTTGACTTTTTACGTCACATCTGAGACCTCACAACACCGCTCCCGGATGGGCTCGCACCACCAACCTATTGGTTAACAGCCGAAAGCGCTAACCATTGAGCCACGGAAGCTCAGAAATTAAATGGTTGTCACGTATTGTGGAAAAGTTTTGAATTTTTACGCTACATCTGAGACCCTACAACACCTCTTCCGGTTGGGCTCGAACCACCAACCTTTCGGTTAACAGCCGAACGCACTAACAATTGCGCCAAGAAGGCCCAAAAATTTAATGGTCGTCAGGTATTGTGGCAAAACTTTGGCTTTCTACGTTACATATGAGATCCCACAACACCGCTCCCGGGTGGGCTCGAACCACCAACCTATTGGTTAACAGCCGAACGCGCTAACCATTGAGCCACGGAAGCTCAGAAATTAAATGGTCGTCACGTATTGTGGAAAAACTTTGGCTTTCTACGTTACATTTGAGATCCCACAACACCGCTCCCGGGTGGGCTCGAAAAACCAACCTATTGGTTAACAGCCGAACGCGTTAACCATTGCGCCACGGAAGCCCAAAAATTAAATGGTCGTCAGGTATTGTGGAAAAACTTTGGCTTTCTACGTTACGTTTGAGATCCCACAACGCCACTCCCGGGTGGGCTCGAACCACTAACCTATTTGTTAACTGCTGAACGCGCTAACCATTGCGCCACGGAAGCCCAAAAATTAAATGCTCGTCAGGTATTGTGTAAAAACCTTGACTTTTTACGTCACATCTGAGACCTCACAACACCGCTCCCGGATGGGCTCGCACCACCAACCTATTGGTTAACAGCCGAAAGCGCTAACCATTGAGCCACGGAAGCTCAGAAATTAAATGGTTGTCACGTATTGTGGAAAAGTTTTGAATTTTTACGCTACATCTGAGACCCTACAACACCTCTTCCGGTTGGGCTCGAACCACCAACCTTTCGGTTAACAGCCGAACGCACTAACAATTGCGCCAAGAAGGCCCAAAAATTTAATGGTCGTCAGGTATTGTGGCAAAACTTTGGCTTTCTACGTTACATATGAGATCCCACAACACCTCTCCCGGGTGGGCTCGAACCTTCAACCTTTCGATTAACAGCTGAACGCGCTAATCATTGCGCCACGGAAGCCCAAAAATTAAATGGTCGTCAGGTATTGTGGAAAAACTTTGGCTTTCTACGTTACATTTGAGATCCCACAACGCCGCTCCCGGGTGGGCTCGAACCACTAACCTATTGGTTAACAGCCGAACGCGCTAACCATTCAGCCACGGAGGCTCAGAAATTAAATGGTTGTCACGTATTGTGGAAACGTTTTGACTTTTTACGCTACATCTGAGACCCCACAACACCTCTCCCGGGTGGGCTCGAACCATTAACCTTTCGATTAACAGCTGAACGCGCTAACCATTGCGCCACGGAAGCCCAAAAATTCAATGTTCGTCAGGTATTGTGGAAAAACTCTGACATTTTATGTTACATCTGAGACGTCACAACACCGCTCCCGGGAGGGCTCAAACCACCAGTCTTTTGAACAGCAGCTGAACGCGCTAACCATTGCGCAACGGAAGCCCAAAAATTAAATGGTCGTCCGGTATTGTGGAAAAACTTTGACTTTTTACGTAACATCTGAGACCTCATAGCACCGCTCCCGGGTGTGCTCGAACCACCAACCTTTCTGTTAACAGCCGAACGCGCTAACGATTGCGCCACGGAAGCCCAAAAATTAAATGGTCGTCCGGTATTGTGGAAAAACCTTGACTTTCTACGTTACGTTTGAGATCCCACAACACCGCGCCCGGGAGGGCTCGAACCACCAACCTATTGGTTAACAGCCGAACGCCCTAACCATTGCGCCACGGAAGCCCAAAAATTAAATGATCGTCAGGTATTGTGGAAAAACTTTGGCTTTCTACGTTACATTTGAGATCCCACAACGCCGCTCCCGGGTGGGCTCGAACCACTAACCTATTGGTTAACAGCCGAACGCGCTAACCATTCAGCCACGGAGGCTCAGAAATTAAATGGTTGTCACGTATTGTGGAAACGTTTTGACTTTTTACGCTACATCTGAGACCCCACAACACCTCTCCCGGGTGGGCTCGAACCATTAACCTTTCGATTAACAGCTGAACGCGCTAACCATTGCGCCACGGAAGCCCAAAAATTCAATGTTCGTCAGGTATTGTGGAAAAACTCTGACATTTTATGTTACATCTGAGACGTCACAACACCGCTCCCGGGAGGGCTCAAACCACCAGTCTTTTGAACAGCTGCTGAACGCGCTAACCATTGCGCAACGGAAGCCCAAAAATTAAATGGTCGTCCGGTATTGTGGAAAAACTTTGACTTTTTACGTAACATCTGAGACCTCATAGCACCGCTCCCGGGTGTGCTCGAACCACCAACCTTTCTGTTAACAGCCGAACGCGCTAACGATTGCGCCACGGAAGCCCAAAAATTAAATGGTCGTCCGGTATTGTGGAAAAACCTTGACTTTCTACGTTACGTTTGAGATCCCACAACACCGCGCCCGGGAGGGCTCGAACCACCAACCTATTGGTTAACAGCCGAACGCCCTAACCATTGCGCCACGGAAGCCCAAAAATTAAATGATCGTCAGGTATTGTGGAAAAACTTTGGCTTTCTACGTTACATTTGAGATCCCACAACGCCGCTCCCGGGTGGGCTCGAACCACTAACCTATTGGTTAACAGCCGAACGCGCTAACCATTCAGCCACGGAGGCTCAGAAATTAAATGGTTGTCACGTATTGTGGAAACGTTTTGACTTTTTACGCTACATCTGAGACCCCACAACACCTCTCCCGGGTGGGCTCGAACCATTAACCTTTCGATTAACAGCTGAACGCGCTAACCATTGCGCCACGGAAGCCCAAAAATTCAATGTTCGTCAGGTATTGTGGAAAAACTCTGACATTTTATGTTACATCTGAGACGTCACAACACCGCTCCCGGGAGGGCTCAAACCACCAGTCTTTTGAACAGCAGCTGAACGCGCTAACCATTGCGCAACGGAAGCCCAAAAATTAAATGGTCGTCCGGTATTGTGGAAAAACCTTGACTTTGTACGTCACATCTGAGACGTCACAACACCGCTCCCGGATGGGCTCGAACCACCAACCTATTGGTTAACAGGCGAACGCGCTAACCATTGAGCCACGGAAGCTCAGAATTCCGTTGCGCTATGGTTAGCGCGTTCAGCTGCTGTTCAAAAGACTGGTGGTTTGAGCCCTCCCGGGAGCGGTGTTGTGACGTCTCAGATGTAACATAAAATGTCAGAGTTTTTCCACAATACCTGACGAACATTGAATTTTTGGGCTTCCGTGGCGCAATGGTTAGCGCGTTCAGCTGTTAATCGAAAGGTTAATGGTTCGAGCCCACCCGGGAGAGGTGTTGTGGGGTCTCAGATGTAGCGTAAAAAGTCAAAACGTTTCCACAATACGTGACAACCATTTAATTTCTGAGCCTCCGTGGCTGAATGGTTAGCGCGTTCGGCTGTTAACCAATAGGTTAGTGGTTCGAGCCCACCCGGGAGCGGCGTTGTGGGATCTCAAATGTAACGTAGAAAGCCAAAGTTTTTCCACAATACCTGACGATCATTTAATTTTTGGGCTTCCGTGGCGCAATGGTTAGGGCGTTCGGCTGTTAACCAATAGGTTGGTGGTTCGATCCCTCCCGGGCGCGGTGTTGTGGGATCTCAAACGTAACGTAGAATGCCAAAGTTTTTCCACAATACCTGACGACCATTTAATTTTTGGGCTTCCGTGGCGCAATGATTAGCGCGTTCAGCTGTTAATCGAAAGGTTGAAGGTTCGAGCCCACCCGGGAGAGGTGTTGTGGGATCTCATATGTAACGTAGAAAGCCAAAGTTTTGCCACAATACCTGACGACCATTAAATTTTTGGGCCTTCTTGGCGCAATTGTTAGTGCGTTCGGCTGTTAACCGAAAGGTTGGTGGTTCGAGCCCAACCGGAAGAGGTGTTGTAGGGTCTCAGATGTAGCGTAAAAATTCAAAACTTTTCCACAATACGTGACAACCATTTAATTTCTGAGCTTCCGTGGCTCAATGGTTAGCGCTTTCGGCTGTTAACCAATAGGTTGGTGGTGCGAGCCCATCCGGGAGCGGTGTTGTGAGGTCTCAGATGTGACGTAAAAAGTCAAGGTTTTTACACAATACCTGACGAGCATTTAATTTTTGGGCTTCCGTGGCGCAATGGTTAGCGCGTTCAGCAGTTAACAAATAGGTTAGTGGTTCGAGCCCACCCGGGAGCGGCGTTGTGGGATCTCAAACGTAACGTAGAAAGCCAAAGTTTTTCCACAATACCTGACGACCATTTAATTTTTGGGCTTCCGTGGCGCAATGGTTAACGCGTTCGGCTGTTAACCAATAGGTTGGTTTTTCGAGCCCACCCGGGAGCGGTTTTGTGGGATCTCAAATGTAACGTAGAAAGCCAAAGTTTTTCCACAATACGTGACGACCATTTAATTTCTGAGCTTCCGTGGCTCAATGGTTAGCGCGTTCGGCTGTTAACCAATAGGTTGGTGGTTCGAGCCCACTAGGGAGCGGTGTTGTGGGATCTCATATGTAACGTAGAAAGCCAAAGTTTTGCCACAATACCTGACGACCATTAAATTTTTGGGCCTTCTTGGCGCAATTGTTAGTGCGTTCGGCTGTTAACCGAAAGGTTGGTGGTTCGAGCCCAACCGGAAGAGGTGTTGTAGGGTCTCAGATGTAGCGTAAAAATTCAAAACTTTTCCACAATACGTGACAACCATTTAATTTCTGAGCTTCCGTGGCTCAATGGTTAGCGCTTTCGGCTGTTAACCAATAGGTTGGTGGTGCGAGCCCATCCGGGAGCGGTGTTGTGAGGTCTCAGATGTGACGTAAAAAGTCAAGGTTTTTACACAATACCTGACGAGCATTTAATTTTTGGGCTTCCGTGGCGCAATGGTTAGCGCGTTCAGCTGTTAATCGAAAGGTTAATGGTTCGAGCCCACCCGGGAGAGGTGTTGTGGGGTCTCAGATGTGGCGTAAAAAGTCAAAACGTTTCCACAATACGTGACAACCATTTAATTTCTGAGCCTCCGTGGCTGAATGGTTAGCGCGTTCGGCTGTTAACCAATAGGTTAGTGGTTCGAGCCCACCCGGGAGCGGCGTTGTGGGATCTCAAATGTAACGTAGAAAGCCAAAGTTTTTCCACAATACCTGACGATCATTTAATTTTTGGGCTTCCGTGGCGCAATGGTTAGGGCGTTCGGCTGTTAACCAATAGGTTGGTGGTTCGATCCCTCCCGGGCGCGGTGTTGTGGGATCTCAAACGTAACGTAGAAAGCCAAAGTTTTTCCACAATACCTGACGACCATTTAATTTTTGGGCTTCCGTGGCGCAATGATTAGCGCGTTCAGCTGTTAATCGAAAGGTTGAAGGTTCGAGCCCACCCGGGAGAGGTGTTGTGGGATCTCATATGTAACGTAGAAAGCCAAAGTTTTGCCACAATACCTGACGACCATTAAATTTTTGGGCCTTCTTGGCGCAATTGTTAGTGCGTTCGGCTGTTAACCGAAAGGTTGGTGGTTCGAGCCCAACCGGAAGAGGTGTTGTAGGGTCTCAGATGTAGCGTAAAAATTCAAAACTTTTCCACAATACGTGACAACCATATAATTTCTGAGCTTCCGTGGCTCAATGATTAGCGCTTTCGGCTGTTAACCAATAGGTTGGTGGTGCGAGCCCATCCGGGAGCGGTGTTGTGAGGTCTCAGATGTGACGTAAAAAGTCAAGGTTTTTACACAATACCTGACGAGCATTTAATTTTTGGGCTTCCGTGGCGCAATGGTTAGCGCGTTCAGCAGTTAACAAATAGGTTAGAGGTTCGAGCCCACCCGGGAGCGGCGTTGTGGGATCTCAAACGTAACGTAGAAAGCCAAAGTTTTTCCACAATACCTGACGACCATTAAATTTTTGGGCTTCCGTGGCGCAATGGTTAACGCGTTCGGCTGTTAACCAATAGGTTGGTTTTTCGAGCCCACCCGGGAGCGGTGTTGTGGGATCTCAAATGTAACGTAGAAAGCCAAAGTTTTTCCACAATACGTGACGACCATTTAACTTCTGAGCTTCCGTGGCTCAATGGTTAGCGCGTTCGGCTGTTAACCAATCGGTTGGTGGTTCGAGCCCACCCGGGAGCGGTGTTGTGGGATCTCATATGTAACGTAGAAAGCCAAAGTTTTGCCACAATACCTGACGACCATTAAATTTTTGGGCCTTCTTGGCGCAATTGTTAGTGCGTTCGGCTGTTAACCGAAAGGTTGGTGGTTCGAGCCCAACCGGAAGAGGTGTTGTAGGGTCTCAGATGTAGCGTAAAAATTCAAAACTTTTCCACAATACGTGACAACCATTTAATTTCTGAGCTTCCGTGGCTCAATGGTTAGCGCTTTCGGCTGTTAACCAATAGATTGGTGGTGCGAGCCCATCCGGGAGCGGTGTTGTGAGGTCTCAGATGTGACGTAAAAAGTCAAGGTTTTTACACAATACCTGACGAGCATTTAATTTTTGGGCTTCCGTGGCGCAATGGTTAGCGCGTTCAGCTGTTAATCGAAAGGTTAATGGTTCGAGCCCACCCGGGAGAGGTGTTGTGGGGTCTCAGATGTGGCGTAAAAAGTCAAAACGTTTCCACAATACGTGACAACCATTTAATTTCTGAGCCTCCGTGGCTGAATGGTTAGCGCGTTCGGCTGTTAACCAATAGGTTAGTGGTTCGAGCCCACCCGGGAGCGGCGTTGTGGGATCTCAAATGTAACGTAGAAAGCCAAAGTTTTTCCACAATACCTGACGATCATTTAATTTTTGGGCTTCCGTGGCGCAATGGTTAGGGCGTTCGGCTGTTAACCAATAGGTTGGTGGTTCGAGCCCTCCCGGGCGCGGTGTTGTGGGATCTCAAACGTAACGTAGAAAGCCAAAGTTTTTCCACAATACCTGACGACCATTTAATTTTTGGGCTTCCGTGGCGCAATGATTAGCGCGTTCAGCTGTTAATCGAAAGGTTGAAGGTTCGAGCCCACCCGGGAGAGGTGTTGTGGGATCTCATATGTAACGTAGAAAGCCAAAGTTTTGCCACAATACCTGACGACCATTAAATTTTTGGGCCTTCTTGGCGCAATTGTTAGTGCGTTCGGCTGTTAACCGAAAGGTTGGTGGTTCGAGCCCAACCGGAAGAGGTGTTGTAGGGTCTCAGATGTAGCGTAAAAATTCAAAACTTTTCCACAATACGTGACAACCATTTAATTTCTGAGCTTCCGTGGCTCAATGGTTGGCGCTTTCGGCTGTTAACCAATAGGTTGGTGGTGCGAGCCCATCCGGGAGCGGTGTTGTGAGGTCTCAGATGTGACGTAAAAAGTCAAGGTTTTTACACAATACCTGACGAGCATTTAATTTTTGGGCTTCCGTGGCGCAATGGTTAGCGCGTTCAGCAGTTAACAAATAGGTTAGTGGTTCGAGCCCACCCGGGAGCGGCGTTGTGGGATCTCAAACGTAACGTAGAAAGCCAAAGTTTTTCCACAATACCTGACGACCATTTAATTTTTGGGCTTCCGTGGCGCAATGGTTAACGCGTTCGGCTGTTAACCAATAGGTTGGTTTTTCGAGCCCACCCGGGAGCGGTGTTGTGGGATCTCAAATGTAACGTAGAAAGCCAAAGTTTTTCCACAATACGTGACGACCATTTAATTTCTGAGCTTCCGTGGCTCAATGGTTAGCGCGTTCGGCTGTTAACCAATAGGTTGGTGGTTCGAGCCCACCCGGGAGCGGTGTTGTGGGATCTCATATGTAACGTAGAAAGCCAAAGTTTTGCCACAATACCTGACGACCATTAAATTTTTGGGCCTTCTTGGCGCAATTGTTAGTGCGTTCGGCTGTTAACCGAAAGGTTGGTGGTTCGAGCCCAACCGGAAGAGGTGTTGTAGGGTCTCAGATGTAACGTAAAAAGTCATAACTTATCTACAATACCTGACAACCATTTAATTTCTGAGATTCCGTGGCTCAAAGGTTAGCGCGTTCGGCTGTTAACCAATAGGTGTGTGGTTCGAGCCCATTCGGGAGCGGTGTTGTGACGTCTCAGATGTGACGTAAAAAGTCAAGGTTTTTTCCACAACAACTGACGACCATTTAAATTTTGGGCTTCCGTGGCGCAATGGTTAGCGCGTTCGGCTGTTAACCAATAGGTTGGTGGTTCGAGCCCATCCGGTAGCGGTGTTGTGAGGTCTCAGATGTAACGTAAAATGTCAGAGTTTTTCCACAATACCTGACGAACATTTAATTTTTGGGCTTCCGTGGCGCAATGATTAGCGCGTTCAGCTGTTAATCGAAAGGTTGAAGGTTCGAGCCCACCCGGGAGAGGTGTTGTAGGGTCTCAGATGTAACGTAAAAAGTCTTAACTTATCTACAATACCTGACAACCATTTAATTTCTGAGCTTCCGTGGCTCAAAGGTTAGCGCGTTCGGCTGTTAACCAATAGGTGTGTTGTTCGAGCCCATCCGGGAGCGGTGTTGTGACGTCTCAGATGTGACGTAAAAAGTCAAGGTTTTTTCCACAACACCTGACAACCATTTAAATTCTGAGCTTCCGTGGCTCAATGGTTAGCGAATTCGGCTGTTAACAAATAGGTTGGTGGTTCGAGCCCACCCGGGAGCGGTGTTTTGGGATCTCAAATGTAACGTTGAAAGCCAAAATTTTTCCACAATACCTGACGACCATTTAATTTTTGGGCTTCCGTGGCGCAATGGTCAGCGCGTTCAGCTGTTAACCGAAAGGTTGGTGGTTCGAGCCCATCCGGGAGCGGTGTTGTGACGTCTCAGATGTAACGTAAAATGTCAGAGTTTTTCCACAATACCTGACGAACATTTAATTTTTGGGCTTCCGTGGCGCAATTATTAGCGCGTTCAACTGTTAATCGAAAGGCTGGTGGTTCAGCCGCACCCGGAAGAGGTGTTGTGGGGTCTCAGATGTAGCGTAAAAAGTCAAAACTTATCCACAATACGTGACAACCATTTAATTTCTGAGCTTCCGTGGCTCAATGGTTAGCGCGTTCGGCTGTTAACCAATAGGTTGGTGGTTCGAGCCCACCCGGGAGCGGTGGTGTGGGATCTCAAATGTAACGTAGAAAGCCAAAGTTTTGCCACAATACCTGACGACCATTAAATTTTTGGGCTTCCTTGGCGCAATGGTTAGCGCGTTCGGCTGTTAACCCAAAGGTTGGTGGTTCGAGCCCAACCGGAAGAGGTGTTGTAGGGTCTCAGATGTAACGTAAAAAGTCATAACTTATCCACAATACCTGACAACCATTTGATTTCTGAGCTTCCGTGGCTCAAAGGTTAGCGCGTTCGGCTGATAACAAATAGGTTGATGGTTCGAGCCCATCCGGGAGCGGTGTTGTGAGGTCTCAGATGTGACGTAAAAAGTCAAGGATTTTTCCACAACACCTGACGACCATTTAATTTTTGGGCTTCCGTGGCGCAATGGTTAGCGCGTTCGGCTGTTAACCAATAGGTTGGTGGTTCGAGCCCATCCGGGAGCGGTGTTGTGAGGTCTCAGATGTAACGTAAAATGTCAGAGTTTTTCCACAATACCTGACGAACATTTAATTTTTGGGCTTCCGTGGCGCAATGATTAGCGCGTTCAGCTGTTAATCGAAATTTTGAAGGTTCGAGCCCACCCGGGAGAGGTGTTGTGGGGTCTCAGATGTAGCGTAAAAAGTCAAAACTTTTCCACAATACGTGACAACCATTTAATTTCTGAGCTTCCGTGGCTCAATGGTTAGCGCGTCCAGCTGTTAACCGAAAGGTTGGTGGTTCGAGCCCACCCGGGAGCGGTGTTGTGGGATCTCTAATGTAACGTAAAAAGCCAAAGTTTTGCCACAATACCTGACGACCATTAAATTTTTGGGCCTTCTTGGCGCAATTGTTAGTGCGTTCGGCTGTTAACCGAAAGGTTGGTGGTTCGAGCCCAACCGGAAGAGGTGTTGTAGGGTCTCAGATGTAACGTAAAAAGTCATAACTTATCTACAATACCTGACAACCATTTAATTTCTGAGCTTCCGTGGCTCAAAGGTTAGCGCGTTCGGCTGTTAACCAATAGGTGTGTGGTTCGAGCCCATCCGGGAGCGGTGTTGTGACGTCTCAGATGTGACGTAAAAAGTCAAGGTTTTTTCCACAATACCTGACGACCATTTTTTTTTTGGGCGTCCGTGGCGCAATGGTTAGCGCGTTCGGCTGTTAACCGAAAGGTTGGTGGTTCGAGCCCATCCGGGAGCGGTGTTGTGACGTCTCAGATGTTACGTAAAATGTCAGAGTTTTTCCACAATACCTGACGAACATTTAATTTTTGGGCTTCCGTGGCGCAATAATTAGCGCGTCCAGCTGTTAATCGAAAGGTTGGTGGTTCGAGCCCACCCGGGAGCGGTGTTGTGGGATCTCAAATGTAACGTAGAAAACCAAAGTTTTTCCACAATACCTGACTACCATTTAATTTTTGGGCTTCCTTGGCGCAATGGTTAGCGCGTTCGGCTGTTAACCGAAAGGATGGTGGTTCGAGCCCACCTGGGAGAAGTGTTGTAGGGTCTCAGATGTAACGTAAAAAGTCATAACTTATCCACAAAACCTAACAATTATTTAATTTCTGAGCTTCTGTGGCTCAATGGTTAGCGCGTTCGGCTGTTAACCAATTGGTTGGTGGTTCGAGCCCACCCGGGAGCGGTGTTTTTGGATCTCAAATGTAACATAAATAGCCAAAGTTTTTCCACAATACCTGACGACCATTTAATTTTTGGGCGTCCGTGGCGAATGGTTAGCGCGTTCGGCTGTTAACCGAAAGGTTGGTGGTTCGAGCCCATCCGGGAGCGGTGTTGTGAGGCCTCAGATGTGAAGTAAAATGTCAGAGTTTTTCCACAATACCTGACGAACATTTAATTTTTGGGCGTCCGTGGCGAATGGTTAGCGGGTTCGGCTGTTAACCGAAAGGTTGGTGGTTCGAGCCCTCCCGGGAGCGGTGTTGTGACGTCTCAGATGTAACGTAAAATGTCAGAGTTTTTCCACAATACCTGACGAGCATTTAATATTTGGGCTTCCGTGGCGCAATGGTTAGCGCGTTCAGCTGTTAATCGAAAGGTTGGTGGTTCGAGCCCACCCGGGAGCGGTGTTTTTGGATCTCAAATGTAACATAAATAGCCAAAGTTTTTCCACAATACCTGACGACCATTTAATTTTTGGGCGTCCGTGGCGAATGGTTAGCGCGTTCGGCTGTTAACCGAAAGGTTGGTGGTTCGAGCCCATCCGGGAGCGGTGTTGTGAGGCCTCAGATGTGAAGTAAAATGTCAGAGTTTTTCCACAATACCTGACGACCATTTAATTTTTGGGCGTCCGTGGCGAATGGTTAGCGCGTTCGGCTGTTAACCGAAAGGTTGGTGGTTCGAGCCCATCCGGGAGCGGTGTTGTGAGGCCTCAGATGTGAAGTAAAATGTCAGAGTTTTTCCACAATACCTGACGAACATTTAATTTTTGGGCGTCCGTGGCGAATGGTTAGCGGGTTCGGCTGTTAACCGAAAGGTTGGTGGTTCGAGCCCTCCCGGGAGCGGTGTTGTGACGTCTCAGATGTAACGTAAAATGTCAGAGTTTTTCCACAATACCTGACGAGCATTTAATATTTGGGCTTCCGTGGCGCAATGGTTAGCGCGTTCAGCTGTTAATCGAAAGGTTGGTGGTTCGAGCCCACCCGGGAGAGGTGTTGTGTCGTCTCAGATGTAACGTAAAATGTCAGAGTTTTTCCACAATACCTGACGAGCATTTAATATTTGGGCTTCCGTGGCGCAATGGTTAGCTCGTTCAGCTGTTAATCGAAAGGTTGGTGGTTCGAGCCCACCCGGGAGAGGTGTTGTGAGGTCTCAGATGTAGTGTGAAAAGTCAAACTTTTTCCATAATACGTGATAACCATTTATTTTCTGTACTTTCGTGGCTCAATGGTTAGCGCGTTCGGCTGTTAACCAATAGCTTGGTGTTTCGAGCCCACCCGGGAGCGGTGTTTTTGGATCTCAAATGTAACGTAAATAGCCAAAGTTTTTCCGCAATACCTGACGACCATTTTTCTTGGGCGTCCGTGGCGCAATGGTTAGCGCGTTCGGCTGTTAACCGAAAGGTTGGTGGTTCGAGCCCATCCGGGAGCGGTGTTGTGAGGCCTCAGAAGTGAAGTAAAAAGTCAAAGTTTTACCTCAATACCTGACGAAAATTTAATTTTTGGGCTTCAGTGGCGCAATGGTCAGCGCGTTCAGCTGTTAACCGAAAGGTTGGTGGTTCGAGCCCTCCCGGGAGCGGTGTTGTGACGTCTCAGATGTAACGTAAAATGTCAGAGTTTTTCCAAAATACCTGACGAGCATTTAATTTTTGGGCTTCCGTGGCGCAATGGTTAGCGCGTTCAGCTTTTAATCGAAAGGTTGGTGGTTCGAGCCCACCCGGAAGAGGTGTTGTGGGGTCTCAGATGTAGCGTAAAAAGTCAAAACTTTTCCACAATACGTGACAACCATTTAATTTCTGAGCCTCCGTGGCTCAATGGTTAGCGCGTTCGGCTGTTAATCGAAAGGTTGGTGGTTCGAGCCCATCCGGGAGCGCTGTTGTGAGGTCTCGGATGTGAAGTAAAAAGTCAAAGTTTTACCTCAATACCTGACGAAAATTTAATTTTTGGGCTTCAGTGGCGCAATGGTCAGCGCGTTCAGCTGTTAACCGAAAGGTTGGTGGTTCGAGCCCTCCCGGGAGCGGTGTTGTGTCGTCTCAGATGTAACGTAAAATGTCAGAGTTTTTCCACAATACCTGACGAGCATTTAATTTTTGGGCTTCCGTGGCGCAATGGTTAGCGCGTTCAGCTGTTAATCGAAAGGTTGGTGGTTCGAGCCCACCCGGGAGAGGTGTTGTGAGGTCTCAGATGTTGCGTTAAAAGTCAAAACTTTTCCACAATACGTGACAACCATTTAATTTCTGATCTTCCTTGGCTCAATGGTTAGCGCGTTCGGCTGTTAACCAATAGGTTGGTGGTTCGTGCCCATCCGGGAGCGGTGTTGTGAGGTCTCGGATGTGAAGTAAAAAGTCAAAGTTTTACCTCAATACCTGACGAAAATTTAATTTTTGGGCTTCAGTGGCGCAATGGTCAGCGCGTTCAGCTGTTAACCGAAAGGCTGGTGGTTCGAGCCCTCCCGGGAGCGGTGTTGTGTCGTCTCAGATATAACGTAAAATGTCAGAGTTTTTCCACAATACCTGACGAACATTTAATTTTTGGGCGTCCGTGGCGAATGGTTAGCGCGTTCGGCTGTTAACCGAAAGGTTGGTGGTTCGTGCCCTCCCGGGAGCGGTGTTGTGACGTCTCAGATGTAACGTAAAATGTCAGAGTTTTTCCACAATACCTGACGAGCATTTAATATTTGGGCTTCCGTGGCGCAATGGTTAGCTCGTTCAGCTGTTAATCGAAAGGTTGGTGGTTCGAGCCCACCCGGGAGAGGTGTTGTGAGGTCTCAGATGTAGTGTGAAAAGTCAAACTTTTTCCATAATACGTGATAACCATTTATTTTCTGTACTTTCGTGGCTCAATGGTTAGCGCGTTCGGCTGTTAACCAATAGCTTGGTGTTTCGAGCCCACCCGGGAGCGGTGTTTTTGGATCTCAAATGTAACGTAAATAGCCAAAGTTTTTCCGCAATACCTGACGACCATTTTTCTTGGGCGTCCGTGGCGCAATGGTTAGCGCGTTCGGCTGTTAACCGAAAGGTTGGTGGTTCGAGCCCATCCGGGAGCGGTGTTGTGAGGCCTCAGATGTGAAGTAAAAAGTCAAAGTTTTACCTCAATACCTGACGAAAATTTAATTTTTGGGCTTCAGTGGCGCAATGGTCAGCGCGTTCAGCTGTTAACCGAAAGGTTGGTGGTTCGAGCCCTCCCGGGAGCGGTGTTGTGACGTCTCAGATGTAACGTAAAATGTCAGAGTTTTTCCAAAATACCTGACGAGCATTTAATTTTTGGGCTTCCGTGGCGCAATGGTTAGCGCGTTCAGCTTTTAATCGAAAGGTTGGTGGTTCGAGCCCACCCGGAAGAGGTGTTGTGGGGTCTCAGATGTAGCGTAAAAAGTCAAAACTTTTCCACAATACGTGACAACCATTTAATTTCTGAGCCTCCGTGGCTCAATGGTTAGCGCGTTCGGCTGTTAATCGAAAGGTTGGTGGTTCGAGCCCATCCGGGAGCGCTGTTGTGAGGTCTCGGATGTGAAGTAAAAAGTCAAAGTTTTACCTCAATACCTGACGAAAATTTAATTTTTGGGCTTCAGTGGCGCAATGGTCAGCGCGTTCAGCTGTTAACCGAAAGGTTGGTGGTTCGAGCCCTCCCGGGAGCGGTGTTGTGTCGTCTCAGATGTAACGTAAAATGTCAGAGTTTTTCCACAATACCTGACGAGCATTTAATTTTTGGGCTTCCGTGGCGCAATGGTTAGCGCGTTCAGCTGTTAATCGAAAGGTTGGTGGTTCGAGCCCACCCGGGAGAGGTGTTGTGAGGTCTCAGATGTTGCGTTAAAAGTCAAAACTTTTCCACAATACGTGACAACCATTTAATTTCTGATCTTCCTTGGCTCAATGGTTAGCGCGTTCGGCTGTTAACCAATAGGTTGGTGGTTCGTGCCCTCCCGGGAGCGGTGTTTGTGGATCTCAAATGTAACGTAAATAGCCAAAGTTTTTCCACAATACCTGACGACCATTTATTTTTTGGGCGTCCGTGGCGAATGGTTAGCGCGTTCGGCTGTTAACCGAAAGGTTGGTGGTTCGAGCCCATCCGGGAGCGGTGTTGTGAGGTCTCAGATGTGAAGTAAAAATCAAGGTTTTACCTAAATACCTGACGAAAATTTAATTTTTGGGCTTCAGTGGCGCAATGGTCAGCGCGTTCAGCTGTTAACCGAAAGGTTGGTGGTTCGAGCCCTCCCGGGAGCGGTGTTGTGACGTCTCAGATGTAACGTAAAATGTCAGAGTTTTTCCACAACACCTGACGAACATTTAACTTTTGGGCTTCCGTGGCGCAATGGTTAGCGCGTTCAGCTGTTAATCGAAAGGTTGGTGGTTCGAGCCCGCCCGGAAGAGGTATTGTGTGGTCTCAGATGTAGCGTAAAAAGTCAAAACTTTTCCACAATACGTGACAACCATTTAATTTTTGAGCTTCCGTGGCTCAATGGTTAGCGCGTTCGGCTGTTAATCGAAAGGTTGGTGGTTCGAGCCCATCCGGGAGCGGTGTTGTGAGGTCTCAGTTGTAGCGTGAAAAGTCAAACTTTTTCCATAATACGTGATAACCATTTATTTTCTGAGCTTCCGTGGCTCAATGGTTAGCGCGTTCGGCTGTTATCCAATAGGTTGGTGGTTCGAGCCCACCCGGGAGCGGTGTTTACGGATCTCAAATGTAACGTAAATAGCCAAAGTTTTTCCACAATACCTGACGACCATTTAATTTTTGGGCCTCAGTGGCGCAATGGTTAGCGCGTTCAGCTGTTAACCGAAAGGTTGGTGGTTCGAGCCCAAACGAGAGAGGATTTGTGGGGTCTCAGAAGTAGCGTGAAAAGTCGTAACTTTTTAACAATACCTGACAACCATTTAATTTTCGGGCGTCCGTGGCGCAATGGTTAGCGCGTTCGGCTGTTAACCGAAAGGTTGGTGGTTCGAGCCCATCCAGGAGCGGTGTTGTGACGTCTCAGATGTGACGTAAAAAGTCAAGGTTTTTACACGATACCTGACGAGCATTTAACTTTTGGGCTTCCGTGGCGCAATGGTTAGCGCGTTCGGCTGTTAATAAATAGGTTGGTGGTTCGAGCCCATCCGGGAGCGGTGTTGTGAGGTCTCAGATGTGACGTAAAAAGTCAAGGTTTTTAACAATATCTGACGAGCATCTAATTTTTGGGCTTCCGTGGCGCAATGGTTAGCGCGTTCAGCTGTTAATCGAAAGGTTGGTGGTTCGAGCCCACCCGGGAGAGGTGTTGTGGGGTCTCAAATGTAACGTAAAAAGCCAAAGTTTTTCCACAATACCTGACAACCGTTTAATTTCTGAGCTTCCGTGGCTCAATGGTTAGCGCGTTCAGCTGTTAACCAATAGGTTGGTGGTTTGAGCCCACCCGGGAGCGGTGTTGTGTGATCTCAAATGTAACGTAGAAAGCCAAAGTTTTTCCACAATACCTGACGACCATTTAATTTTTGGGCTTCCGTGGCGCAATGGTTAGCGCGTTCGGCTGTTAACCAATAGGTTGGTGGTTCGAGCCCATCCGGGAGCGGTGTTGTGAGGTCTCAGATGTGACGTAAAAAGTCAAGGTTTTTACACAATACCTGACGAGCATTTAATTTTTGGGCTACCGTGGCACAATGGTTACCGCGTTCAGCTGTTAATCGAAAGGTTGGTGGTTCGAGCCCACCCAAAAGAGGTGTTGTGGGGTCTCAAATGTAACGTAGAAAGCCAAAGTTTTTCCACAATACCTGACAACAATTTAATTTCTGAGCTTCCGTGGCTCAATGGTTAGCGCGTTCGGCTGTTAACCAATAGGTTGGTGGTTCGAGCCCATCCCGGAGCGGTGTTGTGAGGTCTCAGATGTGACGTAAAAAGTCAAGGTTATAAAGATGAAGGTTAATTTGTCTCACTTAATTTAAATTCGAATTTTTAACTAGCACTCTCGGCAACGGCCATATCTTAGGCCGAGTTACGTCGATTTTGAAAATGTTATTAAAAATCGAGGTACATTTTTATTTATTGTTCAATCGAGATGAAATTACTTTTAATGAGTGTTTTATTGGAATTACGCTACATATGAGACCCAACAACACCTCTCCCGGGTGGGCTCGAACCACCAACCTTTCGATTAACAGCTGAACGCGCTAACCATTGCGCCACGCAAGCCCAAAAATTAAATGTTCGTCAGGTATTGTGGAAAAACTCTGACATTTTACGTTACATCTGAGACGTCACAACACTTCTCCCAGATAGGCTCGAACCACCAACCAATTGGTTAACAGCCGAACGTGCTAACCATTGAGCCACAGAAGCTCAGAAATTAAATGGTTGTTAGGTTTTGTGGATAAGTTATGACTTTTTACGTTACATCTGAGACCCTACAACACCTCTCCCAGGTGGGCTCGAACCACCAACCTTTCGATTGACAGCCGAACGCGCTAACCATTGAGCCACGGAAGCTCAGAAATTAAATGGTTGTCACGTATTGTGGAAAAGTTTTGACTTTTTACGCTACAACTGAGACCCCACAACACCTCTTCCGGGCGGGCTCGAACCACCAACCCTTCGATTAACAGCTGAACGCGCTAACCATTGCGCCACGGAAGCCCAAAAGTTAAATGTTCGTCAGGTGTTTTGGAAAAACTCTGACATTTTACGTTACATCTGTGACGTCACAACACCGCTCCAAGGAGGGCTCGAACCACCAACCTTTCGGTTAACAGCTGAACGCGCTGACCATTGCGCCACTGAAGCCCAAAAATTAAATTTTCGGCAGGTATTGAGGTAAAACCTTGACTTTTTACTTCTCATCTGAGACCTCACACCACCGCTCCCGGATGGGCTCGAACCACCAACCTTTCGGTTAACAGCCGAACGCGCTAACCATTCGCCACGGACGCCCAAAAATTAAATGGTCGTCAGGTATTGTGGAAAAACTTTGGCTATTTACGTTACATTTGAGATCCAAAAACACCGCTCCCGGGTGGGCTCGAACCACCAACCTATTGGTTAACAGCCGAACGCGCTAACCATTGAGCCACGGAAGATCAGAAATTAAATGGTTGTCACGTATTGTGGAAAAGTTTTGACTTTTAACGCTATATCTGAGACCCCACAACACCTCTTCCGGGTGGGCTCAAACCACCAACCTTTCGATTAAGAGCTGGACGCGCTAATTACTGCGCCACGGAAGCCCAAAAATTAAATGTTCGTCAGGTATTGTGGAAAAACTCTCACATTTTACGTTACATCTGAGACGTCACAACACCGCTCCCGGGAGGGCTCGAACCGCCAACTTTTCGGTTAACAGCTGAACGCGCTGACCATTGCGCCACTGAAGCCCAAAAATTAAATTTTCGTCAGGTATTGAGGTAAAACTATGACTTTTTACTTCACATCCGAGACCTCACACCACCGCTCCCGGATGGGATCGAACCACCAACCTTTCGATTGACAGCCGAACGCGCTAACCATTGAGCCACGGAAGCTCAGAAATTAAAAGGTTGTCACGTATTGTGGAAAAGTTTTGACTTTTTACGCTACATCTGAGACCCCACAACACCTCTTCCGGGTGGGCTCGAACCACCATTCTTTCGATTAACAGCTGAACGCGCTAACCATTGCGCCACGGAAGCCCAAAAATTAAATGTTCGTCAGGTATTGTGGAAAAACTCTGACATTTTACGTTACATCTGAGACATCACAACACCGCTCCTGGATGGGCTAGAACCTCCAACCTATAGGTTAACAGCCGAACGCGCTAACCATTGAGCCACGGAAGCTCAGAAATTAAATGGTTGTCAGGTATTGATGAAAAGTTACGACTTTTCAAGCTACATCTGAGACCCCACAAAACCTCTCTCGTTTGGGCTCGAACCACCAACCTTTCGGTTAACAGCTGAACGCGCTGACCATTGCGCCACTGAAGCCCAAAAATTAAATGTTCGTCAGGTATTGTGGAAAAACTCCGACATTTTACGTTACATCTGAGACGTCACAACACTTCTCCCGGATGGGCTCGAACCACCAACCTATTGGTTAATAGCCGAACGCGCTAACCATTGCGCCACTGAAGCCCAAAAATTAAATTTTCGTCAGGTATTGAGGTAAAACTTTGACTTTTTACTTCACATCTGAGGCCTCACAACACCGCTCCCGGATGGGCTCGAACCACCAACCTTTCGGTTAACAGCCGAACGCGCTAACCATTGCGCCACGGACGCCCAAAAAAAATGGTCGTCAGGTATTGCGGAAAAACTTTGGCTATTTACGTTACATTTGAGATCCAAAAACACCGCTCCCGGGTGGGCTCGAACCACCAAGCTATTGGTTAACAGCCGAACGCGCTAACCATTGAGCCACGAAAGATCAGAAAATAAATGGTTATCACGTATTATGGAAAAAGTTTGATTTTCACGCTTCATCTGAGACCTCACAACACCTCTCCCGGGTGGGCTCGAATACCAACCTTTCGATTAACAGCTGAACGCAGAAGTCAGACTTCTCTGCATCGGTGGCAAACGTAAATGACAAGAATACGTCATCAGCTTTGTCGCCCATCATGTATATTAACGCGTTGACTTGTTCCTCTCCTGTCTTGGAACTAAGACCGGACGCGGATCTGAATCTCTCGAACCTCCTCCTCCATCGGGGCCACTCATTGGAATTCGAAAAGTTGAATTGGCAAGGCGGTTGCACTTGAAAGGCTGCGGCGTTCTGCATTTTCCGTGTCGAGGTAGACCGCAAATCTAGTCGATTACTGATTAACGAATTAAAGCTAACCGTGATATCGCGCGACTAAATACCACATTAACGAACTTCTGACACCATGTTGTGTGTTTGTACGACTACACAGGAGTTGATACTTTAAAACTATGGTTTTATTTACAATGATTTATACATGATCGAGGTCCGAGATAGACTGAATTTTTAACACAGAGAGGGGGCCTTTTTATACACGAGAGATTAGATAAATAATAGACATTAAGCTAATATGGGGCTGTTCATAAACTGGCCTACTAATAATACAAAGCATAATGTCACACTTATCCACAAAACCTAACAACCATTTAATTTCTGAGCTTCTGTGGCTCAATGGTTAGCGCGTTCGGCTGTTAACCAATTGGTTGGTGGTTCGAGCCTATCCGGGAGAAGTGTTGTGACGTCTCAGATGTAACGTAAAATGTCAGAGTTTTTCCACAATACCTGACGAACATTTAATTTCTGGGCTTGCGTGGCGCAATGGTTAGCGCGTTCAGCTGTTAATCGAAAGGTTGGTGGTTCGAGCCCACCCGGGAGAGGTGTTGTTGGGTCTCATATGTAGCGTAAAAAGTCAAAACTTTTCCACAATACGTGACAACCATTTATTTTCTGAGCTTTCATCGCTCAATGGTTAGCGTGTTCGGCTGTTAACCAATAGGTTGGTGGTTCGAGCCCACCCGGGAGCGGTGTTTTTGGATCTCAAATGTAACGTAAATAGCCAAAGTTTTTCCACAATACCTGACGACCATTTAATTTTTGGGCGTCCGTGGCGAATGGTTAGCGCATTCGGCTGTTAACCGAAAGGTTGGTGGTTCGAGCCCATCCGGGAGCGGTGTTGTGAGGCCTCAGATGTGAAGTAAAAAGTCAAAGTTTTACCTCAATACCTGACGAAAATTTAATTTTTGGGCTTCAGTGGCGCAATGGTTAGCGCGTTCGGCTATTAACCAATAGGTTGGTGGTTCGAGCCCATCCGGGAGAAGTGTTGTGACGTCTCAGATGTAACGTAAAATGTCAGAGTTTTTCCACAATACCTGACGAACATTTAATTTTTGGGCTTCAGTGGCGCAATGGTCAGCGCGTTCAGCTGTTAACCGAAAGGTTGGTGGTTCGAGCCCAAACGAGAGAGGTTTTGTGGGGTCTCAGATGTAGCGTGAAAAGTCGTAACTTTTCAACAATACCTGACAACCATTTAATTTCTGAGCTTCCGTGGCTCAATGGTTAGCGCGTTCGGCTGTTAACCAATAGGTTGGTGGCTATAGCCCATCCGGGAGCGGTGTTGTGATGTCTCAGATGTAACGTAAAATGTCAGAGTTTTTCCACAATACCTGACGAACATTTATTTTTTGGGCTTCCGTGGCGCAATGGTTAGCGCGTTCAGCTGTTAATCGAAAGGTTGGTGGTTCGAGCCCACCCGGGAGAGGTGTTGTGAGGTCTCAGATGTAGCGTGAAAAGTCAAACTTTTTCCATAATACGTGATAACCATTTATTTTCTGATCTTTCGTGGCTCAATGGTTAGCGCGTTCGGCTGTTAACCAATAGCTTGGTGGTTCGAGCCCACCCGGGAGCGGTGTTTTTGGATCTCAAATGTAACGTAAATAGCCAAAGTTTTTCCACAATACCTGACGACCATTTAATTTTTGGGCTTCCGTGGCGCAATGGTTAGCGCGTTCAGCTGTTAACCGAAAGGTTGGTGGTTCGAGCCCAAAAGAGAGGTTTTGTGGGGTCTCAGATGTAGCGTGAAAGTCGTAACTTTTCAACAAAACCTGACAACCATTTAATTTTTGGGCGTCCGTGGCGCAATGGCTAGCGCGTTCGGCTGTTAACCGAAAGGTTGGTGGTTCGAGCCCATCCGGGAGCGGTGTTGTGACACCTCAGATGTTACGTAAAATGTCAGAGTTTTTCCACAATACCTGACGAACATTTAATTTTTGGCCTTCCGTGGCGCAATAATAAGCGCGTCGAGCACTTAATCGAAAGGTTGGTGGTTCGAGCCCACCCGGAAGAGGTGTTGTGGGGTCTCAGATGTAGCGTTAAAAGTCAAAACTTTTCCACAATACGTGACAACCATTTAATTTCTGATCTTCCGTGGCTCAATGGTTAGCGCGTTCGGCTGTTAACCAATAGGTTGGTGGTTCGAGCCCACCCGGGAGCGGTGTTTTTGGATCTCAAATGTAACGTAAATAGCCAAAGTTTTTCCACAATACCTGACGACCATTTAATTTTTGGGCGTCCGTGGCGAATGGTTAGCGCGTTCGGCTGTTAACCGAAAGGTTGGTGGTTCGAGCCCATCCGGGAGCGGTGTTGTGAGGTCTCAGATGTGAAGTAAAAAGACAAGGTTTTACCTCAATACCTGACGAAAATTTAAATTTTGGGCTTCAGTGGCGCAATGGTCAGCGCGTTCAGCTGTTAACCGAAAGGTTGGTGGTTCGAGCCCTCCCGGGAGCGGTGTTGTGACGTCTCAGATGTAACGTAAAATGTCAGAGTTTTTCCACAATACCTGACGAGCATTTAATTTTTGGGCTTCCGTGGCGCAATGGTTAGCGCGTTCAGCTGTTAATCGAAAGGTTGGTATTCGAGCCCACCCGGGAGAGGTGTTGTGAGGTCTCAGATGAAGCGTGAAAAGTCAAACTTTTTCCATAATACGTGATAACCATTTATTTTCTGATCTTTCGTGGCTCAATGGTTAGCGCGTTCGGCTGTTAACCAATAGCTTGGTGGTTCGAGCCCACCCGGGAGCGGTGTTTTTGGATCTCAAATGTAACGTGAATAGCCAAAGTTTTTCCGCAATACCTGACGACCATTTTTTTTGGGCGTCCGTGGCGCAATGGTTAGCGCGTTCGGCTGTTAACCTATAGGTTGGAGGTTCTAGCCCATCCGGGAGCGGTGTTGTGATGTCTCAGATGTAACGTAAAATGTCAGAGTTTTTCCACAATACCTGACGAACATTTAATTTTTGGGCTTCCGTGGCGCAATGGTTAGCGCGTTCAGCTGTTAATCGAAAGAATGGTGGTTCGAGCCCACCCGGAAGAGGTGTTGTGGGGTCTCAGATGTAGCGTAAAAAGTCAAAACTTTTCCACAATACGTGACAACCATTTAATTTCTGAGCTTCCGTGGCTCAATGGTTAGCGCGTTCGGCTGTCAATCGAAAGGTTGGTGGTTCGATCCCATCCGGGAGCGGTGTTGTGAGGTCTCGGATGTGAAGTAAAAAGTCATAGTTTTACCTCAATACCTGACGAAAATTTAAATTTTGGGCTTCAGTGGCGCAATGGTCAGCGCGTTCAGCTGTTAACCGAAAGGTTGGTGGTTCGAGCCCTCCCGGGAGCGGTGTTGTGACGTCTCAGATGTAACGTAAAATGTCAGAGTTTTTCCACAATACCTGACGAGCATTTAATTTTTGGGCTTCCGTGGCGCAATGGTTAGCGCGTTCAGCTGTTAATCGAAAGGTTGGTATTCGAGCCCACCCGGGAGAGGTGTTGTGAGGTCTCAGATGAAGCGTGAAAAGTCAAACTTTTTCCATAATACGTGATAACCATTTATTTTCTGATCTTTCGTGGCTCAATGGTTAGCGCGTTCGGCTGTTAACCAATAGCTTGGTGGTTCGAGCCCACCCGGGAGCGGTGTTTTTGGATCTCAAATGTAACGTAAATAGCCAAAGTTTTTCCGCAATACCTGACGACCATTTTTTTTGGGCGTCCGTGGCGCAATGGTTAGCGCGTTCGGCTGTTAACCTATAGGTTGGAGGTTCTAGCCCATCCGGGAGCGGTGTTGTGATGTCTCAGATGTAACGTAAAATGTCAGAGTTTTTCCACAATACCTGACGAACATTTAATTTTTGGGCTTCCGTGGCGCAATGGTTAGCGCGTTCAGCTGTTAATCGAAAGAATGGTGGTTCGAGCCCACCCGGAAGAGGTGTTGTGGGGTCTCAGATGTAGCGTAAAAAGTCAAAACTTTTCCACAATACGTGACAACCATTTAATTTCTGAGCTTCCGTGGCTCAATGGTTAGCGCGTTCGGCTGTCAATCGAAAGGTTGGTGGTTCGATCCCATCCGGGAGCGGTGTTGTGAGGTCTCGGATGTGAAGTAAAAAGTCATAGTTTTACCTCAATACCTGACGAAAATTTAATTTTTGGGCTTCAGTGGCGCAATGGTCAGCGCGTTCAGCTGTTAACCGAAAAGTTGGTGGTTCGAGCCCTCCCGGGAGCGGTGTTGTGACGTCTCAGATGTAACGTAAAATGTGAGAGTTTTTCCACAATACCTGACGAACATTTAATTTTTGGGCTTCCGTGGCGCAGTAATTAGCGCGTCCAGCTCTTAATCGAAAGGTTGGTGGTTTGAGCCCACCCGGAAGAGGTGTTGTGGGGTCTCAGATATAGCGTTAAAAGTCAAAACTTTTCCACAATACGTGACAACCATTTAATTTCTGATCTTCCGTGGCTCAATGGTTAGCGCGTTCGGCTGTTAACCAATAGGTTGGTGGTTTGAGCCCACCTGGGAGAGGTGTTGTAGGGTCTCAGATGTAACGTAAAAAGTCATAACTTATCCACAATACCTGACGAATATTTAATTTTTGGGCTTGCGTGGCGCAATGGTTAGCGCGTTCAGCTGTTAATCGAAAGGTTGGTGGTTCGAGCCCACCCGGGAGAGGTGTTGTTGGGTCTCATATGTAACGTAATTCCAATAAAACACTCATTAAAAGTGATTTCATCTCGATTGAACAATAAATAAAAATGTACCTCGATTTTTAATAACATTTTCAAAATCGACGTAACTCGGCCTAAGATATGGCCGTTGCCGAGAGTGCTAGTTAAAAATTCGAATTTAAATTAAGTGAGACAAATTAACCTTCATCTTTATAACCTTGACTTTTTACGTCACATCTGAGACCACACAACACCGCTCCGGGATGGGGTCGAACCACCAACCTATTGGTTAACAGCCGAACGCGCTAACCATTGAGCCACGGAAGCTCAGAAATTAAATGGTTGTCAGGTATTGTGGAAAACCTTGACTTTTTACGTCACATCTGAGACCTCACAACGCCGCTCCCGGATGGGGTCGAACGACCAACCTATTGGTTAACAGCCGAACGCGCTAACCATTACGCCACGGAAGCCCAAAAATTAAATGGTCGTCATTTATTGTGCAAAAACTTTGGCTTTCTACGTTACATTTCAGATCCCACAACACCGCTCTCGGGTGGGCTCGAACCACCAACCTATTGGTTAAGAGCCGAACGCGCTAACCATTGCGCCACGGAAGCCCAAAAGTTAAATGCTCGTCAGGTATTGTGTAAAAACCTTGACTTTTTACGTCACATCTGAGACCTCACAACACCGCTCCCGGATGGGCTCGAACCACCAACCTATTGGTTAACAGCCGAACGCGCTAACCATTGCGCCACGGAAGCTCAGAAATTAAACGGTTGTCAGGTATTGTGGAAAAACTTTGGCTTTCTACGTTACACTTGAGATCACACAACACCGCTCCCGGGTGGGCTCGAACCACCAACCTATTGGTTAACAGCTGAACGCGCTAACCATTGAGCCACGGAAGCTCAGAAATTAAACGGTTGTCAGGTATTGTGGAAAAACTTTGGCTTTTTACTTCACATATGAGACCTCACAACACTGCTCCCGGATGGGCTCGAACCACCAACCTTTCGGTTAACAGCCGAACGCGCTAACCATTGCGCCACGGACGCCCAAAAAAAAATGGTCGTCAGGTATTGCGGAAAAACTTTGGCTATTTACGTTACATTTGAGATCCAAAAACACCGCTCCCGGGTGAGCTCGAACCACCAAGCTATTGGTTAACAGCCGAACGCGCTAACCATTGAGCCACGAAAGATCAGAAAATAAATGGTTATCACGTATTATGGAAAAAGTTTGACTTTTCACGCTATATCTGAGACCTCACAACACCTCTCCCGGGTGGGCTTGAACCACCAACCTTTCGATTAACAGCTGAACGCGCTAACCATTGCGCCACGGGAGCCCAAAAATTAAATGCTCGTCAGGTATTGTGTAAAAACCTTGACTTTTTACGTCACATCTGAGACCTCACAACACCGCTCCCGGATGGGCTCGAACCACCAACCTATTGGTTAACAGCCGAACGCGCTAACCATTGCGCCACGGAAGCCCAAAAGTTTAATGCTCGTCAGGTATTGTGTAAAAACCTTGACTTTTTACGTCAAATCTGAGACCTCAAAACACCGCTCCCTGATGGGGTCGAACCACCAACCTATTGGTTAACAGCCGAACGCGCTAACCATTGCGCCACGGAAGCTCAGAAATTAAATGGTTGTCAGGTATTGTGCAAAAACTTTGGCTTTCTACGTTACATTTGAGATCCCACAACACCGCTCCCGGGTGGGCTCGAACCACCAACCTATTGGTTAACAGCCGAACGCGCTAACCATTGAGCCACGGAAGCTCTGAAATTAAATGGTTGTCAGGTATTGTGGAAAAACTTTGGCTTTCTACGTTACATTTGAGATCACACAACACCGCTCCCGGGTGGGCTCGAACCACCAACCTATTGGTTAACAGCCGAACGCGCTAACCATTGCGCCACGGAAGCCCAAAAGCTTAATGCTCGTCAGGTATTGTGCAGAAAACTTGACTTTTTACGTCACATCTGAGACCTCACAACACCGCTCCCGGATGGGCTCGAACCACCAACCTATTGGTTAACAGCCGAACGCGCTAACCATTGCGCCACGGAAGCCCAAAAGTTAAATGCTCGTCAGGTATTGTGTAAAAACCTTGACTTTTTACGTCACATCTGAGACCTCACAACACCGCTCCCGGATGGGCTCGAACCACCAACCTATTGGTTAACAGCCGAACGCGCTAACCATTGAGCCACGGAAGCTCAGAAATTAAATTGTTGTCAGGTATTGTGGAAAAACTTTGGCTTTCTACGTTACATTTGAGACCCCACAACACCTCTCCCGGGTGGGCTCGAACCACCAACCTTTCGATTAACAGCTGAACGCGGTAACCATTGTGCCACGGTAGCCCAAAAATTAAATGCTCGTCAGGTATTGTGTAAAAACCTTGACTTTTTACGTCACATCTGAGACCTCACAACACCGCTCCCGGATGGGCTCGAACCACCAACCTATTGGTTAACAGCCCAACGCGCTAACCATTGCGCCACGGAAGCCCAAAAATTAAATGGTCGTCAGGTATTGTGGAAAAACTTTGGCTTTCTACGTTACACTTGAGATCACACAACACCGCTCCCGGGTGGGCTCGAACCACCAACCTATTGGTTAACAGCTGAACGCGCTAACCATTGAGCCACGGAAGCTCAGAAATTAAACGGTTGTCAGGTATTGTGGAAAAACTTTGGCTTTTTACTTCACATATGAGACCTCACAACACCGCTCCCGGATGGGCTCGAACCACCAACCTTTCGGTTAACAGCCGAACGCGCTAACCATTGCGCCACGGACGCCCAAAAAAAAATGGTCGTCAGGTATTGCGGAAAAACTTTGGCTATTTACGTTACATTTGAGATCCAAAAACACCGCTCCCGGGTGAGCTCGAACCACCAAGCTATTGGTTAACAGCCGAACGCGCTAACCATTGAGCCACGAAAGATCAGAAAATAAATGGTTATCACGTATTATGGAAAAAGTTTGACTTTTCACGCTATATCTGAGACCTCACAACACCTCTCCCGGGTGGGCTTGAACCACCAACCTTTCGATTAACAGCTGAACGCGCTAACCATTGCGCCACGGAAGCCCAAAAATTAAATGCTCGTCAGGTATTGTGGAAAAACTCTGACATTTTACGTTACATCTGAGACGTCACAACACCGCTCCCGGGAGGGCTCGAACCACCAACCTTTCGGTTAACAGCCGAACGCGCTAACCATTGAGCCACGGAAGCTCAGAAATTAAATGGTTGTCAGGTATTGTTGAAAAGTTACGACTTTTCACGCTACATCTGAGACCCCACAAAACCTCTCTCGTTTGGGCTCGAACCACCAACCTTTCGGTTAACAGCTGAACGCGCTGACCATTGCGCCACTGAAGCCCAAAAATTAAATGTTCGTCAGGTATTGTGGAAAAACTCTGACATTTTAAGTTACATCTGAGACGTCACAACACTTCTCCCGGATGGGCTCGAACCACCAACCTATTGGTTAATAGCCGAACGCGCTAACCATTGCGCCACTGAAGCCCAAAAATTAAATTTTCGTCAGGTATTGAGGTAAAACTTTGACTTTTTACTTCACATCTGAGGCCTCACAACACCGCTCCCGGATGGGCTCGAACCACCAACCTTTCGGTTAACAGCCGAACGCGCTAACCATTGCGCCACGGAAGCCCAAAAATTAAATGGTCGTCAGGTATTGTGGAAAAACTTTGGCTTTCTACGTTACATTTGAGACCCCACAACACCTCTCCCGGGTGGGCTCGAACCACCAACCTTTCGATTAACAGCTGAACGCGCTAACCATTGCGCCACGGAAGCCCAAAAATTAGATGCTCGTCAGATATTGTGTAAAAACCTTGACTTTTTACGTCACATCTAAGACCTCACAACACCGCTCCCGGATGGGGTCGAACCACCAACCTATTGGTTAACAGCCGAACGCGCTAACCATTGAGCCACGGAAGCTCAGAAATTAAATGGTTGTCAGGTATTGTGGAAAACCTTGACTTTTTACGTCACATCTGAGACCTCACAACACCGCTCCCGGATGGGCTCGAACCACCAACCTATTGGTTAACAGCCGAACGCGCTAATTATTGCGCCACGGAAGCCCAAAAGTTAAATGCTCGTCAGGTATTATGTAAAAACCTTGACTTTTTACGTCACATCTGAGACCTCACAACACCGCTCCCGGATGGGGTCGAACGACCAACCTATTGGTTAACAGCCGAACGCAATAACCATTACGCCACGGAAGCCCAAAAATTAAATGGTCGTCATTTATTGTGCAAAAACTTTGGCTTTCTACGTTACATTTCAGATCCCACAACACCGCTCTCGGGTGGGCTCGAACCACCAACCTATTGGTTAACAGCCGAACGCGCTAACCATTGCGCCACGGAAGCCCAAAAGTTAAATGCTCGTCAGGTATTGTGTAAAAACCTTGACTTTTTACGTCACATCTGAGACCTCACAACACCGCTCCCGGATGGGCTCGAACCACCAACCTATTGGTTAACAGCCGAACGCGCTAACCATTGCGCTACGGAAGCCCAAAAGTTAAATGCTCGTTAGGTATTGTGTAAAAACCTTGACTTTTTACGTCACATCTGAGACCTCACAACACCGCTCCCGGATGGGCTCGAACCACCAACCTATTGGTTAACAGCCGAACGCGCTAACCATTGCGCCACGGAAGCCCAAAAGTTAAATGCTCGTCAGGTATTATGTAAAAACCTTGACTTTTTACGTCACATCTGAGACCTCACAACACCGCTCCCGGATGGGGTCGAACCACCAACCTATTGGTTAACAGCCGAACGCGCTAACCATTGCGCCATGGAAGCCCAAAAATTAAATGGTCGTCATTTATTGTGCAAAAACTTTGGCTTTCTACGTTACATTTCAGATCCCACAACACCGCTCCCGGGTGGGCTCGAACCACCAACCTATTGGTTAACAGCCGAACGCGCTAACCATTGAGCCACGGAAGCTCCGAAATTAAATGGTTGTCAGGTATTGTGGAAAACCTTGACTTTTTACGTCACATCTGAGACCTCACAACACGGCTCCCGGATGGGCTCGAACCACCAACCTATTGGTTAACAGCCGAACGTGCTAACCATTGCGCCACGGAAGCCCAAAAATTAAATGGTCGTCAGGTATTGTTGAAAAACTTTGGCTTTCTACGTTACATTTGAGACCCCACAACACCTTTCCCGGGTGGGCTCGAACCACCAACCTTTCGATTACAGCTGAACGCGCTAACCATTGCGCCACGGGAGCCCAAAAATTAAATGCTCGTCAGGTATTGTGTAAAAACCTTGACTTTTTACGTCACATCTGAGACCTCACAACACCGCTCCCGGATGGGCTCGAACCACCAACCTATTGGTTAACAGCCGAACGCGCTAAACATAGCGCCACGGAAGCCCAAAAGTTAAATGCTCGTCAGGTATTGTGTAAAAACCTTGACTTTTTACGTCACATCTGAGACCTCACAACACCGCTCCCGGATGGGCTCGAACCACCAACCTATTGGTTAACAGCCGAACGCGCTAACCATTGCGCCACGGAAGCCCAAAAGTTAAATGCTCGTCAGGTATTATGTAAAAACCTTGACTTTTTACGTCACATCTGAGACCTCACAACACCGCTCCCGGATGGGGTCGAACCACCAACCTATTGGTTAACAGCCGAACGCGCTAACCATTGCGCCACGGAAGCCCAAAAATTAAATGGTCGTCATTTATTGTGCAAAAACTTTGGCTTTCTACGTTACATTTCAGATCCCACAACACCGCTCCCGGGTGGGCTCGAACCACCAACCTATTGGTTAACAGCCGAACGCGCTAACCATTGAGCCACGGAAGCTCCGAAATTAAATGGTTGTCAGGTATTGAGGAAAACCTTGACTTTTTACGTCACATCTGAGACCTCACAACACGGCTCCCGGATGGGCTCGAACCACCAACCTATTGGTTAACAGCCGAACGTGCTAACCATTGCGCCACGGAAGCCCAAAAATTAAATGGTCGTCAGGTATTGTGGAAAAACTTTGGCTTTCTACGTTACATTTGAGACCCCACAACACCTTTCCCGGGTGGGCTCGAACCACCAACCTTTCGATTACAGCTGAACGCGCTAACCATTGCGCCACGGGAGCCCAAAAATTAAATGCTCGTCAGGTATTGTGTAAAAACCTTGACTTTTTACGTCACATCTGAGACCTCACAACACCGCTCCCGGATGGGCTCGAACCACCAACCTATTGGTTAACAGCCGAACGCGCTAAACATAGCGCCACGGAAGCCCAAAAGTTAAATGCTCGTCAGGTATTGTGTAAAAACCTTGACTTTTTACGTCACATCTGAGACCTCACAACACCGCTCCCGGATGGGCTCGAACCACCAACCTATTGGTTAACAGCTGAACGCGCTAACCATTGCGCTACGGAAGCCCAAAAGTTAAATGCTCGTTAGGTATTGTGTAAAAACCTTGACTTTTTACGTCACATCTGAGACCTCACAACACCGCTCCCGGATGAGCTCGAACCACCAACCTATTGGTTAACAGCCGAACGCGCTAACCATTGCGCCACGGAAGCCCAAAAGTTAAATGCTCGTCAGGTATTATGTAAAAACCTTGACTTTTTACGTCACATCTGAGACCTCACAACACCGCTCCCGGATGGGGTCGAACCACCAACCTATTGGTTAACAGCCGAACGCGCTAACCATTGCGCCACGGAAGCCCAAAAATTAAATGGTCGTCATTTATTGTGCAAAAACTTTGGCTTTCTACGTTACATTTCAGATCCCACAACACCGCTCCCGGGTGGGCTCGAACCACCAACCTATTGGTTAACAGCCGAACGCGCTAACCATTGAGCCACGGAAGCTCCGAAATTAAATGGTTGTCAGGTATTGTGGAAAACCTTGACTTTTTACGTCACATCTGAGACCTCACAACACGGCTCCCGGATGGGCTCGAACCACCAACCTATTGGTTAACAGCCGAACGTGCTAACTATTGCGCCACGGAAGCCCAAAAATTAAATGGTCGTCAGGTATTGTGGAAAAACTTTGGCTTTCTACGTTACATTTGAGACCCCACAACACCTTTCCCGGGTGGGCTCGAACCACCAACCTTTCGATTACAGCTGAACGCGCTAACCATTGCGCCACGGGAGCCCAAAAATTAAATGCTCGTCAGGTATTGTGTAAAAACCCTGACTTTTTACGTCACATCTGAGACCTCACAACACCGCTCCCGGATGGGCTCGAACCACCAACCTATTGGTTAACAGCCGAACGCGCTAAACATAGCGCCACTGAAGCCCAAAAGTTAAATGCTCGTCAGGTATTGTGTAAAAACCTTGACTTTTTACGTCACATCTGAGACCTCACAACACCGCTTCCGGATGGGCTCGAACCACCAACCTATTGGTTAACAGCCGAACGCGCTAACCATTGCGCCACGGAAGCCCAAAAATTAAATGGTCGTCATTTATTGTGCAAAAATTTTGGCTTTCTACGTTACATTTGAGATCCCACAACACCGCTCCCGGATGGGCTCGAACCACCAACCTATTGGTTAACAGCCGAACGCGCTAACCATTGAGCCACGGAAGCTCAGAAATTAAATTGTTGTCAGGTATTGTGGAAAAACTTTGGCTTTCTACGTTACATTTGAGACCCCACAACACCTCTCCCGGGTGGGCTCGAACCACCAACCTTTCGATTAACAGCTGAACGCGGTAAACATTGTGCCACGGTAGCCCAAAAATTAAATGCTCGTCAGGTATTGTGTAAAAACCTTGACTTTTTACGTCACATCTGAGACCTCACAACACCGCTCCCGGATGGGCTCGAACCACCAACCTATTGGTTAACAGCCGAACGCGCTAACCATTGCGCCACGGAAGCCCAAAAATTAATTGGTCGTCAGGTATTGTGGAAAAACTTTGGCTTTCTACGTTACACTTGAGATCACACAACACCGCTCCCGGGTGGGCTCGAACCACCAACCTATTGGTTAACAGCCGAACGCGCTAACCATTGAGCCACGAAAGATCAGAAAATAAATGGTTATCACGTATTATGGAAAAAGTTTGACTTTTCACGCTATATCTGAGACCTCACAACACCTCTCCCGGGTGGGCTTGAACCACCAACCTTTCGATTAACAGCTGAACGCGCTAACCATTGCGCCACGGAAGCCCAAAAATTAAATGGTCGTCAGGTATTGTGGAAAAACTTTGGCTTTTTACGTTACATTTGAGACTTCACAACACCGCTCCCGGGTGGGCTCGAACCACCAACCTATTGGTTAACAGCCGAACGCTTTAACCATTGAGCCACGGAAGCTCAGAAATTAAATGTTTGTCACGTATTGTGGAAAAGTTCTGACTTTTTACGCTACATCTGAGACCCCACAAAACCCCTCCCGGGTGGGCTCGAACCACCAACCTTTTGGTTAACAGCCGAACGCGCTAACCATTGAGCCATGGAAGCTCAGAAAGTAAATGGTTATCAAGTATTGTAGAAAAGTTTTGAATTTTTACGCTACATCTGAGACCCCACATCACCTCTCCCGGGTGGGCACGAACCACCAACCTTTCGGTTAACAGCTGAACGCGCTAACCATTGCGCCACGGAAGCCCAAAAATTAAATGGTCGTCAGGTATTGTGGAAAAACTTTGGTTTTTTACGTTACATTTGAGACTTCACACCACCGCTCTCGGGTGGGCTCGAACCACCAACCTATTGGTTAACAGCCGAACGCTTTAACCATTGAGCCACGGAAGCTCAGAAATTAAATGGTTGTCACGTATTGTGGAAAAGTTTTGACTTTTTACGCTACATCTGAGACCCCACAACACCTCTCCCGGGTGGGCACGAACCACCAACCTTTCGGTTAACAGCTGAACGCGCTAACCATTGCGCCACGGAAGCCCAAAAATTAAATGGTCGTCAGGTATTGTGGAAAAACTTTGGCTTTTTACGTTACATTTGAGACTTCACAACACCGCTACCGGGTGGGCTCGAACCACCAACCTATTGGTTAACAGCCGAACGCTTTAACCATTGAGCCACGGAAGCTCAGAAATTAAATGGTTGTCACGTATTGTGGAAAAGTTTTGACTTTTTACGCTACATCTGGGACCCCACAAAACCCCTCCCGGGTGGGCTCGAACCACCAACCTTTTGGTTAACAGCCGAACGCGCTAACCATTGAGCCATGGAAGCTCAGAAATTAAATGGTTATCAAGTATTGTAGAAAAGTTTTGAATTTTTACGCTACATCTGAGACCCCACAACACCTCTCCCGGGTGGGCACGAACCACCAACCTTTCGGTTAACAGCTGAACGCGCTAACCATTGCGCCACGGAAGCCCAAAAATTAAATGGTCGTCAGGTATTGTGGAAAAACTTTGGCTTTTTACGTTACATTTGAGACTTCACAACACCGCTACCGGGTGGGCTCGAACCACCAACCTATTGGTTAACAGCCGAACGCTTTAACCATTGAGCCGCGGAAGCTCAGAAATTAAATGGTTGTCACGTATTGTGGAAAAGTTTTGACTTTTTACGCTACATCTGAGACCCCACAAAACCCCTCCCGGGTGGGCTCGAACCACCAACCTTTTGGTTAACAGCCGAACGCGCTAACCATTGAGCCATGGAAGCTCAGAAATTAAATGGTTATCAAGTATTGTAGAAAAGTTTTGAATTTTTACGCTACATCTGAGACCCCACAACACCTCTCCCGGGTGGGCACGAACCACCAACCTTTCGGTTAACAGCTGAACGCGCTAACCATTGCGCCACGGAAGCCCAAAAATTCAATGGTCGTCAGGTATTGTGGAAAAACTTTGGTTTTTTACGTTACATTTGAGACTTCACAACACCGCTCTCGGGTGGGCTCGAACCACCAACCTATTGGTTAACAGCCGAACGCTTTAACCATTGAGCCACGGAAGCTCAGAAATTAAATGGTTGTCACGTATTGTGGAAAAGTTTTGACTTTTTACGCTACATCTGAGACCCCACAAAACCCCTCCCGGGTGGGCTCGAACTACCAACCTTTTGGTTAACAGCCGAACGCGCTAACCATTGAGCCATGGAAGCTCAGAAATTCAATGGTTATCAAGTATTGTAGAAAAGTTTTGAATTTTTACGCTACATCTGAGACCCCACAACACCTCTCCCGGGTGGGCACGAACCACCAACCTTTCGGTTAACAGCTGAACGCGCTAACTATTGCGCCACGGAAGCCCAAAAATTAAATGGTCGTCAGGTATTGTGGAAAAACTTTGGTTTTTTACGTTACATTTGAGACTTCACAACACCGCTACCGGGTGGGCTCGAACCACCAACCTATTGGTTAACAGCCGAACGCTTTAACCATTGAGCCACGGAAGCTCAGAAATTAAATGGTTGTCACGTATTGTGGAAAAGTTTTGACTTTTTACGCTACATCTGAGACCCCACAACACCTCTCCCGGGTGGGCACGGACCACCAACCTTTCGGTTAACAGCTGAACGCGCTAACCATTGCGCCACGGAAGCCCAAAAATTAAATGGTCGTCAGGTATTGTGGAAAAACTTTGGCTTTTTACGTTACAGTTGAGACTTCACAACACCGCTCCCGTGTGGGCTCGAACCACCTACCTATTGGTTAACAGCCGAACGCGCTTGCCATTGAGCCACGGAAGCTCAGAAATTAAATGGTTGTCACGTATTGTGGAAAAGTTTTGACTTTTTACGCTACATCTGAGACCCCACAACACCCCTCCCGGGTGGGCTCGAACCACCAACCTTTTGGTTAACAGCCGAACGCGCTAACCATTGAGCCATGGAAGCTCAGAAATTAAATGGTTATCAAGTATTGTAGAAAAGTTTTGAATTTTTACGCTACATCTGAGACCCCACAACACCTCTCCCGGGTGGGCACGAACCACCAACCTTTCGGTTAACAGCTGAACGCGCTAACCATTGCGCCACGGAAGCCCAAAAATTAAATGGTCGTCAGGTATTGTGGAAAAACTTTGGCTTTTTACGTTACATTTGAGACTTCACAACACCGCTACCGGGTGGGCTCGAACCACCAACCTATTGGTTAACAGCCGAACGCTTTAACCATTGAGCCGCGGAAGCTCAGAAATTAAATGGTTGTCACGTATTGTGGAAAAGTTTTGACTTTTTACGCTACATCTGAGACCCCACAAAACCCCTCCCGGGTGGGCTCGAACCACCAACCTTTTGGTTAACAGCCGAACGCGCTAACCATTGAGCCATGGAAGCTCAGAAATTAAATGGTTATCAAGTATTGTAGAAAAGTTTTGAATTTTTACGCTACATCTGAGACCCCACAACACCTCTCCCGGGTGGGCACGAACCACCAACCTTTCGGTTAACAGCTGAACGCGCTAACCATTGCGCCACGGAAGCCCAAAAATTCAATGGTCGTCAGGTATTGTGGAAAAACTTTGGTTTTTTACGTTACATTTGAGACTTCACAACACCGCTCTCGGGTGGGCTCGAACCACCAACCTATTGGTTAACAGCCGAACGCTTTAACCATTGAGCCACGGAAGCTCAGAAATTAAATGGTTGTCACGTATTGTGGAAAAGTTTTGACTTTTTACGCTACATCTGAGACCCCACAAAACCCCTCCCGGGTGGGCTCGAACTACCAACCTTTTGGTTAACAGCCGAACGCGCTAACCATTGAGCCATGGAAGCTCAGAAATTCAATGGTTATCAAGTATTGTAGAAAAGTTTTGAATTTTTACGCTACATCTGAGACCCCACAACACCTCTCCCGGGTGGGCACGAACCACCAACATTTCGGTTAACAGCTGAACGCGCTAACTATTGCGCCACGGAAGCCCAAAAATTAAATGGTCGTCAGGTATTGTGGAAAAACTTTGGTTTTTTACGTTACATTTGAGACTTCACAACACCGCTACCGGGTGGGCTCGAACCACCAACCTATTGGTTAACAGCCGAACGCTTTAACCATTGAGCCACGGAAGCTCAGAAATTAAATGGTTGTCACGTATTGTGGAAAAGTTTTGACTTTTTACGCTACATCTGAGACCCCACAACACCTCTCCCGGGTGGGCACGGACCACCAACCTTTCGGTTAACAGCTGAACGCGCTAACCATTGCGCCACGGAAGCCCAAAAATTAAATGGTCGTCAGGTATTGTGGAAAAACTTTGGCTTTTTACGTTACAGTTGAGACTTCACAACACCGCTCCCGTGTGGGCTCGAACCACCTACCTATTGGTTAACAGCCGAACGCGCTTGCCATTGAGCCACGGAAGCTCAGAAATTAAATGGTTGTCACGTATTGTGGAAAAGTTTTGACTTTTTACGCTACATCTGAGACCCCACAACACCCCTCCCGGGTGGGCTCGAACCACCAACCTTTTGGTTAACAGCCGAACGCGCTAACCATTGAGCCATGGAAGCTCAGAAATTAAATGGTTATCAAGTATTGTAGAAAAGTTTTGAATTTTTACGCTACATCTGAGACCCCACAGCACCTCTCCTGGGTGGGCACGAACCACCAACCTTTCGGTTAACAGCTGAACGCGCTAACCATTGCGCCACGGAAGCCCAAAAATTAAATGGTCGTCAGGTATTGTGGAAAAACTTTGGCTTTTTACGTTACATTTGAGACTTCACAACACCGCTCCCGGGTGGGCTCGAACCACCAACCTATTGGTAAACAGCCGAACGCTTTAACCATTGAGCCACGGAAGCTCAGAAATTAAATGGTTGTCACGTATTGTGGAAAAGTTCTGACTTTTTACGCACCATCTGAGTCCCCACAAAACCCCTCCCGGGTGGGCTCGAACCACCAGCCTTTTGGTTAACAGCCGAACGCGCTAACCATTGAGCCATGGAAGCTCAGAAATTAAATGGTTATCAAGTATTGTAGAAAAGTTTTGAATTTTTACGCTACATCTGAGACCCCACAACACCTCTCCCGGGTGGGCACGAACCACCAACCTTTCGGTTAACAGCTGAACGCGCTAACCATTGCGCCACGGAAGCCCAAAAAAAAATGGTCGTCAGGTATTGCGGAAAAACTTTGGCTATTTACGTTACATTTGAGATCCAAAAACACCGCTCCCGGGTGGGCTCGAACCACCAAGCTATGGGTTAACAGCCGAACGCGCTAACCATTGAGCCACGACAGATCAGAAAATAAATGGTTATCACGTATTATGGAAAAAGTTTGACTTTTCACGCTACATCTGAGACCCCACAAAACCTCTCTCGTTTGGGCTCGAACCACCAACCTTTCGGTTAACAGCTGAACGCGCTGACCATTGCGCCACTGAAGCCCAAAAATTAAATGTTCGTCAGGTATTGTGGAAAAACTCCGACATTTTACGTTACATCTGAGACGTCACAACACCGCTCCCGGATGGGCTCGAACCACCAACCTTTCGGTTAACAGCCGAACGCGCTAACCATTGCGCCACGGACGCCCAGAAATTAAATGGTCGTCAGGTATTGTGGAAAAACTTTGGCTATTTACGTTACATTTGAGATCCAAAAACACCGCTCCCGGGTGGGCTCGAACCACCAACCTATTGGTTAACAGCCGAACGCGCTCACCATTGAGCCACGGAAGATCAGAAATTAAATGGTTGTCACGTATTGTGGAAAAGTTTTGACTTTTAACGCTACATCTGAGACCCCACAACACCTCTTCCGGGTGGGCTCGAACCACCAACCTTTCGATTAAGAGCTGGACGCGCTAATTACTGCGCCACGGAAGCCCAAAAATTAAATGTTCGTCAGGTATTGTGGAAAAACTCTGACATTTTACGTAACATCTGAGACGTCACAACACCGCTCCCGGATGGGCTCGAACCACCAACCTTTCGGTTAACAGCCGAACGCGCTAGCCATTGCGCCACGGACACCCAAAAATTAAATGGTTGTCAGGTATTGTTGAAAAGTTACGAATTTTCACGCTACATCTGAGACCCCACAAAACCTCTCTCGTTTGGGCTCGAACCACCAACCTTTCGGTTAACAGCTGAACGCGCTGACCATTGCGCCACTGAAGCCCAAAAATTAAATGTTCGTCAGGTATTGTGGAAAAACTCCGACATTTTACGTTACATCTGAGACGTCACAACACTTCTCCCGAATGGGCTCGAACCACCAACCTTTCGGTTAACAGCTGAACGCGCTGACCATTGCGCCACTGAAGCCCAAAAATTAAATGTTCGTCAGGTATTGTGGAAAAACTCCGACATTTTACGTTACATCTGAGACGTCACAACACTTCTCCCGAATGGGCTCGAACCACCAACCTATTGGTTAATAGCCGAACGCTAACCATTGCGCCACTGAAGCCCAAAAATTTAATTTTCGTCAGGTATTGAGGTAAAACTTTGACTTTTTACTTCACATCTGAGGCCTCACAACACCGCTCCCGGATGGGCTCGAACCACCAACCTATTGGTTAACAGCCGAACGTGCTAACCATTGCGCCACGGAAGCCCAAAAATTAAATGGTCGTCAGGTATTGTGGAAAAACTTTGGCTTTCTACGTTACATTTGAGACCCCACAACACCTTTCCCGGGTGGGCTCGAACCACCAACCTTTCGATTAACAGCTGAACGCGCTAACCATTGCGCCACGGGAGCCCAAAAATTAAATGCTCGTCAGGTATTGTGTAAAAACCTTGACTTTTTACGTCACATCTGAGACCTCACAACACCGCTCCCGGATGGGCTCGAACCACCAACCTATTGGTTAACAGCCGAACGCGCTAAACATAGCGCCACGGAAGCCCAAAAGTTAAATGCTCGTCAGGTATTGTGTAAAAACCTTGACTTTTTACGTCACATCTGAGACCTCACAACACCGCTCCCGGATGGGCTCGAACCACCAACCTATTGGTTAACAGCCGAACGCGCTAACCATTGAGCCACGGAAGATCAGAAATTAAATGGTTGTCACGTATTGTGGAAAAGTTTTGACTTTTAACGCTATATCTGAGACCCCACAACACCTCTTCCGGGTGGGCTCGAACCACCAACCTTTCGATTAAGAGCTGGACGCGCTAATTACTGCGCCACGGGAGCCCAAAAATTAAATGCTCGTCAGGTATTGTGTAAAAACCTTGACTTTTTACGTCACATTTGAGACCCCACAACACCTTTCCCGGGTGGGCTCGAACCACCAACCTTTCGATTAACAGCTGAACGCGCTAACCATTGCGCCACGGGAGCCCAAAAATTAAATGCTTGTCAGGTATTGTGTAAAAACCTTGACTTTTTACGTCACATCTGAGACCTCACAACACCGCTCCCGGATGGGCTCGAACCACCAACCTATTGGTTAACAGCCGAACGCGCTAAACATAGCGCCACGGAAGCCCAGAAGTTAAATGCTCGTAGGTATTGTAAATGTACCTCGATTTTTAATAACATTTTCAAAATCGACGTTTCACGGCCAAAGAAGCATATTTTGAGTATTTCTTCACTATTTTCAAAAATAACCACTGAAACCATTATTTTTATACTTTTTGCTTTAATTCAAGCAAATGTAACGATATTCATTCAACAAACTGTTAAAATTCAATTTTAAATAAGAAATCGTTGTCACGGATTTTGTATCTTGAAGAAAAAAAACATGCGATTTTTTCGGTACTTTTTTGAATGCATTTTTTTCTGGAGAAATTTTTGACCGAATTCAGCTTAATTCCCTATAAAACACTCAATAAAAGTGATTTCATCTCGATTGAACAATAAATAAAAATGTACCTCGATTTTTAATAACATTTTCAAAATCGACGTAACTCGGCCTAAGAAAAACATTTTGAGTATTTGTTCACTATTTTCAAATATGTTCACTGAAAGCATTATTTTTATACTTTTTGCTTTAATTCAAGCAAATGTAACGATATTCAATCAAAAAACTGTTAAAATTAAATTTTTCAATAAGAAATCGTTGTCACGGATTTTGTATCTTGAAGAAGAAAAACATGCGATTTTTTCGGTACTTTTTTGAATGCATTTTTTTCAGGAGAAATTTTTGACCGAATTCAGCTTAATTCCCTATAAAACACTCATTAAAAGTGTTTTCATCTCGATTGAACAATAAATAAAAATATACCTCGATTTTTAATAACATTTTCAAAATCGACGTTTCACGGCCAAAGAAGCATATTTTGAGTATTTCTTCACTATTTTCAAATATAACCACTGAAACCATTATTTTTATACTTTTTGCTTTAATTCAAGCAATGTAACGATATTCATTCAAAAAACTGTTAAAATTCAATTTTCAATAAGAAATCGTTGTCACGGATATGGTATCTTGAAGAAAAAAAACATGCGATTTTTTCTGTACACTTTTGAATGCATTTTTTTTGGAGAAATGTTTGACCGAATTCAGCTTAATTCCCTATAAAACACTCATTGAAAGTGATTTCATCTCGATTGAACAATAATTAAAAATTTACCTCGATTTTTAATAACATTTTCAAAATCGACGTTTCACGGCCAAAGAAGCATACTTTGAGTATTTCTTCACTATTTTCAAATATGTTCACTGAAACCATTATTTTTATACTTTTTGCTTTAATTCAAGCAATGTAACGATATTCATTCAAAAAACTGTTAAAATTCAATTTTCAGTAAGAAATCGTATTCACGGATTTTGTGTCTTGAAGAAGAAAAACCTTCGATTTTTTCGGTACTTTTTTGAATGAATTTTTTTCTGGAGAAATTTTTGACCGAATTCAGCTTAATTCCCTATAAAACACTCATTAAAAGTGATTTCATCTCGATTGAACAATAAATAAAAATGTACCTCGATTTTTAATAACATTTTCAAAATCGACGTTTCACGGCCAAAGAAGCATATTTTGAGTATTTCTTCACTATTTTCAAAAATAACCACTGAAACCATTATTTTTATACTTTTTGCTTTAATTCAAGCAAATGTAACGATATTCATTCAACAAACTGTTAAAATTCAATTTTAAATAAGAAATCGTTGTCACGGATTTTGTATCTTGAAGAAAAAAAACATGCGATTTTTTCGGTACTTTTTTGAATGCATTTTTTTCTGGAGAAATTTTTGACCGAATTCAGCTTAATTACCTATAAAACACTCAATAAAAGTGATTTCATCTAATGACGGGTTGTTTGTTTACGTTTAGCTTAATTACTCGGCCCCTGTTGGTCGTAGCTCAATATTTTTAGTATGGTTAGATGGGGGACAAATTGGACTATAACATACTCAAAGGACATCCCCGTATCTACAGTAGAAACAGAGTTAGGAGCCTGCAAAGTATAGTCTAATGCATTTTCTATGGAGGGGTTTGTTTTTTCACGTATTGCTTAATTACTTGACCCTGTTCTTTCGATTAAAAATAATAACATATCTTTAGTGTAGCGGTAATCGCATCCGCCTCACTCCCGGAAGGCCACAGGTTCGAAACCGCGAAGTTTTTTTTTATAATTATCCGAACATTTGTGTCAAGGTCACATTATTTACATCCCCGTATCTCTGGTAGAACCAGAGTTACGAGCCTCCAGAATTTAGTCTAATGTATTTCCTATGGAGGGGGTTTGTTTGTTTACGATTAGCTTAATTACTCGACTACTGTTTGTCGTAGCCCTAATTCTTGGTATGGCTAGATGAAGGACAAATTGGTCTATAACATACTCAAAGGACATCCCCGTATCTCCAGTAGAAACAGAGTTACGAGCCTGCAAAATTTATTTTCAAAAATCAAAAGTAACCTTCTAACAATAAGTGAGACAAAAAATAAGTTGACGACGATATTGCGGTAGCCTCAAGTTTAAAGTATCCTTGTATGGGGAGCAAAGAGTACTATAACATATCCAAAGGAGATCCCAGTATCTCTTGTAGAACAAGAGTTATGAGCCTCCAAAGTTTAGTGCAAAAATCATAAGTAACATAATAAAAATAAGTGAGACGATAGAAAAGTTGACGAACATTTTGCTTAATATCTCCGACCCTGTTTGTCCTAGCTCAATGTTTTTAGTATGGTTAGATGGGGGACAATTTGGACTATAACATATCCTAAGGACATCCCCGTATCTCTAGTAGACACAGAGTTATGAGCCTGCAAAGTATAGTCTAATGCATTTCCTATGGAGGGGTTTGTTTGTTTACGATTAGCTTAATTACTCGACAACTGTTTGTCGTAACTCAATGTTTTTAGTATGGTTAGATGTGGGACAAATTGGACTATAACATACTCAAAGGACATCCCCGTATCTCCAGTAGAAACTGAGTTACGAGCCTGCAAAGTATAGTCTAATGCATTTTCTATGGAGGGGTTTGTTTGTTCACGTATTGCTTAATTACTTGACCCTGTTCTTTCGATTATAAATGATAACTGTAGCGGTTATCGCATCCGCCTCACTCTCGGAAGGCCACAGGTTCGAAACCACGAAGTTTTTTTTTTGTTTGGAACATGCAAAGACCTTTATAATTATCCGAACATTTGTGTCAAGGTCACATTATTTACATCCCCGTATCTCTGGTAGAACCAGAGTTACGAGCCTCCAGAATTTAGTCTAATGTATTTCCTATGGAGGGGTTTGTTTGTATACGATTAGCTTAATTACTCGACTACTGTTTGTCGTAGCCCTAATTCTTAGTATGGCTAGATGGGGGACAAATTGGTCTATAACATACTAAAGGACATCCCCGTATCTCCAGTAGAAACAGAGTTACGAGCCTGCAAAGTATATTTTCAAAAATCAAAAGTAACCTTCTAACAATAAGTGAGACAAAAAGTAAGTTGACTACGATATTGAGGTAGCCTCAAGTTTAAAGTATCCTTGTATGGGGAGCAAAGAGTACTATAACATATCCAAAGGAGATCCCAGTATCTCTTGTAGAACAAGAGTTATGAGCCTCCAAAGTTTAGTGCAAAAATCATAAGTAACATAATAAAAATAAGTGAGACGATACCAAAGTTGACGAACATTTTGCTTAATATCTCGGCTCTACGACAAACAGGGGCCGAACCACCAACCTATTGGTTAACAGCCGAACGCGCTAACCATTGCGCCACGGAAGCCCAAAAATTTAATGCTCGTCAGGTATTGTGTAAAAACCTTGACTTTTTACGTCACATCTGAGACGTCACAATACCGCTCCCGGTAGGGCTCGAAAAACCAACCTATTGGTTAACAGCCGAACGCGCTAACCATTGAGCCACGAAAGCTCAGAAATTAAATGGTTGTCACGTATTGTGGAAAAGTTTTGACTTTTTACGCTACATCTGAGACCCCACAACACCTCTCCCGGGTGGGCTTGAACCTTCAACCTTTCGATTAACAGCTGAACGCGCTAATCATTGCGTCACGGAAACCCAAAAATTAAATGTTCGTCAGGTATTGTGGAAAAACTCTGACATTTTACGTTACATCTGAGACATCACAACACCGCTCCCGGATGGGCTCGGACCACCAACCTATTGGTTAACAGCCGAACGCGCTAACCATTTAGCCACGGAAGCCCAAAGTTAAATGCTCGTCAGGTATTGTGTAAAAACCTTGACTTTTTACGTCACATCTGACACCTCACAACACCGCTCCCGGATGGGCTCGAACCACCAACCTATTGGTTAACAGCCGAACGCGCTAACCATTGAGCCACGGAAGCTCAGAAATTAAATGGTTGTCACGTATTGTGGAAAAGTTTTGACTTTTTACGCTACATCTGAGACCCCAAAACCCCTCTCCCGGGTGGGCTCGAACCTTCAACCTTTCGATTAACAGCTGAACGCGCTAATCATTGCGCCACGGAAGCCCAAAAATTAAATGTTCGTCAGGTATTGTGGAAAAACTCTGACATTTTACGTTACATCTGAGACCCCACAACACCTCTCCCGGGTGGGCTCGAACCACCAACCTTTCGATTAACAGCTGAACGCGCTAACCATTGTGCCACGGAAGCCCAAAAGTTAAATGCTCGTTAGGTATTCTGTAAAAACCTTGACTTTTTACGTCACATCTGAGACCTCACAACACCGCTCCCGGATGGGCTCGAACCACCAACCTATTGGTTAACAGCCGAACGCGCTAACCATTGCGACACGGAAGCCCAAAAGTTAAATGCTCGTCAGGTATTATGTAAAAACCTTGACTTTTTACGTCACATCTGAGACCTCACAACACCGCTCCCGGATGGGGTCGAACCAGCAACCTATTGGTTAACAGCCGAACGCGCTAACCATTGAGCCACAGAAGCTCAGAAATTAAATTGTTGTCAGGTATTGTGGAAAAACTTTGGCTTTCTACGTTACATTTGAGACCCCACAACACCTCTCCCGGGTGGGCTCGAACCACCAACCTTTCGATTAACAGCTGAACGCGCTAACCATTGTGCCACGGAAGCCCAAAAATTAAATGCTCGTCAGGTATTGTGTAAAAACCTTGACTTTTTACGTCACATCTGAGACCTCACAACACCGCTCCCGGATGGGCTCGAACCACCAACCTATTGGTTAACAGCCGAACGCGCTAACTATTGCGCCATGGAAGCCCAAAAATTAAATGGTCGTCAGGTATTGTGGAAAAACTTTGGCTTTCTACGTTACATTTGAGATCACACAACACCGCTCCCGGGTGGGCTCGAACCACCAACCTATTGGTTAACAGCTGAACGCGCTAACCATTGAGCCACGGAAGCTCAGAAATTAAACGGTTGTCAGGTATTGTGGAAAACCTTTGGCTTTCTACGTTACATTTGAGACCCCACAACACCTCTCCCGGGTGGGCTCGAACCACCAACCTTTCGATTAACAGCTGAACGCGCTAACCATTGCGCCACGGAAGCCCAAAAATTAGATCCTCGTCAGATATTGTGTAAAAACCTTGAGTTTTTACGTCACATCTGAGACCTCACAACACCGCTCCCGGATGGGCTCGAACCACCAACCTATTGGTTAACAGCCGAACGCGCAAACCATTGCGCCACGGAAGCCCAAAAATTAAATGCTCGTCAGGTATTGTGTAAAAACCTTGACTTTTTACGTCACATCCGAGACCTCACAACACCGCTCCCGGATGGTCTCGAACCACCAACCTATTGGTTAACAGCCGAACGCGCCAACCATTGCGCCACGGAAGCCCAAAAGTTAAATGCTCGTCAGGTATTGTGTAAAAACCTTGACTTTTTACGTCACATCTGAGACCTCACGACACCGCTCCCGGATGGGCTCGAACCACCAACCTATTGGTTAACAGCCGAACGCGCTAACCATTGAGCCACGGAAGCTCAGAAATTAAATTGTTGTCAGGTATTGTGGAAAAACTTTGGCTTTCTACGTTACATTTGAGACCCCACAACACCTCTCCCGGGTGGGCTCGAACCACCAACCTTTCGATTAACAGCTGAACGCGCTAACCATTGTGCCACGGAAGCCCAAAAATTAAATGCTCGTCAGGTATTGTGTAAAAACCTTGACTTTTTACGTCACGTCTGAGACCTCACAACACCGCTCCCGGATGGGCTCGAACCACCAACCTATTGGTTAACAGCCGAACGCGCTAACCATTGCGCCACGGAAGCCCAAAAATTAAATGGTCGTCAGGTATTGTGGAAAAACTTTGGTTTTCTACGTTACATTTGAGATCACACAACACCGCTCCCGGGTGGGCTCAAATCACCAACCTATTGGTTAACAGCTGAACGCGCTAACCATTGAGCCACGGAAGCTCAGAAATTAAACGGTTGTCAGGTATTGTGGAAAAACTTTGGCTTTTTACGTTACATTTGAGACCCCACAACACCTCTCCCGGGTGGGCTCGAACCACCAACCTTTCGATTAACAGCTGAACGCGCTAACCATTGCGCCACGGAAGCCCAAAAATTAGATGCTCGTCAGATATTGTGTAAAAACCTTGACTTTTTACGTCACATCTGATACCTCACAACACCGCTCCCGGATGGGCTCGAACCACCAACCTATTGGTTAACAGCCGAACGCGCTAACCATTGCGCCACGGAAGCCCAAAAGTTAAATGCTCGTCAGGTATCGTGTAAAAACCTTGACTTTTTACGTCACATCTGAGACCTCACAACACCGCTCCCGGATGGGCTCGAACCACCAACCTTTCGATTAACAGCCGAACGCGCTAACCATTGAGCCACGGAAGCTCAGAAATTAAATGGTTGTCACGTATTGTGGAAAAGTTTTGATTTTTTACGCTACATCTGAGACCACACAATACCGCTCCCGGGAGGGCTCGAACCACCAACCTTTCGGTTAACAGCTGAACGCGCTGACCATTGCGCCACTGAAGCCCAAAAATTAAATTTTCGTCAGGTATTGAGGTAAAACCTTGACTTTTTACTTCACATCTGAGACCTCACAACACCGCTCCCGGATGGGCTCGAACCACCAACCTTTCGGTTAACAGCCGAACGCGCTAACCATTCGCCACGGACGCCCAAAAATTAAATGGTCGTCAGGTATTGTGGAAAAACTTTGGCTATTTACGTTACATTTGAGATCCAAAAACACCGCTCCCGGGTGGGCACGAACCACCAACCTATTGGTTAACAGCCGAACGCGCTAACCATTGAGCCAAGGAAGATCAGAAATTAAATGGTTGTCACGTATTGTGGAAAAGTTTTGACTTTTAACGCAACATCTGAGACCCCACAACACCTCTTCCGGGTGGGCTCGAACCACCAACCTTTCGATTAAGAGCTGGACGCGCTAATTACTGCGCCACGGAAGCCCAAAAATTAAATGTTCGTCAGGTATTGTGGAAAAGTTACGACTTTTCTCGCTACATCTGAGACCCCACAAATCCTCTCTCGTTTGGGCTCGAACCACCAACCTTTCGGTTAACAGCTGATTGCACTAACCATTGCGCCACGGAAGCCCAAAAATTAAATGGTCGTCAGGTATTGTAGAAAAACTTTGGCTATTTACGTTTTATTTGAGATCCAAAAACACCGCTCCCGGGTGGGTTCGAACCACCAAGCTATTGGTTAACAGCCGAACGCGCTAACCATTGAGCCACGAAAGACTAGAAAATAAATGGTTATCACGTATTATGGAAAAAGTTTGACTTTTCACGCTACATCTGAGACCTCACAACATCTCTCCCGGGTGGGCTCGAACCGACAACCTTTCGATTAACAGCTGAACGCGCTAACCATTGCGCCACGGAAGCCCAAAAATTAAATGCTCGTCAGGTATTGTGGAAAAACTCTGACATTTTACGTTACATCTGAGACGACACAACACCGCTCCCGGGAGGGCTCGAACCACCAACCTTTCGGTTAACAGCTGAACGCGCTGACCATTGCGCCACTGAAGCCCAAAAATTAAATTTTCGTCAGGTATTGAGGTAAAACTTTGACTTTTTACTTCACATCCGAGACCTCACAACAGCGCTCCCGGATGGGCTCGAACCACCAACCTTTCGATTAACAGCCGAACGCGCTAACCATTGAGCCACGGAAGCTCAGAAATAAAATGGTTGTCACGTATTGTGGAAAAGTTTTGACTTTTTACGCTACATCTGAGACCCCACAACACCTCTTCCGGGTGGGCTCGAACCACCAACCTTTCGATTAAAAGCTGAACGCGCTAACCATTGCGCCACGGAAGCCCAAAAATTAAATGCTCGTCAGGTATTTTGGAAAAACTCTGACATTTTACGTTACATCTGAGACGTCACAACACCGCTCCCGGGAGGGCTCGAACCACCAACCTTTCGGTTAACAGCTGAACGCGCTGACCATTGCGCCACTGAAGCCCAAAAATTAAATTTTCGTCAGGTATTGAGGTAAAACTTTGACTTTTTACTTCACATCTGAGGCCTCACAACACCGCTCCCGGATGGGCTCGAACCACCAACCTTTCGGTTAACAGCCGATCGCGCTAACCATTGCGCCACGGACGCCCAAAAAAAATGGTCGTCAGGTATTGCGGAAAAACTTTGGCTATTTACGTTACATTTGAGATCCAACAAGTCGGGAAAACCAAAATATTACCTCTCCGTGTCGAGAAGATAATATAACCTTAAGTATCCAATGAAAACGTCGACCTTTTGCCCTCATCCTTTCCCGCGCTTTGCGCTTCCGCATTTCATCCTTACTCTCAACATTATCTTCCTCCATTTTACATATAAAAATCAAATACTCACAAAAAGAAGTGGCAAAAACCTGCTGGCTCTTTACAACCACTTAATTTGACTTAATATCCAATTTCCAACAACAATAATATACCGGTAGTTTAATTGACAACCTACTAGCATCGAAATTCTCATAAGGAATGGCTCCCGCGGATAAAAAACGGCAATTTTCAACTAGGTGGGCGTTATCTCATAAGATTTGAAAAATATCATTTGTCTTTTTTACCAATGCCTAACCGTTTGGATTTTTTAAAGCAGTCTTAGCACCAAAAAATATTTTTGAATGAGGATAAAAAAGGTCTGTCCTCTCGTAATTTTTTAAGCTTTTATCATGATTACTCTATACAACAGTAACAAGGAGTATAAACGCATTAGTGGAAACAGTATTTTTTTCCCAAAACAATCTCGCTTATGTTTATGCAATGAATGAAATATATCACAATGCACGGGCCTTGATAGATATAGGAGGCAATGAAGGAAATATATCGCATGCACGGGCCTTGGTAGATATAGGAGGCAATGATAATCTCTCTCTTTGCACGAGAGGTTTATCTTTAATATTTAAATAAATATAATTATTTTTAATTATTTTAATCTTCAATAATTAACATTAATAATAGTTAAATCGTTTAAAATAAAGTTATACTTATTATCTTCTCAAACTTTGCTAATATTGACGTTTAAAGTGAAGGGTACCCCTCTTCCCGCTTTCTTCAAATTTTGGGGTATATATACGATTCGTTTCCATTATAATAGTAAGGAAAAACCGCAAATGCGAAAACCTTTGGTAGCGATCCTACCTTAGGGAGGCTAGACGTTTCTCGTAACCCTAGATGATCGCCGCGTATATCCTAAAACCAAACGATGATAATGGAGTAGAAGCCAATGATACAGATTGGTGTCTATGTGGAATAGACGGAAGACCAGTGGATGGTGGTGTTAGAAGGCAGTGTAAGTGCAGACGGGTGTCAATGTGGGATTGACAAAGAACAGAAGATGGTGGTGATTAGAAGCCAGTATGTACAGACTGGTGTCCACGTGGAATGGACGAAGACCAGAAGATGGTGGTGATTAGCAGCCAGTAAGAACAGACTAGTGTCCGTGTGGTATGGACAAAGACCAGAAGATTGGTGGTGTGAGAACTCAAGTAGAGGAGCCATTTCCGTGACTGTGAAAGCAGTTCGGAAATGGCGAACACGTTTGCTCCGATACGCAAACTGCGAACGCGGTCACGTGGGTGTAACAACGGACAGACAGACACACACACAGACAGACAGACACACAGACAGACACGGCCGTTACAGAACCTCTCCTGGACTACGTCACACGGAGAGGTAACAAGTCGGGAAAACCAAAATATTACCTCTCCGTGTCGAGAAGATTATATAACCTTAAGTATCCAATGAAAACGTCGACCTTTTGCCCTCATCCTTTCCCGCGCTTTGCGCTTCCGCATTTCATCCTTACTCTCAACATTATCTTCCTCCATTTTACATATAAAAATCAAATACTCACAAAAAGAAGTGGCAAAAACCTGCTGGCTCTTTACAACCACTTAATTTGACTTAATATCCAATTTCCAACAACAATAATATACCGGTAGTTTAATTGACAACCTACTAGCATCGAAATTCTCATAAGGAATGGCTCCCGCGGATAAAAAACGGCAATTCTCAACTAGGTGGGCGTTATCTCATAAGATTTGAAAAATATCATTTGTCTTTTTTACCAATGCCTAACCGTTTGGATTTTTTAAAGCAGTCTTAGCACCAAAAAATATTTTTGAATGAGGATAAAAAAGGTCTGTCCTCTCGTAATTTTTTAAGCTTTTATCATGATTACTCTATACAACAGTAACAAGGAGTATAAACGCATTAGTGGAAGCAGTATTTTTTTCCCAAAACAATCTCGCTTATGTTTATGCAATGAATGAAATATATCACAATGCACGGGGCTTGATAGATATAGGAGGCAATGAAGGAAATATATCGCATGCACGGGCCTTGGTAGATATAGGAGGCAATGATAATCTCTCTCTTTGCACGAGAGGTTTATCTTTAATATTTAAATAAATATAATTATTTTTAATTATTTTAATCTTCAATAATTAACATTAATAATAGTTAAATCGTTTAAAATAAAGTTATACTTATTATCTTCTCAAACTTTGCTAATATTGACGTTTAAAGTGAAGGGTACCCCTCTTCCCGCTTTCTTCAAATTTTGGGGTATATATACGATTCGTTTCCATTATAATAGTAAGGAAAAACCGCAAATGCGGAAACCTTTGGTAGCGATCCTACCTTAGGGAGGCTAGACGTTTCTCGTAACCCTAGCTGATCGCCGTGTATATCCTAAAACCAAACGATGATAATGGAGTAGAAGCCAATGATACAGATTGGTGTCTATGTGGAATAGACGGAAGACCAGTGGATGGTGGTGTTAGAAGGCAGTGTAAGTGCAGACGGGTGTCAATGTGGGATTGACAAAGAACAGAAGATGGTGGTGATTAGAAGCCAGTATGTACAGACTGGTGTCCACGTGGAATGGACGAAGACCAGAAGATGGTGGTGATTAGCAGCCAGTAAGAACAGACTAGTGTCCGTGTGGTATGGACAAAGACCAGAAGATTGGTGGTGTGAGAACTCAAGTAGAGGAGCCATTTCCGTGACTGTGAAAGCAGTTCGGAAATGGCGAACACGTTTGCTCCGATACGCAAACTGCAAACGCGGTCACGTGGGTGTAACAACGGACAGACAGACACACACACAGACAGACAGACACACAGACAGACACGGCCGTTACAGAACCTCTCCTGGACTACGTCACACGGAGAGGTAACAAGTCGGGAAAACCAAAATATTACCTCTCCGTGTCGAGAAGATTATATAACCTTAAGTATCCAATGAAAACGTCGACCTTTTGCCCTCATCCTTTCCCGCGCTTTGCGCTTCCGCATTTCATCCTTACTCTCAACATTATCTTCCTCCATTTTACATATAAAAATCAAATACTCACAAAAAGAAGTGGCAAAAACCTGCTGGCTCTTTACAACCACTTAATTTGACTTAATATCCAATTTCCAACAACAATAATATACCGGTAGTTTAATTGACAACCTACTAGCATCGAAATTCTCATAAGGAATGGCTCCCGCGGATAAAAAACGGCAATTTTCAACTAGGTGGGCGTTATCTCATAAGATTTGAAAAATATCATTTGTCTTTTTTACCAATGCCTAACCGTTTGGATTTTTTAAAGCAGTCTTAGCACCAAAAAATATTTTTGAATGAGGATAAAAAAGGTCTGTCCTCTCGTAATTTTTTAAGCTTTTATCATGATTACTCTATACAACAGTAACAAGGAGTATAAACGCATTAGTGGAAGCAGTATTTTTTTCCCAAAACAATCTCGCTTATGTTTATGCAATGAATGAAATATATCACAATGCACGGGGCTTGATAGATATAGGAGGCAATGAAGGAAATATATCGCATGCACGGGCCTTGGTAGATATAGGAGGCAATGATAATCTCTCTCTTTGCACGAGAGGTTTATCTTTAATATTTAAATAAATATAATTATTTTTAATTATTTTAATCTTCAATAATTAACATTAATAATAGTTAAATCGTTTAAAATAAAGTTATACTTATTATCTTCTCAAACTTTGCTAATATTGACGTTTAAAGTGAAGGGTACCCCTCTTCCCGCTTTCTTCAAATTTTGGGGTATATATACGATTCGTTTCCATTATAATAGTAAGGAAAAACCGCAAATGCGAAAACCTTTGGTAGCGATCCTACCTTAGGGAGGCTAGACGTTTCTCGTAACCCTAGCTGATCGCCGTGTATATCCTAAAACCAAACGATGATAATGGAGTAGAAGCCAATGATACAGATTGGTGTCTATGTGGAATAGACGGAAGACCAGTGGATGGTGGTGTTAGAAGGCAGTGTAAGTGCAGACGGGTGTCAATGTGGGATTGACAAAGAACAGAAGATGGTGGTGATTAGAAGCCAGTATGTACAGACTGGTGTCCACGTGGAATGGACGAAGACCAGAAGATGGTGGTGATTAGCAGCCAGTAAGAACAGACTAGTGTCCGTGTGGTATGGACAAAGACCAGAAGATTGGTGGTGTGAGAACTCAAGTAGAGGAGCCATTTCCGTGACTGTGAAAGCAGTTCGGAAATGGCGAACACGTTTGCTCCGATACGCAAACTGCGAACGCGGTCACGTGGGTGTAACAACGGACAGACAGACACACACACAGACAGACAGACACACAGACAGACACGGCCGTTACAGAACCTCTCCTGGACTACGTCACACGGAGAGGTAAAAACACCGCTCCCGGGTGGGCTCGAAACACCAAGCGCGTTCGGCTGTTAATCGAAAGGTAGGTGGTTCGAGCCCATCCGGGAGCGGTGTTGTGAGGTCTCGGATGTGAAGTAAAAAGTCAAAGTTTTACCTCAATACCTGACGAACATTTAATTTTTGGGCGTCCGTGGCGAATGGTTAGCGCGTTCGGCTGTTAACCGAAAGGTTGGTGGTTCGTGCCCTCCCGGGAGCGGTGTTGTGACGTCTCAGATGTAACGTAAAATGTCAGAGTTTTTCCAAAATACCTGACGAGCATTTAATATTTGGGCTTCCGTGGCGCAATGTTTAGCGCGTTCAGCTGTTAATCGAAAGGTTGGTGGTTCGAGCCCACCCGGGAGAGGTGTTGTGAGGTCTCAGATGTAGCGTGAAAAGTCAAACTTTTTCCATAATACGTGATAACCATTTATTTTCTGATCTTTCGTGGCTCAATGGTTAGCGCGTTCGGCTGTTAACCAATAGCTTGGTGCTTCGAGCCCACCCGGGAGCGGTGTTTTTACCTCTCCGTGTGACGTAGTCCAGGAGAGGTTCTGTAACGGCCGTGTCTGTCTGTGTGTCTGTCTGTCTGTGTGTGTGTCTGTCTGTCCGTTGTTACACCCACGTGACCGCGTTCGCAGTTTGCGTATCGGAGCAAACGTGTTCGCCATTTCCGAACTGCTTTCACAGTCACGGAAATGGCTCCTCTACTTGAGTTCTCACACCACCAATCTTCTGGTCTTTGTCCATACCACACGGACACTAGTCTGTTCTTACTGGCTGCTAATCACCACCATCTTCTGGTCTTCGTCCATTCCACGTGGACACCAGTCTGTACATACTGGCTTCTAATCACCACCATCTTCTGTTCTTTGTCAATCCCACATTGACACCCGTCTGCACTTACACTGCCTTCTAACACCACCATCCACTGGTCTTCCGTCTATTCCACATAGACACCAATCTGTATCATTGGCTTCTACTCCATTATCATCGTTTGGTTTTAGGATATACGCGGCGATCAGCTAGGGTTACGAGAAACGTCTAGCCTCCCTAAGGTAGGATCGCTACCAAAGGTTTTCGCATTTGCGGTTTTTCCTTACTATTATAATGGAAACGAATCGTATATATACCCCAAAATTTGAAGAAAGCGGGAAGAGGGGTACCCTTCACTTTAAACGTCAATATTAGCAAAGTTTGAGAAGATAATAAGTATAACTTTATTTTAAACGATTTAACTATTATTAATGTTAATTATTGAAGATTAAAATAATTAAAAATAATTATATTTATTTAAATATTAAAGATAAACCTCTCCTGCAAAGAGAGAGATTATCATTGCCTCCTATATCTACCAAGGCCCGTGCATGCGATATATTTCCTTCATTGCCTCCTATATCTATCAAGGCCCGTGCATTGTGATATATTTCATTCATTGCATAAACATAAGCGAGATTGTTTTGGGAAAAAAATACTGCTTCCACTAATGCGTTTATACTCCTTGTTACTGTTGTATAGAGTAATCATGATAAAAGCTTAAAAAATTACGAGAGGACAGACCTTTTTTATCCTCATTCAAAAATATTTTTTGGTGCTAAGACTGCTTTAAAAAATCCAAACGGTTAGGCATTGGTAAAAAAGACAAATGATATTTTTCAAATCTTATGAGATAACGCCCACCTAGTTGAAAATAGCCGTTTTTTATCCGCGGGAGCCATTCCTTATGAGAATTTCGATGCTAGTAGGTTGTCAATTAAACTACCGGTATATTATTGTTGTTGGAAATTGGATATTAAGTCAAATTAAGTGGTTGTAAAGAGCCAGCAGGTTTTTGCCACTTCTTTTTGTGAGTATTTGATTTTTATATGTAAAATGGAGGAAGATAATGTTGAGAGTAAGGATGAAATGCGGAAGCGCAAAGCGCGGGAAAGGATGAGGGCAAAAGGTCGACGTTTTCATTGGATACTTAAGGTTATATAATCTTCTCGACACGGAGAGGTAATATTTTGGTTTTCCCGACTTGTTACCTCTCCGTGTGACGTAGTCCAGGAGAGGTTCTGTAACGGCCGTGTCTGTCTGTGTGTCTGTCTGTCTGTGTGTCTGTCTGTCCGTTGTTACACCCACGTGACCGCGTTCGCAGTTTGCGTATCGGAGCAAACGTGTTCGCCATTTCCGAACTGCTTTCACAGTCACGGAAATGGCTCCTCTACTTGAGTTCTCACACCACCAATCTTCTGGTCTTTGTCCATACCACACGGACACTAGTCTGTTCTTACTGGCTGCTAATCACCACCATCTTCTGGTCTTCGTCCATTCCACGTGGACACCAGTCTGTACATACTGGCTTCTAATCACCACCATCTTCTGTTCTTTGTCAATCCCACATTGACACCCGTCTGCACTTACACTGCCTTCTAACACCACCTTCCACTGGTCTTCCGTCTATTCCACATAGACACCAATCTGTATCATTGGCTTCTACTCCATTATCATCGTTTGGTTTTAGGATATACGCGGCGATCAGCTAGGGTTACGAGAAACGTCTAGCCTCCCTAAGGTAGGATCGCTACCAAAGGTTTTCGCATTTGCGGTTTTTCCTTACTATTATAATGGAAACGAATCGTATATATACCCCAAAATTTGAAGAAAGCGGGAAGAGGGGTACCCTTCACTTTAAACGTCAATATTAGCTAAGTTTGAGAAGATAATAAGTATAACTTTATTTTAAACGATTTAACTATTATTAATGTTAATTATTGAAGATTAAAATAATTAAAAATAATTATATTTATTTAAATATTAAAGATAAATCTCTCGTGCAAAGAGAGAGATTATCATTGCCTCCTATTACTACCAAGGCCCGTGCATGCGATATATTTCCTTCATTGCCTCCTATATCTATCAAGGCCCGTGCATTGTGATATATTTCATTCATTGCATTAACATAAGCGAGATTGTTTTGGGAAAAAAATACTGCTTCCACTAATGCGTTTATACTCCTTGTTACTGTTGTATAGAGTAATCATGATAAAAGCTTAAAAAATTACGAGAGGACAGACCTTTTTTATCCTCATTCAAAAATATTTTTTGGTGCTAAGACTGCTTTAAAAAATCCAAACGGTTAGGCATTGGTAAAAAAGACAAATGATATATTTCAAATCTTATGAGATAACGCCCACCTAGTTGAAAATTGCCGTTTTTTATCCGCGGGAGCCATTCCTTATGAGAATTTCGATGCTAGTAGGTTGTCAATTAAACTACCGGTATATTATTGTTGTTGGAAATTGGATATTAAGTCAAATTAAGTGGTTGTAAAGAGCCAGCAGGTTTTTGCCACTTCTTTTTGTGAGTATTTGATTTTTATATGTAAAATGGAGGAAGATAATGTTGAGAGTAAGGATGAAATGCGGAAGCGCAAAGCGCGGGAAAGGATGAGGGCAAAAGGTCGACGTTTTCATTGGATACTTAAGGTTATATTATCTTCTCGACACGGAGAGGTAATATTTTGGTTTTCCCGACTTGTTGGATCTCAAATGTAACGTAAATAGCCAAAGTTTTTCCGCAATACCTGACGACCATTTTTTTTGGGCGTCCGTGGCGCAATGGTTAGCGCGTTCGGCTGTTAACCGAAAGGTTGGTGGTTCGAGCCCATCCGGGAGCGGTGTTGTGAGGCCTCAGATGTGAAGTAAAAAGTCAAAGTTTTACCTCAATACCTGACGAAAATTTAATTTTTGGGCTTCAGTGGCGCAATGGTCAGCGCGTTCAGCTGTTAACCGAAAGGTTGGTGGTTCGAGCCCTCCCGGGAGCGGTGTTGTGACGTCTCAGATGTAACGTAAAATGTCAGAGTTTTTCCAAAATACCTGACGAGCATTTAATTTTTGGGCTTCCGTGGCGCAATGGTTAGCGCGTTCGGCTGTTAACCAATAGGTTGGTGGTTCGTGCCCACCCGGGAGCGGTGTTTTTGGATCTCAAATGTAACGTAATTAGCCAAAGTTTTTCCACAATACCTGACGACCATTTAATTTTTGGGCGTCCGTGGCGAATGGTTAGCGCGTTCGGCTGTTAATCGAAAGGTTGGTGGTTCGAGCCCATCCGGGAGCGCTGTTGTGAGGTCTCGGATGTGAAGTAAAAAGTCAAAGTTTTACCTCAATACCTGACGAAAATTTAATTTTTGGGCTTCAGTGGCGCAATGGTCAGCGCGTTCAGCTGTTAACCGAAAGGTTGGTGGTTCGAGCCCTCCCGGGAGCGGTGTTGTGTCGTCTCAGATGTAACGTAAAATGTCAGAGTTTTTCCACAATACCTGACGAGCATTTAATTTTTGGGCTTCCGTGGCGCAATGGTTAGCGCGTTCAGCTGTTAATCGAAAGGTTGGTGGTTCGAGCCCACCCGGGAGAGATGTTGTGAGGTCTCAGATGTAGCTTGAAAAGTCAAACTTTTTCCATAATACGTGATAACCATTTATTTTCTAGTCTTTCGTGGCTCAATGGTTAGCGCGTTCGGCTGTTAACCAATAGCTTGGTGGTTCGAACCCACCCGGGAGCGGTGTTTTTGGATCTCAAATAAAACGTAAATAGCCAAAGTTTTTCTACAATACCTGACGACCATTTAATTTTTGGGCTTCCGTGGCGCAATGGTTAGTGCAATCAGCTGTTAACCGAAAGGTTGGTGGTTCGAGCCCAAACGAGAGAGGATTTGTCTCAGATGTAGCGAGAAAAGTCGTAACTTTTCCACAATACCTGACGAACATTTAATTTTTGGGCTTCCGTGGCGCAGTAATTAGCGCGTCCAGCTCTTAATCGAAAGGTTGGTGGTTCGAGCCCACCCGGAAGAGGTGTTGTGGGGTCTCAGATGTTGCGTTAAAAGTCAAAACTTTTCCACAATACGTGACAACCATTTAATTTCTGATCTTCCTTGGCTCAATGGTTAGCGCGTTCGGCTGTTAACCGAAAGGTTGGTGGTTCGAGCCCATCCGGGAGCGGTGTTGTGAGGTCTCAGATGTGAAGTAAAAAGTCAAAGTTTTACCTCAATACCTGACGAAAATTTAATTTTTGGGCTTCAGTGGCGCAATGGTCAGCGCGTTCAGCTGTTAACCGAAAGGTTGGTGGTTCGAGCCCTCCCGGGAGCGGTATTGTGTGGTCTCAGATGTAGCGTAAAAAATCAAAACTTTTCCACAATACGTGACAACCATTTAATTTCTGAGCTTCCGTGGCTCAATGGTTAGCGCGTTCGGCTGTTAATCGAAAGGTTGGTGGTTCGAGCCCATCCGGGAGCGGTGTTGTGAGGTCTCAGATGTGACGTAAAAAGTCAAGGTTTTTACACAATATCTGACGAGCATCTAATTTTTGGGCTTCCGTGGCGCAATGGTTAGCGCGTTCGGCTGTTAACCAATAGGTTGGTGGTTCGAGACCATCCGGGAGCGGTGTTGTGAGGTCTCGGATGTGACGTAAAAAGTCAAGGTTTTTACACAATACCTGACGAGCATTTAATTTTTGGGCTTCCGTGGCGCAATGGTTTTCGCGTTCGGCTGTTAACCAATAGGTTGGTGGTTCGAGCCCATCCGGGAGCGGTGTTGTGAGGTCTCAGATGTGACGTAAAAAGTCAAGGTTTTTACACAATATCTGACGAGGATCTAATTTTTGGGCTTCCGTGGCGCAATGGTTAGCGCGTTCAGCTGTTAATCGAAAGGTTGGTGGTTCGAGCCCACCCGGGAGAGGTGTTGTGGGGTCTCAAATGTAACGTAGAAAGCCAAAGTATTTCCACAATACCTGACAACCGTTTAATTTCTGAGCTTCCGTGGCTCAATGGTTAGCGCGTTCAGCTGTTAACCAATAGGTTGGTGGTTCGAGCCCACCCGGGAGCGGTGTTGTGTGATCTCAAATGTAACGTAGAAAGCCAAAGTTTTTCCACAATACCTGACGACCATTTAATTTTTGGGCTTCCGTGGCGCAATGGTTAGCGCGTTAACCAATAGGTTGGTGGTTCGACCCCATCCGGGAGCGGTGTTGTGAGGTTTCAGATGTGACGTAAAAAGTCAAGGTTTTTACATAATACCTGACGAGCATTTAACTTTCGGGCTTCCGTGGCGCAATGGTTAGCGCGTTCGGCTGTTAACCAATAGGTTGGTGGTTCGAGACCATCCGGGAGCGGTGTTGTGAGGTCTCGGATGTGACGTAAAAAGTCAAGGTTTTTACACAATACCTAACAAGCATTTAACTTTTGGGCCTCCGTGGCGCAATGGTTAGCGCGTTCGGCTGTTAACCAATAGGTTGGTGGTTCGAGCCCATCCGGGAGCGGTGTTGTGAGGTCTCAGATGTGACGTAAAAAGTCAAGGTTTTTACACAATACCTGACGAGCATTTAATTTTTGGGCTTCCGTGGCGCAATGGTTTGCGCGTTCGGCTGTTAACCAATAGGTTGGTGGTTCGAGCCCATCCGGGAGCGGTGTTGTGAGGTCTCAGATGTGACGTAAAAAGTCAAGGTTTTTACACAATATCTGACGAGCATCTAATTTTTGGGCTTCCGTGGCGCAATGGTTAGCGCGTTCAGCTGTTAATCGAAAGGTTGGTGGTTCGAGCCCACCCGGGAGAGGTGTTGTGGGGTCTCAAATGTAACGTAGAAAGCCAAAGTTTTTCCACAATACCTGACAACCGTTTAATTTCTGAGCTTCCGTGGCTCAATGGTTAGCGCGTTCAGCTGTTAACCAATAGGTTGGTGGTTCGAGCCCACCCGGGAGCGGTGTTGTGTGATCTCAAATGTAACGTAGAAAGCCAAAGTTTTTCCACAATACCTGACGACCATTTAATTTTTGGGCTTCCATGGCGCAATGGTTAGCGCGTTCGGCTGTTAACCAATAGGTTGGTGGTTCGAGCCCATCCGGGAGCGGTGTTGTGAGGTCTCAGATGTGACGTAAAAAGTCAAGGTTTTTACACAATACCTGACGAGCATTTAATTTTTGGGCTTCCGTGGCACAATGGTTAGCGCGTTCAGCTGTTAATCGAAAGGTTGGTGGTTCGAGCCCACCCGGGAGAGGTGTTGTGGGGTCTCAAATGTAACGTAGAAAGCCAAAGTTTTTCCACAATACCTGACAACAATTTAATTTCTGAGCTTCTGTGGCTCAATGGTTAGCGCGTTCGGCTGTTAACCAATAGGTTGCTGGTTCGACCCCATCCGGGAGCGGTGTTGTGAGGTCTCAGATGTGACGTAAAAAGTCAAGGTTTTTACATAATACCTGACGAGCATTAAACTTTTGGGCTTCCGTGTCGCAATGGTTAGCGCGTTCGGCTGTTAACCAATAGGTTGGTGGTTCGAGCCCATCCGGGAGCGGTGTTGTGAGGTCTCAGATGTGACGTAAAAAGTCAAGGTTTTTACAGAATACCTAACGAGCATTTAACTTTTGGGCTTCCGTGGCACAATGGTTAGCGCGTTCAGCTGTTAATCGAAAGGTTGGTGGTTCGAGCCCACCCGGGAGAGGTGTTGTGGGGTCTCAGATGTAACGTAAAATGTCAGAGTTTTTCCACAATACCTGACGAACATTTAATTTTTGGGCTTCCGTGGCGCAATGATTAGCGCGTTCAGCTGTTAATCGAAAGGTTGAAGGTTCGAGCCCACCCGGGAGAGGTGTTGTGGGGTCTCAGATGTAGCGTAAAAAGTCAAAACTTTTCCACAATACGTGACAACCATTTAATTTCTGAGCTTCCGTGGCTCAATGGTTAGCGCGTTCGGCTGTTAACCAATAGGTTGGTGGTTCGAGCCCATCCGGGAGCGCTGTTGTGAGGTGTCAGATGTGACGTAAAAAGTCAAGGTTTTTACACAATACCTGACGAGCATTTAACTTTGGGCTTCCGTGGCTAAATGGTTAGCGCGTTCGGCTGTTAACCAATAGGTTGGTGGTCCGAGCCCATCCGGGAGCGGTGTTGTGATGTCTCAGATGTAACGTAAAATGTCAGAGTTTTTCCACAATACCTGTCGAACATTGAATTTTTGGGCTTCCGTGGCGCAATGGTTAGCGCGATCAGCTGTTAATCGAAAGGTTGGTGGTACGAGCCCACCCGGGAGAGGTGTTGTGGGGTCTCAGATGTAGCGTAAAAGGTCATAACTTTTCCACAATACGTGACAACCATTTAATTTCTGAGCTTCCGTGGCTCAATGGTTAACGCGTTCGGCTGTTAACCAATAGGTTAGTGGTTCGAGCCCATCCGGGAACGGTGTTGTGAGGTCTCAGATGTGACGTAAAAAGTCAAGGTTTTTCACACAATACCTGACGAGCATTAAATTTTTGGGCTTCCGTGGCGCAATGGTTAGCGCGTTCGGCTGTTAACCAATAGGTTGGTGGTTCGGCCCCTGTTTGTCGTAGAGCCGAGATATTAAGCAAAATGTTCGTCAACTTTGGTATCGTCTCACTTATTTTTATTATGTTACTTATGATTTTTGCACTAAACTTTGGAGGCTCATAACTCTTGTTCTACAAGAGATACTGGGATCTCCTTTGGATATGTTATAGTACTCTTTGCTCCCCATACAAGGATACTTTAAACTTGAGGCTACCTCAATATCGTAGTCAACTTACTTTTTGTCTCACTTATTGTTAGAAGGTTACTTTTGATTTTTGAAAATATACTTTGCAGGCTCGTAACTCTGTTTCTACTGGAGATACGGGGATGTCCTTTGAGTATGTTATAGACCAATTTGTCCCCCATCTAGCCATACTAAGAATTAGGGCTACGACAAACAGTAGTCGAGTAATTAAGCTAATCGTATACAAACAAACCCCTCCATAGGAAATACATTAGACTAAATTCTGGAGGCTCGTAACTCTGGTTCTACCAGAGATACGGGGATGTAAATAATGTGACCTTGACACAAATGTTCGGATAATTATAAAGGTCTTTGCATGTTCCAAACAAAAAAAAAAAAAACTTCGTGGTTTCGAACCTGTGGCCTTCCGAGAGTGAGGCGGATGCGATAACCGCTACAGTTATCATTTATAATCGAAAGAACAGGGTCAAGTAATTAAGCAATACGTGAACAAACAAACCCCTCCATAGAAAATGCATTAGACTATACTTTGCAGGCTCGTAACTCTGTTTCTACTGGAGATACGGGGATGTCCTTTGAGTATGTTATAGTCCAATTTGTCCCCCATCTAACCATACTAAAAACATTGAGCTACGACAAACAGTTGTCGAGTAATTAAGCTAATCGTAAACAAACAAACCCCTCCATAGGAAATGCATTAGACTATACTTTGCAGGCTCATAACTCTGTGTCTACTAGAGATACGGGGATGTCCTTAGGATATGTTATAGTCCAAATTGTCCCTCATCTAACCATACTAAAAACTTTGGGCTACGACAAACAGGGGCCGAGTAATTAAGCTAAACGTAAACAAACAACCCGTCCATAGCAAATGCATTAGACTATACTTTGCAGGCCCATAACTCTGTGTCTACTAGAGATACGGGGATGTCCTTAGGATATGTTATAGTCCAAATTGTCCCCCATCTAACCATACTAAAAACATTGAGCTAGGACAAACAGGGTCGGAGATATTAAGCAAAATGTTCGTCAACTTTTGTATCGTCTCACTTATTTTTATTATGTTACTTATGATTTTTGCACTAAACTTTGGAGGCTCATAACTCTTGTTCTACAAGAGATACTGGGATCTCCTTTGGATATGTTATAGTACTCTTTGCTCCCCATACAAGGATACTTTAAACTTGAGGCTACCGCAATATCGTCGTCAACTTATTTTTTGTCTCACTTATTGTTAGAAGGTTACTTTTGATTTTTGAAAATAAATTTTGCAGGCTCGTAACTCTGTTTCTACTGGAGATACGGGGATGTCCTTTGAGTATGTTATAGACCAATTTGTCCTTCATCTAGCCATACCAAGAATTAGGGCTACGACAAACAGTAGTCGAGTAATTAAGCTAATCGTAAACAAACAAACCCCCTCCATAGGAAATACATTAGACTAAATTCTGGAGGCTCGTAACTCTGGTTCTACCAGAGATACGGGGATGTAAATAATGTGACCTTGACACAAATGTTCGGATAATTATAAAAAAACTTCGCGGTTTCGAACCTGTGGCCTTCCGGGAGTGAGGCGGATGCGATTACCGCTACACTAAAGATATGTTATTATTTTTAATCGAAAGAACAGGGTCAAGTAATTAAGCAATACGTGAAAAAACAAACCCCTCCATAGAAAATGCATTAGACTATACTTTGCAGGCTCCTTACTCTGTTTCTACTGGAGATACGGGGATGTCCTTTGAGTATGTTATAGTACAATTTGTCCCCCATCTAACCATACTAAAAATATTGAGCTACGACCAACAGGGGCCGAGTAATTAAGCTAAACGTAAACAAACAACCCGTCCTTAGATGAAATCACTTTTATTGAGTGTTTTATAGGTAATTAAGCTGAATTCGGTCAAAAATTTCTCCAGAAAAAAAATGCATTCAAAAAAGTACCGAAAAAATCGCATGTTTTTTTCTTCAAGATACAAAATCCGTGACAACGATTTCTTATTTAAAATTGAATTTTAACAGTTTGTTGAATGAATATCGTTACATTTGCTTGAATTAAAGCAAAAAGTATAAAAATAATGGTTTCAGTGGTTATTTTTGAAAATAGTGAAGAAATACTCAAAATATGCTTCTTTGGCCGTGAAACGTCGATTTTGAAAATGTTATTAAAAATCGAGGTACATTTTTATTTATTGTTCAATCGAGATGAAATCACTTTTAATGAGTGTTTTATAGGGAATTAAGCTGAATTCGGTCAAAAATTTCTCCAGAAAAAAATTCATTCAAAAAAGTACCGAAAAAATCGCAGGTTTTTCTTCTTCAAGACACAAAATCCGTGAATACGATTTCTTACTGAAAATTGAATTTTAACAGTTTTTTGAATGAATATCGTTACATTGCTTGAATTAAAGCAAAAAGTATAAAAATAATGGTTTCAGTGAACATATTTGAAAATAGTGAAGAAATACTCAAAGTATGCTTCTTTGGCCGTGAAACGTCGATTTTGAAAATGTTATTAAAAATCGAGGTAAATTTTTAATTATTGTTCAATCAAGATGAAATCACTTTCAAAGAGTGTTTTATAGGGAATTAAGCTGAATTCGGTCAAACATTTCTCCAAAAAAAAATGCATTCAAAAGTGTACAGAAAAAATCGCATGTTTTTTTTCTTCAAGATACCATATCCGTCACAACGATTTCTTATTGAAAATTGAATTTTAACAGTTTTTTGAATGAATATCGTTACATTGCTTGAATTAAAGCAAAAAGTATAAAAATAATGGTTTCAGTGGTTATATTTGAAAATAGTGAAGAAATACTCAAAATATGCTTCTTTGGCCGTGAAACGTCGATTTTGAAAATGTTATTAAAAATCGAGGTATATTTTTATTTATTGTTCAATCGAGATGAAATCACTTTTAATGAGTGTTTTATAGGGAATTAAGCTGAATTCGGTCAAAAATTTCTCCTGAAAAAAATGCATTCAAAAAAGTACCGAAAAAATCGCATGTTTTTCTTCTTCAAGATACAAAATCCGTGACAACGATTTCTTATTGAAAAATTTAATTTTAACAGTTTTTTGATTGAATATCGTTACATTTGCTTGAATTAAAGCAAAAAGTATAAAAATAATGCTTTCAGTGAACATATTTGAAAATAGTGAAGAAATACTCAAAGTATGCTTCTTTGGCCGTGAAACGTCGATTTTGAAAATGTTATTAAAAATCGAGGTAAATTTTTAATTATTGTTCAATCGAGATGAAATCACTTTCAATGAGTGTTTTATAGGGAATTAAGCTGAATTCGGTCAAAAATTTCTCCAGAAAAAAATTCATTCAAAAAAGTACCGAAAAAATCGCAGGTTTTTCTTCTTCAAGACACAAAATCCGTGAATACGATTTCTTACTGAAAATTGAATTTTAACAGTTTTTTGAATGAATATCGTTACATTGCTTGAATTAAAGCAAAAAGTATAAAAATAATGGTTTCAGTGAACATATTTGAAAATAGTGAAGAAATACTCAAAGTATGCTTCTTTGGCCGTGAAACGTCGATTTTGAAAATGTTATTAAAAATCGAGGTAAATTTTTAATTATTGTTCAATCAAGATGAAATCACTTTCAAAGAGTGTTTTATAGGGAATTAAGCTGAATTCGGTCAAACATTTCTCCAAAAAAAAATGCATTCAAAAGTGTACAGAAAAAATCGCATGTTTTTTTTCTTCAAGATACCATATCCGTCACAACGATTTCTTATTGAAAATTGAATTTTAACAGTTTTTTGAATGAATATCGTTACATTGCTTGAATTAAAGCAAAAAGTATAAAAATAATGGTTTCAGTGGTTATATTTGAAAATAGTGAAGAAATACTCAAAATATGCTTCTTTGGCCGTGAAACGTCGATTTTGAAAATGTTATTAAAAATCGAGGTATATTTTTATTTATTGTTCAATCGAGATGAAATCACTTTTAATGAGTGTTTTATAGGGAATTAAGCTGAATTCGGTCAAAAATTTCTCCTGAAAAAAATGCATTCAAAAAAGTACCGAAAAAATCGCATGTTTTTCTTCTTCAAGATACAAAATCCGTGACAACGATTTCTTATTGAAAAATTTAATTTTAACAGTTTTTTGATTGAATATCGTTACATTTGCTTGAATTAAAGCAAAAAGTATAAAAATAATGCTTTCAGTGAACATATTTGAAAATAGTGAAGAAATACTCAAAGTATGCTTCTTTGGCCGTGAAACGTCGATTTTGAAAATGTTATTAAAAATCGAGGTAAATTTTTAATTATTGTTCAATCGAGATGAAATCACTTTCAATGAGTGTTTTATAGGGAATTAAGCTGAATTCGGTCAAAAATTTCTCCAGAAAAAAATTCATTCAAAAAAGTACCGAAAAAATCGCAGGTTTTTCTTCTTCAAGACACAAAATCCGTGATTACGATTTCTTATTGAAAATTGAATTTTAACAGTTTTTTGAATGAATATCGTTACACTGCTTGAATTAAAGCAAAAAGTATAAAAATAATGGTTTCAATGAATATATTTGAAAATAGTGAAGAAATACTCAAAGTATGCTTCTTTGGCCGTGAAACGTCGATTTTGAAAATGTTTTTAAAAATCGGGGTAAATTTTTAATTATTGTTCAATCGAGATGAAATCACTTTCAATGAGTGTTTTATAGGCAATTAAGCTGAATTCGGTCAAACATTTCACCAGAAAAAAATGCATTCAAAAGTGTACCGAAAAAATCGCTTGTTTTTTTTCTTCAAGATACAAAATCCGTGACAACGATTTCTTATTTAAAATTGAATTTTAACAGTTTGTTGAATGAATATCGTTACATTTGCTTGAATTAACGCAAAAATTACAAAAATAATGGTTTCAGTGGTTATATTTGAAAACAGTGAACAAATACTCAAAATGTTTTTCTTAGGCCGAGTTACGTCGATTTTGAAAATGTTATTAAAAATCGAGGTACATTTTTATTTATTGTTCAATCGAGATGAAATCACTTTCAATGAGTGTTTTATAGGGAATTAAGCTGAATTCGGTCAAAAATTTCTCCAGAAAAAAATGCATTCAAAAAAGTACCGAAAAAATCGCATGTTTTTCTTCTTCAAGATACAAAATCCGTGACAACGATTTCTTATTGAAAAATTTAATTTTAACAGTTTTTTGATTGAATATCGTTACATTTGCTTGAATTAAAGCAAAAAGTATAAAAATAATGCTTTCAGTGAACATATTTGAAAATAGTGAACAAATACTCAAAATGTTTTTCTTAGGCCGAGTTACGTCGATTTTGAAAATGTTATTAAAAATCGAGGTACATTTTTATTTATTGTTCAATCGAGATGAAATCACTTTTATTGAGTGTTTTATAGGGAATTAAGCTGAATTCGGTCAAAAATTTCTCCAGAAAAAAATGCATTCAAAAAAGTACCGAAAAAATCGCATGTTTTTTTTTCTTCAAGATACAAAATCCGTGACAACGATTTCTTATTTAAAATTGAATTTTAACAGTTTGTTGAATGAATATCGTTACATTTGCTTGAATTAAAGCAAAAAGTATAAAAATAATGGTTTCAGTGGTTATTTTTGAAAATAGTGAAGAAATACTCAAAATATGCTTCTTTGGCCGTGAAACGTCGATTTTTAAAATGTTATTAAAAATCGAGGTACATTTTTAATTATTGTTCAATCGAGATGAAATCACTTTTAATGAGTGTTTTATAGGGAATTAAGCTGAATTCGTTCAAACATTTCTCCAGAAAAAAATGCATTTAAAAGTGTACCGAAAAAATCGCATGTTTTTTTCTTCAAGATACAAAATCCGTGACAACGATTTCTTATTTAAAATTGAATTTTAACAGTTTGTTGAAAGAATATCGTTACATTTGCTTGAATTAACGCAAAAATTACAAAAATAATGGTTTCAGTGGTTATATTTGAAAACAGTGAACAAATACTCAAAATGTTTTTCTTAGGCCGAGTTACGTCGATTTTGAAAATGTTATTAAAAATCGAGGTACATTTTTATTTATTGTTCAATCGAGATGAAATCACTTTTATTGAGTGTTTTATAGGGAATTAAGCTGAATTCGGTCAAAAATTTCTCCAGAAAAAAATGCATTCAAAAGTGTACCGAAAAAATCGCATGTTTTTTTTCTTCAAGATACAAAATCCGTGACAACGATTTCTTATTTAAAATTGAATTTTAACAGTTTGTTGAATGAATATCGTTACATTTGCTTGAATTAAAGCAAAAAGTATAAAAATAATGGTTTCAGTGGTTATTTTTGAAAATAGTGAAGAAATACTCAAAATATGCTTCTTTGGCCGTGAAACGTCGATTTTGAAAATGTTATTAAAAATCGAGGTACATTTTTATTTATTGTTCAATCGAGATGAAATCACTTTTAATGAGTGTTTTATAGGGAATTAAGCTGAATTCGGTCAAAAATTTCTCCAGAAAAAAATTCATTCAAAAAAGTACCGAAAAAATCGCAGGTTTTTCTTCTTCAAGACACCAAATCCGTGAATACGATTTCTTACTGAAAATTGAATTTTAACAGTTTTTTGAATGAATATCGTTACATTGCATGAATTAAAGCAAAAAGTATAAAAATAATGGTTTTAGTGAACATATTTGAAAATAGTGAAGAAATACTCAAAGTATGCTTCTTTGGCCGTGAAACGTCGATTTTGAAAATGTTATTAAAAATCGAGGTAAATTTTTAATTATTGTTCAATCAAGATGAAATCACTTTCAAAGAGTGTTTTATAGGGAATTAAGCTGAATTCGGTCAAACATTTCTCCAAAAAAAAATGCATTCAAAAGTGTACCGAAAAAATCGCATGTTTTTTTCTTCAAGATACAATATCCGTGACAACGATTTCTTATTGAAAATTGAATTTTAACAGTTTTTTGAATGAATATCGTTACATTGCTTGAATTAAAGCAAAAAGTATAAAAATAATGGTTTCAGTGGTTATATTTGAAAATAGTGAAGAAATACTCAAAATATGCTTCTTTGGCCGTGAAACGTCGATTTTGAAAATGCTATTAAAAATCGAGGTAAATTTTTAATTATTGTTCAATCGAGATGAAATCACTTTCAATGAGTGTTTTATAGGGAATTAAGCTGAATTCGGTCAAAAATTTCTCCAGGAAAAAATGCATTCAAAAAAGTACCGAAAAAAATCGCATGTTTTTCTTCTTCAAGATACAAAATCCGTGACAACGATTTCTTATTGAAAAATTGAATTTTAACAGTTTTTTGAATGAATATCGTTACATTTGCTTGAATTAAAGCAAAAAGTATAAAAATAATGGTTTCAGTGGTTATTTTTGAAAATAGTGAAGAAATACTCAAAATATGCTTCTTTGGCCGTGAAACGTCGATTTTGAAAATGTTATTAAAAATCGAGGTACATTTTTATTTATTGTTCAATCGAGATGAAATCACTTTTAATGAGTGTTTTATAGGTAATTAAGCTGAATTCGGTCAAAAATTTCTCCTGAAAAAAATGCATTCAAAAAAAACCGAAAAAATCGCATGTTTTTCTTCTTCAAGATACAAAATCCGTGACAACGATTTCTTATTGAAAAATTTAATTTTAACAGTTTTTTGATTGAATATCGTTACATTTGCTTGAATTAAAGCAAAAAGTATAAAAATAATGGTTTCAATGAATATATTTGAAAATAGTGAAGAAATACTCAAAGTATGCTTCTTTGGCCGTGAAACGTCGATTTTGAAAATGTTTTTAAAAATCGGGGTAAATTTTTAATTATTGTTCAATCGAGATGAAATCACTTTCAATGAGTGTTTTATAGGCAATTAAGCTGAATTCGGTCAAACATTTCTCCAGAAAAAAATGCATTCAAAAGTGTACCGAAAAAATCGCTTGTTTTTTTTCTTCAAGATACAAAATCCGTGACAACGATATCTTATTTAAAATTGAATTTTAACAGTTTGTTGAATGAATATCGTTACATTTGCTTGAATTAACGCAAAAATTACAAAAATAATGGTTTCAGTGAACATATTTGAAAATAGTGAACAAATACTCAAAATGTTTTTCTTAGGCCGAGTTACGTCGATTTTGAAAATGTTATTAAAAATCGAGGTACATTTTTATTTATTGTTCAATCGAGATGAAATCACTTTTATTGAGTGTTTTATAGGGAATTAAGCTGAATTCGGTCAAAAATTTCTCCAGAAAAAAATGCATTCAAAAAAGTACCGAAAAAATCGCATGTTTTTTTTCTTCAAGATACAAAATCCGTGACAACGATTTCTTATTTAAAATTGAATTTTAACAGTTTGTTGAATGAATATCGTTACATTTGCTTGAATTAAAGCAAAAAGTATAAAAATAATGGTTTCAGTGGTTATTTTTGAAAATAGTGAAGAAATACTCAAAATATGCTTCTTTGGCCGTGAAACGTCGATTTTTAAAATGTTATTAAAAATCGAGGTACATTTTTAATTATTGTTCAATCGAGATGAAATCACTTTTAATGAGTGTTTTATAGGGAATTAAGCTGAATTCGTTCAAACATTTCTCCAGAAAAAAATGCATTTAAAAGTGTACCGAAAAAATCGCATGTTTTTTTCTTCAAGATACAAAATCCGTGACAACGATTTCTTATTTAAAATTGAATTTTAACAGTTTGTTGAAAGAATATCGTTACATTTGCTTGAATTAACGCAAAAATTACAAAAATAATGGTTTCAGTGGTTATATTTGAAAACAGTGAACAAATACTCAAAATGTTTTTCTTAGGCCGAGTTACGTCGATTTTGAAAATGTTATTAAAAATCGAGGTACATTTTTATTTATTGTTCAATCGAGATGAAATCACTTTTATTGAGTGTTTTATAGGGAATTAAGCTGAATTCGGTCAAAAATTTCTCCAGAAAAAAATGCATTCAAAAGTGTACCGAAAAAATCGCATGTTTTTTTTCTTCAAGATACAAAATCCGTGACAACGATTTCTTATTTAAAATTGAATTTTAACAGTTTGTTGAATGAATATCGTTACATTTGCTTGAATTAAAGCAAAAAGTATAAAAATAATGGTTTCAGTGGTTATTTTTGAAAATAGTGAAGAAATACTCAAAATATGCTTCTTTGGCCGTGAAACGTCGATTTTGAAAATGTTATTAAAAATCGAGGTACATTTTTATTTATTGTTCAATCGAGATGAAATCACTTTTAATGAGTGTTTTATAGGGAATTAAGCTGAATTCGGTCAAAAATTTCTCCAGAAAAAAATTCATTCAAAAAAGTACCGAAAAAATCGCAGGTTTTTCTTCTTCAAGACACAAAATCCGTGAATACGATTTCTTACTGAAAATTGAATTTTAACAGTTTTTTGAATGATTATCGTTACATTGCATGAAATAAAGCAAAAAGTATAAAAATAATGGTTTCAGTGAACATATTTGAAAATAGTGGAGAAATACTCAAAGTATGCTTCTTTGGCCGTGAAACGTCGATTTTGAAAATGTTATTAAAAATCGGGGTAAATTTTTAATTATTGTTCAATCAAGATGAAATCACTTTCAAAGAGTGTTTTATAGGGAATTAAGCTGAATTCGGTCAAACATTTCTCCAAAAAAAAATGCATTCAAAAGTGTACCGAAAAAATCGCATGTTTTTTTTCTTCAAGATACAATATCCGTGACAACGATTTCTTATTAAAAATTGAATTTTAACAGTTTTTTGAATGAATATCGTTACATTGCTTGAATTAAAGCAAAAAGTATAAAAATAATAGTTTCAGTGGTTATATTTGAAAATAGTGAAGAAATACTCAAAATATGCTTCTTTGGCCGTGAAACGTCGATTTTGAAAATGCTATTAAAAATCGAGGTACATTTTTAATTATTGTTCAATCGAGATGAAATCACTTTTAATGAGTGTTTTATAGGGAATTAAGCTGAATTCGGTCAAACATTTCTCCAGAAAAAAATGCATTTAAAAGTGTACCGAAAAAATCGCATGTTTTTTTTCTTCAAGATACAAAATCCGTGACAACGATTTCTTATTTAAAATTGAATTTTAACAGTTTGTTGAATGAATATCGTTACATTTGCTTGAATTAAAGCAAAAAGTATAAAAATAATGCTTTCAGTGAACATAATGAAAATAGTGAAGAAATACTCAAAGTATGCTTCTTTGGCCGTGAAACGTCGATTTTGAAAATGTTATTAAAAATCGAGGTAAATTTTTAATTATTGTTCAATCGAGATGAAATCACTTTCAATGAGTGTTTTATAGGGAATTAAGCTGAATTCGGTCAAAAATTTCTCCTGAAAAAAATGCATTCAAAAAAAACCGAAAAAGTCGCATGTTTTTCTTCTTCAAGATACAAAATCCGTGACAACGATTTCTTATTGAAAAATTTAATTTTAACAGTTTTTTGAATAAAATCGTTACATTTGCTTGAATTAAAGCAAAAAGTATAAAAATAATGGTTTCAGTGGTTATTTTTGAAAATAGTGAAGAAATACTCAAAATATGCTTCTTTGGCCGTGAAACGTCGATTTTGAAAATGTTATTAAAAATCGAGGTACATTTTTATTTATTGTTCAATCGAGATGAAATCACTTTTAATGAGTGTTTTATAGGGAATTAAGCTGAATTCGGTCAAAAATTTCTCCTGAAAAAAATGCATTCAAAAAAAACCGAAAAAGTCGCATGTTTTTCTTCTTCAAGATACAAAATCCGTGACAACGATTTCTTATTGAAAAATTTAATTTTAACAGTTTTTTGATTGAATATCGTTACATTTGCTTGAATTAAAGCAAAAAGTATAAAAATAATGGTTTCAGTGAACATATTTGAAAATAGTGAAGAAATACTCAAAGTAAGCTTCTTTGGCCGTGAAACGTCGATTTTGAAAATGTTATTAAAAATCGAGGTAAATTTTTAATTATTGTTCAATCGAGATGAAATCACTTTCAATGAGTGTTTTATAGGGAATTAAGCTGAATTCGGTCAAACATTTCTCCAGAAAAAAATGCATTCAAAAGTGTACCGAAAAAATCGCATGTTTTTTTTCTTCAAGATACAAAATCCGTGACAACGATTCTTATTGAAAAATTGAATTTTAACAGTTTTTTGAATGAATATCGTTACATTTGCTTGAATTAGGTATTGTGGAAAAACTTTGGCTTTCTACGTTACGTTTGAGATCCCACAACGCCGCTCCCGGGTGGGCTCGAACCACTAAATTATTTGTTAACTGCTGAACGCGCTAACCATTGCGCCACGGAAGCTCAGAAATTAAATGGTTGTCACGTATTGTGGAAAAGTTTTGACTTTTTACGCTACATCTGAGACCCCACAACACCTCTCTCGGGTGGGCTCGAACCTTCAACCTTTCGATTAACAGCTGAACGAGCTAATCATTGCGCCACGGAAGCCCAAAAATTAAATGGTCGTCAGGTATAGTGGAAAAACTTTGGCTTTCCACGTTACGTTTGAGATCCCACAACACCGCGCCCGGGTGGGCTCGAACCACCAAACTATTGGTTAACAGCCGAACGCCCTAACCATTGCGCCACGGAAGCCCAAAAATTAAATGATCGTCAGGTATTGTGGAAAAACTTTGGCTTTCTACGTTACATTTGAGATCCCACAACGCCGCTCCCGGGTGGGCTCGAACCACTAGCCTATTGGTTAACAGCCGAACGCGCTAACCATTGCGCCACGGAAGCCCAAAAATTAAATGGTCGTCAGGTGTTGTGGAAAAAACCTTGGCTTTTTACGTCACATCTGAGACGTCACAACACCTATTCCGGTTGGGCTCGAACCACCAACCTTTCGGTTAACAGCCGAAGGCGCTAACCATTGCGCCAAGGAAGCCCAAAAATTTAAAGGTCGTCAGGTATTGTGGCAAAACTTTGGCTTTCTACGTTACATTTGAGATCCCACACCACCGCTCCCGGGTGGACTCGAACCACCAACCTATTGGTTAACAGCCGAACGCGCTAACCATTGAGCCACGGAAGCTCAGAAATTAAATGGTTGTCACGTATTGTGGATAAGTTATGACTTATTACGTTACATCTGAGACCCTACAACACCTCTCTCGGTTGGGCTCGAACCACCAACCTTTCGGTTAACAGCCGAACGCGCTAACCATTGCACCAAGGAAGCCCAAAAAATTAATGGTCGTCAGGTATTGTGGAAAAACCTTGACTTTTTACGTCACATCTGAGACCTCACAACACCGCTCCCGGATGGGCTCGAACTACCAATCTATTGGTTAACAGCCGAACGCGCTAACCATTGAGCCACGGAAGCTCAGAAATTAAATGGTCGTCAGGTATTTTGGAAAAACTTTGGCTTTCTACGTTACATTTGAGATCCCACAACACCGCTCCCGGGTGGGCTCGAACCACCAACCTATTGGCTAACAGCCGAACGCGCTAAACATTGAGCCACGGAAGCTCAGAAATTAAATCGTTGTCACGTATTGTGGAAAAGTTTTGACTTTTTACGCTACATCTGAGACCCCACAACACCTCTCCCGGGTGGGCTCGAACCACCAACCTTTCGATTAACAGCTGAACGCGCTAACCATTGCGCCCTGGAAGCCCAAAAATTAAATGGTCGTCAGGTATTGTGGAAAAACTTTGGCTTTCTACGTTACATTTGAGATCCCACAACACCGCTCCCGGGTGGGCTCGAACCACCAACCTATTGGCTAACAGCCGAACGCGCTAACCATTGAGCCACGAAAGCTCAGAAATTAAATGGTTGTCACGTATTGTGGAAAAGTTTTGACTTTTTACGCTACATCTGAGACCCCACAACACCTCTCTCGAGTGGGCTCGAACCACCAACCTTTCGATTAACAGCTGAACGCGCTAATTATTGCGCCACGGAAGCCCAAAAATTAAATGGTCGTCAGGTATTCTGGAAAAACTTTGGCTTTCTACGTTACATTCGTGATCCCACGTTACCGCTCCCGGGTGGGCTTGAACCACCAACCTTTCGGTTAACAGCCGAACGCGCTAACCATTGCGCCACGGAAGCCCAAAAATTAAATGGTCGTCAGGTATTGTGGAAAAACTTTGGCTTTCTACGTTACATGTGAGATCCCACAACACCGCTCCCGGGTGGCCTCGAACCACCAACCTATTGGTTAACAGCCGAACGCGCTAACCATTGAGCCACGGAAGCCCAAAAATTAAATGGTCGTCAGGTATTGTGGAAAAACCTTGACTTTTTACGTAACATCTGAGACGTCACAACACCGCTCCCGGATGGGCTTGAACCACCAACCTTTCGGTTAACAGCCGAACGCGCTAACCATTGCGCCACGGAAGCCCAAAAATTAAATGGTCGTCAGGTATTGTGGAAAAACTTTGGCTTTCTACGTTACATTCGAGATCCCACAACACCGCTCCCGGGTATGCTTGAAGCACCAACCTATTGGCTAACAGCCGAACGCGCTAACCATTGAGCCACGGAAGCTCAGAAATTAAATGGTTGTCAGGTATTGTGGAAAAACTTTGGCTTTCTACGTTACATTTGAGACCCCACAACCACCAACCTTTCGATTAACAGCTGAACGCGCTAACCATTGAGCCACGGAAGCTCAGAAATTAAATGGTCGTCAGGTATTGTGGAAAAACTTTGGCTTTCTACGTTACATTTGAGATCCCACAACACCGCTCCCGGGTGGGCTCGAACCACCAACCTATGGGTCAACAGCAGAACGCGCTAACCATTGCGCCACGGAAGCCCAAAAATTAAATGCTCGTCAGGTTTTGCGTAAAAACCTTGACTTTTTACGTCACATCTGAGACCTCACAACACCGCTCCCGGATGGGCTCGAACTACCAAACTATTGGTTAACAGCCGAACGCGCTAACCATTGAGCCACGGATGCTCAGAAATTAAATGGTCGTCAGGTATTGTGGAAAAACTTTGGCTTTCTACGTTTCATTTGAGATCCCACAACACCGCTCCCGGGTGGGCTCGAATCACCAACCTATTGGCTAACAGCCGGACGCGCTAAACATTGAGCCACGGAAGCTCAGAAATTAAATCGTTGTCACGTATTGTGGAAAAGTTTTGACTTTTTACGCTACATCTGAGACCCCACAACACCTCTCCCGGGTGGGCTCGAACCACCAACCTTTCGATTAACAGAAGAACGCGCTAACCATTGCGCCACGGAAGCTCAAAAATTAAATGGTCGTCAGGTATTGTGGAAAAACCTTGACTTTTTACGTCACATCTGAGACCTCACAACACCGCTCCCGAAAGGGCTCAAACCATTAGTCTTTTGAATAACAGCTGAACGCGCTAACCATTGCGCCCCGGAAGCCCAAAAATTAAATGGTCGTCAGGTATTGTGGAAAAACTTTGGCTTTCTACGTTACATTTGAGATCCCACAACACCGCTCCCGGGTGGGCTCGAACCACCAACCTATTGGCTAACAGCCGAACGCGCTAACCATTGAGCCACGAAAGCTCAGAAATTAAATGGTTGTCACGTATTGTGGAAAAGTTTTGACTTTTTACGCTACATCTGAGACCCCACAACACCTCTCTCGAGTGGGCTCGAACCACCAACCTTTCGATTAACAGCTGAACGCGCTAATTATTGCGCCACGGAAGCCCAAAAATTAAATGGTCGTCAGGTATTCTGGAAAAACTTTGGCTTTCTACGTTACATTCGTGATCCCACGTTACCGCTCCCGGGTGGGCTTGAACCACCAACCTTTCGGTTAACAGCCGAACGCGCTAACCATTGCGCCACGGAAGCCCAAAAATTAAATGTTCGTCAGGTATTGTGGAAAAACTTTGGCTTTCTACGTTACATGTGAGATCCCACAACACCGCTCCCGGGTGGCCTCGAACCACCAACCTATTGGTTAACAGCCGAACGCGCTAACCATTGAGCCACGGAAGCCCAAAAATTAAATGGTCGTCAGGTATTGTGGAAAAACCTTGACTTTTTACGTAACATCTGAGACGTCACAACACCGCTCCCGGATGGGCTTGAACCACCAACCTTTCGGTTAACAGCCGAACGCGCTAACCATTGCGCCACGGAAGCCCAAAAATTAAATGGTCGTCAGGTATTGTGGAAAAACTTTGGCTTTCTACGTTACATTCGAGATCCCACAACACCGCTCCCGGGTATGCTTGAAGCACCAACCTATTGGCTAACAGCCGAACGCGCTAACCATTGAGCCACGGAAGCTCAGAAATTAAATGGTTGTCAGGTATTGTGGAAAAACTTTGGCTTTCTACGTTACATTTGAGACCCCACAACCACCAACCTTTCGATTAACAGCTGAACGCGCTAACCATTGAGCCACGGAAGCTCAGAAATTAAATGGTCGTCAGGTATTGTGGAAAAACTTTGGCTTTCTACGTTACATTTGAGATCCCACAACACCGCTCCCGGGTGGGCTCGAACCACCAACCTATGGGTCAACAGCAGAACGCGCTAACCATTGCGCCACGGAAGCCCAAAAATTAAATGCTCGTCAGGTTTTGCGTAAAAACCTTGACTTTTTACGTCACATCTGAGACCTCACAACACCGCTCCCGGATGGGCTCGAACTACCAAACTATTGGTTAACAGCCGAACGCGCTAACCATTGAGCCACGGATGCTCAGAAATTAAATGGTCGTCAGGTATTGTGGAAAAACTTTGGCTTTCTACGTTTCATTTGAGATCCCACAACACCGCTCCCGGGTGGGCTCGAATCACCAACCTATTGGCTAACAGCCGGACGCGCTAAACATTGAGCCACGGAAGCTCAGAAATTAAATCGTTGTCACGTATTGTGGAAAAGTTTTGACTTTTTACGCTACATCTGAGACCCCACAACATCTCTCCCGGGTGGGCTCGAACCACCAACCTTTCGATTAACAGAAGAACGCGCTAACCATTGCGCCACGGAAGCTCAAAAATTAAATGGTCGTCAGGTATTGTGGAAAAACCTTGACTTTTTACGTCACATCTGAGACCTCACAACACCGCTCCCGAAAGGGCTCAAACCACCAGTCTTTTGAATAACAGCTGAACGCGCTAACCATTGCGCCCCGGAAGCCCAAAAATTAAATGGTCGTCAGGTATTGTGGAAAAACTTTGGCTTTCTACGTTACATTTGAGATCCCACAACACCGCTCCCGGGTGGGCTCGAACCACCAACCTATTGGCTAACAGCCGAACGCGCTAACCATTGAGCCACGAAAGCTAAGAAATTAAATGGTTGTCACGTATTGTGGAAAAGTTTTGACTTTTTACGCTACATCTGAGACCCCACAACACCTTTCTAGGGTGGGCTCGAACCACCAACCTTTCGATTAACAGCTGAACGCGCTAATTATTGCGCCACGGAAGCCCAAAAATTAAATGGTCGTCAGGTATTCTGGAAAAACTTTGGCTTTCTACGTTACATTCGTGATCCCACAACACCGCTCCCGGGTGGGCTTGAACCACCAACCTTTCGGTTAACAGCCGAACGCGCTAACCATTGCGCCACGGAAGCCCAAAAATTAAATGGTCGTCAGGTATTGTGGAAAAACTTTGGCTTTCTACGTTACATGTGAGATCCCACAACACCGCTCCCGGGTGGCCTCGAACCACCAACCTATTGGTTAACAGCCGAACGCGCTAACCATTGAGCCACGGAAGCCCAAAAATTAAATGGTCGTCGGGTATTGTGGAAAAACCTTGACTTTTTACGTAACATCTGACACGTCACAACACCGCTCCCGGATGGGCTTGAACCACCAACCTTTCGGTTAACAGCCGAACGCGCTAACCATTGCGCCACGGAAGCCCAAAAATTAAATGGTCGTCAGGTATTGTGGAAAAACTTTGGCTTTCTACGTTACTTTCGAGATCCCACAACACCGCTCCCGGGTATGCTTGAAGCACCAACCTATTGGCTAACAGCCGGACGCGATAACCATTGAGCCAAGGAAGCTCGGAAATTAAATGGTTGTCAGGTATTGTGGATAAGTTATGACTTATTACGTTACATCTGATACCCTACAACACCTCTCCCGGTTGGGATCGAACCACCAACCTTTCGGTTAAAAGCCGAACGCGCTAACCATAGCCCCAAGGAAGCCCAAAAATTAAATGTTCGTCAGGTATTGTGGAAAAACCTTGAATTTTTACGTTACATTTGAGATCCCACAACACCGCTCCCGGTTGGGCTCGAACCACCAACCTATTGGTTAACAGCCGAACGCGCTAATCATTGAGCCACGGAAGCCCAGAAATTAAATGGTTGTCACGTATTGTGGAAAAGTTTTGACTTTTTACGCTACATCTGAGACCCCACAACACCTCTCCCGGGTGGGCTCGTACCACCAACCTTTCGATTAACAGCTGAACGCGCTAACCATTGCGCCACGGAAGCCCAAAAATTCAATGTTCGACAGGTATTTTGGAAAAACTCTGACATTTTATGTTACATTTGAGACGTCACAACACCGCTCCCGGGAGAGCTCAAACCACCAGTCTTTTGAATAGCAGCTGAACGCGCTAACCATTGCGCCACGGAAGCCCAAAAATTAAATGGTCGTCAGGTATTTTGGAAAAACCTTGACTTTTAACGTCACATCTGAGACGTCACAATACCGCTCCCGGATGGGCTCGAACCACCAACCTATTGGTTAACAGCCGAACGCGCTAACCATTGAGCCACGGAAGCCCAAAGTTAAATGCTCGTCAGGTATTGTGTAAAAACCTTGACTTTTTACGTCACATCTGAGACCTCACAACACCGCTCCCGGATGGGCTCGAACCACCAACCTATTGGTTAACAGCCGAACGCGCTAACCATTGAGCCACGGAAGCCCAAAGTTAAATGCTCGTCAGGTATTGTGTAAAAACCTTGACTTTTTACGTCACATCTGAGACCTCACAACACCGCTCCCGGATGGGCTCGAACCACCAACCTATTGGTTAACAGCCAAACGCGCTAACCATTGAGCCACGGAAGCTCAGAAATTAAATGGTTGTCACGTATTGTGGAAATGTTTTGACTTTTTACGCTACATCTGAGACCCCACAACACCTCTCCCGGGTGGGCTCGAACCACCAGCCTTTCGATTAACAGTTGAACGCGCTAATAATTGCGCCAAGGAAGCCCAAAAATTAAATGTTCGTCAGGTATTGTGGAAAAACTCTGACATTTTACGTTACATCTGAGACGCCACAACACCGCTCCCGGATGGGCACGAACCACCAACCTTTAGGTTAAGAGCCGAACGCGCTAACCATTGAGCAACGGAAGCCCAAAAATTAAATGCTCGTCAGGTATTGTGTAAAAACCTTGACTTTTTGCGTCACATCTGAGACCTCACAACACCGCTCCCGGATGGGCTCGAACAACCAACCTATTGGTTAACAGCCGAACGCGCTAACCATTGCGCCACGGAAGCCCAAAAGTTAAATGCTCGTCAGGTATTGTGTAAAAACCTTGACTTTTTACGTCACATCTGAGACCTCACAACACCGCTCTCGGATGGGCTCGAACAACCAACCTATTGGTTAACAGCCGAACGCGCTAACCATTGCGCCACGGAAGCCCAAAAATTAAATGTTCGTCAGGTATTGTGGAAAAACTCTGACATTTTACGTTACATCTGAGACCTCACAACACCGCTCCCGGATGGGCTCGAACCACCAACCTATTGGTTAACAGCCGAACGCGCTAACCATTGAGCCACGGAAGCTCAGAGATTAAATGGTTGTCAGGTATTGTGGATAAGTTATGACTTATTACGTTACATCTGAGACCCTACAACACCTCTCACGGTTGGGCTCGAACCACCAACCTTTCGGTTAACAGCCGAACGCGCTAACCATTGCGCTAAGGAAGCCCAAAAAATAAATGGTCGTCAGGTATTGTGGAAAAACTTTGTCTTTCTACGTTACATTTGAGATCCCACAACACCGCTCCCGGGTGGGCTCGAACCACCACCCTATTGGTTAAAAGCTGAACGCGCTAACCATTCAGCCACGGAAGCTCAGAAATTAAATGGTTGTCACATATTGTGGAAAAGTTTTGACTTTTTACGCTACATCTGAGACCCCACAACACCTCTCCCGGTTGGGCTCGAACCACCAACCTTTCGGTTAACAGCCGAACGCGCTAACAATTGCGCCATGGAAGCCCAAAAATTAAATGTTCGTCAGGTATTGTGGAAAAACCTTGACTTTTTACGTCACTTCTGAGACCTCACAACACCGCTCCCGGATGGGCTCGAACCACCAACCTATTGGTTAACAGCCGAACGCGCTAACCATTGAGCCACGGAAGCTCAGAAATTAAATGGTCGTCACGTATTGTGGAAAAACTTTGGCTTTCTACGTTACATTTGAGATCCCACAACACCGCTCCCGGGTGGGCTCGAACCACCAACCTATTGGTTAACAGCCGAACGCGTTAACCATTGCGCCACGGAAGCCCAAAAATTAAATGGTCGTCAGGTATTGTGGAAAAACTTTGGCTTTCTACGTTACGTTTGAGATCCCACAACGCCGCTCCCGGGTGGGCTCGAACCACTAACCTATTTGTTAACTGCTGAACGCGCTAACCATTGCGCCACGGAAGCTAAAAATTAAATGCTCGTCAGGTATTGTGTAAAAACCTTGACTTTTTACGTCACATCTGAGACCTCACAACACCGCTCCCGGATGGGCTCGAACCACCAACATATTGGTTAACAGCCGAACGCGCTAACCATTGCGCCACGGAAGCCCAAAAATTAAATGTTCGTCAGGTATTGTGGAAAAACTCTGACATTTTACGTTACATCTGAGACCTCACAACACCGCTCCCGGATGGGCTCGAACCACCAACCTATTGGTTAACAGCCGAACGCGCTAACCATTGAGCCACGGAAGCTCAGAGATTAAATGGTTGTCAGGTGTTGTGGATAAGTTATGACTTATTACATTACATCTGAGACCCTACAACACCTCTCTCTGTTGGGCTCGAACCACCAACCTTTCGGTTAACAGCCGAACATGCTAACCATTGCGCCACGGAAGCCCCAAAATTAAATGGTCGTCCGGTATTGTGGAAAAACCTGGACTTTTTACGTCACATCTGAGACGTCACAACACCGCTCCCGGATGGGCTCGAACCACCAACCTATTGGTTAACAGCCGAACGCGCTAACCATTGAGCCACGGAAGCTCAGAAATTAAATGGTCGTCACGTATTGTGGAAAAACTTTGGCTTTCTACGTTACATTTGAGATCCCACAACACCGCTCCCGGGTGGGCTCGAACCACCACCCTATTGGTTAAAAGCTGAACGCGCTAACCATTCAGCCACGGAAGCTCAGAAATTAAATGGTTGTCACGTATTGTGGAAAAACTTTGGCTTTCTACGTTACATTTGAGATCCCACAACACCGCTCCCGGGTGGGCTCGAACCACCAACCTATTTGTTAACAGCCGAACGCGTTAACCATTGCGCCACGGAAGCCCAAAAATTAAATGGTCGTCAGGTATTGTGGAAAAACTTTGGCTTTCTACGTTACGTTTGAGATCCCACAACGCCGCTCCCGGGTGGGCTCGAACCACTAACCTATTTGTTAACTGCTGAACGCGCTAACCATTGCGCCACGGAAGCCCAAAAATTAAATGCTCGTCAGGTATTGTGTAAAAACCTTGACTTTTTACGTCACTTCTGAGACCTCACAACACCGCTCCCGGATGGGCTCGAACCACCAACCTATTGGTTAACAGCCGAACGCGCTAACCATTGCGCCACGGAAGCCCAAAAGTTCAATATTCGTCAGGTATTGTGGAAAAACTCTGACATTTTATGTTACATCTGAGACGTCACAACACCGCTCCCGGAAGGGCTCAAACCACCAGTCTTTTGAATAGCAGCTGAACGCGCTAACCATTGCGCCACGGAAGCCCAAAAATTAAATGGTCGTCCGGTATTGTGGAAAAACCTGGACTTTTTACGTAACATCTGAGACCTCATAGCACCGCTCCCGGGTGTGCTCGAACCACCAACCTTTCTGTTAACAGCCGAACGCGCTAACGATTGCGCCACGGAAGCCCCAAAATTAAATGGTCGTCCGGTATTGTGGAAAAACCTGGACTTTTCACGTCACATCTGAGACCTCACAACACCGCTCCCGGATGGGCTCGAACCACCAACCTATTGGTTAACAGCCGAACGCGCTAACCATTGCGCCACGGAAGCCCAAAAGTTCAATATTCGTCAGGTATTGTGGAAAAACTCTGACATTTTATGTTACATCTGAGACGTCACAACACCGCTCCCGGATAATTATAAAGGTCTTTGCATGTTCCAAGCAAAAAAAAAAAAAATTCGCGGTTTCGAACCTGTGGCCTTCCGGGAGTGAGGCGGATGCGATAACCTCTACACTAAAGATATGTTATTGTTTTTAATCGAAAGAACAGGGTCAAGTAATTAAGCAATACGTGAACAAACAAACCCCTCCATAGAAAATGCATTAGACTCTACTTTGCAGGCTCGTAACTCTGTTTCTACTGGAGATACGGGGATGTCCTTTGAGTATGTTATAGTTTAAATTGTCCCCCATCTAGCCATACTAAGAATTAGGGCTACGACAAACAGTAGTCGAGTAATTAAGCTAATCGTAAACAAACAAACCCCTCCATAGGAAATACATTAGACTAAATTCTGGAGGCTCGTAACTCTGGTTCTACCAGAGATAAGGGGATGTAAATAATGTGACCTTACACAAATGTTCGAATAATTATAAAGGTCTTTGCATGTTCCAAGCAAAAAAAAAAAACTTCGCGGTTTCGAACCTGTGGCCTTCCGGGAGTGAGGCGGATGCGATAACCGCTACACTAAAGATATGTTATTAGTTTTATTCGAAAGAACAGGGTCAAGTAATTAAGCAATACGTGAACAAACAAACCCCTCTATAGAAAATGCATTAGACTATAATTTGCAGGCTCGTAACTCTGTTTCTACTGGAGATACGGGGATGTCCTTTGAGTATGTTATAGTCCAATTTGTCCTTCATCTAACCATACTAAAAACTTTGGGCTACGACAAACAGGGGCCGAGTACTTAAGCAAAACGTAAAGAAACAACCCCCTCCATAGGAAATGAGTTAGACTATAATTTGCATGTTCGTAACTCTGTTTCTACTTGAGATACGAGGATGTCCTTTGAGTATGTTATAGACCAATTTGTCCAACATCTAGCCATACTAAGAATTAGGGCTACGACAAACAGTAGTCGAGTAATTAAGCTAATCGTAAACAAACAAACCCCTTCATAGGAAATACATTAGACTAAATTCTGGAGGCTCGTAACTCTGGTTCTACCAGAGATACGGGGATGTAAATAATGTGACCTTGACACAAATGTTCGGATAATTATAAAGAAATTTGCATGTTCCAAGCAAAAAAAAACTTCGCGGTTTCGAACCTGTGGCCTTCCGGGAGTGAGGCGGATGCGATAACCGCTACACCAAAGATATGTTATTATTTATAATCGAAAGAACAGGGTCAAGTAATTAAGCAATACGTGAACAAACAAACCCCTCCATAGAAAATGCATTAGACTATACTTTGCAGGCCCATAACTCTGTGTCTACTAGAGATACCGGGATGTCCTTAGGATACGTTATAGTCCAATTTGTCCTTCATCTAACCATTTTAAAAACTTTGGGCTACGACAAACAGGGGCCGAGTACTTAAGCAAAACGTAAAGAAACAAACCCCCTCCATAGGAAATGAGTTAGACTATAATTTGCAGGCTCGTAACTCTGTTTCTACTAGAGATACGGGGATGTCCTTTGAGAATGTTATAGTCCAACTTGTCCCCCATCTAACCATACTAAAAACATTGAGCTACAACAAACAGGGGCCGAGTAATTAAGCTAAACGTAAACAAACACCCCTCCATAGGAAATGCATTAGACTATACTTTTCCGGCTCGTAACTCTGTTTCTACTGGAGATACGGGGATGTCCTTTGAGTATGGTATTGTCCAATTTGTCCCCCATCTAACCATACTAAAATTTTTGGGTTACAACAAACAGGGGCCGAGTACTTAAGCAAAACGAAAAGAAACAAACCCCCTCCATAGGAAATGAGTTAGACTATAATTTGCAGGCTCGTAACTCTGTTTCTACTGGAGATACGGGGAGGTCCTTTGAATATGTTATAGTCCAATTTGTCCCCCATCTAACCATACTAAAAACATTGAGCTACAACAAACAGGGGCCGAGTAATTCAGCTAAACGTAAACAAACAACCCGTCCATAGGAAATGCATTAGACTATACTTTGCAGGCCCATAACTCTGTGTCTACTAGAGATACGGGGATGTCCTTAAGATATGATATAGTCCAAATTGTCCCCCATCTAACCATACTAAAAACTTTTGGCTACGACAAACAGGGGCCGAGTAATTAAGCTAAACGTAAACAAACAACCCCTCCATAGGAAATGCATTAGACTATACTTTGCAGGCTCGTAACTCTGTTTCTACTGGAGATACGGGGATGTCCTTTGAGTATGTTTTAGTCCAATTTGTCCCCCATCTAACCATACTAAAAACATTGAGCTACGACAAGAGTTATGAGCCGCCAAAGTTTAGTGCAAAAATCATAAGTAACATAATAAAAATAAGTGAGACGATACCAAAGTTGACGAACATTTTGCTTAATATCTCGGCCCCTGTTTGTCGTAGCTCAATGTTTTTAGTATGGTTAGATGGGGGACAAATTGGACTATATCATATCCTAAGGACATCCCCGTATCTCTAGTAGACACAGAGTTATGGGCCTGCAAAGTATAGTCTAATGCATTTCCTATGGACGGGTTGTTTGTTTACGTTTAGCTTAATTACTCGGCCCCTGTTTGTCGTAGCTCAATGTTTTTAGTATGGTTAGATGGGGGACAAATTGGACTGTAACATACTCAAAGGACATCCCCGTATCTACAGTAGAAACAGAGTTACGAGCCTGCAAAGTATAGAATAATGCATTTTCTATGGAGGGGTTTGTTTGTTCACGTATTGCTTAATTACTTGACCTTGTTCTTTCGATTAAAAATAATAACATATCTTTAGTGTAGCGGTTATCGCATCCGCCTCACTCCCGGAAGGCCACAGGTTCGAAACCGCAAAGTTTTTTTTTATAATTATCCGAACATTTGTGTCAAGGTCACATTATTTACATCCCCGTATCTCTGGTAGAACCAGAGTTACCAGCCTCCAGAATTTAGTCTAATGTATTTCCTGTGGAGGGGTTTGTTTGTTTACGATTAGCTTAATTACTCGACTACTGTTTGTCGAAGCCCTAATTCTTAGTATGGCTAGATGGGGGACAAATTGGTCTATAACATACTCAAAGGACATCCCCGAATCTCCAGTAGAAACAGAGTTACGAGCCTGCAAAGTTTATTTTCAAAATCAAAAGTAACCTTCTAACAATAAGTGAGACAAAAAATAAGTTGACGACGATATTGAGGTAGCCTCAAGTTTAAAGTATCCTTGTATGGGGAGCAAAGAGTACTATAACATATCCAAAGGAGATCCCAGTATCTCTTGTAGAACAAGAGTTATGAGCCTCCAAAGTTTAGTGCAAAAATCATAAGTAACATAATAAAAATAAGTGAGACGATACCAAAATTTACGAACATTTTGCTTAATATCTCGGCCCCTGTTTGTCGTAGCTTAATGTTTTTAGTATGGTTAGATGGGGGACAATTTGGACTATAACATATCCTAAAGACATCCCCGTATCTCTAGTAGACACAGAGTTATGGGCCTGCAAAATATAGTCTAATGCATTTCCTATGGACGGGTTGTTTGTTTACGTTTAGCTTCAATACTCGGCCCCTGTTTGTCGTAGCTCAATGTTTTTAGTATGGTTAGATGGGGGACAATTTGGACTATAACATATCCTAAGGACATCCCCGTATCTCTAGTAAACACAGAGTTATGGGCCTGCAAAGCATAGTCTAATGCATTTCCTTTGGACGGGTGGTTTGTTTACGTTCAGCTTAATTATTCGGCCCCTGTTTTTCGTAGCTCAATGTTTTTAGTATGGTTAGATGGGGGACAAATTGGAATATAACATACTCAAAGGACATCGCCGTATCTACAGTAGAAACAGAGTTACGAGCCTGCAAAGTATAGTCTAATGCATTTTCTATGGAGGGGTTTGTTTGTTCATGTATTGCTTAATTACTTGACCCTGTTCTTTCGATTAAAAATAATAACATATCTTTAGTGTAGCGGTTATCGCATCCGCCTCACTCCCGGAAGGCCACAGGTTCGAAACCGCGAAGTTTTATTTTATAATTATCCGAACATTTGTGTCAAGGTCACATTATTTACATCCCCGTATCTCTGGTAGAACCAGAGTTACGAGCCTCCAGAATTTAGTCTAATGGATTTCCTATGGAGGGGTTTGTTTGTTTACGATTAGCTTAATTACTCGACTACTGTTTGTCGTAGCTCAATGTTTTTAGTATGGTTAGATGGGGGACAAATTGGACTATAACATACTCAAAGGACATCCCCGTATCTCGAGTAGAAACAGAGTTACGAGCCTGCAAAGTATAGTCTAATGCATTTCCTATGGAGGGGTTGTTTGTTTACGTTTAGCTTAATTACTCGGCCCCTGTTTGTCGTAGCCCAAAGTTTTTAGTATGGTTAGATGGGGGACAATTTGGACTATATCATATCCTAAGGACATCCCCGTATCTCTAGTAGACACAGAGTTATGGGCCTGCAAATTATAGTCTAATGCATTTCCTATGGACGGGTTGTTTGTTTACGTTTAGCTTAATTACTCGGCCCCTGTTTGTCGTAGCTCAATGTTTTTAGTATGGTTAGATGGGGGACAAATTGGACTGTAACATACTCAAAGGACGTCCCCGTATCTACAGTAGAAACAGAGTTACGAGCCTGCAAAGTATAGAATAATGCATTTTCTATGGAGGGGTTTGTTTGTTCACGTATTGCTTAATTACTTGACCTTGTTCTTTCGATTAAAAATAATAACATATCTTTAGTGTAGCGGTTATCGCATCCGCCTCACTCCCGGAAGGCCACAGGTTCGAAACCGCAAAGTTTTTTTTTATAATTATCCGAACATTTGTGTCAAGGTCACATTATTTACATCCCCGTATCTCTGGTAGAACCAGAGTTACCAGCCTCCAGAATTTAGTCTAATGTATTTCCTGTGGAAGGGTTTGTTTGTTTACGATTAGCTTAATTACTCGACTACTGTTTGTCGAAGCCCTAATTCTTAGTATGGCTAGATGGGGGACAAATTGGTCTATAACATACTCAAAGGACATCCCCGAATCTCCAGTAGAAACAGAGTTACGAGCCTGCAAAGTTTATTTTCAAAATCAAAAGTAACCTTCTAACAATAAGTGAGACAAAAAATTAGTTGACGACGATATTGAGGTAGCCTCAAGTTTAAAGTATCCTTGTATGGGGAGCAAAGAGTACTATAACATATCCAAAGGAGATCCCAGTATCTCTTGTAGAACAAGAGTTATGAGCCTCCAAAGTTTAGTGCAAAAATCATAAGTAACATAATAAAAATAAGTGAGACGATACCAAAATTGACGAACATTTTGCTTAATATCTCGGCCCCTGTTTGTCGTAGCTTAATGTTTTTAGTATGGTTAGATGGGGGACAATTTGGACTATAACATATCCTAAAGACATCCCCGTATCTCTAGTAGACACAGAGTTATGGGCCTGCAAAATATAGTCTAATGAATTTCCTATGGACGGGTTGTTTGTTTACGTTTAGCTTAAATACTCGGCCCCTGTTTGTCGTAGCTCAATGTTTTTAGTATGGTTAGATGGGGGACAATTTGGACTATAACATATCCTAAGGACATCCCCGTATCTCTAGTAAACACAGAGTTATGGGCCTGCAAAGCATAGTCTAATGCATTTCCTTTGGACGGGTGGTTTGTTTACGTTCAGCTTAATTATTCGGCCCCTGTTTTTCGTAGCTCAATGTTTTTAGTATGGTTAGATGGGGGACAAATTGGAATATAACATACTCAAAGGACATCGCCGTATCTACAGTAGAAACAGAGTTACGAGCCTGCAAAGTATAGTCTAATGCATTTTCTATGGAGGGGTTTGTTTGTTCATGTATTGCTTAATTACTTGACCCTGTTCTTTCGATTAAAAATAATAACATATCTTTAGTGTAGCGGTTATCGCATCCGCCTCACTCCAGGAAGGCCACAGGTTCGAAACCGCGAAGTTTTATTTTATAATTATCCGAACATTTGTGTCAAGGTCACATTATTTACATCCCCGTATCTCTGGTAGAACCAGAGTTACGAGCCTCCAGAATTTAGTCTAATGGATTTCCTATGGAGGGGTTTGTTTGTTTACGATTAGCTTAATTACTCGACTACTGTTTGTCGTAGCTCAATGTTTTTAGTATGGTTAGATGGGGGACAATTTGGACTATAACATATCCTAAAGACATCCCCGTATCTCTAGTAGACACAGAGTTATGGGCCTGCAAAATATAGTCTAATGCATTTCCTATGGACGGGTTGTTTGTTTACGTTTAGCTTAAATACTCGGCCCCTGTTTGTCGTAGCTCAATGTTTTTAGTATGGTTAGATGGGGGACAATTTGGACTATAACATATCCTAAGGACATCCCCGTATCTCTAGTAAACACAGAGTTATGGGCCTGCAAAGCATAGTCTAATGCATTTCCTTTGGACGGGTTGTTTGTTTACGTTCAGCTTAATTACTCGACCCCTGTTTTTCGTAGCTCAATGTTTTTAGTATGGTTAGATGGGGGACAAATTGGACTATAACATACTCAAAGGAAATCCCCGTATCTCGAGTAGAAACAGAGTTACGAGCCTGCAAAGTATAGTCTAATGCATTTTCTATGGAGGGGTTAGTTTGTTCACGTATTGCTTAATTACTTGACCCTGTTCTTGCGATTAAAAATAATAACATATCTTTGGTGTAGCGGTTATCGCATCCGCCTCACTCCCGGAAGGCCACAGGTTCGAAACCGCGAAGTTTTTTTTTTCTTGGAACATGCAAAGACCTTTATAATTATCCGAACATTTGTGTCAAGGTCACATTATTTACATCCCCGGATCTCTGGTAGAATCAGAGTTACGAGCCTCCAGAATTTAGTCTAATGTATTTCCTATGGAGGGGTTTGTTTGTTTACGATTAGCTTAATTACTCGACTACTGTTTGTCGTAGCCCTAATTCTTAGTATGGCTAGATGGGGGACAAATTGGTCTATAACATACTCAAAGGACATCCCCGTAAATCCAGTAGAAACAGAGTTACGAGCCTGCAAAGTTCATTTTCAAAAATTAAAAGTAACCTTCTAACAATAAAAGAGACAAAAAGTAAGTTGACGACGATATTGAGGTAGCCTCAAGTTTAAAGTATCCTTGTATGGGGAGCAAAGAGTACTATAACATAACCAAAGGAGATCCCAGTATCTCTTGTAGAACAAGAGTTATGAGCCTCCAAAGTTTAGTGCAAAAATCATAAGTAACATAATAAAAATAAGTGAGACGATACCAAAATTGACGAACATTTTGCTTAATATCTCGGCCCCTGTTTGTCGTAGCTTAATGTTTTTAGTATGGTTAGATGGGGGACAATTTGGACTATAACATATCCTAAAGACATCCCCGTATCTCTAGTAGACACAAAGTTATGGGCCTGCAAAATATAGTCTAATGCATTTCCTATGGACGGGTTGTTTGTTTACGTTTAGCTTAATTACTCGGCCACTGTTTGTCGTAGCTCAATGTTTTTAGTATGGTTAGATGGGGGACAAATTGGACTATAACATACTCAAAGGACATCCCCGTATCTCCAGTAGAAACAGAGTTACGAGCCTGCAAAGTATAGTCTAATGCATTTTCTATGGAGGGGTGTGTTTTTTCACGTATTGCTTAATTACTTGACCCTGTTCTTTCGATTACAAATAATAACATATCTTTAGTGTAGCGGTTATCGCATCCGCCTCACTCCCGGAAGTCCACAGGTTCGAAACCGCGAAGTTTTTTTTTATAATTATCCGAACATTTGTGTCAAGGTCACATTATTTACATCCCCGTATCTCTGGTAGAACCAGAGTTACGAGCCTCCAGAATTTAGTCTAATGGATTTCCTATGGAGGGGTTTGTTTGTTTACGATTAGCTTAATTACTCGACTACTGTTTGTCGTAGCTCAATGTTTTTAGTATGGTTAGATGGGGGACAATTTGGACTATAACATATCCTAAAGACATCCCCGTATCTCTAGTAAACACAGAGTTATGGGCCTGCAAAGCATAGTCTAATGCATTTCCTTTGGACGGGTTGTTTGTTTACGTTTAGCTTAATTACTCGGCCCCTGTTTTTCGTAGCTCAATGTTTTTAGTATGGTTAGATGGGGGACAAATTGGAATATAACATACTCAAAGGACATCGCCGTATCTACAGTAGAAACAGAGTTACGAGCCTGCAAATTATAGTGTAATGCATTTTCTATGGAGGGGTTTGTTTGTTCATGTATTGCTTAATTTCTTGACCCTGTTCTTTCGATTAAAAATAATAACATATCTTTAGTGTAGCGGTTATCGCATCCGCCTCACTCCCGGAAGGCTACAGGTTCGAAACCGCGAAGTTTTTTTTTATAATTATCCGAACATTTGTGTCAAGGTCACATTATTTACATCCCCGTATCTCTGGTAGAACCAGAGTTACGAGCCTCCAGAATTTAGTCTAATGGATTTCCTATGGAGGGGTTTGTTTGTTTACGATTAGCTTAATTACTCGACTACTGTTTGTCGTAGCTCAATGTTTTTAGTATGGTTAGATGGGGGACAATTTGTACTATAACATATCCTAAAGACATCCCCGTATCTCTAGTAGACACAGAGTTATGGGCCTGCAAAATATAGTCTAATGCATTTCCTATGGACGGGTTGTTTGTTTACGTTTAGCTTAAATACTCGGCCCCTGTTTGTCGTAGCTCAATGTTTTTAGTATAATTAGATGGGGGACAATTTGGACTATAACATATCCTAAGGACATCCCCGTATCTCTAGTAAACACAGAGTTATGGGCCTGCAAAGCATAGTCTAATGCATTTCCTTTGGACGGGTTGTTTGTTTACGTTTAGCTTAATTACTCGGCCCCTGTTTTTCGTAGCTCAATGTTTTTAGTATGGTTAGATGGGGGACAAATTGGAATATAACATACTCAAAGGACATCGCCGTATCTACAGTAGAAACAGAGTTACGAGCCTGCAAAGTATAGTGTAATGCATTTTCTATGGAGGGGTTTGTTTGTTCATGTATTGCTTAATTTCTTGACCCTGTTCTTTCGATTAAAAATAATAACATATCTTTAGTGTAGCGGTTATCGCATCCGCCTCACTCCCGGAAGGCCACAGGTTCGAAACCGCGAAGTTTTTTTTTATAATTATCCGAACATTTGTGTCAAGGTCACATTATTTACATCCCCGTATCTCTGGTAGAACCAGAGTTACGAGCCTCCAGAATTTAGTCTAATGGATTTCCTATGGAGGGGTTTGTTTGTTTACGATTAGCTTAATTACTCGACTACTGTTTGTCGTAGCTCAATGTTTTTAGTATGGTTAGATGGGGGACAATTTGGACTATAACATATCCTAAAGACATCCCCGTATCTCTAGTAGACACAGAGTTATGGGCCTGCAAAATATAGTCTAATGCATTTCCTATGGACGGGTTGTTTGTTTACGTTTAGCTTAAATACTCGGCCCCTGTTTGTCGTAGCTCAATGTTTTTAGTATAATTAGATGGGGGACAATTTGGACTATAACATATCCTAAGGACATCCCCGTATCTCTAGTAAACACAGAGTTATGGGCCTGCAAAGCATAGTCTAATGCATTTCCTTTGGACGGGTTGTTTGTTTACGTTTAGCTTAATTACTCGGCCCCTGTTTTTCATAGCTCAATGTTTTTAGTATGGTTAGATGGGGGACAAATTGGAATATAACATACTCAAAGGACATCGCCGTATCTACAGTAGAAACAGAGTTACGAGCCTGCAAAGTATAGTGTAATGCATTTTCAATGGAGGGGTTTGTTTGTTCATGTATTGCTTAATTTCTTGACCCTGTTCTTTCGATTAAAAATAATAACATATCTTTAGGGTAGCGGTTATCGCATCCGCCTCACTCCCGGAAGGCCACAGGTTCGAAACCGCGAAGTTTTTTTTTATAATTATCCGAACATTTGTGTCAAGGTCACATTATTTACATCCCCGTATCTCTGGTAGAACCAGAGTTACGAGCCTCCAGAATTTAGTCTAATGGATTTCCTATGGAGGGGTTTGTTTGTTTACGATTAGCTTAATTACTCGACTACTGTTTGTCGTAGCTCAATGTTTTTAGTATGGTTAGATGGGGGACAAATTGGACTATATCATACTCAAAGGACATCCCCGTATCTACAGTAGAAACAGATTTACGAGCCTGCAAAATATAGTCTAATGCATTTTCTATGGAGGGGTTTGTTTGTTAACGTATTGCTTAATTACTTGACCCTGTTCTTTCGATTAAAAATAATAACATATCTTTAGTGTAGCGGTTATCGCATCCGCCTCACTCCCGAAAGGCCACAGGTTCGAAACCGCGAAGTTTTTTTTTATAATTATCCGAACATTTGTGTCAAGGTCACATTATTTACATCCCCGTATCTCTGGTAGAACCAGAGTTACGAGCCTCCAGAATTTAGTCTAATGGATTTCCTATGGAGGGGTTTGTTTGTTTACGATTAGCTTAATTACTCGACTACTGTTTGTCGTAGCTCAATGTTTTTAGTATGGTTAGATGGGGGACAATTTGGACTATAACATATCCTAAAGACATCCCCGTATCTCTAGTAGACACAGAGTTATGGGCCTGCAAATTATAGTCTAATGCATTTCCTATGGACGGGTTGTTTGTTTACGTTTAGCTTAAATACTCGGCCCCTGTTTGTCGTAGCTCAATGTTTTTAGTATAATTAGATGGGGGACAATTTGGACTATAACATATCCTAAGGACATCCCCGTATCTCTAGTAAACACAGAGTTATGGGCCTGCAAAGCATAGTCTAATGCATTTCCTTTGGACGGGTTGTTTGTTTACGTTTAGCTTAATTACTCGGCCCCTGTTTTTCGTAGCTCAATGTTTTTAGTATGGTTAGATGGGGGACAAATTGGAATATAACATACTCAAAGGACATCGCCGTATCTACAGTAGAAACAGAGTTACGAGCCTGCAAAGTATAGTCTAATGCATTTTCTATGGAGGGGTTAGTTTGTTCACGTATTGCTTAATTACTTGACCCTGTTCTTGCGATTAAAAATAATAACATATCTTTGGTGTAGCGGTTATCGCATCCGCCTCACTCCCGGAAGGCCACAGGTTCGAAACCGCGAAGTTTTTTTTTTCTTGGAACATGCAAAGACCTTTATAATTATCCGAACATTTGTGTCAAGGTCACATTATTTACATCCCCGGATCTCTGGTAGAATCAGAGTTACGAGCCTCCAGAATTTAGTCTAATGTATTTCCTATGGAGGGGTTTGTTTGTTTACGATTAGCTTAATTACTCGACTACTGTTTGTCGTAGCCCTAATTCTTAGTATGGCTAGATGGGGGACAAATTGGTCTATAACATACTCAAAGGACATCCCCGTAAATCCAGTAGAAACAGAGTTACGAGCCTGCAAAGTTCATTTTCAAAAATTAAAAGTAACCTTCTAACAATAAAAGAGACAAAAAGTAAGTTGACGACGATATTGAGGTAGCCTCAAGTTTAAAGTATCCTTGTATGGGGAGCAAAGAGTACTATAACATAACCAAAGGAGATCCCAGTATCTCTTGTAGAACAAGAGTTATGAGCCTCCAAAGTTTAGTGCAAAAATCATAAGTAACATAATAAAAATAAGTGAGACGATACCAAAATTGACGAACATTTTGCTTAATATCTCGGCCCCTGTTTGTCGTAGCTTAATGTTTTTAGTATGGTTAGATGGGGGACAATTTGGACTATAACATATCCTAAAGACATCCCCGTATCTCTAGTAGACACAAAGTTATGGGCCTGCAAAATATAGTCTAATGCATTTCCTATGGACGGGTTGTTTGTTTACGTTTAGCTTAATTACTCGGCCACTGTTTGTCGTAGCTCAATGTTTTTAGTATGGTTAGATGGGGGACAAATTGGACTATAACATACTCAAAGGACATCCCCGTATCTCCAGTAGAAACAGAGTTACGAGCCTGCAAAGTATAGTCTAATGCATTTTCTATGGAGGGGTGTGTTTTTTCACGTATTGCTTAATTACTTGACCCTGTTCTTTCGATTACAAATAATAACATATCTTTAGTGTAGCGGTTATCGCATCCGCCTCACTCCCGGAAGGCCACAGGTTCGAAACCGCGAAGTTTTTTTTTATAATTATCCGAACATTTGTGTCAAGGTCACATTATTTACATCCCCGTATCTCTGGTAGAACCAGAGTTACGAGCCTCCAGAATTTAGTCTAATGGATTTCCTATGGAGGGGTTTGTTTGTTTACGATTAGCTTAATTACTCGACTACTGTTTGTCGTAGCTCAATGTTTTTAGTATGGTTAGATGGGGGACAATTTGGACTATAACATATCCTAAAGACATCCCCGTATCTCTAGTAGACACAGAGTTATGGGCCTGCAAAATATAGTCTAATGCATTTCCTATGGACGGGTTGTTTGTTTACGTTTAGCTTAAATACTCGGCCCCTGTTTGTCGTAGCTCAATGTTTTTAGTATAATTAGATGGGGGACAATTTGGACTATAACATATCCTAAGGACATCCCCGTATCTCTAGTAAACACAGAGTTATGGGCCTGCAAAGCATAGTCTAATGCATTTCCTTTGGACGGGTTGTTTGTTTACGTTTAGCTTAATTACTCGGCCCCTGTTTTTCATAGCTCAATGTTTTTAGTATGGTTAGATGGGGGACAAATTGGAATATAACATACTCAAAGGACATCGCCGTATCTACAGTAGAAACAGAGTTACGAGCCTGCAAAGTATAGTGTAATGCATTTTCAATGGAGGGGTTTGTTTGTTCATGTATTGCTTAATTTCTTGACCCTGTTCTTTCGATTAAAAATAATAACATATCTTTAGGGTAGCGGTTATCGCATCCGCCTCACTCCCGGAAGGCCACAGGTTCGAAACCGCGAAGTTTTTTTTTATAATTATCCGAACATTTGTGTCAAGGTCACATTATTTACATCCCCGTATCTCTGGTAGAACCAGAGTTACGAGCCTCCAGAATTTAGTCTAATGGATTTCCTATGGAGGGGTTTGTTTGTTTACGATTAGCTTAATTACTCGACTACTGTTTGTCGTAGCTCAATGTTTTTAGTATGGTTAGATGGGGGACAAATTGGACTATATCATACTCAAAGGACATCCCCGTATCTACAGTAGAAACAGATTTACGAGCCTGCAAAATATAGTCTAATGCATTTTCTATGGAGGGGTTTGTTTGTTAACGTATTGCTTAATTACTTGACCCTGTTCTTTCGATTAAAAATAATAACATATCTTTAGTGTAGCGGTTATCGCATCCGCCTCACTCCCGAAAGGCCACAGGTTCGAAACCGCGAAGTTTTTTTTTATAATTATCCGAACATTTGTGTCAAGGTCACATTATTTACATCCCCGTATCTCTGGTAGAACCAGAGTTACGAGCCTCCAGAATTTAGTCTAATGGATTTCCTATGGAGGGGTTTGTTTGTTTACGATTAGCTTAATTACTCGACTACTGTTTGTCGTAGCTCAATGTTTTTAGTATGGTTAGATGGGGGACAATTTGGACTATAACATATCCTAAAGACATCCCCGTATCTCTAGTAAACACAGAGTTATGGGCCTGCAAAGCATAGTCTAATGCATTTCCTTTGGACGGGTTGTTTGTTTACGTTTAGCTTAATTACTCGGCCCCTGTTTTTCGTAGCTCAATGTTTTTAGTATGGTTAGATGGGGGACAAATTGGAATATAACATACTCAAAGGACATCGCCGTATCTACAGTAGAAACAGAGTTACGAGCCTGCAAATTATAGTGTAATGCATTTTCTATGGAGGGGTTTGTTTGTTCATGTATTGCTTAATTTCTTGACCCTGTTCTTTCGATTAAAAATAATACCATATCTTTAGTGTAGCGGTTATCGCATCCGCCTCACTCCCGGAAGGCTACAAGTTCGAAACCGCGAAGTTTTTTTTTATAATTATCCGAACATTTGTGTCAAGGTCACATTATTTACATCCCCGTATCTCTGGTAGAACCAGAGTTACGAGCCTCCAGAATTTAGTCTAATGGATTTCCTATGGAGGGGTTTGTTTGTTTACGATTAGCTTAATTACTCGACTACTGTTTGTCGTAGCTCAATGTTTTTAGTATGGTTAGATGGGGGACAATTTGTACTATAACATATCCTAAAGACATCCCCGTATCTCTAGTAGACACAGAGTTATGGGCCTGCAAAATATAGTCTAATGCATTTCCTATGGACGGGTTGTTTGTTTACGTTTAGCTTAAATACTCGGCCCCTGTTTGTCGTAGCTCAATGTTTTTAGTATAATTAGATGGGGGACAATTTGGACTATAACATATCCTAAGGACATCCCCGTATCTCTAGTAAACACAGAGTTATGGGCCTGCAAAGCATAGTCTAATGCATTTCCTTTGGACGGGTTGTTTGTTTACGTTTAGCTTAATTACTCGGCCCCTGTTTTTCGTAGCTCAATGTTTTTAGTATGGTTAGATGGGGGACAAATTGGAATATAACATACTCAAAGGACATCGCCGTATCTACAGTAGAAACAGAGTTACGAGCCTGCAAAGTATAGTGTAATGCATTTTCTATGGAGGGGTTTGTTTGTTCATGTATTGCTTAATTTCTTGACCCTGTTCTTTCGATTAAAAATAATAACATATCTTTAGTGTAGCGGTTATCGCATCCGCCTCACTCCCGGAAGGCCACAGGTTCGAAACCGCGAAGTTTTTTTTTATAATTATCCGAACATTTGTGTCAAGGTCACATTATTTACATCCCCGTATCTCTGGTAGAACCAGAGTTACGAGCCTCCAGAATTTAGTCTAATGGATTTCCTATGGAGGGGTTTGTTTGTTTACGATTAGCTTAATTACTCGACTACTGTTTGTCGTAGCTCAATGTTTTTAGTATGGTTAGATGGGGGACAATTTGGACTATAACATATCCTAAAGACATCCCCGTATCTCTAGTAGACACAGAGTTATGGGCCTGCAAAATATAGTCTAATGCATTTCCTATGGACGGGTTGTTTGTTTACGTTTAGCTTAAATACTCGGCCCCTGTTTGTCGTAGCTCAATGTTTTTAGTATAATTAGATGGGGGACAATTTGGACTATAACATATCCTAAGGACATCCCCGTATCTCTAGTAAACACAGAGTTATGGGCCTGCAAAGCATAGTCTAATGCATTTCCTTTGGACGGGTTGTTTGTTTACGTTTAGCTTAATTACTCGGCCCCTGTTTTTCATAGCTCAATGTTTTTAGTATGGTTAGATGGGGGACAAATTGGAATATAACATACTCAAAGGACATCGCCGTATCTACAGTAGAAACAGAGTTACGAGCCTGCAAAGTATAGTGTAATGCATTTTCAATGGAGGGGTTTGTTTGTTCATGTATTGCTTAATTTCTTGACCCTGTTCTTTCGATTAAAAATAATAACATATCTTTAGGGTAGCGGTTATCGCATCCGCCTCACTCCCGGAAGGCCACAGGTTCGAAACCGCGAAGTTTTTTTTTATAATTATCCGAACATTTGTGTCAAGGTCACATTATTTACATCCCCGTATCTCTGGTAGAACCAGAGTTACGAGCCTCCAGAATTTAGTCTAATGGATTTCCTATGGAGGGGTTTGTTTGTTTACGATTAGCTTAATTACTCGACTACTGTTTGTCGTAGCTCAATGTTTTTAGTATGGTTAGATGGGGGACAATTTGGACTATAACATATCCTAAAGACATCCCCGTATCTCTAGTAGACACAGAGTTATGGGCCTGCAAATTATAGTCTAATGCATTTCCTATGGACGGGTTGTTTGTTTACGTTTAGCTTAAATACTCGGCCCCTGTTTGTCGTAGCTCAATGTTTTTAGTATAATTAGATGGGGGACAATTTGGACTATAACATATCCTAAGGACATCCCCGTATCTCTAGTAAACACAGAGTTATGGGCCTGCAAAGCATAGTCTAATGCATTTCCTTTGGACGGGTTGTTTGTTTACGTTTAGCTTAATTACTCGGCCCCTGTTTTTCGTAGCTCAATGTTTTTAGTATGGTTAGATGGGGGACAAATTGGAATATAACATACTCAAAGGACATCGCCGTATCTACAGTAGAAACAGAGTTACGAGCCTGCAAAGTATAGTCTAATGCATTTTCTATGGAGGGGTTTGTTTGTTCATGTATTGCTTAATTACTTGACCCTGTTCTTTCGATTAAAAATAATAACATATCTTTAGTGTAGCGGTTATCGCATCCGCCTCACTCCCGGAAGGCCATAGGTTCGAAACCGCGAAGTTTTTTTTATAATTATCCGTACATTTGTGTCAAGGTCACATTATTTACATCCCCGTATCTCTGGTAGAACCAGAGTTACGAGCCTCCAGAATTTAGTCTAATGGATTTCCTATGGAGGGGTTTGTTTGTTTACGATTAGCTTAATTACTCGACTACTGTTTGTCGTAGCTCAATGTTTTTAGTATGGTTAGATGGGGGACAAATTGGACTATAACATACTCAAAGGACATCCCCGTATCTACAGTAGAAACAGATTTACGAGCCTGCAAAATATAGTCTAATGCATTTTCTATGGAGGGGTTTGTTTGTTCACGTATTGCTTAATTACTTGACCCTGTTCTTTCGATTAAAAATAATAACATATCTTTGGTGTAGCGGTTATCGCATTCGCCTCACTCCCGGAAGGCCACAGGTTCGAAACCGCGAAGTTTTTTTTATAATTATCCGAACATTTGTGTCAAGGTCATGTTTCTACTGGAGATACGGGGATGTCCTTTGAGTATGTTATAGACCAATTTGTCCCCCATCTAGCCATACTAAGAATTAGGGCTACGACAAACAGTAGTCGAGTAATTAAGCTAATCGTAAACAAACAAACCCCTCCATAGGAAATACATTAGACTAAATTCTGGAGGCTCGTAACTCTGGTTCTACTAGAGATACGGGGATGTAAATAATGTGACCTTGACACAAATGTTCGGATAATTATAAAGAAATTTGCATGTTCCAAGCAAAAAAAAACTTCGCGGTTTCGAACCTGTGGCCTTCCGGGAGTGAGGCGGATGCGATAACCGCTACACCAAAGATATGTTATTATTTTTAATCGAAAGAACAGGGTCAAGTAATTAAGCAATACGTGAACAAACAAACCCCTCCATAGAAAATGCATTAGACTATACTTTGCAGGCTCGTAACTCTGTTTCTACTGGAGATACGGGGATGTCCTTTAAGTATGTTATAGTCCAATTTGTCCCCCATCTAACCATACTAAAAACATTGAGCTACGACAAACAAGGGCCGAGATATTAAGCAAAATGTTCGTCAACTTTGGTATCGTCTCACTTATTTTTATTATGTTACTTATGATTTTTGCACTAAATTTTGGAGGCTCATAACTCTTGTTCTACAAGAGATACTGGGATCTCCTTTGGATATGTTTTAGTACTCTTTGCTCCCCATACAAGGATACTTTAAACTTGAGGCTACCTCAATATCGTCGTCAACTTTTTTTTTGTCTCACTTATTGTTAGAAGGTTACTTTTGATTTTTGAAAATAAACTTTGCAGGCTCGTAACTCTGTTTCTACTGGAGATACGGGGATGTCCTTTGAGTATGTTATAGACCAATTTGTCCCCCATCTAGCCATACTAAGAATTAGGGCTACGACAAACAGTAGTCGAGTAATTAAGCTAATCGTAAACAAACAAACCCCTTCATAGGAAATACATTAGACTAAATTCTGGAGGCTCGTAACTCTGGTTCTACCAGAGATACGGGGATGTAAATAATGTGACCTTGACACAAATGTTCGGATAATTATAAAGGTCTTTGCATGTTCCAAGCAAAAAAAAAAAAACTTCGCGGTTTCGAACCTGTGGCCTTCCGGGAGTGAGGCGGATGCGATAACCGCTACACTAAAGATATGTTATTATTTTTAATCGAAAGAACAGGGTCAAGTAATTAAGCAATACGTGAACAAACAAACCCCTCCATAGAAAATGCATTAGACTATACTTTGCAGGCCCATAACTCTGTTTCTACTGTAGATACGGGGATGTCCTTTGAGTATGTTACAGTCCAATTTGTCCCCCATCTAAACATACTAAAAACATTGAGCTACGACAAACAGGGGCCGAGTAATTAAGCTAAACGTAAACAAACAACCCGTCCATAGGAAATGCATTAGACTATACTTTGCAGGCTCGTAACTCTGTTTCTACTGGAGATACGGGGATGCCCTTTGAATATGTTTTGGTCCAATTTGTCCCCCATCTAACCATACTAAAAACATTGAGCTACGACAAGAGTTATGAGCCGCCAAAGTTTAGTGCAAAAATCATAAGTAACATAATAAAAATAAGTGAGACGATACCAAAGTTGACGAACATTTTGCTTAATATCTCGGCCCCTGTTTGTCGTAGCTGAATGTTTTTGTATGGTTAGATGGGGGACAAATTGGACTAAAACATACTCAAAGGACATACCCGTATCTCCAGTAGAAACAGAGTTACGAGCCTGCAAAGTATAGTCTAATGCATTTCCTATGGAGGGGTTGTTTGTTTACGTTTAGCTTAATTACTCGGCCCCTGTTTGTCGTAGCCCAAAGTTTTTAGTATGGTTAGATGGGGGACAATTTGGACTATATCATATCCTAAGGACATCCCCGTATCTCTAGTAGACACAGAGTTATGGGCCTGCAAAGTATAGTCTAATGCATTTCCTATGGACGGGTTGTTTGTTTACGTTTAGCTTAATTACTCGGCCCTTGTTTGTCGTAGCTCATTATTTGTAGCATGGTTAGATGGGGGACAAATTGGACTATAACATACTCAAAGGACATCCCCGTATCTCCAGTAGAAACAGATTTACGAGCCTGCAAAGTATAGTCTAATGCATTTCCTATGGAGGGGGTTTGTTTCGTTACGTTTTGCTTAAGTACTCGGCCCCTGTTTGTCGTAGCCCAAAGTTTTTAGTATGGTTAGATGGGGGACAAATTGGACTATAACATACTCAAAGGAAATCCCCGTATCTCCAGTAGAAACAGAGTTAGGAGCATGCAAAGTATAGTCTAATGCATTTTCTATGGAGGGGTTTGTTTTTTCACGTATTGCTTAATTACTTGACCCTGTTCTTTCGATTAAAAATAATAACATATCTTTAGTGTAGCGGTTATCGCATCCGCCTCACTCCCGGAAGGCCACAGGTTCGAAACCGCGAAGTTTTTTTTTATAATTATCCGAACATTTGTGTCAAGGTCACATTATTTACATCCCCGTATCTCTGGTAGAACCAGAGTTACGAGCCTCCAGAATTTAGTCTAATGTATTTCCTATGGAGGGGGTTTGTTTGTTTACGATTAGCTTAATTACTCGACTACTGTTTGTCGTAGCCCTAATTCTTGGTATGGCTAGATGAAGGACAAATTGGTCTATAACATACTCAAAGGACATCCCCGTATCTCCAGTAGAAACAGAGTTACGAGCCTGCAAAGTTTATTTTCAAAAATCAAAAGTAACCTTCTAACAATAAGTGAGACAAAAAATAAGTTGACGACGATATTGCGGTAGCCTCAAGTTTAAAGTATCCTTGTATGGGGAGCAAAGAGTACTATAACATATCCAAAGGAGATCCCAGTATCTCTTGTAGAACAAGAGTTATGAGCCTCCAAAGTTTAGTGCAAAAATCATAAGTAACATAATAAAAATAAGTGAGACGATACAAAAGTTGACGAACATTTTGCTTAATATCTCGGACCCTGTTTGTCCTAGCTCAATGTTTTTAGTATGGTTAGATGGGGGACAATTTGGACTATAACATATCCTAAGGACATCCCCGTATCTCTAGTAGACACAGAGTTATGGGCCTGCAAAGTATAGTCTAATGCATTTGCTATGGACGGGTTGTTTGTTTACGTTTAGCTTAATTACTCGGCCCCTGTTTGTCGTAGCTCAATGTTTTTAGTATGGTTAGATGGGGGACAATTTGGACTATAACATATCCTAAGGACATCCCCGTATCTCTAGTAGACACAGAGTTATGGGCCTGCAAAGTATAGTCTAATGCATTTGCTATGGACGGGTTGTTTGTTTACGTTTAGCTTAATTACTCGGCCCCTGTTTGTCGTAGCTCAATGTTTTTAGTATGGTTAGATGGGGGACAAATTGGACTATAACATACTCAAAGGACATCCCCGTATCTCCAATAGAAACAGAGTTACGAGCCTGCAAACTATAGTCTAATGCATTTCCTATGGAGGGGGTTTGTTTCGTTACGTTTTGCTTAAGTACTCGGCCCCTGTTTGTCGTAGCCCAAATTTTTTAGTATGGTTAGATGGGGGACAATTTGGACTATAACATATCCTAAGGACATCCCCGTATCTCTAGTAGACACAGAGTTATGGGCCTGCAAAGCATAGTCTAATGCATTTCCTATGGAGGGGTTTGTTTGTTTACGATTAGCTTAATTACTCGGCCCCTGTTGGTCGTAGCTCAATGTTTTTAGTATGGTTAGATGGGGGACAAATTGGACTATAACATACTCAAAGGACATCCCCGTATCTCCAGTAGAAACAGATTTACGAGCCTGCAAAGTATAGTCTAATGCATTTCCTATGGAGGAGGTTTGTTTCGTTACGTTTTGCTTAAGTACTCGGCCCCTGTTTGTCGTAGCCCAAAGTTTTTAGTATGGTTAGATGGGGGACAAATTGGACTATAACATACTCAAAGGACATCCCCGTATCTCCAGTAGAAACAGAGTTAGGAGCCTGCAAAGTATAGTCTAATGCATTTTCTATGGAGGGGTTTGTTTTTTCACGTATTGCTTAATTACTTGACCCTGTTCTTTCGATTAAAAATAATAACATATCTTTAGTGTAGCGGTTATCGCATCCGCCTCACTCCCGGAAGGCCACAGGTTCGAAACCGCGAAGTTTTTTTTATAATTATCCGAACATTTGTGTCAAGGTCACATTATTTACATCCCCGTATCTCTGGTAGAACCAGAGTTACGAGCCTCCAGAATTTAGTCTAATGTATTTCCTATGGAGGGGGTTTGTTTGTTTACGATTAGCTTAATTACTCGACTACTGTTTGTCGTAGCCCTAATTCTTGGTATGGCTAGATGAAGGACAAATTGGTCTATAACATACTCAAAGGACATCCCCGTATCTCCAGTAGAAACAGAGTTACGAGCCTGCAAAGTTTATTTTCAAAAATCAAAAGTAACCTTCTAACAATAAGTGAGACAAAAAATAAGTTGACGACGATATTGCGGTAGCCTCAAGTTTAAAGTATCCTTGTATGGGGAGCAAAGAGTACTATAACATATCCAAAGGAGATCCCAGTATCTCTTGTAGAACAAGAGTTATGAGCCTCCAAAATTTAGTGCAAAAATCATAAGTAACATAATAAAAATAAGTGAGACGATACAAAAGTTGACGAACATTTTGCTTAATATCTCGGACCCTGTTTGTCCTAGCTCAATGTTTTTAGTATGGTTAGATGGGGGACAATTTGGACTATAACATATCCTAAGGACATCCCCGTATCTCTAGTAGACACAGAGTTATGGGCCTGCAAAGTATAGTCTAATGCATTTGCTATGGACGGGTTGTTTGTTTACGTTTAGCTTAATTACTCGGCCCCTGTTTGTCGTAGCTCAATGTTTTTAGTATGGTTAGATGGGGGACAATTTGGACTATAACATATCCTAAGGACATCCCCGTATCTCTAGTAGACACAGAGTTATGGGCCTGCAAAGTATAGTCTAATGCATTTGCTATGGACGGGTTGTTTGTTTACGTTTAGCTTAATTACTCGGCCCCTGTTTGTCGTAGCTCAATGTTTTTAGTATGGTTAGATGGGGGACAAATTGGACTATAACATACTCAAAGGACATCCCCGTATCTCCAGTAGAAACAGATTTACGAGCCTGCAAAGTATAGTCTAATGCATTTCCTATGGAGGGGGTTTGTTTCGTTACGTTTTGCTTAAGTACTCGGCCCCTGTTTGTCGTAGCCCAAAGTTTTTAGTATGGTTAGATGGGGGACAAATTGGACTATAACATACTCAAAGGACATCCCCGTATCTCCAGTAGAAACAGAGTTACGAGCCTGCAAAGTTTATTTTCAAAATCAAAAGTAACCTTCTAACAATAAGTGAGACAAAAAATTAGTTGACGACGATATTGAGGTAGCCTCAAGTTTAAAGTATCCTTGTATGGGGAGCAAAGAGTACTATAAGAGAGTATAGACGACCGTATACGCCAGTTTCACTGGCGTATAAAATCGTCTGGTGGGGAGGGGGGGGTTCATTACTTCCCACTTTTCGTTCTACTCTCTAGGCGGTACCGTGCCTCAAGGGCGAAAGTATGGTTGGGGGGGGGGGTTTGATGCCGTCACGTATCACGTGATGTTGTTGGCGGGAAATTTGAATTTATAGGGGTATTATTGCGGTGTATTTTTAGGTTATTGTGTCTATTTAAGGTATAACCAATTAAGCTACGATGCGGTTCTAGGTGTACTCATGTTTTGTATTGTTATTTTTAGGTGTATCTTTAGGATATTGTGTACATTTAGGATATGATTTTTATAGGTTCAGTAGGCCCTTTCTACACCATCCTGTAATGCTATTCTCTGTATGATTTTGAGGTCTCTCCATGTATGATTATGTTATATTACATGAACTAGTTTTAATTGAGATATGGTTTACATTGAAAAAGGGTACAAATTACACGCGGTTCTAGGTGTACTCATGTTTTGTATTGTTATTATTAGGTGTATCTTTAGGATATTACGTTCATTTAGGGTATGATTTATATAAGTTCAAGTAAACCCTTTCTGCACCATCCTGTAATGCTATTCTCTGTATGATTTTGAGGTCTCTCCGTGTAGGCTTATGTTATACTAAAGAACTAGATTTAAGTGAGATAAGGTTTACATTACAAAAGGTACCAATTAAGCTACGATGCGGTTCTAGGTGTACTCATGTTTTGTATTGTTATTTTTAGGTGTATCTTTAGGATATTGTGTACATTTAGGATATGATTTTTATAGGTTCAGTAGGCCCTTTCTTCACCCTCCTGTAATGCTATTCTCTGTATGATTTTGAGGTCTCTCCATGTATGCTTATGTCATACTAAAGAACTAGTTTTAAGAGGTACGGTTTACATTGCAAAAGGTACCAATTATGTTACGACGCGGTTCTAGGTGTTCTCGTTTTTTGTGTATTGGTTATTAAGCGAGTTACAGGGTTAGAACAATAGTACATTTTAATAACATAAACGTGGTATTACGGCAGTTTTTGCACAGTTTGGTAGCTGGTAATTAGATAAAATGAAGAAGTACTGATAAAGCATCATAAATAAAATTTGATTCACATTAGTTTTAATACGAATTTATAGAATAAGTACGATTACTTGAGTAAAAATGCGAAATATTACTGAAAAAACATACTGAAAATACGAATTACATAGAATACATGGTAAGTAAGCACAATACTAGTTATTAAATTAAAAATCCTCATAGGACTGACTGAAAAATATATATTTTCATACGCGCTAAAATATTGATATACAGTTAAAATGCGCAATCATAACTAAAGAACATCATTAGACAATACGAATTACAATGGTTTTGATAACAAACAAATTCAATAAAATGCAAAATTAATACTACTTCAAAAAAAAATCGTAGTACAAGATGATTAAGCACATAGACATTTACCATCATAGAAAATAGAACAATATTACTGCATGCGAGATTATTAAATACATATATACCCATGTACCTTCATGGAGAATATAACAATACTACGTTTTAATATGATTTAAAAGCTACAATGGTTATTATACGATTTTAGTACAAATATTAGGCTAGTTATTAAACTAAAATGTTCATAGGATTGACGAAAAAATATATTTTTTCTGACGCGCTATACACGCTAAAATACTGATATACGATTACGGATAAAAATATGGAAATATTACTTAAAAAATTACTACAATTATCATCAAAAAATAAAAATTACAATTATACAAAACAATATAAATTCAATACTTATTGACTAAAGTGCTAATATATATTAATTAAAAACAGCTTATTAAATGCAAAAATATTACCAAAAACACTGCGTATTCGTTAAAATATTGTTACATGTTGAAATACGTTAATATTACTATAAATAATACTTGAAATACTAATTAAAATACTGATACTGGGTATCTAGAATATATACGAGTAACTGATGTCGAAAATGTCAAAGATTCTAATTAATATAACCGTATGGGGCTGTTTTATAATCAGGAAGTATTCTAACTTTATCCACTACGACCTGATATGTTTTGGTCTGGTTGATCGTGATCAGTGTGTGATCGGGAAGACGTCTGATTTGTGGGCCTATAGGGACTTGAACCGAGTTCAGTAGAGGTTCACCTTCATTGTTTACGCCTAGTAGGTTCTTCATTGTTTCAAAATTTATATAATTTTCTGTAGAGGCGTTTAAATAAAATCCTTTAACTTTGATAATGTTAGTTTTAGTGCCGGTTTTAGGGTCGAGAATGTCCATGGAATAGTTCTTTGGTCCAGCACTCCCCCATTCACAAATATAAGCGTCTTGTCCATAGGATTCTAATTCATTTTTAAGTTGCCCCAAATAATCGCCTGTGGGTAGCAAATGAGCGCCGTCTGGCGAGAGGTACACTAAACTATCCGTGTCATAATAAAAACAAAGGTCACCGACCTTTTCAAGATGTTTTAGTAAATGTAATCGCGCCATAGATGTTGTATAACAAGCGATAACTACGTTTGTGTGTTTGTGCACAATCTCGTTTTCTAGAATGTGTTCGTACTTTACTAATACGGTGTTTTCGTTGATTGTTAGTAAACTTTTAACCTCCAAGTCTGGATTTAATATTAATCCGTACAATTTGTTGGCATCTTTGATTAGTTCTGTAGAGGTGTGCCTTGTTTTTTGGCCAAATTTACCCCAAAAAGAGTTGAGCATAAGTTTGCTAAGGCATCTGAGACCTTCATTTTTCTCTACTTTAGTGATATCCAGTTCTACACCCTCTTCGGCTTTGAAGTTTTTGACATAGTTCTCCTTATCTTCTTGAGTCTGGCAATCTGCTGGAAAGCCGCTAGCTAGGGTTTTGTATTCTAAAAAGGTATTAACATAATCTTTAAACAGTCCTCCCTGTTCTGTTTTGGGGTCGTACTGTGTCACTTTGTATGACCAAGCCTCGTACATTCGTGTGATTGTGTAACCATTCTCTACTGCATGACGTAACTCGTCGACTACCCATGTGCCTCTCAATTCTCTTTGTTCTGTAGTATGTTCGCAATCACCCTGAAATTGGGTTTTACAACATGTGTAACATAGTGGAAATGTTAATTTTCCGTTAATACGAGCAGGCAGAACGGGATGAATTAGGTTTTGGGCCGGTAATATGTCACACTTAAGAAGACCATCAAACGAAAATATGTCAGGAAAGTTATCTAATATGATTTCAGGATGTCCTATAGGTATCTTGGTGGTTTTATTAATGAATGGGTATAGACTTGTGAAATCCACGTAGTGAATACGCTCCGATCCTGTTGTTTTATGGTATAGTTTTGTTGCGCAACATCTCCCCCCGAAGAATGCATCACGGGGGTCTAATCTTTTCACTATTTTAGGCATAATATCATTATGGTTTAAAAACTCTATTATTTCGGGCTTATTTAATTTTTCCTTCTGCCAGTCACATTCCCACTTGACATTCACTTTATAATTGAGGGATTCTAATTTGGCTAACATGAGCATGCTTCTAAAATATCTGGAATTCAAAGTCTGTGCAGGGTCTCCGTGCAAAGCCTTGTTTCTGTTTAAGGGAAAGTGTATTTTACACCCATGATAAAAACACCCCCAGCACTCGAATATTTCCTTGTTGATTTCACAAAATCCGTCTACTTTGAGTTTTTGTATTCTGGTTTCTTTACCTCTAAAGGATGATTGGATTGATATATTTCTTTTGTTGGCGGTCCACTCTAACCATTCTATAGCCCCTATCGACTGATTTTCGCTAAGTCTATAACAATTAGCGGGTATGATGCCTATAGTATCGGGTTTAAGATAATTCCTGCGAAATACGTAAGAGCAAACGCCAGGAAGAGTAATTGCGCCGCAATTAAATGGATCTACACCCGTTACTTTAAAGAGTAATGTACGAAACGTTAAACATCCAAGGAATAGTAAAACCGTGTCGTTCTCACAATAATAATTGAGTTCCTTCACGAAGTCGAAACCTTTACCTTTACTATCTTCGGAGCTATGCCATTTTAAGAAGACATCTAAATTTTTCCTTGTAAAATATTGACAGCCATAAGCTTCGATAGGGGGTAGACTACTTTCTATAACATAATTGGTTTCATCCTGTCTATCTACATCAAATTTATGTTCTATTACATTGAATAAAAAATGTGGAAAATACCCTTTAGCGGCGTCTGATATGCCAAAAGTAGCGGGAAACTTTGCCAAGGCTACAGGAATGAAATTATAAGAATCCAGAAATAACAAGTTAAACAATTTCATTTCTAAAATTCGAGTTCCGTTAATTTTCAAAGACGGAACGAATTTTTCATCCCTATTAATGATTTCTCGAATTAGTAGTTGATTATCATAATTACTGCCATAGTGAGACAGTATAATGACGTTCTTAACGGCATGCAATTGCATTAAATAATCTAGAAATAGAGATATAGGAATCCCACCCGAGAAATGTTGTTTACGAGGTCCGAATTGCCCGCACATGGTGCAACTAAAGTCTAGGGATGTCTTGTCTATACAATTTTCGCAAACGGTTATACTGACTAACAGGATAGCCTGGTGTTCATAGGCTCCTAACTCTTCCTGATATACCTTCGTTTGTATACATTCTACGTCAAAGAAAATATACATAAGGTTAGGCTGATTAGGTCTAGGCTTTTTAACGGATGGCACTTTCAGAGGTTTGTCTGTGATAATTTGAATAAAACATAAGTGGTTGCTGGGCAAATATTTCTTGCAGACCTGGCAATATATCTCATCACACGTATGCATCTCAGTTCTTCGGGAAAAATCAATAATTTTTAAACAGTCTCTACAGTGAAAAAGGCGCTCACATAGCGGCTTTTTACTGCTGGAAGATGCTAAGTGGCTTTGATAGCATTCATTGCCTAAGAATTTTCGTAAACAAAATCTACAAGCTTTCTGGGGGCCTTGGCAGATAGTGGGTCTCATGCAACTAAAACAAAAGTCATTACATTTATGGGACTGTATTCGCCAATAAGGGATAAGGCACTTTTCGCAGAATCGGTCGTGGTTAAAAAGTGGCCTTAATTTTGTAATAACGTTATAATGGTTATTTTCATTCAATAAAAAGAGGCGGGGCCTAGTATCATATGGATCGTTTTCACCTAAAATCAAAACAGGGACGCTATTTTCGAATTTGTAGACGAAAATCGAATACTGACTTAAATGAGTTTTGAACTTATCAAAAGATTCGGCAGTTCCACACTCACTAGCCCTTACTCCTGCCTTATAACATAGTTCTAAAGCAGCTTCTTTTTGCGCTTTATTTCCTGGTCTTGCCCTAGATATAGCTTCGTATTGAGTTTTTAGAGTCTTGTCTTCGGTTGTATCATTAGCATAATTTCTATGATTTATAGCCACACAAAGCGATCGGGCTAAACACAGGTTGTCAGAATTAACTATGCGTACAATACCACGTCTATCTTGACAGAATAGATTAAAAGGTTTAATACCTCGGGCCGTAGAGAGGGTCTTGCCCTCAGGCAATCGTACAATGCTAAAAATAATTTTAACAGGACCCAGGAAAAATGCTTCCATTTCGTCATCATAAAGCATAACACTAAGCTGGTCAAAAAGAATATTAGGGTCGACTTGATCTAATCGTCTAAAAGATAATTCTAGTTCGGACCTACAAATATTTGCCGCACTCTTTAAAGTAATTTGGACGTAATCTGTAGGCCTATACTTGCTAAGAACGCTTTTGGTTACGGTACATACACGGGCTACGGGATCTTCAGTAATTCTAAGAACTACCTCTCTACCATACATGTTAAAATGTTCGTAAAATCTCTCACTTTGACCTAGTATCTCGCAAGAAGGTACGCTGTCAATAGGTATGGGCTGGTCCGTTTCTCCTCCTCCCCATTGTACATCGATATCATCGTCAGAAAGCGCCTCTTCAGATCCGCTCTCCCTCTCTAAGGTATCGTTCAAAAGTATCTCCTTTATGGGGGGTCCTTGGGCCGTTCGGGCTAAAAACGTGGCTATCTCTTTGTCATATTGCGAGTTGTTGAAGTCGGCGATCTGGGCTTCCTCTTCCCGTATACCACGCTCAATTTCTTCTTGTCGTTTCGCTAGGCGATCTGAGTATTCATTTCTTAAGGGACTAGGAATTAGATTTCTTAGGTTTTCCAATTCTTCTATGGTGGTACAGTCCTCTGGTGTTCGAACAACTGTTTTCATATATTCGAGTAAGTCGAGGCAGGCTTGAATGACATTTAAGTCAGCCTGTACTACGAGTTGTGGTAGAGTCTGAGGTCCGTACATCGGATCTATTCGCAGATAGGCGCATAGGTAGAAATAAAACTCATATATTAAACGTAACGGCCAAGGTCTATTTATAGTCAGTTCGTTCAAAGTTGTACTAAGAGTTTCAGGATCCATGTTTATCTTTCGGTGTTTGAAGATCGACTGTGTATTTTGATCATTTCCTCAGCCGCTTTTATACTAAATTTCTGACTAGACACGCCCACATTCCTCAATAATTTAACAATAGCCTGATTTATAGCTTATCAGTCACCAGATGCTTTCTCACAATGCATTTCTGACACACGCTTGTTAATAGTTTACCGATTTTATAACTAAAGAACGTTGGATTTGCTTTATGTCAAATAAATTGTCAACAAAAGAGCGGCCTATAAATAGAATTTTGTTATAAACACTGCAAATAAGCGACAATTTTATTGGGGCAATAAATAAAAAACATGGTGTGTAAAGCATTTCTGGAGATTCTCAAATGAGAAAATATCCTTTTTTATCTTCAAGTCTGTTAAATAATAACGTTCCGAATTTCTCTAACAGGTCATAAAAACCCTTGTACACTTTTCAAAAAAAATGCTACCTTAACGTAACGAAATTTCTTAATAGACACGCCCACATTATTCAATCGTTCAACAATAGCCTGATTTATTGTTTACCAGTCTCCGGATGTTTTTCTCACTATGCATTTTAGGACACACGCCTGTTAATAGTTTTCCGATTTTATAATAAAAGAACGTTGGATTTGCTTTATGTCAAATAAATTGTCAAGAAAAGAGTGGTCTATAAATAGATTTTTGGTATAAACACCGCAAATAAGGGTAATAAATAAAAAACATGGTGTGTAAAAAGTTTCTAGTGATTCTATATTGTGAAAATATCCTTTGTTATCTTCAAGTCTGTTAAATAATAACGTTCCGAATTTCTCTAACAGGTCATAAAAACCCTTGTACACTTTTCTAACCTATGACAAGATAGTTTCTCACGGTCATGAGTCACACTATGATTGTGTAGGAGAGAAGTCAGCCTACACAATTAAAAAAGCAATGAATCACAAAATAAATTCCGTTCATAACAATGCAATAGCACGGGTCAACCACCTCCTAAAGCCCTTGCCTGAACGTGTTTACGGAACAGGCAATAAAATATTTTTAATCAACCAGGTAGCAACTAGGCATTTAAATATAACATATTTAATTCCTTAAGAGGCTAAATTTCGAAAGTTTTATAGTAGAGACAATGCCAATTGAGCTAGTATTCGTTATGAAAAGGTTTATCAAAGGAATGAAATTCTCAAAACAAGTCCAAACATTAAACGTCTTTCGCAGGAATAGAACAAAAGACCTTTCTCCACCGATGTGTATACAAAACTGGCATAACAAAGGCGTATAACTCCGAAATGCTATTGATTGGGTTAATTTGTGATTAATGATAATTTTCGCTACTGGCTAGTGTAGCGATAGACTGTTGTACCTTTTAAAAGGGACACAATTGATTGTGAAAGGTTTGTAAATAAAGAAAGCTAAACCCAGAGCAATTTGATCCTATATGGACAAATAATTCCAGTATTCCAAAATAAAATTATGGTTTTGTCTGAAAAAGGTCACTGTCCGTCTAACGAGGGATTAAGACTTTGAAGCACTTAATTTTAAAAGTGTTAACGCATTCGTATCATGGGGACGATAGAGTCAAGGGATTTCTCTTATCATTCATTAATAAAAACGGCACACAACAACGTTTCGTCTTCTAACGTTTATTTGTAAACCCTAATTAAATAAACCTGTTAACCTCACTAAAAAATCAGAGACTTTGTGAGAATGACTGAAAAAGCAAGGATTTGAGCGTGATTTTTCTACCAAAGTATTCTTAATCTCGTCAAAGTTCTGTATAGGCGTAAATATCTGGCAAGGACTGTTTTACTCTACCCAACTTGTTAACAATGTTGAACCCCCCAACCAGTATTTAAGATAGGCTTAAGAGACTTCATCGAGCGGGAAAATCACAATATATTGAATGGTTTGCGATAAAAAAGGTTAAAAAATGTACTGTTCTTTAACAAATGTTTTGATTAATCCTAGATTGATACAGCGTTTACTTGTAAACACTGAAAGTTTTTGATTTAGCTGTCAGATTGAAGGTAAAATGGAGTATTTAGGATAGCTTTGTTACATTATTTGCTACGTTAAAGATGATAAAAGAGCGTTATTTCCTTTAAAAAAAAGAACGAAATTAGTCTCCTATAGTTCTGGAAAAATACTCATATATTTTCATGGTTTCGGTTAGCGCAGCAAAGACATAACGTGTAGAGACTTGTCAGGATAATGGCTTCGGGGCAAACTCCTCGAATCAAATGTTTCGTGGTAGGAAGAGTCACCAAATAACAAAGCAATAAATCCGAAAATAAATTCCATTCATAACAATACAAATGGTTCGACCATGCCCCTAAAAGCCATCACGTAGGGACGTGTTTAAGTAAAAATAAAAACGGATGGGGATAAATCCTTTTGTTATGAATCAAGTTCGACCTCTTCCCCCTAACCCTCATAAAACCAAGTGGGTGGTTAAATTAAAGAAAGGACAATAAACTCCAATGTAACTAAAAAAAATCTATGAGCATCAGACAACAATCGAGGGAAGCACCACCCTAAAGTCTGAACATCTCAAGAATAAGCGACCCTAACCACTAATAACAGTGTTATATTAAATTTAGTCAAGGCAGGCGTCAAATTTTGTAACTACTGGTGTAAAAACCAGTATTTTTCATGATATTCAAATGTATTATTAAGGAACATTTTAATGACGTAACTGAATGTTTAAATTTAACCATTTTGTAAGATTTCTCTCTTTTGTTAGTTCATTTGTACGTTTCTGTTTGTAATATTCCCCGTTTGTATATACTCTCGTATTGTATCTAGACTCTTGTGCCCTGGAGGGGGGTTGTACCCAAGCCCTGACGGCTTCACGACCCTATCCCTAGAGCCTTATTAAATAAATAAATAAATAAATTGCAACGATAAGAGTAAAGCTAGTTTTGAGGTATAGAAAACTAAATTCCTTAAGTCTGTAACACCATCTAGTTATGTATTGAAAATAATGATTCTGAAATAAATGAAAATATGCTTTTCATCGAATCATTTTGATAAATATTGCGAAAATCATCGCAACGTTTTTAGTCATGTGAACTGTTTTTCAAATGACTCGTTTCGTCATTTTAAGGCAACTAAAGAAAAAAAGTGAGTTGGACTAACTGAAGTCAGTACTTTTTCAAATTTTGTATGCAATTCTTTGGGGAATTTAGGAAACCCAAATAAGCATTTTTATATGTTAGAAAAATGTTGCGTACAATATTTCCATCTATAGCTAGAAATCCACGATTCATGCACTGACATTAGCTAAAATGACACTCTGTGTTGTACTTTGAACTTTTCGCTGGTGCTATATTCTGTTTTAGTATATAGGGACGTATGTCTTTTCTAAAGGTGTTAGTTAAAATCTGTGTTTTTCCCTAGAACAGTGTAAATAGCAGTGAAATTCTAGTGTGAAACTATGTAAATGATTCGGCATTGTAAACATATACTTTGGTCTCGTGCTCGAATTGATTGACGTTTCCCTAGAAATACTTAATTAGCTTAGTCTTTGTTATAGTAAAAGATTGCTATACTAGAAGAGGGGGGGCGGGGTCAATAGGTGATAAATTTTTATTTAAATAGAAAATAATTGCTGAAATTTTGCTAAATCAAAAGTGTTTTTGGTGAAACATAGAGTAATTTTGATAAATGCTGTGCAAATTTATCGACACGTTTTTAACAATATGAAATGTTTTTTAAAAGACGCTTTTAGTCTCGGTTAAATGTATGCTAAACAACTCATTTCGTTTCGGTGGTCTATTAGTTTTTACATGTATTCCTATGGGATTTTAGGAATTTCAAATGATCAATTTCGGTTCGAAAAAATGTAACGTTGTTGATCAAAAACGTTTCGGTTGTTTTTTACTTCTAACACGAAATGCGTTGTGAATGATGTTTCTTTCATTACCGTTTTACATTTTCCACAAATTTTTGATTACGCTGCCGATAATTTTGATAAATATAGTATAGTCAATGCTTCGGTCTAATGATATATTGCGTTTCTGCTAACGCTACAAAAACATCTTAGACTTGTCCTAATAATGTCTTCGGGGCAAACACCTAGAATCAAATGTTTGGTGGTAGAGTGAGTCACCAATTAAAGCAATAAATCCGAAAATAAATTCCATTGTTAACAATACAACTGGTTCAACCACGCCCGTTTTAAGGTAATAAACCACCTGATGGGTGGTCCAATTAAAGAATTGACCAAATAAATTCCTTTGTTCAATTTACGCCCCTTTTTATGGCCATAGACCCGTCTGAACGATGTTACGTATAAATAAAATGCCGATGGATTCATGGAATGTCTTAACACGTTTGTGTGAGTCATAAATCACTCTAAATACAGATCCATTGTTAACAATACAACTGGCTCGACCAAGCCCCCTTTTAAGGTCCTAAACTACCTGGTTGGAGGTCCACTTAAAGAAAAATAAATTCCATTGATAAGAATACAAGGAATCAAATGGCCCTGCCCCCCCCTATCTCAAAAAATCTAGACACGTCTGAAAGTGTTTACGTATAAATAAAAACAGATGGGGATAAATTCTTTTGTTATGTACCAAATTCGACCTCCTCCTCCCCCTTAATGTCATATAACCTATATTTGGAGGTCGGCCCTGAAAGGGGATTTTGTAAACTATAGAGAGTCATTTCAATTCCGAACTCTGGAGAGAAAGGTCATTGACAAGGCTGGTAAGAAATCACGTGTTTCCTCCGATGAACCTTACGTAATATGTAATTCTTTTTTCGTAAAAATATCACTTAAAATGTGTGCTAAATAGAAAATATATGAAACAGTCAAGCTATATTCGTGTATACTTTTGTTAGGATCACCATTTTATGATGTTTTATAATAATATTTGTTCATTTTATCTAATTACCAGCTACCAAACTGTGTAAAAACTGCCGTAATACAACGTTTATGATATTAAAATGTACTCTTGTTCTAACCATGTAACTCGCTTAATAACCAATACACAAAAGATGAGTACACCTAGAACCGCGTCATAGCTTAATTTGTAAATGTATTTTGCAATGTAGACCTTATCTCAATTAAAACTGGTTCTTTAGTATAAGAGAAACATAAACATACATGAAGAGACCTTAAAATCTTACAAAGAACAACATTACGGGAAGGGTGTGTGTAGAAAGGGCCTACTGAACCTATAGAATTACCAATAAATCATCCCCTAAATGTATACAATATCCTAAAGATACACCAAAATAATAACAATATGGACACTGAATGCCTTCAACACCAATAAATTACGTGACGTCATACCAATACACGATAAAAAAACCCTACAAATTCAAATTTCCCGCCAACAACATCACGTGATACGTGACGTCAACCCCCTCCAACCATATTTTCTCTCTCTGACACGGTACCATCTAGAGCGAGAGTTAAGAGATAGATAGAAAAAGGGGGGAAGAAACGAACCCCCCCCCTCCCCACCAGACGATTTTATACGCCAGTGAAACTGGCGTATACGGTCGTCTATACTCTCTACTATAACATATCCAAAGGAGATCCCAGTATCTCTTGTAGAACAAGAGTTATGAGCCTCCAAAGTTTAGTGCAAAAATCATAAGTAACATAATAAAAATAAGTGAGACGATACAAAAGTTGACGAACATTTTGCTTAATATCTCGGACCCTGTTTGTCTTAGCTCAATGTTTTTAGTATGGTTAGATGGGGGACAATTTGGACTATAACATATCCTAAGGACATCCCCGTATCTCTAGTAGACACAGAGTTATGGGCCTGCAAAGTATAGTCTAATGCATTTGCTATGGACGGGTTGTTTGTTTACGTTTAGCGTAATTACTTGGCCCCTGTTTGTCGTAGCTCAATGTTTTTAGTATGGTTAGATGGGGGACAAATTGGACTATAACATACTCAAAGGACATCCCCGTATCTCCAATAGAAACAGAGTTACGAGCCTGCAAACTATAGTCTAATGCATTTCCTATGGAGGGGGTTTGTTTCGTTACGTTTTGCTTAAGTACTCGGCCCCTGTTTGTCGTAGCCCAAATTTTTTAGTATGGTTAGATGGGGGACAATTTGGACTATAACATATCCTAAGGACATCCCCGTATCTCCAGTAGACACAGAGTTATGGGCCTGCAAAGTATAGTCTAATGCATTTCCTATGGAGGGGTTTGTTTGTTTACGATTAGCTTATTTACTCGACTACTGTTTGTCGTAGCTCAATGTTTTTAGTATGGTTAGATGGGGGACAAATTGGACTATAACATACTCAAAGGACATCCCCGTATCTCCAGTAGAAACAGAGTTAGGAGCCTGCAAAGTATAGTCTAATGCATTTTCTATGGAGGGGTTTGTTTTTTCACGTATTGCTTAATTACTTGACCCTGTTCTTTCGATTAAAAATAATAACATATCTTTAGTGTAGCGGTTATCGCATCCGCCTCACTCCCGGAAGGCCACAGGTTCGAAACCGCGAAGTTTTTTTTATAATTATCCGAACATTTGTGTCAAGGTCACATTATTTACATCCCCGTATCTCTGGTAGAACCAGAGTTACGAGCCTCCAGAATTTAGTCTAATGTATTTCCTATGGAGGGGGTTTGTTTGTTTACGGTTAGCTTAATTACTCGACTACTGTTTGTCGTAGCCCTAATTCTTGGTATGGCTAGATGAAGGACAAATTGGTCTATAACATACTCAAAGGACATCCCCGTATCTCCAGTAGAAACAGAGTTACGAGCCTGCAAAGTTTATTTTCAAAAATCAAAAGTAACCTTCTAACAATAAGTGAGACAAAAAATAAGTTGACGACGATATTGCGGTAGCCTCAAGTTTAAAGTATCCTTGTATGGGGAGCAAAGAGTACTATAACATATCCAAAGGAGATCCCAGTATCTCTTGTAGAACAAGAGTTATGAGCGTCCAAAGTTTAGTGCAAAAATCATAAGTAACATAATAAAAATAAGTGAGACGATACAAAAGTTGACGAACATTTTGCTTAATATCTCGGACCCTGTTTGTCCTAGCTCAATGTTTTTAGTATGGTTAGATGGGGGACAATTTGGACTATAACATATCCTAAGGACATCCCCGTATCTCTAGTAGACACAGAGTTATGGGCCTGCAAAGTATAGTCTAATGCATTTGCTATGGACGGGTTGTTTGTTTACGTTTAGCTTAATTACTCGGCCCCTGTTTGTCGTAGCTCAATGTTTTTAGTATGGTTAGATGGGGGACAAATTGGACTATAACATACTCAAAGGACATCCCCGTATCTCCAATAGAAACAGAGTTACGAGCCTGCAAACTATAGTCTAATGCATTTCCTATGGAGGGGGTTTGTTTCGTTACGTTTTGCTTAAGTACTCGGCCCCTGTTTGTCGTAGCCCAAATTTTTTAGTATGGTTAGATGGGGGACAGTTTGGACTATAACATATCCTAAGGACATCCCCGTATCTCTAGTAGACACAGAGTTATGGGCCTGCAAAGTATAGTCTAATGCATTTCCTATGGAGGGGTTTGTTTGTTTACGATTAGCTTAATTACTCGACTACTGTTTGTCGTAGCTCAATGTTTTTAGTATGGTTAGATGGGGGACAAATTGGACTATAACATACTCAAAGGACATCCCCGTATCTCCAGTAGAAACAGAGTTAGGAGCCTGCAAAGTATAGTCTAATACATTTTCTATGGAGGGGTTTGTTTTTTCACGTATTGCTTAATTACTTGACCCTGTTCTTTCGATTAAAAATAATAACATATCTTTAGTGTAGCGGTTATCGCATCCGCCTCACTCCCGGAAGGCCACAGGTTCGAAACCGCGAAGTTTTTTTTATAATTATCCGAACATTTGTGTCAAGGTCACATTATTTACATCCCCGTATCTCTGGTAGAACCAGAGTTACGAGCCTCCAGAATTTAGTCTAATGTATTTCCTATGGAGGGGGTTTGTTTGTTTACGATTAGCTTAATTACTCGACTACTGTTTGTCGTAGCCCTAATTCTTGGTATGGCTAGATGAAGGACAAACTGGTCTATAACATACTCAAAGGACATCCCCGTATCTCCAGTAGAAACAGAGTTACGAGCCTGCAAAGTTTATTTTCAAAAATCAAAAGTAACCTTCTAACAATAAGTGAGACAAAAAATAAGTTGACGACGATATTGCGGTAGCCTCAAGTTTAAAGTATCCTTGTATGGGGAGCAAAGAGTACTATAACATATCCAAAGGAGATCCCAGTATCGCTTGTAGAACAAGAGTTATGAGCGTCCAAAGTTTAGTGCAAAAATCATAAGTAACATAATAAAAATAAGTGAGACGATACAAAAGTTGACGAACATTTTGCTTAATATCTCGGACCCTGTTTGTCCTAGCTCAATGTTTTTAGTATGGTTAGATGGGGGACAATTTGGACTATAACATATCCTAAGGACATCCCCGTATCTCTAGTAGACACAGAGTTATGGGCCTGCAAAGTATAGTCTAATGCATTTGCTATGGACGGGTTGTTTGTTTACGTTTAGCTTAATTACTCGGCCCCTGTTTGTCGTAGCTCAATGTTTTTAGTATGGTTAGATGGGGGACAAATTGGACTATAACATACTCAAAGGACATCCCCGTATCTCCAATAGAAACAGAGTTACGAGCCTGCAAACTATAGTCTAATGCATTTCCTATGGAGGGGGTTTGTTTCGTTACGTTTTGCTTAAGTACTCGGCCCCTGTTTGTCGTAGCCCAAATTTTTTAGTATGGTTAGATGGGGGACAATTTGGACTATAACATATCCTAAGGACATCCCCGTATCTCTAGTAGACACAGAGTTATGGGCCTGCAAAGTATAGTCTAATGCATTTCCTATGGAGGGGTTTGTTTGTTTACGATTAGCTTAATTACTCGACTACTGTTTGTCGTAGCTCAATGTTTTTAGTATGGTTAGATGGGGGACAAATTGGACTATAACATACTCAAAGGACATCCCCGTATCTCCAGTAGAAACAGAGTTAGGAGCCTGCAAAGTATAGTCTAATGCATTTTCTATGGAGGGGTTTGTTTTTTCACGTATTGCTTAATTACTTGACCCTGTTCTTTCGATTAAAAATAATAACATATCTTTAGTGTAGCGGTTATCGCATCCGCCTCACTCCCGGAAGGCCACAGGTTCGAAACCGCGAAGTTTTTTTTTATAATTATCCGAACATTTGTGTCAAGGTCACATTATTTACATCCCCGTATCTCTGGTAGAACCAGAGTTACGAGCCTCCAGAATTTAGTCTAATGTATTTCCTATGGAGGGGGTTTGTTTGTTTACGATTAGCTTAATTACTCGACTACTGTTTGTCGTAGCCCTAATTCTTGGTATGGCTAGATGAAGGACAAATTGGTCTATAACATACTCAAAGGACATCCCCGTATCTCCAGTAGAAACAGAGTTACGAGCCTGCAAAGTTTATTTTCAAAAATCAAAAGTAACCTTCTAACAATAAGTGAGACAAAAAATAAGTTGACGACGATATTGCGGTAGCCTCAAGTTTAAAGTATCCTTGTATGGGGAGCAAAGAGTACTATAACATATCCAAAGGAGATCCCAGTATCTCTTGTAGAACAAGAGTTATGAGCCTCCAAAGTTTAGTGCAAAAATCATAAGTAACATAATAAAAATAAGTGAGACGATACAAAAGTTGACGAACATTTTGCTTAATATCTCGGACCCTGTTTGTCCTAGCTCAATGTTTTTAGTATGGTTAGATGGGGGACAATTTGGACTATAACATATCCTAAGGACATCCCCGTATCTCTAGTAGACACAGAGTTATGGGCCTGCAAAGTATAGTCTAATGCATTTGCTATGGACGGGTTGTTTGTTTACGTTTAGCTTAATTACTCGGCCCCTGTTTGTCGTAGCTCAATGTTTTTAGTATGGTTAGATGGGGGACAAATTGGACTATAACATACTCAAAGGACATCCCCGTATCTCCAATAGAAACAGAGTTACGAGCCTGCAAACTATAGTCTAATGCATTTCCTATGGAGGGGGTTTGTTTCGTTACGTTTTGCTTAAGTACTCGGCCCCTGTTTGTCGTAGCCCAAATTTTTTAGTATGGTTAGATGGGGGACAATTTGGACTATAACATATCCTAAGGACATCCCCGTATCTCTAGTAGACACAGAGTTATGGGCCTGCAAAGTATAGTCTAATGCATTTCCTATGGAGGGGTTTGTTTGTTTACGATTAGCTTATTTACTCGACTACTGTTTGTCGTAGCTCAATGTTTTTAGTATGGTTAGATGGGGGACAAATTGGACTATAACATACTCAAAGGACATCCCCGTATCTCCAGTAGAAACAGAGTTAGGAGCCTGCAAAGTATAGTCTAATGCATTTTCTATGGAGGGGTTTGTTTTTTCACGTATTGCTTAATTACTTGACCCTGTTCTTTCGATTAAAAATAATAACATATCTTTAGTGTAGCGGTTATCGCATCCGCCTCACTCCCGGAAGGCCACAGGTTCGAAACCGCGAAGTTTTTTTTTATAATTATCCGAACATTTGTGTCAAGGTCACATTATTTACATCCCCGTATCTCTGGTAGAACCAGAGTTACGAGCCTCCAGAATTTAGTCTAATGTATTTCCTATGGAGGGGGTTTGTTTGTTTACGATTAGCTTAATTACTCGACTACTGTTTGTCGTAGCCCTAATTCTTGGTATGGCTAGATGAAGGACAAATTGGTCTATAACATACTCAAAGGACATCCCCGTATCTCCAGTAGAAACAGAGTTACGAGCCTGCAAAGTTTATTTTCAAAAATCAAAAGTAACCTTCTAACAATAAGTGAGACAAAAAATAAGTTGACGACGATATTGCGGTAGCCTCAAGTTTAAAGTATCCTTGTATGGGGAGCAAAGAGTACTATAACATATCCAAAGGAGATCCCAGTATCTCTTGTAGAACAAGAGTTATGAGCCTCCAAAGTTTAGTGCAAAAATCATAAGTAACATAATAAAAATAAGTGAGACGATACAAAAGTTGACGAACATTTTGCTTAATATCTCGGACCCTGTTTGTCCTAGCTCAATGTTTTTAGTATGGTTAGATGGGGGACAATTTGGACTATAACATATCCTAAGGACATCCCCGTATCTCTAGTAGACACAGAGTTATGGGCCTGCAAAGTATAGTCTAATGCATTTTCTATGGACGGGTTGTTTGTTTACGTTTAGCTTAATTACTCGGCCCCTGTTTGTCGTAGCTCAATGTTTTTAGTATGGTTAGATGGGGGACAAATTGGACTATAACATACTCAAAGGACATCCCCGTATCTCCAATAGAAACAGAGTTACGAGCCTGCAAACTATAGTCTAATGCATTTCCTATGGAGGGGGTTTGTTTCGTTACGTTTTGCTTAAGTACTCGGCCCCTGTTTGTCGTAGCCCAAATTTTTTAGTATGGTTAGATGGGGGACAATTTGGACTATAACATATCCTAAGGACATCCCCGTATCTCTAGTAGACACAGAGTTATGGGCCTGCAAAGTATAGTCTAATGCATTTCCTATGGAGGGGTTTGTTTGTTTACGATTAGCTTATTTACTCGACTACTGTTTGTCGTAGCTCAATGTTTTTAGTATGGTTAGATGGGGGACAAATTGGACTATAACATACTCAAAGGACATCCCCGTATCTCCAGTAGAAACAGAGTTAGGAGCCTGCAAAGTATAGTCTAATGCATTTTCTATGGAGGGGTTTGTTTTTTCACGTATTGCTTAATTACTTGACCCTGTTCTTTCGATTAAAAATAATAACATATCTTTAGTGTAGCGGTTATCGCATCCGCCTCACTCCCGGAAGGCCACAGGTTCGAAACCGCGAAGTTTTTTTTTATAATTATCCGAACATTTGTGTCAAGGTCACATTATTTACATCCCCGTATCTCTGGTAGAACCAGAGTTACGAGCCTCCAGAATTTAGTCTAATGTATTTCCTATGGAGGGGGTTTGTTTGTTTACGATTAGCTTAATTACTCGACTACTGTTTGTCGTAGCCCTAATTCTTGGTATGGCTAGATGAAGGACAAATTGGTCTATAACATACTCAAAGGACATCCCCGTATCTCCAGTAGAAACAGAGTTACGAGCCTGCAAAGTTTATTTTCAAAAATCAAAAGTAACCTTCTAACAATAAGTGAGACAAAAAATAAGTTGACGACGATATTGCGGTAGCCTCAAGTTTAAAGTATCCTTGTATGGGGAGCAAAGAGTACTATAACATATCCAAAGGAGATCCCAGTATCTCTTGTAGAACAAGAGTTATGAGCGTCCAAAGTTTAGTGCAAAAATCATAAGTAACATAATAAAAATAAGTGAGACGATACAAAAGTTGACGAACATTTTGGTTAATATCTCGGACCCTGTTTGTCCTAGCTCAATGTTTTTAGTATGGTTAGATGGGGGACAATTTGGACTATAACATATCCTAAGGACATCCCCGTATCTCTAGTAGACACAGAGTTATGGGCCTGCAAAGTATAGTCTAATGCATTTGCTATGGACGGGTTGTTTGTTTACGTTTAGCTTAATTACTCGGCCCCTGTTTGTCGTAGCTCAATGTTTTTAGTATGGTTAGATGGGGGACAAATTGGACTATAACATACTCAAAGGACATCCCCGTATCTCCAATAGAAACAGTGTTACGAGCCTGCAAACTATAGTCTAATGCATTTCCTATGGAGGGGGTTTGTTTCGTTACGTTTTGCTTAAGTACTCGGCCCCTGTTTGTCGTAGCCCAAATTTTTTAGTATGGTTAGATGGGGGACAATTTGGACTATAACATATCCTAAGGACATCCCCGTATCTCTAGTAGACACAGAGTTATGGGCCTGCAAAGTATAGTCTAATGCATTTCCTATGGAGGGGTTTGTTTGTTTACGATTAGCTTAATTACTCGACTACTGTTTGTCGTAGCTCAATGTTTTTAGTATGGTTAGATGGGGGACAAATTGGACTATAACATACTCAAAGGACATCCCCGTATCTCCAGTAGAAACAGAGTTAGGAGCCTGCAAAGTATAGTCTAATGCATTTTCTATGGAGGGGTTTGTTTTTTCACGTATTGCTTAATTACTTGACCCTGTTCTTTCGATTAAAAATAATAACATATCTTTAGTGTAGCGGTTATCGCATCCGCCTCACTCCCGGAAGGCCACAGGTTCGAAACCGCGAAGTTTTTTTTTATAATTATCCGAACATTTGTGTCAAGGTCACATTATTTACATCCCCGTATCTCTGGTAGAACCAGAGTTACGAGCCTCCAGAATTTAGTCTAATGTATTTCCTATGGAGGGGGTTTGTTCGTTTACGATTAGCTTAATTACTCGACTACTGTTTGTCGTAGCCCTAATTCTTGGTATGGCTAGATGAAGGACAAATTGGTCTATAACATACTCAAAGGACATCCCCGTATCTCCAGTAGAAACAGAGTTACGAGCCTGCAAAGTTTATTTTCAAAAATCAAAAGTAACCTTCTAACAATAAGTGAGACAAAAAATAAGTTGACGACGATATTGCGGTAACCTCAAGTTTAAAGTATCCTTGTATGGGGAGAAAAGAGTACTATAACATATCCAAAGGAGATCCCAGTATCTCTTGTAGAACAAGAGTTATGAGCCTCCAAAGTTTAGTGCAAAAATCATAAGTAACATAATAAAAATAAGTGAGACGATACAAAAGTTGACGAACATTTTGCTTAATATCTCGGCCCCTGTTTGTCGTAGCCCAAAGTTTTTAGTATGGTTAGATGGGGGACAATTTGGACTATAACATATCCTAAGGACATCCCCGTATCTCTAGTAGACACAGAGTTATGGGCCTGCAAAGTATAGTCTAATGCATTTTCTATGGAGGGGTTTGTTTGTTCACGTATTGCTTAATTACTTGACCCTGTTCTTTCGATTAAAAATAATAATATATCTTTAGTGTAGCGGTTATCGCATCCGCCTCACTCCCGGAAGGCCACAGGTTCGAAACCGCGAAGTTTTTTTTTATAATTATCCGAACATTTGTGTCAAGGTCACATTATTTACATCCCCGTATCTCTGGTAGAACCAGAGTTACGAGCCTCCAGAATTTAGTCTAATGTATTTCCTATGGAGGGGGTTTGTTCGTTTACGATTAGCTTAATTACTCGACTACTGTTTGTCGTAGCCCTAATTCTTGGTATGGCTAGATGAAGGACAAATAGGTCTATAACATACTCAAAGGACATCCCCGTATCTCCAGTAGAAACAGAGTTACGAGCCTGCAAAGTACATTTTCAAAAATCAAAAGTAACCTTATAACAATAAGTGAGACAAAAAGTAAGTTGACGACGATATTGAGGTAGCCTCAAGTTTAAAGTATCCTTGTATGGGGAGCAAAGAGTACTATAACATATCCAAAGGAGATCCCAGTATCTCTTGTAGAACAAGAGTTATGAGCCTCCAAAGTTTAGTGCAAAAATCATAAGTAACGTTGTCACGTATTGTGGAAAAGTTATGACATTTTATGTTACATTTGAGACGTCACAACACCGCTCCCGGGAGGGCTCAAACCACCAGTCTTTTGAATAGCAGCTGAACGCGCTAACCATTGCGCCACGGAAGCCCAAAAATTAAATGGTCGTCAGGTATTTTGGAAAAACCTTGACTTTTAACGTCACATCTGAGACGTCACAATACCGCTCCCGGATGGGCTCGAACCACCAACCTATTGGTTAACAGCCGAACGCGCTAACCATTGAGCCACGGAAGCTCAGAAATTAAATGGTTGTCACGTATTGTGGAAAAGTTTTGACTTTTTACGCTACATCTGAGACCCCACAACACCTCTCCCGGGTGGGCTCGAACCTTCAACCTTTCGATTAAGAGCTGAACGCGCTAATCATTGCGTCACGGAAACCCGAAAATTAAATGTTCGTCAGGTATTGTGGAAAAACTCTGACATTTTACGTTACTTCTGAGACCTCACAACACCGCTCCCGGATGGGCTCGAACCACCAACCTATTGGTTAACAGCCGAACCCGCTAACCATTGAGCCACGGAAGCCCAAAGTTAAATGCTCGTCAGGTATTGTGTAAAAACCTTGACTTTTTACGTCACATCTGAGACCTCACAACACCGCTCCCGGATGGGCTCGAGCCACCAACCTATTGGTTAACAGCCGAACGCGCTAACCATTGAGCCACGGAAGCTCAGAAATTAAATTGTTGTCAGGTATTGTGGAAAAACTTTGGCTTTCTACGTTACATTTGAGACAACACAACACCTCTCCCGGGTGGGCTCGAACCACCAAAATTTCGATTAACAGCTGAACGCGCTAACCATTGTGCCACGGAAGCCCAAAAGTTAAATGCTCGTTAGGTATTGTGTAAAAACCTTGACTTTTTACGTCACATCTGAGACCTCACAACACCGCTCCCGGATGGGCTCGAACCACCAACCTATTGGTTAACAGCCGAACGCGCTAACCATTGCGACACGGAAGCCCAAAAGTTAAATGCTCGTCAGGTATTATGTAAAAACCTTGATTTTTACGTCACATCTGAGACCTCACAACACCGCTCCCGGATGGGGTCGAACCACCAACCTATTGGTTAACAGCCGAACGCGCTAACCATTGAGACACAGAAGCTCAGAAATTAAATTGTTGTCAGGTATTGTGGAAAAACTTTGGCTTTCTACGTTACATTTGAGACCCCAAAACACCTCTCCTGGGTGGGCTCGAACCACCAACCTTTCGATTAACAGCTGAACGCGCTAACCATTGTGCCACGGAAGCCCAAAAATTAAATGCTCGTCAGGTATTGTGTAAAAACCTTGACTTTTTACGTCACATCTGAGACCTCACAACACCGCTCCCGGATGGGCTCGAACCACCAACCTATTGGTTAACAGCCGAACGCGCTAACCATTGCGCCACGGAAGCCCAAAAATTAAATGGTCGTCAGGTATTGTGGAAAAACTTTGGCTTTCTACGTTACATTTGAGATCACACAACACCGCTCCCGGGTGGGCTCGAACCACCAACCTATTGGTTAACAGCTGAACGCGCTAACCATTGAGCCACGGAAGCTCAGAAATTAAACGGTTGTCAGGTATTGTGGAAAAACTTTGGCTTTCTACGTTACATCTGAGACCTCACAACACCGCTCCCGGATGAGCTCGAACCACCAACCTATTGGTTAACAGCCGAACGCGCTAACCATTGAGCCACGGAAGCTCAGAAATTAAATGATTGTCACGTATTGTGGATAAGTTTTGACTTTTTACGCTACATATGAGACCCCACAACACCTCTCCCGGGTGGGCTCGAACCACCAACCTTTCGATTAACAGCTGAACGCGCTAACCATTGCCCCACGGAAGCCCAAAAATTAGATGCTCGTCAGATATTGTGTAAAAACCTTGACTTTTTACGTCACATCTGAGACCTCACAACACCGCTCCCGGATGGGCTCGAACCACCAACCTATTGGTTAACAGCCGAACGCGCAAACCATTGCGCCACGGAAGCCCAAAAGTTAAATGCTCGTCAGGTATTGTGTAAAAACCTTGACTTTTTACGTCACATCTGAGACCTCACAACACCGCTCCCGGATGGGCTCGAACCACCAACCTATTGGTTAACAGCCGAACGCGCTAACCATTGCACCACGGAAGCCCAAAAGTTAAATGCTTGTTAGGTATTGTGTAAAAACCTTGACTTTTTACGTCACATCCGAGACCTCACAACACCGCTCCCGGATGGGCTCGAACCACCAACCTATTGGTTAACAGCCGAACGCGCTAACCATTGCGCCACGGAAGCCCAAAAGTTAAATGCTCGTCAGGTATTATGTAAAAACTTTGACTTTTTACGTCACATCTGAGACCTCACAACACCGCTCCCGGATGGGGTCGAACCACCAACCTATTGGTTAACAGCCGAACGCGCTAACCATTGCGCCACGGAAGCCCAAAAATGAAATGGTCGTCATTTATTGTGCAAAAACTTTGGCTTTCTACGTTACATTTCAGATCCCACAACACCGCTCCCGGGTGGGCTCGAACCACCAACGTATTGGTTAACAGCCGAACGCGCTAACCATTGAGCCACGGAAGCCCAAAAGTTAAATGCTCGTCAGGTATTATGTAAAAACCTTGATTTTTACGTCACATCTGAGACCTCACAACACCGCTCCCGGATGGGGTCGAACCACCAACCTATTGGTTAACAGCCGAACGCGCTAACCATTGAGACACAGAAGCTCAGAAATTAAATTGTTGTCAGGTATTGTGGAAAAACTTTGGCTTTCTACGTTACATTTGAGACCCCAAAACACCTCTCCTGGGTGGGCTCGAACCACCAACCTTTCGATTAACAGCTGAACGCGCTAACCATTGTGCCACGGAAGCCCAAAAATTAAATGCTCGTCAGGTATTGTGTAAAAACCTTGACTTTTTACGTCACATCTGAGACCTCACAACACCGCTCCCGGATGGGCTCGAACCACCAACCTATTGGTTAACTGCCGAACGCGCTAACCATTGCGCCACGGAAGCCCAAAAATTAAATGGTCGTCAGGTATTGTGGAAAAACTTTGGCTTTCTACGTTACATTTGAGATCACACAACACCGCTCCCGGGTGGGCTCGAACCACCAACCTATTGGTTAACAGCTGAACGCGCTAACCATTGAGCCACGGAAGCTCAGAAATTAAACGGTTGTCAGGTATTGTGGAAAAACTTTGGCTTTCTACGTTACATTTCAGATCCCACAACACCGCTCCCGGGTGGGCTCGAACCACCAACGTATTGGTTAACAGCCGAACGCGCTAACCATTGAGCCACGGAAGCCCAAAAGTTAAATGCTCGTCAGGTATTATGTAAAAACCTTGATTTTTACGTCACATCTGAGACCTCACAACACCGCTCCCGGATGGGGTCGAACCACCAACCTATTGGTTAACAGCCGAACGCGCTAACCATTGAGACACAGAAGCTCAGAAATTAAATTGTTGTCAGGTATTGTGGAAAAACTTTGGCTTTCTACGTTACATTTGAGACCCCAAAACACCTCTCCTGGGTGGGCTCGAACCACCAACCTTTCGATTAACAGCTGAACGCGCTAACCATTGTGCCACGGAAGCCCAAAAATTAAATGCTCGTCAGGTATTGTGTAAAAACCTTGACTTTTTACGTCACATCTGAGACCTCACAACACCGCTCCCGGATGGGCTCGAACCACCAACCTATTGGTTAACAGCCGAACGCGCTAACCATTGCGCCACGGAAGCCCAAAAATTAAATGGTCGTCAGGTATTGTGGAAAAACTTTGGCTTTCTACGTTACATTTGAGATCACACAACACCGCTCCCGGGTGGGCTCGAACCACCAACCTATTGGTTAACAGCTGAACGCGCTAACCATTGAGCCACGGAAGCTCAGAAATTAAACGGTTGTCAGGTATTGTGGAAAAACTTTGGCTTTCTACGTTACATTTGAGACCCCACAACACCTCTCCCGGGTGGGCTCGAACCACCAACCTTTCGATTAACAGCTGAACGCGCTAACCATTGCGCCACGGAAGCCCAAAAATTAGATGCTCGTCAGATATTGTGTAAAAACCTTGACTTTTTACGTCACATCTGAGACCTCACAACACCGCTCCCGGATGGGCTCGAACCACCAACCTATTGGTTAACAGCCGAACGCGCAAACCATTGCGCCACGGAAGCCCAAAAGTTAAATGCTCGTCAGGTATTGTGTAAAAACCTTGACTTTTTACGTCACATCTGAGACCTCACAACACCGCTCCCGGATGGGCTCGAACCACCAACCTATTGGTTAACAGCCGAACGCGCTAACCATTGCACCACGGAAGCCCAAAAGTTAAATGCTTGTTAGGTATTGTGTAAAAACCTTGACTTTTTACGTCACATCCGAGACCTCACAACACCGCTCCCGGATGGGCTCGAACCACCAACCTATTGGTTAACAGCCGAACGCGCTAACCATTGCGCCACGGAAGCCCAAAAGTTAAATGCTCGTCAGGTATTATGTAAAAACTTTGACTTTTTACGTCACATCTGAGACCTCACAACACCGCTCCCGGATGGGGTCGAACCACCAACCTATTGGTTAACAGCCGAACGCGCTAACCATTGCGCCACGGAAGCCCAAAAATGAAATGGTCGTCATTTATTGTGCAAAAACTTTGGCTTTCTACGTTACATTTCAGATCCCACAACACCGCTCCCGGGTGGGCTCGAACCACCAACGTATTGGTTAACAGCCGAACGCGCTAACCATTGAGCCACGGAAGCCCAAAAGTTAAATGCTCGTCAGGTATTATGTAAAAACCTTGATTTTTACGTCACATCTGAGACCTCACAACACCGCTCCCGGATGGGGTCGAACCACCAACCTATTGGTTAACAGCCGAACGCGCTAACCATTGAGACACAGAAGCTCAGAAATTAAATTGTTGTCAGGTATTGTGGAAAAACTTTGGCTTTCTACGTTACATTTGAGACCCCAAAACACCTCTCCTGGGTGGGCTCGAACCACCAACCTTTCGATTAACAGCTGAACGCGCTAACCATTGTGCCACGGAAGCCCAAAAATTAAATGCTCGTCAGGTATTGTGTAAAAACCTTGACTTTTTACGTCACATCTGAGACCTCACAACACCGCTCCCGGATGGGCTCGAACCACCAACCTATTGGTTAACAGCCGAACGCGCTAACCATTGCGCCACGGAAGCCCAAAAATTAAATGGTCGTCAGGTATTGTGGAAAAACTTTGGCTTTCTACGTTACATTTGAGATCACACAACACCGCTCCCGGGTGGGCTCGAACCACCAACCTATTGGTTAATAGCTGAAAGCGCTAACCATTGAGCCACGGAAGCTCAGAAATTAAACGGTTGTCAGGTATTGTGGAAAAACTTTGGCTTTCTACGTTACATTTGAGACCCCACAACACCTCTCCCGGGTGGGCTCGAACCACCAACCTTTCGATTAACAGCTGAACGCGCTAACCATTGCGCCACGGAAGCCCAAAAATTAGATGCTCGTCAGATATTGTGTAAAAACCTTGACTTTTTACGTCACATCTGAGACCTCACAACACCGCTCCCGGATGGGCTCGAACCACCAACCTATTGGTTAACAGCCGAACGCGCAAACCATTGCGCCACGGAAGCCCAAAAGTTAAATGCTCGTCAGGTATTGTGTAAAAACCTTGACTTTTTACGTCACATCTGAGACCTCACAACACCGCTCCCGGATGGGCTCGAACCACCAACCTATTGGTTAACAGCCGAACGCGCTAACCATTGCACCACGGAAGCCCAAAAGTTAAATGCTTGTTAGGTATTGTGTAAAAACCTTGACTTTTTACGTCACATCCGAGACCTCACAACACCGCTCCCGGATGGGCTCGAACCACCAACCTATTGGTTAACAGCCGAACGCGCTAACCATTGCGCCACGGAAGCCCAAAAGTTAAATGCTCGTCAGGTATTATGTAAAAACCTTGACTTTTTACGTCACATCTGAGACCTCACAACACCGCTCCCGGATGGGGTCGAACCACCAACCTATTGGTTAACAGCCGAACGCGCTAACCATTGCGCCACGGAAGCCCAAAAATGAAATGGTCGTCATTTATTGTGCAAAAACTTTGGCTTTCTACGTTACATTTCAGATCCCACAACACCGCTCCCGGGTGGGCTCGAACCACCAACCTATTGGTTAACAGCCGAACGCGCTAACCATTGAGCCACGGAAGCTCAGAAATTAAATGGTTGTCAGGTATTGTGGAAAACCTTGACTTTTTACGTCACATCTGAGACCTCACAACACCGCTCCCGGATGGGCTCGAACCACCAACCTAATGGTTAACAGCCGAACGCGCTAACCATTGCGCCACGGAAGCCCAAAAGTTAAATGCTCGTCAGGTATTGTGTAAAAACCTTGACTTTTTACGTCACATCTGAGACCTCACGACACCGCTCCCGGATGGGCTCGAACCACCAACCTATTGGTTAACAGCCGAACGCGCTAACCATTGAGCCACGGAAGCTCAGAAATTAAATTGTTGTCAGGTATTGTGGAAAAACTTTGGCTTTCTACGTTACATTTGAGACAACACAACACCTCTCCCGGGTGGGCTCGAACCACCAACCTTTCGATTAACAGCTGAACGCGCTAACCATTGTGCCACGGAAGCCCAAAAGTTAAATGCTCTTTAGGTATTGTGTAAAAACCTTGACTTTTTACGTCACATCTGAGACCTCACAACACCGCTCCCGGATGGGCTCGAACCACCAACCTATTGGTTAACAGCCGAACGCGCTAACCATTGCGCCACGGAAGCCCAAAAGTTAAATGCTCGTCAGGTATTGTGTAAAAACCTTGACTTTTTACGTCACATCTGAGACCTCACGACACCGCTCCCGGATGGGCTCGAACCACCAACCTATTGGTTAACAGCCGAACGCGCTAACCATTGAGCCACGGAAGCTCAGAAATTAAATTGTTGTCAGGTATTGTGGAAAAACTTTGGCTTTCTACGTTACATTTGAGACCCCACAACACCTCTCCCGGGTGGGCTCGAACCACCAACCTTTCGATTAACAGCTGAACGCGCTAACCATTGCGCCACGGAAGCCCAAAAATTAGATGCTCGTCAGATATTGTGTAAAAACCTTGACTTTTTACGTCACATCTGAGACCTCACAACACCGCTCCCGGATGGGCTCGAACCACCAACCTTTCGGTTAACCGCTGAACGCGCTAACCATTGCGCCACTGAGGCCCAAAAATTAAATGGTCGTCAGGTATTGTGGAAAAACTTTGGCTATTTACGTTACATTTGAGATCCCAAAACACCGCTTTCGGGTGGGCTCGAACCACCAACCTATTGGATAACAGCCGAACGCGCTAACCATTGAGCCACGGAAGCTCAGAAAATAAATGGTTATCACGTATTATGGAAAAAGTTTGACTTTTCACGCTACATCTGAGACCTCACAACACCGCTCCCGGATGGGCTCGAACCACCAACCTTTCGATTAACAGCCGAACGCGCTAACCATTGCGCCACGGAAGCACAAAAGTTAAATGTTCGTCAGGTGTTGTGGAAAAACTCTGACATTTTACGTTACATCTGAGACGTCACAACACCGCTCCCGGGAGGGCTCGAACCACCAACCTTTCGGTTAACAGCTGAACGCGCTGACCATTGCGCCACTGAAGCCCAAAAATTAAATTTTCGTCAGGTATTGAGGTAAAACCTTGACTTTTTACTTCACATCTGAGACCTCACAACACCGCTCCCGGATGGGCTCGAACCACCAACCTTTCGGTTAACAGCCGAACGCGCTAACCATTGCGCCACGGAAGCACAAAAATTAAATGTTCGTCAGGTGTTGTGGAAAAACTCTGACATTTTACGTTACATCTGAGACGTCACAACACCGCTCCCGGGAGGGCTCGAACCACCAACCTTTCGGTTAACAGCTGAACGCGCTGACCATTGCGCCACTGAAGCACAAAAATTAAATTTTCGTCAGGTATTGAGGTAAAACCTTGACTTTTTACTTCACATCTGAGACCTCACAACACCGCTCCCGGATGAACTCGAACCACCAACCTTTCGGTTAACAGCCGAACGCGCTAACCATTCGCCACGGACGCCCAAAAATTAAATGGTCGTCAGGTATTGTGGAAAAACTTTGGCTATTTACGTTACATTTGAGATCTTAAAACACCGCTCCCGGGTGGGCACGAACCACCAACCTATTGGTTAACAGCCGAACGCGCTAACCATTGAGCCAAGGAAGATCAGAAATTAAATGGTCGTCAGGTATTGTGGAAAAACTTTGGCTTTCTACGTTACATTTGAGATCACACAACACCGCTCCCGGGTGGGCTCGAACCACCAACCTATTGGTTAACAGCTGAACGCGCTAACCATTGAGCCACGGAAGCTCAGAAATTAAACGGTTGTCAGGTATTGTGGAAAAACTTTGGCTTTCTACGTTACATTTGAGACCCCACAACACCTCTCCCGGGTGGGCTCGAACCACCAACCTTTCGATTAACAGCTGAACGCGCTAACCATTGCGCCACGGAAGCCCAAAAATTAGATGCTCGTCAGATATTGTGTAAAAACCTTGACTTTTTACGTCACATCTGAGACCTCACAACACCGCTCCCGGATGGGCTCGAACCACCAACCTATTGGTTAACAGCCGAACGCGCAAACCATTGCGCCACGGAAGCCCAAAAGTTAAATGCTCGTCAGGTATTGTGTAAAAACCTTGACTTTTTACGTCACATCTGAGACCTCACAACACCGCTCCCGGATGGGCTCGAACCACCAACCTATTGGTTAACAGCCGAACGCGCTAACCATTGCGCCACGGAAGCCCAAAAGTTAAATGCTCGTCAGGTATTATGTAAAAACCTTGACTTTTTACGTCACATCTGAGACCTCACAACACCGCTCCCGGATGGGGTCGAACCACCAACCTATTGGTTAACAGCCGAACGCGCTAACCATTGCGCCACGGAAGCCCAAAAATTAAATGGTCGTCATTTATTGTGCAAAAACTTTGGCTTTCTACGTTACATTTCAGATCCCACAACACCGCTCCCGGGTGGGCTCGAACCACCAACCTATTGGTTAACAGCCGAACGCGCTAACCATTGAGCCACGGAAGATCAGAAATTAAATGGTTGTCAGGTATTGTGGAAAACCTTGAATTTTTTCGTCACATCTGACACCTCACAACACCGCTCCCGGATGGGCTCGAACCACCAACCTATTGGTTAACAGCCGAACGCGCTAACCATTGCGCCACGGAAGCCCAAAAGTTAAATGCTCGTCAGGTATTGTGTAAAAACCTTGACTTTTTACGTCACATCTGAGACCTCACGACACCGCTCCCGGATGGGCTCGAACCACCAACCTATTGGTTAACAGCCGAACGCGCTAACCATTGAGCCACGGAAGCTCAGAAATTAAATTGTTGTCAGGTATTGTGGAAAAACTTTGGCTTTCTACGTTACATTTGAGACCCCACAACACCTCTCCCGGGTGGGCTCGAACCACCAACCTTTCGATTAACAGCTGAACGCGCTAACCATTGCGCCACGGAAGCCCAAAAATTAGATGCTCGTCAGATATTGTGTAAAAACCTTTACTTTTTACGTCACATCTGAGACCTCACAACACCGCTCCCGGATGGGCTCGAACCACCAACCTATTGGTTAACAGCCGAACGCGCTAACCATTGCGCCACGGAAGCCCAAAAGTTAAATGCTCGTCAGGTATCGTGTAAAAACCTTGACTTTTTACGTCACATCTGAGACGTCACAACACCGCTCCTGGATGGGCTCGAACCACCAACCTTCCGGTTAACAGCCGAACGCGCTAACCATTGCGCCACGGACGCCCAAGAATTAAATGGTTGTCAGGTATTGTTGAAAAGTTACGATTTTTCACGCTACTTCTGAGACCCCACAAATCCTCTCTCGTTTGGGCTCGAACCACCAACCTTTCGGTTAACAGCTGAACGCGCTAACCATTGCGCCACTGAGGCCCAAAAATTAAATGGTCGTCAGGTATTGTGGAAAAACTTTGGCTATTTACGTTACATTTGAGATCCCAAAACACCGCTCCCGGGTGGGCTCGAACCACCAACCTATTGGATAACAGCCGAACGCGCTAACCATTGAGCCACGGAAGCTCAGAAAACAAATGGTTATCACGTATTATGGAAAAATCTTGACTTTTTACGCTACATCTGAGACCACACAATACCTCTTCCGGGCGGGCTCGAACCACCAACCTTTCGATTAACAGCTGAACGCGCTAACCATTGCGCCACGGAAGCACAAAAGTTAAATGTTCGTCAGGTGTTGTGGAAAAACTCTGACATTTTACGTTACATCTGAGACGTCACAACACCGCTCCCGGGAGGGCTCGAACCAACAACCTTTCGGTTAACAGCTGAACGCGCTGACCATTGCGCCACTGAAGCCCAAAAATTAAATTTTCGTCAGGTATTGAGGTAAAACCTTGACTTTTTCCTTCACATCTGAGACCTCACAACACCGCTCCCGGATGTGCTCGAACCACCAACCTTTCGGGTTAACAGCCGAACGCGCTAACCATTGAGCCACGGAAGCTCAGAAAATAAATGGTTATCACGTATTATGGAAAAAGTTTGACTTTTCACGCTACATCTGAGACCTCACAACACCGCTCCCGGATGGGTTCGAACCACCAACCTTTCGATTAACAGCCGAACGCGCTAACCATTGAGCCACGGAAGCTCAGAAATTAAATGGTTGTCACGTATTGTGGAAAGGTTTTGACTTTTTACGCTACATCTGAGACCACACAATACCTCTTCCGGGCGGGCTCGAACCACCAACCTTTCGATTAACAGCTGAACGCGCTAACCATTGCGCCACGGAAGCACAAAAGTTAAATGTTCGTCAGGTGTTGTGGAAAAACTCTGACATTTTACGTTACATCTGAGACGTCACAACACCGCTCCCGGGAGGGCTCGAACCACCAACCTTTCGGTTAACAGCTGAACGCGCTGACCATTGCGCCACTGAAGCCCAAAAATTAAATTTTCGTCAGGTATTGAGGTAAAACCTTGACTTTTTACTTCACATCTGAGACCTCACAACACCGCTCCCGGATGGGCTCGAACCACCAACCTTTCGGTTAACAGCCGAACGCGCTAACCATTGAGCCAAGGAAGATCAGAAATTAAATGGTTGTCACGTATTGTGGAAAAGTTTTGACTTTTAACGCAACATCTGAGACCCCACAACACCTCTTCCGGGTGGGCTCGAACCACCAACCTTTCGATTAAGAGCTGGACGCGCTAATTACTGCGCCACGGAAGCCCAAAAATTAAATGTTCGTCAGGTATTGTGGAAAAGTTACGACTTTTCTCGCTACATCTGAGACCCCACAAATCCTCTCTCGTTTGGGCTCGAACCACCAACCTTTCGGTTAACAGCTGATTGCACTAACCATTGCGCCACGGAAGCCCAAAAATTAAATGGTCGTCAGGTATTGTGTAAAAACCTTGACTTTTTACGTCACATCTGAGACCTCACAACACCGCTCCCGGATGGGCTCGAACCACCAACCTATTGGTTAACAGCCGAACGCGCTAACCATTGCACCACGGAAGCCCAAAACTTAAATGCTTGTTAGGTATTGTGTAAAAACCTTGACTTTTTACGTCACATCCGAGACCTCACAACACCGCTCCCGGATGGGCTCGAACCACCAACCTATTGGTTAACAGCCGAACGCGCTAACCATTGCGCCACGGAAGCCCAAAAGTTAAATGCTCGTCAGGTATTATGTAAAAACCTTGACTTTTTACGTCACATCTGAGACCTCACAACACCGCTTCCGGATGGGGTCGAACCACCAACCTATTGGTTAACAGCCGAACGCGCTAACCATTGCGCCACGGAAGCTCAGAAATTAAATGGTTGTCAGGTATTGTGGAAAACCTTGACTTTTTACGTCACATCTGAGACCTCACAACACCGCTCCCGGATAGGCTCGAACCACCAACCTATTGGTTAACAGCCGAACGCGCTAACCATTGCGCCACGGAAGCCCAAAAGTTAAATGCTCGTCAGGTATTGTGTAAAAACCTTGACTTTTTACGTCACATCTGAGACCTCACGACACCGCTCCCGGATGGGCTCGAACCACCAACCTTTCGGTTAACAGCTGAACGCGCTAACCATTGAGCCACGGAAGCTCAGAAATTAAATTGTTGTCAGGTATTGTTGAAAAGTTACGACTTTTCACGCTACTTCTGAGACCCCACAAATCCTCTCTCGTTTGGGCTCGAACCACCAACCTTTCGGTTAACAGCTGAACGCGCTAACCATTGCGCCACTGAGGCCCAAAAATTAAATGGTCGTCAGGTATTGTGGAAAAACTTTGGCTATTTACGTTACATTTGAGATCCCAAAACACCGCTCCCGGGTGGGCTCGAACCACCAACCTATTGGATAACAGCCGAACGCGCTAACCATTGAGCCACGGAAGCTCAGAAAATAAATGGTTATCACGTATTATGGAAAAAGTTTGACTTTTCACGCTACATCTGAGACCTCACAACACCGCTCCCGGATGGGCTCGAACCACCAACCTTTCGATTAACAGCCGAACGCGCTAACCATTGAGCCACGAATGCTCAGAAATTAAATGGTTGTCACGTATTGTGGAAAAGTTTTGACTTTTTACGCTACATCTGAGACCACACAATACCTCTTCCGGGCGGGCATGAACCACCAACCTTTCGATTAACAGCTGAACGCACTAACCATTGCGCCACGGAAGCCCAAAAGTTAAATGTTCGTCAGGTGTTGTGGAAAAACTCTGACATTTTACGTTACATCTGAGACGTCACAACACCGCTCCCGGATGGGCTCGAACCACCAACCTTTCGGTTAACAGCTGAACGCGCTGACCATTGCGCCACTGAAGCCCAAAAATTAAATTTTCGTCAGGTATTGAGGTAAAACCTTGACTTTTTACTTCACATCTGAGACCTCACAACACCGCTCCCGGATGGGCTCGAACCACCAACCTTTCGGTTAACAGCCGAACGCGCTAACCATTCGCCACGGACGCCCAAAAATTAAATGGTTGTCAGGTATTGTGGAAAAACTTTGGCTATTTACGTTACATTTGAGATCCAAAAACACCGCTCCCGGGTGGGCACGAACCACCAACCTATTGGTTAACAGCCGAACGCGCTAACCATTGAGCCAAGGAAGATCAGAAATTAAATGGTTGTCACGTATTGTGGAAAAAGTTTGACTTTTCACGCTACATCTGAGACCTCACAACATCTCTCCCGGGTGGGCTCGAACCACCAACCTTTCGATTAACAGCTGAACGCGCTAACCATTGCGCCACGGAAGCCCAAAAATTAAATGCTCGTCAGGTATTGTGGAAAAACTCTGACATTTTACGTTACATCTGAGACGACACAACACCGCTCTCGGATGGGCTCGAACCACCAACCTTTCGATTAACAGCCGAACGCGCTAACCATTGAGCCACGGAAGCTCAGAAATTAAATGGTTGTCACGTATTGTGGAAAAGTTTTGACTTTGTACGCTACATCTGAGACCCCACAACACCTCTTCCGGGTGGGCTCGAACCACCAACCTTTCGATTAAAAGCTGAACGCGCTAACCATTGCGCCACGGAAGCCCAAAAATTAAATGCTCGTCAGGTATTTTGGAAAAACTCTGACATTTTACGTTACATCTGAGACGTCACAACAACGCTCCCGGGAGGGCTCGAACCACCAACCTTTCGGTTAAAAGCTGAACGCGCTGACCATTGCGCCACTGAAGCCCAAAAATTAAATTTTCGTCAGGTATTGAGGTAAAACTTTGACTTTTTACTTCACATCTGAGGCCTCACAACACCGCTCCCGGATGGGCTCGAACCACCAACCTTTCGGTTAACAGCCGAACGCGCTAACCATTGCGCCACGGACGCCCAAAAAAAATGGTCGTCAGGTATTGCGGAAAAACTTTGGCTATTTACGTTACATTTGAGATCCAAAAACACCACTCCCGGGTGGGCTCGAAACACCAAGCTATTGGTTAACAGCCGAACGCGCTAACCATTGAGCCACGAAAGATCAGAAAATAAATGGTTATCACGTATTATGGAAAAAGTTTGACTTTTCACGCTACATCTGAGACCTCACAACCCCTCTCCCGGGTGGGCTCGAACCACCAACCTTTCGATTAACAGCTGAACGCGCTAACCATTGCGCCACGGAAGCCCATATATTAAATGCTCGTCAGGTATTGTGGAAAAACTCTGACATGTTACGTTACATCTGAGACCTCACAACACCTCTCCCGGGTGGGCTCGAACCACCAACCTTTCGATTAACAGCTGAACGCGCTAACCATTGCGCCACGGAAGCCCAAAAATTAAATGCTCGTCAGGTATTGTGGAAAAACTCTGACATTTTACGTTACATCTGAGACGACACAACACCGCTCTCGGATGGGCTCGAACCACCAACCTTTCGATTAACAGCCGAACGCGCTAACCATTGAGCCACGGAAGCTCAGAAATTAAATGGTTGTCACGTATTGTGGAAAAGTTTTGACTTTGTACGCTACATCTGAGACCCCACAACACCTCTTCCGGGTGGGCTCGAACCACCAACCTTTCGATTAAAAGCTGAACGCGCTAACCATTGCGCCACGGAAGCCCAAAAATTAAATGCTCGTCAGGTATTTTGGAAAAACTCTGACATTTTACGTTACATCTGAGACGTCACAACACCGCTCCCGGGAGGGCTCGAACCACCAACCTTTCGGTTAACAGCTGAACGCGCTGACCATTGCGCCACTGAAGCCCAAAAATTAAATTTTCGCCAGGTATTGAGGTAAAACTTTGACTTTTTACTTCACATCTGAGGCCTCACAACACCGCTCCCGGATGGGCTCGAACCACCAACCTTTCGGTTAACAGCCGAACGCGCTAACCATTGCACCACGGACGCCCAAAAAAATGGTCGTCAGGTATTGCGGAAAAACGTTGGCTATTTACGTTACATTTGAGATCCAACAAGTTGGGAAAACCAAAATATTACCTCTCCGAGTCAAGACGACTACTTACAAACTTATTTACCCAGATATGGAAATGTTTCTTAAGTTAAAATTTATGAAATATTAAAGCAGTATACAAAGCATAGCAAATTTACTGTAAATCAGACGACATTTTACATCCAATAATGATATACTTGTACACATTAAAATCATCCGATGGGGGAAAAACGGGTCATCGGCGTTTTATAAATGACGCTAGCGCAATAAAGCGTGCAAGGTACCAAGGCTTAACAAAAATTGTAGGATAACATATTTATAGAGATAGATAACAACTTTTATAATTAAAATTAGAAACTAACATATCTCTTAAATTCTCGCGTGATAAACTGGTTTCACGCCAATTAAATAGCTATAGTCCCATAGAGCTATTTGTATTAATTCCTCCATGGTTTTTTCGCCAAGCTGAGAACTATGCGTTTTACGTCACCTTATCAAAAAAGCAGACTATTTTCTTTGAAGACCGCGCTAGCTCAGCGCTAAGCACCGTGACGTCAAAATTCAAAAACAAAATCCCTGGGCCGCGTTCAGCAACGCGAGGCTCTGCTGAACGCGACCCAGATTTCCACCATGATTATAAATCTAAGCCTAATTTTTTAAAAGTGTATTTAACTTTCGGCTCACTCTGAACCGTTAATGTCTCTGCATACAGAAACGATAACCAAACCCAAACTTTTACTTTTTGGTTCACTAGGCCTATTGACAAATAAGAGTTCATTTGACCAACATAGCAGCGTTGTGCTTGTATTCACTATGATTTTAGAAAGGATTATGCTATAAACAGATGTAGTATAGCTTAAGTAATATATAAACATCCATTTTAAATAATAATATTAAAAAAAATCTTTGGAATATCAAAATGAAATAGAGCTTTAAAGCTACAAAAGTACTAAATGCATCATAATTACGAAAAATATTTCCACATATTCAGTTTATATTAAGGATAAAGGGAATATTATGGTTGTGTTGGATTTCTTTACACATCAAAACAAAACGAACTTCTAACGCAGCGCACTACTGTAACAACGGACGGACACATACAGACAAAAACATAGACTGCTTTTAACTCTTTCCGTATTAATTTTGAATTGAGAAACAAGATTATCTTAAATATTAAAATAAATATAATTAATATTTAATATTTTCTTCGTTAGTTATTCGCCTTATTGAACGTTACATCGTTTTAAAAAAGAACAATTAAACATTCTTGAGAGACTTGACTAATATTGGCGTTTGAAATGAAGCATACGCCGGTTGCTTCGCCTTACTAAAATAGGTAGTATATAAGGGTTTCGAATCGCAGCCATGGATAAGAACAGCGCAATTGCGTGAACCTTTGGTGGAAGCCCCACCTTAGGGAGGCCGGACGTTTCTCGTAACCCTGGCCGATCGCCGCGTATGTCATAACCTTAACGATGATGATGGAGTAGAAGCCAGGTGTGCAGACTGGTGTCCATGTGGGATGGACAAAAACAATGACCAGAAGATGGTGGTGTGTAGAAACCAGTGTGTACAGACTGTCGTCCATGTGGGATGGACAAAAACAATGACCAGAAGATGGTGGTGTTAGAAGCCAGGTGTACAGACTGGTGTCCATGTGGGATGGACAAAGAGCAGATGACGGTGGTGATTAGAAGCCAGTGTGGACAGACTGGTGTCCATGTGGGATGGACAAAGACCACAAGAGGGTGGGGATTAGAAGCCAGTGTGTACAGACTGGTGTCCATGTGGGATGGACAAAGAGCAGCAGATGATTGTAATTAGAAGCCAGTGTGTACAGACTGGTGTCCATGTGGGATGGACAAAGACCAGAGGCTGGTGATGTTAGACAGGCAATGGAGTAATAGCCTGTAAGTGTAATACAATTTTCGAAATTTCCGGAAATTGAGAACAGTTTGCTCCGATTTGCAAACTGCGAACGCGGTCACGTGGGTGTAACAACAGACAGACACACACACACACACACACACACCCAGACACGTCGAAATTAGAACCTCTCCGTGACATACGTCACTCGGAGAGGTAAAAACACCGCTCCCGGGTGGGCTCGAAACACCAAGCTATTGGTTAACAGCCGAACGCGCTAACCATTGAGCCACGAAAGATCAGAAAATAAATGGTTATCACGTATTATGGAAAAAGTTTGACTTTTCACGCTACATCTGAGACCTCACAACCCCTCTCCCGGGTGGGCTCGAACCACCAACCTTTCGATTAACAGCTGAACGTGCTAACCATTGCGCCACGGAAGCCCATATATTAAATGCTCGTCAGGTATTGTGGAAAAACTCTGACATTTTACGTTACATCTGAGACGTCACAACACCGCTCCCGGGAGGGCTCGAACCACCAACCTTTCGGTTAACAGCCGAACGCGCTAACCATTCGCCACGGACGCCCAAAAATTAAATGTTCGTCAGGTATCGTGGAATAACTCTGACATTTTACGTTATATCTGAGACGACACAACACCGCTCCCGGGAGGGCTCGAACCACCAACCTTTCGGTTAACAGCTGAACGCGCTGACCATTGCGCCACTGATGCCCAAAAATTAAATGGTCGTCAGGTATTGTGGAAAAACTTTGGCTATTTATGTTACATTTGAGATCCAAAAACACCGCTCCCGGGTGGGCTCGAACCACCAACCTATTGGTTAACAGCCGAACGCGCTAACCATTGAGCCACGAAAGCTCAGAAAATAAATGGTTTTCACGTATTGTGGAAAAGTTTTGTCTTTTTACGCTACACATGAGACCCAACAACACCTCTCCCGGGTGGGCTCGAACCACCAACCTTTCGATTAACAGCTGACCACGCTAACCATTGCGCCACGCAAGCCCAAAAATTAAATGTTCGTCAGGTATTGTGGAAAAACTCTGACATTTTACGTTACATCTGAGACGTCACAACACTTCTCCCGGTTAGCTCGAACCACCAACCAATTGGTTAATAGCCGAACGCGCTAACCATTGAGCCACAGAAGCTCAGAAATTAAATGGTTGTTAGGTTTTGTGGATAAGTTATGACTTTTTACGTTACATCTGAGACCCTACAACACTTCTCCCAGGTGGGCTCGAACCACCATCCTTTCGGTTAACAGCCGAACGCGCTAACCATAGCGCCAAGGAAGCCCAAAAATTAAATGGTAGTCAGGTATTGTGGAAAAACTTTGGTTTTCTACGTTACATTTGAGATCCCACAACACCGCTCCCGGGTGGGCTCGAACCACCAACCTTTCGATTAACAGCTGGACGCGCTAATTATTGCGCCACGGAAGCCCGAAAATTAAATGTTCGTCAGGTATTGTGGAAAAACTCTGACATTTTACGTAACATCTGAGACGTCACAACACCGCTCCCGGATGGGCTCGAACCATCAACCTTTCGGTTAACAGCCGAACGCGCTAACCATTGCGCCACGGACGCCCAAAAAAAAATGGTCGTCAGGTATTGTGGAAAAACTTTGGCTTTTTACGTTACATTAGAGATCCCACAACACCGCTCCCGGGTGGGCTCGAACCACCAACCTTTCGGTTAACAGCCGAACGCGCTAACCATTGCGCAACGGAGGCCAAATATTAAATGGTCGTCAGGTATTGAGGTAAAACTTTGACTTTTTACTTCACATCTGAGACCTCACAACACCGCTCCCGGATGGGCTCGAACCACCAACCTATTGGTTAACAGCCGAACGCGCTAACCATTGAGCCACGGAAGCTCAGAAATTAAATGGTTGTCACGTATTGTGGAAAAGTTTTGACTTTTAACGCAACATCTGAGACCCCACAACACCTCTTCCGGGTGGGCTCGAACCACCAACCTTTCGATTAAGAGCTGGACGCGCTAATTACTGCGCCACGGAAGCCCAAAAATTAAATGTTCGTCAGGTATTGTGGAAAAGTTACGACTTTTCTCGCTACATCTGAGACCCCACAAATCCTCTCTCGTTTGGGCTCGAACCACCAACCTTTCGGTTAACAGCCGAACGCGCTAACCATTGAGCCACGAAAGATCAGAAAATAAATGGTTATCACGTATTATGGAAAAAGTTTGACTTTTCACGCTACATCTGAGACCTCACAACCCCTCTCCCGGGTGGGCTCGAACCACCAACCTTTCGATTAACAGCTGAACGCGCTAACCATTGCGCCACGGAAGCCCATATATTAAATGCTCGTCAGGTATTGTGGAAAAACTCTGACATTTTACGTTACATCTGAGACCTCACAACACCTCTCCCGGGTGGGCTCGAACCACCAACCTTTCGATTAACAGCTGAACGCGCTAACCATTGCGCCACGGAAGCCCAAAAATTAAATGCTCGTCAGGTATTGTGGAAAAACTCTGACATTTTACGTTACATCTGAGACGACACAACACCGCTCTCGGATGGGCTCGAACCACCAACCTTTCGATTAACAGCCGAACGCGCTAACCATTGAGCCACGGAAGCTCAGAAATTAAATGGTTGTCACGTATTGTGGAAAAGTTTTGACTTTGTACGCTACATCTGAGACCCCACAACACCTCTTCCGGGTGGGCTCGAACCACCAACCTTTCGATTAAAAGCTGAACGCGCTAACCATTGCGCCACGGAAGCCCAAAAATTAAATGCTCGTCAGGTATTTTGGAAAAACTCTGACATTTTACGTTACATCTGAGACGTCACAACACCGCTCCCGGGAGGGCTCGAACCACCAACCTTTCGGTTAACAGCTGAACGCGCTGACCATTGCGCCACTGAAGCCCAAAAATTAAATTTTCGCCAGGTATTGAGGTAAAACTTTGACTTTTTACTTCACATCTGAGGCCTCACAACACCGCTCCCGGATGGGCTCGAACCACCAACCTTTCGGTTAACAGCCGAACGCGCTAACCATTGCACCACGGACGCCCAAAAAAAATGGTCGTCAGGTATTGCGGAAAAACTTTGGCTATTTACGTTACATTTGAGATCCAACAAGTTGGGAAAACCAAAATATTACCTCTCCGAGTCAGGACGACTACTTACAAACTTATTTACCCAGATATGGAAATGTTTCTTAAGTTAAAATTTATGAAATATTAAAGCAGTATACAAAGCATAGCAAATTTACTGTAAATCAGACGACATTTTACATCCAATAATGATATACTTGTACACATTAAAATCATCCGATGGGGGAAAAACGGGTCATCGGCGTTTTATAAATGACGCTAGCGCAATAAAGCGTGCAAGGTACCAAGGCTTAACAAAAATTGTAGGATAACATATTTATAGAGATAGATAACAACTTTTATAATTAAAATTAGAAACTAACATATCTCTTAAAATTCTCGCGTGATAAACTGGTTTCACGCCAATTAAATAGCTATAGTCCCATAGAGCTATTTGTATTAATTCCTCCATGGTTTTTTCGCCAAGCTGAGAACTATGCGTTTTACGTCACCTTATCAAAAAAGCAGACTATTTTCTTTGAAGACCGCGCTAGCTCAGCGCTAAGCACCGTGACGTCAAAATTCAAAAACAAAATCCCTGGGCCGCGTTCAGCAACGCGAGGCTCTGCTGAACGCGACCCAGATTTCCACCATGATTATAAATCTAAGCCTAATTTTTTAAAAGTGTATTTAACTTTCGGCTCACTCTGAACCGTTAATGTCTCTGCATACAGAAACGATAACCAAACCCAAACTTTTACTTTTTGGTTCACTAGGCCTATTGACAAATAAGAGTTCATTTGACCAACATAGCAGCGTTGTGCTTGTATTCACTATGATTTTAGAAAGGATTATGCTATAAACAGATGTAGTATAGCTTAAGTAATATATAAACATCCATTTTAAATAATAATATTAAAAAAAATCTTTGGAATATCAAAATGAAATAGAGCTTTAAAGCTACAAAAGTACTAAATGCATCATAATTACGAAAAATATTTCCACATATTCAGTTTATATTAAGGATAAAGGGAATATTATGGTTGTGTTGGATTTCTTTACACATCAAAACAAAACGAACTTCTAACGCAGCGCACTACTGTAACAACGGACGGACACATACAGACAAAAACATAGACTGCTTTTAACTCTTTCCGTATTAATTTTGAATTGAGAAACAAGATTATCTTAAATATTAAAATAAATATAATTAATATTTAATATTTTCTTCGTTAGTTATTCGCCTTATTGAACGTTACATCGTTTTAAAAAAGAACAATTAAACATTCTTGAGAGACTTGACTAATATTGGCGTTTGAAATGAAGCATACGCCGGTTGCTTCGCCTTACTAAAATAGGTAGTATATAAGGGTTTCGAATCGCAGCCATGGATACGAACAGCGCAATTGCGTGAACCTTTGGTGGAAGCCCCACCTTAGGGAGGCCGGACGTTTCTCGTAACCCTGGCCGATCGCCGCGTATGTCATAACCTTAACGATGATGATGGAGTAGAAGCCAGGTGTGCAGACTGGTGTCCATGTGGGATGGACAAAAACAATGACCAGAAGATGGTGGTGTGTAGAAACCAGTGTGTACAGACTGTCGTCCATGTGGGAGGACAAAAACAATGACCAGAAGATGGTGGTGTTAGAAGCCAGGTGTACAGACTGGTGTCCATGTGGGATGGACAAAGAGCAGATGACGGTGGTGATTAGAAGCCAGTGTGGACAGACTGGTGTCCATGTGGGATGGACAAAGACCACAAGAGGGTGGGGATTAGAAGCCAGTGTGTACAGACTGGTGTCCATGTGGGATGGACAAAGAGCAGCAGATGATTGTAATTAGAAGCCAGTGTGTACAGACTGGTGTCCATGTGGGATGGACAAAGACCAGAGGCTGGTGATGTTAGACAGGCAATGGAGTAATAGCCTGTAAGTGTAATACAATTTTCGAAATTTCCGGAAATTGAGAACAGTTTGCTCCGATTTGCAAACTGCGAACGCGGTCACGTGGGTGTAACAACAGACAGACACACACACACACACACACCCAGACACGTCGAAATTAGAACCTCTCCGTGACATACGTCACTCGGAGAGGTAAAAACACCGCTCCCGGGTGGGCTCGAAACACCAAGCTATTGGTTAACAGCCGAACGCGCTAACCATTGAGCCACGAAAGATCAGAAAATAAATGGTTATCACGTATTATGGAAAAAGTTTGACTTTTCACGCTACATCTGAGACCTCACAACCCCTCTCCCGGGTGGGCTCGAACCACCAACCTTTCGATTAACAGCTGAACGTGCTAACCATTGCGCCACGGAAGCCCATATATTAAATGCTCGTCAGGTATTGTGGAAAAACTCTGACATTTTACGTTACATCTGAGACGTCACAACACCGCTCCCGGGAGGGCTCGAACCACCAACCTTTCGGTTAACAGCCGAACGCGCTAACCATTCGCCACGGACGCCCAAAAATTAAATGTTCGTCAGGTATTGTGGAATAACTCTGACATTTTACGTTATATCTGAGACGACACAACACCGCTCCCGGGAGGGCTCGAACCACCAACCTTTCGGTTAACAGCTGAACGCGCTGACCATTGCGCCACTGAAGCCCAAAAATTAAATGGTCGTCAGGTATTGTGGAAAAACTTTGGCTATTTATGTTACATTTGAGATCCAAAAACACCGCTCCCGGGTGGGCTCGAACCACCAACCTATTGGTTAACAGCCGAACGCGCTAACCATTGAGCCACGAAAGCTCAGAAAATAAATGGTTGTCACGTATTGTGGAAAAGTTTTGTCTTTTTACGCTACACATGAGACCCAACAACACCTCTCCCGGGTGGGCTCGAACCACCAACCTTTCGATTAACAGCTGACCGCGCTAACCATTGCGCCACGCAAGCCCAAAAATTAAATGTTCGTCAGGTATTGTGGAAAAACTCTGACATTTTACGTTACATCTGAGACGTCACAACACTTTTCCCGGTTAGCTCGAACCACCAACCAATTGGTTAATAGCCGAACGCGCTAACCATTGAGCCACAGAAGCTCAGAAATTAAATGGTTGTTAGGTTTTGTGGATAAGTTATGACTTTTTACGTTACATCTGAGACCCTACAACACTTCTCCCAGGTGGGCTCGAACCACCATCCTTTCGGTTAACAGCCGAACGCGCTAACCATTGCGCCAAGGAAGCCCAAAAATTAAATGGTAGTCAGGTATTGTGGAAAAACTTTGGTTTTCTACGTTACATTTGAGATCCCACAACACCGCTCCCGGGTGGGCTCGAACCACCAACCTTTCGATTAACAGCTGGACGCGCTAATTATTGCGCCACGGAAGCCCGAAAATTAAATGTTCGTCAGGTATTGTGGAAAAACTCTGACATTTTACGTAACATCTGAGACGTCACAACACCGCTCCCGGATGGGCTCGAACCACCAACCTTTCGGTTAACAGCCGAACGCGCTAACCATTGCGCCACGGAAGCCCAAAAATTAAATGCTCGTCAGGTATTTTGGAAAAACTCTGACATTTTACGTTACATCTGAGACGTCACAACACCGCTCCCGGGAGGGCTCGAACCACCAACCTTTCGGTTAACAGCTGAACGCGCTGACCATTGCGCCACTGAAGCCCAAAAATTAAATTTTCGCCAGGTATTGAGGTAAAACTTTGACTTTTTACTTCACATCTGAGGCCTCACAACACCGCTCCCGGATGGGCTCGAACCACCAACCTTTCGGTTAACAGCCGAACGCGCTAACCATTGCACCACGGACGCCCAAAAAAAATGGTCGTCAGGTATTGCGGAAAAACTTTGGCTATTTACGTTACATTTGAGATCCAACAAGTTGGGAAAACCAAAATATTACCTCTCCGAGTCAGGACGACTACTTACAAACTTATTTACCCAGATATGGAAATGTTTCTTAAGTTAAAATTTATGAAATATTAAAGCAGTATACAAAGCATAGCAAATTTACTGTAAATCAGACGACATTTTACATCCAATAATGATATACTTGTACACATTAAAATCATCCGATGGGGGAAAAACGGGTCATCGGCGTTTTATAAATGACGCTAGCGCAATAAAGCGTGCAAGGTACCAAGGCTTAACAAAAATTGTAGGATAACATATTTATAGAGATAGATAACAACTTTTATAATTAAAATTAGAAACTAACATATCTCTTAAAATTCTCGCGTGATAAACTGGTTTCACGCCAATTAAATAGCTATAGTCCCATAGAGCTATTTGTATTAATTCCTCCATGGTTTTTTCGCCAAGCTGAGAACTATGCGTTTTACGTCACCTTATCAAAAAAGCAGACTATTTTCTTTGAAGACCGCGCTAGCTCAGCGCTAAGCACCGTGACGTCAAAATTCAAAAACAAAATCCCTGGGCCGCGTTCAGCAACGCGAGGCTCTGCTGAACGCGACCCAGATTTCCACCATGATTATAAATCTAAGCCTAATTTTTTAAAAGTGTATTTAACTTTCGGCTCACTCTGAACCGTTAATGTCTCTGCATACAGAAACGATAACCAAACCCAAACTTTTACTTTTTGGTTCACTAGGCCTATTGACAAATAAGAGTTCATTTGACCAACATAGCAGCGTTGTGCTTGTATTCACTATGATTTTAGAAAGGATTATGCTATAAACAGATGTAGTATAGCTTAAGTAATATATAAACATCCATTTTAAATAATAATATTAAAAAAAAACTTTGGAATATCAAAATGAAATAGAGCTTTAAAGCTACAAAAGTACTAAATGCATCATAATTACGAAAAATATTTCCACATATTCAGTTTATATTAAGGATAAAGGGAATATTATGGTTGTGTTGGATTTCTTTACACATCAAAACAAAACGAACTTCTAACGCAGCGCACTACTGTAACAACGGACGGACACATACAGACAAAAACATAGACTGCTTTTAACTCTTTCCGTATTAATTTTGAATTGAGAAACAAGATTATCTTAAATATTAAAATAAATATAATTAATATTTAATATTTTCTTCGTTAGTTATTCGCCTTATTGAACGTTACATCGTTTTAAAAAAGAACAATTAAACATTCTTGAGAGACTTGACTAATATTGGCGTTTGAAATGAAGCATACGCCGGTTGCTTCGCCTTACTAAAATAGGTAGTATATAAGGGTTTCGAATCGCAGCCATGGATAAGAACAGCGCAATTGCGTGAACCTTTGGTGGAAGCCCCACCTTAGGGAGGCCGGACGTTTCTCGTAACCCTGGCCGATCGCCGCGTATGTCATAACCTTAACGATGATGATGGAGTAGAAGCCAGGTGTGCAGACTGGTGTCCATGTGGGATGGACAAAAACAATGACCAGAAGATGGTGGTGTGTAGAAACCAGTGTGTACAGACTGTCGTCCATGTGGGATGGACAAAAACAATGACCAGAAGATGGTGGTGTTAGAAGCCAGGTGTACAGACTGGTGTCCATGTGGGATGGACAAAGAGCAGATGACGGTGGTGATTAGAAGCCAGTGTGGACAGACTGGTGTCCATGTGGGATGGACAAAGACCACAAGAGGGTGGGGACTAGAAGCCAGTGTGTACAGACTGGTGTCCATGTGGGATGGACAAAGAGCAGCAGATGATTGTAATTAGAAGCCAGTGTGTACAGACTGGTGTCCATGTGGGATGGACAAAGACCAGAGGCTGGTGATGTTAGACAGGCAATGGAGTAATAGCCTGTAAGTGTAATACAATTTTCGAAATTTCCGGAAATTGAGAACAGTTTGCTCCGATTTGCAAACTGCGAACGCGGTCACGTGGGTGTAACAACAGACAGACACACACACACACACACACACACCCAGACACGTCGAAATTAGAACCTCTCCGTGACATACGTCACTCGGAGAGGTAAAAACACCGCTCCCGGGTGGGCTCGAAACACCAAGCTATTGGTTAACAGCCGAACGCGCTAACCATTGAGCCACGAAAGATCAGAAAATAAATGGTTATCACGTATTATGGAAAAAGTTTGACTTTTCACGCTACATCTGAGACCTCACAACCCTTCTCCCGGGTGGGCTCGAACCACCAACCTTTCGATTAACAGCTGAACGCGCTAACCATTGCGCCACGGAAGCCCATATATTAAATGCTCGTCAGGTATTGTGGAAAAACTCTGACATTTTACGTTACATCTGAGACGTCACAACACCGCTCCCGGGAGGGCTCGAACCACCAACCTTTCGGATAACAGCCGAACGCGCTAACCATTCGCCACGGACGCCCAAAAATTAAATGTTCGTCAGGTATTGTGGAATAACTCTGACATTTTACGTTATATCTGAGACGACACAACACCGCTCCCGGGAGGGCTCGAACCACCAACCTTTCGGTTAACAGCTGAACGCGCTGACCATTGCGCCACTGAAGCCCAAAAATTAAATGGTCGTCAGGTATTGTGGAAAAACTTTGGCTATTTATGTTACATTTGAGATCCAAAAACACCGCTCCCGGGTGGGCTCGAACCACCAACCTATTGGTTAACAGCCGAACGCGCTAACCATTGAGCCACGAAAGCTCAGAAAATAAATGGTTGTCACGTATTGTGGAAAAGTTTTGTCTTTTTACGCTACACATGAGACCCAACAACACCTCTCCCGGGTGGGCTCGAACCACCAACCTTTCGATTAACAGCTGACCGCGCTAACCATTGCGCCACGCAAGCCCAAAAATTAAATGTTCGTCAGGTATTGTGGAAAAACTCTGACATTTTACGTTACATCTGAGACGTCACAACACTTCTCCCGGATAGGCTCGAACCACCAACCAATTGGTTAACAGCCGAACGCGCTAACCATTGAGCCACAGAAGCTCAGAAATTAAATGGTTGTTAGGTTTTGTGGATAAGTTATGACTTTTTACGTTACATCTGAGACCCTACAACACTTCTCCCAGGTGGGCTCGAACCACCATCCTTTCGGTTAACAGCCGAACGCGCTAACCATTGCGCCAAGGAAGCCCAAAAATTAAATGGTAGTCAGGTATTGTGGAAAAACTTTGGTTTTCTACGTTACATTTGAGATCCCACAACACCGCTCCCGGGTGGGCTCGAACCACCAACCTTTCGATTAACAGCTGGACGCGCTAATTATTGCGCCACGGAAGCCCGAAAATTAAATGTTCGTCAGGTATTGTGGAAAAACTCTGACATTTTACGTAACATCTGAGACGTCACAACACCGCTCCCGGATGGGCTCGAACCACCAACCTTTCGGTTAACAGCCGAACGCGCTAACCATTGCGCCACGGACGCCCAAAAAAAAATGGTCGTCAGGTATTGTGGAAAAACTTTGGCTTTTTACGTTACATTAGAGATCCCACAACACCGCTCCCGGGTGGGCTCGAACCACCAACCTTTCGGTTAACAGCCGAACGCGCTAACCATTCCGCAACGGAGGCCAAATATTAAATGGTCGTCAGGTATTGAGGTAAAACTTTGACTTTTTACTTCACATCTGAGACCTCACAACACCGCTCCCGGATGGGCTCGAACCACCAACCTATTGGTTAACAGCCGAACGCGCTAACCATTGAGCCACGGAAGCTCAGAAATTAAATGGTTGTCACGTATTGTGGAAAAACTCTGACATTTTACGTTACATCTGAGACCTCACAACACCGCTCCCGGATGGGCTCGAACCACCAACCTATTGGTTAACTGCCGAACGCGCTAACCATTGCGCCACGGAAGCCCAAAAATTAAATGGTCGTCAGGTGTTGTGGAAAAAACCTTGACTTTTTACGTCACATCTGAGACCTCACAACACCGCTCCCGGATGGGCTGAACCACCAACCTATTTGTTATCAGCCGAACGCGCTAACCTTTGAGCCACGGAAGCTCAGAAATCAAATGGTTGTCAGGTATTGTGGATAAGTTATGACTTTTTACGTTACATCTGAGACCCTACAACACCTCTTCCGGTTGGGCTCGAACCACCAACCTTTCAGTTAACAGCCGAACGCGCTAACCATTGCGCCAAGGAAGCCCAAAAATTTAATGGTCTTCAGGTATTGTGGCAAAACTTTGGCTTTCTACGTTACATTTGAGATCCCACACCACCGCTCCCGGGTGGGCTCGAACCACCAACCTATTGGTTAACAGCCGAACGCGCTAACCATTGAGCCACGGAAGCTCAGAAATTAAATGGTTGTCACGTATTGTGGATAAGTTTTGACTTTTTACGCTACATCTGAGACCCCACAACACCTCTTCCGGGTGCGCTTGAACCACCAGCCTTTCGATTAACAGTTGAACGCGCTAATAATTGCGCCACGGAAGCCCAAAAATTAAATGTTCGTCAGGTATTGTGGAAAAACTCTGACATTTTACGGTACATCTGAGACCTCACAACACCGCTCCCGGATGGGCTCGAACCACCAACCTATTGGTTAACAGCCGAACGCGCTAACCATTGCGCCAAGGAAGCCCAAAAATTTAATGGTCGTCAGGTATTGTGGCAAAACTTTGGCTTTCAACGTAACATTTGAGATCCCAAAACACCGCTCCCGGGTGGGCTCGAACCACCAACCTTTTTGTTAACAGCCGAATTCGCTAACCATTGAGCCACGGAAGCTCAGAATTTAAATGGTTGTCAGGTATTGTAGATAAGTTATGACTTTTTACGTTACATCTGAGACCCTACAACACCTCTTCCGGTTGGGCTCGAACCACCAACCTTTCGGTTAACAGCCGAACGCACTAACAATTGCGCCAAGAAGGCCCAAAAATTTAATGGTCGTCAGGTATTGTGGCAAAACTTTGGCTTTCTACGTTACATATGAGATCCCACACCACCGCTCCCGGGTGGGCTCGAACCACCAACCTATTGGTTAACAGCCGAACGCGCTAACCATTGAGCCACGGAAGCCCAAAAATTAAATGCTCGTCAGGTATTGTGTAAAAACCTTGACTTTTTGCGTCACATCTGAGACCTGACAACACCGCTCCCGGATGGGCTCGAACAACCCACCTATTGGTTAACAGCCGAACGCGCTAACCATTGCGCCACGGAAGCCCAAAAATTAAATGTTCGTCAGGTATTGTGGAAAAACTCTGACATTTTACGTTACATCTGAGACCTCACAACACCGCTCCCGGATGGGCTCGAACCACCAACCTATTGGTTAACAGCCGAACGCGCTAACCATTGAGCCACGGAAGCTCAGAAATTAAATGGTTGTCAGGTATTGTGGATAAGTTATGACTGATTACGTTACATCTGAGACCCTACAACACCTCTCTCGGTTGGGCTCGAACCACCAACCTTTCGGTTAACAGCCGAACGCGCTAACCATTGCGCCAAGGAAGCCCAAAAAATAAATGGTCGTCAGGAAATGTGGAAAAACTTTGTCTTTCTACGTTACATTTGAGATCCCACAACACCGCTCCCGGGTGGGCTCGAACCACCACCCTATTGGATAAAAGCTGAACGTTCTAACCATTGCGCCACGGAAGCCCAAAAACTAAACGCTCGTCAGGTATTGTGTAAAAACCTTGACTTTTTACGTCACATCTGAGACCTCACAACACCGCTCCCGGATGGGCTCGAACCACCAACCTATTGGTTAACAGCCGAAAGCGCTAACCATTGAGCCACGGAAGCTCAGAAATTAAATGGTTGTCAGGTATTGTGGATAAGTTATGACTTATTACGTTACATCTGAGACCCTACAACACCTCTCCCGGTTGGGCTCGAACCACCAACCTTTCGGTTAACAGCCGAACGCGCTAACCGTTGCGCCAAGGAAGCCCAAGAATTAAATGTTCGTCAGGTATTGTGGAAAAACCTTGACATTTTACGTCACTTCTGAGACCTCACAACACCGCTCCCGGATGGGCTCGAACCACCAACCTATTGGTTAACAGCCGAACGCGCTAACCAGTGAGCCACGGAAGCTCAGAAATTAAATGGTCGTCAGGTATTGTGGAAAAACTTTGGCTTTCTACGTTACGTTTGAGATCCCACAACACCGCGCCCGGGAGGGCTCGAACCACCAACCTATTGGTTAACAGCCGAACGCCCTAACCATTGCGCCACGGAAGCCCAAAAATTAAATGATCGTCAGGTATTGTGGAAAAACTTTGGCTTTCTACGTTACATTTGAGATCCCACAACGCCGCTCCCGAGTGGGCTCGAACCACTAACCTATTGGTTAACAGCCGAACGCGCTAACCATTGAGCCACGGAGGCTCAGAAATTAAATGGTTGTCACGTATTGTGGAAACGTTTTGACTTTTTACGCTACATCTGAGACCCCACAACACCTCTCCCGGGTGGGCTCGAACCACCAACCTTTCGATTAACAGCTGAACGCGCTAACCATTGCGCCACGGAAGCCCAAAAATTCAATGTTCGTCAGGTATTGTGGAAAAACCTTGACTTTTTACGTCACATCTGAGACCTCACAACACCGCTCCCGAAAGGGCTCAAACCACCAGTCTTTAGAATAACAGCTGAACGCGCTAACCATTGCGCCACGCAAGCCCAAAAATTAAATGTTCGTCAGGTATTGTGCAAAAACTCTGACATTTTACGTTACATCTGAGACGTCACAACACTTCTCCCGGATAGGCTCGAACCACCAACCAATTGGTTAACAGCCGAACGCGCTAACCATTGAGCCACAGAAGCTCAGAAATTAAATGGTTGTTAGGTTTTGTGGATAAGTTATGACTTTTTACGTTACATCTGAGACCCTACAACACTTCTCCCAGGTGGGCTCGAACCACCATCCTTTCGGTTAACAGCCGAACGCGCTAACCATTGCGCCAAGGAAGCCCAAAAATTAAATGGTAGTCAGGTATTGTGGAAAAACTCTGACATTTTACGTTACATCTGAGACCTCACAACACCGCTCCCGGATGGGCTCGAACCACCAACCTATTGGTTAACAGCCGAACGCGCTAACCATTGAGCCACGGAAGCTCAGAAATTAAATGGTTGTCAGGTATTGTGGATAAGTTATGACTGATTACGTTACATCTGAGACCCTACAACACCTCTCTCGGTTGGGCTCGAACCACCAACCTTTCGGTTAACAGCCGAACGCGCTAACCATTGCGCCAAGGAAGCCCAAAAAATAAATGGTCGTCAGGAAATGTGGAAAAACTTTGTCTTTCTACGTTACATTTGAGATCCCACAACACCGCTCCCGGGTGGGCTCGAACCACCACCCTATTGGATAAAAGCTGAACGTTCTAACCATTGCGCCACGGAAGCCCAAAAACTAAACGCTCGTCAGGTATTGTGTAAAAACCTTGACTTTTTACGTCACATCTGAGACCTCACAACACCGCTCCCGGATGGGCTCGAACCACCAACCTATTGGTTAACAGCCGAAAGCGCTAACCATTGAGCCACGGAAGCTCAGAAATTAAATGGTTGTCAGGTATTGTGGATAAGTTATGACTTATTACGTTACATCTGAGACCCTACAACACCTCTCCCGGTTGGGCTCGAACCACCAACCTTTCGGTTAACAGCCGAACGCGCTAACCGTTGCGCCAAGGAAGCCCAAGAATTAAATGTTCGTCAGGTATTGTGGAAAAACCTTGACATTTTACGTCACTTCTGAGACCTCACAACACCGCTCCCGGATGGGCTCGAACCACCAACCTATTGGTTAACAGCCGAACGCGCTAACCAGTGAGCCACGGAAGCTCAGAAATTAAATGGTCGTCAGGTATTGTGGAAAAACTTTGGCTTTCTACGTTACGTTTGAGATCCCACAACACCGCGCCCGGGAGGGCTCGAACCACCAACCTATTGGTTAACAGCCGAACGCCCTAACCATTGCGCCACGGAAGCCCAAAAATTAAATGATCGTCAGGTATTGTGGAAAAACTTTGGCTTTCTACGTTACATTTGAGATCCCACAACGCCGCTCCCGAGTGGGCTCGAACCACTAACCTATTGGTTAACAGCCGAACGCGCTAACCATTGAGCCACGGAGGCTCAGAAATTAAATGGTTGTCACGTATTGTGGAAACGTTTTGACTTTTTACGCTACATCTGAGACCCCACAACACCTCTCCCGGGTGGGCTCGAACCACCAACCTTTCGATTAACAGCTGAACGCGCTAACCATTGCGCCACGGAAGCCCAAAAATTCAATGTTCGTCAGGTATTGTGGAAAAACCTTGACTTTTTACGTCACATCTGAGACCTCACAACACCGCTCCCGAAAGGGCTCAAACCACCAGTCTTTAGAATAACAGCTGAACGCGCTAACCATTGCGCCACGCAAGCCCAAAAATTAAATGTTCGTCAGGTATTGTGCAAAAACTCTGACATTTTACGTTACATCTGAGACGTCACAACACTTCTCCCGGATAGGCTCGAACCACCAACCAATTGGTTAACAGCCGAACGCGCTAACCATTGAGCCACAGAAGCTCAGAAATTAAATGGTTGTTAGGTTTTGTGGATAAGTTATGACTTTTTACGTTACATCTGAGACCCTACAACACTTCTCCCAGGTGGGCTCGAACCACCATCCTTTCGGTTAACAGCCGAACGCGCTAACCATTGCGCCAAGGAAGCCCAAAAATTAAATGGTAGTCAGGTATTGTGGAAAAACTTTGGTTTTCTACGTTACATTTGAGATCCCACAACACCGCTCCCGGGTGGGCTCGAACCACCAACCTTTCGATTAACAGCTGGACGCGCTAATTATTGCGCCACGGAAGCCCGAAAATTAAATGTTCGTCAGGTATTGTGGAAAAACTCTGACATTTTACGTAACATCTGAGACGTCACAACACCGCTCCCGGATGGGCTCGAACCACCAACCTTTCGATTAACAGCCGAACGCGCTAACCATTGAGCCACGGAAGCTCAGAAATTAAATGGTTGTCACGTATTGTGGAAAAGTTTTGACTTTTTACGCTACATCTGAGACCCCACAACACCTCTTCCGGGTGGGCTCGAACCACCAACCTTTCGATTAACAGCTGAACGCGCTAACCATTGCGCCACGGAAGCCCAAATTTTAAATGCTCGTCAGGTATTGTGGAAAAACTCTGACATTTTACGTTACATCTGAGACGTCACAACACCGCTCCCGGGAGGGCTCGAACCACCAACCTTTCGGTTAACAGCCGAACCCGCTAACCATTCGCCACGGACGCCCAAAAATTAAATGTTCGTCAGGTATTGTGGAAAAACTCTGACATTTTACTTCACATCTGAGGCCTCACAACACCGCTCCCGGATGGGCTCGAACCACCAACCTTTCGGTTAACAGCCGAACGCGCTAATCATTCGCCACGGACGCCCAAAAATTAAATGGTCGTCAGGTATTGTGGAAAAACTTTGGCTATTTATGTTACATTTGAGATCCAAAAACACCGCTCCCGGGTGGGCTCGAACCACCAACCTATTGGTTAACAGCCGAACGCGCTAACCATTGAGCCACGAAAGCTCAGAAAATAAATGGTTGTCACGTATTGTGGAAAAGTTTTGTCTTTTTACGCTACATATGAGACCCAACAACACCTCTCCCGGGTGGGCTCGAACCACCAACCTTTCGATTAACAGCTAACCGCGCTAACCATTGCGCCACGCAAGCCCAAAAATTAAATGTTCGTCAGGTATTGTGGAAAAACTCTGACATTTTACGTTACATCTGAGACGTCACAACACTTCTCCCGGATAGGCTCGAACCACCAACCAATTGGTTAACAGCCGAACGCGCTAACCATTGAGCCACAGAAGCTCAGAAATTAAATGGTTGTTAGGTTTTGTGGATAAGTTATGACTTTTTACGTTACATCTGAGACCCTACAACACTTCTCCCAGGTGGGCTCGAACCACCATCCTTTCGGTTAACCGCCGAACGCGCTAACCATTGCGCCAAGGAAGCCCAAAAATTAAATTTTAGTCAGGTATTGCGGAAAAACTTTGGTTTTCTACGTTACATTTGAGATCCCACAACACCGCTCCCGGGTGGGCTCGAACCACCAACCTTTCGATTAACAGCTGGACGCGCTAATTATTGCGCCACGGAAGCACGAAAATTAAATGTTCGTCAGGTATTGTGGAAAAACTCTGACATTTTACGTAACATCTGAGACGTCACAACACCGCTCCCGGATGGGCTCGAACCACCAACCTTTCGGTTAACAGCCGAACGCGCTAACCATTGCGCCACGGACGCCGAAAAAAAAATGGTCGTCAGGTATTGTGGAAAAACTTTGGCTTTTTACGTTACATTAGAGATCCCACAACACCGCTCCCGGGTGGGCTCGAACCACCAACCTTTCGGTTAACAGCCGAACGCGCTAACCATTGCGCAACGGAGGCCAAATATTAAATGGTCGTCAGGTATTGAGGTAAAACTTTGACTTTTTACTTCACATCTGAGACCTCACAACACCGCTCCCGGATGGGCTCGAACCACCAACCTATTGGTTAACAGCCGAACGCGCTAACCATTGAGCCACGGAAGCTCAGAAATTAAATGGTTGTCACGTATTGTGGAAAAACTCTGACATTTTACGTTACATCTGAGACTTCACAACACCGCTCCCGGATGGGCTCGAACCACCAACCTATTGGTTAACTGCCGAACGCGCTAACCATTGCGCCACGGAAGCCCAAAAATTAAATGGTCGTCAGGTGTTGTGGAAAAAACCTTGACTTTTTACGTCACATCTGAGACCTCACAACACCGCTCCCGGATGGGCTGAACCACCAACCTATTTGTTATCAGCCGAACGCGCTAACCTTTGAGCCACGGAAGCTCAGAAATCAAATGGTTGTCAGGTATTGTGGATAAGTTATGACTTTTTACGTTACATCTGAGACCCTACAACACCTCTTCCGGTTGGGCTCGAACCACCAACCTTTCGGTTAACAGCCGAACGCGCTAACCATTGCGCCAAGGAAGCCCAAAAATTCAATGGTCATCAGGTATTGTGGCAAAACTTTGGCTTTCTACGTTACATTTGAGATCCCACACCACCGCTCCCGGGTGGGCTCGAACCACCAACCTATTGGTTAACAGCCGAACGCGCTAACCATTGAGCCACGGAAGCTCAGAAATTAAATGGTTGTCACGTATTGTGGAAAAACTCTGACATTTTACGTTACATCTGAGACGTCACAACACCGCTCCCGGATGGGCTCGAACCACCAACCTTTCGGTTAACAGCCGAACGCGCTAATAATTGCGCCACGGAAGCCCAAAAATTAAATGTTCGTCAGGTATTGTGGAAAAACTCTGACATTTTACGTTACATCTGAGACGTCACAACACCGCTCCCGGATGGGCTCGAACCACCAACCTTTCGGTTAACAGCCGAACGCGCTAACCATTGCGCCACGGACGCCCAAAAAAAAATGGTCGTCAGGTATTGTGGAAAAACTTTGGCTTTTTACGTTACATTAGAGATCCCACAACACCGCTCCCGGGTGGGCTCGAACCACCAACCTTTCGGTTAACAGCCGAACGCGCTAACCATTGCGCAACGGAGGCCAAATATTAAATGGTCGTCAGGTATTGAGGTAAAACTTTGACTTTTTACTTCACATCTGAGACCTCACAACACCGCTCCCGGATGGGCTCGAACCACCAACCTATTGGTTAACAGCCGAACGCGCTAACCATTGAGCCACGGAAGCTCAGAAATTAAATGGTTGTCACGTATTGTGGAAAAGTTTTGACTTTTTTCGCTACATCTGAGACCCCACAACACCTCTCCCGGGTGGGCTCGAACCTTCAAAATTTCGATTAAAAGCTGAACGCGCTAATCATTGCGCCACGGAAGCCCAAAAATTAAATGTTCGTCAGGTATTGTGGAAAAACTCTGACATTTTACGTTACATCTGAGACGTCACAACACCGCTCCCCGATGGGCTCGAACCACCAACCTTTCGGTTAACAGCTGAACGCGCTGACCATTGCGCCACCGAAGCCCAAAAATTAAATGGTCGTCAGGTATTGTGGAAAAATTTTGGCTTTCAACGTAACATTTGAGATCCCAAAACACCGCTCCCGGGTGGGCTCGAACCACCAACCTTTTTGTTAACAGCCGAATTCGCTAACCATTGAGCCACGGAAGCTCAGAAATTAAATGGTTGTCACGTATTGTGGAAAAACTCTGACATTTTACGTTACATCTGAGACCTCACAACACCGCTCCCGGATGGGCTCGAACCACCAACCTATTGGTTAACTGCCGAACGCGCTAACCATTGCGCCACGGAAGCCCAAAAATTAAATGGTCGTCAGGTGTTGTGGAAAAAACCTTGACTTTTTACGTCACATCTGAGACCTCACAACACCGCTCCCGGATGGGCTGAACCACCAACCTATTTGTTATCAGCCGAACGCGCTAACCTTTGAGCCACGGAAGCTCAGAAATCAAATGGTTGTCAGGTATTGTGGATAAGTTATGACTTTTTACGTTACATCTGAGACCCTACAACACCTCTTCCGGTTGGGCTCGAACCACCAACCTTTCGGTTAACAGCCGAACGCGCTAACCATTGCGCCAAGGAAGCCCAAAAATTCAATGGTCATCAGGTATTGTGGCAAAACTTTGGCTTTCTACGTTACATTTGAGATCCCACACCACCGCTCCCGGGTGGGCTCGAACCACCAACCTATTGGTTAACAGCCGAACGCGCTAACCATTGAGCCACGGAAGCTCAGAAATTAAATGGTTGTCACGTATTGTGGATAAGTTTTGACTTTTTACGCTACATCTGAGACCCCACAACACCTCTTCCGGGTGCGCTTGAACCACCAGCCTTTCGATTAACAGTTGAACGCGCTAATAATTGCGCCACGGAAGCCCAAAAATTAAATGTTCGTCAGGTATTGTGGAAAAACTCTGACATTTTACGTTACATCTGAGACGTCACAACACCGCTCCCGGATGGGCTCGAACCACCAACCTTTCGGTTAACAGCCGAACGCGCTAACCATTGCGCCACGGACGCCCAAAAAAAAATGGTCGTCAGGTATTGTGGAAAAACTTTGGCTTTTTACGTTACATTAGAGATCCCACAACACCGCTCCCGGGTGGGCTCGAACCACCAACCTTTCGGTTAACAGCCGAACGCGCTAACCATTGCGCAACGGAGGCCAAATATTAAATGGTCGTCAGGTATTGAGGTAAAACTTTGACTTTTTACTTCACATCTGAGACCTCACAACACCGCTCCCGGATGGGCTCGAACCACCAACCTATTGGTTAACAGCCGAACGCGCTAACCATTGAGCCACGGAAGCTCAGAAATTAAATGGTTGTCACGTATTGTGGAAAAGTTTTGACTTTTTTCGCTACATCTGAGACCCCACAACACCTCTCCCGGGTGGGCTCGAACCTTCAAAATTTCGATTAAAAGCTGAACGCGCTAATCATTGCGCCACGGAAGCCCAAAAATTAAATGTTCGTCAGGTATTGTGGAAAAACTCTGACATTTTACGTTAAATCTGAGACGTCACAACACCGCTCCCCGATGGGCTCGAACCACCAACCTTTCGGTTAACAGCTGAACGCGCTGACCATTGCGCCACCGAAGCCCAAAAATTAAATGGTCGTCAGGTATTGTGGAAAAATTTTGGCTTTCAACGTAACATTTGAGATCCCAAAACACCGCTCCCGGGTGGGCTCGAACCACCAACCTTTTTGTTAACAGCCGAATTCGCTAACCATTGAGCCACGGAAGCTCAGAATTTAAATGGTTGTCAGGTATTGTAGATAAGTTATGACTTTTTACGTTACATCTGAGACCCTACAACACCTCTTCCGGTTGGGCTCGAACCACCAACCTTTCGGTTAACAGCCGAACGCACTAACAATTGCACCAAGAAGGCCCAAAAATTTAATGGTCGTCAGGTATTGTGGCAAAACTTTGGCTTTCTACGTTACATATGAGATCCCACACCACCGCTCCCGGGTGGGCTCGAACCACCAACCTATTGGTTAACAGCCGAACGCGCTAACCATTGAGTCACGGAAGCCCAAAAATTAAATGCTCGTCAGGTATTGTGTAAAAACCTTGACTTTTTGCGTCACATCTGAGACCTGACAACACCGCTCCCGGATGGGGTCGAACAACCCACCTATTGGTTAACAGCCGAACGCGCTAACCATTGAGCCACGGAAGCTCAGAAATTAAATGGTTGTCAGTTATTGTGGATAAGTTATGACTGATTACGTTACATCTGAGACCCTACAACACCTCTCTCGGTTGGGCTCGAACCACCAACCTTTCGGTTAACAGCCGAACGCGCTAACCATTGCGCCAAGGAAGCCCAAAAAATAAATGGTCGTCAGGAAATGTGGAAAAACTTTGTCTTTCTACGTTACATTTGAGATCCCACAACACCGCTCCCGGGTGGGCTCGAACCACCACCCTATTGGATAAAAGCTGAACGTTCTAACCATTGCGCCACGGAAGCCCAAAAATTAAACGCTCGTCAGGTATTGTGTAAAAACCTTGACTTTTTACGTCACATCTGAGACCTCACAACACCGCTCCCGGATGGGCTCGAACCACCAACCTATTGGTTAACAGCCGAAAGCGCTAACCATTGAGCCACGGAAGCTCAGAAATTAAATGGTTGTCAGGTATTGTGGATAAGTTATGACTTATTACGTTACATCTGAGACCCTACAACACCTCTTCCGGTTGGGCTCGAACCACCAACCTTTCGGTTAACAGCCGAACGCGCTAACCGTTGCGCCAAGGAAGCCCAAGAATTAAATGTTCGTCAGGTATTGTGGAAAAACCTTGACATTTTACGTCACTTCTGAGACCTCACAACACCGCTCCCGGATGGGCTCGAACCACCAACCTATTGGTTAACAGCCGAACGCGCTAACCATTGAGCCACGGAAGCTCAGAAATTAAATGGTCGTCACGTATTGTGGAAAAACTTTGGCTTTCTACGTTACATTTGAGATCCCACAACACCGCTCCCGGGTGGGCTCGAAAAACCAACCTATTGGTTAACAGCCGAACGCGTTTACCATTGCGCCACGGAAGCCCAAAAATTAAATGGTCGTCAGGTATTGTGGAAAAACTTTGGCTTTCTACGTTACGTTTGAGATCCCACAACGCCGCTCCCGGGTGGGCTCGAACCACTAACCTATTTGTTAACAGCAGAAAGCGCTAACCATTGAGCCACGGAGGCTCAGAAATTAAATGGTTGTCACGTATTGTGGAAAAGTTTTGAATTTTTACGCTACATCTGAGACCCCACAACACCTCTCCCGGGTGGGCTCGAACCTTCAACCTTTCGATTAACAGCTGAACGCGCTAACCATTGCGCCACGGAAGCCCAAAAATTAAATGATCGTCAGGTATTGTGGAAAAACTTTGGCTTTCTACGTTACATTTGAGATCCCACAACGCCGCTCCCGGGTGGGCTCGAACCACTAACCTATTGGTTAACAGCCGAACGCGCTAACCATTGAGCCACGGAGGCTCAGAAATTAAATGGTTGTCACGTATTGTGGAAACGTTTTGACTTTTTACGCTACATCTGAGACCCCACAACACCTCTCCCGGGTGGGCTCGAACCACCAACCTTTCGATTAACAGCTGAACGCGCTAACCATTGCGCCACGGAAGCCCAAAAATTCAATGTTCGTCAGGTATTGTGGAAAAACCTTGACTTTTTACGTCACATCTGAGACCTCACAACACCGCTCCCGAAAGGGCTCAAACCACCAGTCTTTAGAATAACAGCTGAACGCGCTAACCATTGCGCCCCGGAAGCCCAAAAATTAAATGGTCGTCAGGTATTGTGGAAAAACTTTGGCTTTCTACGTTACATTTGAGATCCCACAACACCGCTCCCGGGTGGGCTCGAACCACCAACCTATTGGCTAACAGCCGAACGCGCTAACCATTGAGCCACGAAAGCTCAGAAATTAAATGGTTGTCACGTATTGTGGAAAAACTTTGGCTTTCTACGTTACATTCGTGATCCCACAACACCGCTCACGGGTGGGCTTGAACCACCAACCTTTCGGTTACCAGCCGAACGCGCTAACCATTGCGCCACGGAAGCCCAATAATTAAATGGTCGTCAGGTATTGTGGAAAAACTTTGGCTTTCTACGTTACATGTGAGATCCCACAACACCGCTCCCGGGTGGCCTCGAACCACCAACCTATTGGTTAACAGCCGAACGCGCTAACCATTGAGCCACGGAAGCCCAAAAATTAAATGGTCGTCAGGTATTGTGGAAAAACCTTGACTTTTTACGTAACATCTGAGACGTCACAACACCGCTCCCGGATGGGCTTGAACCACCAACCTTTCGGTTAACAGCCGAACGCGCTAACCATTGCGCCACGGAAGCCCAAAAATTAAATGGTCGTCAGGTATTGTGGAAAAACTTTGGCTTTCTACGTTACGTTTGAGATCCCACAACGCCGCTCCCGGGTGGGCTCGAACCACTAACCTATTTGTTAACTGCTGAACGCGCTAACCATTGCGCCACGGAAGCCCAAAAATTAAATGCTCGTCAGGTATTGTGTAAAAACCTTGACTTTTTACGTCACATCTGAGACCTCACAACACCGCTCCCGGATGGGCTCGAACCACCAACCTATTGGTTAACAGCCGAAAGCGCTAACCATTGAGCCACGGAGGCTCAGAAATTAAATGGTTGTCACGTATTGTGGAAAAGTTTTGAATTTTTACGCTACATCTGAGACCCCACAACACCTCTCCCGGGTGGGCTCGAACCTTCAACCTTTCGATTAACAGCTGAACGCGCTAACCATTGCGCCACGGAAGCCCAAAAATTAAATGATCGTCAGGTATTGTGGAAAAACTTTGGCTTTCTACGTTACATTTGAGATCCCACAACGCCGCTCCCGGGTGGGCTCGAACCACTAACCTATTGGTTAACAGCCGAACGCGCTAACCATTGAGCCACGGAGGCTCAGAAATTAAATGGTTGTCACGTATTGTGGAAACGTTTTGACTTTTTACGCTACATCTGAGACCCCACAACACCTCTCCCGGGTGGGCTCGAACCACCAACCTTTCGATTAACAGCTGAACGCGCTAACCATTGCGCCACGGAAGCCCAAAAATTCAATGTTCGTCAGGTATTGTGGAAAAACCTTGACTTTTTACGTCACATCTGAGACCTCACAACACCGCTCCCGAAAGGGCTCAAACCACCAGTCTTTAGAATAACAGCTGAACGCGCTAACCATTGCGCCCCGGAAGCCCAAAAATTAAATGGTCGTCAGGTATTGTGGAAAAACTTTGGCTTTCTACGTTACATTTGAGATCCCACAACACCGCTCCCGGGTGGGCTCGAACCACCAACCTATTGGCTAACAGCCGAACGCGCTAACCATTGAGCCACGAAAGCTCAGAAATTAAATGGTTGTCACGTATTGTGGAAAAACTTTGGCTTTCTACGTTACATTCGTGATCCCACAACACCGCTCACGGGTGGGCTTGAACCACCAACCTTTCGGTTACCAGCCGAACGCGCTAACCATTGCGCCACGGAAGCCCAATAATTAAATGGTCGTCAGGTATTGTGGAAAAACTTTGGCTTTCTACGTTACATGTGAGATCCCACAACACCGCTCCCGGGTGGCCTCGAACCACCAACCTATTGGTTAACAGCCGAACGCGCTAACCATTGAGCCACGGAAGCCCAAAAATTAAATGGTCGTCAGGTATTGTGGAAAAACCTTGACTTTTTACGTAACATCTGAGACGTCACAACACCGCTCCCGGATGGGCTTGAACCACCAACCTTTCGGTTAACAGCCGAACGCGCTAACCATTGCGCCACGGAAGCCCAAAAATTAAATGGTCGTCAGGTATTGTGGAAAAACTTTGGCTTTCTACGTTACATTTGAGACCCCACAACCACCAACCTTTCGATTAACAGCTGAACGCGCTAACCATTGAGCCACGGAAGCTCAGAAATTAAATGGTCGTCAGGTATTGTGGAAAAACTTTGGCTTTCTACGTTACATTTGAGATCCCACAACACCGCTCCCGGGTGGGCTCGAACCACCAACCTATGGGTCAACAGCAGAACGCGCTAACCATTGCGCCACGGAAGCCCAAAAATTAAATGCTCGTCAGGTTTTGCGTAAAAACCTTGACTTTTTACGTCACATCTGAGACCTCACAACACCGCTCCCGGATGAGCTCGAACCACCAACCTATTGGTTAACAGCCGAACGCGCTAACCATTGAGCCACGGAAGCTCAGAAATTAAATGAATGTCACGTATTGTGGATAAGTTTTGACTTTTTACGCTACATATGAGACCCCACAACACCTCTCCCGGGTGGGCTCGAACCTTCAACCTTTCGATTAACAGCTGAACGCGCTAATCATTGCGCCACGGAAGCCCAAAAATTAAATGTTCGTCAGGTATTGTGAAAAACTCTGACATTTTACGTTACATCTGAGACCTCACAACACCGCATCCCGGATGGGCTCGAACCACAAACCTATTGGTTAACAGCCGAACGCGATAACCATTGAGCCACGGAAGCTCGGAAATTGAATGGTTGTCAGGTATTGTGGATAAGTTATGACTTATTACGTTACAACTGATACCCTACAACACCTCTCCCGGTTGGGATCGAACCACCAACCTTTCGGTTAACAGCCGAACGCGCTAACCATTGCCCCAAGGAAGCCCAAAAATTAAATGTTCGTCAGGTATTGTGGAAAAACCTTGAATTTTTACGTTACATTTGAGATCCCACAACACCGCTCCCGGGTGGGCTCGAACCACCAACCTATTGGTTAACAGCCGAACGCGCTAATCATTGAGCCACGGAAGCCCAGAAATTAAATGGTTGTCACGTATTGTGGAAAAGTTTTGACTTTTTACGCTACATCTGAGACCCCACAACACCTCTCCCGGGTGGGCTCGTACCACCAACCTTTCGATTAACAGCTGAACGCGCTAACCATTGCGCCACGGAAGCCCAAAAATTCAATGTTCGACAGGTATTGTGGAAAAACTGTGACATTTTATGTTACATTTGAGAAGTCACAACACCGCTCCCGGGAGAGCTCAAACCACCAGTCTTTTGAATAGCAGCTGAACGCGCTAACCATTGCGCCACGGAAGCCCAAAAATTAAATGGTCGTCAGGTATTTTGGAAAAACCTTGACTTTTAACGTCACATCTGAGACGTCACAATACCGCTCCCGGATGGGCTCGAACCACCAACCTATTGGTTAACAGCCGAACGCGCTAACCATTGAGCCACGGAAGCCCAAAGTTACATGCTCGTCAGGTATTGTGTAAAAACCTTGACTTTTTACGTCACATCTGAGACCTCACAACACCGCTCCCGGATGGGCTCGAACCACCAACCTATTGGTTAACAGCCGAACGCGCTAACCATTGAGCCACGGAAGCCCAAAGTTAAATGCTCGTCAGGTATTGTGTAAAAACCTTGACTTTTTACGTCACATCTGAGACCTCACAACACCGCTCCCGGATGGGCTCGAACCACCAACCTATTGGTTAACAGCCAAACGCGCTAACCATTGAGCCACGGAAGCTCAGAAATTAAATGGTTGTCACGTATTGTGGAAATGTTTTGACTTTTTACGCTACATCTGAGACCCCACAACACCTCTCCCGGGTGGGCTCGAACCTTCAACCTTTCGATTAACAGCTGAACGCGCTAATCATTGCGCCACGGAAGCCCAAAAATTAAATGTTCGTCAGGTATTGTGGAAAAACTCTGACATTTTACGTTACATCTGAGACGTCACAACACCGCTCCCGGATGGGCTCGAACCACACACCTATTGGTTAACAGCCGATCGCGCTAACCTTTGAGCCACGGAAGCTCAGAAATTAAATGGTTGTCACGTATTGTGGATACGTTTTGACTTTTTACGCTACATCTGAGACCCCACAACACCTCTTCCGGGTGCGCTTGAACCACCAGCCTTTCGATTAACAGTTGAACGCGCTAATAATTGCGCCAAGGAAGCCCAAAAATTAAATGTTCGTCAGGTATTGTGGAAAAACTCTGACATTTTACGTTACATCTGAGACGTCACAACACCGCTCCCGGATGGGCTCGAACATTAACCTTTCGGTTAACAGCTGAACGCGCTGACCATTGCGCCACGGAAGCCCAAAAATTAAATGGTCGTCAGGTATTGTGGAAAAATTTTGGCTTTCAACGTTACATTCGAGATCCCAAAACACCGCTCCCGGGTGGGCTCGATCCACCAACCTATTTGTTAACAGCCGAATTCGCTAACCATTGAGCCACGGAAGCTCAGAATTTAAATGGTCGTCAGGTGTTGTGGAAAAAACCTTGACTTTTTACTTCACATCTGATACGTCACAACACCGCTCCCGGATGGGCTCGAACCACACACCTATTGGTTAACAGCCGAACGCGCTAACCTTTGAGCCACGGAAGCTCAGAAATTAAACGGTTGTCAGGTATTGTAGATAAGTTAAGACTTTTTACGTTACATCTGAGACGTCACAACACCGCTCCCGGATGGGCTCGAACATTAACCTTTCGGTTAACAGCTGAACGCGCTGACCATTGCGCCACGGAAGCCCAAAAATTAAATGGTCGTCAGGTATTGTGGAAAAATTTTGGCTTTCAACGTTACATTTGAGATCCCAAAACACCGCTCCCGGGTGGGCTCGAACCACCAACCTATTTGTTAACAGCCGAATTCGCTAACCATTGAGCCACGGAAGCTCAGAATTTAAATGGTCGTCAGGTGTTGTGGAAAAAACCTTGACTTTTTACTTCACATCTGATACGTCACAACACCGCTCCCGGATGGGCTGGAACCACACACCTATTGGTTAACAGCCGAACGCGCTAACCTTTGAGCCACGGAAGCTCAGAAATTAAATGGTTGTCAGGTATTGTAGATAAGTTAAGACTTTTTACGTTACATCTGAGACCCTACAACACCTCTCCCGGGTGGGCTCGAACCTTCAACCTTTCGATTAACAGCTGAACGCGGAAGCCCAAAAATTAAATGTTCGTCAGGTATTGTGGAAAAACTCTGACATTTTACGTTACATCTGAGACCTCACAACACCGCTCCCGGATGGGCTCGAACCACCAACCTATTGGTTAACAGCCGAACGCGCTAACCATTGCGCCACGGAAGCCCAAAATTTAAATGGTCGTCAGGTGTTGTGGAAAAAACCTTGACTTTTTACATCACATTCGAGACGTCACAACACCGCTCCCGGATGGGCTCGAACCACACACCTATTAGTTAACAGCCGAACGCGCTAACCTTTGAGCCACGGAAGCTCACAAATTAAATGGTTGTCAGGTATTGTAGATAAGTTATGACTTTTTACGTTACATCTGAGACCCTACAACACCTCTTCCGGTTGGGCAAGAACCACCAACCTTTCGGTTAACAGCCGAACGCACTAACAATTGCGCCAAGGAAGCCCAAAAATTTAATGGTCGTCAGGTATTGTGGCAAAACTTTGGCTTTCTACGTTACATTTGAGACCCCACAACACCTCTTCCGGGTGGGCTTGAACCACCAGTCTTTCGATTAACAGTTGAACGCGCTAATAATTGCGCCAAGGAAGCCCAAAAATTAAATGTTCGTCAGGTATTGTGGAAAAACTCTGACATTTTACGTTACATCTGAGACGCCACAACACCGCTCCCGGATGGGCACGAACCACCAACCTTTAGGTTAAGAGCCGAACGCGCTAACCATTGCGCCACGGAAGCCCAAAAATTCAATGTTCGACAGGTATTGTGGAAAAACTGTGACATTTTATGTTACATTTGAGAAGTCACAACACCGCTCCCGGGAGAGCTCAAACCACCAGTCTTTTGAATAGCAGCTGAACGCGCTAACCATTGCGCCACGGAAGCCCAAAAATTAAATGGTCGTCAGGTATTTTGGAAAAACCTTGACTTTTAACGTCACATCTGAGACGTCACAATACCGCTCCCGGATAGGCTCGAACCACCAACCTATTGGTTAACAGCCGAACGCGCTAACCATTGAGCCACGGAAGCCCAAAGTTACATGCTCGTCAGGTATTGTGTAAAAACCTTGACTTTTTACGTCACATCTGAGACCTCACAACACCGCTCCCGGATGGGCTCGAACCACCAACCTATTGGTTAACAGCCGAACGCGCTAACCATTGAGCCACGGAAGCCCAAAGTTAAATGCTCGTCAGGTATTGTGTAAAAACCTTGACTTTTTACGTCACATCTGAGACCTCACAACACCGCTCCCGGATGGGCTCGAACCACCAACCTATTGGTTAACAGCCAAACGCGCTAACCATTGAGCCACGGAAGCTCAGAAATTAAATGGTTGTCACGTATTGTGGAAATGTTTTGACTTTTTACGCTACATCTGAGACCCCACAACACCTCTCCCGGGTGGGCTCGAACCTTCAACCTTTCGATTAACAGCTGAACGCGCTAATCATTGCGCCACGGAAGCCCAAAAATTAAATGTTCGTCAGGTATTGTGGAAAAACTCTGACATTTTACGTTACATCTGAGACGTCACAACACCGCTCCCGGATGGGCTCGAACCACACACCTATTGGTTAACAGCCGAACGCGCTAACCTTTGAGCCACGGAAGCTCAGAAATTAAATGGTTGTCACGTATTGTGGATACGTTTTGACTTTTTACGCTACATCTGAGACCCCACAACACCTCTTCCGGGTGCGCTTGAACCACCAGCCTTTCGATTAACAGTTGAACGCGCTAATAATTGCGCCAAGGAAGCCCAAAAATTAAATGTTCGTCAGGTATTGTGGAAAAACTCTGACATTTTACGTTACATCTGAGACGTCACAACACCGCTCCCGGATGGGCTCGAACATTAACCTTTCGGTTAACAGCTGAACGCGCTGACCATTGCGCCACGGAAGCCCAAAAATTAAATGGTCGTCAGGTATTGTGGAAAAATTTTGGCTTTCAACGTTACATTTGAGATCCCAAAACACCGCTCCCGGGTGGGCTCGATCCACCAACCTATTTGTTAACAGCCGAATTCGCTAACCATTGAGCCACGGAAGCTCAGAATTTAAATGGTCGTCAGGTGTTGTGGAAAAAACCTTGACTTTTTACTTCACATCTGATACGTCACAACACCGCTCCCGGATGGGCTCGAACCACACACCTATTGGTTAACAGCCGAACGCGCTAACCTTTGAGCCACGGAAGCTCAGAAATTAAACGGTTGTCAGGTATTGTAGATAAGTTAAGACTTTTTACGTTACATCTGAGACGTCACAACACCGCTCCCGGATGGGCTCGAACATTAACCTTTCGGTTAACAGCTGAACGCGCTGACCATTGCGCCACGGAAGCCCAAAAATTAAATGGTCGTCAGGTATTGTGGAAAAATTTTGGCTTTCAACGTTACATTTGAGATCCCAAAACACCGCTCCCGGGTGGGCTCGAACCACCAACCTATTTGTTAACAGCCGAATTCGCTAACCATTGAGCCACGGAAGCTCAGAATTTAAATGGTCGTCAGGTGTTGTGGAAAAAACCTTGACTTTTTACTTCACATCTGATACGTCACAACACCGCTCCCGGATGGGCTGGAACCACACACCTATTGGTTAACAGCCGAACGCGCTAACCTTTGAGCCACGGAAGCTCAGAAATTAAATGGTTGTCAGGTATTGTAGATAAGTTAAGACTTTTTACGTTACATCTGAGACCCTACAACACCTCTCCCGGGTGGGCTCGAACCTTCAACCTTTCGATTAACAGCTGAACGCGGAAGCCCAAAAATTAAATGTTCGTCAGGTATTGTGGAAAAACTCTGACATTTTACGTTACATCTGAGACCTCACAACACCGCTCCCGGATGGGCTCGAACCACCAACCTATTGGTTAACAGCCGAACGCGCTAACCATTGCGCCACGGAAGCCCAAAATTTAAATGGTCGTCAGGTGTTGTGGAAAAAACCTTGACTTTTTACATCACATTCGAGACGTCACAACACCGCTCCCGGATGGGCTCGAACCACACACCTATTAGTTAACAGCCGAACGCGCTAACCTTTGAGCCACGGAAGCTCACAAATTAAATGGTTGTCAGGTATTGTAGATAAGTTATGACTTTTTACGTTACATCTGAGACCCTACAACACCTCTTCCGGTTGGGCAAGAACCACCAACCTTTCGGTTAACAGCCGAACGCACTAACAATTGCGCCAAGGAAGCCCAAAAATTTAATGGTCGTCAGGTATTGTGGCAAAACTTTGGCTTTCTACGTTACATTTGAGACCCCACAACACCTCTTCCGGGTGGGCTTGAACCACCAGTCTTTCGATTAACAGTTGAACGCGCTAATAATTGCGCCAAGGAAGCCCAAAAATTAAATGTTCGTCAGGTATTGTGGAAAAACTCTGACATTTTACCTTACATCTGAGACGCCACAACACCGCTCCCGGATGGGCACGAACCACCAACCTTTAGGTTAAGAGCCGAACGCGCTAACCATTGCGCCACGGAAGCCCAAAAATTAAATGTTCGTCAGGTATTGTGGAAAAACTCTGACATTTTACGTTACATCTGAGACGCCACAACACCGCTCCCGGATGGGCACGAACCACCAACCTTTAGGTTAAGAGCCGAACGCGCTAACCATTGAGCCACGGAAGCTCAAAAATTAAATGCTCGTCAGGTATTGTGTAAAAACCTTGACTTTTTGCGTCACATCTGAGACCTCACAACACCGCTCCCGGATGGGCTCGAACAACCAACCTATTGGTTAACAGCCGAACGCGCTAACCATTGCGCCACGGAAGCCCAAAAATTAAATGGTCGTCCGGTATTGTGGAAAAACCTGGACTTTTTACGTAACATCTGAGACCTCATAGCACCGCTCCCGGGTGTGCTCGAACCACCAACCTTTCTGTTAACATCCGAACGCGCTAACGATTGCGCCACGGAAGCCCCAAAATTAAATGGTCGTCCGGTATTGTGGAAAAACCTGGACTTTTTACGTCACATCTGAGACGTCACAACACCGCTCCCGGATGGGCTCGAACCACCAACCTATTGGTTAACAGCCGAACGCGCTAACCATTGAGCCACGGAAGCTCAGAAATTAAATGGTTTTCACGTATTGCGGAAAAGTTTTGACTTTTTACGCTACATCTGAGACCCCACAACACCTCTCTCGGGTGGGCTCGAACCTTCAACCTTTCGATTAACAGCTGAACGCGCTAATCATTGCGCCACGGAAGCCCAAAAATTAAATGGTCGTCAGGTATTGTGGAAAAACATTGGCTTTCTACGTTACGTTTGAGATCCCACAACACCGCGCCCGGGTGGGCTCGAACCACCAACCTATTGGTTAACAGCCGAACGCGCTAACCATTGAGCCACGGAGGCTCAGAAATTAAATGGTTGTCACGTATTGTGGAAACGTTTTGACTTTTAACGCTACATCTGAGACCCCACAACACCTCTCCCGGGTGGGCTCGAACCACCAACCTTTCGGTTAACAGCCGAAGCGCTAACCATTGCGCCATGGAAGCCCAAAAATTAAATGTTCGTCAGGTATTGTGGAAAAACCTTGACTTTTTACGTCACATCTGAGACCTCACAACACCGCTCCCGGATGGGCTCGAACCACCAACCTATTGGTTAACAGCCGAACGCGCTAACCATTGAGCCACGGAAGCTCAGAAATTAAATGGTCGTCACGTATTGTGGAAAAACTTTGGCTTTCTACGTTACATTTGAGATCCCACAACACCGCTCCCGGGCGGGCTCGAACCACCAACCTATTGGTTAACAGCCGAACGCGTTAACCATTGCGCCACGGAAGCCCAAAAATTAAATGGTCGTCAGGTATTGTGGAAAAACTTTGGCTTTCTACGTTACGTTTGAGATCCCACAACGCCGCTCCCGGGTGGGCTCGAACCACTAACCTATTTGTTAACTGCTGAACGCGCTAACCACTGCGCCACGGAAGCCCAAAAATCCATAGAAAATGCATTAGACTATACTTTGCAGGCTCGTAACTCTGTTTCTACTGGAGATACGGGGATGTCCTTTGAGTATGTTATAGTCCAATTTGTCCCCCATCTAACCATACTAAAAAAATTGAGCTACGACAAACAGTAGTCGAGTAATTAAGCTAATCGTAAACAAACAAACCCCTCCATAGGAAATGCATTAGACTATACTTTGCAGGCCCATAACTCTGTGTCTACTAGAGATACGGGAATGTCCTTAGGATATGTTATACTCCAAATTGTCCCCCATCTAACCATACTAAAAACTTTGGGCTACGACAAACAGGGGCCGAGTACTTAAGCAAAACGTAAAGAAACAAACCCCCTCCATAGGAAATGAGTTAGACTATACTTTGCAGGCTCGTAACTCTGTTTCCACTGGAGATACGGGGATGTCCTTTGAGTATGTTATAGTCCAATTTGTCCCCCATCTAACCATACTAACAATATTGAGCTACGACAAACAGTAGTCGAGTAATTAAGCTAATCGTAAACAAACAAACCCCTCCATAAGAAATGCATTAGACTATACTTTGCAGGCCCATAACTCTGTGTCTACTAGATATACGGGAATGTCCTTAGGATATGTTATACTCCAAATTGTCCCCCATCTAACCATACTAAAAACTTTGGGCTACGACAAACAGGGGCCGAGTACTTAAGCAAAACGTAAAGAAAAAACCCCCTCCATAGGAAATGAGTTAGACTATACTTTGCAGGCTCGTAACTCTGTTTCCACTGGAGATACGGGGATGTCCTTTGAGTATGTTATAGACCAATTTGCATTACGATAATTTGGACTATATCACATCCTAAGGACATCCCCGTATCTCCAGTGGAAACAGAGTTACGAGCCTGCAAAATATAGTCTAACTCATTTCCTATGGAGGGGGTTTGTTTCTTTACGTTTTGCTTAAGTACTCGGCCCCTGTTTGTCGTAGCCCAAAGTTTTTAGTATGGTTAGCTGAAGGACAATTTGGACTATAACATATCCTAAGGACATCCCGGTATCTCTAGTAGACACAGAGTTATGGGCCTGCAAAGTATAGTCTAATGCATTTTCTATGGAGGGGTTTGTTTGTTCACGTATTGCTTAATTACTTGACCCTGTTCTTTCGATTAAAAATAATAACATATCTTTAGTGTAGCGGTTATCGCATCCGCCTCACTCCCGGAAGGCCACAGGTTCGAAACCGCGAAGTTTTTTTTTTTGCTTGGAACATGCAAAGACCTTTATAATTATCCGAACATTTGTGTCAAGGTCACATTATTTACATCCCCGTATCTCTGGTAGAACCAGAGTTACGAGCCTGCAAACTTTATTTTCAAAAATCAAAAGTAACCTTCTAACAACAAGTGAGACAAAAATTAAGTTGAAGACGATATTGAGGTAGCCTCAAGTTTAAAGTATCCTTGTATGGGGAGCAAAGAGTACTATAACATATCCAAAGGAGATCCCAGTATCTCTTGTAGAACAAGAGTTATGAGCCTCCAAAGTTTAGTGCAAAAATCATAAGTAACATAATAAAAATAAGTGAGACGATACCAAAGCTTCCGTGGCTCAATGGTTAGCGCTTTCGGCTGTTAACCAATAGGTTGGTGGTTCGAGCCCATCCGGGAGCGGTGTTGTGAGGTCTCAGATGTGACGTAAAAAGTCAAGGTTTTTCCACAATACCTGACGAGCATTTAATTTTTGGGCTTCCGTGGCGCAGTGGTTAGCGCGTTCAGCAGTTAACAAATAGGTTAGTGGTTCGAGCCCACCCGGGAGCGGCGTTGTGGGATCTCAAACGTAACGTAGAAAGCCAAAGTTTTTCCACAATACCTGACGACCATTTAATTTTTGGGCTTCCGTGGCGCAATGGTTAACGCGTTCGGCTGTTAACCAATAGGTTGGTGGTTCGAGCCCGCCCGGGAGCGGTGTTGTGGGATCTCAAATGTAACGTAGAAAGCCAAAGTTTTTCCACAATACGTGACGACCATTTAATTTCTGAGCTTCCGTGGCTCAATGGTTAGCGCGTTCGGCTGTTAACCAATAGGTTGGTGGTTCGAGCCCATCCGGGAGCGGTGTTGTGGGATCTCAAACGTAACGTAGAAAGCCAATGTTTTTACACAATACCTGACGACCATTTAATTTTTGGGCTTCCGTGGCGCAATGATTAGCGCGTTCAGCTGTTAATCGAAAGGTTGAAGGTTCGAGCCCACCCGAGAGAGGTGTTGTGGGGTCTCAGATGTAGCGTAAAAAGTCAAAACTTTTCCGCAATACGTGAAAACCATTTAATTTCTGAGATTCCGTGGCTCAATGGTTAGCGCGTTCGGCTGTTAACCAATAGGTTGGTGGTTCGAGCCCATCCGGGAGCGGTGCTATGAGGTCTCAGATGTTACGTAAAAAGTCCAGGTTTTTCCACAATACCGGACGACCATTTAATTTTTGGGCTTCCGTGGCGCAATGGTTAGCGCGTTCAGCTGCTATTCAAAAGACTGGTGGTTTGAGCCCTTCCGGGAGCGGTGTTGTGACGTCTCAGATGTAACATAAAATGTCAGAGTTTTTCCACAATACCTGACGAATATTGAACTTTTGGGCTTCCGTGGCGCAATGGTTAGCGCGTTCGGCTGTTAACCAATAGGTTGGTGGTTCGAGCCCATCCGGGAGCGGTGTTGTGGCGTCTCAGATGTAGCGTAAAAAGTCAAAACTTTTCCACAATACGTGACAACCATTTAATTTCTGAGCTTCCGTGGCTGAATGGTTAGCGCGTTCGGCTGTTAACCAATAGGTTGGTGGTTAGAGCCCATCCGGGAGCGGTGTTGTGAGGTCTCAGATGCAACGTAAAATGTCAGAGTTTTTCCACAATACCTGACGAACATTTAATTTTTGGGCTTCCGTGGCGCAATTATTAGCGCGTTCAACTGTTAATTGAAAGGCTGGTGGTTCAGGCCCACCCGGAAGAGGTGTTGTGGGGTCTCAGATGTAGCGTAAAAAGTCAAAACTTATCCACAATACGTGACAACCATTTAATTTCTGAGCTTCCGTGGCTCAATGGTTAGCGCGTTCGGCTGTTAACCAATAGGTTGGTGGTTCGAGCCCATCCGGGAGCGGTGTTGTGAGGTCTCAGATGTGACGTAAAAAGGCAAGGTTTTTCCACAATACCTGACGAACATTGAATTTTTGGGCTTCCGTGGCGCAATGGTTAGCGCGTTCAGCTGTTAATCGAAAGGTTGGTGGTTCGAGCCCAACCGGGAGAGGTGTTGTGGGGTCTCAGATGTAGCGTAAAAAGTCAAAACTTTTCCACAATACGTGACAACCATTTAATTTCTGAGCTTCCGTGGCTGAATGGTTAGCGCGTTCGGCTGTTAACCAATAGGTTGGTGGTTAGAGCCCATCCGGGAGCGGTGTTGTGAGGTCTCAGATGTAACGTAAAATGTCAGAGTTTTTCCACAATACCTGACGAACATTTAATTTTTGGGCTTCCGTGGCGCAATTATTAGCGCGTTCAACTGTTAATCGAAAGGCTGGTGGTTCAGGCCCACCCGGAAGAGGTGTTGTTGGGTCTCAGATGTAGCGTAAAAAGTCAAAACTTTTCCACAATACGTGACAACCATTTAATTTCTGAGCTTCCGTGGCTCAATGGTTAGCGCGTTCGGCTGTTAACCAATAGGTTGGTGGTTCGAGCCCACCCGGGAGCGGTGGTGTGTGATCTCAAATGTAACGTAGAAAGCCAAAGTTTTGCCACAATACCTGACGACCATTAAATTTTTGGGCTTCCTTGGCGCAATGGTTAGCGCGTTCGGCTGTTAACCGAAAGGTTGGTGGTTCGAGCCCAACCGGAAGAGGTGTTGTAGGGTCACACATGTAACGTAAAAAGTCATAACTTATCCACAATACCTGACAACCATTTAATTTCTGAGCTTCCGTGGCTCAAAGGTTAGCGCGTTCGGCTGTTAACCAATAGGTGTGTGGTTCGAGCCCATCCGCGAGCGGTTTTGTGACGTCTCAGATGTGACGTAAAAAGTCAAGGTTTTTTCCACAACACCTGACGACCATTTAATTTTTGGTCTTCCGTGGCGCAATGGTTAGCGCGTTCGGCTGTTAACCAATAGGTTGGTGGTTCGAGCCCATCCGGGAGCGGTGTTGTGAGGTCTCAGATGTAACGTAAACTGTCAGAGTTTTTCCACAATACCTGACGAACATTTAATTTTTGGGCTTCCGTGGCGCAATGATTAGCGCGTTCAGCTGTTAACCGAAAGGTTGGTGGTTCGAGCCCATCCGGGAGCGGTGTTGTGACGTCTCAGATGTAACGTAAAATGTCAAAACTTTTCCACAATATGTGACAACCACTTAAAGTCTGAGCTTCCGTGGCTCAATGGCTAGCGAATTCGGCTGTTAACCAATAGGTTGGTGGTTCGAGCCCACCCGGGAGCGGTATTTTGGGATCTCAAATGTAACGTTGAAAGCCAAAATCTTTCCACAATACCTGACGACCATTTAATTTTTGGGCTTCCGTGGCGCAATGGTCAGCGCGTTCAGCTGTTAACCGAAAGGTTGGTGGTTCGAGCCCATCCGGGAGCGGTGTTGTGACGTCTCAGATGTAACGTAAAATGTCAGAGTTTTTCCACAATACCTGACGAACATTTAATTTTTGGGCTTCCGTGGCGCAATTATTAGCGCGTTCAACTGTTAATCGAAAGGCTGGCGGTTCAAGCCCACCCGGAAGAGGTGTTGTGGGGTCTCAGATGTAGTGTAAAAAGTCAAAACCTATCCACAATACGTGACAACCATTTAATTTCTGAGCTTCCGTGGCTCAATGGTTAGCGCGTTCGGCTGTTAACCAATAGGTTGGTGGTTCGAGCCCACCCGGGACCGGTGGTGTGGGATCTCAAATGTAACGTAGAAAGTCAAAACTTTTCCGCAATACGTGACAACCATTTAAATTCTGAGCTTCCGTGGCTCAATGGTTAGCGCGTTCGCCTGTTAACCAATAGGTTGGTGGTTCGAGCCCATCCGGGAGCGGTGTTGTGACGTCTCAGATGTGACGTACAAAGTCAAGGTTTTTCCACAATACCGGACGACCATTTAATTTTTGGGCTTCCGTGGCGCAATCGTTAGCGCGTTCGGCTGTTAACAGAACGGTTGGTGGTTCGAGCACACCCGGGAGCGGTGCTATGAGGTCTCAGATGTTACGTAAAAAGTCAAAGTTTTTCCACAATACCGGACGACCATTTAATTTTTGGGCTTCCGTTGCGCAATGGCTAGCGCGTTCAGCTGCTGTTCAAAAGACTGGTGGTTTGAGCCCTCCCGGGAGCGGTGTTGTGACGTCTCAGATGTAACATAAAATGTCAGAGTTTTTCCACAATACCTGACGAACATTGAATTTTTGGGCTTCCGTGGCGCAATGGTTAGCGCGTTCAGCTGTTAATCGAAAGGTTAATGGTTCGAGCCCACCCGGGAGAGGTGTTGTGGGGTCTCAGATGTAGCGTAAAAAGTCAAAACGTTTCCACAATACGTGACAACCATTTAATTTCTGAGCCTCCGTGGCTGAATGGTTAGCGCGTTCGGCTGTTAACCAATAGGTTAGTGGTTCGAGGCCACCCGGGAGCGGCGTTGTGGGATCTCAAATGTAACGTAGAAAGCCAAAGTTTTTCCACAATACCTGACGATCATTTAATTTTTGGGCTTCCGTGGCGCAATGGTTAGGGCGTTCGGCTGTTAACCAATAGGTTGGTGGTTCGAGCCCTCCCGGGCGCGGTGTTGTGGGATCTCAAACGTAACGTAGAAAGCCAAAGTTTTTCCACAATACCTGACGACCATTTAATTTTTGGGCTTCCGTGGCGCAATGATTAGCGCGTTCAGCTGTTAATCGAAAGGTTGAAGGTTCGAGCCCACCCGGGAGAGGTGTTGTGGGATCTCATATGTAACGTAGAAAGCCAAAGTTTTGCCACAATACCTGACGACCATTAAATTTTTGGGCCTTCTTGGCGCAATTGTTAGTGCGTTCGGCTGTTAACCGAAAGGTTGGTGGTTCGAGCCCAACCGGAAGAGGTGTTGTAGGGTCTCAGATGTAGCGTAAAAATTCAAAACTTTTCCACAATACGTGACAACCATTTAATTTCTGAGCTTCCGTGGCTCAATGGTTAGCGCTTTCGGCTGTTAACCAATAGGTTGGTGGTGCGAGCCCATCCGGGAGCGGTGTTGTGAGGTCTCAGATGTGACGTAAAAAGTCAAGGTTTTTACACAATACCTGACGAGCATTTAATTTTTGGGCTTCCGTGGCGCAATGGTTAGCGCGTTCAGCAGTTAACAAATAGGTTAGTGGTTCGAGCCCACCCGGGAGCGGCGTTGTGGGATCTCAAACGTAACGTAGAAAGCCAAAGTTTTTCCACAATACCTGACGACCATTAAATTTTTGGGCTTCCGTGGCGCAATGGTTAACGCGTTCGGCTGTTAACCAATAGGTTGATTTTTCGAGCCCACCCGGGAGCGGTGTTGTGGGATCTCAAATGTAACGTAGAAAGCCAAAGTTTTTCCACAAAACGTGACGACCATTTAATTTCTGAGCTTCCGTGGCTCAATGGTTAGCGCGTTCGGCTGTTAACCAATAGGTTGGTGGTTCGAGCCCACCCGGGAGCGGTGTTGTGGGATCTCATATGTAACGTAGAAAGCCAAAGTTTTGCCACAATACCTGACGACCATTAAATTTTTGGGCCTTCTTGGCGCAATTGTTAGTGCGTTCGGCTGTTAACCGAAAGGTTGGTGGTTCGAGCCCAACCGGAAGAGGTGTTGTAGGGTCTCAGATGTAGCGTAAAAATTCAAAACTTTTCCACAATACGTGACAACCATTTAATTTCTGAGCTTCCGTGGCTCAATGGTTAGCGCTTTCGGCTGTTAACCAATAGGTTGGTGGTGCGAGCCCATCCGGGAGCGGTGTTGTGAGGTCTCAGATGTGACGTAAAAAGTCAAGGTTTTTACACAATACCTGACGAGCATTTAATTTTTGGGCTTCCGTGGCGCAATGGTTAGCGCGTTCAGCTGTTAATCGAAAGGTTAATGGTTCGAGCCCACCCGGGAGAGGTGTTGTGGGGTCTCAGATGTGGCGTAAAAAGTCAAAACGTTTCCACAATACGTGACAACCATTTAATTTCTGAGCCTCCGTGGCTGAATGGTTAGCGCGTTCGGCTGTTAACCAATAGGTTAGTGGTTCGAGCCCACCCGGGAGCGGCGTTGTGGGATCTCAAATGTAACGTAGAAAGCCAAAGTTTTTCCACAATACCTGACGATCATTTAATTTTTGGGCTTCCGTGGCGCAATGGTTAGGGCGTTCGGCTGTTAACCAATAGGTTGGTGGTTCGAGCCCTCCCGGGCGCGGTGTTGTGGGATCTCAAACGTAACGTAGAAAGCCAAAGTTTTTCCACAATACCTGACGACCATTTAATTTTTGGGCTTCCGTGGCGCAATGATTAGCGCGTTCAGCTGTTAATCGAAAGGTTGAAGGTTCGAGCCCACCCGGGAGAGGTGTTGTGGGATCTCATATGTAACGTAGAAAGCCAAAGTTTTGCCACAATACCTGACGACCATTAAATTTTTGGGCCTTCTTGGCGCAATTGTTAGTGCGTTCGGCTGTTAACCGAAAGGTTGGTGGTTCGAGCCCAACCGGAAGAGGTGTTGTAGGGTCTCAGATGTAGCGTAAAAATTCAAAACTTTTCCACAATACGTGACAACCATTTAATTTCTGAGCTTCCGTGGCTCAATGGTTAGCACTTTCGGCTGTTAACCAATAGGTTGGTGGTGCGAGCCCATCCGGGAGCGGTGTTGTGAGGTCTCAGATGTGACGTAAAAAGTCAAGGTTTTTACACAATTCCTGACGAGCATTTAATTTTTGGGCTTCCGTGGCGCAATGGTTAGCGCGTTCAGCAGTTAACAAATAGGTTAGTGGTTCGAGCCCACCCGGGAGCGGCGTTGTGGGATCTCAAACGTAACGTAGAAAGCCAAAGTTTTTCCACAATACCTGACGACCATTTAATTTTTGGGCTTCCGTGGCGCAATGGTTAACGCGTTCGGCTGTTAACCAATAGGTTGGTTTTTCGAGCCCACCCGGGAGCGGTGTTGTGGGATCTCAAATGTAACGTAGAAAGCCAAAGTTTTTCCACAATACGTGACGACCATTTAATTTCTGAGCTTCCGTGGCTCAATGGTTAGCGCGTTCGGTTGTTAACCAATAGGTTGGTGGTTCGAGCCCACCCGGGAGCGGTGTTGTGGGATCTCATATGTAACGTAGAAAGCCAAAGTTTTGCCACAATACCTGACGACCATTAAATTTTTGGGCCTTCTTGGCGCAATTGTTAGTGCGTTCGGCTGTTAACCGAAAGGTTGGTGGTTCGAGCCCAACCGGAAGAGGTGTTGTAGGGTCTCAGATGTAACGTAAAAAGTCATAACTTATCTACAATACCTGACAACCATTTAATTTCTGAGCTTCCGTGGCTCAAAGGTTAGCGCGTTCGGCTGTTAACCAATAGGTGTGTGTATCGAGCCCATCCGGGTGCGGTGTTGTGACGTCTCAGATGTGAGTAAAAAAGTCAAGGTTTTTTCCACAACACCTGACGACCATTTAAATTCTGAGCTTCCGTGGCTCAATGGTTAGCGAATTCGGCTGTTAACAAATAGGTTGGTGGTTCGAGCCCACCCGGGAGCGGTGTTTTGGGATCTCAAATGTAACGTTGAAAGCCAAAATTTTTGCACAATACCTGACGACCATTTAATTTTTGGGCTTCCGTGGCGCAATGGTCAGCGCGTTCAGCTGTTAACCGAAAGGTTGGTGGTTCGAGCCCATCCGGGAGCGGTGTTGTGACGTCTCAGATGTAACGTAAAATGTCAGAGTTTTTCCACAATACCTGACGAACATTTAATTTTTGGGCTTCCGTGGCGCAATGATTAGCGCGTTCAGCTGTTAATCGAAATTTTGAAGGTTCGAGCCCACCCGGGAGAGGTGTTGTGGGGTCTCAGATGTAGCGTAAAAAGTCAAAACTTTTCCACAATACGTGACAACCATTTAATTTCTGAGCTTCCGTGGCTCAATGGTTAGCGCGTCCAGCTGTTAACCGAAAGGTTGGTGGTTCGAGCCCACCCGGGAGCGGTGTTGTGGGATCTCTAATGTAACGTAAAAAGCCAAAGTTTTACCACAATACCTGACGACCATTAAATTTTTGGGCCTTCTTGGCGCAATTGTTAGTGCGTTCGGCTGTTAACAGAAAGGTTGGTGGTTCGAGCCCAACCGGAAGAGGTGTTGTACGGTCTCAGATGTAACGTAAAAAGTCATAACTTATCTACAATACCTGACAACCATTTAATTTCTGAGCTTCCGTGGCTCAAAGGTTAGCGCGTTCGGCTGTTAACCAATAGGTGTGTGGTTCGAGCCCATCCGGGAGCGGTGTTGTGACGTCTCAGATGTGACGTAAAAAGTCAAGTTTTTTTCCACAATACCTGACGACCATTTTTTTTTTGGGCGTCCGTGGCGCAATGGTTAGCGCGTTCGGCTGTTAACCGAAAGGTTGGTGGTTCGAGCCCATCCGGGAGCGGTGTTGTGACGTCTTAGATGTTACGTAAAATGTCAGAGTTTTTCCACAATACCTGACGAACATTTAATTTTTGGGCTTCCGTGGCGCAATAATTAGCGCGTCCAGCTGTTAATCGAAAGGTTGGTGGTTCGAGCCCACCCGGGAGCGGTGTTGTGGGATCTCAAATGTAACGTAGAAAACCAAAGTTTTTCCACAATACCTGACTACCATTTAATTTTTGGGCTTCCTTGGCGCAATGGTTAGCGCGTTCGGCTGTTAACCGAAAGGATGGTGGTTCGAGCCCACCTGGGAGAAGTGTTGTAGGGTATCAGATGTAACGTAAAAAGTCATAACTTATCCACAAAACCTAACAACCATTTAATTTCTGAGCTTGTGTGGCTCAATGGTTAGCGCGTTCGGCTGTTAACCAATTGGTTGGTGGTTCGAGCCCACCCGGGAGCGGAGTTTTTGGATCTCAAATGTAACATAAATAGCCAAAGTTTTTCCACAATACCTGACGACCATTTAATTTTTGGGCGTCCGTGGCGAATGGTTAGCGCGTTCGGCTGTTAACCGAAAGGTTGGTGGTTCGAGCCCATCCGGGAGCGGTGTTGTGAGGCCTCAGATGTGAAGTAAAATGTCAGAGTTTTTCCACAATACCTGACGAACATTTAATTTTTGGGCGTCCGTGGCGAATGGTTAGCGGGTTCGGCTGTTAACCGAAAGGTTGGTGGTTCGAGCCCTCCCGGGAGCGGTGTTGTGACGTCTCAGATGTAACGTAAAATGTCAGAGTTTTTCCACAATACCTGACGAGCATTTAATATTTGGGCTTCCGTGGCGCAATGGTTAGCGCGTTCAGCTGTTAATCGAAAGGTTGGTGGTTCGAGCCCACCCGGGAGCGGTGTTTTTGGATCTCAAATGTAACATAAATAGCCAAAGTTTTTCCACAATACCTGACGACCATTTAATTTTTGGGCGTCCGTGGCGAATGGTTAGCGCGTTCGGCTGTTAACCGAAAGGTTGGTGGTTCGAGCCCATCCGGGAGCGGTGTTGTGAGGCCTCAGATGTGAAGTAAAATGTCAGAGTTTTTCCACAATACCTGACGAACATTTAATTTTTGGGCGTACGTGGCGAATGGTTAGCGGGTTCGGCTGTTAACCGAAAGGTTGGTGGTTCAAGCCCTCCCGGGAACGGTGTTGTGACGTCTCAGATGTAACGTAAAATGTCAGAGTTTTTCCACAATACCTGACGAGCATTTAATATTTGGGCTTCCGTGGCGCAATGGTTAGCGCGTTCAGCTGTTAATCGAAAGGTTGGTGGTTCGAGCCCACCCGGGAGAGGTGTTGTGAGGTCTCAGATGTAGCGTGAAAAGTCAAACTTTTTCCATAATACGTGATAACCATTTATTTTCTGATCTTTCGTGGCTCAATGGTTAGCGCGTTCGGCTGTTAATCGAAAGGTAGGTGGTTCGAGCCCATCCGGGAGCGGTGTTGTGAGGTCTCGGATGTGAAGTAAAAAGTCAAAGTTTTACCTCAATACCTGACGAAAATTTAATTTTTGGGCTTCAGTGGCGCAATGGTCAGCGCGTTCAGCTGTTAACCGAAAGGTTGGTGGTTCGAGCCCTCCCAGGAGCGGTGTTGTGTCGTCTCAGATATAACGTAAAATGTCAGAGTTTTTCCACAATACCTGACGAACATTTAATTTTTGGGCGTCCGTGGCGAATGGTTAGCGCGTTCGGCTGTTAACCGAAAGGTTGGTGGTTCGTGCCCTCCCGGGAGCGGTGTTGTGACGTCTCAGATGTAACGTAAAATGTCAGAGTTTTTCCACAATACCTGACGAGCATTTAATATTTGGGCTTCCGTGGCGCAATGGTTAGCGCGTTCAGCTGTTAATCGAAAGGTTGGTGGTTCGAGCCCACCCGGGAGAGGTGTTGTGAGGTCTCAGATGTAGCGTGAAAAGTCAAACTTTTTCCATAATACGTGATAACCATTTATTTTCTGATCTTTCGTGGCTCAATGGTTAGCGCGTTCGGCTGTTAACCAATAGCTTGGTGTTTCGAGCCCACCCGGGAGCGGTGTTTTTGGATCTCAAATGTAACGTAAATAGCCAAAGTTTTTCCGCAATACCTGACGACCATTTTTTTTGGGCGTCCGTGGCGCAATGGTTAGCGCGTTCGGCTGTTAACCGAAAGGTTGGTGGTTCGAGCCCATCCGGGAGCGGTGTTGTGAGGCCTCAGATGTGAAGTAAAAAGTCAAAGTTTTACCTCAATACCTGACGAAAATTTAATTTTTGGGCTTCAGTGGCGCAATGGTCAGCGCGTTCAGCTGTTAACCGAAAGGTTGGTGGTTCGAGCCCTCCCGGGAGCGGTGTTGTGTCGTCTCAGATGTAACGTAAAATGTCAGAGTTTTTCCACAATACCTGACGAGCATTTAATTTTTGGGCTTCCGTGGCGCAATGGTTAGCGCGTTCAGCTGTTAATCGAAAGGTTGGTGGTTCGAGCCCACCCGGGAGAGGTGTTGTGAGGTCTCAGATGTTGCGTTAAAAGTCAAAACTTTTCCACAATACGTGACAACCATTTAATTTCTGATCTTCCTTGGCTCAATGGTTAGCGCGTTCGGCTGTTAACCAATAGGTTGGTGGTTCGTGCCCTCCCGGGAGCGGTGTTTTTGGATCTCAAATGTAACGTAAATAGCCAAAGTTTTTCCACAATACCTGACGACCATTTAATTTTTGGGCGTCCGTGGCGAATGGTTAGCGCGTTCGGCTGTTAACCGAAAGGTTGGTGGTTCGAGCCCATCCGGGAGCGGTGTTGTGAGGTCTCAGATGTGAAGTAAAAAGTCAAGGTTTTACCTAAATACCTGACGAAAATTTAATTTTTGGGCTTCAGTGGCGCAATGGTCAGCGCGTTCAGCTGTTAACCGAAAGGTTGGTGGTTCGAGCCCTCCCGGGAGCGGTGTTGTGACGTCTCAGATGTAACGTAAAATGTCAGAGTTTTTCCACAACACCTGACGAACATTTAACTTTTGGGCTTCCGTGGCGCAATGGTTAGCGCGTTCAGCTGTTAATCGAAAGGTTGGTGGTTCGAGCCCGCCCGGAAGAGGTATTGTGTAGTCTCAGATGTAGCGTAAAAAGTCAAAACTTTTCCACAATACGTGACAACCATTTAATTTTTGAGCTTCCGTGGCTCAATGGTTAGCGCGTTCGGCTGTTAATCGAAAGGTTGGTGGTTCGAGCCCATCCGGGAGCGGTGTTGTGAGGTCTCAGATGTAGCGTGAAAAGTCAAACTTTTTCCATAATACGTGATAACCATTTATTTTCTGAGCTTCCGTGGCTCAATGGTTAGCGCGTTCGGCTGTTATCCAATATGTTGGTGGTTCGAGCCCACCCGGGAGCGGTGTTTTGGGATCTCAAATGTAACGTAAATAGCCAAAGTTTTTCCACAATACCTGACGACCATTTAATTTTTGGGCCTCAGTGGCGCAATGGTTAGCGCGTTCAGCTGTTAACCGAAAGGTTGGTGGTTCGAGCCCAAACGAGAGAGGATTTGGGGGGTCTCAGAAGTAGCGTGAAAAGTCGTAACTTTTTAACAATACCTGACAACCATTTAATTTTTGGGCGTCCGTGGCGCAATGGTTAGCGCGTTCGGCTGTTAACCGAAAGGTTGGTGGTTCGAGCCCATCCAGGAGCGGTGTTGTGACGTCTCAGATGTGACGTAAAAAGTCAAGGTTTTTACACGATACCTGACGAGCATTTAACTTTTGGGCTTCCGTGGCGCAATGGTTAGCGCGTTCGGCTGTTAACCAATAGGTTGGTGGTTCGAGCCCATCCGGGAGCGGTGTTGTGAGGTCTCAGATGTGACGTAAAAAGTCAAGGTTTTTACACAATATCTGACGAGCATCTAATTTTTGGGCTTCCGTGGCGCAATGGTTAGCGCGTTCAGATGTTAATCGAAAGGTTGGTGGTTCGAGCCCACCCGGGAGAGGTGTTGTGGGGTCTCAAATGTAACGTAAAAAGCCAAAGTTTTTCCACAATACCTGACAACCGTTTAATTTCTGAGCTTCCGTGGCTCAATGGTTAGCGCGTTCAGCTGTTAACCAATAGGTTGGTGGTTTGAGCCCACCCGGGAGCGGTGTTGTGTGATCTCAAATGTAACGTAGAAAGCCAAAGTTTTTCCACAATACCTGACGACCATTTAATTTTTGGGCTTCCGTGGCGCAATGGTTAGCGCGTTCGGCTGTAAACCAATAGGTTGGTGGTTCGAGCCCATCCGGGAGCGGTGTTGTGAGGTCTCAGATGTGACGTAAAAAGTCAAGGTTTTTACACAATACCTGACGAGCATTTAATTTTTGGGCTACCGTGGCACAATGGTTACCGCGTTCAGCTGTTAATCGAAAGGTTGGTGGTTCGAGCCCACCCGGGAGAGGTGTTGTGGGGTCTCAAATGTAACGTAGAAAGCCAAAGTTTTTCCACAATACCTGACAACAATTTAATTTCTGAGCTTCCGTGGCTCAATGGTTAGCGCGTTCGGCTGTTAACCAATAGGTTGGTGGTTCGAGCCCATCCCGGAGCGGTGTTGTGAGGTCTCAGATGTGACGTAAAAAGTCAAGGTTATAAAGATGAAGGTTAATTTGTCTCACTTAATTTAAATTCGAATTTTTAACTAGCACTCTCGGCAACGGCCATATCTTAGGCCGAGTTACGTCGATTTTGAAAATGTTATTAAAAATCGAGGTACATTTTTATTTATTGTTCAATCGAGATGAAATCACTTTTAATGAGTGTTTTATTGGAATTACGCTACATATGAGACCCAACAACACCTCTCCCGGGTAGGCTCGAACCACCAACCTTTCGATTAACAGCTGAACGCGCTAACCATTGCGCCACGCAAGCCCAAAAATTAAATGTTCGTCAGGTATTGTGGAAAAACTCTGACATTTTACGTTACATCTGAGACGTCACAACACTTCTCCCAGATAGGCTCGAACCACCAACCAATTGGTTAACAGCCGAACGTGCTAACCATTGAGCCACAGAAGCTCAGAAATTAAATGGTTGTTAGGTTTTGTGGATAAGTTATGACTTTTTACGTTACATCTGAGACCCTACAACACCTCTCCCAGGTGGGCTCGAACCACCAACCTTTCGATTGACAGCCGAACGCGCTAACCATTGAGCCACGGAAGCTCAGAAATTAAATGGTTGTCACGTATTGTGGAAAAGGTTTGACTTTTTACGCTACAACTGAGACCCCACAACACCTCTTCCGGGCGGGCTCGAACCACCAACCCTTCGATTAACAGCTGAACGCGCTAACCATTGCGCCACGGAAGCCCAAAAGTTAAATGTTCGTCAGGTGTTTTGGAAAAACTCTGACATTTTACGTTACATCTGTGACGTCACAACACCGCTCCCGGGAGGGCTCGAACCACCAACCTTTCGGTTAACAGCTGAACGCGCTGACCATTGCGCCACTGAAGCCCAAAAATTAAATTTTCGTCAGGTATTGAGGTAAAACCTTGACTTTTTACTTCTCATCTGAGACCTCACACCACCGCTCCCGGATGGGCTCGAACCACCAACCTTTCGGTTAACAGCCGAACGCGCTAACCATTCGCCACGGACGCCCAAAAATTAAATGGTCGTCAGGTATTGTGGAAAAACTTTGGCTATTTACGTTACATTTGAGATCCAAAAACACCGCTCCCGGGTGGGCTCGAACCACCAACCTATTGGTTAACAGCCGAACGCGCTAACCATTGAGCCACGGAAGATCAGAAATTAAATGGTTGTCACGTATTGTGGAAAAGTTTTGACTTTTAACGCTATATCTGAGACCCCACAACACCTCTTCCGGGTGGGCTCAAACCACCAACCTTTCGATTAAGAGCTGGACGCGCTAATTACTGCGCCACGGAAGCCCAAAAATTAAATGTTCGTCAGGTATTGTGGAAAAACTCTCACATTTTACGTTACATCTGAGACGTCACAACACCGCTCCCGGGAGGGCTCGAACCACCAACTTTTCGGTTAACAGCTGAACGCGCTGACCATTGCGCCACTGAAGCCCAAAAATTAAATTTTCGTCAGGTATTGAGGTAAAACTATGACTTTTTACTTCACATCCGAGACCTCACAACACCGCTCCCGGATGGGATCGAACCACCAACCTTTCGATTGACAGCCGAACGCGCTAACCATTGAGCCACGGAAGCTCAGAAATTAAATGGTTGTCACGTATTGTGGAAAAGTTTTGACTTTTTACGCTACATCTGAGACATCACAACACCGCTCCCGGATGGGCTAGAACCTCCAACCTATAGGTTAACAGCCGAACGCGCTAACCATTGCGCCACGGAAGCCCAAAAATTAAATGTTCGTCAGGTATTGTGGAAAAACTCCGACATTTTACGTTACATCTGAGACGTCACAACACTTCTCCCGGATGGGCTCGAACCACCAACCTATTGGTTAATAGCCGAACGCGCTAACCATTGCGCCACTGAAGCCCAAAAATTAAATTTTCGTCAGGTATTGAGGTAAAACTTTGACTTTTTACTTCACATCTGAGGCCTCACAACACCGCTCCCGGATGGGCTCGAACCACCAACCTTTCGGTTAACAGCCGAACGCGCTAACCATTGCGCCACGGACGCCCAAAAAAAATGGTCGTCAGGTATTGCGGAAAAACTTTGGCTATTTACGTTACATTTGAGATCCAAAAACACCGCTCCCGGGAGGGCTCGAACCACCAACCTTTCGGTTAACAGCTGAACGCGCTGACCATTGCGCCACTGAAGCCCAAAAATTAAATTTTCGTCAGGTATTGAGGTAAAACCTTGACTTTTTACTTCTCATCTGAGACCTCACACCACCGCTCCCGGATGGGCTCGAACCACCAACCTTTCGGTTAACAGCCGAACGCGCTAACCATTCGCCACGGACGCCCAAAAATTAAATGGTCGTCAGGTATTGTGGAAAAACTTTGGCTATTTACGTTACATTTGAGATCCAAAAACACCGCTCCCGGGTGGGCTCGAACCACCAACCTATTGGTTAACAGCCGAACGCGCTAACCATTGAGCCACGGAAGATCAGAAATTAAATGGTTGTCACGTATTGTGGAAAAGTTTTGACTTTTAACGCTATATCTGAGACCCCACAACACCTCTTCCGGGTGGGCTCAAACCACCAACCTTTCGATTAAGAGCTGGACGCGCTAATTACTGCGCCACGGAAGCCCAAAAATTAAATGTTCGTCAGGTATTGTGGAAAAACTCTCACATTTTACGTTACATCTGAGACGTCACAACACCGCTCCCGGGAGGGCTCGAACCACCAACTTTTCGGTTAACAGCTGAACGCGCTGACCATTGCGCCACTGAAGCCCAAAAATTAAATTTTCGTCAGGTATTGAGGTAAAACTATGACTTTTTACTTCACATCCGAGACCTCACAACACCGCTCCCGTATGGGATCGAACCACCAACCTTTCGATTGACAGCCGAACGTGCTAACCATTGAGCCACGGAAGCTCAGAAATTAAATGGTTGTCACGTATTGTGGAAAAGTTTTGACTTTTTACGCTACATCTGAGACATCACAACACCGCTCCCGGATGGGCTAGAACCTCCAACCTATAGGTTAACAGCCGAACGCGCTAACCATTGCGCCACGGAAGCCCAAAAATTAAATGTTCGTCAGGTATTGTGGAAAAACTCCGACATTTTACGTTACATCTGAGACGTCACAACACTTCTCCCGGATGGGCTCGAACCACCAACCTATTGGTTAATAGCCGAACGTGCTAGCCATTGCGCCACTGAAGCCCAAAAATTAAATTTTCGTCAGGTATTGAGGTAAAACTTTGACTTTTTACTTCACATCTGAGGCCTCACAACACCGCTCCCGGATGGGCTCGAACCACCAACCTTTCGGTTAACAGCCGAACGCGCTAACCATTGCGCCACGGACGCCCAAAAAAAATGGTCGTCAGGTATTGCGGAAAAACTTTGGCTATTTACGTTACATTTGAGATCCAAAAACACCGCTCCCGGGTGGGCTCGAACCACCAAGCTATTGGTTAACAGCCGAACGCGCTAACCATTGAGCCACGAAAGATCAGAAAATAAATGGTTATCACGTATTATGGAAAAAGTTTGACTTTTCACGCTTCATCTGAGACCTCACAACACCTCTCCCGGGTGGGCTCGAATACCAACCTTTCGATTAACAGCTGAACGCAGAAGTCAGACTTCTCTGCATCGGTGGCAAACGTAAATGACAAGAATACGTCATCAGCTTTGTCGCCCATCATGTATATTAACGCGTTGACTTGTTCCTCTCCTGTCTTGGAACTAAGACCGGACGCGGATCTGAATCTCTCGAACCTCCTCCTCCATCGGGGCCACTCATTGGAATTCGAAAAGTTGAATTGGCAAGGCGGTTGCACTTGAAAGGCTGCGGCGTTCTGCATTTTCCGTGTCGAGGTAGACCGCAAATCTAGTCGATTACTGATTAACGAATTAAAGCTAACCGTGATATCGCGCGACTAAATACCACATTAACGAACTTCTGACACCATGTTGTGTGTTTGTACGACTACACAGGAGTTGATACTTTAAAACTATGGTTTTATTTACAATGATTTATACATGATCGAGGTCCGAGATAGACTGAATTTTTAACACAGAGAGGGGGCCTTTTTATACACGAGAGATTAGATAAATAATAGACATTAAGCTAATATGGGGCTGTTCATAAACTGGCCTACTAATAATACAAAGCATAATGTCACACTTATCCACAAAACCTAACAACCATTTAATTTCTGAGCTTCTGTGGCTCAATGGTTAGCGCGTTCGGCTGTTAACCAATTGGTTGGTGGTTCGAGCCTATCCGGGAGAAGTGTTGTGACGTCTCAGATGTAACGTAAAATGTCAGAGTTTTTCCACAATACCTGACGAACATTTAATTTCTGGGCTTGCGTGGCGCAATGGTTAGCGCGTTCAGCTGTTAATCGAAAGGTTGGTGGTTCGAGCCCACCCGGGAGAGGTGTTGTTGGGTCTCATATGTAGCGTAAAAAGTAAAAACTTTTCCACAATACGTGACAACCATTTATTTTCTGAGCTTTCATCGCTCAATGGTTAGCGCGTTCGGCTGTTAACCAATAGGTTGGTGGTTCGAGCCCACCCGGGAGCGGTGTTTTTGGATCTCAAATGTAACGTAAATAGCCAAAGTTTTTCCACAATACCTGACGACCATTTAATTTTTGGGCGTCCGTGCCGAATGGTTAGCGCATTCGGCTGTTAACCGAAAGGTTGGTGGTTCGAGCCCATCCGGGAGCGGTGTTGTGAGGCCTCAGATGTGAAGTAAAAAGTCAAAGTTTTACCTCAATACCTGACGAAAATTTAATTTTTGGGCTTCAGTGGCGCAATGGTTAGCGCGTTCGGCTATTAACCAATAGGTTGGTGGTTCGAGCCCATCCGGGAGAAGTGTTGTGACGTCTCAGATGTAGCGTAAAATGTCAGAGTTTTTCCACAATACCTGACGAACATTTAATTTTTGGGCTTCAGTGGCGCAATGGTCAGCGCGTTCAGCTGTTAACCGAAAGGTTGGTGGTTCGAGCCCAAACGAGAGAGGTTTTGTGGGGTCTCAGATGTAGCGTGAATAGTCGTAACTTTTCAACAATACCTGACAACCATTTAATTTCTGAGCTTCCGTGGCTCAATGGTTAGCGCGTTCGGCTGTTAACCAATAGGTTGGTGGTTATAGCCCATCCGGGAGCGGTGTTGTGATGTCTCAGATGTAACGTAAAATGTCAGAGTTTTTCCACAATACCTGACGAACATTTATTTTTTGGGCTTCCGTGGCGCAATGGTTAGCGCGTTCAGCTGTTAATCGAAAGGTTGGTGGTTCGAGCCCACCCGGAAGAGGTGATGTGGGGTCTCAGATGTAGCGTAAAAAGTCAAAACTTTTCCACTATACGTGACAACTATTTAATTTCTGAGCTTCCGTGGCTCAATGGTTAGCGCGTTCGGCTGTTAATCGAAAGGTTGGTGGTTCGAGCCCATCCGGGAGCGGTGTTGTGAGGTCTCGGATGTGAAGTAAAAAGTCAAAGTTTTACCTCAATACCTAACGAGCATTTATTTTTTGGGCTTCCGTGGCGCAATGGTTAGCGCGTTCAGCTGTTAATCGAAAGGTTGCTGGTTCGAGCCCACCCGGGAGAGGTGTTGTGAGGTCTCAGATGTAGCGTGAAAAGTCAAACTTTTTCCATAATACGTGATAACCATTTATTTTCTGATCTTTCGTGGCTCAATGGTTAGCGCGTTCGGCTGTTAACCAATAGCTTGGTGGTTCGAGCCCACCCGGGAGCGGTGTTTTTGGATCTCAAATGTAACGTAAATAGCCAAAGTTTTTCCACAATACCTGACGACCATTTAATTTTTGGGCTTCCGTGGCGCAATGGTTAGCGCGTTCAGCTGTTAACCGAAAGGTTGGTGGTTTGAGCCCAAACGAGAGAGGATTTGGGGGGTCTCAGAAGTAGCGTGAAAAGTCGTAACTTTTTAACAATACCTGACAACCATTTAATTTTTGGGCGTCCGTGGCGCAATGGTTAGCGCGTTCGGCTGTTAACCGAAAGGTTGGTGGTTCGAGCCCATCCAGGAGCGGTGTTGTGACGTCTCAGATGTGACGTAAAAAGTCAAGGTTTTTACACGATACCTGACGAGCATTTAACTTTTGGGCTTCCGTGGCGCAATGGTTAGCGCGTTCGGCTGTTAACCAATAGGTTGGTGGTTCGAGCCCATCCGGGAGCGGTGTTGTGAGGTCTCAGATGTGACGTAAAAAGTCAAGGTTTTTACACAATATCTGACGAGCATCTAATTTTTGGGCTTCCGTGGCGCAATGGTTAGCGCGTTCAGCTGTTAATCGAAAGGTTGGTGGTTCGAGCCCACCCGGGAGAGGTGTTGTGGGGTCTCAAATGTAACGTAAAAAGCCAAAGTTTTTCCACAATACCTGACAACCGTTTAATTTCTGAGCTTCCGTGGCTCAATGGTTAGCGCGTTCAGCTGTTAACCAATAGGTTGGTGGTTTGAGCCCACCCGGGAGCGGTGTTGTGTGATCTCAAATGTAACGTAGAAAGCCAAAGTTTTTCCACAATACCTGACGACCATTTAATTTTTGGGCTTCCGTGGCGCAATGGTTAGCGCGTTCGGCTGTAAACCAATAGGTTGGTGGTTCGAGCCCATCCGGGAGCGGTGTTGTGAGGTCTCAGATGTGACGTAAAAAGTCAAGGTTTTTACACAATACCTGACGAGCATTTAATTTTTGGGCTACCGTGGCACAATGGTTACCGCGTTCAGCTGTTAATCGAAAGGTTGGTGGTTCGAGCCCACCCGGGAGAGGTGTTGTGGGGTCTCAAATGTAACGTAGAAAGCCAAAGTTTTTCCACAATACCTGACAACAATTTAATTTCTGAGCTTCCGTGGCTCAATGGTTAGCGCGTTCGGCTGTTAACCAATAGGTTGGTGGTTCGAGCCCATCCCGGAGCGGTGTTGTGAGGTCTCAGATGTGACGTAAGAAGTCAAGGTTATAAAGATGAAGGTTAATTTGTCTCACTTAATTTAAATTCGAATTTTTAACTAGCACTCTCGGCAACGGCCATATCTTAGGCCGAGTTACGTCGATTTTGAAAATGTTATTAAAAATCGAGGTACATTTTTATTTATTGTTCAATCGAGATGAAATCACTTTTAATGAGTGTTTTATTGGAATTACGCTACATATGAGACCCAACAACACCTCTCCCGGGTAGGCTCGAACCACCAACCTTTCGATTAACAGCTGAACGCGCTAACCATTGCGCCACGCAAGCCCAAAAATTAAATGTTCGTCAGGTATTGTGGAAAAACTCTGACATTTTACGTTACATCTGAGACGTCACAACACTTCTCCCAGATAGGCTCGAACCACCAACCAATTGGTTAACAGCCGAACGTGCTAACCATTGAGCCACAGAAGCTCAGAAATTAAATGGTTGTTAGGTTTTGTGGATAAGTTATGACTTTTTACGTTACATCTGAGACCCTACAACACCTCTCCCAGGTGGGCTCGAACCACCAACCTTTCGATTGACAGCCGAACGCGCTAACCATTGAGCCACGGAAGCTCAGAAATTAAATGGTTGTCACGTATTGTGGAAAAGGTTTGACTTTTTACGCTACAACTGAGACCCCACAACACCTCTTCCGGGCGGGCTCGAACCACCAACCCTTCGATTAACAGCTGAACGCGCTAACCATTGCGCCACGGAAGCCCAAAAGTTAAATGTTCGTCAGGTGTTTTGGAAAAACTCTGACATTTTACGTTACATCTGTGACGTCACAACACCGCTCCCGGGAGGGCTCGAACCACCAACCTTTCGGTTAACAGCTGAACGCGCTGACCATTGCGCCACTGAAGCCCAAAAATTAAATTTTCGTCAGGTATTGAGGTAAAACCTTGACTTTTTACTTCTCATCTGAGACCTCACACCACCGCTCCCGGATGGGCTCGAACCACCAACCTTTCGGTTAACAGCCGAACGCGCTAACCATTCGCCACGGACGCCCAAAAATTAAATGGTCGTCAGGTATTGTGGAAAAACTTTGGCTATTTACGTTACATTTGAGATCCAAAAACACCGCTCCCGGGTGGGCTCGAACCACCAACCTATTGGTTAACAGCCGAACGCGCTAACCATTGAGCCACGGAAGATCAGAAATTAAATGGTTGTCACGTATTGTGGAAAAGTTTTGACTTTTAACGCTATATCTGAGACCCCACAACACCTCTTCCGGGTGGGCTCAAACCACCAACCTTTCGATTAAGAGCTGGACGCGCTAATTACTGCGCCACGGAAGCCCAAAAATTAAATGTTCGTCAGGTATTGTGGAAAAACTCTCACATTTTACGTTACATCTGAGACGTCACAACACCGCTCCCGGGAGGGCTCGAACCACCAACTTTTCGGTTAACAGCTGAACGCGCTGACCATTGCGCCACTGAAGCCCAAAAATTAAATTTTCGTCAGGTATTGAGGTAAAACTATGACTTTTTACTTCACATCCGAGACCTCACAACACCGCTCCCGGATGGGATCGAACCACCAACCTTTCGATTGACAGCCGAACGCGCTAACCATTGAGCCACGGAAGCTCAGAAATTAAATGGTTGTCACGTATTGTGGAAAAGTTTTGACTTTTTACGCTACATCTGAGACATCACAACACCGCTCCCGGATGGGCTAGAACCTCCAACCTATAGGTTAACAGCCGAACGCGCTAACCATTGCGCCACGGAAGCCCAAAAATTAAATGTTCGTCAGGTATTGTGGAAAAACTCCGACATTTTACGTTACATCTGAGACGTCACAACACTTCTCCCGGATGGGCTCGAACCACCAACCTATTGGTTAATAGCCGAACGCGCTAACCATTGCGCCACTGAAGCCCAAAAATTAAATTTTCGTCAGGTATTGAGGTAAAACTTTGACTTTTTACTTCACATCTGAGGCCTCACAACACCGCTCCCGGATGGGCTCGAACCACCAACCTTTCGGTTAACAGCCGAACGCGCTAACCATTGCGCCACGGACGCCCAAAAAAAATGGTCGTCAGGTATTGCGGAAAAACTTTGGCTATTTACGTTACATTTGAGATCCAAAAACACCGCTCCCGGGTGGGCTCGAACCACCAAGCTATTGGTTAACAGCCGAACGCGCTAACCATTGAGCCACGAAAGATCAGAAAATAAATGGTTATCACGTATTATGGAAAAAGTTTGACTTTTCACGCTTCATCTGAGACCTCACAACACCTCTCCCGGGTGGGCTCGAATACCAACCTTTCGATTAACAGCTGAACGCAGAAGTCAGACTTCTCTGCATCGGTGGCAAACGTAAATGACAAGAATACGTCATCAGCTTTGTCGCCCATCATGTATATTAACGCGTTGACTTGTTCCTCTCCTGTCTTGGAACTAAGACCGGACGCGGATCTGAATCTCTCGAACCTCCTCCTCCATCGGGGCCACTCATTGGAATTCGAAAAGTTGAATTGGCAAGGCGGTTGCACTTGAAAGGCTGCGGCGTTCTGCATTTTCCGTGTCGAGGTAGACCGCAAATCTAGTCGATTACTGATTAACGAATTAAAGCTAACCGTGATATCGCGCGACTAAATACCACATTAACGAACTTCTGACACCATGTTGTGTGTTTGTACGACTACACAGGAGTTGATACTTTAAAACTATGGTTTTATTTACAATGATTTATACATGATCGAGGTCCGAGATAGACTGAATTTTTAACACAGAGAGGGGGCCTTTTTATACACGAGAGATTAGATAAATAATAGATATTAAGCTAATATGGGGCTGTTCATAAACTGGCCTACTAATAATACAAAGCATAATGTCACACTTATCCACAAAACCTAACAACCATTTAATTTCTGAGCTTCTGTGGCTCAATGGTTAGCGCGTTCGGCTGTTAACCAATTGGTTGGTGGTTCGAGCCTATCCGGGAGAAGTGTTGTGACGTCTCAGATGTAACGTAAAATGTCAGAGTTTTTCCACAATACCTGACGAACATTTAATTTCTGGGCTTGCGTGGCGCAATGGTTAGCGCGTTCAGCTGTTAATCGAAAGGTTGGTGGTTCGAGCCCACCCGGGAGAGGTGTTGTTGGGTCTCATATGTAGCGTAAAAAGTAAAAACTTTTCCACAATACGTGACAACCATTTATTTTATGAGCTTTCATCGCTCAATGGTTAGCGCGTTCGGCTGTTAACCAATAGGTTGGTGGTTCGAGCCCACCCGGGAGCGGTGTTTTTGGATCTCAAATGTAACGTAAATAGCCAAAGTTTTTCCACAATACCTGACGACCATTTAATTTTTGGGCGTCCGTGGCGAATGGTTAGCGCATTCGGCTGTTAACCGAAAGGTTGGTGGTTCGAGCCCATCCGGGAGCGGTGTTGTGAGGCCTCAGATGTGAAGTAAAAAGTCAAAGTTTTACCTCAATACCTGACGAAAATTTAATTTTTGGGCTTCAGTGGCGCAATGGTTAGCGCGTTCGGCTATTAACCAATAGGTTGGTGGTTCGAGCCCATCCGGGAGAAGTGTTGTGACGTCTCAGATGTAGCGTAAAATGTCAGAGTTTTTCCACAATACCTGACGAACATTTAATTTTTGGGCTTCAGTGGCGCAATGGTCAGCGCGTTCAGCTGTTAACCGAAAGGTTGGTGGTTCGAGCCCAAACGAGAGAGGTTTTGTGGGGTCTCAGATGTAGCGTGAATAGTCGTAACTTTTCAACAATACCTGACAACCATTTAATTTCTGAGCTTCCGTGGCTCAATGGTTAGCGCGTTCGGCTGTTAACCAATAGGTTGGTGGTTATAGCCCATCCGGGAGCGGTGTTGTGATGTCTCAGATGTAACGTAAAATGTCAGAGTTTTTCCACAATACCTGACGAACATTTATTTTTTGGGCTTCCGTGGCGCAATGGTTAGCGCGTTCAGCTGTTAATCGAAAGGTTGGTGGTTCGAGCCCACCCGGAAGAGGTGATGTGGGGTCTCAGATGTAGCGTAAAAAGTCAAAACTTTTCCACTATACGTGACAACTATTTAATTTCTGAGCTTCCGTGGCTCAATGGTTAGCGCGTTCGGCTGTTAATCGAAAGGTTGGTGGTTCGAGCCCATCCGGGAGCGGTGTTGTGAGGTCTCGGATGTGAAGTAAAAAGTCAAAGTTTTACCTCAATACCTAACGAGCATTTATTTTTTGGGCTTCCGTGGCGCAATGGTTAGCGCGTTCAGCTGTTAATCGAAAGGTTGGTGGTTCGAGCCCACCCGGGAGAGGTGTTGTGAGGTCTCAGATGTAGCGTGAAAAGTCAAACTTTTTCCATAATACGTGATAACCATTTATTTTCTGATCTTTCGTGGCTCAATGGTTAGCGCGTTCGGCTGTTAACCAATAGCTTGGTGGTTCGAGCCCACCCGGGAGCGGTGTTTTTGGATCTCAAATGTAACGTAAATAGCCAAAGTTTTTCCACAATACCTGACGACCATTTAATTTTTGGGCTTCCGTGGCGCAATGGTTAGCGCGTTCAGCTGTTAACCGAAAGGTTGGTGGTTCGAGCCCAAAAGAGAGGTTTTGTGGGGTCTCAGATGTAGCGTGAAAGTCGTAACTTTTCAACAAAACCTGACAACCATTTAATTTTTGGGCGTCCGTGGCGCAATGGCTAGCGCGTTCGGCTGTTAACCGAAAGGTTGGTGGTTCGAGCCCATCCGGGAGCGGTGTCGTGACGTCTCAGATGTTACGTAAAATGTCAGAGTTTTTCCACAATACCTGACGAACATTTAATTTTTGGCCTTCCGTGGCGCAATAATTAGCGCGTCGAGCACTTAATCGAAAGGTTGGTGGTTCGAGCCCACCCGGAAGAGGTGTTGTGGGGTCTCAGATGTAGCGTTAAAAGTCAAAACTTTTCCACAATACGTGACAACCATTTAATTTCTGATCTTCCGTGGCTCAATGGTTAGCGCGTTCGGCTGTTAACCAATAGGTTGGTGGTTCGAGCCCACCCGGGAGCGGTGTTTTTGGATCTCAAATGTAACGTAAATAGCCAAAGTTTTTCCACAATACCTGACGACCATTTAATTTTTGGGCGTCCGTGGCGAATGGTTAGCGCGTTCGGCTGTTAACCGAAAGGTTGGTGGTTCGAGCCCATCCGGGAGCGGTGTTGTGAGGTCTCAGATGTGAAGTAAAAAGACAAGGTTTTACCTCAATACCTGACGAAAATTTAAATTTTGGGCTTCAGTGGCGCAATGGTCAGCGCGTTCAGCTGTTAACCGAAAGGTTGGTGGTTCGAGCCCTCCCGGGAGCGGTGTTGTGACGTCTCAGATGTAACGTAAAATGTCAGAGTTTTTCCACAATACCTGACGAGCATTTAATTTTTGGGCTTCCGTGGCGCAATGGTTAGCGCGTTCAGCTGTTAATCGAAAGGTTGGTATTCGAGCCCACCCGGGAGAGGTGTTGTGAGGTCTCAGATGAAGCGTGAAAAGTCAAACTTTTTCCATAATACGTGATAACCATTTGTTTTCTGATCTTTCGTGGCTCAATGGTTAGCGCGTTCGGCTGTTAACCAATAGCTTGGTGGTTCGAGCCCATCCGGGAGCGGTGTTGTGAGGTCTCGGATGTGAAGTAAAAAGTCAAAGTTTTACCTCAATACCTAACGAGCATTTATTTTTTGGGCTTCCGTGGCGCAATGGTTAGCGCGTTCAGCTGTTAATCGAAAGGTTGGTGGTTCAAGCCCACCCGGGAGAGGTGTTGTGAGGTCTCAGATGTAGCGTGAAAAGTCCAACTTTTTCCATAATACGTGATAACCATTTATTTTCTGATCTTTCGTGGCTCAATGGTTAGCGCGTTCGGCTGTTAACCAATAGCTTGGTGGTTCGAGCCCACCCGTGAGCGGTGTTTTTGGATCTCAAATGTAACGTAAATAGCCAAAGTTTTTCCGCAATACCTGACGACCATTTTTTTTGGGCGTCCGTGGCGCAATGGTTAGCGCGTTCGGCTGTTAACCGAAAGGTTGGTGGTTCGAGCCCATCCGGGAGCGGTGTTGTGAGGCCTCAGATGTGAAGTAAAAAGTCAAAGTTTTACCTCAATACCTGACGAAAATTTAATTTTTGGGCTTCAGTGGCTCAATGGTTAGCGCGTTCGGCTGTTAACCTATAGGTTGGAGGTTCTAGCCCATCCGGGAGCGGTGTTGTGATGTCTCAGATGTAACGTAAAATGTCAGAGTTTTTCCACAATACCTGACGAACATTTAATTTTTGGGCTTCCGTGGCGCAATGGTTAGCGCGTTCAGCTGTTAATCGAAAGAATGGTGGTTCGAGCCCACCCGGAAGAGGTGTTGTGGGGTCTCAGATGTAGCGTAAAAAGTCAAAACTTTTCCACAATACGTGACAACCATTTAATTTCTGAGCTTCCGTGGCTCAATGGTTAGCGCGTTCGGCTGTCAATCGAAAGGTTGGTGGTTCGATCCCATCCGGGAGCGGTGTTATGAGGTCTCGGATGTGAAGTAAAAAGTCATAGTTTTACCTCAATACCTGACGAAAATTTAATTTTTGGGCTTCAGTGGCGCAATGGTCAGCGCGTTCAGCTGTTAACCGAAAAGTTGGTGGTTCGAGCCCTCCCGGGAGCGGTGTTGTGACGTCTCAGATGTAACGTAAAATGTGAGAGTTTTTCCACAATACCTGACGAACATTTAATTTTTGGGCTTCCGTGGCGCAGTAATTAGCGCGTCCAGCTCTTAATCGAAAGGTTGGTGGTTTGAGCCCACCCGGAAGAGTTGTTGTGGGGTCTCAGATATAGCGTTAAAAGTCAAAACTTTTCCACAATACGTGACAACCATTTAATTTCTGATCTTCCGTGGCTCAATGGTTAGCGCGTTCGGCTGTTAACCAATAGGTTGGTGGTTTGAGCCCACCCGGAAGAGGTGTTGTGGGGTCTCAGATATAGCGTTAAAAGTCAAAACTTTTCCACAATACGTGACAACCATTTAATTTCTGATCTTCCGTGGCTCAATGGTTAGCGCGTTCGGCTGTTAACCAATAGGTTGGTGGTTCGAGCCCACCCGGGAGCGGTGTTTTTGGATCTCAAATGTAACGTAAATAGCCAAAGTTTTTCCACAATACCTGACGACCATTTAATTTTTGGGCGTCCGTGGCGAATGGTTAGCGCGTTCGGCTGTTAACCGAAAGGTTGGTGGTTCGAGCCCATCCGGGAGCGGTGGTGTGAGGTCTCAGATGAGAAGTAAAAAGTCAAGGTTTTACCTCAATACCTGACGAAAATTTAATTTTTGGGCTTCAGTGGCGCAATGGTCAGCGCGTTCAGCTGTTAACCGAAAGGTTGGTGGTTCGAGCCCTCCCGGGAGCGGTGTTGTGACGTCACAGATGTAACGTAAAATGTCAGAGTTTTTCCAAACCACCTGACGAACGTTTAACTTTTGGGCTTCCGTGGCGCAAAGGTTAGCGTGTTCAGCTGTTAATCGAAGGGTTGGTGGTTCGAGCCCGCCCGGAAGAGGTGTTGTGGGGTCTCAGTTGTAGCGTAAAAAGTCAAAACTTTTCCACAATACGTGACAACCATTTAATTTCTGAGCTTCCGTGGCTCAATGGTTAGCGCGTTCGGCTGTCAATCGAAAGGTTGGTGGTTCGAGCCCACCTGGGAGAGGTGTTGTAGGGTCTCAGATGTAACGTAAAAAGTCATAACTTATCCACAATACCTGACGAACATTTAATTTTTGGGCTTGCGTGGCGCAATGGTTAGCGCGTTCAGCTGTTAATCGAAAGGTTGGTGGTTCGAGCCCACCCGGGAGAGGTGTTGTTGGGTCTCATATGTAGCGTAATTCCAATAAAACACTCATTAAAAGTGATTTCATCTCGATTGAACAATAAATAAAAATGTACCTCGATTTTTAATAACATTTTCAAAATCGACGTAACTCGGCCTAAGATATGGCCGTTGCCGAGAGTGCTAGTTAAAAATTCGAATTTAAATTAAGTGAGACAAATTAACCTTCATCTTTATAACCCTGACTTTTCACGTCACATCTGAGACCTCACAACCCCGCTCCGGGATGGGGTCGAACCACCAACCTATTGGTTAACAGCCGAACGCGCTAACCATTGAGCCACGGAAGCTCAGAAATTAAATGGTTGTCAGGTATTGTGGAAAACCTTGACTTTTTACGTCACATCTGAGACCTCACAACACCGCTCCCGGATGGGGTCGAACGACCAACCTATTGGTTAACAGCCGAACGCGCTAACCATTACGCCACGGAAGCCCAAAAATTAAATGGTCGTCATTTATTGTGCAAAAACTTTGGCTTTCTACGTTACATTTCAGATCCCACAACACCGCTCTCGGGTGGGCTCGAACCACCAACCTATTGGTTAAGAGCCGAACGCGCTAACCATTGCGCCACGGAAGCCCAAAAGTTAAATGCTCGTCAGGTATTGTGTAAAAACCTTGACTTTTTACGTCACATCTGAGACCTCACAACACCGCTCCCGGATGGGCTCGAACCACCAACCTATTGGTTAACAGCCGAACGCGCTAACCATTGCGCCACGGAAGCCCAAAAGTTAAATGCTCGTTAGGTATTGTGTAAAAACCTTGACTTTTTACGTCACATCTGAGACCTCAGAACACCGCTCCCGGATGGGCTCGAACCACCAACCTATTGGTTAACAGCCGAACGTGCTAACCATTGCGCCACGGAAGCCCAAAAGTTAAATGCTCGTCAGGTATTATGTAAAAACCTTGACTTTTTACGTCACATCTGAGACCTCAGAACACCGCTCCCTGATGGGGTCGAACCACCAACCTATTGGTTAACAGCCGAACGCGCTAACCATTGCGCCACGGAAGCCCAAAAATTAAATGGTCGTCATTTATTGTGCAAAAACTTTGGCTTTCTACGTTACATTTCAGATCCCACAACACCGCTCCCGGGTGGGCTCGAACCACCAACCTATTGGTTAACAGCCGAACGCGCTAACCATTGAGCCACGGAAGCTCCGAAATTAAATGGTTGTCAGTTATTGTGCAAAAACTTTGGCTTTCTACGTTACATTTCAGATCCCACAACACCGCTCTCGGGTGGGCTCGAACCACCAACCTATTGGTTAAGAGCCGAACGCGCTAACCATTGCGCCACGGAAGCCCAAAAGTTAAATGCTCGTCAGGTATTGTGTAAAAACCTTGACTTTTTACGTCACATCTGAGACCTCACAACACCGCTCCCGGATGGGCTCGAACCACCAACCTATTGGTTAACAGCCGAACGCGCTAACCATTGCGCCACGGAAGCCCAAAAGTTAAATGCTCGTTAGGTATTGTGTAAAAACCTTGACTTTTTACGTCACATCTGAGACCTCAGAACACCGCTCCCGGATGGGCTCGAACCACCAACCTATTGGTTAACAGCCGAACGTGCTAACCATTGCGCCACGGAAGCCCAAAAGTTAAATGCTCGTCAGGTATTATGTAAAAACCTTGACTTTTTACGTCACATCTGAGACCTCAGAACACCGCTCCCTGATGGGATCGAACCACCAACCTATTGGTTAACAGCCGAACGCGCTAACCATTGCGCCACGGAAGCCCAAAAATTAAATGGTCGTCATTTATTGTGCAAAAACTTTGGCTTTCTACGTTACATTTCAGATCCCACAACACCGCTCCCGGGTGGGCTCGAACCACCAACCTATTGGTTAACAGCCGAACGCGCTAACCATTGAGCCACGGAAGCTCCGAAATTAAATGGTTGTCAGTTATTGTGGAAAACCTTGACTTTTTACGTCACATCTGAGACCTCACAACACGGCTCCCGGATGGGCTCGAACCACCAACCTATTGGTTAACAGCCGAACGTGCTAACCATTGCGCCACGGAAGCCCAAAAATTAAATGGTCGTCAGGTATTGTGGAAAAACTTTGGCTTTCTACGTTACATTTGAGACCCCACAACACCTTTCCCCGGTGGGCTCGAACCACCAACCTTTCGATTAACAGCTGAACGCGCTAACCATTGCGCCACGGGAGCCCAAAAATTAAATGCTCGTCAGGTATTGTGTAAAAACCTTGACTTTTTACGTCACATCTGAGACCTCACAACACCGCTCCTGGATGGGCTCGAACCACCAACCTATTGGTTAACAGCCGAACGCGCTAAACATAGCGCCACGGAAGCCCAAAAGTTAAATGCTCGTCAGGTATTGTGTAAAAACCTTGACTTTTTACGTCACATCTGAGACCTCACAACACCGCTCCCGGATGGGCTCGAACCACCAACCTATTGGTTAACAGCCGAACGCGCTAACCATTGCGCCACGGAAGCCCAAAAGTTTAATGCTCGTCAGGTATTGTGTAAAAACCTTGACTTTTTACGTCAAATCTGAGACCTCAAAACACCGCTCCCGGATGGGGTCGAACCACCAACCTATTGGTTAACAGCCGAACGCGCTAACCATTGCGCCACGGAAGCCCAAAAATTAAATGGTCGTCATTTATTGTGCAAAAACTTTGGCTTTCTACGTTACATTTGAGATCCCACTGTAGCTGATTTAGCTTTGGGAGAGCTTTAAAAAATTTGAAGATATGGTTCCGACGGACTGAAACATCGGTCCCATAAGCGCGGTTGAGTTCGTATCGGTGTTGGTAGGTGAAAAAATAGAAAACGGTACAAACGGGTAAAACTTAACAGAATCTAATGATTTATTCTTTCTTTAAGAATTAAAGATCGCACTTGATTTATTTTTCATGTCTAATTCACGCACAGTTTATTTTTAATTTTTTGGTTTAAATTCGCACAAAATTACTCCTTATAAAAAGCACTAATTTTCTTATTATTTTTAATTAATTAAGTTTCTTCTATTTCTAGGGCTTTTTAGGGCCAAGCTCGCACAAAATTTAACTTTAAACCACTTACAGGTTGCTCAGTTAGTCCTTTTTCTTGGGCCTTTTTAAGGGGGCCTAACGCGCTTACAAATATTTTAGCCAACTTACTTGTTGGATTGCACGAGAGATTCTGCTTATTCTTTTCTTTTTTGGTAGCTACTCTATTTTTTCTTAGGTGTATTTTTGGACCCACAATTCCTTTCTACAAAGGGCTTTGACCTTATGGGCTCAAATCTTTAAAAAACACCTGTTTTTGGGCAAACATACCCGCACTAGCACTGACGTAGGGGATTTTCTTTTTTACCTACGTTGAAGGGTTTTTTACGGTTATTCACCGATTCGAATAGAGAAAAAACATGTTTTACAAAAGGAATGTCGAAAACGACTTGAAAGGAAATGCACAAAAATAGCACCATGACAAATTTTAAAATATTAACAATGAACATTGCTCTCAAAAAAACTTAATAGTTACAAGTTAAAGCATTGATTTTCAATGAATTACAAGCAAATTTACAACAAAATATTCCTAAATCAAAACACTTAAAATTTTAACAAAATCATTCAAATTATTATCAAAAACTTTATACAAATTAACTAACCTCTAGGTCGCCCCTAAAATATCTCATTATTTTACACCCACAACACCGCTCCCGGGTGGGCTCGAACCACCAACCTATTGGTTAACAGCCGAACGCGCTAACCATTGAGCCACGGAAGCTCAGAAATTAAATGGTTGTCAGGTATTGTGGAAAAACTTTGGCTGTCTACGTTACATTTGAGATCACACAACACCGGTCCCGGGTGGGCTCGAACCACCAACCTATTGGTTAACAGCCGAACGCGCTAACCATTGCGCCACGGAAGCCCAAAAGCTTAATGCTCGTCAGGTATTGTGCAGAAAACTTGACTTTTTACGTCACATCTGAGACCTCACAACACCGCTCCCGGATGGGCTCGAACCACCAACCTATTGGTTAACAGCCGAACGCGCTAACCATTGAGCCACGGAAACTCAGAAATTAAATTGTTGTCAGGTATTGTGGAAAAACTTTGGCTTTCTACGTTACATTTGAGACCCCACAACACCTCTCCCGGGTGGGCTCGAGCCACCAACCTTTCGATTAACAGCTGAACGCGGTAACCATTGTGCCACGGTAGCCCAAAAATTAAATGCTCGTCAGGTATTGTGTAAAAACCTTGACTTTTTACATCACATCTGAGACCTCACAACACCGCTCCCGGATGGGCTCGAACCACCAACCTTTCGGTTAACAGCCGAACGCGCTAACCATTGCGCCACGGAAGCCCAAAAATTAAATGGTCGTCAGGTATTGTGGAAAAACTTTGGTTTTCTACGTTACATTTGAGATCACACAACACCGCTCCCGGGTGGGCTCGAACCACCAACCTATTGGTTAACAGCTGAACGCGCTAACCATTGAGCCACGGAAGCTCAGAAATTAAACGGTTGTCAGGTATTGTGGAAAAACTTTGGCTTTCTACGTTACATTTGAGACCCCACAACACCTCTCCCGGGTGGGCTCGAACCACCAACCTTTCGATTAACAGCTGAACGCGCTAACCATTGCGCCACGGAAGCCCAAAAATTAGATGCTCGTCAGATATTGTGTAAAAACCTTGACTTTTTACGTCACATCTAAGACCTCACAACACCGCTCCCGGATGGGGTCGAACCACCAACCTATTGGTTAACAGCCGAACGCGCTAACCATTGAGCCACGGAAGCTCAGAAATTAAATGGTTGTCAGGTATTGTGGAAAACCTTGACTTTTTACGTCACATCTGAGACCTCACAACACCGCTCCCGGATGGGCTCGAACCACCAACCTATTGGTTAACAGCCGAACGCGCTAATTATTGCGCCACGGAAGCCCAAAAGTTAAATGCTCGTCAGGTATTATGTAAAAACCTTGACTTTTTACGTCACATCTGAGACCTCACAACACCGCTCCCGGATGGGGTCGAACGACCAACCTATTGGTTAACAGCCGAACGCGCTAACCATTACGCCACGGAAGCCCAAAAATTAAATGGTCGTCATTTATTGTGCAAAAACTTTGGCTTTCTACGTTACATTTCAGATCCCACAACACCGCTCTCGGGTGGGCTCGAACCACCAACCTATTGGTTAACAGCCGAACGCGCTAACCATTGCGCCACGGAAGCCCAAAAGTTAAATGCTCGTCAGGTATTGTGTAAAAACCTTGACTTTTTACGTCACATATGAGACCTCACAACACCGCTCCCGGATGGGCTCGAACCACCAACCTATTGGTTAACAGCCGAACGCGCTAACCATTGCGCTACGGAAGCCCAAAAGTTAAATGCTCGTTAGGTATTGTGTAAAAACCTTGACTTTTTACGTCACATCTGAGACCTCACAACACCGCTCCCGGATGGGCTCGAACCACCAACCTATTGGTTAACAGCCGAACGCGCTAACCATTGCGCCACGGAAGCCTAAAAGTTAAATGCTCGTCAGGTATTATGTAAAAACCTTGACTTTTTACGTCACATCTGAGACCTCACAACACCGCTCCCGGATGGGGTCGAACCACCAACCTATTGGTTAACAGCCGAACGCGCTAACCATTGCGCCACGGAAGCCCAAAAATTAAATGGTCGTCATTTATTGTGCAAAAACTTTGGCTTTCTACGTTACATTTCAGATCCCACAACACCGCTCCCGGGTGGGCTCGAACCACCAACCTATTGGTTAACAGCCGAACGCGCTAACCATTGAGCCACGGAAGCTCCGAAATTAAATGGTTGTCAGGTATTGTGGAAAACCTTGACTTTTTACGTCACATCTGAGACCTCACAACACGGCTCCCGGATGGGCTCGAACCACCAACCTATTGGTTAACAGCCGAACGTGCTAACCATTGCGCCACGGAAGCCCAAAAATTAAATGGTCGTCAGGTATTGTGGAAAAACTTTGGCTTTCTACGTTACATTTGAGACCCCACAACACCTTTCCCGGGTGGGCTCGAACCACCAACCTTTCGATTACAGCTGAACGCGCTAACCATTGCGCCACGGGAGCCCAAAAATTAAATGCTCGTCAGGTATTGTGTAAAAACCTTGACTTTTTACGTCACATCTGAGACCTCACAACACCGCTCCCGGATGGGCTCGAACCACCAACCTATTGGTTAACAGCCGAACGCGCTAAACATAGCGCCACGGAAGCCCAAAAGTTAAATGCTCATCAGGTATTGTGTAAAAACCTTGACTTTTTACGTCACATCTGAGACCTCACAACACCGCTCCCGGATGGGCTCGAACCACCACCCTATTGGTTAACAGCCGAACGCGCTAACCATTGCGCCACGGAAGCCCAAAAGTTTAATGCTCGTCAGGTATTGTGTAAAAACCTTGACTTTTTACGTCAAATCTGAGACCTCAAAACACCGCTCCCGGATGGGGTCGAACCACCAACCTATTGGTTAACAGCCGAACGCGCTAACCATTGCGCCACGGAAGCCCAAAAATTAAATGGTCGTCATTTATTGTGCAAAAATTTTGGCTTTCTACGTTACATTTGAGATCCCACAACACCGCTCCCGGATGGGCTCGAACCACCAACCTATTGGTTAACAGCCGAACGCGCTAACCATTGAGCCACGGAAGCTCAGAAATTAAATTGTTGTCAGGTATTGTGGAAAAACTTTGGCTTTCTACGTTACATTTGAGACCCCACAACACCTCTCCCGGGTGGGCTCGAACCACCAACCTTTCGATTAACAGCTGAACGCGGTAACCATTGTGCCACGGTAGCCCAAAAATTAAATGCTCGTCAGGTATTGTGTAAAAACCTTGACTTTTTACGTCACATCTGAGACCTCACAACACCGCTCCCGGATGGGCTCGAACCACCAACCTATTGGTTAACAGCCGAACGCGCTAACCATTGCGCCACGGAAGCCCAAAAATTAATTGGTCGTCAGGTATTGTGGAAAAGATTTGGCTTTCTACGTTACACTTGAGAACACACAACACCGCTCCCGGGTGGGCTCGAACCACCAACCTATTGGTTAACAGCTGAACGCGCTAACCATTGAGCCACGGAAGCTCAGAAATTAAACGGTTGTCAGGTATTGTGGAAAAACTTTGGCTTTTTACTTCACATCTGAGACCTCACAACACCGCTCCCGGATGGGCTCGAACCACCAACCTTTCGGTTAACAGCCGAACGCGCTAACCATTGCGCCACGGACGCCCAAAAAAAAATGGTCGTCAGGTATTGCGGAAAAACTTTGGCTATTTACGTTACATTTGAGATCCAAAAACACCGCTCCCGGGTGGGCTCGAACCACCAAGCTATTGGTTAACAGCCGAACGCGCTAACCATTGAGCCACGAAAGATCAGAAAATAAATGGTTATCACGTATTATGGAAAAAGTTTGACTTTTCACGCTATATCTGAGACCTCACAACACCTCTCCCGGGTGGGCTTGAACCACCAACCTTTCGATTAACAGCTGAACGCGCTAACCATTGCGCCACGGAAGCCCAAAAATTAAATGGTCGTCAGGTATTGTGGAAAAACTTTGGCTTTTTACGTTACATTTGAGACTTCACAACACCGCTCCCGGGTGGGCTCGAACCACCAACCTATTGGTTAACAGCCGAACGCTTTAACCATTGAGCCACGGAAGCTCAGAAATTGAATGTTTGTCACGTATTGTGGAAAAGTTTTGACTTTTTACGCTACATCTGAGACCCCACAAAACCCCTCCCGGGTGGGCTCGAACCACCAACCTTTTGGTTAACAGCCGAACGCGCTAACCATTGAGCCATGGAAGCTCAGAAAGTAAATGTTTATCAAGTATTGTAGAAAAGTTTTGAATTTTTACGCTACATCTGAGACCCCACAACACCTCTCCCGGGTGGGCACGAACCACCAACCTTTCGGTTAACAGCTGAACGCGCTAACCATTGCGCCACGGAAGCCCAAAAATTAAATGGTCGTCAGGTATTGTGGAAAAACTTTGGTTTTTTACGTTACATTTGAGACTTCACAACACCGCTCTCGGGTGGGCTCGAACCACCAACCTATTGGTTAACAGTTGAACGCTTTAACCATTGAGCCACGGAAGCTCAGAAATTCAATGGTTGTCACGTATTGTGGAAAAGTTTTGACTTTTTACGCTACATCTGAGACCCCACAACACCTCTCCCGGGTGGGCACGAACCACCAACCTTTCGGTTAACAGCTGAACGCGCTAACCATTGCGCCACGGAAGCCCAAAAATTAAATGGTCGTCAGGTATTGTGGAAAAACTTTGGCTTTTTACGTTACATTTGAGACTTCACAACACCGCTACCGGGTAGGCTCGAACCACCAACCTATTGGTTAACAGCCGAACGCTTTAACCATTGAGCCACGGAAGCTCAGAAATTAAATGGTTGTCACGTATTGTGGAAAAGTTTTGACTTTTTACGCTACATCTGAGACCCCACAAAACCCCTCCCGGGTGGGCTCGAACCACCAACCTTTTGGTTAACAGCCGAACGCGCTAACCATTGAGCCATGGAAGCTCAGAAATTAAATGGTTATCAAGTATTGTAGAAAAGTTTTGAATTTTTACGCTACATCTGAGACCCCACAACACCTCTCCCGGGTGGGCACGAACCACCAACCTTTCGGTTAACAGCTGAACGCGCTAACCATTGCGCCACGGAAGCCCAAAAATTAAATGGTCGTCAGGTATTGTGGAAAAACTTTGGTTTTTTACGTTACATTTGAGACTTCACAACACCGCTCTCGGGTGGGCTCGAACCACCAACCTATTGGTTAACAGTTGAACGCTTTAACCATTGAGCCACGGAAGCTCAGAAATTAAATGGTTGTCACGTATTGTGGAAAAGTTTTGACTTTTTACGCTACATCTGAGACCCCACAACACCTCTCCCGGGTGGGCACGAACCACCAACCTTTCGGTTAACAGCTGAACGCGCTAACCATTGCGCCACGGAAGCCCAAAAATTAAATGGTCGTCAGGTATTGTGGAAAAACTTTGGCTTTTTACGTTACATTTGAGACTTCACAACACCGCTACCGGGTGGGCTCGAACCACCAACCTATTGGTTAACAGCCGAACGCTTTAACCATTGAGCCACGGAAGCTCAGAAATTAAATGGTTGTCACGTATTGTGGAAAAGTTTTGACTTTTTACGCTACATCTGAGACCCCACAAAACCCCTCCCGGGTGGGCTCGAACCACCAACCTTTTGGTTAACAGCCGAACGCGCTAACCATTGAGCCATGGAAGCTCAGAAATTAAATGGTTATCAAGTATTGTAGAAAAGTTTTGAATTTTTACGCTACATCTGAGACCCCACAACACCTCTCCCGGGTGGGCACGAACCACCAACCTTTCGGTTAACAGCTGAACGCGCTAACCATTGCGCCACGGAAGCCCAAAAATTAAATGGTCGTCAGGTATTGTGGAAAAACTTTGGCTTTTTACGTTACATTTGAGACTTCACAACACCGCTACCGGGTGGGCTCGAACCACCAACCTATTGGTTAACAGCCGAACGCTTTAACCATTGAGCCACGGAAGCTCAGAAATTAAATGGTTGTCACGTATTGTGGAAAAGTTTTGACTTTTTACGCTACATCTGAGACCCCACAAAACCCCTCCCGGGTGGGCTCGAACCACCAACCTTTTGGTTAACAGCCGAACGCGCTAACCATTGAGCCATGGAAGCTCAGAAATTAAATGGTTATCAAGTATTGTAGAAAAGTTTTGAATTTTTACGCTACATCTGAGACCCCACAACACCTCTCCCGGGTGGGCACGAACCACCAACCTTTCGGTTAACAGCTGAACGCGCTAACCATTGCGCCACGGAAGCCCAAAAATTAAATGGTCGTCAGGTATTGTGGAAAAACTTTGGCTGTTTACGTTACATTTGAGACTTCACAACACCGCTACCGGGTGGGCTCGAACCACCAACCTATTGGTTAACAGCCGAACGCTTTAACCATTGAGCCACGGAAGCTCAGAAATTAAATGGTTGTCACGTATTGTGGAAAAGTTTTGACTTTTTACGCTACATCTGAGACCCCACAAAACCCCTCCCGGGTGGGCTCGAACCACCAACCTTTTGGTTAACAGCCGAACGCGCTAACCATTGAGCCATGGAAGCTCAGAAATTAAATGGTTATCAAGTATTGTAGAAAAGTTTGGAATTTTTACGCTACATCTGAGACCCCACAACACCTCTCCCGGGTGGGCACGAACCACCAACCTTTCGGTTAACAGCTGAACGCGCTAACCATTGCGCCACGGAAGCCCAAAAATTAAATGGTCGTCAGGTATTGTGGAAAAACTTTGGTTTTTTACGTTACATTTGAGACTTCACAACACCGCTCTCGGGTGGGCTCGAACCACCAACCTATTGGTTAACAGCCGAACGCTTTAACCATTGAGCCACGGAAGCTCAGAAATTAAATGGTTGTCACGTATTGTGGAAAAGTTTTGACTTTTTACGCTACATCTGAGACCCCACAAAACCCCTCCCGGGTGGGCTCGAACCACCAACCTTTTGGTTAACAGCCGAACGCGCTAACCATTGAGCCATGGAAGCTCAGAAATTCAATGGTTATCAAGTATTGTAGAAAAGTTTTGAATTTTTACGCTACATCTGAGACCCCACAACACCTCTCCCGGGTGGGCACGAACCACCAACCTTTCGGTTAACAGCTGAACGCGCTAACTATTGCGCCACGGAAGCCCAAAAATTAAAGGGTCGTCAGGTATTGTGGAAAAACTTTGGTTTTTTACGTTACATTTGAGACTTCACAACACCGCTACCGGGTGGGCTCGAACCACCAACCTATTGGTTAACAGCCGAACGCGCTTGCCATTGAGCCACGGAAGCTCAGAAATTAAATGGTTGTCACGTATTGTGGAAAAGTTTTGACTTTTTACGCTACATCTGAGACCCCACAACACCCCTCCCGGGTGGGCTCGAACCACCAACCTTTTGGTTAACAGCCGAACGCGCTAACCATTGAGCCATGGAAGCTCAGAAATTAAATGGTTATCAAGTATTGTAGAAAAGTTTTGAATTTTTAAGCTACATCTGAGACCCCACAGCACCTCTCCCGGGTGGGCACGAACCACCAACCTTTCGGTTAACAGCTGAACGCGCTAACCATTGCGCCACGGAAGCCCAAAAATTAAATGGTCGTCAGGTATTGTGGAAAAACTTAGGCTTTTTACGTTACATTTGAGACTTCACAACACCGCTCCCGGGTGGGCTCGAACCACCAACCTATTGGTTAACAGCCGAACGCTTTAACCATTGAGCCCCGGAAGCTCAGAAATTAAATGGTTGTCACGTATTGTGGAAAAGTTTTGACTTTTTACGCTACATCTGAGTCCCCACAAAACCCCTCCCGGGTGGGCTCGAACCACCAACCTTTTGGTTAACAGCCGAACGCGCTAACCATTGAGCCATGGAAGCTCAGAAATTAAATGGTTATCAAGTATTGTAGAAAAGTTTTGAATTTTTACGCTACATCTGAGACCCCACAACACCTCTCCCGGGTGGGCACGAACCACCAACCTTTCGGTTAACAGCTGAACGCGCTAACCATTGCGCCACGGAAGCCCAAAAATTAAATGGTCGTCAGGTATTGTGGAAAAACTTTGGCTTTTTACGTTACATTTGAGACTTCACAACACCGCTCCCGTGTGGGCTCGAACCACCAACCTATTAATTAACAGCCGAACGCGCTAGCCATTGAGCCACGGAAGCTCAGAAATTAAATGGTTGTCACGTATTGTGGAAAAGTTTTGACTTTTTACGCTACATCTGAGACCCCACAACACCCCTCCCGGGTGGGCTCGAACCACCAACCTTTTGGTTAACAGCCGAACGCGCTAACCATTGAGCCATGGAAGCTCAGAAATTAAATGGTTATCAAGTATTGAAGAAAAGTTTTGAATTTTTACGCTACATCTGAGACCCCACAACACCTCTCCCGGGTGGGCACGGACCACCAACCTTTCGGTTAACAGCTGAACGCGCTAACCATTGAGCCATGGAAGCTCAGAAATTAAATGGTTATCAAGTATTGTAGAAAAGTTTTGAATTTTTACGCTACATCTGAGACCCCACAACACCTCTCCCGGGTGGGCACGAACCACCAACCTTTCGGTTAACAGCTGAACGCGCTAACCATTGCGCCACGGAAGCCCAAAAATTAAATGGTCGTCAGGTATTGTGGAAAAACTTTGGCTTTTTACGTTACATTTGAGATCCCACAACACCGCTCCCGGGTGGGCTCGAACCACCAACCTATTGGTTAACAGCCGAACGCGCTAACCATTGAGCCACGGAAGCTCAGAAATTAAATGGTTGTCACGTATTGTGGAAAAGTTTTGACTTTTTACGCTACATCTGAGACCCCACAACACCCCTCCCGGGTGGGCTCGAACCACCAACCTTTTAGTTAACAGCCGAACGCGCTAACCATTGAGCCATGGAACCTCAGAAATTAAATTGTTATCAAGTATTGTAGAAAAGTTTTGAATTTTTACGCTACATCTGAGACCCCACAACACCTCTCCCGGGTGGGCACGAACCACCAACCTTTCGATTAACAGCTGAACGCGCTAACCATTGCGCCACGGAAGCCCAAAAATTAAATGGTCGTCAGGTATTGTTGAAAAACTTTGGCTTTTTACGTTAAATTTGAGACTTCACAACACCGCTCCCGGGTGGGCTCGAACCACCAACCTATTGGTTAACAGCCGAACGCTTTAACCATTGAGCCACGGAAGCTCAGAAATCAAAGTTTCAGAGTTTCAAAGTTTATTTGGCATAGTTAAGTTGTCACCTATTGTGGAAAAGTTTTGACTTTTTACGCTACATCTGAGACCCCACAACACCCCTCCCGGGTGGGCTCGAACCACCAACCTTTTGGTTAACAGCCGAACGCGCTAACCATTGAGCCATGGAAGCTCAGAAATTAAATGGTTATCAAGTATTGAAGAAAAGTTTTGAATTTTTACGCTACATCTGAGACCCCACAACACCTCTCCCGGGTGGGCACGGACCACCAACCTTTCGGTTAACAGCTGAACGCGCTAACCATTGAGCCATGGAAGCTCAGAAATTAATAGGTTATCAAGTATTGTAGAAAAGTTTTGAATTTTTACGCTACATCTGAGACCCCACAACACCTCTCCCGGGTGGGCACGAACCACCAACCTTTCGGTTAACAGCTGAACGCGCTAACCATTGCGCCACGGAAGCCCAAAAATTAAATGGTCGTCAGGTATTGTGGAAAAACTTTGGCTTTTTACGTTACATTTGAGACTTCACAACACCGCTCCCGTGTGGGCTCGAACCACCAACCTATTGGTTAACAGCCGAACGCGCTAGCCATTGAGCCACGGAAGCTCAGAAATTAAATGGTTGTCACGTATTGTGGAAACGTTTTGACTTTTTACGCTACATCTGAGACCCCACAACACCCCTCCCGGGTGGGCTCGAACCACCAACCTTTTGGTTAACAGCCGAACGCGCTAACCATTGAGCCATGGAAGCTCAGAAATTAAATGGTCGTCAGGTATTGTGGAAAAACTTTGACTTTTTACGTTACATTAGGGACTTCACAACACCGCTCCCGGGTGGGCTCGAACCACTAACCTATTGGTTAACAGCCGAACGCGCTAACCATTGAGCCACGGAAGCTCAGAAATCAAAGTTTCAAAGTTTATTTGGCATAGTTTAGTTGACACGTATTGTGGAAAATTTTGACTTTTTACGCTACATCTGAGACCCCACAACACCCCTCCCGGGTGGGCTCGAACCACCAACCTTTTGGTTAACAGCCGAACGCGCTAACCATTGAGCCATGGAAGCTCAGAAATTAAATGGTTATCAAGTATTGTAGAAAAGTTTTGAATTTTTATGCTACATCTGAGACCCCACAACACCTCTCCCGGGTGGGCACGAACCACCAACCTTTCGGTTAACAGCTGAACGCGCTAACCATTGCGCCACGGAAGCCCAAAAATTAAATGGTCGTCAGGTATTGTGGAAAAACTTTGGCTTTTTACGTTACATTTGAGACTTCACAACACCGCTCCCGGGTGGGCTCGAACCACCAACCTTTTGGTTAACATCCGAACGCGCTAACCATGGAGCCAAGGAAGCTCAGAAATGAAATGGTCGTCCGGTATTGTGGAAAAACTTTGGCTTTTTACGTTACAGTTGAGATCCCACAACACCGCTCCCGGGTGGGCTCGAACCACCAACCTATTGGTTAACAGCCGAACGCGCTAACCATTGAGCCACGGAAGCTCAGAAATTAAATGGTTGTCACGTATTGTGGAAAAGTTTTGACTTTTTACGCTACATCTGAGACCCCACAACACCCCTCCCGGGTGGGCTCGAACCACCAACCTTTTAGTTAACAGCCGAACGCGCTAACCATTGAGCCATGGAACCTCAGAAATTAAATTGTTATCAAGTATTGTAGAAAAGTTTTGAATTTTTACGCTACATCTGAGACCCCACAACACCTCTCCCGGGTGGGCACGAACCACCAACCTTTCGATTAACAGCTGAACGTGCTAACCATTGCGCCACGGAAGCCCAAAAATTAAATGGTCGTCAGGTATTGTTGAAAAACTTTGGCTTTTTACGTTAAATTTGAGACCCCACAACACCCCTCCCGGGTGGGCTCGAACCACCAACCTTTTGGTTAACAGCCGAACGCGCTAACCATTGAGCCATGGAAGCTCAGAAATTAAATGGTTATCAAGTATTGTAGAAAAGTTTTGAATTTTTACGCTACATCTGAGACCCCACAACACCTCTCCCGGGTGTGCACGAACCACCAACCTTTTAGTTAACAGCTGAACGCGCTAACCATTGCGCCACGGAAGCCCAAAAATTAAATGGTCGTAAGTTATTGTGGAAAAACTTTGGCTTTTTACGTTACATTTGAGACTTCACAACACCGCTCCCGGGTGGGCTCGAACCACCAACCTTTTGGTTAACATCCGAACGCGCTAACCATGGAGCCAAGGAAGCTCAGAAATGAAATGGTCGTCAGGTATTGTGGAAAAACTTTGGCTTTTTACGCTACATCTGAGACCCCACAACACCTCTCCCGGGTGGGCACGGACCACCAACCTTTCGGTTAACAGCTGAACGCGCTAACCATTGAGCCATGGAAGCTCAGAAATTAAATGGTTATCAAGTATTGTAGAAAAGTTTTGAATTTTTACGCTACATCTGAGACCCCACAACACCTCTCCCGGGTGGGCACGAACCACCAACCTTTCGGTTAACAGCTGAACGCGCTAACCATTGCGCCACGGAAGCCCAAAAATTAAATGGTCGTCAGGTATTGTGGAAAAACTTTGGCTTTTTACGTTACATTTGAGACTTCACAACACCGCTCCCGTGTGGGCTCGAACCACCAACCTATTGGTTAACAGCCGAACGCGCTAGCCATTGAGCCACGGAAGCTCAGAAATTAAATGGTCGTCAGGTATTGTGGAAAAACTTTGACTTTTTACGTTACATTAGAGACTTCACAACACCGCTCCCGGGTGGGCTCGAACCACTAACCTATTGGTTAACAGCCGAACGCGCTAACCATTGAGCCACGGAAGCTCAGAAATCAAAGTTTCAAAGTTTATTTGGCATAGTTTAGTTGACACGTATTGTGGAAAATTTTGACTTTTTACGCTACATCTGAGACCCCACAACACCCCTCCCGGGTGGGCTCGAACCACCAACCTTTTGGTTAACAGCCGAACGCGCTAACCATTGAGCCATGGAAGCTCAGAAATTAAATGGTTATCAAGTATTGTAGAAAAGTTTTGAATTTTTACGCTACATCTGAGACCCCACAACACCTCTCCCGGGTGGGCACGAACCACCAACCTTTCGGTTAACAGCTGAACGCGCTAACCATTGCGCCACGGAAGCCCAAAAATTAAATGGTCGTCAGGTATTGTGGAAAAACTTTGGCTTTTTACGTTACATTTGAGACTTCACAACACCGCTCCCGGGTGGGCTCGAACCACCAACCTTTTGGTTAACATCCGAACGCGCTAACCATGGAGCCAAGGAAGCTCAGAAATGAAATGGTCGTCCGGTATTGTGGAAAAACTTTGGCTTTTTACGTTACAGTTGAGATCCCACAACACCGCTCCCGGGTGGGCTCGAACCACCAACCTATTGGTTAACAGCCGAACGCGCTAACCATTGAGCCACGGAAGCTCAGAAATTAAATTGTTATCAAGTATTGTAGAAAAGTTTTGAATTTTTACGCTACATCTGAGACCCCACAACACCCCTCCCGGGTGGGCTCGAACCACCAACCTTTTAGTTAACAGCCGAACGCGCTAACCATTGAGCCATGGAACCTCAGAAATTAAATTGTTATCAAGTATTGTAGAAAAGTTTTGAATTTTTACGCTACATCTGAGACCCCACAACACCTCTCCCGGGTGGGCACGAACCACCAACCTTTCGATTAACAGCTGAACGCGCTAACCATTGCGCCACGGAAGCCCAAAAATTAAATGGTCGTCAGGTATTGTTGAAAAACTTTGGCTTTTTACGTTAAATTTGAGACTTCACAACACCGCTCCCGGGTGGGCTCGAACCACCAACCTATTGGTTAACAGCCGAACGCTTTAACCATTGAGCCACGGAAGCTCAGAAATCAAAGTTTCAAAGTTTCAAAGTTTATTTGGCATAGTTAAGTTGTCACGTATTGTGGAAAATTTTGACTTTTTACGCTTCATCTGAGACCCCACAACACCCCTCCCGGGTGGGCTCGAACCACCAACCTTTTGGTTAACAGCCGAACGCGCTAACCATTGAGCCATGGAAGCTCAGAAATTAAATGGTTATCAAGTATTGTAGAAAAGTTTTGAATTTTTACGCTACATCTGAGACCCCACAACACCTCTCCCGGGTGGGCACGAACCACCAACCTTTTAGTTAACAGCTGAACGCGCTAACCATTGCGCCACGGAAGCCCAAAAATTAAATGGTCGTCAGGTATTGTGGAAAAACTATGGCTTTTTACGTTACATTTGAGACTTCACAACACCGCTCCCGGGTGGGCTCGAACCACCAACCTTTTGGTTAACATCCGAACGCGCTAACCATGGAGCCAAGGAAGCTCAGAAATGAAATGGACGTCAGGTATTGTGGAAAAACTTTGGCTTTTTACGCTACATCTGAGACCCCACAACACCTCTCCCGGGTGGGCACGAACCACCAACCTTTCGGTTAACAGCTGAACGCGCTAACCATTGCGCCACGGAAGCCCAAAAATTAAATGGTCGTCAGGTATTGTGGAAAAACTTTGGCTTTTTACGTTACATTTGAGATCCCACAACACCGCTCCCGGGTGGGCTCGAACCACCAACCTATTGGTTAACAGCCGAACGCGCTAACCATTGAGCCACGGAAGCTCAGAAATTAAATGGTTGTCACGTATTGTGGAAAAGTTTTGACTTTTTACGCTACATTTGAGATCCCACAACACCGCTCCCGGGTGGGCTCGAACCACCAACCTAATGGTTAACAGCCGAACGCGCTAACAATTGAGCCACGGAAGCTCAGAAATTAAATGGTTGTCACGTATTGTGGAAAAGTTTTGACTTTTTACGCTACATCTGAGACCCCACAACACCCCTCTTGGGTGGGCTCGAACCACCAACCTTTTAGTTAACAGCCGAACGCGCTAACCATTGTGCCATGGAAGCTCAGAAATTAAATGGTTATCAAGTATTGTAGAAAAGTTTTGAATTTTTACGCTACATCTGGGACCCCACAACACCTCTCCCGGGTGGGCACGAACCACCAACCTTTCGGTTAACAGCTGAACGCGCTAACCATTGCGCCAAGGAAGCCCAAAAATTAAATGCTCGTCAGGTATTGTGGAAAAACTCTGACATTGTACGTTACATCTGAGACCCCACATCACCTCTTCCGGGTGGGCTCGAACCACCAACCTTTCGATTAACAGCTGAACGCGCTAACCATTGCGCCAAGGAAGCCCAAAAATTAAATGTTCGTCAGGTATTGTGGAAAAACTCTGACATTTTACGTTACATTTGAGACTTCACAACACCGCTCCCGTGTGGGCTCGAACCACCAACCTATTGGTTAACAGCCGAACGCGCTAGCCATTGAGCCACGGAAGCCCAGAAATTAAATGGTTGTCACGTATTGTGGAAAAGTTTTGACTTTTTACGCTACATCTGAGACCCGACAACACCCCTCCCGGGTGGGCTCGAACCACCAACCTTTTGGTTAACAGCCGAACGCGCTAACCATTGAGCCATGGAAGCTCAGAAATTAAATGGTCGTCAGGTATTGTGGAAAAACTTTGACTTTTTACGTTACATTAGAGACTTCACAACACCGCTCCCGGGTGGGCTCGAACCACTAACCTATTGGTTAACAGCCGAACGCGCTAACCATTGAGCCACGGAAGCTCAGAAATCAAAGTTTCAAAGTTTATTTGGCATAGTTTAGTTGACACGTATTGTGGAAAATTTTGACTTTTTACGCTACATCTGAGACCCCACAACACCCCTCCCGGGTGGGCTCGAACCACCAACCTTTTGGTTAACAGCCGAACGCGCTAACCATTGAGCCATGGAAGCTCAGAAATTAAATGGTTATCAAGTATTGTAGAAAAGTTTTGAATTTTTACGCTACATCTGAGACCCCACAACACCTCTCCCGGGTGGGCACGAACCACCAACCTTTCGGTTAACAGCTGAACGCGCTAACCATTGCGCCACGGAAGCCCAAAAATTAAATGGTCGTCAGGTATTGTGGAAAAACTTTGGCTTTTTACGTTACATTTGAGACTTCACAACACCGCTCCCGGGTGGGCTCGAACCACCAACCTTTTGGTTAACATACGAACGCGCTAACCATGGAGCCAATGATGCTCAGAAATGAAATGGTCGTCCGGTATTGTGGAAAAACTTTGGCTTTTTACGTTACAGTTGAGATCCCACAACACCCCTCCCGGGTGGGCTCGAACCACCAACCTTTTGGTTAACAGCCGAACGCGCTAACCATTGAGCCATGGAAGCTCAGAAATTAAATGGTCGTCAGGTATTGTGGAAAAACTTTGACTTTTTACGTTACATTAGAGACTTCACAACACCGCTCCCGGGTGGGCTCGAACCACTAACCTATTGGTTAACAGCCGAACGCGCTAACCATTGAGCCACGGAAGCTCAGAAATCAAAGTTTCAAAGTTTATTTGGCATAGTTTAGTTGACACGTATTGTGGAAAATTTTGACTTTTTACGCTACATCTGAGACCCCACAACACCCCTCCCGGGTGGGCTCGAACCACCAACCTTTTGGTTAACAGCCGAACGCGCTAACCATTGAGCCATGGAAGCTCAGAAATTAAATGGTTATCAAGTATTGAAGAAAAGTTTTGAATTTTTACGCTACATCTGAGACCCCACAACACCTCTCCCGGGTGGGCACGGACCACCAACCTTTCGGTTAACAGCTGAACGCGCTAACCATTGAGCCATGGAAGCTCAAAAATTAAATGGTCGTCAGGTATTGTGGAAAAACTTTGGCTTTTTACGTTACATTTGAGACTTCACAACACCGCTCCCGTGTGGGCTCGAACCACCAACCTATTGGTTAACAGCCGAACGCGCTAGCCATTGAGCCACGGAAGCTCAGAAATTAAATGGTTGTCACGTATTGTGGAAACGTTTTGACTTTTTACGCTACATCTGAGACCCCACAACACCCCTCCCGGGTGGGCTCGAACCACCAACCTTTTGGTTAACAGCCGAACGCGCTAACCATTGAGCCATGGAAGCTCAGAAATTAAATGGTCGTCAGGTATTGTGGAAAAACTTTGACTTTTTACGTTACATTAGAGACTTCACAACACCGCTCCCGGGTGGGCTCGAACCACTAACCTATTGGTTAACAGCCGAACGCGCTAACCATTGAGCCACGGAAGCTCAGAAATCAAAGTTTCAAAGTTTATTTGGCATAGTTTAGTTGACACGTATTGTGGAAAATTTTGACTTTTTACGCTACATCTGAGACCCCACAACACCCCTCCCGGGTGGGCTCGAACCACCAACCTTTTGGTTAACAGCCGAACGCGCTAACCATTGAGCCATGGAAGCTCAGAAATTAAATGGTTATCAAGTATTGTAGAAAAGTTTTGAATTTTTATGCTACATCTGAGACCCCACAACACCTCTCCCGGGTGGGCACGAACCACCAACCTTTCGGTTAACAGCTGAACGCGCTAACCATTGCGCCACGGAAGCCCAAAAATTAAATGGTCGTCAGGTATTGTGGAAAAACTTTGGCTTTTTACGTTACATTTGAGACTTCACAACACCGCTCCCGGGTGGGCTCGAACCACCAACCTTTTGGTTAACATCCGAACGCCGCTAACCATGGAGCCAAGGAAGCTCAGAAATGAAATGGTCGTCCGGTATTGTGGAAAAACTTTGGCTTTTTACGTTACAGTTGAGATCCCACAACACCGCTCCCGGGTGGGCACGAACCACCAACCTATTGGTTAACAGCCGAACGCGCTAACCATTGAGCCACGGAAGCTCAGAAATTAAATGGTTGTCACGTATTGTGGAAAAGTTTTGACTTTTTACGCTACATCTGAGACCCCACAACACCCCTCCCGGGTGGGCTCGAACCACCAACCTTTTAGTTAACAGCCGAACGCGCTAACCATTGAGCCATGGAACCTCAGAAATTAAATTGTTATCAAGTATTGTACAAAAGTTTTGAATTTTTACGCTACATCTGAGACCCCACAACACCTCTCCCGGGTGGGCACGAACCACCAACCTTTCGATTAACAGCTGAACGCGCTAACCATTGCGCCACGGAAGCCCAAAAATTAAATGGTCGTCAGGTATTGTTGAAAAACTTTGGCTTTTTACGTTAAATTTGAGACTTCACAACACCGCTCCCGGGTGGGCTCGAACCACCAACCTATTGGTTAACAGCCGAACGCTTTAACCATTGAGCCACGGAAGCTCAGAAATCAAAGTTTCAGAGTTTCAAAGTTTATTTGGCATAGTTAAGTTGTCACGTATTGTGGAAAATTTTGACTTTTTACGCTTCATCTGAGACACCACAACACCCCTCCCGGGTGGGCTCGAACCACCAACCTTTTGGTTAACAGCCGAACGCGCTAACCATTGAGCCATGGAAGCTCAGAAATTAAATGGTTATCAAGTATTGTAGAAAAGTTTTGAATTTTTACGCTACATCTGAGACCCCACAACACCTCTCCCGGGTGGGCACGAACCACCAACCTTTTAGTTAACAGCTGAACGCGCTAACCATTGCGCCACGGAAGCCCAAAAATTAAATGGTCGTAAGTTATTGTGGAAAAACTTTGGCTTTTTACGTTACATTTGAGACTTCACAACACCGCTCCCGGGTGGGCTCGAACCACCAACCTTTTGGTTAACATCCGAACGCGCTAACCATGGAGCCAAGGAAGCTCAGAAATGAAATGGTCGTCAGGTATTGTGGAAAAACTTTGGCTTTTTACGCTACATCTGAGACCCCACAACACGTCTCCCGGGTGGGCACGGACCACCAACCTTTCGGTTAACAGCTGAACGCGCTAACCATTGAGCCATGGAAGCTCAGAAATTAAATGGTTATCAAGTATTGTAGAAAAGTTTTGAATTTTTACGCTACATCTGAGACCCCACAACACCTCTCCCGGGTGGGCACGAACCACCAACCTTTCGGTTAACAGCTGAACGCGCTAACCATTGCGCCACGGAAGCCCAAAAATTAAATGGTCGTCAGGTATTGTGGAAAAACTTTGGCTTTTTACGTTACATTTGAGACTTCACAACACCGCTCCCGTGTGGGCTCGAACCACCAACCTATTGGTTAACAGCCGAACGCGCTAGCCATTGAGCCACGGAAGCTCAGAAATTAATTGGTTGTCACGTATTGTGGAAAAGTTTTGACTTTTTACGCTACATCTGAGACCCCACAACACCCCTCCCGGGTGGGCTCGAACCACCAACCTTTTGGTTAACAGCCGAACGCGCTAACCATTGAGCCATGGAAGCTCAGAAATTAAATGGTCGTCAGGTATTGTGGAAAAACTTTGACTTTTTACGTTACATTAGAGACTTCACAACACCGCTCCCGGGTGGGCTCGAACCACTAACCAATTGGTTAACAGCCGAACGCGCTAACCATTGAGCCACGGAAGCTCAGAAATCAAAGTTTCAAAGTTTATTTGGCATAGTTTAGTTGACACGTATTGTGGAAAATTTTGACTTTTTACGCTACATCTGAGACCCCACAACACCCCTCCCGGGTGGGCTCGAACCACCAACCTTTTGGTTAACAGCCGAACGCGCTAACCATTGAGCCATGGAAGCTCAGAAATTAAATGGTTATCAAGTATTGTAGAAAAGTTTTGAATTTTTACGCTACATCTGAGACCCCACAACACCTCTCCCGGGTGGGCACGAACCACCAACCTTTCGGTTAACAGCTGAACGCGCTAACCATTGCGCCACGGAAGCCCAAAAATTAAATGGTCGTCAGGTATTGTGGAAAAACTTTGGCTTTTTACGTTACATTTGAGACTTCACAACACCGCTCCCGGGTGGGCTCGAACCACCAACCTTTTGGTTAACATCCGAACGCGCTAACCATGGAGCCAAGGAAGCTCAGAAATGAAATGGTCGTCCGGTATTGTGGAAAAACTTTGGCTTTTTACGTTACAGTTGAGATCCCACAACACCGCTCCCGGGTGGGCTCGAACAACCAACCTATTGGTTAACAGCCGAACGCGCTAACCATTGAGCCACGGAAGCTCAGAAATTAAATTGTTATCAAGTATTGTAGAAAAGTTTTGAATTTTTACGCTACATCTGAGACCCCACAACACCCCTCCCGGGTGGGCTCGAACCACCAACCTTTTAGTTAACAGCCGAACGCGCTAACCATTGAGCCATGGAACCTCAGAAATTAAATTGTTATCAAGTATTGTAGAAAAGTTTTGAATTTTTACGCTACATCTGAGACCCCACAACACCTCTCCCGGGTGGGCACGAACCACCAACCTTTCGATTAACAGCTGAACGCGCTAACCATTGCGCCACGGAAGCCCAAAAATTAAATGGTCGTCAGGTATTGTTGAAAAACTTTGGCTTTTTACGTTACATTTGAGATCCCACAACACCGCTCCCGGGTGGGCTCGAACCACCAACCTTTTGGTTAACATCCGAACGCGCTAACCATGGAGCCAAGGAAGCTCAGAAATGAAATGGACGTCAGGTATTGTGGAAAAACTTTGGCTTTTTACGCTACATCTGAGACCCCACAACACCTCTCCCGGGTGGGCACGAACCACCAACCTTTCGGTTAACAGCTGAACGCGCTAACCATTGCGCCACGGAAGCCCAAAAATTAAATGGTCGTCAGGTATTGTGGAAAAACTTTGGCTTTTTACGTTACATTTGAGATCCCACAACACCGCTCCCGGGTGGGCTCGAACCACCAACCTATTGGTTAACAGCCGAACGCGCTAACCATTGAGCCACGGAAGCTCAGAAATTAAATGGTTGTCACGTATTGTGGAAAAGTTTTGACTTTTTACGCTACATTTGAGATCCCACAACACCGCTCCCGGGTGGGCTCGAACCACCAACCTAATGGTTAACAGCCGAACGCGCTAACAATTGAGCCACGGAAGCTCAGAAATTAAATGGTTGTCACGTATTGTGGAAAAGTTTTGACTTTTTACGCTACATCTGAGACCCCACAACACCCCTCTTGGGTGGGCTCGAACCACCAACCTTTTAGTTAACAGCCGAACGCGCTAACCATTGTGCCATGGAAGCTCAGAAATTAAATGGTTATCAAGTATTGTAGAAAAGTTTTGAATTTTTACGCTACATCTGGGACCCCACAACACCTCTCCCGGGTGGGCACGAACCACCAACCTTTCGGTTAACAGCTGAACGCGCTAACCATTGCGCCAAGGAAGCCCAAAAATTAAATGCTCGTCAGGTATTGTGGAAAAACTCTGACATTGTACGTTACATCTGAGACCACACATCACCTCTTCCGGGTGGGCTCGAACCACCAACCTTTCGATTAACAGCTGAACGCGCTAACCATTGCGCCAAGGAAGCCCAAAAATTAAATGTTCGTCAGGTATTGTGGAAAAACTCTGACATTTTACGTTACATTTGAGACTTCACAACACCGCTCCCGTTTGGGCTCGAACCACCAACCTATTGGTTAACAGCCGAACGCGCTAGCCATTGAGCCACGGAAGCTCAGAAATTAAATGGTTGTCACGTATTGTGGAAAAGTTTTGACTTTTTACGCTACATCTGAGACCCGACAACACCCCTCCCGGGTGGGCTCGAACCACCAACCTTTTGGTTAACAGCCGAACGCGCTAACCATTGAGCCATGGAAGCTCAGAAATTAAATGGTCGTCAGGTATTGTGGAAAAACTTTGACTTTTTACGTTACATTAGAGACTTCACAACACCGCTCCCGGGTGGGCTCGAACCACTAACCTATTGGTTAACAGCCGAACGCGCTAACCATTGAGCCACGGAAGCTCAGAAATCAAAGTTTCAAAGTTTATTTGGCATAGTTTAGTTGACACGTATTGTGGAAAATTTTGACTTTTTACGCTACATCTGAGACCCCACAACACCCCTCCCGGGTGGGCTCGAACCACCAACCTTTTGGTTAACAGCCGAACGCGCTAACCATTGAGCCATGGAAGCTCAGAAATTAAATGGTTATCAAGTATTGTAGAAAAGTTTTGAATTTTTACGCTACATCTGAGACCCCACAACACCTCTCCCGGGTGGGCACGAACCACCAACCTTTCGGTTAACAGCTGAACGCGCTAACCATTGCACCACGGAAGCCCAAAAATTAAATGGTCGTCAGGTATTGTGGGAAAACTTTGGCTTTTTACGTTACATTTGAGACTTCACAACACCGCTCCCGGGTGGGCTCGAACCACCAACCTTTTGGTTAACATCCGAACGCGCTAACCATGGAGCCAATGAAGCTCAGAAATGAAATGGTCGTCCGGTATTGTGGAAAAACTTTGGCTTTTTACGTTACAGTTGAGATCCCACAACACCCCTCCCGGGTGGGCTCGAACCACCAACCTTTTGGTTAACAGCCGAACGCGCTAACCATTGAGCCATGGAAGCTCAGAAATTAAATGGTCGTCAGGTATTGTGGAAAAACTTTGACTTTTTACGTTACATTAGAGACTTCACAACACCGCTCCCGGGTGGGCTCGAACCACCAACCTATTGGTTAACAGCCGAACGCGCTAACCATTGAGCCACGGAAGCTCAGAAATTAAATGGTTGTCACGTATTGTGGAAAAGTTTTAACTTTTTACGCTACATTTGAGATCCCACAACACCGCTCCCGGGTGGGCTCGAACCACCAACCTAATGGTTAACAGCCGAACGCGCTAACAATTGAGCCACGGAAGCTCAGAAATTAAATGGTTGTCACGTATTGTGGAAAAGTTTTGACTTTTTACGCTACATCTGAGACCCCACAACACCCCTCTTGGGTGGGCTCGAACCACCAACCTTTTAGTTAACAGCCGAACGCGCTAACCATTGAGCCATGGAAGCTCAGAAATTAAATGGTTATCAAGTATTGTAGAAAAGTTTTGAATTTTTACGCTACATCTGGGACCCCACAACACCTCTCCCGGGTGGGCACGAACCACCAACCTTTCGGTTAACAGCTGAACGCGCTAACCATTGCGCCAAGGAAGCCCAAAAATTAAATGCTCGTCAGGTATTGTGGAAAAACTCTGACATTTTACGTTACATCTGAGACGTCACAACACCGCTCCCGGGAGGGCTCGAACCACCAACCTTTCGGTTAACAGCTGAACGCGCTGACCATTGCGCCACTGAAGCTCAGAAATTAAATGGTTGTCACGTATTGTTGAAAAGTTTTGACTTTTTACGCTACATCTGAGACCCCACATCACCTCTTCCGGGTGGGCTCGAACCACCAACCTTTCGATTAACAGCTGAACGCGCTAACCATTGCGCCAAGGAAGCCCAAAAATTAAATGTTCGTCAGGTATTGTGGAAAAACTCTGACATTTTACGTTACATCTGAGACATCACAACACCGCTCCCGGATGGGCTAGAACCACCAACCTATTGGTTAACAGCCGAACGCGCTAGACATTGAGCCACGGAAGCTCAGAAATTAAATGGTTGTCAGGTATTGTTGAAAAGTTACGACTTTTCACGCTACATCTGAGACCCCACAAAACCTCTCTCGTTTGGGCTCGAACCACCAACCTTTCGGTTAACAGCTGAACGCGCTGACCATTGCGCCACTGAAGCCCAAAAATTAAATGTTCGTCAGGTATTGTGGAAAAACTCTGACATTTTACGTTACATCTGAGACGTCACAACACTTCTCCCGGATGGGCTCGAACCACCAACCTATTGGTTAATAGCCGAACGCGCTAACCATTGCGCCACTGAAGCCCATAAATTAAATTTTCGTCAGGTATTGAGGTAAAACTTTGACTTTTTACTTCACATCTGAGGCCTCACAACACCGCTCCCGGATGGGCTCGAACCACCAACCTTTCGGTTAACAGCCGAACGCGCTAACCATTGCGCCACGGAAGCCCAAAAATTAAATGGTCGTCAGGTATTGTGGAAAAACTTTGGTTTTCTACGTTACATTTGAGATCAGACAACACCGCTCCCGGGTGGGCTCGAACCACCAACCTATTGGTTAACAGCTGAACGCGCTAACCATTGAGCCACGGAAGCTCAGAAATTAAACGGTTGTCAGGTATTGTGGAAAAACTTTGGCTTTCTACGTTACATTTGAGACCCCACAACACCTCTCCCGGGTGGGCTCGAACCACCAACCTTTCGATTAACAGCTGAACGCGCTAACCATTGCGCCACGGAAGCCCAAAAATTAGATGCTCGTCAGATATTGTGTAAAAACCTTGACTTTTTACGTCACATCTAAGACCTCACAACACCGCTCCCGGATGGGCTCGAACCACCAACCTATTGGTTAACAGCCGAACGCGCTAACCATTGCGCCACGGACGCCCAATAATTAAATGGTTGTCAGGTATTGTTGAAAAGTTACGACTTTTCACGCTACTTCTGAGACCCCACAAATCCTCTCTCGTTTGGGCTCGAACCACCAACCTATTGCTTAACAGCTGAACGCGCTAACCATTGAGCCACGGAAGCTCAGAAATTAAACGGTTGTCAGGTATTGTGGAAAGACTTTGGCTTTCTACGTTACATTTGAGACCCCACAACACCTCTCTCGGGTGGGCTCGAACCACCAACCTTTCGGTTAACAGCTGAACGCGCTAACCATTGCGCCACTGAGGCCCAAAAATTAAATGGTCGTCAGGTATTGTGGAAAAACTTTGGCTATTTACGTTACATTTGAGATCCCAAAACACCGCTCCCGGGTGGGCTCGAACCACCAACCTATTGGTTAACAGCCGAACGCGCTAACCATTGAGCCACGCAAGCTCAGAAAATAAATGGTTATCACGTATTATGGAAAAAGTTTGACTTTTCACGCTACATCTGAGACCTCACAACACCGCTCCTGGATGGGCTCGAACCACCAACCTTTCGATGAACAGCCGAACGCGCTAACCATTGAGCCATGGAAGCTCAGAAATTAAATGGTTATCAAGTATTGTAGAAAAGTTTTGAATTTTTACGCTACATCTGAGACCCCACAACACCTCTCCCGGGTGGGCACGAACCACCAACCTTTTAGTTAACAGCTGAACGCGCTAACCATTGCGCCACGGAAGCCCAAAAATTAAATGGTCGTCAGGTATTGTGGAAAAACTTTGGCTTTTTACGTTACATTTGAGACTTCACAACACCGCTCCCGGGTGGGCTCGAACCACCAACCTTTTGGTTAACATCCGAACGCGCTAACCATGGAGCCAAGGAAGCTCAGAAATGAAATGGACGTCAGGTATTGTGGAAAAACTTTGGCTTTTTACGCTACATCTGAGACCCCACAACACCTCTCCCGGGTGGGCACGAACCACCAACCTTTCGGTTAACAGCTGAACGCGCTAACCATTGCGCCACGGAAGCCCAAAAATTAAATGGTCGTCAGGTATTGTGGAAAAACTTTGGCTTTTTACGTTACATTTGAGATCCCACAACACCGCTCCCGGGTGGGCTCGAACCACCAACCTATTGGTTAACAGCCGAACGCGCTAACCATTGAGCCACGGAAGCTCAGAAATTAAATGGTTGTCACGTATTGTGGAAAAGTTTTGACTTTTTACGCTACATTTGAGATCCCACAACACCGCTCCCGGGTGGGCTCGAACCACCAACCTAATGGTTAACAGCCGAACGCGCTAACAATTGAGCCACGGAAGCTCAGAAATTAAATGGTTGTCACGTATTGTGGAAAAGTTTTGACTTTTTACGCTACATCTGAGACCCCACAACACCCCTCTTGGTAGGGCTCGAACCACCAACCTTTTAGTTAACAGCCGAACGCGCTAACCATTGTGCCATGGAAGCTCAGAAATTAAATGGTTATCAAGTATTGTAGAAAAGTTTTGAATTTTTACGCTACATCTGGGACCCCACAACACCTCTCCCGGGTGGGCACGAACCACCAACCTTTCGGTTAACAGCTGAACGCGCTAACCATTGCGCCAAGGAAGCCCAAAAATTAAATGCTCGTCAGGTATTGTGGAAAAACTCTGACATTGTACGTTACATCTGAGACCCCACATCACCTCTTCCGGGTGGGCTCGAACCACCAACCTTTCGATTAACAGCTGAACGCGCTAACCATTGCGCCACGGAAGCCCAAAAATTAAATGGTCGTCAGGTATTGTGGAAAAACTTTGGCTTTTTACGTTACATTTGAGACTTCACAACACCGCTCCCGGGTGGGCTCGAACCACCAACCTTTTGGTTAACATCCGAACGCGCTAACCATGGAGCCAAGGAAGCTCAGAAATGAAATGGACGTCAGGTATTGTGGAAAAACTTTGGCTTTTTACGCTACATCTGAGACCCCACAACACCTCTCCCGGGTGGGCACGAACCACCAACCTTTCGGTTAACAGCTGAACGCGCTAACCATTGCGCCACGGAAGCCCAAAAATTAAATGGTCGTCAGGTATTGTGGAAAAACTTTGGCTTTTTACGTTACATTTGAGATCCCACAACACCGCTCCCGGGTGGGCTCGAACCACCAACCTATTGGTTAACAGCCGAACGCGCTAACCATTGAGCCACGGAAGCTCAGAAATTAAATGGTTGTCACGTATTGTGGAAAAGTTTTGACTTTTTACGCTACATTTGAGATCCCACAACACCGCTCCCGGGTGGGCTCGAACCACCAACCTAATGGTTAACAGCCGAACGCGCTAACAATTGAGCCACGGAAGCTCAGAAATTAAATGGTTGTCACGTATTGTGGAAAAGTTTTGACTTTTTACGCTACATCTGAGACCCCACAACACCCCTCTTGGTAGGGCTCGAACCACCAACCTTTTAGTTAACAGCCGAACGCGCTAACCATTGTGCCATGGAAGCTCAGAAATTAAATGGTTATCAAGTATTGTAGAAAAGTTTTGAATTTTTACGCTACATCTGGGACCCCACAACACCTCTCCCGGGTGGGCACGAACCACCAACCTTTCGGTTAACAGCTGAACGCGCTAACCATTGCGCCAAGGAAGCCCAAAAATTAAATGCTCGTCAGGTATTGTGGAAAAACTCTGACATTGTACGTTACATCTGAGACCCCACATCACCTCTTCCGGGTGGGCTCGAACCACCAACCTTTCGATTAACAGCTGAACGCGCTAACCATTGCGCCAAGGAAGCCCAAAAATTAAATGTTCGTCAGGTATTGTGGAAAAACTCTGACATTTTACGTTACATTTGAGACTTCACAACACCGCTCCCGTGTGGGCTCGAACCACCAACCTATTGGTTAACAGCCGAACGCGCTAGCCATTGAGCCACGGAAGCTCAGAAATTAAATGGTTGTCACGTATTGTGGAAAAGTTTTGACTTTTTACGCTACATCTGAGACCCGACAACACCCCTCCCGGGTGGGCTCGAACCACCAACCTTTTGGTTAACAGCCGAACGCGCTAACCATTGAGCCATGGAAGCTCAGAAATTAAATGGTCGTCAGGTATTGTGGAAAAACTTTGACTTTTTACGTTACATTAGAGACTTCACAACACCGCTCCCGGGTGGGCTCGAACCACTAACCTATTGGTTAACAGCCGAACGCGCTAACCATTGAGCCACGGAAGCTCAGAAATCAAAGTTTCAAAGTTTATTTGGCATAGTTTAGTTGACACGTATTGTGGAAAATTTTGACTTTTTACGCTACATCTGAGACCCCACAACACCCCTCCCGGGTGGGCTCGAACCACCAACCTTTTGGTTAACAGCCGAACGCGCTAACCATTGAGCCATGGAAGCTCAGAAATTAAATGGTTATCAAGTATTGTAGAAAAGTTTTGAATTTTTACGCTACATCTGAGACCCCACAACACCTCTCCCGGGTGGGCACGAACCACCAACCTTTCGGTTAACAGCTGAACGCGCTAACCATTGCGCCACGGAAGCCCAAAAATTAAATGGTCGTCAGGTATTGTGGAAAAACTTTGGCTTTTTACGTTACATTTGAGACTTCACAACACCGCTCCCGGGTGGGCTCGAACCACCAACCTTTTGGTTAACATCCGAACGCGCTAACCATGGAGCCAATGAAGCTCAGAAATGAAATGGTCGTCCGGTATTGTGGAAAAACTTTGGCTTTTTACGTTACAGTTGAGATCCCACAACACCCCTCCCGGGTGGGCTCGAACCACCAACCTTTTGGTTAACAGCCGAACGCGCTAACCATTGAGCCATGGAAGCTCAGAAATTAAATGGTCGTCAGGTATTGTGGAAAAACTTTGACTTTTTACGTTACATTAGAGACTTCACAACACCGCTCCCGGGTGGGCTCGAACCACCAACCTATTGGTTAACAGCCGAACGCGCTAACCATTGAGCCACGGAAGCTCAGAAATTAAATGGTTGTCACGTATTGTGGAAAAGTTTTGACTTTTTACGCTACATCTGAGACCCCACAACACCCCTCTTGGGTGGGCTCGAACCACCAACCTTTTAGTTAACAGCCGAACGCGCTAACCATTGAGCCATGGAAGCTCAGAAATTAAATGGTTATCAAGTATTGTAGAAAAGTTTTGAATTTTTACGCTACATCTGGGACCCCACAACACCTCTCCCGGGTGGGCACGAACCACCAACCTTTCGGTTAACAGCTGAACGCGCTAACCATTGCGCCAAGGAAGCCCAAAAATTAAATGCTCGTCAGGTATTGTGGAAAAACTCTGACATTTTACGTTACATCTGAGACGTCACAACACCGCTCCCGGGAGGGCTCGAACCACCAACCTTTCGGTTAACAGCTGAACGCGCTGACCATTGCGCCACTGAAGCTCAGAAATTAAATGGTTGTCACGTATTGTGGAAAAGTTTTGACTTTTTACGCTACATCTGAGACCCCACATCACCTCTTCCGGGTGGGCTCGAACCACCAACCTTTCGATTAACAGCTGAACGCGCTAACCATTGCGCCAAGGAAGCCCAAAAATTAAATGTTCGTCAGGTATTGTGGAAAAACTCTGACATTTTACGTTACATCTGAGACGTCACAACACTTCTCCCGGATGGGCTCGAACCACCAACCTATTGGTTAATAGCCGAACGCGCTAACCATTGCGCCACTGAAGCCCATAAATTAAATTTTCGTCAGGTATTGAGGTAAAACTTTGACTTTTTACTTCACATCTGAGGCCTCACAACACCGCTCCCGGATGGGCTCGAACCACCAACCTTTCGGTTAACAGCCGAACGCGCTAACCATTGCGCCACGGAAGCCCAAAAATTAAATGGTCGTCAGGTATTGTGGAAAAACTTTGGTTTTCTACGTTACATTTGAGATCAGACAACACCGCTCCCGGGTGGGCTCGAACCACCAACCTATTGGTTAACAGCTGAACGCGCTAACCATTGAGCCACGGAAGCTCAGAAATTAAACGGTTGTCAGGTATTGTGGAAAAACTTTGGCTTTCTACGTTACATTTGAGACCCCACAACACCTCTCCCGGGTGGGCTCGAACCACCAACCTTTCGATTAACAGCTGAACGCGCTAACCATTGCGCCACGGAAGCCCAAAAATTAGATGCTCGTCAGATAATGTGTAAAAACCTTGACTTTTTACGTCACATCTAAGACCTCACAACACCGCTCCCGGATGGGCTCGAACCACCAACCTATTGGTTAACAGCCGAACGCGCTAACCATTGCGCCACGGACGCCCAATAATTAAATGGTTGTCAGGTATTGTTGAAAAGTTACGACTTTTCACGCTACTTCTGAGACCCCACAAATCCTCTCTCGTTTGGGCTCGAACCACCAACCTATTGCTTAACAGCTGAACGCGCTAACCATTGAGCCACGGAAGCTCAGAAATTAAACGGTTGTCAGGTATTGTGGAAAGACTTTGGCTTTCTACGTTACATTTGAGACCCCACAACACCTCTCCCGGGTGGGCTCGAACCACCAACCTTTCGGTTAACAGCTGAACGCGCTAACCATTGCGCCACTGAGGCCCAAAAATTAAATGGTCGTCAGGTATTGTGGAAAAACTTTGGCTATTTACGTTACATTTGAGATCCCAAAACACCGCTCCCGGGTGGGCTCGAACCACCAACCTATTGGTTAACAGCCGAACGCGCTAACCATTGAGCCACGCAAGCTCAGAAAATAAATGGATATCACGTATTATGGAAAAAGTTTGACTTTTCACGCTACATCTGAGACCTCACAACACCGCTCCTGGATGGGCTCGAACCACCAACCTTTCGATGAACAGCCGAACGCGCTAACCATTGAGCCAAGGAAGCTGAGAAATTAAATGGTTGTCACGTATTGTGGAAAAGTTTTGACTTTTTACGCTACATCTGAGACCACACAATACCTCTTCCGGGCGGGCTCGAACCACCAACCTTTCGATTAACAGCTGAACGCGCTAACCATTGCGCCACGGAAGCCCAAAAGTTAAATGTTCGTCAGGTGTTTTGGAAAAATTCTGACATTTTACGTTACATCTGAGACGTCACAACACCGCTCCCGGGAGGGCTCGAACCACCAACCTTTCGGTTAACAGCTGAACGCGCTGACCATTGCGCCACTGTAGCCCAAATATTAAATTTTCGTCAGGTATTGAGGTAAAACCTTGACTTTTTACTTCACATCTGAGACCTCACAACACCGCTCCCGGATGGGCTCGAACCAGCAACCTTTCGGTTAACAGCCGAACGCGCTAACCATTCGCCACTGAGGCCCAAAAATTAAATGGTCGTCAGGTATTGTGGAAAAACTTTGGCTATTTACGTTACATTTGAGATCCAAAAACACCGCTCCCGGGTGGGCTCGAACCACCAACCTATTGGTTAACAGCCGAACGCGCTAACCATTGAGCCACGGAAGATCAGAAATTAAATGGTTGTCACGTATTGTGGAAAAGTTTTGACTTTTAACGCTACATCTGAGACCCCACAACACCTCTTCCGGGTGGGCTCGAACCACCAACCTTTCGATTAAGAGCTGGACGCGCTAATTACTGCGCCACGGAAGCTCCGAAATTAAATGGTTATCACGTATTATGGAAAAAGTTTGACTTTTCACGCTACATCTGAGACCTCACAACACCTCTCCCGGGTGGGCTCGAACCACCAACCTTTCGATTAACAGCTGAACGCGCTAACCATTGCGCCACGGAAGCCCAAAAATTAAATGTTCGTCAGGTATTGTGGAAAAACTCTGACATTTTACGTTACATCTGAGACATCACAACACCGCTCCCGGATGGGCTAGAACCACCAACCTACTGGTTAACAGCCGAACGCGCTAACCATTGAGCCACGGAAGCTCAGAAATTAAATGGTTGTCAGGTATTGAGGTAAAACTTTGACTTTTTACTTCACATCTGAGGCCTCACAACACCGCTCCCGGATGGGCTCGAACCACCAACCTTTCGGTTAACAGCCGAACGCGCTAACCATTGCGCCACGGAAGCCCAAAAATTAAATGGTCGTCAGGTATTGTGGAAAAACTTTGGCTTTCTACGTTACATTTGAGATCACACAACACCGCTCCCGGGTGGGCTCGAACCACCAACCTATTGGTTAAAGGCTGAACGCGCTAACCACTGAGCCACGGAAGCTCAGAAATTAAACGGTTGTCAGGTATTGTGGAAAAACTTTGGCTTTCTACGTTACATTTGAGACCCCACAACACCTCTCCCGGGTGGGCTCGAACCACCAACCTTTCGATTAACAGCTGAACGCGCTAACCATTGCGCCACGGAAGCCCAAAAATTAGATGCTCGTCAGATATTGTGTAAAAACCTTGACTTTTTACGTCACATCTAAGACCTCACAACACCGCTCCCGGATGGGCTCGAACCACCAACCTATTGGTTAACAGCCGAACGCGCTAACCATTGCGCCACGGACGCCCAATAATTAAATGGTTGTCAGGTATTGTTGAAAAGTTACTTTTCACGCTACTTCTGAGACCCCCACAAATCCTCTCTCGTTTGGGCTCGAACCACCAACCTTTCGGTTAACAGCTGAACGCGCTAACCATTGCGCCACTGAGGCCCAAAAATTAAATGGTCGTCAGGTATTGTGGAAAAACCTTGGCTATTTACGTTACATTTGAGATCCCAAAACACCGCTCCCGGGTGGGCTCGAACCACCAACCTATTGGTTAACAGCCGAACGTGCTAACCATTGAGCCACGGAAGCTCAGAAAATAAATGGTTATCACGTATTATGGAAAAAGTTTGACTTTTCATGCTACACCTGAGACCTCACAATACCGCTCCCGGATGGGCTCGAACCACCAACCTTTCGATTAACAGCCGAACGCGCTAACCATTGAGCCACGGAAGCTCAGAAATTAAATGGTTGTCACGTATTGTGGAAAAGTTTTGACTTTTTACGCTACATCTGAGACCACACAATACCTCTTCCGGGCGGGCTCGAACCACCAACCTTTCGATTAACAGCTGAACGCGCTAACCATTGCGCCACGGAAGCCCAAAAGTTAAATGTTCGTCAGGTGTTTTGGAAAAACTCTGACTTTTTACTTACCATCTGAGACCTCACAACACCGCTCCCGGATGGGCTCGAACCACAAACCTTTCGGTTAACAGCCGAACGCGCTAACCATTCGCCACTGAGGCCCAAAAATTAAATGGTCGTCAGGTATTGTGGAAAAACTTTGGCTATTTACGTTACATTTGAGATCCAAAAACACCGCTCCCGGGTGGGCTCGAACCACCAACCTATTGGTTAACAGCCGAACGCGCTAACCATTGAGCCACGGAAGATCAGAAATTAAATGGTTGTCACGTATTGTGGAAAAGTTTTGACTTTTAACGCTACATCTGAGACCCCACAACACCTCTTCCGGGTGGGCTCGAACCACCAACCTTTCGATTAAGAGCTGGACGCGCTAATTACTGCTCCACGGAAGCCCAAAAATTAAATGTTCGTCAGGTATTGTGGAAAAACTCTGACATTTTACGTAACATCTGAGACGTCACAACACCGCTCCCGGATGGGCTCGAACCACCAACCTTTCGGTTAACAGCCGAACGCGCTAGCCATTGCGCCACGGACACCCAAAAATTAAATGGTTGTCAGGTATTGTTGAAAAGTTACGAATTTTCACGCTACATCTGAGACCCCACAAAACCTCTCTCGTTTGGGCTCGAACCACCAACCTTTCGGTTAACAGCTGAACGCGCTGACCATTGCGCCACTGAAGCCCAAAAATTAAATGTTCGTCAGGTATTGTGGAAAAACTCCGACATTCTACGTTACATCTGAGACGTCACAACACTTCTCCCGAATGGGCTCGAACCACCAACCTATTGGTTAATAGCCGAACGCGCTAACCATTGCGCCACTGAAGCCCAAAAATTAAATTTTCGTCAGGTATTGAGGTAAAACTTTGACTTTTTACTTCACATCTGAGGCCTCAAAACACCGCTCCCGGATGGGCTCGAACCACCAACCTTTCGGTTAACAGCCGAACGTGCTAACCATTGCGCCACGGACGCCCAAAAAAAAAATGGTCGTCAGGTATTGCGGAAAAACTTTGGCTATTTACGTTACATTTGAGATCCAAAAACACCGCTCCCGGGTGGGCTCGAACCACCAAGCTATGGGTTAACAGCCGAACGCGCTAACCATTGAGCCACGACAGATCAGAAAATAAATGGTTATCACGTATTATGGAAAAAGTTTGACTTTTCACGCTACATCTGAGACCCCACAAAACCTCTCTCGTTTGGGCTCGAACCACCAACCTTTCGGTTAACAGCTGAACGCGCTGACCATTGCGCCACTGAAGCCCAAAAATTAAATGTTCGTCAGGTATTGTGGAAAAACTCCGACATTTTACGTTACATCTGAGACGTCACAACACTTCTCCCGAATGGGCTCGAACCACCAACCTATTGGTTAATAGCCGAACGCGCTAACCATTGCGCTACTGAAGCCCAAAAATTAAATTTTCGTCAGGTATTGAGGTAAAACTTTGACTTTTTACTTCACATCTGAGGCCTCAAAACACCGCTCCCGGATGGGCTCGAACCACCAACCTTTCGGTTAACAGCCGAACGCGCTAACCATTGCGCCACGGACGCCCAAAAAAAAATGGTCGTCAGGTATTGCGGAAAAACTTTGGCTATTTACGTTACATTTGAGATCCAAAAACACCGCTCCCGGGTGGGCTCGAACCACCAAGCTATGGGTTAACAGCCGAACGCGCTAACCATTGAGCCACGACAGATCAGAAAATAAATGGTTATCACGTATTATGGAAAAAGTTTGACTTTTCACGCTACATCTGAGACCCCACAAAACCTCTCTCGTTTGGGCTCGAACCACCAACCTTTCGGTTAACAGCTGAACGCGCTGACCATTGCGCCACTGAAGCCCAAAAATTAAATGTTCGTCAGGTATTGTGGAAAAACTCCGACATTTTACGTTACATCTGAGACGTCACAACACTTCTCCCGAATGGGCTCGAACCACCAACCTATTGGTTAATAGCCGAACGCGCTAACCATTGCGCCACTGAAGCCCAAAAATTAAATTTTCTTCAGGTATTGAGGTAAAACTTTGACTTTTTACTTCACATCTGAGGCCTCACAACACCGCTCCCGGATGGGCTCGAACCACCAACCTTTCGGTTAACAGCCGGACGCGCTAACCATTGCGCCACGGACGCCCAGAAATTAAATGGTCGTCAGGTATTGTGGAAAAACTTTGGCTATTTACGTTACATTTGAGATCCAAAAACACCGCTCCCGGGTGGGCTCGAACCACCAACCTATTGGTTAACAGCCGAACGCGCTAACCATTGAGCCACGGAAGATCAGAAATTAAACGGTTGTCAAGTATTGTGGAAAAGTTTTGACTTTTAACGCTACATCTGAGACCCCACAACACCTCTTCCGGGTGGGCTCGAACCACCAACCTTTCGATTAAGAGCTGGACGCGCTAATTACTGCGCCACGGAAGCCCAAAAATTAAATGTTCGTCAGGTATTGTGGAAAAACTCTGACATTTTACGTAACATCTGAGACGTCACAACACCGCTCCCGGATGGGCTCGAACCACCAACCTTTCGGTTAACAGCCGAACGCGCTAGCCATTGCGCCACGGACACCCAAAAATTAAATGGTTGTCAGGTATTGTTGAAAAGTTACGAATTTTCACGCTACATCTGAGACCCCACAAAACCTCTCTCGTTTGGGCTCGAACCACCAACCTTTCGGTTAACAGCTGAACGCGCTGACCATTGCGCCACCGAAGCCCAAAAATTAAATGTTCGTCAGGTATTGTGGAAAAAATACGACATTTTACGCTACATCTGAGACCCCACAACACCTCTCCCGGGTGGGCACGAACCACCAACCTTTCGGTTAACAGCTGAACGCACTAACCATTGCGCCACGGAAGCCCAAAAATTAAATGGTCGTCAGGTATTGTGGAAAAACTTTGGCTTTTTACGTTACATTTGAGATCCCACAACACCGCTCCCGGGTGGGCTCGAACCACCAACCTATTGGTTAACAGCCGAACGCGCTAACCATTGAGCCACGGAAGCTCAGAAATTAAATGGTTGTCACGTATTGTGGAAAAGTTTTGACTTTTTACGCTACATTTGAGATCCCACAACACCGCTCCCGGGTGGGCTCGAACCACCAACCTAATGGTTAACAGCCGAACGCGCTAACAATTGAGCCACGGAAGCTCAGAAATTAAATGGTTGTCACGTATTGTGGAAAAGTTTTGACTTTTTACGCTACATCTGAGACCCCACAACACCCCTCTTGGGTGGGCTCGAACCACCAACCTTTTAGTTAACAGCCGAACGCGCTAACCATTGTGCCATGGAAGCTCAGAAATTAAATGGTTATCAAGTATTGTAGAAAAGTTTTGAATTTTTACGCTACATCTGGGACCCCACAACACCTCTCCCGGGTGGGCACGAACCACCAACCTTTCGGTTAACAGCTGAACGCGCTAACCATTGCGCCAAGGAAGCCCAAAAATTAAATGCTCGTCAGGTATTGTGGAAAAACTCTGACATTGTACGTTACATCTGAGACGTCACAACACCGCTCGCGGGAGGGCTCGAACCACCAACCTTTCGGTTAACAGCTGAACGCGCTGACCATTGCGCCACTGAAGCTCAGAAATTAAATGGTTGTCACGTATTGTGGAAAAGTTTTGACTTTTTACGCTACATCTGAGACCCCACATCACCTCTTCCGGGTGGGCTCGAACCACCAACCTTTCGATTAACAGCTGAACGCGCTAACCATTGCGCCAAGGAAGCCCAAAAATTAAATGTTCGTCAGGTATTGTGGAAAAACTCTGACATTTTACGTTACATTTGAGACTTCACAACACCGCTCCCGTGTGGGCTCGAACCACCAATCTATTGGTTAACAGCCGAACGCGCTAGCCATTGAGCCACGGAAGCTCAGAAATTAAATGGTTGTCACGTATTGTGGAAAAGTTTTGACTTTTTACGCTACATCTGAGACCCCACAACACCCCTCCCGGGTGGGCTCGAACCACCAACCTTTTGGTTAACAGCCGAACGCGCTAACCATTGAGCCATGGAAGCTCAGAAATTAAATGGTCGTCAGGTATTGTGGAAAAACTTTGACTTTTTACGTTACATTAGAGACTTCACAACACCGCTCCCGGGTGGGCTCGAACCACTAACCTATTGGTTAACAGCCGAACGCGCTAACCATTGAGCCACGGAAGCTCAGAAATCAAAGTTTCAAAGTTTATTTGGCATAGTTTAGTTGACACGTATTGTGGAAAATTTTGACTTTTTACGCTACATCTGAGACCCCACAACACCCCTCCCGGGTGGGCTCGAACCACCAACCTTTTGGTTAACAGCCGAACGCGCTAACCATTGAGCCATGGAAGCTCAGAAATTAAATGGTTATCAAGTATTGTAGAAAAGTTTTGAATTTTTACGCTACATCTGAGACCCCACAACACCTCTCCCGGGTGGGCACGAACCACCAACCTTTCGGTTAACAGCTGAACGCGCTAACCATTGCGCCACGGAAGCCCAAAAATTAAATGGTCGTCAGGTATTGTGGAAAAACTTTGGCTTTTTACGTTACATTTGAGACTTCACAACACCGCTCCCGGGTGGGCTCGAACCACCAACCTTTTGGTTAACATCCGAACGCGCTAACCATGGAGCCAATGAAGCTCAGAAATGAAATGGTCGTCCGGTATTGTGGAAAAACTTTGGCTTTTTACGTTACAGTTGAGATCCCACAACACCCCTCCCGGGTGGGCTCGAACCACCAACCTTTTGGTTAACAGCCGAACGCGCTAACCATTGAGCCATGGAAGCTCAGAAATTAAATGGTCGTCAGGTATTGTGGAAAAACTTTGACTTTTTACGTTACATTAGAGACTTCACAACACCGCTCCCGGGTGGGCTCGAACCACTAACCTATTGGTTAACAGCCGAACGCGCTAACCATTGAGCCACGGAAGCTCAGAAATCAAAGTTTCAAAGTTTATTTGGCATTGTTTAGTTGACACGTATTGTGGAAAATTTTGACTTTTTACGCTACATCTGAGACCCCACAACACCCCTCCCGGGTGGGCTCGAACCACCAACCTTTTGGTTAACAGCCGAACGCGCTAACCATTGAGCCATGGCAGCTCAGAAATTAAATGGTTATCAAGTATTGTAGAAAAGTTTTGAATTTTTACGCTACATCTGAGACCCCACAACACCTCTCCCGGGTGGGCACGAACCACCAACCTTTCGGTTATCAGCTGAACGCGCTAACCATTGCGCCACGGAAGCCCAAAAATTAAATGGTCGTCAGGTATTGTGGAAAAACTTTGGCTTTTTACGTTACATTTGAGACTTCACAACACCGCTCCCGGGTGGGCTCGAACCACCAACCTTTTGGTTAACATCCGAAAGCGCTAACCATGGAGCCAAGGAAGCTCAGAAATGAAATGGTCGTCCGGTATTGTGGAAAAACTTTGGCTTTTTACGTTACAGTTGAGATCCCACAACACCGCTCCCGGGTGGGCTCGAACCACCAACCTATTGGTTAACAGCCGAACGCGCTAACCATTGAGCCACGGAAGCTCAGAAATTAAATGGTTGTCACGTATTGTGGAAAAGTTTTGACTTTTTACGCTACATCTGAGACCCCACAACACCCCTCCCGGGTGGGCTCGAACCACCAACCTTTTAGTTAACAGCCGAACGCGCTAACCATTGAGCCATGGAACCTCAGAAATTAAATTGTTATCAAGTATTGTAGAAAAGTTTTGAATTTTTACGCTACATCTGAGACCCCACAACACCTCTCCCGGGTGGGCACGAACCACCAACCTTTCGATTAACAGCTGAACGCGCTAACCATTGCGCCACGGAAGCCCAAAAATTAAATGGTCGTCAGGTATTGTTGAAAAACTTTGGCTTTTTACGTTAAATTTGAGACTTCACAACACCGCTCCCGGGTGGGCTCGAACCACCAACCTATTGGTTAACAGCCGAACGCTTTAACCATTGAGCCACGGAAGCTCAGAAATCAAAGTTTCAAAGTTTCAAAGTTTATTTGGCATAGTTAAGTTGTCACGTATTGTGGAAAATTTTGACTTTTTACGCTTCATCTGAGACCCCACAACACCCCTCCCGGGTGGGCTCGAACCACCAACCTTTTGGTTAACAGCCGAACGCGCTAACCATTGAGCCATGGAAGCTCAGAAATTAAATGGTTATCAAGTATTGTAGAAAAGTTTTGAATTTTTACGCTACATCTGAGACCCCACAACACCTCTCCCGGGTGGGCACGAACCACCAACCTTTTAGTTAACAGCTGAACGCGCTAACCATTGCGCCACGGAAGCCCAAAAATTAAATGGTCGTCAGGTATTGTGGAAAAACTTTGGCTTTTTACGTTACATTTGAGACTTCACAACACCGCTCCCGGGTGGGCTCGAACCACCAACCTTTTGGTTAACATCCGAACGCGCTAACCATGGAGCCAAGGAAGCTCAGAAATGAAATGGTCGTCAGGTATTGTGGAAAAACTTTGGCTTTTTACGCTACATCTGAGACCCCACAACACCTCTCCCGGGTGGGCACGAACCACCAACCTTTCGGTTAACAGCTGAACGCGCTAACCATTGCGCCACGGAAGCCCAAAAATTAAATGGTCGTCAGGTATTGTGGAAAAACTTTGGCTTTTTACGTTACATTTGAGATCCCACAACACCGCTCCCGGGTGGGCTCGAACCACCAACCTATTGGTTAACAGCCGAACGCGCTAACCATTGAGCCACGGAAGCTCAGAAATTAAATGGTTGTCACGTATTGTGGAAAAGTTTTGACTTTTTACGCTACATTTGAGATCCCACAACACCGCTCCCGGGTGGGCTCGAACCACCAACCTAATGGTTAACAGCCGAACGCGCTAACAATTGAGCCACGGAAGCTCAGAAATTAAATGGTTGTCACGTATTGTGGAAATGTTTTGACTTTTTACGCTACATCTGAGACCCCACAACACCCCTCTTGGGTGGGCTCGAACCACCAACCTTTTAGTTAACAGCCGAACGCGCTAACCATTGAGCCATGGAAGCTCAGAAATTAAATGGTTATCAAGTATTGTAGAAAAGTTTTGAATTTTTACGCTACATCTGGGACCCCACAACACCTCTCCCGGGTGGGCACGAACCACCAACCTTTCGGTTAACAGCTGAACGCGCTAACCATTGCGCCAAGGAAGCCCAAAAATTAAATGCTCGTCAGGTATTGTGGAAAAACTCTGACATTTTACGTTACATCTGAGACGTCACAACACCGCTCCCGGGAGGGCTCGAACCACCAACCTTTCGGTTAACAGCTGAACGCGCTGACCATTGCGCCACTGAAGCTCAGAAATTAAATGGTTGTCACGTATTGTGGAAAAGTTTTGACTTTTTACGCTACATCTGAGACCCCACATCACCTCTTCCGGGTGGGCTCGAACCACCAACCTTTCGATTAACAGCTGAACGCGCTAACCATTGCGCCAAGGAAGCCCAAAAATTAAATGTTCGTCAGGTATTGTGGAAAAACTCTGACATTTTACGTTACATCTGAGACATCACAACACCGCTCCCGGATGGGCTAGAACCACCAACCTATTGGTTAACAGCCGAACGCGCTAGACATTGAGCCACGGAAGCTCAGAAATTAAATGGTTGTCAGGTATTGTTGAAAAGTTACGACTTTTCACGCTACATCTGAGACTCCACAAAACCTCTCTCGTTTGGGCTCGAACCACCAACCTTTCGGTTAACAGCTGAACGCGCTGACCATTGCGCCACTGAATCCCAAAAATTAAATGTTCGTCAGGTATTGTGGAAAAACTCTGACATTTTACGTTACATCTGAGACGTCACAACACTTCTCCCGGATGGGCTCGAACCACCAACCTATTGGTTAATAGCCGAACGCGCTAACCATTGCGCCACTGAAGCCCAAAAATTAAATTTTCGTCAGGTATTGAGGTAAAACTTTGACTTTTTACTTCACATCTGAGGCCTCACAACACCGCTCCCGGATGGGCTCGAACCACCAACCTTTCGGTTAACAGCCGAACGCGCTAACCATTGCGCCACGGAAGCCCAAAAATTAAATGGTCGTCAGGTATTGTGGAAAAACTTTGGTTTTCTACGTTACATTTGAGATCACACAACACCGCTCCCGGGTGGGCTCGAACCACCAACCTATTGGTTAACAGCTGAACGCGCTAACCATTGAGCCACGGAAGCCCAAAAATTAGATGCTCGTCAGATATTGTGTAAAAACCTTGACTTTTTACGTCACATCTAAGACCTCACAACACCGCTCCCGGATGGGCTCGAACCACCAACCTATTGGTTAACAGCCGAACGCGCTAACCATTGCGCCACGGACGCCCAATAATTAAATGGTTGTCAGGTATTGTTGAAAAGTTACGACTTTTCACGCTACTTCTGAGACCCCACAAATCCTCTCTCGTTTGGGCTCGAACCACCAACCTATTGCTTAACAGCTGAACGCGCTAACCATTGAGCCACGGAAGCTCAGAAATTAAACGGTTGTCAGGTATTGTGGAAAGACTTTGGCTTTCTACGTTACATTTGAGACCCCACAACACCTCTCCCGGGTGGGCTCGAACCACCAACCTTTCGGTTAACAGCTGAACGCGCTAACCATTGCGCCACTGAGGCCCAAAAATTAAATGGTCGTCAGGTATTGTGGAAAAACTTTGGCTATTTACGTTACATTTGAGATCCCAAAACACCGCTCCCGGGTGGGCTCGAACCACCAACCTATTGGTTAACAGCCGAACGCGCTAACCATTGAGCCACGGAAGCTCAGAAAATAAATGGTTATCACGTATTATGGAAAAAGTTTGACTTTTCACGCTACATCTGAGACCGCACAACACCGCTCCTGGATGGGCTCGAACCACCAACCTTTCGATGAACAGCCGAACGCGCTAACCATTGAGCCACGGAAGCTGAGAAATTAAATGGTTGTCACGTATTGTGGAAAAGTTTTGACTTTTTACGCTACATCTGAGACCACACAATACCTCTTCCGGGCGGGCTCGAACCACCAACCTTTCGATTAACAGCTGAACGCGCTAACCATTGCGCCACGGAAGCCCAAAAGTTAAATGTTCGTCAGGTGTTTTGGAAAAATTCTGACATTTTACGTTACATCTGAGACGTCACAACACCGCTCCCGGGAGGGCTCGAACCACCAACCTTTCGGTTAACAGCTGAACGCGCTGACCATTGCGCCACTGTAGCCCAAATATTAAATTTTCGTCAGGTATTAAGGTAAAACCTTGACTTTTTACTTCACATCTGAGACCTCACAACACCGCTCCCGGATGGGCTCGAACCAGCAACCTTTCGGTTAACAGCCGAACGCGCTAACCATTCGCCACTGAGGCCCAAAAATTAAATGGTCGTCAGGTATTGTGGAAAAACTTTGGCTATTTACGTTACATTTGAGATCCAAAAACACCGCTCCCGGGTGGGCTCGAACCACCAACCTATTGGTTAACAGCCGAACGCGCTAACCATTGAGCCACGGAAGATCAGAAATTAAATGGTTGTCACGTATTGTGGAAAAGTTTTGACTTTTAACGCTACATCTGAGACCCCACAACACCTCTTCCGGGTGGGCTCGAACCACCAACCTTTCGATTAAGAGCTGGACGCGCTAATTACTGCGCCACGGAAGCTCCGAAATTAAATGGTTATCAGGTATTGTGGAAAAACTCTGACATTTTACGTAACATCTGAGACGTCACAACACCGCTCCCGGATGGGCTCGAACCACCAACCTTTCGGTTAACAGCCGAACGCGCTAGCCATTGCGCCACGGACGCCCAAAAATTAAATGGTTGTCAGGTATTGTTGAAAAGTTACGACTTTTCACTCTACATCTGAGACCCCACAAAACCTCTCTCGTTTGGGCTCGAACCACCAACCTTTCGGTTAACAGCTGAACGCGCTGACCATTGCGCCACTGAAGCAGAAAAATTAAATTTTCGTCAGGTATTGAGGTAAAACTTTGACTTTTTACTTCACATCTGAGGCCTCACAACACCGCTCCCGGATGAGCTCGAACCACCAACCTTTCGGTTAACAGCCGAACGCGCTAACCATTGAGCCACGGACGCCCAAAAAAAAATGGTCGTCAGGTATTGCTAAAAAACTTTGGCTATTTACGTTACATTTGAGATCCAAAAACACCGCTCCCGGGTGGGCTCGAACCACCAAGCTATTGGTTAACAGCCGAACGCGCTAACCATTGAGCCACGAAAGATCAGAAAATAAATGGTTATCACGTATTATGGAAAAAGTTTGACTTTTCACGCTACATCTGAGACCTCACAACACCTCTCCCGGGTGGGCTCGAACCACCAACCTTTCGATTAACAGCTGAACGCGCTAACCATTGCGCCACGGAAGCCCAAAAATTAAATGTTCGTCAGGTATTGTGGAAAAACTCTGACATTTTACGTTACATCTGAGACATCACAACACCGCTCCCGGATGGGCTAGAACCACCAACCTACTGGTTAACAGCCGAACGCGCTAACCATTGAGCCACGGAAGCTCAGAAATTAAATGGTTGTCAGGTATTGAGGTAACACTTTGACTTTTTACTTCACATCTGAGGCCTCACAACACCGCTCCCGGATGGGCTCGAACCACCAACCTTTCGGTTAACAGCCGAACGCGCTAACCATTGCGCCACGGAAGCCCAAAAATTAAATGGTCGTCAGGTATTGTGGAAAAACTTTGGCTTTCTACGTTACATTTGAGATCACACAACACCGCTCCCGGGTGGGCTCGAACCACCAACCTATTGGTTAACAGCTGAACGCGCTAACCACTGAGCCACGGAAGCTCAGAAATTAAACGGTTGTCAGGTATTGTGGAAAAACTTTGGCTTTCTACGTTACATTTGAGACCCCACAACACCTCTCCCGGGTGGGCTCGAACCACCAACCTTTCGATTAACAGCTGAACGCGCTAACCATTGCGCCATGGAAGCCCAAAAATTAGATGCTCGTCAGATATTGTGTAAAAACCTTGACTTTTTACGTCACATCTAAGACCTCACAACACCGCTCCCGGATGGGCTCGAACCACCAACCAATTGGTTAACAGCCGAACGCGCTAAGCATTGCGCCACGGACGCCCAATAATTAAATGGTTGTCAGGTATTGTTGAAAAGTTACTTTTCACGCTACTTCTGAGACCCCCACAAATCCTCTCTCGTTTGGGCTCGAACCACCAACCTTTCGGTTAACAGCTGAACGCGCTAACCATTGCGCCACTGAGGCCCAAAAATTAAATGGTCGTCAGGTATTGTGGAAAAACCTTGGCTATTTACGTTACATTTGAGATCCCAAAACACCGCTCCCGGGTGGGCTCGAACCACCAACCTATTGGTTAACAGCCGAACGTGCTAACCATTGAGCCACGGAAGCTCAGAAAATAAATGGTTATCACGTATTATGGAAAAAGTTTGACTTTTCATGCTACATCTGAGACCTCACAATACCGCTCCCGGATGGGCTCGAACCACCAACCTTTCGATTAACAGCCGAACGCGCTAACCATTGAGCCACGGAAGCTCAGAAATTAAATGGTTGTCACGTATTGTGGAAAAGTTTTGACTTTTTACGCTACATCTGAGACCACACAATACCTCTTCCGGGCGGGCTCGAACCACCAACCTTTCGATTAACAGCTGAACGCGCTAACCATTGCGCCACGGAAGCCCAAAAGTTAAATGTTCGTCAGGTGTTTTGGAAAAACTCTGACTTTTTACTTACCATCTGAGACCTCACAACACCGCTCCCGGATGGGCTCGAACCACAAACCTTTCGGTTAACAGCCGAACGCGCTAACCATTCGCCACTGAGGCCCAAAAATTAAATGGTCGTCAGGTATTGTGGAAAAACTTTGGCTATTTACGTTACATTTGAGATCCAAAAACACCGCTCCCGGGTGGGCTCGAACCACCAACCTATTGGTTAACAGCCGAACGCGCTAACCATTGAGCCACGGAAGATCAGAAATTAAATGGTTGTCACGTATTGTGGAAAAGTCTTGACTTTTAACGCTACATCTGAGACCCCACAACACCTCTTCCGGGTGGGCTCGAACCACCAACCTTTCGATTAAGAGCTGGACGCGCTAATTACTGCGCCACGGAAGCCCAAAAATTAAATGTTCGTCAGGTATTGTGGAAAAACTCTGACATTTTACGTAACATCTGAGACGTCACAACACCGCTCCCGGATGGGCTCGAACCACCAACCTTTCGGTTAACAGCCGAACGCGCTAGCCATTGCGCCACGGACACCCAAAAATTAAATGGTTGTCAGGTATTGTTGAAAAGTTACGAATTTTCACGCTACATCTGAGACCCCACAAAACCTCTCTCGTTTGGGCTCGAACCACCAACCTTTCGGTTAACAGCTGAACGCGCTGACCATTGCGCCACTGAAGCCCAAAAATTAAATGTTCGTCAGGTATTGTGGAAAAACTCCGACATTTTACGTTACATCTGAGACGTCACAACACTTCTCCCGAATGGGCTCGAACCACCAACCTCTTGGTTAATAGCCGAACGCGCTAACCATTGCGCCACTGAAGCCCAAAAATTAAATTTTCGTCAGGTATTGAGGTAAAACTTTGACTTTTTACTTCACATCTGAGGCCTCAAAACACCGCTCCCGGATGGGCTCGAACCACCAACCTTTCGGTTAACAGCCGAACGCGCTAACCATTGCGCCACGGACGCCCAAAAAAAAATGGTCGTCAGGTATTGCGGAAAAACTTTGGCTATTTACGTTACATTTGAGATCCAAAAACACCGCTCCCGGGTGGGCTCGAACCACCAAGCTATGGGTTAACAGCCGAACGCGCTAACCATTGAGCCACGACAGATCAGAAAATAAATGGTTATCACGTATTATGGAAAAAGTTTGAATTTTCACGCTACATCTGAGACCCCACAAAACCTCTCTCGTTTGGGCTCGAACCACCAACCTTTCGGTTAACAGCTGAACGCGCTGACCATTGCGCCACTGAAGCCCAAAAATTAAATGTTCGTCAGGTATTGTGGAAAAACTCCGACATTTTACGTTACATCTGAGACGTCACAACACTTCTCCCGAATGGGCTCGAACCACCAACCTATTGGTTAATAGCCGAACGCGCTAACCATTGCGCCACTGAAGCCCAAAAATTAAATTTTCTTCAGGTATTGAGGTAAAACTTTGACTTTTTACTTCACATCTGAGGCCTCACAACACCGCTCCCGGATGGGCTCGAACCACCAACCTTTCGGTTAACAGCCGAACGCGCTAACCATTGCGCCACGGACGCCCAGAAATTAAATGGTCGTCAGGTATTGTGGAAAAACTTTGGCTATTTACGTTACATTTGAGATCCAAAAACACCGCTCCCGGGTGGGCTCGAACCACCAACCTATTGGTTAACAGCCGAACGCGCTAACCATTGAGCCACGGAAGATCAGAAATTAAATGGTTGTCACGTATTGTGGAAAAGTTTTGACTTTTAACGCTACATCTGAGACCCCACAACACCTCTTCCGGGTGGGCTCGAACCACCAACCTTTCGATTAAGAGCTGGACGCGCTAATTACTGCGCCACGGAAGCCCAAAAATTAAATGTTCGTCAGGTATTGTGGAAAAACTCTGACATTTTACGTAACATCTGAGACGTCACAACACCGCTCCCGGATGGGCTCGAACCACCAACCTTTCGGTTAACAGCCGAACGCGCTAGCCATTGCGCCACGGACACCCAAAAATTAAATGGTTGTCAGGTATTGTTGAAAAGTTACGAATTTTCACGCTACATCTGAGACCCCACAAAACCTCTCTCGTTTGGGCTCGAACCACCAACCTTTCGGTTAACAGCTGAACGCGCTGACCATTGCGCCACCGAAGCCCAAAAATTAAATGTTCGTCAGGTATTGTGGAAAAAATCCGACATTTTACGTTACATCTGAGACGTCACAACACTTCTCCCGAATGGGCTCGAACCACCAACCTTTCGGTTAACAGCTGAACGCGCTGACCATTGCGCCACTGAAGCCCAAAAATTAAATGTTCGTCAGGTATTGTGGAAAAACTCCGACATTTTACGTTACATCTGAGACGTCACAACACTTCTCCCGAATGGGCTCGAACCACCAACCTATTGGTTAATAGCCGAACGCGCTAACCATTGCGCCACTGAAGCCCAAAAATTTAATTTTCGTCAGGTATTGAGGTAAAACTTTGACTTTTTACTTCACATCTGAGGCCTCACAACACCGCTTCCGGATGGGCTCGAACCACCAACCTATTGGTTAACAGCCGAACGTGCTAACCATTGCGCCACGGAAGCCCAAAAATTAAATGGTCGTCAGGTATTGTGGAAAAACTTTGGCTTTCTACGTTACATTTGAGACCCCACAACACCTTTCCCGGGTGGGCTCGAACCACCAACCTTTCGATTAACAGCTGAACGCGCTAACCATTGCGCCACGGGAGCCCAAAAATTAAATGCTCGTCAGGTATTGTGTAAAAACCTTGACTTTTTACGTCACATCTGAGACCTCACAACACCGCTCCCGGATGGGCTCGAACCACCAACCTATTGGTTAACAGCCGAACGCGCTAAACATAGCGCCACGGAAGCCCAGAAGTTAAATGCTCGTCAGGTATTGTGTAAAAACCTTGACTTTTTACGTCACATCTGAGACCTCACAACACCGCTCCCGGATGGGCTCGAACCACCAACCTATTGGTTAACAGCCGAACGCGCTAACCATTGCGCCACGGAAGCCCAAAAGTTAAATGCTCGTCAGGTATTGTGTAAAAACCTTGACTTTTTACGTCAAATCTGAGACCTCAAAACACCGCTCCCGGATGGGGTCGAACCACCAACCTATTGGTTAACAGCCGAACGCGCTAACCATTGCGCCACGGAAGCCCAAAAATTAAATGGTCGTCATTTATTGTGCAAAAACTTTGGCTTTCTACGTTACATTTGAGATCCCACAACACCGCTCCCGGGTGGGCTCGAACCACCAACCTATTGGTTAACAGCCGAACGCGCTAACCATTGAGCCACGGAAGCTCAGAAATTAAATGGTCGTCAGGTATTGTGGAAAAACTTTGGCTTTCTACGTTACATTTGAGACCCCACAACACCTTTCCCGGGTGGGCTCGAACCACCAACCTTTCGATTAACAGCTGAACGCGCTAACCATTGCGCCACGGGAGCCCAAAAATTAAATGCTCGTCAGGTATTGTGTAAAAACCTTGACTTTTTACGTCACATCTGAGACCTCACAACACCGCTCCCGGATGGGCTCGAACCACCAACCTATTGGTTAACAGCCGAACGCGCTAAACATAGCGCCACGGAAGCCCAGAAGTTAAATGCTCGTCAGGTATTGTGTAAAAACCTTGACTTTTTACGTCACATCTGAGACCTCACAACACCGCTCCCGGATGGGCTCGAACCACCAACCTATTGGTTAACAGCCGAACGCGCTAACCATTGCGCCACGGAAGCCCAAAAGTTAAATGCTCGTCAGGTATTGTGTAAAAACCTTGACTTTTTACGTCAAATCTGAGACCTCAAAACACCGCTCCCGGATGGGGTCGAACCACCAACCTATTGGTTAACAGCCGAACGCGCTAACCATTGCGCCACGGAAGCCCAAAAATTAAATGGTCGTCATTTATTGTGCAAAAACTTTGGCTTTCTACGTTACATTTGAGATCCCACAACACCGCTCCCGGGTGGGCTCGAACCACCAACCTATTGGTTAACAGCCGAACGCGCTAACCATTGAGCCACGGAAGCTCAGAAATTAAATGGTTGTCAGGTATTGTGGAAAAACTTTGGCTTTCTACGTTACATTTGAGATCACACAACACCGCTCCCGGGTGGATCCAACCACCAACCTATTGGTTAACAGCCGAACGCGCTAACCATTGCGCCACGGAAGCCCAAAAGCTTAATGCTCGTCAGGTATTGTGCAGAAAACTGGACTTTTTACGTCACATCTGAGACCTCACAACACCGCTCCCGGATGGGCTCGAACCACCAACCTATTGGTTAACAGCCGAACGCGCTAACCATTGCGCCACGGAAGCCCAAAAGTTAAATGCTCGTCAGGTATTGTGTAAAAACCTTGACTTTTTACGTCACATCTGAGACCTCACAACACCGCTCCCGGATGGGCTCGAACCACCAACCTATTGGTTAACAGCCGAACGCGCTAACCATTGAGCCACGGAAGCTCAGAAATTAAATTGTTGTCAGGTATTGTGGAAAAACTTTGGCTTTCTACGTTACATTTGAGACCCCACAACACCTCTCCCGGGTGGGCTCGAACCACCAACCTTTCGATTAACAGCTGAACGCGGTAACCATTGTGCCACGGTAGCCCAAAAATTAAATGCTCGTCAGGTATTGTGTAAAAACCTTGACTTTTTACGTCACATCTGAGACCTCACAACACCGCTCCCGGATGGGCTCGAACCACCAACCTATTGGTTAACAGCCGAACGCGCTAACCATTGCGCCACGGAAGCCCAAAAATTAAATGGTCGTCAGGTATTGTGGAAAAACTTTGGCTTTCTACGTTACACTTGAGATCACACAACACCGCTCCCGGGTGGGCTCGAACCACCAACCTATTGGTTAACAGCTGAACGCGCTAACCATTGAGCCACGGAAGCTCAGAAATTAAACGGTTGTCAGGTATTGTGGAAAAACTTTGGCTTTTTACTTCACATCTGAGACCTCACAACACCGCTCCCGCATGGGCTCGAACCACCAACCTTTCGGTTAACAGCCGAACGCGCTAACCATTGCGCCACGGACGCCCAAAAAAAAATGGTCGTCAGTTATTGCGGAAAAACTTTGGCTATTTACGTTACATTTGAGATCCAACAAGTCGGGAAAACCAAAATATTACCTCTCCGTGTCGAGAAGATTATATAACCTTAAGTATCCAATGAAAACGTCGACCTTTTGCCCTCATCCTTTCCCGCGCTTTGCGCTTCCGCATTTCATCCTTACTCTCAACATTATCTTCCTCCATTTTACATATAAAAATCAAATACTCACAAAAAGAAGTGGCAAAAACCTGCTGGCTCTTTACAACCACTTAATTTGACTTAATATCCAATTTCCAACAACAATAATATACCGGTAGTTTAATTGACAACCTACTAGCATCGAAATTCTCATAAGGAATGGCTCCCGCGGATAAAAAACGGCAATTTTCAACTAGGTGGGCGTTATCTCATAAGATTTGAAAAATATCATTTGTCTTTTTTACCAATGCCTAACCGTTTGGATTTTTTAAAGCAGTCTTAGCACCAAAAAATATTTTTGAATGAGGATAAAAAAGGTCTGTCCTCTCGTAATTTTTTAAGCTTTTATCATGATTACTCTATACAACAGTAACAAGGAGTATAAACGCATTAGTGGAAGCAGTATTTTTTTCCCAAAACAATCTCGCTTATGTTTATGCAATGAATGAAATATATCACAATGCACGGGCCTTGATAGATATAGGAGGCAATGAAGGAAATATATCGCATGCACGGGCCTTGGTAGATATAGGAGGCAATGATAATCTCTCTCTTTGCACGAGAGGTTTATCTTTAATATTTAAATAAATATAATTATTTTTAATTATTTTAATCTTCAATAATTAACATTAATAATAGTTAAATCGTTTAAAATAAAGTTATACTTATTATCTTCTCAAACTTTGCTAATATTGACGTTTAAAGTGAAGGGTACCCCTCTTCCCGCTTTCTTCAAATTTTGGGGTATATATACGATTCGTTTCCATTATAATAGTAAGGAAAAACCGCAAATGCGAAAACCTTTGGTAGCGATCCTACCTTAGGGAGGCTAGACGTTTCTCGTAACCCTAGCTGATCGCCGCGTATATCCTAAAACCAAACGATGATAATGGAGTAGAAGCCAATGATACAGATTGGTGTCTATGTGGAATAGACGGAAGACCAGTGGATGGTTGTGTTAGAAGGCAGTGTAAGTGCAGACGGGTGTCAATGTGGGATTGACAAAGAACAGAAGATGGTGGTGATTAGAAGCCAGTATGTACAGACTGGTGTCCACGTGGAATGGACGAAGACCAGAAGATGGTGGTGATTAGCAGCCAGTAAGAACAGACTAGTGTCCGTGTGGTATGGACAAAGACCAGAAGATTGGTGGTGTGAGAACTCAAGTAGAGGAGCCATTTCCGTGACTGTGAAAGCAGTTCGGAAATGGCGAACACGTTTGCTCCGATACGCAAACTGCGAACGCGGTCACGTGGGTGTAACAACGGACAGACAGACACACCACCAGATATGAAAAAAAAAGCAAACATATCTTCTTTTTGTTGTTATTGTTTTATAAAGATGAAGGTTAATTAAATTCAAATTATTAACTAGCTCTCTCGGCAACGGCCATATCACGCTGAATACACCGGTTCTCGTCCGATAACCGAAGTTAAGCAGCGTCGAGCGCAGTCAGTACTTGGGAGGGCGACCACTTAGGAACACTGCGTGCCGTTAACTTTTTCACTTTTTTTTCCTCTTTTAAATTCCAATAGATATGAAAAAAGCAAACATATTTTCTTTTTTGTTATTGTTTTAAAAAGATGAAGGTTAATTTGTCTCACTTAATTTAAATTCGAATTATTATCTTGCACTCTCGGCAACGGCCATATCACGCTGAATACACCGGTTCTCGTCCGATAACCGAAGTTAAGCAGCGTCGAGCGCAGTCATTACTTGGGAGGGAGACCACTTAGGAACACTGCGTGCCGTTGGCTTTTTCACTTTTTTTCCTCTTTTAAATTTTAATAGATATGAAAAAAGCAAATATATTTTCTTTTTTGTTATTGTTTGAATAAGATGAAGGTTAATTTGTCCCACTTAATTTAAATTCGAATTATTATCTAGCACTCTCGGCAACGGCCATATCACGCTGAATACACCGGTTCTCGTCCGATAACCGAAGTTAAGCTGCGTCGAGCGCGGTCATTACTTGGGAATACTGCGTGCCGTTTGCTTTTTCACTTTTGTTTCCTCTTTCAAATTCCACCAGATATGAAAAAAGCAAACATATCTTCTTTTTGTTATTGTTTTATAAAGATGAAAGTTAATTAAATTCAAATTATTAACTAGCACTCTCGGCAACGGCCATATCACGCTGAATACACCGATTCTCGTCCGATAACCGAAGTTAAGCAGCGTCGAGCGCGGTCATTACTTGGGAGGGAGACCACTTAGGAACACTGCGTGCCAATGGCTTTTTCACTTTTTTTTCCTCTTTTAAATTTTAATAGATATGTAAAAAGCAAACAGGTTTTCTTTTTGTTATTGTTTTAAAATGATGAAGGTTAATTTGTCTCACTTAATTTAAGTTCGAATTATTAACTAGCACTCTCGGCAACGGCCATATCACGCTGAAAACACCTGTTCACGTCCGATCACCGAAGTTAAGCAGCGTCGAGCGCAGTCAGTACTTGGGAATACTTTGTGCCGTTTGCTTTTTTCACTTTTGTTTCCTCTTTCAAATTCCACCAGATATGAAAAAAGCAAACAAATCTTCTTTTAGTTATTGTTTTATAAAGATGAAAGTTAATTAAATTCAATTATTAACTAGCACTCTCGGCAACGGCCATATCACGCTGAATACACCGATTCTCGTCCGATAACCGAAGTTAAGCAGCGTCGAGCGCAGTCACTACTTGGGAGGGAGACCACTTAGGAACACTGCGTGCCGTTGGCTTTTTCACTTTTATTTCCTCTTTTAAATTTTAATAGATATGAAAAAAGCAAACATGTTTTCTTTTTGTTATTGTTTTAAAATGATGAAGGTTAGTTTGTCTCACTTAATTTAAATTCGAATTATTATCTTGCACTCTCGGCAACGGCCATATCACGCTGAATACACCGGTTCTCGTCCGATAACCGAAGTTAAGCAGCGTCGAGCGCAGTCATTACTTGGGAGGGAGACCACTTAGGAACACTCCGTGCCGTTGGCTTTTTCACTTTTTTTTCCTCTTTTAAATTTTAATAGATATGAAAAAAGCAAATATATTTTCTTTTTTGTTATTGTTTGAAAAAGAAGAAAGGTTAATTTGTCTCACTTAATTTAAATTCGAATTATTATCTAGCACTCTCGGCAACGGCCATATCACGCTGAATACACCGGTTCTCGTCCGATAACCGAAGTTAAGCAGCGTCGAGCGCAGTCATTACTTGGGAGGGAGACCACTTAGGAACACTGCGTGCCGTTGGCTTTTTCACTTTTTTTTCCTCTTTTAAATTTTAATAGATATGTAAAAAGCAAACAGGTTTTCTTTTTGTTATTGTTTTAAAATGATGAAGGTTAATTTGTCTCACTTAATTTAAATCCGAATTATTAAATAGCACTCTCGGCAACGGCCATATCACGCTGAGAACACCGGTTCTCGTCCGATCGCCGACGTTAGCAGCGTCGAGCGCAGTCAGTACTTGGGAATACTGCGTGCCGTTTGCTTTTTCACTTTTGTTTCCTCTTTCAAATTCCACCAGATATGAAAAAAGCAAACATATCTTCTTTTTGTTATTGTTTTATAAAGATGAAAGTTAATTAAATTCAAATTATTAACTAGCACTCTCGGCAACGGCCATATCACGCTGAATACACCGATTCTCGTCCGATAACCGAAGTTAAGCAGCGTCGAGCGCGGTCATTACTTGGGAGGGAGACCACTTAGGAACACTGCGTGCCGATGGCTTTTTCACTTTTTTTTCCTCTTTTAAATTTTAATAGATATGTAAAAAGCAAACAGGTTTTCTTTTTGTTATTGTTTTAAAATGATGAAGGTTAATTTGTCTCACTTAATTTAAGTTCGAATTATTAACTAGCACTCTCGGCAACGGCCATATCACGCTGAAAACACCTGTTCACGTCCGATCACCGAAGTTAAGCAGCGTCGAGCGCATACAGTACTTGGGAATACTGCGTGCCGTTGGCTTTTCACTTTTGTTTCCTCTTTCAAATTCCACCAGATATGAAAAAAGCAAACATATCTTCTTTTTTGTTATTGTTTTATAGTGATGAAAGTTAATTAAATTCAAATTATTAACTAGCACTCTCGGCAACGGCCATATCACGCTGAATACACCGTTTCTCGTTCGATAACCGAAGTTAAGCAGCGTCGAGCGCAGTCACTACTTGGGAGGGAGACCACTTAGGAACACTGCGTGCTGTTGGCTTTTTCACTTATTTTTCCTCTTTTAAATTTTAATAGATATGAAAAAAGCAAACATGTTTTCTTTTTGTTATTGTTTTAAAATGATGAAGGTTAATTTGTCTCACTTAATTTAAATTCGAATTATTAACTAGCACTCTCGGTAACGGCCATATCACGCTGAATACACCGGTTCTCGTCCGATAACCGAAGTTAAGCAGCGTCGAGCGCAGTCAGTACTTGGGAGGGCGACCACTTAGGAACACTGCTTGCCGTTAGCTTTTTCACTTTTTTTTCCCCTTTTTAATTCCAATATATATGAAAAAAGCAAACATATTTCTTTTTGTTATTGTTTGAAAAAGATGAAGGTTAATTTGTCTCACTTAATTTAAATTCGAATTATTATCTAGCACTCTCGGCAACGGCCATATCACGCTGAGAACACCGGATCTCGTCCGATCGCCGACGTTAGCAGCGTCGAGCGCAGTCAGTACTTGGGAATACTGCGTGCCGTTTGCTTTTTTCACTTTTGTTTCCTCTTTCAAATTCCACCAGATATGAAAAAAGCAAACAAATCTTCTTTTAGTTATTGTTTTATAAAGATGAAAGTTAATTAAATTCAAATTATTATTCAGCACTCTCGGCAACGGCCATATCACGCTGAATACACCGGTTCTCGTCAGATAACCGAAGTTAAGCAGCGTCGAGCGCAGTCACTACTTGGGAGGGAGACCACTTAGGAACACTGCGTGCCGTTGGCTTTTTCACTTTTATTTCCTCTTTTAAATTTTAATAGATATGAAAAAAGCAAACATGTTTCTTTTTGTTATTGTTTTAAAATGATGAAGGTTAGTTTGTCTCACTTAATTTAAATTCGAATTATTATCTTGCACTCTCGGCAACGGCCATATCACGCTGAATACACCGGTTCTCGTCCGATAACCGAAGTCAAGCAGCGTCGAGCGCAGTCATTACTTGGGAGGGAGACCACTTAGGAACACTGCGTGCCGTTGGCTTTTTCACTTTTTTTTCCTCTTTTAAATTTTAATAGATATGAAAAAAGCAAATATATTTTATTTTTTGTTATTGTTTGAAAAAGATGAAGGTTAATTTGTCTCACTTAATTTAAATTCGAATTATTATCTAGCACTCTCGGCAACGGCCATATCACGCTGAATACACCGGTTCTCGTCCGATAACCGAAGTTAAGCAGCGTCGAGCGCAGTCATTACTTGGGAGGGAGACCACTTAGGAACACTGCGTGCCGTTGGCTTTTTCACTTTTTTTTCCTCTATTAAATTTTAATAGATATGTAAAAAGCAAACAGGTTTTCTTTTTGTTATTGTTTTAAAATGATGAAGGTTAATTTGTCTCACTTAATTTAAATCCGAATTATTAAATAGCACTCTCGGCAACGGCCATATCACGCTGAGAACACCGGTTCTCGTCCGATCGCCGACGTTAGCAGCGTCGAGCGCAGTCAGTACTTGGGAATACTGCGTGCCGTTTGCTTTTTCACTTTTGTTTCCTCTTTCAAATTCCACCAGATATGAAAAAAGCAAACATATCTTCTTTTTGTTATTGTTTTATAAAGATGAAAGTTAATTAAATTCAAATTATTAACTAGCTCTCTCGGCAACGGCCATATCACGCTGAATACACCGATTCTCGTCCGATAACCGAAGTTAAGCAGCGTCGAGCGCGGTCATTACTTGGGAGGGAGACCACTTAGGAACACTGCGTGCCGATGGCTTTTTCACTTTTTTTTCCTCTTTTAAATTTTAATAGATATGTAAAAAGCAAACAGGTTTTCTTTTTGTTATTGTTTTAAAATGATGAAGGTTAATTTGTCTCACTTAATTTAAGTTCGAATTATTAACTAGCACTCTCGGCAACGGCCATATCACGCTGAAAACACCTGTTCACGTCCGATCACCGAAGTTAAGCAGCGTCGAGCGCATACAGTACTTGGGAATACTGCGTGCCGTTGGCTTTTCACTTTTGTTTCCTCTTTCAAATTCCACCAGATATGAAAAAAGCAAACATATCTTCTTTTTTGTTATTGTTTTATAGTGATGAAAGTTAATTAAATTCAAATTATTAACTAGCACTCTCGGCAACGGCCATATCACGCTGAATACACCGTTTCTCGTTCGATAACCGAAGTTAAGCAGCGTCGAGCGCAGTCACTACTTGGGAGGGAGACCACTTAGGAACACTGCGTGCTGTTGGCTTTTTCACTTATTTTTCCTCTTTTAAATTTTAATAGATATGAAAAAAGCAAACATGTTTTCTTTTTGTTATTGTTTTAAAATGATGAAGGTTAATTTGTCTCACTTAATTTAAATTCGAATTATTAACTAGCACTCTCGGTAACGGCCATATCACGCTGAATACACCGGTTCTCGTCCGATAACCGAAGTTAAGCAGCGTCGAGCGCAGTCAGTACTTGGGAGGGCGACCACTTAGGAACACTGCTTGCCGTTAGCTTTTTCACTTTTTTTTCCCCTTTTTAATTCCAATATATATGAAAAAAGCAAACATATTTCTTTTTGTTATTGTTTGAAAAAGATGAAGGTTAATTTGTCTCACTTAATTTAAATTCGAATTATTATCTAGCACTCTCGGCAACGGCCATATCACGCTGAGAACACCGGATCTCGTCCGATCGCCGACGTTAGCAGCGTCGAGCGCAGTCAGTACTTGGGAATACTGCGTGCCGTTTGCTTTTTTCACTTTTGTTTCCTCTTTCAAATTCCACCAGATATGAAAAAAGCAAACAAATCTTCTTTTAGTTATTGTTTTATAAAGATGAAAGTTAATTAAATTCAAATTATTATTCAGCACTCTCGGCAACGGCCATATCACGCTGAATACACCGGTTCTCGTCAGATAACCGAAGTTAAGCAGCGTCGAGCGCAGTCACTACTTGGGAGGGAGACCACTTAGGAACACTGCGTGCCGTTGGCTTTTTCACTTTTATTTCCTCTTTTAAATTTTAATAGATATGAAAAAAGCAAACATGTTTCTTTTTGTTATTGTTTTAAAATGATGAAGGTTAGTTTGTCTCACTTAATTTAAATTCGAATTATTATCTTGCACTCTCGGCAACGGCCATATCACGCTGAATACACCGGTTCTCGTCCGATAACCGAAGTCAAGCAGCGTCGAGCGCAGTCATTACTTGGGAGGGAGACCACTTAGGAACACTGCGTGCCGTTGGCTTTTTCACTTTTTTTTCCTCTTTTAAATTTTAATAGATATGAAAAAAGCAAATATATTTTATTTTTTGTTATTGTTTGAAAAAGATGAAGGTTAATTTGTCTCACTTAATTTAAATTCGAATTATTATCTAGCACTCTCGGCAACGGCCATATCACGCTGAATACACCGGTTCTCGTCCGATAACCGAAGTTAAGCAGCGTCGAGCGCAGTCATTACTTGGGAGGGAGACCACTTAGGAACACTGCGTGCCGTTGGCTTTTTCACTTTTTTTTCCTCTATTAAATTTTAATAGATATGTAAAAAGCAAACAGGTTTTCTTTTTGTTATTGTTTTAAAATGATGAAGGTTAATTTGTCTCACTTAATTTAAATCCGAATTATTAAATAGCACTCTCGGCAACGGCCATATCACGCTGAGAACACCGGTTCTCGTCCGATCGCCGACGTTAGCAGCGTCGAGCGCAGTCAGTACTTGGGAATACTGCGTGCCGTTTGCTTTTTCACTTTTGTTTCCTCTTTCAAATTCCACCAGATATGAAAAAAGCAAACATATCTTCTTTTTGTTATTGTTTTATAAAGATGAAAGTTAATTAAATTCAAATTATTAACTAGCTCTCTCGGCAACGGCCATATCACGCTGAATACACCGATTCTCGTCCGATAACCGAAGTTAAGCAGCGTCGAGCGCGGTCATTACTTGGGAGGGAGACCACTTAGGAACACTGCGTGCCGATGGCTTTTTCACTTTTTTTTCCTCTTTTAAATTTTAATAGATATGTAAAAAGCAAACAGGTTTTCTTTTTGTTATTGTTTTAAAATGATGAAGGTTAATTTGTCTCACTTAATTTAAGTTCGAATTATTAACTAGCACTCTCGGCAACGGCCATATCACGCTGAAAACACCTGTTCACGTCCGATCACCGAAGTTAAGCAGCGTCGAGCGCATACAGTACTTGGGAATACTGCGTGCCGTTGGCTTTTCACTTTTGTTTCCTCTTTCAAATTCCACCAGATATGAAAAAAGCAAACATATCTTCTTTTTTGTTATTGTTTTATAGTGATGAAAGTTAATTAAATTCAAATTATTAACTAGCACTCTCGGCAACGGCCATATCACGCTGAATACACCGGTTCTCGTCAGATAACCGAAGTTAAGCAGCGTCGAGCGCAGTCACTACTTGGGAGGGAGACCACTTAGGAACACTGCGTGCCGTTGGCTTTTTCACTTTTATTTCCTCTTTTAAATTTTAATAGATATGAAAAAAGCAAACATGTTTTCTTTTTGTTATTGTTTTAAAATGATGAAGGTTAATTTGTCTCACTTAATTTAAATTCGAATTATTAACTAGCACTCTCGGCAACGGCCATATCACGCTGAATACACCGGTTCTCGTCCGATAACCGAAGTTAAGCAGCGTCGAGCGCAGTCAGTACTTGGGAGGGCGACCACTTAGGAACACTGCGTGCCGTTAGCTTTTTCACTTTTTTTTTCTCTTTTAAATTCCAATAGATATGAAAAAAGCAAACATATTTTCTTTTTGTTATTGTTTGAAAAAGATGAAGGTTAATTTGTCTCACTTAATTTAAATTCGAATTATTATCTAGCACTCTCGGCAACGGCCATATCACGCTGAGAACACCGGTTCTCGTCCGATCGCCGACGTTAGCAGCGTCGAGCGCAGTCAGTACTTGGGAATACTGCCTGCCGTTTGCTTTTTCACTTTTGTTTCCTCTTTCAAATTCCACCAGATATGAAAAAAGCAAACATATCTTCTTTTTGTTATTGTTTTATAAAGATGAAAGTTAATTAAATTCAATTATTAACTAGCACTCTCGGCAACGGCCATATCACGCTGAATACACCGATTCTCGTCCGATAACCGAAGTTAAGCAGCGTCGAGCGCAGTCATTACTTGGGAGGGAGACCACTTAGGAACACTGCGTGCCGTTGGCTTTTTCACTTTTTTTCCTCTTTTAAATTTAAATAGATATGAAAAAAGCAAACACGTTTTCTTTTTGTTATTGTTTTAAAATGATGAAGGTTAATTTGTCTCACTTAATTTAAATTCGAATTATTAACTAGCACTCTCGGCAACGGCCATATCACGCTGAAAACACCGGTTCACGTCCGATCACCGAAGTAAAGCAGCGTCGAGCGCATACAGTATTTGGGAATACTGCGTGCCGTTTGCTTTTTCACTTTTGTTTCCTCTTTTAAATTCCACCAGATATGAAAAAAGCAAACATATCTTCTTTTTGTTATTGTTTTATAAAGATGAAGGTTAATTAAATTCAAATTATTAACTAGCTCTCTCGGCAACGGCCATATCACGCTGCATACACCGGTTCTCGTCCGATAACCGAAGTTAAGCAGCGTCGAGCGCAGTCAGTACTTGGGAGGGCGACCACTTAGGAACACTGCGTGCCGTTAACTTTTTCACTTTTTTTTCCTCTTTTAAATTCCAATAGATATGAAAAAAGCAAACATATTTTCCTTTTTGTTATTGTTTGAAAAAGATCAAGGTAAATTTGTCTCACTTAATTTAAATTCGAATTATTATCTAGCACTCTCGGCAACGGCCATATCACGCTGAATACACCGGTTCTCGTCCGATAACCGAAGTTAAGCAGCGTCGAGCGCAGTCATTACTTGGGAGGGAGACCACTTAGGAACACTGCGTGCCGTTGGCTTTTTCACTTTTTTTTCCTCTTTTAAATTTTAATAGATATGAAAAAAGCAAATATATTTTCTTTTTTGTTATTGTTTGAAAAAGATGAAGGTTAATTTGTCTCACTTAATTTAAATTCGAATTATTATCTAGCACTCTCGGCAACGGCCATATCACGCTGAATACACCGATTCTCGTCCGATAACCGAAGTTAAGCAGCGTCGAGCATGGTCATTACTTGGGAGGGAGACCACTTAGGAACACTGCGTGCCGATGGCTTTTTCACTTTTTTTCCTCTTTTAAATTTTAATAGATATGTAAAAAGCAAACAGGTTTTCTTTTTGTTATTGTTTTAAAATGATGAATGTTAATTTGTCTCACTTAATTTAAATCCGAATTATTAACTAGCACTCTCGGCAACGGCCATATCACGCTGAAAACACCTGTTCACGTCCGATCACCGAAGTTAAGCAGCGTCGAGCGCATACAGTACTTGGGAATACTGCGTGCCGTTGGCTTTTCACTTTTGTTTCCTCTTTCAAATTCCACCAGATATGAAAAAAGCAAACATATCTTCTTTTTTGTTATTGTTTTATAGTGATGAAAGTTAATTAAATTCAAATTATTAACTAGCACTCTCGGCAACGGCCATATCACGCTGTATACACCGTTTCTCGTTCGATAACCGAAGTTAAGCAGCGTCGAGCGCAGTCACTACTTGGGAGGGAGACCACTTAGGAACACTGTGTGCCGTTGGCTTTTTCACTTATTTTTCCTCTTTTAAATTTTAATAGATATGAAAAAAGCGAACATGTTTTCTTTTTGTTATTGTTTTAAAATGATGAAGGTTAATTTGTCTCACTTAATTTAAATTCGAATTATTAACTAGCACTCTCGGCAACGGCCATATCACGCTGAATACACCGGTTCTCGTCCGATAACCGAAGTTAAGCAGCGGCGAGCGCAGTCAGTACTTGGGAGGGCGACCACTTAGGAACACTGCGTGCCGTTAACTTTTTCACTTTTTTTTCCTCTTTTAAATTCCAATAGATATGAAAAAAGCAAACATATTTTCCTTTTTGTTATTGTTTGAAAAAGATCAAGGTAAATTTGTCTCACTTAATTTAAATTCGAATTATTATCTAGCACTCTCGGCAACGGCCATATCACGCTGAATACACCGGTTCTCGTCCGATAACCGAAGTTAAGCAGCGTCGAGCGCAGTCATTACTTGGGAGGGAGACCACTTAGGAACACTGCGTGCCGTTGGCTTTTTCACTTTTTTTTCCTCTTTTAAATTTTAATAGATATGAAAAAAGCAAATATATTTTCTTTTTTGTTATTGTTTGAAAAAGATGAAGGTTAATTTGTCTCACTTAATTTAAATTCGAATTATTATCTAGCACTCTCGGCAACGGCCATATCACGCTGAATACACCGATTCTCGTCCGATAACCGAAGTTAAGCAGCGTCGAGCATGGTCATTACTTGGGAGGGAGACCACTTAGGAACACTGCGTGCCGATGGCTTTTTCACTTTTTTTCCTCTTTTAAATTTTAATAGATATGTAAAAAGCAAACAGGTTTTCTTTTTGTTATTGTTTTAAAATGATGAAGGTTAATTTGTCTCACTTAATTTAAATCCGAATTATTAACTAGCACTCTCGGCAACGGCCATATCACGCTGAAAACACCTGTTCACGTCCGATCACCGAAGTTAAGCAGCGTCGAGCGCATACAGTACTTGGGAATACTGCGTGCCGTTGGCTTTTCACTTTTGTTTCCTCTTTCAAATTCCACCAGATATGAAAAAAGCAAACATATCTTCTTTTTTGTTATTGTTTTATAGTGATGAAAGTTAATTAAATTCAAATTATTAACTAGCACTCTCGGCAACGGCCATATCACGCTGTATACACCGTTTCTCGTTCGATAACCGAAGTTAAGCAGCGTCGAGCGCAGTCACTACTTGGGAGGGAGACCACTTAGGAACACTGTGTGCCGTTGGCTTTTTCACTTATTTTTCCTCTTTTAAATTTTAATAGATATGAAAAAAGCGAACATGTTTTCTTTTTGTTATTGTTTTAAAATGATGAAGGTTAATTTGTCTCACTTAATTTAAATTCGAATTATTAACTAGCACTCTCGGCAACGGCCATATCACGCTGAATACACCGGTTCTCGTCCGATAACCGAAGTTAAGCAGCGGCGAGCGCAGTCAGTACTTGGGAGGGCGACCACTTAGGAACACTGCGTGCCGTTGGCTTTTTCACTTTTTTTTCCTCTTTTAAATTCCAATAGATATGAAAAAAGCAAACATATTTTCTTTTTGTTGTTGTTTGAAAAATATGAAGGTTAATTTGTCTCACTTAATTTAAATTCGAATTATTATCTAGCACTCTCGGCAACGGCCATATCACGCTGAGAACACCGGTTCTCGTCCGATCGCCGACGTTAGCAGCGTCGAGCGCAGTCAGTACTTGGGAATACTGCGTGCCGTTTGCTTTTTCACTTTTGTTTCCTCTTTCAAATTCCACCAGATATGAAAAAAGCAAACATATCTTCTTTTTGTTATTGTTTTATAAAGATGAAACTTAATTAAATTCAAATTATTAACTAGCACTCTCGGCAACGGCCATATCACGCTGAATACACCGATTCCCGTCCGATAACCGAAGTTAAGCAGCGTCGAGCGCAGTCACTACTTGGGAGAGAGACCACTTAGGAACACTGCGTGCCGTTGGCTTTTTCACTTTTTTTTCCTCTTTTAAATTTTAATAGATATGAAAAAAGCAAACATGTTTTCTTTTTGTTATAGTTTTAAAATGATGAAGGTTAATTTGTCTCACTTAATTTAAATTCGAATTATTAACTAGCACTCTCGGCAACGGCCATATCACCATTTAATTTTTGGGCGTCCGTGGCGCAATGGTTAGCGCGTCCGGCTGTTAACCGAAAGGTTGGTGGTTCGAGCCCATCTGGGAGCGGTGCTGTGAGGTCTCAGATGTGAAGTAAAAATTCAAAGTTTTACCTCAATACCTGACGACCATTTAATATTTGGGCTTCCGTTGCGCTATGGTTAGCGCGTTCGGCTGTTAACCGAAAGGTTGGTGGTTCGAGCGTACCCGGGAGCGGTGTTGTGATGTCTCAGATGTGACGTAAAAAGTCGAGGTTTTTCCACAATACCTGACGACCATTTAATATTTGGGCTTCCGTTGCGCAATGGTTAGCGCGTTCAGCAGTTAACCGAAAGGTTGGTGTTTCGAGCCCACCCAGGAGAGGTGTTGTGGGGTCTCAGATGTAGCGTAAAAAGTCAAAACTTTTTCACAATACGGGACAAACATTAATTTCTGAACTTCCGTGGCTCAATGGTTAGCGCGTTCGGCTGTTAACCAATAGGTTGGTGGTTCGAGCCCATTTGGGAGCGGTGTTGTGAGGTCTCAGATGTAATGTAAAAAGTCAATCGTTTTCCACAATAACTAACGAACCGAAAGTTTGGTGGTTCGAGCCCATCCGGGAGCGTTTTTTGGTGTCTCAGATGTAACGTGAAAAGTCAGAGTTTTTCCACAATACCTGACGAACATTTAATTTTTGGGCTTCCGTGGCGCAATGGTTAGTGCGCTCAGCTGTTATTCAAAAGGTTGGTGGTTCGAGCCCCTCCGGGATTGTTTTGTGGGGTCTCAGATATAACGTAAAAGGTCAGAGTTTCTCCACAATACCTGACAACCAATTAATTACTGAGCTTCCGTGGCTCAATGGTTAGCGCGTTCGGCTGATAACCAATAGGTTGGTGGTTCGAGCCCATCCGGGAGCGGTGTTGTGAGGTCTCAGATGTAACGTAAAATGTCATAGTTTTTCCACAGCACCTGACGACCATTTAAATTTTGGGCTTCCGTGGCGCAATGGTTAGCGCGTTCAGCTGTTATTCAAAAGACTGGTGGTTTGAGCCCTCCCGGGAGCGGTGTTGTGAGGTCGCAAATGTGACGTAAAAAGTCAAGGATTTTCCACAATAACTGACGACCTTTTAATATTTGGGCTTCCGTTGCGCAATGGTTAGCGCGTTCGGCTGTTAACCGAAAGGTTGGTGGTTCGAGCCCACCCGGGAGCGTTGTTGTTGGATCTCTAATGTAACGTAAAAAGCCAAAGTTCTTCCACAATACCTGACGACCATTTAATTTTTGGGCGTCCGTGGCGCAATGGTTAGCGCGTTCGGCTGTTAACCGAAAGGTTGGTGGTTCGAGCCCATCCGGGAGCCGTGTTGTGACGTCTCAAATGTTACGTAAAATGTCAGAGTTTTTCCACAATACCTGACGAACATTTAATTCTATGGCTTCCGTGGCGCAATAATTAGCGCGTCCAGCTATTAATCGAAAGGTTGGTGGTTCGAGCCCACCCGGGAGCGGTGTTGTGGGATCTCAAATGTAACGTAGAAAGCCAAAGTTTTTCCACAATACCTAACAACCATTTAATTTCTGAGCTTCTGTGGCTCACTGGTTAGCGCGTTCGGCTGTTAACCAATAGGTTGGTGGTTCGAGCCCATCCGGGAGAAGTGTTGTGACGTCTCAGATGTAACGTAAAATGTCAGAGTTTTTCCACAATACCTGACGAGCATTTAATTTTTGGGCTTCCGTGGCTCAACGGTTAGAGCGATCGGCTGTTAACCAATAGGTTGGTGGTTCGAGCCCTCCCGGGAGCGGTGTTGTGACGTCTCAGATGTAACGTAAAATGTCAGAGTTTTTCCACAATACCTGACGAGCATTTAATTTTTTGGCTTCCGTGGCGCAATGGTTAGCGCGTTCAGCTGTTAATCGAAAGGTTGGTGGTTCGAGCCCACCCGGGAGCGGTGCTGTGAGGTCTCAGATGTGAAGTAAAAAGTCAAAGTTTTACCTCAATACCTGACGACCATTTAATATTTGGGCTTCCGTTGCGCTATGGTTAGCGCGTTCGGCTGTTAACCGAAAGGTTGGTGGTTCGAGCCCACCCGGGAGCGGTGTTGTGGGATCTCTAATGTAACGTAAAAACCCAAATTTTCCCACAATACCTGACGACCATTTAATTTTTGGGCGTCCGTGGCGCAATGGTTAGCGCGTTCGGCTGTTAACCGAAAGGTTGGTGGTTCGAGCCCATCCGGGAGCGGTGTTGTGTGGTCTCAGATGTGAAGTAAAAAGTCAAAGTTTTACCTCAATACCTGACGAAAATTTAATTTTTGGGCTTCAGTGGCGCAATGGTCAGCGCGTTCAGCTGTTAACCGAAAGGTTGGTGGTTCGAGCGCACCCGGGAGCGGTGTTTTTGGATCTCAAATGTAACGTAAATAGCCAAAGTTTTTCCACAATACCTGACGACCATTTAATTTTTGGGCGTCCGTGGCGAATGGTTAGCGCGTTCGGCTGTTAACCGAAAGGTTGGTGGTTCGAGCCCACCCGGGAGCGGTGTTGTGGGATCTCTAATGTAACGTAAAAACCCAAATTTTCCCACAATACCTGACGACCATTTAATTTTTGGGCGTCCGTGGCGCAATGGTTAGCGCGTTCGGCTGTTAACCGAAAGGTTGGTGGTTCGAGCCCATCCGGGAGCGGTGTTGTGTGGTCTCAGATGTGAAGTAAAAAGTCAAAGTTTTACCTCAATACCTGACGAAAATTTAATTTTTGGGCTTCAGTGGCGCAATGGTCAGCGCGTTCAGCTGTTAACCGAAAGGTTGGTGGTTCGAGCCCACCCGGGTGCGGTGTTTTTGGATCTCAAATGTAACGTAAATAGCCAAAGTTTTTCCACAATACCTGACGACCATTTAATTTTTGGGCGTCCGTGGCGAATGGTTAGCGCGTTCGGCTGTTAACCGAAAGGTTGGTGGTTCGAGCCCATCCGGGAGCGGTGTTGTGAGGTCTCAGATGTGAAGTAAAAAGTCAAAGTTTTACCTCAATACCTGACGAACATTTAATTTTTGGGCTTCCGTGGCTCAATTGTTAGCGCGTTCGGCTGTTAACCAATAGGTTGGTGGTTCGAGCCCACCCGGGAGCGGTGTTTTGGGTTCTCAAATGTAACGTAAATAGCCAAAGTTTTTCCACAATACCTGACGACCATTTAATTTTTGGGCGTCCGTGGCGCAATGGTTAGCTCGTTCGGCTGTTAACCGAAAGGTTGGTGGTTCGAGCCCATCCGGGAGCGGTGCTGTGAGGTCTCAGATGTGAAGTAAAAAGTCAAAGTTTTACCTCAATACCGGACGACCATTTAATATTTGGGCTTCCGTTGCGCTATGGTTAGCGCGTTCGGCTGTTGACCGAAAGGTTGGTGGTTCGAGCCCACCTGGGAGAGGTGTTGTAGGGTCTCAGATGTAACGTAAAAAGTCATAACTTATCCACAATACCTAACAACCATTTAATTTCTGAGCTTCTGTGGCTCACTGGTTAGCGCGTTCGGCTGTTAACCAATAGGTTGGTGGTTCGAGCCCATCCGGGAGAAGTGTTGTGACGTCTCAGATGTAACGTAAAATGTCAGAGTTTTTCCACAATACCTGACGAACATTTAATTTTTGGGCTTCCGTGGCTCAATGGTTAGAGCGTTCGGCTGTTAACCAATAGGTTGGTGGTTCGGGCCCTCCCGGGAGCGGTGTTGTGACGTCTCAGATGTAACGTAAAATGTCAGAGTTTTTCTACAATACCTGACGAACATTTAATTTTTGGGCTTCCGTGGCTCAATGGTTAGAGCGTTCGGCTGTTAACCAATAGGTTGGTGGTTCGGGCCCTCCCGGGAGCGGCGTTGTGACGTCTCAGATGTAACGTAAAATGTCAGAGTTTTTCCACAATACCTGAAGAACGTTTAATTTTTGGGCTTCCGTGGCTCAATGGTTAGCGCGTTCGGCTGTTAATCGAAAGGTTGGTGGTTCGAGGCCATCCGGGAGCGGTGTTGTGAGGTCTCAGATGTAGCGTGAAAAGTCAAACTCTTTCCATAATACGTGATAACCATTTATTTTCTGAGCTTCCGTGGCTCAATTGTTAGCGCGTTCGGCTGTTAACCGAAAGGTTGGTGGTTCGAGCCCATCCGGGAGCGGTGTTGTGTGGTCTCAGATGTGAAGTAAAAAGTCAAAGTTTTACCTCAGTACCTGACGAAAATTTAATTTTTGGGCTTCAGTGGCGCAATGGTCAGCGCGTTCAGCTGTTAACCGAAAGGTTGGTGGTTCGAGCCCACCCGGGAGCGGTGTTTTTGGATCTCAAATGTAACGTAAATAGCCAAAGTTTTTCCACAATACCTGACGACCATTTAATTTTTGGGCGTCCGTGGCGAATGGTTAGCGCGTTCGGCTGTTAACCGAAAGGTTGGTGGTTCGAGCCCATCCGGGAGCGTTGTTGTGAGGTCTCAGATGTGAAGTAAAAAGTCAAAGTTTTTCCTCAATACCTGACGAAAATTTAATTTTTGGGCTTCAGTGGCGCAATGGTTAGCGCGTTCGGCTGTTAACCAATAGGTTGGTGGTTCGAGCCCATCCGGGAGAGGTGTTGTGACGTCTCAGATGTAACGTAAAATGTCAGAGTTTTTCCACAATACCTGACGAACATTTAATTTTTGGGCTTCCGTGGCTAAATGGTTAGCGCGTTCGGCTGTTAATCGAAAGGTTGGTGGTTCGAGCCCATCCGGGAGCGGTGTTGTGAGGTCTCAGATGTAGCGTGAAAAGTCAAACTTTTTCCATAATACGTGATAACCATTTATTTTCTGAGCTTCCGTGGCTCAATTGTTAGCGCGTTCGGCTTTTAACCAATAGGTTGGTGGTTCGAGCCCATCCTGGAGCGGTGTTGTGAGGTCTCAGGTGTGAAGTAAAAAGTCAAAGTTTTACCTCAATACCGGACGACCATTTAATATTTGGGCTTCCGTTGCGCTATGGTTAGCGCGTTCGGCTGTTGACCGAAAGGTTGGTGGTTCGAGCCCACCTGGGAGAGGTGTTGTAGGGTCTCAGATGTAACTTAAAAAGTCATAACTTATCCACAATACCTAACAACCATTTAATTTCTGAGCTTCTGTGGCTCACTGGTTAGCGCGTTCGGCTGTTAACCAATAGGTTGGTGGTTCGAGCCCATCCGGGAGAAGTGTTGTGACGTCTCAGATGTAACGTAAAATGTCAGAGTTTTTCCACAATACCTGACGAACATTTAATTTTTGGGCTTCCGTGGCTAAATGGTTAGCGCGTTCGGCTGTTAATCGAAAGGTTGGTGGTTCGAGCCCATCCGGGAGCGGTGTTGTGAGGTCTCAGATGTAGCGTGAAAAGTCAAACTTTTTCCATAATACGTGATAACCATTTATTTTCTGAGCTTCCGTGGCTCAATTGTTAGCGCGTTCGGCTGTTAACCAATAGGTTGGTGGTTCGAGCCCATCCGGGAGCGGTGCTGTGAGGTCTCAGATGTGAAGTAAAAAGTCAAAGTTTTACCTCAATACCTGACGACCATTTAATATTTGGGCTTCCGTTGCGCTATGGTTAGCGCGTTCGGCTGTTAACCGAAAGGTTGGTGGTTCGAGCCCACCCGGGAGCGGTGTTGTGGGATCTCTAATGTAACGTAAAAACCCAAATTTTCCCACAATACCTGACGACCATTTAATTTTTGGGCGTCCGTGGCGCAATGGTTAGCGCGTTCGGCTGTTAACCGAAAGGTTGGTGGTTCGAGCCCATCCGGGAGCGGTGTTGTGACGTCTCAGATGTTACGTAAAATGTCAGAGTTTTTCCACAATACCTGACGACCATTTAATATTTGGGCTTCCGTTGCGCAATGGTTAGCGCGTTCGGCTGTTAACCGAAGAGTTGGTGGTTCGAGCCCACCCGGGAGCGGTGTTGTGGGATCTCTAATGTAACGTAAAAACCCAAAGTTTATCCACACTGAAACCATTATTTTTATACTTTTTGCTTTAATTCAAGCAAATGTAACGATATTCAATCAAAAAACTGTTAAAATTAAATTTTTCAATCAGAAATCGTTGTCACGGATTTTGTATCTTGAAGAAGAAAAACATGCGATTTTTTCGGTACACTTTTAAATGCATTTTTTTCTGGAGAAATTTTTGAGCGAATTCAGCTTAATTCCCTATAAAACACTCATTAAAAGTGATATCATCTCGATTGAACAATAATTAAAAATTTACCTCGATTTTTAATAACATTTTCAAAATCGACGTTTCACGGCCAAAGAAGCCTACTTTGAGTATTTCTTCACTATTTTCAAATATGTTCACTGAAACCATTATTTTTATACTTTTTGCTTTAATTCAAGCAAATGTAACGATATTCATTCAAAAAACTGTTAAAATTCAATTTTTCAATAAGAAATCGTTGTCACTGATTTTGTATCTTGAAGAAGAAAAACATGCGATTTTTTCGGTACTTTTTTGAATGCATTTTTTTCTGGAGAAATTTTTGACCGAATTCAGCTTAATTCCCTATAAAACTTTCATTGAAAGTGATTTCATCTCGATTGAACAATAATTAAAAATTTACCTCGATTTTTAATAACATTTTCAAAATCGACGTTTCACGGCCAAAGAAGCATACTTTGAGTATTTCTTCACTATTTTCAAATATATTCATTGAAACCATTATTTTTATACTTTTTGCTTTAATTCAAGCAATGTAACGATATTCATTCAAAAAACTGTTAAAATTCAATTTTCAATAAGAAATCGTTGTCACGGATTTTGTATCTTGAAGAAGAAAAACATGCGATTTTTTCGGTACTTTTTTGAATTCATTTTTTTCTGGAGAACTTTTTGACCGAATTCAGCTTAATTCCCTATAAAACACTCATTGAAAGTGATTTCATCTCGATTGAACAATAATTAAAAATTTACCTCGATTTTTAATAACATTTTCAAAATCGACGTTTCACGGCCAAAGAAGCATATTTTGAGTATTTCTTCACTATTTTCAAATATAACCACTGAAACCATTATTTTTATACTTTTTGCTTTAATTCAAGCAAATGTAACGATAATCATTCAAAAAACTGTTAAAATTCAATTTTTCAATATGAAATCGTTGTCACGGATTTTGTATCTTGAAGAAGAAAAACATGCGATTTTTTCGGTACTTTTTTGAATGCATTTTTTTCTGGAGATAGTTTTGACCGAATTCAGCTTAATTCCCTATAAAACACTCATTAAAAGTGATTTCATCTCGATTGAACAATAAATAAAAATGAACCTCGATTTTTAATAACATTTTCAAAATCGACGTAACTCGGCCTAAGAAAAACATTTTGAGTATTTGTTCACTATTTTCAAATATAACCACTGAAACCATTATTTTTGTAATTTTTGCGTTAATTCAAGCAAATGTAACGATATTCATTCAACAAACTGTTAAAATTCAATTTTAAATAAGAAATCGTTGTCACGGATTTTGTATCTTGAAGAAAAAAAACATGCGATTTTTTCGGTACACTTTTAAATGCATTTTTTTCTGGAGAAATGTTTGAACGAATTCAGCTTAATTCCCTACAAAACACTCATTAAAAGTGATTTCATCTCGATTGAATAATAATTAAAAATGTACCTCGATTTTTAATAACATTTTAAAAATCGACGTTTCACCGCCAACGAAGCATATTTTGAGTATTTCTTCACTATTTTCAAATATAACCACTGAAACCATTATTTTTATACTTTTTGCTTTAATTCAAGCAATGTAACGATATTCATTCAAAAAACTGTTAAAATTCAATTTTCAATAAGAAATCGTATTCACGGATTTTGTGTCTTGAAGAAGAAAAACATGCGATTTTTTCGGTACACTTTTGAATGCATTTTTTTCTGGAGAAATGTTTGACCGAATTCAGCTTAATTCCCTATAAAACACTCATTGAAAGTGATTTCATCTCGATTGAACAATAATTAAAAATTTACCTTGATTTTTAATAACATTTTCAAAATCGACGTTTCACGGCCAAAGAAGCTTACTTTGAGTATTTCTTCACTATTTTCAAATATGTTCACTGAAACCATTATTTTTATACTTTTTGCTTTAATTCAAGCAATGTAACGATATTCATTCAAAAAACTGTTAAAATTCAATTTTCAATAAGAAATCGTTGTCACGGATATTGTATCTTGAAGAAAAAAAACATGCGATTTTTTCGGTACACTTTTGAATGCATTTTATTTTGGAGAAATGTTTGACCGAATTCAGCTTAATTCCCTATAAAACACTCTTTGAAAGTGATTTCATCTTGATTGAACAATAATTAAAAATTTACCTCGATTTTTAATAACATTTTCAAAATCGACGTTTCACGGCCAAAGAAGAATACTTTGAGTATTTCTACACTATTTTCAAATATGTTCACTGAAACCATTATTTTTATACTTTTTGCTTTAATTCAAGCAATGTAACGATATTCATTCAAAAAACTGTTAAAATTCAATTTTCAGTAAGAAATCGTATTCACGGATTTTGTGTCTTGAAGAAGAAAAACCTGCGATTTTTTCGGTACTTTTTTGAATTCATATTTTTCTGGAGAAATTTTTGACCGAATTCAGCTTAATTCCCTATAAAACACTCATTAAAAGTGATTTCATCTCGATTGAACAATAAATAAAAATGTACCTCGATTTTTAATAACATTTTCAAAATCGACGTAACTCGGCCTAAGAAAAACATTTTGAGTATTTGTTCACTGTTTTCAAATATAACCACTGAAACCATTATTTTTGTAATTTTTGCGTTTATTCAAGCAAATGTAACGATATTCATTCAACAAACTGTTAAAATTCAATTTTAAATAAGAAATCGTTGTCACGGATTTTGTATCTTGAAGAAAAAAAACATGCGATTTTTTCGGTACACTTTTGAATGCATTTTTTTCTGGAGAAATGTTTGACCGAATTCAGCTTAATTCCCTATAAAAAACTCATTAAAAGTGATTTCATCTCGATTGAACAATAAATAAAAATGTACCTCGATTTTTAATAACATTTTCAAAATCGACGTTTCACGGCCAAAGAAGCATATTTTGAGTATTTCTTCACTATTTTCAAATATAACCACTGAAACCATTATTTTTATACTTTTTGCTTTAATTCAAGCAATGTAACGATATTCATTCAAAAAACTGTTAAAATTCAATTTTCAATAAGAAATCGTTGTCACGGATATTGTATCTTGAAGAAAAAAAACATGCGATTTTTTCGGTACACTTTTAATGCATTTTTTTTTGGAGAAATGTTTGACCGAATTCAGCTTAATTCCCTATAAAACACTCTTTGAAAGTGATTTCATCTTGATTGAACAATAATTAAAAATTTACCTCGATTTTTAATATCATTTTCAAAATCGACGTTTCACGGCCAAAGAAGCATACTTTGAGTATTTCTTCACTATTTTCAAATATGTTCACTGAAACCATTATTTTTATACTTTTTGCTTTAATTCAAGCAATGTAACGATATTCATTCAAAAAACTGTTAAAATTCAATTTTCAGTAAGAAATCGTATTCACGGATTTTGTGTCTTGAAGAAGAAAAACCTGCGATTTTTTCGGTACTTTTTTGAATTCATATTTTTCTGGAGAAATTTTTGACCGAATTCAGCTTAATTCCCTATAAAACACTCATTAAAAGTGATTTCATCTCGATTGAACAATAAATAAAAATGTACCTCGATTTTTAATAACATTTTCAAAATCGACGTAACTCGGCCTAAGAAAAACATTTTGAGTATTTGTTCACTGTTTTCAAATATATTCACTGAAACCATTATTTTTATACTTTTTGCTTTAATTCAAGCAAATGTAACGATATTCATTCAAAAAACTGTTAAAATTCAATTTTCAATAAGAAATCGTTGTCACGGATTTTGTATCTTGAAGAAAAAAACATGCGATTTTTTCGGTACACTTTTGAATGCATTTTTTTCTGGAGAAATGTTTGACCGAATTCAGCTTAATTCCCTATAAAACACTCATTGAAAGTGATTTCATCTCGATTGAACAATAATTAAAAATTTACCTCGATTTTTAATAACATTTTCAAAATCGACGTTTCACGGCCAAAGAAGCTTACTTTGAGTATTTTTCACTATTTTCAAATATGTTCACTGAAACCATTATTTTTATACTTTTTGCTTTAATTCAAGCAAATGTAACGATATTCATTCAAAAAACTGTTAAAATTCAATTTTTCAATAAGAAATCGTTGTCACGGATTTTGTATCTAGAAGAAGAAAAACATGCGATTTTTTCGGTACTTTTTTGAATGCATTTTTTTCAGGAGAAATTTTTGACCGAATTCAGCTTAATTCCCTGAAAACACTCATTAAAAGTGATTTCATCTCGATTGAACAATAAATAAAAATGTACCTCGATTTTTAATAACATTTTCAAAATCGACGTTTCACGGCCAAAGAAGCATATTTTGAGTATTTCTTCACTATTTTCAAATATTACCACTGAAACCATTATTTTTATACTTTTTGCTTTAATTCTAGCAATGTAACGATATTCATTCAAAAAACTGTTAAAATTCAATTTTCAATAAGAAATCGTTGTCACGGATATTGTATCTTGAAGAAGAAAAACATGCGATTTTTTCGGTACTTTTTTGAATGCATTTTTTTTCTGGAGAAAATTTTGACCGAATTCAGCTTAATTCCCTATAAAACACTCATTGAAAGTGATTTCATCTCTATTGAACAATAATTAAAAATTTACCTCGACTTTTAATAACATTTTCAAAATCGACGTTTCACCGCCAACGAAGCATATTTTGAGTATTTCTTCACTATTTACAAATATATTCACTGAAACCATTATTTTTATACTTTTTGCTTTAATTCAAGCAAATGTAACGATATTCATTCAAAAAACTGTTAAAATTCAATTTTTCAATAAGAAATCGTTGTCACGGATTTTGTATCTTGAAGAAGAAAAACATGCGATTTTTTCGGTACACTTTTAAATGCATTTTTTTCTGGAGAAATGTTTGACCGAATTCAGCTTAATTCCCTATAAAACACTCATTAAAAGTGATTTCATCTCGATTGAACAATAATTAAAAATGTACCTCGATTTTTAATAACATTTTAAAAATCGACGTTTCACCGCCAACGAAGCATATTTTGAGTATTTCTTCACTATTTACAAATATATTCACTGAAACCATTATTTTTATACTTTTTGCTTTAATTCAAGCAAATGTAACGATATTCAATCAAAAAACTGTTAAAATTAAATTTTTCAATAAGAAATCGTTGTCACGGATTTTGTATCTTGAAGAAAAAAACATGCGATTTTTTCGGTACACTTTTGAATGCATTTTTTTCTGGAGAAATGTTTGACCGAATTCAGCTTAATTCCCTATAAAACACTCATTGAAAGTGATTTCATCTCGATTGAACAATAATTAAAAATGTACCTCGATTTTTAATAACATTTTAAAAATCGACGTTTCACCGCCAACGAAGCATATTTTGAGTATTTCTTCACTATTTACAAATATATTCACTGAAACCATTATTTTTATACTTTTTGCTTTAATTCAAGCAAATGTAACGATATTCAATCAAAAAACTGTTAAAATTAAATTTTTCAATAAGAAATCGTTGTCACGGATTTTGTATCTTGAAGAAGAAAAACATGCGATTTTTTCGGTACTTTTTTGAATGCATTTTTTTCTGGAGAAATTTTTGACCGAATTCAGCTTAATTCCCTATAAAACACTCAATAAAAGTGATTTCATCTCGATTGAACAATAAATAAAAATGTACCTCGATTTTTAATAACATTTTCAAAATCGACGTTTCACGGCCAAAGAAGCATATTTTGCGTATTTCTTCACTATTTTCAAATATAACCACTGAAACCATTATTTTTATACTTTTTGCTTTAATTCAAGCAATGTAACGATATTCATTCAAAAAACTGTTAAAATTCAATTTTCAATAAGAAATCGTTGTCACGGATATTGTATCTTGAAGAAAAAAAACATGCGATTTTATCGGTACACTTTTGAATGCATTTTTTTTTGGAGAAATGTTTGACCGAATTCAGCTTAATTCCCTATAAAACACTCTTTGAAAGTGATTTCATCTTGATTGAACAATAATTAAAAATTTACCTCGATTTTTAATAACATTTTCAAAATCGACGTTTCACGGCCAAAGAAGCATATTTTGAGTATTTCTTCACTATTTTCAAAAATAACCACTGAAACCATTATTTTTATACTTTTTGCTTTAATTCAAGCAAATGTAACGATATTCATTCAACAAACTGTTAAAATTCAATTTTAAATAAGAAATTGTTGTCACGGATTTTGTATCTTGAAGAAAAAAACATGCGATTTTTTCGGTACACTTTTGAATGCATTTTTTTCTGGAGAAATTTTTAACCGAATTCAGCTTAATTCCCTATAAAACACTCAATAAAAGTGATTTCATCTCGATTGAACAATAAATAAAAATGTACCTCGATTTTTAATAACATTTTCAAAATCGACGTAACTCGGCCTAAGAAAAACATTTTGAGTATTTGTTCACTGTTTTCAAATATAACCACTGAAACCATTATTTTTGTAATTTTTGCGTTAATTCAAGCAAATGTAACGATATTCATTCAACAAACTGTTAAAATTCAATTTTAAATAAGAAATCGTTGTCACGGATTTTGTATCTTGAAGAAAAAAAACATGCGATTTTTTCGGTACATTTTTGAATGCATTTTTTTCTGGAGAAATGTTTGACCGAATTCAGCTTAATTCCCTATAAAAAACTCATTAAAAGTGATTTCATCTCGATTGAACAATAAATAAAAGTGTACCTCGATTTTTAATAACATTTTCAAAATCGACGTTTCACGGCCAAAGAAGCATATTTTGAGTATTTCTTCACTATTTTCAAAAATAACCACTGAAACCATTATTTTTATACTTTTTGCTTTAATTCAAGCAAATGTAACGATATTCATTCAAAAAACTGTTAAAATTCAATTTTTCAATAAGAAATCGTTGTCACGGATTTTGTATCTTGAAGAAAAAAACATGCGATTTTTTCGGTACACTTTTGAATGCATTTTTTTCTGGAGAAATGTTTGACCGAATTCAGCTTAATTCCCTATAAAACACTCATTGAAAGTGATTTCATCTCGATTGAACAATAATTAAAAATGTACCTCGATTTTTAATAACATTTTAAAAATCGACGTTTCACCGCCAACGAAGCATATTTTGAGTATTTCTTCACTATTTACAAATATATTCACTGAAACCATTATTTTTATACTTTTTGCTTTAATTCAAGCAAATGTAACGATATTCAATCAAAAAACTGTTAAAATTAAATTTTTCAATAAGAAATCGTTGTCACGGATTTTGTATCTTGAAGAAGAAAAACATGCGATTTTTTCGGTACTTTTTTGAATGCATTTTTTTCTGGAGAAATTTTTGACCGAATTCAGCTTAATTCCCTATAAAACACTCAATAAAAGTGATTTCATCTCGATTGAACAATAAATAAAAATGTACCTCGATTTTTAATAACATTTTCAAAATCGACGTTTCACGGCCAAAGAAGCATATTTTGCGTATTTCTTCACTATTTTCAAATATAACCACTGAAACCATTATTTTTATACTTTTTGCTTTAATTCAAGCAATGTAACGATATTCATTCAAAAAACTGTTAAAATTCAATTTTCAATAAGAAATCGTTGTCACGGATATTGTATCTTGAAGAAAAAAAACATGCGATTTTATCGGTACACTTTTGAATGCATTTTTTTTTGGAGAAATGTTTGACCGAATTCAGCTTAATTCCCTATAAAACACTCTTTGAAAGTGATTTCATCTTGATTGAACAATAATTAAAAATTTACCTCGATTTTTAATAACATTTTCAAAATCGACGTTTCACGGCCAAAGAAGCATATTTTGAGTATTTCTTCACTATTTTCAAAAATAACCACTGAAACCATTATTTTTATACTTTTTGCTTTAATTCAAGCAAATGTAACGATATTCATTCAACAAACTGTTAAAATTCAATTTTAAATAAGAAATTGTTGTCACGGATTTTGTATCTTGAAGAAAAAAACATGCGATTTTTTCGGTACACTTTTGAATGCATTTTTTTCTGGAGAAATTTTTAACCGAATTCAGCTTAATTCCCTATAAAACACTCAATAAAAGTGATTTCATCTCGATTGAACAATAAATAAAAATGTACCTCGATTTTTAATAACATTTTCAAAATCGACGTAACTCGGCCTAAGAAAAACATTTTGAGTATTTGTTCACTGTTTTCAAATATAACCACTGAAACCATTATTTTTGTAATTTTTGCGTTAATTCAAGCAAATGTAACGATATTCATTCAACAAACTGTTAAAATTCAATTTTAAATAAGAAATCGTTGTCACGGATTTTGTATCTTGAAGAAAAAAAACATGCGATTTTTTCGGTACATTTTTGAATGCATTTTTTTCTGGAGAAATGTTTGACCGAATTCAGCTTAATTCCCTATAAAAAACTCATTAAAAGTGATTTCATCTCGATTGAACAATAAATAAAAGTGTACCTCGATTTTTAATAACATTTTCAAAATCGACGTTTCACGGCCAAAGAAGCATATTTTGAGTATTTCTTCACTATTTTCAAAAATAACCACTGAAACCATTATTTTTATACTTTTTGCTTTAATTCAAGCAAATGTAACGATATTCATTCAAAAAACTGTTAAAATTCAATTTTTCAATAAGAAATCGTTGTCACGGATTTTGTATCTTGAAGAAAAAAAACATGCGATTTTTTCGGTACACTTTTGAATGCATTTTTTTCTGGAGAAATGTTTGACCGAATTCAGCTTAATTCCCTATAAAACACTCATTGAAAGTGATTTCATCTCGATTGAACAATAATTAAAAATTTACCTCGATTTTTAATAACATTTTCAAAATCGACGTTTCACGGCCAAAGAAGCATACTTTGAGTATTTCTTCACTATTTTCAAAAATAACCACTGAAACCATTATTTTTATACTTTTTGCTTTAATTCAAGCAAATGTAACGATATTCATTCAAAAAACTGTTAAAATTCAATTTTTCAATAAGAAATCGTTGTCACGGATTTTGTATCTTGAAGAAAAAAAACATGCGATTTTTTCGGTACACTTTTGAATGCATTTTTTTCTGGAGAAATGTTTGACCGAATTCAGCTTAATTCCCTATAAAACACTCAATAAAAGTGATTTCATCTCGATTGAACAATAAATAAAAATGTACCTCGATTTTTAATAACATTTTCAAAATCGACGTTTCACGGCCAAAGAAGCATATTTTGCGTATTTCTTCACTATTTTCAAATATAACCACTGAAACCATTATTTTTATACTTTTTGCTTTAATTCAAGCAATGTAACGATATTCATTCAAAAAACTGTTAAAATTCAATTTTCAATAAGAAATCGTTGTCACGGATATTGTATCTTGAAGAAAAAAAACATGCGATTTTATCGGTACACTTTTGAATGCATTTTTTTTTGGAGAAATGTTTGACCGAATTCAGCTTAATTCCCTATAAAACACTCTTTGAAAGTGATTTCATCTTGATTGAACATATAATTAAAAATTTACCTCGATTTTTAATAACATTTTCAAAATCGACGTTTCACGGCCAAAGAAGCATACTTTGAGTATTTCTTCACTATTTTCAAATATGTTCACTGAAACCATTATTTTATACTTTTTGCTTTAATTCAAGCAATGTAACGATATTCATTCAAAAAACTGTTAAAATTAAATTTTCAATAAGAAATCGTTGTCACGGATTTTGTATCTTGAAGAAGAAAAACATGCGATTTTTTCGGTACTTTTTTGAATTCATATTTTTCTGGAGAAATTTTTGACCGAATTCAGCTTAATTCCCTATAAAACACTCATTAAAAGTGATTTCATCTCGATTGAACAATAAATAAAAATGTACCTCGATTTTTAATAACATTTTCAAAATCGACGTAACTCGGCCAAAGAAGCTTACTTCACTATTTTCAAATATGTTCACTGAAACCATTATTTTTATACTTTTTGCTTTAATTCAAGCAAATGTAACGATATTCAATCAAAAAACTGTTAAAATTAAATTTTTCAATAAGAAATCGTTGTCACGGATTTTGTATCTTGAAGAAGAAAAACATGCGATTTTTTCGGTACTTTGTTGAATGCATTTTTTTCAGGAGAAATTTTTGACCGAATTCAGCTTAATTACCTATAAAACACTCATTAAAAGTGATTTCATCTCGATTGAACAATAATTAAAAATTTACCTCGATTTTTAATAACATTTTCAAAATCGACGTTTCACGGCCAAAGAAGCATATTTTGAGTATTTCTTCACTATTTTCAAAAATAACCACTGAAACCATTATTTTTATACTTTTTGCTTTAATTCAAGCAAATGTAACGATATTCATTCAACAAACTGTTAAAATTCAATTTTAAATAAGAAATTGTTGTCACGGATTTTGTATCTTGAAGAAAAAAACATGCGATTTTTTCGGTACACTTTTGAATGCATTTTTTTCTGGAGAAATGTTTGACCGAATTCAGCTTAATTCCCTATAAAACACTCATTGAAAGTGATTTCATCTCGATTGAACAATAATTAAAAATTTACCTCGATTTTTAATAACATTTTCAAAATCGACGTTTCACGGCCAAAGAAGCATACTTTGAGTATTTCTTCACTATTTTCAAAAATAACCACTGAAACCATTATTTTTATACTTTTTGCTTTAATTCAAGCAAATGTAACGATATTCATTCAAAAAACTGTTAAAATTCAATTTTTCAATAAGAAATCGTTGTCACGGATTTTGTATCTTGAAGAAAAAAAACATGCGATTTTTTCGGTACACTTTTGAATGCATTTTTTTCTGGAGAAATGTTTGACCGAATTCAGCTTAATTCCCTATAAAACACTCATTGAAAGTGATTTCATCTCGATTGAACAATAATTAAAAATTTACCTCGATTTTTAATAACATTTTCAAAATCGACGTTTCACGGCCAATGAAGCTTACTTTGAGTATTTCTTCACTATTTTCAAATATGTTCACTGAAACCATTATTTTTATACTTTTTGCTTTAATTCAAGCAAATGTAACGATATTCAATCAAAAAACTGTTAAAATTAAATTTTTCAATAAGAAATCGTTGTCACGGATTTTGTATCTTGAAGAAGAAAAACATGCGATTTTTTCGGTTTTTTTTTCAATGCATTTTTTTCAGGAGAAATTTTTGACCGAATTCAGCTTAATTCCCTATAAAACACTCATTAAAAGTGATTTCATCTCGATTGAACAATAAATAAAAATGTACCTCGATTTTTAATAACATTTTCAAAATCGACGTTTCACGGCCAAAGAAGCATATTTTGAGTATTTCTTCACTATTTTCAAAAATAACCACTGAAACCATTATTTTTATACTTTTTGCTTTAATTCAAGCAAATGTAACGATATTCATTCAAAAAACTGTTAAAATTCAATTTTTCAATAAGAAATCGTTGTCACGGATTTTGTATCTTGAAGAAGAAAAACATGCGATTTTTTTCGGTACTTTTTTGAATGCATTTTTTTCTGGAGAAATTTTTGACCGAATTCAGCTTAATTCCCTATAAAACACTCATTGAAAGTGATTTCATCTCGATTGAACAATAATTAAAAATTTACCTCGATTTTTAATAACATTTTCAAAATCGACGTTTCACGGCCAAAGAAGCATACTTTGAGTATTTCTTCACTATTTTCAAATATATTCATTGAAACCATTATTTTTATACCTTTTGCTTTAATTCAAGCAATGTAACGATATTCATTCAAAAAACTGTTAAAATTCAATTTTCAATAAGAAATCGTATTCACGGATTTTGTGTCTTGAAGAAGAAAAACCTGCGATTTTTTCGGTACTTTTTTGAATGAATTTTTTTCTGGAGAAATTTTTGACCGAATTCAGCTTAATTCCCTATAAAACACTCATTGAAAGTGATTTCATCTCGATTGAACAATAATTAAAAATTTACCTCGATTTTTAATAACATTTTCAAAATCGACGTTTCACGGCCAAAGAAGCATACTTTGAGTATTTCTTCACTATTTTCAAAAATAACCACTGAAACCATTATTTTTATACTTTTTGCTTTAATTCAAGCAAATGTAACGATATTCATTCAAAAAACTGTTAAAATTCAATTTTTCAATAAGAAATCGTTGTCACGGATTTTGTATCTTGAAGAAAAAAAACATGCGATTTTTTCGGTACACTTTTGAATGCATTTTTTTCTGGAGAAATGTTTGACCGAATTCAGCTTAATTCCCTATAAAACACTCATTGAAAGTGATTTCATCTCGATTGAACAATAATTAAAAATTTACCTCGATTTTTAATAACATTTTCAAAATCGACGTTTCACGGCCAATGAAGCTTACTTTGAGTATTTCTTCACTATTTTCAAATATGTTCACTGAAACCATTATTTTTATACTTTTTGCTTTAATTCAAGCAAATGTAACGATATTCAATCAAAAAACTGTTAAAATTAAATTTTTCAATAAGAAATCGTTGTCACGGATTTTGTATCTTGAAGAAGAAAAACATGCGATTTTTTCGGTTTTTTTTTCAATGCATTTTTTTCAGGAGAAATTTTTGACCGAATTCAGCTTAATTCCCTATAAAACACTCATTAAAAGTGATTTCATCTCGATTGAACAATAAATAAAAATGTACCTCGATTTTTAATAACATTTTCAAAATCGACGTTTCACGGCCAAAGAAGCATATTTTGAGTATTTCTTCACTATTTTCAAAAATAACCACTGAAACCATTATTTTTATACTTTTTGCTTTAATTCAAGCAAATGTAACGATATTCATTCAAAAAACTGTTAAAATTCAATTTTTCAATAAGAAATCGTTGTCACGGATTTTGTATCTTGAAGAAGAAAAACATGCGATTTTTTTCGGTACTTTTTTGAATGCATTTTTTTCTGGAGAAATTTTTGACCGAATTCAGCTTAATTCCCTATAAAACACTCATTGAAAGTGATTTCATCTCGATTGAACAATAATTAAAAATTTACCTCGATTTTTAATAACATTTTCAAAATCGACGTTTCACGGCCAAAGAAGCATACTTTGAGTATTTCTTCACTATTTTCAAGTATATTCATTGAAACCATTATTTTTATACCTTTTGCTTTAATTCAAGCAATGTAACGATATTCATTCAAAAAACTGTTAAAATTCAATTTTCAATAAGAAATCGTATTCACGGATTTTGTGTCTTGAAGAAGAAAAACCTGCGATTTTTTCGGTACTTTTTTGAATGAATTTTTTTCTGGAGAAATTTTTGACCGAATTCAGCTTAATTCCCTATAAAACACTCATTGAAAGTGATTTCATCTCGATTGAACAATAATTAAAAATTTACCTCGATTTTTAATAACATTTTCAAAATCGACGTTTCACGGCCAAAGAAGCATACTTTGAGTATTTCTTCACTATTTTCAAATATGTTCACTGAAAGCATTATTTTTATACTTTTTACTTTAATTCAAGCAAATGTAACGATATTCATTCAAAAAACTGTTAAAATTCAATTTTTCAATAAGAAATCGTTGTCACGGATTTTGTATCTTGAAGAAGAAAAACATGCGATTTTTTCGGTACTTTTTTGAATGCATTTTTTTCTGGAGAAATTTTTGACCGAATTCAGCTTAATTCCCTATAAAACACTCATTGAAAGTGATTTCATCTCGATTGAACAATAATTAAAAATTTACCTCGATTTTTAATAACATTTTCAAAATCGACGTTTCACGGCCAAAGAAGCATACTTTGAGTATTTCTTCACTATTTTCAAAAATAACCACTGAAACCATTATTTTTATACTTTTTGCTTTAATTCAAGCAAATGTAACGATATTCATTCAAAAAACTGTTAAAATTCAATTTTTCAATAAGAAATCGTTGTCACGGATTTTGTATCTTGAAGAAAAAAAACATGCGATTTTTTCGGTACACTTTTGAATGCATTTTTTTCTGGAGAAATGTTTGACCGAATTCAGCTTAATTCCCTATAAAACACTCATTGAAAGTGATTTCATCTCGATTGAACAATAATTAAAAATTTACCTCGATTTTTAATAACATTTTCAAAATCGACGTTTCACGGCCAATGAAGCTTACTTTGAGTATTTCTTCACTATTTTCAAATATGTTCACTGAAACCATTATTTTTATACTTTTTGCTTTAATTCAAGCAAATGTAACGATATTCAATCAAAAAACTGTTAAAATTAAATTTTTCAATAAGAAATCGTTGTCACGGATTTTGTATCTTGAAGAAGAAAAACATGCGATTTTTTCGGTTTTTTTTTCAATGCATTTTTTTCAGGAGAAATTTTTGACCGAATTCAGCTTAATTCCCTATAAAACACTCATTAAAAGTGATTTCATCTCGATTGAACAATAAATAAAAATGTACCTCGATTTTTAATAACATTTTCAAAATCGACGTTTCACGGCCAAAGAAGCATATTTTGAGTATTTCTTCACTATTTTCAAAAATAACCACTGAAACCATTATTTTTATACTTTTTGCTTTAATTCAAGCAAATGTAACGATATTCATTCAAAAAACTGTTAAAATTCAATTTTTCAATAAGAAATCGTTGTCACGGATTTTGTATCTTGAAGAAGAAAAACATGCGATTTTTTTCGGTACTTTTTTGAATGCATTTTTTTCTGGAGAAATTTTTGACCGAATTCAGCTTAATTCCCTATAAAACACTCATTGAAAGTGATTTCATCTCGATTGAACAATAATTAAAAATTTACCTCGATTTTTAATAACATTTTCAAAATCGACGTTTCACGGCCAAAGAAGCATACTTTGAGTATTTCTTCACTATTTTCAAGTATATTCATTGAAACCATTATTTTTATACCTTTTGCTTTAATTCAAGCAATGTAACGATATTCATTCAAAAAACTGTTAAAATTCAATTTTCAATAAGAAATCGTATTCACGGATTTTGTGTCTTGAAGAAGAAAAACCTGCGATTTTTTCGGTACTTTTTTGAATGAATTTTTTTCTGGAGAAATTTTTGACCGAATTCAGCTTAATTCCCTATAAAACACTCATTGAAAGTGATTTCATCTCGATTGAACAATAATTAAAAATTTACCTCGATTTTTAATAACATTTTCAAAATCGACGTTTCACGGCCAAAGAAGCATACTTTGAGTATTTCTTCACTATTTTCAAATATGTTCACTGAAAGCATTATTTTTATACTTTTTACTTTAATTCAAGCAAATGTAACGATATTCATTCAAAAAACTGTTAAAATTCAATTTTTCAATAAGAAATCGTTGTCACGGATTTTGTATCTTGAAGAAGAAAAACATGCGATTTTTTCGGTACTTTTTTGAATGCATTTTTTTCTGGAGAAATTTTTGACCGAATTCAGCTTAATTCCCTATAAAACACTCATTGAAAGTGATTTCATCTCGATTGAACAATAATTAAAAATTTACCTCGATTTTTAATAACATTTTCAAAATCGACGTTTCACGGCCAAAGAAGCATACTTTGAGTATTTCTTCACTATTTTCAAAAATAACCACTGAAACCATTATTTTTATACTTTTTGCTTTAATTCAAGCAAATGTAACGATATTCATTCAAAAAACTGTTAAAATTCAATTTTTCAATAAGAAATCGTTGTCACGGATTTTGTATCTTGAAGAAAAAAAACATGCGATTTTTTCGGTACACTTTTGAATGCATTTTTTTCTGGAGAAATGTTTGACCGAATTCAGCTTAATTCCCTATAAAACACTCATTGAAAGTGATTTCATCTCGATTGAACAATAATTAAAAATTTACCTCGATTTTTAATAACATTTTCAAAATCGACGTTTCACGGCCAATGAAGCTTACTTTGAGTATTTCTTCACTATTTTCAAATATGTTCACTGAAACCATTATTTTTATACTTTTTGCTTTAATTCAAGCAAATGTAACGATATTCAATCAAAAAACTGTTAAAATTAAATTTTTCAATAAGAAATCGTTGTCACGGATTTTGTATCTTGAAGAAGAAAAACATGCGATTTTTTCGGTTTTTTTTTCAATGCATTTTTTTCAGGAGAAATTTTTGACCGAATTCAGCTTAATTCCCTATAAAACACTCATTAAAAGTGATTTCATCTCGATTGAACAATAAATAAAAATGTACCTCGATTTTTAATAACATTTTCAAAATCGACGTTTCACGGCCAAAGAAGCATATTTTGAGTATTTCTTCACTATTTTCAAAAATAACCACTGAAACCATTATTTTTATACTTTTTGCTTTAATTCAAGCAAATGTAACGATATTCATTCAAAAAACTGTTAAAATTCAATTTTTCAATAAGAAATCGTTGTCACGGATTTTGTATCTTGAAGAAGAAAAACATGCGATTTTTTTCGGTACTTTTTTGAATGCATTTTTTTCTGGAGAAATTTTTGACCGAATTCAGCTTAATTCCCTATAAAACACTCATTGAAAGTGATTTCATCTCGATTGAACAATAATTAAAAATTTACCTCGATTTTTAATAACATTTTCAAAATCGACGTTTCACGGCCAAAGAAGCATACTTTGAGTATTTCTTCACTATTTTCAAATATATTCATTGAAACCATTATTTTTATACCTTTTGCTTTAATTCAAGCAATGTAACGATATTCATTCAAAAAACTGTTAAAATTCAATTTTCAATAAGAAATCGTATTCACGGATTTTGTGTCTTGAAGAAGAAAAACCTGCGATTTTTTCGGTACTTTTTTGAATGAATTTTTTTCTGGAGAAATTTTTGACCGAATTCAGCTTAATTCCCTATAAAACACTCATTGAAAGTGATTTCATCTCGATTGAACAATAATTAAAAATTTACCTCGATTTTTAATAACATTTTCAAAATCGACGTTTCACGGCCAAAGAAGCATACTTTGAGTATTTCTTCACTATTTTCAAATATGTTCACTGAAAGCATTATTTTTATACTTTTTACTTTAATTCAAGCAAATGTAACGATATTCATTCAAAAAACTGTTAAAATTCAATTTTTCAATAAGAAATCGTTGTCACGGATTTTGTATCTTGAAGAAGAAAAACATGCGATTTTTTCGGTACTTTTTTGAATGCATTTTTTTCTGGAGAAATTTTTGACCGAATTCAGCTTAATTCCCTATAAAACACTCATTGAAAGTGATTTCATCTCGATTGAACAATAATTAAAAATTTACCTCGATTTTTAATAACATTTTCAAAATCGACGTTTCACGGCCAAAGAAGCATACTTTGAGTATTTCTTCACTATTTTCAAAAATAACCACTGAAACCATTATTTTTATACTTTTTGCTTTAATTCAAGCAAATGTAACGATATTCATTCAAAAAACTGTTAAAATTCAATTTTTCAATAAGAAATCGTTGTCACGGATTTTGTATCTTGAAGAAAAAAAACATGCGATTTTTTCGGTACACATTTGAATGCATTTTTTTCTGGAGAAATGTTTGACCGAATTCAGCTTAATTCCCTATAAAACACTCATTGAAAGTGATTTCATCTCGATTGAACAATAATTAAAAATTTACCTCGATTTTTAATAACATTTTCAAAATCGACGTTTCACGGCCAATGAAGCTTACTTTGAGTATTTCTTCACTATTTTCAAATATGTTCACTGAAACCATTATTTTTATACTTTTTGCTTTAATTCAAGCAAATGTAACGATATTCAATCAAAAAACTGTTAAAATTAAATTTTTCAATAAGAAATCGTTGTCACGGATTTTGTATCTTGAAGAAGAAAAACATGCGATTTTTTCGGTTTTTTTTTCAATGCATTTTTTTCAGGAGAAATTTTTGACCGAATTCAGCTTAATTCCCTATAAAACACTCATTAAAAGTGATTTCATCTCGATTGAACAATAAATAAAAATGTACCTCGATTTTTAATAACATTTTCAAAATCGACGTTTCACGGCCAAAGAAGCATATTTTGAGTATTTCTTCACTATTTTCAAAAATAACCACTGAAACCATTATTTTTATACTTTTTGCTTTAATTCAAGCAAATGTAACGATATTCATTCAAAAAACTGTTAAAATTCAATTTTTCAATAAGAAATCGTTGTCACGGATTTTGTATCTTGAAGAAGAAAAACATGCGATTTTTTTCGGTACTTTTTTGAATGCATTTTTTTCTGGAGAAATTTTTGACCGAATTCAGCTTAATTCCCTATAAAACACTCATTGAAAGTGATTTCATCTCGATTGAACAATAATTAAAAATTTACCTCGATTTTTAATAACATTTTCAAAATCGACGTTTCACGGCCAAAGAAGCATACTTTGAGTATTTCTTCACTATTTTCAAATATATTCATTGAAACCATTATTTTTATACCTTTTGCTTTAATTCAAGCAATGTAACGATATTCATTCAAAAAACTGTTAAAATTCAATTTTCAATAAGAAATCGTATTCACGGATTTTGTGTCTTGAAGAAGAAAAACCTGCGATTTTTTCGGTACTTTTTTGAATGAATTTTTTTCTGGAGAAATTTTTGACCGAATTCAGCTTAATTCCCTATAAAACACTCATTGAAAGTGATTTCATCTCGATTGAACAATAATTAAAAATTTACCTCGATTTTTAATAACATTTTCAAAATCGACGTTTCACGGCCAAAGAAGCATTCTTTGAGTATTTCTTCACTATTTTCAAATATGTTCACTGAAAGCATTATTTTTATACTTTTTACTTTAATTCAAGCAAATGTAACGATATTCAATCAAAAAACTGTTAAAATTAAATTTTTCAATAAGAAATCGTTGTCACGGATTTTGTATCTTGAAGAAGAAAAACATGCGATTTTTTCGGTACTTTTTTGAATGCATTTTTTTCAGGAGAAATTTTTGACCGAATTCAGCTTAATTCCCTATAAAACACTCATTAAAAGTGATTTCATCTCGATTGAACAATAAATAAAAATGTACCTCGATTTTTAATAACATTTTCAAAATCGACGTTTCACGGCCAAAGAAGCATATTTTGAGTATTTCTTCACTATTTTCAAATATAACCACTGAAACCATTATTTTTATACTTTTTGCTTTAATTCAAGCAATGTAACGATATTCATTCAAAAAACTGTTAAAATTCAATTTTCAATAAGAAATCGTTGTCACGGATATTGTATCTTGAAGAAAAAAAACATGCGATTTTTTCGGTACACTTTTGAATGCATTTTTTTTTGGAGAAATGTTTGACCGAATTCAGCTTAATTCCCTATAAAACACTCTTTGAAAGTGATTTCATCTTGATTGAACAATAATTAAAAATTTACCTCGATTTTTAATAACATTTTCAAAATCGACGTTTCACGGCCAAAGAAGCATACTTTGAGTATTTCTTCATTATTTTCAAATATGTTCACTGAAACCATTATTTTTATACTTTTTGCTTTAATTCAAGCAAATGTAACGATATTCAATCAAAAAACTGTTAAAATTAAATTTTTCAATAAGAAATCGTTGTCACGGATTTTGTATCTTGAAGAAGAAAAACATGCGATTTTTTCGGTTTTTTTTTCAATGCATTTTTTTCAGGAGAAATTTTTGACCGAATTCAGCTTAATTCCCTATAAAACACTCATTAAAAGTGATTTCATCTCGATTGAACAATAAATAAAAATGTACCTCGATTTTTAATAACATTTTCAAAATCGACGTTTCACGGCCAAAGAAGCATATTTTGAGTATTTCTTCACTATTTTCAAAAATAACCACTGAAACCATTATTTTTATACTTTTTGCTTTAATTCAAGCAAATGTAACGATATTCATTCAAAAAACTGTTAAAATTCAATTTTTCAATAAGAAATCGTTGTCACGGATTTTGTATCTTGAAGAAGAAAAACATGCGATTTTTTTCGGTACTTTTTTGAATGCATTTTTTTCTGGAGAAATTTTTGACCGAATTCAGCTTAATTCCCTATAAAACACTCATTGAAAGTGATTTCATCTCGATTGAACAATAATTAAAAATTTGCCTCGATTTTTAATAACATTTTCAAAATCGACGTTTCACGGCCAAAGAAGCATACTTTGAGTATTTCTTCACTATTTTCAAATATATTCATTGAAACCATTATTTTTATACTTTTTGCTTTAATTCAAGCAATGTAACGATATTCATTCAAAAAACTGTTAAAATTCAATTTTCAATAAGAAATCGTATTCACGGATTTTGTGTCTTGTAGAAGAAAAACCTGCGATTTTTTCGGTACTTTTTTGAATGAATTTTTTTCTGGAGAAATTTTTGACCGAATTCAGCTTAATTCCCTATAAAACACTCATTGAAAGTGATTTTATCTCGATTGAACAATAATTAAAAATTTACCTCGATTTTTAATAACATTTTCAAAATCGACGTTTCACGGCCAAAGAAGCATACTTTGAGTATTTCTTCACTATATTCAAATATGTTCACTGAAAGCATTATTTTTATACTTTTTACTTTAATTCAAGCAAATGTAACGATATTCAATCAAAAAACTGTTAAAATTAAATTTTTCAATAAGAAATCGTTGTCACGGATTTTGTATCTTGAAGAAGAAAAACATGCGATTTTTTCGGTACTTTTTTGAATGCATTTTTTTCAGGAGAAATTTTTGACCGAATTCAGCTTAATTCCCTATAAAACACTCATTAAAAGTGATTTCATCTCGATTGAACAATAAATAAAAATGTACCTCGATTTTTAATAACATTTTCAAAATCGACGTTTCACGGCCAAAGAAGCATACTTTGAGTATTTCTTCACTATTTTCAAATATATTCATTGAAACCATTATTTTTATACTTTTTGCTTTAATTCAAGCAATGTAACGATATTCATTCAAAAAACTGTTAAAATTCAATTTTCAATAAGAAATCGTATTCACGGATTTTGTGTCTTGTAGAAGAAAAACCTGCGATTTTTTCGGTACTTTTTTGAATGAATTTTTTTCTGGAGAAATTTTTGACCGAATTCAGCTTAATTCCCTATAAAACACTCATTGAAAGTGATTTTATCTCGATTGAACAATAATTAAAAATTTACCTCGATTTTTAATAACATTTTCAAAATCGACGTTTCACGGCCAAAGAAGCATACTTTGAGTATTTCTTCATTATTTTCAAATATGTTCACTGAAACCATTATTTTTATACTTTTTGCTTTAATTCAAGCAAATGTAACGATATTCAATCAAAAAACTGTTAAAATTAAATTTTTCAATAAGAAATCGTTGTCACGGATTTTGTATCTTGAAGAAGAAAAACATGCGATTTTTTCGGTTTTTTTTTCAATGCATTTTTTTCAGGAGAAATTTTTGACCGAATTCAGCTTAATTCCCTATAAAACACTCATTAAAAGTGATTTCATCTCGATTGAACAATAAATAAAAATGTACCTCGATTTTTAATAACATTTTCAAAATCGACGTTTCACGGCCAAAGAAGCATATTTTGAGTATTTCTTCACTATTTTCAAAAATAACCACTGAAACCATTATTTTTATACTTTTTGCTTTAATTCAAGCAAATGTAACGATATTCATTCAAAAAACTGTTAAAATTCAATTTTTCAATAAGAAATCGTTGTCACGGATTTTGTATCTTGAAGAAGAAAAACATGCGATTTTTTTCGGTACTTTTTTGAATGCATTTTTTTCTGGAGAAATTTTTGACCGAATTCAGCTTAATTCCCTATAAAACACTCATTGAAAGTGATTTCATCTCGATTGAACAATAATTAAAAATTTACCTCGATTTTTAATAACATTTTCAAAATCGACGTTTCACGGCCAAAGAAGCATACTTTGAGTATTTCTTCACTATTTTCAAATATATTCATTGAAACCATTATTTTTATACTTTTTGCTTTAATTCAAGCAATGTAACGATATTCATTCAAAAAACTGTTAAAATTCAATTTTCAATAAGAAATCGTATTCACGGATTTTGTGTCTTGTAGAAGAAAAACCTGCGATTTTTTCGGTACTTTTTTGAATGAATTTTTTTCTGGAGAAATTTTTGACCGAATTCAGCTTAATTCCCTATAAAACACTCATTGAAAGTGATTTTATCTCGATTGAACAATAATTAAAAATTTACCTCGATTTTTAATAACATTTTCAAAATCGACGTTTCACGGCCAAAGAAGCATACTTTGAGTATTTCTTCACTATATTCAAATATGTTCACTGAAAGCATTATTTTTATACTTTTTACTTTAATTCAAGCAAATGTAACGATATTCAATCAAAAAACTGTTAAAATTAAATTTTTCAATAAGAAATCGTTGTCACGGATTTTGTATCTTGAAGAAGAAAAACATGCGATTTTTTCGGTACTTTTTTGAATGCATTTTTTTCAGGAGAAATTTTTGACCGAATTCAGCTTAATTCCCTATAAAACACTCATTAAAAGTGATTTCATCTCGATTGAACAATAAATAAAAATGTACCTCGATTTTTAATAACATTTTCAAAATCGACGTTTCACGGCCAAAGAAGCATACTTTGAGTATTTCTTCACTATTTTCAAATATATTCATTGAAACCATTATTTTTATACTTTTTGCTTTAATTCAAGCAATGTAACGATATTCATTCAAAAAACTGTTAAAATTCAATTTTCAATAAGAAATCGTATTCACGGATTTTGTGTCTTGTAGAAGAAAAACCTGCGATTTTTTCGGTACTTTTTTGAATGAATTTTTTTCTGGAGAAATTTTTGACCGAATTCAGCTTAATTCCCTATAAAACACTCATTGAAAGTGATTTTATCTCGATTGAACAATAATTAAAAATTTACCTCGATTTTTAATAACATTTTCAAAATCGACGTTTCACGGCCAAAGAAGCATACTTTGAGTATTTCTTCATTATTTTCAAATATGTTCACTGAAACCATTATTTTTATACTTTTTGCTTTAATTCAAGCAAATGTAACGATATTCAATCAAAAAACTGTTAAAATTAAATTTTTCAATAAGAAATCGTTGTCACGGATTTTGTATCTTGAAGAAGAAAAACATGCGATTTTTTCGGTTTTTTTTTCAATGCATTTTTTTCAGGAGAAATTTTTGACCGAATTCAGCTTAATTCCCTATAAAACACTCATTAAAAGTGATTTCATCTCGATTGAACAATAAATAAAAATGTACCTCGATTTTTAATAACATTTTCAAAATCGACGTTTCACGGCCAAAGAAGCATATTTTGAGTATTTCTTCACTATTTTCAAAAATAACCACTGAAACCATTATTTTTATACTTTTTGCTTTAATTCAAGCAAATGTAACGATATTCATTCAAAAAACTGTTAAAATTCAATTTTTCAATAAGAAATCGTTGTCACGGATTTTGTATCTTGAAGAAGAAAAACATGCGATTTTTTTCGGTACTTTTTTGAATGCATTTTTTTCTGGAGAAATTTTTGACCGAATTCAGCTTAATTCCCTATAAAACACTCATTGAAAGTGATTTCATCTCGATTGAACAATAATTAAAAATTTACCTCGATTTTTAATAACATTTTCAAAATCGACGTTTCACGGCCAAAGAAGCATACTTTGAGTATTTCTTCACTATTTTCAAATATATTCATTGAAACCATTATTTTTATACTTTTTGCTTTAATTCAAGCAATGTAACGATATTCATTCAAAAAACTGTTAAAATTCAATTTTCAATAAGAAATCGTATTCACGGATTTTGTGTCTTGTAGAAGAAAAACCTGCGATTTTTTCGGTACTTTTTTGAATGAATTTTTTTCTGGAGAAATTTTTGACCGAATTCAGCTTAATTCCCTATAAAACACTCATTGAAAGTGATTTTATCTCGATTGAACAATAATTAAAAATTTACCTCGATTTTTAATAACATTTTCAAAATCGACGTTTCACGGCCAAAGAAGCATACTTTGAGTATTTCTTCACTATTTTCAAATATGTTCACTGAAAGCATTATTTTTATACTTTTTACTTTAATTCAAGCAAATGTAACGATATTCAATCAAAAAACTGTTAAAATTAAATTTTTCAATAAGAAATCGTTGTCACGGATTTTGTATCTTGAAGAAGAAAAACATGCGATTTTTTCGGTACTTTTTTGAATGCATTTTTTTCAGGAGAAATTTTTGACCGAATTCAGCTTAATTCCCTATAAAACACTCATTAAAAGTGATTTCATCTCGATTGAACAATAAATAAAAATGTACCTCGATTTTTAATAACATTTTCAAAATCGACGTTTCACGGCCAAAGAAGCATATTTTGAGTATTTCTTCACTATTTTCAAATATAACCACTGAAACCATTATTTTTATACTTTTTGCTTTAATTCAAGCAATGTAACGATATTCATTCAAAAAACTGTTAAAATTCAATTTTCAATAAGAAATCGTTGTCACGGATATTGTATCTTGAAGAAAAAAAACATGCGATTTTTTCGGTACACTTTTGAATGCATTTTTTTTTGGAGAAATGTTTGACCGAATTCAGCTTAATTCCCTATAAAACACTCTTTGAAAGTGATTTCATCTTGATTGAACAATAATTAAAAATTTACCTCGATTTTTAATAACATTTTCAAAATCGACGTTTCACGGCCAAAGAAGCATACTTTGAGTATTTCTTCATTATTTTCAAATATGTTCACTGAAACCATTATTTTTATACTTTTTGCTTTAATTCAAGCAAATGTAACGATATTCAATCAAAAAACTGTTAAAATTAAATTTTTCAATAAGAAATCGTTGTCACGGATTCTGTATCTTGAAGAAGAAAAACATGCGATTTTTTCGGTTTTTTTTTCAATGCATTTTTTTCAGGAGAAATTTTTGACCGAATTCAGCTTAATTCCCTATAAAACACTCATTAAAAGTGATTTCATCTCGATTGAACAATAAATAAAAATGTACCTCGATTTTTAATAACATTTTCAAAATCGACGTTTCACGGCCAAAGAAGCATATTTTGAGTATTTCTTCACTATTTTCAAAAATAACCACTGAAACCATTATTTTTATACTTTTTGCTTTAATTCAAGCAAATGTAACGATATTCATTCAAAAAACTGTTAAAATTCAATTTTTCAATAAGAAATCGTTGTCACGGATTTTGTATCTTGAAGAAGAAAAACATGCGATTTTTTCGGTACTTTTTTGAATGCATTTTTTTCTGGAGAAATTTTTGACCGAATTCAGCTTAATTCCCTATAAAACACTCATTGAAAGTGATTTCATCTCGATTGAACAATAATTAAAAATTTACCTCGATTTTTAATAACATTTTCAAAATCGACGTTTCACGGCCAAAGAAGCATACTTTGAGTATTTCTTCATTATTTTCAAATATGTTCACTGAAACCATTATTTTTATACTTTTTGCTTTAATTCAAGCAAATGTAACGATATTCAATCAAAAAACTGTTAAAATTAAATTTTTCAATAAGAAATCGTTGTCACGGATTTTGTATCTTGAAGAAGAAAAACATGCGATTTTTTCGGTTTTTTTTTCAATGCATTTTTTTCAGGAGAAATTTTTGACCGAATTCAGCTTAATTCCCTATAAAACACTCATTAAAAGTGATTGACCGAATTCAGCTTAATTCCCTATAAAACACTCATTAAAAGTGATTTCATCTCGATTGAACAATAAATAAAAATGTACCTCGATTTTTAATAACATTTTCAAAATCGACGTTTCACGGCCAAAGAAGCATATTTTGAGTATTTCTTCACTATTTTCAAAAATAACCACTGAAACCATTATTTTTATACTTTTTGCTTTAATTCAAGCAAATGTAACGATATTCATTCAAAAAACTGTTAAAATTCAATTTTTCAATAAGAAATCGTTGTCACGGATTTTGTATCTTGAAGAAGAAAAACATGCGATTTTTTCGGTTTTTTTTTCAATGCATTTTTTTCAGGAGAAATTTTTGACCGAATTCAGCTTAATTCCCTATAAAACACTCATTAAAAGTGATTTCATCTCGATTGAACAATAAATAAAAATGTACCTCGATTTTTAATAACATTTTCAAAATCGACGTTTCACGGCCAAAGAAGCATATTTTGAGTATTTCTTCACTATTTTCAAAAATAACCACTGAAACCATTATTTTTATACTTTTTGCTTTAATTCAAGCAAATGTAACGATATTCATTCAAAAAACTGTTAAAATTCAATTTTTCAATAAGAAATCGTTGTCACGGATTTTGTATCTTGAAGAAGAAAAACATGCGATTTTTTTCGGTACTTTTTTGAATGCATTTTTTTCTGGAGAAATTTTTGACCGAATTCAGCTTAATTCCCTATAAAACACTCATTGAAAGTGATTTCATCTCGATTGAACAATAATTAAAAATTTACCTCGATTTTTAATAACATTTTCAAAATCGACGTTTCACGGCCAAAGAAGCATACTTTGAGTATTTCTTCACTATTTTCAAATATATTCATTGAAACCATTATTTTTATAATTTTTGCTTTAATTCAAGCAATGTAACGATATTCATTCAAAAAACTGTTAAAATTCAATTTTCAATAAGAAATCGTATTCACGGATTTTGTGTCTTGTAGAAGAAAAACCTGCGATTTTTTCGGTACTTTTTTGAAAGAATTTTTTTCTGGAGAAATTTTTGACCGAATTCAGCTTAATTCCCTATAAAACACTCATTGAAAGTGATTTTATCTCGATTGAACAATAATTAAAAATTTACCTCGATTTTTAATAACATTTTCAAAATCGACGTTTCACGGCCAAAGAAGCATACTTTGAGTATTTCTTCACTATTTTCAAATATGTTCACTGAAACCATTATTTTTATACTTTTTACTTTAATTCAAGCAAATGTAACGATATTCAATCAAAAAACTGTTAAAATTCAATTTTTCAATAAGAAATCGTTGTCACGGATTTTGTATCTTGAAGAAGAAAAACATGCGATTTTTTCGGTACACTTTTGAATGCATTTTTTTCTGGAGAAATGTTTGACCGAATTCAGCTTAATTCCCTATAAAACACTCATTAAAAGTGATTTCATCTCGATTGAACAATAATTAAAAATTTACCTCGATTTTTAATAACATTTTCAAAATCGACGTTTCACGGCCAATGAAGCTTACTTTGAGTATTTCTTCACTATTTTCAAATATGTTCACTGAAACCATTATTTTTATACTTTTTGCTTTAATTCAAGCAAATGTAACGATATTCAATCAAAAAACTGTTAAAATTAAATTTTTCAATAAGAAATCGTTGTCACGGATTTTGTATCTTGAAGAAGAAAAACATGCGATTTTTTCGGTTTTTTTTTCAATGCATTTTTTTCAGGAGAAATTTTTGACCGAATTCAGCTTAATTCCCTATAAAACACTCATTAAAAGTGATTTCATCTCGATTGAACAATAAATAAAAATGTACCTCGATTTTTAATAACATTTTCAAAATCGACGTTTCACGGCCAAAGAAGCATATTTTGAGTATTTCTTCACTATTTTCAAAAATAACCACTGAAACCATTATTTTTATACTTTTTGCTTTAATTCAAGCAAATGTAACGATATTCATTCAAAAAACTGTTAAAATTCAATTTTTCAATAAGAAATCGTTGTCACGGATTTTGTATCTTGAAGAAGAAAAACATGCGATTTTTTTCGGTACTTTTTTGAATGCATTTTTTTCTGGAGAAATTTTTGACCGAATTCAGCTTAATTCCCTATAAAACACTCATTGAAAGTGATTTCATCTCGATTGAACAATAATTAAAAATTTACCTCGATTTTTAATAACATTTTCAAAATCGACGTTTCACGGCCAAAGAAGCATACTTTGAGTATTTCTTCACTATTTTCAAATATATTCATTGAAACCATTATTTTTATACCTTTTGCTTTAATTCAAGCAATGTAACGATATTCATTCAAAAAACTGTTAAAATTCAATTTTCAATAAGAAATCGTATTCACGGATTTTGTGTCTTGAAGAAGAAAAACCTGCGATTTTTTCGGTACTTTTTTGAATGAATTTTTTTCTGGAGAAATTTTTGACCGAATTCAGCTTAATTCCCTATAAAACACTCATTGAAAGTGATTTCATCTCGATTGAACAATAATTAAAAATTTACCTCGATTTTTAATAACATTTTCAAAATCGACGTTTCACGGCCAAAGAAGCATACTTTGAGTATTTCTTCACTATATTCAAATATGTTCACTGAAAGCATTATTTTTATACTTTTTACTTTAATTCAAGCAAATGTAACGATATTCAATCAAAAAACTGTTAAAATTAAATTTTTCAATAAGAAATCGTTGTCACGGATTTTGTATCTTGAAGAAGAAAAACATGCGATTTTTTCGGTACACTTTTGAATGCATTTTTTTCTGGAGAAATGTTTGACCGGATTCAGCTTAATTCCCTATAAAACACTCATTGAAAGTGATTTCATCTCGATTGAACAATAATTAAAAATTTACCTCGATTTTTAATAACATTTTCAAAATCGACGTTTCACGGCCAATGAAGCTTACTTTGAGTATTTCTTCACTATTTTCAAATATGTTCACTGAAACCATTATTTTTATACTTTTTGCTTTAATTCAAGCAAATGTAACGATATTCAATCAAAAAACTGTTAAAATTAAATTTTTCAATAAGAAATCGTTGTCACGGATTTTGTATCTTGAAGAAGAAAAACATGCGATTTTTTCGGTTTTTTTTTCAATGCATTTTTTTCAGGAGAAATTTTTGACCGAATTCAGCTTAATTCCCTATAAAACACTCATTAAAAGTGATTTCATCTCGATTGAACAATAAATAAAAATGTACCTCGATTTTTAATAACATTTTCAAAATCGACGTTTCACGGCCAAAGAAGCATATTTTGAGTATTTCTTCACTATTTTCAAAAATAACCACTGAAACCATTATTTTTATACTTTTTGCTTTAATTCAAGCAAATGTAACGATATTCATTCAAAAAACTGTTAAAATTCAATTTTTCAATAAGAAATCGTTGTCACGGATTTTGTATCTTGAAGAAGAAAAACATGCGATTTTTTTCGGTACTTTTTTGAATGCATTTTTTTCTGGAGAAATTTTTGACCGAATTCAGCTTAATTCCCTATAAAACACTCATTGAAAGTGATTTCATCTCGATTGAACAATAATTAAAAATTTACCTCGATTTTTAATAACATTTTCAAAATCGACGTTTCACGGCCAAAGAAGCATACTTTGAGTATTTCTTCACTATTTTCAAATATATTCATTGAAACCATTATTTTTATACCTTTTGCTTTAATTCAAGCAATGTAACGATATTCATTCAAAAAACTGTTAAAATTCAATTTTCAATAAGAAATCGTATTCACGGATTTTGTGTCTTGAAGAAGAAAAACCTGCGATTTTTTCGGTACTTTTTTGAATGAATTTTTTTCTGGAGAAATTTTTGACCGAATTCAGCTTAATTCCCTATAAAACACTCATTGAAAGTGATTTCATCTCGATTGAACAATAATTAAAAATTTACCTCGATTTTTAATAACATTTTCAAAATCGACGTTTCACGGCCAAAGAAGCATACTTTGAGTATTTCTTCACTATTTTCAAATATGTTCACTGAAAGCATTATTTTTATACTTTTTACTTTAATTCAAGCAAATGTAACGATATTCAATCAAAAAACTGTTAAAATTAAATTTTTCAATAAGAAATCGTTGTCACGGATTTTGTATCTTGAAGAAGAAAAACATGCGATTTTTTCGGTACACTTTTGAATGCATTTTTTTCTGGAGAAATGTTTGACCGAATTCAGCTTAATTTCCTATAAAACACTCATTGAAAGTGATTTCATCTCGATTGAACAATAATTAAAAATTTACCTCGATTTTTAATAACATTTTCAAAATCGACCTTTCACGGCCAATGAAGCTTACTTTGAGTATTTCTTCACTATTTTCAAATATGTTCACTGAAACCATTATTTTTATACTTTTTGCTTTAATTCAAGCAAATGTAACGATATTCAATCAAAAAACTGTTAAAATTAAATTTTTCAATAAGAAATCGTTGTCACGGATTTTGTATCTTGAAGAAGAAAAACATGCGATTTTTTCGGTTTTTTTTTCAATGCATTTTTTTCAGGAGAAATTTTTGACCGAATTCAGCTTAATTCCCTATAAAACACTCATTAAAAGTGATTTCATCTCGATTGAACAATAAATAAAAATGTACCTCGATTTTTAATAACATTTTCAAAATCGACGTTTCACGGCCAAAGAAGCATATTTTGAGTATTTCTTCACTATTTTCAAAAATAACCACTGAAACCATTATTTTTATACTTTTTGCTTTAATTCAAGCAAATGTAACGATATTCATTCAAAAAACTGTTAAAATTCAATTTTTCAATAAGAAATCGTTGTCACGGATTTTGTATCTTGAAGAAGAAAAACATGCGATTTTTTTCGGTACTTTTTTGAAAGCATTTTTTTCTGGAGAAATTTTTGACCGAATTCAGCTTAATTCCCTATAAAACACTCATTGAAAGTGATTTCATCTCGATTGAACAATAATTAAAAATTTACCTCGATTTTTAATAACATTTTCAAAATCGACGTTTCACGGCCAAAGAAGCATAATTTGAGTATTTCTTCACTATTTTCAAATATATTCATTGAAACCATTATTTTTATACCTTTTGCTTTAATTCAAGCAATGTAACGATATTCATTCAAAAAACTGTTAAAATTCAATTTTCAATAAGAAATCGTATTCACGGATTTTGTGTCTTGAAGAAGAAAAACCTGCGATTTTTTCGGTACTTTTTTGAATGAATTTTTTTCTGGAGAAATTTTTGACCGAATTCAGCTTAATTCCCTATAAAACACTCATTGAAAGTGATTTCATCTCGATTGAACAATAATTAAAAATTTACCTCGATTTTTAATAACATTTTCAAAATCGACGTTTCACGGCCAAAGAAGCATACTTTGAGTATTTCTTCACTATTTTCAAATATGTTCACTGAAAGCATTATTTTTATACTTTTTACTTTAATTCAAGCAAATGTAACGATATTCAATCAAAAAACTGTTAAAATTAAATTTTTCAATAAGAAATCGTTGTCACGGATTTTGTATCTTGAAGAAGAAAAACATGCGATTTTTTCGGTTTTTTTTTCAATGCATTTTTTTCAGGAGAAATTTTTGACCGAATTCAGCTTAATTCCCTATAAAACACTCATTAAAAGTGATTTCATCTCGATTGAACAATAAATAAAAATGTACCTCGATTTTTAATAACATTTTCAAAATCGACGTTTCACGGCCAAAGAAGCATATTTTGAGTATTTCTTCACTATTTTCAAAAATAACCACTGAAACCATTATTTTTATACTTTTTGCTTTAATTCAAGCAAATGTAACGATATTCATTCAAAAAACTGTTAAAATTCAATTTTTCAATAAGAAATCGTTGTCACGGATTTTGTATCTTGAAGAAGAAAAACATGCGATTTTTTTCGGTACTTTTTTGAATGCATTTTTTTCTGGAGAAATTTTTGACCGAATTCAGCTTAATTCCCTATAAAACACTCATTGAAAGTGATTTCATCTCGATTGAACAATAATTAAAAATTTACCTCGATTTTTAATAACATTTTCAAAATCGACGTTTCACGGCCAAAGAAGCATACTTTGAGTATTTCTTCACTATTTTCAAATATATTCATTGAAACCATTATTTTTATACCTTTTGCTTTAATTCAAGCAATGTAACGATATTCATTCAAAAAACTGTTAAAATTCAATTTTCAATAAGAAATCGTATTCACGGATTTTGTGTCTTGAAGAAGAAAAACCTGCGATTTTTTCGGTACTTTTTTGAATGAATTTTTTCTGGAGAAATTTTTGACCGAATTCAGCTTAATTCCCTATAAAACACTCATTGAAAGTGATTTCATCTCGATTGAACAATAATTAAAAATTTACCTCGATTTTTAATAACATTTTCAAAATCGACGTTTCACGGCCAAAGAAGCATACTTTGAGTATTTCTTCACTATTTTCAAATATGTTCACTGAAAGCATTATTTTTATACTTTTTACTTTAATTCAAGCAAATGTAACGATATTCAATCAAAAAACTGTTAAAATTAAATTTTTCAATAAGAAATCGTTGTCACGGATTTTGTATCTTGAAGAAGAAAAACATGCGATTTTTTCGGTACTTTTTTGAATGCATTTTTTTCAGGAGAAATTTTTGACCGAATTCAGCTTAATTCCCTATAAAACACTCATTAAAAGTGATTTCATCTCGATTGAACAATAAATAAAAATGTACCTAGATTTTTAATAACATTTTCAAAATCGACGTTTCACGGCCAAAGAAGCATATTTTGAGTATTTCTTCACTATTTTCAAATATAACCACTGAAACCATTATTTTTATACTTTTTGCTTTAATTCAAGCAATGTAACGATATTCATTCAAAAAACTGTTAAAATTCAATTTTCAATAAGAAATCGTTGTCACGGATATTGTATCTTGAAGAAAAAAAACATGCGATTTTTTCGGTACACTTTTGAATGCATTTTTTTTTGGAGAAATGTTTGACCGAATTCAGCTTAATTCCCTATAAAACACTCTTTGAAAGTGATTTCATCTTGATTGAACAATAATTAAAAATTTACCTCGATTTTTAATAACATTTTCAAAATCGACGTTTCACGGCCAAAGAAGCATACTTTGAGTATTTCTTCATTATTTTCAAATATGTTCACTGAAACCATTATTTTTATACTTTTTGCTTTAATTCAAGCAAATGTAACGATATTCAATCAAAAAACTGTTAAAATTAAATTTTTCAATAAGAAATCGTTGTCACGGATGTTGTATCTTGAAGAAGAAAAACATGCGATTTTTTCGGTTTTTTTTTCAATGCATTTTTTTCAGGAGAAATTTTTGACCGAATTCAGCTTAATTCCCTATAAAACACTCATTAAAAGTGATTTCATCTCGATTGAACAATAAATAAAAATGTACCTCGATTTTTAATAACATTTTCAAAATCGACGTTTCACGGCCAAAGAAGCATATTTTGAGTATTTCTTCACTATTTTCAAAAATAACCACTGAAACCATTATTTTTATACTTTTTGCTTTAATTCAAGCAAATGTAACGATATTCATTCAAAAAACTGTTAAAATTCAATTTTTCAATAAGAAATCGTTGTCACGGATTTTGTATCTTGAAGAAGAAAAACATGCGATTTTTTTCGGTACTTTTTTGAATGCATTTTTTTCTGGAGAAATTTTTGACCGAATTCAGCTTAATTCCCTATAAAACACTCATTGAAAGTGATTTCATCTCGATTGAACAATAATTAAAAATTTACCTCGATTTTTAATAACATTTTCAAAATCGACGTTTCACGGCCAAAGAAGCATACTTTGAGTATTTCTTCACTATTTTCAAATATATTCATTGAAACCATTATTTTTATACCTTTTGCTTTAATTCAAGCAATGTAACGATATTCATTCAAAAAACTGTTAAAATTCAATTTTCAATAAGAAATCGTATTCACGGATTTTGTGTCTTGAAGAAGAAAAACCTGCGATTTTTTCGGTACTTTTTTGAATGAATTTTTTTCTGGAGAAATTTTTGACCGAATTCAGCTTAATTCCCTATAAAACACTCATTGAAAGTGATTTCATCTCGATTGAACAATAATTAAAAATTTACCTCGATTTTTAATAACATTTTCAAAATCGACGTTTCACGGCCAAAGAAGCATACTTTGAGTATTTCTTCACTATTTTCAAATATGTTCACTGAAAGCATTATTTTTATACTTTTTACTTTAATTCAAGCAAATGTAACGATATTCAATCAAAAAACTGTTAAAATTAAATTTTTCAATAAGAAATCGTTGTCACGGATTTTGTATCTTGAAGAAGAAAAACATGCGATTTTTTCGGTACTTTTTTGAATGCATTTTTTTCAGGAGAAATTTTTGACCGAATTCAGCTTAATTCCCTATAAAACACTCATTAAAAGTGATTTCATCTCGATTGAACAATAAATAAAAATGTACCTCGATTTTTAATAACATTTTCAAAATCGACGTTTCACGGCCAAAGAAGCATATTTTGAGTATTTCTTCACTATTTTCAAATATAACCACTGAAACCATTATTTTTATACTTTTTGCTTTAATTCAAGCAATGTAACGATATTCATTCAAAAAACTGTTAAAATTCAATTTTCAATAAGAAATCGTTGTCACGGATATTGTATCTTGAAGAAAAAAAACATGCGATTTTTTCGGTACACTTTTGAATGCATTTTTTTTGGAGAAATGTTTGACCGAATTCAGCTTAATTCCCTATAAAACACTCTTTGAAAGTGATTTCATCTTGATTGAACAATAATTAAAAATTTACCTCGATTTTTAATAACATTTTCAAAATCGACGTTTCACGGCCAAAGAAGCATACTTTGAGTATTTCTTCATTATTTTCAAATATGTTCACTGAAACCATTATTTTTATACTTTTTGCTTTAATTCAAGCAAATGTAACGATATTCAATCAAAAAACTGTTAAAATTAAATTTTTCAATAAGAAATCGTTGTCACGGATGTTGTATCTTGAAGAAGAAAAACATGCGATTTTTTCGGTTTTTTTTTCAATGCATTTTTTTCAGGAGAAATTTTTGACCGAATTCAGCTTAATTCCCTATAAAACACTCATTAAAAGTGATTTCATCTCGATTGAACAATAAATAAAAATGTACCTCGATTTTTAATAACATTTTCAAAATCGACGTTTCACGGCCAAAGAAGCATATTTTGAGTATTTCTTCACTATTTTCAAAAATAACCACTGAAACCATTATTTTTATACTTTTTGCTTTAATTCAAGCAAATGTAACGATATTCATTCAAAAAACTGTTAAAATTCAATTTTTCAATAAGAAATCGTTGTCACGGATTTTGTATCTTGAAGAAGAAAAACATGCGATTTTTTTCGGTACTTTTTTGAATGAATTTTTTTCTGGAGAAATTTTTGACCGAATTCAGCTTAATTCCCTATAAAACACTCATTGAAAGTGATTTTATCTCGATTGAACAATAATTAAAAATTTACCTCGATTTTTAATAACATTTTCAAAATCGACGTTTCACGGCCAAAGAAGCATACTTTGAGTATTTCTTCACTATTTTCAAATATGTTCACTGAAAGCATTATTTTTATACTTTTTACTTTAATTCAAGCAAATGTAACGATATTCAATCAAAAAACTGTTAAAATTAAATTTTTCAATGAGAAATCGTTGTCACGGATTTTGTATCTTGAAGAAGAAAAACATGCGATTTTTTCGGTACTTTTTTGAATGCATTTTTTTCAGGAGAAATTTTTGACCGAATTCAGCTTAATTCCCTATAAAACACTCATTAAAAGTGATTTCATCTCGATTGAACAATAAATAAAAATGTACCTCGATTTTTAATAACATTTTCAAAATCGACGTTTCACGGCCAAAGAAGCATATTTTGAGTATTTCTTCACTATTTTCAAATATAACCACTGAAACCATTATTTTTATACTTTTTGCTTTAATTCAAGCAATGTAACGATATTCATTCAAAAAACTGTTAAAATTCAATTTTCAATAAGAAATCGTTGTCACGGATATTGTATCTTGAAGAAAAAAAACATGCGATTTTTTCGGTACACTTTTGAATGCATTTTTTTTTGGAGAAATGTTTGACCGAATTCAGCTTAATTCCCTATAAAACACTCTTTGAAAGTGATTTCATCTTGATTGAACAATAATTAAAAATTTACCTCGATTTTTAATAACATTTTCAAAATCGACGTTTCACGGCCAAAGAAGCATACTTTGAGTATTTCTTCATTATTTTCAAATATGTTCACTGAAACCATTATTTTTATACTTTTTGCTTTAATTCAAGCAAATGTAACGATATTCAATCAAAAAACTGTTAAAATTAAATTTTTCAATAAGAAATCGTTGTCACGGATTTTGTATCTTGAAGAAGAAAAACATGCGATTTTTTCGGTTTTTTTTTCAATGCATTTTTTTCAGGAGAAATTTTTGACCGAATTCAGCTTAATTCCCTATAAAACACTCATTAAAAGTGATTTCATCTCGATTGAACAATAAATAAAAATGTACCTCGATTTTTAATAACATTTTCAAAATCGACGTTTCACGGCCAAAGAAGCATATTTTGAGTATTTCTTCACTATTTTCAAAAATAACCACTGAAACCATTATTTTTATACTTTTTGCTTTAATTCAAGCAAATGTAACGATATTCATTCAAAAAACTGTTAAAATTCAATTTTTCAATAAGAAATCGTTGTCACGGATTTTGTATCTTGAAGAAGAAAAACATGCGATTTTTTCGGTACTTTTTTGAATGCATTTTTTTCTGGAGAAATTTTTGACCGAATTCAGCTTAATTCCCTATAAAACACTCATTGAAAGTGATTTCATCTCGATTGAACAATAATTAAAAATTTAACTCGATTTTTAATAACATTTTCAAAATCGACGTTTCACGGCCAAAGAAGCATACTTTGAGTATTTCTTCACTATTTTCAAATATATTCATTGAAACCATTATTTTTATACTTTTTGCTTTAATTCAAGCAATGTAACGATATTCATTCAAAAAACTGTTAAAATTCAATTTTCAATAAGAAATCGTATTCACGGATATTGTATCTTGAAGAAAAAAAACATGCGATTTTTTCGGTACACTTTTAAATGCATTTTTTTTGGAGAAATTTTTGACCGAATTCAGCTTAATTCCCTATAAAACACTCATTGAAAGTGATTTCATCTCGATTGAACAATAATTAAAAATTTAACTCGATTTTTAATAACATTTTCAAAATCGACGTTTCACGGCCAAAGAAGCATACTTTGAGTATTTCTTCACTATTTTCAAATATATTCATTGAAACCATTATTTTTATACTTTTTGCTTTAATTCAAGCAATGTAACGATATTCATTCAAAAAACTGTTAAAATTCCATTTTCAATAAGAAATCGTTGTCACGGATATTGTATCTTGAAGAAAAAAAACATGCGATTTTTTCGGTACACTTTTGAATGCATTTTTTTTTGGAGAAATGTTTGACCGAATTCAGCTTAATTCCCTATAAAACACTCTTTGAAAGTGATTTCATCTTGATTGAACAATAATTAAAAATTTACCTCGATTTTTAATAACATTTTCAAAATCGACGTTTCACGGCCAAAGAAGCATACTTTGAGTATTTCTTCATTATTTTCAAATATGTTCACTGAAACCATTATTTTTATACTTTTTGCTTTAATTCAAGCAAATGTAACGATATTCAATCAAAAAACTGTTAAAATTAAATTTTTCAATAAGAAATCGTTGTCACGGATTTTGTATCTTGAAGAAGAAAAACATGCGATTTTTTCGGTTTTTTTTTCAATGCATTTTTTTCAGGAGAAATTTTTGACCGAATTCAGCTTAATTCCCTATAAAACACTCATTAAAAGTGATTTCATCTCGATTGAACAATAAATAAAAATGTACCTCGATTTTTAATAACATTTTCAAAATCGACGTTTCACGGCCAAAGAAGCATATTTTGAGTATTTCTTCACTATTTTCAAAAATAACCACTGAAACCATTATTTTTATACTTTTTGCTTTAATTCAAGCAAATGTAACGATATTCATTCAAAAAACTGTTAAAATTCAATTTTTCAATAAGAAATCGTTGTCACGGATTTTGTATCTTGAAGAAGAAAAACATGCGATTTTTTTCGGTACTTTTTTGAATGCATTTTTTTCTGGAGAAATTTTTGACCGAATTCAGCTTAATTCCCTATAAAACACTCATTGAAAGTGATTTCATCTCGATTGAACAATAATTAAAAATTTAACTCGATTTTTAATAACATTTTCAAAATCGACGTTTCACGGCCAAAGAAGCATACTTTGAGTATTTCTTCACTATTTTCAAATATATTCATTGAAACCATTATTTTTATACTTTTTGCTTTAATTCAAGCAATGTAACGATATTCATTCAAAAAACTGTTAAAATTCAATTTTCAATAAGAAATCGTATTCACGGATATTGTATCTTGAAGAAAAAAAACATGCGATTTTTTCGGTACACTTTTAAATGCATTTTTTTTGGAGAAATTTTTGACCGAATTCAGCTTAATTCCCTATAAAACACTCATTGAAAGTGATTTCATCTCGATTGAACAATAATTAAAAATTTAACTCGATTTTTAATAACATTTTCAAAATCGACGTTTCACGGCCAAAGAAGCATACTTTGAGTATTTCTTCACTATTTTCAAATATGTTCACTGAAAGCATTATTTTTATACTTTTTACTTTAATTCAAGCAAATGTAACGATATTCAATCAAAAAGCTGTTAAAATTAAATTTTTCAATAAGAAATCGTTGTCACGGATTTTGTATCTTGAAGAAGAAAAACATGCGATTTTTTCGGTACACTTTTGAATGCATTTTTTTCTGGAGAAATGTTTGACCGAATTCAGCTTAATTCCCTATAAAACACTCATTGAAAGTGATTTCATCTCGATTGAACAATAATTAAAAATTTACCTCGATTTTTAATAACATTTTCAAAATCGACGTTTCACGGCCAATGAAGCTTACTTTGAGTATTTCTTCACTATTTTCAAATATGTTCACTGAAACCATTATTTTTATACTTTTTGCTTTAATTCAAGCAAATGTAACGATATTCAATCAAAAAACTGTTAAAATTAAATTTTTCAATAAGAAATCGTTGTCACGGATTTTGTATCTTGAAGAAGAAAAACATGCGATTTTTTCGGTTTTTTTTTCAATGCATTTTTTTCAGGAGAAATTTTTGACCGAATTCAGCTTAATTCCCTATAAAACACTCATTAAAAGTGATTTCATCTCGATTGAACAATAAATAAAAATGTACCTCGATTTTTAATAACATTTTCAAAATCGACGTTTCACGGCCAAAGAAGCATATTTTGAGTATTTCTTCACTATTTTCAAAAATAACCACTGAAACCATTATTTTTATACTTTTTGCTTTAATTCAAGCAAATGTAACGATATTCATTCAAAAAACTGTTAAAATTCAATTTTTCAATAAGAAATCGTTGTCACGGATTTTGTATCTTGAAGAAGAAAAACATGCGATTTTTTTCGGTACTTTTTTGAATGCATTTTTTTCTGGAGAAATTTTTGACCGAATTCAGCTTAATTCCCTATAAAACACTCATTGAAAGTGATTTCATCTCGATTGAACAATAATTAAAAATTTAACTCGATTTTTAATAACATTTTCAAAATCGACGTTTCACGGCCAAAGAAGCATACTTTGAGTATTTCTTCACTATTTTCAAATATATTCATTGAAACCATTATTTTTATACTTTTTGCTTTAATTCAAGCAATGTAACGATATTCATTCAAAAAACTGTTAAAATTCAATTTTCAATAAGAAATCGTATTCATGGATATTGTATCTTGAAGAAAAAAAACATGCGATTTTTTCGGTACACTTTTAAATGCATTTTTTTTGGAGAAATTTTTGACCGAATTCAGCTTAATTCCCTATAAAACACTCATTGAAAGTGATTTCATCTCGATTGAACAATAATTAAAAATTTAACTCGATTTTTAATAACATTTTCAAAATCGACGTTTCACGGCCAAAGAAGCATACTTTGAGTATTTCTTCACTATTTTCAAATATGTTCACTGAAAGCATTATTTTTATACTTTTTACTTTAATTCAAGCAAATGTAACGATATTCAATCAAAAAGCTGTTAAAATTAAATTTTTCAATAAGAAATCGTTGTCACGGATTTTGTATCTTGAAGAAGAAAAACATGCGATTTTTTCGGTACACTTTTGAATGCATTTTTTTCTGGAGAAATGTTTGACCGAATTCAGCTTAATTCCCTATAAAACACTCATTGAAAGTGATTTCATCTCGATTGAACAATAATTAAAAATTTACCTCGATTTTTAATAACATTTTCAAAATCGACGTTTCACGGCCAATGAAGCTTACTTTGAGTATTTCTTCACTATTTTCAAATATGTTCACTGAAACCATTATTTTTATACTTTTTGCTTTAATTCAAGCAAATGTAACGATATTCAATCAAAAAACTGTTAAAATTAAATTTTTCAATAAGAAATCGTTGTCACGGATTTTGTATCTTGAAGAAGAAAAACATGCGATTTTTTCGGTTTTTTTTTCAATGCATTTTTTTCAGGAGAAATTTTTGACCGAATTCAGCTTAATTCCCTATAAAACACTCATTAAAAGTGATTTCATCTCGATTGAACAATAAATAAAAATGTACCTCGATTTTTAATAACATTTTCAAAATCGACGTTTCACGGCCAAAGAAGCATATTTTGAGTATTTCTTCACTATTTTCAAAAATAACCACTGAAACCATTATTTTTATACTTTTTGCTTTAATTCAAGCAAATGTAACGATATTCATTCAAAAAACTGTTAAAATTCAATTTTTCAATAAGAAATCGTTGTCACGGATTTTGTATCTTGAAGAAGAAAAACATGCGATTTTTTTCGGTACTTTTTTGAATGCATTTTTTTCTGGAGAAATTTTTGACCGAATTCAGCTTAATTCCCTATAAAACACTCATTGAAAGTGATTTCATCTCGATTGAACAATAATTAAAAATTTAACTCGATTTTTAATAACATTTTCAAAATCGACGTTTCACGGCCAAAGAAGCATACTTTGAGTATTTCTTCACTATTTTCAAATATATTCATTGAAACCATTATTTTTATACTTTTTGCTTTAATTCAAGCAATGTAACGATATTCATTCAAAAAACTGTTAAAATTCAATTTTCAATAAGAAATCGTATTCACGGATATTGTATCTTGAAGAAAAAAAACAAGCGATTTTTTCGGTACACTTTTAAATGCATTTTTTTTTGGAGAAATTTTTGACCGAATTCAGCTTAATTCCCTATAAAACACTCATTGAAAGTGATTTCATCTCGATTGAACAATAATTAAAAATTTAACTCGATTTTTAATAACATTTTCAAAATCGACGTTTCACGGCCAAAGAAGCATACTTTGAGTATTTCTTCACTATTTTCAAATATATTCATTGAAACCATTATTTTTATACTTTTTGCTTTAATTCAAGCAATGTAACGATATTCATTCAAAAAACTGTTAAAATTCAATTTTCAATAAGAAATCGTATTCACGGATTTTGTGTCTTGAAGAAGAAAAACCTGCGATTTTTTCGGTACTTTTTTGAATGCATTTTTTTCTGGAGAAATTTTTGACCGAATTCAGCTTAATTCCCTATAAAACACTCATTGAAAGTGATTTCATCTCGATTGAACAATAATTAAAAATTTACCTCGATTTTTAAAAACATTTTCAAAATCGACGTTTCACGGCCAAAGAAGCATACTTTGAGTATTTCTTCACTATTTTCAAATATATTCATTGAAAGCATTATTTTTATACTTTTTACTTTAATTCAAGCAAATGTAACGATATTCATTCAAAAAACTGTTAAAATTCAATTTTCAATAAGAAATCGTATTCACGGATTTTGTGTCTTGAAGAAGAAAAACCTGCGATTTTTTCGGTACTTTTTTGAATGAATTTTTTTCTGGAGAAATTTTTGACCGAATTCAGCTTAATTCCCTATAAAACACTCATTGAAAGTGATTTCATCTCGATTGAACAATAATTAAAAATTTACCTCGATTTTTAATAACATTTTCAAAATCGACGTTTCACGGCCAATGAAGCTTACTTTGAGTATTTCTTCACTATTTTCAAATATGTTCACTGAAACCATTATTTTTATACTTTTTGCTTTAATTCAAGCAAATGTAACGATATTCAATCAAAAAACTGTTAAAATTAAATTTTTCAATAAGAAATCGTTGTCACGGATTTTGTATCTTGAAGAAGAAAAACATGCGTTTTTTCCGTTTTTTTTTCAATGCAATTTTTTCAGGAGAAATTTTTGACCGAATTCAGCTTAATTCCCTATAAAACACTCATTAAAAGTGATTTCATCTCGATTGAACAATAAATAAAAATGTACCTCGATTTTTAATAACATTTTCAAAATCGACGTTTCACGGCCAAAGAAGCATATTTTGAGTATTTCTTCACTATTTTCAAAAATAACCACTGAAACCATTATTTTTATACTTTTTGCTTTAATTCAAGCAAATGTAACGATATTCATTCAAAAAACTGTTAAAATTCAATTTTTCAATAAGAAATCGTTGTCACGGATTTTGTATCTTGAAGAAGAAAAACATGCGATTTTTTCGGTACTTTTTTGAATGCATTTTTTTCTGGAGAAATTTTTGACCGAATTCAGCTTAATTCCCTATAAAACACTCATTGAAAGTGATTTCATCTCGATTGAACAATAATTAAAAATTTAACTCGATTTTTAATAACATTTTCAAAATCGACGTTTCACGGCCAAAGAAGCATACTTTGAGTATTTCTTCACTATTTTCAAATATATTCATTGAAACCATTATTTTTATACTTTTTGCTTTAATTCAAGCAATGTAACGATATTCATTCAAAAAACTGTTAAAATTCAATTTTCAATAAGAAATCGTATTCACGGATATTGTATCTTGAAGGAAAAAAACATGCGATTTTTTCGGTACACTTTTAAATGCATTTTTTTTTGGAGAAATTTTTGACCGAATTCAGCTTAATTCCCTATAAAACACTCATTGAAAGTGATTTCATCTCGATTGAACAATAATTAAAAATTTAACTCGATTTTTAATAACATTTTCAAAATCGACGTTTCACGGCCAAAGAAGCATACTTTGAGTATTTCTTCACTATTTTCAAATATATTCATTGAAACCATTATTTTTATACTTTTTGCTTTAATTCAAGCAATGTAACGATATTCATTCAAAAAACTGTTAAAATTCAATTTTCAATAAGAAATCGTATTCACGGATTTTGTGTCTTGAAGAAGAAAAACCTGCGATTTTTTCGGTACTTTTTTGAATGCATTTTTTTCTGGAGAAATTTTTGACCGAATTCAGCTTAATTCCCTATAAAACACTCATTAAAAGTGATTTCATCTCGATTGAACAATAAATAAAAATATACCTCGATTTTTAATAACATTTTCAAAATCGACGTTTCACGGCCAAAGAAGCATATTTTGAGTATTTCTTCACTATTTTCAAATATAACCACTGAAACCATTATTTTTATACTTTTTGCTTTAATTCAAGCAATGTAACGATATTCATTCAAAAAACTGTTAAAATTCAATTTTCAATAAGAAATCGTTGTCACGGATATTGTATCTTGAAGAAAAAAAACATGCAATTTTTTCGGTACACTTTTGAATGCATTTTTTTTGGAGAAATGTTTGACCGAATTCAGCTTAATTCCCTATAAAACACTCTTTGAAAGTGATTTCATCTTGATTGAACAATAATTAAAAATTTACCTCGATTTTTAATAACATTTTCAAAATCGACGTTTCACGGCCAAAGAAGCTTACTTTGAGTATTTCTTCACTATTTTCAAATATGTTCCCTGAAACCATTATTTTTATACTTTTTGCTTTAATTCAAGCAAATGTAACGATATTCAATCAAAAAACTGTTAAAATTCAATTTTAAATAAGAAATCATTGTCACGGATATTGTATCTTGAAGAAGAAAAACCTGCGATTTTTTCGGTACTTTTTTGAATGCATTTTTTTTCTGGAGAAATGTTTGACCGAATTCAGCTTAATTCCCTATAAAACACTCAATAAAAGTGATTTCATCTCGATTGAACAATAAATAAAAATGTTCCTCGATTTTTAATAACATTTTCACAATCGACGTAACTCGGCCTAAGAAAAACTTTTTGAGTATTTGTTCACTATTTACAAATATATTCACTGAAACCATTTTTTTTATACTTTTTGCTTTAATTCAAGCAAATGTAACGATATTCATTCAAAAAACTGTTAAAATTCAATTTTTCAATAAGAAATCGTTGTCACGTATTTTGTATCTTGAAGAAGAAAAACATGCGATTTTTTCGGTACTTTTTTGAATGCATTTTTTTCTGGAGAAATTTTTGACCGAATTCAGCTTAATTCCCTATAAAACACTCAATAAAAGTGATTTCATCTCGATTGAACAATAAATAAAAATGTACCTCGATTTTTAATAACATTTTCACAATCGACGTAACTCGGCCTAAGAAAAACTTTTTGAGTATTTGTTCACTATTTACAAATATATTCACTGAAACCATTATTTTTACACTTTTTGCTTTAATTCAAGCAAATGTAACGATATTCATTCAAAAAACTGTTAAAATTAAATTTTTCAATAAGAAATCGTTGTCACGGATTTTGTATCTTGAAGAAGAAAAACATGCGATTTTTTCGGTACTTTTTTTGAATGCATTTTTTTCTGGAGAAACTTTTGACCGAATTCAGCTTAATTCCCTATAAAACACTCATTGAAAGTGATTTCATCTCGATTGAACAATAAATAAAAATGTACCTCGATTTTTAATAACATTTTCAAAATCGACGTAACTCGGCCTAAGAAAAACATTTTGAAAATTTGTTCACTGTTTTCAAATATAACCACTGAAACCATTATTTTTGTAATTTTTGCGTTAATTCAAGCAAATGTAACGATATTCATTCAACAAACTGTTAAAATTCAATTTTAAATAAGAAATCGTTGTCACGGATTTTGTATCTTGAAGAAAAAAAACAAGCGATTTTTTCGGTACACTTTTGAATGCATTTTTTTCTGGAGAAATGTTTGACCGAATTCAGCTTAATTGCCTATAAAACACTCATTGAAAGTGATTTCATCTCGATTGAACAATAATTAAAAATTTACCCCGATTTTTTATAACATTTTCAAAATCGACGTTTCACGGCCAAAGAAGCATACTTTGAGTATTTCTTCACTATTTTCAAATATATTCATTGAAACCATTATTTTTATACTTTTTGCTTTAATTCAAGCAGTGTAACGATATTCATTCAAAAAACTGTTAAAATTCAATTTTCAATAAGAAATCGTATTCACGGATTTTGTGTCTTGAAGAAGAAAAACCTGCGATTTTTTCGATACTTTTTTGAATGAATTTTTTTCTGGAGAAATTTTTGACCGAATTCAGCTTAATTCCCTATAAAACACTCATTAAAAGTGATTTCATCTCGATTGAACAATAAATAAAAATATACCTCGATTTTTAATAACATTTTCAAAATCGACGTTTCACGGCCAAAGAAGCATATTTTGAGTATTTCTTCACTATTTTCAAAAATAACCACTGAAACCATTATTTTTATACTTTTTGCTTTAATGCAAGCAAATGTAACGATATTCATTCAACAAACTGTTAAAATTAAAATTTCAGTAAGAAATCGTATTCACGGATTTTGTGTCTTGAAGAAGAAAAACATGCGATTTTTTCGGTACACTTTTGAATGCATTTTTTTCTGGAGAAATGTTTGACCGAATTCAGCTTAATTCCCTATAAAACACTCATTGAAAGTGATTTCATCTCGATTGAACAATAATTAAAAATTTACCTCGATTTTTAATAACATTTTCAAAATCGACGTTTCACGGCCAAAGAAGCTTACTTTGAGTATTTCTTCACTATTTTCAAATATGTTCACTGAAACCATTATTTTTATACTTTTTGCTTTAATTCAAGCAAATGTAACGATATTCAATCAAAAAACTGTTAAAATTAAATTTTACAATAAGAAATCGTTGTCACGGATTTTGTATCTTGAAGAAGAAAAACATGCGATTTTTTCGGTACTTTTTTGAATGCATTTTTTTCTGGAGAAATTTTTGACCGAATTCAGCTTAATTCCCTATAAAACACTCATTAAAAGTGATTTCATCTCGATTGAACAATAAATAAAAATGTTCCTCGATTTTTAATAACATTTTCACAATCGACGTAACTCGGCCTAAGAAAAACTTTTTGAGTATTTGTTCACTATTTACAAATATATTCACTGAAACCATTATTTTTATACTTTTTGCTTTAATTCAAGCAAATGTAACGATATTCATTCAAAAAACTGTTAAAATTCAATTTTTCAATAAGAAATCGTTGTCACGTATTTTGTATCTTGAAGAAGAAAAACATGCGATTTTTTCGGTACTTTTTTGAATGCATTTTTTTCTGGAGAAATTTTTGACCGAATTCAGCTTAATTCCCTATAAAACACTCAATAAAAGTGATTTCATCTCGATTGAACAATAAATAAAAATGTACCTCGATTTTTAATAACATTTTCACAATCGACGTAACTCGGCCTAAGAAAAACTTTTTGAGTATTTGTTCACTATTTACAAATATATTCACTGAAACCATTATTTTTACACTTTTTGCTTTAATTCAAGCAAATATAACGATATTCATTCAAAAAACTGTTAAAATTCAATTTTTCAATAAGAAATCGTTGTCACGTATTTTGTATCTTGAAGAAGAAAAACATGCGATTTTTTCGGTACTTTTTTTGAATGCATTTTTTTCTGGAGAAACTTTTGACCGAATTCAGCTTAATTCCCTATAAAACACTCATTGAAAGTGATTTCATCTCGATTGAACAATAAATAAAAATGTACCTCGATTTTTAATAACATTTTCAAAATCGACGTAACTCGGCCTAAGAAAAACATTTTGAAAATTTGTTCACTGTTTTCAAATATAACCACTGAAACCATTATTTTTGTAATTTTTGCGTTAATTCAAGCAAATGTAACGATATTCATTCAACAAACTGTTAAAATTCAATTTTAAATAAGAAATCGTTGTCACGGATTTTGTATCTTGAAGAAAAAAAACAAGCGATTTTTTCGGTACTTTTTTGAATGCATTTTTTTCTGGAGAAATTTTTGACCGAATTCAGCTTAATTCCCTATAAAACACTCATTAAAAGTGATTTCATCTCGATTGAACAATAAATAAAAATGTTCCTCGATTTTTAATAACATTTTCACAATCGACGTAACTCGGCCTAAGAAAAACTTTTTGAGTATTTGTTCACTATTTACAAATATATTCACTGAAACCATTATTTTTATACTTTTTGCTTTAATTCAAGCAAATGTAACGATATTCATTCAAAAAACTGTTAAAATTCAATTTTTCAATAAGAAATCGTTGTCACGTATTTTGTATCTTGAAGAAGAAAAACATGCGATTTTTTCGGTACTTTTTTTGAATGCATTTTTTTCTGGAGAAACTTTTGACCGAATTCAGCTTAATTCCCTATAAAACACTCATTGAAAGTGATTTCATCTCGATTGAACAATAAATAAAAATGTACCTCGATTTTTAATAACATTTTCAAAATCGACGTAACTCGGCCTAAGAAAAACATTTTGAAAATTTGTTCACTGTTTTCAAATATAACCACTGAAACCATTATTTTTGTAATTTTTGCGTTAATTCAAGCAAATGTAACGATATTCATTCAACAAACTGTTAAAATTCAATTTTAAATAAGAAATCGTTGTCACGGATTTTGTATCTTGAAGAAAAAAAACAAGCGATTTTTTCGGTACTTTTTTGAATGCATTTTTTTCTGGAGAAATTTTTGACCGAATTCAGCTTAATTCCCTATAAAACACTCATTAAAAGTGATTTCATCTCGATTGAACAATAAATAAAAATGTTCCTCGATTTTTAATAACATTTTCACAATCGACGTAACTCGGCCTAAGAAAAACTTTTTGAGTATTTGTTCACTATTTACAAATATATTCACTGAAACCATTATTTTTATACTTTTTGCTTTAATTCAAGCAAATGTAACGATATTCATTCAAAAAACTGTTAAAATTCAATTTTTCAATAAGAAATCGTTGTCACGTATTTTGTATCTTGAAGAAGAAAAACATGCGATTTTTTCGGTACTTTTTTTGAATGCATTTTTTTCTGGAGAAACTTTTGACCGAATTCAGCTTAATTCCCTATAAAACACTCATTGAAAGTGATTTCATCTCGATTGAACAATAAATAAAAATGTACCTCGATTTTTAATAACATTTTCAAAATCGACGTAACTCGGCCTAAGAAAAACATTTTGAAAATTTGTTCACTGTTTTCAAATATAACCACTGAAACCATTATTTTTGTAATTTTTGCGTTAATTCAAGCAAATGTAACGATATTCATTCAACAAACTGTTAAAATTCAATTTTAAATAAGAAATCGTTGTCACGGATTTTGTATCTTGAAGAAAAAAAACAAGCGATTTTTTCGGTACTTTTTTGAATGCATTTTTTTCTGGAGAAATTTTTGACCGAATTCAGCTTAATTCCCTATAAAACACTCATTAAAAGTGATTTCATCTCGATTGAACAATAAATAAAAATGTTCCTCGATTTTTAATAACATTTTCACAATCGACGTAACTCGGCCTAAGAAAAACTTTTTGAGTATTTGTTCACTATTTACAAATATATTCACTGAAACCATTATTTTTATACTTTTTGCTTTAATTCAAGCAAATGTAACGATATTCATTCAAAAAACTGTTAAAATTCAATTTTTCAATAAGAAATCGCTGTCACGTATTTTGTATCTTGAAGAAGAAAAACATGCGATTTTTTCGGTACTTTTTTGAATGCATTTTTTTCTGGAGAAATTTTTGACCGAATTCAGCTTAATTCCCTATAAAACACTCAATAAAAGTGATTTCATCTTGATTGAACAATAAATAAAAATGTACCTCGATTTTTAATAACATTTTCACAATCGACGTAACTCGGCCTAAGAAAAACTTTTTGAGTATTTGTTCACTATTTACAAATATATTCACTGAAACCATTATTTTTACACTTTTTGCTTTAATTCAAGCAAATGTAACGATATTCATTCAAAAAACTGTTAAAATTCAATTTTTCAATAAGAAATCGTTGTCACGTATTTTGTATCTTGAAGAAGAAAAACATGCGATTTTTTCGGTACTTTTTTTGAATGCATTTTTTTCTGGAGAAACTTTTGACCGAATTCAGCTTAATTCCCTATAAAACACTCATTGAAAGTGATTTCATCTCGATTGAACAATAAATAAAAATGTACCTCGATTTTTAATAACATTTTCAAAATCGACGTAACTCGGCCTAAGAAAAACATTTTGAAAATTTGTTCACTGTTTTCAAATATAACCACTGAAACCATTATTTTTGTAATTTTTGCGTTAATTCAAGCAAATGTAACGATATTCATTCAACAAACTGTTAAAATTCAATTTTAAATAAGAAATCGTTGTCACGGATTTTGTATCTTGAAGAAAAAAAACAAGCGATTTTTTCGGTACTTTTTTGAATGCATTTTTTTCTGGAGAAATTTTTGACCGAATTCAGCTTAATTCCCTATAAAACACTCATTAAAAGTGATTTCATCTCGATTGAACAATAAATAAAAATGTTCCTCGATTTTTAATAACATTTTCACAATCGACGTAACTCGGCCTAAGAAAAACTTTTTGAGTATTTGTTCACTATTTACAAATATATTCACTGAAACCATTATTTTTATACTTTTTGCTTTAATTCAAGCAAATGTAACGATATTCATTCAAAAAACTGTTAAAATTCAATTTTTCAATAAGAAATCGCTGTCACGTATTTTGTATCTTGAAGAAGAAAAACATGCGATTTTTTCGGTACTTTTTTGAATGCATTTTTTTCTGGAGAAATTTTTGACCGAATTCAGCTTAATTCCCTATAAAACACTCAATAAAAGTGATTTCATCTTGATTGAACAATAAATAAAAATGTACCTCGATTTTTAATAACATTTTCACAATCGACGTAACTCGGCCTAAGAAAAACTTTTTGAGTATTTGTTCACTATTTACAAATATATTCACTGAAACCATTATTTTTACACTTTTTGCTTTAATTCAAGCAAATGTAACGATATTCATTCAAAAAACTGTTAAAATTCAATTTTTCAATAAGAAATCGTTGTCACGTATTTTGTATCTTGAAGAAGAAAAACATGCGATTTTTTCGGTACTTTTTTTGAATGCATTTTTTTCTGGAGAAACTTTTGACCGAATTCAGCTTAATTCCCTATAAAACACTCATTGAAAGTGATTTCATCTCGATTGAACAATAAATAAAAATGTACCTCGATTTTTAATAACATTTTCAAAATCGACGTAACTCGGCCTAAGAAAAACATTTTGAAAATTTGTTCACTGTTTTCAAATATAACCACTGAAACCATTATTTTTGTAATTTTTGCGTTAATTCAAGCAAATGTAACGATATTCATTCAACAAACTGTTAAAATTCAATTTTAAATAAGAAATCGTTGTCACGGATTTTGTATCTTGAAGAAAAAAAACAAGCGATTTTTTCGGTACACTTTTGAATGCATTTTTTTCTGGAGAAATGTTTGACCGAATTCAGCTTAATTGCCTATAAAAGACTCATTGAAAGTGATTTCATCTCGATTGAACAATAATTAAAAATTTACCCCGATTTTTTATAACATTTTCAAAATCGACGTTTCACGGCCAAAGAAGCATACTTTGAGTATTTCTTCACTATTTTCAAATATATTCATTGAAACCATTATTTTTATACTTTTTGCTTTAATTCAAGCAGTGTAACGATATTCATTCAAAAAACTGTTAAAATTCAATTTTCAATAAGAAATCGTATTCACGGATTTTGTGTCTTGAAGAAGAAAAACCTGCGATTTTTTCGATACTTTTTTGAATGAATTTTTTTCTGGAGAAATTTTTGACCGAAATCAGCTTAATTCCCTATAAAACACTCATTAAAAGTGATTTCATCTCGATTGAACAATAAATAAAAATATACCTCGATTTTTAATAACATTTTCAAAATCGACGTTTCACGGCCAAAGAAGCATATTTTGAGTATTTCTTCACTATTTTCAAATATAACCACTGAAACCATTATTTTTATACTTTTTGCTTTAATTCAAGCAATGTAACGATATTCATTCAAAAAACTGTTAAAATTCAATTTTCAATAAGAAATCGTTGTCACGGATATTGTATCTTGAAGAAAAAAAACATGCGATTTTTTCGGTACACTTTTGAATGCATTTTTTTTTGGAGAAATGTTTGACCGAGTTCAGCTTAATTCCCTATAAAACACTCTTTGAAAGTGATTTCATCTTGATTGAACAATAATTAAAAATTTACCTCGATTTTTAATAACATTTTCAAAATCGACGTTTCACGGCCAAAGAAGCTTACTTTGAGTATTTCTTCACTATTTTCAAATATGTTCCCTGAAACCATTATTTTTATACTTTTTGCTTTAATTCAAGCAAATGTAACGACATTCAATCAAAAAACTGTTAAAATTCAATTTTAAATAAGAAATTATTGTCACGGATATTGTATCTTGAAGAAGAAAAACCTGCGATTTTTTCGGTACTTTTTTGAATGCATTTTTTTTCTGGAGAAATGTTTGACCGAATTCAGCTTAATTCCCTATAAAACACTCAATAAAAGTGATTTCATCTCGATTGAACAATAAATAAAAATGTTCCTCGATTTTTAATAACATTTTCACAATCGACGTAACTCGGCCTAAGAAAAACTTTTTGAGTATTTGTTCACTATTTACAAATATATTCACTGAAACCATTATTTTTATACTTTTTGCTTTAATTCAAGCAAATGTAACGATATTCATTCAAAAAACTGTTAAAATTCAATTTTTCAATAAGAAATCGTTGTCACGTATTTTGTATCTTGAAGAAGAAAAACATGCGATTTTTTCGGTACTTTTTTTAATGCATTTTTTTCTGGAGAAATTTTTGACCGAATTCAGCTTAATTCCCTATACAACACTCAAAAAAAGTGATTTCATCTCGATTGAACAATAAATAAAAATGTACCTCGATTTTCAATAACATTTTCAAAATCGACGTAACTCGGCCTAAGAAAAACATTTTGAGTATTTGTTCACTGTTTTCAAATATAACCACTGAAACCATTATTTTTGTAATTTTTGCGTTAATTCAAGCAAATGTAACGATATTCATTCAACAAACTGTTAAAATTCAATTTTAAATAAGAAATCATTGTCACGGATATTGCATCTTGAAGAAGAAAAACCTTCGATTTTTTCGGTACTTGTTTGAATGAATTTTTTTCTGGAGAAATTTTTGACCGAATTCAGCTTAATTCCCTATAAAACACTCATTGAAAGTGATTTCATCTCGATTGAACAATAATTAAAAATTTACCTCGATTTTTAATAACATTTTCAAAATCGACGTTTCACGGCCAAAGAAGCATACTTTGAGTATTTCTTCACTATTTTCAAATATGTTCACTGAAAGCATTATTTTTATACTTTTTGCTTTAATTCAAGCAAATATAACGATATTCAATCAAAAAACTGTTAAAATTAAATTTTTCAATAAGAAATGGTTGTCACGGATTTTATATCTTGAAGAAGAAAAACATGCGATTTTTTCGGTACTTTTTTGAATGCATTTTTTTCAGGAGAAATTTTTGACCGAATTCAGCTTAATTCCCTATAAAACACTCATTAAAAGTGATTTCATCTCGATTGAACAATAAATAAAAATGTACCTCGATTTTTAATAACATTTTCAAAATCGACGTTTCACGGCCAAAGAAGCATATTTTGAGTATTTCTTCACTATTTTCAAAAATAACCACTGAAACCATTATTTTTATACTTTTTGCTTTAATGCAAGCAAATGTAACGATATTCATTCAACAAACTGTTAAAATTAAATTTTCAGTAAGAAATCGTATTCACGGATTTTGTGTCTTGAAGAAGAAAAACATGCGATTTTTTCGGTACACTTTTGAATGCATTTTTTTCTGGAGAAATGTTTGACCGAATTCAGCTTAATTCCCTATAAAACACTCATTGAAAGTGATTTCATCTCGATTGAACAATAATTAAAAATTTACCTCGATTTTTAATAACATTTTCAAAATCGACGTTTCACGGCCAAAGAAGCTTACTTTGAGTATTTCTTCACTATTTTCAAATATGTTCACTGAAACCATTATTTTTATACTTTTTGCTTTAATTCAAGCAAATGTAACGATATTCAATCAAAAAACTGTTAAAATTAAATTTTTCAATAAGAAATCGTTGTCACGGATTTTGTATCTTGAAGAAGAAAAACATGCGATTTTTTCGGTACTTTTTTGAATGCATTTTTTTCTGGAGAAATTTTTGACCGAATTCAGCTTAATTCCCTATAAAACACTCATTAAAAGTGATTTCATCTCGATTGAACAATAAATAAAAATGTACCTCGATTTTTAATAACATTTTCAAAATCGACGTTTCACGGCCAAAGAAGCATATTTTGAGTATTTCTTCACTATTTTCAAAAATAACCACTGAAACCATTATTTTTATACTTTTTGCTTTAATTCAAGCAAATGTAACGATATTCATTCAAAAAACTGTTAAAATTCAATTTTCAATAAGAAATCGTATTCACGGATTTTGTGTCTTGAAGAAGAAAAACCTGCGATTTTTTCGGTACTTTTTTGAATGAATTTTTTTCTGGAGAAATTTTTGACCGAATTCAGCTTAATTCCCTATAAAACACTCATTAAAAGTGATTTTCATCTCGATTGAACAATAAATAAAAATGTACCTCGATTTTTAATAACATTTTCAAAATCGACGTAACTCGGCCTAAGAAAAACATTTTGAGTATTTGTTCACTGTTTTCAAATATAACCACTGAAACCATTATTTTTGTAATTTTTGCGTTAATTCAAGCAAATGTAACGATATTCATTCAACAAACTGTTAAAATTCAATTTTCAATAAGAAATCGTTGTCACGGATTTTGTATCTTGAAGAAAAAAAACATGCGATTTTTTCGGTACACTTTTGAATGCATTTTTTTCTGGAGAAATGTTTGACCGAATTCAGCTTAATTCCCTATAAAACACTCATTGAAAGTGATTTCATCTCGATTGAACAATAATTAAAAATTTACCTCGATTTTTAATAACATTTTCAAAATCGACGTTTCACGGCCAAAGAAGCATACTTTGAGTATTTCTTCACTATTTTCAAATATATTCATTGAAACCATCATTTTTATACTTTTTGCTTTAATTCAAGCAATGTAACGATATTCATTCAAAAAACTGTTAAAATTCAATTTTCAATAAGAAATCGTATTCACGGATTTTGTGTCTTGAAGAAGAAAAACCTGCGATTTTTTCGGTACTTTTTTGAATGAATTTTTTTCTGGAGAAATTTTTGACCGAATTCAGCTTAATTCCCTATAAAACACTCATTAAAAGTGATTTCATCTCGATTGAACAATAAATAAAAATGTACCTCGATTTTTAATAACATTTTCAAAATCGACGTTTCACGGCCAAAGAAGCATATTTTGAGTATTTCTTCACTATTTTCAAAAATAACCACTGAAACCATTATTTTTATACTTTTTGCTTTAATGCAAGCAAATGTAACGATATTCATTCAACAAACTGTTAAAATTAAATTTTCAGTAAGAAATCGTATTCACGGATTTTGTGTCTTGAAGAAGAAAAACATGCGATTTTTTCGGTACACTTTTGAATGCATTTTTTTCTGGAGAAATGTTTGACCGAATTCAGCTTAATTCTCTATAAAACACTCATTGAAAGTGATTTCATCTCGATTGAACAATAATTAAAAATTTACCTCGATTTTTAATAACATTTTCAAAATCGACGTTTCACGGCCAAAGAAGCTTACTTTGAGTATTTCTTCACTATTTTCAAATATGTTCACTGAAACCATTATTTTTATACTTTTTGCTTTAATTCAAGCAAATGTAACGATATTCAATCAAAAAACTGTTAAAATTAAATTTTTCAATAAGAAATCGTTGTCACGGATTTTGTATCTTGAAGAAGAAAAACATGCGATTTTTTCGGTACTTTTTTGAATGCATTTTTTTCTGGAGAAATTTTTGACCGAATTCAGCTTAATTCCCTATAAAACACTCATTAAAAGTGATTTCATCTCGATTGAACAATAAATAAAAATGTACCTCGATTTTTAATAACATTTTCAAAATCGACGTTTCACGGCCAAAGAAGCATATTTTGAGTATTTCTTCACTATTTTCAAAAATAACCACTGAAACCATTATTTTTATACTTTTTGCTTTAATTCAAGCAAATGTAACGATATTCATTCAAAAAACTGTTAAAATTCAATTTTCAATAAGAAATCGTATTCACGGATTTTGTGTCTTGAAGAAGAAAAACCTGCGATTTTTTCGGTACTTTTTTGAATGAATTTTTTTCTGGAGAAATTTTTGACCGAATTCAGCTTAATTCCCTATAAAACACTCATTAAAAGTGATTTTCATCTCGATTGAACAATAAATAAAAATGTACCTCGATTTTTAATAACATTTTCAAAATCGACGTAACTCGGCCTAAGAAAAACATTTTGAGTATTTGTTCACTGTTTTCAAATATAACCACTGAAACCATTATTTTTGTAATTTTTGCGTTAATTCAAGCAAATGTAACGATATTCATTCAACAAACTGTTAAAATTCAATTTTCAATAAGAAATCGTTGTCACGGATTTTGTATCTTGAAGAAAAAAAACATGCGATTTTTTCGGTACACTTTTGAATGCATTTTTTTCTGGAGAAATGTTTGACCGAATTCAGCTTAATTCCCTATAAAACACTCATTGAAAGTGATTTCATCTCGATTGAACAATAATTAAAAATTTACCTCGATTTTTAATAACATTTTCAAAATCGACGTTTCACGGCCAAAGAAGCATACTTTGAGTATTTCTTCACTATTTTCAAATATATTCATTGAAACCATTATTTTTATACTTTTTGCTTTAATTCAAGCAATGTAACGATATTCATTCAAAAAACTGTTAAAATTCAATTTTCAATAAGAAATCGTATTCACGGATTTTGTGTCTTGAAGAAGAAAAACCTGCGATTTTTTCGGTACTTTTTTGAATGAATTTTTTTCTGGAGAAATTTTTGACCGAGTTCAGCTTAATTCCCTATAAAACACTCATTAAAAGTGATTTCATCTCGATTGAACAATAAATAAAAATGTACCTCGATTTTTAATAACATTTTCAAAATCGACGTAGCTCGGCCTAAGAAAAACATTTTGAGTATTTGTTCACTGTTTTCAAATATAACCACTGAAACCATTATTTTTGTAATTTTTGCGTTAATTCAAGCAAATGTAACGATATTCATTCAACAAACTGTTAAAATTCAATTTTCAATAAGAAATCGTTGTCACGGATTTTGTATCTTGAAGAAAAAAAACATGCGATTTTTTCGGTACACTTTTGAATGCATTTTTTTGTGGAGAAATGTTTGACCGAATTCAGCTTAATTCCCTATAAAACACTCATTGAAAGTGATTTCATCTCGATTGAACAATAATTAAAAATTTACCTCGATTTTTAATAACATTTTCAAAATCGACGTTTCACGGCCAAAGAAGCTTACTTTGAGTATTTCTTCACTATTTTCAAATATGTTCACTGAAACCATTATTTTTATACTTTTTGCTTTAATTCAAGCAAATGTAACGATATTCAATCAAAAAACTGTTAAAATTAAATTTTTCAATAAGAAATCGTTGTCACGGATTTTGTATCTTGAAGAAGAAAAACATGCGATTTTTTCGGTACTTTTTTGAATGCATTTTTTTCTGGAGAAATTTTTGACCGAATTCAGCTTAATTCCCTATAAAACACTCATTAAAAGTGATTTCATCTCGATTGAACAATAAATAAAAATGTACCTCGATTTTTAATAACATTTTCAAAATCGACGTTTCACTGCCAAAGAAGCATATTTTGAGTATTTCTTCACTATTTTCAAAAATAACCACTGAAACCATTATTTTTATACTTTTTGCTTTAATTCAAGCAAATGTAACGATATTCATTCAAAAAACTGTTAAATTTCAATTTTCAATAAGAAATCGTATTCACGGATTTTGTGTCTTGAAGAAGAAAAACCTGCGATTTTTTCGGTACTTTTTTGAATGAATTTTTTTCTGGAGAAATTTTTGACCGAATTCAGCTTAATTCCCTATAAAACACTCATTAAAAGTGATTTTCATCTCGATTGAACAATAAATAAAAATGTACCTCGATTTTTAATAACATTTTCAAAATCGACGTAACTCGGCCTAAGAAAAACATTTTGAGTATTTGTTCACTGTTTTCAAATATAACCACTGAAACCATTATTTTTGTAATTTTTGCGTTAATTCAAGCAAATGTAACGATATTCATTCAACAAACTGTTAAAATTCAATTTTCAATAAGAAATCGTTGTCACGGATTTTGTATCTTGAAGAAAAAAAACATGCGATTTTTTCGGTACACTTTTGAATGCATTTTTTTCTGGAGAAATGTTTGACCGAATTCAGCTTAATTCCCTATAAAACACTCATTGAAAGTGATTTCATCTCGATTGAACAATAATTAAAAATTTACCTCGATTTTTAATAACATTTTCAAAATCGACGTTTCACGGCCAAAGAAGCATACTTTGAGTATTTCTTCACTATTTTCAAATATATTCATTGAAACCATTATTTTTATACTTTTTGCTTTAATTCAAGCAATGTAACGATATTCATTCAAAAAACTGTTAAAATTCAATTTTCAATAAGAAATCGTATTCACGGATTTTGTGTCTTGAAAAAGAAAAACCTGCGATTTTTTCGGTACTTTTTTGAATGAATTTTTTTCTGGAGAAATTTTTGACCGAATTCAGCTTAATTCCCTATAAAACACTCATTAAAAGTGATTTCATCTCGATTGAACAATAAATAAAAATGTACCTCGATTTTTAATAACATTTTCAAAATCGACGTTTCACGGCCAAAGAAGCATACTTTGAGTATTTCTTCACTATTTTCAAATATGTTCACTGAAAGCATTATTTTTATACTTTTTGCTTTAATTCAAGCAAATGTAACGATATTCATTCAAAAAACTGTTAAAATTCAATTTTCAATAAGAAATCGTATTCACGGATTTTGTGTCTTGAAGAAGAAAAACCTGCGATTTTTTCGGTACTTTTTTGAATGAATTTTTTTCTGGAGAAATTTTTGACCGAATTCAGCTTAATTCCCTATAAAACACTCATTAAAAGTGATTTCATCTCGATTGAACAATAAATAAAAATGTACCTCGATTTTTAATAACATTTTCAAAATCGACGTAGCTCGGCCTAAGAAAAACATTTTGAGTATTTGTTCACTGTTTTCAAATATAACCACTGAAACCATTATTTTTGTAATTTTTGCGTTAATTCAAGCAAATGTAACGATATTCATTCAACAAACTGTTAAAATTCAATTTTCAATAAGAAATCGTTGTCACGGATTTTGTATCTTGAAGTAAAAAACATGCGATTTTTTCGGTACACTTTTGAATGCATTTTTTTCTGGAGAAATGTTTGACCGAATTCAGCTTAATTCCCTATAAAACACTCATTGAAAGTGATTTCATCTCGATTGAACAATAATTAAAAATTTACCTCGATTTTTAATAACATTTTCAAAATCGACGTTTCACGGCCAAAGAAGCTTACTTTGAGTATTTCTTCACTACTTTCAAATATGTTCACTGAAACCATTATTTTTATACTTTTTGCTTTAATTCAAGCAAATGTAACGATATTCAATCAAAAAACTGTTAAAATTAAATTTTTCAATAAGAAATCGTTGTCACGGATTTTGTATCTTGAAGAAGAAAAACATGCGATTTTTTCGGTACACTTTTAAATGCATTTTTTTTTGGAGAAATGTTTGACCGAATTCAGCTTAATTCCCTATAAAACACTCATTAAAAGTGATTTCATCTCGATTGAACAATAATTAAAAATGTACCTCGATTTTTAATAACATTTTAAAAATCGACGTTTCACCGCCAACGAAGCATATTTTGAGTATTTCTTCACTATTTACAAATATATTCACTGAAACCATTATTTTATACTTTTTCCTTTAATTCAAGCAAATGTAACGATATACATTCAAAAAACTGTTAAAATTCAATTTTTCAATAAGAAATCGTTGTCAAAGATTTTGTATCTTGAAGAAGAAAAACATGCGATTTTTTCGGTACACTTTTGAATGCATTTTTTTCTGGAGAAATTTTTGACCGAATTCAGCTTAATTCCCTATAAAACACTCATTGAAAGTGATTTCATCTCGATTTAACAATAACTAAAAATTTACCTCGATTTTTAATAACATTTTCAAAATCGACGTTTCACGGCCAAAGAAGCATACTTTGAGTATTTCTTCACTATTTTCAAATATGTTCACTGAAACCATTATTTTTATACTTTTTGCTTTAATTCAAGCAAATGTAACGATATTCAATCAAAAAACTGTTAAAATTAAATTTTTCAATAAGAAATCGTTGTCACGGATTTTGTATCTTGAAGAAGAAAAACATGCGATTTTTTCGGTACTTTTTTGAATGCATTTTTTTCTGGAGAAATTTTTGACCGAATTCAGCTTAATTCCCTATAAAACACTCATTAAAATTGATTTCATCTCGATTGAACAATAAATAAAAATGTACCTCGATTTTTAATAACATTTTCAAAATCGACGTTTCACGGCCAAAGAAGCATATTTTGAGTATTTCTTCACTATTTTCAAATATAACCACTGAAACCATTATTTTTATACTTTTTCCTTTAATTCAAGCAAATGTAACGATATTCATTCAAAAAACTGTTAAAATTCAATTTTTCAATAAGAAATCGTTGTCACGGATTTTGTATCTTGAAGAAGAAAAACATGCGATTTTTTCGGTACTTTTTTGAATGCATCTTTTTCTGGAGAAATTTTTGACCGAATTCAGCTTAATTCCCTATAAAACACTCAATAAAAGTGATTTCATCTCGATTGAACAATAAATAAAAATGTACCTCGATTTTTAATAACATTTTCAAAATCGACGTTTCACGGCCAAAGAAGCATATTTTGAGTATTTCTTCACTATTTTCAAATATAACCACTGAAACCATTATTTTTATACTTTTTGCTTTAATTCAAGCAATGTAACGATATTCATTCAAAAAACTGTTAAAATTCAATTTTCAATAAGAAATCGTATTCACGGATTTTGTGTCTTGAAGAAGAAAAACCTGCGATTTTTTCGGTACTTTTTTGAATGCTTTTTTTTCTGGAGAAATTTTTTTTTCTGGAGACGAAATCACTTTTAATTCGTGTTTTATAGGGAATTAAGCTGAATTCGGTCAAAAATTTCTCCAGAAAAAAATGCATTCAAAAAAGTACCGAAAAAATCGCAGGTTTTTCTTCTTCAAGACACAAAATCCGTGAATACGATTTCTTATTGAAAATTGAATTTTAACAGTTTTTTGAATGAATATCGTTACATTGCTTGAATTAAAGCAAAAAGTATAAAAATAATGGTTTCAGTGGTTATATTTGAAAATAGTGAAGAAATACTCAAAATATGCTTCTTTGGCCGTGAAACGTCGATTTTGAAAATGTTATTAAAAATCGAGGTACATTTTTATTTATTGTCCTGACGAACATTTAATTTTTGGGCTTCCGTGGCTCAATGTTAGCGCGTTCGGCTGTTAAGCAATAGGTTGGTGGTTCGAGCCCACCCGGGAGCGGTGTTTTGGGATCTCAAATGTAACGTAAATAGCCAAAGTTTTTCCACAATACCTGACGACCATTTCATTTTTGGGCTTCCTTGGCGCAATGGTTAGCGCGTTCGGCTGTTAACCGAAAGGATGGTGGTTCGAGCCCACCTGGGAGAGGTGTTGTAGGGTCTCAGATGTAACGTAAAAAGTCATAACTTATCCACAAAACCTAACAACCATTTAATTTCTGAGCTTCTGTGGCTCAATGGTTAGCGCGTTCGGCTGTTAACCAATTGGTTGGTTTTTCGAGCCTATCCGGGAGAAGTGTTGTGACGTCTCAGATGTAACGTAAAATGTCAGAGTTTTTCCACAATATCTGACGAACATTTAATTTTTGGGCTTGCGTGGCGCAATGGTTAGCGCGTTCAGCTGTTAATCGAAAGGTTGGTGGTTCGAGCCCACCCGGGAGAGGTGTTGTTGGGTCTCATATGTAGCGTAAAAAGACAAAACCTTTCCACAATACGTGACAACCATTTATTTTCCGAGCTTTCGTGGCTCAATGGTTAGCGCGTTCGGCTGTTAACCAATAGGTTGGTGGTTCGAGCCCACCCGGGAGCGGTGTTTTTGGATCTCAAATGTAACATAAATAGCCAAAATATTTCCACAATACCTGACGACCATTTAATTTTTGGGCGTCCGTGGCGAATGGTTAGCGCGTTCGGCTATTAACCGAATGGTTGGTGGTTCGAGCCCATCCGGGAGCGGTGTTGTGAGGCCTCAGATGTGAAGTAAAAAGTCAAAGTTTTACCTCAATACCTGACGAAAATTTAATTTTTGGGCTTCAGTGGCGCAATGGTTAGCGCGTTCGGCTATTAACCAATAGGTTGGTGGTTCGAGCCCATCCGGGAGAAGTGTTGTGACGTCTCAGATGTAGCGTAAAAAGTCAAAACTTTTCCACAATACGTGACAACCATTTAATTTCTGAGCTTCAGTGGCGCAATGGTCAGCGCTTTCAGCTGTTAACCCATAGCTTGGTGGTTCGAGCCCACCCGGGAGCGGTGTTTCTGTATCTCAAATGTAACGTAAATAGCCAAAGTTTTTCCGCAATACCTGACGACCATTTTTTTTGGGCGTCCGTGGCGCAATGGTTAGCGCGTTCGGCTGTTAACCGAAAGGTTGGTGGTTCGAGCCCATCCGGGAGCGGTGTTGTGACGTCTCAGATGTAACGTAAAATGTCGGAGTTTTTCCACAATACCTGACGAACATTTAATTTTTGGGCTTCAGTGGCGCAATGGTCAGCGCGTTCAGCTGTTAACCGAAAGGTTGGTGGTTCGAGCCCAAACGAGAGAGGTTTTGTGGGGTCTCAGATGTAGCGTGAAAATTCGTAACTTTTCAACAATACCTGACAACCATTTAATTTTTGGGTGTCCGTGGCGCAATGGCTAGCGCGTTCGGCTGTTAACCGAAAGGTTGGTGGTTCGAGCCCATCCGGGAGCGGTGTTGTGGGGTCTCAGATGTAGCGTTAAAAGTCAAAACTTTTCCACAATACGTGACAACCATTTAATTTCTGATCTTCCGTGGCTCAATGGTTAGCGCGTTCGGCTGTTAACCAATAGGTTGGTGGTTCGAGCCCACCCGGGAGCGGTGTTTTTGGATCTCAAATGTAACGTAAATAGCCAAAGTTTTTCCACAATACCTGACGACCATTTAATTTTTGGGCCTCAGTGGCGAATGGTCAGCGCGTTCGGCTGTTAACCGAAAGGTTGGTGGTTCGAGCCCATCCGGGAGCGGTGTTGTGAGGTCTCAGATGGTAAGTAAAAAGTCAAGGTTTTACCTCAATACCTGACGAAAATTTAATTTTTGGGCTACAGTGGCGCAATGGTCAGCGCGTTCAGCTGTTAACCGAAAGGTTGGTGGTTCGAGCCCTCCCGGGAGCGGTGTTGTGACGTCTCAGATGTAACGTAAAATGTCAGAGTTTTTCCAAAACACCTGACGAACATTTAACTTTTGGGCTTCCGTGGCGCAATGGTTAGCGCGTTCAGCTGTTAATCGAAAGGTTGGTGGTTCGAGCCCGCCCGGAAGAGGTATTGTGTGGTCTCAGATGTAGCGTAAAAAGTCAAAACTTTTCCACAATACGTGACAACCATTTAATTTCTGAGCTTCCGTGGCTCTATGGTTAGCGCGTTCGGCTGTTAACCAATAGGTTGGTGGTTCGAGCCCACCCGGGAGCGGTGTTTTGGGATCTCAAATGTAACGTAAATAGCCAAAGTTTTTCCACAATACCTGACGACCATTTAATTTTTGGGCCTCAGTGGCGCAATGGTTAGCGCGTTCAGCTGTTAACCGAAAGGTTGGTGGTTCGAGCCCAAACGAGAGAGGATTTGTGGGGTCTCAGAAGTAGCGTGAAAAGTAACTTTTCAACAATACCTGACAACCATTTAATTATTGGGCGTCCGTGGCGCAATGGTTAGCGCGTTCGGCTGTTAACCAATAGGATGGTGGTTCGAGCCCATCCGGGAGCGGTGTTGTGAGGTCTTAGATGTAACGTAAAAAGTCAAGGTTTTTACACAATATCTGACGAGCATCTAATTTTTGGGCTTCCGTGGCGCAACGGTTAGCGCGTTCAGCTGTTAATCGAAAGGTTGGTGGTTCGAGCCCACCCGGGAGAGGTGTTGTGGGGTCTCAAATGTAACGTAGAAAGCCAAAGTTTTTCCACAATACCTGACAACCGTTTAATTTCTGAGCTTCCGTGGCTCAGTGGTTAGCGCGTTCAGCTGTTAACCAATAGGTTGGTGGTTCGAGCCCACCCGGGAGCGGTGTTGTGTGATCTCAAATGTAACGTAGAAAGCCAAAGTTTTTCCACAATACCTGACGACCATTAAATTTTTGGGCTTCCGTGGCGCAATGGTTAGCGCGTTCGGCTGTTAACCGAAAGGTTTTTGGTTCGAACCCATCCGGGAGCGGTGTTGTGAGGCCTCAGATGTGAAGTAAAAAGTCAAAGTTTTACCTCAATACCTGACGAAAATTTAATTTTTGGGCTTCAGTGGCGCAATGGTTAGCGCGTTCGGCTATTAACCAATAGGTTGGTGGTTCGAGCCCATCCGGGAGAAGTGTTGTGATGTCTCAGATGTAACGTAAAATGTCTGAGTTTTTCCACAATACCTGACGAACATTTAATTTTTGGGCTTCCTTGGCGCAATGGTTAGCGCTTTCAGCTGTTAATCGAAAGGTTGGTGGTTCGAGCCCACCCGGAAGAGGTGATGTGGGGTCTCAGATGTAGCGTAAAAAGTCAAAACTTTTCCACAATACGTGACAACCATTTAATTTCTGAGCTTCAGTGGCGCAATGGTCAGCGCGTTCAGCTGTTAACCGAAAGGTTGGTGGTTCGAGCCCTCCCGGGAGCGGTGTTGTGACGTCTCAGATGTAACGTAAAATGTCAGAGTTTTTCCAAAACACCTGACGAACATTTAACTTTTGGGCTTCCGTGGCGCAATGGTTAGCGCGTTCAGCTGTTAATCGAAAGGTTGGTGGTTCGAGCCCGCCCGGAAGAGGTATTGTGTGGTCTCAGATGTAGCGTAAAAAGTCAAAACTTTTCCACAATACGTGACAACCATTTAATTTCTGAGCTTCCGTGGCTCTATGGTTAGCGCGTTCGGCTGTTAACCAATAGGTTGGTGGTTCGAGCCCACCCGGGAGCGGTGTTTTGGGATCTCAAATGTAACGTAAATAGCCAAAGTTTTTCCACAATACCTGACGACCATTTAATTTTTGGGCCTCAGTGGCGCAATGGTTAGCGCGTTCAGCTGTTAACCGAAAGGTTGGTGGTTCGAGCCCAAACGAGAGAGGATTTGTGGGGTCTCAGAAGTAGCGTGAAAAGTAACTTTTCAACAATACCTGACAACCATTTAATTATTGGGCGTCCGTGGCGCAATGGTTAGCGCGTTCGGCTGTTAACCAATAGGATGGTGGTTCGAGCCCATCCGGGAGCGGTGTTGTGAGGTCTTAGATGTAACGTAAAAAGTCAAGGTTTTTACACAATATCTGACGAGCATCTAATTTTTGGGCTTCCGTGGCGCAACGGTTAGCGCGTTCAGCTGTTAATCGAAAGGTTGGTGGTTCGAGCCCACCCGGGAGAGGTGTTGTGGGGTCTCAAATGTAACGTAGAAAGCCAAAGTTTTTCCACAATACCTGACAACCGTTTAATTTCTGAGCTTCCGTGGCTCAGTGGTTAGCGCGTTCAGCTGTTAACCAATAGGTTGGTGGTTCGAGCCCACCCGGGAGCGGTGTTGTGTGATCTCAAATGTAACGTAGAAAGCCAAAGTTTTTCCACAATACCTGACGACCATTAAATTTTTGGGCTTCCGTGGCGCAATGGTTAGCGCGTTCGGCTGTTAACCGAAAGGTTGGTGGTTCGAACCCATCCGGGAGCGGTGTTGTGAGGCCTCAGATGTGAAGTAAAAAGTCAAAGTTTTACCTCAATACCTGACGAAAATTTAATTTTTGGGCTTCAGTGGCGCAATGGTTAGCGCGTTCGGCTATTAACCAATAGGTTGGTGGTTCGAGCCCATCCGGGAGAAGTGTTGTGACGTCTCAGATGTAACGTAAAATGTCAGAGTTTTTCCACAATACCTGACGAACATTTAATTTTTGGGCTTCAGTGGCGCGATGGTCAGCGCGTTCAGCTGTTAACCGAAAGGTTGGTGGTTCGAGCCCAAACGAGAGAGGTTTTGTGGGGTCTCAGATGTAGCGTGAAAAGTCGTAACTTTTCAACAATACCTGACAACCATTTAATTTCAGAGCTTCCGTGGCTCAATGGTTAGCGCGTTCGGCTGTTAACCAGTAGGTTGGTGGTTCTTGCCCATCCGGGAGCGGTGTTGTGATGTCTCAGATGTAACGTAAAATGTCAGAGTTTTTCCACAATACCTGACGAACATTTAATTTTTGGGCTTCCGTGGCGCAATGGTTAGCGCGTTCAGCTGTTAATCGAAAGGTTGGTGGTTCGAGCCCACCCGGGAGAGGTGTTGTGAGGTCTCAGATGTAGCGTGAAAAGTCAAACTTTTTCCACAATACGTGATAACCATTTATTTTCTGATCTTCCGTGGCTCAATGGTTAGCGCGTTCAGCTGTTAACCAATAGGTTGGTGGTTCGAGCCCACCCGGGAGCGGTGTTGTGTGATCTCAAATGTAACGTAGAAAGCCAAAGTTTTTCCACAATACCTGACGACCATTTAATTTTTGGGCTTCCGTGGCGCAATGGTTAGCGCGTTCGGCTGTTAACCGAAAGGTTGGTGGTTCGAGCCCATCCGGGAGCGGTGTTGTGAGGCCTCAGATGTGAAGTAAAAAGTCAAAGTTTTACCTCAATACCTGACGAAAATTTAATTTTTGGGCTTCAGTGGCGCAATGGTTAGCGCGTTCGGCTATTAACCAATAGGTTGGTGGTTCGAGCCCATCCGGGAGAAGTGTTGTGATGTCTCAGATGTAACGTAAAATGTCTGAGTTTTTCCACAATACCTGACGAACATTTAATTTTTGGGCTTCCTTGGCGCAATGGTTAGCGCTTTCAGCTGTTAATCGAAAGGTTGGTGGTTCGAGCCCACCCGGAAGAGGTGATGTGGGGTCTCAGATGTAGCGTAAAAAGTCAAAACTTTTCCACAATACGTGACAACCATTTAATTTCTGAGCTTCAGTGGCGCAATGGTCAGCGCGTTCAGCTGTTAACCGAAAGGTTGGTGGTTCGAGCCCTCCCGGGAGCGGTGTTGTGACGTCTCAGATGTAACGTAAAATGTCAGAGTTTTTCCACATTACCTGACGAGCATTTAATTTTTGGGCTTCCGTGGCGCAATGGTTAGCGCGTTCAGCTGTTAATCGAAAGGTTGGTGGTTCAAGCCCACCCGGGAGAGGTGTTGTGAGGTCTCAGATGTAGCGTGAAAAGTCAAACTTTTTCCATAATACGTGATAACCATTTATTTTCTGATCTTTCGTGGCTCAATGGTTAGCGCGTTCGGCTGTTAACCAATAGCTTGGTGGTTCGAGCCCACCCGGGAGCGGTGTTTTTGGATCTCAAATGTAACGTAAATAGCCAAAGTTTTGCCGCAATACCTGACGACCATTTTTTTTTGGGCGTCCGTGGCGCAATGGTTAGCGCGTGCGGCTGTTAACCGAAAGGTTGGTGGTTCGAGCCCATCCGGGAGCGGTGTTGTGAGGTCTCAGATGTGAAGTAAAAAGCCAAAGTTTTTCCACAATACCTGACAACCGTTTAATTTCTGAGCTTCCGTGGCTCAATGGTTAGCGCGTTCAGCTGTTAACCAATAGGTTGGTGGTTCGACCCCATCCCGGAGCGGTGTTGTGAGGTCTCAGATGTGACGTAAAAAGTCAAGGTTATAAAGATGAAGGTTAATTTGTCTCACTTAATTTAAATTCGAATTTTTAACTAGCACTCTCGGCAACGGCCATATCTTAGGCCGAAATACGTCGATTTTGAAAATGTTATTAAAAATCGAGGTACATTTTTATTTATTGTTCAATCGAGATGAAATCACTTTTAATGAGTGTTTTATTGGAATTAAGCTGAATTCGGTCAAAAATTTCTCCAGAAAAAAATGCATTCAAAAAAGTACCGAAAAAATCGCAGGTTTTTCTTCTTCAAGACACAAAATCCGTGAATACGATTTCTTATTGAAAATTGAATTTTAACAGTTTTTTGAATGAATATCGTTACATTGCTTGAATTAAGCAAAAAGTATAAAAATAATGGTTTCAGTGGTTATATTTGAAAATAGTGTAGAAATACTCAAAATATGCTTCTTTGGCCGTGAAACGTCGATTTTGAAAATGTTATTAAAAATCGAGGTACATTTTTATTTATTGTCCTGACGAACATTTAATTTTTGGGCTTCCGTGGCTCAATGTTAGCGCGTTCGGCTGTTAATCGAAAGGTTGGTGGTTCGAGCCCATCCGGGAGCGGTGTTTTGGGATCTCAAATGTAACGTAAATAGCCAAAGTTTTTCCACAATACCTGACGACCATTTAATTTTTGGGCGTCCGTGGCGCAATGGTTAGCGCGTTGGGCTGTTAACCGAAAGGTGGTGGTTCGAGCCCAGCCGGGAGCGGTGTTGTGAGGTCTCAGATGTGAAGTAAAAAGACAAAGTTTTACCTCAATACCTGACGACCATTTAATATTTGGGCTTCCGTTGCGCAATGGTTAGCGCGTTCGGCTGTTAACCGAAAGGTTGGTGGTTCGAGCCCACCCGGGAGCGGTGTTGTGGGATCTCTAACCATTATTTTTATACTTTTTGCTTTAATGTAAGCAAATGTAACGATATTCATTCAACAAACTGTTAAAATTCAATTTTAAATAAGAAATCGTTGTCACGGATTTTGTATCTTGAAGATAAAAAACATGCGATTTTTTCGGTACTTTTTTGAATGCACTTTTTTCTGGAGAAATTTTTGACCGAATTCAGCTTAATTCCCAATAAAACACTCATTAAAAGTGATTTCATCTCGATTGAACAATAAATAAAAATGTACCTCGATTTTTAATAACATTTTCAAAATCGACGTAACTCGGCCTAAGAAAAACATTTTGAGTATTTGTTCACTATTTACAAATATATTCACTGAAACCATTATTTTTATACTTTTTGCTTTAATTCAAGCAAATGTAACGATATTCATTCAAAAAACTGTTAAAATTCAATTTTTCAATAAGAAATCGTTGTCACGGATTTTGTATCTTAAAGAAGAAAAACATGCGATTTTTTCGGTACTTTTTTGAATGCATTTTTTCTGGAGAAATTTTTGACCGAATTCAGCTTAATTCCCTACAAAACACTCATTGAAAGTGATTTCATCTCGATTGAACAATAAATAAAAATGTACCTCGATTTTTAATAACATTTTCAAAATCGACGTAACTCGGCCTAAGAAAAACATTTTGAGTATTTGTTCACTGTTTTCAAATATAACCACTGAAACCATTATTTTTGTAATTTTTGCGTTAATTCAAGCAAATGTAACGATATTCATTCAACAAACTCTTAAAATTCAATTTTAAATAAGAAATCGTTGTCACGGATTTTGTATCTTGAAGAAAAAAAACATGCGATTTTTTCGGTACACTTTTGAATGCATTTTTTTCTGGAGAAATGTTTGACTGAGTTCAGCTTAATTGCCTATAAAACACTCATTGAAAGTGATTTCATCTCGATTGAACAATAATTAAAAATTTACATCGATTTTTAATAACATTTTCAAAATCGACGTTTCACGGCCAAAGAAGCATACTTTGAGTATTTCTTCACTATTTTCAAATATATTCATTGAAACCATTATTTTTATACTTTTTGCTTTAATTCAAGCAATGTAACGATATTCATTCAAAAAACTGTTAAAATTAAATTTTCAATAAGAAATCGTATTCACGGATTTTGTGTCTTGAAGAAGAAAAACCTGCGATTTTTTCGGTACTTTTTTGAATGAATTTTTTTCTGGAGAAATTTTTGACCGAATTCAGCTTAATTCCCTATAAAACACTCATTGAAAGTGATTTCATCTCGATTGAACAATAATTAAAAATTTACTTCGATTTTTAATAACATTTTCAAAATCGACGTTTCACGGCCAAAGAGGCATACTTTGAGTATTTCTTCACTATTTTCAAATATGTTCACTGAAAGCATTATTTTTATACTTTTTGCTTTAATTCAAGCAAATGTAACGATATTCAATCAAAAAACTGTTAAAATTAAATTTTTCAATAAGAAATCGTTGTCACGGATTTTGTATATTGAAGAAGAAAAACATGCGATTTTTTCGGTACTTTTTTGAATGCATTTTTTTCTGGAGAAATGTTTGACCGAATTCAACTTAATTCCCTATAAAACACTCTTTGAAAGTTATTTCATCTTGATTGAACAATAATTAAAAATGTACCTCGATTTTTAATAACATTTTCAAAATCGACGTTTCACGGCCAAAGAAGCATACTTTGAGTATTTCTTCACTATTTTCAAATATATTCATTGAAACCATTATTTTTATACTTTTTGCTTTAATTCAAGCAATGTAACGATATTCATTCAAAAAACTGTTAAAATTCAATTTTCAATAAGAAATCGTATTCACGGATTTTGTGTCTTGAAGAAGAAAAACCTGCGATTTTTTCGGTACTTTTTTGAATGAATTTTTTTCTGGAGAAATTTTTGACCGAATTCAGCTTAATTCCCTATAAAACACTCATTGAAAGTGATTTCATCTCGATTGAACAATAATTAAAAATTTACTTCGATTTTTAATAACATTTTCAAAATCGACGTTTCACGGCCAAAGAGGCATACTTTGAGTATTTCTTCACTATTTTCAAATATGTTCACTGAAAGCATTATTTTTATACTTTTTGCTTTAATTCAAGCAAATGTAACGATATTCAATCAAAAAACTGTTAAAATTAAATTTTTCAATAAGAAATCGTTGTCACGGATTTTGTATATTGAAGAAGAAAAACATGCGATTTTTTCGGTACTTTTTTGAATGCATTTTTTTCTGGAGAAATGTTTGACCGAATTCAACTTAATTCCCTATAAAACACTCTTTGAAAGTTATTTCATCTTGATTGAACAATAATTAAAAATGTACCTCGATTTTTAATAACATTTTCAAAATCGACGTTTCACGGCCAAAGAAGCATATTTTGAGTATTTCTTCACTATTTTCAAAAATAACCACTGAAACCATTATTTTTATACTTTTTGCTTTAATTCAAGCAAATGTAACGATATTCATTCAAAAAACTGTTAAAATTCAATTTTCAATAAGAAATCGTATTCACGGATTTTGTGTCTTGAAGAAGAAAAACCTGCGATTTTTTCGGTACTTTTTTGAATGAATTTTTTTCTGGAGAAATTTTTGACCGAATTCAGCTTAATTCCCTATAAAACACTCATTAAAAGTGATTTCATCTCGATTGAACAATAAATAAAAATGTACCTCGATTTTTAATAACATTTTCAAAATCGACGTAACTCGGCCTAAGAAAAACATTTTGAGTATTTGTTCACTGTTTTCAAATATAACCACTGAAACCATTATTTTTGTAATTTTTGCGTTAATTCAAGCAAATGTAACGATATTCATTCAACAAACTGTTAAAATTCAATTTTCAATAAGAAATCGTTGTCACGGATTTTGCATCTTGAAGAAAAAAAACATGCGATTTTTTCGGTACACTTTTGAATGCATTTTTTTCTGGAGAAATTTTTGACCGAATTCAGCTTAATTCCCTATAAAACACTCATTAAAAGTGATTTCATCTCGATTGAACAATAAATAAAAATGTACCTCGATTTTTAATAACATTTTCAAAATCGACGTTTCACGGCCAAAGAAGCTTACTTTGAGTATTTCTTCACTATTTTCAAATATTTTCACTGAAACCATTATTTTTATACTTTTTGCTTTAATTCAAGCAAATGTAACGATATTCAATCAAAAAAATGTTAAAATTAAATTTTTCAATAAGAAATCGTTGTCACGGATTTTGTATCTTGAAGAAGAAAAACATGCGATTTTTTCGGTACTTTTTTGAATGCATTTTTTTCAGGAGAAATTTTTGACCGAATTCAGCTTAATTCCCTATAAAACACTCATTAAAAGTGATTTCATCTCGATTGAACAATAAATAAAAATGTACCTCGATTTTTAATAACATTTTCAAAATCGACGTTTCACGGCCAAAGAAGCATATTTTGAGTATTTCTTCACTATTTTCAAATATAACCACTGAAACCATTATTTTTATACTTTTTGCTTTAATTCAAGCAAATGTAACGATATTCAATCAAAAAAATGTTAAAATTAAATTTTTCAATAAGAAATCGTTGTCACGGATTTTGTATCTTGAAGAAGAAAAACATGCGATTTTTTCGGTACTTTTTTGAATGCATTTTTTTCAGGAGAAATTTTTGACCGAATTCAGCTTAATTCCCTATAAAACACTCATTAAAAGTGATTTCATCTCGATTGAACAATAAATAAAAATGTACCTCGATTTTTAATAACATTTTCAAAATCGACGTTTCACGGCCAAAGAAGCATATTTTGAGTATTTCTTCACTATTTTCAAATATAACCACTGAAACCATTATTTTTATACTTTTTGCTTTAACTCAAGCAATGTAACGATATTCATTCAAAAAACTGTTAAAATTCAATTTTCAATAAGAAATCGTTGTCACGGATATTGTATCTTGAAGAAAAAAAACATGCGATATTTTCGGTACACTTTTGAATGCATTTTTTTCTGGAGAAATGTTTGACCGAATTCAGCTTAATTCCCTATAAAACACTCATTGAAAGTGATTTCATCTCGATTGAACAATAATTAAAAATTTACCTCGATTTTTAATAACATTTTCAAAATCGACGTTTCACGGCCAAAGAAGCTTACTTTGAGTATTTGTTCACTATTTTCAAATATGTTCACTGAAACCATTATTTTTATACTTTTTGCTTTAATTCAAGCAAATGTAACGATATTCAATCAAAAAACTGTTAAAATTAAATTTTTCAATAAGAAATCGTTGTCACGGATTCTGTATATTGAAGAAGAAAAACATGCGATTTTTTCGGTACTTTTTTGAATGCATTTTTTTCTGGAGAAATGTTTGACCGAATTCAACTTAATTCCCTATAAAACACTCTTTGAAAGTTATTTCATCTTGATTGAACAATAATTAAAAATGTACCTCGATTTTTAATAACATTTTCAAAATCGACGTTTCACGGCCAAAGAAGCATATTTTGAGTATTTCTTCACTATTTTCAAAAATAACCACTGAAACCATTATTTTTATACTTTTTGCTTTAATTCAAGCAAATGTAACGATATTCATTCAAAAAACTGTTAAAATTCAATTTTCAATAAGAAATCGTATTCACGGATTTTGTGTCTTGAAGAAGAAAAACCTGCGATTTTTTCGGTACTTTTTTGAATGAATTTTTTTCTGGAGAAATTTTTGACCGAATTCAGCTTAATTCCCTATAAAACACTCATTGAAAGTGATTTCATCTCGATTGAACAATAATTAAAAATTTACTTCGATTTTTAATAACATTTTCAAAATCGACGTTTCACGGCCAAAGAGGCATACTTTGAGTATTTCTTCACTATTTTCAAATATGTTCACTGAAAGCATTATTTTTATACTTTTTGCTTTAATTCAAGCAAATGTAACGATATTCAATCAAAAAACTGTTAAAATTAAATTTTTCAATAAGAAATCGTTGTCACGGATTTTGTATATTGAAGAAGAAAAACATGCGATTTTTTCGGTACTTTTTTGAATGCATTTTTTTCTGGAGAAATGTTTGACCGAATTCAACTTAATTCCCTATAAAACACTCTTTGAAAGTTATTTCATCTTGATTGAACAATAATTAAAAATGTACCTCGATTTTTAATAACATTTTCAAAATCGACGTTTCACGGCCAAAGAAGCATATTTTGAGTATTTTTTCACTATTTTCAAAAATAACCACTGAAACCATTATTTTTATACTTTTTGCTTTAATTCAAGCAAATGTAACGATATTCATTCAAAAAACTGTTAAAATTCAATTTTCAATAAGAAATCGTATTCACGGATTTTGTGTCTTGAAGAAGAAAAACCTGCGATTTTTTCGGTACTTTTTTGAATGAATTTTTTTCTGGAGAAATTTTTGACCGAATTCAGCTTAATTCCCTATAAAACACTCATTAAAAGTGATTTCATCTCGATTGAACAATAAATAAAAATGTACCTCGATTTTTAATAACATTTTCAAAATCGACGTAACTCGGCCTAAGAAAAACATTTTGAGTATTTGTTCACTGTTTTCAAATATAACCACTGAAACCATTATTTTTGTAATTTTTGCGTTAATTCAAGCAAATGTAACGATATTCATTCAACAAACTGTTAAAATTCAATTTTCAATAAGAAATCGTTGTCACGGATTTTGCATCTTGAAGAAAAAAAACATGCGATTTTTTCGGTACACTTTTGAATGCATTTTTTTCTGGAGAAATTTTTGACCGAATTCAGCTTAATTCCCTATAAAACACTCATTAAAAGTGATTTCATCTCGATTGAACAATAAATAAAAATGTACCTCGATTTTTAATAACATTTTCAAAATCGACGTTTCACGGCCAAAGAAGCTTACTTTGAGTATTTCTTCACTATTTTCAAATATTTTCACTGAAACCATTATTTTTATACTTTTTGCTTTAATTCAAGCAAATGTAACGATATTCAATCAAAAAAATGTTAAAATTAAATTTTTCAATAAGAAATCGTTGTCACGGATTTTGTATCTTGAAGAAGAAAAACATGCGATTTTTTCGGTACTTTTTTGAATGCATTTTTTTCAGGAGAAATTTTTGACCGAATTCAGCTTAATTCCCTATAAAACACTCATTAAAAGTGATTTCATCTCGATTGAACAATAAATAAAAATGTACCTCGATTTTTAATAACATTTTCAAAATCGACGTTTCACGGCCAAAGAAGCATATTTTGAGTATTTCTTCACTATTTTCAAATATAACCACTGAAACCATTATTTTTATACTTTTTGCTTTAATTCAAGCAAATGTAACGATATTCAATCAAAAAAATGTTAAAATTAAATTTTTCAATAAGAAATCGTTGTCACGGATTTTGTATCTTGAAGAAGAAAAACATGCGATTTTTTCGGTACTTTTTTGAATGCATTTTTTTCAGGAGAAATTTTTGACCGAATTCAGCTTAATTCCCTATAAAACACTCATTAAAAGTGATTTCATCTCGATTGAACAATAAATAAAAATGTACCTCGATTTTTAATAACATTTTCAAAATCGACGTTTCACGGCCAAAGAAGCATATTTTGAGTATTTCTTCACTATTTTCAAATATAACCACTGAAACCATTATTTTTATACTTTTTGCTTTAACTCAAGCAATGTAACGATATTCATTCAAAAAACTGTTAAAATTCAATTTTCAATAAGAAATCGTTGTCACGGATATTGTATCTTGAAGAAAAAAAACATGCGATATTTTCGGTACACTTTTGAATGCATTTTTTTCTGGAGAAATGTTTGACCGAATTCAGCTTAATTCCCTATAAAACACTCATTGAAAGTGATTTCATCTCGATTGAACAATAATTAAAAATTTACCTCGATTTTTAATAACATTTTCAAAATCGACGTTTCACGGCCAAAGAAGCTTACTTTGAGTATTTGTTCACTATTTTCAAATATGTTCACTGAAACCATTATTTTTATACTTTTTGCTTTAATTCAAGCAAATGTAACGATATTCAATCAAAAAACTGTTAAAATTAAATTTTTCAATAAGAAATCGTTGTCACGGATTCTGTATATTGAAGAAGAAAAACATGCGATTTTTTCGGTACTTTTTTGAATGCATTTTTTTCTGGAGAAATGTTTGACCGAATTCAACTTAATTCCCTATAAAACACTCTTTGAAAGTTATTTCATCTTGATTGAACAATAATTAAAAATGTACCTCGATTTTTAATAACATTTTCAAAATCGACGTTTCACGGCCAAAGAAGCATATTTTGAGTATTTCTTCACTATTTTCAAAAATAACCACTGAAACCATTATTTTTATACTTTTTGCTTTAATTCAAGCAAATGTAACGATATTCATTCAAAAAACTGTTAAAATTCAATTTTCAATAAGAAATCGTATTCACGGATTTTGTGTCTTGAAGAAGAAAAACCTGCGATTTTTTCGGTACTTTTTTGAATGAATTTTTTTCTGGAGAAATTTTTGACCGAATTCAGCTTAATTCCCTATAAAACACTCATTGAAAGTGATTTCATCTCGATTGAACAATAATTAAAAATTTACTTCGATTTTTAATAACATTTTCAAAATCGACGTTTCACGGCCAAAGAGGCATACTTTGAGTATTTCTTCACTATTTTCAAATATGTTCACTGAAAGCATTATTTTTATACTTTTTGCTTTAATTCAAGCAAATGTAACGATATTCAATCAAAAAACTGTTAAAATTAAATTTTTCAATAAGAAATCGTTGTCACGGATTTTGTATATTGAAGAAGAAAAACATGCGATTTTTTCGGTACTTTTTTGAATGCATTTTTTTCTGGAGAAATGTTTGACCGAATTCAACTTAATTCCCTATAAAACACTCTTTGAAAGTTATTTCATCTTGATTGAACAATAATTAAAAATGTACCTCGATTTTTAATAACATTTTCAAAATCGACGTTTCACGGCCAAAGAAGCATATTTTGAGTATTTTTTCACTATTTTCAAAAATAACCACTGAAACCATTATTTTTATACTTTTTGCTTTAATTCAAGCAAATGTAACGATATTCATTCAAAAAACTGTTAAAATTCAATTTTCAATAAGAAATCGTATTCACGGATTTTGTGTCTTGAAGAAGAAAAACCTGCGATTTTTTCGGTACTTTTTTGAATGAATTTTTTTCTGGAGAAATTTTTGACCGAATTCAGCTTAATTCCCTATAAAACACTCATTAAAAGTGATTTCATCTCGATTGAACAATAAATAAAAATGTACCTCGATTTTTAATAACATTTTCAAAATCGACGTAACTCGGCCTAAGAAAAACATTTTGAGTATTTGTTCACTGTTTTCAAATATAACCACTGAAACCATTATTTTTGTAATTTTTGCGTTAATTCAAGCAAATGTAACGATATTCATTCAACAAACTGTTAAAATTCAATTTTCAATAAGAAATCGTTGTCACGGATTTTGCATCTTGAAGAAAAAAAACATGCGATTTTTTCGGTACACTTTTGAATGCATTTTTTTCTGGAGAAATTTTTGACCGAATTCAGCTTAATTCCCTATAAAACACTCATTAAAAGTGATTTCATCTCGATTGAACAATAAATAAAAATGTACCTCGATTTTTAATAACATTTTCAAAATCGACGTTTCACGGCCAAAGAAGCTTACTTTGAGTATTTCTTCACTATTTTCAAATATTTTCACTGAAACCATTATTTTTATACTTTTTGCTTTAATTCAAGCAAATGTAACGATATTCAATCAAAAAAATGTTAAAATTAAATTTTTCAATAAGAAATCGTTGTCACGGATTTTGTATCTTGAAGAAGAAAAACATGCGATTTTTTCGGTACTTTTTTGAATGCATTTTTTTCAGGAGAAATTTTTGACCGAATTCAGCTTAATTCCCTATAAAACACTCATTAAAAGTGATTTCATCTCGATTGAACAATAAATAAAAATGTACCTCGATTTTTAATAACATTTTCAAAATCGACGTTTCACGGCCAAAGAAGCATATTTTGAGTATTTCTTCACTATTTTCAAATATAACCACTGAAACCATTATTTTTATACTTTTTGCTTTAATTCAAGCAAATGTAACGATATTCAATCAAAAAAATGTTAAAATTAAATTTTTCAATAAGAAATCGTTGTCACGGATTTTGTATCTTGAAGAAGAAAAACATGCGATTTTTTCGGTACTTTTTTGAATGCATTTTTTTCAGGAGAAATTTTTGACCGAATTCAGCTTAATTCCCTATAAAACACTCATTAAAAGTGATTTCATCTCGATTGAACAATAAATAAAAATGTACCTCGATTTTTAATAACATTTTCAAAATCGACGTTTCACGGCCAAAGAAGCATATTTTGAGTATTTCTTCACTATTTTCAAATATAACCACTGAAACCATTATTTTTATACTTTTTGCTTTAACTCAAGCAATGTAACGATATTCATTCAAAAAACTGTTAAAATTCAATTTTCAATAAGAAATCGTTGTCACGGATATTGTATCTTGAAGAAAAAAAACATGCGATTTTTTCGGTACACTTTTGAATGCATTTTTTTCTGGAGAAATGTTTGACCGAATTCAGCTTAATTCCCTATAAAACACTCATTGAAAGTGATTTCATCTCGATTGAACAATAATTAAAAATTTACCTCGATTTTTAATAACATTTTCAAAATCGACGTTTCACGGCCAAAGAAGCTTACTTTGAGTATTTGTTCACTATTTTCAAATATGTTCACTGAAACCATTATTTTTATACTTTTTGCTTTAATTCAAGCAAATGTAACGATATTCAATCAAAAAACTGTTAAAATTAAATTTTTCAATAAGAAATCGTTGTCACGGATTCTGTATATTGAAGAAGAAAAACATGCGATTTTTTCGGTACTTTTTTGAATGCATTTTTTTCTGGAGAAATGTTTGACCGAATTCAACTTAATTCCCTATAAAACACTCTTTGAAAGTTATTTCATCTTGATTGAACAATAATTAAAAATGTACCTCGATTTTTAATAACATTTTCAAAATCGACGTTTCACGGCCAAAGAAGCATATTTTGAGTATTTCTTCACTATTTTCAAAAATAACCACTGAAACCATTATTTTTATACTTTTTGCTTTAATTCAAGCAAATGTAACGATATTCATTCAAAAAACTGTTAAAATTCAATTTTCAATAAGAAATCGTATTCACGGATTTTGTGTCTTGAAGAAGAAAAACCTGCGATTTTTTCGGTACTTTTTTGAATGAATTTTTTTCTGGAGAAATTTTTGACCGAATTCAGCTTAATTCCCTATAAAACACTCATTGAAAGTGATTTCATCTCGATTGAACAATAATTAAAAATTTACTTCGATTTTTAATAACATTTTCAAAATCGACGTTTCACGGCCAAAGAGGCATACTTTGAGTATTTCTTCACTATTTTCAAATATGTTCACTGAAAGCATTATTTTTATACTTTTTGCTTTAATTCAAGCAAATGTAACGATATTCAATCAAAAAACTGTTAAAATTAAATTTTTCAATAAGAAATCGTTGTCACGGATTTTGTATATTGAAGAAGAAAAACATGCGATTTTTTCGGTACTTTTTTGAATGCATTTTTTTCTGGAGAAATGTTTGACCGAATTCAACTTAATTCCCTATAAAACACTCTTTGAAAGTTATTTCATCTTGATTGAACAATAATTAAAAATGTACCTCGATTTTTAATAACATTTTCAAAATCGACGTTTCACGGCCAAAGAAGCATATTTTGAGTATTTCTTCACTATTTTCAAAAATAACCACTGAAACCATTATTTTTATACTTTTTGCTTTAATTCAAGCAAATGTAACGATATTCATTCAAAAAACTGTTAAAATTCAATTTTCAATAAGAAATCGTATTCACGGATTTTGTGTCTTGAAGAAGAAAAACCTGCGATTTTTTCGGTACTTTTTTGAATGAATTTTTTTCTGGAGAAATTTTTGACCGAATTCAGCTTAATTCCCTATAAAACACTCATTAAAAGTGATTTCATCTCGATTGAACAATAAATAAAAATGTACCTCGATTTTTAATAACATTTTCAAAATCGACGTAACTCGGCCTAAGAAAAACATTTTGAGTATTTGTTCACTGTTTTCAAATATAACCACTGAAACCATTATTTTTGTAATTTTTGCGTTAATTCAAGCAAATGTAACGATATTCATTCAACAAACTGTTATAATTCAATTTTCAATAAGAAATCGTTGTCACGGATTTTGTATCTTGAAGAAAAAAAACATGCGATTTTTTCGGTACACTTTTGAATGCATTTTTTTCTGGAGAAATTTTTGACCGAATTCAGCTTAATTCCCTATAAAACACTCATTAAAAGTGATTTCATCTCGATTGAACAATAAATAAAAATGTACCTCGATTTTTAATAACATTTTCAAAATCGACGTTTCACGGCCAAAGAAGCATATTTTGAGTATTTCTTCACTATTTTCAAATATAACCACTGAAACCATTATTTTTATACTTTTTGCTTTAATTCAAGCAAATGTAACGATATTCAATCAAAAAAATGTTAAAATTAAATTTTTCAATAAGAAATCGTTGTCACGGATTTTGTATCTTGAAGAAGAAAAACATGCGATTTTTTCGGTACTTTTTTGAATGCATTTTTTTCAGGAGAAATTTTTGACCGAATTCAGCTTAATTCCCTATAAAACACTCATTAAAAGTGATTTCATCTCGATTGAACAATAAATAAAAATGTACCTCGATTTTTAATAACATTTTCAAAATCGACGTTTCACGGCCAAAGAAGCATATTTTGAGTATTTCTTCACTATTTTCAAATATAACCACTGAAACCATTATTTTTATACTTTTTGCTTTAACTCAAGCAATGTAACGATATTCATTCAAAAAACTGTTAAAATTCAATTTTCAATAAGAAATCGTTGTCACGGATATTGTATCTTGAAGAAAAAAAACATGCGATTTTTTCGGTACACTTTTGAATGCATTTTTTTCTGGAGTAATGTTTGACCGAATTCAGCTTAATTCCCTATAAAACACTCATTGAAAGTGATTTCATCTCGATTGAACAATAATGAAAAATTTACCTCGATTTTTAATAACATTTTCAAAATCGACGTTTCACGGCCAAAGAAGCTTACTTTGAGTATTTGTTCACTATTTTCAAATATGTTCACTGAAACCATTATTTTTATACTTTTTGCTTTAATTCAAGCAAATGTAACGATATTCAATCAAAAAACTGTTAAAATTAAATTTTTCAATAAGAAATCGTTGTCACGGATTCTGTATATTGAAGAAGAAAAACATGCGATTTTTTCGGTACTTTTTTGAATGCATTTTTTTCTGGAGAAATGTTTGACCGAATTCAACTTAATTCCCTATAAAACACTCTTTGAAAGTTATTTCATCTTGATTGAACAATAATTAAAAATGTACCTCGATTTTTAATAACATTTTCAAAATCGACGTTTCACGGCCAAAGAAGCATATTTTGAGTATTTCTTCACTATTTTCAAAAATAACCACTGAAACCATTATTTTTATACTTTTTGCTTTAATTCAAGCAAATATAACGATATTCATTCAAAAAACTGTTAAAATTCAATTTTCAATAAGAAATCGTATTCACGGATTTTGTGTCTTGAAGAAGAAAAACCTGCGATTTTTTCGGTACTTTTTTGAATGAATTTTTTTCTGGAGAAATTTTTGACCGAATTCAGCTTAATTCCCTATAAAACACTCATTAAAAGTGATTTCATCTCGATTGAACAATAAATAAAAATGTACCTCGATTTTTAATAACATTTTCAAAATCGACGTAACTCGGCCTAAGAAAAACATTTTGAGTATTTGTTCACTGTTTTCAAATATAACCACTGAAACCATTATTTTTGTAATTTTTGCGTTAATTCAAGCAAATGTAACGATATTCATTCAACAAACTGTTAAAATTCAATTTTCAATAAGAAATCGTTGTCACGGATTTTGTATCTTGAAGAAAAAAAACATGCGATTTTTTCGGTACACTTTTGAATGCATTTTTTTCTGGAGAAATTTTTGACCGAATTCAGCTTAATTCCCTATAAAACACTCATTAAAAGTGATTTCATCTCGATTGAACAATAAATAAAAATGTACCTCGATTTTTAATAACATTTTCAAAATCGACGTTTCACGGCCAAAGAAGCATATTTTGAGTATTTCTTCACTATTTTCAAATATAACCACTTAAACCATTATTTTTATACTTTTTGCTTTAACTCAAGCAATGTAACGATATTCATTCAAAAAACTGTTAAAATTCAATTTTCAATAAGAAATCGTTGTCACGGATATTGTATCTTGAAGAAAAAAAACATGCGATTTTTTCGGTACACTTTTGAATGCATTTTTTTCTGGAGAAATGTTTGACCGAATTCAGCTTAATTCCCTATAAAACACTCATTGAAAGTGATTTCATCTCGATTGAACAATAATTAAAAATTTACCTCGATTTTTAATAACATTTTCAAAATCGACGTTTCACGGCCAAAGAAGCTTACTTTGAGTATTTGTTCACTATTTTCAAATATGTTCACTGAAACCATTATTTTTATACTTTTTGCTTTAATTCAAGCAAATGTAACGATATTCAATCAAAAAACTGTTAAAATTAAATTTTTCAATAAGAAATCGTTGTCACGGATTCTGTATATTGAAGAAGAAAAACATGCGATTTTTTCGGTACTTTTTTGAATGCATTTTTTTCTGGAGAAATGTTTGACCGAATTCAACTTAATTCCCTATAAAACACTCTTTGAAAGTTATTTCATCTTGATTGAACAATAATTAAAAATGTACCTCGATTTTTAATAACATTTTCAAAATCGACGTTTCACGGCCAAAGAAGCATATTTTGAGTATTTCTTCACTATTTTCAAAAATAACCACTGAAACCATTATTTTTATACTTTTTGCTTTAATTCAAGCAAATGTAACGATATTCATTCAAAAAACTGTTAAAATTCAATTTTCAATAAGAAATCGTATTCACGGATTTTGTGTCTTGAAGAAGAAAAACCTGCGATTTTTTCGGTACTTTTTTGAATGAATTTTTTTCTGGAGAAATTTTTGACCGAATTCAGCTTAATTCCCTATAAAACACTCATTAAAAGTGATTTCATCTCGATTGAACAATAAATAAAAATGTACCTCGATTTTTAATAACATTTTCAAAATCGACGTAACTCGGCCTAAGAAAAACATTTTGAGTATTTGTTCACTGTTTTCAAATATAGCCACTGAAACCATTATTTTTGTAATTTTTGCGTTAATTCAAGCAAATGTAACGATATTCATTCAACAAACTGTTAAAATTCAATTTTCAATAAGAAATCGTTGTCACGGATTTTGTATCTTGAAGAAAAAAAACATGCGATTTTTTCGTTACACTTTTGAATGCATTTTTTTCTTGAGAAATTTTTGACCGAATTCAGCTTAATTCCCTATAAAACACTCATTAAAAGTGATTTCATCTCGATTGAACAATAAATAAAAATGTACCTCGATTTTTAATAACATTTTCAAAATCGACGTTTCACGGCCAAAGAAGCTTACTTTGAGTATTTCTTCACTATTTTCAAATATTTTCACTGAAACCATTATTTTTATACTTTTTGCTTTAATTCAAGCAAATGTAACGATATTCAATCAAAAAAATGTTAAAATTAAATTTTTCAATAAGAAATCGTTGTCACGGATTTTGTATCTTGAAGAAGAAAAACATGCGATTTTTTCGGTACGTTTTTGAATGCATTTTTTTCAGGAGAAATTTTTGACCGAATTCAGCTTAATTCCCTATAAAACACTCATTAAAAGTGATTTCATCTCGATTGAACAATAAATAAAAATGTACCTCGATTTTTAATAACATTTTCAAAATCGACGTTTCACGGCCAAAGAAGCATATTTTGAGTATTTCTTCACTATTTTCAAATATAACCACTGAAACCATTATTTTTATACTTTTTGCTTTAATTCAAGCAAATGTAACGATATTCAATCAAAAAAATGTTAAAATTAAATTTTTCAATAAGAAATCGTTGTCACGGATTTTGTATCTTGAAGAAGAAAAACATGCGATTTTTTCGGTACTTTTTTGAATGCATTTTTTTCTGGAGAAATGTTTGACCGAATTCAACTTAATTCCCTATAAAACACTCTTTGAAAGTTATTTCATCTTGATTGAACAATAATTAAAAATGTACCTCGATTTTTAATAACATTTTCAAAATCGACGTTTCACGGCCAAAGAAGCATATTTTGAGTATTTCTTCACTATTTTCAAAAATAACCACTGAAACCATTATTTTTATACTTTTTGCTTTAATTCAAGCAAATGTAACGATATTCATTCAAAAAACTGTTAAAATTCAATTTTCAATAAGAAATCGTATTCACGGATTTTGTGTCTTGAAGAAGAAAAACCTGCGATTTTTTCGGTACTTTTTTGAATGAATTTTTTTCTGGAGAAATTTTTGACCGAATTCAGCTTAATTCCCTATAAAACACTCATTAAAAGTGATTTCATCTCGATTGAACAATAAATAAAAATGTACCTCGATTTTTAATAACATTTTCAAAATCGACGTAACTCGGCCTAAGAAAAACATTTTGAGTATTTGTTCACTGTTTTCAAATATAGCCACTGAAACCATTATTTTTGTAATTTTTGCGTTAATTCAAGCAAATGTAACGATATTCATTCAACAAACTGTTAAAATTCAATTTTCAATAAGAAATCGTTGTCACGGATTTTGTATCTTGAAGAAAAAAAACATGCGATTTTTTCGTTACACTTTTGAATGCATTTTTTTCTGGAGAAATTTTTGACCGAATTCAGCTTAATTCCCTATAAAACACTCATTAAAAGTGATTTCATCTCGATTGAACAATAAATAAAAATGTACCTCGATTTTTAATAACATTTTCAAAATCGACGTTTCACGGCCAAAGAAGCTTACTTTGAGTATTTCTTCACTATTTTCAAATATTTTCACTGAAACCATTATTTTTATACTTTTTGCTTTAATTCAAGCAAATGTAACGCTATTCAATCAAAAAAATGTTAAAATTAAATTTTTCAATAAGAAATCGTTGTCACGGATTTTGTATCTTGAAGAAGAAAAACATGCGATTTTTTCGGTACTTTTTTGAATGCATTTTTTTCAGGAGAAATTTTTGACCGAATTCAGCTTAATTCCCTATAAAACACTCATTAAAAGTGATTTCATCTCGATTGAACAATAAATAAAAATGTACCTCGATTTTTAATAACATTTTCAAAATCGACGTTTCACGGCCAAAGAAGCATATTTTGAGTATTTCTTCACTATTTTCAAATATAACCACTGAAACCATTATTTTTATACTTTTTGCTTTAATTCAAGCAAATGTAACGATATTCAATCAAAAAAATGTTAAAATTAAATTTTTCAATAAGAAATCGTTGTCACGGATTTTGTATCTTGAAGAAGAAAAACATGCGATTTTTTCGGTACTTTTTTGAATGCATTTTTTTCTGGAGAAATGTTTGACCGAATTCAACTTAATTCCCTATAAAACACTCTTTGAAAGTTATTTCATCTTGATTGAACAATAATTAAAAATGTACCTCGATTTTTAATAACATTTTCAAAATCGACGTTTCACGGCCAAAGAAGCATATTTTGAGTATTTCTTCACTATTTTCAAAAATAACCACTGAAACCATTATTTTTATACTTTTTGCTTTAATTCAAGCAAATGTAACGATATTCATTCAAAAAACTGTTAAAATTCAATTTTCAATAAGAAATCGTATTCACGGATTTTGTGTCTTGAAGAAGAAAAACCTGCGATTTTTTCGGTACTTTTTTGAATGAATTTTTTTCTGGAGAAATTTTTGACCGAATTCAGCTTAATTCCCTATAAAACACTCATTAAAAGTGATTTCATCTCGATTGAACAATAAATAAAAATGTACCTCGATTTTTAATAACATTTTCAAAATCGACGTAACTCGGCCTAAGAAAAACATTTTGAGTATTTGTTCACTGTTTTCAAATATAGCCACTGAAACCATTATTTTTGTAATTTTTGCGTTAATTCAAGCAAATGTAACGATATTCATTCAACAAACTGTTAAAATTCAATTTTCAATAAGAAATCGTTGTCACGGATTTTGTATCTTGAAGAAAAAAAACATGCGATTTTTTCGTTACACTTTTGAATGCATTTTTTTCTGGAGAAATTTTTGACCGAATTCAGCTTAATTCCCTATAAAACACTCATTAAAAGTGATTTCATCTCGATTGAACAATAAATAAAAATGTACCTCGATTTTTAATAACATTTTCAAAATCGACGTTTCACGGCCAAAGAAGCTTACTTTGAGTATTTCTTCACTATTTTCAAATATTTTCACTGAAACCATTATTTTTATACTTTTTGCTTTAATTCAAGCAAATGTAACGATATTCAATCAAAAAAATGTTAAAATTAAATTTTTCAATAAGAAATCGTTGTCACGGATTTTGTATCTTGAAGAAGAAAAACATGCGATTTTTTCGGTACTTTTTTGAATGCATTTTTTTCAGGAGAAATTTTTGACCGAATTCAGCTTAATTCCCTATAAAACACTCATTAAAAGTGATTTCATCTCGATTGAACAATAAATAAAAATGTACCTCGATTTTTAATAACATTTTCAAAATCGACGTTTCACGGCCAAAGAAGCATATTTTGAGTATTTCTTCACTATTTTCAAATATAACCACTGAAACCATTATTTTTATACTTTTTGCTTTAATTCAAGCAAATGTAACGATATTCAATCAAAAAAATGTTAAAATTAAATTTTTCAATAAGAAATCGTTGTCACGGATTTTGTATCTTGAAGAAGAAAAACATGCGATTTTTTCGGTACTTTTTTGAATGCATTTTTTTCAGGAGAAATTTTTGACCGAATTCAGCTTAATTCCCTATAAAACACTCATTAAAAGTGATTTCATCTCGATTGAACAATAAATAAAAATGTACCTCGATTTTTAATAACATTTTCAAAATCGACGTTTCACGGCCAAAGAAGCATATTTTGAGTATTTCTTCACTATTTTCAAATATAACCACTGAAACCATTATTTTTATACTTTTTGCTTTAACTCAAGCAATGTAACGATATTCATTCAAAAAACTGTTAAAATTCAATTTTCAATAAGAAATCGTTGTCACGGATATTGTATCTTGAAGAAAAAAAACATGCGATTTTTTCGGTACACTTTTGAATGCATTTTTTTCTGGAGAAATGTTTGACCGAATTCAGCTTAATTCCCTATAAAACACTCATTGAAAGTGATTTCATCTCGATTGAACAATAATTAAAAATTTACCTCGATTTTTAATAACATTTTCAAAATCGACGTTTCACGGCCAAAGAAGCTTACTTTGAGTATTTGTTCACTATTTTCAAATATGTTCACTGAAACCATTATTTTTATACTTTTTGCTTTAATTCAAGCAAATGTAACGATATTCAATCAAAAAACTGTTAAAATTAAATTTTTCAATAAGAAATCGTTGTCACGGATTTTGTATCTTGAAGAAAAAAAACATGCGATTTTTTCGGTACTTTTTTGAATGCATTTTTTTCTGGAGAAATTTTTGACCGAATTCAGCTTAGTTCCCTATAAAACACTCATTGAAAGTAATTTCATCTCGATTGAACAATAAATAAAAATGTACCTCGATTTTTAATAACATTTTCAAAATCGACGTAACTCGGCCTAAGAAAAACATTTTGAGTATTTGTTCACTGTTTTCAAATATAGCCACTGAAACCATTATTTTTGTAATTTTTGCGTTAATTCAAGCAAATGTAACGATATTCATTCAACAAACTGTTAAAATTCAATTTTCAATAAGAAATCGTTGTCACGGATTTTGTATCTTGAAGAAAAAAAACATGCGATTTTTTCGTTACACTTTTGAATGCATTTTTTTCTGGAGAAATTTTTGACCGAATTCAGCTTAATTCCCTATAAAACACTCATTAAAAGTGATTTCATCTCGATTGAACAATAAATAAAAATGTACCTCGATTTTTAATAACATTTTCAAAATCGACGTTTCACGGCCAAAGAAGCTTACTTTGAGTATTTCTTCACTATTTTCAAATATTTTCACTGAAACCATTATTTTTATACTTTTTGCTTTAATTCAAGCAAATGTAACGATATTCAATCAAAAAAATGTTAAAATTAAATTTTTCAATAAGAAATCGTTGTCACGGATTTTGTATCTTGAAGAAGAAAAATATGCGATTTTTTCGGTACACTTTTGAATGCATTTTTTTCTGGAGAAATTTTTGACCGCATTCAGCTTAATTCCCTATAAAACACTCATTAAAAGTGATTTCATCTCGATTGAACAATAAATAAAAATGTACCTCGATTTTTAATAACATTTTCAAAATCGACGTTTCACGGCCAAAGAAGCATATTTTGAGTATTTCTTCACTATTTTCAAATATAACCACTGAAACCATTATTTTTATACTTTTTGCTTTAATTCAAGCAAATGTAACGATATTCAATCAAAAAACTGTTAAAATTAAATTTTTCAATAAGAAATCGTTGTCACGGATATTGTATCTTGAAGAAAAAAAACATGCGATTTTTTCGGTACACTTTTGAATGCATTTTTTTCTGGAGAAATGTTTGACCGAATTCAGCTTAATTCCCTATAAAACACTCATTGAAAGTGATTTCATCTCGATTGAACAATAATTAAAAATTTACCTCGATTTTTAATAACATTTTCAAAATCGACGTTTCACGGCCAAAGAAGCTTACTTTGAGTATTTGTTCACTATTTTCAAATATGTTCACTGAAACCATTATTTTTATACTTTTTGCTTTAATTCAAGCAAATGTAACGATATTCAATCAAAAAACTGTTAAAATTAAATTTTTCAATAAGAAATCGTTGTCACGGATTTTGTATCTTGAAGAAAAAAACATGCGATTTTTTCGTTACACTTTTGAATGCATTTTTTTCCGGAGAAATTTTTGACCGAATTCAGCTTAATTCCCTATAAAACACTCATTAAAAGTGATTTCATCTCGATTGAACAATAAATAAAAATGTACCTCGATTTTTAATAACATTTTCAAAATCGACGTTTCACGGCCAAAGAAGCATATTTTGAGTATTTATTCACTATTTTCAAATATAACCACTGAAACCATTATTTTTATACTTTTTGCTTTAATTCAAGCAAATGTAACGATATTCAATCAAAAAACTGTTAAAATTAAATTTTTCAATAAGAAATCGTTGTCACGGATTCTGTATATTGAAGAAGAAAAACATGCGATTTTTTCGGTACTTTTTTGAATGCATTTTTTTCTGGAGAAATGTTTGACCGAATTCAACTTAATTCCCTATAAAACACTCTTTGAAAGTTATTTCATCTTGATTGAACAATAATTAAAAATGTACCTCGATTTTTAATAACATTTTCAAAATCGACGTTTCACGGCCAAAGAAGCATATTTTGAGTATTTCTTCACTATTTTCAAAAATAACCACTGAAACCATTATTTTTATACTTTTTGCTTTAATTCAAGCAAATGTAACGATATTCATTCAAAAAACTGTTAAAATTCAATTTTCAATAAGAAATCGTATTCACGGATTTTGTGTCTTGAAGAAGAAAAACCTGCGATTTTTTCGGTACTTTTTTGAATGAATTTTTTTCTGGAGAAATTTTTGACCGAATTCAGCTTAATTCCCTATAAAACACTCATTAAAAGTGATTTCATCTCGATTGAACAATAAATAAAAATGTACCTCGATTTTTAATAACATTTTCAAAATCGACGTAACTCGGCCTAAGAAAAACATTTTGAGTATTTGTTCACTGTTTTCAAATATAGCCACTGAAACCATTATTTTTGTAATTTTTGCGTTAATTCAAGCAAATGTAACGATATTCATTCAACAAACTGTTAAAATTCAATTTTCAATAAGAAATCGTTGTCACGGATTTTGTATCTTGAAGAAAAAAAACATGCGATTTTTTCGTTACACTTTTGAATGCATTTTTTTCTTGAGAAATTTTTGACCGAATTCAGCTTAATTCCCTATAAAACACTCATTAAAAGTGATTTCATCTCGATTGAACAATAAATAAAAATGTACCTCGATTTTTAATAACATTTTCAAAATCGACGTTTCACGGCCAAAGAAGCATATTTTGAGTATTTCTTCACTATTTTCAAATATAACCACTGAAACCATTATTTTTATACTTTTTGCTTTAACTCAAGCAATGTAACGATATTCATTCAAAAAACTGTTAAAATTCAATTTTCAATAAGAAATCGTTGTCACGGATATTGTATCTTGAAGAAAAAAAACATGCGATTTTTTCGGTACACTTTTGAATGCATTTTTTTCTGGAGAAATGTTTGACCGAATTCAGCTTAATTCCCTATAAAACACTCATTGAAAGTGATTTCATCTCGATTGAACAATAATTAAAAATTTACCTCGATTTTTAATAACATTTTCAAAATCGACGTTTCACGGCCAAAGAAGCTTACTTTGAGTATTTGTTCACTATTTTCAAATATGTTCACTGAAACCATTATTTTTATACTTTTTGCTTTAATTCAAGCAAATGTAACGATATTCAATCAAAAAACTGTTAAAATTAAATTTTTCAATAAGAAATCGTTGTCACGGATTTTGTATCTTGAAGAAAAAAAACATGCGATTTTTTCGGTACTTTTTTGAATGCATTTTTTTCTGGAGAAATTTTTGACCGAATTCAGCTTAGTTCCCTATAAAACACTCATTGAAAGTAATTTCATCTCGATTGAACAATAAATAAAAATGTACCTCGATTTTTAATAACATTTTCAAAATCGACGTTTCACGGCCAAAGAAGCTTACTTTGAGTATTTCTTCACTATTTTCAAATATTTTCACTGAAACCATTATTTTTATACTTTTTGCTTTAATTCAAGCAAATGTAACGCTATTCAATCAAAAAAATGTTAAAATTAAATTTTTCAATAAGAAATCGTTGTCACGGATTTTGTATCTTGAAGAAGAAAAACATGCGATTTTTTCGGTACTTTTTTGAATGCATTTTTTTCAGGAGAAATTTTTGACCGAATTCAGCTTAATTCCCTATAAAACACTCATTAAAAGTGATTTCATCTCGATTGAACAATAAATAAAAATGTACCTCGATTTTTAATAACATTTTCAAAATCGACGTAACTCGGCCTAAGAAAAACATTTTGAGTATTTGTTCACTGTTTTCAAATATAGCCACTGAAACCATTATTTTTGTAATTTTTGCGTTAATTCAAGCAAATGTAACGATATTCATTCAACAAACTGTTAAAATTCAATTTTCAATAAGAAATCGTTGTCACGGATTTTGTATCTTGAAGAAAAAAAACATGCGATTTTTTCGTTACACTTTTGAATGCATTTTTTTCTTGAGAAATTTTTGACCGAATTCAGCTTAATTCCCTATAAAACACTCATTAAAAGTGATTTCATCTCGATTGAACAATAAATAAAAATGTACCTCGATTTTTAATAACATTTTCAAAATCGACGTTTCACGGCCAAAGAAGCTTACTTTGAGTATTTCTTCACTATTTTCAAATATTTTCACTGAAACCATTATTTTTATACTTTTTGCTTTAATTCAAGCAAATGTAACGATATTCAATCAAAAAAATGTTAAAATTAAATTTTTCAATAAGAAATCGTTGTCACGGATTTTGTATCTTGAAGAAGAAAAACATGCGATTTTTTCGGTACTTTTTTGAATGCATTTTTTTCAGGAGAAATTTTTGACCGAATTCAGCTTAATTCCCTATAAAACACTCATTAAAAGTGATTTCATCTCGATTGAACAATAAATAAAAATGTACCTCGATTTTTAATAACATTTTCAAAATCGACGTTTCACGGCCAAAGAAGCATATTTTGAGTATTTCTTCACTATTTTCAAATATAACCACTGAAACCATTATTTTTATACTTTTTGCTTTAATTCAAGCAAATGTAACGATATTCAATCAAAAAAATGTTAAAATTAAATTTTTCAATAAGAAATCGTTGTCACGGATTTTGTATCTTGAAGAAGAAAAACATGCGATTTTTTCGGTACTTTTTTGAATGCATTTTTTTCAGGAGAAATTTTTGACCGAATTCAGCTTAATTCCCTATAAAACACTCATTAAAAGTGATTTCATCTCGATTGAACAATAAATAAAAATGTACCTCGATTTTTAATAACATTTTCAAAATCGACGTTTCACGGCCAAAGAAGCATATTTTGAGTATTTCTTCACTATTTTCAAATATAACCACTGAAACCATTATTTTTATACTTTTTGCTTTAACTCAAGCAATGTAACGATATTCATTCAAAAAACTGTTAAAATTCAATTTTCAATAAGAAATCGTTGTCACGGATATTGTATCTTGAAGAAAAAAAACATGCGATTTTTTCGGTACACTTTTGAATGCATTTTTTTCTGGAGAAATGTTTGACCGAATTCAGCTTAATTCCCTATAAAACACTCATTGAAAGTGATTTCATCTCGATTGAACAATAATTAAAAATTTACCTCGATTTTTAATAACATTTTCAAAATCGACGTTTCACGGCCAAAGAAGCTTACTTTGAGTATTTGTTCACTATTTTCAAATATGTTCACTGAAACCATTATTTTTATACTTTTTGCTTTAATTCAAGCAAATGTAACGATATTCAATCAAAAAACTGTTAAAATTAAATTTTTCAATAAGAAATCGTTGTCACGGATTTTGTATCTTGAAGAAAAAAAACATGCGATTTTTTCGGTACTTTTTTGAATGCATTTTTTTCTGGAGAAATTTTTGACCGAATTCAGCTTAGTTCCCTATAAAACACTCATTGAAAGTAATTTCATCTCGATTGAACAATAAATAAAAATGTACCTCGATTTTTAATAACATTTTCAAAATCGACGTAACTCGGCCTAAGAAAAACATTTTGAGTATTTGTTCACTGTTTTCAAATATAGCCACTGAAACCATTATTTTTGTAATTTTTGCGTTAATTCAAGCAAATGTAACGATATTCATTCAACAAACTGTTAAAATTCAATTTTCAATAAGAAATCGTTGTCACGGATTTTGTATCTTGAAGAAAAAAAACATGCGATTTTTTCGTTACACTTTTGAATGCATTTTTTTCTGGAGAAATTTTTGACCGAATTCAGCTTAATTCCCTATAAAACACTCATTAAAAGTGATTTCATCTCGATTGAACAATAAATAAAAATGTACCTCGATTTTTAATAACATTTTCAAAATCGACGTTTCACGGCCAAAGAAGCTTACTTTGAGTATTTCTTCACTATTTTCAAATATTTTCACTGAAACCATTATTTTTATACTTTTTGCTTTAATTCAAGCAAATGTAACGATATTCAATCAAAAAAATGTTAAAATTAAATTTTTCAATAAGAAATCGTTGTCACGGATTTTGTATCTTGAAGAAGAAAAACATGCGATTTTTTCGGTACTTTTTTGAATGCATTTTTTTCAGGAGAAATTTTTGACCGAATTCAGCTTAATTCCCTATAAAACACTCATTAAAAGTGATTTCATCTCGATTGAACAATAAATAAAAATGTACCTCGATTTTTAATAACATTTTCAAAATCGACGTTTCACGGCCAAAGAAGCATATTTTGAGTATTTCTTCACTATTTTCAAATATAACCACTGAAACCATTATTTTTATACTTTTTGCTTTAATTCAAGCAAATGTAACGATATTCAATCAAAAAAATGTTAAAATTAAATTTTTCAATAAGAAATCGTTGTCACGGATTTTGTATCTTGAAGAAGAAAAACATGCGATTTTTTCGGTACTTTTTTGAATGCATTTTTTTCAGGAGAAATTTTTGACCGAATTCAGCTTAATTCCCTATAAAACACTCATTAAAAGTGATTTCATCTCGATTGAACAATAAATAAAAATGTACCTCGATTTTTAATAACATTTTCAAAATCGACGTTTCACGGCCAAAGAAGCATATTTTGAGTATTTCTTCACTATTTTCAAATATAACCACTGAAACCATTATTTTTATACTTTTTGCTTTAACTCAAGCAATGTAACGATATTCATTCAAAAAACTGTTAAAATTCAATTTTCAATAAGAAATCGTTGTCACGGATATTGTATCTTGAAGAAAAAAAACATGCGATTTTTTCGGTACACTTTTGAATGCATTTTTTTCTGGAGAAATGTTTGACCGAATTCAGCTTAATTCCCTATAAAACACTCATTGAAAGTGATTTCATCTCGATTGAACAATAATTAAAAATTTACCTCGATTTTTAATAACATTTTCAAAATCGACGTTTCACGGCCAAAGAAGCTTACTTTGAGTATTTGTTCACTATTTTCAAATATGTTCACTGAAACCATTATTTTTATACTTTTTGCTTTAATTCAAGCAAATGTAACGATATTCAATCAAAAAACTGTTAAAATTAAATTTTTCAATAAGAAATCGTTGTCACGGATTTTGTATCTTGAAGAAAAAAAACATGCGATTTTTTCGGTACTTTTTTGAATGCATTTTTTTCTGGAGAAATTTTTGACCGAATTCAGCTTAGTTCCCTATAAAACACTCATTGAAAGTAATTTCATCTCGATTGAACAATAAATAAAAATGTACCTCGATTTTTAATAACATTTTCAAAATCAACGTAACTCGGCCTAAGAAAAACATTTTGAGTATTTGTTCACTGTTTTCAAATATAGCCACTGAAACCATTATTTTTGTAATTTTTGCGTTAATTCAAGCAAATGTAACGATATTCATTCAACAAACTGTTAAAATTCAATTTTCAATAAGAAATCGTTGTCACGGATTTTGTATCTTGAAGAAAAAAAACATGCGATTTTTTCGTTACACTTTTGAATGCATTTTTTTCTGGAGAAATTTTTGACCGAATTCAGCTAAATTCCCTATAAAACACTCATTAAAAGTGATTTCATCTCGATTGAACAATAAATAAAAATGTACCTCGATTTTTAATAACATTTTCAAAATCGACGTTTCACGGCCAAAGAAGCTTACTTTGAGTATTTCTTCACTATTTTCAAATATTTTCACTGAAACCATTATTTTTATACTTTTTGCTTTAATTCAAGCAAATGTAACGATATTCAATCAAAAAAATGTTAAAATTAAATTTTTCAATAAGAAATCGTTGTCACGGATTTTGTATCTTGAAGAAGAAAAACATGCGATTTTTTCGGTACTTTTTTGAATGCATTTTTTTCAGGAGAAATTTTTGACCGAATTCAGCTTAATTCCCTATAAAACACTCATTAAAAGTGATTTCATCTCGATTGAACAATAAATAAAAATGTACCTCGATTTTTAATAACATTTTCAAAATCGACGTTTCACGGCCAAAGAAGCATATTTTGAGTATTTCTTCACTATTTTCAAATATAACCACTGAAACCATTATTTTTATACTTTTTGCTTTAATTCAAGCAAATGTAACGATATTCAATCAAAAAAATGTTAAAATTAAATTTTTCAATAAGAAATCGTTGTCACGGATTTTGTATCTTGAAGAAGAAAAACATGCGATTTTTTCGGTACTTTTTTGAATGCATTTTTTTCAGGAGAAATTTTTGACCGAATTCAGCTTAATTCCCTATAAAACACTCATTAAAAGTGATTTCATCTCGATTGAACAATAAATAAAAATGTACCTCGATTTTTAATAACATTTTCAAAATCGACGTTTCACGGCCAAAGAAGCATATTTTGAGTATTTCTTCACTATTTTCAAATATAACCACTGAAACCATTATTTTTATACTTTTTGCTTTAACTCAAGCAATGTAACGATATTCATTCAAAAAACTGTTAAAATTCAATTTTCAATAAGAAATCGTTGTCACGGATATTGTATCTTGAAGAAAAAAAACATGCGATTTTTTCGGTACACTTTTGAATGCATTTTTTTCTGGAGAAATGTTTGACCGAATTCAGCTTAATTCCCTATAAAACACTCATTGAAAGTGATTTCATCTCGATTGAACAATAATTAAAAATTTACCTCGATTTTTAATAACATTTTCAAAATCGACGTTTCACGGCCAAAGAAGCTTACTTTGAGTATTTGTTCACTATTTTCAAATATGTTCACTGAAACCATTATTTTTATACTTTTTGCTTTAATTCAAGCAAATGTAACGATATTCAATCAAAAAACTGTTAAAATTAAATTTTTCAATAAGAAATCGTTGTCACGGATTTTGTATCTTGAAGAAAAAAAACATGCGATTTTTTCGGTACTTTTTTGAATGCATTTTTTTCTGGAGAAATTTTTGACCGAATTCAGCTTAGTTCCCTATAAAACACTCATTGAAAGTAATTTCATCTCGATTGAACAATAAATAAAAATGTACCTCGATTTTTAATAACATTTTCAAAATCGACGTAACTCGGCCTAAGAAAAACATTTTGAGTATTTGTTCACTGTTTTCAAATATAGCCACTGAAACCATTATTTTTGTAATTTTTGCGTTAATTCAAGCAAATGTAACGATATTCATTCAACAAACTGTTAAAATTCAATTTTCAATAAGAAATCGTTGTCACGGATTTTGTATCTTGAAGAAAAAAAACATGCGATTTTTTCGTTACACTTTTGAATGCATTTTTTTCTGGAGAAATTTTTGACCGAATTCAGCTTAATTCCCTATAAAACACTCATTAAAAGTGATTTCATCTCGATTGAACAATAAATAAAAATGTACCTCGATTTTTAATAACATTTTCAAAATCGACGTTTCACGGCCAAAGAAGCTTACTTTGAGTATTTCTTCACTATTTTCAAATATTTTCACTGAAACCATTATTTTTATACTTTTTGCTTTAATTCAAGCAAATGTAACGATATTCAATCAAAAAAATGTTAAAATTAAATTTTTCAATAAGAAATCGTTGTCACGGATTTTGTATCTTGAAGAAGAAAAACATGCGATTTTTTCGGTACTTTTTTGAATGCATTTTTTTCAGGAGAAATTTTTGACCGAATTCAGCTTAATTCCCTATAAAACACTCATTAAAAGTGATTTCATCTCGATTGAACAATAAATAAAAATGTACCTCGATTTTTAATAACATTTTCAAAATCGACGTTTCACGGCCAAAGAAGCATATTTTGAGTATTTCTTCACTATTTTCAAATATAACCACTGAAACCATTATTTTTATACTTTTTGCTTTAATTCAAGCAAATGTAACGATATTCAATCAAAAAAATGTTAAAATTAAATTTTTCAATAAGAAATCGTTGTCACGGATTTTGTATCTTGAAGAAGAAAAACATGCGATTTTTTCGGTACTTTTTTGAATGCATTTTTTTCAGGAGAAATTTTTGACCGAATTCAGCTTAATTCCCTATAAAACACTCATTAAAAGTGATTTCATCTCGATTGAACAATAAATAAAAATGTACCTCGATTTTTAATAACATTTTCAAAATCGACGTTTCACGGCCAAAGAAGCATATTTTGAGTATTTCTTCACTATTTTCAAATATAACCACTGAAACCATTATTTTTATACTTTTTGCTTTAACTCAAGCAATGTAACGATATTCATTCAAAAAACTGTTAAAATTCAATTTTCAATAAGAAATCGTTGTCACGGATATTGTATCTTGAAGAAAAAAAACATGCGATTTTTTCGGTACACTTTTGAATGCATTTTTTTCTGGAGAAATGTTTGACCGAATTCAGCTTAATTCCCTATAAAACACTCATTGAAAGTGATTTCATCTCGATTGAACAATAATTAAAAATTTACCTCGATTTTTAATAACATTTTCAAAATCGACGTTTCACGGCCAAAGAAGCTTACTTTGAGTATTTGTTCACTATTTTCAAATATGTTCACTGAAACCATTATTTTTATACTTTTTGCTTTAATTCAAGCAAATGTAACGATATTCAATCAAAAAACTGTTAAAATTAAATTTTTCAATAAGAAATCGTTGTCACGGATTTTGTATCTTGAAGAAAAAAAACATGCGATTTTTTCGGTACTTTTTTGAATGCATTTTTTTCTGGAGAAATTTTTGACCGAATTCAGCTTAGTTCCCTATAAAACACTCATTGAAAGTAATTTCATCTCGATTGAACAATAAATAAAAATGTACCTCGATTTTTAATAACATTTTCAAAATCGACGTAACTCGGCCTAAGAAAAACATTTTGAGTATTTGTTCACTGTTTTCAAATATAGCCACTGAAACCATTATTTTTGTAATTTTTGCGTTAATTCAAGCAAATGTAACGATATTCATTCAACAAACTGTTAAAATTCAATTTTCAATAAGAAATCGTTGTCACGGATTTTGTATCTTGAAGAAAAAAAACATGCGATTTTTTCGTTACACTTTTGAATGCATTTTTTTCTGGAGAAATTTTTGACCGAATTCAGCTTAATTCCCTATAAAACACTCATTAAAAGTGATTTCATCTCGATTGAACAATAAATAAAAATGTACCTCGATTTTTAATAACATTTTCAAAATCGACGTTTCACGGCCAAAGAAGCTTACTTTGAGTATTTCTTCACTATTTTCAAATATTTTCACTGAAACCATTATTTTTATACTTTTTGCTTTAATTCAAGCAAATGTAACGATATTCAATCAAAAAAATGTTAAAATTAAATTTTTCAATAAGAAATCGTTGTCACGGATTTTGTATCTTGAAGAAGAAAAATATGCGATTTTTTCGGTACACTTTTGAATGCATTTTTTTCTGGAGAAATTTTTGACCGAATTCAGCTTAATTCCCTATAAAACACTCATTAAAAGTGATTTCATCTCGATTGAACAATAAATAAAAATGTACTTCGATTTTTAATAACATTTTCAAAATCGACGTTTCACGGCCAAAGAAGCATATTTTGAGTATTTCTTCACTATTTTCAAATATAACCACTGAAACCATTATTTTTATACTTTTTGCTTTAATTCAAGCAAATGTAACGATATTCAATCAAAAAAATGTTAAAATTAAATTTTTCAATAAGAAATCGTTGTCACGGATTTTGTATCTTGAAGAAGAAAAACATGCGATTTTTTCGGTACTTTTTTGAATGCATTTTTTTCAGGAGAAATTTTTGACCGAATTCAGCTTAATTCCCTATAAAACACTCATTAAAAGTGATTTCATCTCGATTGAACAATAAATAAAAATGTACCTCGATTTTTAATAACATTTTCAAAATCGACGTTTCACGGCCAAAGAAGCATATTTTGAGTATTTCTTCACTATTTTCAAATATAACCACTGAAACCATTATTTTTATACTTTTTGCTTTAATTCAAACAAATGTAACGATATTCAATCAAAAAACTGTTAAAATTAAATTTTTCAATAAGAAATCGTTGTCACGGATATTGTATCTTGAAGAAAAAAAACATGCGATTTTTTCGGTACACTTTTGAATGCATTTTTTTCTGGAGAAATGTTTGACCGAATTCAGCTTAATTCCCTATAAAACACTCATTGAAAGTGATTTCATCTCGAGTGAACAATAATTAAAAATTTACCTCGATTTTTAATAACATTTTCAAAATCGACGTTTCACGGCCAAAGAAGCTTACTTTGAGTATTTGTTCACTATTTTCAAATATGTTCACTGAAACCATTATTTTTATACTTTTTGCTTTAATTCAAGCAAATGTAACGATATTCAATCAAAAAACTGTTCAAATTAAATTTTTCAATAAGAAATCGTTGTCACGGATTTTGTATCTTGAAGAAAAAAAACATGCGATTTTTTCGGTACTTTTTTGAATGCATTTTTTTCTGGAGAAATTTTTGACCGAATTCAGCTTAGTTCCCTATAAAACACTCATTGAAAGTAATTTCATCTCGATTGAACAATAAATAAAAATGTACCTCGATTTTTAATAACATTTTCAAAATCGACGTTTCACGGCCAAAGAAGCATATTTTGAGTATTTCTTCACTATTTTCAAAAATAACCACTGAAACCATTATTTTTATACTTTTTGCTTTAAATCAAGCAAATATAACGATATTCATTCAAAAAACTGTTAAAATTCAATTTTCAAAAAGAAATCGTATTCACGGATTTTGTGTCTTGAAGAAGAAAAACCTGCGATTTTTTCGGTACTTTTTTGAATGAATTTTTTTCTGGAAAAATTTTTGACCGAATTCAGCTTAATTCCCTATAAAACACTCATTAAAAGTGATTTCATCTCGATTGAACAATAAATAAAAATGTACCTCGATTTTTAATAACATTTTCAAAATCGACGTAACTCGGCCTAAGAAAAACATTTTGAGTATTTGTTCACTGTTTTCAAATATAACCACTGAAACCATTATTTTTGTAATTTTTGCGTTAATTCAAGCAAATGTAACGATATTCATTCAAAAAACTGTTAAAATTCAATTTTCAGTAAGAAATCGTATTCACGGATTTTGTGTCTTGAAGAAGAAATACCTGCGATTTTTTCGGTACTTTTTTGAATGAATTTTTTTCTGGAGAAATTTTTGACCGAATTCAGCTTAATTCCCTATAAAACACTCATTGAAAGTGATTTCATCTCGATTGAACAATAATTAAAAATTTACCTCGATTTTTAATAACATTTTCAAAATCGACGTTTCACGGCCAAAGAAGCTTACTTTGAGTATTTGTTCACTATTTTCAAATATGTTCACTGAAACCATTATTTTTATACTTTTTGCTTTAATTAAAGCAAATGTAACGATATTCAATCAAAAAACTGTTAAAATTAAATTTTTCAATAAGAAATCGTTGTCACGGATTTTGTATATTGAAGAAGAAAAACATGCGATTTTTTCGGTACTTTTTTGAATGCATTTTTTTCTGGAGAAATGTTTGACCGAATTCAACTTAATTCCCTATAAAACACTCTTTGAAAGTTATTTCATCTTGATTGAACAATAATTAAAAATGTACCTCGATTTTTAATAACATTTTCAAAATCGACGTTTCACGGCCAAAGAAGCATATTTTGAGTATTTCTTCACTATTTTCAAAAATAACCACTGAAACCATTATTTTTATACTTTTTGCTTTAATTCAAGCAAATGTAACGATATTCATTCAAAAAACTGTTAAAATTCAATTTTCAATAAGAAATCGTATTCACGGATTTTGTGTCTTGAAGAAGAAAAACCTGCGATTTTTTCGGTACTTTTTTGAATGAATTTTTTTCTGGAGAAATTTTTGACCGAATTCAGCTTAATTCCCTATAAAACACTCATTAAAAGTGATTTCATCTCGATTGAACAATAAATAAAAATGTACCTCGATTTTTAATAACATTTTCAAAATCGACGTAACTCGGCCTAAGAAAAACATTTTGAGTATTTGTTCACTGTTTTCAAATATAGCCACTGAAACCATTATTTTTGTAATTTTTGCGTTAATTCAAGCAAATGTAACGATATTCATTCAACAAACTGTTAAAATTCAATTTTCAATAAGAAATCGTTGTCACGGATTTTGTATCTTGAAGAAAAAAACATGCGATTTTTTCGTTACACTTTTGAATGCATTTTTTTCTGGAGAAATTTTTGACCGAATTCAGCTTAATTCCCTATAAAACACTCATTAAAAGTGATTTCATCTCGATTGAACAATAAATAAAAATGTACCTCGATTTTTAATAACATTTTCAAAATCGACGTTTCACGGCCAAAGAAGCTTACTTTGAGTATTTCTTCACTATTTTCAAATATTTTCACTGAAACCATTATTTTTATACTTTTTGCTTTAATTCAAGCAAATGTAACGATATTCAATCAAAAAAATGTTAAAATTAAATTTTTCAATAAGAAATCGTTGTCACGGATTTTGTATCTTGAAGAAGAAAAACATGCGATTTTTTCGGTACTTTTTTGAATGCATTTTTTTCAGGAGAAATTTTTGACCGAATTCAGCTTAATTCCCTATAAAACACTCATTAAAAGTGATTTCATCTCGATTGAACAATAAATAAAAATGTACCTCGATTTTTAATAACATTTTCAAAATCGACGTTTCACGGCCAAAGAAGCATATTTTGAGTATTTCTTCACTATTTTCAAATATAACCACTGAAACCATTATTTTTATACTTTTTGCTTTAATTCAAGCAAATGTAACGATATTCAATCAAAAAAATGTTAAAATTAAATTTTTCAATAAGAAATCGTTGTCACGGATTTTGTATCTTGAAGAAGAAAAACATGCGATTTTTTCGGTACTTTTTTGAATGCATTTTTTTCAGGAGAAATTTTTGACCGAATTCAGCTTAATTCCCTATAAAACACTCATTAAAAGTGATTTCATCTCGATTGAACAATAAATAAAAATGTACCTCGATTTTTAATAACATTTTCAAAATCGACGTTTCACGGCCAAAGAAGCATATTTTGAGTATTTCTTCACTATTTTCAAATATAACCACTGAAACCATTATTTTTATACTTTTTGCTTTAACTCAAGCAATGTAACGATATTCATTCAAAAAACTGTTAAAATTCAATTTTCAATAAGAAATCGTTGTCACGGATATTGTATCTTGAAGAAAAAAAACATGCGATTTTTTCGGTACACTTTTGAATGCATTTTTTTCTGGAGAAATGTTTGACCGAATTCAGCTTAATTCCCTATAAAACACTCATTGAAAGTGATTTCATCTCGATTGAACAATAATTAAAAATTTACCTCGATTTTTAATAACATTTTCAAAATCGACGTTTCACGGCCAAAGAAGCTTACTTTGAGTATTTGTTCACTATTTTCAAATATGTTCACTGAAACCATTATTTTTATACTTTTTGCTTTAATTCAAGCAAATGTAACGATATTCAATCAAAAAACTGTTAAAATTAAATTTTTCAATAAGAAATCGTTGTCACGGATTTTGTATCTTGAAGAAAAAAACATGCGATTTTTTCGGTACTTTTTTGAATGCATTTTTTTCTGGAGAAATTTTTGACCGAATTCAGCTTAGTTCCCTATAAAACACTCATTGAAAGTAATTTCATCTCGATTGAACAATAAATAAAAATGTACCTCGATTTTTAATAACATTTTCAAAATCGACGTTTCACGGCCAAAGAAGCATATTTTGAGTATTTCTTCACTATTTTCAAAAATAACCACTGAAACCATTATTTTTATACTTTTTGCTTTAAATCAAGCAAATATAACGATATTCATTCAAAAAACTGTTAAAATTCAATTTTCAAAAAGAAATCGTATTCACGGATTTTGTGTCTTGAAGAAGAAAAACCTGCGATTTTTTCGGTACTTTTTTGAATGAATTTTTTTCTGGAGAAATTTTTGACCGAATTCAGCTTAATTCCCTATAAAACACTCATTAAAAGTGATTTCATCTCGATTGAACAATAAATAAAAATGTACCTCGATTTTTAATAACATTTTCAAAATCGACGTAACTCGGCCTAAGAAAAACATTTTGAGTATTTGTTCACTGTTTTCAAATATAACCACTGAAACCATTATTTTTGTAATTTTTGCGTTAATTCAAGCAAATGTAACGATATTCATTCAACAAACTGTTAAAATTCAATTTTCAATAAGAAATCGTTGTCACGGATTTTGTATCTTGAAGAAAAAAACATGCGATTTTTTCGGTACACTTTTGAATGCATTTTTTTCTGGAGAAATTTTTGACCGAATTCAGCTTAATTCCCTATAAAACACTCATTAAAAGTGATTTCATCTCGATTGAACAATAAATAAAAATGTACCTCGATTTTTAATAACATTTTCAAAATCGACGTTTCACGGCCAAAGAAGCTTACTTTGAGTATTTCTTCACTATTTTCAAATATGTTCACTGAAACCATTATTTTTATACTTTTTGCTTTAATTCAAGCAATGTAACGATATTCATTCAAAAAACTGTTAAAATTCAATTTTCAGTAAGAAATCGTAGTCACGGATTTTGTGTCTTGAAGAAGAAAAACCTGCGATTTTTTCGGTACTTTTTTGAATGAATTTTTTTCTGGAGAAATTTTTGACCGAATTCAGCTTAATTCCCTATAAAACACTCATTGAAAGTGATTTCATCTCGATTGAACAATAAATAAAAATGTACCTCGATTTTTAATAACATTTTCAAAATCGACGTAACTCGGCCTAAGGAAAACATTTTGAGTATTTGTTCATTGTTTTCAAATATAACCACTGAAACCATTATTTTTGTAATTTTTGCGTTAATTCAAGCAAATGTAACGATATTCATTCAACAAACTGTTAAAATTCAATTTTCAATAAGAAATCGTTGTCACGGATTTTGTATCTTGAAGAAAAAAAACATGCGATTTTTTCGTTACACTTTTGAATGCATTTTTTTCTGGAGAAATTTTTGACCGAATTCAGCTTAATTCCCTATAAAACACTCATTAAAAGTGATTTCATCTCGATTGAACAATAAATAAAAATGTACCTCGATTTTTAATAACATTTTCAAAATCGACGTTTCACGGCCAAAGAAGCTTACTTTGAGTATTTCTTCACTATTTTCAAATATTTTCACTGAAACCATTATTTTTATACTTTTTGCTTTAATTCAAGCAAATGTAACGATATTCAATCAAAAAAATGTTAAAATTAAATTTTTCAATAAGAAATCGTTGTCACGGATTTTGTATCTTGAAGAAGAAAAACATGCGATTTTTTCGGTACTTTTTTGAATGCATTTTTTTCAGGAGAAATTTTTGACCGAATTCAGCTTAATTCCCTATAAAACACTCATTAAAAGTGATTTCATCTCGATTGAACAATAAATAAAAATGTACCTCGATTTTTAATAACATTTTCAAAATCGACGTTTCACGGCCAAAGAAGCTTACTTTGAGTATTTCTTCACTATTTTCAAATATGTTCACTGAAACCATTATTTTTATACTTTTTGCTTTAATTCAAGCAATGTAACGATATTCATTCAAAAAACTGTTAAAATTCAATTTTCAGTAAGAAATCGTATTCACGGATTTTGTGTCTTGAAGAAGAAAAACCTGCGATTTTTTCGGTACTTTTTTGAATGAATTTTTTTCTGGAGAAATTTTTGACCGAATTCAGCTTAATTCCCTATAAAACACTCATTGAAAGTGATTTCATCTCGATTGAACAATAAATAAAAATGTACCTCGATTTTTAATAACATTTTCAAAATCGACGTAACTCGGCCTAAGGAAAACATTTTGAGTATTTGTTCATTGTTTTCAAATATAACCACTGAAACCATTATTTTTGTAATTTTTGCGTTAATTCAAGCAAATGTAACGATATTCATTCAACAAACTGTTAAAATTCAATTTTCAATAAGAAATCGTTGTCACGGATTTTGTATCTTGAAGAAAAAAAACATGCGATTTTTTCGGTACACTTTTGAATGCATTTTTTTCTGGAGAAATTTTTGACCGAATTCAGCTTAATTCCCTATAAAACACTCATTAAAAGTGATTTCATCTCGATTGAACAATAAATAAAAATGCACCTCGATTTTTAATAACATTTTCAAAATCGACGTTTCACGGCCAAAGAAGCTTACTTTGAGTATTTCTTCACTATTTTCAAATATGTTCACTGAAACCATTATTTTTATACTTTTTGCTTTAATTCAAGCAAATGTAACGATATTCAATCAAAAAACTGTTAAAATTAAATTTTTCAATAAGAAATCGTTGTCACGGATTTTGTATCTTGAAGAAGAAAAACATGCGATTTTTTCGGTACTTTTTTGAATGCATTTTTGTCAGGAGAAATTTTTGACCGAATTCAGCTTAATTCCCTATAAAACACTCATTAAAAATGATTTCATCTCGATTGAACAATAAATAAAAATGTACTTCGATTTTTAATAACATTTTCAAAATCGACGTTTCACGGCCAAAGAAGCATATTTTGAGTATTTCTTCACTATTTTCAAATATAGCCACTGAAACCATTATTTTTATACTTTTTGCGTTAATTCAAGCAAATGTAACGATATTCATTCAACAAACTGTTAAAATTCAATTTTTCAATAAGAAATCGTTGTCACGGATTTTGTATCTTGAAGAAGAAAAACATGCGATTTTTTCGGTACACTTTTGAATGCATTTTTTTCTGGAGAAATTTTTGACTGAATTCAGCTTAATTGCCTATAAAACACTCATTGAAAGTGATTTCATCTCGATTGAACAATATTTAAAAATTTACATCGATTTTTAATAACATTTTCAAAATCGACGTTTCACGGCCAAAGAAGCATACTTTGAGTATTTCTTCACTATTTTCAAATATGTTCACTGAAACCATTATTTTTATACTTTTTGCTTTAATTCAAGCAAATGTAACGATATTCAATCAAAAAACTGTTAAAATTAAATTTTTCAATAAGAAATCGTTGTCACGGATTTTGTATCTTGAAGAAGAAAAACATGCGATTTTTTCGGTACTTTTTTGAATGCTTTTTTTTCTGGAGAAATTTTTATTTCTGGAGATGAAATCACTTTTAATTCGTGTTTTATAGGGAATTAAGCTGAATTCGGTCAAAAATTTCTCCAGAAAAAAATGCATTCAAAAAAGTACCGAAAAAATCGCAGGTTTTTCTTCTTCAAGACACAAAATCCGTGAATACGATTTCTTATTGAAAATTGAATTTTAACAGTTTTTTGAATGAATATCGTTACATTGCTTGAATTAAAGCAAAAAGTATATAAATAATGGTTTCAGTGGTTATATTTGAAAATAGTGAAGAAATACTCAAAACATGCTTCTTTGGCCGTGAAACGTCGATTTTGAAAATGTTATTAAAAATCGAGGTACATTTTTATTTATTGTCCTGACGAACATTTAATTTTTGGGCTTCCGTGGCTCAATGTTAGCGCGTTCGGCTGTTAATCGAAAGGTTGGTGGTTCGAGCCCATCCGGGAGCGGTGTTGTGAGGTCTCAGATGTAGCGTGAAAAGTCAAACTTTTTCCATAATACGTGATAACCATTTATTTTCTGAGCTTCCGTGGCTCAATGGTTAGCGCGTTCGGCTGTTAAGCAATAGGTTGGTGGTTCGAGCCCACCCGGGAGCGGTGTTTTGGGATCTCAAATGTAACGTAAATAGCCAAAGTTTTTCCACAATACCTGACGACCATTTCATTTTTGGGCTTCTGTGGCTCAATGGTTAGCGCGTTCGGCTGTTAACCAATTGGTTGGTTTTTCGAGCCTATCCGGGAGAAGTGTTGTGACGTCTCAGATGTAACGTAAAATGTCAGAGTTTTTCCACAATATCTGACGAACATTTAATTTTTGGGCTTGCGTGGCGCAATGGTTAGCGCGTTCAGCTGTTAATCGAAAGGTTGGTGGTTCGAGCCCACCCTGGAGAGGTGTTGTTGGGCCTCATATGTAGCGTAAAAAGACAAAACTTTTCCACAATACGTGACAACCATTTATTTTCCGAGCTTTCGTGGCTCAATGGTTAGCGCGTTCGGCTGTTAACCAATAGGTTGGTGGTTCGAGCCCACCCGGGAGCGGTGTTTTTGGATCTCAAATGTAACGTAAATAGCCAAAATATTTCCACAATACCTGACGACCATTTAATTTTTGGGCGTCCGTGGCGAATGGTTAGCGCGTTCGGCTGTTAACCGAAAGGTTGGTGGTTCGAGCCCATCCGGGAGCGGTGTTGTGAGGTCTCAGATGGTAAGTAAAAAGTCAAGGTTTTACCTCAATACCTGACGAAAATTTAATTTTTGGGCTACAGTGGCGCAATGGTCAGCGCGTTCAGCTGCTAACCGAAAGGTTGGTGGTTCGAGCTCTCCCGGGAGCGGTGTTGTGACGTCTCAGATGTAACGTAAAATGTCAGAGTTTTTCCAAAACACCTGACGAACATTTAACTTTTGGGCGTCCGTGGCGCAATGGTTAGCGCGTTCAGCTGTTAATCGAAAGGTTGGTGGTTCGAGCCCGCCCGGAAGAGGTATTGTGTGGTCTCAGATGTAGCGTAAAAAGTCAACAATTTTCCACAATACGTGACAACCATTTAATTTCTGAGCTTCCGTGGCTCAATGGTTAGCGCGTTCAGCTGTTAATCGAAAGGTTGGTGGTTCGAGCCCACCCAGGAGAGGTGTTGTGGGGTCTCAAATGTAACGTAGAAAGCCAAAGTTTTTCCACAATACCTGACAACCGTTTAATTTCTGAGCTTCCGTGGCTCAGTGGTTAGCGCGTTCAGCTGTTAACCAATAGGTTGGTGGTTCGAGCCCACCCGGGAGAAGTGTTGTGACGTCTCAGATGTAACGTAAAATGTCAGAGTTTTTCCACAATACCTGACGAACATTTAATTTTTGGGCTTCAGTGGCGCGATGGTCAGCGCGTTCAGCTGTTAACCGAAAGGTTGGTGGTTCGAGCCCAAACGAGAGAGGTTTTGTGGGGTCTCAGATGTAGCGTGAAAAGTCGTAACTTTTCAACAATACCTGACAACCATTTAATTTCTGAGCTTCCGTGGCTCAATGGTTAGCGCGTTCGGCTGTTAACCAGTAGGTTGGTGGTTCTTGCTAATCCGGGAGCGGTGTTGTGATGTCTCAGATGTAACGTAAAATGTCAGAGTTTTTCCACAATACCTGACGAACATTTAATTTTTGGGCTTCAGTGGCACAATGGTCAGCGCGTTCAGCTGTTAACCGAAAGGTTGGTGGTTCGAGCCCAAACGAGAGAGGTTTTGTGGGGTCTCAGATGTAGCGTGAAAAGTCGTAACTTTTCAACAATACCTGACAACCATTTAATTTTTGGGCGTCCGTGGCGCAATGGCTAGCGCGTTCGGCTGTTAACCGAAAGGTTGGTGGTTCGAGCCCATCCGGGAGCGGTGTTGTGACGTCTCAGATGTTACGTAAAATGTCAGAGTTTTTCCACAATACCTGACAACCATTTAATTTCGGAGCTTCCGTGGCGCAGTAATTAGCGCGTCCAGCTCTTAATCGAAAGGTTGGTGGTTCGAGCCCACCCGGAAGAGGTGTTGTGGGGTCTCAGATGTAGCGTTAAAAGTCAAAACTTTTCCACAATACGTGACAACCGTTTAATTTCTGATCTTCCGTGGCTCAATGGTTAGCGCGTTCGGCTGTTAACCAATAGGTTGGTGGTTCGAGCCCACCCGGGAGCGGTGTTTTTGGATCTCAAATGTAACGTAAATAGCCAAAGTTTTTCCACAATACCTGACGACCATTTAATTTTTGGGCCTCAGTGGCGAATGGTTAGCGCGTTCAGCTGTTAACCGAAAGGTTGGTGGTTCGAGCCCTCCCGGGAGCGGTGTTGTGACGTCTCAGATATAACGTAAAATGTCAGAGTTTTTCCAAAACACCTGACGAACATTTAACTTTTGGGCTTCCGTGGCGCAATGGTTAGCGCGTTCAGCTGTTAATCGAAAGGTTGGTGGTTCGAGCCCGCCCGGAAGAGGTATTGTGTGGTCTCAGATGTAGCGTAAAAAGTCAAAACTTTTCCACAATACGTGACAACCATTTAATTTCTCAGCTTCCGTGGCTCAATGGTTAGCGCGTTCGGCTGTTAATCGAAAGGTTGGTGGTTCGAGCCCATCCGGGAGCGGTGTTGTGAGGTCTCAGATGTAGCGTGAAAAGTCAAACTTTTTCCATAATACGTGATAACCATTTATTTTCTGAGCTTCCGTGGCTCAATGGTTAGCGCGTTCGGCTGTTAACCAATAGGTTGGTGGTTCGAGCCCACCCGGGAGCGGTGTTTTGGGATCTCAAATGTAACGTAAATAGCCAAAGTTTTTCCACAATACCTGACGACCATTTAATTTTTGGGCCTCAGTGGCGCAATGGTTAGCGCGTTCAGCTGTTAACCGAAAGGTTGGTGGTTCGAGCCCACCCGGGAGAGGTGTTGTGGGGTCTCAAATGTAACGTAGAAAGCCAAAGTCTTTCCACAATACCTGACAACCGTTTAATTTCCGAGCTTCCGTGGCTCAATGGTTAGCGCGTTCAGCTGTTAAGCAATAGGTTGGTGGTTCGAGCCCAAACGAGAGAGGATTTGTGGGGTCTCAGAAGTAGCGTGAAAAGTCGTAACTTTTCAACAATACCTGACAACCATTTAATTATTGGGCGTCCGTGGCGCAATGGTTAGCGCGTTCGGCTGTTAACCAATAGGTTGGTTGTTCGAGCCCATCCGGGAGCGGTGTTGTGAGGTCTTAGATGTGACGTAAAAAGTCAAGGTTTTTACACAATATCTGACGAGCATCTAATTTTTGGGCTTCCGTGGCGCAATGGTTAGCGCGTTCAGCTGTTAATCGAAAGGTTGGTGGTTCGAGCCCACCCGGGAGAGGTGTTGTGGGGTCTCAAATGTAACGTAGAAAGCCAAAGTTTTTCCACAATACCTGACAACCGTTTAATTTCTGAGCTTCCGTGGCTCAATGGTTAGCGCGTTCAGCTGTTAACCAATAGGTTGGTTGTTCGAGCCCACCCGGGAGCGGTGTTGTGTGATCTAAAATGTAACGTAGAAAGCCAAAGTTTTACCACAATACCTGACGACCATTTAATTTTTGGGCTTCCGTGGCGCAATGGTTAGCGCGTTCGGCTGTTAACCGAAAGGTTGGTGGTTCGAGCCCATCCAGGAGCGGTGTTGTGAGGCCTCAGATGTGAAGTAAAAAGTCAAAGTTTTACCTCAATACCTGACGAAAATTTAATTTTTGGGCTTCAGTGGCGCAATGGTTAGCGCGTTCGGCTGTTAACCAATAGGTTGGTGGTTCGAGCCCACCCGGGAGCGGTGTTTTGGGATCTCAAATGTAACGTAAATAGCCAAAGTTTTTCCACAATACCTGACGACCATTTAATTTTTGGGCCTCAGTGGCGCAATGGTTAGCGCGTTCAGCTGTTAACCGAAAGGTTGGTGGTTCGAGCCCACCCGGGAGAGGTGTTGTGGGGTCTCAAATGTAACGTAGAAAGCCAAAGTCTTTCCACAATACCTGACAACCGTTTAATTTCTGAGCTTCCGTGGCTCAATGGTTAGCGCGTTCAGCTGTTAAGCAATAGGTTGGTGGTTCGAGCCCAAACGAGAGAGGATTTGTGGGGTCTCAGAAGTAGCGTGAAAAGTCGTAACTTTTCAACAATACCTGACAACCATTTAATTATTGGGCGTCCGTGGCGCAATGGTTAGCGCGTTCGGCTGTTAACCAATAGGTTGGTTGTTCGAGCCCATCCGGGAGCGGTGTTGTGAGGTCTTAGATGTGACGTAAAAAGTCAAGGTTTTTACACAATATCTGACGAGCATCTAATTTTTGGGCTTCCGTGGCGCAATGGTTAGCGCGTTCAGCTGTTAATCGAAAGGTTGGTGGTTCGAGCCCACCCGGGAGAGGTGTTGTGGGGTCTCAAATGTAACGTAGAAAGCCAAAGTTTTTCCACAATACCTGACAACCGTTTAATTTCTGAGCTTCCGTGGCTCAATGGTTAGCGCGTTCAGCTGTTAACCAATAGGTTGGTTGTTCGAGCCCACCCGGGAGCGGTGTTGTGTGATCTCAAATGTAACGTAGAAAGCCAAAGTTTTACCACAATACCTGACGACCATTTAATTTTTGGGCTTCCGTGGCGCAATGGTTAGCGCGTTCGGCTGTTAACCGAAAGGTTGGTGGTTCGAGCCCATCCAGGAGCGGTGTTGTGAGGCCTCAGATGTGAAGTAAAAAGTCAAAGTTTTACCTCAATACCTGACGAACATTTAATTTTTGGGCTTCAGTGGCACAATGGTCAGCGCGTTCAGCTGTTAACCGAAAGGTTGGTGGTTCGAGCCCAAACGAGAGAGGTTTTGTGGGGTCTCAGATGTAGCGTGAAAAGTCGTAACTTTTCAACAATACCTGACAACCATTTAATTTTTGGGCGTCCGTGGCGCAATGGCTAGCGCGTTCGGCTGTTAACCGAAAGGTTGGTGGTTCGAGCCCATCCGGGAGCGGTGTTGTGACGTCTCAGATGTTACGTAAAATGTCAGAGTTTTTCCACAATACCTGACAACCATTTAATTTCGGAGCTTCCGTGGCGCAGTAATTAGCGCGTCCAGCTCTTAATCGAAAGGTTGGTGGTTCGAGCCCACCCGGAAGAGGTGTTGTGGGGTCTCAGATGTAGCGTTAAAAGTCAAAACTTTTCCACAATACGTGACAACCGTTTAATTTCTGATCTTCCGTGGCTCAATGGTTAGCGCGTTCGGCTGTTAACCAATAGGTTGGTGGTTCGAGCCCACCCGGGAGCGGTGTTTTTGGATCTCAAATGTAACGTAAATAGCCAAAGTTTTTCCACAATACCTGACGACCATTTAATTTTTGGGCCTCAGTGGCGAATGGTTAGCGCGTTCAGCTGTTAACCGAAAGGTTGGTGGTTCGAGCCCTCCCGGGAGCGGTGTTGTGACGTCTCAGATATGACGTAAAATGTCAGAGTTTTTCCAAAACACCTGACGAACATTTAACTTTTGGGCTTCCGTGGCGCAATGGTTAGCGCGTTCAGCTGTTAATCGAAAGGTTGGTGGTTCGAGCCCGCCCGGAAGAGGTATTGTGTGGTCTCAGATGTAGCGTAAAAAGTCAAAACTTTTCCACAATACGTGACAACCATTTAATTTCTCAGCTTCCGTGGCTCAATGGTTAGCGCGTTCGGCTGTTAATCGAAAGGTTGGTGGTTCGAGCCCATCCGGGAGCGGTGTTGTGAGGTCTCAGATGTAGCGTGAAAAGTCAAACTTTTTCCATAATACGTGATAACCATTTATTTTCTGAGCTTCCGTGGCTCAATGGTTAGCGCGTTCGGCTGTTAACCAATAGGTTGGTGGTTCGAGCCCACCCGGGAGCGGTGTTTTGGGATCTCAAATGTAACGTAAATAGCCAAAGTTTTTCCACAATACCTGACGACCATTTAATTTTTGGGCCTCAGTGGCGCAATGGTTAGCGCGTTCAGCTGTTAACCGAAAGGTTGGTGGTTCGAGCCCACCCGGGAGAGGTGTTGTGGGGTCTCAAATGTAACGTAGAAAGCCAAAGTCTTTCCACAATACCTGACAACCGTTTAATTTCCGAGCTTCCGTGGCTCAATGGTTAGCGCGTTCAGCTGTTAAGCAATAGGTTGGTGGTTCGAGCCCAAACGAGAGAGGATTTGTGGGGTCTCAGAAGTAGCGTGAAAAGTCGTAACTTTTCAACAATACCTGACAACCATTTAATTATTGGGCGTCCGTGGCGCAATGGTTAGCGCGTTCGGCTGTTAACCAATAGGTTGGTTGTTCGAGCCCATCCGGGAGCGGTGTTGTGAGGTCTTAGATGTGACGTAAAAAGTCAAGGTTTTTACACAATATCTGACGAGCATCTAATTTTTGGGCTTCCGTGGCGCAATGGTTAGCGCGTTCAGCTGTTAATCGAAAGGTTGGTGGTTCGAGCCCACCCGGGAGAGGTGTTGTGGGGTCTCAAATGTAACGTAGAAAGCCAAAGTTTTTCCACAATACCTGACAACCGTTTAATTTCTGAGCTTCCGTGGCTCAATGGTTAGCGCGTTCAGCTGTTAACCAATAGGTTGGTTGTTCGAGCCCACCCGGGAGCGGTGTTGTGTGATCTAAAATGTAACGTAGAAAGCCAAAGTTTTACCACAATACCTGACGACCATTTAATTTTTGGGCTTCCGTGGCGCAATGGTTAGCGCGTTCGGCTGTTAACCGAAAGGTTGGTGGTTCGAGCCCATCCAGGAGCGGTGTTGTGAGGCCTCAGATGTGAAGTAAAAAGTCAAAATTTTACCTCAATACCTGACGAAAATTTAATTTTTGGGCTTCAGTGGCGCAATGGTTAGCGCGTTCGGCTGTTAACCAATAGGTTGGTGGTTCGAGCCCACCCGGGAGCGGTGTTTTGGGATCTCAAATGTAACGTAAATAGCCAAAGTTTTTCCACAATACCTGACGACCATTTAATTTTTGGGCCTCAGTGGCGCAATGGTTAGCGCGTTCAGCTGTTAACCGAAAGGTTGGTGGTTCGAGCCCACCCGGGAGAGGTGTTGTGGGGTCTCAAATGTAACGTAGAAAGCCAAAGTCTTTCCACAATACCTGACAACCGTTTAATTTCTGAGCTTCCGTGGCTCAATGGTTAGCGCGTTCAGCTGTTAAGCAATAGGTTGGTGGTTCGAGCCCAAACGAGAGAGGATTTGTGGGGTCTCAGAAGTAGCGTGAAAAGTCGTAACTTTTCAACAATACCTGACAACCATTTAATTATTGGGCGTCCGTGGCGCAATGGTTAGCGCGTTCGGCTGTTAACCAATAGGTTGGTTGTTCGAGCCCATCCGGGAGCGGTGTTGTGAGGTCTTAGATGTGACGTAAAAAGTCAAGGTTTTTACACAATATCTGACGAGCATCTAATTTTTGGGCTTCCGTGGCGCAATGGTTAGCGCGTTCAGCTGTTAATCGAAAGGTTGGTGGTTCGAGCCCACCCGGGAGAGGTGTTGTGGGGTCTCAAATGTAACGTAGAAAGCCAAAGTTTTTCCACAATACCTGACAACCGTTTAATTTCTGAGCTTCCGTGGCTCAATGGTTAGCGCGTTCAGCTGTTAACCAATAGGTTGGTTGTTCGAGCCCACCCGGGAGCGGTGTTGTGTGATCTCAAATGTAACGTAGAAAGCCAAAGTTTTACCACAATACCTGACGACCATTTAATTTTTGGGCTTCCGTGGCGCAATGGTTAGCGCGTTCGGCTGTTAACCGAAAGGTTGGTGGTTCGAGCCCATCCAGGAGCGGTGTTGTGAGGCCTCAGATGTGTAGTAAAAAGTCAAAGTTTTACCTCAATACCTGACGAAAATTTAATTTTTGGGCTTCAGTGGCGCAATGGTTAGCGCGTTCGGCTATTAACCAATAGGTTGGTGGTTCGAGCCCATCCGGGAGAAGTGTTGTGACGTCTCAGACGTAACGCAAAATGTCAGAGTTTTTCCACAATACCTGACGAACATTTAATTTTTGGGCTTCAGTGGCGCAATGGTCAGCGCGTTCAGCTGTTAACCGAAAGGTTGGTGGTTCGAGCCCAAACGAGAGAGGTTTTGTGGGGTCTCAGATGTAGCGTGAAAAGTCAAAACTTTTCCACAATACGTGACAACCATTTAATTTCTGAGCTTCAGTGGCGCAATGGCTAGCGCGTTCGGCTGTTAACCGAAAGGTTGGTGGTTCGAGCCCATCCGGGAGCGGTGTTGTGACGTCTCAGATGTTACGTAAAATGTCAGAGTTTTTCCACAATACCTGACAACCATTTAATTTCGGAGCTTCCGTGGCGCAGTAATTAGCGCGTCCAGCTCTTAATCGAAAGGTTGGTGGTTCGAGCCCACCCGGAAGAGGTGTTGTGGGGTCTCAGATGTAGCGTTAAAAGTCAAAACGTTTCCACAATACGTGACAACCGTTTAATTTCTGATCTTCCGTGGCTCAATGGTTAGCGCGTTCGGCTGTTAACCAATAGGTTGGTGGTTCGAGCCCACCCGGGAGCGGTGTTTTTGGATCTCAAATGTAACGTAAATAGCCAAAGTTTTTCCACAATACCTGACGACCATTTAATTTTTGGGCCTCAGTGGCGAATGGTTAGCGCGTTCAGCTGTTAACCGAAAGGTTGGTGGTTCGAGCCCTCCCGGGAGCGGTGTTGTGACGTCTCAGATATAACGTAAAATGTCAGAGTTTTTCCAAAACACCTGACGAACATTTAACTTTTGGGCTTCCGTGGCGCAATGGTTAGCGCGTTCAGCTGTTAATCGAAAGGTTGGTGGTTCGAGCCCGCCCGGAAGAGGTATTGTGTGGTCTCAGATGTAGCGTAAAAAGTCAAAACTTTTCCACAATACGTGACAACCATTTAATTTCTCAGCTTCCGTGGCTCAATGGTTAGCGCGTTCGGCTGTTAACCAATAGGTTGGTGGTTCGAGCCCACCCGGGAGCGGTGTTTTGGGATCTCAAATGTAACGTAAATAGCCAAAGTTTTTCCACAATACCTGACGACCATTTAATTTTTGGGCCTCAGTGGCGCAATGGTTAGCGCGTTCAGCTGTTAACCGAAAGGTTGGTGGTTCGAGCCCACCCGGGAGAGGTGTTGTGGGGTCTCAAATGTAACGTAGAAAGCCAAAGTCTTTCCACAATACCTGACAACCGTTTAATTTCCGAGCTTCCGTGGCTCAATGGTTAGCGCGTTCAGCTGTTAAGCAATAGGTTGGTGGTTCGAGCCCAAACGAGAGAGGATTTGTGGGGTCTCAGAAGTAGCGTGAAAAGTCGTAACTTTTCAACAATACCTGACAACCATTTAATTATTGGGCGTCCGTGGCGCAATGGTTAGCGCGTTCGGCTGTTAACCAATAGGTTGGTTGTTCGAGCCCATCCGGGAGCGGTGTTGTGAGGTCTTAGATGTGACGTAAAAAGTCAAGGTTTTTACACAATATCTGACGAGCATCTAATTTTTGGGCTTCCGTGGCGCAATGGTTAGCGCGTTCAGCTGTTAATCGAAACGTTGGTGGTTCGAGCCCACCCGGGAGAGGTGTTGTGGGGTCTCAAATGTAACGTAGAAAGCCAAAGTTTTTCCACAATACCTGACAACCGTTTAATTTCTGAGCTTCCGTGGCTCAATGGTTAGCGCGTTCAGCTGTTAACCAATAGGTTGGTTGTTCGAGCCCACCCGGGAGCGGTGTTGTGTGATCTAAAATGTAACGTAGAAAGCCAAAGTTTTACCACAATACCTGACGACCATTTAATTTTTGGGCTTCCGTGGCGCAATGGTTAGCGCGTTCGGCTGTTAACCGAAAGGTTGGTGGTTCGAGCCCATCCAGGAGCGGTGTTGTGAGGCCTCAGATGTGAAGTAAAAAGTCAAAGTTTTACCTCAATACCTGACGAAAATTTAATTTTTGGGCTTCAGTGGCGCAATGGTTAGCGCGTTCGGCTGTTAACCAATAGGTTGGTGGTTCGAGCCCACCCGGGAGCGGTGTTTTGGGATCTCAAATGTAACGTAAATAGCCAAAGTTTTTCCACAATACCTGACGACCATTTAATTTTTGGGCCTCAGTGGCGCAATGGTTAGCGCGTTCAGCTGTTAACCGAAAGGTTGGTGGTTCGAGCCCACCCGGGAGAGGTGTTGTGGGGTCTCAAATGTAACGTAGAAAGCCAAAGTCTTTCCACAATACCTGACAACCGTTTAATTTCTGAGCTTCCGTGGCTCAATGGTTAGCGCGTTCAGCTGTTAAGCAATAGGTTGGTGGTTCGAGCCCAAACGAGAGAGGATTTGTGGGGTCTCAGAAGTAGCGTGAAAAGTCGTAACTTTTCAACAATACCTGACAACCATTTAATTATTGGGCGTCCGTGGCGCAATGGTTAGCGCGTTCGGCTGTTAACCAATAGGTTGGTTGTTCGAGCCCATCCGGGAGCGGTGTTGTGAGGTCTTAGATGTGACGTAAAAAGTCAAGGTTTTTACACAATATCTGACGAGCATCTAATTTTTGGGCTTCCGTGGCGCAATGGTTAGCGCGTTCAGCTGTTAATCGAAAGGTTGGTGGTTCGAGCCCACCCGGGAGAGGTGTTGTGGGGTCTCAGATGTAGCGTGAAAAGTCGTAACTTTTCAACAATACCTGACAACCATTTAATTATTGGGCGTCCGTGGCGCAATGGTTAGCGCGTTCGGCTGTTAACCAATAGGTTGGTTGTTCGAGCCCATCCGGGAGCGGTGTTGTGAGGTCTTAGATGTGACGTAAAAAGTCAAGGTTTTTACACAATATCTGACGAGCATCTAATTTTTGGGCTTCCGTGGCGCAATGGTTAGCGCGTTCAGCTGTTAATCGAAAGGTTGGTGGTTCGAGCCCACCCGGGAGAGGTGTTGTGGGGTCTCAGATGTAGCGTGAAAAGTCGTAACTTTTCAACAATACCTGACAACCATTTAATTATTGGGCGTCCGTGGCGCAATGGTTAGCGCGTTCGGCTGTTAACCAATAGGTTGGTTGTTCGAGCCCATCCGGGAGCGGTGTTGTGAGGTCTTAGATGTGACGTAAAAAGTCAAGGTTTTTACACAATATCTGACGAGCATCTAATTTTTGGGCTTCCGTGGCGCAATGGTTAGCGCGTTCAGCTGTTAATCGAAAGGTTGGTGGTTCGAGCCCACCCGGGAGAGGTGTTGTGGGGTCTCAAATGTAACGTAGAAAGCCAAAGTTTTTCCACAATACCTGACAACCGTTTAATTTCTGAGCTTCCGTGGCTCAATGGTTAGCGCGTTCAGCTGTTAACCAATAGGTTGGTTGTTCGAGCCCACCCGGGAGCGGTGTTGTGTGATCTAAAATGTAACGTAGAAAGCCAAAGTTTTACCACAATACCTGACGACCATTTAATTTTTGGGCTTCCGTGGCGCAATGGTTAGCGCGTTCGGCTGTTAACCGAAAGGTTGGTGGTTCGAGCCCATCCAGGAGCGGTGTTGTGAGGCCTCAGATGTGAAGTAAAAAGTCAAAGTTTTACCTCAATACCTGACGAAAATTTAATTTTTGGGCTTCAGTGGCGCAATGGTTAGCGCGTTCGGCTGTTAACCAATAGGTTGGTGGTTCGAGCCCACCCGGGAGCGGTGTTTTGGGATCTCAAATGTAACGTAAATAGCCAAAGTTTTTCCACAATACCTGACGACCATTTAATTTTTGGGCCTCAGTGGCGCAATGGTTAGCGCGTTCAGCTGTTAACCGAAAGGTTGGTGGTTCGAGCCCACCCGGGAGAGGTGTTGTGGGGTCTCAAATGTAACGTAGAAAGCCAAAGTCTTTCCACAATACCTGACAACCGTTTAATTTCTGAGCTTCCGTGGCTCAATGGTTAGCGCGTTCAGCTGTTAAGCAATAGGTTGGTGGTTCGAGCCCAAACGAGAGAGGATTTGTGGGGTCTCAGAAGTAGCGTGAAAAGTCGTAACTTTTCAACAATACCTGACAACCATTTAATTATTGGGCGTCCGTGGCGCAATGGTTAGCGCGTTCGGCTGTTAACCAATAGGTTGGTTGTTCGAGCCCATCCGGGAGCGGTGTTGTGAGGTCTTAGATGTGACGTAAAAAGTCAAGGTTTTTACACAATATCTGACGAGCATCTAATTTTTGGGCTTCCGTGGCGCAATGGTTAGCGCGTTCAGCTGTTAATCGAAAGGTTGGTGGTTCGAGCCCACCCGGGAGAGGTGTTGTGGGGTCTCAAATGTAACGTAGAAAGCCAAAGTTTTTCCACAATACCTGACAACCGTTTAATTTCTGAGCTTCCGTGGCTCAATGGTTAGCGCGTTCAGCTGTTAACCAATAGGTTGGTTGTTCGAGCCCACCCGGGAGCGGTGTTGTGTGATCTCAAATGTAACGTAGAAAGCCAAAGTTTTACCACAATACCTGACGACCATTTAATTTTTGGGCTTCCGTGGCGCAATGGTTAGCGCGTTCGGCTGTTAACCGAAAGGTTGGTGGTTCGAGCCCATCCGGGAGCGGTGTTGTGAGGTCTTAGATGTGACGTAAAAAGTCAAGGTTTTTACACAATATCTGACGAGCATCTAATTTTTGGGCTTCCGTGGCGCAATGGTTAGCGCGTTCAGCTGTTAATCGAAAGGTTGGTGGTTCGAGCCCACCCGGGAGAGGTGTTGTGGGGTCTCAGATGTAGCGTGAAAAGTCGTAACTTTTCAACAATACCTGACAACCATTTAATTATTGGGCGTCCGTGGCGCAATGGTTAGCGCGTTCGGCTGTTAACCAATAGGTTGGTTGTTCGAGCCCATCCGGGAGCGGTGTTGTGAGGTCTTAGATGTGACGTAAAAAGTCAAGGTTTTTACACAATATCTGACGAGCATCTAATTTTTGGGCTTCCGTGGCGCAATGGTTAGCGCGTTCAGCTGTTAATCGAAAGGTTGGTGGTTCGAGCCCACCCGGGAGAGGTGTTGTGGGGTCTCAAATGTAACGTAGAAAGCCAAAGTTTTTCCACAATACCTGACAACCGTTTAATTTCTGAGCTTCCGTGGCTCAATGGTTAGCGCGTTCAGCTGTTAACCAATAGGTTGGTTGTTCGAGCCCACCCGGGAGCGGTGTTGTGTGATCTAAAATGTAACGTAGAAAGCCAAAGTTTTACCACAATACCTGACGACCATTTAATTTTTGGGCTTCCGTGGCGCAATGGTTAGCGCGTTCGGCTGTTAACCGAAAGGTTGGTGGTTCGAGCCCATCCAGGAGCGGTGTTGTGAGGCCTCAGATGTGAAGTAAAAAGTCAAAGTTTTACCTCAATACCTGACGAAAATTTAATTTTTGGGCTTCAGTGGCGCAATGGTTAGCGCGTTCGGCTATTAACCAATAGGTTGGTGGTTCGAGCCCATCCGGGAGAAGTGTTGTGACGTCTCAGACGTAACGCAAAATGTCAGAGTTTTTCCACAATACCTGACGAACATTTAATTTTTGGGCTTCAGTGGCGCAATGGTCAGCGCGTTCAGCTGTTAACCGAAAGGTTGGTGGTTCGAGCCCAAACGAGAGAGGTTTTGTGGGGTCTCAGATGTAGCGTGAAAAGTCAAAACTTTTCCACAATACGTGACAACCATTTAATTTCTGAGCTTCAGTGGCGCAATGGTCAGCGCGTTCAGCTGTTAACCGAAAGGTTGGTGGTTCGAGCCCTCCCGGGAGCGGTGTTGTGACGTCTCAGATGTAACGTAAAATGTCAGAGTTTTTCCACAATACCTGACGAGCATTTAATTTTTGGGCTTCCGTGGCGCAATGGTTAGCGCGTTCAGCTGTTAATCGAAAGGTTGGTGGTTCAAGCCCACCCGGGAGAGGTGTTGTGAGGTCTCAGATGTAGCGTGAAAAGTCAAACTTTTTCCATAATACGTGATAACCATTTATTTTCTGATCTTTCGTGGCTCAATGGTTAGCGCGTTCGGCTGTTAACCAATAGCTTGGTGGTTCGAGCCCACCCGGGAGCGGTGTTTTTGGATCTCAAATGTAACGTAAATAGCCAAAGTTTTGCCGCAATACCTGACGACCATTTTTTTTTTGGGCGTCCGTGGCGCAATGGTTAGCGCGTTCGGCTGTTAACCGAAAGGTTGGTGGTTCGAGCCCATCCGGGAGCGGTGTTGTGAGGTCTCAGATGTGAAGTAAAAAGCCAAAGTTTTTCCACAATACCTGACAACCGTTTTATTTCTGAGCTTCCGTGGCTCAATGGTTAGCGCGTTCAGCTGTTAACCAATAGGTTGGTGGTTCGAGCCCACCCGGGAGCGGTGTTGTGTGATCTCAAGTGTAACGTAGAAAGCCAAAGTTTTTCCACAATACCTGACGACCATTTAATTTTTGGGCTTCCGTGGCGCAATGGTTAGCGCGTTCGGCTGTTAACCAATAGGTTGGTGGTTCGAGCCCATCCGGGAGCGGTGTTGTGAGGTCTCAGATGTGACGTAAAAAGTCAAGGTTTTTACACAATACCTGACGAGCATTTAATTTTTGGGCTTCCGTGGCGCAATGGTTACCGCGTTCAGCTGTTAATCGAAAGGTTGGTGGTTCGAGCCCACCCGGGAGAGGTGTTGTGGGGTCTCAAATGTAACGTAGAAAGCCAAAGTTTTTCCACAATACCTGACAACAATTTAATTTCTGAGCTTCCGTGGCTCAATGGTTAGCGCGTTCGGCTGTTAACCGAAATGTTGGTGGGTCGAGCCCATCCGGGAGCGGTGTTGTGAGGCCTCAGATGTGAAGTAAAAAGTCAAAGTTTTACCTCAATACCTGACGAAAATTTAATTTTTGGGCTTCAGTGGCACAATGGTTAGCGCGTTCGGCTATTAACCAATAGGTTGGTGGTTCGAGCCCATCCGGGAGAAGTGTTGTGACGTCTCAGATGTAACGTAAAATGTCGGAGTTTTTCCACAATACCTGACGAACATTTAATTTTTGGGCTTCAGTGGCGCAATGGTCAGCGCGTTCAGCTGTTAACCGAAAGGTTGGTGGTTCGAGCCCAAACGAGAGAGGTTTTGTGGGGTCTCAGATGTAGCTTGAAAAGTCGTAACTTTTCAACAATACCTGACAACCATTTAATTTCTGAGCTTCCGTGGCTCAATGGTTAGCGCGTTCGGCTGTCAATCGAAAGGTTGGTGGTTGGAGCCCATCCGGGAGCGGTGTAGTGAGGTCTAGGATGTGAAGTAAAAAGTCAAACTTTTTCCATAATACGTGATAACCATTTATTTTCTGATCTTTCGTGGCTCAATGGTTAGCGCGTTCGGCTTTTAACCAATAGCTTGGTGGTTCGAGCCCACCCGGGAGCGGTGTTTTTGGATCTCAAATGTAACGTAAATAGCCAAAGTTTTTCTACAATACCTGACGACCATTTAATTTTTGGGCTTCCGTGGCGCAATGGTTAGTGCGTTCAGCTGTTAACCGAAAGGTTGGTGGTTCGAGCCCAAACGAGAGAGGATTTGTGGGGTCTCAGATGTAGCGTGAAAAGTCGTAACTTTTCAACAATACCTGACAACCATTTAATTTTTGGGCGTCCGTGGCGCAATGGCTAGCGCGTTCGGCTGTTAACCGAAAGGTTGGTGGTTCGAGCCCATCCGGGAGCGGTGTTGTGACGTCTCAGATGTTACGTAAAATGTCAGAGTTTTTCCACAATACCTGACGAACATTTAATTTTTGGGCTTCCGTGGCGCAGTAATTAGCGCGTCCAGCTCTTAATCGAAAGGTTGGTGGTTCGAGCCCTCCCGGGAGCGGTGTTGTGACGTCTCAGATGTAACGTAAAATGTCAGAGTTTTTCCACAACACCAGACGAACATTTAACTTTTGGGCTTCTGTGGCGCAATGGTTAGCGCGTTCGGCTGTTAACCAATAGGTTGGTGGTTCGAGCCCATCCGGGAGCGGTGTTGTGAGGTCTCAGATGTGACGTAAAAAGTCAAGGTTTTTACACAATACCTGACGAGCATTTAATTTTTGGGATTCCGTGGCGCAATGGTTAGCGCGTTCAGCTGTTAATCGAAAGGTTGGTGGTTCGAGCCCACCCGGGAGAGGTGTTGTGGGGTCTCAAATGTAACGTAGAAAGCCAAAGTTTTTCCACAACACCTGACAACCATTTAATTTCTGAGCTTCCGCGGCTCAATGGTTAGCGCGTTCGGCTGTTAACCAATAGGTTGGTGGTTCGAGCCCATCCGGGAGCGGTGTTGTGAGGTCTCAGATGTGACGTAAATAGTCAAGGTTTTTACACAATACCTGACGAGCATTTAACTTTTGGGCTTCCGTGGCGCAATGGTTAGCGCGTTCGGCTGTTAACCAATAGGTTGGTGGTTCGAGCCCATCCGGGAGCGGTGTTGTGAGGTCTCAGATGTGACGTAAAAAATCAAGTTTTTTGCACAATACCTGACGAGCATTTAGGTTTTGGGCTTCCGTGGCGCAATGGTTAGCGCGTTCGGCTGTTAAGCAATAGGTTGGTGGTTCGAGCCCATCCGGGAGCGGTGTTGTGAGGTCTCAGATGTGACGTAAAAAGTCAAGGTTTTTACACAATACCTGACGAGCATTTAAATTTTGGGCTTCCTTGGCGCAATGGTTAGCGCGTTCGGCTGTTAACCAATAGGTTGGTGGTTCGAGCCCACCCGGGAGCGGTGTTGTGTGATCTCAAATGTAACGTAGAAAGCCAAAATTTTTCCACAATACCTGACGACCATTTAATTTTTGGGCTTCCGTGGCGCAATGTTTAGCGCGTTCGGCTGTTAACCAATAGGTTGGTGGTTCGAGCCCATCCGGGAGCGGTGTTGTGAGGTCTCAGATGTGACGTAAAAAGTCAAGGTTTTACACAATACCTGACGAGCATTAAACTTTTGGGCTTCCGTGGCGCAATGGTTAGCGCGTTCGGCTGTTAACCAATAGGTTGGTGGTTCGAGCCCATCCGGGAGCGGTGTTGTGAGGTCTCAGATGTGACGTAAAAAGTCAAGGTTTTTACACAATACCTGACGAGCATTAAACTTTTGGGCTTCCGTGGCGCAATGGTTAGCGCGTTCGGCTGTTAACCAATAGGTTGGTGGTTCGAGCCCATCCGGGAGCGGTGTTGTGAGGTCTCAGATGTGACGTAAGAAGTCAAGGTTTTTACACAATACCTGACGAGTATTTAACTTTTGGGCTTCCGTGGCGCAATGGTTAGCGCGTTCGGCTGTTAACCAATAGGTTGGTGGTTCGAGCCCATCCGGGAGCGGTGTTGTGAGGTCTCAGATGTGACGTAAAAAGTCAAGGTTTTTACACAATACCTGACAAGCATTTAATTTTTGGGATTCCGTGGCGCAATGGTTAGCGCGTTCGGCTGTTAACCAATAGGTTGGTGGTTCGAGGCCACCCGGGAGCGGTGTTGTGGGATCTGAAATGTAACGTAGAAAGCCAAAGTTTTTGCACAATAAATGACGACCATTTAATTTTTGGGCTTCCGTGGCGCAATGGTTAGCGCGTTCGGCTGTTAACCAATAGGTTGGTGGTTCGACCCCATCCGGGAGCGGTGTTGTGAGGTCTCAGATGTGACGTAAAAAGTCAAGGTTTTTACATAATACCTGACGAGCATTTAACTTTTGGGCTTCCGTGGCGCAATGGTTAGCGCGTTCGGCTGTTAACCAATAGGTTGGTGGTTCGAGCCCACCCGGGAGCGGTGTTGTGTGATCTCAAATGTAACGTAGAAAGCCAAAGTTTTTCCACAATACCTGACGACCATTTAATTTTTGGGCTTCCGTGGCGCAATGGTTAGCGCGTTCAGCTGCTATTCAAAAGACTGGTGGTTTGAGCTCTCCCGGGAGCGGTGTTGTGACGTCTCAAATATAACATAAAATGTCAGAGTTTTTCCACAATACCTGTCGAACATTGAATTTTTGGGCTTCCGTGGCGCAATGGTTAGCGCGTTCAGCTGTTAATCGAGAGGTTGGTGGTAGGAGCCCACCCGGGAGAGGTGTTGTGGGGTCTCAGATGTAGCGTAAAAAGTCAAAACTTTTCCACAATACGTGACAACCATTTAATTTCTGGGTTTCCGTGGCTCAATGATTAGCGCGTTCGGCTGTTAACCAATAGGTTTGTGGTTCGAGCCCATCCGGGAGCGGTGTTGTGAGGTCTCAGATTTGACGTAAAAAATCAAGGTTTTTACACAATACCTGACGAGCATTTAACTTTTGGGCTTCCGTGGCGCAATGGTTAGCGCGGTCGGCTGTTAACCAATAGGTTGGTGGTTCGAGCCCATCCGGGAGCGGTGTTGTGAGGTCTCAGATGTGACGTAAAAAGTCAAGGTTTTTACACAATACCTGACGAGCATTTAACATTTGGGCTTCCGTGGCGCAATGTTTAGCGCGTTCGGCTGTTAACCAATAGGTTGGTGGTTCGAGCCCATCCGGGAGCGGTGTTGTGAGGTCTCAGATGTGACGTAAAAAGTCAAGGTTTTTACACAATACCTGACGAGCATTTAACTTTTGGGCTTCCGTGGCGCAATGTTTAGCGCGTTCGGCTGTTAACCAATAGGTTGGTGGTTCGAGCCCATCCGGGAGCGGTGTTGTGAGGTCTCAGATGTGACGTAAAAAGTCAAGGTTTTTACACAATACCTGACGAGCATTAAACTTTTGGGCTTCCGTGGCGCAATGGTTAGCGCGTTCGGCTGTTAACCAATAGGTTGGTGGTTCGAGTCCATCCGGGAGCGGTGTTGTGAGGTCTCAGATGTGACGTAAGAAGTCAAGGTTTTTACACAATACCTGACGAGTATTTAACTTTTGGGCTTCCGTGGCGCAATGGTTAGCGCGTTCGGCTGTTAACCAATAGGTTGGTGGTTCGAGCCCATCCGGGAGCGGTGTTGTGAGGTCTCAGATGTGACGTAAAAAGTCAAGGTTTTTACACAATACCTGACGAGCATTAAACTTTTGGGCTTCCGTGGCGCAATGGTTAGCGCGTTCGGCTGTTAACCAATAGGTTGGTGGTTCGAGCCCATCCGGGAGCGGTGTTGTGAGGTCTCAGATGTGACGTAAGAAGTCAAGGTTTTTACACAATACCTGACGAGTATTTAACTTTTGGGCTTCCGTGGCGCAATGGTTAGCGCGTTCGGCTGTTAACCAATAGGTTGGTGGTTCGAGCCCATCCGGGAGCGGTGTTGTGAGGTCTCAGATGTGACGTAAAAAGTCAAGGTTTTTACACAATACCTGACGAGCATTTAATTTTTGGGATTCCGTGGCGCAATGGTTAGCGCGTTCAGCTGTTAATCGAAAGGTTGGTGGTTCGAGCCCATCCGGGAGCGGTGTTGTGAGGTCTCAGATGTGACGTAAAAAGTCAAGTTTTTTGCACAATACCTGACGAGCATTTAGGTTTTGGGCTTCCGTGGCGCAATGGTTAGCGCGTTCGGCCGTTAACCAATAGGTTGGTGGTTCGAGCCCACCCGGGAGCGGTGTTGTGTGATCTCAAATGTAACGTAGAAAGCCAAAATGTTTCCACAATACCTGACGACCATTTAATTTTTGGGCTTCCGTGGCGCAATGGTTAGCGCGTTCGGCTGTTAACCAATAGGTTGGTGGTTCGAGCCCATCCGGGAGCGGTGTTGTGAGGTCTCAGATGTGACGTAAAAAGTCAAGGTTTTCCACAATACCTGACAACCATTTAATTTCTGAGCTTCCGTGGCTCAATGGTTAGCGCGTTCGGCTGTTAACCAATAGGTTGGTGGTTCGAGCCCACCCGGGAGCGGTGTTGTGGGATCTGAAATGTAACGTAGAAAGCCAAAGTTTTTGCACAATAAATGACGACCATTTAATTTTTGGGCTTCCGTGGCGCAATGGTTAGCGCGTTCGGCTGTTAACCAATAGGTTGGTGGTTCGAGCCCATCCGGGAGCGGTGTTGTGAGGTCTCAGATGTGACGTAAAAAGTCAAGGTTTTTACACAATACCTGACGAGCATTTAATTTTTGGGCTTCCGTGGCGCAATGGTTACCGCGTTCAGCTGTTAATCGAAAGGTTGGTGGTTCGAGCCCACCCGGGAGAGGTGTTGTGGGGTCTCAAATGTAACGTAGAAAGCCAAAGTTTTTCCACAATACCTGACAACAATTTAATTTCTGAGCTTCCGTGGCTCAATGGTTAGCGCGTTCGGCTGTTAACCGAAATGTTGGTGGGTCGAGCCCATCCGGGAGCGGTGTTGTGAGGCCTCAGATGTGAAGTAAAAAGTCAAAGTTTTACCTCAATACCTGACGAAAATTTAATTTTTGGGCTTCAGTGGCACAATGGTTAGCGCGTTCGGCTATTAACCAATAGGTTGGTGGTTCGAGCCCATCCGGGAGAAGTGTTGTGACGTCTCAGATGTAACGTAAAATGTCGGAGTTTTTCCACAATACCTGACGAACATTTAATTTTTGGGCTTCAGTGGCGCAATGGTCAGCGCGTTCAGCTGTTAACCGAAAGGTTGGTGGTTCGAGCCCAAACGAGAGAGGTTTTGTGGGGTCTCAGATGTAGCTTGAAAAGTCGTAACTTTTCAACAATACCTGACAACCATTTAATTTCTGAGCTTCCGTGGCTCAATGGTTAGCGCGTTCGGCTGTCAATCGAAAGGTTGGTGGTTGGAGCCCATCCGGGAGCGGTGTTGTGAGGTCTAGGATGTGAAGTAAAAAGTCAAACTTTTTCCATAATACGTGATAACCATTTATTTTCTGATCTTTCGTGGCTCAATGGTTAGCGCGTTCGGCTTTTAACCAATAGCTTGGTGGTTCGAGCCCACCCGGGAGCGGTGTTTTTGGATCTCAAATGTAACGTAAATAGCCAAAGTTTTTCTACAATACCTGACGACCATTTAATTTTTGGGCTTCCGTGGCGCAATGGTTAGTGCGTTCAGCTGTTAACCGAAAGGTTGGTGGTTCGAGCCCAAACGAGAGAGGATTTGTGGGGTCTCAGATGTAGCGTGAAAAGTCGTAACTTTTCAACAATACCTGACAACCATTTAATTTTTGGGCGTCCGTGGCGCAATGGCTAGCGCGTTCGGCTGTTAACCGAAAGGTTGGTGGTTCGAGCCCATCCGGGAGCGGTGTTGTGACGTCTCAGATGTTACGTAAAATGTCAGAGTTTTTCCACAATACCTGACGAACATTTAATTTTTGGGCTTCCGTGGCGCAGTAATTAGCGCGTCCAGCTCTTAATCGAAAGGTTGGTGGTTCGAGCCCTCCCGGGAGCGGTGTTGTGACGTCTCAGATGTAACGTAAAATGTCAGAGTTTTTCCACAACACCAGACGAACATTTAACTTTTGGGCTTCTGTGGCGCAATGGTTAGCGCGTTCGGCTGTTAACCAATAGGTTGGTGGTTCGAGCCCATCCGGGAGCGGTGTTGTGAGGTCTCAGATGTGACGTAAAAAGTCAAGGTTTTTACACAATACCTGACGAGCATTCAATTTTTGGGATTCCGTGGCGCAATGGTTAGCGCGTTCAGCTGTTAATCGAAAGGTTGGTGGTTCGAGCCCACCCGGGAGAGGTGTTGTGGGGTCTCAAATGTAACGTAGAAAGCCAAAGTTTTTCCACAACACCTGACAACCATTTAATTTCTGAGCTTCCGCGGCTCAATGGTTAGCGCGTTCGGCTGTTAACCAATAGGTTGGTGGTTCGAGCCCATCCGGGAGCGGTGTTGTGAGGTCTCAGATGTGACGTAAATAGTCAAGGTTTTTACACAATACCTGACGAGCATTTAACTTTTGGGCTTCCGTGGCGCAATGGTTAGCGCGTTCGGCTGTTAACCAATAGGTTGGTGGTTCGAGCCCATCCGGGAGCGGTGTTGTGAGGTCTCAGATGTGACGTAAGAAGTCAAGGTTTTTACACAATACCTGACGAGTATTTAACTTTTGGGCTTCCGTGGCGCAATGGTTAGCGCGTTCGGCTGTTAACCAATAGGTTGGTGGTTCGAGCCCATCCGGGAGCGGTGTTGTGAGGTCTCAGATGTGACGTAAAAAGTCAAGTTTTTTGCACAATACCTGACGAGCATTTAGGTTTTGGGCTTCCGTGGCGCAATGGTTAGCGCGTTCGGCTGTTAAGCAATAGGTTGGTGGTTCGAGCCCATCCGGGAGCGGTGTTGTGAGGTCTCAGATGTGACGTAAAAAGTCAAGGTTTTTACACAATACCTGACGAGCATTAAACTTTTGGGCTTCCGTGGCGCAATGGTTAGCGCGTTCGGCTGTTAACCAATAGGTTGGTGGTTCGAGCCCATCCGGGAGCGGTGTTGTGAGGTCTCAGATGTGACGTAAAAAGTCAAGGTTTTTACACAATACCTGACGAGCATTAAACTTTTGGGCTTCCTTGGCGCAATGGTTAGCGCGTTCGGCTGTTAACCAATAGGTTGGTGGTTCGAGCCCATCCGGGAGCGGTGTTGTGAGGTCTCAGATGTGACGTAAAAAGTCAAGGTTTTTACACAATACCTGACGAGCATTAAACTTTTGGGCTTCCGTGGCGCAATGGTTAGCGCGTTCGGCTGTTAACCAATAGGTTGGTGGTTCGAGCCCATCCGGGAGCGGTGTTGTGAGGTCTCAGATGTGACGTAAGAAGTCAAGGTTTTTACACAATACCTGACGAGTATTTAACTTTTGGGCTTCCGTGGCGCAATGGTTAGCGCGTTCGGCTGTTAACCAATAGGTTGGTGGTTCGAGCCCATCCGGGAGCGGTGTTGTGAGGTCTCAGATGTGACGTAAAAAGTCAAGGTTTTTACACAATACCTGACGAGCATTTAATTTTTGGGATTCCGTGGCGCAATGGTTAGCGCGTTCAGCTGTTAATCGAAAGGTTGGTGGTTCGAGCCCATCCGGGAGCGGTGTTGTGAGGTCTCAGATGTGACGTAAAAAGTCAAGTTTTTTGCACAATACCTGACGAGCATTTAGGTTTTGGGCTTCCGTGGCGCAATGGTTAGCGCGTTCGGCTGTTAACCAATAGGTTGGTGGTTCGAGCCCACCCGGGAGCGGTGTTGTGTGATCTCAAATGTAACGTAGAAAGCCAAAATGTTTCCACAATACCTGACGACCATTTAATTTTTGGGCTTCCGTGGCGCAATGGTTAGCGCGTTCGGCTGTTAACCAATAGGTTGGTGGTTCGAGCCCATCCGGGAGCGGTGTTGTGAGGTCTCAGATGTGACGTAAAAAGTCAAGGTTTTCCACAATACCTGACAACCATTTAATTTCTGAGCTTCCGTGGCTCAATGGTTAGCGCGTTCGGCTGTTAACCAATAGGTTGGTGGTTCGAGCCCACCCGGGAGCGGTGTTGTGGGATCTGAAATGTAACGTAGAAAGCCAAAGTTTTTGCACAATAAATGACGACCATTTAATTTTTGGGCTTCCGTGGCGCAATGGTTAGCGCGTTCGGCTGTTAACCAATAGGTTGGTGGTTCGACCCCATCCGGGAGCGGTGTTGTGAGGTCTCAGATGTGACGTAAAAAGTCAAGGTTTTTACATAATACGTGACGAGCATTTAACTTTTGGGCTTCCGTGGCGCAATGGTTAGCGCGTTCAGCTGTTAATCGAGAGGTTGGTGGTAGGAGCCCACCCGGGAGAGGTGTTGTGGGGTCTCAGATGTAGCGTAAAAAGTCAAAACTTTTCCACAATACGTGACAACCATTTAATTTCTGGGCTTCCGTGGCTCAATGATTAGCGCGTTCGGCTGTTAACCAATAGGTTTGTGGTTCGAGCCCATCCGGGATGCGGTGTTGTGAGGTCTCAGATGTAACGTAAAATGTCAGAGTTTTTCACAATACCTGACGAACATTTATTTTTTGGGCTTCCGTGGCGCAATGATTAGCGCGTTCAGCTGTTAATCGAAAGGTTGAAGGTTCGAGCCCACCCGGGAGAGGTGTTGTGGGGTCTCATATGTAGCGTAAAAAGTCAAAACTTATCCACAATACGTGACAATCATTTAATTTCTGAGCTTCCGTGGCTCAATCTTTAGCGCGTTCGGCTGTTAACCAATAGGTTGGTGGTTCGAGCTCATCCGGGAGCGGTGTTGTGAGGTCTCAGATGTGACGTAGAAAGCCAAAGTTTTTCCACAATACCTGACGACCATTTAATTTTTGGGCTTCCGTGGCTCAATGGTTAGCGCGTTCGGCTGTTAACCAATAGGTTGGTGGTTCGAGCCCATCCGGGAGAGGTGTTGTGTGATCTCAAATGTAACGTAGAAAGCCATAGTTTTTGCACAATAAATGACGACCATTTAATTTTTGGGCTTCCGTGGCGCAATGGTTAGCGCGTTCGGCTGTTAACCAATAGGTTGGTGGTTCGAACCCATCCGGGAGCGGTGTTGTGAGGTCTCAGATTTGACGTAAAAAATCAAGGTTTTTACACAATACCTGACGAGCATTTAACTTTTGGGCTTCCGTGGCGCAATGGTTAGCGCGTTCGGCTGTTAACCAATAGGTTGGTGGTTCGAGCCCATCCGGGAGCGATGTTGTGAGGTCTCAGATGTGACGTAAAAAGTCAAGGTTTTTACACAATACCTGACGAGCATTAAACTTTTCGGCTTCCGTGGCGCAATGGTTAGCGCGTTCGGCTGTTAACCAAGAGGTTGGTGGTTCGAGCCCATCCGGGAGCGGTGTTGTGAGGTCTCAGATGTGACGTAAGAAGTCAAGGTTTTTACACAATACCTGACGAGTATTTAACTTTTGGGCTTCCGTGGCGCAATGGTTAGCGCGTTCGGCTGTTAACCAATAGGTTGGTGGTTCGAGCCCATCCGGGAGCGGTGTTGTGAGGTCTCAGATGTGACGTAAAAAGTCAAGGTTTTTACACAATACCTGACGAGCATTTAATTTTTGGGATTCCGTGGCGCAATGGTTAGCGCGTTCGGCTGTTAACCAATAGGTTGGTGGTTCGAGCCCACCCGGGAGCGGTGTTGTGTGATCTCAAATGTAACGTAGAAAGCCAAAATGTTTCCACAATACCTGACGACCATTTAATTTTTGGGCTTCCGTGGCGCAATGGTTAGCGCGTTTGGCTGTTAACCAATAGGTTGGTGGTTCGAGCCCATCCGGGAGCGGTGTTGTGAGGTCTCAGATGTGACGTAAAAAGTCAAGGTTTTCCACAATACCTGACAACCATTTAATTTCTGAGCTTCCGTGGCTCAATGGTTAGCGCGTTCGGCTGTTAACCAATAGGTTGGTGGTTCGAGCCCACCCGGGAGCGGTGTTGTGGGATCTGAAATGTAACGTAGAAAGCCAAAGTTTTTGCACAATAAATGACGACCATTTAATTTTTGGGCTTCCGTGGCGCAATGGTTAGCGCGTTCGGCTGTTAACCAATAGGTTGGTGGTTCGACCCCATCCGGGAGCGGTGTTGTGAGGTCTCAGATGTGACGTAAAAAGTCAAGGTTTTTACATAATACGTGACGAGCATTTAACTTTTGGGCTTCCGTGGCGCAATGGTTAGCGCGTTCAGCTGTTAATCGAGAGGTTGGTGGTAGGAGCCCACCCGGGAGAGGTGTTGTGGGGTCTCAGATGTAGCGTAAAAAGTCAAAACTTTTCCACAATACGTGACAACCATTTAATTTCTGGGCTTCCGTGGCTCAATGATTAGCGCGTTCGGCTGTTAACCAATAGGTTTGTGGTTCGAGCCCATCCGGGATGCGGTGTTGTGAGGTCTCAGATGTAACGTAAAATGTCAGAGTTTTTCACAATACCTGACGAACATTTATTTTTTGGGCTTCCGTGGCGCAATGATTAGCGCGTTCAGCTGTTAATCGAAAGGTTGAAGGTTCGAGCCCACCCGGGAGAGGTGTTGTGGGGTCTCATATGTAGCGTAAAAAGTCAAAACTTATCCACAATACGTGACAATCATTTAATTTCTGAGCTTCCGTGGCTCAATCTTTAGCGCGTTCGGCTGTTAACCAATAGGTTGGTGGTTCGAGCTCATCCGGGAGCGGTGTTGTGAGGTCTCAGATGTGACGTAGAAAGCCAAAGTTTTTCCACAATACCTGACGACCATTTAATTTTTGGGCTTCCGTGGCTCAATGGTTAGCGCGTTCGGCTGTTAACCAATAGGTTGGTGGTTCGAGCCCATCCGGGAGAGGTGTTGTGTGATCTCAAATGTAACGTAGAAAGCCAAAGTTTTTGCACAATAAATGACGACCATTTAATTTTTGGGCTTCCGTGGCGCAATGGTTAGCGCGTTCGGCTGTTAACCAATAGGTTGGTGGTTCGAACCCATCCGGGAGCGGTGTTGTGAGGTCTCAGATTTGACGTAAAAAATCAAGGTTTTTACACAATACCTGACGAGCATTTAACTTTTGGGCTTCCGTGGCGCAATGGTTAGCGCGTTCGGCTGTTAACCAATAGGTTGGTGGTTCGAGCCCATCCGGGAGCGATGTTGTGAGGTCTCAGATGTAACGTAAAATGTCAGAGTTTTTCACAATACCTGACGAACATTTATTTTTTGGGCTTCCGTGGCGCAATGATTAGCGCGTTCAGCTGTTAATCGAAAGGTTGAAGGTTCGAGCCCACCCGGGAGAGGTGTTGTGGGGTCTCATATGTAGCGTAAAAAGTCAAAACTTATCCACAATACGTGACAATCATTTAATTTCTGAGCTTCCGTGGCTCAATCTTTAGCGCGTTCGGCTGTTAACCAATAGGTTGGTGGTTCGAGCTCATCCGGGAGCGGTGTTGTGAGGTCTCAGATGTGACGTAGAAAGCCAAAGTTTTTCCACAATACCTGACGACCATTTAATTTTTGGGCTTCCGTGGCTCAATGGTTAGCGCGTTCGGCTGTTAACCAATAGGTTGGTGGTTCGAGCCCATCCGGGAGAGGTGTTGTGTGATCTCAAATGTAACGTAGAAAGCCAAAGTTTTTGCACAATAAATGACGACCATTTAATTTTTGGGCTTCCGTGGCGCAATGGTTAGCGCGTTCGGCTGTTAACCAATAGGTTGGTGGTTCGAACCCATCCGGGAGCGGTGTTGTGAGGTCTCAGATTTGACGTAAAAAATCAAGGTTTTTACACAATACCTGACGAGCATTTAACTTTTGGGCTTCCGTGGCGCAATGGTTAGCGCGTTCGGCTGTTAACCAATAGGTTGGTGGTTCGAGCCCATCCGGGAGCGATGTTGTGAGGTCTCAGATGTGACGTAAAAAGTCAAGGTTTTTACACAATACCTGACGAGCATTAAACTTTTGGGCTTCCGTGGCGCAATGGTTAGCGCGTTCGGCTGTTAACCAATAGGTTGGTGGTTCGAGCCCATCCGGGAGCGGTGTTGTGAGGTCTCAGATGTGACGTAAGAAGTCAAGGTTTTTACACAATACCTGACGAGTATTTAACTTTTGGGCTTCCGTGGCGCAATGGTTAGCGCGTTCGGCTGTTAACCAATAGGTTGGTGGTTCGAGCCCATCCGGGAGCGGTGTTGTGAGGTCTCAGATGTGACGTAAAAAGTCAAGGTTTTTACACAATACCTGACGAGCATTTAATTTTTGGGATTCCGTGGCGCAATGGTTAGCGCGTTCAGCTGTTAATCGAAAGGTTGGTGGTTCGAGCCCATCCGGGAGCGGTGTTGTGAGGTCTCAGATGTGACGTAAAAAGTCAAGTTTTTTGCACAATACCTGACGAGCATTTAGGTTTTGGGCTTCCGTGGCGCAATGGTTAGCGCGTTCGGCTGTTAAGCAATAGGTTGGTGGTTCGAGACCATCCGGGAGCGGTGTTGTGAGGTCTCAGATGTGACGTAAAAAGTCAAGGTTTTTACACAATACCTGATGAGCATTTAAATTTTGGGCTTCCTTGGCGCAATGGTTAGCGCGTTCGGCTGTTAACCAATAGGTTGGTGGTTCGAGCCCACCCGGGAGCGGTGTTGTGTGATCTCAAATGTAACGTAGAAAGCCATAATTTTTCCACAATACCTGACGACCATTTAATTTTTGGGCTTCCGTGGCGCAATGGTTAGCACGTTCGGCTGTTAACCAATAGGTTGGTGGTTCGAGCCCATCCGGGAGCGGTGTTGTGAGGTCTCAGATGTGACGTAAAAAGTCAAGGTTTTCCACAATACCTGACAACCATTTAATTTCTGAGCTTCCGTGGCTCAATGGTTAGCGCGTTCGGCTGTTAACCAATAGGTTGGTGGTTCGAGCCCACCCGGGAGCGGTGTTGTGGGATCTGAAATGTAACGTAGAAAGCCAAAGTTTTTGCACAATAAATGACGACCATTTAATTTTTGAGCTTCCGTGGCGCAATGGTTAGCGCGTTCGGCTGTTTACCAATAGGTTGGTGGTTCGACCCCATCCGGGAGCGGTGTTGTGAGGTCTCAGATGTGACGTAAAAAGTCAAGGTTTTTACATAATACCTGACGAGCATTTAACGTTTGGGCTTCCGTGGCGCAATGGTTAGCGCGTTCAGCTGCTATTCAAAAGACTGGTGGTTTGAGCTCTCCCGGGAGCGGTGTTGTGACGTCTCAAATGTAACATAAAATGTCAGAGTTTTTCCACAATACCTGTCGATCATTGAATTTTTGGGCTTCCGTGGCGCAATGGTTAGCAAGTTCAGCTGTTAATCGAGAGGTTGGTGGTACGAGCCCACCCGGGAGAGGTGTTGTGGGTCTCAGATGTAGCGTAAAAAGTCAAAACTTTTCCACAATACGTGACAACCATTTAATTTCTGGGCTTCCGTGGCTAAATGATTAGCGCGTTCGGCTGTTAACCAATAGGTTTGTGGTTCGAGCCCATCCGGGATGCGGTGTTGTGAGGTCTCAGATGTAACGTAAAATGTCAGAGTTTTTCACAATACCTGACGAACATTTAATTTTTGGGCTTCCGTGGAGCAATGATTAGCGCGTTCAGCTGTTAATCGAAAGGTTGATGGTTCGAGCCCACCCGGGAGAGGTGTTGTGGGGTCTCATATGTAGCGTAAAAAGTCAAAACTTATCCACAATACGTGACAATCATTTAATTTCTGAGCTTCCGTGGCTCAATGGTTAGCGTGTTCGGCTGTTAACCAATAGGTTGGTGGTTCGAGCCCATCCGGGAGCGGTGTTTTGAGGTCTCAGATGTGACGTAAAAAGTCCAGGTTTTTACACAATACCTGACGAGCATTTAAATTTTGGGCTTCCTTGGCGCAATGGTTAGCGCGTTCGGCTGTTAACCAATAGGTTGGTGGTTCGAGCTTACCCGGGAGCGGTGTTGTGTGATCTCAAATGTAACGTAGAAAGCCAAAATTTTTCCACAATACATGACGACCATTTAATTTTTGGGCTTCCGTGGCGCAATGGTTAGCACGTTCGACTGTTAACCAATAGGTTGGTGGTTCGAGCCCATCCGGGAGCGGTGTTGTGAGGTCTCAGATGTGACGTAAGAAGTCAAGGTTTTTACACAATACCTGACGAGTATTTAACTTTTGGGCTTCCGTGGCGCAATGGTTAGCGCGTTCGGCTGTTAACCAATAGGTTGGTGGTTCGAGCCCATCCGGGAGCGGTGTTGTGAGGTCTCAGATGTGACGTAAAAAGTCAAGGTTTTTACACAATACCTGACGAGCATTTAATTTTTGGGATTCCGTGGCGCAATGGTTAGCGCGTTCAGCTGTTAATCGAAAGGTTGGTGGTTCGAGCCCATCCGGGAGCGGTGTTGTGAGGTCTCAGATGTGACGTAAAAAGTCAAGTTTTTTGCACAATACCTGACGAGCATTTAGGTTTTGGGCTTCCGTGGCGCAATGGTTAGCGCGTTCGGCTGTTAAGCAATAGGTTGGTGGTTCGAGCCCATCCGGGAGCGGTGTTGTGAGGTCTCAGATGTGACGTAAAAAGTCAAGGTTTTTACACAATACCTGACGAGCATTTAAATTTTGGGCTTCCTTGGCGCAATGGTTAGCGCGTTCGGCTGTTAACCAATAGGTTGGTGGTTCGAGCCCACCCGGGAGCGGTGTTGTGTGATCTCAAATGTAACGTAGAAAGCCATAATTTTTCCACAATACCTGACGACCATTTAATTTTTGGGCTTCCGTGGCGCAATGGTTAGCACGTTCGGCTGTTAACCAATAGGTTGGTGGTTCGAGCCCATCCGGGAGCGGTGTTGTGAGGTCTCAGATGTGACGTAAAAAGTCAAGGTTTTCCACAATACCTGACAACCATTTAATTTCTGAGCTTCCGTGGCTCAATGGTTAGCGCGTTCGGCTGTTAACCAATAGGTTGGTGGTTCGAGCCCACCCGGGAGCGGTGTTGTGGGATCTGAAATGTAACGTAGAAAGCCAAAGTTTTTGCACAATAAATGACGACCATTTAATTTTTGAGCTTCCGTGGCGCAATGGTTAGCGCGTTCGGCTGTTAACCAATAGGTTGGTGGTTCGACCCCATCCGGGAGCGGTGTTGTGAGGTCTCAGATGTGACGTAAAAAGTCAAGGTTTTTACATAATACCTGACGAGCATTTAACTTTTGGGCTTCCGTGGCGCAATGGTTAGCGCGTTCAGCTGCTATTCAAAAGACTGGTGGTTTGAGCTCTCCCGGGAGCGGTGTTGTGACGTCTCAAATGTAACATAAAATGTCAGAGTTTTTCCACAATACCTGTCGAACATTGAATTTTTGGGCTTCCGTGGCGCAATGGTTAGCGCGTTCAGCTGTTAATCGAGAGGTTGGTGGTACGAGCCCACCCGGGAGAGGTGTTGTGGGTCTCAGATGTAGCGTAAAAAGTCAAAACTTTTCCACAATACGTGACAACCATTTAATTTCTGGGCTTCCGTGGCTAAATGATTAGCGCGTTCGGCTGTTAACCAATAGGTTTGTGGTTCGAGCCCATCCGGGATGCGGTGTTGTGAGGTCTCAGATGTAACGTAAAATGTCAGAGTTTTTCACAATACCTGACGAACATTTAATTTTTGGGCTTCCGTGGAGCAATGATTAGCGCGTTCAGCTGTTAATCGAAAGGTTGATGGTTCGAGCCCACCCGGGAGAGGTGTTGTGGGGTCTCATATGTAGCGTAAAAAGTCAAAACTTATCCACAATACGTGACAATCATTTAATTTCTGAGCTTCCGTGGCTCAATGGTTAGCGCGTTCGGCTGTTAACCAATAGGTTGGTGGTTCGACCCCATCCGGGAGCGGTGTTGTGAGGTCTCAGATGTGACGTAAAAAGTCAAGGTTTTTACATAATACCTGACGAGCATTTAACTTTTGGGCTTCCGTGGCGCAATGGTTAGCGCGTTCAGCTGCTATTCAAAAGACTGGTGGTTTGAGCTCTCCCGGGAGCGGTGTTGTGACGTCTCAAATGTAACATAAAATGTCAGAGTTTTTCCACAATACCTGTCGAACATTGAATTTTTGGGCTTCCGTGGCGCAATGGTTAGCGCGTTCAGCTGTTAATCGAGAGGTTGGTGGTACGAGCCCACCCGGGAGAGGTGTTGTGGGTCTCAGATGTAGCGTAAAAAGTCAAAACTTTTCCACAATACGTGACAACCATTTAATTTCTGGGCTTCCGTGGCTAAATGATTAGCGCGTTCGGCTGTTAACCAATAGGTTTGTGGTTCGAGCCCATCCGGGATGCGGTGTTGTGAGGTCTCAGATGTAACGTAAAATGTCAGAGTTTTTCACAATACCTGACGAACATTTAATTTTTGGGCTTCCGTGGAGCAATGATTAGCGCGTTCAGCTGTTAATCGAAAGGTTGATGGTTCGAGCCCACCCGGGAGAGGTGTTGTGGGGTCTCATATGTAGCGTAAAAAGTCAAAACTTATCCACAATACGTGACAATCATTTAATTTCTGAGCTTCCGTGGCTCAATGGTTAGCGCGTTCGGCTGTTAACCAATAGGTTGGTGGTTCGACCCCATCCGGGAGCGGTGTTGTGAGGTCTCAGATGTGACGTAAAAAGTCAAGGTTTTTACATAATACCTGACGAGCATTTAACTTTTGGGCTTCCGTGGCGCAATGGTTAGCGCGTTCAGCTGCTATTCAAAAGACTGGTGGTTTGAGCTCTCCCGGGAGCGGTGTTGTGACGTCTCAAATGTAACATAAAATGTCAGAGTTTTTCCACAATACCTGTCGAACATTGAATTTTTGGGCTTCCGTGGCGCAATGGTTAGCGCGTTCAGCTGTTAATCGAGAGGTTGGTGGTACGAGCCCACCCGGGAGAGGTGTTGTGGGTCTCAGATGTAGCGTAAAAAGTCAAAACTTTTCCACAATACGTGACAACCATTTAATTTCTGGGCTTCCGTGGCTAAATGATTAGCGCGTTCGGCTGTTAACCAATAGGTTTGTGGTTCGAGCCCATCCGGGATGCGGTGTTGTGAGGTCTCAGATGTAACGTAAAATGTCAGAGTTTTTCACAATACCTGACGAACATTTAATTTTTGGGCTTCCGTGGAGCAATGATTAGCGCGTTCAGCTGTTAATCGAAAGGTTGATGGTTCGAGCCCACCCGGGAGAGGTGTTGTGGGGTCTCATATGTAGCGTAAAAAGTCAAAACTTATCCACAATACGTGACAATCATTTAATTTCTGAGCTTCCGTGGCTCAATGGTTAGCGTGTTCGGCTGTTAACCAATAGGTTGGTGGTTCGAGCCCATCCGGGAGCGGTGTTTTGAGGTCTCAGATGTGACGTAAAAAGTCCAGGTTTTTACACAATACCTGACGAGCATTTAAATTTTGGGCTTCCTTGGCGCAATGGTTAGCGCGTTCGGCTGTTAACCAATAGGTTGGTGGTTCGAGCTTACCCGGGAGCGGTGTTGTGTGATCTCAAATGTAACGTAGAAAGCCAAAATTTTTCCACAATACATGACGACCATTTAATTTTTGGGCTTCCGTGGCGCAATGGTTAGCACGTTCGACTGTTAACCAATAGGTTGGTGGTTCGAGCCCATCCGGGAGCGGTGTTGTGAGGTCTCAGATGTGACGTAAGAAGTCAAGGTTTTTACACAATACCTGACGAGTATTTAACTTTTGGGCTTCCGTGGCGCAATGGTTAGCGCGTTCGGCTGTTAACCAATAGGTTGGTGGTTCGAGCCCATCCGGGAGCGGTGTTGTGAGGTCTCAGATGTGACGTAAAAAGTCAAGGTTTTTACACAATACCTGACGAGCATTTAATTTTTGGGATTCCGTGGCGCAATGGTTAGCGCGTTCAGCTGTTAATCGAAAGGTTGGTGGTTCGAGCCCATCCGGGAGCGGTGTTGTGAGGTCTCAGATGTGACGTAAAAAGTCAAGTTTTTTGCACAATACCTGACGAGCATTTAGGTTTTGGGCTTCCGTGGCGCAATGGTTAGCGCGTTCGGCTGTTAAGCAATAGGTTGGTGGTTCGAGCCCATCCGGGAGCGGTGTTGTGAGGTCTCAGATGTGACGTAAAAAGTCAAGGTTTTTACACAATACCTGACGAGCATTTAAATTTTGGGCTTCCTTGGCGCAATGGTTAGCGCGTTCGGCTGTTAACCAATAGGTTGGTGGTTCGAGCCCACCCGGGAGCGGTGTTGTGTGATCTCAAATGTAACGTAGAAAGCCATAATTTTTCCACAATACCTGACGACCATTTAATTTTTGGGCTTCCGTGGCGCAATGGTTAGCACGTTCGGCTGTTAACCAATAGGTTGGTGGTTCGAGCCCACCCGGGAGCGGTGTTGTGGGATCTGAAATGTAACGTAGAAAGCCAAAGTTTTTGCACAATAAATGACGACCATTTAATTTTTGAGCTTCCGTGGCGCAATGGTTAGCGCGTTCGGCTGTTAACCAATAGGTTGGTGGTTCGACCCCATCCGGGAGCGGTGTTGTGAGGTCTCAGATGTGACGTAAAAAGTCAAGGTTTTTACATAATACCTGACGAGCATTTAACTTTTGGGCTTCCGTGGCGCAATGGTTAGCGCGTTCAGCTGCTATTCAAAAGACTGGTGGTTTGAGCTCTCCCGGGAGCGGTGTTGTGACGTCTCAAATGTAACATAAAATGTCAGAGTTTTTCCACAATACCTGTCGAACATTGAATTTTTGGGCTTCCGTGGCGCAATGGTTAGCGCGTTCAGCTGTTAATCGAGAGGTTGGTGGTACGAGCCCACCCGGGAGAGGTGTTGTGGGTCTCAGATGTAGCGTAAAAAGTCAAAACTTTTCCACAATACGTGACAACTATTTAATTTCTGGGCTTCCGTGGCTAAATGATTAGCGCGTTCGGCTGTTAACCAATAGGTTTGTGGTTCGAGCCCATCCGGGATGCGGTGTTGTGAGGTCTCAGATGTAACGTAAAATGTCAGAGTTTTTCACAATACCTGACGAACATTTAATTTTTGGGCTTCCGTGGAGCAATGATTAGCGCGTTCAGCTGTTAATCGAAAGGTTGATGGTTCGAGCCCACCCGGGAGAGGTGTTGTGGGGTCTCATATGTAGCGTAAAAAGTCAAAACTTATCCACAATACGTGACAATCATTTAATTTCTGAGCTTCCGTGGCTCAATGGTTAGCGCGTTCGGCTGTTAACCAATAGGTTGGTGGTTCGAGCCCACCCGGGAGCGGTGTTGTGTGATCTCAAATGTAACGTAGAAAGCCATAATTTTTCCACAATACCTGACGACCATTTAATTTTTGGGCTTCCGTGGCGCAATGGTTAGCACGTTCGGCTGTTAACCAATAGGTTGGTGGTTCGAGCCCATCCGGGAGCGGTGTTGTGAGGTCTCAGATGTGACGTAAAAAGTCAAGGTTTTCCACAATACCTGACAACCATTTAATTTCTGAGCTTCCGTGGCTCAATGGTTAGCGCGTTCGGCTGTTAACCAATAGGTTGGTGGTTCGAGCCCACCCGGGAGCGGTGTTGTGGGATCTGAAATGTAACGTAGAAAGCCAAAGTTTTTGCACAATAAATGACGACCATTTAATTTTTGAGCTTCCGTGGCGCAATGGTTAGCGCGTTCGGCTGTTAACCAATAGGTTGGTGGTTCGACCCCATCCGGGAGCGGTGTTGTGAGGTCTCAGATGTGACGTAAAAAGTCAAGGTTTTTACATAATACCTGACGAGCATTTAACTTTTGGGCTTCCGTGGCGCAATGGTTAGCGCGTTCAGCTGCTATTCAAAAGACTGGTGGTTTGAGCTCTCCCGGGAGCGGTGTTGTGACGTCTCAAATGTAACATAAAATGTCAGAGTTTTTCCACAATACCTGTCGAACATTGAATTTTTGGGCTTCCGTGGCGCAATGGTTAGCGCGTTCAGCTGTTAATCGAGAGGTTGGTGGTACGAGCCCACCCGGGAGAGGTGTTGAGGGTCTCAGATGTAGCGTAAAAAGTCAAAACTTTTCCACAATACGTGACAACTATTTAATTTCTGGGCTTCCGTGGCTAAATGATTAGCGCGTTCGGCTGTTAACCAATAGGTTTGTGGTTCGAGCCCATCCGGGATGCGGTGTTGTGAGGTCTCAGATGTAACGTAAAATGTCAGAGTTTTTCACAATACCTGACGAACATTTAATTTTTGGGCTTCCGTGGAGCAATGATTAGCGCGTTCAGCTGTTAATCGAAAGGTTGATGGTTCGAGCCCACCCGGGAGAGGTGTTGTGGGGTCTCATATGTAGCGTAAAAAGTCAAAACTTATCCACAATACGTGACAATCATTTAATTTCTGAGCTTCCGTGGCTCAATGGTTAGCGTGTTCGGCTGTTAACCAATAGGTTGGTGGTTCGAGCCCATCCGGGAGCGGTGTTTTGAGGTCTCAGATGTGACGTAAAAAGTCCAGGTTTTTACACAATACCTGACGAGCATTTAAATTTTGGGCTTCCTTGGCGCAATGGTTAGCGCGTTCGGCTGTTAACCAATAGGTTGGTGGTTCGAGCTTACCCGGGAGCGGTGTTGTGTGATCTCAAATGTAACGTAGAAAGCCAAAATTTTTCCACAATACATGACGACCATTTAATTTTTGGGCTTCCGTGGCGCAATGGTTAGCACGTTCGACTGTTAACCAATAGGTTGGTGGTTCGAGCCCATCCGGGAGCGGTGTTGTGAGGTCTCAGATGTGACGTAAAAAGTCAAGGTTTTCCACAATACCTGACAACCATTTAATTTCTGAGCTTCCGTGGCTCAATGGTTAGCGCGTTCGGCTGTTAACCAATAGGTTGGTGGTTCGAGCCCACCCGGGAGCGGTGTTGTGGGATCTGAAATGTAACGTAGAAAGCCAAAGTTTTTGCACAATAAATGACGACCATTTAATTTTTGGGCTTCCGTGGCGCAATGGTTAGCGCGTTCGGCTGTTAACCAATAGGTTGGTGGTTCGACCCCATCCGGGAGCGGTGTTGTGAGGTCTCAGATGTAACGTAAAAACTCAAGGTTTTTACATAATACCTGACGAGCATTTAACTTTTGGGCTTCCGTGGCGCAATGGTTAGCGCGTTCAGCTGCTATTCAAAAGACTGGTGGTTTGAGCTCTCCCGGGAGCGGTGTTGTGACGTCTCAAATGTAACATAAAATGTCAGAGTTTTTCCACAATACCTGTCGAACATGGAATTTTTGGGCTTCCGTGGCGCAATGGTTAGCGCGTGCAGCTGTTAATCGAGAGGTTGGTGGTACGAGCCCACCCGGGAGAGGTGTTGTGGGGTCTCAGATGTAGCGTAAAAAGTCAAAACTTTTCCACAATACGTGACAACCATTTAATTTCTGGGCTTCCGTGGCTCAATGATTAGCGCGTTCGGCTGTTAACCAATAGGTTTGTGGTTCGAGCCCATCCGGGATGCGGTGTTGTGAGGTCTCAGATGTAACGTAAAATGTCAGAGTTTTTCACAATACCTGACGAACATTTAATTTTTGGGCTTCCGTGGCGCAATGATTAGCGCGTTCAGCTGTTAATCGAAAGGTTGAAGGTTCGAGCCCACCCGGGAGAGGTGTTGTGGGGTCTCATATGTAGCGTAAAAAGTCAAAACTTATCCACAATACGTGACAATCTTTTAATTTCTGAGCTTCCGTGGCTCAATGGTTAGCGTGTTCGGCTGTTAACCAATAGGTTGTTGGTTCGAGCTCATCCGGGAGCGGTGTTGTGAGGTCTCAGATGTGACGTAGAAAGCCAAAGTTTTTCCACAATACCTGACGACCATTTAATTTTTGGGCTTCCGTGGCTCAATGGTTAGCGCGTTCGGCTGTTAACCAATAGGTTGGTGGTTCGAGCCCATCCGGGAGCGGTGTTGTGTGATCTCAAATGTAACGTAGAAAGCCAAAGTTTTTCCACAATACCTGACGACCATTTAATTTTTGGGCTTCCGTGGCGCAATGATTAGCGCGTTCAGCTGTTAATCGAAAGGTTGAAGGTTCGAGCCCACCCGGGAGAGGTGTTGTGGGGTCTCATATGTAGCGTAAAATTCAAAACTTTTCCACAATACGTGACAATCATTTAATTTCTGAGCTTCCGTGGCTCAATGGTTAGCGTGTTCGGCTGTTAACCAATAGGTTGGTGGTTCGAGCCCATCCGGGAGCGGTGTTTTGAGGTCTCAGATGTGACGTAAAAAGTCCAGGTTTTTACACAATACCTGACGAGCATTTAAATTTTGGGCTTCCTTGGCGCAATGGTTAGCGCGTTCGGCTGTTAACCAATAGGTTGGTGGTTCGAGCTTACCCGGGAGCGGTGTTGTGTGATCTCAAATGTAACGTAGAAAGCCAAAATTTTTCCACAATACATGACGACCATTTAATTTTTGGGCTTCCGTGGCGCAATGGTTAGCACGTTCGACTGTTAACCAATAGGTTGGTGGTTCGAGCCCATCCGGGAGCGGTGTTGTGAGGTCTCAGATGTGACGTAAAAAGTCAAGGTTTTCCACAATACCTGACAACCATTTAATTTCTGAGCTTCCGTGGCTCAATGGTTAGCGCGTTCGGCTGTTAACCAATAGGTTGGTGGTTCGAGCCCACCCGGGAGCGGTGTTGTGGGATCTGAAATGTAACGTAGAAAGCCAAAGTTTTTGCACAATAAATGACGACCATTTAATTTTTGGGCTTCCGTGGCGCAATGGTTAGCGCGTTCGGCTGTTAACCAATAGGTTGGTGGTTCGACCCCATCCGGGAGCGGTGTTGTGAGGTCTCAGATGTAACGTAAAAACTCAAGGTTTTTACATAATACCTGACGAGCATTTAACTTTTGGGCTTCCGTGGCGCAATGGTTAGCGCGTTCAGCTGCTATTCAAAAGACTGGTGGTTTGAGCTCTCCCGGGAGCGGTGTTGTGACGTCTCAAATGTAACATAAAATGTCAGAGTTTTTCCACAATACCTGTCGAACATGGAATTTTTGGGCTTCCGTGGCGCAATGGTTAGCGCGTGCAGCTGTTAATCGAGAGGTTGGTGGTACGAGCCCACCCGGGAGAGGTGTTGTGGGGTCTCAGATGTAGCGTAAAAAGTCAAAACTTTTCCACAATACGTGACAACCATTTAATTTCTGGGCTTCCGTGGCTCAATGATTAGCGCGTTCGGCTGTTAACCAATAGGTTTGTGGTTCGAGCCCATCCGGGATGCGGTGTTGTGAGGTCTCAGATGTAACGTAAAATGTCAGAGTTTTTCACAATACCTGACGAACATTTAATTTTTGGGCTTCCGTGGCGCAATGATTAGCGCGTTCAGCTGTTAATCGAAAGGTTGAAGGTTCGAGCCCACCCGGGAGAGGTGTTGTGGGGTCTCATATGTAGCGTAAAAAGTCAAAACTTATCCACAATACGTGACAATCTTTTAATTTCTGAGCTTCCGTGGCTCAATGGTTAGCGTGTTCGGCTGTTAACCAATAGGTTGTTGGTTCGAGCTCATCCGGGAGCGGTGTTGTGAGGTCTCAGATGTGACGTAGAAAGCCAAAGTTTTTCCACAATACCTGACGACCATTTAATTTTTGGGCTTCCGTGGCTCAATGGTTAGCGCGTTCGGCTGTTAACCAATAGGTTGGTGGTTCGAGCCCATCCGGGAGCGGTGTTGTGTGATCTCAAATGTAACGTAGAAAGCCAAAGTTTTTCCACAATACCTGACGACCATTTAATTTTTGGGCTTCCGTGGCGCAATGATTAGCGCGTTCAGCTGTTAATCGAAAGGTTGAAGGTTCGAGCCCACCCGGGAGAGGTGTTGTGGGGTCTCAGATGTAGCGTAAAATTCAAAACTTTTCCACAATACGTGACAACCATTTAATTTCTGAGCTTCCGTGGCTCAATGGTTAGCACTTTCGGCTGTTAACCAATTGGTTGGTGGTTCGAGCCCATCCGGGAGCGGTGTTGTGAGGTCTCAGATGTGATGTAAAAAGTCAAGGTTTTTTCCACAACACCTGACGACCATTTAAATTTTGGGCTTCCGTGGCGCAATGGTTAGCGCGTTCGGCTGTTAACCAATAGGTTGGTGGTTCGAGCCCATCCGGGAGCGGTGTTGTGAGGTCTCAGATGTAACGTAAAATGTCAGAGTTTTTCCACAATACCTGACGAACATTTAATTTTTGGGCTTCCGTGGTGCAATGATTAGCGCGTTCAGCTGTTAATCGAAAGGTTGAAGGTTCGAGCCCACCCGGGAGAGGTGTTGTAGGGTCTCAGATGTAACGTAAAAAGTCTTAACTTATCTACAATACCTGACAACCATTTAATTTCTGAGCTTCCGTGGCTCAAAGGTTAGCGCGTTCGACTGTTAACCAATAGGTGTGTGGTTCCAGCCCATCCGGGAGCGGTGTTGTGACGTATCAGATGTGAAGTAAAAAGTCAAGGTTTTTTCCACAACACCTGACGACCATTTAAATTCTGAGCTTCCGTGGCTCAATGGTTAGCGAATTCGGCTGTTAACAAATAGGTTGGTGGTTCGAGCCCACCCGGGAGCGGTGTTTTGGGATCTCAAATGTAACGTTGAAAGCCAAAATTTTTCCACAATACCTGACGACCATTTAATTTTTGGGCTTCCATGGCACAATGGTCAGCGCGTTCAGCTGTTAACCGAAAGGTTAATGTTCGAGCCCATCCGGGAGCGGTGTTGTGACGTCTAAGATGTAACGTAAAATGTCAGAGTTTTTTCACAATACCTGACGAACATTTAATTTTTGGGCTTCCTTGGCGCAATTATTAGCGCGTTCAACTGTTAATCGAAAGGCTGGTGGTTCAAGCGCACCCGGAAGAGGTGTTGTGGGGTCTCAGATGTAGCGTAAAAAGTCAAAACATTTCCACAATACGTGACAACCATTTAATTTCTGAGCTTCCGTGGCTCAATGGTTAGCGCGTTTGGCTGTTAACCAATAGGTTGGTGGTTCGAGCCCATCCGGCAGAGGTGTTGTGAGGTCTCAGATGTGACGTAAAAAGTCAAGGTTTTTACACAATACCTGACGAGCATTTAACTTTGGGCTTCCGTGGCTCAATGGTTAGCGCGTTCGGCTGTTAACCAATAGGTTGGTGGTTCGAGCCCATCCGGGAGCGGTGTTGTGAGGTCTCAGATGTGACGTAAAAAGTCAAGGTTTTTACACAATACCTGACGAGCATTTAACTTTGGGCTTCCGTGGCTCAATGGTTAGCGCGTTCGGCTGTTAACCAATAGGTTGGTGGTTCGAGCCCATCCGGGAGCGGTATTGTGACGTCTCAGATGTGACGTTAAAGTCAAGGTTTTTCCAAAATACCTGACGACCATTTAATTTTTGGGCTTCCGTGGCGCAATGGTTAGCGCGTTTAGCTGCTATTCAAAAGACTGGTGGTTTGAGCTCTCCCGGGAGCGGTGTTGTGACGTCTCAAATGTAACATAAAATGTCAGAGTTTTTCCACAATACCTGTCGAACATTGAATTTTTGGGCTTCCGTGGCGCAATGGTTAGCGCGTTCAGCTGTTAATCGAAAGGTTGGTGGTACGAGCCCACCCAGGAGAGGTGTTGTGGGGTCTCAGATGTAGCGTAAAAAGTCAAAACGTTTCCACAATACGTGACAAGCATTTAATTTCTGGGCTTCCGTGGCTCAATGATTAGCGCGTTCGGCTGTTAACCAATAGGTTGGTGGTTCGAGCCCAGCCGGGAGCGGTGTTGTGGGATCTCAAATGTAACGTAAAAATTCAAGGTTTTTCCACAATACCTGACGAACATTTAATTTTTGGGCTTCCTTGGGGCAATGGTTAGCGCGTTCGGCTGTTAACCGAAAGAATGGTGGTTCGATCCCAACCGGGAGAGGTGTTGTAGGGTATCAGATGTAACTTAATAAGTCATAATTTATCCACAATACCTGACAACCATTTAATTTCCGAGCTTCCGTGGCTCAATGGTTAGCGCGTTCGGCTGTTAACCAATAGGTTGGTGGTTCGAGCTCATCCGGGAGCGGTGTTGTGAGGTCTCAGATGTGACGTAAAAAGTCAAGGTTTTTACGCAAAACCTGACGAGCATTTAATTTTTGGGCTTCCGTGGCGCAATGGTTAGCGCGTTCTGCTGTTGACCCATAGGTTGGTGGTTCGAGCCCACCCGGGAGCGGTGTTGTGGGATCTCAAATGTAACGTAGAAAGCCAAAGTTTTTCCACAATACCTGACGACCATTTAATTTCTGAGCTTCCGTGGCTCAATGGCTAGCGCGTTCAGCTGTTAATCGAAAGGTTGGTGGTTGTGGGGTCTCAAATGTAACGTAGAAAGCCAAAGTTTTTCCACAATACCTGACAACCATTTAATTTCTGAGCTTCCGTGGCTCAATGGTTAGCGCGTTCGGCTGTTAGCCAATAGGTTGGTGCTTCAAGCATACCCGGGAGCGGTGTTGTGGGATCTCGAATGTAACGTAGAAAGCCAAAGTGTTTCCACAATACCTGACGACCATTTAATTTTTGGGCTTCCGTGGCGCAATGGTTAGCGCGTTCGGCTGTTAACCGAAAGGTTGGTGGTTCAAGCCCATCCGGGAGCGGTGTTGTGACGTCTTGGATGTTACGTAAAAAGTCAAGGTTTTTCCACAATACCTGACGACCATTTAATTTTTGGGCTTCCGTGGCTCAATGGTTAGCGCGTTTGGCTGTTAACCAATAGGTTGGTGGTTCGAGGCCACCCGGGAGCGGTGTTGTGGGATCTCACATGTAACGTAGAAAGCCAAAGTTTTTCCACAATACCTGACGACCATTTAATTTTTGGGCTTCCGTGGCGCAATGGTTAGCGCGTTCGGCTGTTAACCGAAAGGTTGGTGGTTCAAGCCCACCCGGGAGCGGTGTTGTGGGATCACGAATGTAACGTAGAAAGCCAAAGTTTTTCCAGAATACCTGACGACCATTTAATTTTTGGGCTTCCGTGGCGCAATAATTAGCGCGTTCAGCTGTTAATCGAAAGGTTGGTGGTTCGAGCCCACCCGAGAGAGGTGTTGTGGGGTCTCAGATGTAGCGTAAAAAGTCAAAACTTTTCCACAATACGTGACAACCATTTAATTTCTGAGCTTTCGTGGCTCAATGGTTAGCGCGTTCGGCTGTTAGCCAATAGGTTGGTGGTTCGAGCCCACCCGGGAGCGGTGTTGTGGGATCTCAAATGTAACGTAGAAAGCCAAAGTTTTTCCACAATACCTGACGACCATTTAATTTTTGGGCTTCCGGGGCGCAATGGTTAGCGCGTTCAGCTGTTATTCAAAAGACTGGTGGTTTGAGCCCTTTCGGGAGCGGTGTTGTGAGGTCTCAGATGTGACGTAAAAAGTCAAGGTTTTTCCACAATACCTGACGACCATTTAATTTTTGAGCTTCCGTGGCGCAATGGTTAGCGCGTTCTTCTGTTAATCGAAAGGTTGGTGGTTCGAGCCCACCCGGGAGAGGTGTTGTGGGGTCTCAGATGTAGCGTAAAAAGTCAAAACTTTTCCACAATACGTGACAACGATTTAATTTCTGAGCTTCCGTGGCTCAATGTTTAGCGCGTTCGGCTGTTAGCCAATAGGTTGGTGGTTCGAGCCCACCGGGGAGCGGTGTTGTGGGATCTCAAATGTAACGTAGAAAGCCAAAGTTTTTCCACAATACCTGACGACCATTTAATTACTGAGCTTCCGTGGCTCAATGATTAGCGCGTTCGGCTGTTAACCAGTAGTTTGGTAGTTCGAGCCCATCCGGGAGCGGTGTTGTGAGGTCTCAGATGTGACGTAAAAAGTCAAGGTTTTTCCACAATACCTGACGACCATTTAATTTTTGGGCTTCCGTGGCGCAATGATTAGCGCGTTCAGCTGTTAATCGAAAGGTTGAAGGTTCGAGCCCACCCGGGAGAGGTGTTGTGGGGTCTCATATGTAGCGTAAAAAGTCTTAACTTATCCACAATACGTGACAATCATTTAATTTCTGAGCTTCCGTGGCTCAATGGTTAGCGTGTTCGGCTGTTAACCAATAGGTTGGTGGTTCGGGCCCACCCGGGAGCGGTGTTGTGAGTTCTCAGATGTGACGTAAAATGTCAGAGTTTTTCCACAATACCTGACGAATATTTAATATTTGGGCTTCCTTGGCGCAATGGTTAGCGCGTTTGGCTGTTAACAGAAAGGTTGGTGGTTCGAGCACACCCGGGAGCGGTGCTATGAGGTCTCAGATGTTACGTAAAAAGTCAAAGTTTTTCCACAATACCGGACGACCATTTAATTTCAGAGCTTCCGTGGCTCAATGGCTAGCGCTTTCGGCTTTTAACCGAAATTTTGGTTTTTCGACCCCATCCGGGAGCGTTTTGTGAGGTCTCAGATGTAACGTAAAAAGTCAGAGTTTTTCCACAATACCTGACGAACATTTAATTTTTGGGCTTCCGTGGCGCAATAATTAGCGCGTTCAGCTGTTAATCGAAAGGTTGGTGGTTCGAGCCCACCCGGGAGAGGTTTTGTGGGGTCTCAGATGTAGCGTAAAATGTCAAAACTTTTCCACAATACGTAACAACCATTTAATTTCTGAGCTTCCGTGGCTCAATGGTTAGCGCGTTCGGCTGTTAACCAATAGGTTGGTGGTTCGAGCCCACCCGGGAGCGGTGGTGTGGGATCTCAAATGTAACGTAGAAAGCCAAAGTTTTGCCACAATACCTGACGACCATTAAATTTTTGGGCTTCCTTGGCGCAATGGTTAGCGCGTTCGGCTGTTAACCGAAAGGTTGGTGGTTCGAGCCCAACCGGAATAGGTGTTGTGACGTCTCAGATGTGACGTAAAAAGCCAAGGTTTTTTCCACAACACCTGACGACCATTTAATTTTTGGGCTTCCGTGGCGCAATGGTTAGCGCGTTCGGCTTTTAACCAATAGGTTGGTGGTTCGAGCCCATCCGGGAGCGGTGTAGTGAGGTCTCAGATGTAACGTAAAATGTCAGAGTTTTTCCACAATACCTGACGAACATTTAATTTTTGGGCTTCCGTGCCGCAACGACTAGCGCGTTCAGCTGTTAATCGAAAGGTTGAAGGTTCGAGCCCACCCGGGAGAGGTGTTGTGGGGTCTCAGATGAAGCGTAAAAAGTCAAAACTTTTCCACAATACGTGACAACCATTTAATTTCTGAGCTTCCGTGGCTCAATGGTTAGCGCGTTCGGCTTTTAACCAATAGGTTGGTGGTTCGAGCCCATCCGGGAGCGGTGTTGTGACGTCTCAGATGTGACGTAAAAAGAAAAGGTTTTTCCACAATACCGGACGACCATTTAAATTTTGGGCTTCCGTGGCGCAATCGTTAGCGCGTTCGGCTGTTAACAGAAAGGTTGGTGGTTCGAGCACACCCGGGAGCGGTGCTATGAGGTCTCAGATGTTACGTAAAAAGTCAAAGTTTTTCCACAATACCGGACGACCATTTAATTTTTGGGTTTCCGTGGCGCAATGGTTAGCGCGTTCAGCTGCTATTCAAAAGACTGGTGGTTTGAGCCCTCCCGGGAGCGGTGTTGTGACGTCTCAGATGTAACATAAAATGTCAGAGTTTTTCCACAATACCTGACGAACATTGAAATTTTGGGCTTCCGTGGCGCAATGGTTAGCGCGTTCAGCTGTTAATCGAAAGGTTGGTGGTTCGAGCCTACCCGGGAGAGGTGTTGTGGCGTCTCAGATGTAGCGTAAAAAGTCAAAACTTTTCCACAATACGTGACAACCATTTAATTTCTGAGCTTCCGTGGCGCAATGGTTAGCGCGTTCAGCAGTTAACAAATAATTTAGTGGTTCGAGCCCACCCGGGAGCGGCGTTGTGGGATCTCAAACGTAACGTAGAAAGCCAAAGTTTTTCCACAATACCTGACGAACATTGAAATTTTGGGCTTCCGTGGCGCAATGGTTAGCACGTTCAGCTGTTAATCGAAAGGTTGGTGGTTCGAGCCCAACCGGGAGAGGTGTTGTGGGGTCTCAGATGTAGCGTAAAAAGTCAAAACTTTTCCACAATACGTGACAACCATTTAATTTCTGAGCTTCCGTGGCTGAATGGTTAGCGCGTTCGGCTGTTAACCAATAGGTTGGTGGTTAGAGCCCATCCGGGAGCGGTGTTGTGAGGTCTCAGATGTAACGTAAAATGTCAGAGTTTTTCCACAATACCTGACGAACATTTAATTTTTGGGCTTCCGTGGCGCAATTATTAGCGCGTTCAACTGTTAATCGAAAGGCTGGTGGTTCAGGCCCACCCGGAAGAGGTGTTGTGGGGTCTCAGATGTAGCGTAAAAAGTCAAAACTTATCCACAATACGTGACAACCATTTAATTTCTGAGCTGCCGTGGCTCAATGGTTAGCGCGTTCGGCTGTTAACCAATAGGTTGGTGGTTCTAGACCATCCGGGAGCGGTGTTGTGAGGTCTCAGATGTGACGTAAAAAGTCAAGGTTTTTCCACAATACCTGACGAACATTGAATTTTTGGGCTTCCGTGGCGCAATGGTTAGCGCGTTCAGCTGTTAATCGAAAGGTTGGTGGTTCGAGCCCAACCGGGAGAGGTGTTGTGGGGTCTCAGATGTAGCGTAAAAAGTCAAACCTTTTCCACAATACGTGACAACCATTTAATTTCTGAGCTTCCGTGGCTGAATGGTTAGCGCGTTCGGCTGTTAACCAATAGGTTGGTGGTTAGAGCCCATCCGGGAGCGGTGTTGTGACGTCTCAGATGTGACGTAAAAAGAAAAGGTTTTTCCACAATACCGGACGACCATTTAAATTTTGGGCTTCCGTGGCGCAATCGTTAGCGCGTTCGGCTGTTAACAGAAAGGTTGGTGGTTCGAGCACACCCGGGAGCGGTGCTATGAGGTCTCAGATGTGACGTAAAAAGTCAAGGTTTTTCCACAATACCTGACGAACATTGAATTTTTGGGCTTCCGTGGCGCAATTATTAGCGCGTTCAACTGTTAATCGAAAGGCTGGTGGTTCAGGCCCACCCGGAAGAGGTGTTGTTGGGTCTCAGATGTAGCGTAAAAAGTCAAAACTTTTCCACAATACGTGACAACCATCTAAATTCTGAGCTTCCGTGGCTCAATGGTTAGCGCGTTCGGCTGTTAACCAATAGGTTGGTGGTTCGAGCCCACCCGGGACCGGTGGTGTGGGATCTCAAATGTAACGTAGATAGCCAAAGTTTTGCCACAATACCTGACGACCATTAAATTTTTGGGCTTCCTTGGCTCAAAGGTTAGCGCGTTCGGCTGTTAACGAATAGGTGTGTGGTTCGAGCCCATCCGGGAGCGGTGTTGTGACGTCTCAGATGTGACGTAAAAAGTCAAGGTTTTTTCCACAGCACCTGACGACCATTTAATTTTTGAGCTTCCGTGGCGCAATGGTTAGCGCGTTCTTCTGTTAATCGAAAGGTTGGTGGTTCGAGCCCACCCGAGAGAGGTGTTGTGGGGTCTCAGATGTAGCGTAAAAAGTCAAAACTTTTCCGCAATACGTGACAACCATTTAAATTCTGAGCTTCCGTGGCTCAATGGTTAGCGCGTTCGGCTGTTATCCAATAGGTTGGTGGTTCGAGCCCACCCGGGAGCGGTGTTTTGGGATCTCAAATGTAACGTAAATAGCCAAAGTTTTTCCACAATACCTGACGACCATTTAAATTTTGGGCCTCAGTGGCGCAATGGTTAGCGCGTTCAGCTGTTAACCGAAAGGTTGGTGGTTCGAGCCCAAACGAGAGAGGATTTGTGGGGTCTCAGAAGTAGCGTGAAAAGTCGTAACTTTTTAACAATACCTGACAACCATTTAATTTTTGGGCGTCCGTGGCGCAATGGTTAGCGCGTTCGGCTGTTAACCGAAAGGTTGGTGGTTCGAGCCCATCCAGGAGCGGTGTTGTGACGTCTCAGATGTGACGTAAAAAGTCAAGGTTTTTACACGATACCTGACGAGCATTTAACTTTTGGGCTTCCGTGGCGCAATGGTTAGCGCGTTAGGCTGTTAACCAATAGGTTGGTGGTTCGAGCCCATCCGGGAGCGGTGTTGTGAGGTCTCAGATGTGACGTAAAAAGTCAAGGTTTTTACACAATATCTGACGAGCATCTAATTTTTGGGCTTCCGTGGCGCAATGGTTAGCGCGTTCAGCTGTTAATCGAAAGGTTGGTGGTTCGAGCCCACCCGGGAGAGGTGTTGTGGGGTCTCAAATGTAACGTAAAAAGCCAAAGTTTTTCCACAATACCTGACAACCGTTTAATTTCTGAGCTTCCGTGGCTCAATGGTTAGCGCGTTCAGCTGTTAACCAATAGGTTGGTGGTTTGAGCCCACCCGGGAGCGGTGTTGTGTGATCTCAAATGTAACGTAGAAAGCCAAAGTTTTTCCACAATACCTGACGACCATTTAATTTTTGGGCTTCCGTGGCGCAATGGTTAGCGCGTTCGGCTGTTAACCAATAGGTTGGTGGTTCGAGCCCTCCCTGGAGCGGTGTTGTGACGTCTCAGATGTAACGTAAAATGTCAGAGTTTTTCCACAATACCTGACGAGCATTTAATATTTGGGCTTCCGTGGCGCAATGGTTAGCGCGTTCAGCTGTTAATCGAAAGGTTGGTGGTTCGAGCCCACCCGGGAGAGGTGTTGTGGGGTCTCAGATGTAGCGTAAAAAGTCAAAACTTTTCCACAATACGTGACAACCATTTAATTTCTGAGCTTCCGTGGCTCAATGGTTAGCGCGTTCGGCTGTTATTCGAAAGGTTGGTGGTTCGAGCCCATCCGGGAGCGCTGTTGTGAGGTCTCGGATGTGAAGTAAAAAGTCAAAGTTTTTCCACAATACCTGACGACGATTTAATTTTTGGGCTTCCATGGCGCAATGGTTAGCGCGTTCGGCTGTTAACCAATAGGTTGGTGGTTCGAGCCCTCCCGGGAGCGGTGTTGTGACGTCTCAGATGTAACGTAAAATGTCAGAGTTTTTCCACAATACCTGACGAGCATTTAATTTTTGGGCTTCCGTGGCGCAATGGTTAGCGCGTTCAGCTGTTAATCGAAAGGTTGGTGGTTCGAGCCCACCCGGGAGAGGTGTTGTGAGGTCTTGGATGTAGCGTGAAAAGTCAAACTTTTTCCATAATACGTGATAACCATTTATTTTCTAATGTTTCGTGGCTCAATGGTTAGCGCGTTCGGCTGTTAACCAATAGCTTGGTGGTTCGAACCCACCCGGGAGCGGTGTTTTTGGATCTCAAATAAAACGTAAATAGCCAAAGTTTTTCTACAATACCTGACGACCATTTAATTTTTGGGCTTCCGTGGCGCAATGGTTAGTGCAATCAGCTGTTAACCGAAAGGTTGGTGGTTCGAGCCCAAACGAGAGAGGATTTGTGGGGTCTCAGATGTAGCGAGAAAAGTCGTAACTTTTCCACAATACCTGACGAACATTTAATTTTTGGGCTTCCGTGGCGCAGTAATTAGCGCGTCCAGCTCTTAATCGAAAGGTTGGTGGTTCGAGCCCACCCGGAAGAGGTGTTGTGGGGTCTCAGATGTTGCGTTAAAAGTCAAAACTTTTCCACAATACGTGACAACCATTTAATTTCTGATCTTCCTTGGCTCAATGGTTAGCGCGTTCGGCTGTTAACCAATAGGTTGGTGGTTCGTGCCCACCCGGGAGCGGTGTTTTTGGATCTCAAATGTAACGTAAATAGCCAAAGTTTTTCCACAATACCTGACGATCATTTAATTTTTGGGCGTCCGTGGCGAATGGTTAGCGCGTTCGGCTGTTAACCGAAAGGTTGGTGGTTCGAGCCCATCCGGGAGCGGTGTTGTGAGGTCTCAGATGTGAAGTAAAAAGTCAAGGTTTTACCTCAATACCTGACGAAAATTTAATTTTTGGGCTTAAGTGGCGCAATGGTCAGCGCGTTCAGCTGTTAACCGAAAGGTTGGTGGTTCGAGCCCTCCCGGGAGCGGTGTTGAGACGTCTCAGATGTAACGTAAAATGTCAGAGTTTTTCCACAACACCTGACGAACATTTAACTTTTGGGCTTCCGTGGCGCAATGGTTAGCGCGTTCAGCTGTTAATCGAAAGGTTGGTGGTTCGAGCCCGCCCGGAAGAGGAATTGTGTGGTCTCAGATGTAGCGTAAAAAGTCAAAACTTTTCCACAATACGTGACAACCATTTAATTTCTGAGCTTCCGTGGCTCAATGGTTAGCGCGTTCGGCTGTTAATCGAAAGGTTGGTGGTTCGAGCCCATCCGGGAGCGGTGTTGTGAGGTCTCAGATGTAGCGTGAAAAGTCAAACTTTTTCCATAATACGTGATAACCATTTATTTTCTGAGCTTCCGTGGCTCAATGGTTAGCGCGTTCGGCTGTTATCCAATAGGTTGGTGGTTCGAGCCCACCCGGGAGCGGTGTTTTGGGATCTCAAATGTAACGTAAATAGCCAAAGTTTTTCCACAATACCTGACGACCATTTAATTTTTGGGACTCAGTGGCGCAATGGTTAGCGCGTTCAGCTGTTAACCGAAAGGTTGGTGGTTCGAGCCCAAACGAGAGAGGATTTGTGGGGTCTCAGAAGTAGCGTGAAAAGTCGTAACTTTTTAACAATACCTGACAACCATTTAATTTTTGGGCGTCCGTGGCGCAATGGTTAGCGCGTTCGGCTGTTAACCGAAAGGTTGGTGGTTCGAGCCCATCCAGGAGCGGTGTTGTGACGTCTCAGATGTGACGTAAAAAGTCAAGGTTTTTACACGATACCTGACGAGCATTTAACTTTTGGGCTTCCGTGGCGCAATGGTTAGCGCGTTCGGCTGTTAACCAATAGGTTGGTGGTTCGAGCCCATCCGGGAGCGGTGTTGTGAGGTCTCAGATGTGACGTAAAAAGTCAAGGTTTTTACACAATATCTGACGAGCGTCTAATTTTTGGGCTTCCGTGGCGCAATGGTTAGCGCGTTCAGCTGTTAATCGAAAGGTTGGTGGTTCGAGCCCACCCGGGAGAGGTGTTGTGGGGTCTCAAATGTAACGTAAAAAGCCAAAGTTTTTCCACAATACCTGACGATCATTTAATTTTTGGGCGTCCGTGGCGAATGGTTAGCGCGTTCGGCTGTTAACCGAAAGGTTGGTGGTTCGAGCCCATCCGGGAGCGGTGTTGTGAGGTCTCAGATGTGAAGTAAAAAGTCAAGGTTTTACCTCAATACCTGACGAAAATTTAATTTTTGGGCTTCAGTGGCGCAATGGTCAGCGCGTTCAGCTGTTAACCGAAAGGTTGGTGGTTCGAGCCCTCCCGGGAGCGGTGTTGTGACGTCTCAGATGTAACGTAAAATGTCAGAGTTTTTCCACAACACCTGACGAACATTTAACTTTTGGGCTTCCGTGGCGCAATGGTTAGCGCGTTCAGCTGTTAATCGAAAGGTTGGTGGTTCGAGCCCGCCCGGAAGAGGAATTGTTTGGTCTCAGATGTAGCGTAAAAAGTCAAAACTTTTCCACAATACGTGACAACCATTTAATTTCTGAGCTTCCGTGGCTCAATGGTTAGCGCGTTCGGCTGTTAATCGAAAGGTTGGTGGTTCGAGCCCATCCGGGAGCGGTGTTGTGAGGTCTCAGATGTAGCGTGAAAAGTCAAACTTTTTCCATAATACGTGATAACCATTCATTTTCTGAGCTTCCGTGGCTCAATGGTTAGCGCGTTCGGCTGTTATCCAATAGGTTGGTGGTTCGAGCCCACCCGGGAGCGGTGTTTTGGGATCTCAAATGTAACGTAAATAGCCAAAGTTTTTCCATAATACCTGACGACCATTTAATTTTTGGGCCTCAGTGGCGCAATGGTTAGCGCGTTCAGCTGTTAATCGAAAGGTTGGTGGTTCGAGCCCACCCGGGAGAGGTGTTGTGGGGTCTCAAATGTAACGTAAAAAGCCAAAGTTTTTCCACAATACCTGACGATCATTTAATTTTTGGGCGTCCGTGGCGAATGGTTAGCGCGTTCGGCTGTTAACCGAAAGGTTGGTGGTTCGAGCCCATCCGGGAGCGGTGTTGTGAGGTCTCAGATGTGAAGTAAAAAGTCAAGGTTTTACCTCAATACCTGACGAAAATTTAATTTTTGGGCTTCAGTGGCGCAATGGTCAGCGCGTTCAGCTGTTAACCGAAAGGTTGGTGGTTCGAGCCCTCCCGGGAGCGGTGTTGTGACGTCTCAGATGTAACGTAAAATGTCAGAGTTTTTCCACAACACCTGACGAACATTTAACTTTTGGGCTTCCGTGGCGCAATGGTTAGCGCGTTCAGCTGTTAATCGAAAGGTTGGTGGTTCGAGCCCGCCCGGAAGAGGAATTGTGTGGTCTCAGATGTAGCGTAAAAAGTCAAAACTTTTCCACAATACGTGACAACCATTTAATTTCTGAGCTTCCGTGGCTCAATGGTTAGCGCGTTCGGCTGTTAATCGAAAGGTTGGTGGTTCGAGCCCATCCGGGAGCGGTGTTGTGAGGTCTCAGATGTAGCGTGAAAAGTCAAACTTTTTCCATAATACGTGATAACCATTTATTTTCTGAGCTTCCGTGGCTCAATGGTTAGCGCGTTCGGCTGTTATCCAATAGGTTGGTGGTTCGAGCCCACCCGGGAGCGGTGTTTTGGGATCTCAAATGTAACGTAAATAGCCAAAGTTTTTCCACAATACCTGACGACCATTTAATTTTTGGGCCTCAGTGGCGCAATGGTTAGCGCGTTCAGCTGTTAACCGAAAGGTTGGTGGTTCGAGCCCAAACGAGAGAGGATTTGTGGGGTCTCAGAAGTAGCGTGAAAAGTCGTAACTTTTTAACAATACCTGACAACCATTTAATTTTTGGGCGTCCGTGGCGCAATGGTTAGCGCGTTCGGCTGTTAACCGAAAGGTTGGTGGTTCGAGCCCATCCAGGAGCGGTGTTGTGACGTCTCAGATGTGACGTAAAAAGTCAAGGTTTTTACACGATACCTGACGAGCATTCAACTTTTGGGCTTCCGTGGCGCAATGGTTAGCGCGTTCGGCTGTTAACCAATAGGTTGGTGGTTCGAGCCCATCCGGGAGCGGTGTTGTGAGGTCTCAGACGTGACGTAAAAAGTCAAGGTTTTTACACAATACCTGACGAGCATTTAATTTTTGGGCTTCCGTGGCACAATGGTTAGCGCGTTCAGCTGTTAATCGAAAGGTTGGTGGTTCGAGCCCATCCAGGAGCGGTGTTGTGACGTCTCAGATGTGACGTAAAAAGTCAAGGTTTTTACACGATACCTGACGAGCATTCAACTTTTGGGCTTCCGTGGCGCAATGGTTAGCGCGTTCGGCTGTTAACCAATAGGTTGGTGGTTCGAGCCCATCCGGGAGCGGTGTTGTGAGGTCTCAGACGTGACGTAAAAAGTCAAGGTTTTTACACGATACCTGACGAGCATTTAATTTTTGGGCTTCCGTGGCACAATGGTTAGCGCGTTCAGCTGTTAATCGAAAGGTTGGTGGTTCGAGCCCACCCGGGAGAGGTGTTGTGGGGTCTCAAATGTAACGTAGAAAGCCAAAGTTTTTCCACAATACCTGACTACAATTTATTTTCTGAGCTTCCGTGGCTCAATGGTTAGCGCGTTCGGCTGTTAACCAATAGGTTGGTGGTTCGAGCCCATCCGGGAGCGGTGTCGTGAGGTCTCAGATGTGACGTAAAAAGTCAAGGTTTTTACACAATACCTGACGAGCATTTAACTTTTGGGCTTCCGTGGCGCAATGGTTAGCGCGTTCGGCTGTTAACCAATAGGTTGGTGGTTCGAGCCCATCCGGGAGCGGTGTTGTGAGGTCTCAGATGTGACGTAAAAAGTCAAGGTTTTCCACAATACCTGACAACCATTTAATTTCTGAGCTTCCGTGGCTCAATGGTTAGCGCGTTCGGCTGTTAACCAATAGGTTGGTGGTTCGAGCCCACCCGGGAGCGGTGTTGTTGGATCTGAAATGTAACGTAGAAAGCCAAAGTTTTTGCACAATAAATGACGACCATTTAATTTTTGGGCTTCCGTGGCGCAATGGTTAGCGCGTTCGGCTGTTAACCAATAGGTTGGTGGTTCGACCCCATCCGGGAGCGGTGTTGTGAGGTCTCAGATGTGACGTAAAAAGTCAAGGTTTTTACATAATACCTGACGAGCATTTAACTTTTGGGCTTCCGTGGCGCAATGGTTAGCGCGTTCGGCTGTTAACCAATAGGTTGGTGGTTCGAGCCCATCCGGGAGCGGTGTTGTGAGGTCTCGGATGTGACGTAAAAAGTCAAGGTTTTTACACAATACCTAACAAGCATTTAACTTTTGGGCTTCCGTGGCGCAATGGTTAGCGCGTTCAGCTGTTAATCGAAAGGTTGGTGGTTCGAGCCCACCCGGGAGAGGTGTTGTGGGGTCTCAAATGTAACGTAGAAAGCCAAAGTTTTTCCACAATACCTGACAACCTGTTAATTTCTGAGCTTCCGTGGCTCAATGGTTAGCGCGTTCAGCTGTTAACCAATAGTTTGGTGGTTCGAGCCCACCCGGGAGCGGTGTTGTGTGATCTCAAATGTAACGTAGAAAGCCAAAGTTTTTCCACAATACCTGACGACCATTTAATTTTTGGGCTTCCGTGGCGCAATGGTTAGCGCGTTCGGCTGTTAACCAATAGGTTGGTGGTTCGAGCCCATCCGGGAGCGGTGTTGTGAGGTCTCAGATGTGACGTAAAAAGTCAAGGTTTTTACACAATACCTGACGAGCATTTAATTTTTGGGCTTCCGTGGCACAATGGTTAGCGCGTTCAGCTGTTAATCGAAAGGTTGGTGGTTCGAGCCCACCCGGGAGAGGTGTTGTGGGGTCTCAAATGTAACGTAGAAAGCCAAAGTTTTTCCACAATACCTGACAACAATTTAATTTCTGAGCTTCTGTGGCTCAATGGTTAGCGCGTTCGGCTGTTAACCAATAGGTTGCTGGTTCGACCCCATCCGGGAGCGGTGTTGTGAGGTCTCAGATGTGACGTAAAAAATCAAGGTTTTTACATAATACCTGACGAGCATTTAACTTTTGGGCTTCCGTGTCGCAATGGTTAGCGCGTTCGGCTGTTAACCAATAGGTTGGTGGTTCGAGCCCATCCGGGAGCGGTGTTGTGAGGTCTCAGATGTGACGTAAAAAGTCAAGGTTTTTACACAATACCTAACGAGCATTTAACTTTTGGGCTTCCGTGGCACAATGGTTAGCGCGTTCAGCTGTTAATCGAAAGGTTGGTGGTTCAAGCCCACCCGGGAGAGGTGTTGTGGGGTCTCAAATGTAACGTAGAAAGCCATAGTTTTTCCACAATACCTGACAACAATTTAATTTCTGAGCTTCCGTGGCTCAATGGTTAGCGCGTTCGGCTGTTAACCAATAGGTTGGTGGTTCGACCCCATCCGGGAGCGGTGTTGTGAGGTCTCAGATGTAACGTAAAATGTCAGAGTTTTTCCACAATACCTGACGAACATTTAATTTTTGGGCTTCCGTGGCGCAATGATTAGCGCGTTCAGCTGTTAATCGAAAGGTTGAAGGTTCGAGCCCACCCGGGAGAGGTGTTGTGGGGTCTCAGATGTAGCGTAAAAAGTCAAAACTTTTCCACAATACGTGACAACCATTTAGTTTCTGAGCTTCCGTGGCTCAATGGTTAGCGCCTTCGGCTGTTAACCAATAGGTTGGTGGTTCGAGCCCATCCGGGAGCGGTGTTGTGAGGTGTCAGATGTGACGTAAAAAGTCAAGGTTTTTACACAATACATGACGAGCATTTAACTTTGGGCTTCCGTGGCTCAATGGTTAGCGCGTTCGGCTGTTAACTAATAGGTTGGTGGTCCGAGCCCATCCGGGAGCGGTGTTGTGATGTCTCAGATGTAACGTAAAATGTCAGAGTTTTTCCACAATACCTGACGAACATTTAATTTTTGGGTTTCCGTGACGCAATGATTAGCGCGTTCAGCTGTTAATCGAAAGGTTGAAGGTTCAAGCCCACCCGGGAGAGGTGTTGTGGGGTCTCAGATGTAGCGTAAAAAGTCAAAACTTTTCCACAATACGTGACAACCATTTAATTTCTGAGCTTTCGTGGCTCAATGGTTAGCGCGTTCGGCTGTTAACCAATAGGTTGGTGGTTCGAGCCCATCCGGGAGCGGTATTGTGACGTCTCAGATGTGACGTTAAAAGTCAAGGTTTTTCCAAAATAACTGACGACCATTTAATTTTTGGGCTTCCGTGGCGCAATGGTTAGCGCGTTCAGCTGCTATTCAAAAGACTGGTGGTTTGAGCCCTCCCGGGAGCGGTGTTGTGACGTCTCAAATGTAACATAAAATGTCAGAGTTTTTCCACAATACCTGTCGAACATTGAATTTTTGGGCTTCTGGGCGCAATGGTTAGCGCGATCAGCTGTTAATCGAAAGGTTGGTGGTACGAGCCCACCCGGGAGAGGTGTTGTGGGGTCTCAGATGTAGCGTAAAAGGTCATAACTTTTCCACAATACGTGACAACCATTTAATTTCTGAGCTTCCGTGGCTCAATGGTTAGCGCGTTCGGCTGTTAACCAATAGGTTAGTGGTTCGAGCCCATCCGGGAACGGTGTTGTGAGGTCTCAGATGTGACGTAAAAAGTCAAGGTTTTTACACAATACCTGACGAGCATTAAATTTTTGGGCTTCCGTGGCGCAATGGTTAGCGCGTTCGGCTGTTAACCAATAGGTTGGTGGTTCGGCCCCTGTTTGTCGTAGAGCCGAGATATTAAGCAAAATGTTCGTCAACTTTGGTATCGTCTCACTTATTTTTATTATGTTACTTATAATTTTTGCACTAAACTTTGGAGGCTCATAACTCTTGTTCTACAAGAGATACTGGGATGTCCTTTGGATATGTTATAGTACTCTTTGCTCCCCACACAAGGATACTTTAAACTTGAGGCTACCTCAATATCGTCGTCAACTTATTTTTTGTCTCACTTATTGTTAGAAGGTTACTTTTGATTTTTGAAAATAAACTTTGCAGGCTCGTAACTCTGGTTCTACCAGAGATACGGGGATGTAAATAATGTGACCTTGACACAAATGTTCGGATAATTATAAAGGTCTTTGCATGTTCCAAGCAAAAAAAACTTCGCGGTTTCGGACCTGTGGCCTTCCGAGAGTGAGGCGGATGCGATAACCGCTACACTAAAGATATGTTATTATTTTTAATCGAAAGAACAGGGTCAAGTAATTAAGCAATACGTGAACAAACAAACCCCTCCATAGAAAATGCATTAGACTATACTTTGCAGGCTCGTAACTCTGTTTCTACTGGAGATACGGGGATGTCCTTTGAGTATGTTATAGTCCAATTTGTCCCCCATCTAACCATACTAAAAACATTGAGCTACGACAAACAGCAGTCGAGTAATTAAGCTAATCGTAAACAAACAAACCCCTCCATAGGAAATGCATTAGACTAAACTTTGCAGGCCCATAACTCTGTTTCTACTAGAGATACGGGGATGTCTTTAGGATATGTTATAGTCCAAATTGTCCCCCATCTAACCATACTAAAAACTTTGGGCTACGACAAACAGGGGCCGAGTACTTAAGCAAAACGTAACGAAACAAACCCCCTCCATAGGAAATGCATTAGACCATAGTTTGCAGGCTCGTAACTCTGTTTCTATTGGAGATACGGGGATGTCCTTTGAGTATGTTATAGTCCAATTTGTCCCCCATCTAACTATACTAAAAACATTGAGCTACGACAAACAGGGGCCGAGTAATTAAGCTAAACGTAAACAAACAACCCGTCCATAGCAAATGCATTAGACTATACTTTGCAGGCCCATAACTCTGTGTCTACTAGAGATACGGGGATGTCCTTAGGATATGTTATAGTCCAAATTGTCCCCCATCTAACCATACTAAAAACATTGAGCTAGGACAAAAAGGGTCCGAGATATTAAGCAAAATGTTCGTCAACTTTGGTATCGTCTCACTTATTTTTATTATGTTACTTATGATTTTTGCACTAAACTTTGGAGGCTCATAACTCTTGTTCTACAAGAGATACTGGGATCTCCTTTGGATATGTTATAGTACTCTTTGCTCCCCATACAAGGATACTTTAAACTTGAGGCTACCTCAATATCGTCGTCAACTTATTTTTTGTCTCACTTATTGTTAGAAGGTTACTTTTGATTTTTGAAAATAAACTTTGCAGGCTCGTAACTCTGTTTCTACTGGAGATACGGGGATGTCCTTTGAGTATGTTATAGACCAATTTGTCCCCCATCTAGCCATACTAAGAATTAGGGCTTCGACAAACAGTAGTCGAGTAATTAAGCTAATCGTAAACAAACAAACCCCTCCATAGGAAATACATTAGACTAAATTCTGGAGGCTGGTAACTCTGGTTCTACCAGAGATACGGGGATGTAAATAATGTGACCTTGACACAAATGTTCGGATAATTATAAAAAAAACTTCGCGGTTTCGAACCTGTGGCCTTCCGGGAGTGAGGCGGATGCGATAACCGCTACACTAAAGATATGTTATTATTTTTAATCGAAAGAACAGGGTCAAGTAATTAAGCAATACGTGAACAAACAAACCCCTCCATATAAAATGCATTAGACTATACTTTGCAGGCTCGTAACTCTGTTTCTACTGTAGATACGGGGATGTCCTTTGAGTATGTTACAGTCCAATTTGTCCCCCATCTAACCATACTAAAAACATTGAGCTACGACAAACAGGGGCCGAGTAATTAAGCTAAACGTAAACAAACAACCCGTCCATAGGAAATGCATTAGATTATACTTTGCAGGCCCATAACTCTGTGTCTACTAGAGATACGGGGATGTCCTTAGGAAATGTTATAGTCCAAATTGTCCCCCATCTAACCATACTAAAAACATTGAGCTACGACAAACAAGGGCCGAGATATTAAGCAAAATGTTCGTCATTTTTGGTATCGTCTCACTTATTTTTATTATGTTACTTATGATTTTTGCACTAAACTTTGGAGGCTCATAACTCTTGTTCTACAAGAGATACTGGGATCTCCTTTGGATATGTTATAGTACTCTTTGCTCCCCATACAAGGATACTTTAAACTTGAGGCTACCTCAATATCGTCGTCAACTTATTTTTTGTCTCACTTATTGTTAGAAGGTTACTTTTGATTTTTGAAAATAAACTTTGCAGGCTCGTAACTCTGTTTCTACTGGAGATACGGGGATGTCCTTTGAGTATGATATAGACCAATTTGTCCCCCATCTAGCCATACTAAGAATTAGGGCTTCGACAAACAGTAGTCGAGTAATTAAGCTAATCGTAAACAAACAAACCCCTCCATAGGAAATACATTAGACTAAATTCTGGAGGCTGGTAACTCTGGTTCTACCAGAGATACGGGGATGTAAATAATGTGACCTTGACACAAATGTTCGGATAATTATAAAAAAAAACTTCGCGGTTTCGAACCAGTGGCCTTCCGGGAGTGAGGCGGATGCGATAACCGCTACACTAAAGATATGTTATTATTTTTAATCGAAAGAACAGGGTCAAGTAATTAAGCAATACGTGAACAAACAAACCCCTCCATAGAAAATGCATTAGACTATACTTTGCAGGCTCGTAACTCTGTTTCTACTGTAGATACGGGGATGTCCTTTGAGTATGTTACAGTCCAGTTTGTCTCCCATCTAACCATACTAAAAACATTGAGCTACGACAAACAGGGGCCGAGTAATTAAGCTAAACGTAAACAAACAACCCGTCCATAGGAAATGCATTAGACTATACTTTGCAGGCCCATAACTCTGTGTCTACTAGAGATACGGGGATGTCCTTAGGATATGATATAGTCCAAATTGTCCCCCATCTAACCATACTAAAAACTTTGGGCTACGACAAACAGGGGCCGAGTAATTAAGCTAAACGTAAACAAACAACCCCTCCATTGGAAATGCATTAGACTATAGTTTGCAGGCTCGTAACTCTGTTTCTACTGGAGATACGGGTATGTCCTTTGAGTATGTTTTAGTCCAATTTGTCCTCCATCTAACCATACAAAAACATTGAGCTACGACAAACAGGGGCCGAGATATTAAGCAAAATCGTCAACTTTGGTATCGTCTCACTTATTTTTATTATGTTACTTATGATTTTTGCACTAAACTTTGGCAGCTCATAACTCTTATCGTAGCTCAATGTTTTTCGTATGGTTAGATGGGGGACAAATTGGACTAAAACATATTCAAAGGACATCCCCGTATCTCCAGTAGAAACAGAGTTACGAGCCTGCAAAGTATAGTCTAATGCATTTCCTATGGAGGGGTTGTTTGTTTACGTTTAGCTTAATTACTCGGCCCCTGTTTGTCGTAGCCCAAAGTTTTTAGTATGGTTAGATGGGGGACAATTTGGACTATATCATACCCTAAGGACATCCCCGTATCTCTAGTAGACACAGAGTTATGGGCCTGCAAAGTATAGTCTAATGCATTTCCTATGGACGGGTTGTTTGTTTACGTTTAGCTTAATTACTCGGCCCCTGTTTGTCTTAGCTCAATGTTTTTAGTATGGTTAGATGGGGGACAAATTGGACTGTAACATACTTAAAGGACATCCCCGTATCTACAGTAGAAACAGAGTTACGAGCCTGCAAAGTATAGTCTAATGCATTTTCTATGGAGGGGTTTGTTTGTTCACGTATTGCTTAATTACTTGACCCTGTTCTTTCGAATAAAAATAATAACATATCTTTAGTGTAGCAGTTATCGAATCCGCCTCACTCCCGGAAGGCCACAGGTTCGAAACCGCGAAGTTTTTTTTTATAATTATCCGAACATTTGTGTCAAGGTCACATTATTTACATCCCCGTATCTCTAGTAGAACCAGAGTTACGAACCTCCAAAATTTAGTCTAATGTATTTCCTATGAAGGGGTTTGTTTGTTTACGATTAGCTTAATTACTCGACTACTGTTTGTCGTAGCCCTAATTCTTAGTATGGCTAGATGTTGGACAAATTGGTCTATAACATACTCAAAGGACATCCCCGTATCTCCAGTAGAAACAGAGTTACGAGCCTGCAAAGTATAGTCTAATGCATTTTCTATGGAGGGGTTTGTTTGTTCACGTATTGCTTAATTACTTGACCCTGTTCCTTCGATTAAAAATGATAACATGTCTTTGGTGTAGCGGTTATCGCATCCGCCTCACTCCCGGAAGGCCACAGGTTCGAAACCGCGAAGTTTTTTTTTTTTTGCTTGGAACATGCAAAGACCTTTATAATTATCCGAACATTTGCGTCAAGGTCACATTTTTTACATCCCCGTATCTCTGGTTGATCCAGAGTTACGAGCCTCCAGAATTTAGTCTAATGTATTTCCTATGGAGGGGTTTGTTTGTTTTTAAGATTAGCTTAATTACTCGACTACTGTTTGTCGTAGCCCTAATTCTTAATATGGCTAGATGGGGGACAAATTGGTCTATAACATACTCGAAGGACATCCCCGTATCTCCAGTAGAAACAGAGTTACGAGCCTGCAAAGTATAGTCTAATGCATTTTCTATGGAGGGGTTTGTTTGTTCACGTATTGCTTAATTACTTGACCCTGTTCCTTCGATTAAAAATAATAACAAATCTTTAGTGTAGCGGTTATCGCATCCGCCTCACTCCCGGAAGGCCACAGGTTCGAAACCGCGAAGTTTTTTTTTTTTGCTTGGAACATGCAAAGACCTTTATAATTATCCGAACATTTGCGTCAAGGTCACATTATTTACATCCCCGTATCTCTGGTAGAACCAGAGTTACGAGCCTCCAGAATTTAGTCTAATGTATTTCCTATGGAGGGGTTTGTTTGTTTATGATTAGCTTAATTACTCGACTACGGTTTGTCGTAGCCCTAATTCTTAGTATGGCTAGATGGGGGACAAATTGGTCTATAATATACTCAAAGGACATCCCCGTATCTCCAGTAGAAACAGAGTTACGAGCCTGCAAAGTTTTGTTTCAAAAATCAAAAGTAACCTTCTAACAATAAGTGAGACAAAAAATAAGTTGACGACGATATTGAGGTAGCCTCAAGTTTAAAGTATCCTTGTATGGGGAGCAAAGAGTACTATAACATATCCAAAGGAGATCCCAGTATCTCTTGTAGAACAAGAGTTATGAGCCTCCAAAGTTTAGTGCAAAAATCATAAGTAACATAATAAAATAAGTGAGACGATACCAAAGTTGACGAACATTTTGCTTAATATCTCGGCCCCTGTTTGTCGTAGCTCAATGTTTTTAGTATGGTTAGATGGGGGACAATTTGGACTATAACATATCCTAGGGACATCCCCGTATCTCTAGTAGACACAGAGTTATGGGCCTGCAAAGTATAGTCTAATGCATTTCCTATGGACGGCATGTTTGTTTACGTTTAGCTTAATTACTCGGCCCCTGTTGGTCGTAGCTCAATGTTTTTAGTATGGTTAGATGGAGGAAAAATTGGACTATAACATACTCAAAGGACATCCCCGTATCTCCAGTAGAAAGAGAGTTACGAGCCTGCAAAGTATAGTCTAATGCATTTCCTATGGAGGGGGTTTGTTTCGTTACGTTTTGCTTAATTACTTGACCCTGTTCTTTCGATTAAAAATAATAACATATCTTTAGTGTAGCGGTTATCGCATCCGCCTCACTCCCGGAAGGCCACAGGTTCGAAACCGCGAAGTTTTTTTTTATAATTATCCGAACATTTGTGTCAAGGTCACATTATTTAGATCCCCGTATCTCTGGTAGAACCAGAGTTACGAGCCTCCAGAATTTAGTCTAATGTATTTCCTATGGAGGGGTTTGTTTGTTTACGATTAGCTTAATTACTCGACTACTGTTTGTCGTAGCTCAATGTTTTTAGTATGGTTAGATGGGGGACAATTTGGACTATAACATATCCTAGGGACATCCCCGTATCTCTAGTAGACACAGAGTTATGGGCCTGCAAATTATAGTCTAATGCATTTCCTATGGACGGCATGTTTGTTTACGTTTAGCTTAATTACTCGGCCCCTGTTGGTCGTAGCTCAATGTTTTTAGTATGGTTAGATGGGGGACAAATTGAACTAAAACATACTCAAAGGATATCCCCGTATCTCCAGTAGAAACAGAGTTACGAGCCTGCAAAGTATAGTCTAATGCATTTCCTATGGAGGGGGTTTGTTTCGTTACGTTTTGCTTAATTACTTGACCCTGTTCTTTCGATTAAAAATAATAACATATCTTTAGTGTAGCGGTTATCGCATCCGCCTCACTCCCGGAAGGCCACAGGTTCGAAACCGCGAAGTTTTTTTTTATAATTATCCGAACATTTGTGTCAAGGTCACATTATTTAGATCCCCGTATCTCTGGTAGAACCAGAGTTACGAGCCTCCAGAATTTAGTCTAATGTATTTCCTATGGAGGGGTTTGTTTGTTTACGATTAGCTTAATTACTCGACTACTGTTTGTCGTAGCTCAATTTTTTTAGTATGGTTAGATGGGGGACAAATTGGACTATATCATACTCAAAGGACATCCCCGTATCTCCAGTAGAAACAGAGTTACGAGCCTGCAAAGTATAGTCTAATGCATTTTCTATGGAGGGGTTTGTTTGTTCACGTATTGCTTAATTACTTGACCCTGTTCTTTCGATTAAAAATAATAACATATCTTTAGTGTAGCGGTTATCGCATCCGCCTCACTCCCGGAAGGCCACAGGTTCGAAACCGCGAAGTTTTTTTTTATAATTATCCGAACATTTGTGTCAAGGTCACATTATTTACATCCCCGTATCTCTGGTAGAACCAGAGTTACGAGCCTCCAGAATTTAGTCTAATGTATTTCCTATGGAGGGGTTTGTTTGTTTACGATTAGCTTAATTACTCGACTACTGTTTTCGTAGCTCAATGCTTTTAGTATGGTTAGATGGGGGACAAATTGGACTATATCATACTCAAAGGACATCCCCGTATCTCCAGTAGAAACAGAGTTACGAGCCTGCAAAGTATAGTCTAATGCATTTTCTATGGAGGGGTTTGTTTGTTCACGTATTGCTTAATTACTTGACCCTGTTCTTTCGATTAAAAATAATAACATATCTTTAGTGTAGCGGTTATCGCATCCGCCTCACTCCCGGAAGGCCACAGGTTCGAAACAGCGAAGTTTTTTTTTGCTTGGAACATGCAAAGACCTTTATAATTATCCGAAAATTTGTGTCAAGGTCACATTATTTACATCCCCGTATCTCTGGTAGAACCAGAGTTACGAGCCTCCAGAATTTAGTCTAATGTATTTCCTATGGAGGGGTTTGTTTGTTTACGATTAGCTTAATTACTCGACTACGGTTTGTCGTAGCCCTAATTCTTAGTATGGCTAGATGGGGGACAAATTGGTCTATAACATACTCAAAGGACATCCCCGTATCTCCAGTAGAAACAGAGTTACGAGCCTGCAAAGTTTTTTTTCAAAAATCAAAAGTAACCTTCTAACAATAAGTGAGACAAAAAATAAGTTGACGACGATATTGAGGTAGCCTCAAGTTTAAAGTATCCTTGTATGGGGAGCAAAGAGTACTATAACATATCCAAAGGAGATCCCAGTATCTCTTGTAGAACAAGAGTTATGAGCCTCCAAAGTTTAGTGCAAAAATCATAAGTAACATAATAAAATAAGTGAGACGATACCAAAGTTGACGAACATTTTGCTTAATATCTCGGCCCCTGTTTGTCGTAGCTCAATGTTTTTAGTATGGTTAGATGGGGGACAATTTGCACTATAACATATCCTAAGGACATCCCCGTATCTCTAGTAGACACAGAGTTATGGGCCTGCAAAATATAGTCTAATGCATTTCCTATGGACGGGTTGTTTGTTTACGTTTAGCTTAATTACTCGGCCCTTGTTTGTCGTAGCTCATTATTTGTAGTATGGTTAGATGGGGGACAAATTGGACTATAACATACTCAAAGGACATCCCCGTATCTCCAGTAGAAACAGATTTACGAGCCTGCAAAGTATAGTCTAATGCATTTCCTATGGAGGGGGTTTGTTTCGTTACGTTTTGCTTAAGTACTCGGCCCCTGTTTGTCGTAGCCCAAAGTTTTTAGTATGGTTAGATGGGGGACAATTTGGACTATAACATATCCTAAGGACATCCCCGTATCTCTAGTAGACACAGAGTTATGGGCCTGCAAAGTATAGTCTAATGCATTTTCTATGGAGGGGTTTGTTTTTTCACGTATTGCTTAATTACTTGACCCTGTTCTTTCGATTAAAAATAATAACATATCTTTAGTGTAGCGGTTATCGCATCCGCCTCACTCCCGGAAGGCCACAGGTTCGAAACCGCGAAGTTTTTTTTTGCTTGGAACATGCAAAGACCTTTATAATTATCCGAACATTTGTGTCAAGGTCACATTATTTACATCCCCGTATCTCTGGTAGAACCAGAGTTACGAGCCTGCAAAGTATATTTTCAAAAATCAAAAGTAACCTTCTAACAATAAGTGAGACAAAAAGTAAGTTGACGACGATATTGAGGTAGCCTCAAGTTTAAAGTATCCTTGTATGGGGAGCAAAGAGTACTATAACATATCCAAAGGAGATCCCAGTGTCTCTGGTAGAACAAGAGTTATGAGCCTCCAAAGTTTAGTGCAAAAATCATAAGTAACATAATAAAAATAAGTGAGACGATACCAAAGTTGACGAACATTTTGCTTAATATCTCGGCCCCTGTTTGTCGAAGCTCAATGTTTTTAGTATGGTTAGATGGGGGACAATTTGGACTATAACATATCCTAAGGACATTCCCGTATCTCTAGTAGACACAGATTTTTGGGCCTGCAAAATATAGTCTAATGCATTTCCTATGGACGGGTTGTTTGTTTACGTTTAGCTTAATTTCTCGGCCCCTGTTTGTCGTAGCTCAATGTTTTTAGTACGGTTAAATGGGGGACAAATTGGACTATAACATACTCAAAGGTCATCCCCGTATCTCCAGTAGAAACAGAGTTACGAGCCTGCAAATTATAGTCTAATGCATTTTCTAAGGAGGGTTTTTTTTGTTCACGTATTGCTTAATTACTTGACCCTGTTCTTTCGATTAAAAATAACAACATATCTTTAGTGTAGCGGTTATCGCATCCGCCTCACTCCCGGAAGGCCACAGGTTCGAAACCGCGAAGTTTTTTTATAATTATCCGAACATTTGTGTCAAGGTCACATTATTTACATCCCCGTATCTCTGGTAGAACCAGAGTTACGAGCCTCCAGAATTTAGTCTAATGCATTTCCTATGGAGGGGTTTGTTTGTTTACGATTAGCTTAATTACTCGACTACTGATTGTCGTAGCTCAATGTTTTTAGTATGGTTAGATGGGGGACAAATTGGACTATAACATACTCAAAGGACATCCCCGTATCTCCAGTAGAAACAGAGTTACGAGCCTGAAAAGTATGGTCTAATGCATTTTCTATGGAGGGGTATGTTTGTTCACGTATTGCTTAATTACTTGACCCTGTTCTTTCGATTAAAAATAATATCATATCTTTAGTGTAGCGGTTATCGCATCCGCCTCACTCCCGGAAGGCCACAGGTTCGAAACCGCGAAGTTTTTTTTTATAATTATCCGAACATTTGTGTCAAGGTCACATTATTTAGATCCCCGTATCTCTGGTAGAACCAGAGTTACGAGCCTCCAGAATTTAGTCTAATGTATTTCCTATGGAGGGGTTTGTTTGTTTACGATTAGCTTAATTACTCGACTACTGTTTGTCGTAGCTCAATGTTTTTAGTATGGTTAGATGGGGGACAATTTGGACTATAACATATCCTAGGGACATCCCCGTATCTCTAGTAGACACAGAGTTATGGGCCTGCAAATTATAGTCTAATGCATTTCCTATGGACGGCATGTTTGTTTACGTTTAGCTTAATTACTCGGCCCCTGTTGGTCGTAGCTCAATGTTTTTAGTATGGTTAGATGGGGGACAAATTGAACTAAAACATACTCAAAGGATATCCCCGTATCTCCAGTAGAAACAGAGTTACGAGCCTGCAAAGTATAGTCTAATGCATTTCCTATGGAGGGGGTTTGTTTCGTTACGTTTTGCTTAATTACTTGACCCTGTTCTTTCGATTAAAAATAATAACATATCTTTAGTGTAGCGGTTATCGCATCCGCCTCACTCCCGGAAGGCCACAGGTTCGAAACCGCGAAGTTTTTTTTTATAATTATCCGAACATTTGTGTCAAGGTCACATTATTTAGATCCCCGTATCTCTGGTAGAACCAGAGTTACGAGCCTCCAGAATTTAGTCTAATGTATTTCCTATGGAGGGGTTTGTTTGTTTACGATTAGCTTAATTACTCGACTACTGTTTGTCGTAGCTCAATTTTTTTAGTATGGTTAGATGGGGGACAAATTGGACTATATCATACTCAAAGGACATCCCCGTATCTCCAGTAGAAACAGAGTTACGAGCCTGCAAAGTATAGTCTAATGCATTTTCTATGGAGGGGTTTGTTTGTTCACGTATTGCTTAATTACTTGACCCTGTTCTTTCGATTAAAAATAATAACATATCTTTAGTGTAGCGGTTATCGCATCCGCCTCACTCCCGGAAGGCCACAGGTTCGAAACCGCGAAGTTTTTTTTTATAATTATCCGAACATTTGTGTCAAGGTCACATTATTTACATCCCCGTATCTCTGGTAGAACCAGAGTTACGAGCCTCCAGAATTTAGTCTAATGTATTTCCTATGGAGGGGTTTGTTTGTTTACGATTAGCTTAATTACTCGACTACTGTTTTCGTAGCTCAATGCTTTTAGTATGGTTAGATGGGGGACAAATTGGACTATATCATACTCAAAGGACATCCCCGTATCTCCAGTAGAAACAGAGTTACGAGCCTGCAAAGTATAGTCTAATGCATTTTCTATGGAGGGGTTTGTTTGTTCACGTATTGCTTAATTACTTGACCCTGTTCTTTCGATTAAAAATAATAACATATCTTTAGTGTAGCGGTTATCGCATCCGCCTCACTCCCGGAAGGCCACAGGTTCGAAACAGCGAAGTTTTTTTTTGCTTGGAACATGCAAAGACCTTTATAATTATCCGAAAATTTGTGTCAAGGTCACATTATTTACATCCCCGTATCTCTGGTAGAACCAGAGTTACGAGCCTCCAGAATTTAGTCTAATGTATTTCCTATGGAGGGGTTTGTTTGTTTACGATTAGCTTAATTACTCGACTACGGTTTGTCGTAGCCCTAATTCTTAGTATGGCTAGATGGGGGACAAATTGGTCTATAACATACTCAAAGGACATCCCCGTATCTCCAGTAGAAACAGAGTTACGAGCCTGCAAAGTTTTTTTTCAAAAATCAAAAGTAACCTTCTAACAATAAGTGAGACAAAAAATAAGTTGACGACGATATTGAGGTAGCCTCAAGTTTAAAGTATCCTTGTATGGGGAGCAAAGAGTACTATAACATATCCAAAGGAGATCCCAGTATCTCTTGTAGAACAAGAGTTATGAGCCTCCAAAGTTTAGTGCAAAAATCATAAGTAACATAATAAAATAAGTGAGACGATACCAAAGTTGACGAACATTTTGCTTAATATCTCGGCCCCTGTTTGTCGTAGCTCAATGTTTTTAGTATGGTTAGATGGGGGACAATTTGCACTATAACATATCCTAAGGACATCCCCGTATCTCTAGTAGACACAGAGTTATGGGCCTGCAAAATATAGTCTAATGCATTTCCTATGGACGGGTTGTTTGTTTACGTTTAGCTTAATTACTCGGCCCTTGTTTGTCGTAGCTCATTATTTGTAGTATGGTTAGATGGGGGACAAATTGGACTATAACATACTCAAAGGACATCCCCGTATCTCCAGTAGAAACAGATTTACGAGCCTGCAAAGTATAGTCTAATGCATTTCCTATGGAGGGGGTTTGTTTCGTTACGTTTTGCTTAAGTACTCGGCCCCTGTTTGTCGTAGCCCAAAGTTTTTAGTATGGTTAGATGGGGGACAATTTGGACTATAACATATCCTAAGGACATCCCCGTATCTCTAGTAGACACAGAGTTATGGGCCTGCAAAGTATAGTCTAATGCATTTTCTATGGAGGGGTTTGTTTTTTCACGTATTGCTTAATTACTTGACCCTGTTCTTTCGATTAAAAATAATAACATATCTTTAGTGTAGCGGTTATCGCATCCGCCTCACTCCCGGAAGGCCACAGGTTCGAAACCGCGAAGTTTTTTTTTGCTTGGAACATGCAAAGACCTTTATAATTATCCGAACATTTGTGTCAAGGTCACATTATTTACATCCCCGTATCTCTGGTAGAACCAGAGTTACGAGCCTGCAAAGTATATTTTCAAAAATCAAAAGTAACCTTCTAACAATAAGTGAGACAAAAAGTAAGTTGACGACGATATTGAGGTAGCCTCAAGTTTAAAGTATCCTTGTATGGGGAGCAAAGAGTACTATAACATATCCAAAGGAGATCCCAGTGTCTCTGGTAGAACAAGAGTTATGAGCCTCCAAAGTTTAGTGCAAAAATCATAAGTAACATAATAAAAATAAGTGAGACGATACCAAAGTTGACGAACATTTTGCTTAATATCTCGGCCCCTGTTTGTCGAAGCTCAATGTTTTTAGTATGGTTAGATGGGGGACAATTTGGACTATAACATATCCTAAGGACATTCCCGTATCTCTAGTAGACACAGATTTTTGGGCCTGCAAAATATAGTCTAATGCATTTCCTATGGACGGGTTGTTTGTTTACGTTTAGCTTAATTTCTCGGCCCCTGTTTGTCGTAGCTCAATGTTTTTAGTACGGTTAAATGGGGGACAAATTGGACTATAACATACTCAAAGGTCATCCCCGTATCTCCAGTAGAAACAGAGTTACGAGCCTGCAAATTATAGTCTAATGCATTTTCTAAGGAGGGTTTTTTTTGTTCACGTATTGCTTAATTACTTGACCCTGTTCTTTCGATTAAAAATAACAACATATCTTTAGTGTAGCGGTTATCGCATCCGCCTCACTCCCGGAAGGCCACAGGTTCGAAACCGCGAAGTTTTTTTATAATTATCCGAACATTTGTGTCAAGGTCACATTATTTACATCCCCGTATCTCTGGTAGAACCAGAGTTACGAGCCTCCAGAATTTAGTCTAATGCATTTCCTATGGAGGGGTTTGTTTGTTTACGATTAGCTTAATTACTCGACTACTGATTGTCGTAGCTCAATGTTTTTAGTATGGTTAGATGGGGGACAAATTGGACTATAACATACTCAAAGGACATCCCCGTATCTCCAGTAGAAACAGAGTTACGAGCCTGAAAAGTATGGTCTAATGCATTTTCTATGGAGGGGTATGTTTGTTCACGTATTGCTTAATTACTTGACCCTGTTCTTTCGATTAAAAATAATATCATATCTTTAGTGTAGCGGTTATCGCATCCGCCTCACTCCCGGAAGGCCACAGGTTCGAAACCGCGAAGTTTTTTTTTATAATTATCCGAACATTTGTGTCAAGGTCACATTATTTACATCCCCGTATCTCTGGTAGAACCAGAGTTACGAGCCTCCAGAATTTAGTCTAATGCATTTCCTATGGAGGGGTTTGTTTGTTTACGATTAGCTTAATTACTCGACTACTGTTTGTCGTAGCTCAATGTTTTTAGTATGGTTAGATGGGGGACAAATTGGAATATAACATACTCAAAGGACATCCCCGTATCTCCAGTAGAAACAGAGTTACGAGCCTGCAAAGTATAGTCTAACTCATTTCCTATGGAGGGGGTTTGTTTCTTTACGTTTTGCTTAAGTACTCGGACCCTGTTTGTCGTAGCCCAAAGTTTTTAGTATGGTTAGATGAAGGACAAATTGGACCATAACATATCCTAAGGACATCCCGGTATCTCTAGTAGACACAGAGTTATGGGCCTTGCAAAGTATAGTCTAATGCATTTTCTATGGAGGGGTTTGTTTATTCACGTATTGCTTAATTACTTGACCCTGTTCTTTCGATTAAAATAATAACATATCTTTAGTGTAGCGGTTATCGCATCCGCCTCACTCCCGGAAGGCCACAGGTTCGAAACCGCGAGGTTTTTTTTTTGCTTGGAACATGCAAAGACCTTTATAATTATCCGAACATTGGTGTCAAGGTCACATTATTTACATCCCCGTATCTCTGGTAGAACCAGAGTTACGAGCCTCCAGAATTTAGTCTAATGTATTTCCTATGGAGGGGTTTGTTTGTTTACGATTAGCTTAATTACTCGACTACTGTTTGTCGTAGCCCTAATTCTTAGTATGGCTAGATGGGGGACAAATTGGTCTATAACATACTCAAAGGACATCCCCGTATCTCCAGTAGAAACAGAGTTACGAGCCTGCAAAGTTTATTTTCAAAAATCAAAAGTAACCTTCTAACAATAAGTGAGACAAAAAGTAAGTTGACGACGATATTGAGGTAGCCTCAGGTTTAAAGTATCCTTGTATGGGGAGCAAAGAGTACTATAACATATCCAAAGGAGATCCCAGTATCTCTTGTAGAACAAGAGTTATGAGCCTCCAAAGTTTAGTGCAAAAATCATAAGTAACATAATAAAAATAAGTGAGACGATACCAAAGTTGACGAACATTTTGCTTAATATCTCGGCCCCTGTTTGTCGTAGCTCAATGTTTTTAGTATGATTAGATGGGGGACAATTTGGACTATAACATATCCTAAGGACATCCCCGTATCTCTAGTAAACACAGAGTTATGGGCCTGCAAAGCATAGTCTAATGCATTTCCTTTGGACGGGTTGTTTGTTTACGTTTAGCTTAATTACTCGGCCTCTGTTTTTCGTAGCTCAATGTTTTTAGTATGGTTAGATGGGGGACAAATTGGAATATAACATACTCAAAGGACATCGCCGTATCTACAGTAGAAACAGAGTTACGAGCCTGCAAAGTATAGTCTAATGCATTTTCTATGGAGGGGTTTGTTTGTTCATGTATTGCTTAATTACTTGACCCTGTTCTTTCGATTAAAAATAATAACATATCTTTAGTGTAGCGGTTATCGCATCCGCCTCACTCCCGGAAGGCCACAGGTTCGAAACCGCGAAGTTTTTTTTTATAATTATCCGAACATTTGTGTCAAGGTCACATTATTTACATCCCCGTATCTCTGGTAGAACCAGAGTTACGAGCCTCCAGAATTTAGTCTAATGTATTTCCTATGGAGGGCTTTGTTTGTTTACGATTAGCTTAATTACTCGACTACTGTTTGTCGTAGCCCTAATTCTTAGTATGGCTAGATGGGGGACAAATTGGTCTATAACATACTCAAAGGACATCCCCGTATCTCCAGTAGAAACAGAGTTACGAGCCTGCAAAGTTTATTTTCAAAAATCAAAAGTAACCTTCTAACAATAAGTGAGACAAAAAGTAAGTTGACGACGATATTGAGGTAGCCTCAGGTTTAAAGTATCCTTGTATGGGGAGCAAAGAGTACTATAACATATCCAAAGGAGATCCCAGTATCTCTTGTAGAACAAGAGTTATGAGCCTCCAAAGTTTAGTGCAAAAATCATAAGTAACATAATAAAAATAAGTGAGACGATACCAAAGTTGATGAACATTTTGCTTAATATCTCGGCCCTTGTTTGTCGTAGCTCAATGTTTTTAGTATGGTTAGATGGGGGACAATTTGGACTATAACATACTCATAGGACATCCCCGTATCTCCAGTAGAAACAGAGTTACGAGCCTGCAAAGTATAGTCTAACTCATTTCCTATGGAGGGGGTTTGTTTCTTTACGTTTTGCTTAAGTACTCGGCCCCTGTTTGTCGTAGCCCAAAGTTTTTAGTATGGTTAGATGAAGGACAAATTGGACCATAACATATCCTAAGGACATCCCGGTATCTCTAGTAGACACAGAGTTATGGGCCTTGCAAAGTATAGTCTAATGCATTTTCTATGGAGGGGTTTGTTTATTCACGTATTGCTTAATTACTTGACCCTGTTCTTTCGATTAAAATAATAACATATCTTTAGTGTAGCGGTTATCGCATCCGCCTCACTCCCGGAAGGCCACAGGTTCGAAACCGCGAAGTTTTTTTTTTGCTTGGAACATGCAAAGACCTTTATAATTATCCGAACATTGGTGTCAAGGTCACATTATTTACATCCCCGTATCTCTGGTAGAACCAGAGTTACGAGCCTCCAGAATTTAGTCTAATGTATTTCCTATGGAGGGGTTTGTTTGTTTACGATTAGCTTAATTACTCGACTACTGTTTGTCGTAGCCCTAATTCTTAGTATGGCTAGATGGGGGACAAATTGGTCTATAACATACTCAAAGGACATCCCCGTATCTCCAGTAGAAACAGAGTTACGAGCCTGCAAAGTTTATTTTCAAAAATCAAAAGTAACCTTCTAACAATAAGTGAGACAAAAAGTAAGTTGACGACGATATTGAGGTAGCCTCAGGTTTAAAGTATCCTTGTATGGGGAGCAAAGAGTACTATAACATATCCAAAGGAGATCCCAGTATCTCTTGTAGAACAAGAGTTATGAGCCTCCAAAGTTTAGTGCAAAAATCATAAGTAACATAATAAAAATAAGTGAGACGATACCAAAGTTGACGAACATTTTGCTTAATATCTCGGCCCCTGTTTGTCGTAGCTCAATGTTTTTAGTATGATTAGATGGGGGACAATTTGGACTATAACATATCCTAAGGACATCCCCGTATCTCTAGTAAACACAGAGTTATGGGCCTGCAAAGCATAGTCTAATGCATTTCCTTTGGACGGGTTGTTTGTTTACGTTTAGCTTAATTACTCGGCCTCTGTTTTTCGTAGCTCAATGTTTTTAGTATGGTTAGATGGGGGACAAATTGGAATATAACATACTCAAAGGACATCGCCGTATCTACAGTAGAAACAGAGTTACGAGCCTGCAAAGTATAGTCTAATGCATTTTCTATGGAGGGGTTTGTTTGTTCATGTATTGCTTAATTACTTGACCCTGTTCTTTCGATTAAAAATAATAACATATCTTTAGTGTAGCGGTTATCGCATCCGCCTCACTCCCGGAAGGCCACAGGTTCGAAACCGCGAAGTTTTTTTTATAATTATCCGAACATTTGTGTCAAGGTCACATTATTTACATCCCCGTATCTCTGGTAGAACCAGAGTTACGAGCCTCCAGAATTTAGTCTAATGTATTTCCTATGGAGGGGTTTGTTTGTTTACGATTAGCTTAATTACTCGACTACTGTTTGTCGTAGCCCTAATTCTTAGTATGGCTAGATGGGGGACAAATTGGTCTATAACATACTCAAAGGACATCCCCGTATCTCCAGTAGAAACAGAGTTACGAGCCTGCAAAGTTTATTTTCAAAAATCAAAAGTAACCTTCTAACAATAAGTGAGACAAAAAGTAAGTTGACGACGATATTGAGGTAGCCTCAGGTTTAAAGTATCCTTGTATGGGGAGCAAAGAGTACTATAACATATCCAAAGGAGATCCCAGTATCTCTTGTAGAACAAGAGTTATGAGCCTCCAAAGTTTAGTGCAAAAATCATAAGTAACATAATAAAAATAAGTGAGACGATACCAAAGTTGATGAACATTTTGCTTAATATCTCGGCCCTTGTTTGTCGTAGCTCAATGTTTTTAGTATGGTTAGATGGGGGACAATTTGGACTATAACATACTCATAGGACATCCCCGTATCTCCAGTAGAAACAGAGTTACGAGCCTGCAAAGTATAGTCTAACTCATTTCCTATGGAGGGGGTTTGTTTCTTTACGTTTTGCTTAAGTACTCGGCCCCTGTTTGTCGTAGCCCAAAGTTTTTAGTATGGTTAGATGAAGGACAAATTGGACCATAACATATCCTAAGGACATCCCGGTATCTCTAGTAGACACAGAGTTATGGGCCTTGCAAAGTATAGTCTAATGCATTTTCTATGGAGGGGTTTGTTTATTCACGTATTGCTTAATTACTTGACCCTGTTCTTTCGATTAAAATAATAACATATCTTTAGTGTAGCGGTTATCGCATCCGCCTCACTCCCGGAAGGCCACAGGTTCGAAACCGCGAAGTTTTTTTTTTGCTTGGAACATGCAAAGACCTTTATAATTATCCGAACATTGGTGTCAAGGTCACATTATTTACATCCCCGTATCTCTGGTAGAACCAGAGTTACGAGCCTCCAGAATTTAGTCTAATGTATTTCCTATGGAGGGGTTTGTTTGTTTACGATTAGCTTAATTACTCGACTACTGTTTGTCGTAGCCCTAATTCTTAGTATGGCTAGATGGGGGACAAATTGGTCTATAACATACTCAAAGGACATCCCCGTATCTCCAGTAGAAACAGAGTTACGAGCCTGCAAAGTTTATTTTCAAAAATCAAAAGTAACCTTCTAACAATAAGTGAGACAAAAAGTAAGTTGACGACGATATTGAGGTAGCCTCAGGTTTAAAGTATCCTTGTATGGGGAGCAAAGAGTACTATAACATATCCAAAGGAGATCCCAGTATCTCTTGTAGAACAAGAGTTATGAGCCTCCAAAGTTTAGTGCAAAAATCATAAGTAACATAATAAAAATAAGTGAGACGATACCAAAGTTGACGAACATTTTGCTTAATATCTCGGCCCCTGTTTGTCGTAGCTCAATGTTTTTAGTATGATTAGATGGGGGACAATTTGGACTATAACATATCCTAAGGACATCCCCGTATCTCTAGTAAACACAGAGTTATGGGCCTGCAAAGCATAGTCTAATGCATTTCCTTTGGACGGGTTGTTTGTTTACGTTTAGCTTAATTACTCGGCCTCTGTTTTTCGTAGCTCAATGTTTTTAGTATGGTTAGATGGGGGACAAATTGGAATATAACATACTCAAAGGACATCGCCGTATCTACAGTAGAAACAGAGTTACGAGCCTGCAAAGTATAGTCTAATGCATTTTCTATGGAGGGGTTTGTTTGTTCATGTATTGCTTAATTACTTGACCCTGTTCTTTCGATTAAAAATAATAACATATCTTTAGTGTAGCGGTTATCGCATCCGCCTCACTCCCGGAAGGCCACAGGTTCGAAACCGCGAAGTTTTTTTTATAATTATCCGAACATTTGTGTCAAGGTCACATTATTTACATCCCCGTATCTCTGGTAGAACCAGAGTTACGAGCCTCCAGAATTTAGTCTAATGTATTTCCTATGGAGGGGTTTGTTTGTTTACGATTAGCTTAATTACTCGACTACTGTTTGTCGTAGCCCTAATTCTTAGTATGGCTAGATGGGGGACAAATTGGTCTATAACATACTCAAAGGACATCCCCGTATCTCCAGTAGAAACAGAGTTACGAGCCTGCAAAGTTTATTTTCAAAAATCAAAAGTAACCTTCTAACAATAAGTGAGACAAAAAGTAAGTTGACGACGATATTGAGGTAGCCTCAGGTTTAAAGTATCCTTGTATGGGGAGCAAAGAGTACTATAACATATCCAAAGGAGATCCCAGTATCTCTTGTAGAACAAGAGTTATGAGCCTCCAAAGTTTAGTGCAAAAATCATAAGTAACATAATAAAAATAAGTGAGACGATACCAAAGTTGATGAACATTTTGCTTAATATCTCGGCCCTTGTTTGTCGTAGCTCAATGTTTTTAGTATGGTTAGATGGGGGACAATTTGGACTATAACATACTCATAGGACATCCCCGTATCTCCAGTAGAAACAGAGTTACGAGCCTGCAAAGTATAGTCTAACTCATTTCCTATGGAGGGGGTTTGTTTCTTTACGTTTTGCTTAAGTACTCGGCCCCTGTTTGTCGTAGCCCAAAGTTTTTAGTATGGTTAGATGAAGGACAAATTGGACCATAACATATCCTAAGGACATCCCGGTATCTCTAGTAGACACAGAGTTATGGGCCTTGCAAAGTATAGTCTAATGCATTTTCTATGGAGGGGTTTGTTTATTCACGTATTGCTTAATTACTTGACCCTGTTCTTTCGATTAAAATAATAACATATCTTTAGTGTAGCGGTTATCACATCCGCCTCACTCCCGGAAGGCCACAGGTTCGAAACCGCGAAGTTTTTTTTTTGCTTGGAACATGCAAAGACCTTTATAATTATCCGAACATTGGTGTCAAGGTCACATTATTTACATCCCCGTATCTCTGGTAGAACCAGAGTTACGAGCTTCCAGAATTTAGTCTAATGTATTTCCTATGGAGGGGTTTGTTTGTTTACGATTAGCTTAATTACTCGACTACTGTTTGTCGTAGCCCTAATTCTTAGTATGGCTAGATGGGGGACAAATTGGTCTATAACATACTCAAAGGACATCCCCGTATCTCCAGTAGAAACAGAGTTACGAGCCTGCAAAGTTTATTTTCAAAAATCAAAAGTAACCTTCTAACAATAAGTGAGACAAAAAGTAAGTTGACGACGATATTGAGGTAGCCTCAGGTTTAAAGTATCCTTGTATGGGGAGCAAAGAGTACTATAACATATCCAAAGGAGATCCCAGTATCTCTTGTAGAACAAGAGTTATGAGCCTCCAAAGTTTAGTGCAAAAATCATAAGTAACATAATAAAAATAAGTGAGACGATACCAAAGTTGATGAACATTTTGCTTAATATCTCGGCCCTTGTTTGTCGTAGCTCAATGTTTTTAGTATGGTTAGATGGGGGACAATTTGGACTATAACATACTCATAGGACATCCCCGTATCTCCAGTAGAAACAGAGTTACGAGCCTGCAAAGTATAGTCTAACTCATTTCCTATGGAGGGGGTTTGTTTCTTTACGTTTTGCTTAAGTACTCGGCCCCTGTTTGTCGTAGCCCAAAGTTTTTAGTATGGTTAGATGAAGGACAAATTGGACCATAACATATCCTAAGGACATCCCGGTATCTCTAGTAGACACAGAGTTATGGGCCTTGCAAAGTATAGTCTAATGCATTTTCTATGGAGGGGTTTGTTTATTCACGTATTGCTTAATTACTTGACCCTGTTCTTTCGATTAAAATAATAACATATCTTTAGTGTATCGGTTATCGCATCCGCCTCACTCCCGGAAGGCCACAGGTTCGAAACCGCGAAGTTTTTTTTTGCTTGGAACATGCAAAGACCTTTATAATTATCCGAACATTGGTGTCAAGGTCACATTATTTACATCCCCGTATCTCTGGTAGAACCAGAGTTACGAGCTTCCAGAATTTAGTCTAATGTATTTCCTATGGAGGGGTTTGTTTGTTTACGATTAGCTTAATTACTCGACTACTGTTTGTCGTAGCCCTAATTCTTAGTATGGCTAGATGGGGGACAAATTGGTCTATAACATACTCAAAGGACATCCCCGTATCTCCAGTAGAAACAGAGTTACGAGCCTGCAAAGTTTATTTTCAAAAATCAAAAGTAACCTTCTAACAATAAGTGAGACAAAAAGTAAGTTGACGACGATATTGAGGTAGCCTCAGGTTTAAAGTATCCTTGTATGGGGAGCAAAGAGTACTATAACATATCCAAAGGAGATCCCAGTATCTCTTGTAGAACAAGAGTTATGAGCCTCCAAAGTTTAGTGCAAAAATCATAAGTAACATAATAAAAATAAGTGAGACGATACCAAAGTTGATGAACATTTTGCTTAATATCTCGGCCCTTGTTTGTCGTAGCTCAATGTTTTTAGTATGGTTAGATGGGGGACAATTTGGACTATAACATACTCATAGGACATCCCCGTATCTCCAGTAGAAACAGAGTTACGAGCCTGCAAAGTATAGTCTAACTCATTTCCTATGGAGGGGGTTTGTTTCTTTACGTTTTGCTTAAGTACTCGGCCCCTGTTTGTCGTAGCCCAAAGTTTTTAGTATGGTTAGATGAAGGACAAATTGGACCATAACATATCCTAAGGACATCCCGGTATCTCTAGTAGACACAGAGTTATGGGCCTTGCAAAGTATAGTCTAATGCATTTTCTATGGAGGGGTTTGTTTATTCACGTATTGCTTAATTACTTGACCCTGTTCTTTCGATTAAAATAATAACATATCTTTAGTGTAGCGGTTATCGCATCCGCCTCACTCCCGGAAGGCCACAGGTTCGAAACCGCGAAGTTTTTTTTTTGCTTGGAACATGCAAAGACCTTTATAATTATCCGAACATTGGTGTCAAGGTCACATTATTTACATCCCCGTATCTCTGGTAGAACCAGAGTTACGAGCTTCCAGAATTTAGTCTAATGTATTTCCTATGGAGGGGTTTGTTTGTTTACGATTAGCTTAATTACTCGACTACTGTTTGTCGTAGCCCTAATTCTTAGTATGGCTAGATGGGGGACAAATTGGTCTATAACATACTCAAAGGACATCCCCGTATCTCCAGTAGAAACAGAGTTACGAGCCTGCAAAGTTTATTTTCAAAAATCAAAAGTAACCTTCTAACAATAAGTGAGACAAAAAGTAAGTTGACGACGATATTGAGGTAGCCTCAGGTTTAAAGTATCCTTGTATGGGGAGCAAAGAGTACTATAACATATCCAAAGGAGATCCCAGTATCTCTTGTAGAACAAGAGTTATGAGCCTCCAAAGTTTAGTGCAAAAATCATAAGTAACATAATAAAAATAAGTGAGACGATACCAAAGTTGATGAACATTTTGCTTAATATCTCGGCCCTTGTTTGTCGTAGCTCAATGTTTTTAGTATGGTTAGATGGGGGACAATTTGGACTATAACATACTCATAGGACATCCCCGTATCTCCAGTAGAAACAGAGTTACGAGCCTGCAAAGTATAGTCTAACTCATTTCCTATGGAGGGGGTTTGTTTCTTTACGTTTTGCTTAAGTACTCGGCCCCTGTTTGTCGTAGCCCAAAGTTTTTAGTATGGTTAGATGAAGGACAAATTGGACCATAACATATCCTAAGGACATCCCGGTATCTCTAGTAGACACAGAGTTATGGGCCTTGCAAAGTATAGTCTAATGCATTTTCTATGGAGGGGTTTGTTTATTCACGTATTGCTTAATTACTTGACCCTGTTCTTTCGATTAAAATAATAACATATCTTTAGTGTAGCGGTTATCGCATCCGCCTCACTCCCGGAAGGCCACAGGTTCGAAACCGCGAAGTTTTTTTTTTGCTTGGAACATGCAAAGACCTTTATAATTATCCGAACATTGGTGTCAAGGTCACATTATTTACATCCCCGTATCTCTGGTAGAACCAGAGTTACGAGCCTCCAGAATTTAGTCTAATGTATTTCCTATGGAGGGGTTTGTTTGTTTACGATTAGCTTAATTACTCGACTACTGTTTGTCGTAGCCCTAATTCTTAGTATGGCTAGATGGGGGACAAATTGGTCTATAACATACTCAAAGGACATCCCCGTATCTCCAGTAGAAACAGAGTTACGAGCCTGCAAAGTTTATTTTCAAAAATCAAAAGTAACCTTCTAACAATAAGTGAGACAAAAAGTAAGTTGACGACGATATTGAGGTAGCCTCAGGTTTAAAGTATCCTTGTATGGGGAGCAAAGAGTACTATAACATATCCAAAGGAGATCCCAGTATCTCTTGTAGAACAAGAGTTATGAGCCTCCAAAGTTTAGTGCAAAAATCATAAGTAACATAATAGAAATAAGTGAGACGATACCAAAGTTGACGAACATTTTGCTTAATATCTCGGCCCCTGTTTGTCGTAGCTCAATGTTTTTAGTATGATTAGATGGGGGACAATTTGGACTATAACATATCCTAAGGACATCCCCGTATCTGTAGTAAACACAGAGTTATGGGCCTGCAAAGCATAGTCTAATGCATTTCCTTTGGACGGGTTGTTTGTTTACGTTTAGCTTAATTACTCGGCCTCTGTTTTTCGTAGCTCAATGTTTTTAGTATGGTTAGATGGGGGACAAATTGGAATATAACATACTCAAAGGACATCGCCGTATCTACAGTAGAAACAGAGTTACGAGCCTGCAAAGTATAGTCTAATGCATTTTCTATGGAGGGGTTTGTTTGTTCATGTATTGCTTAATTACTTGACCCTGTTCTTTCGATTAAAAATAATAACATATCTTTAGTGTAGCGGTTATCGCATCCGCCTCACTCCCGGAAGGCCACAGGTTCGAAACCGCGAAGTTTTTTTTTATAATTATCCGAACATTTGTGTCAAGGTCACATTATTTACATCCCCGTATCTCTGGTAGAACCAGAGTTACGAGCCTCCAGAATTTAGTCTAATGTATTTCCTATGGAGGGGTTTGTTTGTATACGATTAGCTTAATTACTCGACTACTGTTTGTCGTAGCTCTAATTCTAAGTATGGCTAGATGGGGGACAAATTGGTCTATAACATACTCAAAGGACATCCCCGTATCTCCAGTAGAAACAGAGTTACGAGCCTGCAAAGTATATTTTCAAAAATCAAAAGTAACCTTCTAACAATAAGTGAGACAAAAAGTAAGTTGACGACGATATTGATTTAGCCTCAAGTTTAAAGTATCCTTGTATGGGGAGCAAAGAGTACTATAACATATCCAAAGGAGATCCCAGTATCTCTTGTAGAACAAGAGCTATTAGCCTCCAAAGTTTAGTGCAAAAATCATAAGTAACATAATAAAAATAAGTGAGACGATACCAAAGTTGACGAACATTTTGCTTAATATCTCGGCCCTTGTTTGTCGTAGCTCAATGTTTTTAGTACGGTTAGATGGGGGACAATTTGGACTATAGCATATCCTAAGGACATCCCCGTATCTTTAGTAGACACAGAATTATGGGCCTGCAAAATATAGTCTAATGCATTTCCTATGGACGGGTTGTTTGTTTACGTTTAGCTTAATTACTCGGCCCCTGTTTGTCGTAGCTCAAAATTTTTAGTATGGTTAGATGGGGGACAAATTGGACTATAACATACTCAAAGGACTTCCCCGTATCTCCAGTAGAAACAGAGTTAAGAGCCTCCAAATTATAGTCTAATGCATTTCCTATGGAGGGGGTTTGTTTCGTTACGTTTTGCTTAAGTACTCGGCCCCTATTTGTCGTAGCCCAAAGTTTTTAGTATGGTTAGATGGGGGACAATTTGGACTATAACATATCCTAAGGACATCCCCGTATCTCTAGTAGACACAGAGTTATGGGCCTGCAAAGTATAGTCTAATGCATTTCCTATGGAGGGGTTTGTTTGTTTACGATTAGCTTAATTACTCGACTACTGTTTGTCGTAGCTCAATGTTTTTAGTATGGTTAGATGGGGGACAAATTGGACTATAACATACTCAAAGGACATCCCCGTATCTCCAGTAGAAACAGAGTTACGAGCCTGCAAAGTATAGTCTAATGCATTTTCTATGGAGGGGTTTGTTTTTTCAGGTATTGCTTAATTACTTGACCCTGTTCTTTCGATTAAAAATAATAACATATCTTTAGTGTAGCGGTTATCGCATCCGCCTCACTCTCGGAAGGCCACAGATTCGAAACCACGAAGTTTTTTTTTTGCTTGGAACATGCAAAGACCTTTATAATTATCCGAACATTTGTGTCAAGGTCACATTATTTACATCCCCGTATCTCTGGTAGAACCAGAGTTACGAGCCTCCAGAATTTAGTCTAATGTATTTCCTATGGAGGGGTTTGTTTGTATACGATTAGCTTAATTACACGACTACTGTTTGTCGTAGCCCTAATTCTTAGTATGGCTAGATGGGGGACAAATTGGTCTATAACATACTCAAAGGACATCCCCTTATCTCCAGTAGAAACAGAGTTACGAGCCTGCAAAGTTTATTTTCAAAAATCAAAAGTAACCTTCTAACAATAAGTGAGACAAAAAGTAAGTTGACGACGATATTGAGGTAGCCTCAAGTTTAAAGTATCCTTGTATGGGGAGCTAAGAGTAATATAACATATGCAAAGGAGATCCCAGTATCTCTTGTAGAACAAGAGTTATGAGCCTCCAAAGTTTAGTGCAAAAATCATAAGTAACATAATAAAAATAAGTGAGACGATACCAAAGTTGACGAACATTTTGCTTAATATCTCGGCCCCTGTTTGTCGTAGCTCAATGTTTTCAGTATGGTTAGATGAAGGACAAATTGGACTATAACATAACCTAAGGACATCCCGGTATCTCTAGTAGACACAGAGTTATGGGCCTGCAAAGCATAGTCTAATGCATTTCCTATGGAGGCGTTTGTTTGTTCACGTATTGCTTAATTACTTGACCCTGTTCTTTCGATTAAAAATAATATCATATCTTTAGTGTAGCGGTTATCGCATCCGCCTCACTCCCGGAAGGCCACAGGTTCGAAACCGCGAAGTTTTTTTTTTGCTTGGAACATGCAAAGACCTTTATAATTATCCGAACATTTGTGTCAAGGTCACATTATTTACATTCCCGTATCTCTGGTAGAACCAGAGTTACGAGCCTGCAAAGTTTATTTTCAAAAATCAAAAGTAACCTTCTAACAATAAGTGAGACAAAAAATAAGTTGACGACGATATTGAGGTAGCCTCAAGTTTAAAGTATCCTTGTATGGGGAGCAAAGAGTACTATAACATATCCAAAGGAGATCCCAGTATCTCTTGTAGAACAAGAGTTATGAGCCTCCAAAGTTTAGTGCAAAAATCATAAGTAACATAATAAAAATAAGTGAGACGATACCAAAGTTGACGAACATTTTGCTTAATATCTCGGCCCTTGTTTGTCGTAGCTCAATGATTTTAGTATGGTTAGATGGGGGACAATTTGGACTATAGCATATCCTAAGGACATCCCCGTATCTTTAGTAGACACAGAGTTATGGGCCTGCAAAATATAGTCTAATGCATTTCCTATGGACGGGTTGTTTGTTTACGTTTAGCTTAATTACTTGACCCTGTTCTTTCGATTAAAAATAATAACATATCTTTAGTGTAGCGGTTATCGCATCCGCCTCACTCCCGGAAGGCCACAGGTTCGAAACCGCGAAGTTTTTTTTTATAATTATCCGAACATTTGTGTCAAGGTCACATTATTTACATCCCCGTATCTCTGGTAGAACCAGAGTTACGAGCCTCCAGAATTTAGTCTAATGGATTTCCTATGGAGGGGTTTGCTTGTTTACGATTAGCTTAATTACTTGACTACTGTTTGTCGTAGCTCAATGTTTTTAGTATGGTTAGATGGGGGACAAATTGGACTATAACATACTCAAAGGACATCCCCGTATCTACAGTAGAAACAGAGTTACGGGCCTGCAAATTATCGTCTAACTCATTTCCTATGGAGGGGGTTTGTTTCTTTACGTTTTGCTTAAGTACTCGGCCCCTGTTGGTCGTAGCCCAAAGTTTTTAGTATGGTTAGATGAAGGACAAATTGGACTATAACATATCCTAAGGACATCCTGGTATCTCCAGTAGAAACAGAGTTACGAGCCTGCAAAGTTTATTTTCAAAAATCAAAAGTAACCTTCTAACAATAAGTGAGACAAAAAATAAGTTGACGACGATATTGAGGTAGCCTCAAGTTTAAAGTATGCTTGTATGGGGAGCAAACAGTACTATAACATATCCAAAGGAGATCCCAGTATCTCTTGTAGAACAAGAGTTATGAGCGTCCAAAGTTTAGTGCAAAAATCATAAGTAACATAATAAAAATAAGTGAGACGATACCAAAGTTTACGAACATTTTGCTTAATATCTCGGCCCTTGTTTGTCGTAGCTCAATGTTTTTAGTATGGTTAGATGGGGGACAAATTGGACTATAACATACTCAAAGGACATCCCCGTATCTCCAGTAGAAACAGAGTTACGAGCCTGCAAAATATAGTCTAATGCATTTTCTATGGAGGGGTTTGTTTGTTCACGTATTGCTTAATTACTTGACCCTGTTCTTTCGATTAAAAATAATAACATATCTTTAGTGTAGCGGTTATCGCATCCGCCTCACTCCCGGAAGGCCACAGGTTCGAAACCGCGAAGTTTTTTTTTATAATTATCCGCACATTTGTGTCAAGGTCACATTATTTACATCCCCGTATCTCTGGTAGAACCAGAGTTACGAGCCTCCAGAATTCAGTCTAATGTATTTCCTATGGAGGGGTTTGTTTGTTTACGATTAGCTTAATTACTCGACTACTGTTTGTCGTAGCTCAATGTTTTTAGTATGGTTAGATGGGGGACAAATTGGACTATAACATACTCAAAGGACATCCCCGTATCTCCAGTAGAAACAGAGTTACGAGCCTGCAAAGTATAGTCTAATGCATTTTCTATGGAGGGGTTTGTTTGTTCACGTATTGCTTAATTACTTGACCCTGTTCTTTCGATTAAAAATAATAACATATATTTAGTGTAGCGGTTATCGCATCCGCCTCACTCCCGGAAGGCCACAGGTTCGAAACCGCGAAGTTTTTTTTTATAATTATCCGAACATTTGTGTCAAGGTCACATTATTTACATCCCCGTATCTCTGGTAGAACCAGAGTTACGAGCCTCCAGAATTTAGTCTAATGTATTTCCTATGGAGGGGTTTGTTTGTTTACGATTAGCTTAATTACGCGACTACTGTTTGTCGTAGCCCTAATTCTTAGTATGGCTAGATGTTGGACAAATTGGTCTATAACATACTCAAAGGACATCCCCGTATCTCCAGTAGAAACAGAGTTACGAGCCTGCAAAGTTTATTTTCAAAAATCAAAAGTAACCTTCTAACAATAAGTGAGACAAAAAGTAAGTTGACGACGATATTGCGGTAGCCTCAAGTTTAAAGTATCCTTGTATGGGGAGCAAAGAGTACTATCACATATCCAAAGGAGATCCCAGTATCTCTTGTAGAACAAGAGTTATGAGCCTCCAAAGTTTAGAGCAAAAATCATAAGTAACATAATAAAAATAAGTGAGACGATACCAATGTTGACGAACATTTTGCTTAATATCTCGGCCCTTGTTTGTCGTAGCTCAATATTTTTAGTATGGTTAGATGGGGGACAATTTGGACTATAACATATCCTAAGGACATCCCCGTATCTCTAGTAGACACAGAGTTATGGGCCTGCAAATTATGGTCTAATGCATTTCCTAAGGACGGGTTGTTTGTTTACGTTTAGCTTAATTACTCGGCCCCTGTTTGTCGTAGCTCAATGTTTTTAGTATGGTTAGATGGGGGACAAATTGGACTATAACATACTCAAAGGACATCCCCGTATCTCCAGTGGAAACAGAGTTACGAGCCTGCAAAGTATAGTCTAACTCATTTCCTATGGAGGGGGTTTGTTTCTTTACGTTTCGCTTAAGTACTTGGCCCCTGTTTGTCGTAGCCCAAAGTTTTTAGTATGGTTAGATGAATGACAAATTGGACTATAACATATCCTAAGGACATCCCGGTATCTTTAGTAGACACAGAGTTATGGGCCTTGCAAAGTATAGTCTAATGCATTTTCTATGGAGGGGTTTGTTTGTTCACGTATTGCTTAATTACTTGACCCTGTTCTTTCGATTAAAAATAATAGCATATCTTTAGTGTAGCGGTTATCGCATCCGCCTCACTCCCGGAAGGCCACAGGTTCGAAACCGCGAAGTTTTTTTTTTTGCTTGGAACATGCAAAGACCTTTATAATTATCCGAACATTTGTGTCAAGGTCACATTATTTACATCCCCGTATCTCTGGTAGAACCAGAGTTACGAGCCTGCAAAGTTTATTTTCAAAAATCAAAAGTAACCTTCTAACAATAAGTGAGACAAAAAATAAGTTGACGACGATATTGAGGTAGCCTCAAGTTTAAAGTATCCTGGTATGGGGAGCAAAGAGTACTATAACATTTCCAAAGGAGATCCCAGTATCTCTTGTAGAACAAGAGTTATGAGCCTCCAAAGTTTAGTGCAAAAATCATAAGTAACATAATAAAAATAAGTGAGACGATACCAAAGTTGACGAACATTTTGCTTAATATCTCGGCCCTTGTTTGTCGTAGCTCAATGTTTTTAGTATGGTTAGATGGGGGACAATTTCGACTATAACATATCCTAAGGACATCCCCGTATCTCTAGTAGACACAGAGTTATGGGCCTGCAAAGTATAGTCTACAGCATTTCCTAAGGACGGGTTGTTTGTTTACGTTTAGCTTAATTACTCGGCCCCTGTTTGTCGTAGCTCAATGTTTTTAGTATAGTTAGATGGAAGACAAATTGGACTATAACATACTCAAAGGACATCCCCGTATCTCCAGTGGAAACAGAGTTACGAGCCTGCAAAGTATAGTCTAACTCATTTCCTATGGAGGGGGTTTGTTTCTTTACGTTTCGCTTAAGTACTCGGCCCCTGTTTGTCGTAGCCCAAAGTTTTTAGTATGGTTAGATGAATGACAAATTGGACTATAACATAGCCTAAGGACATCCCGGTATCTCTAGTAGACACAGAGTTATGGGCCTTGCAAAGTATAGTCTAATGCATTTTCTATGGAGGGGTTTGTTTGTTCACGTATTGCTTAATTACTTGACCCTGTTCCTTCGATTAAAAATGATAACATATCTTTAGTGTAGCGTTTATCGCATCCGCCTCACTCCCGGAAGGCCACAGGTTCGAAACCGCGAAGTTTTTTTTTTGCTTGGAACATGCAAAGACCTCTATAATTATCCGAACATTTGTGTCAAGGTCACATTATTTACATCCCCGTATCTCTGGTAGAACCAGAGTTACGAGCCTGCAAAGTTTATTTTCAAAAATCAAAAGTAACCTTCTAACAATTAGTGAGACAAAAAATAAGTTGACGACGATATTGAGGTAGCCTCAAGTTTAAAGTATCCTTGTATGGGGAGCAAAGAGTACTATAACATTTCCAAAGGAGATCCCAGTATCTCTTGTAGAACAAGAGTTATGAGCCTCCAAAATTTAGTGCAAAAATCATAAGTAACATAATAAAAATAAGTGAGACGATACCAAAGTTGACGAACATTTTGCTTAATATCTCGGCCCTTGTTTGTCGTAGCTCAATGTCGTAGCTCTCGGCAACGGCCATATCACGCTGAATTCACCGGTTCTCGTCCGATAACCAAAGTTAAGCAGCGTCGAGCGCAGTCAGTACTTGGGAGGGCGACCACTTAGGAACACTGCGTGCCGTTAGCTTTTTAACTTTTTTTTCCTGTTTTAAATTCCAATAGATATGAAAAAAGCAAACATATTTTCTTTTTGTTATTGTTTGAAAAAGATGAAGGTTAATATGTCTCACTTAATTTAAATTCGAATTATTATCTAGCACTCTCGGCAACGGCCATATCACGCTGAGAACACCGGTTCTCGTCCGATCGCCGACGTTAGCAGCGTCGAGCGCAGTCAGTACTTGGGAATACTGCGTGCCGTTTGCTTTTTCACTTTTGTTTCCTCTTTCAAATTCCACCAGATATGAAAAAAGCAAACATATCTTCTTTTTGTTATTGTTTTATAATGATGAAAGTTAATTAAATTCAAATTATTAACTAGCACTCTCGGCAACGGCCATATCACGCTGAATACACCGGTTCTCGTCCGATAACCGAAGTTTTGCAGCGTCGAGCGCAGTCACTACTTGGGAGGGAGACCACTTAGGAACACTGCGTGCCGTTGGCTTTTTCACTTTTTTTTCCTCATTTAAATTTTAATAGATATAAAAAAAGCAAACATGTTTTCTTTTTGTTATTGTTTTAAAATGATGAAGGTTAATTTGTCTCACTTAATTTAAATTCGAATTATTAACTAGCACTCTCGGCAACGGCCATATCACGCTGAAAACACCGGTTCTCGTCCGATCGCTGACGTTAGCAGCGTCGAGCGCAGTCAGTACTTGGGAATACTGCGTGCCGTTTGCTTTTTCACTTTTGTTTCCTCTTTCAAATTCCACCAGATATGAAAAAAGCAAACATATCTTCTTTTTGTTATTGTTTTATAATGATGAAAGTTAATTAAATTCAAATTATTAACTAGCACTCTCGGCAACGGCCATATCACGCTGAATACACCGGTTCTCGTCCGATAACCGAAGTTAAGCAGCGTCGAGCGCAGTCACTACTTGGGAGGGAGACCACTTAGGAACACTGCGTGCCGTTGGCTTTTTCACTTTTTTCCCCATTTAAATTTTAATAGATATGAAAAAAGCAAACATGTTTTCTTTTTGTTATTGTTTTAAAATGATGAAGGTTAATTTGTCTCACTTAATTTAAATTCGAATTATTAACTAGCACTCTCGACAACGGCCATATCACGCAGAAAACACCGGTTCACGTCCGATCACCGAAGTTAAGCAGCGTCGAGCGCATACAGTACTTGGGAATACTGCGTGCCGTTTGTTTTTTCACTTTTGTTTCCTCTTTTAAATTCCACCAGATATGAAAAAAGCAAACATATCTTCTTTTTGTTATTGTTTTATAAAGATGAAGGTTAATTAAATTCAAATTATTAACTAGCACTCTCGGCAACGGCCATATCACGCTGAGTATACCGGTTCTCGTCCGATAACCGAAGTTAAGCAGCGTCGAGCGCAGTCACTACTTGGGAGGGAGACTACTTAGGAACACTGCGTGCCGTTGGCTTTTTCACTTTTTTTTCCTCTTTTAAATTTTAATAGATATGAAAAAAGCAAACATGTTTTCTTTTTGTTATTGTTTTAAAATGATGAAGGTTAATTTGTCTCACTTAATTTAAATTCGAATTATTAACTAGCACTCTCGGCAACGGCCATATCACGCTGAAAAGACCGGTTCACGTCCGATCACCGAAGTTAGCAGCGTCGAGCGCAAACAGTACTTGGGAATACTGCGTGCCGTTTGTTTTTTCACTTTTGTTTCCTCTTTTAAATTCCACCAGATATGAAAAAAGCAAACATATCTTCTTTTTGTTATTGTTTTATAAAGATGAAGGTTAATTAAATTCAAATTATTAACTAGCACTCTCGGCAACGGCCATATCACGCTGAATACACCAGTTCTCGTCCGATAACCAAAGTTAAGCAGCGTCGAGCGCAGTCAGTACTTGGGAGGGCGACCACTTAGGAACACTGCGTGCCGTTAGCTTTTTCACTATTTTTTCCTCTTTTAAATTCCAATAGATATGAAAAAAGCAAACATATTTTCTTTTTGTTATTGTTTGAAAAAGATGAAGGTTAATTTGTCTCACTTAATTTAAATTCGAATTATTATCTAGCACTCTCGGCAACGGCCATATCACGCTGAGAACACCGGTTCTCGTCCGATCGCCGACGTTAGCAGCGTCGAGCGCAGTCATTACTTGGGAATACTGCGTGCCGATTGCTTCTTCACTTTTGTTTCCTCTTTCAAATTCCACCAGATATGAAAAGAGCAAACATATCTTCTTTTTGTAATAATTTTATAAAGATGAAAGTTAATTAAATTCAAATTATTAACTAGCACTCTCGGCAACGGCCAAATCACGCTGTATACACCGATTCTCGTCCGAATACCGAAGTTAAGCAGCGTCGAGCGCAGTCATTACTTGGGAGGGAGACCACTTAGGAACACTGCGTGCCGTTGGCTTTTTCACTTTTTTTCCTCTTTTAAATTTTAATAGATATGAAAAAAGCAAACACGTTTTCTTTTTGTTATTGTTTTAAAATGATGAAGGTTAATTTGTCTCACTTAATTTAAATTCGAATTATTAACTAGCACTCTCGACAACGGCCATATCACGCTGAAAACACAGGTTCTCGTCCGATCGCCGACGTTAGCAGCGTCGAGCGCAGTCAGTACTTGGGAATACTGCGTGCCGTTGGCTTTTTCACTTTTGTTTCCTCTTTTAAATTCCACCCGATATGAAAAAAGCAAACATATCTTCTTTTTGTTATTGTTTTATAAAGATGAAAGTTAATTAAATTAAAATTATTAACTAGCACTCTCGGCAACGGCCATATTACGCTGAATACACCGGTTCTCGTCCGATAACCGAAGTTAAGCAGCGTCGAGCGCAGTCACTACTTGGGAGGGAGACCACTTAGGAACACTGCGTGCAGTTGGCTTATTCACTTTTTTTTCCTCTTTTAAATTTTAATAGATAAGAAAAAAGCAAACATGTTTTCTTTTTGTTATTGTTTTAAAATGATGAAGGTTAATTTGTCTCACTTAATTTAAATTCGAATTATTAACTAGCACTCTCGGCAACGGCCATATCACGCTGAAAAGACCGGTTCACGTCCGATCAGCGAAGTTAAGCAGCGTCGAGCGCATAGAGTACTTGGGAATACTGCGGGCCGTTGGCTTTTTCACTTTTGTTTCCTCTTTCAAATTCCACCAGATATGAAAAAAGCAAACATATCTTCTTTTTTGTTATTGTTTTATAAAGATGAAAGTTAATTAAATTTAAATTATTAACTAGCACTCTCGGCAACGGCCATATCACGCTGAATACACCGGTTCTCGTCCGATCACCGAAGTTAAGCAGCGTCGAGCGCATAGAGTACTTGGGAATACTGCGTGCCGTTGGCTTTTTCACTTTTGTTTCCTCTTTCAAATTCCACCAGATATGAAAAAAGCAAACAAATCTTCTTTTAGTTATTGTTTTATAAAGATGAAAGTTAATTAAATTCAAATTATTAACTAGCATTCTCGGCAACGGCCATATCACGCTGAATACACCGGTTCTCGTCAGATAACCGAAGTTAAGCAGCGTCGAGCGCAGTCACTACTTGGAAGGGAGACCACTTAGGAACACTGCGTGCCGTTGGCTTTTTCACTTTTTTTTCCTCTTTTAAATTTTAATAGATATGAAAAAAGCAAACACGTTTTCTTTTTGTTATTGTTTTAAAATGATGAAGGTTAATTTGTCTCACTTAATTTAAATTCGAATTATTAACTAGGACTCTCGGCAACGGCCATATCACGCTGAAAACACCGGTTCACGTCCGATCACCGAAGTAAAGCAGCGTCGAGCGCAGTCAGTACTTGGGAATACTGCGTGCCGTTTGCTTTTTTCACTTTAGTTTCCTCTTTCAAATTCCACCAGATATGAAAAAAGCAAACAAATCTTCTTTTAGTTATTGTTTTATAAAGATGAAAGTTAATTAAATTCAAATTATTAACTAGCACTCTCGGCAACGGCCATATCACGCTGAATACACCGGTTCTCGTCAGATAACCGAAGTTAAGCAGCGTCGAGCGCAGTCACTACTTGGGAGGGAGACCACTTAGGAACACTGCGTGCCGTTGGCTTTTTCACTTTTTTTTCCTCTTTTAAATTTTAATAGATATGAAAAAAGCAAACATGTTTTGTTTTTGTTATTGTTTTAAAATGATGAAGGTTAATTTGTCTCACTTAATTTAAATTCGAATTATTAACTAGCACTCTCGGCAACGGCCATATCACGCTGAACACACCGGTTCTCGTCCGATAACCGAAGTTAAGCAGCGTCGAGCGCAGTCAGTACTTGGGAGGGCGACCACTTAGGAACACTGCGTGCCGTTAGCTTTTTCACTATTTTTTCTCTTTTAAATTCCAATAGATATGAAAAAAGCAAACATATTTTCTTTTTGTTATTGTTTGAAAAAGATGAAGGTTAATTTGTCTCACTTAATTTAAATTCGAATTATTATCTAGCACTCTCGGCAACGGCCATATCACGCTGAGAGCACCGGTTCTCGTCCGATCGCCGACGTTAGCAGCGTCGAGCGCAGTCAGTACTTGGGAATACTGCGTGCCGTTTGCTTTTTCACTTTTTTTCCTCTATTAAATTCCAATAGATATGAAAAAAGCAAACATATTTTCTTTTTGTTATTGTTTGAAAAAGATGAAGGTTAATTTGTCTCACTTAATTTAAATTCGAATTATTATCTAGCACTCTCGGCAACGGCCATATCACGCTGAGAACACCGGATCTCGTCCGATCGCCGACGTTAGCAGCGTCGAGCGCAGTCAGTACTTGGGAATACTGCGTGCCGTTTGCTTTTTTCACTTTTGTTTCCTCTTTCAAATTCCACCAGATATGAAAAAAGCAAACAAATCTTCTTTTAGTTATTGTTTTATAAAGATGAAAGTTAATTAAATTCAAATTATTAACTAGCACTCTCGGCAACGGCCATATCACGCTGAATACACCGGTTCTCGTCAGATAACCGAAGTTAAGCAGCGTCGAGCGCAGTCAGTACTTGGGAGGGCGACCACTTAGGAACACTGCGTGCCGTTAACTTTTTCACTTTTTTTTCCTCTTTTAAATTCCAATAGATATGAAAAAAGCAAACATATTTTCTTTTTTGTTATTGTTTTAAAAAGATGAAGGTTAATTTGTCTCACTTAATTTAAATTCGAATTATTATCTAGCACTCTCGGCAACGGCCATATCACGCTGAATACACCGGTTCTCGTCCGATAACCGAAGTTAAGCAGCGTCGAGCGCAGTCATTACTTGGGAGGGAGACCACTTAGGAACACTGCGTGCCGTTGGCTTTTTCACTTTTTTTTCCTCTTTTAAATTTTAATAGATATGAAAAAAGCAAATATATTTTCTTTTTTGTTATTGTTTGAAAAAGATGAAGGTTAATTTGTCTCACTTAATTTAAATTCGAATTATTATCTAGCACTCTCGGCAACGGCCATATCACGCTGAATACACCGGTTCTCGTCCGATAACCGAAGTTAAGCAGCGTCGAGCGCAGTCATTACTTGGGAGGGAGACCACTTAGGAACACTGCGTGCCGTTGGCTTTTTCACTTTTTTTTCCTCTTTTAAATTTTAATAGATATGTAAAAAGCAAACAGGTTTTCTATTTGTTATTGTTTTAAAATGATGAAGGTTAATTTGTCTCACTTAATTTAAATCCGAATTATTAAATAGCACTCTCGGGAACGGCCATATCACGCTGAGAACACCGGTTCTCGTCCGATCGCCGACGTTAGCAGCGTCGAGCGCAGTCAGTACTTGGGAATACTGCGTGCCGTTTGCTTTTTCACTTTTGTTTCCTCTTTCAAATTCCACCAGATATGAAAAAAGCAAACAAATCTTCTTTTAGTTATTGTTTTATAAAGATGAAAGTTAATTAAATTCAAATTATTAACTAGCACTCTCGACAACGGTCTTATCACGCTCAATACACCGGTTCTCGTCAGATAACCGAAGTTAAGCAGCGTCGAGCGCAGTCAGTACTTGGGAGGGCGACCACTTAGGAACACTGCGTGCCGTTAGCTTTTTCACTTTTTTTTCCTGTTTTAAATTCCAATAGATATGAAAAAAGCAAACATATTTTCTTTTTGTTATTGTTTGAAAAAGATGAAGGTTAATTTGTCTCACTTAATTTAAATTCGAATTATTATCTAGCACTCTCGGCAACGGCCATATCACGCTGAGAACACCGGTTCTCGTCCGATCGCCGACGTTAGCAGCGTCGAGCGCAGTCAGTACTTGGGAATACTGCGTGCCGTTTGCTTTTTCACTTTTGTTTCCTCTTTCAAATTCCACCAGATATGAAAAAAGCAAACATATCTTCTTTTTGTTATTGTTTTATAATGATGAAAGTTAATTAAATTCAAATTATTAACTAGCACTCTCGGCAACGGCCATATCACGCTGAATACACCGGTTCTCGTACGATAACCGAAGTTAAGCAGCGTCGAGCGCAGTCACTACTTGGGAGGGAGACCACTTAGGAACACTGCGTGCCGTTGGCTTTTTCACTTTTTTTTCCTCATTTAAATTTTAATAGATATGAAAAAAGCAAACATGTTTTCTTTTTGTTATTGTTTTAAAATGATGAAGGTTAATTTGTCTCACTTAATTTAAATTCGAATTATTAACTAGCACTCTCGGCAACGGCCATATCACGCTGAAAACGCCGGTTCTCGTCCGATCGCTGACGTTAGCAGCGTCGAGCGCAGTCAGTACTTGGGAATACTGCGTGCGTTTGCTTTTTCACTTTTGTTTTCTCTTTCAAATTCCACCAGATATGAAAAAAGCAAACATATCTTCTTTTTGTTATTGTTTTATAATGATGAAAGTTAATTAAATTCAAATTATTAACTAGCACTCTCGGCAACGGCCATATCACGCTGAATGCACCGGTTCTCGTCCGATAACCGAAGTTAAGCAGCGTCGAGCGCAGTCACTACTTGGGAGGGAGACCACTTAGGAACACTGCGTGCCGTTGGCTTTTTCAATTTTTCTTCCCCATTTAAATTTTAATAGATATGAAAAAAGCAAACATATTTTCTTTTTGTTATTGTTTGAAAAAGATGAAGGTTAATTTGTCTCACTTAATTTAAATTCGAATTATTATCTAGCACTCTCGGCAACGGCCATATCACGCTGAGAACACCGGTTCTCGTCCGATCGCCGACGTTAGCAGCGTCGAGCGCAGTCAGTACTTGGGAATACTGCGTGCCGATTGCTTCTTCACTTTTGTTTCCTCTTTCAAATTCCACCAGATATGAAAAGAGCAAACATATCTTCTTTTTGTAATAATTTTATAAAGATGAAAGTTAATTAAATTCAAATTATTAACTAGCACTCTCGGCAACGGCCATATCACGCTGTATACACCGATTCTCGTCCGAATACCGAAGTTAAGCAGCGTCGAGCGCAGTCATTACTTGGGAGGGAGACCACTTAGGAACACTGCGTGCCGTTGGCTTTTTCACTTTTTTTCCTCTTTTAAATTTTAATAGATATGAAAAAAGCAAACACGTTTACTTTTTGTTATTGTTTTAAAATGATGAAGGTTAATTTGTCTCACTTAATTTAAATTCGAATTATTAACTAGCACTCTCGACAACGGCCATATCACGCTGAGAACACAGGTTCTCGTCCGATCGCCGACGTTAGCAGCGTCGAGCGCAGTCAGTACTTGGGAATACTGCGTGCCGTTGGCTTTTTCACTTTTGTTTCCTCTTTTAAATTCCACCCGATATGAAAAAAGCAAACATATCTTCTTTTTGTTATTGTTTTATAAAGATGAAAGTTAATTAAATTAAAATTATTAACTAGCACTCTCGGCAACGGCCATATTACGCTGAATACACCGGTTCTCGTCCGATAACCGAAGTTAAGCAGCGTCGAGCGCAGTCACTACTTGGGAGGGAGACCACTTAGGAACACTGCGTGCAGTTGGCTTTTTCACTTTTTTTTCCTCTTTTAAATTTTAATAGATAAGAAAAAAGCAAACATGTTTTCTTTTTGTTATTGTTTTAAAATGATGAAGGTTAATTTGTCTCACTTAATTTAAATTCGAATTATTAACTAGCACTCTCGGCAACGGCCATATCACGCTGAAAAGACCGGTTCACGTCCGATCAGCGAAGTTAAGCAGCGTCGAGCGCATAGAGTACTTGGGAATACTGCGTGCCGTTGGCTTTTTCACTTTTGTTTCCTCTTTCAAATTCCACCAGATATGAAAAAAGCAAACATTTCTTCTTTTTTGTTATTGTTTTATAAAGATGAAAGGTAATTAAATTTAAATTATTAACTAGCACTCTCGGCAACGGCCATATCACGCTGAATACACCGGTTCTCGTCCGATCACCGAAGTTAAGCAGCGTCGAGCGCATAGAGTACTTGGGAATACTGCGTGCCGTTGGCTTTTTCACTTTTGTTTCCTCTTTCAAATTCCACCAGATATGAAAAAAGCAAACAAATCTTCTTTTAGTTATTGTTTTATAAAGATGAAAGTTAATTAAATTCAAATTATTAACTAGCATTCTCGGCAACGGCCATATCACGCTGAATACACCGGTTCTCGTCAGATAACCGAAGTTAAGCAGCGTCGAGCGCAGTCACTACTTGGAAGGGAGACCACTTAGGAACACTGCGTGCCGTTGGCTTTTTCACTTTTTTTTCCTCTTTTAAATTTTAATAGATATGAAAAAAGCAAACACGTTTTCTTTTTGTTATTGTTTTAAAATGATGAAGGTTAATTTGTCTCACTTAATTTAAATTCGAATTATTAACTAGGACTCTCGGCAACGGCCATATCACGCTGAAAACACCGGTTCACGTCCGATCACCGAAGTAAAGCAGCGTCGAGCGCAGTCAGTACTTGGGAATACTGCGTGCCGTTTGCTTTTTTCACTTTAGTTTCCTCTTTCAAATTCCACCAGATATGAAAAAAGCAAACAAATCTTCTTTTAGTTATTGTTTTATAAAGATGAAAGTTAATTAAATTCAAATTATTAACTAGCACTCTCGGCAACGGCCATGTCACGCTGAATACACCGGTTCTCGTCAGATAACCGAAGTTAAGCAGCGTCGAGCGCAGTCACTACTTGGGAGGGAGACCACTTAGGAACACTGCGTGCCGTTGGCTTTTTCACTTTTTTTTCCTCTTTTAAATTTTAATAGATATGAAAAAAGCAAACATGTTTTCTTTTTGTTATTGTTTTAAAATGATGAAGGTTAATTTGTCTCACTTAATTTAAATTCGAATTATTAACTAGCACTCTCGGCAACGGCCATATCACGCTGAACACACCGGTTCTCGTCCGATAACCGAAGTTAAGCAGCGTCGAGCGCAGTCAGTACTTGGGAGGGCGACCACTTAGGAACACTGCGTGCCGTTAGCTTTTTCACTTTTTTTTCTCTTTTAAATTCCAATAGATATGAAAAAAGCAAACATATTTTCTTTTTGTTATTGTTTGAAAAAGATGAAGGTTAATTTGTCTCACTTAATTTAAATTCGAATTATTATCTAGCACTCTCGGCAACGGCCATATCACGCTGAGAACACCGGATCTCGTCCGATCGCCGACGTTAGCAGCGTCGAGCGCAGTCAGTACTTGGGAATACTGCGTGCCGTTTGCTTTTTTCACTTTTGTTTCCTCTTTCAAATTCCACCAGATATGAAAAAAGCAAACAAATCTTCTTTTAGTTATTGTTTTATAAAGATGAAAGTTAATTAAATTCAAATTATTAACTAGCACTCTCGGCAACGGCCATATCACGCTGAATACACCGGTTCTCGTCAGATAACCGAAGTTAAGCAGCGTCGAGCGCAGTCAGTACTTGGGAGGGCGACCACTTAGGAACACTGCGTGCCGTTAACTTTTTCACTTTTTTTTCCTCTTTTAAATTCCAATAGATATGAAAAAAGCAAACATATTTTCTTTTTTGTTATTGTTTTAAAAAGATGAAGGTTAATTTGTCTCACTTAATTTAAATTCGAATTATTATCTAGCACTCTCGGCAACGGCCATATCACGCTGAATACACCGGTTCTCGTCCGATAACCGAAGTTAAGCAGCGTCGAGCGCAGTCATTACTTGGGAGGGAGACCACTTAGGAACACTGCGTGCCGTTGGCTTTTTCACTTTTGTTTCCTCTTTTAAATTTTAATAGATATGAAAAAAGCAAATATATTTTCTTTTTTGTTATTGTTTGAAAAAGATGAAGGTTAATTTGTCTCACTTAATTTAAATTCGAATTATTATCTAGCACTCTCGGCAACGGCCATATCACGCTGAATACACCGGTTCTCGTCCGATAACCGAAGTTAAGCAGCGTCGAGCGCAGTCATTACTTGGGAGGGAGACCACTTAGGAACACTGCGTGCCGTTGGCTTTTTCACTTTTTTTTCCTCTTTTAAATTTTAATAGATATGTAAAAAGCAAACAGGTTTTCTATTTGTTATTGTTTTAAAATGATGAAGGTTAATTTGTTTCACTTAATTTAAATCCGAATTATTAAATAGCACTCTCGGCAACGGCCATATCACGCTGAGAACACCGGTTCTCGTCCGATCGCCGACGTTAGCAGCGTCGAGCGCAGTCAGTACTTGGGAATACTGCGTGCCGTTTGCTTTTTCACTTTTGTTTCCTCTTTCAAATTCCACCAGATATGAAAAAAGCAAACATATCTTCTTTTTGTTATTGTTTTATAAAGATGAAAGTTAATTAAATTCAAATTATTAACTAGCACTCTCGGCAACGGCCATATCACGCTGAATACACCGATTCTCGTCCGATAACCGAAGTTAAGCAGCGTCGAGCGCGGTCGTTACTTGGGAGGGAGACCACTTAGGAACACTGCGTGCCGATGGCTTTTTCACTTTTTTTTCCTCTTTTAAATTTTAATAGATATGTAAAAAGCAAACAGGTTTTCTTTTTGTTATTGTTTTAAAATGATGAAGGTTAATTTGTCTCACTTAATTTAAGTTCGAAATATTAACTAGCACTCTCGGCAACGGCCATATCACGCTGAAAACACCTGTTCACGTCCGATCACCGAAGTTAAGCAGCGTCGAGCGCATACAGTACTTGGGAATACTGCGTGCCGTTGGCTTTTCACTTTTGTTTCCTCTTTCAAATTCCACCAGATATGAAAAAAGCAAACATATCTTCTTTTTTGTTATTGTTTTATAGTGATGAAAGTTAATTAAATTCAAATTATTAACTAGCACTCTCGGCAACGGCCATATCACGCTGAATACACCGTTTCTCGTTCGATAACCGAAGTTAAGCAGCGTCGAGCGCAGTCACTACTTGGGAGGGAGACCACTTAGGAACACTGCGTGCCGTTGGCTTTTTCACTTATTTTTCCTCTTTTAAATTTTAATAGATATGAAAAAAGCAAACATGTTTTCTTTTTGTTATTGTTTTAAAATGATGAAGGTTAATTTGTCTCACTTAATTTAAATTCGAATTATTAACTAGCACTCTAGGTAACGGCCATATCACGCTGAATACACCGGTTCTCGTCCGATAACCGAAGTTAAGCAGCGTCGAGCGCAGTCACTACTTGGGAGGGAGACCACTTAGGAACACTGCGTGCCGTTAGCTTTTTCACTTTTTTTTCCTCTTTTAAATTCCAATAGATATGAAAAAAGCAAACATATTTTCTTTTTGTTATTGTTTGAAAAAGATGAAGGTTAATTTGTCTCACTTAATTTAAATTCGAATTATTATCTAGCACTCTCGGCAACGGCCATATCACGCTGAGAACACCGGATCTCGTCCGATCGCCGACGTTAGCAGCGTCGAGCGCAGTCAGTACTTGGGAATACTGCGTGCCGTTTGCTTTTTTCACTTTTGTTTCCTCTTTCAAATTCCACCAGATATGGAAAAAAGCAAACAAATCTTCTTTTAGTTATTGTTTTATAAAGATGAAAGTTAATTAAATTCAAATTATTAACTAGCACTCTCGGCAACGGTCTTATCACGCTCAATACACCGGTTCTCGTCAGATAACCGAAGTTAAGCAGCGTCGAGCGCAGTCACTACTTGGGAGGGAGACCACTTAAGAACACTGCGTGCCGTTGGCTTTTTCACTTTTTTTCCTCTTTTAAATTTTAATAGATATGAAAAAAGCAAACATGTTTTCTTTTTGTTATTGTTTTAAAATGATGAAGGTTAATTTGTCTCACTTAATTTAAATTCGAATTATTAACTAGCACTCTCGGCAACGGCCATATCACGCTGAATACACCGGTTCTCGTCCGATAACCGAAGTTAAGCAGCGTCGAGCGCAGTCAGTACTTGGGAATACTGCGTGCCGTTTGTTTTTTCACTTTTGTTTCCTCTTTTAAATTCCACCAGATATGAAAAAAGCAAACATATCTTCTTTTTGTTATTGTTTTATAAAGATGAAGGTTAATTAAATTCAAATTATTAACTTGCACTCACGGCAACGGCCATATCACGCTAAATACACCGGTTCTCGTCCGATAACCGAAGTTAAGCAGCGTCGAGCGCAGTCAGTACTTGGGAGGGCGACCACTTAGGAACACTGCTTGCCGTTAGCTTTTTCACTTTTTTTTCCTCTTTTAAATTCCAATAGATATGAAAAAAGCAAACATATTTTCTTTTTGTTATTGTTTGAAAAAGATGAAGGTTAATTTGTCTCACTTAATTTAAATTCGAATTATTATCTAGCACTCTCGGCAACGGCCATATCACGCTGAGAACACCGGTTCTCGTCCGATCGCCGACGTTAGCAGCGTCGAGCGCAGTCAGTACTTGGGAATACTGCGTGCCGTTTGCTTTTTCACTTTTGTTTCCTCTTTCAAATTCCACCAGATATGAAAAAAGCAAACATAACTTCTTTTTTGTTATTGTTTTATAGTGATGAAAGTTAATTAAATTCAAATTATTAACTAGCACTCTCGGCAACGGCCATATCACGCTGAATACACCGATTCTCGTCCGATAACCGAAGTTAAGCAGCGTCGAGCGCGGTCATTACTTGGGAGGGAGACCACTTAGGAACACTGCGTGCCGATGGCTTTTTCACTTTTTTTCCTCTTTTAAATTTTAATAGATATGTAAAAAGCAAACAGGTTTTCTTTTTGTTATTGTTTTAAAATGATGAAGGTTAATTTGTCTCACTTAATTTAAGTTCGAATTATTAACTAGCACTCTCGGCAACGGCCATATCACGCTGAAAACACCTGTTCACGTCCGATCACCGAAGTTAAGCAGCGTCGAGCGCATACAGTACTTGGGAATACTGCGTGCCGTTGGCTTTTCACTTTTGTTTCCTCTTTCAAATTCCACCAGATATGAAAAAAGCAAACAAATCTTCTTTTTTGTTATTGTTTTATAGTGATGAAAGTTAATTAAATTCAAATTATTAACTAGCACTCTCGGCAACGGCCATATCACGCTGAATACACCGTTTCTCGTTCGATAACCGAAGTTAAGCAGCGTCGAGCGCAGTCACTACTTGGGAGGGAGACCACTTAGGAACACTGCATGCCGTTGGCTTTTTCACTTATTTTTCCTCTTTTAAATTTTAATAGATATGAAAAAAGCAAACATGTTTTCTTTTTGTTATTGTTTTAAAATGATGAAGGTTAATTTGTCTCACTTAATTTAAATTCGAATTATTAACTAGCACTCTCGGTAACGGCCATATCACGCTGAATACACCGGTTCTCGTCCGATAACCGAAGTTAAGCAGCGTCGAGCGCAGTCAGTACTTGGGAATACTGCGTGCCGTTTGTTTTTTCACTTTTGTTTCCTCTTTTAAATTCCACCAGATATGAAAAAAGCAAACATATCTTCTTTTTGTTATTGTTTTATAAAGATGAAGGTTAATTAAATTCAAATTATTAACTTGCACTCTCGGCAACGGCCATATCACGCTAAATACACCGGTTCTCGTCCGATAACCGAAGTTAAGCAGCGTCGAGCGCTGTCAATACTTGGGAGGGCGACCACTTAGGAACACTGCTTGCCGTTAGCTTTTTCACTTTTTTTTCCTCTTTTAAATTCCAATAGATATGAAAAAAGCAAACATATTTTCTTTTTGTTATTGTTTGAAAAAGATGAAGGTTAATTTGTCTCACTTAATTTAAATTCGAATTATTATCTAGCACTCTCGGCAACGGCCATATCACGCTGAGAACACCGGATCTCGTCCGATCGCCGACGTTAGCAGCGTCGAGCGCAGTCATTACTTGGGAGGGAGACCACTTAGGAACACTGCGTGCCGTTGGCTTTTTCACTTTTTTTCCTCTTTTAAATTTTAATAGATATGAAAAAAGCAAATATATTTTCTTTTTTGTTATTGTTTGAAAAAGATGAAGGTTAATTTGTCTCACTTAATTTAAATTCGAATTATTATCTAGCACTCTCGGCAACGGCCATATCACGCTGAATACACCGGTTCTCGTCCGATAACCGAAGTTAAGCAGCGTCGAGCGCAGTCATTACTTGGGAGGGAGACCACTTAGGAACACTGCGTGCCGTTGGCTTTTTCACTTTTTTTTCCTCTTTTAAATTTTAATAGATATGTAAAAGCAAACAGGTTTTCTATTTGTTATTGTTTTAAAATGATAAAGGTTAATTTGTCTCACTTAATTTAAATCCGAATTATTAAATAGCACTCTCGGCAACGGCCATATCACGCTGAGAACACCGGTTCTCGTCCGATCGCCGACGTTAGCAGCGTCGAGCGCATACAGTACTTGGGAATACTGCGTGCCGTTGGCTTTTCACTTTTGTTTCCTCTTTCAAATTCCACCAGATATGAAAAAAGCAAACATATCTTCTTTTTTGTTATTGTTTTATAGTGATGAAAGTTAATTAAATTCAAATTATTAACTAGCACTCTCGGCAACGGCCATATCACGCTGAATACACCGTTTCTCGTTCGATAACCGAAGTTAAGCAGCGTCGAGCGCAGTCACTACTTGGGAGGGAGACCACTTAGGAACACTGCGTGCCGTTGGCTTTTTCACTTATTTTTCCTCTTTTAAATTTTAATAGATATGAAAAAAGCAAACATGTTTTCTTTTTGTTATTGTTTTAAAATGATGAAGGTTAATTTGTCTCACTTAATTTAAATTCGAATTATTAACTAGCACTCTCGGTAACGGCCATATCACGCTGAATACACCGGTTCTCGTCCGATAACCGAAGTTAAGCAGCGTCGAGCGCAGTCAGTACTTGGGAGGGCGACCACTTAGGAACACTGCTTGCCGTTAGCTTTTTCACATTTTTTTCCTCTTTTAAATTTTAATAGATATGAAAAAAGCAAACATGTTTTCTTTTTGTTATTGTTTTAAAATGATGAAGGTTAATTTGTCTCACTTAATTTAAATTCGAATTATTAACTAGCACTCTCGACAACGGCCATATCACGCTGAGAACACAGGTTCTCGTCCGATCGCCGACGTTAGCAGCGTCGAGCGCAGTCAGTACTTGGGAATACTGCGTGCCGTTGGCTTTTTCACTTTTGTTTCCTCTTTTAAATTCCACCCGATATGAAAAAAGCAAACATATCTTCTTTTTGTTATTGTTTCATAAAGATGAAAGTTAATTAAATTAAAATTATTAACTAGCACTCTCGGCAACGGCCATATTACGCTGAATTCACCGGTTCTCGTCCGATAACCGAAGTTAAGCAGCGTCGAGCGCAGTCACTACTTGGGAGGGAGACCACTTAGGAACACTGCGTGCAGTTGGCTTTTTCACTTTTTTTTTCCTCTTTTAAATTTTAATAGATAAGAAAAAAGCAAACATGTTTTCTTTTTGTTATTGTTTTAAAATGATGAAGGTTAATTTGTCTCACTTAATTTAAATTCGAATTATTAACTAGCACTCTCGGTAACGGCCATATCACGCTGAATACACCGCTTCTCGTCCGATAACCGAAGTTAAGCAGCGTCGAGCGCAGTCAGTACTTGGGAGGGCGACCACTTAGGAACACTGCTTGCCGTTAGCTTTTTCACTTTTTTTTCCTCTTTTAAATTTTAATAGATATGAAAAAAGCAAACATGTTTTCTTTTTGTTATTGTTTTAAAATGATGAAGGTTAATTTGTCTCACTTAATTTAAATTCGAATTATTAACTAGCACTCTCGGCAACGGCCATATCACGCTGAAAAGACCGGTTCACGTCCGATCAGCGAAGTTAAGCAGCGTCGAGCGCATAGAGTACTTGGGAATACTGCGTGCCGTTGGCTTTTTCACTTTTGTTTCCTCTTTCAAATTCCACCAGATATGAAAAAAGCAAACATATCTTCTTTTTTGTTATTGTTTTATAAAGATGAAAGTTAATTAAATTTAAATTATTAACTAGCACTCTCGGCAACGGCCATATCACGCTGAATACACCGTTTCTCGTTCGATAACCGAAGTTAAGCAGCGTCGAGCGCAGTCACTACTTGGGAGGGAGACCACTTAGGAACACTGCGTGCCGTTGGCTTTTTCACTTATTTTTCCTCTTTTAAATTTTAATAGATATGAAAAAAGCAAACATGTTTTCCTTTTGTTATTGTTTTAAAATGATGAAGGTTAATTTGTCTCACTTAATTTAAATTCGAATTATTAACTAGCACTCTCGGCAACGGCCATATCACGCTGAATACACCGGTTCTCGTCCGATCACCGAAGTTAAGCAGCGTCGAGCGCATAGAGTACTTGGGAATACTGCGTGCCGTTGGCTTTTTCACTTTTGTTTCCTCTTTCAAATTCCACCAGATATGAAAAAAGCAAACATATCTTCTTTTTTGTTATTGTTTTATAAAGATGAAAGTTAATTAAATTTAAATTATTAACTAGCACTATCGGCAACGGCCATATCACGCTGAATACACCGGTTCTCGTCCGATAACCGAAGTTAAGCAGCGTCGAGCGCAGTTACTACTTGGGAGGGAGACCACTTAGGAACACTGCGTGCCGTTGGCTTTTTCACTTTTTTTTCCTCTTTTAAATTTTAATAGATATGTAAAAAGCAAACAGGTTTTCTATTTGTTATTGTTTTAAAATGATGAAGGTTAATTTGTCTCACTTAATTTAAATCCGAATTATTAAATAGCACTCTCGGCAACGGCCATATCACGCTGAGAACACCGGTTCTCGTCCGATCGCCGACGTTAGCAGCGTCGAGCGTAGTCAGTACTTGGGAATGCTGCGTGCCGTTTGCTTTTTCACTTTTGTTTCCTCTTTCAAATTCCACCAGATACGAAAAAAGCAAACATATCTTCTTTTTTGTTATTGTTTTATAGTGATGAAAGTTAATTAAATTCAAATTATTAACTAGCACTCTCGGCAACGGCCATATCACGCTGAATACACCGATTCTCGTCCGATAACCGAAGTTAAGCAGCGTCGAGCGCGGTCATTACTTGGGAGGGAGACCACTTAGGAACACTGCGTGCCGATGGCTTTTTCACTTTTTTTTCCTCTTTTAAATTTTAATAGATATGTAAAAAGCAAACAGGTTTTCTTTTTGTTATTGTTTTAAAATGATGAAGGTTAATTTGTCTCACTTAATTTAAGTTCGAATTATTAACTAGCACTCTCGGCAACGGCCATATCACGCTGAAAACACCTGTTCACGTCCGATCACCGAAGTTAAGCAGCGTCGAGCGCATACAGTACTTGGGAATACTGCGTGCCGTTGGCTTTTCACTTTTGTTTCCTCTTTCAAATTCCACCAGATATGAAAAAAGCAAACATATCTTCTTTTTTGTTATTGTTTTATAGTGATGAAAGTTAATTAAATTCAAATTATTAACTAGCACTCTCGGCAACGGCCATATCACGCTGAATACACCGTTTCTCGTTCGATAACCGAAGTTAAGCAGCGTCGAGCGCAGTCACTACTTGGGAGGGAGACCACTTAGGAACACTGCGTGCCGTTGGCTTTTTCACTTATTTTTCCTCTTTTAAATTTTAATAGATATGAAAAAAGCAAACATGTTTTCCTTTTGTTATTGTTTTAAAATGATGAAGGTTAATTTGTCTCACTTAATTTAAATTCGAATTATTAACTAGCACTCTCGGTAACGGCCATATCACGCTGAATACACCGGTTCTCGTCCGATAACCGAAGTTAAGCAGCGTCGAGCGCAGTCAGTACTTGGGAGGGTGACCACTTAGGAACACTGCTTGCCGTTAGCTTTTTCACTTTTTTTTCCTCTTTTAAATTCCAATAGATATGAAAAAAGCAAACATATTTTCTTTTTGTTATTGTTTGAAAAAGATGAAGGTTAATTTGTCTCACTTAATTTAAATTCGAATTATTATCTAGCACTCTCGGCAACGGCCATATCACGCTGAGAACACCGGATCTCGTCCGATCGCCGACGTTAGCAGCGTCGAGCGCAGTCAGTACTTGGGAATACTGCGTGCCGTTTGCTTTTTTCACTTTTGTTTCCTCTTTCAAATTCCACCAGATATGAAAAAAGCAAACAAATCTTCTTTTAGTTATTGTTTTATAAAGATGAAAGTTAATTAAATTCAAATTATTAACTAGCACTCTCGGCAACGGCCTTATCACGCTGAATACACCGGTTCTCGTCAGATAACCGAAGTTAAGCAGCGTCGAGCGCAGTCACTACTTGGGAGGGAGACCACTTAGGAACACTGCGTGCCGTTGGCTTTTTCACTTTTTTTTCCTCTTTTAAATTTTAATAGATATGAAAAAAGCAAACATGTTTTCTTTTTGTTATTGTTTTAAAATGATGAAGGTTAATTTGTCTCACTTAATTTAAATTCGAATTATTAACTAGCACTCTCGGCAACGGCCATATCACGCTGAATACACCGGTTCTCGTCCGATAACCGAAGTTAAGCAGCGTCGAGCGCAGTCAGTACTTGGGTGGGCGACCACTTAGGAACACTGCGTGCCGTTAGCTTTTTCACTTTTTTTTCTCTTTTAAATTCCAATAGATATGAAAAAAGCAAACATATTTTCTTTTTGTTATTGTTTGAAAAAGATGAAGGTTAATTTGTCTCACTTAATTTAAATTCGAATTATTATCTAGCACTCTCGGCAACGGCCATATCACGCTGAAAACACCGGTTCACGTCCGATCACCGAAGTAAAGCAGCGTCGAGCGCATACAGTACTTGGGAATACTGCGTGCCGTTTGCTTTTTCACTTTTGTTTCCTCTTTTAAATTCCACCAGATATGAAAAAAGCAAACATATCTTCTTTTTGTTATTGTTTTATAAAGATGAAGGTTAATTAAATTCAAATTATTAACTAGCTCTCTCGGCAACGGCCATATCACGCTGAATACACCGGTTCTCGTCCGATAACCGAAGTTAAGCAGCGTCGAGCGCAGTCAGTACTTGGGAGGGCGACCACTTAGGAACACTGCGTGCCGTTAACTTTTTCACTTTTTTTTCCTCTTTTAAATTCCAATAGATATGAAAAAAGCAAACATATTTTCTTTTTTGTTATTGTTTGAAAAAGATGAAGGTAAATTTGTCTCACTTAATTTAAATTCGAATTATTATCTAGCACTCTCGGCAACGGCCATATCACGCTGAATACACCGGTTCTCGTCCGATAACCGAAGTTAAGCAGCGTCGAGCGCAGTCATTACTTGGGAGGGAGACCACTTAGAAACACTGCGTGCCGTTGGCTTTTTCACTTTTTTTTCCTCTTTTAAATTTTAATAGATATGAAAAAAGCAAATATATTTTCTTTTTTGTTATTGTTTGAAAAAGATGAAGGTTAATTTGTCTCACTTAATTTAAATTCGAATTATTATCCAGCACTCTCGGCAACGGCCATATCACGCTGAATACACCGGTTCTCGTCCGATAACCGAAGTTAAGCAGCGTCGAGCGCAGTCATTACTTGGGAGGGAGACCACTTAGAAACACTGCGTGCCGTTGGCTTTTTCACTTTTTTTTCCTCTTTTAAATTTTAATAGATATGTAAAAAGCAAACAGGTTTTCTTTTTGTTATTGTTTTAAAAAGATGAAGGTTAATTTGTCGTACTTAATTTAAATCCGAATTATTAAATAGCACTCTCGGCAACGGCCATATCACGCTGAATACACCGGTTCTCGTCCGATAACCGAAGTTAAGCAGCGTCGAGCGCAGTCATTACTTGGGAGGGAGACCACTTAGAAACACTGCGTGCCGTTGGCTTTTTCACTTTTTTTTCCTCTTTTAAATTTTAATAGATATGTAAAAAGCAAACAGGTTTTCTTTTTGTTATTGTTTTAAAATGATGAAGGTTAATTTGTCTCACTTAATTTAAATTCGAATTATTAAATAGCACTCTCGGCAACGGCCATATCACGCTGAGAACACCGGTTCTCGTCCGATCGCCGACGTTAGCAGCGTCGAGCGCAGTCAGTACTTGGGAATACTGCGTGCCGTTTGCTTTTTCACTTTTGTTTCCTCTTTCAAATTCCACCAGATATGAAAAAAGCAAATCTTCTTTTTGTTATTGTTTTATAAAGATGAAAGTTAATTAAATTCAAATTATTAACTAGCACTCTCGGCAACGGCCATATCACGCTGAATACACCGATTCTCGTCCGATAACCGAAGTTAAGCAGAGTCGAGCGCGGTCATTACTTGGGAGGGAGACCACTTAGGAACACTGCGTGCCGATGGCTTTTTCACTTTTTTTTCCTCTTTTAAATTTTAATAGATATGTAAAAAGCAAACAGGTTTTCTTTTTGTTATTGTTTTAAAATGATGAAGGTTAATTTGTCTCACTTAATTTAAATCCGAATTATTAACTAGCACTCTCGGCAACGGCCATATCACGCTGAAAACACCTGTTCACGTCCGATCACCGAAGTTAAGCAGCGTCGAGCGCAGTCAGTACTTGGGAGGGCGACCACTTAGGAACACTGCGTGCCGTTGGCTTTTTCACTTTTTTTTCCTCTTTTAAATTCCAATAGATATGAAAAAAGCAAACATATTTTCTTTTTGTTATTGTTTGAAAAATATGAAGGTTAATTTGTCTCACTTAATTTAAATTCGAATTATTAACTAGCACTCTCGGCAACGGCCATATCACGCTGAATACACCGGTTCACGTCCGATCACCGAAGTTAAGCAATACGTGAACAAACAAACCCCTCCATAGAAAATGCCTTAGACTATACTTTGCAGGCTCGTAACTCTGTTTTTACTGGAGATACGGCGATGTCCTTTGAGTATGTTATAGTCCAATTTGTCCCCCATCTAATCATACTAAAAACAATGAGCTACGACAAACAGGGGCCGAGTAATTAAGCTAAACGTAAACAAACAACCCGTCCATAGGAAATGCATTAGACTATACTTTGTAGGCCCATAACTCTGTGTCTACTAGAGATACGGGGATGTCCTTAGGATATGTTATAGTCCAAATTGTCCCTCATCTAACCATACTAAAAACATTGAGCTACGACAAACAGGGGCCGAGATATTAAGCAAAATGTTCGTCAACTTTGGTATCGTCTCACTTATTTTTATTATGTTACTTATGATTTTTGCACTAAACTTTGGAGGCTCATAACTCTTGTTCTACAAGAGATACTGGAATCTCCTTTGGATATGTTATAGTACTCTTCGCTCCCCATACAAGGATACTTTAAACTTGAGGCTACCTCAATATCGTCGTCAACTTATTTTTTGTCTCACTTATTGTTAGAAGGTTACTTTTGATTTTTGAAAATAAACTTTGCAGGCTTGTAACTCTGTTTCTACTGGAGATACGGGGATGTCCTTTGAGTATGTTATAGACCAATTTGTCCCCCATCTAGCCATACTAAGAATTAGGGCTACGACAAACAGTAGTCGAGTAATTAAGCTAATCGTAAACAAACAAACCCCTCCATAGGAAATACATTAGACTAAATTCTGGAGGCTTGTAACTCTGGTTCTACCAGAGATACGGGGATGTAAATAATGTGACCTTGACACAAATGTTCGGATAATTATAAAGGTCTTTGCATGTTCCAAGCAAAAAAAAAAACTTCGCGGTTTCAAACCTGTGGCCTTCCGGGAGTGAGGCGGATGCGATAACCGCTACACTAAAGATATGTTATTATTTTTAATCGAAGGAACAGGGTCAAGTAATTAAGCAATACGTGAACAAACAAACCCCTCCATAGAAAATGCATTAGACTATACTTTGCAGGCTCGTAACTCTGTTTCTACTGGAGATACGGGGATGTCCTTTGAGTATGTTATAGACCAATTTGTCCAACATCTAGCCATACTAAGAATAAGGGCTACGACAAACAGTAGTCGAGTAATTAAGCTAATCGTAAACAAACAAACCCCTCCATAGGAAATACATTAGACTATATTCTGGAGGCTCGTAACTCTGGTTCTACCAGAGATACGGGGATGTAAATAATGTGACCTTGACACAAATGTTCGGATAATTATAAAGGTCTTTGCATGTTCCAAGCAAAAAAAAACTTCGCGGTTTCGAACCTGTGGCCTTCCGGGAGTGAGGCGGATGCGATAACCTCTACACTAAAGATATGTTATTATTTTTAATCGAAAGAACAGGGTCAAGTAGTTAAGCAATACGTGAACAAACAAACCCCTCCATAGAAAATGCATTAGACTCTACTTTGCAGGCTCGTAACTCTGTTTCTACTGGAGATACAGGGATGTCCTTTGAGTATGTTATAGTCCATTTTGTCCCCCATCTAACCATACTAAAAACATTGAGCTACGACAAACAGGGGCCGAGATATTAAGCAAAATGTTCGTCAACTTTGGTATCGTCTCACTTATTGTTATTATGTTACTTATGATTTTTGCACTAAACTTTGGAGGCTCATAACTCTTGTTCTACAAGAGATACTGGGATCTCCTTTGGATATGTTATAGTACTCTTTGCTCCCCATACAAGGATACTTTAAACTTGAGGCTACCGCAATATCGTCGTCAACTTACTTTTTGTCTCTCTTATTGTTAGAAGGTTACTTTTGATTTTTGAAAATAAACTTTGCAGGCTTGTAACTCTGTTTCTACTGGAGATACGGGGATGTCCTTTGAGTATGTTATAGACCAATTTGTCCCCCATCTAGCCATACTAAGAATTAGGGCTACGACAAACAGTAGTCGAGTAATTAAGCTAATCGTAAACAAACAAACCCCTCCATAGGAAATACATTAGACTAAATTCTGGAGGCTTGTAACTCTGGTTCTACCAGAGATACGGGGATGTAAATAATGTGACCTTGACACAAATGTTCGGATAATTATAAAGGTCTTTGCATGTTCCAAGCAAAAAAAAAAAACTTCGCGGTTTCAAACCTGTGGCCTTCCGGGAGTGAGGCGGATGCGATAGCCTCTACACTAAAGATATGTTATTATTTTTAATCGAAAGAACAGGGTCAAGTAGTTAAGCAATACGTGAACAAACAAACCCCTCCATAGAAAATGCATTAGACTCTACTTTGCAGGCTCGTAACTCTGTTTCTACTGGAGATACGGGGATGTCCTTTGAGTATGTTATAGTCCAATTTGTCCCCCATCTAACCATACTAAAAACATTGAGCTACGACAAACAGGGACCGAGATATTAAGCAAAATGTTCGTCAACTTTGGTATCGTCTCACTTATTTTTATTATGTTACTTATGATTTTTAAACTAAACTTTGGAGGCTCATAACTCTTGTTCTACAAGAGATACTGGGATCTCCTTTGGATATGTTATAGTACTCTTTGCTCCCCATACAAGGATACTTTAAACTTGAGGCTACCGCAATATCGTCGTCAACTTACTTTTTGTCTCACTTATTGTTAGAAGGTTACTTTTGATTTTTGAAAATAAACTTTGCAGGCTCGTAACTCTGTTTCTACTGGAGATACGGGGATGTCCTTTGAGTATGTTATAGACCAATTTGTCCCCCATCTAGCCATACTAAGAATTAGGGCTACGACAAACAGTAGTCGAGTAATTAAGCTAATCGTAAACAAACAAACCCCTCCATAGGAAATGCATTAGACTATACTTTGCAGGCCCATTACTCTGTGTCTACTTGAGATACGGGGATGTCCTTAGGATATGTTATAGTCCAATTTGTTTCCCATCTAACCATACTAAAAACTTTGGGCTACGAGAAACAGGGGCCGAGTAATTAAGCTAAACGTAAACAAACAACCCCTCCATAGGAAATGCATTAGACTATACTTTGCAGGCTCGTAACTCTGTTTCTACTGGAAATACGGGGATGTCCTTTGAGTATGTTTTATTCCAATTTGTCCCCCATCTAACCATACTAAAAACATTGAGCTACGACAAACAGGGGCCGAGATATTAAGCAAAATGTTCGTCAACTTTGGTATCGTCTCACTTATTTTTATTATGTTACTTATGATTTTTGCACTAAACTTTGGAGGCTCATAACTCTTGTTCTACAAGAGATACTGGGATCTCCTTTGGATATGTTATAGTACTCTTTGCTCCCCATACAAGGATACTTTAAACTTGAGGCTACCGCAATATCGTCATCAACTTACTTTTTGTCTCTCTTATTGTTAGAAGGTTACTTTTGATTTTTGAAAATAAACTTTGCAGGCTTGTAACTCTGTTTCTACTGGAGATACGGGGATGTCCTTTGAGTATGTTATAGACCAATTTGTCCCCCATCTAGCCATACTAAGAATTAGGGCTACGACAAACAGTAGTCGAGTAATTAAGCTAATCGTAAACAAACAAACCCCTCCATAGGAAATACATTAGACTAAATTCTGGAGGCTTGTAACTCTGGTTCTACCAGAGATACGGGGATGTAAATAATGTGACCTTGACACAAATGTTCGGATAATTATAAAGGTCTTTGCATGTTCCAAGCAAAAAAAAAAAACTTCGCGGTTTCAAACCTGTGGCCTTCCGGGAGTGAGGCGGATGCGATAACCGCTACACTAAAGATATGTTATTATTTTTAATCGAAGGAACAGGGTCAAGTAATTAAGCAATACGTGAACAAACAAACCCCTCCATAGAAAATGCATTAGACTATACTTTGCAGGCTCGTAACTCTGTTTCTACTGGAGATACGGGGATGTCCTTTGAGTATGTTATAGACCAATTTGTCCAACATCTAGCCATACTAAGAATAAGGGCTACGACAAACAGTAGTCGAGTAATTAAGCTAATCGTAAACAAACAAACCCCTCCATAGGAAATACATTAGACTAAATTCTGGAGGCTCGTAACTCTGGTTCTACCAGAGATACGGGGATGTAAATAATGTGACCTTGACACAAATGTTCGGATAATTATAAAGGTCTTTGCATGTTCCAAGCAAAAAAAAAAACTTCGCGGTTTCGAACCTGTGGCCTTCCGGGAGTGAGGCGGATGCGATAGCCTCTACACTAAAGATATGTTATTATTTTTAATCGAAAGAACAGGGTCAAGTAGTTAAGCAATACGTGAACAAACAAACCCCTCCATAGAAAATGCATTAGACTCTACTTTGCAGGCTCGTAACTCTGTTTCTACTGGAGATACGGGGATGTCCTTTGAGTATGTTATAGTCCAATTTGTCCCCCATCTAACCATACTAAAAACATTGAGCTACGACAAACAGGGGCCGAGATATTAAGCAAAATGTTCGTCAACTTTGGTATCGTCTCACTTATTTTTATTATGTTACTTATGATTTTTGCACTAAACTTTGGAGGCTCATAACTCTTGTTCTACAAGAGATACTGGGATCTCCTTTGGATATGTTATAGTACTCTTTGCTCCCCATACAAGGATACTTTAAACTTGAGGCTACCGCAATATCGTCGTCAACTTACTTTTTGTCTCACTTATTGTTAGAAGGTTACTTTTGATTTTTGAAAATAAACTTTGCAGGCTCGTAACTCTGTTTCTACTGGAGATACGGGGATGTCCTTTGAGTATGTTATAGACCAATTTGTCCCCCATCTAGCCATACTAAGAATTAGGGCTTCGACAAACAGTAGTCGAGTAATTAAGCTAATCGTAAACAAACAAACCCCTCCATAGGAAATACATTAGACTAAATTCTGGAGGCTTGTAACTCTGGTTCTACCAGAGGTACGGGGATGTAAATAATGTGACCTTGACACAAATGTTCGGATAATTATAAAGGTCTTTGCATGTTCCAAGCAAAAAAAACTTCGCGGTTTCGAACCTGTGGCCTTCCGGGAGTGAGGCGGATGCGATAACCTCTACACTAAAGATATGTTATTATTTATAATCGAAAGAACAGGGTCAAGTAGTTAAGCAATACGTGAACAAACAAACCCCTCCATAGAAAATGCATTAGACTCTACTTTGCAGGCTCGTAACTCTGTTTCTACTGGAGATACGGGGATGTCCTTTGAGTATGTTATAGTCCAATTTGTCCCCCATCTAACCATACTAAAAACATTGAGCTACGACAAACAGGGGCCGAGTATTTAAGCTAAACGTAAACAAACATGCCGTCCATAGGAAATGCATTAGACTATACTTTGCAGGCCCATAACTCTGTGTCTACTAGAGATACGGGGATGTCCCTAGGATATGTTATAGTACAAATTGTCCCCCATCTAACCATACTAAAAACATTGAGCTACGACAAACAGGGGCCGAGATATTAAGCAAAATGTTCGTCAACTTTGGTATCGTCTCACTTATTTTATTATGTTACTTATGATTTTTGCACTAAACTTTGGAGGCTCATAACTCTTGTTCTACAAGAGATACTGGGATCTCCTTTGGATATGTTATAGTACTCTTTGCTCCCCATACAAGGATACTTTAAACTTGAGGCTACCTCAATATCGTCGTCAACTTATTTTTTGTCTCACTTATTGTTAGAAGGTTACTTTTGATTTTTGAAAAAAAACTTTGCAGGCTCGTAACTCTGTTTCTACTGGAGATACGGGGATGTCCTTTGAGTATGTTATAGACCAATTTGTCCCCCATCTAGCCATACTAAGAATTAGGGCTACGACAAACAGTAGTCGAGTAATTAAGCTAATCGTAAACAAACAAACCCCTCCATAGGAAATGCATTAGACTATACTTTGCAGGCCCATTACTCTGTGTCTACTTGAGATACGGGGATGTCCTTAGGATATGTTATAGTCCAATTTGTTTCCCATCTAACCATACTAAAAACTTTGGGCTACGAGAAACAGGGGCCGAGTAATTAAGCTAAACGTAAACAAACAACCCCTCCATAGGAAATGCATTAGACTATACTTTGCAGGCTCGTAACTCTGTTTCTACTGGAAATACGGGGATGTCCTTTGAGTATGTTTTATTCCAATTTGTCCCCCATCTAACCATACTAAAAACATTGAGCTACGACAAACAGGGGCCGAGATATTAAGCAAAATGTTCGTCAACTTTGGTATCGTCTCACTTATTTTTATTATGTTACTTATGATTTTTGCACTAAACTTTGGAGGCTCATAACTCTTGTTCTACAAGAGATACTGGGATCTCCTTTGGATATGTTATAGTACTCTTTGCTCCCCATACAAGGATACTTTAAACTTGAGGCTACCGCAATATCGTCGTCAACTTACTTTTTGTCTCACTTATTGTTAGAAGGTTACTTTTGATTTTTGAAAATAAACTTTGCAGGCTCGTAACTCTGTTTCTACTGGAGATACGGGGATGTCCTTTGAGTATGTTATAGACCAATTTGTCCCCCATCTAGCCATACTAAGAATTAGGGCTTCGACAAACAGTAGTCGAGTAATTAAGCTAATCGTAAACAAACAAACCCCTCCATAGGAAATACATTAGACTAAATTCTGGAGGCTTGTAACTCTGGTTCTACCAGAGGTACGGGGATGTAAATAATGTGACCTTGACACAAATGTTCGGATAATTATAAAGGTCTTTGCATGTTCCAAGCAAAAAAAACTTCGCGGTTTCGAACCTGTGGCCTTCCGGGAGTGAGGCGGATGCGATAACCTCTACACTAAAGATATGTTATTATTTATAATCGAAAGAACAGGGTCAAGTAGTTAAGCAATACGTGAACAAACAAACCCCTCCATAGAAAATGCATTAGACTCTACTTTGCAGGCTCGTAACTCTGTTTCTACTGGAGATACGGGGATGTCCTTTGAGTATGTTATAGTCCAATTTGTCCCCCATCTAACCATACTAAAAACATTGAGCTACGACAAACAGGGGCCGAGTATTTAAGCTAAACGTAAACAAACATGCCGTCCATAGGAAATGCATTAGACTATACTTTGCAGGCCCATAACTCTGTGTCTACTAGAGATACGGGGATGTCCCTAGGATATGTTATAGTACAAATTGTCCCCCATCTAACCATACTAAAAACATTGAGCTACGACAAACAGGGGCCGAGATATTAAGCAAAATGTTCGTCAACTTTGGTATCGTCTCACTTATTTTATTATGTTACTTATGATTTTTGCACTAAACTTTGGAGGCTCATAACTCTTGTTCTACAAGAGATACTGGGATCTCCTTTGGATATGTTATAGTACTCTTTGCTCCCCATACAAGGATACTTTAAACTTGAGGCTACCTCAATATCGTCGTCAACTTATTTTTTGTCTCACTTATTGTTAGAAGGTTACTTTTGATTTTTGAAAAAAAACTTTGCAGGCTCGTAACTCTGTTTCTACTGGAGATACGGGGATGTCCTTTGAGTATGTTATAGACCAATTTGTCCCCCATCTAGCCATACTAAGAATTAGGGCTACGACAAACAGTAGTCGAGTAATTAAGCTAATCGTAAACAAACAAACCCCTCCATAGGAAATGCATTAGACTATACTTTGCAGGCCCATTACTCTGTGTCTACTTGAGATACGGGGATGTCCTTAGGATATGTTATAGTCCAATTTGTTTCCCATCTAACCATACTAAAAACTTTGGGCTACGAGAAACAGGGGCCGAGTAATTAAGCTAAACGTAAACAAACAACCCCTCCATAGGAAATGCATTAGACTATACTTTGCAGGCTCGTAACTCTGTTTCTACTGGAAATACGGGGATGTCCTTTGAGTATGTTTTATTCCAATTTGTCCCCCATCTAACCATACTAAAAACATTGAGCTACGACAAACAGGGGCCGAGATATTAAGCAAAATGTTCGTCAACTTTGGTATCGTCTCACTTATTTTTATTATGTTACTTATGATTTTTGCACTAAACTTTGGAGGCTCATAACTCTTGTTCTACAAGAGATACTGGGATCTCCTTTGGATATGTTATAGTACTCTTTGCTCCCCATACAAGGATACTTTAAACTTGAGGCTACCGCAATATCGTCGTCAACTTACTTTTTGTCTCACTTATTGTTAGAAGGTTACTTTTGATTTTTGAAAATAAACTTTGCAGGCTCGTAACTCTGTTTCTACTGGAGATACGGGGATGTCCTTTGAGTATGTTATAGACCAATTTGTCCCCCATCTAGCCATACTAAGAATTAGGGCTTCGACAAACAGTAGTCGAGTAATTAAGCTAATCGTAAACAAACAAACCCCTCCATAGGAAATACATTAGACTAAATTCTGGAGGCTTGTAACTCTGGTTCTACCAGAGGTACGGGGATGTAAATAATGTGACCTTGACACAAATGTTCGGATAATTATAAAGGTCTTTGCATGTTCCAAGCAAAAAAAAACTTCGCGGTTTCGAACCTGTGGCCTTCCGGGAGTGAGGCGGATGCGATAACCTCTACACTAAAGATATGTTATTATTTATAATCGAAAGAACAGGGTCAAGTAGTTAAGCAATACGTGAACAAACAAACCCCTCCATAGAAAATGCATTAGACTCTACTTTGCAGGCTCGTAACTCTGTTTCTACTGGAGATACGGGGATGTCCTTTGAGTATGTTATAGTCCAATTTGTCCCCCATCTAACCATACTAAAAACATTGAGCTACGACAAACAGGGGCCGAGTATTTAAGCTAAACGTAAACAAACATGCCGTCCATAGGAAATGCATTAGACTATACTTTGCAGGCCCATAACTCTGTGTCTACTAGAGATACGGGGATGTCCCTAGGATATGTTATAGTACAAATTGTCCCCCATCTAACCATACTAAAAACATTGAGCTACGACAAACAGGGGCCGAGATATTAAGCAAAATGTTCGTCAACTTTGGTATCGTCTCACTTATTTTATTATGTTACTTATGATTTTTGCACTAAACTTTGGAGGCTCATAACTCTTGTTCTACAAGAGATACTGGGATCTCCTTTGGATATGTTATAGTACTCTTTGCTCCCCATACAAGGATACTTTAAACTTGAGGCTACCTCAATATCGTCGTCAACTTATTTTTTGTCTCACTTATTGTTAGAAGGTTACTTTTGATTTTTGAAAAAAACTTTGCAGGCTCGTAACTCTGTTTCTACTGGAGATACGGGGATGTCCTTTGAGTATGTTATAGACCAATTTGTCCCCCATCTAGCCATACTAAGAATTAGGGCTACGACAAACAGTAGTCGAGTAATTAAGCTAATCGTAAACAAACAAACCCCTCCATAGGAAATGCATTAGACTATACTTTGCAGGCCCATTACTCTGTGTCTACTTGAGATACGGGGATGTCCTTAGGATATGTTATAGTCCAATTTGTTTCCCATCTAACCATACTAAAAACTTTGGGCTACGAGAAACAGGGGCCGAGTAATTAAGCTAAACGTAAACAAACAACCCCTCCATAGGAAATGCATTAGACTATACTTTGCAGGCTCGTAACTCTGTTTCTACTGGAAATACGGGGATGTCCTTTGAGTATGTTTTATTCCAATTTGTCCCCCATCTAACCATACTAAAAACATTGAGCTACGACAAACAGGGGCCGAGATATTAAGCAAAATGTTCGTCAACTTTGGTATCGTCTCACTTATTTTTATTATGTTACTTATGATTTTTGCACTAAACTTTGGAGGCTCATAACTCTTGTTCTACAAGAGATACTGGGATCTCCTTTGGATATGTTATAGTACTCTTTGCTCCCCATACAAGGATACTTTAAACTTGAGGCTACCGCAATATCGTCGTCAACTTACTTTTTGTCTCTCTTATTGTTAGAAGGTTACTTTTGATTTTTGAAAATAAACTTTGCAGGCTTGTAACTCTGTTTCTACTGGAGATACGGGGATGTCCTTTGAGTATGTTATAGACCAATTTGTCCCCCATCTAGCCATACTAAGAATTAGGGCTACGACAAACAGTAGTCGAGTAATTAAGCTAATCGTAAACAAACAAACCCCTCCATAGGAAATACATTAGACTAAATTCTGGAGGCTTGTAACTCTGGTTCTACCAGAGATACGGGGATGTAAATAATGTGACCTTGACACAAATGTTCGGATAATTATAAAGGTCTTTGCATGTTCCAAGCAAAAAAAAAAAACTTCGCGGTTTCAAACCTGTGGCCTTCCGGGAGTGAGGCGGATGCGATAACCGCTACACTAAAGATATGTTATTATTTTTAATCGAAGGAACAGGGTCAAGTAATTAAGCAATACGTGAACAAACAAACCCCTCCATAGAAAATGCATTAGACTATACTTTGCAGGCTCGTAACTCTGTTTCTACTGGAGATACGGGGATGTCCTTTGAGTATGTTATAGACCAATTTGTCCAACATCTAGCCATACTAAGAATAAGGGCTACGACAAACAGTAGTCGAGTAATTAAGCTAATCGTAAACAAACAAACCCCTCCATAGGAAATACATTAGACTAAATTCTGGAGGCTCGTAACTCTGGTTCTACCAGAGATACGGGGATGTAAATAATGTGACCTTGACACAAATGTTCGGATAATTATAAAGGTCTTTGCATGTTCCAAGCAAAAAAAAAAAACTTCGCGGTTTCGAACCTGTGGCCTTCCGGGAGTGAGGCGGATGCGATAGCCTCTACACTAAAGATATGTTATTATTTTTAATCGAAAGAACAGGGTCAAGTAGTTAAGCAATACGTGAACAAACAAACCCCTCCATAGAAAATGCATTAGACTCTACTTTGCAGGCTCGTAACTCTGTTTCTACTGGAGATACGGGGATGTCCTTTGAGTATGTTATAGTCCAATTTGTCCCCCATCTAACCATACTAAAAACATTGAGCTACGACAAACAGGGGCCGAGATATTAAGCAAAATGTTCGTCAACTTTGGTATCGTCTCACTTATTTTTATTATGTTACTTATGATTTTTGCACTAAACTTTGGAGGCTCATAACTCTTGTTCTACAAGAGATACTGGGATCTCCTTTGGATATGTTATAGTACTCTTTGCTCCCCATACAAGGATACTTTAAACTTGAGGCTACCGCAATATCGTCGTCAACTTACTTTTTGTCTCACTTATTGTTAGAAGGTTACTTTTGATTTTTGAAAATAAACTTTGCAGGCTCGTAACTCTGTTTCTACTGGAGATACGGGGATGTCCTTTGAGTATGTTATAGACCAATTTGTCCCCCATCTAGCCATACTAAGAATTAGGGCTTCGACAAACAGTAGTCGAGTAATTAAGCTAATCGTAAACAAACAAACCCCTCCATAGGAAATACATTAGACTAAATTCTGGAGGCTTGTAACTCTGGTTCTACCAAAGGTACGGGGATGTATATAATGTGACCTTGACACAAATGTTCGGATAATTATAAAGGTCTTTGCATGTTCCAAGCAAAAAAAAACTTCGCGGTTTCGAACCTGTGGCCTTCCGGGAGTGAGGCGGATGCGATAACCTCTACACTAAAGATATGTTATTATTTATAATCGAAAGAACAGGGTCAAGTAGTTAAGCAATACGTGAACAAACAAACCCCTCCATAGAAAATGCATTAGACTCTACTTTGCAGGCTCGTAACTCTGTTTCTACTGGAGATACGGGGATGTCCTTTGAGTATGTTATAGTCCAATTTGTCCCCCATCTAACCATACTAAAAACATTGAGCTACGACCAACAGGGGCCGAGTATTTAAGCTAAACGTAAACAAACATGCCGTCCATAGGAAATGCATTAGACTATACTTTGCAGGCCCATAACTCTGTGTCTACTAGAGATACGGGGATGTCCCTAGGATATGTTATAGTACAAATTGTCCCCCATCTAACCATACTAAAAACATTGAGCTACGACAAACAGGGGCCGAGATATTAAGCAAAATGTTCGTCAACTTTGGTATCGTCTCACTTATTTTATTATGTTACTTATGATTTTTGCACTAAACTTTGGAGGCTCATAACTCTTGTTCTACAAGAGATACTGGGATCTCCTTTGGATATGTTATAGTACTCTTTGCTCCCCATACAAGGATACTTTAAACTTGAGGCTACCTCAATATCGTCGTCAACTTATTTTTTGTCTCACTTATTGTTAGAAGGTTACTTTTGATTTTTGAAAAAAAACTTTGCAGGCTCGTAACTCTGTTTCTACTGGAGATACGGGGATGTCCTTTGAGTATGTTATAGACCAATTTGTCCCCCATCTAGCCATACTAAGAATTAGGGCTACGACAAACAGTAGTCGAGTAATTAAGCTAATCGTAAACAAACAAACCCCTCCATAGGAAATGCATTAGACTATACTTTGCAGGCCCATTACTCTGTGTCTACTTGAGATACGGGGATGTCCTTAGGATATGTTATAGTCCAATTTGTTTCCCATCTAACCATACTTAAAACTTTGGGCTACGAGAAACAGGGGCCGAGTAATTAAGCTAAACGTAAACAAACAACCCCTCCATAGGAAATGCATTAGACTATACTTTGCAGGCTCGTAACTCTGTTTCTACTGGAAATACGGGGATGTCCTTTGAGTATGTTTTATTCCAATTTGTCCCCCATCTAACCATACTAAAAACATTGAGCTACGACAAACAGGGGCCGAGATATTAAGCAAAATGTTCGTCAACTTTGGTATCGTCTCACTTATTTTTATTATGTTACTTATGATTTTTGCACTAAACTTTGGAGGCTCATAACTCTTGTTCTACAAGAGATACTGGGATCTCCTTTGGATATGTTATAGTACTCTTTGCTCCCCATACAAGGATACTTTAAACTTGAGGCTACCGCAATATCGTCGTCAACTTACTTTTTGTCTCACTTATTGTTAGAAGGTTACTTTTGATTTTTGAAAATAAACTTTGCAGGCTCGTAACTCTGTTTCTACTGGAGATACGGGGATGTCCTTTGAGTATGTTATAGACCAATTTGTCCCCCATCTAGCCATACTAAGAATTAGGGCTTCGACAAACAGTAGTCGAGTAATTAAGCTAATCGTAAACAAACAAACCCCTCCATAGGAAATACATTAGACTAAATTCTGGAGGCTTGTAACTCTGGTTCTACCAGAGGTACGGGGATGTAAATAATGTGACCTTGACACAAATGTTCGGATAATTATAAAGGTCTTTGCATGTTCCAAGCAAAAAAAAACTTCGCGGTTTCGAACCTGTGGCCTTCCGGGAGTGAGGCGGATGCGATAACCTCTACACTAAAGATATGTTATTATTTATAATCGAAAGAACAGGGTCAAGTAGTTAAGCAATACGTGAACAAACAAACCCCTCCATAGAAAATGCATTAGACTCTACTTTGCAGGCTCGTAACTCTGTTTCTACTGGAGATACGGGGATGTCCTTTGAGTATGTTATAGTCCAATTTGTCCCCCATCTAACCATACTAAAAACATTGAGCTACGACAAACAGGGGCCGAGTATTTAAGCTAAACGTAAACAAACATGCCGTCCATAGGAATTGCATTAGACTATACTTTGCAGGCCCATAACTCTGTGTTTACTAGAGATACGGGGATGTCCCTAGGATATGTTATAGTACAAATTGTCCCCCATCTAACTTTTCTAAAAACATTGAGCTACGACAAACAGGGGCCGAGATATTAAGCAAAATGTTCGTCAACTTTGGTATCGTCTCACTTATTTTATTATGTTACTTATGATTTTTGCACTAAACTTTGGAGGCTCATAACTCTTGTTCTACAAGAGATACTGGGATCTCCTTTGGATATGTTATAGTACTCTTTGCTCCCCATACAAGGATACTTTAAACTTGAGGCTACCTCAATATCTTCGTCAACTTATTTTTTGTCTCACTTATTGTTAGAAGGTTACTTTTGATTTTTGAAAAAAAACTTTGCAGGCTCGTAACTCTGTTTCTACTGGAGATACGGGGATGTCCTTTGAGTATGTTATAGAACAATTTGTCCCCCATCTAGCCATACTAAGAATTAGGGCTACGACAAACAGTAGTCGAGTAATTAAGCTAATCGTAAACAAACAAACCCCTCCATAGGAAATACATTAGACTAAATTCTGGAGGCTTGTAACTCTGGTTCTACCAGAGATACGGGGATGTAAATAATGTGACCTTGACACAAATGTTCGGATAATTATAAAGGTCTTTGCATGTTCCAAGCAAAAAAAAAAACTTCGCGGTTTCAAACCTGTGGCCTTCCGGGAGTGAGGCGGATGCGATAACCGCTACACTAAAGATATGTTATTATTTTTAATCGAAGGAACAGGGTCAAGTAATTAAGCAATACGTGAACAAACAAACCCCTCCATAGAAAATGCATTAGACTATAATTTGCAGGCTCGTAACTCTGTTTCTACTGGAGATACGGGGATGTCCTTTGAGTATGTTATAGACCAATTTGTCCAACATCTAGCCATACTAAGAATAAGGGCTACGACAAACAGTAGTCGAGTAATTAAGCTAATCGTAAACAAACAAACCCCTCCATAGGAAATACATTAGACTAAATTCTGGAGGCTCGTAACTCTGGTTCTACCAGAGATACGGGGATGTAAATAATGTGACCTTGACACAAATGTTCGGATAATTATAAAGGTCTTTGCATGTTCCAAGCAAAAAAAAAAACTTCGCGGTTTCGAACCTGTGGCCTTCCGGGAGTGAGGCGGATGCGATAACCGCTACACTAAAGATATGTTATTATTTTTAATCGAAAGAACAGGGTCAAGTAATTAAGCAATACGTGAACAAACAAACCCCTCCATAGAAAATGCATTAGACTATACTTTGCAAGGCCCATAACTCTGTGTCTACTAGAGATACCGGCATGTCCTTAGGATTTGTTATAGTCCAATTTGTCATTCATCTAACCATACTAAAAACTTTGGGCTACGACAAGCAGGGGCCGAGTACTTAAGCGAAACGTAAAGAAACAAACCCCCTCCATAGGAAATGAGTTAGACTATACTTTGCAGGCTCGTAACTCTGTTTCCACTGGAGATACGGGAATGTCCTTTGAGTATGTTATAGTCCAATATGTCCCCCATCTAACCATACTAAAAACATTGAGCTACGACAAACAGGGGCCGAGTAATTAAGCTAAACGTAAACAAACAACCCGTCCTTAGGAAATGCATTAGACTATACTTTGCAGGCCCATAACTCTGTGTCTACTAGAGATACGGGGATGTCCTTAGGATATGTTATAGTCCAAATTGTCCCCCATCTAACCATACTAAAAATATTGAGCTACGACAAACAAGGGCCGAGATATTAAGCAAAATGTTCGTAAACTTTGGTATCGTCTCACTTATTTTTATTATGTTACTTATGATTTTTGCACTAAACTTTGGAGGCTCATAACTCTTGTTCTACAAGAGATACTGGGATCTCCTTTGGAAATGTTATAGTACTCTTTGCTCCCCATACAAGGATACTTTAAACTTGAGGCTACCTCAATATCGTCGTCAACTTATTTTTTGTCTCACTTATTGTTAGAAGGTTACTTTTGATTTTTGAAAAAAAACTTTGCAGGCTCGTAACTCTGTTTCTACTGGAGATACGGGGATGTCCTTAGAGTATGTTATAGACCAATTTGTCCCCCATCTAGCCACACTAAGAAATAGGGCTACGACAAACAGTAGTCGAGTAATTAAGCTAATCGTAAACAAACAAACCCCTCCATAGGAAATACATTAGACTAAATTCTGGAGGCTCGTAACTCTGGTTCTACCAGAGATACGGGGATGTAAATAATGTGACCTTGACACAAATGTTCGGATAATTATAAAGGTCTTTGCATGTTCCAAGCAAAAAAAAACTTCGCGGTTTCGAACCTGTGGCCTTCCGAGAGTGAGGCGGATGCGATAACCGCTACACTAAAGATATGTTATTATTTTTAATCGAAAGAACAAGGTCAAGTAATTAAGCAATACATGAACAAACAAACCCCTCCATAGAAAATGCATTAGACTATACTTTGCAGGCTCGTAACTCTGTTTCTACTGGAGATACGGGGATGTCCTTTGAGTATGTTATAGTCCAATTTGTCCCCCATCTAACCATACTAAAAACATTGAGCTACGACAAACAGTAGTCGAGTAATTAAGCTAATCGTAAACAAACAAACCCCTCCATAGGAAATACATTAGACTATACTTTGTAGGCCCATAACTCTGTGTCTACTAGAGATACGGGGATGTCCTTAGGATATGTTATAGTCCAAATTGTCCCCCATCTAACCATACTAAAAACTTTGGGCTACGACAAACAGGGGCCGAGTACTTAAGCAAAACGTAAAGAAACAAACCCCCTCCATAGGAAATGAGTTAGACTATACTTTGCAGGCTCGTAACTCTGTTTCCACTGGAGATACGGGGATGTCCTTTGAGTATGTTATAGTTCAATTTGTCCCCCATCTAACCATACTAAAAACATTGAGCTACGACAAACAGGGGCCGAAAAATTAAGCTAAACGTAAACAAACAACCCCTCCATAGAAAATGCATTAGACTATACTTTGCAGGCCCATAACTCTGTGTCTACTAGAGATACGGGGATGTCCTTAGGATATGTTATAGTCCAAATTGTCCCCCATCTAACCATACTAAAAACTTTGGGCTACGACAAACAGGGGCCGAGTACTTAAGCAAAACGTAAAGAAACAAACCCCCTCCATAGGAAATGAGTTAGACTATACTTTGCAGGCTCGTAACTCTGTTTCCACTGGAGATACGGGGATGTCCTTTGAGTATGTTATACTCCAATTTGTCCCCCATCTAACTATACTAAAAATATTGAGCTACGACAAACAGGGGCCGAGTAATTAAGCTAAACGTAAACAAACAACCCGTCCATAGGAAATGCATTAGACTATATTTTGCAGGCCCATAACTCTGTGTCTACTAGAGATACGGGGATGTCCTTACGATATGATATAGTGCAAATTGTCCCCCATCTTACCATACTAAAAACATTGAGCTACGACAAACAGGGGCCGAGATATTAAGCAAAATGTTCGTCAACTTTGGTATCGTCTCACTTATTTTCATTATGTTACTTATGATTTTTGCACTAAACTTTGGAGGCTCATAACTCTTGTTCTACAAGAGATACTGGGATCTCCTTTGGAAATGTTATAGTACTCTTTGCTCCCCATACAAGGATACTTTAAACTTGAGGCTACCTCAATATCGTCGTCAACTTACTTTTTGTCTCACTTATTGTTAGAAGGTTACTTTCGATTTTTGAAAATATACTTTGCAGGCTCGTAACTCTGTTTCTACTGGAGATACGGGGATGTCCTTAGAGTATGTTATAGACCAATTTGTCCCCCATCTAGCCATACTAAGAATTAGGGCTACGACAAACAGTAGTCGAGTAATTAAGCTAATCGTAAACAAACAAACCCCTCCATAGGAAATACATTAGACTAAATTCTGGAGGCTCGTAACTCTGGTTCTACCAGAGATACGGGGATGTAAATAATGTGACCTTGACACAAATGTTCGGATAATTATAAAAAAAAACTTCGCGGTTTCGAACCTGTGGCCTTCCGGGAGTGAGGCGGATGCGATAACCGCTACACTAAAGATATGTTATTATTTTTAATCGAAAGAACAGGGTCAAGTAATTAAGCAATACGTGAACAAACAAACCCCTCTATAGAAAATGCATTAGACTATACTTTTCAGGCTCGTAACTCTGTTTCTACTGTAGATACGGGGATGTCCTTTGAGTATGTTATAGTCCAATTTGTCCCCCATCTAACCATACTAAAAACATTGAGCTACGACAAACAATAGTCGAGTAATTAAGCTAATCGTAAACAAACAAACCCCTCCATAGGAAATCCATTAGACTAAATTCTGGAGGCTCGTAACTCTGGTTCTACCAGAGATACGGGGATGTAAATAATGTGACCTTGACACAAATGTTCGGATAATTATAAAAAAAAACTTCGCGGTATCGAACCTGTGGCCTTCCGGGAGTGAGGCGGATGCGATAACCGCTACACTAAAGATATGTTATTATTTTTAATCGAAAGAACAGGGTCAAGTAATTAAGCAATACGTGAACAAACAAACCCCTCTATAGAAAATGCATTAGACTATACTTTTCAGGCTCGTAACTCTGTTTCTACTGTAGATACGGGGATGTCCTTTGAGTATGTTATAGTCCAATTTGTCCCCCATCTAACCATACTAAAAACATTGAGCTACGACAAACAATAGTCGAGTAATTAAGCTAATCGTAAACAAACAAACCCCTCCATAGGAAATCCATTAGACTAAATTCTGGAGGCTCGTAACTCTGGTTCTACCAGAGATACGGGGATGTAAATAATGTGACCTTGACACAAATGTTCGGATAATTATAAAAAAAAACTTCGCGGTTTCGAACCTGTGGCCTTCCGGGAGTGAGGCGGATGCGATAACCGCTACACTAAAGATATGTTATTATTTTTAATCGAAAGAACAGGGTCAAGTAATTAAGCAATACGTGAACAAACAAACCCCTCCATAGAAAATGCATTATACTATACTTTGCAGGCTCGTAACTCTGTTTCTACTGGAGATACGGGGATGTCCTTTGAGTATGTTTTAGTCCAATTTGTCTCCCATCTAACCATACTAAAAACATTGATCTACGACAAACAGGGGCCGAGATATTAAGCAAAATGTTCGTCAACTTTGGTATCGTCTCACTTATTTTTATTATGTTATTTATGATTTTTGCACTAAACTTTGGAGGCTCATAACTCTTGTTCTACAAGAGATACTGGGATCTCCTTTGGATATGTTATAGTACTCTTTGCTCCCCATACAAGGATACTTTAAACTTGAGGCTACCTCAATATCGTCGTCAACTTACTTTTTGTCTCACTTATTGTTAGAAGGTTACTTTTGATTTTTGAAAATGTACTTTGCAGGCTCGTAACTCTGGTTCTACCAGAGATACGGGGATGTAAATAATGTGACCTTGACACAAATGTTCGGATAATTATAAAGGTCTTTGCATGTTCCAAGCAAAAAAAAAACTTCGCGGTTTCGAACCTGTGGCCTTCCGGGAGTGAGGCGGATGCGATAACCTCTACACTAAAGATATGTTATTATTTATAATCGAAAGAACAGGGTCAAGTAGTTAAGCAATACGTGAACAAACAAACCCCTCCATAGAAAATGCATTAGACTCTACTTTGCAGGCTCGTAACTCTGTTTCTACTGGAGATACGGGGATGTCCTTTGAGTATGTTATAGTCCAATTTGTCCCCCATCTAACCATACTAAAAACATTGAGCTACGACAAACAGGGGCCGAGTATTTAAGCTAAACGTAAACAAACATGCCGTCCATAGGAAATGCATTAGACTATACTTTGCAGGCCCATAACTCTGTGTTTACTAGAGATACGGGGATGTCCCTAGGATATGTTATAGTACAAATTGTCCCCCATCTAACCATACTAAAAACATTGAGCTACGACAAACAGGGGCCGAGATATTAAGCAAAATGTTCGTCAACTTTGGTATCGTCTCACTTATTTTATTATGTTACTTATGATTTTTGCACTAAACTTTGGAGGCTCATAACTCTTGTTCTACAAGAGATACTGGGATCTCCTTTGGATATGTTATAGTACTCTTTGCTCCCCATACAAGGATACTTTAAACTTGAGGCTACCTCAATATCGTCGTCAACTTATTTTTTGTCTCACTTATTGTTAGAAGGTTACTTTTGATTTTTGAAAAAAAATTTGCAGGCTCGTAACTCTGTTTCTACTGGAGATACGGGGATGTCCTTTGAGTATGTTATAGACCAATTTGTCCCCCATCTAGCCATACTAAGAATTAGGGCTACGACAAACAGTAGTCGAGTAATTAAGCTAATCGTAAACAAACAAACCCCTCCATAGGAAATACATTAGACTAAATTCTGGAGGCTCGTAACTCTGGTTCTACCAGAGATACGGGGATGTAAATAATGTGACCTTGACACAAATATTCGGATAATTATAAAAAAAAACTTCGCGGTTTCGAACCTGTGGCCTTCCGGGAGTGAGGCGGATGCGATAACCGCTACACTAAAGATATGTTATTATTTTTAATCGAAAGAACAGGGTCAAGTAATTAAGCAATACGTGAACAAACAAACCCCTCTATAGAAAATGCATTAGACTATACTTTTCAGGCTCGTAACTCTGTTTCTACTGTAGATACGGGGATGTCCTTTGAGTATGTTATAGTCCAATTTGTCCCCCATCTAACCATACTAAAAACATTGAGCTACGACAAACAATAGTCGAGTAATTAAGCTAATCGTAAACAAACAAACCCCTCCATAGGAAATCCATTAGACTAAATTCTGGAGGCTCGTAACTCTGGTTCTACCAGAGATACGGGGATGTAAATAATGTGACCTTGACACAAATGTTCGGATAATTATAAAAAAAAACTTCGCGGTTTCGAACCTGTGGCCTTCCGGGAGTGAGGCGGATGCGATAACCTCTACACTAAAGATATGTTATTGTTTTTAATCGAAAGAACAGGGTCAAGTAATTAAGCAATACGTGAACAAACAAACCCCTCCATAGAAAATGCATTAGACTCTACTTTGCAGGCTCGTAACTCTGTTTCTACTGGAGATACGGGGATGTCCTTTGAGTATGTTATAGTCCAATTTGTCCCCCATCTAACCATACTAAAAACATTGAGCTACGACAAACAATAGTCGAGTAATTAAGCTAATCGTAAACAAACAAACCCCTCCATAGGAAATCCATTAGACTAAATTCTGGAGGCTCGTAACTCTGGTTCTACCAGAGATACGGGGATGTAAATAATGTGACCTTGACACAAATGTTCGGATAATTATAAAAAAAAACTTCGCGGTTTCGAACCTGTGGCCTTCCGGGAGTGAGGCGGATGCGATAACCGCTACACTAAAGATATGTTATTATTTTTAATCGAAAGAACAGGGTCAAGTAATTAAGCAATACGTGAACAAACAAACCCCTCCATAGAAAATGCATTAGACTATACTTTGCAGGCTCGTAACTCTGTTTCTACTGGAGATACGGGGATGTCCTTTGAGTATGTTATAGACCAATTTGTCCAACATCTAGCCATACTAAGAATTAGGGCTACGACAAACAGTAGTCGAGTAATTAAGCTAATCGTAAACAAACAAACCCCTCCATAGGAAATACATTAGACAAATTCTGGAGGCTCGTAACTCTGGTTCTACCAGAGATACGGGGATGTAAATAATGTGACCTTGACACAAATGTTCGATTAATTATAAAGGTCTTTGCATGTTCCAAGCAAAAAAAAAAACTTCGCGGTTTCGAACCTGTGGCCTTCCGGGAGTGAGGCGGATGCGATAACCGCTACACTAAAGATATGTTATTATTTTTAATCGAAAGAACAGGGTCAAGTAATTAAGCAATACGTGAACAAACAAACCCCTCCATAGAAAATGCATTAGACTATAATTTGCAGGCTCGTTACTCTGTTTCTACTGGAGATACGGGGATGTCCTTTGAGTATGTTATAGTCCAATTTGTCCTTCATCTAACCATACTAAAAACTTTGGGCTACGACAAACAGGGGCCGAGTACTTAAGCAAAACGTAAAGAAACAAACCCCCTCCATAGGAAATGAGTTAGACTATAATTTGCAGGTTCGTAACTCTGTTTCTACTGGAGATACGAGGATGTCCTTTGAGTATGTTATAGACCAATTTGTCCAACATCTAGCCATACTAAGAATTAGGGCTACGACAAACAGTAGTCGAGTAATTAAGCTAATCGTAAACAAACAAACCCCTTCATAGGAAATGCATTAGACTAAATTCTGGAGGCTCGTAACTCTGGTTCTACCAGAGATACGGGGATGTAAATAATGTGACCTTGACACAAATGTTCGGATAATTATAAAGATCTTTGCATGTTCCAATAAAAAAAAAACTTCGCGGTTTCGAACCTGTGGCCTTCCGGGAGTGAGGCGGATGCGATAACCGCTACACCAAAGATATGTTATTATTTATAATCGAAAGAACAGGGTCAAGTAATTAAGCAATACGTGAACAAACAAACCCCTCCATAGGAAATACATTAGACTAAATTCTGGAGGCTCGTAACTCTGTTTCTACCAGAGATAAGGGGATGTAAATAATGTGACCTTGACACAAATGTTCGAATAATTATAAAGGTCTTTGCATGTTCCAAGCAAAAAAAAAAAACTTCGCGGTTTCGAACCTGTGGCCTTCCGGGAGTGAGGCGGATGCGATAACCGCTACACTAAAGATATGTTATTATTTTTAATCGAAGGAACAGGGTCAAGTAATTAAGCAATACGTGAACAAACAAACCCCTCCATAGAAAATGCATTAGACTATACTTTGCAGGCTCGTAACTCTGTTTCTACTGGAGATACAGGGATGTCCTTTGAGTATGTTATAGACCAATTTGTCCAACATCTAGCCATACTAAGAATTAGGGCTACGACAAACAGTAGTCGAGCAATTAAGCTAATCGTAAACAAACAAACCCCTCCATAGGAAATACATTAGACAAATTCTGGAGGCTCGTAACTCTGGTTCTACCAGAGATACGGGGATGTAAATAATGTGACCTTGACACAAATGTTCGATTAATTATAAAGGTCTTTGCATGTTCCAAGCAAAAAAAAAAAACTTCGCGGTTTCGAACCTGTGGCCTTCCGGGAGTGAGGCGGATGCGATAACCGCTACACTAAAGATATGTTATTATTTTTAATCGAAAGAACAGGGTCAAGTAATTAAGCAATACGTGAACAAACAAACCCCTCCATAGAAAATGCATTAGACTATAATTTGCAGGCTCGTTACTCTGTTTCTACTGGAGATACGGGGATGTCCTTTGAGTATGTTATAGTCCAATTTGTCCTTCATCTAACCATACTGAAAACTTTGGGCTACGACAAACAGGGGCCGAGTACTTAAGCAAAACGTAAAGAAACAAACCCCCTCCATAGGAAATGAGTTAGACTATAATTTGCAGGTTCGTAACTCTGTTTCTACTGGAGATACGAGGATGTCCTTTGAGTATGTTATAGACCAATTTGTCCAACATCTAGCCATACTAAGAATTAGGGCTACGACAAACAGTAGTCGAGTAATTAAGCTAATCGTAAACAAACAAACCCCTTCATAGGAAATACATTAGACTAAATTCTGGAGGCTCGTAACTCTGGTTCTACCAGAGATACGGGGATGTAAATAATGTGACCTTGACACAAATGTTCGGATAATTATAAAGATCTTTGCATGTTCCAATAAAAAAAAAACTTCGCGGTTTCGAACCTGTGGCCTTCCGGGAGTGAGGCGGATGCGATAACCGCTACACCAAAGATATGTTATTATTTATAATCGAAAGAACAGGGTCAAGTAATTAAGCAATACGTGAACAAACAAACCCCTCCATAGGAAATACATTAGACTAAATTCTGGAGGCTCGTAACTCTGGTTCTACCAGAGATAAGGGGATGTAAATAATGTGACCTTGACACAAATGTTCGAATAATTATAAAGGTCTTTGCATGTTCCAAGCAAAAAAAAAAAAACTTCGCGGTTTCGAACCTGTGGCCTTCCGGGAGTGAGGCGGATGCGATAACCGCTACACTAAAGATATGTTATTATTTTTAATCGAAGGAACAGGGTCAAGTAATTAAGCAATACGTGAACAAACAAACCCCTCCATAGAAAATGCATTAGACTGTACTTTGCAGGCTCGTAACTCTGTTTCTACTGGAGATACGGGGATGTCCTTTGAGTATGTTATAGACCAATTTGTCCAACATCTAGCCATACTAAGAATTAGGGCTACGACAAACAGTAGTCGAGTAATTAAGCTAATCGTAAACAAACAAACCCCTCCATAGGAAATACATTAGACTAAATTCTGGAGGCTCGTAACTCTGGTTCTACCAGAGATACGGGGATGTAAATAATGTGACCTTGACACAAATGTTCGGATAATTATAAAAAAAAACTTCGCGGTTTCGAACCTGTGGCCTTCCGGGAGTGAGGCGGATGCGATAACCGCTACACTAAAGATATGTTATTATTTTTAATCGAAAGAACAGGGTCAAGTAATTAAGCAATACGTGAACAAACAAACCCCTCCATAGAAAATGCATTAGACTATACTTTGCAGGCTCGTAACTCTTTTTCTACTGGAGATACGGGGATGTCCTTTGAGTATGTTATAGTCCAATTTGTCCCCCATCTAACCATACTAAAAAACATTGAGCTACGACAAACAAGGGCCGAGATATTAAGCAAAATGTTCGTCAACTTTGGTATCGCCTCACTTATTTTTATTATGTTACTTATGATTTTTGCACTAAACTTTGGAGGCTCATAACTCTTGTTCTACAAGAGATACTGGGATCTCCTTTGGATATGTTATAGTACTCTTTGCTCCCCATACAAGGATACTTTAAACTTGAGGCTACCTCAATATCGTCGTCAACTTATTTTTTGTCTCACTTATTGTTAGAAGGTTACTTTTGATTTTTGAAAATAAACTTTGCAGGCTCGTAACTCTGTTTCTACTGGAGATACGGGGATGTCCTTTGAGTATGTTATAGACCAATTTGTCCCCCATCTAGCCATACTAAGAATTAGGGCTACGACAAACAGTAGTCGAGTAATTAAGCTAATCGTAAACAAACAAACCCCTTCATAGGAAATACATTAGACTAAATTCTGGAGGCTCGTAACTCTGGTTCTACCAGAGATACGGGGATGTAAATAATGTGACCTTGACACAAATGTTCGGATAATTATAAAGGTCTTTGCATGTTCCAAGCAAAAAAAAAACTTCGCGGTTTCGAACCTGTGGCCTTCCGGGAGTGAGGCGGATGCAATAACCGCTACACTAAAGATATGTTATTATTTTTAATCGAAAGAACAGGGTCAAGTAATTAAGCAATACGTGAACAAACAAACCCCTCCATAGAAAATGCATTAGACTATACTTTGCAGGCCCATAACTCTGTGTCTACTAGAGATACCGGGATGTCCTTAGGATACGTTATAGTCCAATTTGTCCTTCATCTAACCATTTTAAAAACTTTGGGCTACGACAAACAGGGGCCGAGTACTTAAGCAAAACGTAAAGAAACAAACCCCCTCCATAGGAAATGAGTTAGACTATAATTTGCAGGCTCGTAACTCTGTTTCTACTGGAGATACGGGGATGTCCTTTGAGTATGTTATAGTCCAATTTGTCCCCCATCTAACCATACTAAAAATATTGAGCTACAACAAACAGGGGCCGAGTAATTTTGCTAAACGTAAACAAACAACCCCTCCATAGGAAATGCATTAGACTATACTTTTCCGGCTCGTAACTCTGTTTCTACTGGAGATACGAGGATGTCCTTAGGATATGTTATAGTCCAAATTGTCCCCCATCTAACCATACTAAAAACGTTGGGCTACGACAAACAGGGGCCGAGTAATTAAGTTAAACGTAAACAAACAACCCCTCCATAGGAAATGCATTAGACCATACTTTGCACGCTCGTAACTCTGTTTCTACTGGAGGTACGGGGATGTCCTTTGAGTATGTTTTAGTCCAAATTGTCCTCCATCTAACCATACTAAAGACATTGAGCTACGACAAACAGGGGCCGAGATATTAAGCAAAATGTTCGTCAACTTTGGTATCGTCTCACTTATTTTTATTATGTTACTTATGATTTTTGCACTAAACTTTGGAGGCTCATAACTCTTGTTCTACAAGAGATACTGGGATCTCCTTTGGATATGTTATAGTACTCTTTGCTCCCCATACAAGGATACTTTAAACTTGAGGCTACCTCAATATCGTCGTCAACTTATTTTTTGTCTCACTTATTGTTAGAAGGTTACTTTTGATTTTTGAAAATAAATTTTGCAGGCTCGTAACTCTGTTTCAACTGGAGATACGGGGATGTCCTTTGAGTATGTTATAGTCCAATTTGTCCCCCATCTAACCATACTAAAAACATTGAGCTACGACAAACAGTAGTCGAGTAATTAAGCTAATCGTAAACAAACAAACCCCTCCATAGGAAATCCATTAGACTGAATTCTGGAGGCTCGTAACTCTGGTTCTACCAGAGATACGGGGATGTAAATAATGTGACCTTGACACAAATGTTCGGATAATTATAAAAAAAAACTTCGCGGTTTCGAACCTGTGGCCTTCCGGGAGTGAGGCGGATGCGATAACCGCTACACTAAAGATATGTTATTATTTTTAATCGAAAGAACAGGGTCAAGTAATTAAGCAATACGTGAACAAACAAACCCCTCCATAGAAAATGCATTAGACTATACTTTGCAGGCTCGTAACTCTGTTTCTACTGGAGATACGGGGATGTCCTTTGAGTATGTTATAGTCCAATTTGTCCCCCATCTAACCATACTAAAAAACATTGAGCTACGACAAACAAGGGCCGAGATATTAAGCAAAATGTTCGTCAACTTTGGTATCGCCTCACTTATTTTTATTATGTTACTTATGATTTTTGCACTAAACTTTGGAGGCTCATAACTCTTGTTCTACAAGAGATACTGGGATCTCCTTTGGATATGTTATAGTACTCTTTGCTCCCCATACAAGGATACTTTAAACTTGAGGCTACCTCAATATCGTCGTCAACTTATTTTTTGTCTCACTTATTGTTAGAAGGTTACTTTTGATTTTTGAAAATAAACTTTGCAGGCTCGTAACTCTGTTTCTACTGGAGATACGGGGATGTCCTTTGAGTATGTTATAGACCAATTTGTCCCCCATCTAGCCATACTAAGAATTAGGGCTACGACAAACAGTAGTCGAGTAATTAAGCTAATCGTAAACAAACAAACCCCTTCATAGGAAATACATTAGACTAAATTCTGGAGGCTCGTAACTCTGGTTCTACCAGAGATACGGGGATGTAAATAATGTGACCTTGACACAAATGTTCGGATAATTATAAAGGTCTTTGCATGTTCCAAGCAAAAAAAAAACTTCGCGGTTTCGAACCTGTGGCCTTCCGGGAGTGAGGCGGATGCAATAACCGCTACACTAAAGATATGTTATTATTTTTAATCGAAAGAACAGGGTCAAGTAATTAAGCAATACGTGAACAAACAAACCCCTCCATAGAAAATGCATTAGACTATACTTTGCAGGCCCATAACTCTGTGTCTACTAGAGATACCGGGATGTCCTTAGGATACGTTATAGTCCAATTTGTCCTTCATCTAACCATTTTAAAAACTTTGGGCTACGACAAACAGGGGCCGAGTACTTAAGCAAAACGTAAAGAAACAAACCCCCTCCATAGGAAATGAGTTAGACTATAATTTGCAGGCTCGTAACTCTGTTTCTACTGGAGATACGGGGATGTCCTTTGAGTATGTTATAGTCCAATTTGTCCCCCATCTAACCATACTAAAAATATTGAGCTACAACAAACAGGGGCCGAGTAATTTTGCTAAACGTAAACAAACAACCCCTCCATAGGAAATGCATTAGACTATACTTTTCCGGCTCGTAACTCTGTTTCTACTGGAGATACGAGGATGTCCTTAGGATATGTTATAGTCCAAATTGTCCCCCATCTAACCATACTAAAAACGTTGGGCTACGACAAACAGGGGCCGAGTAATTAAGTTAAACGTAAACAAACAACCCCTCCATAGGAAATGCATTAGACCATACTTTGCACGCTCGTAACTCTGTTTCTACTGGAGGTACGGGGATGTCCTTTGAGTATGTTTTAGTCCAAATTGTCCTCCATCTAACCATACTAAAGACATTGAGCTACGACAAACAGGGGCCGAGATATTAAGCAAAATGTTCGTCAACTTTGGTATCGTCTCACTTATTTTTATTATGTTACTTATGATTTTTGCACTAAACTTTGGAGGCTCATAACTCTTGTTCTACAAGAGATACTGGGATCTCCTTTGGATATGTTATAGTACTCTTTGCTCCCCATACAAGGATACTTTAAACTTGAGGCTACCTCAATATCGTCGTCAACTTATTTTTTGTCTCACTTATTGTTAGAAGGTTACTTTTGATTTTTGAAAATAAATTTTGCAGGCTCGTAACTCTGTTTCAACTGGAGATACGGGGATGTCCTTTGAGTATGTTATAGTCCAATTTGTCCCCCATCTAACCATACTAAAAACATTGAGCTACGACAAACAGTAGTCGAGTAATTAAGCTAATCGTAAACAAACAAACCCCTCCATAGGAAATCCATTAGACTGAATTCTGGAGGCTCGTAACTCTGGTTCTACCAGAGATACGGGGATGTAAATAATGTGACCTTGACACAAATGTTCGGATAATTATAAAAAAAAACTTCGCGGTTTCGAACCTGTGGCCTTCCGGGAGTGAGGCGGATGCGATAACCGCTACACTAAAGATATGTTATTATTTTTAATCGAAAGAACAGGGTCAAGTAATTAAGCAATACGTGAACAAACAAACCCCTCCATAGAAAATGCATTAGACTATACTTTGCAGGCTCGTAACTCTGTTTCTACTGGAGATACGGGGATGTCCTTTGAGTATGTTATAGTCCAATTTGTCCCCCATCTAACCATACTAAAAAACATTGAGCTACGACAAACAAGGGCCGAGATATTAAGCAAAATGTTCGTCAACTTTGGTATCGCCTCACTTATTTTTATTATGTTACTTATGATTTTTGCACTAAACTTTGGAGGCTCATAACTCTTGTTCTACAAGAGATACTGGGATCTCCTTTGGATATGTTATAGTACTCTTTGCTCCCCATACAAGGATACTTTAAACTTGAGGCTACCTCAATATCGTCGTCAACTTATTTTTTGTCTCACTTATTGTTAGAAGGTTACTTTTGATTTTTGAAAATAAACTTTGCAGGCTCGTAACTCTGTTTCTACTGGAGATACGGGGATGTCCTTTGAGTATGTTATAGACCAATTTGTCCCCCATCTAGCCATACTAAGAATTAGGGCTACGACAAACAGTAGTCGAGTAATTAAGCTAATCGTAAACAAACAAACCCCTTCATAGGAAATACATTAGACTAAATTCTGGAGGCTCGTAACTCTGGTTCTACCAGAGATACGGGGATGTAAATAATGTGACCTTGACACAAATGTTCGGATAATTATAAAGGTCTTTGCATGTTCCAAGCAAAAAAAAAACTTCGCGGTTTCGAACCTGTGGCCTTCCGGGAGTGAGGCGGATGCAATAACCGCTACACTAAAGATATGTTATTATTTTTAATCGAAAGAACAGGGTCAAGTAATTAAGCAATACGTGAACAAACAAACCCCTCCATAGAAAATGCATTAGACTATACTTTGCAGGCCCATAACTCTGTGTCTACTAGAGATACCGGGATGTCCTTAGGATACGTTATAGTCCAATTTGTCCTTCATCTAACCATTTTAAAAACTTTGGGCTACGACAAACAGGGGCCGAGTACTTAAGCAAAACGTAAAGAAACAAACCCCCTCCATAGGAAATGAGTTAGACTATAATTTGCAGGCTCGTAACTCTGTTTCTACTGGAGATACGGGGATGTCCTTTGAGTATGTTATAGTCCAATTTGTCCCCCATCTAACCATACTAAAAACATTGAGCTACAACAAACAGGGGCCGAGTAATTAAGCTAAACGTAAACAAACAACCCCTCCATAGGAAATGCATTAGACTATAGTTTTCCGGCTCGTAACTCTGTTTCTACTGGAGATACGGGGATGTCCTTTGAGTATGGTATTGTCCAATTTGTCCCCCATCTAACCATACTAAAATTTTTGGGTTACGACAAACAGGGGCCGAGTACTTAAGCAAAACGAAAAGAAACAAACCCCCTCCATAGAAAATGAGTTAGACTATAATTTGCAGGCTCGTAACTCTGTTTCTACTGGAGATACGGGGATGTCCTTTGAGTATGTTATAGTCCAATTTGTCGTCCATCTAACCATTTTAAAAACATTGAGCTACAACAAACAGGGGCCGAGTAATTAAGCTAAACGTAAACAAACAACCCCTCCATAGGAAATGCATAAGACTATACTTTTCCGGCTCGTAACTCTGTTTCTACTGGAGATACGGGGATGTCCTTTGAGTATGTTATACTCCAATTTGTCCCCCATCTAACTATACTAAAATATTCGGGTTACGACAAACAGGGGCCGAGTACTTAAGCAAAACGTAAAGAAACAAACCCCCTCCATAGGAAATGAGTTAGACTATACTTTGCAGGCTCGTAACTCTGTTTCTACTGGAGATACGAGGATGTCCTTAGGATATGTTATAGTCCAAATTGTCTCCCATCTAACCATACTAAAAACGTTGGGCTACGACAAACAGGGGCCGAGTAATTAAGTTAAACGTAAACAAACAACCCCTCCATAGGAAATGCATTAGACTATACTATAGACTATAGACAGGCTCGTAACTCTGTTTCTACTGGAGGTACGGGGATGTCCTTTGAGTATGTTTTAGTCCAAATTGTCCTCCATCTAACCATACTAAAGACATTGAGCTACGACAAACAGGGGCCGAGATATTAAGCAAAATGTTCGTCAACTTTGGTATCGTCTCACTTATTTTTATTATGTTACTTATGATTTTTGCACTAAACTTTGGAGGCTCATAACTCTTGTTCTACAAGAGATACTGGGATCTCCTTTGGATATGTTATAGTACTCTTTGCTCCCCATACAAGGATACTTTAAACTTGAGGCTACCTCAATATCGTCGTCAACTTATTTTTTGTCTCACTTATTGTTAGAAGGTTACATTTGATTTTTGAAAATAAACTTTGCAGGCTCGTAACTCTGTTTCTACTGGAGATACGGGGATGTCCTTTGAGTATGTTATAGTCCAATTTGTCCCCCATCTAACCATACTAAAAACATTGAGCTACGACAAACAGTAGTCGAGTAATTAAGCTAATCGTAAACAAACAAACCCCTCCATAGGAAATACATTAGACTGAATTCTGGAGGCTCGTAACTCTGGTTCTACCAGAGATACGGGGATGTAAATAATGTGACCTTGACACAAATGTTCGGATAATTATAAAAAAAAACTTCGCGGTTTCGAACCTGTGGCCTTCCGGGAGTGAGGCGGATGCGATAACCGCTACACTAAAGATATGTTATTATTTTTAATAGAAAGAACAGGGTCAAGTAATTAAGCAATACGTGAACAAACAAACCCCTCCATAGAATATGCATTAGACAATACTTTGCAGGCTCGTAACTCTGTTTCTACTGGAGATACGGAGATGTCCTTTGAGTATGTTATAGTCCAATTTGTCCCCCATCTAACCATACTAAAAACATTGAGCTACGACAAACAGTAGTCGAGTAATTAAGCTAATCGTAAACAAACAAACCCCTCCATAGGAAATGCATTAGACTATACTTTGCAGGCCCATAACTCTGTGTCTACTAGAGATACGGGGATGTCCTTAGGATATGTTATAGTCCAAATTGTCCCCCATCTAACCATGTTAAAAACTTTGGGCTACGACAAACAGGGGCCGAGAACTTAAGCAAAACGTAACGAAACAAACCCCCTCCATAGGAAATGCATTAGACTATACTTTGGAGGCTCATAACTCTTGTTCTACAAGAGATACTGGGATCTCCTTTGGATATGTTATAGTACTCTTTGCTCCCCATACAAGGATACTTTAAACTTGAGGCTACCTCAATATCGTCGTCAACTTATTTTTTGTCTCACTTATTGTTAGAAGGTTACTTTTGATTTTTGAAAATAAACTTTGCAGGCTCCTAACTCTGTTTCTACTGGAGATACCGGGATGTCCTTAGGATATGTTATAGTCCAATTAGTCCTTCATCTAACCATACTAAAAACTTTGGGCTACGACAAACAGGGGCCGAGTACTTAAGCAAAACGTAAAGAAACAAACCCCCTCCATAGGAAATGAGTTAGACGATACTTTGCAGGCCCGTTACTCTGTTTCTACTGTAGATACGGGTATGTCCTTTGAGTATGTTATAGTCCAATTTGTCCCCCATCTAACCATACTAAAAACATTGAGCTACGACAAACAGTAGTCGAGTAATTAAGCTAATCGTAAACAAACAAACCCCTCCATAGGAAATCCATTAGACTAAATTCTGGAGGCTCGTAACTCTGGTTCTACCAGAGATACGGGGATGTAAATAATGTGACCTTGACACAAATGTTCGGATAATTATAAAAAAAACTTCGCGGTTTCGAACCTGTGGCCTTCCGGGAGTGAGGCGGATGCGATAACCGCTACACTAAAGATATGCTATTATTTTTAATCGAAAGAACAGGGTCAAGTAATTAAGCAATACGTGAACAAACAAACCCCTCCATAGAAAATGCATTAGACTATACTTTGCAGGCTCGTTACTCTGTTTCTACTGGAGATACGGGGATGTCCTTTGAGTATGTTATAGTCCAATTTTTCCCCATCTAACCATACTAAAAACATTGAGCTACGACAAACAAGGGCCGAGATATTAAGCAAAATGTTCGTCAACTTTGGTATCGTCTCACTTATTTTTATTATGTTACTTATGATTTTTGCACTAAACTTTGGAGGCTCATAACTCTTGTTCTACAAGAGATACTGGGATCTCCTTTGGATATGTTATAGTACTCTTTGCTCCCCATACAAGGATACTTTAAACTTGAGGCTACCTCAATATCGTCGTCAACTTATTTTTTGTCTCACTTATTGTTAGAAGGTTACTTTTGATTTTTGAAAATAAACTTTGCAGGCTCGTAACTCTGTTTCTACTGGAGATACCGGGATGTCCTTAGGATATGTTATAGTCCAATTTGTCCTTCATCTAACCACACTAAAAACTTTGGGCTACGACAAACAGGGGCCGAGTACTTAAGCAAAACGTAAAGAAACAAACCCCCTCCATAGGAAATAAGTTAGACTATACTTTGCAGGCTCGTAACTCTGTTTCTACTGGAGATACGGGGATGTCCTTTAAATATTTTATAGTCCAATTTGTCCCCCATCTAACCATACTAAAAACATTGAGCTACGACAAACAGGGGCCGAGTAATTAAGCTAAACGTAAACAAACAACCCGTCCATAGGAAATGCATTAGACTATACTTTGCAGGCCCATAACTCTGTGTCTACAAGAGATACGGAGATGTCCTTAGGATATGATATAGTCCAAATTGTCCCCCATCTAACCATACTAAAAACATTGAGCTACGACAAACAGGGGCCGAGATATTAAGCAAAATGTTCGTCAACTTTGGTATCGTCTCACTTATTTTTATTATGTTACTTATGATTTTTGCACTAAACTTTGGAGGCTCATAACTCTTGTTCTACAAGAGATACTGGGATCTCCTTTGGATATGTTATAGTACTCTTTGCTCCCCATACAAGGATACTTTAAACTTGAGGCTACCTCAATATCGTCGTCAACTTACTTTTTGTCTCACTTATTGTTAGAAGGTTACTTTTGATTTTTGAAAATATACTTTGCAGGCTCGTAACTCTGTTTCTACTGGAGATACGGGGATGTCCTTTGAGTATGTTATAGACCAATTTGTCCCCCATCTAGCCATACTAAGAATTAGGGCTACGACAAACAGTAGTCGAGTAATTAAGCTAATCGTATACAAACAAACCCCTCCATAGGAAATACATTAGACTAAATTCTGGAGGCTCGTAACTCTGGTTCTACCAGAGATACGGGGATGTAAATAATGTGACCTTGACACAAATGTTCGGATAATTATAAAAAAAACTTCGCGGTTTCGAACCTGTGGCCTTCCGGGAGTGAGGCGGATGCGATAACCGCTACACTAAAGATATGTCATTATTTTTAATCGAAAGAACAGGGTCAAGTAATTAAGCAATACGTGAACAAACAAACCCCTCCATAGAAAATGCATTAGACTATACTTTGCAGGCTCGTAACTCTGTTTCTACTGTAGATACGGGGATGCCCTTTGAGTATGTTACTGTCCAATTTGTCCCCCATCTAACCATACTAAAAACATTGAGCTACGACAAACAGGGGCCGAGTAATTCAGCTAAACGTAAACAAACAACCCGTCCATAGGAAATGCATTAGACTATACTTTGCAGGCCCATAACTCTGTGTCTACTAGAGATACGGGGATGTCCTTAGGATATGATATAGTCCAAATTGTCCCCCATCTAACCATACTAAAAACTTTTGGCTACGACAAACAGGGGCCGAGTAATTAAGCTAAACGTAAACAAACAACCCCTCCATAGGAAATGCATTAGACTATACTTTGCAGGCTCGTAACTCTGTTTCTACTGGAGATACGGGGATGTCCTTTGAGTATGTTTTAGTCCAATTTGTCCCCCATCTAACCATACTAAAAACATTGAGCTACGACAAGAGTTATGAGCCGCCAAAGTTTAGTGCAAAAATCATAAGTAACATAATAAAAATAAGTGAGACGATACCAAAGTTGACGAACATTTTGCTTAATATCTCGGCCCCTGTTTGTCGTAGCTCAATGTTTTTAGTATGGTTAGATGGGGGACAAATTGGACTATAACATACTCAAAGGACATCCCCGTATCTCCAGTAGAAACAGAGTTACGAGCCTGCAAATTATAGTCTAATGCATTTCCTATGGAGGGGTTGTTTGTTTACGTTTAGCTTAATTACTTGGCCCCTGTTTGTCGTAGCACAAAGTTTTTAGTATGGTTAGATGGGGGACAATTTGGACTATATCATATCCTAAGGACATCCCCGTATCTCTAGTAGACACAGAGTTATGGGCCTGCAAAGTATAGTCTAATGCATTTCCTATGGACGGGTTGTTTGTTTACGTTTAGCTCAATTACTCGGCCCCTGTTTGTCGTAGCTCAATGTTTTTAGTATGGTTAGATTGGGGACAAATTGGACTGTAACATACTCAAAGGACATCCCCGTATCTACAGTAGAAACAGAGTAACGAGCCTGCAAAGTATAGAATAATGCATTTTCTATGGAGGGGTTTGTTTGTTCACGTATTGCTTAATTACTTGACCTTGTTCTTTCGATTAAAAATAATAACATATCTTTAGTGTAGCGGTTATCGCATCCGCCTCACTCCCGGAAGGCCACAGGTTCGAAACCGCAAAGTTTTTTTTTATAATTATCCGAACATTTGTGTCAAGGTCACATTATTTACATCCCCGTAAGAGAATAGTAAGCCTCGATACCCGCGGGCAGCGCAGGGGGGGATGAATTTTTTTCCCCCATGGTTTATACCCGCGAAGGGGGGGGGACGAATTTTTGCCCCCATGCCTCCATCCCCGGAGGGGGGTTGGTGTGTCTCCCCCTCACCTCCTCCACCTGAAGGGTGGAGGTTGTTCTTGAGTGTATGCTCTCTCTTTGCGCTAAGTCCCCTTTTTTTTTATTCTGACTTTCACTTTCTCTTTACCCAGCCCGATACCCGCAAGAGCGCTGTGAAGGCTGGAGAGTTTTTTTTCTCTCTCTCTTGGTTCCCTGACTTTCACCGTCTCTTTCCCTTTGACCGTCTCTTTATTTTTACGCTTGCGAATGTACTAGCCTAGCGGCGCGAGAGCGCTGTGAAGGAGAGTTTTTTTTCCTCTCTCTTGGTTTCCTCTTCTCCTTTACATGTGCAAAGCGGGGGAATGCGTGTACAACCATAGCGGCGCGCGTTTTCTCTCAGTATAGCACTGAAATGTTATAGGAATATATCTCTCGGGTTCCTCTTCTCCGTTACGCGTGCAAAGCGGGGGAATGCCTGTACAAGCCTAGGAATTTCTCTCCCAACGTTTTTTTAATTTTACACGGAATTTTAATTCCGGTAATATTTTTTTTAAAGCGGGGCATTTTTTTTTTTACTTTTGCAATATGTATAAATCAAGAGGCGTTAAATATTTTATCCATGTTTTATTTTTTTACATAAAGTATTTTTTCTAGTAAAGTATTAATTTTACGGATGCGTTCATTAAAATGCAATTTAGCGATATAATAATAGTTAAAACGATCCTCGTAAGGTATTTTATATATTACGGTAAAAGGGCAAAAAGTAACTTTTTTTTCACCATTGTAAGAGTCTTTTAAATTCGTCTTTTCTTGATAAGACAGATATAGTCATCTTTTTCCGAAGTAACGTCTACTTCGATAGGCACATTGAGCGTCCGTTTTCCAAGAATGAAAGGGCAGTCAGGGTACAATTGTCTATGTTTATCGCGTACCGATTCCGAGGTTGTCCATACTTGAAGAGTCCCGTGGCAAAAGAAACATCTGAAGGTATGGTCCGTGTGGACTAGCGTTTGTTGCCCGAAAATGTATGGACAGTCTGGGTACAATTGTCTATGTTTATCGTTTACCGATTCCGAGTTTGTCCATACTTGAAGAGTACCATGGCAAAAGAAACATCTGAAGGTATCTCTACGGCCTAAATAAAACCCGTCTCGCGCTAGTTCGCCTGCATCAACGTAAAGCGACGGCCACGATTGGAAAGTTTTTAAACGGGCTTCTTCCGAATTCATGTCGTATTCAACATCTCGCGGTTCTTGGGGTCGCTGAAAATTTCTTGGACGTAGGTATCCAAAATTGCCTTTTGAATGACAGACTTTGGAATGCGAAACTCCATATAATCAGAGCGGGCGGTGGGTGGTACGTCGTGACCCTTGTCGTCTTCGATCGGTACGTTGTTTGTTGGAAGTCCGCGGATGAAGGGACAACTAGGAAAATGACGTTTGTGTTCTTCGTGCACAGAATCCCGAATTTTCCAATCGTTTAATATACCGTGACAAAAATAACACTCTACGGTATCGTGACCATACGTATATAAATAAAAAAATCCGTCTCTAGCTAGATCTCGGGGATTTGTATACGGACCCTTCCAGCGATGGAAACTTTCACGTCTTTTCGCCTCGGTGTTCATACTAGTTATGAAACCCAACGATCTTTTCCGTTTGCTTATATAATTCAACATGTACAGCACCCCCCTAGCGGCTAAAATAATAATTCATGCCCAGACCCGTTCGCCTTCCCCCCACACCCCTAAGCTTTAACTTTAACTAATCTCAAACTATATCAAGAGCCGACCCCCACCCCACCCCCCCCATACCACCAAACTAAACCTATAACAAGAACTAGAACTGCTCCCCCACCCTCTCTCTCTCCCCTATCAATCATGCCCAGACTTGTCAGCCAGCCAGCCCCTCAGACGTTCTTTGTATACATAGTTGTTTACGACATTCGAACCAAATGGATCCCTCCCCTAGCGGCTAAAATAATTCATGCCCAGACCCGTTCGCCCTCCCCCCGCACCAAAAACTAAACTTTAACTAAACTCAAACTATATCAAGAGCCGACCCCCATCCCACCCCCCATACCACCAAACTAAACCTATAACTAGAACTGCCCCCCACCCTCTCTCTCCCCTATCAATCATGCCCAGACTTGTCAGCCAGCCACGCAGACGTTCTTTGTATACAAAGTTGTTTACGACATTCGAACCAAATGGATCCCCCCAAGATTAAAGATAATTCGGGCCCAGACCCGTTCGCCATCCCTGCTATGAGCCTCTCACCCCCCTTTACAAATGTTGTTTACGTCACTCGTCTGCAAATAACACGACCAGACATGTTCTCCCCCCTTCAGAGAATCTGTTTTCAAGCTGTAATATGTGTATGTTGAAAAAATAAAATCATTTTCAAAGGAAAAAATACATTTATTCATTTTTTTTACATGTAAATATCATTAAGGATATCTAGATTGCACGAAATATTAATTTCGGCCTTGTTAGAGTGCGCCTATAAGGCGTAAATTAAAGCCTTGTCAAAGACGCAAGCCGTTCGGTGCTCACCGACGGGGTGAGGGTACAAGCACCGTACGGGAAGAGAAATGATGTCCGCGGTCGTGGCTTTCGGACACTTAAAGTCGTTCAAGTCGTGAACCGTTCTGTTGAGACGGTCAGAGAGAAAGGTGACTTTTTCGTCACCCTTTGAAAAGATTAGGTCGACCCCCTGTAGACCGGCGGCGAGGCAATCGTCGAGTTTGGCGTATGAGGTCAAACCGGCATTCCAGTCCAATCGGTGCAGATTACGCGAAACCCACTGGTTTTGCCGTTGTTTTGAAATCGAGACGTGTGATTTATTGTACGGCGGCGCGAATGTCCAGGAAACGGTAGCCGGCTTGGCCTCGATGGTTGTTATGGCCAATTCTTTCACGATAATGTCCGTGCTGCCATCACTACGAGTGCGTCCGTTCAGGTATTCTAATTCAATAACGGCGGACTTCATAATAATAACTAGCAGCGAGTCTGTGGGTGACTGTTTAAAACCGAGCCGGGAGTAGATATGAATCTTCTAACGACCGTAGGGCTTCTTTTATAGAGATTGGTTGACGTCATAACACCAACCGAGTCGGGATTGGATACGAGAATTCACGGGGTGTGTGTTTCTCTTATAGAGGCTGGAACGGCTGACGTCATAACACGGTCTAATACCGAGTCGGGATTGGGTAAGAGAATTCAGTGGGAGGGCGTGGTTCTCTTATAGAGGTTGGAAATGATGACGTCATTCATCCACGGATCCCTCTTAAATTTCTTGAAAAACATGTTTGTGCTTCTTCTCCTCGTTCTGTGCATAATGTATACAACGCAGTATATACCGCAAGCGGAACTGTCGGGGGGCTGCAAAGCCCTCCTATTATAGTTTATTTTCGTAGAATTTTCTCTCATAAATGTTTTAATATCTTCTGTCAAGGGACCCAAACCCAAAGAATCAAAATAATAACATTGTTTATTCCCATCGATATAGAGACAAATCCAATGACTACCGTTTCCTTTGTGATTATCTAGATTTATAACAATGGAAGCCGGGTATCGAAGGATATATTTGGGTAGAACATCGCGCGGGTATACGCCCATGAAACCGCGGGTGTATCTCAAAACCCTTCTTATGGTTGAAGCGTTCATGGCGAATCTACAACGACTGTTCTATTATGATCTATGTGCATTAAACTTTGAAATTCTGAATAAACGATCAAACTCAGCGTTTCGGGTACTGGTTCTTCGAACCCGAGTTCAAGTCGCAATTGTCCTTGTCGTATAGGGTTGTAATGATTTATATCTGACGCGGTACCATCTTGAGTCAAATCAAAACAGTAAAGCGTATAACCTTTGGGATACTCCTTCATAGATATTTCGTTACCATCGTCTTTGTAATGAGTACCAGATCCGGTAAACAGAGAATAATATGATCTAGTGTAAAGACCCTTTTTGAAATTTGGTCGCAAAGGCTTAGCTAGTACTTGTTCCGAGCCAATAATCGGATTAATATAATTCACGTTAAAGTTTTGGAAGTCGAAAGGGTTCCAACTCAATTTGCCGTTATACGAGTTATGAGTTACTAAACCCGCTGTTAATCTGTTTGGTAAAACCCCTAAATATACGTTATCTATAGTAGTTTTTTGAATATTTGCCGAAATGGTAAAAACTTTCACTTCTGTCCTAGTGAATGGATATTTTGCCGTGGCTTTAGTCCAAGCCGATTCCAAAGCTAGCATTACTCGAGGGGCTACTCGCACTTTACGAATATATAAACCTGCTTCGAGTATTTCGTGTTTGTACCATACGCCACCGGGGGAGGAGCTCCGAGCAAAACAAAGCCTGGTTTATTTCGGGTCATCCTGACTCTAAGACTAACGCCATTGGGTATGAATTTTGAAACGTTAAACATATCAGCGTGTAGGGCTCCGTACATTTCAATCTGTTTCGAACCCTTTGCTAGCTCTTTCCTAACAAGATGTCCCTGGTTTTCAGTTGCAGAAGCCATTTTCCCAGCCGTGTCTTTATGCCATAAAGAAGAAGTTAAATGAGATTTTTTCGCGTCTCCTCCATAGTTTAGCAATGTTTCTAGATAGGCTTTGAAGGCGTAGTTTCCGGTTGAAGATGAAATAGGCGTATCATTGGCGGTTACTTCTACCGTATCCCAGAGCGAATGTAAAAAATTGTTGACGGGTCCTACGTTATCTGTGTCATCGATATCGGTACCGTCCGTATGTACTATTTTAGCTCGAACATAAAGCATAGTTAGAGAGGCGTCAATATATTCTTCACCATTTCCAGGAACGTAAAATTCAATCTGAGAGTCTCCATCCAAAACCGAAATAGGTCGATAGCAAACATATTTGGCCGATTCTACCGATGTTTGAATCGGGACAGATTCGAAAAAGTCCAGCTCAGATATTGTCGCTTGAAACATGTTTAGGAGAATATATCGTGTCGTCTTGACCTGTAGGGTATACGACGGCGAACTGGCTTTATTTTCCTGGTAGCCGCTCGTTTTATACCTTTTTTACTTTGAGCCCGTTTTCGTTTCAAGGGCTTTTTACGTCTGCGACGTTTCCCCCCTCCCCCATGCTGTGTTCTAATATCATCTAAAGTTTCCGTTACTCTTTTCTTAGCAGCCTCTTTAATATCCTTGCCCGATACTACGTCACTGAAAATTTTGGTCCCCGTACTAACGGCTTTTCTGCCGAGGAATTTGGCACCGCTTGTAAGCAAAGGCCTAATAAACCTTGCTAAGCCTTGGAAGAACGATCCTATCCCATGTCCTTTCAAATTAGGGTTAGTCCCTATATAATAACTTCCGGTTCCGGTTCCCGCTTGATTATTGTAATATTGCTTGTAGCAACATTCTCGCCTTTCTAAGACGTCGGGCTTAGGCATCGCAAGTGTAGTTTAACCGTTAAGCTCCCGTATTCAAATGGCGCCGGTTCCCCTAAACTATTCCTTATATTAACTTCGATGATATCAAAGTAATTTTTACCAACGGGTACGTAATGAGGATTGGTAAAGGTTTGAAATATTTGAGACCCGTATGGTTTCTTGGCATCAACCGAAACGATCCGTAGTAAAGGAACCGAGTGGTCGCCTACAATCTGATCGCTAGCGATATTTAAATAGATAAATAACTGGTCCGGAACGTGGTAATTCAAATTAGAGGGTCTTTCGCTACGACCGATACATTCGCTAGCTTCATCGTATCCCAGTATTTCGGCAATGGGTTTTTCGAATTTTAAATAAGGTTTCAATAATTTTTCAGGTTGGTTTATAGTAATGTGCCCGGTTACGTTATCGTAAATCAGCCGCGGTGATGGGCCATTTTTGTCAAACGAATTATTTATGACGTTTATTAAATGTTCTATAGACTTGTAAAACCCCGGGGGAACGTCGGGCGCAACTATGGTCTCCCGCCTAGCGTCTTTACTTTTTCTCTCTCTTTTCTTTCCATCGACTACCTCCCCTACTGTATATTTGCTCCCGTATCTGGAAACGTTATGAAAGCTAACATCACGTTCTTCCTTAGGCCTTGGCACGTTGTAAAAAGTAGACGTATACATTATATCTACTAGAGACACTTCCCATTTTCCATTTATATGAATAGGGTTAGGTAGCTTGGTACAGTAATGCGCCCTGGTATTATCGGGAAATAACGAGCCGTTGACGTTACTTGGTAGGGTTAGGTAAAACGATTGATTCGACATCTTCTCCACGAACCCAAGAGGTTTGGGTTTTCGGGTAACCTTCCCAAGATACTAATAACTCCAATTTTCCGCGCCTTTTTCGCCGCTTTATAATTTTTTCAATGTTGAACCTTTCAGGTTTAACCGTTTTCTGAACCTCTTCGCGATAGAACACGCCACTTATAGGGTTTCCTTCCAGATCCTTTAACTTGTAAATCACTGGATCACGGGCAGTTCCGATAAAATCAACTTGGAAAACTTCGGTGGAGTAATTGGCTTCGTAACCCTTTTCAAAAACCATTTTTACTTTGCTAACCCTAACGTAATCACCCACTTTTATTCGGGGAGGAGAGCGTTTTTTCTGTCCTTTGTTTTCAGTCCCGTAAATATTTCTATACACTTCTAATATATTGGTTGGCTTAACGTTATTCGGCGTCATCTTAATAGTACTATGCCAAGCGCCGTTATACGCCGACACTATATCTCGTAGGTGGTCGATATACCTTCTAGTATGGAGATGGGTAAACAGTTTAAACATACGAGACTTTAGCGTTCTATTCACTCTTTCTACAATGGGGGCGTGGTGGACGTCATTCTCGGTTGTAAAGAATTTAACCCCCTTTTCTTTGAGAAATTTTCTGACCGAGGAATTCAAAAATTCCTTCCCTTTATCCGTTTCTATTCTAATCGGTATTTGGTCTTTGAATATAAGAGCTAAGGCTCTAACAACTTCTTTTCCCGTCTTACGTAGTAAAGGCACGACCCATAGTTTTCTACTAAAACAATCTATACACGTCAATAGAAACGTGTAGTTATCATTATCTTTGGCCAAGGATCGCATGTCAACCAAGTCTATTTGGTACAAATCACCGATATTGTGAACTATAATTTGGCGTCTCTTAAACTTTTTACGAGCCGTTTTATGCAAAGTATACGGGGTGGAACTTTCCAAAAACGAAATTACTTCCGCTTTCGATATACCATCATCTTTAACAGCTCGATGTAAAGCGTCTATTCCTGAAAACGAAGCGGGGTTAGAAGGATCATAGTATATGGTTTTTAATTTTTCGGTGTTGTTGGGTTGAAGCTCAGCCATTTTGGTATTATAGAAGAAGAAGATTTCCTTTTCGTAACGTAACGAGCCCCGCTTGAATTTTCTTTATTGTAATTTCTTAGCCGTCTCTTTAAGGGCGTTCTTTTTGGCGGGGAAGTGAGATGAAGGAGAGGAGGAGGGGGAAGGATGGGGACTGGTTCGGGAGAGACGGCGTTTTTTGGTCCTTCAATTTCTTTTACAATGCTATGAAAATCGCTCCAGCCTTCGGGTATTTCTTTAAGGGGGGTAATGTAATGGTATACTAACTGCGCTATATCAGAATTTTTGATCTCTCGCCCGTTTACAAATAGTCTTCCTTCTTTCGACCACCTTAAGGTCTCGCCAAGCGATTGCAACTGAGTAAAAACCTTCTTTGCTCTCTCCTTATATTTGAGGGGGAACATGTCAATCCATTTTTCGGTCGGATCCGGCACGATTTCTCGAGAAACGTTATTGTACCTTTGGACTAGCTGTTGGTACATAATCCATTTGGAGCGATCGTCTAACGATTTGTTGTTTAAAACCGTTTGCATCTCCCTATTCAATTCTTGCATAACATCTGTCTTTAGAGTATCAGCGGGTTGAATACTGGGTTGAGACGGTATTTGCCGTTCATTCAAGGGTACCAAGGTCATTTTATGGTACATTACGAACTAAAAGCTCCGATAACCGAGGAAAGAAGCGGTACGAGTAAAGAAAAAAGACCTTCTCCCTTTTGGTTCGATAAAATAGCCCTTTTCTTTTTCCAAGCTATTCTTTTACTAGCTATTTTGCGTAGGTTATTCTTATACCTGTATAGCCTACTTCTTTGAGCCAAATTCAATTTCACGTTTCCGTGTAGCGTATTTAAAACTAATTCTGATATAGCGTCTATTAAACCTTTATCCGCGGATCTTATAAAGGCGTGTCTAGGTCCTTTTTTAAGTTTACTCAAGAGGGCGAGAACGTCTCGCTGTGATGTAATCGCACGGCGTTTCATAATTCAAATGAATGCTCGTGTATGATACGAGTCTTATTTATCTCTTTTTGGGCACGTACACTACCATGATCTCATCGGGAAATATGTTTGTTCTAACCCTATAATCTTCGGGACAGTTTTGCTTAAAATCTAATAGCAAATACGAATGAGGTTGTTCAGTAGCGTCCATGTAACTCTCCATTAAAAATTTCGGGTTACGCGGGTACATTTGTCTAGCTAGATAATTTATTTGCAATTTATCTCTAACCTGCTTGAACAGTATCAAATAATTTGTGTTTAAACTTATGTCCCTAGCATCGCTGGATTTATGATAAAGATTTTGAGTTAAATATAGCACGCTTAAATTACGATGATGACTAAACTTGGTAAAAATTGAACCGATCAAACCTGATTTGTTCTGATCCATTAAATCGTCTATTACTAGAAGACAATTTCGAGAGCCGTCGTACTCGTTCATATCCGGCAAACCTTCCTTAAAGACAACCAAACCTTTCAACCTGTCGTAAAATGGTTGATATTCTGAATAATAGAAAATAATTTCAGCGATATTGGGTTCAAACATTTCCCGATGATTTTTAATGATTCTTTCGCAAAGAAACGTCTTTCCAGCCCCACTCGGTCCATTTACCGTTATGGTACACGGATGATAAAAGGGAATCATTGTTCTCCGAGCTCTCGAGCTTAAATAAATTAAACTTTAAGTGGCCAAACGTTAATATAGGGGTCGCGCGCGTCTTCTTCTTCTTCTTCTTCTTCTTCGTGTCGCGGAAATGATCGCGTCGTGCATAGCAAGGAAACGCGCCGCGTGTCGCGTATGACAGGGAAGCGCGTATGACAGGAAGCGCGGGAAAAAAAGGAACAAAATCAGTTTAAAATTTTTTTTATTTTAAATATACAATATACACTTTTAAAAAAATAAATTAATAAATTAGTCAATAAATTAATAAATTAGTTTTAAATTAGTTTTAAATAAATAAATTAGTTTTAAATTAGTTTTAAATTAATAAATAAATAAATCAATAAATTAGTTAATAAATTAAGTTGGGTTCTGGTAGCCATAGGGGACTGTTTTGAAATTGTCTAGTATACGGATTTTATCGACCGTGGCTCTATAAACTTTGTGAGTGTCTATAGAGACAAGCGTGTGATTGGGAAGCCTCGAAATGTGTCTCGGAATTGGAACAGTTATGGGCAAAAGGGGTTTGTCTAAATCAACGCCTAGTAATCCTTTTAAAGTTTCGTGATTGACTAGTTTCTCGTTAGAGACATTAAGACGAAACCCTTTGACTTTGGTTGTATTGAACCTTTTGCCAGAGTCTGGATCTGTTACCCAATAACTATAGTTTTTGCATCCTCCACTGACAAAGGTATCAATGTAGGCGTTTTTACCATAACCTTCCAATTCGTTGGTCATTTCACCCAGAAAGTTACCAGTTTCTATTAGCGGTATTCCCAGGGGGGACATGTACACAAGAGAATCTGTATCGTAGTAAAAGCATTTATCCCCGACAATTTCCAGATATTCTAATAAACAAAGACGGGCCATGGCCGTTGTATAGCAGGCTATAGAGACGTTGGTATGCTTCAAAACAACGTCGGCCTCAGTCGTAGGAACCCATTTGACTAGCAGCGTTTCTTCATTTATGGTTAAAACGCTTTTTACTTCAACATCCGGGTTACTTAAGAGTTCGTAAAGTCTGCGGGGTTCTTTGATAATTTCCGTTTTTGTTGGTTTCACTCTTTCCCCGAATTTACCCCAAAGACTATTCAAGGCAAGTTTTGCTACGCTACGCAACCCTTCGTTTCTTTTAATCTTGACTGGGTCTAAAAGTACCCCCTCTCTAATTTTAAAATTTTTAATATAATTGTCACGTTCCTCGGGGGTAACGCAATTCGAGGGGTAACCACTAGCCGTCTGCTTATGAAGAAGGAACGAATCAACGTATTTTTGAAACAAGCCGGCCTCGCCAGTTTCAGGGTTATATTGTCGCACCTTGTATTTCCAGGCCTCTATCTTTTTTAGGATAACATAACCCCGATTTACAGCGGCACGAAGTTCATCAATCACCCAAGTGCCGATTAGTTTTCGCTCTTCGTCGGAATGGCGACAGTCTCCTTGGAAACGTTTCAAGGCACACTCCCGGCAAAGAGTGAAAACTAATTTATTGTTTAACCTTGTTGGCAAAACAGGGTGAAAGAGGCTAATTGGCGGTAAAACTTCGCATTTCAGAAATCCATCGAATGTGAAAATGTCGGGAATATTATCCAGTAAAATTTCTGGGTGCCCGACTGGCAGCTTCTTTCTCTTGTTGACGAAAGGATAGAGACTAGTTACGTCAACGTAATGCATTTTCTCGCTGCCGGATACTTTATGGTATAGTTTAAGTACCGACGTTCTTCCACCAAAAAAGGCATCGCGAGGATTTAAAGGTTCGCGTACTTTTTCTTTAATGTTTTCTGCTTCCAGAAAAACACCAATAGCCGGATTATCGGTTTTATCTTTAGTCCAATCACATTCCCACTTCGTTATTACTTTAAAACCCGCTTTCTCGATTCGTTCCTTCTTTTTTAAAGTTCTGACGTACAAGGTGTTCAAGGTTTGACCAGGATCACCTTGCAAAGATTGGTTACGGTTGACTTTGTAGCATTTGGGGCAACCATGGAAATAACACCCGTTAAACTCTAGAACATCTTTATCACAAAGGCCGTCCACTTTCATTTTCAAAACTTTGGCTTCAGAGCCGTTAAACGCAGACTGTATATTTACGCCGTTTTCGTGAGCATACCAGGATAACCATTCTATAGCCACAAGTGACTGATTATCAATCATTCTATAGAGGTTATGAGGAATAATGCCTATAGAATCTTTATCCATAAAGTGTCTCCTGTATACCCAGCTACACAAACCGGCTATAGTACACGCGACCTGGAAAGGTTCCACCTGGGCAATGTCCAAGAAAATTTTTCTAAAAGCTAGACAACCTAACTTTAATATCACAACATCCTTGATGCAATAAAACTTTAATTCCTCCAGAAAATTAAAGCCTTTTTTCTCCTCAATTTGTTTATCGTACCACTCCATAAACTCTTTGAGATTTTTGGAGGTTAAATTTTCCGACCCGTAAGCTTCTGGAGGAGGCATTTGGTTTTCTAAGACATAATTTGTTGCTAATTGATTATTAAGGTCGAAGACGTGATCTTTAACCACGTTAAATAAAAAATGAGGGAAATAACCCTTTGCCGCATCTTCTAAGCCGAAAGTGGCGGCGAATTTAGAGAGTGGTACGGAGATAAAATTGAAAGAGTCAAGGAAATTTAAATTAAAGACAGTTAAATTTATAATTTTAGTGCCGTTAATTATGCAGTTAGGTTTAAATTCTTCGCCTAGAGCCATAATCTCTCGCAATAGAAACTGATTATCGTATCCGCTAGCATTATGAGCCAATAAAGTTACCTTCTTGACAGAGGCTAATGTTCTTAGAAAAGCTAAAAAATTTGAAACAGGGTTTGCTCCTTCAAAAACTCTCTGTCTCGGACCTAGTGACCCACATTTCCCGCAGACGAAACCAGCCTCGGGCACATCGATACAACTTTCGCATACCATCTCTGATACGCAAAGGAGAGGCTGGTGGACTAACGCCCCTTTTTTTTCCTCAGATTCTAATATCTGAATCGCTTCAAAATCATAAAAAATATAAAGCAAATCAGGGACAACTTTCTGTTTCTTAGCTTGGCGAACTTTAGGAGGTTCTTCTTTAATTACCTGAACGTAACAATAGTGTGGACTGGGAGTGTATCTACTGCACACAGAAGAATAGGTCTCACAGCACGTATGGGGCTGATTTTTACGCTTAAATAAATTTATTTGCGTGAAACATTGTTTGCAATGAAATAGTTGCGCGCAAATACTCTTCCCGTCTACACCATCTTGTTTATGATAATTAAAACATTCATCTCCTTTGAAAACCTTGAGACATTTGTCACACGCTCGGTCAGCACCCGTACAAGTTTGATCTCGTAAACAATTGTAACAATAAAGATTGCAACTATGATCTCTCTTGTTTCTAAATCCTACCAGACAATTTTCACAGTAATGGTCCATCCCGAACAAAGGTCTTAAAGACGTGACGACGTTGTAATGTCTATTTTGATTAATTAATATCAAACGAGGTCTATTGTCGTCATTGTCGATTTCCCCCAAAATCAACTCGGGCAAATTATTTTTAAAAATATATATTAATATATTATATTGCGCTAATTCGGCTTTAAATTTTTGTATAGATTCTACTTTACCGCAGTCTTTCGGGTTAACTTTAGCTTTGCGGCAAAGCTCTATAGCGGCATCTCGTTGAGAGGCCGTATCGCCTCTATCCGCTCGTGTGCACGAAATCGACTTAAATTTGTTTTTAAGAGCGATATTAGTCGGGTTTTTCTTATGTTCCGAATGCGCAATTGCCACGGAAATCGCTCTCGCTAGACACAGATTATCATTGTTCACTATCCTGATAATTCCTCGAGAGTCACGAGAAAAGATATCAAAGGACCGCACTCCTTTGGGAGCAGCACGGCCAAACCCTTCTACCGGGATTCTCACCACGTGAAATTTTAAGACGATGGGTCCCAAAAAGAATCTTTCAAACTCATCATCGTATAAAACTGACTCTATCTCATCTAAAACAGATTTAGAGTCCAATTGGTCAGCTCTACGAAATGAGAGTGATATCTCGCCCCTGTTTGGCAAGCTTAAACTTTCGGCCGTTATCTGAATCATATCAGATGGAGCTAACCTATTAAGAACGGCCTGGACAATATTGGCTAAGCCTTCAACCAAATTATTAGTTATTCTTACGGTGATTTCGAGACCCGTTAGGTTAAATCTAGGGTACATTTGCACTCTTTGATCCGTAATTTCACAGTGAGGTAGAGAATCTATTGGCGTCATAACTGCCCCCCTCGCTCCGCCTCCAGATTGGTCAGGGAAATTACTAAGACCCGAAAAATCTATAGAGGCGAAATCGTTTTGAGAGGCGAAACCCAGCTCTGGATTATTGTTTAAAAAGTCGCGAGCTATACGATCATTCTGGGAAGATTCAAATTCCCGCACAATTGATTCTTCCTTTTCGAAAATGTTAAAAGCTTTAATCATGTTTTCATCTTGCTCATCCACTAGTAGATTTTCAGCTTGCATTTCGTCTATATCGCGTTGACCTATGTCAAACGCCCTTTTTTCGAAACGAGCCATATATTGCTCACTACACGTTAAAGGTAGATTATTAAAGAATGTTTCCAACTCTTTAATGTCGCGGCATTGTTCAGGCTCACGCGGTACGCTTAACATATATTTAAATATGTCTGTAAATGTTTCAAGAATAGCGTATCCTCTATTAGATAAAAAAATCGGTAATATTTCCCCGACTGTAGCGGGGTTAAGTTTGAGTACTGTACATAAATTAAAGAACAAAGCGTAGATTTTCTCAATGGGCCAAGGTCGTGAAACAATCAACGACTCGATCTCTAATAAAATAGATTCTTGAGCGTCTATATCGCGTTGATTTATTTCTAACGCTCTTTGTTCGAAACGGGCCCTATATAGATCACGATACGCTAAAGGCACATTATTATAGAGTGTGTCCAACTCTTCCGCGTTGCGGCATTGTTCGGGTTCACGCGGTACGCTTAACATATATTTAAATATGTCTGTAAATGTTTCAAGAATAGCGTATCCTCTATTAGACAAACAGGGCGGTAAAATTTCCCCGACTGTAGCTGGGTTAAGTTTGAGTAATGTACATAAATTAAAGAAAAAAGCGTAAATTTTCTTAATTGGCCATGGTCGTAACGCGGCCAATTCCTCGATCTCGAATAAAATAGATTCTTGATCCATCTTTACGCGTTTTTATAGTATAAAAAAACTTACGTTAAATGCTATCCCCATGAAAAACAAAAAAGAATATAAAAATACGTTACCTTTCAAATCAAGACGTGTCCGGGCAGGTTTTGTAAAACTTTTCTAAAAGCGAGACTATGCTATTCGTCTTTACTTTATAACTCTGAAGTAGAGAATGAGTTTTGCATACTCAACATATCGCCTTATATAGGTCATAACACTCAGCTTACCCCCCTCCTCCCCCCACATGTTGTACGTAACGGCTTTTTACGAAGCAAAAATGTAATCTTTTTTAGATACATCCCCCCTCTCTCCCTCTAAAGAGCCCGTGCTATAACAAGAACCGACCAACGCAGTTTCGTCCAGGCCTGTTTACCCTATATGAGAGAGGCCAACCTTAAACTAGAACTGCCACCCACCCTCTCTCCCCAAAACCAAACTCTAACTAGAACTGCCACCCCCCCTCTCTCCCCAAAACTAAACTCTAACTAGAACTCCCCCTCTCTCCCCAAAACTAAACTCTAACTAGAACTCCCCCTCTCTCTCTACCCCCAAGCTAAACTCTAACTAGAACAAATCTTTGCCCAGACATGTTTACCCTATATGAAAGAAGCCAACCTTTAACTAGAACTAACCCCCTTTCTCCCCCCTCTAAAGAATGAAGACATAAGCCATGTTAGGGCTCACTTTGATTTTGACAGTCGAATAAGAAGGTCGCTTGAATTGTAAGTAGAATTTTTGCGTAACAGTTTTGGGCGCTCGCTTGGTATAATAGCAACGGTTGCTTTTTTTAAGATAAGAATGGAAGTTGATAATTTTCGTAAACGAAAACTCCCGTCCAAACCTCGTAAAATCAATTCGAGATTTCATTTGGGAGAAGTATTTCTATCTTTCGGATTCACGTCTGATCTCAATATAGAGATTAGAATATGCCAGAAAGAACCAGATTTGTCCACGTTTCGCTTTGATGTTGACACCTGGCAAGCTTTTGCATCCAAAATTGGTCCGCTTAGCGGATGGACAAGTTGCCAAGAACCCACATCATACGACGCTATTTTAGCCGATACTCCATTATCTTCGACATCAGCACACGCAACCTTTAACAATCTAAAGCTGGAAACGAATATCAGGGGTGGAGACAGTATCGACTTCACATTGAACGCTTCAGAAGCAAGCGAGTTAAATCGATTAATGCCATATATTAATGAACATGTGAAAAAGCTTGTATCGAACGAACAGGTGTATTTATTACTTGGTGATTTGATCTGCGCTGAACTTATTACCATATATAAAATATTACACATAGATTACGGTGAATTCTTTTCTTTCGAAGAAATTGAAGATCATATTAATTTTGATCGTGTACTATCATATTTTGGCTCGTACGTTTCACCGTATAAAATATTAATGGCTTTCGAAAGTAGATTAAAGGAACGCGGAATAAGTTTTGATTTTCAATCGTATAATATATTTAATATATTAATGTCTCAAACTTCTTATTTAAAGAAACGTATAAGCGTTGTCAATTTTTTTGGCCTGGTGTAAATTTGTATTGAAATAAATTTTTTAAAACGTAATTTTTGTCATTTGATCTGGATAGGCATATATATTTATAGGACCATAACAAGACGTTTCTAAAGCAATGTGGACAACATTAACTAGTCTACAAAGAAATCGGCTAGGATTGTGTTATTATCGTTAGAAATCATTTGAACTCGGGGTCAAATTCTTGTTTTTTTTTTAGGATTGTGAGAGGGTCTAGACTTGTTTTTATTAATGTATTGAAAGACATGCGGCTAGGGTACATGGAAATCGGTGTTATTATTATCGTTAGAAATCATTTGAACTCGGGGTCAAATTCTGTTTTTTAGGAATGTGACCGCGTCTAGACTTGTTTTTATTAATGTATTGAAAGCTAGGGTACATGGAAATCGGCTAGGAATGTGTTGTTATTATCGGTAGAAATCATTTGAAGTCTGGGTCAAATTCTTGTTTTTTTTTAGGATTGTGAGAGGGTCTAGACTTTTATTATTAATGTATTGAAAGACATGCGGCAAGGGTACATGGAAATCGGTGTTATTATTATCGTTAAAAATCATTTGAACTCGGGGTCAAATTCTGTTTTTTAGGAATGTGACCGCGTCTAGACTTGTTTTTATTGATGTATTGAAAGCTAGGGTACATGGAAATCGGCTAGGAATGTGTTATTATCGTTAGAAATCATTTGAAGTCTGGGTCAAATTCTTGTTTTTTTTTTAGGATTGTGAGAGGGTCTAGACTTTTATTATTTTGGGGTCTCGTTTGCTTCAATAACAACTTTTGAATATTGGAAAGATCATAAGGTTTTTGTATTGGGGTATATAGAAAGAGCGTCGGAGACTAAAAGAACCCCCCGGTTTCTCCATGGTTTCTATAAATACGGCAATTTACCCAATACAAAAATCACTCTCAGCCTAAACACTGACGAACCACTACTACTAAGACTAAATCCTGCACCAAACTTTCAACATGTGAGTATAATGTTTTTTCTCCTGAAACCATAGAATAAGTTTTTTTGTTATTTAGGGCACCCAACCCTTTACCGTTTGGGAATGAGGTATTTGAATTCCTAAACCCACTTGTCCAAGATGAACCTTTGGAAGAAGAACCTTTTCCTCTAGCGGAACTAGAGGAAGTGGTGGTGGAAGGAGGGGAGGAGGGAGGGGAGGAGGAATGGGAGAATGAGGAATTGGATGAGGAATTGGATGAGGATGATGAAGATCCTACGCCATTGGATTGCAACATCCAACGGTAAACATTCCATGTTTTCTCCTATTTTTTAGTAGCTATATTTCCTCCATAAAATTTGATCAGGATCTTAGCCCAGATCCGTCAGGAGGCCGAGGAAGAAGAATGGCTTGCCAACAACGAAGTACGCCCGGCCATCGAACAAGTGTACTCGGTCGAGACAAATTATGTTATCGAAGCCCTGGGTCAAACCCTGTTGGGTTTCATGGTATTCCCTGTAGAGCCCCTAGAGGGGGCACCCCTAGTCGAGGAACAGCCCTTAAACATAGCTAACTGTTATTCCGGCTTGTAAGTTATATAGTTTTTTTTCTTTTTTAAGACCATTTCTAATTTCTTTTTTCTTTACAGTCTCAATACGGCCATCTTAAAGTTTTTTAAAAGGAGAGCCCGAATATACAGGGAATCCGAAGGGGAGGTTGATGCTGACGGCGTGATTGACGCCGCGTCCGTTCGGAGAGCAACCGAGCACGACATACGTCGGGCGAAACTGTTCCTCGACAAAGTCGCCTACGGGGTGCTCGCCCAACAGATGGTAGATCTAGGGCTTTTTCGATAACATAAATATCCGCGTCTCGGGGGGCTATTCAATTTCCCGCCCCTAGCCCCCAAAGGTAAGAAACCGTTTTTGTATATTATAAGGGGGGGGTAAAGAGTGTCTGGGTTTCAACGGTCCCCCTCCATACTATATATACGGAGATTTTCCCAATACTAAAATCATTCTCGCTTTAGCTTCGGCCAGAACATCATCCACCATTATCATGTGAGCATACTGTTTTTTTTCTGAAATCGTGGAAAGACTAACTTTTGAACTTAATAGGGCGTACAGTCATATTGACGATGTTCTTTTATACACGGACGACGAGGAGGACCCGAGACAAAATTTTTACGAGTGGCAACAGCGTCAGCCACCCCCACATCAACCCCAGGAAAACCCGCCGAGAGTAAATGAACATCTGCCAAATGATTGCAGCCTCTTCAGGTAAAGTCTCTATATTTTTTAAAACTTTAATGGCTATATTCAAACATTTTTTATAGGATCCTTGCTGATGTCCATAAGGACTTAGTGAGGATTCGCGCGGAGAATCTCGGACATGGTTTTGATCTCCGCGAGGACGACGTTGTCTTCCGGGAGTTGAGTTCTCGACTCATACCATTCGTTGACATAACACCCACTCCCGGAAACCCTATGCCGGTTTACGTTAACACGTCTCGCTCGGGCTCGTAAGTTAATTAGCATTATTTTTTTAAAGATGGATCCCTAATATCTTTTCTTTCTATTTTTAGTCTCAATGCCGCTATCACCGACTATTTCAAGGGGAGAGCGGGTACCCCCAATGATGGAGTCCTAGACCGGTTTAGGCAAAAGCGTTTCCTCAGAGCTGTAGCAAAGGATGTTCATTTACAAACAGGCCTTTAATCTTTCAATTTTTTTCTATTTAAAATTATATATATATACAAATAAAACATGGATAAAATATTTAAAATTATATATATATACAAATAAAACATGGATAAAATATTTAAAATTATATGTAGACAAATAAAACATGGATAAAATATTTAACGCCTCTTGATTTATACATATTGCAAAAGTAAAAAAAAAATGCCCCGCTTTAAAAAAAATATTACCGGAATTAAAATTCCGTGTAAAATTAAAAAAACGTTGGGAGAGAAATTCCTAGGCTTGTACAGGCATTCCCCCGCTTTGCACGCGTAACGGAGAAGAGGAACCCGAGAGATATATTCCTATAACATTTCAGTGCTATACTGAGAGAAAACGCGCGCCGCTATGGTTGTACACGCATTCCCCCGCTTTGCACATGTAAAGGAGAAGAGGAAACCAAGAGAGAGGAAAAAAAACTCTCCTTCACAGCGCTCTCGCGCCGCTAGGCTAGTACATTCGCAAGCGTAAAAATAAAGAGACGGTCAAAGGGAAAGAGACGGTGAAAGTCAGGGAACCAAGAGAGAGAGAAAAAAAACTCTCCAGCCTTCACAGCGCTCTTGCGGGTATCGGGCTGGGTAAAGAGAAAGTGAAAGTCAGAATAAAAAAAAGGGGACTTAGCGCAAAGAGAGAGCATACACTCAAGAACAACCTCCACCCTTCAGGTGGAGGAGGTGAGGGGGAGACACACCAACCCCCCTCCGGGGATGGAGGCATGGGGGCAAAAATTCGTCCCCCCCCCTTCGCGGGTATAAACCATGGGGGAAAAAATTCATCCCCCCCTGCGCTGCCCGCGGGTATCGAGGCTTACTATTCTCTCCCGTATCTCTGGTAGAACCAGAGTTACCAGCCTCCAGAATTTAGTCTAATGTATTTCCTGTGGAGGGGTTTGTTTGTTTACGATTAGCTTAATTACTCGACTACTGTTTGTCGAAGCCCTAATTCTTAGTATGGCTAGATGGGGGACAAATTGGTCTATAACATACTCAAAGGACATCCCCGAATCTCCAGTAGAAACAGAGTTACGAGCCTGCAAAGTTTATTTTCAAAATCAAAAGTAACCTTCTAACAATAAGTGAGACAAAAAATAAGTTGAAGACGATATTGAGGTAGCCTCAAGTTTAAAGTATCCTTGTATGGGGAGCAAAGAGTACTATAACATATCCAAAGGAGATCCCAGTATCTCTTGTAGAACAAGAGTTATGAGCCTCCAAAGTTTAGTGCAAAAATCATAAGTAACATAATAAAAATAAGTGAGACGATACCAAAATTGACGAACATTTTGCTTAATATCTCGGCCCCTGTTTGTCGTAGCTTAATGTTTTTAGTATGGTTAGATGGGGGACAATTTGGACTATAACATATCCTAAAGACATCCCCGTATCTCTAGTAGACACAGAGTTATGGGCCTGCAAAATATAGTCTAATGCATTTCCTATGGACGGGTTGTTTGTTTACGTTTAGCTTAAATACTCGGCCCCTGTTTGTCGTAGCTCAATGTTTTTAGTATGGTTAGATGGGGGACAATTTGGACTATAACATATCCTAAGGACATCCCCGTATCTCTAGTAAACACAGAGTTATGGGCCTGCAAAGCATAGTCTAATGCATTTCCTTTGGACGGGTTGTTTGTTTACGTTCAGCTTAATTACTCGGCCCCTGTTTTTCGTAGCTCAATGTTTTTAGTATGGTTAGATGGGGGACAAATTGGAATATAACATACTCAAAGGACATCGCCGTATCTACAGTAGAAACAGAGTTACGAGCCTGCAAAGTATAGTCTAATGCATTTTCTATGGAGGGGTTTGTTTGTTCATGTATTGCTTAATTACTTGACCCTGTTCTTTCGATTAAAAATAATAACATATCTTTAGTGTAGCGGTTATCGCATCCGCCTCACTCCCGGAAGGCCACAGGTTCGAAACCGCGAAGTTTTTTTTATAATTATCCGAACATTTGTGTCAAGGTCACATTATTTACATCCCCGTATTTCTGGTAGAACCAGAGTTACCAGCCTCCAGAATTTAGTCTAATGTATTTCCTGTGGAGGGGTTTGTTTGTTTACGATTAGCTTAATTACTCGACTACTGTTTGTCGAAGCCCTAATTCTTAGTATGGCTAGATGGGGGACAAATTGGTCTATAACATACTCAAAGGACATCCCCGAATCTCCAGTAGAAACAGAGTTACGAGCCTGCAAAGTTTATTTTCAAAATCAAAAGTAACCTTCTAACAATAAGTGAGACAAAAAATAAGTTGAAGACGATATTGAGGTAGCCTCAAGTTTAAAGTATCCTTGTATGGGGAGCAAAGAGTACTATAACATATCCAAAGGAGATCCCAGTATCTCTTGTAGAACAAGAGTTATGAGCCTCCAAAGTTTAGTGCAAAAATCATAAGTAACATAATAAAAATAAGTGAGACGATACCAAAATTGACGAACATTTTGCTTAATATCTCGGCCCCTGTTTGTCGTAGCTTAATGTTTTTAGTATGGTTAGATGGGGGACAATTTGGACTATAACATATCCTAAAGACATCCCCGTATCTCTAGTAAACACAGAGTTATGGGCCTGCAAAATATAGTCTAATGCATTTCCTATGGACGGGTTGTTTGTTTACGTTTAGCTTAAATACTCGGCCCCTGTTTGTCGTAGCTCAATGTTTTTAGTATGGTTAGATGGGGGACAATTTGGACTATAACATATCCTAAGGACATCCCCGTATCTCTAGTAAACACAGAGTTATGGGCCTGCAAAGCATAGTCTAATGCATTTCCTTTGGACGGGTTGTTTGTTTACGTTCAGCTTAATTACTCGGCCCCTGTTTTTCGTAGCTCAATGTTTTTAGTATGGTTAGATGGGGGACAAATTGGAATATAACATACTCAAAGGACATCGCCGTATCTACAGTAGAAACAGAGTTACGAGCCTGCAAAGTATAGTCTAATGCATTTTCTATGGAGGGGTTTGTTTGTTCATGTATTGCTTAATTACTTGACCCTGTTCTTTCGATTAAAAATAATAACATATCTTTAGTGTAGCGGTTATCGCATCCGCCTCACTCCCGGAAGGCCACAGGTTCGAAACCGCGAAGTTTTTTTTATAATTATCCGAACATTTGTGTCAAGGTCACATTATTTACATCCCCGTATCTCTGGTAGAACCAGAGTTACGAGCCTCCAGAATTTAGTCTAATGGATTTCCTATGGAGGGGTTTGTTTGTTTACGATTAGCTTAATTACTCGACTACTGTTTGTCGTAGCTCAATGTTTTTAGTATGGTTAGATGGGGGACAAATTGGACTATAACATACTCAAAGGACATCCCCGTATCTCGAGTAGAAACAGAGTTACGAGCCTGCAAAGTATAGTCTAATGCATTTTCTATGGAGGGGTTAGTTTGTTCACGTATTGCTTAATTACTTGACCCTGTTCTTTCGATTAAAAATAATAACATATCTTTGGTGTAGCGGTTATCGCATCCGCCTCACTCCCGGAAGGCCACAGGTTCGAAACCGCGAAGTTTTTTTTTTCTTGGAACATGCAAAGACCTTTATAATTATCCGAACATTTGTGTCAAGGTCACATTATTTACATCCCCGTATCTCTGGTAGAATCAGAGTTACGAGCCTCCAGAATTTAGTCTAATGTATTTCCTATGGAGGGGTTTGTTTGTTTACGATTAGCTTAATTACTCGACTACTGTTTGTCGTAGCCCTAATTCTTAGTATGGCTAGATGGGGGACAAATTGGTCTATAACATACTCAAAGGACATCCCCGTAAATCCAGTAGAAACAGAGTTACGAGCCTGCAAAGTTTATTTTCAAAAATCAAAAGTAACCTTCTAACAATAAAAGAGACAAAAAGTAAGTTGACGACGATATTGAGGTAGCCTCAAGTTTAAAGTATCCTTGTATGGGGAGCAAAGAGTACTATAACATAACCAAAGGAGATCCCAGTATCTCTTGTAGAACAAGAGTTATGAGCCTCCAAAGTTTAGTGCAAAAATCATAAGTAACATAATAAAAATAAGTGAGACGATACCAAAATTGACAAACATTTTGCTTAATATCTCGGCCCCTGTTTGTCGTAGCTTAATGTTTTTAGTATGGTTAGATGGGACACAATTTGGACTATAACATATCCTAAAGACATCCCCGTATCTCTAGTAGACACAAAGTTATGGGCCTGCAAAATATAGTCTAATGCATTTCCTATGGACGGGTTGTTTGTTTACGTTTAGCTTAAATACTCGGCCCCTGTTTGTCGTAGCTCAATGTTTTTAGTATAATTAGATGGGGGACAATTTGGACTATAACATAACCTAAGGACATCCCCGTATCTCTAGTAAACACAGAGTTATGGGCCTGCAAAGCATAGTCTAATGCATTTCCTTTGGACGGGTTGTTTGTTTACGTTTAGCTTAATTACTCGGCCCCTGTTTTTCGTAGCTCAATGTTTTTAGTATGGTTAGATGGGGGACAAATTGGACTATATCATACTCAAAGGACATCCCCGTATCTACAGTAGAAACAGATTTACGAGCCTGCAAAATATAGTCTAAAGCATTTTCTATGGAGGGGTTTGTTTGTTAACGTATTGCTTAATTACTTGACCCTGTTCTTTCGATTAAAAATAATAACATATCTTTAGTGTAGCGGTTATCGCATCCGCCTCACTCCCGGAAGGCCACAGGTTCGAAACCGCGAAGCTTTTTTTTATAATTATCCGAACATTTGTGTCAAGGTCACATTAATTACATCCCCGTATCTCTGGTAGAACCAGAGTTACGAGCCTCCAGAATTTAGTCTAATGTATTTCCTATGGAGGGGTTTGTTTGTTTACGATTAGCTTAATTACTCGACTACTGTTTGTCGTAGCCCTAATTCTTAGTATGGCTAGATGGGGGACAAATTGGTCTATAACATACTCAAAGGACATCCCCGTATCTCCAGTAGAAACAGAGTTACGAGCCTGCAAACTTTATTTTCAAAAATCAAAAGTAACCTTCTAACAATAAGTGAGACAAAAAGTAAGTTGACGACGATATTGAGGTAGCCTCAAGTTTAAAGTATCCTTGTATGGGGAGCAAAGAGTACTATAACATATCCAAAGGAGATCCCAGTATCTCTTGTAGAACTCTGTTTCTACTGGAGATACGGGGATGTCCTTTGAGTATGTTATAGACCAATTTGTCCAACATCTAGCCATACTAAGAATTAGGGCTACGACAAACAGTAGTCGCGTAATTAAGCTAATCGTAAACAAACAAACCCCTCCATAGGAAATACATTAGACTAAATTCTGGAGGCTCGTAACTCTGGTTCTACCAGAGATACGGGAATGTAAATAATGTGACCTTGACACAAATGTTCGGATAATTATAAAAAAAAAACTTCGCGGTTTCGAACCTGTGGCCTTCCGGGAGTGAGGCGGATGCGATAACCGCTAAACTAAAGATATGTTATTATTTTTAATCGAAAGAACAGGGTCAAGTAATTAAGCAATACGTGAACAAACAAATCCCTCCATAGAAAATGCATAAGACTATAGTTTGCAGGCTCGTAACTCTGTTTCTACTGGAGATACGGGGATGTCCTTTGAGTATGTTATAGTCCAATTTGTCCCCCATCTAACCATACTAAAAACATTGAGCTACGACAAACAGTAGTCGAGTAATTAAGCTAATCGTAAACAAACAAACCCCTCCATAGGAAATGCATTAGACTATACTTTGCAGGCCCATAACTCTGTGTCTACTAAAGATAAGGGAATGTCCTTTGGATATGCTATAGTCCAAATTGTCCCCCATCTAACCATACTAAAAATATTGAGCTACGACAAACAAGGGCCGAGATATTAAGCAAAATGTTCGTCAACTTTGGTATCGTCTCACTTATTTTTATTATGTTACTTATGATTTTTGCACTAAACTTTGGAGGCTCATAATTAACTCTTGTTCTACAAGAGATACTGGGATCTCCTTTGGATATGTTATAGTACTCTTTGCTTCCCATACAAGGATACTTTAAACTTGAGGCTACCTCAATATCGTCGTCAACTTACTTTTTGTCTCACTTATTGTTAGAAGGTTACTTTTGATTTTTGAAAATATAATTTGCAGGCTCGTAACTCTGTTTCTACTGGAGATACGGGGATGTCCTTTGAGTATGTTATAGACCAATTTGTCCTTCATCTAGCCATACTAAGAATTAGGGCTACGACAAACAGTGGTCGAGTAATTAAGCTAATCATATACAAACAAACCCCTCCATAGGAAATACATTAGACTAAATTCTGGAGGCTCGTAACTCTGGTTCTACCAGAGATACGGGGATGTAAATAATGTGACCTTGACACAAATGTTCGGATAATTATAAAGGTCTTTGCATGTTCCAAGAAAAAAAAAACTTCGTGGTTTCGAACCTGTGGCCTTCCGAGAGTGAGGCGGATGCGATAACCGCTACACTAAAGATATGTTATTATTTTTAATCGAAAGAACAGGGTCAAGTAATTAAGCAATAAGTGAACAAACAAACCCCTCTATAGAAAATGCATTAGACTATAATTTGCAGGCTCGTAGCTCTGTTTCTACTGGAGATACGGGGATGTCCTTTGAGTATGTTATAGTCCAATTTGTCCCCCATCTAACCATACTAAAAACATTGAGCTACGACAAACAGTAGTCGAGTAATTAAGCTAATCGTAAACAAACAAACCCCTCCATAGGAAATGCATTAGACTATACTTTGCAGGCCCATAACTCTGTGTCTACTAAAGATAAGGGGATGTCCTTAGGATATGCTATAGTCCAAATTGTTCCCCATCTAACCATACTAAAAATATTGAGTTACGACAAACAAGGGCCGAGATATTAAGCAAAATGTTCGTCAACTTTGGTATCGTCTCACTTATTTTTATTATGTTACTTATGATTTTTGCACTAAACTTTGGAGGCTCATAACTCTCTTTCTACAAGAGATACTGGGATCTCCTTTGGATATGTTATAGTACTCTTTGCTCCCCATACAAGGATACTTTAAACTTGAGGCTACCTCAATATCGTCGTCAACTTATTTTTTTTCTCACTTATTGTTAGAAGGTTACTTTTGATTTTTGAAAATAAAGTTTGCAGGGTCGTAACTCTGGTTCTACCAGAGATACGGGGATGTAAATAATGTGACCTTGACACAAATGTTCGGATAATTATAAAGGTCTTTGCATGTTCCAAGCAAAAAAAAACTTCGCGGTTTCGAACCTGTGGCCATCCGGGAGTGAGGCGGATGCGATAACCGCTACACTAAAGATATGTTATTATTCTAATCGAAAGAACAGGGTCAAGTAATTAAGCAATACGTGAACAAACAAACCCCTCCATAGAAAATGCATTAGACTATACTTTGCAGGCCCATTACTCTGTGTCTACTAGAGAGACCGGGATGTCCTTAGGATATGTTATAGTCCAATTTGTCCTTCATCTAACCATACTAAAAACTTTGGGCTACGACAAACAGGGGCCGAGTACTTAAGCAAAACGTAAAGAAACAAACCCCCTCCATAGGAAATGAGTTAGACTATACTTTGCAGGCTCGTAACTCTGTTTCTACTGGAGATACGGGGATGTCCTTTGAGTATTTTATAGTCCAATTTGTCCCCCATCTAACCATACTAAAAACATTGAGCTACGACAAACAGGGGCCGAGTAATTAAGCTAAACGTAAACAAACAACCCGTCCATAGGAAATGCATTAGACTATACTTTGCAGGCCCATAACTCTGTGTCTACAAGAGATACGGGGATGTCCTTAGGATATGATATAGTCCAAATTGTCCCCCATCTAACCATACTAAAATCATTGAGCTATGACAAACAGGAGCCGAGATATTAAGCAAAATGTTCGTCAACTTTGGTATCGTCTCACTTATTTTTATTATGTTACTTATGATTTTTGCACTAAACTTTGGAGGCTCATAATTAACTCTTGTTCTACAAGAGATACTGGGATCTCCTTTGGATATGTTATAGTACTCTTTGCTCTCCATACAAGGATACTTTAAACTTGAGGCTACCTCAATATCGTCGTCAACTTACTTTTTGTCTCACTTATTGTTAGAAGGTTACTTTTGATTTTTGAAAATATAATTTGCAGGCTCGTAACTCTGTTTCTACTGGAGATACGGGGATGTCCTTTGAGTATGTTATAGACCAATTTGTCCTTCATCTAGCCATACTAAGAATTAGGGCTACGACAAACAGTGGTCGAGTAATTAAGCTAATCGTATACAAACAAACCCCTCCATAGGAAATACATTAGACTAAATTCTGGAGGCTCGTAACTCTGGTTCTACCAGAGATACGGGGATGTAAATAATGTGACCTTGACACAAATGTTCGGATAATTATAAAGGTCTTTGCATGTTCCAAGAAAAAAAAACTTCGTGGTTTCGAACCTGTGGCCTTCCGAGAGTGAGGCGGATGCGATAACCGCTACACTAAAGATATGTTATTATTTTTAATCGAAAGAACAGGGTCAAGTAATTAAGCAATACGTGAACAAACAAACCCCTCCATAGAAAATGCATTAGACTATAATTTGCAGGCTCGTAGCTCTGTTTCTACTGGAGATACGGGGATGTCCTTTGAGTATGTTATAGTCCAATTTGTCCCCCATCTAACCATACTAAAAACATTGAGCTACGACAAACAGTAGTCGAGTAATTAAGCTAATCGTAAACAAACAAACCCCTCCATAGGAAATGCTTTAGACTATACTTTGCAGGCCCATAACTCTGTGTCTACTAAAGATAAGGGGATGTCCTTAGGATATGCTATAGTCCAAATTGTCCCCCATCTAAACATACTAAAAATATTGAGTTACGACAAACAAGGGCCGAGATATTAAGCAAAATGTTCGTCAACTTTGGTATCGTCTCACTTATTTTTATTATGTTACTTATGATTTTTGCACTAAACTTTGGAGACTCATAACTCTCTTTCTACAAGAGATACTGGGATCTCCTTTGGATATGTTATAGTACTCTTTGCTCCCCATACAAGGATACTTTAAACTTGAGGCTACCTCAATATCGTCGTCAACTTATTTTTTTTCTCACTTATTGTTAGAAGGTTACTTTTGATTTTTGAAAATAAAGTTTGCAGGGTCGTAACTCTGGTTCTACCAGAGATACGGGGATGTAAATAATGTGACCTTGACACAAATGTTCGGATAATTATAAAGGTCTTTGCATGTTCCAAGCAAAAAAAAAACTTCGCGGTTTCGAACCTGTGGCCATCCGGGAGTGAGGCGGATGCGATAACCGCTACACTAAAGATATGTTATTATTCTAATCGAAAGAACAGGGTCAAGTAATTAAGCAATACGTGAACAAACAAACCCCTCCATAGAAAATGCATTAGACTATACTTTGCAGGCCCATTACTCTGTGTCTACTAGAGATACCGGGATGTCCTTAGGATATGTTATAGTCCAATTTGTCCTTCATCTAACCATACTAAAAACTTTGGGCTACGACATACAGGGGCCGAGTACTTAAGCAAAACGTAAAGAAACAAACCCCCTCCATAGGAAATGAGTTAGACTATACTTTGCAGGCTCGTAACTCTGTTTCTACTGGAGATACGGGGATGTCCTTTGAGTATTTTATAGTCCAATTTGTCCCCCATCTAACCATACTAAAAACATTGAGCTACGACAAACAGGGGCCGAGTAATTAAGCTAAACGTAAACAAACAACCCGTCCATAGGAAATGCATTAGACTATACTTTGCAGGCCCATAACTCTGTGTCTACTAAAGATAAGGGAATGTCCTTAGGATATGCTATAGTCCAAATTGTCCCCCATCTAACCATACTAAAAATATTGAGCTACGACAAACAAGGGCCGAGATATTAAGCAAAATATTCGTCAACTTTGGTATCGTCTCACTTATTTTTATTATGTTACTTATGATTTTTGCACTAAACTTTGGAGGCTCATAATTAACTCTTGTTCTACAAGAGATACTGGGATCTCCTTTGGATATGTTATAGTACTCTTTGCTCCCCATACAAGGATACTTTAAACTTGAGGCTACCTCAATATCGTCGTCAACTTACTTTTTGTCTTACTTATTGTTAGAAGGTTACTTTTGATTTTTGAAAATATAATTTGCAGGCTCGTAACTCTGTTTCTACTGGAGATACGGGGATGTCCTTTGAGTATGTTATAGACCAATTTGTCCTTCATCTAGCCATACTAAGAATTAGGGCTACGACAAACAGTGGTCGAGTAATTAAGCTAATCGTATACAAACAAACCCCTCCATAGGAAATGCATTAGACTATACTTTGCAGGCCCATAACTCTGTGTCTACTAAAGATAAGGGAATGTCCTTAGGATATGCTATAGTCCAAATTGTCCCCATCTAACCATACTAAAAATATTGAGCTACGACAAACAAGGGCCGAGATATTAAGCAAAATGTTCGTCAACTTTGGTATCGTCTCACTTATTTTTATTATGTTACTTATGATTTTTGCACTAAACTTTGGAGGCTCATAATTAACTCTTGTTCTACAAGAGATACTGGGATCTCCTTTGGATATGTTATAGTACTCTTTGCTCCCCATACAAGGATACTTTAAACTTGAGGCTACCTCAATATCGTCGTCAACTTATTTTTTGTCTCACTTATTGTCAGAAGGTTACTTTTGATTTTTGAAAATAAACTTTGCAGGCTCGTAACTCTGGTTCTACCAGAGATACGGGGATGTAAATAATGTGACCTTGACAAAAATGTTCGGATAATTATAAAGGTCTTTGCATGTTCCAAGTTAAAAAAAAAAAACTTCGCGGTTTCGAACCTGTGGCCTTCCGGGAGTGAGGCGGATGCGATAACCGCTACACTAAAGATATGTTATTATTTTTAATCGAAAGAACAGGGTCAAGTAATTAAGCAATACGTGAACAAACAAACCCCTCCATAGGAAATGCATTAGACTATGCTTTGCAGGCCCATAACTCTGTGTCTACTAAAGATACCAAGATGTCCTTAAGATATGTTATAGTCCAATTTGTCTTTCATCTAACCATACTAAAAACATTGAGCTACGACAAACAGGGGCCGAGATATTAAGCAAAATGTTCGTCAACTTTGGTATCGTCTCACTTATTTTTATTATGTTACTTATGATTTTTGCACTAAACTTTGGAGGCTCATAACTCTTGTTCTACAAGAGGTACTGGGATCTCCTTTGGATATGTTATAGTACTCTTTGCTCCCCATACAAGGATACTTTAAACTTGAGGCTACCTCAATATCGTCGTAAACTTACTTTTTGTCTCACTTATTGTTAGAAGGTTACTTTTGATTTTTGAAAATATACTTTGCAGGCTCGTAACTCTGTTTCTACTGGAGATACGGGGATGTCCTTTGAGTATGTTATAGACCAATTTGTCCCCCATCTAGCCATACTAAGAATTAGGGCTTCGACAAACAGTAGTCGAGTAATTAAGCTAATCGTAAACAAACAAACCCCTCCATAGGAAATACATTAGACTAAATTCTGGAGGCTGGTAACTCTGGTTCTACCAGAGATACGGGGATGTAAATAATGTGACCTTGACACAAATGTTCGGATAATTATAAAAAAAACTTCGCGGTTTCGAACCTGTGGCCTTCCGGGAGTGAGGCGGATGCGATAACTGCTACACTAAAGATATGTTATTATTTTTAATCGAAAGAACAGGGTCAAGTAATTAAGCAATACGTGAACAAACGAACCCCTCCATAGAAAATGCATTAGACTATACTTTGCAGGCTCGTAGCTCTGTTTCTACTGGAGATACGGGGATGTCCTTTGAGTATGTTATAGTCCAATTTGTCCCCCATCTAACCATACTAAAAACATTGAGCTACGACAAACAGTAGTCGAGTAATTAAGCTAATCGTAAACAAACAAACCCCTCCATAGGAAATGCATTAGACTATACTTTGCAGGCCCATAACTCTGTGTCTACTAAAGATAAGGGAATGTCCTTAGGATATGCTATAGTCCAAATTGTCCCCCATCTAACCATACTAAAAATATTGAGCTACGACAAACAAGGGCCGAGATATTAAGCAAAATGTTCGTCAACTTTGGTATCGTCTCACTTATTTTTATTATGTTACTTATGATTTTTGCACTAAACTTTGGAGGCTCATAATTAACTCTTGTTCTACAAGAGATACTGGGATCTCCTTTGGATATGTTATAGTACTCTTTGCTCCCCATACAAGGATACTTTAAACTTGAGGCTACCTCAATATCGTCGTCAACTTACTTTTTGTCTTACTTATTGTTAGAAGGTTACTTTTGATTTTTGAAAATATAATTTGCAGGCTCGTAACTCTGTTTCTACTGGAGATACGGGGATGTCCTTTGAGTATGTTATAGACCAATTTGTCCTTCATCTAGCCATACTAAGAATTAGGGCTACGACAAACAGTGGTCGAGTAATTAAGCTAATCGTATACAAACAAACCCCTCCATAGGAAATGCATTAGACTATACTTTGCAGGCCCATAACTCTGTGTCTACTAAAGATAAGGGAATGTCCTTAGGATATGCTATAGTCCAAATTGTCCCCATCTAACCATACTAAAAATGTTGAGCTACGACAAACAAGGGCCGAGATATTAAGCAAAATGTTCGTCAACTTTGGTATCGTCTCACTTATTTTTATTATGTTACTTATGATTTTTGCACTAAACTTTGGAGGCTCATAATTAACTCTTGTTCTACAAGAGATACTGGGATCTCCTTTGGATATGTTATAGTACTCTTTGCTCCCCATACAAGGATACTTTAAACTTGAGGCTACCTCAATATCGTCGTCAACTTATTTTTTGTCTCACTTATTGTCAGAAGGTTACTTTTGATTTTTGAAAATAAACTTTGCAGGCTCGTAACTCTGGTTCTACCAGAGATACGGGGATGTAAATAATGTGACCTTGACAAAAATGTTCGGATAATTATAAAGGTCTTTGCATGTTCCAAGTTAAAAAAAAAAACTTCGCGGTTTCGAACCTGTGGCCTTCCGGGAGTGAGGCGGATGCGATAACCGCTACACTAAAGATATGTTATTATTTTTAATCGAAAGAACAGGGTCAAGTAATTAAGCAATACGTGAACAAACAAACCCCTCCATAGGAAATGCATTAGACTATGCTTTGCAGGCCCATAACTCTGTGTCTACTAAAGATACCAAGATGTCCTTAAGATATGTTATAGTCCAATTTGTCCTTCATCTAACCATACTAAAAACATTGAGCTACGACAAACAGGGGCCGAGATATTAAGCAAAATGTTCGTCAACTTTGGTATCGTCTCACTTATTTTTATTATGTTACTTATGATTTTTGCACTAAACTTTGGAGGCTCATAACTCTTGTTCTACAAGAGGTACTGGGATCTCCTTTGGATATGTTATAGTACTCTTTGCTCCCCATACAAGGATACTTTAAACTTGAGGCTACCTCAATATCGTCGTCAACTTACTTTTTGTCTCACTTATTGTTAGAAGGTTACTTTTGATTTTTGAAAATATACTTTGCAGGCTCGTAACTCTGTTTCTACTGGAGATACGGGGATGTCCTTTGAGTATGTTATAGACCAATTTGTCCCCCATCTAGCCATACTAAGAATTAGGGCTTCGACAAACAGTAGTCGAGTAATTAAGCTAATCGTAAACAAACAAACCCCTCCATAGGAAATACATTAGACTAAATTCTGGAGGCTGGTAACTCTGGTTCTACCAGAGATACGGGGATGTAAATAATGTGACCTTGACACAAATGTTCGGATAATTATAAAAAAAACTTCGCGGTTTCGAACCTGTGGCCTTCCGGGAGTGAGGCGGATGCGATAACTGCTACACTAAAGATATGTTATTATTTTTAATCGAAAGAACAGGGTCAAGTAATTAAGCAATACGTGAACAAACGAACCCCTCCATAGAAAATGCATTAGACTATACTTTGCAGGCTCGTAGCTCTGTTTCTACTGGAGATACGGGGATGTCCTTTGAGTATGTTATAGTCCAATTTGTCCCCCATCTAACCATACTAAAAACATTGAGCTACGACAAACATTAGTCGAGTAATTAAGCTAATCGTAAACAAACAAACCCCTCCATAGGAAATGCATTAGACTATACTTTGCAGGCCCATAACTCTGTGTCTACTAAAGATAAGGGAATGTCCTTAGGATATGCTATAGTCCAAATTGTCCCCCATCTAACCATACTAAAAATATTGAGCTACGACAAACAAGGGCCGAGATATTAAGCAAAATGTTCGTCAACTTTGGTATCGTCTCACTTATTTTTATTATGTTACTTATGATTTTTGCACTAAACTTTGGAGGCTCATAATTAACTCTTGTTCTACAAGAGATACTGGGATCTCCTTTGGATATGTTATAGTACTCTTTGCTCCCCATACAAGGATACTTTAAACTTGAGGCTACCTCAATATCGTCGTCAACTTACTTTTTGTCTTACTTATTGTTAGAAGGTTACTTTTGATTTTGGAAAATATAATTTGCAGGCTCGTAACTCTGTTTCTACTGGAGATACGGGGATGTCCTTTGAGTATGTTATAGACCAATTTGTCCTTCATCTAGCCATACTAAGAATTAGGGCTACGACAAACAGTGGTCGAGTAATTAAGCTAATCGTATACAAACAAACCCCTCCATAGGAAATGCATTAGACTATACTTTGCAGGCCCATAACTCTGTGTCTACTAAAGATAAGGGAATGTCCTTAGGATATGCTATAGTCCAAATTGTCCCCATCTAACCATACTAAAAATGTTGAGCTACGACAAACAAGGGCCGAGATATTAAGCAAAATGTTCGTCAACTTTGGTATCGTCTCACTTATTTTTATTATGTTACTTATGATTTTTGCACTAAACTTTGGAGGCTCATAATTAACTCTTGTTCTACAAGAGATACTGGGATCTCCTTTGGATATGTTATAGTACTCTTTGCTCCCCATACAAGGATACTTTAAACTTGAGGCTACCTCAATATCGTCGTCAACTTATTTTTTGTCTCACTTATTGTCAGAAGGTTACTTTTGATTTTTGAAAATAAACTTTGCAGGCTCGTAACTCTGGTTCTACCAGAGATACGGGGATGTAAATAATGTGACCTTGACAAAAATGTTCGGATAATTATAAAGGTCTTTGCATGTTCCAAGTTAAAAAAAAAAACTTCGCGGTTTCGAACCTGTGGCCTTCCGGGAGTGAGGCGGATGCGATAACCGCTACACTAAAGATATGTTATTATTTTTAATCGAAAGAACAGGGTCAAGTAATTAAGCAATACGTGAACAAACAAACCCCTCCATAGGAAATGCATTAGACTATGCTTTGCAGGCCCATAACTCTGTGTCTACTAAAGATACCAAGATGTCCTTAAGATATGTTATAGTCCAATTTGTCCTTCATCTAACCATACTAAAAACATTGAGCTACGACAAACAGGGGCCGAGATATTAAGCAAAATGTTCGTCAACTTTGGTATCGTCTCACTTATTTTTATTATGTTACTTATGATTTTTGCACTAAACTTTGGAGGCTCATAACTCTTGTTCTACAAGAGGTACTGGGATCTCCTTTGGATATGTTATAGTACTCTTTGCTCCCCATACAAGGATACTTTAAACTTGAGGCTACCTCAATATCGTCGTCAACTTACTTTTTGTCTCACTTATTGTTAGAAGGTTACTTTTGATTTTTGAAAATATACTTTGCAGGCTCGTAACTCTGTTTCTACTGGAGATACGGGGATGTCCTTTGAGTATGTTATAGACCAATTTGTCCCCCATCTAGCCATACTAAGAATTAGGGCTTCGACAAACAGTAGTCGAGTAATTAAGCTAATCGTAAACAAACAAACCCCTCCATAGGAAATACATTAGACTAAATTCTGGAGGCTGGTAACTCTGGTTCTACCAGAGATACGGGGATGTAAATAATGTGACCTTGACACAAATGTTCGGATAATTATAAAAAAAACTTCGCGGTTTCGAACCTGTGGCCTTCCGGGAGTGAGGCGGATGCGATAACTGCTACACTAAAGATATGTTATTATTTTTAATCGAAAGAACAGGGTCAAGTAATTAAGCAATACGTGAACAAACAAACCCCTCCATAGAAAATGCATTAGACTATACTTTGCAGGCTCGTAACTCTGTTTCTACTGTAGATACGGGGATGTCCTTTGAGTATGTTACAGTCCAATTTGTCCCCCATCTAACCATACTAAAAACATTGAGCTACGACAAACAGGGGCCGAGTAATTAAGCTAAACGTAAACAAACAACCCCTCCATAGGAAATTCATTAGACTATACTTTGCAGGCTCGTAACTCTGTTTCTACTGGAGATACGGGGATGTCCTTTGAATATGTTTTAGTCCAATTTGTCCCCCATCTAACCATACTAAAAACATTGAGCTACGACAAGAGTTATGAGCCGCCAAAGTTTAGTGCAAAAATCATAAGTAACATAATAAAAATAAGTGAGACGATACCAAAGTTGACGAACATTTTGCTTAATATCTCGGCCCCTGTTTGTCGTAGCTCAATGTTTTTGTATGGTTAGATGGGGGACAAATTGGACTAAAGCATACTCAAAGGACATACCCGTATCTCCAGTAGAAACAGAGTTACGAGCCTGCAAAGTATAGTCTAATGCATTTCCTATGGAGGGGTTGTTTGTTTACGTTTAGCTTAATTACTCGGCCCCTGTTTGTCGTAGCCCAAAGTTTTTAGTATGGTTAGATGGGGACAATTTGGACTATATCATATCCTAAGGACATCCCCGTATCTCTAGTAGACACAGAGTTATGGGCCTGCAAAGTATAGTCTAATGCATTTCCTATGGACGGGTTGTTTGTTTACGTTTAGCTTAATTACTCGGCCCCTGTTTGTCGTAGCTCAATGTTTTTAGTATGGTTAGATGGGGGACAAATTGGACTGTAACATACTCAAAGGACATCCCCGTATCTACAGTAGAAACAGAGTTACGAGCCTGCAAAGTTTATTTTCAAAAATCAAAAGTAACCTTCTAACAATAAGTGAGACAAAAAATAAGTTGACGACGATATTGAGGTAGCCTCAAGTTTAAAGTATCCTTGTATGGGGAGCAAAGAGTACTATAACATATCCAAAGGAGATCCCAGTATCTCTTGTAGAACAAGAGTTATGAGCCTCCAAAGTTTAGTGCAAAAATCATAAGTAACATAATAAAAATAAGTGAGACGATACCAAAAATGACGAACATTTTGCTTAATATCTCGGCCCTTGTTTGTCGTAGCTCAATGTTTTTAGTATGGTTAGATGAGGGACAATTTGGACTATAACATATCCTAAGTACATCCCCGTATCTCTAGTAGACACAGAGTTATGGGCCTGCAAAGTATAGTCTAATGCATTTCCTAAGGACGGGTTGTTTGTTTACGTTTAGCTTAATTACTCCGCCCTTGTTTGTCGTAGCTCATTATTTGTAGCATGGTTAGATGGGGGACAAATTGGACTATAACATACTCAAAGGACATCCCCGTATCGCCAATAGAAACAGAGTTACGAGCCTGCAAACTATAGTCTAATGCATTTCCTATGGAGGGGGTTTGTTTCGTTACGTTTTGCTTAAGTACTCGGCCCCTGTTTGTCGTAGCCCAAAGGTTTTAGTATGGTTAGATGGGGGACAATTTGGACTATAACATATCCTAAGGACATCCCCGTATCTCTAGTAGACACAGAGTTATGGGCCTGCAAAGTATAGTCTAATGCATTTCCTATGGAGGGGTTTGTTTGTTTACGATAAGCTTAATTACTCGACTACTGTTTGTCGTAGCTCAATGTTTTTAGTATGGTTAGATGGGGGACAAATTGGACTATAACATACTCAAAGGACATCCCCGTATCTCCAGTAGAAACAGAGTTACGAGCCTGCAAAGTATAGTCTAATGCATTTTCTATGGAGGGGTTTGTTTGTTCACGTATTGCTTAATTACTTGACCCTGTTCTTTCGATTAAAAATATTAACATATCTTTAGTGTAGCGGTTATCGCATCCGCCTCACTCTCGGAAGGCCACAGGTTCGAAACCGCGAAGTTTTTTTTTTTTGCTTGGAACATGCAAAGACCTTTATAATTATCCGAACATTTGTGTCAAGGTCACATTATTTACATCCCCGTATCTCTGGTAGAACCAGAGTTACGAGCCTGCAAAGTTTATTTTCAAAAATCAAAAGTAACCTTCTAACAATAAGTGAGACAAAAAATAAGTTGACGACGATATTGAGGTAGCCTCAAGTTTAAAGTATCCTTGTATGGGGAGCAAAGAGTACTATAACATATCCAAAGGAGATCCCAGTATCTCTTGTAGAACAAGAGTTATGAGCCTCCAAAGTTTAGTGCAAAAATCATAAGTAACATAATAAAAATAAGTGAGACGATACCAAAAATGACGAACATTTTGCTTAATATCTCGGCCCTTGTTTGTCGTAGCTCAATGTTTTTAGTATGGTTAGATGGGGGACAATTTGGACTATAACATATCCTAAGTACATCCTCGTATCTCTAGTAGACACAGAGTTATGGGCCTGCAAAGTATAGTCTTATGCATTTCCTAAGGACGGGTTGTTTGTTTACGTTTAGCTTAATTACTCGGCCCTTGTTTGTCGTAGCTCATTATTTGTAGCATGGTTAGATGGGGGACAAATTGGACTATAACATACTCAAAGGACATCCCCGTATCGCCAATAGAAACAGAGTTACGAGCCTGCAAACTATAGTCTAATGCATTTCCTATGGAGGGGGTTTGTTTCGTTACGTTTTGCTTAAGTACTCGGCCCCTGTTTGTCGTAGCCCAAAGGTTTTAGTATGGTTAGGTGGGGGACAATTTGGACTATAACATATCCTAAGGACATCCCCGTATCTCTAGTAGACACAGAGTTATGGGCCTGCAAAGTATAGTCTAATGCATTTCCTATGGAGGGGTTTGTTTGTTTACGATTAGCTTAATTACTCGAGTACTGTTTGTCGTAGCTCAATGTTTTTAGTATGGTTAGATGGGGGACAAATTGGACTATAACATACTCAAAGGACATCCCCGTATCTCCAGTAGAAACAGAGTTACGAGCCTGCAAAGTATAGTCTAATGCATTTTCTATGGAGGGGTTTGTTTGTTCACGTATTGCTTAATTACTTGACCCTGTTCTTTCGATTAAAAATAATAACATATCTTTAGTGTAGCGGTTATCGCATCCGCCTCACTCTTGGAGGGCCACAGGTTCGAAACCGCGAAGTTTTTTTTTTGCTTGGAACATGCAAAGACCTTTATAATTATCCGAACATTTGTGTCAAGGTCACATTATTTACATCCCCGTATGTCTGGTAGAACCAGAGTTACGAGCCTGCAAAGTTTATTTTCAAAAATCAAAAGTAACCTTCTAACAATAAGTGAGACAAAAAATAAGTTGACGACGATATTGAGGTAGCCTCAAGTTTAAAGTATCCTTGTATGGGGAGCAAAGAGTACTATAACATATCCAAAGGAGATCCCAGTATCTCTTGTAGAACAAGAGTTATGAGCCTCCAAAGTTTAGTGCAAAAATCATAAGTAACCTAATAAAAATAAGTGAGACGATACAAAAGTTGACGAACATTTTGCTTAATATCTCGGACCCTGTTTGTCCTAGCTCAATGTTTTTAGTATGGTTAGATGGGGGACAATTTGGACTATAACATATCCTAAGGACATCCCCGTATCTCTAGTAGACACAGAGTTATGGGCCTGCAAAGTATAGTCTAATGCATTTGCTATGGACGGGTTGTTTGTTTACGTTTAGCTTAATTACTCGGCCCCTGTTTGTCGTAGCTCAATGTTTTTAGTATGGTTAGATGGGGGACAAATTGGACTATAACATACTCAAAGGACATCCCCGTATCGCCAATAGAAACAGAGTTACGAGCCTGCAAACTATAGTCTAATGCATTTCCTATGGAGGGGGTTTGTTTCGTTACGTTTTGCTTAAGTACTCGGCCCCTGTTTGTCGTAGCCCAAAGGTTTTAGTATGGTTAGATGGGGGACAATTTGGACTATAACATATCCTAAGGACATCCCCGTATCTCTAGTAGACACAGAGTTATGGGCCTGCAAAGTATAGTCTAATGCATTTCCTATGGAGGGGTTTGTTTGTTTACGATAAGCTGAATTACTCGACTACTGTTTGTCGTAGCTCAATGTTTTTAGTATGGTTAGATGGGGGACAAATTGGACTATAACATACTCAAAGGACATCCCCGTATCTCCAGTAGAAACAGAGTTACGAGCCTGCAAATTATAGTCTAATGCATTTTCTATGGAGGGGTTTGTTTGTTCACGTATTGCTTAATTACTTGACCCTGTTCTTTCGATTAAAAATAATAACATATCTTTAGTGTAGCGGTTATCGCATCCGCCTCACTCTCGGAAGGCCACAGGTTCGAAACCGCGAAGTTTTTTTTTTTGCTTGGAACATGCAAAGACCTTTATAATTATCCGAACATTTGTGTCAAGGTCACATTATTTACATCCCCGTATCTCTGGTAGAACCAGAGTTACGAGCCTGCAAAGTTTATTTTCAAAAATCAAAAGTAACCTTCTAACAATAAGTGAGACAAAAAATAAGTTGACGACGATATTGAGGTAGCCTCAAGTTTAAAGTATCCTTGTATGGGGAGCAAAGAGTACTATAACATATCCAAAGGAGATCCCAGTATCTCTTGTAGAACAAGAGTTATGAGCCTCCAAAGTTTAGTGCAAAAATCATAAGTAACATAATAAAAATAAGTGAGACGATACCAAAAATGACGAACATTTTGCTTAATATCTCGGCCCTTGTTTGTCGTAGCTCAATGTTTTTAGTATGGTTAGATGGGGGACAATTTGGACTATAACATATCCTAAGTACATCCCCGTATCTCTAGTAGACACAGAGTTATGGGCCTGCAAAGTATAGTCTAATGCATTTCCTAAGGACGGGTTGTTTGTTTACGTTTAGCTTAATTACTCGGCCCTTGTTTGTCGTAGCTCATTATTTGTAGCATGGTTAGATGGGGGACAAATTGGACTATAACATACTCAAAGGACATCCCCGTATCGCCAATAGAAACAGAGTTACGAGCCTGCAAACTATAGTCTAATGCATTTCTTATGGAGGGGGTTTGTTTCGTTACGTTTTGCTTAAGTACTCGGCCCCTGTTTGTCGTAGCCCAAAGGTTTTAGTATGGTTAGATGGGGGACAATTTGGACTATAACATATCCTAAGGACATCCCCGTATCTCTAGTAGACACAGAGTTATGGGCCTGCAAAGTATAGTCTAATGCATTTCCTATGGAGGGGTTTGTTTGTTTACGATTAGCTTAATTACTCGACTACTGTTTGTCGTAGCTCAATGTTTTTAGTATGGTTAGATGGGGGACAAATTGGACTATAACATACTCAAAGGACATCCCCTTATCTCCAGTAGAAACAGAGTTACGAGCCTGCAAAGTATAGTCTAATGCATTTTCTATGGAGGGGTTTGTTTGTTCACGTATTGCTTAATTACTTGACCCTGTTCTTTCGATTAAAAATAATAACATATCTTTAGTGTAGCGGTTATCGCATCCGCCTCACTCTTGGAGGGCCACAGGTTCGAAACCGCGAAGTTTTTTTTTTGCTTGGAACATGCAAAGACCTTTATAATTATCCGAACATTTGTGTCAAGGTCACATTATTTACATCCCCGTATGTCTGGTAGAACCAGAGTTACGAGCCTGCAAAGTTTATTTTCAAAAATCAAAAGTAACCTTCTAACAATAAGTGAGACAAAAAATAAGTTGACGACGATATTGAGGTAGCCTCAAGTTTAAAGTATCCTTGTATGGGGAGCAAAGAGTACTATAACATATCCAAAGGAGATCCCAGTATCTCTTGTAGAACAAGAGTTATGAGCCTCCAAAGTTTAGTGCAAAAATCATAAGTAACCTAATAAAAATAAGTGAGACGATACAAAAGTTGACGAACATTTTGCTTAATATCTCGGACCCTGTTTGTCCTAGCTCAATGTTTTTAGTATGGTTAGATGGGGGACAATTTGGACTATAACATATCCTAAGGACATCCCCGTATCTCTAGTAGACACAGAGTTATGGGCCTGCAAAGTATAGTCTAATGCATTTGCTATGGACGGGTTGTTTGTTTACGTTTAGCTTAATTACTCGGCCCCTGTTTGTCGTAGCTCAATGTTTTTAGTATGGTTAGATGGGGGACAAATTGGTCTATAACATACTCAAAGGACATCCCCGTATCGCCAATAGAAACAGAGTTACGAGCCTGCAAACTATAGTCTAATGCATTTCCTATGGAGGGGGTTTGTTTCGTTACGTTTTGCTTAAGTACTCGGCTTCTGTTCGTCGTAGCCCAAAGGTTTTAGTATGGTTAGATGGGGGACAATTTGGACTATAACATATCCTAAGGACATCCCCGTATCTCTAGTAGACACAGAGTTATGGGCCTGCAAAGTATAGTCTAATGCATTTCCTATGGAGGGGTTTGTTTGTTTACGATAAGCTGAATTACTCGACTACTGTTTGTCGTAGCTCAATGTTTTTAGTATGGTTAGATGGGGGACAAATTGGACTATAACATACTCAAAGGACATCCCCGTATCTCCAGTAGAAACAGAGTTACGAGCCTGCAAATTATAGTCTAATGCATTTTCTATGGAGGGGTTTGTTTGTTCACGTATTGCTTAATTACTTGACCCTGTTCTTTCGATTAAAAATAATAACATATCTTTAGTGTAGCGGTTATCGCATCCGCCTCACTCTCGGAAGGCCACAGGTTCGAAACCGCGAAGTTTTTTTTTTTGCTTGGAACATGCAAAGACCTTTATAATTATCCGAACATTTGTGTCAAGGTCACATTATTTACATCCCCGTATCTCTGGTAGAACCAGAGTTACGAGCCTGCAAAGTTTATTTTCAAAAATCAAAAGTAACCTTCTAACAATAAGTGAGACAAAAAATAAATTGACGACGATATTGAGGTAGCCTCAAGTTTAAAGTATCCTTGTATGGGGAGCAAAGAGTACTATAACATATCCAAAGGAGATCCCAGTATCTCTTGTAGAACAAGAGTTATGAGCCTCCAAAGTTTAGTGCAAAAATCATAAGTAACCTAATAAAAATAAGTGAGACGATACAAAAGTTGACGAACATTTTGCTTAATATCTCGGACCCTGTTTGTCCTAGCTCAATGTTTTTAGTATGGTTAGATGGGGGACAATTTGGACTATAACATATCCTAAGGACATCCCCGTATCTCTAGTAGACACAGAGTTATGGGCCTGCAAAGTATAGTCTAATGCATTTGCTATGGACGGGTTGTTTGTTTACGTTTAGCTTAATTACTCGGCCCCTGTTTGTCGTAGCTCAATGTTTTTAGTATGGTTAGATGGGGGACAAATTGGTCTATAACATACTCAAAGGACATCCCCGTATCGCCAATAGAAACAGAGTTACGAGCCTGCAAACTATAGTCTAATGCATTTCCTATGGAGGGGGTTTGTTTCGTTACGTTTTGCTTAAGTACTCGGCTTCTGTTCGTCGTAGCCCAAAGGTTTTAGTATGGTTAGATGGGGGACAATTTGGACTATAACATATCCTAAGGACATCCCCGTATCTCTAGTAGACACAGAGTTATGGGCCTGCAAAGTATAGTCTAATGCATTTCCTATGGAGGGGTTTGTTTGTTTACGATAAGCTGAATTACTCGACTACTGTTTGTCGTAGCTCAATGTTTTTAGTATGGTTAGATGGGGGACAAATTGGACTATAACATACTCAAAGGACATCCCCGTATCTCCAGTAGAAACAGAGTTACGAGCCTGCAAATTATAGTCTAATGCATTTTCTATGGAGGGGTTTGTTTGTTCACGTATTGCTTAATTACTTGACCCTGTTCTTTCGATTAAAAATAATAACATATCTTTAGTGTAGCGGTTATCGCATCCGCCTCACTCTCGGAAGGCCACAGGTTCGAAACCGCGAAGTTTTTTTTTTTGCTTGGAACATGCAAAGACCTTTATAATTATCCGAACATTTGTGTCAAGGTCACATTATTTACATCCCCGTATCTCTGGTAGAACCAGAGTTACGAGCCTGCAAAGTTTATTTTCAAAAATCAAAAGTAACCTTCTAACAATAAGTGAGACAAAAAATAAATTGACGACGATATTGAGGTAGCCTCAAGTTTAAAGTATCCTTGTATGGGGAGCAAAGAGTACTATAACATATCCAAAGGAGATCCCAGTATCTCTTGTAGAACAAGAGTTATGAGCCTCCAAAGTTTAGTGCAAAAATCATAAGTAACATAATAAAAATAAGTGAGACGATACCAAAAATGACGAACATTTTGCTTAATATCTCGGCCCTTGTTTGTCGTAGCTCAATGTTTTTAGTATGGTTAGATGGGGGACAATTTGGACTATAACATATCCTAAGTACATCCCCGTATCTCTAGTAGACACAGAGTTATGGGCCTGCAAAGTATAGTCTAATGCATTTCCTAAGGACGGGTTGTTTGTTTACGTTTAGCTTAATTACTCGGCCCTTGTTTGTCGTAGCTCATTATTTGTAGCATGGTTAGATGGGGGACAAATTGGACTATAACATACTCAAAGGACATCCCCGTATCGCCAATAGAAACAGAGTTACGAGCCTGCAAACTATAGTCTAATGCATTTCTTATGGAGGGGGTTTGTTTCGTTACGTTTTGCTTAAGTACTCGGCCCCTGTTTGTCGTAGCCCAAAGGTTTTAGTATGGTTAGATGGGGGACAATTTGGACTATAACATATCCTAAGGACATCCCCGTATCTCTAGTAGACACAGAGTTATGGGCCTGCAAAGTATAGTCTAATGCATTTCCTATGGAGGGGTTTGTTTGTTTACGATTAGCTTAATTACTCGACTACTGTTTGTCGTAGCTCAATGTTTTTAGTATGGTTAGATGGGGGACAAATTGGACTATAACATACTCAAAGGACATCCCCGTATCTCCAGTAGAAACAGAGTTACGAGCCTGCAAAGTATAGTCTAATGCATTTTCTATGGAGGGGTTTGTTTGTTCACGTATTGCTTAATTACTTGACCCTGTTCTTTCGATTAAAAATAATAACATATCTTTAGTGTAGCGGTTATCGCATCCGCCTCACTCTCGGAGGGCCACAGGTTCGAAACCGCGAAGTTTTTTTTTTGCTTGGAACATGCAAAGACCTTTATAATTATCCGAACATTTGTGTCAAGGTCACATTATTTACATCCCCGTATGTCTGGTAGAACCAGAGTTACGAGCCTGCAAAGTTTATTTTCAAAAATCAAAAGTAACCTTCTAACAATAAGTGAGACAAAAAATAAGTTGACGACGATATTGAGGTAGCCTCAAGTTTAAAGTATCCTTGTAATGGGAGCAAAGAGTACTATAACATATCCAAAGGAGATCCCAGTATCTCTTGTAGAACAAGAGTTATGAGCCTCCAAAGTTTAGTGCAAAAATCATAAGTAACCTAATAAAAATTAGTGAGACGATACAAAAGTTGACGAACATTTTGCTTAATATCTCGGACCCTGTTTGTCCTAGCTCAATGTTTTTAGTATGGTTAGATGGGGGACAATTTGGACTATAACATATCCTAAGGACATCCCCGTATCTCTAGTAGACACAGAGTTATGGGCCTGCAAAGTATAGTCTAATGCATTTGCTATGGACGGGTTGTTTGTTTACGTTTAGCTTAATTACTCGGCCCCTGTTTGTCGTAGCTCAATGTTTTTAGTATGGCTAGATGGGGGACAAATTGGACTATAACATACTCAAAGGACATCCCCGTATCGCCAATAGAAACAGAGTTACGAGCCTGCAAACTATAGTCTAATGCATTTCCTATGGAGGGGGTTTGTTTCGTTACGTTTTGCTTAAGTACTCGGCCCCTGTTTGTCGTAGCCCAAAGGTTTTAGTATGGTTAGATGGGGGACAATTTGGACTATAACATATCCTAAGGGCATCCCCGTATCTCTAGTAGACACAGAGTTATGGGCCTGCAAAGTATAGTCTAATGCATTTCCTATGGAGGGGTTTGTTTGTTTACGATAAGCTTAATTACTCGACTACTGTTTGTCGTAGCTCAATGTTTTTAGTATGGTTAGATGGGGGACAAATTGGACTATAACATACTCAAAGGACATCCCCGTATCTCCAGTAGAAACAGAGTTACGAGCCTGCAAATTATAGTCTAATGCATTTTCTATGGAGGGGTTTGTTTGTTCACGTATTGCTTAATTACTTGACCCTGTTCTTTCGATTAAAAATAATAACATATCTTTAGTGTAGCGGTTATCGCATCCGCCTCACTCTCGGAAGGCCACAGGTTCGAAACCGCGAAGTTTTTTTTTTTGCTTGGAACATGCAAAGACCTTTATAATTATCCGAACATTTGTGTCAAGGTCACATTATTTACATCCCCGTATCTCTGGTAGAACCAGAGTTACGAGCCTGCAAAGTTTATTTTCAAAAATCAAAAGTAACCTTCTAACAATAAGTGAGACAAAAAATAAGTTGACGACGATATTGAGGTAGCCTCAAGTTTAAAGTATCCTTGTATGGGGAGCAAAGAGTACTATAACATATCCAAAGGAGATCCCAGTATCTCTTGTAGAACAAGAGTTATGAGCCTCCAAAGTTTAGTGCAAAAATCATAAGTAACATAATAAAAATAAGTGAGACGATACCAAAGTTGACGAACATTTTGCTTAATATCTCGGCCAATGTTTGTCGTAGCTCAATGTTTTTAGTATGGTTAGATGGGGGACAATTTGGACTATAACATATCCTAAGGACATCCCCGTATCTCTAGTAGACACAGAGTTATGGGCCTGCAAAATATAGTCTACTGCATTTCCTATGGACGGGTTGTTTGTTTACGTTTAGCTTAATTACTCGGCCCCAGTTGGTCGTAGCTCAATGTTTTTAGTATGGTTAGATGGGGGACAAATTGGACTATAACATACTCAAAGGACATCCCCGTATCTCCAGTAGAAACAGAGTTAGGAGCCTGCAAAGTATAGTCTAATGCATTTTCTATGGAGGGGGTTTGTTTCGTTACGTTTTGCTTAAGTACTCGGCCCCTGTTTGTCGTAGCCCAAAGTTTTTAGTATGGTTAGATGAAAGACAAATTTTTACTATAACATATCCTAAGGACATCCCGGTATCTCTAGTAGACACAGAGTTATGGGCCTGCAAAGTATAGTCTAATGCATTTTCTATGGAGGGGTTTGTTTGTTCACGTATTGCTTAATTACTTGACCCTGTTCTTTCGATTAAAAATAATAACATATCTTTAGTGTAGCGGTTATCGCATCCGCCTCACTCCCGGAAGGCCACAGGTTCGAAACCGCGAAGTTTTTTTTTATAATTATCCGAACATTTGTGTCAAGGTCACATTATTTACATCCCCGTATCTCTGGTAGAACCAGAGTTACGAGCCTCCAGAATTTAGTCTAATGTATTTCCTATGGAGGGGTTTGTTTGTATACGATTAGCTTAATTACTCGACTACTGTTTGTCGTAGCCCTAATTCTTAGTATGGCTAGATGGGGGACAAATTGGTCTATAACATACTCAAAGGACATCCCCGTATCTCCAGTAGAAACAGAGTTACGAGCCTGCAAAGTATATTTTCAAAAATCAAAAGTAACCTTATAACAATAAGTGAGACAAAAAGTAAGTTGACGACGATATTGAGGTAGCCTCAAGTTTAAAGTATCCTTGTATGGGGAGCAAAGAGTACTATAACATATCCAAAGGAGATCCCAGTATCTCTTGTAGAACAAGAGTTATGAGCCTCCAAAGTTTAGTGCAAAAATCATAAGTAACATAATAAAAATAAGTGAGACGATACCAAAGTTGACGAACATTTTGCTTAATATCTCGGCTCTACGACAAACAGGGGCCGAACCACCAACCTATTGGTTAACAGCCGAACGCGCTAACCATTGCGCCACGGAAGCCCAAAAATTAAATGCTCGTCAGGTATTGTGTAAAAACCTTGACTTTTTACGTCACATCTGAGACCTCACAACACCGTTCCCGGATGGGCTCGAACCACTAACCTATTGGTTAACAGCCGAACGCGCTAACCATTGAGCCACGGAAGCTCAGAAATTAAATGGTTGTCACGTATTGTGGAAAAGTTATGACCTTTTACGCTACATCTGAGACCCCACAACACCTCTCCCGGGTGTGCTCGTACCACCAACCTTTCGATTAACAGCTGATCGCGCTAACCATTGCGCCACGGAAGCCCAAAAATTCAATGTTCGACAGGTATTGTGGAAAAACTCTGACATTTTATGTTACATTTGAGACGTCACAACACCGCTCCCGGGAGGGCTCAAACCACCAGTCTTTTGAATAGCAGCTGAACGCGCTAACCATTGCGCCACGGAAGCCCAAAAATTAAATGGTCGTCAGGTATTTTGGAAAAACCTTGACTTTTAACGTCACATCTGAGACGTCACAATACCGCTCCCGGATGGGCTCGAACCACCAACCTATTGGTTAACAGCCGAACGCGCTAACCATTGAGCCACGGAAGCTCAGAAATTAAGTGGTTGTCAGGTATTGTGGAAAAACTTTGGCTTTCTACGTTACATTTGAGACCCCACAACACCTCTCCTGGGTGGGCTCGAACCACCAACCTTTCGATTAACAGCTGAACGCGCTAACCATTGCGCCACTGAAGCCCAAAAATTAAATTTTCGTCAGGTATTGAGGTAAAACTTTGACTTTTTACTTCACATCTGAGGCCTCACAACACCGCTCCCGGATGGGCTCGAACCACCAACCTTTCGGTTAACAGCCGAACGCGCTAACCATTGCACCACGGACGCCCAAAAAAAATGGTCGTCAGGTATTGCGGAAAAATTTTGGCTATTTACGTTACATTTGAGATCCAACAAGTTGGGAAAACCAAAATATTACCTCTCCGTGTCAAGAAGATTATATAAACTTAAGTATCCAATGAAAACGTTATTATGTTTCTGAGTTGGGGTTTCAAATTTTTGTTGTTGTTTTGAAAAATATATCGCAATGCACGGGCCTTGATAGATATAGGAGGCAATGAATGAAATATATCACAATGCACGGGCCTTGATAGATATAGGAGGCAATGAATGAAATATATCGCATGCACGGGCCTTGGTAGATATAGGAGGCAATGATAATCTCTCTCTTTGCACGAGAGGTTTATCTTTAATATTTAAATAAATATAATTATTTTTAATTATTTTAATCTTCAATAATTAACATTAGTAATAGTTAAATCGTTTAAAATAAAGTTATACCTATTATCTTATCAAACTTTGCTAATATTGACGTTTAAAGTGAAGGGTACCCCTCTTGCCCGCTTTTTTCAAATTTGGGGTATATATACGATTCGTTTCCATTATAATAGTAAGGAAAAAGCGCAATTGCGAAAACCTTTGGTGGCGATCCCACCTTAGGGAGGCTAGACGTTTCTCGTAACCCTAGCTGATCGCCGCGTATATCCTAAAACCAAACGATGATAATGGAGTAGAAGCCAATGATACAGATTGGTGTCTATGTGGAATAGACGGAAAACCAGTGGATGGTGGTGTTTGAAGCCAATGATACAGATTGGTGTCTATGTAGAATGGACGGAAGACCAGTGGATGGTGTTGTTAGAAGCCAATGATACAGATTGGTGTCTATGTGGAATAGACGGAAGACCAGTGGATGGTGGTGTTTGAAGCTAGTGTAAGTGCAGACTGGTGTCAATGTGGGATTGACAAAGAATAGAAGATGGTGGTGGTGGAAGCCAGAAAAGTACCAGGCTGGTGTTCATATGGGATGGACGAAGACCAAACATGGTGGTGTGAGTACTCAAGTATAGAGTAGCAAACGGAGAGAAATACAATTTTCCAAATTTCTGTGAACTGTCAATGCGGTCCGGAAATTGGGAACACGTTTGCTCCGATACGCAAACTGCGAACGCGGTCACGTGGGTGTAACAACGGACAGACAGACAGACACACACACAGACACACAGACAGACACGGCCGTTACAGAACCTCTCCTGGACTACGTCACACGGAGAGGTAAAAACACCGCTCCCGGGTGGGCTCGAAACACCAAGCTATTGGTTAACAGCCGAACGCGCTAACCATTGAGCCACGAAAGATCAGAAAATAAATGGTTATCACGTATTATGGAAAAAGTTTGACTTTACACGCTACATCTGAGACCTCACAACACCTCTCCCGGGTGGGCTCGAACCACCAAACTTTCGATTAACAGCTGAACGCGCTAACCATTGCGCCACGGAAGCCCAAATATTAAATGCTCGTCAGGTATTGTGGAAAAACTCTGACATTTTACGTTACATCTGAGACGTCACAACACTTCTCCCGGATAGGCTCGAACCACCAACCAATTGGTTAACAGCCGAACGCGCTAACCATTGAGCCACAGAAGCTCAGAAATTAAATGGTTGTTAGGTTTTGTGGATAAGTTATGACTTTTTACGTTACATCTGAGACCCTACAACACTTCTCCCAGGTGGGCTCGAACCACCATCCTTTCGGTTAACAGCCGAACGCGCTAACCATTGCGCCAAGGAAGCCCAAAAATTAAATGGTAGTCAGGTATTGTGGAAAAACTTTGGTTTTCTACGTTACATTTGAGATCCCACAACACCGCTCCCGGGTGGGCTCGAACCACCAACCTTTCGATTAACAGCTGGACGCGCTAATTATTGCGCCACGGAAGCCCGAAATTTAAATGTTCGTCAGGTATTGTGGAAAAACTCTGACATTTTACGTAACATCTGAGACGTCACAACACCGCTCCCGGATGGGCTCGAACCACCAACCTTTCGATTAACAGCCGAACGCGCTAACCATTGAGCCACGGAAGCTCAGAAATTAAATGGTTGTCACGTATTGTGGAAAAGTTTTGACTTTTTACGCTACATCTGAGACCCCACAACACCTCTTCCGGGTGGGTTCGAACAACCAACCTTTCGATTAACAGCTGAACGCGCTAACCATTGCGCCACGGAAGCCCAAATATTAAATGCTCGTCAGGTATTGTGGAAAAACTCTGACATTTTACGTTACATCTGAGACGTCACAACACCGCTCCCGGGAGGGCTCGAACCACCAACCTTTCGGTTAACAGCCGAACCCGCTAACCATTCGCCACGGACGCCCAAAAATTAAATGTTCGTCAGGTATTGTGGAAAAACTCTGACATTTTACTTCACATCTGAGGCCTCACAACACCGCTCCCGGATGGGCTCGAACCACCAACCTTTCGGTTAACAGCCGAACGCGCTAACCATTCGCCACGGACGCCCAAAAATTAAATGGTCGTCAGGTATTGCGGAAAAACTTTGGCTATTTATGTTACATTTGAGATCCAAAAACACCGCTCCCGGGTGGGCTCGAACCACAACCTATTGGTTAACAGCCGAACGCGCTAACCATTGAGCCACGAAAGCTCAGAAAATAAATGGTTGTCACGTATTGTGGAAAAGTTTTGTCTTTTTACGCTACATATGAGACCCAACAACACCTCTCCCGGGTGGGCTCGAACCACCAACCTTTCGATTAACAGCTGACCGCGCTAACCATTGCGCCACGCAAGCCCAAAAATTAAATGTTCGTCAGGTATTGTGGAAAAACTCTGACATTTTACGTTACATCTGAGACGTCACAACACTTCTCCCGGATAGGCTCGAACCACCAACCAATTGGTTAACAGCCGAACGCGCTAACCATTGAGCCACAGAAGCTCAGAAATTAAATGGTTGTTAGGTTTTGTGGATAAGTTATGACTTTTTACGTTACATCTGAGACCCTACAACACTTCTCCCAGGTGGGCTCGAACCACCATCCTTTCGGTTAACAGCCGAACGCGCTAACCATTGCACCAAGGAAGCCCAAAAATTAAATGGTAGTCAGGTATTGTGGAAAAACTTTGGTTTTCTACGTTACATTTGAGATCCCACAACACCGCTCCCGGGTGGGCTCGAACCACCAACCTTTCGATTAACAGCTGGACGCGCTAATTATTGCGCCACGGAAGCCCGAAAATTAAATGTTCGTCAGGTATTGTGGAAAAACTCTGACATTTTACGTTACATTAGAGATCCCACAACACCGCTCCCGGGTGGGCTCGAACCACCAACCTTTCGGTTAACAGCCGAACGCGCTAACCATTGCGCAACGGAGGCCAAATATTAAATGGTCGTCAGGTATTGAGGTAAAACTTTGACTTTTTACTTCACATCTGATACCTCACAACACCGCTCCCGGATGGGCTCGAACCACCAACCTATTGGTTAACAGCCGAACGCGCTAACCATTGAGCCACGGAAGCTCAGAAATTAAATGGTTGTCACGTATTGTGGAAAAGTTTTGACTTTTTTCGCTACATCTGAGACCCCACAACACCTCTCCCGGGTGGGCTCGAACCTTCAAAATTTCGATTAACAGCTGAACGCGCTAATCATTGCGCCACGGAAGCCCAAAAATTAAATGTTCGTCAGGTATTGTGGAAAAACTCTGACATTTTACGTTATATCTGAGACCTCACAACACCGCTCCCGGATGGGCTCGAACCACCAACCTATTGGTTAACAGCCGAACGCGCTAACCATTGCGCCACGGAAGCCCAAAAATTAAATGGTCGTCAGGTGTTGTGGAAAAAACCTTGACTTTTTACGTCACATCTGAGACCTCACAACACCGCTCCCGGATGGGCTCGAACCACCAACCTATTTGTTATCAGCCGAACGCGCTAACCTTTGAGCCACGGAAGCTCAGAAATCCAATGGTTGTCAGGTATTGTGGATAAGTTATGACTTTTTACGTTACATCTGAGACCCTACAACACCTCTTCTGGTTGGGCTCGAACCACCAACCTTTCGGTTAACAGCCGAACGCGCTAACCATTGCGCCAAGGAAGCCCAAAAATTTAATGGTCGTCAGGTATTGTGGCAAAACTTTGGCTTTCTACGTTACATTTGAGATCCCACACCACCGCTCCTGGGTGGGCTCGAACCACCAACCTATTGGTTAACAGCCGAACGCGCTAACCATTACGCCACGGAAGCCCAAAAATTAAATGGTAGTCAGGTATTGTGGAAAAACTTTGGTTTTCTACGTTACATTTGAGATCCCACAACACCGCTCCCGGGTGGGCTCGAACCACCAACCTTTCGATTAACAGCTGGACGCGCTAATTATTGCGCCACGGAAGCCCGAAAATTAAATGTTCGTCAGGTATTGTGGAAAAACTCTGACATTTTACGTTACATTAGAGATCCCACAACACCGCTCCCGGGTGGGCTCGAACCACCAACCTTTCGGTTAACAGCCGAACGCGCTAACCATTGCGCAACGGAGGCCAAATATTAAATGGTCGTCAGGTATTGAGGTAAAACTTTGACTTTTTACTTCACATCTGATACCTCACAACACCGCTCCCGGATGGGCTCGAACCACCAACCTATTGGTTAACAGCCGAACGCGCTAACCATTGAGCCACGGAAGCTCAGAAATTAAATGGTTGTCACGTATTGTGGAAAAGTTTTGACTTTTTTCGCTACATCTGAGACCCCACAACACCTCTCCCGGGTGGGCTCGAACCTTCAAAATTTCGATTAACAGCTGAACGCGCTAATCATTGCGCCACGGAAGCCCAAAAATTAAATGTTCGTCAGGTATTGTGGAAAAACTCTGACATTTTACGTTATATCTGAGACCTCACAACACCGCTCCCGGATGGGCTCGAACCACCAACCTATTGGTTAACAGCCGAACGCGCTAACCATTGCGCCACGGAAGCCCAAAAATTAAATGTTCGTCAGGTGTTGTGGAAAAAACCTTGACTTTTTACGTCACATCTGAGACCTCACAACACCGCTCCCGGATGGGCTCGAACCACCAACCTATTTGTTATCAGCCGAACGCGCTAACCTTTGAGCCACGGAAGCTCAGAAATCCAATGGTTGTCAGGTATTGTGGATAAGTTATGACTTTTTACGTTACATCTGAGACCCTACAACACCTCTTCTGGTTGGGCTCGAACCACCAACCTTTCGGTTAACAGCCGAACGCGCTAACCATTGCGCCAAGGAAGCCCAAAAATTTAATGGTCGTCAGGTATTGTGGCAAAACTTTGGCTTTCTACGTTACATTTGAGATCCCACACCACCGCTCCTGGGTGGGCTCGAACCACCAACCTATTGGTTAACAGCCGAACGCGCTAACCATTGCGCCACGGAAGCCCAAAAATTAAATGGTCGTCAGGTGTTGTGGAAAAAACCTTGACTTTTTACGTCACATCTGAGACCTCACAACACCGCTCCCGGATGGGCTCGAACCACCAACCTATTTGTTATCAGCCGAACGCGCTAACCTTTGAGCCACGGAAGCTCAGAAATCCAATGGTTGTCAGGTATTGTGGATAAGTTATGACTTTTTACGTTACATCTGAGACCCTACAACACCTCTTCCGGTTGGGCTCGAACCACCAACCTTTCGGTTAACAGCCGAACGCGCTAACCATTGCGCCAAGGAAGCCCAAAAATTTAATGGTCGTCAGGTATTGTGGCAAAACTTTGGCTTTCTACGTTACATTTGAGATCCCACACCACCGCTCCTGGGTGGGCTCGAACCACCAACCTATTGGTTAACAGCCGAACGCGCTAACCATTGAGCCACGGAAGCTCAGAAATTAAATGGTTGTCACGTATTGTGAATAAGTTTTGACTTTTTACGCTACATCTGAGACACCACAACACCTCTTCCGGGTGCGCTTGAACCACCAGCCTTTCGATTAACAGTTGAACGCGCTAATAATTGCGCCACGGAAGCCCAAAAATTAAATGTTCGTCAGGTATTGTGGAAAAACTCTGACATTTTACGTTACATCTGAGACGTCACAACACCGCTCCCGGATGGGCTCGAACCACCAACCTTTCGGTTAACAGCTGAACGCGCTGACCATTGCGCCACGGAAGCCCAAAAATTAAATGGTCGTCAGGTATTGTGGAAAAATTTTGGCTTTCAACGTAACATTTGAGATCCCAAAACACCGCTCCCGGGTGGGCTCGAACCACCAACCTATTGGTTAAAAGCTGAACGCGCTAACCATTGCGCCACGGAAGCCCAAAAATTAAACGCTCGTCAGGTATTGTGTAAAAACCTTGACTTTTTACGTCACATCTGAGACCTCACAACACCGCTCCCGGATGGGCTCGAACCACCAACCTATTGGTTAACAGCCGAAAGCGCTAACCATTGAGCCACGGAAGCTCAGAAATTAAATGGTTGTCAGGTATTGTGGATAAGTTATGACTTATTACGTTACATCTGAGACCCTACAACACCTCTCCCGGTTGGGCTCGAACCACCAACCTTTCGGTTAACAGCCGAACGCGCTAACCGTTGCGCCAAGGAAGCCCAAGAATTAAATGTTCGTCAGGTATTGTGGAAAAACCTTGACTTTTTACGTCACTTCTGAGACCTCACAACACCGCTCCCGGATGGGCTCGAACCACCAACCTATTGGTTAACAGCCGAACGCGCTAACCATTGAGCCACGGAAGCTCAGAAATTAAATGGTCGTCACGTATTGTGGAAAAACTTTGGCTTTCTACGTTACATTTGAGATCCCACAACACCGCTCCCGGGTGGGCTCGAAAACCAACCTATTGGTTAACAGCCGAACGCGCTAACCATTGCGCCACGGAAGCCCAAAAATTAAATGCTCGTCAGGTATTGTGTAAAAACCTTGACTTTTTACGTCACATCTGAGACCTCACAACACCGCTCCCGGATGGGCTCGAACCACCAACCTATTGGTTAACAGCCGAAAGCTCTAACCATTGAGCCACGGAAGCTCAGAAATTAAATGGTTGTCACGTATTGTGGAAAAGTTTTGAATTTTTACGCTACATCTGAGACACCACAACACCTCTCCCGGGTGGGCTCGAACCTTCAACCTTTCGATTAACAGCTGAACGCGCTAACAATTGCGCCACGGAAGCCCAAAAATTAAATGATCGTCAGGTATTGTGGAAAAACTTTGGCTTTCTACGTTACATTTGAGATCCCACAACGCCGCTCCCGGGTGGGCTCGAACCACTAACCTATTGGTTAACAGCCGAACGCGCTAACCATTGAGCCACGGAGGCTCAGAAAATAAATGGTTGTCACGTATTGTGGAAACGTTTTGACTTTTTACGCTACATCTGAGACCCCACAACACCTCTCCCGGGTGGGCTCGAACCACCAACCTTTCGATTAACAGCTGAACGCGCTAACCATTGCGCCACGGAAGCCCAAAAATTCAATGTTCGTCAGGTATTGTGGAAAAACTCTGACATTTTATGTTACATCTGAGACGTCACTACACCGCTCCCGGGTGTGCCCGAACCACCAACCTTTCTGTTAACAGCCGAACGCGCTAACGATTGCGCCACGGAAGCCCAAAAATTAAATGGTCGTCCGGTATTGTGGAAAAACCTTGACTTTTTACGTCACATCTGAGACGTCACAACACCGCTCACGGATGGGCTCGAACCACCAACCTATTGGTTAACAGGCGAACGCGCTAACCATTGAGCCACGGAAGCTCAGAATTTAAATGGTTGTCACGCATTGCGGAAAAGTTTTGACTTTTTACGCTACATCTGAGACCCCACAACACCTCTCTCGGGTGGGCTCGAACCTTCAACCTTTCGATTAACAGCTGAACGCGCTAATCATTGCGCCACGGAAGCCCAAAAATTAAATGGTCGTCAGGTGCTGTGGAAAAAACCTTGACTTTTTACGTCACAACACCGCTCCCGGATGGGCTCGAACCACACACCTATTCGTTAACAGCCGAACGCGCTAACCTTTGAGCCAAGGAAGCCCAAAAATTTAATGGTCGTCAGGTATTGTGGCAAAACTTTGGCTTTCTACGTTACATTTGAGATCCCACACCACCGGTCCCGGGTGGGCTCGAACCACCAACCTATTAGTTAACAGCTGAACGCGCTAACCATTGCGCCACGGAAGCCCAAAATTTCAATGTTCGTCAGGTATTGTGGAAAAACTCTGACATTTTATGTTACATCTGAGACGTCACAACACCGCTCCCGGGAGGGCTCAAACCACCAGTCTTTTGAATAGCAGCTGAACGCGCTAACCATTGCGCCACGGAAGCCCAAAAATTAAATGGTCGTCCCGTATTGTGGAAAAACTTTGACTTTTTACGTAACATATGAGACCTCATAGCACCGCTCCCGGGTGTGCTCGAACCACCAACCTTTCTGTTAACAGCCGAACGCGCTAACGATTGCGCCACGGAAGCTCAGAAATTAAATGGTTGTCACGTATTGTGGAAAAGTTTTGACTTTTTACGCTACATCTGAGACCCCACAACACCTCTCCCGGGTGGGCTCGAACCAGCAACCTTTCGATTAACAGCTGAACGCGCTAACCATTGCGCCACGGAAGCCCAAAAATTCAATGTTCGTCAGGTATTGTGGAAAAACTCTGACATTTTATGTTACATCTGAGACGTCACTACACCGCTCCCGGGAGGGCTCAAACCACCAGTCTTTTGAACAGCAGCTGAACGCGCTAACCATTGCGCAACGGAAGCCCAAAAATTAAATGGTCGTCCGGTATTGTGGAAAAACTTTGACTTTTTACGTAACATCTGAGACCTCATAGCACCGCTCCCGGGTGTGCCCGAACCACCAACCTTTCTGTTAACAGCCGAACGCGCTAACGATTGCGCCACGGAAGCCCAAAAATTAAATGGTCGTCCGGTATTGTGGAAAAACCTTGACTTTTTACGTCACATCTGAGACGTCACAACACCGCTCCCGGATGGGCTCGAACCACCAACCTAATGGTTAACAGGCGAACGCGCTAACCATTGAGCCACGGAAGCTCAGAATTTAAATGGTTGTCACGTATTGCGGAAAAGTTTTGACTTTTTACGCTACATCTGAGACCCCACAACACCTCTCTCGGGTGGGCTCGAACCTTCAACCTTTCGATTAACAGCTGAACGCGCTAATCATTGCGCCACGGAAGCCCAAAAATTAAATGGTCGTCAGGTGCTGTGGAAAAAACCTTGACTTTTTACGTCACATCTGAGACGTCACGACACCGCTCCCGGATGGGCTCGAACCACACACCTATTCGTTAACAGCCGAACGCGCTAACCTTTGAGCCAAGGAAGCCCAAAAATTTAATGGTCGTCAGGTATTGTGGCAAAACTTTGGCTTTCTACGTTACATTTGAGATCCCACACCACCGGTCCCGGGTGGGCTCGAACCACCAACCTATTAGTTAACAGCTGAACGCGCTAACCATTGCGCCACGGAAGCCCAAAATTTCAATGTTCGTCAGGTATTGTGGAAAAACTCTGACATTTTATGTTACATCTGAGACGTCACAACACCGCTCCCGGGAGGGCTCAAACCACCAGTCTTTTGAATAGCAGCTGAACGCGCTAACCATTGCGCCACGGAAGCCCAAAAATTAAATGGTCGTCCCGTATTGTGGAAAAACTTTGACTTTTTACGTAACATCTGAGACCTCATAGCACCGCTCCCGGGTGTGCTCGAACCACCAACCTTTCTCTTAACAGCCGAACGCGCTAACGATTCGCCACGGAAGCTCAGAAATTAAATGGTTGTCACGTATTGTGGAAAAGTTTTGACTTTTTACGCTACATCTGAGACCCCACAACACCTCTCTCGGGTGGGCTCGAACCTTCAACCTTTCGATTAACAGCTGAACGCGCTAATCATTGCGCCACGGAAGCCCAAAAATTAAATGGTCGTCAGGTGCTGTGGAAAAAACCTTGACTTTTTACGTCACATCTGAGACGTCACGACACCGCTCCCGGATGGGCTCGAACCACACACCTATTCGTTAACAGCCGAACGCGCTAACCTTTGAGCCAAGGAAGCCCAAAAATTTAATGGTCGTCAGGTATTGTGGCAAAACTTTGGCTTTCTACGTTACATTTGAGATCCCACACCACCGGTCCCGGGTGGGCTCGAACCACCAACCTATTAGTTAACAGCTGAACGCGCTAACCATTGCGCCACGGAAGCCCAAAATTTCAATGTTCGTCAGGTATTGTGGAAAAACTCTGACATTTTATGTTACATCTGAGACGTCACAACACCGCTCCCGGGAGGGCTCAAACCACCAGTCTTTTGAATAGCAGCTGAACGCGCTAACCATTGCGCCACGGAAGCCCAAAAATTAAATGGTCGTCCCGTATTGTGGAAAAACTTTGACTTTTTACGTAACATCTGAGACCTCATAGCACCGCTCCCGGGTGTGCTCGAACCACCAACCTTTCTCTTAACAGCCGAACGCGCTAACGATTCGCCACGGAAGCTCAGAAATTAAATGGTTGTCACGTATTGTGGAAAAGTTTTGACTTTTTACGCTACATCTGAGACCCCACAACACCTCTCCCGGGTGGGCTCGAACCTTCAACCTTTCGATTAACAGCTGAACGCGCTAGTCATTGCGGCACGGAAGCCCAAAAATTAAATGTTCGTCAGGTATTGTGGAAAAACTCTGACATTTTACGTTACATCTGAGACCTCACTACACCGCTCCCGGATGGGCTCGAACCACCAACCTATTGGTTAAAAGCCGAACGCGCTAACCATTGCGCCACGGAAGCCCAAAAATTAAATGGTCGTCAGGTGTTGTGGAAAAAACCTTGGCTTTTTACGTCACATCTGAGACGTCACAACACCTATTCCGGTTGGGCTCGAACCACCAACCTTTCGGTTAACAGCCGAACGCGCTAACCATTGCGCCAAGGAAGCCCAAAAATTTAATGGTCGTCAGGTATTGTGGCAAAACTTTGGCTTTCTACGTTACATTTGAGATCCCACAACACCGCTCCCGGGTGGGCTAGAACCACCAACCTATTGGCTAACAGCCGAACGCGCTAAGCATTGAGCCACGGAAGCTCAGAAATTAAATGGTTGTTACGTATTGTGGAAAAGTTTTGACATTTTACGCTATATCTGAGACCCCACAAAACCTCTCCCGGGTGGGCTCGAACCACCAACCTTTCGATTAACAGCTGAACGCGCAAATTATTGCGCCACGGAAGCCCAAAAATTAAATGTTCGTCAGGTATTGTGGAAAAACTCTGACATTTTACGTTACATTCGAGACGTCACAACACCGCTCCCGGGAGGGCTCAAACCACCAGTCTTTTGAATAGCAGCTGAACGCGCTAACCATTGCGCCACGGAAGCCTAAATATTAAATGGTCGTCATGTATTGTGGAAAAACTCTGACTTTTTACGTTACATCTGAGACCTCACAAAACGCTCCCGGATGGGCTCGAAAAACCAAAATTTCGGTTAAAAGCCGAAAGCGCTAGCCATTGAGCCACGGAAGCTCTGAAATTAAATGGTCGTCCGGTATTGTGGAAAAACTTTGACTTTTTACGTAACATCTGAGACCTCATAGCACCGCTCCCGGGTGTGCTCGAACCACCAACCTTTCTGTTAACAGCCAAACGCGCTAACCATTGCGCCAAGGAAGCCCAAATATTAAATATTCGTCAGGTATTGTGGAAAAACTCTGACATTTTACGTCACATCTGAGAACTCACAACACCGCTCCCGGGTGGGCCCGAACCACCAACCTATTGGTTAACAGCCGAACACGCTAAACATTGAGCCACGGAAGCTCAGAAATTAAATCGTTGTCACGTATTGTGGAAAAGTTTTGACTTTTTACGCTACATCTGAGACCCCACAACACCTCTCCCGGGTGGGCTCGAACCACCAACCTTTCGATTAACAGAAGAACGCGCTAACCATTGCGCCACGGAAGCTCAAAAATTAAATGGTCGTCAGGTATTGTGGAAAAACCTTGACTTTTTACGTCACATCTGAGACCTCACAACACCGCTCCCGAAAGGGCTCAAACCACCAGTCTTTTGAATAAAAGCTGAACGCGCTAACCATTGCGCCCCGGAAGCCCAAAAATTAAATGGTCGTCAGGTATTGTGGAAAAACTTTGGCTTTCTACGTTACATTTGAGATCCCACAACACCGCTCCCGGGTGGGCTCGAACCACCAACCTATTGGCTAACAGCCGAACGCGCTAACCATTGAGCCACGAAAGCTCAGAAATTAAATGGTTGTCACGTATTGTGGAAAAGTTTTGACTTTTTACGCTACATCTGAGACCCCACAACACCTCTCTCGGGTGGGCTCGAACCACCAACCTTTCGATTAACAGCTGAACGCGCTAATTATTGCGCCACGGAAGCCCAAAAATTAAATGGTCGTCAGGTATTCTGGAAAAACTTTGGCTTTCTACGTTACATTCGTGATCCCACAACACCGCTCACGGGTGGGCTTGAACCACCAACCTTTCGATTAACAGAAGAACGCGCTAACCATTGCGCCACGGAAGCTCAAAAATTAAATGGTCGTCAGGTATTGTGGAAAAACCTTGACTTTTTACGTCACATCTGAGATCTCACAACACCGCTCCCGGATGGGCTCGAACTACCAAACTATTGGTTAACACCCGAACGCGCTAACCATTGAGCCACGGAAGCTCAGAAATTAAATGGTCGTCAGGTATTGTGGAAAAACTTTGGCTTTCTACGTTACATTTGAGATCCCACAACACCTTTCCCGGGTGGGCTCGAACCACCAACCTATTGGCTAACAGCCGAACGCGCTAAACATTGAGCCACGAAAGCTCAGAAATTAAATGGTTGTCACGTATTGTGGAAAAGTTTTGACTTTTTACGCTACATCTGAGACCCCACAACACCTCTCTCGATGGGCTCGAACCACCAACCTTTCGATTAACAGCTGAACGCGCTATATATTGCGCCACGGAAGCCCAAAAATTAAATGGTCGTCAGGTATTCTGGAAAAACTTTGGCTTTCTACGTTACATTCGTGATCCCACAACACCGCTCACGGGTGGGCTTGAACCACCAACCTTTCGATTAACAGAAGAACGCGCTAACCATTGCGCCACGGAAGCTCAAAAATTAAATGGTCGTCAGGTATTGTGGAAAAACCTTGACTTTTTACGTCACATCTGAGATCTCACAACACCGCTCCCGGATGGGCTCGAACTACCAAACTATTGGTTAACACCCGAACGCGCTAACCATTGAGCCACGGAAGCTCAGAAATTAAATGGTCGTCAGGTATTGTGGAAAAACTTTGGCTTTCTACGTTACATTTGAGATCCCACAACACCGCTCCCGGGTGGGCTCGAACCACCAACCTATTGGCTAACAGCCGAACGCGCTAAACATTGAGCCACGGAAGCTCAGAAATTAAATCGTTGTCACGTATTATGGAAAAGTTTTGACTTTTTACGCTACATCTGAGACCCCACAACACCTCTCCCGGGTGGGCTCGAACCACCAACCTTTCGATTAACAGAAGAACGCGCTAACCATTGCGCCACGGAAGCTCAAAAATTAAATGGTCGTCAGGTATTGTGGAAAAACCTTGACTTTTTACGTCACATCTGAGACCTCACAACACCGCTCCCGAAAGGGCTCAAACCACCAGTCTTTTGAATAACAGCTGAACACGCTAACCATTGCGCCCCGGAAGCCCAAAAATTAAATGGTCGTCAGGTATTGTGGAAAAACTTTGGCTTTCTACGTTACATTTGAGATCCCACAACACCGCTCCCGGGTGGGCTCGAACCACCAACCTATTGGCTAACAGCCGAACGCGCTAACCATTGAGCCACGAAAGCTCAGAAATTAAATGGTTGTCACGTATTGTGGAAAAGTTTTGACTTTTTACGCTACATCTGAGACCCCACAACACCTCTCTCGGGTGGGCTCGAACCACCAACCTTTCGATTAACAGCTGAACGCGCTAATTATTGCGCCACGGAAGCCCAAAAATTAAATGGTCGTCAGGTATTCTGGAAAAACTTTGGCTTTCTACGTTACATTGGTGATCCCACAACACCGCTCACGGGTGGGCTTGAACCACCAACCTTTCGGTTACCAGCCGAACGCGCTAACCATTGCGCCACGGAAGCCCAAAAATTGAATGGTCGTCAGGTATTGTGGAAAAACTTTGGCTTTCTACGTTACATGTGAGATCCCACAACACCGCTCCCGGGTGGCCTCGAACCACCAACCTATTGGTTAACAGCCGAACGCGCTAACCATTGAGCCACGGAAGCCCAAAATTTAAATGGTCGTCAGGTATTGTGGAAAAACCTTGACTTTTTACGTAACATCTGAGACGTCACAACACCGCTCCCGGATGGGCTTGAACCACCAACCTTTCGGTTAACAGCCGAACGCGCTAACCATTGCGCCACGGAAGCCCAAAAATTAAATGGTCGTCAGGTATTGTGGAAAAACTTTGGCTTTCTACGTTACATTCGAGATCCCACAACACCGCTCCCGGGTATGCTTGAAGCACCAACCTATTGGCTAACAGCCGAACGCGCTAACCATTGAGCCACGGAAGCTCAGAAATTAAATGGTTGTCAGGTATTGTGGAAAAACTTTGGCTTTCTACGTTACATTTGAGACCCCACAACCACCAACCTTTCGATTAACAGCTGAACGCGCTTACCATTGAGCCACGGAAGCTCAGAAATTAAATGGTCGTCAGGTATTGTGGAAAAACTTTGGCTTTCTACGTTACATTTGAGATCCCACAACACCGCTCCCGGGTGGGCTCGAACCACCAACCTATGGGTCAACAGCAGAACGCGCTAACCATTGCGCCACGGAAGCCCAAAAATTAAATGCTCGTCAGGTTTTGCGTAAAAACCTAGACTTTTTACGTCACATCTGAGACCTCACAACACCGCTCCCGAAAGGGCTCAAACCACCAGTCTTTTGAATAACAGCTGAACGCGCTAACCATTGCGCCCCGGAAGCCCAAAAATTAAATGGTCGTCAGGTATTGTGGAAAAACTTTGGCTTTCTACGTTACATTTGAGATCCCACAACACCGCTCCCGGGTGGGCTCGAACCACCAACCTATTAGCTAACAGCCGAACGCGCTAACCATTGAGCCACGGAAGCTCAGAAATTAAATGGTTGTCAGGTATTGTGGAAAAACTTTGGCTTTCTACGTTACATTTGAGACCCCACAACCACCAACCTTTCGATTAACAGCTGAACGCGCTAACCATTGAGCCACGGAAGCTCAGAAATTAAATGGTCGTCAGGTATTGTGGAAAAACTTTGGCTTTCTACGTTACATTTGAGATCCCACAACACCGCTCCCGGGTGGGCTCGAACCACCAACCTATGGGTCAACAGCAGATCGCGCTAACCATTGCGCCACGGAAGCCCAAAAATTAAATGCTCGTCAGGTTTTGCGTAAAAACCTAGACTTTTTACGTCACATCTGAGACCTCACAACACCGCTCCCGGATGAGCTCGAACCACCAACCTATTGGTTAACAGCCGAACGCGCTAACCATTGAGCCACGGAAGCTCAGAAATTAAATGATTGTCACGTATTGTGGATAAGTTTTGACTTTTTACGCTACATATGAGACCCCACAACACCTCTCCCGGGTGGGCTCGAACCTTCAACCTTTCGATTAACAGCTGAACGCGCTAATCATTGCGCCACGGAAGCCCAAAAATTAAATGGTCGTCAGGTATTGTGGAAAAACCTTGACTTTTTACGTCACATCTGAGACCTCACAACACCGCTCCCGGATGGGCTCGAACTACCAAACTATTGGTTAACAGCCGAACGCGCTAACCATTGAGCCACGGAAGCTCAGAAATTAAATGGTTGTCAGGTATTGTGGATAAGTTATGACTTATTACGTTACATCTGATACCCTACAACACCTCTCCCGGTTGGGATCGAACCACCAACCTTTCGGTTAACAGCCGAACGCGCTAACCATTGCCCCAAGGAAGCCCAAAAATTAAATGTTCGTCAGGTATTTTGGAAAAACCTTGAATTTTTACGTTACATTTGAGATCCCACAACACCGCTCCCGGGTGGGCTCGAACCACCAACCTATGGGTCAACAGCAGATCGCGCTAACCATTGCGCCACGGAAGCCCAAAAATTAAATGCTCGTCAGGTTTTGCGTAAAAACCTAGACTTTTTACGTCACATCTGAGACCTCACAACACCGCTCCCGGATGAGCTCGAACCACCAACCTATTGGTTAACAGCCGAACGCGCTAACCATTGAGCCACGGAAGCTCAGAAATTAAATGATTGTCACGTATTGTGGATAAGTTTTGACTTTTTACGCTACATATGAGACCCCACAACACCTCTCCCGGGTGGGCTCGAACCTTCAACCTTTCGATTAACAGCTGAACGCGCTAATCATTGCGCCACGGAAGCCCAAAAATTAAATGGTCGTCAGGTATTGTGGAAAAACCTTGACTTTTTACGTCACATCTGAGACCTCACAACACCGCTCCCGGATGGGCTCGAACTACCAAACTATTGGTTAACAGCCGAACGCGCTAACCATTGAGCCACGGAAGCTCAGAAATTAAATGGTCGTCAGGTATTGTGGATAAGTTATGACTTATTACGTTACATCTGATACCCTACAACACCTCTCCCGGTTGGGATCGAACCACCAACCTTTCGGTTAACAGCCGAACGCGCTAACCATTGCCCCAAGGAAGCCCAAAAATTAAATGTTCGTCAGGTATTTTGGAAAAACCTTGAATTTTTACGTTACATTTGAGATCCCACAACACCGCTCCCGGGTGGGCTCGAACCACCAACCTATTGGTTAACAGCCGAACGCGCTAATCATTGAGCCACGGAAGCCCAGAAATTCAATGGTTGTCACGTATTGTGGAAAAGTTTTGACTTTTTACGCTACATCTGAGACCCCACAACACCTCCCCCGGGTGGGCTCGTACCACCAACCTTTCGATTAACAGCTGAACGCGCTAACCATTGCGCCACGGAAGCCCAAAAATTCAATGTTCGACAGGTACTGTGGAAAAACTCTGACATTTTATGTTACATTTGAGAAGTCACAACACCGCTCCCGGGAGAGCTCAAACCACCAGTCTTTTGAATAGCAGCTGAACGCGCTAACCATTGCGCCACGGAAGCCCAAAAATTAAATGGTCTTCAAGTATTTTGGAAAAACCTTGACTTTTAACGTCACATCTAAGACGTCACAATACCGCTCCCGGATGGGCTCGAACCACCAACCTATTGGTTAACAGCCGAACGCGCTAACCATTGAGCCACGGAAGCTCAAAGTTAAATGCTCGTCAGGTATTGTGTAAAAACCTTGACTTTTTACGTCACATCTGAGACCTCACAACACCGCTCCCGGATGGGCTCGAACCACCAACCTATTGGTTAACAGCCGAACGCGCTAACCATTGAGCCACGGAAGCCCAAAGTTAAATGCTCGTCAGGTATTGTGTAAAAACCTTGACTTTTTACGTCACATCTGAGACCTCACAACACCGCTCCCGGATGGGCTCGAACCACCAACCTATTGGTTAACAGCCAAACGCGCTAACCATTGAGCCACGGAAGCTCAGAAATTAAATGGTTGTCACGTATTGTGGAAATGTTTTGACTTTTTACGCTACATCTGAGACCCCACAACACCTCTCCCGGGTGGGCTCGAACCTTCAACCCTTCGATTAACAGCTGAACGCGCTAATCATTGCGCCACGGAAGCCCAAAAATTAAATATTCGTCAGGTATTGTGGAAAAACTCTGACATTTTACGTTACATCTGAGACGTCACAACACCGCTCCCGGATGGGCTCGAACCACACACCTATTGGTTAACAGCCGAACGCGCTAACCTTTGAGCCACGGAAGCTCAGAAATTAAATGGTTGTCACGTATTGTGGATAAGTTTTGACTTTTTACGCTACATCTGAGACCCCACAACACCTCTTCCGGGTGCGCTTGAACCACCAGCCTTTCGATTAACAGTTGAACGCGCTAATAATTGCGCCAAGGAAGCCCAAAAATTAAAAGTTCGTCAGGTATTGTGGAAAAACTCTGACATTTTACGTTACATCTGAGACGTCACAACACCGCTCCCGGATGGGCTCGAACATTAACCTTTCGGTTAACAGCTGAACGCGCTGACCATTGCGCCACGGAAGCCCAAAAATTAAATGCTCGTCAGGTTTTGCGTAAAAACCTTGACTTTTTACGTCACATCTGAGACCTCACAACACCGCTCCCGGATGAGCTCGAACCACCAACCTATTGGTTAACAGCCGAACGCGCTAACCATTGAGCCACGGAAGCTCAGAAATTAAATGATTGTCACGTATTGTGGATAAGTTTTGACTTTTTACGCTACATATGAGACCCCACAACACCTCTCCCGGGTGGGCTCGAACCTTCAACCTTTCGATTAACAGCTGAACGCGCTAATCATTGCGCCACGGAAGCCCAAAAATTAAATGTTCGTCAGGTATTGTGAAAAACTCTGACATTTTACGTTACATCTGAGACCTCACAACACCGCATCCCGGATGGGCTCGAACCACAAACCTATTGGTTAACAGCCGAACGCGATAACCATTGAGCCACGGAAGCTCGGAAATTAAATGGTTGTCAGGTATTGTGGATAAGTTATGACTTATTACGTTACATCTGATACCCTACAACACCTCTCCCGGTTGGGATCGAACCACCAACCTTTAGGTTAACAGCCGAACGCGCTAACCATTGCCACAAGGAAGCCCAAAAATTAAATGTTCGTCAGGTATTGTGGAAAAACCTTGAATTTTTACGTTACATTTGAGATCCCACAACACCGCTCCCGGGTGGGCTCGAACCACCAACCTATTGGTTAACAGCCGAACGCGCTAATCATTGAGCCACGGAAGCCCAGAAATTAAATGGTTGTCACGTATTGTGGAAAAGTTTTGACTTTTTACGCTACATCTGAGACCCCACAACACCTCTCCCGGGTGGGCTCGTACCACCAACCTTTCGATTAACAGCTGAACGCGCTAACCATTGCGCCACGGAAGCCCAAAAATTCAATGTTCGACAGGTATTGTGGAAAAACTCTGACATTTTACGTTACATCTGAGACGTCACAACACCGCTCCCGGATGGGCTCGAACCACACACATATTGGTTAACAGCCGAACGCGCTAACCTTTGAGCCACGGAAGCTCAGAAATTAAATGGTTGTCACGTATTGTGGATACGTTTTGACTTTTTACGCTACATCTGAGACCCCACAACACCTCTTCCGGGTGCGCTTGAACCACCAGCCTTTCGATTAACAGTTGAACGCGCTAATAATTGCGCCAAGGAAGCCCAAAAATTAAATGTTCGTCAGGTATTGTGGAAAAACTCTGACATTTTACGTTACATCTGAGACGTCACAACACCGCTCCCGGATGGGCTCGAACATTAACCTTTCGGTTAACAGCTGAACGCGCTGACCATTGCGCCACGGAAGCCCAAAAATTAAATGGTCGTCAGGTATTGTGGAAAAATTTTGGCTTTCAACGTTACATTTGAGATCCCAAAACACCGCTCCCGGATGGGCTCGAACCACACACCTTTTGGTTAACAGCCGAACGCGCTAACCTTTGAGCCACGGAAGCTCAGAAATTAAATGGTTGTCAGGTATTGTAGATAAGTTAAGACTTTTTACGTTACATCTGAGACCCTACAACACCTCTCCCGGGTGGGCTCGAACCTTCAACCTTTCGATTAACAGCTGAACGCGCTAACAATTGCGCCAAGGAAGCCCAAAAATTTAATGGTCGTCAGGTATTGTGGCAAAACTTTGGCTTTCTACGTTACATTTGAGATCCCACACCACCGCTCCCGGGTGGGCTCGAACCACCAACCTATTGGTTAACAGCCGAACGCGCTAACCATTGAGCCACGATGCGATAACCGTTACACTAAAGATATGTTATTATTTTTAATCGAAAGAACAGGGTCAAGTAATTAAGCAATACGTGAACAAACAAACCCCTCCATAGAAAATGCATTAGACTATACTTTGCAGGCTCGTAACTCTGTTTCTACTGTAGATACGGGGATGTCCTTTGAGTATGTTATAGTCCAATTTGTCCCCCATCTAACCATACTAAAAACATTGAGCTACGACAAACAGTAGTCGAGTAATTAAGCTAATCGTAAACAAACAAACCCCTCCATAGGAAATCCATTAGACTAAATTCTGGAGGCTCGTAACTCTGGTTCTACCAGAGATACGGGGATGTAAATAATGTGACCTTGACACAAATGTTCGGATAATTATAAAAAAAAAACTTCGCGGTTTCGAACCTGTGGCCTTCCGGGAGTGAGGCGGATGCGATAACCGCTACACTAAAGATATGTTATTATTTTTAATCGAAAGAACAGGGTCAAGTAATTAAGCAATACGTGAACAAACAAACCCCTCCATAGAAAATGCATTAGACTATGCTTTGCAGGCTCGTAACTCTGTTTCTACTGGAGATACGGGGATGTCCTTTGAGTATGTTATAGTCCAATTTGTCCCCCATCTAACCATACTAAAAACATTGAGCTACGACAAACAAGGGCCGAGATATTAAGCAAAATGTTCGTCAACTTTGGTATCGTCTCACTTATTTTTATTATGTTACTTATGATTTTTGCACTAAACTTTGGAGGCTCATAACTCTTGTTCTACAAGAGATACTGGGATCTCCTTTGGATATGTTATAGTACTCTTTGCTCCCCATACAAGGATACTTTAAACTTGAGGCTACCTCAATATCGTCGTCAACTTATTTTTTGTCTCACTTATTGTTAGAAGGTTACTTTTGATTTTTGAAAATAAACTTTGCAGGCTCGTAACTCTGGTTCTACCAGAGATACGGGGATGTAAATAATGTGACCTTGACACAAATGTTCGGATAATTATAAAGGTCTTTGCATGTTCCAAGCAAAAAAAAAAAACTTCGCGGTTTCGAACCTGTGGCCTTCCGGGAGTGAGGCGGATGCGATAACCGCTACACTAAAGATATGTTATTATTTTTAATCGAAAGAACAGGGTCAAGTAATTAAGCAATACGTGAACAAACAAACCCCTCCATAAATGCATTAGACTATACTTTGCAGGCCCATAACTCTGTGTCTACTAGAGATACCGGGATGTCCTTAGGATATGTTATAGTCCAAATTGTCCTTCAGCTAACCATACTAAAAACTTTGGGCTACGACAAACAGGGGCCGAGTACTTAAGCAAAACGAAAAGAAACAAACCCCCTCCATAGGAAATGAGTTAGACTATATTTTGCAGGCTCGTAACTCTGTTTCCACTGGAGATACGGGGATGTCCTTTGAGTATGTTATAGTCCAATTTGTCCCCCATCTAACCATACTAAAAACATTGAGCTACGACAAACAGGGGCCGAGTAATTAAGCTAAACGTAAACAAACAACCCGTCCATAGGAAATGCATTAGACTATACTTTGCAGGCCCATAACTCTGTGTCTTTTAGAGATACGGGGATGTCCTTAGGATATGTTATAGTCCAAATTGTCCCCCATCTAACCATATTAAAAACATTGAGCTACGACAAACAAGGGCCGAGATATTAAGCAAAATGTTCGTCAACTTTGGTATCGTCTCACTTATTTTTATTATGTTACTTATGATTTTTGCACTAAACTTTGGAGGCTCATAACTCTTGTTCTACAAGAGATAGTGGGATCTCCTTTGGATATGTTATAGTACTCTTTGCTCCCCATACAAGGATACTTTAAACTTGAGGCTACCTCAATATCGTCGTCAACTTATTTTTTGTCTCACTTATTGTTAGAAGGTTACTTTTGATTTTTGAAAATAAACTTTGCAGGCTCGTAACTCTGGTTCTACCAGAGATACGGGGATGTAAATAATGTGACCTTGACACAAATGTTCGGATAATTATAAAGGTCTTTGCATGTTCCAAGCAAAAAAAAACTTCGCGGTTTCGAACCTGTGGCCTTCCGGGAGTGAGGCGGATGCGATAACCGCTACACTAAAGATATGTTATTATTTTTAATTGAAAGAACAGGTTCAAGTAATTAAGCAATACATGAACAAACAAACCCCTCCTTGTTCACAGTGGCTGGTGCTCTGAAGTGTGAAAAATTGAGATTCCAAATTTTTCGTCGGTTGCTGATAAAATAAGAGATATTCGATTTTATTTTTTATATAGCGGGCGTTGAATGTTTCACGAAAGTACGTTGGTCTTGAATTTACACGCCAGTTTTTTTAGGTTGCGACGCAATAACAGAAGATTTTTTAACACGGTTTGCTAGTTACTCGTTTTTGATGGGGCCGGATTTGGCAACAAAACTAATCGATCACGAGCGAAAGCGAACTGACTTCTCACAAGTAGGGCACAACAGCAAGATAGCAATAATCACGGTAGTGGGAGCGTCGAGAATGCAGTTAGATCTTGTTACCAGTGACTGAAGCTCCAAAGCGTTGAGATCACAATTTAAATCCTCGGTTGTAGATGAGATAAGCGAGAGTAGTTCCTTTCTTTTTTTTTAGAAGCGGGCGTTGATTTTTTTAAGAAGACCGAAGCTCTTGGCTTTGCACGCCAGGTCTTTTTAAGCGACGCAAGAACGGATGTTTTTTGTTTCAGCACGGATTGTAAGTTATGCGTTAATGGTACTTATCACGAGGCAAATACGGGTCTTGGAGAAAGCTGTCCACCAGCAAAAGCGGGATGACTTACGACGATTTGCAAGTAGCTAAGCCGACGGTAGCGATCACAGTGGAAGGCGAGACGTTGAATACGTTAAAGGTGATCATTCATACCTGAAAGATAGAATACAGTTAGTCCTTGTTCACAGTGGCTGGTGCTCTGAAGAGTGAAAAATTGAGATTCCAAATTTTTCGTCGGTTGCTGATAAAATAAGAGATATTCGATTTTATTTTTTATATAGCGGGCGTTGAATGTTTCACGAAAGTACGTTGGTCTTGAATTTACACGCCATTTTTTTTGGGTTGCGACGCAATAACAGAAGATTTTTTAACACGGTTTGCTAGTTACTCGTTTTTGATGGGGCCGGATTTGGCAACAAAACTAATCGATCACGAGCGAAAGCGAACTGACTTCTCACAAGTAGGGCACAACAGAAAAATAGCAATAATCACGGTAGTGGGAGCGTCGAGAATGCAGTTAGATCTTGTTACCAGTGACTGTAGTATTTCTTCACTATTTTCAAATATGTTCACTGAAACCATTATTTTTATACTTTTTGCTTTAATTCAAGCAAATGTAACGATATTCAATCAAAAAACTGTTAAAATTAAATTTTTCAATCAGAAATCGTTGTCACGGATTTTGTATCTTGAAGAAGAAAAACATGCGATTTTTTCGGTACTTTTTTGAATGCATTTTTTTCTGGAGAAATTTTTGACCCAATTCAGCTTAATTCCCTATAAAACACTCATTAAAAGTGATTTCATCTCGATTGAACAATAAATAAAAATGTACCTCGATTTTTAATAACATTTTCAAAATCGACGTTTCACGGCCAAAGAAGCATATTTTGAGTACTTCTTCACTATTTTCAAATATAACCACTGAAACCATTATTTTTATACTTTTTGCTTTAATTCAAGCAAATATAACGATATTCATTCAAAAAACTGTTAAAATTCAATTTTTCAATAAGAAATCGTTGTCACGGATTTTGTATCTTGAAGAAGAAAAACATGCGATTTTTTCGGTACACTTTTGAATGCATTTTTTTCTGGAGAAATGTTTGACCGAATTCAGCTTAATTCCCTATAAAACACTCAATAAAAGTGATTTCATCTCGATTGAACAATAAATAAAAATGTACCTCGAGTTTTAATAACATTTTCAAAATCGACGTTTCACGGCCAAAGAATCATACTTTGAGTATTTCTTCACTATTTTCAAATATATTCATTGAAACCATTATTTTTATACTTTTTGCTTTAATTCAAGCAATGTAACGATATTCATTCAAAAAACTTAAAATTCAATTTTCAATAAGAAATCGTATTCACGGATTTTGTGTCTTGAAGAAGAAAAACCTGCGATTTTTTCGGTACTTTTTTGAATGCATTTTTTTTTTTGGAGAAATTTTTGACCGAATTCAGCTTAATTCCCTATAAAACACTCATTGAAAGTGGTGGTTCGAGCCCACCCGGGACCGGTGTTGTGGGATCTCAAATGTAACGTAAAAACCAAAGTTTTTCCACAATACCTGACAACCATTTAATTTTTGGGTTTCCGTGCCGCATTGGTTAGCGCTTTCGGCTATGAACCGAAAGGTTGGTGGTTCGTGCCCATCCGGGAGCGGTGTTGTGAGGTCTCAGATGTGACGTAAAAAGTCAGAGTTTTTCCACAATACCTGACAAACATTTAGTATTTGGGCTTCCGTGGCGCAATGGTTAGCGCGCTCAACTGTTATTCAAAAGGTTGGTGGTTCGAGCGTACCCGGGAGTGGTGTTGTGATGTCTCAGATGTGACGTAAAAAGTCGAGTTTTTTCCACAATACCTGACAACCATTTAATATTTGGGCTTCCGTGGCGCAATGGTTAGCGCGTTCGGCTGTTAACCGAAAGGTTAGTGGTTCGAGCCCACCCGAAAGCGGTGTTGTGAGGTCTCAGATGTAACGTAAAATGTCATAGTTTTTCCACAATAACTGACGAACATTTAATATTTGGGCTTCCGTGGAGCAATGTTTAGCGCGTTCAGCAGTTAACCGAAAGGTTGGTGTTTCGAGCCCACCCAGGAGAGGCGTTGTGGGGTCTCAGATGTAGCGTAAAAAGTCAAAACTTTTCCACAATACGGGACAAACATTTAATTTCTGAATTTCCGTGGCTCAATGGTTAGCTCGTACAGCTGTTAACCGAAAGTTTGGTGGTTCGAGCCCATCCGGGAGCGGTGTTGTGAGGTCTCAGATGTGACGTAAAAAGTCAAGAGTTTTCCACAATACCTGACGACCATTTAATATTTGGGCTTCCGTGGCGCAATGGTTAGCGCGTTCAGCTGTTATTCAAAAGCTGGTGGTTTAAGCCCTCCCGGGAGCGGTGTTGTGAGGTCTCAGATGTGACGTAAAAAGTCAGAGTTTTTCCACAATACGAGACAACCATATAATTTCTGAACTTCCGTGGCTCAATGGTTAGCGCGTTCGGCTGTTAACCAGTAAGTTGGTGGTTCTAGCCCACCCGAAACCGGTGTTGTGAGGTCTCAGATGTGGCGTAAAAAGTCAAGGTTTTCCACAATACCTGACGACCATTCAATTTTTGGGCTTCCGTGGCGCAATGGTTAGCGCGTTCAGCTGTTATTCAAAAGAGTGGTGGTTTGAGCCCTCCCGGGAGCGGTGCTGTGAGGTCTCAGATGTAACGTAAAATGTCAGAGTTTTTCCACAATAACTGACGAACATTTAATTTTTGGGCTTCCGTGGAGCAATTGTTAGTGCGTTCAGCAGTTAACCGAAAGGTTGGTGGTTCGAGCCCACCCGGGAGAGGTGTTGTGGGGTCTCAGATGTAGCGTAAAAAGTCAAAACCTTTCCACAATACGGGACAACAATTTAATTCCTGAGCTTCCGTGGCTCAATGGTTAGCGCGTTCGGCTGTTAACCAATAGGTTTGTGGTTCGAGCCCACCCGGGAGCGGTGTTGTGGGGTCTCAGATGTAGCATAAAAATTCAAAACTTTTCCACAATACGTGATAACCATTTAATTTCTGAGCTTTCGTGGCTTAATTGTTAGCGCGTTCGGCTGTTAACCAATAGGTTGGTGGTTCGAGCCCACCCGGGACCGGTGTTGTGGGATCTCAAATGTAACGTAAAAACCAAAGTTTTTCCACAATACCTGACGACCATTGAATTTTTGGGTTTCCGTGGCGCATTGGTTAGCGCGTTCGGCTATGAACCGAAAGGTTGGTGGTTCGTGCCCATCCGGGAGCGGTGTTGTGAGGTCTCAGATGTGACGTAAAAAGTCAGAGTTTTTCCACAATACCTGACGAACATTTAATTTTTGGGCTTCCGTGGCGCAATGGTTAGCGCGCTCAACTGTTATTCAAAAGGTTGGTGGTTCGAGCGTACCCGGGAGCGGTGTTGTGATGTCTCAGATGTGACGTAAAAAGTCGCGGTTTTTCCACAATACCTGACGACCATTTAATATTTGGGCTTCCGTGGCGCAATGGTTAGCGCGTTCGGCTGTTAACAGAAAGGTTGGTGGTTCGAGCCCACCCGAAAGCGGTGTTGTGAGGTCTCAGATGTAACGTAAAATGTCATAGTTTTTCCACAATAACTGACGAACATTTAATTTCTGAACTTCCGTGGCTCAATGGTTAGCGCGTTCGGCTGTTAACCAATAGGTTGGTGGTTCGAGCCCATCTGGGAGCGGTGTTGTGAGGTCTCAGATGTAACGTAAAAAGTCAAACGTTTTCCACAATAACTGACGAACCGAAAGGTTGGTGGTTCGAGCCCATCCGGGAGCGGTGTTGTGAGGTCTCAGATGTGACGTAAAAGTCAAGAGTTTTCCACAATACCTGACGACCGTTTAATATTTGGGCTTCCGTGGCGCAATGGTTAGCGCGTTCAGCTGTTATTCAAAAGCTGGTGGTTTAAGCCCTCCCGGGAGCGGTGTTGTGAGGTCTCAGATGTGACGTAAAAAGTCAGAGTTTTTCCACAATACGAGACAACCATATAATTTCTGAACTTCCGTGGCTCAATGGTTAGCGCGTTCGGCTGTTAACCAGTAAGTTGGTGGTTCTAGCCCACCCGAAACCGGTGTTGTGAGGTCTCAGATGTGGCGTAAAAAGTCAAGGTTTTCCACAATACCTGACGACCATTCAATTTTTGGGCTTCCGTGGCGCAATGGTTAGCGCGTTCAGCTGTTATTCAAAAGAGTGGTGGTTTGAGCCCTCCCGGGAGCGGTGCTGTGAGGTCTCAGATGTAACGTAAAATGTCAGAGTTTTTCCACAATAACTGAAGAACATTTAATTTTTGGGCTTCCGTGGAGCAATTGTTAGTGCGTTCAGCAGTTAACCGAAAGGTTGGTGGTTCGAGCCCACCCGGGAGAGGTGTTGTGGGGTCTCAGATGTAGCGTAAAAAGTCAAAACCTTTCCACAATACGGGACAACAATTTAATTCCTGAGCTTCCGTGGCTCAATGGTTAGCGCGTTCGGCTGTTAACCAATAGGTTTGTGGTTCGAGCCCACCCGGGAGCGGTGTTGTGGGGTCTCAGATGTAGCATAAAAATTCAAAACTTTTCCACAATACGTGATAACCATTTAATTTCTGAGCTTTCGTGGCTTAATTGTTAGCGCGTTCGGCTGTTAACCAATAGGTTGGTGGTTCGAGCCCACCCGGGACCGGTGTTGTGGGATCTCAAATGTAACGTAAAAACCAAAGTTTTTCCACAATACCTGACGACCATTGAATTTTTGGGTTTCCGTGGCGCATTGGTTAGCGCGTTCGGCTATGAACCGAAAGGTTGGTGGTTCGTGCCCATCCGGGAGCGGTGTTGTGAGGTCTCAGATGTGACGTAAAAAGTCAGAGTTTTTCCACAATACCTGACGAACATTTAATTTTTGGGCTTCCGTGGCGCAATGGTTAGCGCGCTCAACTGTTATTCAAAAGGTTGGTGGTTCGAGCGTACCCGGGAGCGGTGTTGTGATGTCTCAGATGTGACGTAAAAAGTCGCGGTTTTTCCACAATACCTGACGACCATTTAATATTTGGGCTTCCGTGGCGCAATGGTTAGCGCGTTCGGCTGTTAACAGAAAGGTTGGTGGTTCGAGCCCACCCGAAAGCGGTGTTGTGAGGTCTCAGATGTAACGTAAAATGTCATAGTTTTTCCACAATAACTGACGAACATTTAATTTCTGAACTTCCGTGGCTCAATGGTTAGCGCGTTCGGCTGTTAACCAATAGGTTGGTGGTTCGAGCCCATCTGGGAGCGGTGTTGTGAGGTCTCAGATGTAACGTAAAAAGTCAAACGTTTTCCACAATAACTGACGAACCGAAAGGTTGGTGGTTCGAGCCCATCCGGGAGCGGTGTTGTGAGGTCTCAGATGTGACGTAAAAGTCAAGAGTTTTCCACAATACCTGACGACCGTTTAATATTTGGGCTTCCGTGGCGCAATGGTTAGCGCGTTCAGCTGTTATTCAAAAGCTGGTGGTTTAAGCCCTCCCGGGAGCGGTGTTGTGAGGTCTCAGATGTGACGTAAAAAGTCAGAGTTTTTCCAAAATACGAGACAACCATATAATTTCTGAACTTCCGTGGCTCAATGGTTAGCGCGTTCGGCTGTTAACCAGTAAGTTGGTGGTTCGAGCCCACCCGAAATCGGTGTTGTGAGGTCTCAGATGTGGCGTAAAAAGTCAAGGTTTTTCCACAATACCTGACAACCATTCAATTTTTGGGCTTCCGTGGCGCAATGGTTAGCGCGTTCAGCTGTTATTCAAAAGAGTGGTGGTTTGAGCCCTCCCGGGAGCGGTGCTGTGAGGTCTCAGATGTAACGTAAAATGTCAGAGTTTTTCCACAATAACTGACGAACATTTAATTTTTGGGCTTCCGTGGCGCAATGGTTAGTGCGTTCAGCAGTTAACCGAAAGGTTGGTGGTTCGAGCCCAACCGGGAGAGGTGTTGTGGGGTCTCAGATGTAGCGTAAAAAGTCAAAACTTTTCCACAATACGGGACAACCATTTAATTCCTGAGCTTCCGTGGCTCAATGGTTAGCGCGTTCGGCTGTTAACCAATAGGTTGGTGGTTCGAGCCCACCCGGGAGCGGTGTTGTGGGGTCTCAGATGTAGCATAAAAATTCAAAACTTTTCCACAATACGTGATAACCATTTAATTTCTGAGCTTCCGTGGCTTAATTGTTAGCGCGTTCGGCTGTTAACCAATAGGTTGGTGGTTCGAGCCCACCCGGGACCGGTGTTGTGGGATCTCAAATGTAACGTAAAAACCAAAGTTTTTCCACAATGCCTGACGACCATTGAATTTTTGGGTTTCCGTGGCGCATTGGTTAGCGCGTTCGGCTATGAACCGAAAGGTTGGTGGTTCGTGCCCATCCGGGAGCGGTGTTGTGAGGTCTCAGATTGGACGTAAAAAGTCAGAGTTTTTCCACAATACCTGACGAACATTTAATTTTTGGGCTTCCGTGGCGCAATGGTTAGCGCGCTCAACTGTTATTCAAAAGGTTGGTTATTCGAGCGTACCCGGGAGCGGTGTTGTGATGTCTCAGATGTGACGTAAAAAGTCGCGGTTTTTCCACAATACCTGACGACCATTTAATATTTGGGCTTCCGTGGCGCAATGGTTAGCGCGTTCGGCTGTTAACAGAAAGGTTGGTGGTTCGAGCCCACCCGAAAGCGGTGTTGTGAGGTCTCAGATGTAACGTAAAATGTCATAGTTTTTCCACAATAACTGACGAACATTTAATTTCTGAACTTCCGTGGCTCAATGGTTAGCGCGTTCGGCTGTTAACCAATAGGTTGGTGGTTCGAGCCCATCTGGGAGCGGTGTTGTGAGGTCTCAGATGTAACGTAAAAAGTCAAACGTTTTCCACAATAACTGACGAACCGAAAGTTTGGTGGTTCGAGCCCATCCGGGAGCGTTTTGTGGTGTCTCAGATGTAACGTGAAAAGTCAGAGTTTTTCCACAATACCTGACGAACATTTAATTTTTGGGCTTCCGTGGCGCAATGGTTAGTGCGCTCAGCTGTTATTCAAAAGGTTGGTGGTTCGAGCCCCTCCGGGAGCGTTTTGTGGGGTCTCAGATGTAACGTAAAAAGTCAGAGTTTTTCCACAATACGAGACAACCATATAATTTCTGAACTTCCGTGGCTCAATGGTTAGCGCGTTCGGCTGTTAACCAGTAAGTTGGTGGTTCGAGCCCACCCGAAACCGGTGTTGTGAGGTCTCAGATGTGGCGTAAAAAGTCAAGGTTTCTCCACAATACCTGACAACCATTTAATTACTGAGCTTCCGTGGCTCAATGTTTGGCGCGTTCGGCTGTTAACCGAAAGGTTGGTGGTTCGAGCCCATCCGGGAGCGGTGTTGTGAGGTCTCAGATGTGACGTAAAAGTCAAGAGTTTTCCACAATACCTGACGACCGTTTAATATTTGGGCTTCCGTGGCGCAATGGTTAGCGCGTTCAGCTGTTATTCAAAAGCTGGTGGTTTAAGCTCTCCCGGGAGCGGTGTTGTGAGGTCTCAGATGTGACGTAAAAAGTCAGAGTTTTTCCACAATACGAGACAACCATATAATTTCTGAACTTCCGTGGCTCAATGGTTAGCGCGTTCGGCTATTAACCAGTAAGTTGGTGGTTCGAGCCCACCCGAAATCGGTGTTGTGAGGTCTCAGATGTGGCGTAAAAAGTCAAGGTTTTTCCACAATACCTGACGACCATTCAATTTTTGGGCTTCCGTGGCGCAATGGTTAGCGCGTTCAGCTGTTATTCAAAAGAGTGGTGGTTTGAGCCCTCCCGGGAGCGGTGCTGTGAGGTCTCAGATGTAACGTAAAATGTCAGAGTTTTTCCACAATAACTGACGAACATTTAATTTTTGGGCTTCCGTGGCGCAATGGTTAGTGCGTTCAGCAGTTAACCGAAAGGTGGGTGGTTCGAGCCCAACCGGGAGAGGTGTTGTGGGGTCTCAGATGTAGCGTAAAAAGTCAAAACTTTTCCACAATACGGGACAACCATTTAATTCCTGAGCTTCCGTGGCTCAATGGTTAGCGCGTTCGGCTGTTAACCAATAGGTTGGTGGTTCGAGCCCACCCGGGAGCGGTGTTGTGGGGTCTCAGATGTAGCATAAAAATTCAAAACTTTTCCACAATACGTGATAACCATTTAATTTCTGAGCTTCCGTGGCTTAATTGTTAGCGCGTTCGGCTGTTAACCAATAGGTTGGTGGTTCGAGCCCACCCGGGACCGGTGTTGTGGGATCTCAAATGTAACGTAAAAAGTCAAGGTTTCTCCACAATACCTGACAACCATTTAATTACTGAGCTTCCGTGGCTCAATGTTTGGCGCGTTCGGCTGTTAACCGAAAGGTTGGTGGTTCGAGCCCATCCGGGAGCGGTGTTGTGAGGTCTCAGATGTGACGTAAAAGTCAAGAGTTTTCCACAATACCTGACGACCGTTTAATATTTGGGCTTCCGTGGCGCAATGGTTAGCGCGTTCAGCTGTTATTCAAAAGCTGGTGGTTTAAGCTCTCCCGGGAGCGGTGTTGTGAGGTCTCAGATGTGACGTAAAAAGTCAGAGTTTTTCCACAATACGAGACAACCATATAATTTCTGAACTTCCGTGGCTCAATGGTTAGCGCGTTCGGCTATTAACCAGTAAGTTGGTGGTTCGAGCCCACCCGAAATCGGTGTTGTGAGGTCTCAGATGTGGCGTAAAAAGTCAAGGTTTTTCCACAATACCTGACGACCATTCAATTTTTGGGCTTCCGTGGCGCAATGGTTAGCGCGTTCAGCTGTTATTCAAAAGAGTGGTGGTTTGAGCCCTCCCGGGAGCGGTGCTGTGAGGTCTCAGATGTAACGTAAAATGTCAGAGTTTTTCCACAATAACTGACGAACATTTAATTTTTGGGCTTCCGTGGCGCAATGGTTAGTGCGTTCAGCAGTTAACCGAAAGGTGGGTGGTTCGAGCCCAACCGGGAGAGGTGTTGTGGGGTCTCAGATGTAGCGTAAAAAGTCAAAACTTTTCCACAATACGGGACAACCATTTAATTCCTGAGCTTCCGTGGCTCAATGGTTAGCGCGTTCGGCTGTTAACCAATAGGTTGGTGGTTCGAGCCCACCCGGGAGCGGTGTTGTGGGGTCTCAGATGTAGCATAAAAATTCAAAACTTTTCCACAATACGTGATAACCATTTAATTTCTGAGCTTCCGTGGCTTAATTGTTAGCGCGTTCGGCTGTTAACCAATAGGTTGGTGGTTCGAGCCCACCCGGGACCGGTGTTGTGGGATCTCAAATGTAACGTAAAAACCAAAGTTTTTCCACAATACCTGACGAACATTTAATTTTTGGGCTTCCGTGGCGCAATGGTTAGCGCGCTCAACTGTTATTCAAAAGGTTGGTGGTTCGAGCGTACCCGGGAGCGGTGTTGTGATGTCTCAGATGTGACGTAAAAAGTCGCGGTTTTTCCACAATACCTGACGACCATTTAATATTTGGGCTTCCGTGGCGCAATGGTTAGCGCGTTCGGCTGTTAACAGAAAGGTTGGTGGTTCGAGCCCACCCGAAAGCGGTGTTGTGAGGTCTCAGATGTAACGTAAAATGTCATAGTTTTTCCACAATACCTGACGACCATTTAATATTTGGGCTTACGTGGCGCAATGGTTAGTGCGCTCAGCTGTTATTCAAAAGGTTGGTGGTTCGAGCCCACCCGGGAGCGGTGTTGTGGGATCTCAAATGTAACGTAGAAAGCCAAAGTTTTTCCACAAAACCTGACTACCATTTAATTTTTGGGCTTCCTTGGCGCAATGGTTAGCGCGTTCGGCTGTTGACCGAAAGGTTGGTGGTTCGAGCCCACCTTGGAGAGGTGCTGTAGGGTCTCAGATGTAACGTAAAAAGTCTTACCTTATCCACAATACCTAACAACCATTTAATTTCTGAGCTTCTGTGGCTCACTGGTTAGCGCGTTCGGCTGTTAACCAATAGGTTGGTGGTTCGAGCCCATCCGGGAGAAGTGTTGTGACGTCTCAGATGTAACGTAAAATGTCAGAGTTTTTCCACAATACCTGACGAGCATTTAATTTTTGGGCTTCCGTGGCTCAATGGTTAGAGCGTTCGGCTGTTAACCAATAGGTTGGTGGTTCGAGTCCTCCCGGGAGCGGTGTTGTGACGTCTCAGATGTAACGTAAAATGTCAGGGTTTTTCCACAATACCTGACGAGCATTTAATTTTTGGGCTTCCGTGGGGCAATGGTTATCGCGTTCAGCTGTTAATCGAAAGGTTGGTGGTTCGAGCCCATCCGGGAGCGGTGTTGTGTGGTCTCAGATGTGAAGTAAAAAGTCAAAGTTTTACCTCAATACCTGACGAAAATTTAATTTTTGGGCTTCAGTGGCGCAATGTTCAGCGCGTTCAGCTGTTAACCAATAGGTTGGTGGTTCGAGCCCACCCGGGAGCGGTGTTTTGGGATCTCAAATGTAACGTAAATAGCCAAAGTTTTACCTCAATACCTGACGACCATTTAATATTTGGGCTTCCGTTGCGCTATGGTTAGCGCGTTCGGCTGTTAACCGAAAGGTTGGTGGTTCGAGCGTACCCGGGAGTGGTGTTGTGATGTCTCAGATGTGACGTAAAAAGTCGAGGTTTTTCCACAATACCTGACGACCAATTAATATTTGGGCTTCCGTGGCGCAATGGTTAGTGTGCTCAGCTGTTATTCAAAAGGTTGGTGGTTCGAGCCCCTCCGGGAGCGTTTTGTGGGGTCTCAGATATAATGTAAAAAGTCAGAGTTTCTCCACAATACCTGACAACCAATTAATTACTGAGCTTCCGTGGCTCAATGGTTAGCGCGTTCGGCTGATAACCAATAGGTTGGTGGTTCGAGCCCATCCGGGAGCGGTGTTGTGGGATCTCAAATGTAACGTAGAAAGCCAAAGTTTTTCCACAGCACCTGACGACCATTTAAATTTTGGGCTTCCTTGGCGCAATGGTTAGCGCGTTCAGCTGTTATTCAAAAGACTGGTGGTTTGAGCCCTCCCGGGAGCGGTGTTGTGAGGTCGCAAATGTGACGTAAAAAGTCAAGGATTTTCCACAATATCTGACGACCTTTTAATATTTGGGCTTCCGTTGCGCAATGGTTAGCGCGTTCGGCTGTTAACCGAAAGTTTGGTGGTTCGAGCCCACCCGGCAGCGTTTTTGTTGGATCTCTGATGTAACGTAAAAAGCCAAAGTTCTTCCACAATACCTGACGACCATTTAATTTTTGGGCGTCCGTGGCGCAATGGTTAGCGCGTTCGGCTGTTAACCGAAAGGTTGGTGGTTCGAGCCCATCCGGGAGCCGTGTTGTGACGTGTCAAATGTTACGTAAAATGTCAGAGTTTTTCCACAATACCTGACGAACATTTAATTTTTGGGCTTCCGTGGCGCAATAATTAGCGCGTCCAGCTATTAATCGAAAGGTTGGTGGTTCGAGCCCACCCGGGAGCGGTGTTGTGGGATCTCAAATGTAACGTAGAAAGCCAAAGTTTTTCCACAAAACCTGACTACCATTTAATTTTTGGGCTTCCTTGGCGCAATGGTTAGCGCGTTCGGCTGTTGACCGAAAGGTTGGTGGTTCGAGCCCACCTTGGAGAGGTGCTGCAGGGTCTCAGATGTAACGTAAAAAGTCTTACCTTATCCACAATACCTAACAACCATTTAATTTCTGAGCTTCTGTGGCTCACTGGTTAGCGCGTTCGGCTGTTAACCAATAGGTTGGTGGTTCGAGCCCATCCGGGAGAAGTGTTGTGACGTCTCAGATGTAACGTAAAATGTCAGAGTTTTTCCACAATACCTGACGAGCATTTAATTTTTGGGCTTCCGTGGCTCAATGGTTAGAGCGTTCGGCTGTTAACCAATAGGTTGGTGGTTCGAGTCCTCCCGGGAGCGGTGTTGTGACGTCTCAGATGTAACGTAAAATGTCAGGGTTTTTCCACAATACCTGACGAGCATTTAATTTTTGGGCTTCCGTGGCGCAATGGTTAGCGCGTTCAGCTGTTAATCGAAAGGTTGGTGGTTCGAGCCCATCCGGGAGCGGTGTTGTGTGGTCTCAGATGTGAAGTAAAAAGTCAAAGTTTTACCTCAATACCTGACGAAAATTTAATTTTTGGGCTTCAGTGGCGCAATTTTCAGCGCGTTCAGCTGTTAACCAATAGGTTGGTGGTTCGAGCCCACCCGGGAGCGGTGTTTTGGGATCTCAAATGTAACGTAAATAGCCAAAGTTTTTCCACAATACCTGACGACCATTTAATTTTTGGGCGTCCGTGGCGCAATGGTTAGCGCGTCCGGCTGTTAACCGAAAGGTTGGTGGTTCGAGCCCATCCGGGAGCGGTGCTGTGAAGTCTCAGATGTGAAGTAAAAAGTCGAAGTTTTACCTCAATACCTGACGACCATTTAATATTTGGGCTTCCGTTGCGCTATGGTTAGCGCGTTCGGCTGTTAACCGAAAGGTTGGTGGTTCGAGCCCACCCGGGAGCGGTGTTGTGGGATCTCTAATGTAACGTAAAAACCCAAATTTTCCCACAATACCTGACGACCATTTAATTTTTGGGCGTCCGTGGCGCAATGGTTAGCGCGTTCGGCTGTTAACCGAAAGGTTGGTGGTTCGAGCCCATCCGGGAGCGGTGTTGTGTGGTCTCAGATGTGAAGTAAAAAGTCAAAGTTTTACCTCAATACCTGACGAAAATTTTATTTTTGGGCTTCAGTGGCGCAATGGTCAGCGCGTTCAGCTGTTAACCGAAAGGTTGGTGGTTCGAGCCCACCCGGGAGCGGTGTTTTTGGATCTCAAATGTAACGTAAATAGCCAAAGTTTTTCCACAATACCTGACGACCATTTAATTTTTGGGCGTCCGTGGCGAATGGTTAGCGCGTTCGGCTGTTAACCGAAAGGTTGGTGGTTCGAGCCCATCCGGGAGCGGTGTTGTGAGGTCTCAGATGTGAAGTAAAAAGTCAAAGTTTTACCTCAATACCTGACGAAAATTTAATTTTTGGGCTTCAGTGGTGCAATGGTTAGCGCGTTCGGCTGTTAACCAATAGGTTGGTGGTTCGAGCCCATCCGGGAGAGGTGTTGTGACGTCTCAGATGTAACGTAAAATGTCAGAGTTTTTCCACAATACCTGACGAACATTTAATTTTTGGGCTTCCGTGGCTCAATGGTTAGCGCGTTCGGCTGTTAATCGAAAGGTTGGTGGTTCGAGCCCATCCGGGAGCGGTGTTGTGAGGTCTCAGATGTAGCGTGAACAGTCAAACTTTTTCCATAATACGTGATAACCATTTATTTTCTGAGCTTCCGTGGCTCAATTGTTAGCGCGTTCGGCTGTTAACCAATAGGTTGGTGGTTCGAGCCCACCCGGGAGCAGTGTTTTGGGTTCTCAAATGTAACGTAAATAGCCAAAGTTTTTCCACAATACCTGACGACCATTTAATTTTTGGGCGTCCGTGGCGCAATGGTTAGCTCGTTCGGCTGTTAACCGAAAGGTTGGTGGTTCGAGCCCATCCGGGAGCGGTGCTGTGAGGTCTCAGATGTGAAGTAAAAAGTCAAAGTTTTACCTCAATACCGGACGACCATTTAATATTTGGGCTTCCGTTGCGCTATGGTTAGCGCGTTCGGCTGTTGACCGAAAGGTTGGTGGTTCGAGCCCACCTGGGAGAGGTGTTGTAGGGTCTCAGATGTAACGTAAAAAGTCATAACTTATCCACAATACCTAACAACCATTTAATTTCTGAGCTTCTGTGGCTCACTGGTTAGCGCGTTCGGCTGTTAACCAATAGGTTGGTGGTTCGAGCCCATCCGGGAGAAGTGTTGGGACGTCTCAGATGTAACGTAAAATGTCAGAGTTTTTCCACAATACCTGACGAACATTTAATTTTTGGGCTTCCGTGGCTCAATGGTTAGCGCGTTCGGCTGTTAATCGAAAGGTTGGTGGTTCGAGCCCATCCGGGAGCGGTGTTGTGAGGTCTCAGATGTAGCGTGAACAGTCAAACTTTTTCCATAATACGTGATAACCATTTATTTTCTGAGCTTCCGTGGCTCAATTGTTAGCGCGTTCGGCTGTTAACCAATAGGTTGGTGGTTCGAGCCCACCCGGGAGCAGTGTTTTGGGTTCTCAAATGTAACGTAAATAGCCAAAGTTTTTCCACAATACCTGACGACCATTTAATTTTTGGGCGTCCGTGGCGCAATGGTTAGCTCGTTCGGCTGTTAACCGAAAGGTTGGTGGTTCGAGCCCATCCGGGAGCGGTGCTGTGAGGTCTCAGATGTGAAGTAAAAAGTCAAAGTTTTACCTCAATACCGGACGACCATTTAATATTTGGGCTTCCGTTGCGCTATGGTTAGCGCGTTCGGCTGTTGACCGAAAGGTTGGTGGTTCGAGCCCACCTGGGAGAGGTGTTGTAGGGTCTCAGATGTAACGTAAAAAGTCATAACTTATCCACAATACCTAACAACCATTTAATTTCTGAGCTTCTGTGGCTCACTGGTTAGCGCGTTCGGCTGTTAACCAATAGGTTGGTGGTTCGAGCCCATCCGGGAGAAGTGTTGGGACGTCTCAGATGTAACGTAAAATGTCAGAGTTTTTCCACAATACCTGACGAACATTTAATTTTTGGGCTTCCGTGGCTCAATGGTTAGAGCGTTCGGCTGTTAACCAATAGGTTGGTGGTTCGGGCCCTCCCGGGAGCGGTGTTGTGACGTCTCAGATGTAACGTAAAATGTCAGAGTTTTTCTACAATACCTGACGAACATTTAATTTTTGGGCTTCCGTGGCTCAATGGTTAGAGCGTTCGGCTGTTAACCAATAGGTTGGTGTTTCGGGCCCTCCCGGGAGCGGTGTTGTGACGTCTCAGATGTAACGTAAAATGTCAGAGTTTTTCCACAATACCTGACGAACATTTAATTTTTGGGCTTCCGTGGCTCAATGGTTAGAGCGTTCGGCTGTTAACCAATAGGTTGGTGGTTCGGGCCCTCCCGGGAGCGGTGTTGTGACGTCTCAGATGTAACGTAAAATGTCAGAGTTTATCCACAATACCTAACAACCATTTAATTTCTGAGCTTCTGTGGCTCACTGGTTAGCGCGTTCGGCTGTTAACCAATAGGTTGGTGCTTCGATCCCATCCGGGAGAAGTGTTGTGACGTCTCAGATGTAACGTAAAATGTCAGAGTTTTTCCACAATACCTGACGAACATTTAATTTTTGGGCTTCCTTGGCGCAATGGTTAGCGCGTTCGGCTGTTAACCAATAGGTTGGTGGTTCGGGCCCTCCCGGGAGCGGTGTTGTGACGTCTCAGATGTAACGTAAAATGTCAGAGTTTATCCACAATACCTAACAACCATTTAATTTCTGAGCTTCTGTGGCTCACTGGTTAGCGCGTTCGGCTGTTAACCAATAGGTTGGTGGTTCGGGCCCTCCCGGGAGCGGTGTTGTGACGTCTCAGATGTAACGTAAAATGTCAGAGTTTTTCCACAATACCTGACGAACATTTAATTTTTGGGCTTCCGTGGCTCAATGGTTAGAGCGTTCGGCTGTTAACCAATAGGTTGGTGGTTCGGGCCCTCCCGGGAGCGGTGTTGTGACGTCTCAGATGTAACGTAAAATGTCAGAGTTTATCCACAATACCTAACAACCATTTAATTTCTGAGCTACTGTGGCTCACTGGTTAGCGCGTTCGGCTGTTAACCAATAGGTTGGTGGTTCGAGCCCATCCGGGAGAAGTGTTGTGACGTCTCAGATGTTACGTAAAATGTCAGAGTTTTTCCACAATACCTGACGACCATTTAATATTTGGGCTTCCGTTGCGCAATGGTTAGCGCGTTCGGCTGTTAACCGAAAGGTTGGTGGTTCGAGCCCACCCGGGAGCGGTGTTGTGGGATCTCTAATGTAACGTAAAAACCCAAAGTTTATCCACACTGAAACCATTATTTTTATACTTTTTGCTTTAATTCAAGCAAATGTAACGATATTCAATCAAAAAACTGTTAAAATTCAATTTTTCAATATGAAATCGTTGTCACGGATTTTGTATCTTGAAGAAGAAAAACATGCGATTTTTTCGGTACTTTTTTGAATGCATTTTTTTCTGGAGAAATTTTTGACCGAATTCAGCTTAATTCCCTATAAAACACTCATTAAAAGTGATTTCATCTCGATTGAACAATAAATAAAAATGTACCTCGATTTTTAATAACATTTTCAAAATCGACGTAACTCGGCCTAAGAAAAACATTTTGAGTATTTGTTCACTATTTTCAAATATAACCACTGAAACCATTATTTTTGTAATTTTTGCGTTAATTCAAGCAAATGTAACGATATTCATTCAACAAACTGTTAAAATTCAATTTTAAATAAGAAATCGTTGTCACGGATTTTGTATCTTGAAGAAAAAAAACATGCGATTTTTTCGGTACACTTTTAAATGCATTTTTTTCTGGAGAAATGTTTGAACGAATTCAGCTTTATTCCCTATAAAACACTCATTAAAAGTGATTTCATCTCGATTGAATAATAATTAAAAATGTACCTCGATTTTTAATAACATTTTAAAAATCGACGTTTCACCGCCAACGAAGCATATTTTGAGTATTTCTTCACTATTTTCAAATATAACCACTGAAACCATTATTTTTATACTTTTTTCTTTAATTCAAGCAAATATAACGATATTCAATCAAAAAACTGTTAAAATTAAATTTTTCAATAAGAAATCGTTGTCACAGATTTTGTATCTTGAAGAAGAAAAACATGCGATTTTTTCGGAACTTTTTTGAATGCATTTTTTTCTGGATAAATTTTTGACCGAATTCAGCTTAATTGCCTATAAAACACTCAATAAAAGTGATTTCATCTCGATTGAACAATAAACAAAAATGTACCTCGATTTTTAATAACATTTTCAAAATCGACGTAACTCGACCTAAGAAAAACATTTTGAGTATTTGTTCACTGTTTTCAAATATAACCAATGAAACCATTATTTTTGTAATTTTTGCGTTAATTCAAGCAAATGTGACGATATTCATTCAACAAACAGTTAAAATTCAATTTTAAATAAGAAATCGTTGTCACGGATTTTGTATCTTGAAGAAGAAAAACATGCGATTTTTTCGGTACTTTTTTGAATTCATTTTTTTCTGGAGAACTTTTTGACCGAATTCAGCTTAATTCCCTATAAAACACTCATTGAAAGTGATTTCATCTCGATTGAACAATAATTAAAAATTTACCTCGATTTTTAATAACATTTTCAAAATCGACGTTTCACGGCCAAAGATGCATACTTTGAGTATTTCTTCACTATTTTCAAATATGTTCACTGAAACCATTATTTTTATACTTTTTGTTTTACTTCAAGCAAATGTAACGATATTCAATCAAAAAACTGTTAAAATTAAATTTTTCAATATGAAATCGTTGTCACGGATTTTGTATCTTGAAGAAGAAAAACATGCGATTTTTTCGGTACTTTTTTGAATTCATTTTTTTCTGGAGAACTTTTTGACCGAATTCAGCTTAATTCCCTATAAAACACTCATTGAAAGTGATTTCATCTCGATTGAACAATAATTAAAAATTTACCTCGATTTTTAATAACATTTTCAAAATCGACGTTTCACGGCCAAAGATGCATACTTTGAGTATTTCTTCACTATTTTCAAATATGTTCACTGAAACCATTATTTTTATACTTTTTGCTTTAATTCAAGCAAATGTAACGATATTCAATCAAAAAACTGTTAAAATTAAATTTTTCAATATGAAATCGTTGTCACGGGTTTTGTATCTTGAAGAAGAAAAACATGCGATTTTTTCGGTACTTTTTTGAATGCATTTTTTTCAGGAGAAATTTTTGACCGAATTCAGCTTAATTCCCTATAAAACACTCATTAAAAGTGATTTCATCTCGATTGAACAATAAATAAAAATGTACCTCGATTTTTAATAACATTTTCAAAATCGACGTTTCACGGCCAAAGAAGCATATTTTGAGTATTTCTTCACTATTTTCAAATATATCCACTGAAACCATTATTTTGATACTTTTTGCTTTAATTCAAGCAAATGTAACGATATTCATTCAAAAAACTGTTAAAATTCAATTTTTCAATAAGAAATCGTTGTCACTGATTTTGTATCTTGAAGAAGAAAAACATGCGATTTTTTCGGTACTTTTTTGAATGCATTTTTTTCTGGAGAAATTTTTGACCGAATTCAGCTTAATTCCCTATAAAACACTCATTGAAAGTGATTTCATCTCGATTGAACAATAATTAAAAATTTACCTCGATTTTTAATAACATTTTCAAAATCGACGTTTCACGGCCAAAGAAGCATACTTTGAGTATTTCTTCACTATTTTCAAATATATTCATTGAAACCATTATTTTTATACTTTTTGCTTTAATTCAAGCAATGTAACGATATTCATTCAAAAAACTGTTAAAATTCAATTTTCAATAAGAAATCGTTGTCACGGATTTTGTATCTTGAAGAAGAAAAACATGCGATTTTTTCGGTACTTTTTTGAATTCATTTTTTTCTGGAGAACTTTTTGACCGAATTCAGGTTAATTCCCTATAAAACACTCATTGAAAGTGATTTCATCTCGATTGAACAATAATTAAAAATTTACCTCGATTTTTAATAACATTTTCAAAATCGACGTTTCACGGCCAAAGATGCATACTTTGAGTATTTCTTCACTATTTTCAAATATGTTCACTGAACCCATTATTTTTATACTTTTTGCTTTAATTCAAGCAAATGTAACGATATTCAATCAAAAAACTGTTAAAATTCAATTTTTCAATATGAAATCGTTGTCACGGATTTTGTATCTTGAAGAAGAAAAACATGCGATTTTTTCGGTACTTTTTTGAATGCATTTTTTTCTGGAGAAATTTTTGACCGAATTCAGCTTAATTCCCTATAAAACACTCATTAAAAGTGATTTCATCTCGATTGAACAATAAATAAAAATGTACCTCGATTTTTAATAACATTTTCAAAATCGACGTAACTCGGCCTAAGAAAAACATTTTGAGTATTTGTTCACTATTTTCAAATATAACCACTGAAACCATTATTTTTGTAATTTTTGCGTTAATTCAAGCAAATGTAACGATATTCATTCAACAAACTGTTAAAATTCAATTTTAAATAAGAAATCGTTGTCACGGATTTTGTATCTTGAAGAAAAAAAACATGCGATTTTTTCGGTACACTTTTAAATGCATTTTTTTCTGGAGAAATGTTTGAACGAATTCAGCTTTATTCCCTATAAAACACTCATTAAAAGTGATTTCATCTCGATTGAATAATAATTAAAAATGTACCTCGATTTTTAATAACATTTTAAAAATCGACGTTTCACCGCCAACGAAGCATATTTTGAGTATTTCTTCACTATTTTCAAATATAACCACTGAAACCATTATTTTTATACTTTTTTCTTTAATTCAAGCAAATATAACGATATTCAATCAAAAAACTGTTAAAATTAAATTTTTCAATAAGAAATCGTTGTCACAGATTTTGTATCTTGAAGAAGAAAAACATGCGATTTTTTCGGAACTTTTTTGAATGCATTTTTTTCTGGATAAATTTTTGACCGAATTCAGCTTAATTGCCTATAAAACACTCAATAAAAGTGATTTCATCTCGATTGAACAATAAACAAAAATGTACCTCGATTTTTAATAACATTTTCAAAATCGACGTAACTCGACCTAAGAAAAACATTTTGAGTATTTGTTCACTGTTTTCAAATATAACCAATGAAACCATTATTTTTGTAATTTTTGCGTTAATTCAAGCAAATGTGACGATATTCATTCAACAAACAGTTAAAATTCAATTTTAAATAAGAAATCGTTGTCACGGATTTTGTATCTTGAAGAAGAAAAACATGCGATTTTTTCGGTACTTTTTTGAATTCATTTTTTTCTGGAGAACTTTTTGACCGAATTCAGCTTAATTCCCTATAAAACACTCATTGAAAGTGATTTCATCTCGATTGAACAATAATTAAAAATTTACCTCGATTTTTAATAACATTTTCAAAATCGACGTTTCACGGCCAAAGATGCATACTTTGAGTATTTCTTCACTATTTTCAAATATGTTCACTGAAACCATTATTTTTATACTTTTTGTTTTACTTCAAGCAAATGTAACGATATTCAATCAAAAAACTGTTAAAATTAAATTTTTCAATATGAAATCGTTGTCACGGATTTTGTATCTTGAAGAAGAAAAACATGCGATTTTTTCGGTACTTTTTTGAATTCATTTTTTTCTGGAGAACTTTTTGACCGAATTCAGCTTAATTCCCTATAAAACACTCATTGAAAGTGATTTCATCTCGATTGAACAATAATTAAAAATTTACCTCGATTTTTAATAACATTTTCAAAATCGACGTTTCACGGCCAAAGATGCATACTTTGAGTATTTCTTCACTATTTTCAAATATGTTCACTGAAACCATTATTTTTATACTTTTTGCTTTAATTCAAGCAAATGTAACGATATTCAATCAAAAAACTGTTAAAATTAAATTTTTCAATATGAAATCGTTGTCACGGATTTTGTATCTTGAAGAAGAAAAACATGCGATTTTTTCGGTACTTTTTTGAATGCATTTTTTTCAGGAGAAATTTTTGACCGAATTCAGCTTAATTCCCTATAAAACACTCATTAAAAGTGATTTCATCTCGATTGAACAATAAATAAAAATGTACCTCGATTTTTAATAACATTTTCAAAATCGACGTTTCACGGCCAAAGAAGCATATTTTGAGTATTTCTTCACTATTTTCAAATATATCCACTGAAACCATTATTTTGATACTTTTTGCTTTAATTCAAGCAAATGTAACGATATTCATTCAAAAAACTGTTAAAATTCAATTTTTCAATAAGAAATCGTTGTCACTGATTTTGTATCTTGAAGAAGAAAAACATGCGATTTTTTCGGTACTTTTTTGAATGCATTTTTTTCTGGAGAAATTTTTGACCGAATTCAGCTTAATTCCCTATAAAACACTCATTGAAAGTGATTTCATCTCGATTGAACAATAATTAAAAATTTACCTCGATTTTTAATAACATTTTCAAAATCGACGTTTCACGGCCAAAGAAGCATACTTTGAGTATTTCTTCACTATTTTCAAATATATTCATTGAAACCATTATTTTTATACTTTTTGCTTTAATTCAAGCAATGTAACGATATTCATTCAAAAAACTGTTAAAATTCAATTTTCAATAAGAAATCGTTGTCACGGATTTTGTATCTTGAAGAAGAAAAACATGCGATTTTTTCGGTACTTTTTTGAATTCATTTTTTTCTGGAGAACTTTTTGACCGAATTCAGGTTAATTCCCTATAAAACACTCATTGAAAGTGATTTCATCTCGATTGAACAATAATTAAAAATTTACCTCGATTTTTAATAACATTTTCAAAATCGACGTTTCACGGCCAAAGATGCATACTTTGAGTATTTCTTCACTATTTTCAAATATGTTCACTGAACCCATTATTTTTATACTTTTTGCTTTAATTCAAGCAAATGTAACGATATTCAATCAAAAAACTGTTAAAATTAAATTTTTCAATATGAAATCGTTGTCACGGATTTTGTATCTTGAAGAAGAAAAACATGCGATTTTTTCGGTACTTTTTTGAATGCATTTTTTTCAGGAGAAATTTTTGACCGAATTCAGCTTAATTCCCTATAAAACACTCATTAAAAGTGATTTCATCTCGATTGAACAATAAATAAAAATGTACCTCGATTTTTAATAACATTTTCAAAATCGACGTTTCACGGCCAAAGAAGCATATTTTGAGTATTTCTTCACTATTTTCAAATATATCCACTGAAACCATTATTTTGATACTTTTTGCTTTAATTCAAGCAAATGTAACGATATTCATTCAAAAAACTGTTAAAATTCAATTTTTCAATAAGAAATCGTTGTCACTGATTTTGTATCTTGAAGAAGAAAAACATGCGATTTTTTCGGTACTTTTTTGAATGCATTTTTTTCTGGAGAAATTTTTGACCGAATTCAGCTTAATTCCCTATAAAACACTCATTGAAAGTGATTTCATCTCGATTGAACAATAATTAAAAATTTACCTCGATTTTTAATAACATTTTCAAAATCGACGTTTCACGGCCAAAGAAGCATACTTTGAGTATTTCTTCACTATTTTCAAATATATTCATTGAAACCATTATTTTTATACTTTTTGCTTTAATTCAAGCAATGTAACGATATTCATTCAAAAAACTGTTAAAATTCAATTTTCAATAAGAAATCGTTGTCACGGATTTTGTATCTTGAAGAAGAAAAACATGCGATTTTTTCGGTACTTTTTTGAATTCATTTTTTTCTGGAGAACTTTTTGACCGAATTCAGGTTAATTCCCTATAAAACACTCATTGAAAGTGATTTCATCTCGATTGAACAATAATTAAAAATTTACCTCGATTTTTAATAACATTTTCAAAATCGACGTTTCACGGCCAAAGATGCATACTTTGAGTATTTCTTCACTATTTTCAAATATGTTCACTGAACCCATTATTTTTATACTTTTTGCTTTAATTCAAGCAAATGTAACGATATTCAATCAAAAAACTGTTAAAATTCAATTTTTCAATATGAAATCGTTGTCACGGATTTTGTATCTTGAAGAAGAAAAACATGCGATTTTTTCGGTACTTTTTTGAATGCATTTTTTTCTGGAGAAATTTTTGACCGAATTCAGCTTAATTCCCTATAAAACACTCATTAAAAGTGATTTCATCTCGATTGAACAATAAATAAAAATGTACCTCGATTTTTAATAACATTTTCAAAATCGACGTAACTCGGCCTAAGAAAAACATTTTGAGTATTTGTTCACTATTTTCAAATATAACCACTGAAACCATTATTTTTGTAATTTTTGCGTTAATTCAAGCAAATGTAACGATATTCATTCAACAAACTGTTAAAATTCAATTTTAAATAAGAAATCGTTGTCACGGATTTTGTATCTTGAAGAAAAAAAACATGCGATTTTTTCGGTACACTTTTAAATGCATTTTTTTCTGGAGAAATGTTTGAACGAATTCAGCTTTATTCCCTATAAAACACTCATTAAAAGTGATTTCATCTCGATTGAATAATAATTAAAAATGTACCTCGATTTTTAATAACATTTTAAAAATCGACGTTTCACCGCCAACGAAGCATATTTTGAGTATTTCTTCACTATTTTCAAATATGTTCACTGAAACCATTATTTTTATACTTTTTGCTTTAATTCAAGCAAATGTAACGATATTCAATCAAAAAACTGTTAAAATTAAATTTTTCAATATGAAATCGTTGTCACGGATTTTGTATCTTGAAGAAGAAAAACATGCGATTTTTTCGGTACTTTTTTGAATGCATTTTTTTCAGGAGAAATTTTTGACCGAATTCAGCTTAATTCCCTATAAAACACTCATTAAAAGTGATTTCATCTCGATTGAACAATAAATAAAAATGTACCTCGATTTTTAATAACATTTTCAAAATCGACGTTTCACGGCCAAAGAAGCATATTTTGAGTATTTCTTCACTATTTTCAAATATATCCACTGAAACCATTATTTTGATACTTTTTGCTTTAATTCAAGCAAATGTAACGATATTCATTCAAAAAACTGTTAAAATTCAATTTTTCAATAAGAAATCGTTGTCACTGATTTTGTATCTTGAAGAAGAAAAACATGCGATTTTTTCGGTACTTTTTTGAATGCATTTTTTTCTGGAGAAATTTTTGACCGAATTCAGCTTAATTCCCTATAAAACACTCATTGAAAGTGATTTCATCTCGATTGAACAATAATTAAAAATTTACCTCGATTTTTAATAACATTTTCAAAATCGACGTTTCACGGCCAAAGAAGCATACTTTGAGTATTTCTTCACTATTTTCAAATATATTCATTGAAACCATTATTTTTATACTTTTTGCTTTAATTCAAGCAATGTAACGATATTCATTCAAAAAACTGTTAAAATTCAATTTTCAATAAGAAATCGTTGTCACGGATTTTGTATCTTGAAGAAGAAAAACATGCGATTTTTTCGGTACTTTTTTGAATTCATTTTTTTCTGGAGAACTTTTTGACCGAATTCAGGTTAATTCCCTATAAAACACTCATTGAAAGTGATTTCATCTCGATTGAACAATAATTAAAAATTTACCTCGATTTTTAATAACATTTTCAAAATCGACGTTTCACGGCCAAAGATGCATACTTTGAGTATTTCTTCACTATTTTCAAATATGTTCACTGAACCCATTATTTTTATACTTTTTGCTTTAATTCAAGCAAATGTAACGATATTCAATCAAAAAACTGTTAAAATTCAATTTTTCAATATGAAATCGTTGTCACGGATTTTGTATCTTGAAGAAGAAAAACATGCGATTTTTTCGGTACTTTTTTGAATGCATTTTTTTCTGGATAAATTTTTGACCGAATTCAGCTTAATTCCCTATAAAACACTCATTAAAAGTGATTTCATCTCGATTGAACAATAAATAAAAATGTACCTCGATTTTTAATAACATTTTCAAAATCGACGTTTCACGGCCAAAGAAGCATATTTTGAGTATTTCTTCACTATTTTCAAATATATTCATTGAAACCATTATTTTTATACTTTTTGCTTTAATTCAAGCAATGTAACGATATTCATTCAAAAAACTGTTAAAATTCAATTTTCAATAAGAAATCGTTGTCACGGATTTTGTATCTTGAAGAAGAAAAACATGCGATTTTTTCGGTACTTTTTTGAATTCATTTTTTTCTGGAGAACTTTTTGACCGAATTCAGGTTAATTCCCTATAAAACACTCATTGAAAGTGATTTCATCTCGATTGAACAATAATTAAAAATTTACCTCGATTTTTAATAACATTTTCAAAATCGACGTTTCACGGCCAAAGATGCATACTTTGAGTATTTCTTCACTATTTTCAAATATGTTCACTGAACCCATTATTTTTATACTTTTTGCTTTAATTCAAGCAAATGTAACGATATTCAATCAAAAAACTGTTAAAATTCAATTTTTCAATATGAAATCGTTGTCACGGATTTTGTATCTTGAAGAAGAAAAACATGCGATTTTTTCGGTACTTTTTTGAATGCATTTTTTTCTGGAGAAATTTTTGACCGAATTCAGCTTAATTCCCTATAAAACACTCATTAAAAGTGATTTCATCTCGATTGAACAATAAATAAAAATGTACCTCGATTTTTAATAACATTTTCAAAATCGACGTAACTCGGCCTAAGAAAAACATTTTGAGTATTTGTTCACTATTTTCAAATATAACCACTGAAACCATTATTTTTGTAATTTTTGCGTTAATTCAAGCAAATGTAACGATATTCATTCAACAAACTGTTAAAATTCAATTTTAAATAAGAAATCGTTGTCACGGATTTTGTATCTTGAAGAAAAAAAACATGCGATTTTTTCGGTACACTTTTAAATGCATTTTTTTCTGGAGAAATGTTTGAACGAATTCAGCTTTATTCCCTATAAAACACTCATTAAAAGTGATTTCATCTCGATTGAATAATAATTAAAAATGTATCTCGATTTTTAATAACATTTTAAAAATCGACGTTTCACCGCCAACGAAGCATATTTTGAGTATTTCTTCACTATTTTCAAATATAACCACTGAAACCATTATTTTTATACTTTTTTCTTTAATTCAAGCAAATATAACGATATTCAATCAAAAAACTGTTAAAATTAAATTTTTCAATAAGAAATCGTTGTCACAGATTTTGTATCTTGAAGAAGAAAAACATGCGATTTTTTCGGAACTTTTTTGAATGCATTTTTTTCTGGATAAATTTTTGACCGAATTCAGCTTAATTCCCTATAAAACACTCATTAAAAGTGATTTCATCTCGATTGAACAATAAATAAAAATGTACCTCGATTTTTAATAACATTTTCAAAATCGACGTTTCACGGCCAAAGAAGCATATTTTGAGTATTTCTTCACTATTTTCAAATATAACCACTGAAACCATTATTTTTATACTTTTTGCTTTAATTCAAGCAAATGTAACGATAATCATTCAAAAAACTGTTAAAATTCAATTTTAAATAAGAAATCGTTGTCACGGATTTTGTATCTTGAAGAAGAAAAACATGCGATTTTTTCGGTACTTTTTTGAATTCATTTTTTTCTGGAGAACTTTTTGACCGAATTCAGCTTAATTCCCTATAAAACACTCATTGAAAGTGATTTCATCTCGATTGAACAATAATTAAAAATTTACCTCGATTTTTAATAACATTTTCAAAATCGACGTTTCACGGCCAAAGATGCATACTTTGAGTATTTCTTCACTATTTTCAAATATGTTCACTGAAACCATTATTTTTATACTTTTTGTTTTACTTCAAGCAAATGTAACGATATTCAATCAAAAAACTGTTAAAATTAAATTTTTCAATATGAAATCGTTGTCACGGATTTTGTATCTTGAAGAAGAAAAACATGCGATTTTTTCGGTACTTTTTTGAATTCATTTTTTTCTGGAGAACTTTTTGACCGAATTCAGCTTAATTCCCTATAAAACACTCATTGAAAGTGATTTCATCTCGATTGAACAATAATTAAAAATTTACCTCGATTTTTAATAACATTTTCAAAATCGACGTTTCACGGCCAAAGATGCATACTTTGAGTATTTCTTCACTATTTTCAAATATGTTCACTGAAACCATTATTTTAATACTTTTTGCTTTAATTCAAGCAAATGTAACGATATTCAATCAAAAAACTGTTAAAATTAAATTTTTCAATATGAAATCGTTGTCACGGATTTTGTATCTTGAAGAAGAAAAACATGCGATTTTTTCGGTACTTTTTTGAATGCATTTTTTTCAGGAGAAATTTTTGACCGAATTCAGCTTAATTCCCTATAAAACACTCATTAAAAGTGATTTCATCTCGATTGAACAATAAATAAAAATGTACCTCGATTTTTAATAACATTTTCAAAATCGACGTTTCACGGCCAAAGAAGCATATTTTGAGTATTTCTTCACTATTTTCAAATATAACCACTGAAACCATTATTTTGATACTTTTTGCTTTAATTCAAGCAAATGTAACGATATTCATTCAAAAAACTGTTAAAATTCAATTTTTCAATAAGAAATCGTTGTCACTGGTTTTGTATCTTGAAGAAGAAAAACATGCGATTTTTTCGGTACTTTTTTGAATGCATTTTTTTCTGGAGAAATTTTTGACCGAATTCAGCTTAATTCCCTATAAAACACTCATTGAAAGTGATTTCATCTCGATTGAACAATAATTAAAAATTTACCTCGATTTTTAATAACATTTTCAAAATCGACGTTTCACGGCCAAAGAAGCATACTTTGAGTATTTCTTCACTATTTTCAAATATATTCATTGAAACCATTATTTTTATACTTTTTGCTTTAATTCAAGCAATGTAACGATATTCATTCAAAAAACTGTTAAAATTCAATTTTCAATAAGAAATCGTTGTCACGGATTTTGTATCTTGAAGAAGAAAAACATGCGATTTTTTCGGTACTTTTTTGAATTCATTTTTTTCTGGAGGACTTTTTGACCGAATTCAGGTTAATTCCCTATAAAACACTCATTGAAAGTGATTTCATCTCGATTGAACAATAATTAAAAATTTACCTCGATTTTTAATAACATTTTCAAAATCGACGTTTCACGGCCAAAGATGCATACTTTGAGTATTTCTTCACTATTTTCAAATATGTTCACTGAAACCATTATTTTTATACTTTTTGCTTTAATTCAAGCAAATGTAACGATATTCAATCAAAAAACTGTTAAAATTCAATTTTTCAATATGAAATCGTTGTCACGGATTTTGTATCTTGAAGAAGAAAAACATGCGATTTTTTCGGTACTTTTTTGAATGCATTTTTTTCTGGAGAAATTTTTGACCGAATTCAGCTTAATTCCCTATAAAACACTCATTAAAAGTGATTTCATCTCGATTGAACAATAAATAAAAATGTACCTCGATTTTTAATAACATTTTCAAAATCGACGTAACTCGGCCTAAGAAAAACATTTTGAGTATTTGTTCACTATTTTCAAATATAACCACTGAAACCATTATTTTTGTAATTTTTGCGTTAATTCAAGCAAATGTAACGATATTCATTCAACAAACTGTTAAAATTCAATTTTAAATAAGAAATCGTTGTCACGGATTTTGTATCTTGAAGAAAAAAAACATGCGATTTTTTCGGTACACTTTTAAATGCATTTTTTTCTGGAGAAATGTTTGAACGAATTCAGCTTTATTCCCTATAAAACACTCATTAAAAGTGATTTCATCTCGATTGAATAATAATTAAAAATGTACCTCGATTTTTAATAACATTTTAAAAATCGACGTTTCACCGCCAACGAAGCATATTTTGAGTATTTCTTCACTATTTTCAAATATAACCACTGAAACCATTATTTTTATACTTTTTTCTTTAATTCAAGCAAATATAACGATATTCAATCAAAAAACTGTTAAAATTAAATTTTTCAATAAGAAATCGTTGTCACAGATTTTGTATCTTGAAGAAGAAAAACATGCGATTTTTTCGGAACTTTTTTGAATGCATTTTTTTCTGGATAAATTTTTGACCGAATTCAGCTTAATTCCCTATAAAACACTCATTAAAAGTGATTTCATCTCGATTGAACAATAAATAAAAATGTACCTCGATTTTTAATAACATTTTCAAAATCGACGTTTCACGGCCAAAGAAGCATATTTTGAGTATTTCTTCACTATTTTCAAATATAACCACTGAAACCATTATTTTTATACTTTTTGCTTTAATTCAAGCAAATGTAACGATAATCATTCAAAAAAATGTTAAAATTCAATTTTTCAATATGAAATCGTTGTCACGGATTTTGTATCTTGAAGAAGAAAAACATGCGATTTTTTCGGTACTTTTTTGAATGCATTTTTTTCTGGAGAAATTTTTGACCGAATTCAGCTTAATTCCCTATAAAACACTCATTAAAAGTGATTTCATCTCGATTGAACAATAAATAAAAATGTACCTCGATTTTTAATAACATTTTCAAAATCGACGTAACTCGGCCTAAGAAAAACATTTTGAGTATTTGTTCACTATTTTCAAATATAACCACTGAAACCATTATTTTTGTAATTTTTGCGTTAATTCAAGCAAATGTAACGATATTCATTCAACAAACTGTTAAAATTCAATTTTAAATAAGAAATCGTTGTCACGGATTTTGTATCTTGAAGAAAAAAAACATGCGATTTTTTCGGTACACTTTTAAATGCATTTTTTTCTGGAGAAATGTTTGAACGAATTCAGCTTTATTCCCTATAAAACACTCATTAAAAGTGATTTCATCTCGATTGAATAATAATTAAAAATGTACCTCGATTTTTAATAGCATTTTAAAAATCGACGTTTCACCGCCAACGAAGCATATTTTGAGTATTTCTTCACTATTTTCAAATATAACCACTGAAACCATTATTTTTATACTTTTTTCTTTAATTCAAGCAAATATAACGATATTCAATCAAAAAACTGTTAAAATTAAATTTTTCAATAAGAAATCGTTGTCACAGATTTTGTATCTTGAAGAAGAAAAACATGCGATTTTTTCGGAACTTTTTTGAATGCATTTTTTTCTGGATAAATTTTTGACCGAATTCAGCTTAATTGCCTATAAAACACTCAATAAAAGTGATTTCATCTCGATTGAACAATAAACAAAAATGTACCTCGATTTTTAATAACATTTTCAAAATCGACGTAACTCGACCTAAGAAAAACATTTTGAGTATTTGTTCACTGTTTTCAAATATAACCAATGAAACCATTATTTTTGTAATTTTTGCGTTAATTCAAGCAAATGTGACGATATTCATTCAACAAACAGTTAAAATTCAATTTTAAATAAGAAATCGTTGTCACGGATTTTGTATCTTGAAGAAAAAAAACATGCGATTTTTTCGGTACACTTTTGAATGCATTTTTTTCTGGAGAAATGTTTGACTGAATTCAGCTTAATTCCCTATAAAACACTCATTGAAAGTGATTTCATCTCGATTGAACAATAATTAAAAATTTACCTCGATTTTTAATAACATTTTCAAAATCGACGTTTCACGGCCAAAGAAGCTTACTTTGAGTATTTCTTCACTATTTTCAAATATGTTCACTGAAACCATTATTTTTATACTTTTTGCTTTAATTCAAGCAAATGTAACGATATTCATTCAAAAAACTGTTAAAATTCAATTTTCAGTAAGAAATCGTATTCACGGATTTTGTGTCTTGAAGAAGAAAAACCTGCGATTTTTTCGGTACTTTTTTGAATGAATTTTTTTCTGGAGAAATTTTTGACCGAATTCAGCTTAATTCCCTATAAAACACTCATTAAAAGTGATTTCATCTCGATTGAACAATAAATAAAAATGTACCTCGATTTTTAATAACATTTTCAAAATCGACGTAGCTCGGCCTAAGAAAAACATTTTGAGTATTTGTTCACTGTTTTCAAATATAACCACTGAAACCATTATTTTTGTAATTTTTGCGTTAATTCAAGCAAATGTAACGATATTCATTCAACAAACTGTTAAAATTCAATTTTCAATAAGAAATCGTTGTCACGGATTTTGTATCTTGAAGAAAAAAAACATGCGATTTTTTCGGTACACTTTTGAATGCATTTTTTTCTGGAGAAATGTTTGACTGAATTCAGCTTAATTCCCTATAAAACACTCATTGAAAGTGATTTCATCTCGATTGAACAATAATTAAAAATTTACCTCGATTTTTAATAACATTTTCAAAATCGACGTTTCACGGCCAAAGAAGCTTACTTTGAGTATTTCTTCACTATTTTCAAATATGTTCACTGAAACCATTATTTTTATACTTTTTGCTTTAATTCAAGCAAATGTAACGATATTCAATCAAAAAACTGTTAAAATTAAATTTTTCAATAAGAAATCGTTGTCACGGATTTTGTATCTTGAAGAAGAAAAACATGCGATTTTTTCGGTACTTTTTTGAATGCATTTTTTTCAGGAGAAATTTTTGACCGAATTCAGCTTAATTCCCTATAAAACACTCATTAAAAGTGATTTCATCTCGATTGAACAATAAATAAAAATGTACCTCGATTTTTAATAACATTTTCAAAATCGACGTAGCTCGGCCTAAGAAAAACATTTTGAGTATTTGTTCACTGTTTTCAAATATAACCACTGAAACCATTATTTTTGTAATTTTTGCGTTAATTCAAGCAAATGTAACGATATTCATTCAACAAACTGTTAAAATTCAATTTTCAATAAGAAATCGTTGTCACGGATTTTGTATCTTGAAGAAAAAAAACATGCGATTTTTTCGGTACACTTTTGAATGCATTTTTTTCTGGAGAAATGTTTGACTGAATTCAGCTTAATTCCCTATAAAACACTCATTGAAAGTGATTTCATCTCGATTGAACAATAATTAAAAATTTACCTCGATTTTTAATAACATTTTCAAAATCGACGTTTCACGGCCAAAGAAGCTTACTTTGAGTATTTCTTCACTATTTTCAAATATGTTCACTGAAACCATTATTTTTATACTTTTTGCTTTAATTCAAGCAAATGTAACGATATTCAATCAAAAAACTGTTAAAATTAAATTTTTCAATAAGAAATCGTTGTCACGGATTTTGTATCTTGAAGAAGAAAAACATGCGATTTTTTCGGTACTTTTTTGAATGCATTTTTTTCAGGAGAAATTTTTGACCGAATTCAGCTTAATTCCCTATAAAACACTCATTAAAAGTGATTTCATCTCGATTGAACAATAAATAAAAATGTACCTCGATTTTTAATAACATTTTCAAAATCGACGTAACTCGGCCTAAGAAAAACATTTTGAGTATTTGTTCACTGTTTTCAAATATAACCACTGAAACCATTATTTTTGTAATTTTTGCGTTAATTCAAGCAAATGTAACGATATTCATTCAACAAACTGTTAAAATTCAATTTTAAATAAGAAATCGTTGTCACGGATTTTGTATCTTGAAGAAGAAAAACATGCGATTTTTTCGGTACTTTTTTGAATGCATTTTTTTCTGGAGAAATTTTTGACCGAATTCAGCTTAATTCCCTATAAAACACTCAATAAAAGTGATTTCATCTCGATTGAACAATAAATAAAAATGTACCTCGATTTTTAATAACATTTTCAAAATCGACGTTTCACGGCCAAAGAAGCTTACTTTGAGTATTTCTTCACTATTTACAAATATATTCACTGAAACCATTATTTTTATACTTTTTGCTTTAATTCAAGCAAATGTAACGATATTCATTCAAAAAACTGTTAAAATTCAATTTTTCAATAAGAAATCGTTGTCACGGATTTTGTATCTTGAAGAAGAAAAACATGCGATTTTTTCGGTACTTTTTTGAATGCATTTTTTTCTGGAGAAATTTTTGACCGAATTCAGCTTAATTCCCTATAAAACACTCAATAAAAGTGATTTCATCTCGATTGAACAATAAATAAAAATGTACCTCGATTTTTAATAACATTTTCAAAATCGACGTTTCACGGCCAAAGAAGCATATTTTGAGTATTTCTTCACTATTTTCAAATATAACCACTGAAACCATTATTTTTATACTTTTTGCTTTAATTCAAGCAATGTAACGATATTCATTCAAAAAACTGTTAAAATTCAATTTTCAGTAAGAAATCGTATTCACGGATTTTGTGTCTTGAAGAAGAAAAACCTGCGATTTTTTCGGTACTTTTTTGAATGAATTTTTTTCTGGAAAAATTTTTGACCGAATTCAGCTTAATTCCCTATAAAACACTCATTAAAAGTGATTTCATCTCGATTGAACAATAAATAAAAATGTACCTCGATTTTTAATAACATTTTCAAAATCGACGTAGCTCGGACTAAGAAAAAAATTTTGAGTATTTGTTCACTGTTTTCAAATATAACCACTGAAACCATTATTTTTGTAATTTTTGCGTTAATTCAAGCAAATGTAACGATATTCATTCAACAAACTGTTAAAATTCAATTTTCAATAAGAAATCGTTGTCACGGATTTTGTATCTTGAAGAAAAAAAACATGCGATTTTTTCGGTACACTTTTGAATGCATTTTTTTCTGGAGAAATGTTTGACTGAATTCAGCTTAATTCCCTATAAAACACTCATTGAAAGTGATTTCATCTCGATTGAACAATAATTAAAAATTTACCTCGATTTTTAATAACATTTTCAAAATCGACGTTTCACGGCCAAAGAAGCTTACTTTGAGTATTTCTTCACTATTTTCAAATATGTTCACTGAAACCATTATTTTTATACTTTTTGCTTTAATTCAAGCAAATGTAACGATATTCAATCAAAAAACTGTTAAAATTAAATTTTTCAATAAGAAATCGTTGTCACGGATTTTGTATCTTGAAGAAGAAAAACATGCGATTTTTTCGGTACTTTTTTGAATGCATTTTTTTCTGGAGAAATTTTTGACCGAATTCAGCTTAATTCCCTATAAAACACTCAATAAAAGTGATTTCATCTCGATTGAACAATAAATAAAAATGTACCTCGATTTTTAATAACATTTTCAAAATCGACGTTTCACGGCCAAAGAAGCATATTTTGAGTATTTCTTCACTATTTTCAAATATAACCACTGAAACCATTATTTTTATACTTTTTGCTTTAATTCAAGCAATGTAACGATATTCATTCAAAAAACTGTTAAAATTCAATTTTCAATAAGAAATCGTATTCACGGATTTTGTGTCTTGAAGAAGAAAAACCTGCGATTTTTTCGGTACTTTTTGAATGAATTTTTTTCTGGAGAAATTTTTTTTCTGGAGATGAAATCACTTTTAATTCGTGTTTTATAGGGAATTAAGCTGAATTCGGTCAAAAATTTCTCCAGAAAAAAATGCATTCAAAAAAGTACCGAAAAAATCGCAGGTTTTTCTTCTTCAAGACACAAAATCCGTGAATACGATTTCTTATTGAAAATTGAATTTTAACAGTTTTTTGAATGAATATCGTTACATTGCTTGAATTAAAGCAAAAAGTATAAAAATAATGGTTTCAGTGGTTATATTTGAAAATAGTGAAGAAATACTCAAAATATGCTTCTTTGGCCGTGAAACGTCGATTTTGAAAATGTTATTAAAAATCGAGGTACATTTTTATTTATTGTCCTGACGAACATTTAATTTTTGGGCTTCCGTGGCTCAATGTTAGCGCGTTCGGCTGTTAATCGAAAGGTTGGTGGTTCGAGCCCATCCGGGAGCGGTGTTGTGAGGGCTCAGATGTAGCGTGAAAAGTCAAACTTTTCCATAATACGTGATAACCATTTATTTTCTGAGCTTCCGTGGCTCAATGGTTAGCGCGTTCGGCTGTTAAGCAATAGGTTGGTGGTTCGAGCCCACCCGGGAGCGGTGTTTTGGGATCTCAAATGTAACGTAAATAGCCAAAGTTTTTGCACAATACCTGACGACCATTTCATTTTTGGGCTTCCTTGGCGCAATGGTTAGCGCGTTCGGCTGTTAACCGAAAGGATGGTGGTTCGAGCCCACCTGGGAGAGGTGTTGTAGGGTCTCAGATGTAACGTAAAAAGTCATAACTTATCCACAAAACCTAACAACCATTTAATTTCTGAGCTTCTGTGGCTCAATGGTTAGCGCGTTCGGCTGTTAACCAATTGGTTGGTTTTTCGAGCCTATCCGGGAGAAGTGTTGTTGGGTCTCATATGTAGCGTAAAAAGACAAAACTTTTCCACAATACGTGACAACCATTTATTTTCCGAGCTTTCGTGGCTCAATGGTTAGCGCGTTCGGCTGTTAACCAATAGGTTGGTGGTTCGAGCCCACCCGGGAGCGGTGTTTTTGGATCTCAAATGTAACGTAAATAGCCAAAATATTTCCACAATACCTGACGACCATTTAATTTTTGGGCGTCCGTGGCGAATGGTTAGCGCGTTCGGCTGTTAACCGAAAGGTTGGTGGTTCGAGCCCATCCGGGAGCGGTGTTGTGAGGCCTCAGATGTGAAGTAAAAAGTCAAAGTTTTACCTCAATACCTGACGAAAATTTAATTTTTGGGCTTCAGTGGCGCAATGGTTAGCGCGTTCGGCTATAAACCAATAGGTTGGTGGTTCGAGCCCATCCGGGAGAAGTGTTGTGACGTCTCAGATGTAACGTAAAATGTCAGAGTTTTGCCACAATACCTGACGAACATTTAATTGCTGAGCTTCCGTGGCTCAATGGTTAGCGCGTTCGGCTGTTAATCGAAAGGTTGGTGGTTCGAGCCCATCCGGGAGCGGTATTGTGAGGTCTCAGATGTAGCGTGAAAAGTCAAACTTTTTCCATAATACGTGATAACCATTTATTTTCTGAGCTTCCGTGGCTCAATGGTTAGCGCGTTCGGCTGTTAACCAATAGGTTGGTGGTTCGAGCCCACCCGGGAGCGGTGTTTTGGGATCTCAAATGTAACGTAAATAGCCAAAGTTTTTCCACAATACCTGACGACCATTTAATTTTTGGGCCTCAGTGGCGCAATGGTTAGCGCGTTCAGCTGTTAACCGAAAGGTTGGTGGTTCGAGCCCAAACGAGAGAGGATTTGTGGGGTCTCAGAAGTAGCGTGAAAAGTAACTTTTCAACAATACCTGACAACCATTTAATTATTGGGCGTCCGTGGCGCAATGGTTAGCGCGTTCGGCTGTTAACCAATAGGTTGGTGGTTCGAGCCCATCCGGGAGCGGTGTTGTGAGGTCTTAGATGTGACGTAAAAAGTCAAGGTTTTTACACAATATCTGACGAGCATCTAATTTTTGGGCTTCCGTGGCGCAATGGTTAGCGCGTTCAGATGTTAATCGAAAGGTTGGTGGTTCGAGCCCACCCGGGAGAGGTGTTGTGGGGTCTCAAATGTAACGTAGAAAGCCAAAGTTTTTCCACAATACCTGACAACCGTTTAATTTCTGAGCTTCCGTGGCTCAGTGGTTAGCGCGTTCAGCTGTTAACCAATAGGTTGGTGGTTCGAGCCCACCCGGGAGCGGTGTTGTGTGATCTCAAATGTAACGTAGAAAGCCAAAGTTTTTCCACAATACCTGACGACCATTTAATTTTTGGGCTTCCGTGGCGCAATGGTTAGCGCGTTCGGCTGTTAACCGAAAGGTTGGTGGTTCGAGCCCATCCGGGAGCGGTGTTGTGAGGCCTCAGATGTGAAGTAAAAAGTCAAAGTTTTACCTCAATACCTGACGAAAATTTAATTTTTGGGCTTCAGTGGCGCAATGGTTAGCGCGTTCGGCTATTAACCAATAGGTTGGTGGTTCGAGCCCATCCGGGAGAAGTGTTGTGACGTCTCAGATGTAACGTAAAATGTCAGAGTTTTTCCACAATACCTGACGAACATTTAATTTTTGGGCTTCAGTGGCGCGATGGTCAGCGCGTTCAGCTGTTAACCGAAAGGTTGGTGGTTCGAGCCCAAACGAGAGAGGTTTTGTGGGGTCTCAGATGTAGCGTGAAAAGTCGTAACTTTTCAACAATACCTGACAACCATTTAATTTCTGAGCTTCCGTGGCTCAATGGTTAGCGCGTTCGGCTGTTAACCAGTAGGTTGGTGGTTCTTGCCCATCCGGGAGCGGTGTTGTGATGTCTCAGATGTAACGTAAAATGTCAGAGTTTTTCCACAATACCTGACGAACATTTAATTTTTGGGCTTCCGTGGCGCAATGGTTAGCGCGTTCAGCTGTTAATCGAAAGGTTGGTGGTTCGAGCCCACCCGGAAGAGGTGTTGTGGGGTCTCAGATGTAGCGTTAAAAGTCAAAACTTTTCCACAATACGTGACAACCATTTAATTTCTGATCTTCCGTGGCTCAATGGTTAGCGCGTTCGGCTGTTAAGCAATAGGTTGGTGGTTCGAGCCCACCCGGGAGCGGTGTTTTTGGATCTCAAATGTAACGTAAATAGCCAAATTTTTTCCACAATACCTGACGACCATTTAATTTGTGGGCCTCAGTGGCGAATGGTTAGCGCGTTCGGCTGTTAACCGAAAGGTTGGTGGTTCGAGCCCATCCGGGAGCGGTGTTGTGAGGTCTCAGATGTGAAGTAAAAAGTCAAGGTTTTACCTCAATACCTGACGAAAATTTAATTTTTCTGCTTCAGTGGCGCAATGGTTAGCGCGTTCGGCTATTAACCAATAGGTTGGTGGTTCGAGCCCATTCGGGAGAAGTGTTGTGTCGTCTCAGATGTAACGTAAAATGTCGGAGTTTTTCCACAATACCTGACTAACATTTAATTTTTGGGCTTCAGTGGCGCAATGGTTAGCGCGTTCAGCTGTTAATCGAAAGGTTGGTGGTTCGAGCCCACCCGGGAGAGGTGTTGTGAGGTCTCAGATGTAGCGTGAAAAGTCAAACTTTTTCCATAATACGTGATAACCATTTATTTTCTGATCTTTCGTGGCTCAATGGTTAGCGCGTTCGGCTGTTAACCAATAGCTTGGTGGTTCGAGCCCACCCGGGAGCGGTGTTTTTGGATCTCAAATGTAACGTAAATAGCCAAAGTTTTTCCGCAATACCTGACGACCATTTTTTTTTTGGGCGTCCGTGGCGCAATGGTTAGCGCGTTCGGCTGTTAACCGAAAGGTTGGTGGTTCGAGCCCATCCGGGAGCGGTGTTGTGAGGCCTCAGATGTGAAGTAAAAAGTCAAAGTTTTACCTCAATACCTGACGAAAATTTAATTTTTCTGCTTCAGTGGCGCAATGGTTAGCGCGTTCGGCTATTAACCAATAGGTTGGTGGTTCGAGCCCATTCGGGAGAAGCGTTGTGACGTCTCAGATGTAACGTAAAATGTCGGAGTTTTTCCACAATACCTGACGAACATTTAATTTTTGGGCTTCAGTGGCGCAATGGTCAGCGCGTTCAGCTGTTAACCGAAAGGTTGGTGGTTCGAGCCCAAACGAGAGAGGTTTTGTGGGGTCTCAGATGTAGCGTGAAAAGTCGTAACTTTTCAACAATACCTGACAACCATTTAATTTTTGGGCGTCCGTGGCGCAATGGCTAGCGCGTTCGGCTGTTAACCGAAAGGTTGGTGGTTCGAGCCCATCCGGGAGCGGTGTTGTGACGTCTCAGATGTTACGTAAAATGTCAGAGTTTTTCCACAATACCTGACAACCATTTAATTTCGGAGCTTCCGTGGCGCAGTAATTAGCGCGTCCAGCTTTTAATCGAAAGGTTGGTGGTTCGAGCCCACCCGGAAGAGGTGTTGTGGGGTCTCAGATGTAGCGTTAAAAGTCAAAACTTTTCCACAATACGTGACAACCATTTAATTTCTGATCTTCCGTGGCTCAATGGTTAGCGCGTTCGGCTGTTAAGCAATAGGTTGGTGGTTCGAGCCCACCCGGGAGCGGTGTTTTTGGATCTCAAATGTAACGTAAATAGCCAAATTTTTTCCACAATACCTGACGACCATTTAATTTTTGGGCCTCAGTGGCGAATGGTTAGCGCGTTCGGCTGTTAACCGAAAGGTTGGTGGTTCGAGCCCATCCGGGAGCGGTGTTGTGAGGTCTCAGATGTGAAGTAAAAAGTCAAGGTTTTACCTCAATACCTGACGAAAATTTAATTTTTGGGCTACAGTGGCGCAATGGTCAGCGCGTTCAGCTGTTAACCGAAAGGTTGGTGGTTCGAGCCCTCCCGGGAGCGGTGTTGTGACGTCTCAGATATAACGTAAAATGTCAGAGTTTTTCCAAAACACCTGACGAACATTTAACTTTTGGGCTTCCGTGGCGCAATGGTTAGCGCGTTCAGCTGTTAATCGAAAGGTTGGTGGTTCGAGCCCGCCCGGAAGAGGTATTGTGTGGTCTCAGATGTAGCGTAAAAAGTCAAAACTTTTCCACAATACGTGACAACCATTTAATTACTCAGCTTCCGTGGCTCAATGGTTAGCGCGTTCGGCTGTTAATCGAAAGGTTGGTGGTTCGAGCCCATCCGGGAGCGGTGTTGTGAGGTCTCAGATGTAGCGTGAAAAGTCAAACTTTTTCCATAATACGTGATAACCATTTATTTTCTGAGCTTGCGTGGCTCAATGGTTAGCGCATTCGGCTGTTAACCAATAGGTTGGTGGTTCGAGCCCACCCGGGAGCGGTGTTTTGGGATCTCAAATGTAACGTAAATAGCCAAAGTTTTTCCACAATACCTGACGACCATTTAATTTTTGGGCCTCAGTGGCGCAATGGTTAGCGCGTTCAGCTGTTAACCGAAAGGTTGGTGGTTCGAGCCCACCCGGGAGAGGTGTTGTGGGGTCTCAAATGTAACGTAGAAAGCCAAAGTCTTTCCACAATACCTGACAACCGTTTAATTTCTGAGCTTCCGTGGCTCAATGGTTAGCGCGTTCAGCTGTTAAGCAATAGGTTGGTGGTTCGAGCCCAAACGAGAGAGGATTTGTGGGGTCTCAGAAGTAGCGTGAAAAGTCGTAACTTTTCAACAATACCTGACAACCATTTAATTATTGGGCGTCCGTGGCGCAATGGTTAGCGCGTTCGGCTGTTAACCAATAGGTTGGTGGTTCGAGCCCATCCGGGAGCGGTGTTGTGAGGTCTTAGATGTGACGTAAAAGTCAAGGTTTTTACACAATATCTGACGAGCATTTAATTTTTGGGCTTCAGTGGCGCAATGGTCAGCGCGTTCAGCTGTTAACCGAAAGGTTGGTGGTTCGAGCCCAAACGAGAGAGGTTTTGTGGGGTCTCAGATGTAGCGTGAAAAGTCGTAACTTTTCAACAATACCTGACAACCATTTAATTTTTGGGCGTCCGTGGCGCAATGGCTAGCGCGTTCGGCTGTTAACCGAAAGGTTGGTGGTTCGAGCCCACCCGGGAGAGGTGTTGTGAGGTCTCAGATGTAGCGTGAAAAGTCAAACTTTTTCCATAATACGTGATAACCATTTATTTTCTGATCTTTCGTGGCTCAATGGTTAGCGCGTTCGGCTGTTAACCAATAGCTTGGTGGTTCGAGCCCACCCGGGAGCGGTGTTTTTGGATCTCAAATGTAACGTAAATAGCCAAAGTTTTTCCGCAATACCTGACGACCATTTTTTTTTTGGGCGTCCGTGGCGCAATGGTTAGCGCGTTCGGCTGTTAACCGAAAGGTTGGTGGTTCGAGCCCATCCGGGAGCGGTGTTGTGAGGCCTCAGATGTGAAGTAAAAAGTCAAAGTTTTACCTCAATACCTGACGAAAATTTAATTTTTCTGCTTCAGTGGCGCAATGGTTAGCGCGTTCGGCTATTAACCAATAGGTTGGTGGTTCGAGCCCATTCGGGAGAAGTGTTGTGACGTCTCAGATGTAACGTAAAATGTCGGAGTTTTTCCACAATACCTGACGAACATTTAATTTTTGGGCTTCAGTGGCGCAATGGTCAGCGCGTTCAGCTGTTAACCGAAAGGTTGGTGGTTCGAGCCCAAACGAGAGAGGTTTTGTGGGGTCTCAGATGTAGCGTGAAAAGTCGTAACTTTTCAACAATACCTGACAACCATTTAATTTTTGGGCGTCCGTGGCGCAATGGCTAGCGCGTTCGGCTGTTAACCGAAAGGTTGGTGGTTCGAGCCCATCCGGGAGCGGTGTTGTGACGTCTCAGATGTT